>NC_091618.1:13599166-16490000 GCF_027580195.1 Bos mutus | reverse complement strand
GCCTGCCTGCCCAGGGAGAATAGCCTCTCTCAAACAAAAACCAACTCAGTGTCTGAAACACCCCGGGAAGGGGACAGAATCTATACAAGGGGCCGTCTTTGGACCCAGCTGAGGGCACACTGTCCCCTCGACAGGCAGTCTACACACCACACTAGGGACTTCCCTGGTGGTCCAGTGGCTAAAACGTCACACTCCCAATGCAGGGGGCCTGGGTTCGATTCCTGGTCAAGGAACTAGATCCCACCTGCCACAACTGAGAGTTCTCATGATGCAACAAAGAGTGAAGATCCCGCATGGCGTGACCAAGACCCAGTGTAGCCAAATAAATAGATATTTTAAAAATACACAAACACCACCCCGCAAGTTCTGCCTAATCACAGATGAGCCCTGAGTGTGAAAACTAGATGGAGGTCAAGTCCTCATTTCACCCATTCCTCGTTAGTGAGGGGCGCTGTCCAGAAGGGGTCTTTTCCTGTTGTTCACGCTACACTTTCAGAGACTCCAGAACTGCTACTGCTGCTTTCCTGTTTACCAGGGTGGAATTTTTAGAATCGTTAACAAGTTGGTAAACTTGCCTTTCCCCTGCCTCCAAAAGCGGAAAAGAAACTTCAGGCGCGGTTTGTGAATTTCAAATTTTGAAAATCGTCCTCTAAGTTTTCACATTGTGTGTTCAGTGTTCGCATACTTGAATTTGAAAACCAACGTCAGAGGCATTCTTTGTAACTTGCAGACATTTCAAAAGAACAATCTCTGGCTAATGCTAATAAGTTACAGAAATAGACTATTTGGTCACTGGGTGATTACAATGGAAAAGCCAAAGGTTTTTTCGAGAGAAAACAAAAGGAGGTGAGGCTTTTAGACTCTGGCCACTCAGAAGAGTGCCCCGTGTCATCGAGTTATGACCGGAAGTATGGGGGGGGGGAGTTGCTCCAGGACTGTCTAAATCTGGGTAAGCGTTTTGGGGGGTGAGCAGGCTGTTTAGTCACACAGCTGTTTCTGACTTGAAGGGTATGACTGAGAGCATATTCGTGTGGTAAGAGGCCGTGCAAGGGGCAGCCGGCTTCAAGCAGTCTGCCTGTGCAGAAACAATGCATGCGTCATCCCAGGGCTGGTGTGTGTCCCTGGGTCTGTCATTCCCTGCTGCTGGGCAACCCAGTGTGTCTGGGTGTGTCCCCTTAGCACGCTCTGCTCCCTCCTGCTAAAGTTCATGGGTACATCCTGCACATGAGCATCTGGGCTGTGACCATCCCCACAGGAATCAGGTCTGTGGCAGCCCCTGTTCTCTCATCTCAGGGAATAAAAGTGCTGCCTGGCTGATGTTCTCCCAAACTGCCGCCTCCGACTGTTGTTGTTTGGTCGCTGAGTTGTGTCCAACTCTTTCACAACCCCATGGACAGGAGCCCTTCAGGCTCCTCTGTCCATAGAATTTCCCACGCAAAAAAATACCGGAGTGGGTTGCTATTTCCTTCTCCAGGGGATCTTCCCGACCCAGGAATCGAACCCACGTCTCCTGTGGCTCCTGCATTGGCAGGTGGATTCTTTACCACTGAGCCACCAGTGAAGCCCACTTCCTCTGAAGTTGGGGTTTAAAACTGGAAGTTTCCGTTTGGCCATGAGTTTGCAGACCCCTCTAAGTCGGGGACTCTTTAAGGACTCTGATTATGGCTGAGGATTTGCAGAGTGGACTGGCTGCTCCAGGCACCTCTCGCCATCCTCCCAGGAATCTTTGAATTCAGGATTTGAAACCAGCCCAAAGCCTCTGAGTACCACGGGCAGTGATCCCTTCAGGCAGAAACGTCTGGAAAACACAACCAGGCAGACTTGTGAGTGCCTGAAAGTGGTTCTAAAGGAATTTTTCAGGGGAAAAAAAAAAAAGAAAAAACTTAAAAAATATTTTGCACAATGAAAGCAACCCTTTTGGAATAGAGAAGTTTCTGGGGTGATCCCTGTAGAATTCTGTTCTATTTTGAATTTCAAGAGATCTATTGTTACTACTGTAGAGGTGGAAAAGTGGGTTCAGGAGAGGAGCTGATTCGCTCAGGCCACACAGGGAGGTGGAGACAGCTGAAACCGGGCCTGGGCTGGGAGGGTTTTCCCAGTGTTTATTTCTGTTTACATCGGTGAGTCTCTGGGCGTGGCCCCTTCTGGGTGGTGATGGACAGGCAGGCTCTAGGTGTGTCCCACCTCGGGGCAGCTCTGCTAGCACGGTGATTTCTCCAGGACAGGGAAATTCCAGGGGGCAGATCCTGCCGCAGCTGCGGTGAGACATTATTTCCTTGGGAGGAAACCAGCTCTCAGCAGCCAGAAACGAAACAGTTTCCACTCTGGGAGAGAGGAGGGAGGAAGAAAGGGGGGAGTGGAAGGCCTTGATGCAGGAGGCCGGCCCAGAAGGGAGCCGGCCCAGGGCCCCGGCACCACCCCCACCAACCCCGGCTCTCTGAGGCCCCCAGACAGTTTAAATTTAGATCTTCTATTCTGGTCGCTGCTGTTCTGCTCTGGCCCTGTAGCCATAGAACCGGCCAGTTTTCCTGAGCACAACAGCTCCTCAAAGTAAGCTCCTCTCCCGGAAGCTGGTCCTTAGAGTTGTTCCGAGGAAGCCTGAGGCAGGGAGGCGTGGAAGACAGATCAAAGGCAGGAAAGTCCACCACCCTAACTCACATTTCCAAACCTGGGGCCCTTCTGTCCGCATCTTGGTCCCGGTTCACTGTGGGATCAGAGAAGGGCTGACTGCACAGCACATGGGAACGCAGCCGTAGGGGCAAAGAGCAAGGCCACTTCCTGTGGTCACCACTCCCTCCCACCTCCTCTGGAGTGGCCCCTCCCTGCCCATCCAAATCAAACCTCTCCGTCTCAGCCCCGACTTGCTTCCTGTTCTCAGAGTGCACATCCTCATCGGACCGCGGCCTGTTTTCCTCTCCAGAACGGAAGACGCAGGAGAGCGGGGACTTGATTTTGCTCGGTGCTGTATCCCCAGTGCCCAGAGCATTACCCAAACACTTGCTAGGTGTGGGGGGCACTGTATTAGGTGCTTTATTTACTTATTTATTTTTGTATTTGGTGCTTTAAAAGCATTATTGAATTTTATCCTCAGGACAATTTTATGAGGGTTTTTACCCAAGTAGGAGAATGACACCCAGAGAAGTTGAGAATCTTGGCCGGGAACACAGTTGGACCCTGGAGTCCATGCCCCTGCGTGTACCCCTTAACTACTACACCGACCTGGCCACGAGAAGGTGGCCTCGTACCTCCTCTGCTGGGAAGGCCACCCCACTCGCTCCGCCTTTGCTCGCTGAGCCAAACCCCTAGCTTCCACCAGCTCACCCCCAAACAGTCTGGTCTTTGGGTGAAGAGAAGAGAGTCATGCAGATAGATCCAGTACACCCCACTGTGAAGAGTTCTTTCTTGTTTTCTACTCCTCCCTGCCCACTCCCCTTATCTAGAAGCAGTGCCTCCTCAAAGCTCTGACTGTCGTATATCCCCTCCCTCCAAAGTTTTGCAACCTCTTATCTCTGGAGAGAAGTCTACATAAATCACATGAGTATATAGTGCCACAAAACTATCCAATCTCTCATCTATTCTCCTAAGGGCTCTTTAAAAAAAATCAGTTATTTTCCCATAAATGCCTTTTTCCATCTCCCCTTCCCCTCCTAAGATGATGTGTGTGTGTGTGTGTGTGTGTGTGTGTGTGCGCGGCTTGCGCGCGCTTCGTGCATGTGCTCTGCCGTCGCTTCAGTCATGTCCGACTCTTAGCGACCCCCATGGATTGTAGCCCGCCAAGGCTCCTCTGTCCATGAGGCTCTCCAGACAAGAATACTGGAGTGGGTTGCCATGCCCTCCTCCAGGGATCTTCCCGACCCAGGGATCAAACCCATGTCTCCTGCATCTCCTGTCTTGCAAGTGGATTCTTTACCACTGAGCCACTGGGGAAGCCTTCGTAAGTTGATATATAAGTCCCCTAATTCTGACCACTGCCTGGAGTCACATTGTTCTGTGAATTTCCATGCATGCATGTAAATTAAACATCTGTCTTTTCTCTTGTGAATCTGTATTTTGCCAGATTAATTTGCAGGTTCAGAGGTACTGAACCTAACAGGGTAGAGAAAAAGATCATTATCTCCCAGATAATGCCGAGTTAGATCTGGAGGGAAAAACACTCCAGATGGAAGGAGGCCTGTAGACCCCTAGCTGCTTCTTGATTGTCAGAATGGATTTGTGCTCGTTTTTCTTCTGCCTGCTTGCTGTGGGAAATTCACCACAGTCTGCAGTGCAGCCCTTGGCTCTGTGGGCCAGAGGGGATCCCTTTCAGCAGGACTGACTCACACTAATCAAACTCACCAAGCACTGATGTAAAAATCAGAACGCTATCTTCCAAGTTTGCAGAGAAGCCTGTTTGGCCAGCAAGATGCGCACATTAGCAGGTCTGGACAGTCTCTCTCTCTCTCTCCCAGTGTGTGAGTCTGAGAGGAAACGGCACTCCAGTGAGAAGGTTGCTGGGTGGGCCTGGGAGCTGGCCGGAAAAGAAGCTGGTAAAGTTTGAGGCCAAGGCCCAGGGAGAGAGAGAAACTTACCATACTCTCTTCTCAACTTTTGACACTTGTTCCATGTGCTCCTGTATCAGTTCAAGGAACAATTTGTCTTTAAGTTTTCACTTGGCTTGATGGTCAACTGCAGAGGCTCCTGCCTCTAGCTCTTGGACCCAGTTCCGTACTCTGCTGCTAACCTGCTCCCAGGTCTTCATCACAGGTCAGGCAAGCACCACACATCTGTGCCAGGGACTCAGGGACCCTGGCAAGCAAGCGGGTGCAAGGAATGGCACAAGGGGTCCCACAGCAAGAGTTTGGGGCACATATCTTCATGTATTCCTCACAAGGCCCAGAAGGAATAGGAGGACCACAACACCTCACAAAGCCAACAGGTGCCACGTGGGCCAACCCCAGAAGATGATGGCTTGTGGCCAGGCTTCCAAGGAGGGGGCCAGCCACACACAGCACATAGGAGTGGGCACTGGAACCCCAGAGAGAGGGCTGGCAGGGTAACTGTGAGAGCGGGAGGGGCCCCAGGCAGGCTGGGCGGAATTCCTCATCTTCTCTGTGTCACAGGACCCTCTGGAGTCTGGTGAAGCCACCAGACCCCTCTCATAGTGAGAGCTTTAAATGCATAAAGTAAAATACCCAGGATTACCAAGGAAGCAAATTATATTGAAATGCAATGACCATATGTGATTGGTTAAGGTCAGTTCAGTTTTCAGTCGCTCAATCGTGTCCGACTCTTTGTAGCCCCATGGACTGCAGCACACCAGGCTTCACTGTCCATCACCAACTCCCAAAGCTTGCTCAAACTCATGTCCATTGAGTCAGTGATGCCATCCAACCATCTCATTCTCTGTCGTCCCCTTCTCCTCCCTCCTTCAATCTTTTCCAGCATCAGGGTCTTTTCCAATGAGTCAGTTCTTTGCATCAGCTGGCCAAAGTATTGGAGCTTCAGCTTCAGCATCAGTCCTTCCAACGAATATTCAGGACTGATTTCCTTTAGGATGGACTGGTTGGATCTCTTTGCAGTCCAAGGGACTCTCAAGAGTCTTCTCCAACACCACAGTTCAAAAGCATCAATTCTTCGGCATTCAGCTTTCTTTATGGCCCAACTCTCACATCTATACATGACTATTCGAAAGACCATAGCTTTGACTATATGGATTTTTGTCGGGAAAGTAATGAAATGTCTCTGCTTTTTAACATGCTGTCTAGGTTTGTCATACTTTCCTTCCAAGATATTGTGATTGTAAGTCTTTATTAATGTATTAAATCAGGACCAGATCTGGTGGTAGGCTTAATAACCTCTATGATTTTTAAGTCATGATGAAGGTAGACAGTTTTCAAAATATCTGCACCGACTGTTCTGTGATATGAAAATAGCTATGACTTCTATTGTGACGAGATCCCGGGAACTGCCTATACTACTTGTGGTGAGATGCCTACAGGCACAAGAGAAGGAAGTGCTAGATTTCAATAAAAGATTATTTAAAATAGACATGAAAATTTTTCCTGTCCAAGTTCACCAACTCCTAAAAACTTAACTGCAGGCTAAGAATCTGAGTGAAGGTTTGGAGTGCACCAAATGGGGAAGAAAAGATGGGTTTCTAGACCATCTCACCCAACCAGAGTTCATTTCTGCCATTCAAATAGAAACTGGAAGGTACAGGAGGGGCAGGGGAGATGGGGAGGCTGGGGGCTCGTCAAGCTGCTGCCAGCGCACTTTGCCCTGACTGGAAGCAGGCATGGAGTCTGCATGGGATGGGTGCCCTGTCCCAGCCTCCAGGCCCTCTGGTGACCAAAGGAAATCAGGGCTCCTGTCCTCCTCATTCCTCCGACTCCCATCCAAGCCCACCCTGGTTCACTTCACTTCAGGGGGAGCCCAGAGACTCTCTTCCTCCCCTGAGAGCCCCTCTTCCTTCCCTGAGGCTCACTTCCTCTCAATACGGGACCAACAACAAGGAAGGGGGAGGTCCATCTACTCTGCTATGCCTCCACCTGAACCGGTGCTGTGGGTCTGAATCTACAGACAGGAGGCCAGACACTCCATTTTTCTAGATGATCCCCTTTTAGATCTGTGGGCTTGGCATATATATGAACGTGAAAGTGAAGTCACTCGGTCGTGTCCGACTCTTTGCGACCCCATGGATTGTAGCCTACCAGGTTCCTCCATCCATGGGATTTTCCAGGCAAGAGTACTGGAGTGGGGTGCCATTTCCTTCTCCAGGGGATCTTTCCGACTCAGGGATTGAACCTGGGTCCATGTATATTTATATATTTTTTAGTTTTTTTTATACTTTTTTTAAACATACATAAAAGTAGATAAAATGGACTCCCATATTCTACAGTTATCAACCTTTCACAACACTCCCTTTATTTGTCCCTTTATAGCATAATAATGGTCACTCCCAAAAGTCCTAGCTTGAACAACTATATGCAGTACCTGATCCTAGATGGTCCTACACGGGAGGGAAAAAAAAATCTATTAAGGACATCTTGAGGTCAATTGATAAAAGCTGGGATATAAACAATAGTGCGGGGGGTTCCCTGGCTGCCCAGTGGTTAGGACTCAGTGCTTTCACCGCCGAGGCCTAGGTTCAATCCCTGGTAGGGGAACTAAGATGCTGTAAGATGCATGGTGCGGCCAAACAACAACACGAAGAGTGGTGCAAATAGAAATGTTATCTCAAAGTTATATTTACTCAAGTTGGTTTTAAAAATTACGGTTATGTAAGACAGACTCCTTATTCTTAGGAAATAAAGAGGAGTAAGAGGCCATGATATATGCAACTGACTTTCAAATGTTGCAGGAAAAAAAGTGTACACATATGTACATTTAAACATATATGTGTATATAGAGAGAAGGAGAAAATTGAAAATAAATAGGGAAAATGTTAAGATAGGTGAATCTGAGTAAAAGACATAGGAGTGTTCTTATACTATTTGTATTCTTGCAACTATTCTATAGGTTTGGGTTTTCAGAAAAAACTTATCAAAAAACATATTACCTAACCAGTGAGGAGCACTAGTATGGACAATACATTGTACGACCACACAGTTCATTTAAATAGTCTACAATGGGCAATACGGCTTGATTGGGAGGTGGGTCTAGGGTTCAGGATTTAAGGAGTTCCAGTTCGCAGTTCTGTGTTCATTCTCTGCCCCCGCACATGTTTGCATCCGTCTGAGAGGCTACAGAGAGTACCCATAAAACCAGCGCTGCTGCTGAACAGGGACTAGTTGCAGGACACTGGGGCCAGGGCAGGAGGGCCTAAGACTGGATATGGGCTGTGGGCAGGTGGACAGCGTTAGGGGCCAATCCTGTTGGACAGAGAGCTCTTCTACCCCAGGTTTGTCCCTGCTGGTGGGGCCCTGGAAACCCTCCGGGGCTGGAGTTCCACAGGCTGCCCCCCCACCCCCCCTCACCTGTGCCCTGGCCTGCAGCAAGCTCCTGCTGGGGGTGTCCCTCCACCTCATTGACACTGATGCCCAGTAGAACAAACCAGAACAAGAGCCAACTGTCCACGCCCTCACCCATCACCTTGGCTTTTGTCTAGAGTCCCCGAGAATTCCAAGAAAAGATCTCCTAGGCAGAAGCATTCTGCTCCATCATGTAATTTTCTGTACCCCTCTCTGGGCTGAAATTTAACATAATAACTCTAATCTCCCAGACATTTTTGCCTCAACTCGTGTGCCCCCTCCCTCTGCACTCTTCTCACACCCTTGAAACACACGTGTAACAAAATCAACAGCTGCTGTTTACTGACACTTTTTGTGCATCTGATCCTTTACTCATCCCAAGAAGGTAAGTACTGTTATTCCATTCTGAACAGTTTGGTAAACATTAACCAAGTTCACCCAGTTAGAAAGTTATGGGGCAGATCTTCCATCACAGGAAGGCCTGGAAGGGGCAGGGCAGGAAGGCTGCACGTGGAAGGATCTCCACCTCAACCCAGAGGTTGAACTGTCCACTCTGGAAAGCCCACATGGGTGAGGCATGTCCAAGATTTATGAATCTCCATGAATATGGCTGGGTATCCTGAGTACAGACTTGGGAACTGGCTGCTTGGATTCAAACCCCAGTTTAGCTGACCACCAGCTGGGTGACTTCAGGCAAGCGACTTAACATTTCTGGACCTCAGTTTCCTCCTTTGTACAATGGGGATAACAATAGTCCCTCATGGGGTGGCTGTGAGGATTAATGAGTTACACACATAGAGACTGTAGGTCAGAATAAGTTCTTTATACAAAATGCTGCCTCTGTGCATCTCTCCCTCAAAGCCACTAGACTCAGAGGGCTCAGCAACTTTTTGAAAATCAGTTAATGAGTTCAGCCAATAGAGAGGTGATCACTAAAGTAGTTATCTCTTAAGAAAGTGCAAAATCTGAGAAAGAGAAGACTTAGGTCAAGGTGGGAAGATTTCAGGAATTGTGTGTGTGTGTGTGTGTGGCCTTTTTAAATGCAAGGATACACAGCTCTCTTATCTTGAGGGGAGGTGGCAGATGCAGAGAGCTGAAACAAAGGCTTTCACATTTTATTTTTGTAGGGTCAGCGTTTAAAAAAGAAAAAAATTAAGCATTTACGAACCGTTGCACACAGAAAAACTTATTAAGAAAAAGTCTTTTTCAAATACCTTCTTTTTCTCAATTCCTAGTCAGCCCATTGCATGTGGGGCTGAAAGTTTGGTATTACAATTAATACAGGAAGTTTTCCTCAAACTAGCTGGAGGGCTTGGAATTTCCAACAGGGACAACAGAAAGGAATATTCTCAGCTGGGTCTTCTTTAGTTAAGAAGGTTCCCAGTGCCAGCCCAGATGTAATGTGAACCCATAGCCTGCCCTCCCAACAGTAATTTATCAGAGATGGATAGCTGTTGCCCAGCTAGCGAGTTGCCTGTGAACGGATGTGTTTTGAGACTTATCTGGGAGAAGGTCCTCTTCTCCAGGACTTTGTTGAAGGAATTTATGCATCTTCAGCTAAAGACTGGACCAGCTGCTTGCCAACCCAGCATTGCTGGGGTTCCAGCACCCCAAATCTTCCCTCCAACACATCACGCTTTGAGTTCTTTAGAGCAGTACTTCTCCATGGTAAAATGTGCAAGGAACTGCTGGAGGTTTTTGTAGGTCTGGGGTGGGGCCCCAGACTCTGCATTCCTAACCAGCTCCCTGAATATTCATTGAAAGGACTGATGCTGAAGCTGAAGCTCCAATACTTTGGCCACCTGATGGGAAGAGACAACTCATTGGAAAAGACCTGGATGCTGGGAAAGACTGAAGGCAGGAGGAGAAGGGGACAACAGAGGACGAGATGGTTGGATGGCATCACTGACTCAATGGACATGAGCTTGAGCAAACTCCAGGAGATTGTGAAGGACAGGGAAGCCTGGCGTGCTGCAGTCCAAGGGGTTGCAAAGAGTCAGACATGACTGAGCGACTGAACAACAACAACCAGCTCTCAGACACACGGCCTCACTTGAGAAGGGAGGATCTGGAGTACTTGACCTAGAGGGTCCCTGGTTCCTAATCTTGCTCCTTTGCATTTCCACAGTTTGTCAATGTCTATTAAAATGTGGCTGCTGGGACTTCCCTGATGGTACAGTGGATAAGAATCTGCATGCCAATGCAGGAGACACATGTTCAATCCCTGGTCCTGGAAGATTCCACATGCTATGAAGCAACTAAGCCTGTGCTCTGTAACTACTGAGCCTGTGTGCTGCAACTACTGAAGCCGGCACACACTAGAGCCTGTGCTCTGCAACAAGAAAAATCATTGCAACGGGAAGCCCCTGCTCGCTGAAACTAGAGGAAGCCTGTGTGCAGCCACGAAGATCCAGTGCAACCTAAAAATAAAAACAAGAAATAAATAATTTAAAAAAGTAAAATGTGGCTGCTGGACAGTTCCTAGTGGAATCAGTATGAACAGAACCACTGCATCCCTTATTCCTGATGGATTGGCAGAATTTGGAGACAATGTCATCATGCTACTAGTGCCAGCTCCCCAGAGGGAGTCTTCTCATGCTAGGCCTGGTCCCATGGAGGGGTCTGGGCTGTACGGGGACCGCAACCCTCCCACCCGACCCCTACCTTCCATGAAGTGCCTCAGCTGCCAAGGCAAAGCATACATTTCTCAACTGCCCATAAAACCAGTTTCCCCAGGTCCTTGCAAGATGGCTCCTACTTATAGGGTGTGCCTCCTCCGTCCATCTGGGGAACAAAAGCCATTAGTCAAGTACTCAAAAATGGAAACATGTTGTTGACGGTATACAAGAAATCATACTCTTCTAATTTTTCACATGTTGAAAATTTAATATACATTTTTTACAATTTAAAGCAGTTTGTTCTCAAGGCAGATGACCTTAAAAGTACATACATAGAAAAAAGTCTCTTGGTTCATTATCACTCACAACAAATTTGAAAGTCTGAAGAACTATAAAATTCAAGATGCCTAAGGAAAGCAGAGAAACTACTATTTTCAGTTCATCCCCTCATATCAGACCTAGTTGTAATTTCCAGTTTTATAAAGTAGTCCTGTAGCCATTTGGAAGATTCTAGAATAAAGGACAATGTGCTCACTAAGTAGTTCAGTTGGGAGCTCTGCATTTGTCAGATGTTTTTCCCATAAGAACCACTGGACCTTCGAACCAGGCACTTTTCTTAGCCCTTTAAATGTATTAACTCAATTATTCACCAATCCTACAAGAGTTACTACTATTATCCCCATTTATGAAAAGAAAAATGAAACTCAAAGGAAGTGACTTGCCAAGATGACACAGCCAATTGGAGGTGAGCCCAGGCAATCCATTGCTGTTCTAAGCACAGTGTTTCTCATACTGGGGCCAGGCCCCAGGGCACTTGTCCCTACAAGGTATGAAAGCCTAACCCTCTAGAGTTTTCTGAGGCATATTTACACAGTGGAGTATTATTCCGCCATAAAAAGGAATGGAGTACTGTTACCCTCTACCACCTTGATGAACTTAAAAACATTATGCTAAGTGAAAGAAGCCAGACACAACGAACACATATCCTATTCTTCCATTTATATGAAGTATCTAGCATAGGCGAACCCACAGAAACAGTAAGTAGATCCATGGTGGGGTTGAAGGGAGGGGTAGATGAGGGGCGACTACTGAGGAGTACCAGGTTTCTTTTTGGGGTGACGGCTGCCCAACTATGTGAATATATTAGAAACAACTGAGTTATATATACTTTTAACGGGGTAGATTTTATGGTATGTGGATTATATCTCTGGACAAATAAGGAGAATACTGAACATTTAGTAAACCAAACCTGGTAAAGGGTGGCAGAATATGTTACCCCCAAATATGCCACTTTGGTGTAAGGATTATTTTTAGCTAAACAAGTGTATGCATGCTGTGTCATGTCTGACTCTCCAACCCCCTGGACTGTAGTCCGCCAGGCTTCTCTGTCCATGGGATTTTCCAGGCAAGAATACTAGAGTGGGTTGTGATTTCCTCCTCCAGGGGATCTTCCCGACCCAGGGATTGAATCCGCGTCTCCTCTGTCTCCTGCATTGACAGGAGGATTCTTTACCACTGAGCAACCTAGGAAGCCCTCTTCTTATTTGGACATAAATTTGCAGAGGTGGCCCCTCTCCTCTCTACCAGGAAGAAGTTAATCACTGGAGGCAACCCTGGACACCAGTCTTGAGATGCCAAGAGAGGAACTTAAATGACAAACCTTCTTAAAACTAGCCCTTATCTACCACTGCTGCTGCTGCTAAGTCACTTCAGTCATGTCTGACTCTGTGCGACCCCATAGACGGCAGCCCACCAGGCTCCTCTGTCCCTGGGATTCTCCAGGCAAGAATACTGGAGTGGGTTGTCATTTCCTTCTCCGATGCATGAAAGTGAAAAGTGAAAGTGAAGTCACTCAGTCGTGCCTGCCTCTTAGCGACCCCATGGACCGCAGCCTACCAGGCTCCTCCATCCATGGGATTTTCCAGGCAAGAGTACTGGAGTGGGGGGCCACTGCCTTCTCCGTATCTACCACTAGTACTCTATATATTTACCTTTGTACAATTTGTTCCCCTAGAAACTCAAAGTCCTTTCCTTTCTCTTGCCACTTCTCTAAAAGTTCATTGTTCTTGTGTCAAGATGCTATACCATAAGCTCCAGTTCTACCGCCCCATCAAGTTACTCCTCTCTGGGTGCTCCCTTGTGTACATGTCATTACATTTTAATAAACTTCTGTTTATTTTTCTCTTGGTGATATTTTGTTAGTGTACAGGGCTCTGGTCAGAGGACTTAGAATGGGTAGAGGAAAAAGATTCTTTTTCTTCTCCTGCTTATGCAGAATCCTTCATTGTTTGGCTCCTCCTTTCTGTGTCTCAGTTCCTGTCACTCCCTCCCCCTACCTCTCATGCCCAGACTTTCTGGACTTCAGTATTTCAACTTTAATGTGTCATTTTCCTCTTCAAGAGTCTCAGAGAATGCTGGGCTCAGCTGAAGGATCACTGCCTCCAGGGAGCCTCCCTGGTCCTCTGCCTAAGTCACAGCCCCTGCCACCTCATGTACCACCTCACCATCCTACACTTGCCACCCTGGTAATTTGCTCAGGGTATGGCTTTCTTGTTAAACTTTAGGCTCCATGAGGGCGGGGATGAGTTATCTTGTTCACTGTTCTACCCCCTGCCACCAGCTCACAAACAGAGAATGCACTTAGAAATGTGCTGAACAAAAAAAAAAAAAAAAAAGAAATGTGCTGAACAGAGACCTCAGGACCCAGTCGCAAAGAGAGAGCACTGTGGCTTTGAGGGAGCCCTGTTGCTTTAAGTAGACAGAGGTCCTTCTCTGAGGGTTGCAATTAATCTTGAGCCCCCTTCTCCAGGCCCTTTCAAAGCTGAGAGTCGGACCTTACATGGTTCCACTTCATAGAGAACTTCTGTATTTTACTCCAGATAACACACATGCCTGATGCATCAAGCACTTGACTTGTTTCTCAAATGAATTTTAAAGCTTCTCTTTCCTTGACTAAAAGTTTGAGCAATCTTAGATGCTGTTCGGGGAGGAACTAGGTACACAGCTGTGATCTGCAGGGAGCTACAGTAATGTTTTCTCAAAGGCAACCAGCGAGTTGATCGTGCTACTTTCTTAATCGAGAAAAGCTAGCTTCGTTCTGCTCAACTGTTAAAAATAGACAATCTTTCACTAAGCAAGAGACGCAGCTATCATTTATCGGTAATGCTGGGTGTTGGCATTCCCACCTTGCTAAAGTTTAGACAAATAAGCATGGACATAATTATAGATCGGATGGAAGCCGCAGACTTGGTGACTGAGGTTGCAAAGCAGATGCCTCCAGCTGGATGAAGCATCTCTGCTCCACTGTGGATTAGTTTATGAACTTGGGCAAGACTTAAAACCCTAAATCCCAGCTGTGCTCAGTTATTCAGTCATGTCTGACTCTTTGCGACCCCATGGACTGTAGCCCGCCAGGTTCTTCTGCCCATGGGATTTCCCAGGCAAGAATACTGGAGTGGGATGCCATTTCCTTCTCCAGGGAATCTTCCCAACTCAGGGATC
Source organism: Bos mutus (assembly GCF_027580195.1). Lineage (NCBI taxonomy): Eukaryota > Metazoa > Chordata > Mammalia > Artiodactyla > Bovidae > Bos > Bos mutus. The sequence continues at coordinate 16,475,932 of NC_091618.1, read as the reverse complement.
AAACCTGCCTCTCCTGCATTGGCAGGTGGGTTCTTTACCACTGAGCCACGTGGGAAGCCTGTAAATGAGGAATCATTCCTTCCCTCCTCTTGAACTGACCCTATTCTGATCTGCAAAACTTCATTCCTCGGAGCTTGGGAAACTCAAGTAAGGCATTTATGACCTGAAAATGTGCTACAGCAAGAAGAGAAAGGAGGGAGGGCTAAGGAGGCTTTTCCTCCCAACCCCCAGAAATGATCACGAGTGGCAAGAATTCTCCTGGACCATGGGATGCCAACATTCTAGAGCTGGGGTGCTCCTCAGACATTACCCAGTGCTGTCTCCTAACTGCACAAGACCAAGAGGCCCCACAGACAGCGAGCAACCGGAGGAACAGGAACTTCCCAAGCCCCTCCTAGCTCCTTTTCCATTTGCCCACCCACAGCTCTCCCACTTAATCAAAAAATGCCACAGGCTGTGTGTATAACATGAACCAAACTAAAGACACAGAAAAACATTGGCGGGAACCACGCCAGTTTATTCAAGAGCAGTTGTCCTGGAAGGTTGGGTTTACTACTTTTCCTGCTTTCCTGAACTTGAAGTATATTTGTGTACTTAACCCCTCTGTGCTTCGGTTTTTCCATCTGTATCTGGTGATGAAAATTAAAGCACTTAAAACAGTACCCGGCATTATAAGTAGTCAATGACATGCCACTTATTTCTTTCGAAATACTCTACCAAGAATATGCATTATTTGTATGATGAAAAAAAATTATTTTTACTTATTGCTTTTAAAAACCTCTCTTCAATTGAAAAAATTTTTACTTTTTGTTCGTCCATGTCTTCACTCTTCCCCCAGAACCACATTCCTAATTTCAAGCAGCAAAATGCAAACTACATAGCACTTGGCGGAGGGGTCTGCTTTCCTTTTACGAAAAACTATGGCAATCACGTCCGAAAAACTATGGCAATCACGTCCGAAAAACTTTCTAAAGAGCTACTTCGCCTTGCTTCCGCGCTAAACCGCGCGGACGGAAGAAAGAATTCGTGGAGAAGGCCTCGGGCGTCCTCGGAGGTGAGCCCTCGCTCTGCTCTGAGGAAAAGGAGCCCAGCTGCCGCCATTAGGGCGCGCGAGGGAAAATGGAGGCGCCCGGCCGGCCGCACGGCGACCGCCAGCGCAGCGCCTGCGCCCTGCGCGCCCACCTCGGCCCGCGAGGCCGTTACGGCCGTTGAGGGAGGGCGAAGGGAGGGGCAGGAGGGCCGCACCACGCCCCACCCGGCGCCCCAGCGCGCGGTTCCGGCGAGTCCGACTCCGGCCCGGCAGTCCGCTCCAGGCCGCTCTGGCCCGCCGGCCGCTCCGGAGGCGCAGCCGCTCTCCGTGCTTTCCCTCCAGCCCTTTGTGTCCTGGCGCGCGTCGGAGGGAACGCGGGAACGCGCGCCGCGCCGTGCGCCTGCGCCAGAGGGCGGGCGGCGCGCCCAGCCGGGAGTCGGGAATGGCTGCTGCTCCCCGGACGCCCCGCCCTCCCCTCACCCCCTCCCCCGGCGGCCATTTCGTGCTCCGGCGCTCGCGGCCACCGCGTGATGGATGCCCGGAAACCAGGACAACAAAGGCCCGGGCGCAAGGGCTGCGCGGCCTGCAGGTCCTTCCGCTGCCCGCTGGGCGAAGATGGCGCTCAGAGACTGCAGCTCAGAGACCGAGCAGGGAGGGAAGTGGGCGCTTCCACTTCCTATGGATGGGCCTGCGAGCTGGCCTCAGTGCCACGCACGGCCTCGTGTGTGCACCACCGGGAGTGTGCACTCTTCCGAAGTATGCTCAACCTTGGGAGCTTCGTGGCCATAGGATTCCCACATTCGTGTTTGCGGCCTTGGGCGTGCACGAATCCGTGGGTTTCCACGCGTTCTAGTGTGCTCGACCTGAGTATGCACACTTGGCGTTTCCACTGGCTGCTTCTACAGGCCTGGGTGTACACGGACTCGTGTTTGCACTAACCCGGTATGTGTATAGACGCGTGCCCTCCTGAATCTGGTGTATGCACCACCCTGTTTTCGTGACCCAGGACGTTCGCAGACCCAGGAGTGCAATTCCAACACCGCGGAAACGATCTTGGATTTGGCCTGTTTGGGATTCTTCTTCCATCTTGCAGAGTTTATGTGCAAATCATAATCACCCATCTGCTACCGTTTGCTGTTTTTTTTTTTAATTTGGTCACACCATGGGACTTGCAGCTTCCCAGGTGGCGCTGGTGCTAAAGAACCCGCCTGTCAGTGCAGGAGACAAAAGACACCGGTTGGATCCTTGGGTTGGGATGATCCCCTGGTGAAGGAAATGGCAACCCATTCCAATATTCTTGCTTGGAGCATTCCCATGGACAGAGGAACCTGGTGGGCTACAGTCCATAGGGTTGCACAGAGTCGTACACTGAGTGAAGTGATTTACATGCATGCATGGGGCATGTGGAGTCTTAGTTCCCTGAGCACGGCCAGGCAAGTCCCCCTCCCCCGACCCCGTTTGCTGCTATTAACCTTTTCTCTGGTGGACCGGACTTTGCACTGTGGGCACCTCGTGACAAAGACAGGGCTAGTGTGGGAAACTGACAGAGAAGCGGGCAGTTAAAGGCATCCTGATGCAGCTTTGGAGGCCCCTGGCCCAAAAAATTAAAAAAAAAAAAGCTTCAGGGAGGAAGCCAAGAACCAAGGCCAGTCTAGCTGGTCAAGCCTTAGCTGAAGAAAGTATCAGGGGTCAATCCCCAAGTTTGGGCTCAGGCCTGAAAACTTTGTTCTGGGAGGCATATCAACAGGAAGTACTATCAAATTTGCACTTAAGAACACAGGGGATTGAAAAGGGGCAGGTGATAGAAGGGTGTGTAGGAAAAGGAGGGCTGCTTGTGGGGCCCAGCTCAGCAGGGAAGTGGCCTCCCCAGGGAGGGTGGGGGAGGGAAAGCAGTGCGGGAGGACCAAGGCGGCTCTGGTTTACACCTCCCCCTGCTCCTGGCTCTTCTGTGTTGCAAGCAGTCTTCTCTCCAGGAGAGAGGCATAGACTCAGGACCCAGCACTGCCCTTTACAGCTGGGCTTTGGGCAAGGGTCCGTGTCATTGGGGATGGAGGGAGATCTGGCTTGCAAGAGAACCCTCCAGGCACAGAGTAACTGTTGATGAACATGGGATGTTAGCCTTTGAACTGGACTGACTCCGAAGTCCTCTTGCCTGGACCTCCTTTTGCTTCCATCAAAGAACCACTTCATTTGGCTATCTTTGATAAGTTACGGGATTTCCGTTGTGCTCAGTATCCCTAGGTATATTTTAAGAGCATAAAAGTCCATCTCTCCTCTAACATACCACTGACATTCCCATTGAGAAGCCCTCTGCAACGTGGAGCCCCACCCCCTTGAATCTCATGACGGAGAAAGGACCACCTCATAGGATAGCCTTTTTAGTGAGACCCAGATGTTTGCGCTCTGAAACGAAGGATTTTCTTTTTTTTTTTTTGTTACCCAGAACATACTTTCTGAGCACATGCTGTATATTGGGCCTGTGTTAGGGTGGCTGCTGCTGCTGCTAAGTCGCTTCAGTCGTGTCCGACTCTGTGCGACCCCATAGATGGCAGCCCACCAGGCTCCCCCGTCCCTGGGATTCTCCAGGCAAGAACGCGGGAGTGGGTTGCCATTTCCTTCTCCAATGCATGAAAGTGAAAAGTGAAAGTGAAGTCGCTCAGTCGTGTCCAACTCTTAGTGACCCCATGGACTGCACCCTACCAGGCTCTTCCGCCCATGGGATTTTCCACGCAAAAGTACTGGAGTGGGCTGCCATTGCCTTCTCCGGCGTTAGGGCTAGGGTTACAGCACCCCAACAGTTCCTACATCCAGGAGCTTAGAGACCCAAACTGCAGGATCCCAGGGTCCAAGAGCAAACACAGCTTCTTCATACTTGATGTGTTCATGCTGGAAGTCCATGCAGTGTGTTGTTACAGGGCACTGATGTGCCCCTTATGCATCCTGAATTAATGCTGTAGGGGGCTTTGGGGGTGGGGATTGAACAGGCAGTGCCCTCCACTCCCCCAGTGATCTTGTTAAGCACAGCCTCCCTTTCCCTCATCCTTTTCAGATGTCCCTGCCCTGGGCATGGTCCAGAGTCCATCCACCTGGGGATGGCAGGAACTGACACATGCTCAGAAGCACTGGCCACTTTTATAGAAAGAACCAGGAGGGATCCTCCTCAGACAGGGGGCTGTGGAAATGGAGGACACCCTGGCTGGCCTCAGGGGTGGGGGCGATTCTGCTGAGCCCTCTTACCAGCCAGCTTCTGGGCAGCCCTGCCTCCCTGGGAGGTGGGGCCTGGGGATCCTATTTCCCTCAGGCTTGGGGCAGGTTTTTCCACCGTTTTAACTCACCAGCAGGGCTGCAGGCTAGATCCTCTGAGAGCTGATCTAAATAAACTCTGTCTAACCTGAAAGTAGGCGAGGTGGTTCCCCGCCTCGCCTGCTGAAGGGGGCCAGTTGTACCAGATCACTGCTCTACATTCCACACATTTCCCACAGGCCCAAGGGTCTGGGTGATGTCACCCTCCCTCAATGGCCCTTTCCTGGAATATGAGCTCCAGAGGTGGGCTCCCTGAGACCTCTGTTTCCGAGCAGGGACCAGAGCTGCTCCCTCTGAATTCTGTGGTGGGCATGGAAGTCTGGCCCAGGAAACACCTGGGGGGGCGGGGGCGCATCCCAGGAAATGCGGCTCCATTCTCTAGCTCCTAAGAATAAACCACAAGGACCTAGAAGGCTCCACCCTTGGGCAGCTTCTTATCTCCAGAGGGTCACATGTAAGAAAGGAGGGATCCCTCGGAAAAATGAGACTGTGCAGAAGAATAAATGCCACCTTGTGTCTTCCGACTTCCTGCAGAGGTTTGTGGGCTGCTTCTGTGTAAATAATTTAATGGAAAACTCCAGAAGGGGATGCAGCCCGTGTGAGCCTGACCTTGCCAGCCAGCAGACAGGTTATAAAATGTTTGCTCTTTATGCTGTGGCTGGGAGTCAGGGTGCTTCAGTCACAACCCAAGGAAAGAAAAGCCATAGCTCTCTGGGCTCTTGGGTAGGGACAATTTGTGGGGGGGCGGGGGTGTGTGTGGAGTGTTTTCCAGGGAGACCCTTCGTCTGCGCTGCCCCCCGGAGGTTCTTGTTGGACACTCCAGGGTGTGGCGCCTCTGAGATGGCGAAGCCAGGTCCTCCCTGCCCCTCACCCAGGGCAGCCTCGGGGCTCCAGCAGTGGGCTGGGGGTCGGGGGCAGAGGAAGAGGCTTCCGGAGGCCCTCTCCCCCTCGCCGGCCGGGTGTCCCCGTGGGCAGCCCGGCCCAGAGACCACCGATCACTGCCTGTGCCCGCCCACTTCCCCGCCCTCCGCCGAGACTAGCCCGGGGCTGGGCGGGTCCCTCCTGCCCTGCTCTGGGCGGTCCCTCGGGGTCAGGCCGCCCCAGCCGGGCCGGGCCGGAGGCGGCCGGGGCGGGGAGGGAGGAGGGAGCTTAGCCGAGCTGCTGCCCAGAGGCCGCGCCGCCCAGGCACAAACATTTCCTTATGTGGTGGCTCCGAGGGCCGGGGCGGCGCCCGGGGTGGTGGTGGGAGGGGGGAGCTAGACCCGCCTCGGGTGATCGCGGTTCGTTGGGATCTCGGCCTCATCCCCTGGGCTACACAAGGAAAGGCCCCCTGCCCTATCCTTTGTCCCCTGGAGCGCGTCCCACATTCTCCAAAGAGGAAGCGGTCCCTGCGTCTCGGCGGGACCCTCTCTTTCCCAACCCCCCGACTTGCCCGGCGTTGGTGGGAAGGTGTCCTCGAGGGCTGAGGTTCAGGCCGAGACCTGGGGCCTGGGTGCAGGAGGGTGGGGTGCCTGGGCCCCTCCCTGGCCCGTTTGCCCAAAGCGCACAGCGCAGCACCCTCCTCTGCCTTGGGAGCTATATTTGGCCCGGAGGGGCTAACGGGGTGACTCATGGGAGGGACAGCCCGGGGGTGGGACGTGAAGGAGCTGCATCCAAGGAAATGCGGCTCCATCCGTTCCAGGCGGGCTTAGGGCTCCTGGAGGGCTTTGACATCAAAAACATGGAGAAAGCACAGCCTTTCCACTGCAAGGCCAGGACTCTGGGGTCCCTGCCCTGGGGGACGCAGGGACAGTGACCTGGACAGGCACCCCAGCTTCCCAGAGCCTGATTAGTGCATCCTTGGCTATGACACCACCCCTCCCCAGGCCCGGTTCTGGGGTGCTTGCTCTAACTCCCCTGAACTACCCTGGATTCTTGGGTCATTACCTCACTTCTCCAATACTGAGCAGACTTCGATATCTGACAGGGCAGTTTCCCCGTGGGATAATTTTTAAATGGGGCTTTTAGTGGGACGCTCACCTCAGTGACTCTCTAGTGGGTCTAATTTCAGGGACCGGATTTGGAGGCTAGCGGCTGAGATAATCCCCATCCAGTCAGGGAGGACTTCGGTTCAGCGCCCTCCTCCCTCAGAGGGCTGAGGGAAAAGAAAGTCCCTCCATCTGCTCCCTGCTTCCTCCTTCCCGGCGTGACTCCCGTCCCTCCTCCTGCAGCCCCCTGATCCCTGGCTCCCTTAGGTCTGTTCCTGAGTCTCAGGGCACTCATAGCCAAGCGGCCTGCCCCAGCCATGGCTGTTAACTCCCCAGCACAGGGAACAACATCATCTTCATCCCCATCCTGGTGCAGTGGGACCAGGCAGGGTTCCAGCCACCCAGTTAGAGGAACACTCTTCTGTGGGACAGGAGGTTTCAGGAGCTGAAGTAAAGAATGCTGGCACTTCCCCAGTAGTCCAACAGTTAACACTCCACGCTTCCACTGCAGGGGCACTGGTTCCATCGCTGGTCAGGGAACTGAGATCTTGCATGCCACAAAGCAAGGACAGAAAGTTTAAAAAAAAAAAAACAACAACCCTAATCCTGTCAGTAAGATGGCAATGGCCCTCCTTTCCCAGTGGACTGAAACACTGCCTCAGTGGTAGACGGTCCACTTTTGAGATTCTCCTCCTTTCACGCTGAGGACAGATCCCCAAGGAATCTGAAGAAGGGAGACGGGGAAATGGATACTCAAAAGCATGAGACGCTCAGTTATTCGTCTGCGGTTGAAAAGGCCAAGTCTCAGATTAGAAGGGACCTTAGTAGTCTCCTCATTCACTCCAACTATAATACCTGGAGCAGAAATAGCCTCTGAATTCCTGGATTGCTTTCAGCGGCAGGGAACTCACTTTTTCAGTGTGTTCTGTCTTACACAGAGTTGAGATCTGCCTTCTTTACCGCCCATCGTCATGGTTGTTGTCTGTGTGTGTCCTGTGAAGGCGGGGTCCCTGTGGGTCCTGCTGCTGCCCAAAGTGCTGGAGCACAGGGGTGTTCAGTGGACGTGTGGTAAGTACGAATGATGAAACCATACTGAATGTTTGCCCAAGAGCCACTTGGAGCCCTCCACTCTGCGCTAAACCACACCAGCTTTCCCCCCCTCCCCATCCCATATGAACCCTGGTTTCCAGAACATTCTTCATCCTTCCCACCCCACTGCTGCATCTGGGTGGCAGCGTTTCTTCTCAGCAGAGGACCCTGCGGTGAGCGGCACAGAGGTGGAGTGGGGCTGGTCTCTCTCACCATGTGCTCTGTGCTATCATCCATGAGGCCTGACCCTGCCAGGCCTTATTTTTAACATCCTGCTGCGGTTGCATCTGTCTGAGCCCGAGACTGGTCCCTTGTATGGCACCGCTGTAACTTTAACTTTTACAATTTTAACAAAGAGAGGGCTCCATTTTGCATGTGGCAATGCTGCTGTGCCCTGGGAAGGGCCTGTGGTTACAGTTGGCATCTCAGGAGGCTGGACTGGGGACTGGCAGCCCAAATGCTCCTGGGTAGGACCTGTTCACGGGCTTCCCCGGTGGCTCAGTGGTAAATTCACCTGCAATGCAGGAGACTCGAGACACGGGTTCAATCCCTGGGTCAGGAATAACTTCTTGAGGAGAGCATGGCAACCCACTCCAGTATTCTTGCCTGAAGTATCCCATGGACAGAGGAACCTGGTGGCCTACAGTCCAGAGGATCGCAAAGAATCGGACACAACTGAGCCCAAAGACCTGTTCACGGGGCCAAGACTCTGGCTTGGGCAAAGAAGATGTCAAGGTGTGACTTTGGCTCAGCACACTTCTCTCCCCAAGACCCCAACCTAAGACCCGTGTTCAGGTATTCAGCAAGTCCCTGACCACGGTTGGTGGGAGCCCCTTGGGGCCCTGGGGCTTCCGGACGCTGTGGCTCAGCTCTGTTCTCCCACAAAGCTGAGCAGGTGCAGGGTAGCTGTGAACACACTGCTCGGGGTTCATATGTGTTTGTTGTCTGACTCCTTGATAGCTAGGAGGTGGAGAGCAATCCTCGGTCATTGTCCCCATCTTGGACACCTGCTCCTCCCTGCCCCCTCTGCAGTTTGGGGCCAGGTCAGAATCCCGCACCCTGCCCCCAGTTTGTGGATCTGATGAAGGGTGATGAGAGGAGGCTCTGGCCCCGAGGCGGCTGCAGGTGGACTGGGAGTCAGCTTGGGACCAGGCCTGGCCTGAACTTCTAGATGGAAGGTGGGTAAAGGTCTACAAGGTCCTGGAAGGAAGGATGAGGGGGGCTCTATGCAAAGAGGTTTTTCTCCTCAGAAGGGGCTTTATGCCACCTGAGTGTCCACCCTCTAGAATGGCTGTCAGCTAGGGAGGGTGCACCCCAGGTCAGCAAGTGCCTGAGGGTGCAGGTGGCGGAGCTCATGGGGCAGTGGGCCGGGCTCGGCCGGCCTGGTCAGTGGGGGAGGGGCGCAAGGGCAAAGGGGGCGGGCCGGGCAGGATCACTGCTCCTGCTGACACCCACTGCAGGATCCTTGTGACAGAGAGGAAGCCCTAGAAAACCACAAGGTCAGTGCAGGGCAACAGAAAGGAAGAGTCTGAGAAAGGAAGGAAGGCTCGGGAGAGGCCCCTCTCCTCCAGCAGAATCCAACTCCTGTCACAGCGGAGGGCAGAGGGTGGGCACTGGGGCAGCTGGCTCACCTCCAGGAGGACACCTGCTCAGTCCCTACACCACAGGGCTTAGCCGGGGGCGCCCAGACATGCCCGGGAGAGCCAGGGCTCACCCAGACCCCTCCTTACCCCCACCACCCTCCACGCAGCTACGATACACTGGATGCATTGACACTGGCACTCTGTCAGCCTCTCTGCACTGCTGACTCCCGGTGCAGGCTGGTGTCTCCCTCCCTGGCTGCTGAGAGTGGTGTGGTTTTGCAGGTGGGCGCTGCCCAGAGCTCCGGTCCTGCCTCATGCTTGAGAGAGCCTGATAGAGCCCCTGGAACCTGTTGTGGTCCATCTAACGCAGGCCGCGAGGCCGCAGGTGCTGGGGGAGGATCCTGGATGGGTTTTCTGGGCGAGGGTCAAGGTCCAGCCCTGACCCTAACTGGCTAGATGACCTCAGGAAGGTCACTCTGCTCACTGGCCCTCAGTCCCTGGATCCTAGCTCTGCTGGCCAGTATGTAATTGTGATTCTCAGAGAGTGGGCCCTGTGAGCCTTGCCTAGTTGTGAAGGAGCCGGGTGGAGAAGGTCAAGGCCAGAGCCTGGGTGAAATGCAAATGAGAGCCCAGTATGTAAATCAGTGTTTGTTCCTTCCCTTCTGACAAGACCCAGGGAGACCCAGATGCCTCAGAGAGTGCCCGTGACCTCTCTGTGTCCTCGCCGAGGGAAGTGGGCTGGGCTCCTGGGGTCACGGTGGCATTGATCATCTCTCCACTACCTAAGCCCAGGACCCTCGGTGCCTGGTCTAATGAGACACACAGCATTCTGCCCCTTCTGCAGTCATTTGTGTCTGGTGTCATCCCACACACTGTGGGTGGCATCTGTCCCCCTCCCCCAGGTTCAGAGAAGAATGTCTTTCAGCCTGGGGCTGAGTTGGCCCTCTGAGTCTGGGGACTCATATGGCAAAGGTCTTTGAGGAGCTGGCTGGTCACCTACTATAACAGGGACAGTTGTGGCTTTGGGCAGGGGTCTCTAGCACCAAGCTCAGGACCCCTGCCTCCAAGGATGCTAGGCATTCACTTGAGACCAGGGGAGGGGGGTGGTTCTGTGACACGGGCACTGGGAAGCAGGGTGGTTGCTAAGGCTGCCGGCCAGTCAGGCAGCTGGGCCACCTGGGGAGACCCAGATGTTGTCTCTTTTCAGCTCGTTGCTTCCCAAAGTGGGAGGGGAAGACTGGGTAGAACACAAGGAGGAGCCAAAGAGCCCCCTGGGATTCAGGGAAGAGCCATCTGGGAGGGAGAGCCGGGGCCATCTGCTCCCCAGGCTGCGGGCTCAGGGAGCAGAACCGGCTACAGGGAGGGCCTTCTGAGCACCAGCACGCAGGGTCCCCCAGGCCACCCGCCCTCCTCTGGGAACGGGCTCCCAGGGGTCACGGATGGGTGCTGAGTGCATTGAGGAAGAGATGGGTTTCAAGACCTCTGCACAGCACAAGCCCCTGGGAATTTGTGAGGAGGGGCAGGAAGGAGGCCAGAAAAGGAGGGTCCTCCCCCACCTCCTTCCTTCCCCTGCCTAATGCAGGGCACCGCAGACAACCTTGAACCTAGACCACCTGGCCTTTTCAAAGCCCTTTCAGGCCCTGGACTGGAGAAGGAAATGGCAACCCACTCCAGTATTCTTGCCTGGAGAATCCCTGGGACGGAGGAGACTGGTAGGCTACAGTCCACGGACCCGGCTGAGGGACCTCACTTTCACTTTCGGGCTCTGGAGGTCCCCATTTTATTGAAACTCTTCTTTTCCATCCAAATCGATGAGCCTCGGTTCTTGGGAGGAGTTGGAGTCCCCCTGAAGAGCTGAGCGAGGGCCTCAGGGGGAAAAGGAAGGCACGGGGACGGTTACAGACTGGAGGGCGGGTCTCGGGGCCCTGTCCCCTTGGGGCTCTGGCCTCTGACTGTCCCTAGCTGGGAAGCCAGGCTCCCTCCCCCGCCCCCACCCTCCAGGTCCCAGAGAAAAGAGAGCCCCTCCCCAGAGGGCACCCCCCTTCCTGCTTCTGTCACCTGCCAGCAGCTGGAACCCCTGTCCCCAATGAGGAAGCAGAAGTGACCCTGCTACTGTGCTGGCTCCCTTCCCTGCCCCACCCCACTGGGCACCTGACTCCACATGGATCCTCAATGACAGCCCCCTCCCCCAATACCGAAGCCACCAAGTCCCTCCCCTGTTCATGGGAGTGCCCTGAGCCCACCTGTTCCTTGGCTTCCTTCCCCCACAGCCACCCTCCAGAAAGAGATGTCCACACCCACCTCCACTTCCTCCTGCCTTCCTCATTCCTTAGCCCGTGGCCACCCCAGGGCCAATTCAGAGGCGGATCTCCGCAGCACTGTGTCCCCCTTGCTGGGCTTCTCTTCCCTCCTCTCCCCCCGTCCTTCCTGTCCACCCCGGCAGGTCCCTCTGTCTGCCTGGGTCAGAGTTCTCCCCCAAGAGTGGCAGAAGGTTGTGCCTGGATCAGAGTTCTCCCCCAAGAGCGGCAGAAGGTTGGGGGGGCGGGGACCCGGGCACTGACATCAGACACCCGGGGTACCAAGAGGCTTCCTGGCCTACCAGCTGGGTGGCCTTGAGCGGTTCCTTCTTCCTCTGTGCCCCGGTCTCCTCAGCTGTCAAGTGGGGAGGACAATACAGAGGTGACCCGCCAGGTCCCGCGAGGGTCTGGAAGCACTGACCTTCCCTCCGTCAGGGGCCAGCCCAGGGCGGCTGCGGCTCAGAGAGAACTCTGAGCTCTGCCTGCTGGCGCCTGGAGCCCGGCGCAGATACGCTCGGGGACAGCCACGGGCCAGATAACCAGGTGAAGGTTCACTGAGGCCTCCCCAGGGTGGTCAGGTCAGGTAGTCTGGCTGACTTGGGGCTCCCAGCCATCTGAGAAGTCACACCCGCACTCTCACACTCTCTGTGTCACTCATTCCTGAGCCATTTTAGGAGCGGCAATGATCCAGGATACCTTGTTCTCCCCTTGGCTGCCACTGCTCCCAAGGAGGTCAAATCCCCCCAGCCTCGCCCACCATGAACCCGGAGGTCCCTGGAGCCTAAGGGGTGGAGGCTGGCAGCAGACAGGTTAACCCCCTGGCCTGGCTCCTGGAAGAGATGCTTCCTAGGGCACCTAGCTCCCTACTCCGTTCCTGGACTTTCCTCGGCCCCCAAAGCAGCCGGCACCCCTTCCCTCTTCACAAATAACCCCCTCCAATGCCTTCTGACCAGAGGGAACACAGGGCTCCCCCAGGTGGCCAAACGTGCCAAGGCCTGAAGCTGGGGAGTGTGCAAGGACTCCCTTCAGATATCTTGTCCCTTTAGCCTGATAAATACATCTGCCCGGTCAGACCAGGTGTTCCAGTCTGAGGTTTGGAAACTCAGGTCACCTGGATGTGTGCTCACCGCTGTAGGAAACAAGCACTGTGTGTGGTCCAGGTGTAAACTACCCTTAGCTGGGCTGCGGGCAATTGCTGACAGCCATTCCAGACACGGGTGAAGGACTGTCTGCAGGGTCTGGACTTACACCCTGCTTTGTCATGGGTCACAGGACACGGGGACGGGAATCCCAGCTAGAAGCCAAAAGTACACTGGAACCGGTAATCATCGCCATTTATCACGCGCCTTTGGTCTGCCTTTCACCATGTTCCAGGTCTTCTATCCTTCATTGATTGTACTGAGCACCAGCAGTGTTTCTTTACTTCTCACAACAACATAGGAAATGGTTGTTATTATCCAAATGTAGCAGATGAGGAAACTGAGGCTCAGTGAATTTAAATCCCTTGTTTAAAATCACCCAGCTAGGGGAAGCCTGAATTTGAACTCAAACATGCCTGACTCCAAATTCCTTGCTCTTATGCAAGCTGGCCTATGCACAGGAAGACGACCTGGCAAGGTAACGAGGAGAGGTATGAGTGTGCTCATGAGTGAGGGTGTACAGCTCCTTCCCACACCAGGAGCACACCCAGCAGGCGCTCAGCAGAAGTAAGTGGCACTGTAACAGGCCAGTTATACAAGCACGGTGAATACACAAATATGAGAGAAAGGGAGAGTTAAGTCAGCTTCCTGCCCAGGTGTACACAGAGGCCCAGGGTGACCCAGGAGCTGCTTGTGTGCAGGACAGATCGGAGCTTGGGTATTAGTCTTTCTAGAACATACACCCCTGGACACCATGCAGGACACTGATGTCCAGAAAGTTCCAGTGACTGGCTGCAGTCTGCCCTCGGCTCAGTGCCAACTGAGGCCTAGAGTTGTAATCCTGACAGGCTTTGGTGACAGCCACACACAAGCAGGGGACACACACATGAATACTGGCTTGGTCACACACGCCCCGCTCACACATCTTCTGAAGATAGAACCTCTGCCACCATCGGTTCTCTGCAGACACAGCTGAACTCTTGGCCTCTTGGGCACATAGTGTAGCTCACGCTGACAAGTGTACAGACACACACACACACACACACAGAACTCTCAGAGGAAAAAAGGTCAAGCTGGCTAGGGGCTGTGAATCTCTGGGACCACGTATAAATTTGTGCCTAAGCCCTGGGATCAACCCCCTAGGTCGCAGTCTGTCCTCAGTCATGGCCTCCCACCATCCCGGGTTTTGAGACTACTTTCTGCCTTCCTATTTGTTTTAAAGGATGGGCCAAGGCGTGAGTGCCCAGAATGACCACCAGGGGGCGCACGAGCACTGACTAATCCTTTTCAGCCTAGCCTCCTTCCAAAACCTTTTTCATTCATTCTTAAATAGTCTTAAGCACTCATTCTGTACCAGATGATAGGACCCAGAGAAGAAAGGCTGAGGCGTGGGTGGGTGGGGAGTGGATGGATAGGGTAAGTGAAGAGGCAGGACTGGAGGTTAGATGGGGAAGGTGTTGGCAAGAGAGGCTGGGTCAAAAATAACAGATTGATTGATTGTACTGAGCACCAGCAGTGTTTCAAACTCTTTGAAATTTTTATATGCATCAACTCATTTAATCCATAACTGTATGAAATAGGTACTCCATTATTCTACTTTTATTGTGGGTGCAGTAAAGCTAGCACTTACTGAATAAAATTGTTGTGAGGAGTAAAGGGATCAATATGATTATGTGCAAAACACTTGGAACACTGCCCAGTTGTTATCATCATGTCCATTTTACAGATGGGGAAAACAAGGCCCAGCTCACAAGGAGGCAATCCTAAGCAGGCTGGTCCCAGAGTGTGCGTTTACTCAGTTACTAGAACTCCCTGGTAGATCCAGTCAGGGCTTCCTGGGGAGAGAGAATTTTAGTAGGGACGAGATGAGGCCTAAAAATTTGAGTCTCATGCTGGCTGTAGGGTGGGCGAGCCTGGTGGGAGGGGGACTGGTCAGGTAAGACCAAGGTCCCAGCTAGGACCAGGAGGGCAGTGGAGGGTGGAGAGAAGACAGATTTGAGAGATGTGAGGGAAGCAGCCTGCAGGTCTTGGTGCCCAATTTCAAGCCAGGGTTGGAGGAAGGAGGGGGCAGAAAGCAGTGGCTGGGGAAGCAGAGTTGGGAGAGGGTAGGGGAGTGTGGGGCTCCCACCTGCCTTCTGACCGTCCCCTAGGAGAGGGCTCCTTACACTTGGGGCTGAAGACAAAAGAGAAGCAGCCCCAGATCCCTGTGCCCCATGTTTCCGAGAGAGCTGGGGATGGTATGACAGCAAGGGACTATGGGGCTCTGGGCTCAATGGGCTGGCACTGCACCCGTCTCTCCCATACTACCTAGCACCCTGGCCCTTGCCCACAGGGCAGGACGCAGGCATCCCACCGACCGTCTGCAGCATTGGGACAGTGAGAAAACGTCCCCCTCCCCTCCTTAATGTTGAGGCTTCAGCCTCACAAAGCCCCCTCCTCTACAAGCTCTCATTTAATCCTCAGAGCAACCTGGAGTTAGGCCCTTATTATATAGGTTTCACAACTGAGGGAGCCACCTTGGAGGTAAGGGGCCTGCCCTGGGTCCCTCTACCAGGACTTTTGTTGCAAATCATGGGCTTTTACCCCCTCCACTCCCAGAACTATTGGACCCTTGGTGGACATCTTAGGGAGGTGGAGGCAGCTGTGACCATGTGTGGCGCTGAAAAGGGCTGGGAGTGTTAGTCGCTCAGTTGTGCCCGATTCTTTGCGACCCCACGGACTGTAAGCCGCCAGGCTCCTCTGTCTATGAAATTCTCCAGACAAGAGTACTGGAGTGGGTAGCCCTTTCCTTCTCCGGGGGATCTTCCTGACCCAGGTTTCCTGCTTTGCAGGAGGATTCTTTACTGTCTGAGCCACCAAGGCCTGTGTGCAGAGCTGAGAAGGAATGGGAGAGGGGGGCCTGGTCTGGAGTCGCCAGGGTCCTCGGCAGAAGCAAGGTCGTTTCAGTCCCAGACAGGGGAAGCAGCTGGGTGGCGCACAGAATCTCCCAAAGGGTGGGGGGTGGAGTGGGACATGCCTGGGCCGGCAAGTAGGGACAAAGAGGGCGCCAGCACACCTGGCGCCGGGCAGCCTGAGCCCGCCAGGCCAGATTCAAAGAGGAGCGGAGGCTGTGATTGGTGGCCCGGGTGCCTCGCTCCACCCCTTCTCTCTCACCTCCCAGGCAGCTGGGAAAGAGGGCTGGAGTAGAGAAGGCCCTTCATCCTAAATCCTTAAGCACCTAGCGGTGGACTGGCTGGCAGTGAGCTCAATTAACCCCCTCCTGTGCTGCGAGCCCTGCCAGGACCCTGTCTGGCTTCCTGGCACCGCCGTCAGCCCCAGCGACTCCCCAAGCCGCTGGGCTTGGGTACTCGGGTCTCAGGTCATCCAAACAACCCTCCTCTGAGCCATCCTGCAGTTCGCGGCCTCCTCAACTCGTTTTTTCCCTAGCCCGTCCTTTCGGGAGTGTCCTCTGACCCTTTTCCCAGTGCAAATACAGGCGCCGGCCAGCCTCTCGGAAGGGACAGCTTCCTGGGCCCTAGCCCCTTTCCACTTGGGCACCCCGGCCTCTGTGCTGCAGACCCGGCCCTCTGGGCGTCCCTGCGGGGCGGTGGCCCAGACCGCCCTACCCTGCCTGGGTCCCGGGGAACCCCGCGCCCAGTTGGGCGCTGGGTTGGGGTGGGGGGTGGGGTTGGGCGCATAGATTGCGAGACTATGCGGAGGACCAGCCTGGGGGTGTTGGGCAGGAACCCGACCCCCGCCTGCGTCCCGCCCTCGGCGCAGATGGCGAGGTGCGGGCGGTCCCGGGCCACAGTTTGGGGCTCGGGTTTCGGCCGCAAGGGGCCCTCTGAAGCCGCGGCCAATCACCGCCCGACCCGGCCTCCCCTCAGCGGCCGGCAGCCAATCGCGGCCCGGCCCGGCCGCCCCCGCCCCGCCGCGTCCTTTGTTCCAGCTCGCCCCGGCGGCCCGGCTCCCGGACCCCGGCCTCTGGCCTTGCGACTTCCGGCCCGAGCGGACCCAGCGGCATGCACGTGCCCATGTACCCGGTGTGTGCACGCGCGTGTGTGCCGGGTCCGCCCTGCCTGCCCCAGGGGCACTCCGGGTCCGGCCACCGGCACAGGCCTTGCCCACTCTCATGTCCCTAGATGGCCTGGCCAAAGCCCCAGAAAAGCTCTTCCGAGAGACTGGACTTGGACCATGGGCGGGGGGCTCCGAGTGAGCATCAGGACTGGGCAGTGGTCCAGCTGAGGCCCCACCTTTCCTTCCTGGGCCGCGGTTTTCCTCGCTCTCTCACGCTTCCTTGCCTTTGCTCAGGCTGCTTCCTTGTCTGCTGCCTTTCACATTGTTGTTGTTTAGTTGCTAAGTTGTGTGGGACTCTTTGTGACCCCCATGGTCTGTAGCCGGCCAGGCCCCTCTGTCCATGGGATTTCCCAGGCGAAGAATACTGGAGTGGGTTGCATTCCCTTCTCCAGGGGTTCTTGTTGGACCAGGGATCAAACCCGTGTCTCCTGTGCTGGCAGGGGGATTCTTTACCACCTGGGATACCTGCACCTGATGAGCAAGGAGTCTTCCCTCCGGACCTGCCTTGGGGTCGCAGCCTCTGTGACGCCTGTGAGGGCAGCAGATTCCTCCCTCCTCTGCCCTCATCACTCATCTGTCACATGATCCCCTCTAGTCTGGGATCTGCATCAACCACCAAGGGACTTAGACTTGGCAGCACCGAGTCCTCATCTCAAATACTTGGGGGGGTCACATAGACCTTCAGACCTATTCTTGGTTCCACTTGAAATGGAGGCTTGTTATCCCAGGCCTGCTGAAGGGATTAAAAAAGCTAAAATCTGCAAAGAACAGAGTGAGTGCCTGATCACCCACACAGACTGCCCTGCCATGCCATGGCTTTGCCCTCCCAGAGTCCCTGCCTCTTCTGAGTTCCCAAATCCAGTGGACGTTCCTCTTGCTCTTCCTCCCCTCCTCTCAGTCCCCTCCCGAGACCTCCTGGCCTTCTGCTCAGGACTCCATCCTCAGTCCCCTTCTTCCCTTATTTCCTCCATGAGCTCATCCATTCCCAGACCTCCATCTGCCCAGCCTGGATCTGTCTCCTGGGTCCTCTGGAGACCTCCACCTGGACATCACTCAGCACCTCAAACCCAGATGTGGTAAACTAAAGGTCTTCATCCAGCCACACCTGCTCCTATGCCTGTAAAGGACTCACGTCTTCATCACTGCCCAGGTGTGACCCAGGTGTCATCCCCACCCCCACCTGCTTGCTCACCACCCACTCTGACCATATCTTTGGCTCCCAGGTCTGGCTGTCCCCACTTTCCCAGGGCCAGTGTCTTCCTTGGCCCATACTCCTGTCCTTTTTACTATCTCTTCTAATTGGCCTCTTGCTCTCTGCCTCCCTAGTTCTGCAGGGCCCACTGCTTACAAGATTTCTCCTCCCCCTGGTCTCAGCATCCAGGTCCAACTCCTAGGTGTAACTGGTAGGGCCTTGCCATCTGGCCCTGCCTGCCTTTCCGTCTCAGCCACAGGCACACGAGTACTTCAGTTGATAGCCCTTGACACAGCAAGGCGGTTGGGAGTGGGTCCACCTTCCCAGGGCTCCCGCAGAGGAGTGATGCCAGGCGCGGGGCGGTCAGAGGAACAGTGAAAACTGTGAAGTAGAACTAGCTCAGCAAACAGGTTCTGCACACAGGCACGCCTGGGTCTGGGTTATGGCTCTGCACTTGCCTGCTCTGTGACTTTGGCTTTGTGACTCACCCTCTCTGGCTCTCATGTCCCAGATGGGTTTAATACCATCTCTTTGAAGGGCCAGATAAGAACATAGGACTCAGGGCCAAGAATGGGCAGGGGCTGCCCACCCCCACCCCGACCCCAGGTGCTCCCCAGAGCTTGAGCTTCTAAGTCACCTGGGGGCAGGGCAGAGCCTGGGCTGAAAGAGCCAGTTGGGAGGCCTGGGCGAGGAGGGAAAGGGGCGCGGTGGAGGGGGGGGCGGGGGGGGGAGGAGAGGAGGAGAAGCTGACAAAAGAGACCAGCTGCTGTTTGCACACAAACCCCAAGTAGATAATGAGTGGAGGGGCGGGGGTGGGGCGGGAACTGTCTTGGCAGGAGCCTCTGCCAGCTGAAGAGTCTGCCCAGGATCACTGAGCCCCTCCCTCCACTGCCCCCAACCCTGGGCCCTCCCTGCTTGCACCCAGCTGTACATCTGCCCCTAGGACTGCGGCCGGCAGGGGAGAGCAGGAAGAGCCTAGGGCGGGGGATCTGGCCCTTCAGCCCAAGGCTCAAATCCGCCCGCTCGGGCTGTACTCGTCCTGAGAGCAGTCCTGGGGAAGCCCACAGGAAGGGCTGGGACCCAGGGGGGCCCAAGGGTGCCCGAGGACTCAGAGCCAGCCCAGACTCCCTGCCTCTGAGCTCCCGGCCAGAACGGAGGCCCTGAGTGGAGCTTGGAGGGCCCAGAGCTTGGAGAAGAGACAAGGCTCCCAGATAGGAGGCCGAGAAGAGTCCGCTGACCCTGGGGCCTCCCACAGGGGCAGAGCGACAGACCAGGGCTGAGGGGGAAGGCTGGAAGTCTGTCAGCTCCCCCCACCCCGGCCCCTGGCCCCCAGTCATGCCAGAGGGCCCCTGGGTCGCCCATCAGACAGGGGGCAGATAAACAAGGCCTGAGGAAGACCAGCTGGGACCCTGGGTGTCAGGAGTGGGACCCCCACTCCAGTCACGCCTGCTGGGAGGGTCATGGAAGGGCCCTGCTCTACCTGTGCCCATCTTCCCAGCCCCCAGGGTCTGGCGGGCCCTTCAGCATCTCCCCGGGGCAAAGAGCTCCCCTCTTCCACAGCTGGCTCCTGCCATGGGGGCTGTGGGTGCAGCTGACAGGCTGAGCCTGTGAAGGAGCGCGCACCAGCCTAGCAACAGGTTCCCAGGGGCTGGGAGAGGCAGCACTAGGTGGGGAGGGCAGCTCCCATGCCCTACCCTCCTCCGCCCCCACCCCGTGCCTGAGTGCCCTGTTAACACCTGCTCCAGAAGAGGGTTAGCTCTGAGACCGAGGGGCAGGATCCAGCACAGTGCACCTCCTGGGGCTTTGGGCTTCTGCAGGCCAGACTCTAAGGAGTGGAGGGCCATGCTCTGCAGGGGGCAGCCTCGGGGCGGGGGGGGGGGTGTGGGGGGAGGGTGGCGGGAACCTCCCCCTTTGTCGAACCTGAGCCCTGGGCTGGACACATCTGGAGAGAGACCTGACCCTGTGGGCTCCTTCTCAGCCATTGACTCTTCTTCTCTCAAGGCTGGAGGGGGACTGGGTGTCATGGGAGGGAAGGAGGGCAGTCCAGGGAGTTGGGACAGCTGGACAAAGGCTGGGCAGTGGGACTGGGAGGGGCACAGGAGACAGTGAGCAGGAGGCTTGAATTCCAAGGCGAATAAGGGGTGTTTTTCCTGAGGTCCGTGGGAATGACAGAGGATGCTGAGGAAGAAGCAATGAGACAGACGGGGCCATGGGGAGACCTTGGCCACAGTCCAGCGAGAGGCGGTGGCCAGGTGGGTCTGGGCGCAGGGGAGTCATGGTCCTGGTGTAGGGATAACACCGGGGGTCCTGGGGTCACGAGGGCCTGGCTCCCAGTCCCCATCGTGAGCCTCTCTGGGGCTCAGCTCCCACAGCTGTAATTTGGGGGTGCTATGAGGCCTCCCTGGCAGGTTGGTCAGGAGGGTTGGATGATGGAAGGCGTGCGACTGCTCCTGAAGGTGAACTGTTGTCCCTAGTGGGAGGAGGAGTGGCTTGAATGGGGCTCGGGCTCCTGAGTCACAGGTGGCCTCTGCGAGGTCAGAGGCGCACACCATGGCTCACTTCCCCTCCTGGGGGTGGGGGGTAGTGGGCGCACAGGGAGAAGGTTGATGGGCTGGGGGGTGGGGCTCAGAAGTGCATGATGTGTCCCTGAGCCCAAGTTCGGCCTGGGCAAGAACAGGGTTGCTGGCGCAGTGGCCTGCAGAAGCCTGGGTGCCACAGGGAAAAAGTGGGGCAGGGTCAGGAAGCCAGCACCCCACAATGGTCCAGGTGGTGAGTGGGGCTGGACCTTGAAGGCTGTTGGAGTGCAGAGAGGAAGCTCTCCCATCCCCAGTGTGTGCTCAGGCGCCCATTTTGCCAAGCCTGAATGAATGCGTGTTCAGGGGTTGCATCCTCAGGATGGAGAAGGCCCGCTTAAGACCCCTAGGCCAGTGCTGAGAAGGCCAGCCCGGTGCCACCCCGAGAGGGGACCAGGCTGGCTGGGGCCCAAAGCCTTACCCGGCCCACCCTCCCAGGCCCAGGCCACAGAGGAGGCATTGATGGCAAAAGAGGCGCCCAGAGGCTGCTGCAGCTGGGGCAACGTGGGCATCACTGGGCTGGCAGGAGAAGAAGGATGATCCTCGGGCTCCAGGGCCCACGTCTGAGCATCTGGGGTCAGCGAGGGAACCCCAGGCATCCTTGCCTTGAGAGGCTTCCACGTGGCAGGTAGGCGGGGCGCCTGACTCAGGGCCCGCACAGCCCAGAAGGAAACACCTTGGACCTTCCCTCCCAGGTGTTGGCAGAAGGCAGAGGGCCCCCCTCTGGCCTCATAATGGATGGTTTCAGCCCTGCCTAGACTCCGTCAGTGACCTTCCAGCACCAGGCAGAATCAGGGCACCTGTGCCTGGCCCACGTCTCAGGCTTTGCTCCCCCTCACCAACCACAGCTTCCACTCGCCTGGCATGCCCCCACTCCCTCTCTGATTCTCTGCCCTCTGTGCTCAGAGCCCACTGGGCTCCCCACCCACCTTGCCTGCCTGTTTTCAGGCTTTCCCCTACCCCTCAAGCCTCAGCTCAGCTTGCCTCCCCCACAGAGACTTCTAGGATTTCTCCAGGCCAGTTGTGGCCCTCCCACACTCTCCCTGCATTTTGCAGGCACCTCCAGTGTCCTTATCACCTTAATTATCATGATAGATTATAATTACTCACAGGCAGAACTGCTTAGGGACAAAAGCAGTTCTCTTCCTCTCTTTCCCCTCATAGGCAGCAAATAAACATTAGAGTGGCCAGTGGCCAACTCTGCCCCCCCGGAAGCCTTTCGCTGATGGCCACGTGAGCTGCCCACTCCAGGGACCACCTAGCCAGGGTGCTTTCAGAACATGCAACTGCTTCAGAGCAAGCCAGACCCCATTCACCTGTCCCTGAGCCCGGGGAGACAGATGTGTGCCAAGAGGCACCCACACAGACACAGGCACTCAAACACACCTGCACACACAAACGAGTACAAACACGTGTGCACACACACTGACACATTGCTACGCAGCCAGATATGCATACACCTACATATGCATGCACACATACAGACACAAATGCACCCATAGACACATCTGCGGACACGTGCACCCAAGACCCACTCACATAACGCATACCCTCACAGACACATAGGTACACTTGCACACACACAACATACTTGCACACACAAGGACCCACCAGTGCCCAACCCTGCCAGGCCTCAGCGCGGGGAGGAGGGACTGCTAATCTAGGCTCCCCAGCTGCCCCTGCCTTCCTCCCGGAGCCCCCAGGCCGGCAGGGGGCGCCCGAGGCCCCTTCCGTCCGGGCCCAGCCCTGGCGGGAGGGAGCGCTCGCGGGTGCCACCCACCCTCCGCCCTCCCAAGCTAGGTCCCCTTTGTTCCCCCACCCGGAAAGAGGCCGCCGCGCCGGGGAAGCACCCAGCCACAGAGTCCTCCAGGTGCCGATCCTGCGCTTTCGTCTTGGTCCCGGAGATGACCGAGTCCAGCACACGGACCGCCACGACCACAGGGAGGGAGAGCCAGCTCATCATCGCCCACTGCCGGTCAGGCAGAACCATGCGGCCCCCAGGGCCCCCGCAAGCCCACTGCCTCACAGGCCTGCAGCCCTGCCCCCTACCCCCTTGTCTCCCTGAAAGTTTGTTAAGTGTTCTCCCCTGGGAGAGGGCCACCCAGGAACATTGAAACAAGAGCAAGAATCCCAGAGGCAAGCCTTCCATCCTTCCCTTCTGCCAGTGTCCAGCTCTTCTGGCCCCAAGGAGCCTCCAGTGAGGACTTTGATTCCTAAAGAACAGAAGCCTGGGGGCCTCCCTCTCCTCTCACCCTGAAACCTGGAATCCTGGAGCTGTGCTAGGCAGAGATTATATACAACGGAGTCATTTAAGACCTGCCTCTGCTGCTAAGTTCTGGGCCTTGGGTGAGTGCGTGACCCTTCTGAGCCTCAGTTTTCCCATCTGTAAAATGGGCTTCCATTTTTTACAATGACATCTGTAAAATGTCATTGTAAAAAATGACATTCTCTACCTTGCAGGTGGATGTGAGGATACACAACTCGGTGGAGACCTGGTGTGGGGCCTGGCGCACAGTGAGTGGAAGCTGGCTCCTGACCCTGTGGTGATTCCTGGGTGCTGACCCCTTTCCTGACTGAGCCCCTGGACAAGGTTTGGACCCCAGCAGAGAACCCCTCAGTACGTGCTCACTAAACCCTGGGACCTGCCCAGGATGGGGCAGCCTGGGGACGCTGCACCTGTGCCATCAGCAAACTGCGTGTGTCAGGGAGAGCCTGGCAAGACACCAGGCCATGTTTTTCAAGTGGTTGGTTTCTCCGGGATGCAGGGCTGGGCTCTCAACCCGGGTTTTTCCTCCTTGTTCAGGAGGGAGGGCTCGGCTGGCTCCCGCCTTCTACTCCTCCCCACCCCCTTTCCAGTTGTCCACCATAATTAGTCTCTCTGTGGCTCGGGAGTGGGTATCTGCACCTCCTCTCCACCTCCAGACTCAGGCTCGCCCAGGGAGAGGGTCCACCCGCCCTCAGGGGCATTGCTGCCCTCATGCAGGCAGATGGGGAGCCCTGGCCAAGCCTATGGCAGAGGTGGGCATTCCTGCCCTCGCCCTCAGCCTGGCCCCTTGCTCAGTGGTCAGCCGTGCGTGGGGCTCGGCAGGGCCCAGGAGGCTACTCTGGTCATTAACGGCCGGCCTCACTCCAAGTGAATTAGCTGGTCCTCAGGGAGTGAGCGCTGAGGCCTGCAGGCTCCTGGCACCGGCCAGTGATTCATTCAACATAGAGGCCAGCAGCATCCCTGCCCCCAGCCCAGCGGCCTGACTGGGGGCCGGAGCACAGGGCTGGTACCCAGAGCAGCCAAGGCTGCCTGTCCATCTGCCCCTGTCATCCTGTTCATTGGGCTGCTCCCGCTGGCTCCGTGGCGCTTGCCTCCATCCACCAGCCCCTCCCACACACAGGCCTGGTGGCCTTGGACCTGCGCCCAGCTTCCGCCAACCTGGCCTGCCCCACCAGGCTCTGTCTCCTGCTCCCTTTGTCCCCTGGGTACCTTGAGTGACCGGAGGGAGGCCCCCTCATCCTTTTCCCTCCTCCCTCTGTGCCTTCCTGACCCCCTTCAACCGAAGCCCTGGGATCCACTTAACTGGTCTTGATGAAAAACAGAAGCTCAGTCTATGCATAGGAGGTTCCTGGTAGCTAGCTGCCTGGGACCAGTTCCTGCCAGGGGCCCTCAGGCCAGGCCCCCCCCTGCCCTTCTTAGAACTAAGGTGGGTGGGGAAGACACAACCTTGGTCTCTGCCATAGAAGCCCTCAGGAGCCCACACGCGTCCTCTTGATGACCACCCTCCGCACTTTCATTTACTCAGCAGGAGCCAGGTGTTAAGAGGCCGGTGCTGCTGAATGAATGAGTGGAGGCCCTCCCCACACAGAAGCAACTTCTCTTCATCAACACTTGTGACTCACATCTTGTCAAATCTCTCCAGCTTGAAAACCTTCTTCCTGCAGCTGCCGATTGGAGAGCGTCCACATTTCATGGCCAGAGACCTGAATTCCGGGGCCAGCCGGTTGTCCAGGAGCTGGATGATCACTCCTTTGAGCCAGCCGTTCCCCGTGGTCATGCGGGGCTTGCCGTCCCCCAGGCTGGCTCTGAGGATTAGATGCATTTTATCTTGTGCAGGGAACACAGGGCATCGAGATACCACCCAGACAGCCACCGCGGACTCACTCCAAGTGTTCTTCCTGGGGGCCTCCCTAGCACATATGTGGGCAATTTCCCCTGTATTGTTCTATAATCCTTGATGGTTGCTCTATAATTGCTCTCAAATGGTTTAATCATAATAAATAGCATCTGCAGAGCAGTTTACAAACTCTAACTCTTCCTGCACCCCCCCTCCCACCTTTACAAAAAGAAACAGGCTCAGAGAAGTTAATGAACTTCTCTAAGACCTCACAGTGAGCAAGAAGGCAGAGCTCACTCCTCCCCAGGCTGTGGCGCTGGCAGTCCCCAGGCCACTGTGTCCTCAGGTCACTGTATCCCCAGTTCTGGGCAGGGGCGGGAGGCACAGGGAGCCTGGCAGAAGACATGGAGGCTGTCTGAGATCTGACCGCTGGTGGGGAGGGGGCATTTCACCAGGTGTGAGGGTGTCCAGGCAGGATTGTATGCTCACCTGTGGGTGCAGGTAGGCGTTTAGGCTAAGACCAGGTGACCCCCAAAGGGGGCTTATTTAGGGGTCATACCTCCCAGAGTGAGATGTGGAACCAACTTAGTGTCACAAACCCTTTCTGTTCTTAGGTTTAGGTGACTCAGAAACTTCTAGAAAAAGACTGGGCCAAATGAAATGCTTCCATTGGAACAGGAAGCAATGCTTCCATTGCTTCCAGTCTCACCCAGATAGACTGTTTTATTAGCTGTTTGTTTGATTTGCTTGTGTGCTGTTGTTTTGGTCAGAAAACAGGCCCGAGGGAGGTACATGGACTGTGCCCATGAGCAAAGAGAGGTGAGAATGGAAGGTGGCGACAGCAAAGCAGAGCCCGTGTAAAGGGGATGCGGCAGGGAGGAGCGATCAGCAGGGGAGGCCCCCAATCCACCCAGAGCAGCCTCCTCATCTTTGAGTCCAGTTCGGAAGATGCCTCCTCTGGGAAGCCCTCCCTGACTGCTCAGCAGAACTTGTCTGCTCTCTCCCCGGGTTCTCCCTGTTGTGGCCCTTGTTACACTCATTGTATACTTTCCAGACTGTGCCTGCCTCCCTCAGTGGGCGGTGACCAGGGAGGGAGCCTGTGTGTGGATGCTAACACTTGGGAATGCTCGAAAATACAGAGAAATACAAAGGAAACTAAAGCAAACACCTGTGTACCTGCAGAGAGCGGCTCTGTGCGCCAACCCCTAGATGGGAGGGGCGCCAACATGACTGCAAACATGGCAAGCACGCACTCATATTCGCGCATGCGTGAACACACATGTCTGGCTCACAGTAACGAAACCTGTTGCCAGACATGGCTATATGTTCACAGTTGCACTTCCAAGGCACGTGCACACCCATAATCAGGAGGTGGGAGGACTGGAATGGGGCCTGGTCCAGAGAAGGAAGCTGGGCCAAGGCCAGGGGTGTGGCTGCTGCGCGCCGGCCGTGTGCCTGTCCGCCAAGGGTGTCCAGGCCAGCACCAGGCCTGCCCCCAGCTGTCACTTTCACTGTGTGCTTCTGTCCTGATTGGCAAGGCCGCCCCATCAATGGAGAGCCCACAAGGAAGCCACCAGGGTTGGGGCTCCCTGACCCTATTTCTGGGGTTTCAGGCTGCGACACTTCCTGGCCTTTCCTGCTGGCCCCTGTGGCTCCTGGATGACGTACACACGGGCACAGCCACTGTGGACAGATGAGGACTGAGGTCCCCTGGGAGGTGGATCCGTGGGCAGGGATCAGAGCCTTCAGGGTGGAGCTGGGTCACCTTGGGGCTAATACCACCAACCACACCGCCCCAGTGCCTTGAAAGGCAACCATCGTGAGCTGTGTGTGCGGAGAAGAGAAATTACCACCAAGTAATAATAAAGGGGCTTCCCTGGTGGCTTGGCTGGGAAAGAATGCGCCTGCCAATGCAAGAGACTCCAGAGATGCGAGTTTCATCCCTGGGTCAGGAAGATTCCCCTGAGAAGAAAATGGCAATCCTGTCCAGGATTCTTGCCTGGAAAATTCCTGGCAAGGAATTTTGAGGAGAGGAGCCTGGCGGGCTACAGTCCACAGGGTCACAAAGTGTTGGACATGACTGAGCACACACACAACAAGCTCTAAGTTGTAGGCTGCTTTCCTATTCAGATGTGAACAAAATGACTGCTGCCCAGTGTCCTGCAAGAGCTCCAGTCTCCCTCCCCGTATTCCACAATCACTTTAGTTCTCTCCATCTGACCCTAGCTCAGCTCTAGGCCTGCACGGGCACATCTGGGGCTTCAAAACTCAGCTGGACTCAAAGGCTCTGAGCCTCAGATGGCAGCTTGGAATTTGAAGAGGGTCCCCATTGCACTGGAAACTTGTGAGCCCCTTGGGAGCCTGTGGCCTTCCCCAGGAAGCCAGTTCAGGGAATGAAGGGGCGCTAGGCTGGGTAGTGGCTCTTTCCAACGTGCTGCGGGGTCCCCTGAGGGACCAGCTGGGGTTCAGCCGGGGAGACACCCAGGTTGACAAGTCCCAAGAAAGAGGTGGAGAGGCAGTCAGTGGCCCCCGTGTTCTGCCCTCCTGGGGCTTGTTCCTGGGAGGGTTGGACCACACCTTCTTGTCCTGAGCAGTGTGCCAGCACTCAGGCCATCCGTTCCCTGTTGAGGACAGAGCCAAAGCTGAACTATCTGGTGGAAGCACCATAGAGGGGGCCATAGAGAGCAGAGGCAGATTTTTCAATCATCCTTAATGCAGTGGATTTTACCATTTCTTGGAAAGTCCCCACAAAGTCAAGAGAATGATAACAGGGAAATGGAGTGGGATGGGAGGGAAATGTGAGGGAGGGGCAGAATCACTCAGCTGCTTGGGGGCAGGTGAGGGATTCTGGAAAGGGCTGGGAAAGTAGGTAGGGGGTGGCCACTTACGGAGCCAGGGCAGGAGTCCGGGGAGACTGGTGGTGGATGGCTCAGGTGGCGTGGAATGACCGGTGTCCACCCTGCCAGTTCCCTCCGGGGGCCTCCATTTCCTCTCCTGTAAAATGGGGCACCTACCTGGATTGGCCTGAGGCTTAAACAGCATATAACCTGCGAGGAAGTGCTTTGGTATAAAGGGCTGCAGTCTTTTTACCACGATAATTAATTTAGGCCTTAGTTCTAAAGCAGTGGTCCCCAATCTTTTTAGCACCAGGGACCAATTTTGTGGGCCTTCCCTGCTGGCTCAGCGGTAAAGAATCTGCCTGCCAATGCAGGAGACTACCGGTTCGATCCCTGGTCTGGGAAGATCCTCTGGAGAAGGAAATGGCAACCCGCTCCAGTATTCTTGCCTGGGAAATCCCATGGACAGAGGAGCCTGGCGGGATACAGTCCATGGAGTTGCAAAAGAGCGACTGAACAACAACCGATTTCGTGGAAGACAATTTTTCTATGGACCGGGATGGTTTCGAGATGATTCCGGTGCATTACATTTATTGGGCACTTTTATTTCCAATCTAATGCCGCTGCTGGTCTGACAGGAAGTAAACCAGTACAAGGCCCGGAGGTCAGGGACCCGTGTCCTGAAGTTCATAGAAATACCAAAAGGCCAACAGGAAAAAAAAAATGACTGAAGAGGTTGGGTTAAGGGAAAACAAGGTAGGAAGTAAGAGGGGATAGGGTTGATCCCATCCACCTCAGCGTGATCTGGAACTGGAGAGTGCCCTCAAGGTGGGTGCTGGGCCTCTGGCAGCCCAGACAGGGAGGGAAATGTGCTTAGTTACAAGACACAGAGGGTCTATAAAGAAAAACTAAAGCAAGTTATTTGGAAGAAGTCTTTTTTTTTTGACTGCCCCATGTGGTAGGCAGAACCTCAGTTCCCTGACCAGGGATCGAACCTGGGCAGTGAAAGCACGGAGTCCTAACTACCGGACTACCAGGGAATTCCCCAGGAGATGTCTCAGGAGGGTGTTATTTATTCCCATTTTACAGGTGAGAAAACTGAAACTTATGGAGGTTTCACCTTGCCCAAGGATTCACATGCTAAGCCACAGAGGCAGGCAAAGAACCCTGCTCTGATGGGCTCCTGCCCCCACTCACCCTCAACAGGAGGACAGCAGGGGGACCTGGAGTTTGTGCTTCTAATCACCAGGCTACACTGCCCTGCTGGTGTGGGGGCCTGAAAGGAATTTGTCCTGTGGGTCACTATAAAGGAACATTGGGCAACGTTGGGCTTCCACAGCCCAGAGCAAGGCCACAGTCAATGGTAGCCTGGAGAAATGTTCAAGGTGTTGTTGCCAACTGTCTACTGATGCCACGAAAAAGCTCAATGCAACAGCCCGGGAGTATTTAGTTTTCAGTAGGCTAACTTAGGTGAGTCCTTGGCCACAAACAGTTGCAAAATGCTGTTCTTCCGGGTCATAATATCCTGCCAGAAGGAATCCTGCCTCGCAACCAGAAATCACCCATCTGGGGAGAATTCTCTGCTCCTTCTGCAACCTGAAAGGCATCTATCTACTGGAGGACGAGCCCCTCAGCTGGTGAAAATAAACTCCTTACCAATCGACAGAGGAAAGTCCAAGACCCTGTCCGTGCCTTTGGAGGGGGTAGGGGTGGGCACAGGCTGGTGGGGGCAGGATTGCTTGTGACCAGCAGCTTTTCCCTTTGAAAGCAGGAGCTACACCTGGTTTAAAACCCAGCTCTGCCAGGTACCCTGGGCAACATCCACCCACTCTGTGCCTCTGTTTCCTCTCTCATATTGTTGTTCAGTTGCTCAGTTGTGTCCGACTCTTTGTAGCCCCACAGACTGCAGCATGCCAGGCTTCCCTGTCCATCACGATCTCCCAGAGTTTGCTCAAACTCATGTCCATTGAGTCGGTGATACCATCCATCTCGTCCTCTGTTGTCCCCTTTTCCTCCAGCCTTCAGTCTTTCCCAGCATCAGGGTCTTTTCCAGTGAGTCAGCTCTTTGCATCAGGTGGCCAAAGTATCAGGCTTCGGCTTCAGCATCAGTCCTTCCAGTGAATGGCACAGGGTTGACTCCCATGAGTGTGGGTAGCTCACCACCTAGCACTGAATGGGTTAACGTGGGTCTGGAGTCCAGAGTCATGACTGACCCAGACTTTGTTCAGTAAACAGGAGCTGCCTGTCTCACCGCCCACTCTATTGCTTACACCGTGTAGCTCTGTCCCTTGCTGTGCCCCTGCTGGGGCGAGTGTTCAGGGTTCTAGCCCGGTAGCCAGGCCCCACTTGTGGAAGGGCACGTTTGGAATGTCTCTGCTTGTTTGGGGCAAGGCGGCTTTCAGAGGCACCCTCTCCCCTCTGACCCTCCTGCCTCACCCTCGTGTTCATGTGCCTACCTGGCTGGTTTCCCTGGTGGAGCTGCCCAGGCTCCCTCGCCTTTGCTCTCTCCCTTACTTCTTTCCCTGACCTTAGCCTCTTGCCAAGCCTGATTTGCTCCAGGAAGCACCTCTGCCCTGGGCCTTTGAGTTTTCAGAGCCAGCCTCTGCCAGGGCCCCCACTGCTCATTGAGAGGGAGGGTGGGTGGCATGGAGCCCTGGCAGCTGGGGCCAAGGGGTTCTCTTCCTGGCTAGGGGCTACTCTGCTGGCAAATCAGTTTCCTGCTCTGGATCCCAGCAACCCCACCTGTAAAAAGAGGCTCTTTCCCATTCTCTCCATCTGCAGAGGTGCTGCCGTAACTGTCGGAAGCACGTTCAAGTTTTCTCTTCTCTGGCACGGAGTTGGTGTTCACACCTGGGATCAGGGCTGGCTCAGTGGAACGTCAGGCCCAATGGCAATTGATTCAGAGAAATAGAATGGTCACTTCTTGATAAAGTATAGCCAGATGTGCAGAACACAGGGCCACGCCGAATGGGGGGATACAACCAGACCTGCCCCTGCCAGCCCCAGCCTGCACGTATGCCCAGAGATCCTCTCTCATTTCAGCCCAGATGATGGGAACCAGGTGGGGAGGATAAAGAAATTTGCTTAGAACCAGCGTCACTCAAGCCTAGGCACTCCTCGTCCTAGGCATCCTCCAGTCCCTGGCATGCCCCAACTCCTACCAGTGGCTCCATGAGGAAGAGAGGTAGGACTGAAGCGAGGAATCATGGAGGACCCCAACCACTGCCAGGTGCCAGGCTTGCATGAAGCTGAAAGCTTCCAGTAACCAGGAGCTGGGGTTCTCAGCTATGGATGTTTCTTAACGCTGGTCCTTGCCTGCTTTGAGAGCCATTTCAATTCAAGTGGGGCTTCCCAGGTGGCACTAGTGGTAAAGAACCTACCTGCCAACGCAAGAGACATGGGTTCAACCCCTGGCTCAGGAAGATCCCCTGAGGCGGGCATGGCAACCCACTCCAGTGTTCTCGCCTGGAGAATCCCATGGACAGAGGAGCCTGGCAGGCTACAGTTCATAGGGTCGCAAAGAGTCAGACACGACTGAGCGACTAACGCTCGACACTCATTTCATGCAGGCTCACTTATTAACATTAATCATTAATTTCTGATTTCCTTTTATCTTTTCTACAGGTATTCAGAACACATTTTACTTCCATCATGGCTGCCCCTTGTTTAATTATAGTGGTGACTTTGAAGAACATTCTGGAATACATTTTATCGTCCTAAAAGTCTTCATTGAGGAAACCTCCAACCTATCACATATGGCCCGAGAGGAGACTGGTTACTCCCTCAGTGATAGGTACTTTGCAGGGGGTAGAGGTGGGGGGTGGGTCTCAACACTGTCTTGGCCAAGGACTTTGATGTGGCCCCGTGAATGACTCAGGATGGAGGGGTACTGACAGCCGTGCTGTTCCCTCCCTGGAACCTGGGCTATGTTCTTCCCTCCACTTAGCGATTGGGAA
This sequence comes from Bos mutus, assembly GCF_027580195.1. Lineage (NCBI taxonomy): Eukaryota > Metazoa > Chordata > Mammalia > Artiodactyla > Bovidae > Bos > Bos mutus. The sequence continues at coordinate 16,444,807 of NC_091618.1, read as the reverse complement.
AACCGAGGCCTTGCCAGCAGCCAGGTGGATGGGGAGGTGTCTAGCCCACGCTTTCAAAGTAACACTCTTGAAGCACCTAAGTGGCAAGAGAGACTGGCCTGTCCTGGAGAAAGCTGCCAAGAGCCAGTACACAGTCACAATTCTAGGCTTGGCCACAACACTGTAAGTTAAGAACGCACTGCAGCTGAGGAGGCCTAGGGCTCTTGGTTCAGGTGGATGAGCTGTGACTTTCCTCTCAGGCTCTAAATGCCCATGGAGCTTGCACTTCCTTAGAAAGGGTGCTCCTCTTTCCCTTCCCTGGGGAGGTTTGCTCTCTGGAGTAACCTTTCATCCTGTTTTGAGACTTCCTGTAGAATTGTCCGAGCCTCACTTTTTTTCCCCTGTGAAATCCTCAGAAAACCTCTTGGAGGAGAGAACATTGCTTTAAAGGAGGCTGAAATCTCCTCCCCTCGTTCCCACCTGGATCTGGAAACCAACGGATTCCTATGCGCTGCACGGCACAGCTGCGAGCCCTCCCAGGAGGGTGCGGGAGGCCCGATCCCGGTGTCACCCACTGGCTCTGTGATCTCTGCTAAGCTTCTTCATTCTTCTGCTCTGTCACATGCAAACCAAATGCTCCCGGAGCCACCCTGGCTTCTCCATCGCAGAGAGGCAGCATCAGAGCTGGAAGCTGTTCTTGGACTGAGCGCTGCAGGTCCCTTCTTCCTGACAGTGTCTCAGATTTCTGCAGGAATGCCATAGTTACCAGCACACGAGTAAGGACCAGACCAGGGTAACCAGCCATCCAGCGTGTCCAGGCGTTTCCTGGTTGCACCACTGAGTGTTCTGAGCCCCGGAACCATCCAATCAATCACCTTGCCTGCACTCCCCTTGGCTGTGAGAAGGGGAGCTGGTGGTGTGTCCTCCATCCCTCATATCTTCTCCCCTCTAATCGAGACTGAGGGTGGCTCCTCTGCCAGGGGTGACGGAAAGGTAGAAAAGACCCATTTGAGTTTAACAGAAAGAGGGAAGAGGAACCTTCAAGATGTCAAAAAGCCGGCCTCTCCTAGCTTCAAGTTTAACCAGGTTGGGATTTCTGGCCTGGCCCAGACCACCGAGGTCCTCAGCTGGGGCCCGCTTTTGGTTCCTGTCTTGCTGGGTTTCCAAGTGGGGCCAGGTGCGGAGATGCCCCCTTAAATGCCTTCTCGCGGTCACATACCTGATTAACCTTTCTCCAGATGCCCTGCTTTTGCAGCCAGGGCAACAGGCTGTGCGCCCACACATGTTCTCCCCTAGCCAGCACCTTCACCTGCCACTGGGATGCTAGGCCCATGCACTCACAAACGGTACCCAGAGCTTAAGCAAAACACCTGCTTGGGCTATGCAGGGAGGCACGCTCACACAGACACACACACAGACACAAGGATACAGGGAAGAAGGCCTGGGAAATGGTACAGGCCGGCAGAAGATCCCTGGAGACACCAGGGCATGTGTGCTCAGGGGGTGGCCAGGGTCGTGTACACAGCACACACCCCTCGCCCCAAGCCTCCCCAGAACTCCAGTCTGGCATCAGTTTGGGATTAGGCCTTGAACTTCAAGAGATATCCCCCTCCCTCTCCCAACCAGGCAGGAGCCTTTGGGTGGCCAGACCTGTGTGGGTACCAGGGCCTTCTGGCCCGGCTCCCCGGGAGGACGGGCAGGCCCAGGCGTGCTGCACGAGAGAGCAGGCGTGTGGAGGGCGGCTCTTACACAATCCCATCCGGGCTCGGCAGGGCGGGAGAGTTGAAAGGGCCCTGGCAGCTCCCCAGGCCCTGATGCCTGGGCAAGGAAACCACAGCCCTAAACTCCTGGGTTTCTAAAGGCGGTTCTTTTGGAGGCTTGTTCCTCTCAGACTCTGTCCTTCCTCTGAGGCCAGAGGGGCTGCTGAGGATGTCAGGCACCGAGTCACAGGCTTCCAGAAACTCAGCTCGGCTGGTGCCCTCCCTTCCCACCAAGTATAGGAAGAATTTGCTGAAGACATTGTTCCTTTGTCCAGAGTCCTGCGAAAACTGTGAAGCCAACCCACTTAGGTACAGATGGCAGCTGGAAAGTGGAATCCTGAGAACACTGACAGCTTTCCTGGTTGTGCCAGACCCTATTTTTAAGCACTTTCTGCATATGAACTCGTTCAGTTCCCACCAGAACCCGTGGAAGGTAGATACTATTCTTGTCATCTCCATTTTTCAAAGGTGGGAAGATAACTCTCCCAAATTCACACGGAGAGCATATGGCAGAGCTGGGATTTGAACCTAGGCAGCTTTACTAGCATTTATATTCTTTCTGGTCTGTTGGGTATCAAAATTGTGAGATGACCAATTAGGAATATGTTGAAATGGCTTTGGAGCAAGAATTGCAAACTTAAGTGCCTACAGGGTGAGGCAACTGAAAAAAATGTGTGCCCCAGGCCAGCAGAGAAAGGCCTGTCGTCCAGCTGAGAGTGTGCAGGCCATACAGAGGTGTCCCTCGTGCAAATTCCCTAAAACCAAAACTAGCCTGGAGGCCAATTGGGTCCCCTGGCTTAAAGTAGCTCTAACCTAAGCCAGTGCGCCTCAGGCTGTAAACGACCAGGGACAGGACATGTGGGCTCCCAAGGCATTACCAGTTTGTCCTGGGGGTGGGGGTGGGGTGTTGAAAGGTCACAGAAGCAGCAAAGGGCAGAGAGGCACCAGTGAGTCAAAGTGACAGGGGAAGGGGATAACAACCTGTTCAGAAAGAGCAAAGGAGGTGAGGGGTTGCCTGTCACTGGAGATACGGGGCTTTTTCTCTTTTTGGCTGTGCTGAGTCCTCACTGCTGCACTCAGGCTTTCTATGGCGGCAGCAAGTGGGGGCTCCACAGCATGGGTGCTAGGCACATGCGCTTCAGCTGTTGCGGCTGGTGGGCTCCAGAGCACTGGCTCAGTAGTTGTGGCACCTGGGCTTAGTTTCTCCACATGAGAGCTTCCCAGACCAGGGATTGAACCCATGGCAGGAGGATTCCTAATCACTGGACCATCAGGGAAGTCCTGGAATGAGGCTCTCCATTAGCCTAAATAACGCCTTCACTTACGAGGTGTCAAATACCACATGCCTTCAAATACCACATGCCTACGGCAGGAAGGAGGTTCAAGGCCATAGCTGATTCAGGGCTCATTTAACAACAAAGATTCCTCCACTCTAAGGTTTTAGCCTCAACTTGGTCACTGATTCACTTGGTTATCCCAAGTTCCTTGCTATAATCCCTTGGTCCGCTTTCCTGACCTGTTAAAAAGGAGAGTGATAGCATATTAGAGATTGAACCTATAAATCTGCCGATTTTCAGTTGGTTTTGACATTCAAAAAAACATCAGTTTCATAAAATCCAACCCTATAATTGTCCTACCTACTTTGGAAAGTGCGGAGAATACCTAAAAATGCTTGAAGCATGAGCCAGAGGCTAACTGCCACCTACACAGCAGGCACCCAGTGTGTGCTCAGTGAAGGGAACGCTGGTTCCAGAACCAGGTGGGCATGAGCCTTACTTACCCACCTAGCCAAGCCAGCTGCACAGGGACAGCGTCAGGCAAAGCAGTTCTTCGAGGGAAATTCACATTCACCCAGTTCCTCCCAGGATCTGCCCCCTCCCCTCGACTCCCCTCCCCCGTTCACTAAGGTCAGAATCCAGAACAATCGTGACCAGTTTTCAGCCGTGGACACAAGAGACGACTGCCCAAGGCCACTATCCAGATAGGGAAGAAGACTCAGTCGCTCAAATGCGGCACAGAGCAAACTCTCAATGCATCCGCGTTTCGTGGACAAAACAATCCCTTCCAGGGTAACGAGAGTTTAAGGGTCGCGCCGCAGGAGGCTCTCTTGTACCCCAGGTAGGAGCCGCACAATCCCTCCACCTCTCGGGATAACGTGATACAAAGGAAGGGTCGCCGCCGCAGCTGCCAAGGAGACCCTTCCTATTCTGGGGCGAAGGGCGGCCCCGGTCTCCGTCTCAGCAAAGGCAACTGACGGCTGGCGGGAGCGGAGTGAACAAAAAGGTTGGGACGCGTGGCCCCGGGGGACACCACTTGCCAGTCCTTTGGTTTGGCAGGCGCCCGCCCTGGGGGAGAATCGCACCTCCAGCCATCGGGGCGCCCTGGGGCAGGGCGGGGACCCGGCGGGCGCCCCACCTCCGCGGTTGCGTACCCAGGACAGGATGGCGACCGCCAGGCAGCGGGAGGTGGCGCGGTGCCCTGTCCTGTCCAGCACCTGCCCCACGTTCCCTTCTGCCAGAAGACAGGGAGTCCGGGCTTCTCTTTTCCCCAAAGGACAAACTCGCTCGGGAAAGCCCCCACAGGCCAGCGGCCAGAAAGTCAGATGTAAACGGGGATGCGAGCCTGACAAGCGAGCGACAGGGGCAATGGGAGGGGACCCCGACCCGAGTGGCGCCCCGGCACTCCGCGCCTGCTCCCGGCTGGGCAGCGGAGTCTGTGGCCCGAGGTGGGGGCAGCCATGCGAGTGCGCGCTGAGCTTAGTTAACGGGGGTCTCGCGGTGGAAACAGGACCACGGGTCCTTGATTTAAATAAAAGAGAAGGGCGACCCACTCAGTCTCTCTTCTCGCCCCCCGACTTCAAGCCCTACTGGACTTGGCAATCGTCCCTCCTCCCCGATCCCAGACTCCGGGTTTTCTCCATTCCCAAATCGGCGGCCCCCAAGAGACAGACAGAGGAACCTGCCAATGGCAGGACGCAAAGCGTCAACTTTGTGTTCGCCCGCCACTCTCAGCCAGTGTGCGCTCGTTTCTCCCGAGTCCCGCCTTCCGTGTCGGGCGCCCCCTTCTGGCAACACGAGGATGAACACTATCTGTCGCCATCTTGTGTGTGGCACAGGTATTTTTTCTCTCGAACGTCTTTGCACTCAATTCGATCTTTCCTGCCACAAAGCCGGTGTCTCAGTTCGACAGCCAAGTGCAACGGCGATAAGAAGAGGGTGGCCTACGGTTTTTGGATCGTCCGAGTGGGTTGGGTCGCCACGTCACGCCACGCTCGCCGAGCCCAGCGCCATCTTGAGTGTGGCGGCCGGATGGTTCCCCTTTTCGGACTCCGCGTGTTCCCTAAATGGCGCCCAAAACTTCAAGGAGCCCCCAAGGACTAGCCCACCCGATCTGAGGGACCATTACTTCCCCTCGAATAACCTAGCAAGGAAATGTTCAAGTGCCCTTCACAGAGCTTTAAGTGGGGCGGGAGAGCGACAGACTCGAAGGCCGGGTCCTGGAAGCATCTCAGTAGCTGTCGCGACGGCAGTGACCGCTCGGGGCAGGCGCAAATCAGAACCCCGAAGTGCGGGCACCCGCTGTGTGTTGCGACGCCCGTGGGCTGTTCAGCTCGACGACGGAGCCCATGCCGGCCCTCGAGTCCCCTCGATGCACGAATACCCCCAATGTGAATGCTTGGCACGAAGCCCACTCGTCGGCTGGCTTTGGCGGCGGGCGCCTAGGCTGGGTAGGGGGCGAAGGGGTCACCTCCCCAAAGACTCGGGGCACCCAGAACTGGACGCGGATAGAGGACGTAGGGGGTGGCCCAGGTACGCGGGCCTCGGCCTCACGCCCTCATCGCTCGTCGTGGGGTTTTCCACCGACTTGCGCTGGGAAAATTCGTGGTGGAATGTGCCAAGGCGCGGGGGTGGAGGAGTGAGCATCCCCGGGCACTACGTAGGGTACCGCCCGGGGCGAGCACAGCCCAGCACCCGGCCTGCCCCTCCCCCTCGCTGGCAGCCGTCGTGTGGGCCAGCCGCCTCCTTCTGTTCCCTTCCCCCGTCCTTCCGAGCAAGCGCGGGGAGGGGTGAGGACGGAGTGGGGGGAAGGTGGGGGCTGGGCGGGCAGCTTTGCCGCGCTTTGGCTTTCTGCGTCAGCAGCACCGAGCAAAACAGCGGCGGGAGCGCGCGCCCTGAATGCGAGCGCGCGCCCCTCCCCCAGCGGCGTCGGTGCCGCCGAGACCCGGCAAACTCAGACCCCGAATGACAGGGCTGCCGGCGACTGCGCAGCACGGACGCACCAAGGCACTGCCGCTTTAAGCATGCTTGCCCATTGTTCGGAATCGAGCCAATGAGCGAGCGCCCGCTCCCTGCCCGCAGCCAATGGCGTTCGGGCAAAGGAGGCCGAGCGCCGCCCACTAATCTATATTAAAGGTTCTGGCGCCGCGTGAGTTCCCCACTGGCTGCTCTGAAAAGCCATCTTTGCATTGTTCCCGTCTCCGGCTTCCCTGATCGCCGCAGCCACCTCCGCCGCGCGCCATCTCCGCCGCCGCGGGCTCCGGCAGCTTTACCGCCAGAGTCCTCGAACTCCCGCTTTTCTTCTCAGTCCGTTGCATCGGATCACCGGAGTGCCCCATCATGTCAGACGCGGCCGTGGACACCAGCTCCGAGATCACCACCAAGGTGAGGTTAGACGCCGCCCGCCCGCCCTTTTGGGGTCCGCGCGCCGCCACTGCCGGAGCGGTGTTTGGCGCGCCGCACCCGGCTCTGCCCCGAGCCCGCTGTTACTCCCATTCGCTGCGGAGCCCGCCCGCTCCCGGCCTAGGGTACTAGGTAGCCCACTCTTTGTGCGCGTGCGGGGGAGGGGGCGGGAAGCGCCGTGGGCAAACGTGATGCCCATCCGGGAGTGACCTGAGGGCCCTCAGGGACCCGGAGATGCGAGTGCGGAGGCCGACAGGCTCGAGGGGAGGCTGCCGCACGGGCTCCCGAAACTTGTTTGTGACTCTTCGGAGTCGCGGCCGGAGGATAGGGACCTGGCTGGGGGGTCGTCGGCCCACGGGGCGCGCTGAGGTAACTTTGAAACTGGAGCGCTTTTGGAATCGGAAGTGCCGGGGTTGGGGGGGCCAGCGTGTGCGGGCGCGGGCCGGCTGCGGGAAGTGGCGGCTCCGTGGCGAGCGCCCATCCGCGGCGCTGCTCTTTGTTAGGCGCCGGGCGGCCGACTTTTCGCGCCTTATACTGGATCCGAAGAGGTTTATCTGGACTAGGCTCCGATAAGGCGGAGCGGGGCGGCGGGGCCGCGGTGTCGGTTGTCTTCCCGCGGAGGTGTGAAGGTCTCCTCCGCCCTGGCTGCCCTCGGGGAGGGAAGGTGGGTTTCCCGGGGTGTGGAGGAGTGTGCCGGGAGCAGCCGCCCAGCCTCAGTAATTCACCAGCGGTACCAGGCATCGCTGAGGAGGAGGCGAGCCCACGCGCTGGAGGGGAGGAAACGAAAAGTGAAGGATCGGCGCGCCGGGGCGACGATGGGCGCCCCCCGCGGCTGCCCGGGGGCACCAAGTGTGCGGCTGCTTCGGGCACTGCGCGGGCGAACAAAAGCTGCGGCCACGACTACCTTCTTGTGGACCGAGCCGCGCGCCAGGGGCTGTTGAGGCCCGGTGATGCGGCTTCACTGCCCTCGGTTTTGAGATCCTGCGCGTTTGGCGCAGCTCCGCTCCTGCGCGCCGCGTCGGTCCCGCTCCCTGCCCTGGGGAGTGTCTCCGCCCTCGGCGGGAGCACGGCACTTTGAGGAGGAACCGCTTTTTTTTAATCCTTTGGTCCTTATTCGTGCCCCTGCGGAGACAGGCGCGAGTCACCTTGGCGTCTCCTTAACTCCTGTGCCCCTGCCGTCACCCCTGGTTCTTTCCCAGGGGCGACTCCACGAGAGGAGCAGGGCTTGGGACACGGATCTCCGCCGGGGCTCCCTCCGGTTCTCTCTGGGCCCAGCTAGGGAACTAGTTTGAAGGAGAGGGTCAGCCCTTCCCAGCGCGGGCGTTCGCTTTTCCCCCAAGGTGATTTCCCGCTAGGAGCCCTAAGTGCCCCTGTTGAATGCGTCTCCGACGGCCTCCGGCTGCGGGACTGCTAAAGCCCCGCGGACTTCGGGGCGGCCTCCCGCGGGACTTTGCCCGCCAAATACAGAGACGTAGGCGCGCGCATCTAGGCCTGCGAGGGGAGGCGGCGGGGGCGCCCAGAGGCCCGGAAAGACTGGAGACCAACTGGCGCGCGCCCGGCGGTGCCGGTGCAGCCAGCGAGCGCCAGGTCTCCAGGGTCAGGGGCGCACTCGGAGGCCCCGGGGCCACGTGCTCCGCGCGCGCGGTGCGTGCAGAGGCCCGCGCGCAAAGCCCGCCGGGCGGGGGTGCGCGCCTGCGCGCCACGACCTCCCCGCCCCCACAACTCCCCGGGGCTCCGGCCGCCAGGGGGCGGGAGCGGGCGGTGCCGGGGTCCGCGCTGTGTCGGACAGGGAGCAGCACCAGGAGGATGGGGCCGGCAGGTGCCCCGGCGCCCTTCACCGGAAGGCGCCCGAGCAGCCTCCGGTTCCCTGGCTGCTCGAAGCCTGTTTGTGTTGGCGGCAGAGTGTGCCGCACTGGGTGGAAATAATTACGGGGCTGCGGGGTACCCGCGGCGGCGCTGCCCCTTGGGGCTCGGGCGAGGCGCGGCCTGACGGACACCGAGCTGGCCCTCGGACGGGCGAGAGAGCCACGGAGGGACATTTTGGTGCTCCCAACTGCCACATTTCAGGGACTGCGCGTCTGAGTGCAGCAAGGCCTCACTCGGGCCCAGGAGTGTTGTCGCCTGAGCCCGCGCCCATGTCCAGGGCTGTGGTCTGCCTCCTTCTGGGATGGCTGTGGCTTACGGAGGGATCGGTGGGATTCTGGTACCTTCAAAGAAAGCCCTGCGCTTGCCAGATCGTGGGCTCCGAGCTCGAGCTCGGCTGCGGGGCCTCTGGCTGGAGAAGCGGCTTCCCCAGTTTTGCCAGTTAGTTCCCTCCCATTCCCTTCCCAGGCTAGTCCACCCACGGGAATCCTCCCGCAGTGTCAGGGCCCTCCCCCATTGCCTTATTTATTTATGGCACATACCTGCTGTCTTCCAAGAAGGATTTGTGAGAGGCGGAGCTCTCTGGTTGGAAACAAGTCTGTGATGAGAGAGTGTGAGTGAAGTGTTCCCGGGCTCGTCTGCCCGGCCAGACAGGTTTCGGTCTGTGGTGCTACATGACTTCTTTCCTAAGAAGCATGAGTAAAGGTGCGGTGGGAACCGCTGTTCTGGATCCATTTTTTAAAATGTGTGTGTTTTTAAGGGTAGAGAAGTAGGATGAGATCCCGGCCACAGACACTCAGTATTCTTTGCTCTCTCCCACCTGTAACTTTGAGCTTGTAATTTGGGACATCAGGATTGGCACTGAATCCCTCCTACCTGTAGGTCTGGGCCCCTTTGCCAGCCCTAGGCTACTCAGAAGACTTACTGGTTCCCTTTTCCTTTTTGAAGGACTTAAAGGAGAAGAAGGAAGTTGTGGAGGAGGCGGAGAATGGGAGAGAGGCACCTGCAAATGGGAATGCTGTGAGTGTCTGCTGTGGTCATGACCCCCAGCAGCTCCTGGCCTGGACTTCTTACTTAAGACTTTGGGCTTAATCAAGGGTGGGGCGGGGGGGCCAAGGCCTTGGCCAGTTCTGTACTGGGATCTCTGGCTAGAACTTCAGGGGGCATCTCTCCGGGGGTCTGGTCTGTAGAAGCCCAGGGCAGGGTCTGGAAGAAGGGACGTTGGGGGCAGAGTGATGTTCTGTCCTCATCAACAAGCTGTTCTGCTTTCTGTCGAGGAGAATGAGGAAAACGGGGAGCAGGAGGCAGACAATGAGGTAGACGAAGAAGAGGAGGAAGGTGGGGAGGAAGAGGAGGAGGAGGAGGAAGGTGACGGTGAGTAGCTTTGTTCCTCTAGTACCTTCTGGTCTTTCCTAGCAGATGGGGAGGGACTGGGGTCTTCCTGGGGCGGGGGGTGGGTCCAAGGGACCACTTCCAACTGGGCTTGAAGCCGCAGAGCCGGCATCTTTCTCACTTTAGGCCAGTGACTGTGGGGCTGTGCCCCCAGCACCATGCTCAACGCCCACTGGAGAGTGCCCTCCATGCCCCGATCAGTTGGTTGGTGGGGCTTCTCTGGTTTCACTTGGGTCTTCTTACCTCTGACGACAAGCTGCCCGTGATGGGCAGTGTGGGTGCAGCGACTGCCCAGTTTGTCAGGCAGCAGAGATGGCTCAGCGGCACTCAACCCTGGTTACTCTCTTACTGGAGATTGCCCAAGGAGCTGCAGTTTTCCTGTCATTGTGTCCACCCACCCCCCACCACCCCGTTGTTGGCTACCACTGAGTGGGAGAGTCCCAGGACCCACTGTGCCTGGTTAGTTGAGGAAGGCAGAGCGGTTTACTTGGGCTTTGTTCTCACCAGGTGAGGAAGAGGACGGAGATGAAGATGAGGAGGCTGAGGCAGCTACGGGCAAACGGGCAGCTGAAGATGACGAGGTGGGTCTGGTCTGGCTTGAGTTGGGCGAGAGGGCTAGGATCTGAGACACTAACACTGGAGGGGCTGATGGAACTTAAGTGGTTATAAGATGCAGTGTATGGTCCTTCTCTTGAGCTGGAGTGGGAACAGGGGCCCTCTGGAACAGTGCATGCCTGGTTTTAGTTCTGCCAGCGGGAGTTCAGCCAGTGGGTGGGCGGGCCCAGGGGATTGGAAGAGGCCTTGACAATCCTTCCCTTCCCAGGATGACGATGTGGATACCAAGAAGCAGAAGACTGATGAAGATGACTAGACAGCAAAAAAGGAAAAGTTAAACTTAAAAAAAAAAAGGCCGCCGTGACCTATTCACCCTCCACTTCCCGTCTCAGAATCTATAAACGTGGTCACCTTCGAGTAGAGAGTCCCGCCCGCCCGCCCCTGGCGGGCAGCGCCACCCACAGACGACAGCGCTCTCCACCACCCAACCAAAACCACAACGTGAATTTGCAACAGGGGAGGAAAAAAGAACCAAAACTTCTAAGGCCCTGCTTTTTTTCTTAAAGTACTTTAAAAAGGAAAATTTGTTTGTATTTTTTATTTACATTTTATATTTTTGTACATATTGTTAGGGGTCAGCCATTTTTAATGATCTCGGATGACCAAACCAGCCTTCGGAGCGTTCTCTGTCCTACTCTGACTTTACTTGTGGTGTGACCATGTTCATTATAATCTCAAAGGAGAAAAAAAACCTTGTAAAAAAAGCAAAAACAACAACAAAAAAAAACAATCTTATTCCGAGCATTCCAGTAACTTTTTTTGTGTATGTACTTAGCTGTACTATAAGTAGTTGGTTTGTATGAGATGGTTAAAAAGGCCAAAGATAAAAGGTTTCTTTTTTTTCCTTTTTTTGTCTATGAAGTTGCTGTTTATTTTTTTGGCCTGTTTGATGTATGTGTGAAACAATGTTGTCCAACAATAAACCGGAATTTTATTTTGCTGAGTTGTTCTAACAAAGCTGTCTCAGGCCTGGTTTTTCTGTTTTGGTTTCTTTAGGCTTTCTCCAGAGGTGCAGGGGCAAGAAGAGGGGAGGATCTTGAACTCTGACCCTGCTGTCCTTCCTGGGGACAGTGGGTTGGAGACCTCAGTTGGGGGGGTGTGCCCCTTGGCACCAGGGTCTGGTGGGTGGCCATCCTGTAGTCAAGGACTGAGCTGCAACTGGCTAATGGGGATGTGATGGGAGCACTATAGAGCTATGGGCTGAAGGGGGAGCCACTTACCAGCTTCATCCCTTCCTAGGATTGTAGTGAGAGCATCTTCACTGAAGTTGTTTAACCTAGTTTCATTGGAAAGGTGCTGACACCTCTATACGCTGGGGAAACAGGCTACATGCAGGTCTGCCCTCTGGATCCAGGAGGTGGGGTAGGGGGTGGTCCAGGCCCAAGTATGCACTCAGGGCCAAAGATCCCAGAGATGCTACCTCCCTATGGGACAGCTGCTAGCTGTGCCCTTCACCTCAAAGGCCTCACTAGATTATCCTGGCCACTGAATGGCTCCCCCTGGTGGTGGCATGTGGCACCTTCTGGTCCCTTAGGACATACATTCCAGGATACTAATGCAGCCTAGGTTCAGTCACTAAGAGCTAAGTCATGTCTGACCATTGGGACCCTGTAGATTGTAGCCTGCCAGGCTCCTCTGTCCATGGGATTTCCCAGGTAAGAATACTGGAGTAGATTGCCATTTTCTTGTCTAGGGGACCTTCTGGACCCAGGGATTGAACCTGGGTCTCCTGCATTGCAGGCAGATTCCTTACCAAACTTGCACTTAACTCAAAATTCCGATCTCCAAAATAAATACCTTGGTTGGGGGAGAGACACCCTGCCCCTTCAGCACAGTAAGGGATGATAGGTGAGCTGCTCGGAATTTTCAGACAGGTGAGGAGCCCTTTTAAGAACCTAAGGTCTACAGATGAGCCTCATATGTGTGGTGGGAGGGGTCTACAGAGGAGCCTTGTGTGTGGTAGTGGGGGGGGTCCAGAGAGGCGATTCATGTGTGTCTTTGTGGGGGTGCACACAGGAGCCGTGTGTGTGTGGTGTGAGGGGTCCACAGCAGAGCCTCCTGTGTGGTGTGACGACTCCAAGGCAGAGCCTCGTGTGTGGTGTGAGGGGTCCACAGAGGAGACCTGTGTGTGTGGTGTGAGGGGACCACAGCTGAGCCCCGTGTGTGTGTGGCGTGGGGTGTCAACAGCTGAGCCTCGTGTGTGGTGTGAGGGTCCACAGCTGAGCCTCGTGTGTGTGGTGTGAGGTGTCCACAGCAGAGCCTAGTGTGTGTGGTGTGAGGGGTCCAGAGGGGAGCCTCGTGTGGTGTGAGGGGTGAGTGGTGTGAGGGGTCCACAGCGGAGCCTCGTGTGTGTGTGTGTGTGGTGTGGGGTCCACAGAGGAGCCCTGTGTGGTGGTGTGGGGTCCACAGCGGAGCCTCGTGTGTGGTGTGAGGGGTCCCAGCGGAGCCACAGTGGAGTGTGTGTGGTGTGGGGGTCCACAGAGGAGCCTCGTGTGTGTGTGGTGAGGGGTGAGGGAGCCTCAGTGTGAGGGGTCCACAGTGGAGCCTCGTGTGTGTGGTGTGAGGGGTCCACAGCGGAGCCTCGTGTGTGGTGTGAGGGTCCACAGTGGAGCGTGTGTGTGGTGTGAGGGGTCCACAGCGGAGCCTCGTGTGTGTGTGGTGTGAGGGGTCCACAGTGGAGCCTCGTGTGTGTGGTGTGAGGGGTCCACAGCGGAGCCTCGTGTGTGTGGTGTGAGGGGTCCAGAGGGGAGCCTCGTGTGTGGTGTGAGGTGTGAGGGGAGCCACGTGTGTGTGGTGCGGAGCCTCCTGTGTGGTGTGAGGGGTCCACAGGGGAGAGCCTCGTGTGTGTGGTGTGAGGGGTCCCAGTGGTGTGAGGGGCCAGAGGAGAGTGTGGTGTGAGGGGTCCACAGCGGAGCCTCGTGTGTGTGTGTGTGGTGTGAGGGGTCCACAGCGGAGCCGGAGTGTGTGTGGTGTGGGGTCCACAGCGGAGCCTCGTGTGTGTGGTGTGAGGGGTGTGTGTGGTGTGAGGGGTCCACAGTGGAGCCTCGTGTGTGTGGTGTGAGGGGTCCAGAGGGGAGCCTCGTGTGTGTGGTGTGAGGGGTCCACAGCGGAGCCTCGTGTGTGGTGTGAGGGGTCCACAGCGGAGCCGTGTGTGTGTGTGGTGTGGGTGTGTGGTGTGAGGGGTCCAGGAGCCTGTGTGTGGTGTGAGGGTCCACAGCAGAGCCTCGTGTGTGTGGTGTGAGGGGTCCAGAGGAGAGCCTCGTGTGTGTGGTGTGAGGGGTCCAGAGGGGAGCCTCGTGTGTGTGGTGTGAGGGGTCCACAGCGGAGCCTCGTGTGTGGTGTGAGGGGTCCACAGCGGAGCCGGAGCCTGTGGTGTGTGGGTGGTGTGAGGGGTCCCAGCGGAGTGGAGGGGCCGCGGTGCCTGTGTGTGGTGTGGTGTGGGGTCCAGAGCGGAGCCTCGTGTGTGTGGTGTGAGGGGTCCACAGGGGAGCCTCGTGTGTGTGGTGTGAGGGGTCCACAGGGGAGCCTGTGTGTGTGGTGTGAGGGGTCCACAGCGGAGCCTGGTGTGTGGTGTGAGGGGTCCACAGCGGAGCCTCGTGTGTGGTGTGAGGGGTCCACAGCGGAGCCTCGTGTGTGGTGTGTGAGGGGTCCACAGCGGAGCCTCGTGTGTGTGGTGTGAGGGGTCCACAGCGGAGCCTCGTGTGTGGTGTGAGGGGTCCACAGAGGAGCCTCGTGTGTGGTGAGGGGTCCACAGCGGAGCCTAGTGTGTGGTGTGTGGTGTGTGGTGTGGGGTCCACAGCGGAGCCTCGTGTGTGTGTGTGTGTGAGGGGTCCAGCGGAGGGGTGTGTGGTGTGAGGGTCCCAGCGGAGCCTCGTGTGTGTGTGTGTGGGGGTCCACAGCGGAGCCTCGTGTGTGTGTGTGGTGTGGGGTCCACAGAGGAGCCTCGTGTGTGGTGTGAGGGGTCCACAGCGGAGTGTGTGTGTGTGTGAGGGTCCACAGCGGAGCCCTGTGTGTGTGGTGAGGGGTGAGGGGTCCACAGCGGAGCCTCGTGTGTGTGTGTGGTGTGAGGGGTCCACAGCGGAGCCTTGTGTGTGTGGTGTGAGGGGTCCACAGAGGAGCCTCGTGTGTGTGTGGTGTGAGGGGTCCACAGCGGAGCCTCGTGTGTGTGTGTGTGAGGGGTGTGAGGGGGGGGGGTCCAGCGAGCCCCGTGTGTGTGTGGTGTGAGGGTCCACAGCGGAGCCTCGTGTGTGTGGTGTGAAGGGTGAGGGGTCCACTGTTTGAGCCTCGTGTGTGGTGTGAGGGGTCCACAGCGGAGCCTCGTGTGTGTGGTGTGAGGGGTCCACAGCGGAGCCTCGTGTGTGTGTGAGGGGTGTGGTGTGTGGTGTGGGGTCCACAGCGGAGCGTGTGTGTGTGTGTGGTGTGAGGGGTCCACAGCGGAGCCTTGTGTGTGTGTGTGTGAGGGGTCCACAGCGGAGCCTCGTGTGTGTGGTGTGAGGGGTCCACAGCGGAGCCTTGTGTGTGGTGTGAGGGGTCCACAGCGGAGCCTCGTGTGTGTGTGGTGTGAGGGGTCCACAGCGGAGCCTCGTGTGTGGTGTGAGGGGTCCACAGTGGAGCCTCGTGTGTGTGGTGTGAGGGGTCCACAGGGAGCCTCGTGTGTGGTGTGAGGGGTCCACAGCGGAGCCCGTGTGTGTGTGGTGTGAGGGGTCCACAGCGGAGCCCGTGTGTGGTGTGAGGGGTCCACAGCGGAGCCTGTGTGTGTGGTGTGAGGGGTCCACAGCGGAGCCTGTGTGTGTGGTGTGAGGGGTCCACAGCGGAGCCTTGTGTGAGGGGTTGGTGGTGAGGGTCCACAGGGAGTCCACAGTGAGGGGTCCACAGCGGAGGGTCCACAGCGGTGTGTGTGTGGTGTGAGGGTCCACAGCGGAGCCTCGTGTGTGTGTGGTGGTGAGGGGTCCACAGCGGAGCCTGTGTGTGGGTGTGAGGGTCCACAGAGGGGTCCCAGAGGAGCGTGTGTGTGTGTGAGGGGTCCACAGCGGAGCCTCGTGTGTGGTGTGAGGGGTGTGGTGTGAGGGGTCCACAGCGGAGCCTCGTGTGTGTGTGTGGTGTGGGGGGTCCACAGAGGAGCCTCGTGTGTGGTGTGAGGGGTCCACAGCGGAGCCCTGGAGTGTGTGTGGTGTGAGGGGTCCACAGCGGAGCCTCGTGTGTGTGGTGTGAGGGGTCCACAGCGGAGCCTCGTGTGTGGTGTGAGGGGTCCACAGCGGAGCCTCGTGTGTGTGGTGTGAGGGGTCCACAGCGGAGCCTCGTGTGTGTGGTGTGAGGGGTCCACAGCGGAGCCTCGTGTGTGTGTGGTGTGGGGTCCACAGAGGAGTGTGTGTGTGGTGTGAGGGGTCCACAGCGGAGCCCCGTGTGTGGTGTGAGGGGTCCACAGCGGAGCCTCGTGTGTGTGGTGTGAGGGGTCCACAGCGGAGCCTCGTGTGTGTGTGTGGTGTGGGGGGTCCACAGCGGAGCCTCGTGTGTGGTGTGAGGGGTCCACAGCGGAGCCTTGTGTGTGTGGTGTGAGGGGTCCACAGCGGAGCCTCGTGTGTGTGTGGTGTGAGGGGTCCCACAGCGGAGCCTGTGTGTGTGGTGTGAGGGGTCCACAGCGGAGCCTCGTGTGTGGTGTGAGGGGTCCACAGCGGAGCCTCGTGTGTGTGGTGTGAGGGGTCCACAGCGGAGCCTCGTGTGTGTGTGTGTGTGGGGTCCACAGAGAGTCGTGTGTGTGTGAGGGGTCCACAGCGGAGCCTCGTGTGTGTGTGTGTGAGGGGTCCACAGCGGAGCCTCGTGTGTGTGTGGTGTGAGGGGTCCACAGCGGAGCCGTGTGTGTGTGTGGTGTGAGGGGTCCACAGCGGAGCCTCGTGTGTGTGGTGTGAGGGGTCCACAGCGGAGCTGATGTGGTGTGTGTGTGGTGTGAGGGGTCCACAGCGGAGCCTCGTGTGTGTGTGTGTGAGGGGTCCACAGCGGAGCCTCGTGTGTGGTGTGAGGGGTCCACAGCGGAGCCTTGTGTGTGTGGTGTGAGGGGTCCACAGCGGAGCCTAGTGTGTGTGGTGTGAGGGGTCCACAGCGGAGCCTCGTGTGTGTGGTGTGAGGGGTCCACACAGTGTGAGCCACGTGTGTGTGTGGTGTGAGGGGTCCACAGCGGAGCCTGTGTGTGGTGTGAGGGGTCCACAGCGGAGCCTCGTGTGTGGTGTGTGTGTGGTGTGAGGGGTCCACAGCGGAGCCTCGTGTGTGTGTTGTGGTGTGAGGGTCCACACAGCGGAGCCTTGTGTGTGTGGTGTGAGGGGTCCACAGCGGAGCCTCTTGTGTGTGTGGTGTGAGGGGTCCACAGCGGAGCCTCGTGTGTGTGAAGGGTGCCTTGTGTGTGTGGGGTCCACAGCAGAGCCGGTTTGTGTGTGAGGGTCCACAGCGGAGTGGTGTGTGAGGGGTCCACAGCGGAGCCTCGTGTGTGTGTGGTGTGAGGGGTCCACAGCGGAGCCTCGTGTGTGGTGTGAGGGGTCCACAGAGGAGCCTCGTGTGTGTGTGTGGTGTGGGGGTCCACAGCGGAGCCTCGTGTGTGGTGTGAGGGGTCCACAGCGGAGCCTCGTGTGTATGTGGTGTGAGGGGTCCACAGCGGAGCCTGTGTGTGTGTGAGGGGTGTGGTGTGAGGGGTCCACAGCGGAGCCTTGTGTGTGTGTGGTGTGAGGGGTCCACAGCGGAGCCTGTGTGTGTGTGGTGAGGGGTCCACAGAGGAGCCTCTGTGTGTGTGGTGTGAGGGGTCCACAGCGGAGCCTCGTGTGTGTGTGTGTGGTGGGGGGTCCACAGAGGAGCCCTGTGTGTGGTGTGAGGGGTCCACTGAGGAGTGGTGTGAGGGGTCCCAGCGGAGTGTGTGGTGTGAGGGGTCCACAGCGGAGCCTGTGTGTGTGGTGTGAGGGGTCCAGCGGAGCCCTGTATGGTGGAGGGGTCCCAGCGGAGTGTGTGTGGTGTGAGGGGTCCACAGTGGAGCCTCGTGTGTGTGGTGTGAGGGGTCCACAGGGGAGCCTCGTGTGTGGTGTGAGGGGTCCACAGCGGAGCCCGTGTGTGTGTGTGGTGGGGTCCCAGAGGAGCCTGTGTGTGGTGTGAGGGGTCCACAGTGAGGGGCCAGAGGAGAGCCTCGTGTGTGTGTGAGGGGTCCACAGTGGAGGGGTGTGTGCTGTGAGGGTCCGAGAGGGAGCCTCGTGTGTGGTGTGAGGGGTCCACAGCGGAGCCTCGTGTGTGTGGTGTGAGGGGTCCCCAGCGGAGCCTCGTGTGTGGTGTGAGGGGTCCCAGCGGAGCCTCGTGTGTGGTGTGAGGGGTCCTCAGCGGAGCCTCGTGTGTGGTGTGAGGGGTCCACAGCGGAGCCTCGTGTGTGGTGTGAGGTGTCCACAGCGGAGCCTCGTGTGTGTGTGTGGTGTGAGGGGTCCACAGAGAGCCTCGTGTGTGGTGTGAAGGGTCCACAGAGGAGCCTTGTGTGTGGTGTGAGGGGTCCACAGCAGCGCCTCGTGTTTGGTGTGAGGGGTCCACAGCGGAGCCTGTGTGTGTGTGTGTGTGGTGTGGGGGTCCACAGCGGAGCCTCGTGTGTGGTGTGAGGGGTCCACAGAGGAGCCTCGTGTGTGTGTGTGGTGTGGGGGGTCCACAGCGGAGCCTCGTGTGTGGTGTGAGGGGTCCACAGCGGAGACTTGTGTTTGTTGTAAGGGGTCCACAGCGGAGCCTCGTGTGTGTGTGTGGTGTGAGGGGTCCACAGCGGAGCCTTGTGTGTGTGGTGTGAGGGGTCCACAGCGGAGCCTCTTGTTTGGTGTGAGCGGTCCACAGAGGAGCCTCGTGTGTGGTGTGAGGGGTCCACAGCGGAGCCTCGTGTGTGTGTGTGGTGTGGCGGGTCCACAGAGAAGCCTCGTGTGTGGTGTGAGGGGTCCACAGCGTAGCCTCGTGTGTGTGGTGTGAGGGGTCCAGAGGGGAGCCTCGTGTGTGGTGTGAGGGGTCCACAGCGGAGCCTCGTGTGTGTGTGGGGTTTGGGGGAGTCCACAGCAGAGCGTCGTGTGTGGGGTGTGAGGGGTCCACAGCGGAGCCTCGTGTTTGGTGTGAGGACTCTCAAGAGTCTTCTCCAACATCACAATTCAAAAGCATCTATTCTTCGGCGCTTAGCTTTCTTCACAGTCCAACTCTCACATCCATGCATGACCACAGGAAAAACCACAGCCTTGACTAGATGGAACTTTGTTGGCAAAGTAATGTCTCTGCTTTTGAATACAGTATCTAGGTTGGCCATAACTTTCCTTCCAAGGAGTAAGCGTCTTTTAATTTCGTGGCTGCAATCACCATCTGCAGTGATTTTGGAGCCCCCAAAAATTAAGTCTGCCACTGTTTCCACTGTTTCCCCATCTATTTACCATGAAGTGATGGGACCAGATGCCATGATATTAGTTTTCTGAATATTGAGCTTTAAGCCAACTTTTTCACTCTCCTTTTTCACTTTCATCAAGAGGCCCTTTAGTTCTTCTTCACTTTCTGCTATAAGGGTGGTTAATGTGGGGCAAATAACTGAGCCCAGCTGGGCCTCCATCTCCTACTCTGCCTGAAGGCAACACTAGCAAGAGGCGTGTGCCATGGCCCAGAGCTGCCTTTCCTAGGGTCTTAAGTCTGCACTGTGAGCTCTCCACACTAATTTTCCCATCCGTACTGCTCACCCCTCCAAAGGTTTGGTCTGGAACAGACCCTGCTACCTTTGGCAGAACCCACTTCTCTGTAGTCCTGAGTTTAGTACACAATTTATCAGTGCCTGCGACGTGTCCTCGGGATACAGGGTCACCTGGATCCTATTCAAGTTCTCTCCAAGGGGAAGGACAGGATTCTCAGGAACCCCAAGTTGGAAGATTTGTGGGGAATGGGCGCCCCCTGGTGGACATAGAGAAACTGCATGTAGCTCTCCTGCGTTCAGCACCTTCCAGGAAAGAGCCATTCTGGGCCCTGGCCCCTAGCAAACGCAGGCTTGGCCAAAAACAAGATCTTCCTCCCTCTCTGTTGCTGTAACTCCAGTCAGACATGAAAGTCGGTGGTCATTTCCCAAGCCTTCCCTCTGGTCCATCTCAGGGTTCTGATCCTTGTTTTCCTGGAGTGGAGACCGCAGGCCTCCCAGAGCCAGAGCTGAGGCCAGGGTTGGCTCCTCTGGAGTCATGGGAGTCCCCTGGATTCTGGACCCTCTTGTTTCAAACTCCCTCTTGTTTTAAAGTGTTAGTCGCTCAGTCATATCTGACTCTTTGCGACCCTGTAAACTGTAGCCCACCAAGGCTCCTCTGTCCATCGCCCTTCCCTTCTCCAGGGAATCTTCCCGACCCAGGAATCGAACCCGGGGTCTCCTGCACTGCAGGCAGATTATTTACCGGCTGAATACCAGGGAAGCCCTCTCTCTTGTTTAGTTCTGTTGAAATGCATGGTGTACAGAGCGTCCTCCTAGGGCAGGCACAGCTTTTGGCCATCTCTGGGCCCTATTGTAGGACTCCACACAGTGGCTGCTGCTCTGATGAGGCTCTAGGGCCTCAACTGATTGGATTTGGGGGTGGGGGGCGGGAGTTCCCAGCTGTACTCCCTGGAACTCTGCCTCCCTTCCAGGCTGCCCCAGGCCCAAGGTCCAGGATCTGGGGTCACCTCTCCACAGCTCCGTTGCTGGCCCAAGGGCCCAAAGGCCTCCCAGGTCCCAGTCCTTCCAGGACCCTGATGCCCAGTCTCCCCTGTGGCCTCCCGTGTCTTGGATGCAGCCTGAGCCAGCCCTGCTTGCCTCAGGTCCCTGGCTACTCTGGTCTCTCCTAGTGGAAGTTGTTTTGTGAGGATGAAAACCCCAGTAACAGCTTTACTTGAGTTGGTCCAGTTCTGCTGTGTGGCTGCTTGTCCCTCCCAACTTCAACACTTTGTAGGCAAGGAGCTATACTCAGCCTATGGAGACCTCAGTCTATGCCCACAGGGTTTGGTCTGAGCTCAGAGAGCTGATGAAGGCTCAAACAAGGAAATAGAGGTAAAACATTCTAAAACCGCCTGGGACATTGACCTTATATACTGGGTGAATGATATGTGCATTATTTATGGAGATGGCCTCGCAGCCACTGACTGTTGTGGGATTCCACGAAGTTCTGGGCAGAGCCAAGAACCCAGTTAGAAGGGTGTATGTGCCCTCGGGAGCTTTCCATCAAGGCTGCTGCCCATAGCAACATGAAGTGCCAGGTGGTCATTTGAGACAAGCTCATTTCACATGCACCATGCTGGGGCCCAGCTGTGAGGCTCTTGGCAGCAAGCAAATCCCTTGAAGGAAGCAGATGCTAGTGAGGATTCCAGAAGGTACTGGGGACATCTGTTGTTTTTGCGACCAGCAATCTTTACTGTTCTCTTGGCAATAATCTCCTGAAACTGTCCAGTCTGCCTCCTGGATAATTTCCCCTCTCCCAATCTTAATCAAGCCTCACAGGAAGGATGTGGTTTGGTCCTGGTCAATCAGTGCCTGGAAGCCCCCTCTGGCTAAACAGATTGGCTCAAGTTGATCCAATCAGAGTGAGACCTGAGATTTTTGCCTGAGTTGCTGGGAAGAGAACAAATTTGATTCTGAGCCTTGGGCATTGAACTTGGGCAGCTGAGTAAGAAGCTGAGGCTGCAGCCCACATGGATAGCAGCAGAGTTGAGCCAAAAGGCAGAGGAACCCTGAGTTTTCTGATGACATTGCTCGAGCCCCTGAGTCTAGCCATGCCTGAAGCTAGAACAATCTTTTGACTTGTTAATTATACATGTCAGTAAATTTCTTCCTAGCTTAGGCTGGTTCACGTTGGGTTTTCTGTGGTCTCTGAGTCATACCAGTCAACAGGTGAATACAGGGCTCCAGGCTCTGGTCTCCAAGGCCAACCAGGCTTCCATGAACAAAGACAGCCTGAAGGAGGAGGAGCATGGAGGTGTGGGGGATTGCTTCTCTGGTGAGGTTTCCAGGTTGAGAGGGAACAGAGGGAGGTGAATCAGCCTCAGAAGAGGCTGTGATGCTCATGGCCTAGCTCTCAGCAGGATGGCAGAATACTGCTGGATTCATTCTCAACTGGGGGTGGGCACTGGGGAGAGAGGGCCCGGGTCATCTGAGCTGCCCCTCATGTATCACCCGCCTGGAGACCCCCTTTCCCTCATCTCTAGTCCCAGGACTCTCTGGTTCTCTGATTTCCCAGCAACTCACTGAACTTCCAGCATTCCCACCTGTGCTTCACAGTCTAAGTCTCACTGAACTAACTTGATTGCTCTTGAAGGCCAGAGGTGAAAGGTGAGACTCTCTGTCTTTATGCCTCCTGGTGCCTCCCAACTGTCTCTCTGCTTCAAGTTGGGCCTGAGAGGTGAGATCCCCTGTGTGCAGAACTGCTAGGCTAACCAGTGTCCAAGTGTCTTCTTTCCACAGAACTCATGGGGTCTTATTACCAAGGAGTCTCCAGAAATAAGGTTTAACATGCAGCTCTTCCCAAGTTTATCTGACCTGTATTTTTTTCATAGTAAGTCTATTAACATGTTGAAGGACATTCATGTCCTGAAAAAGCTGCTCTTGCACAAGGACCATCTCTAGGGCTCAGGGAATATTTGCTGAACCAAGCAGATGATGGGAAAGGATTCCCTTGGGAACTGGTTCCACAGGCGGCCTGGGCCCCTGTGCCCACAACAGTGGCCCTTGTTAACACAGCCTGGGAGGTGACCTATCAGTAGATTAGGGGGATAACAAAAGGGGAACTGGTACAGACCCTTCTAGAAATGCTCTAGAAAGCATTTGACCCAAAATATCAAGATTCACAAAATAGGTACATACTTTTTTTGTGATAGAAATTCACCTGCAATGCCATTCTGCATCCTAGAAAAATCTCTACCCCCTCTCATCCTACTTGCCAGTCTCCCCACAATGTCCCAGATCTGACTCTCGTGGTTTCTACTGGAGCCCGGGGCTTGGCCTGCTGGGCAGTCACCCATCCTCAAAGAGGCTGAAGAATGGTGGGAGTGGGGGGAGGGAGGGTGTTCCTTGTCCCAGGGGGGAGTGACAGTGGCTTCTACCCTTTGTCAACATTGTCCCTGGTGAGCTGCTCTACTCATCAACCTACTAGTGAGTGTCTCTCCCCAGGAGAAGCTCCTTCCTTTCCTTGGAGACCAGTGTGGTCTGACCCATTTTAAAATTTATATTTATTTTATTTATTCATTTTTGGCATGTGGGATCTTAGTTCCTCAACTAGGGATCAAACCTGTGCCCCTTGCATTGGAAGTGCAGTCTTAACCACTGGACCACCAGGGAGGTCCCTGAATCCATTTTAAAGAAAAAACATTTTACTGACCTTGGCACTTAAGAGGTCCCATTATTAGGTGGGTGGGCTTTCTATTATTTTCCTGTTCTGCTTGGGGAGAGGGTGGGAGTCCTGCCAAAATAACAGACTTGACTTTTAAATGGTAGTCTCTTGTTATGCAATGACATTTTTCAGATGGGTACTCCCAGTGGCTACTGGCCTTCCAGGTAGGTCAAGGAGGTGTTTGTGAGCAGAGGCAAGATTTTCCTCTGCAAATAATTGTGTGTCCTCCAGAACATCACCAAATCCACAATGGAGCTACCAGAATTCTGGGTCATAATGATACTATTTGAGATCCTGGAAACACTGAGGATCACTATTGGTCATAAAACCATTTCAGTATCACGAAACATCTACTTTTAAGTAAATGTGAACCCTCCAAGAGCTTCCCAGGTGGTGCAGTGGTAAAGAATTGGCCTGCCATTGCAGGAGACACAAGAGATGCACGTTTGATACCTTGGTCAGGAAGATCCCCTGGAGTAGGAAGTGGCAACCCAGTCCAGTATTTTTGCCTGGAAAGTTCCATGGACAGAGGAGCCTAGTGGTCTACAGTCCAAAGGGTTGCCAAGAGTCTGACGTGACTGAGGGACTGAGCATGCATGCACGCATGCACAAACCCTCCAAGAAAAACCTTAGCCTAATTCTACCAAATACATTATAGATGGTTGCTGAATACAAGTCAATTAAAAGAGAGTAACACTTCGTAGACAGTCTGCTGGAAGAGATGAGGTGGATTCCAGTTGTAGCCAAGGGTTGTGGTCCCCAGTAACCAATATGTATGACTGAAAATGTACCAGGAACGAAAAGAAATGACCATGATCAACGTCTGTAATAATAGCACAAAGCAGTGGAATGAAATTCTTTTTCTCTAAACAGGTAGACCAATCACGTACACCTTTATTATACAGGGGTGTCCTGTGTACCACGCAGATGGCATATTGATAGCTCAGAATACACATTTTATCCCAACACAAAAGCAATAATTATAATATACCTGAAACATTCAAGGTGACAATAATTTTCCTTATTCCCTTATAATTGAGAAGAGCTGTTGGGGGTTGATTTGCATAAATCAAGTCACCTAAGAAATCATTCTAAAAAAATTGAGTAAATGCTATTTTTTTAACTTTGAATACATTTCCTCCAAATAACTGCAAGACTTTAAAAGCATTGCATGGAAACACGCAGCTGTTTCAGAGCTCGGAGCTGGGTGCTCAATACCCATTTGTTGGTACTGCTGCCAGTGATGGTGATATTTGTGTGTTTAAGTATGTTTCCAATCCTCTGAAAGACATAATTTTAAACTAAAGGTTTTATCAGAGAGCTGCAAATGCTCTCTGTTCACAGAAATCTTTGTGTCTCAGAAATGTTTTTCACAGTGCAACTAGACTGAAACAAATAACAATTCTCTTTATTAAGTAGTTAGGTCCAAACAACTTATTCAGTATTATAATGTCCTGCTTACTAGCCATATTATTTTGGAAAAAGAAAAGCCACATAAATAGAGAGCAAAAATATTTTTATTTCATTTATAATCACAAGGACTTACGAATGGAGTGTGTGTGCCTGTGGCACCCGGCACAGCTTTTTCAACCTGGAGTTAGATTGGACCACACCCCTCATTTCCTTTTCACAATGATTTTCAGCAGTGTGTAACAGATGTCCTGGACCATTACATTGCTTTTAAAAACTAAAAGATCCTGTGCCACCCCTGTGGACTCACTGTAGTGCCCTGGGGTGCCTCAGTGTACAGATTGGGAAACAAATGTATTGGGTTGGCCAGAAAGTTCGTTTGGGTTTTTGGTATGCTGCCATGGAAAAGCCCAAACAGACTTTTTGGCCAACCTGATATTTACTATATTTCTGCTTCTCACTCCACTGCATTGCATTTATCAGGTTCTTCAAAGCCATAGTCAAAGCTGCTCAGTTTCATACCAAATAAAAGCACCTGAAGGAGCTGCTAAGCGGCTTTATGTTTTCACTTTGAGGGCCATTTTAACGGTGCGTTTATGGAAGGCGCTAAAACGAGTGTCAGGTCACTAGCCAGAAATTCTAAAAATAAACTCGCCAGTACACAGGGATTGGTGAGCATATGCGCGCCCTGGGGCGCTCTCTGGTTGTGGTGTGAAGGATAAATGGGGGTTGGGGGCAGGCATGCCGCTGGCTGGACAGGCCCCAGATGGTTATAGGAACTTTAGCAGGGGTGGTGGAGATAGAGGACACGATGGGGGAGATGCTTATGGAAGCTGAGTCAACAGGCTCCCGTCTACTGGATGGCGGGCAGCCCACCCTCCCTACTGACTTCCAGAAGGCCCCATCATCCCCCACACCTGGGCAGATTAAAAAAAATAATTATTTATTTGGCTGTGCTGGGTCTTTTGTTGCTGTGCAGGTGTTTCTCGAGTCTCCGCGAGCCGGGGCTCCTCTCTAGTTGCGGTGTGCGTGGGCTTCTCACTGCAGTGACTCCTCTTGTTGCCGAGCATGGCCTCTCTTGAGCTCGCCGGCTTCTAGTTGCAGCACTCGGGCTCAGGAGCACAGACTTGGTAGCTGTGGTGCACAGGCTTAGTTACTCTGTGGCGTGTGGGATCTTCCCAGATCAGGGGTCAAACCTGCAGGAGTTGCATTGGCAGGCAGATTCAACGGCTGAGCCACCAGGAAAGTCCCAGGCAGATGTTTCTATACAGCCATCCCCTCCAGGCCTGAGGGATGGAGAGCAAGGATGTCAGCGTGGGAGTCTGTGCCCTGCTTTCTCCTCACCCTCCTCTCCATCCTTCACCAGGTGGAAGGGGCAGGCGGTCACTCCTCCCACAGGGCAGTGCTTTCCCCATCACACCCGGAGGTCTTTGTAGTATCAAGCTTGGCACATCTGGTTCTTACTTTGTTGATGACAGGTTAAAAGAGTGTAAAAAATCTTTCTGTTTGAGTCAAACCTGGCTTTCCAGACTGCTGGCTTACTGCGGGAGCTTGTCAATCCTTGTTTCGGGGTCAAGGGCTGAATGCTGACTTCTTTCCGTTTTTTTCACCTCCTCATTTCAGACATGCTGCCACTGCACTGCTGTGTTTTCTTCAGAGCAAACTGATTACCATCTGAAATTATCTGCTTTCTGTCTCTTCTCATTAGGCTTTCATGGTAGGGACTTTGCTCATCTTGTCCAGCAAGTGTCTCCATCACTTAAAACAGTGTCTGGCACATAAAAAGTGCTCAATAAGTATGTGTGGAGTGAATGTATAATGCTTAAAGAATTTGACATGTTTTCAATATATACTAACTAACAACAACAACAAAAAAATCCCAAATTTACCAACATTTTAGGGACAGGGCAGCTGGAAGAAAATGAAGAGCCTGCAAAGTAACAAGGAGCAAACACTCAGGAAAGGGGCTCCCAGGACCCCAGCAGGTAAAAAGCAAGAAGGGCTTGACGGGGGCAGGGGCTCAGTGGAGTTCTCTGATGCCTCAGAAGAGGTGGCCACAGGCCAGGTGAGACAGCAGAGGGTCAAGCAGTAAATGAGAGGCAGGAGTGCAAAGAGTGTGAGGAGATAATTCTGGGGAACTTGACTCTGTGGAGAAAGAAAAGGATGAAGCAGGAGCTGAACTCTATGCAGGACTGAAGGAAAGCCTTTTTTTTTTTAATTCATCTTTTTTTTAGGGTAACTTGAACATGTTTTGTCGGCTGAGAGTTGAAGGATCCAGAGAAGAGAGGGCTTTCCTGATTTTTTCTGCACTGTGTGTCATCTCTTCCTTTGAATGCCCACCCTGTCCTTTTCTCGTGGCAGGCATTTATAACTGCTCAACTGGAGACGACACTCGGAAATGCAGACCTGTGCTCTCTAACTGGTACACAGTGTGGCCTGAATGGGCCAGATCCCCTCTGCCAGACTGCGCGTCCTCCAACTCCCACGCCCGCCTGGGGCCAGACTCAGGGCTTCACCACATGCCCCATCACAAAAACCACCCAGCACTCTGGCCCGTAACACAGATGGGAAGGTGGACGAGACAGTTGACTCACATCACACAGGAAACCTTAACCAAAACTTTCTAAATAGAAGTCTGTGTTTGAAAGAGTCTCTTAAGTTGCTGCCTCGGGCTCTTGTCCTCCTCTAAAGATGACAAAGTTCCTCTGGATGGCCCCAAGCAACTGGACAGGTCAGAACTTGCACAGGTCAGAATAGGCCACTTGCACAAGTCAGAACTGGGACTGCCTTTGTTCCTTAAGCATGCTGCTTGGAGATCTCAGTTTATCTTATGGTCACCAGTGGACATATTATGTCTCTAATACTCACTGAATGCCAGTATTTTGGATTTAAAAAAAATGTGAAAGTGGGTCAAGCTTTTATTTTGCTTTCCAAAAATGCCTTTTCTCAGCATCAACCTGTTTCCTTCCTTTTTCCTGGACTGTCTTCTCCCTAGCATCCACCCAGGGAAGGCTCTCGGGCCTGGACACATCCTGATGGAGAAAGGACTTCCCAGGTGAGGCTTCTCCACCTGCTTAGACTTCCTTCACTGCCCTGCTCCACTCACCCACCCAGCCAGCACTGTCAGGGAAATACTGGGTTGTATCTGTATCCCTGTTGAAAAACAGGGACAGTGCTGTATTTCAAAGATTGTTCCACAGACCACCTGTAGCAGAATCAGCCGGGGTGCTTCCATAGGCAGGTATCTGGGCCTGATACCCGCTAAGTCATCATTCCTGGGGATGGGCAGATGTCCATAAATGTTAGAGAAACAGTGGCTGTACACTGTGCCAGGTCTGATCTGAATGCATCTCCTTCCAATAACATTTTGTGATCTTTAATATATCCACCCCCAACCCCACACAGATTTTCAGGCATTTGGACGAGCACTCACCCTACAGGGGCTGACCTGAACCCACCAAGGATCCTGGTCCCTGCAGGTCCCGTGTCCTCTCTTTCTGCCTGGCCTGTACCACCTCCCTTTTCCTCCCACCATAGTATTCAGCCATTCTCCCCATCAGTTCAAGTCCCACCCGTGCTTGGAACTCCTTGATTGGCATTGTTCCCAAAGCACACACTTTTCTTCCTTGTTTGTTTCATGATTTGCTGCTGTTGTTCAGTCACTCAGTCACGTCTCTTTGCAACCCCATGGACTGCAGCAGGGCAGGCTTCCCTGTCTTCTACTATCTCCTGCAGTTTGCTCAAACCCATGTCCATTGAGTCGGTAATGCCATCCAACCATCTCATCCTCTGTCATCCCCTTCTCCTTTTGCCTTCAATATTTCCCAGCATCAGTGTTTTTTCCAATGAGTTCGCTCTTCTCATCAGGTGGCCAAAGTATTGGAGCTTCAGCTTCAGCATTAGTCCTTCCATTGAGTATTCAGGCTTGATTTCCTTCAGGATTGACTCATTTGATCTCCTTGCTCTCCAAGGAACTCTCAAGAGTCTTCTCGAGCACCACAGTAAAAAAGCATCAGTTCTTTGCACATGTTCAATATTTCCTGAGCACATGTACCTTGGAGAGATGGCAAGCTTCTAAGAAGGACTGGGCCATGGTTCTTTTTGTTTTTCTCAGAGCAGCTAGCAGAGCAGTGCTAGCTGGGTGGGTGAGTGGGGCAGGGCAGTGAAGGAAGTCTAAGCAGGTGGAGAAGCCCCTTGGGAAGTCTTTTCTCCATCAGGATGTGTCCAGGCCCAAGAGCCTTCCCCGGGGGGATTCTGGGGAGAAGACTCAGTCCAGGAAAAAGGAAAGAGACAGGTTGATGCTGAGAAAAGACAAGGCATTTTTGGAAAGAAAAAGAAAAGCTTGACTCACTTTTATCTTTTTTTTTTTAATTCAACCTTTGGTATTTAAAAATTAGGTTTTGAAGATAACAGATCTAAGAATGGAGTCATCACTGAAAGATGGAGATACAGTACTAAAAATGTTCTGCTTCTCCCACCCACAGATGCAAACAGGCCCTTTGCGGTAACAGATGGAAGGAGAGCAGGGATCTAGGAGCAGGGGCTCCACCAAGAGGGCCCACTCAGTGTATTTTCCCTCCTCTGGCCTCAGACCTTACTACTTTAGGAACCAGAAAAATTTGCTTAAAAAATTTTTTTTTTTGGATGTAGACCATTTTTTGAAGTCCTTTATTGAATTTGTTACAATATTGCTTCTCTTTTAAGTTTGTTTTCTTGGTAGTGAGGCATGTGAGAAGGCATGTACATTGGAAGATGAGGTCTTAATCCCTGGGCCTCCAGGGTAGTCCCAGAACCAGAAGACTTTTCATTGCTGGTATTTTATAAAGGACAGTGAAGGCTACTGATAGTTCACAGGTAAGTTCATAAAAAAGAACCCTTTCTTGTTGTTCTCTGTGTGTGTGTGGTTTTTTTTTTTAAACTCTTTTGGCCACCCTGCTTAGCATGTGGGATCTTAGCTCCCAATCAGGGATCAAACCTGAGTCCCTTACATTGCAAGGCAGATGCTTAACCCCTGAACCACCAAGGAAGTCTCCAGAAGAACCCATTTTAGTTTTCTTTCCATTGTCATACTTAAAAGCACTGCAAATATAACTTCTGCTCCCCTACACGGGCTCCCTCTGATTGCGGTTTTCAACGTCTCCCAGTATCCCTCCTCATCCAGGTACTTCCTCATCACTGTTCTCCAGGTGAGTTTAGGGAGACCTTTTCTTCATTTTGTAACTTCTAGTGTCTCGTTTAGGAAGGTAAGAGTCCTTACTCGACCAACTTAGGACCTCCAACCTCTCTGGAAACCTCTTGAACAAATGCACATTATAAAAGAAGGGGAAAAGTTAAAAACAATAGACAAATGGAGGGCACATGTATGTTGAAGACAGCCACTAAATACCACATCTAAAAGACAAATGTCAAGGTCATGGGTCTTGCTCAAGTGTGTTGTACGTTCTTGGAAAGCAGTGACTGAAGCACTCAGGAACTGCAAGATCTATCAGTTCTCTCTGGAGCAAAACAGAGCTGTGATCCTACAGTCTGATAAATGTCTTTCTTCCCATCATGGAGCCAGGTTCACATTCCAAAAAAAGGAGAAATGAAAGAAGTGTCATGCTAAAGACGTAGGAATATTTTAATTAACATGTTTTAATTAATTATGTAATAATAATAATATCAGTCTATTTTACAAGTTAAATGTATGAGAATGTATGAAATAGAAACAGTAGGAAAAAACTAAATGTGGGTCAGGAACATGAAGTTTTCCAAAACCAGGGGCCAAAAGAAGATGTGTTGCCTGCAGGGCCCAAGGAGGAGGCAGGGAGGGTGATGGGAACAGCTCGTGGTGTGTGTCTGTCCCTGGGGCTACTCCAGGAAGGAGTCGAGGCATGCCCTCTGCCCTGGTCTGGGACTGGGAGTTTATACTCTGGTCAACGGAAGATGGTGGCTTGAGAGAAAAAAGCCATCTGGTTACCTACACAGAGCTGGTCCCCTGGTGGCTGCAGGTGGGTTTTGCCGTAGAAGGAATCAGGGGTGAAAGTGCCAAAAATCAAAGGTGTAGAGGAAAAAAGTAAACAGTTTCCTCCATCCCCCTAAAAAAATGAATTCTTGAAATGCACACACATTCTTCTCTCAAACGTAGAAAAGCCTCACTCTGGATGTGCTTACGAGAAGATCGTCATCAAAAAACTTTGTCTCTATGATAACATTTCCACTGTAAGTCAGAAGAGAGGGCAGAAGAGTGAGCGTGTTAGCAACAGATTTCATTTCCACAAAGTAGTTTCAATCTAGGTCTACTGGGCCCGTGGACATGCACTCACCTATATAACCTTGGCTTGGGGATATTAAGATCACATGGGATTAGACATCTCACATGACCTTTTAATTTATGTGATGAGGTTCATCTTCTTCAAGTTTAGAAATTATAAGAGGGAGCATGTCTTAACCCACAGTACACCCAAGGCCCTCTGAGTGCTCTGCATGCAGAGGTGCCTATAAATACGACTTTCTGATTCACATGAAAACCTGAGACCGCAGGGGTGGTATCTTTTCTTATAAAACTCACTCTGGTGGAAGCTGTGGGTTGGCCTGTCCTGCATCTTTCTCCTCACTTTGGGTAACAACACTCTGTTCTTCTCTTGGGGGAACCCCTATCTCCAGTCCATGGTCAGTCAAGTGGCCCCTCCCTTGACTGACAAAAAGGCAGGCACAGGATATAATTTGAACCAATCAGAATCTCTCCTCTGAGCAAAATCCTTCCCATGGCTGCTCCTTGAGGAATCCATGATTCCTGCCACCTGCATCCTCTGACTGCTCAGGTCTGAGCCCTACCCTTTCAACTCTGTCCTATAAGCCAGAGTCAGTTTCTGTGGCTTACGGCTCAATAACCCCAAACGATACACCTGTATTGTACGCAGTGTACAATTTCATTCTTGGTGGGTATGTCAGTGTTTCCAAATCAAACTCCTCTTGAACTGAGTTAAAAGCAAGAGTGGTGCTATTCTGGGGTTCTAAAAAGTAAGACAACTTAAATAACCTGAATATATTATCATAGACTTGCTGGTGTTAGCACCTGAAAGAAATCAGGCCTGGCCAAGAAGTCAAGTAAGGGTTAACAAAATCTAAAAAATGCCCATCTACTTATGACACTGTACTTTCCCAGGGTAGTTAATATCTACCAGATGCATTTTTGCTGGTAATTAATTATAAAAAAATGGGTAAATAAGGAACTCAAAATCTGACTGATTAAATATAAATTTATATTATTTTAGTTTATACTATTATATATAGTATTTTATAGTTTATACTATTATGTAAATAAAAATCTATCCAAGATATAAAATAAAAAAACCTCTATTTACAAATTCAATGTGGTTTTCATAAAGGACCTGTTTAAAGAGGTGATCCAATATCACACAATTATCTATCTGTGTACATGATCTGCTACCAGGCAATACTTCTAAAACCTTTAAAAGACTAAAATCTTTTCCCAAGAGAAAATGGTAGGTGGGCAGTGACTGACTGATTTGGGGGACAAAGGACAAACTATTCTTTGAGCAGGAAGCAAATTTATAAAAATGGTAAGTGAGTCTCTGAAAAACTACAATCAAACATTATCCTCTAAAACAGAATTAGGACTTTTCCAGATTCTGCTGAGGGTCAAATGAAGTACATAGTATCAGGAGTTTGATAGTCAGGAAAGGGAGCAAATTAGCATAGATTTAATTTATGTTATGTGCTAGTTTTCTTCCATACGATCTCATTTTATCCTTACTCTACCTCTGTGAGACAGGATTATTAATTCTCCGTTTAGAGAAGAGAGTAAGGCCCAGAGAAATAAAGTACATAGCCAAGGTTACACTGCTGCTGCTGCTTCTCCTGCTAAGTTGCTTCAGTCGTCTCCGACTCTGTGCGACCCCATAGACGGCAGCGCACCAGGCCCCACTCACTGTCCCTGGGATTCTCCAGGCAAGAACACTGGAGTGGGTTGCCATTTCCTTCTCCAATGCATGAAAGTGAAAAGTGAAAGTGAAGTCACTCAGTTGCGTCCGACCCTTAGCGACCCCATGGACTATAGCCCACCAGGTCCCTCCGTCCGTGGGATTCTCCAGGCAAGAGTACTGGAGTGGGGTGCCATTGCCCTCACTAGTCAGGGTTAATCAGGAATTTAGTCTAAAGGTCTAGTCTGAAGTTTTTAATTCTTTCCACTCTATCATACTGTCTTTTCATGTGACTGAAGCCAGTAAGCTGTAACCTTGGATACCCTGGATACTCTTACCCCTGTTCTCAACCTAGGTTGCCTGCCTGCTGAACGGAACCATGCGTCCCATGTGCCTGGACTTGCTGCTTCAGAACACCTCCACCGTCCCTGCGGCCCGATCACTCACGTTAGCACGCTGGCTGGCATCATCTGGGACTCGGGCGCGGCCTCTATCAGGGACTGCCAGGTGTTTGTTGAGTTAGGGATCACAAAGCCAAACTCGAAGAACCATTCTGAAGGAAGAAGGAAAAGTGGGTGAGCTGGAGCCCTGGGCAGAGTCTCTGGGCTCTGTGTCCCTATCCTTTTGAGCAAGCCTTTTCCTACCCCTGCTGCTAAGTTGCTTCAGTTGTATCTGACTCTTTGCGACTCCATAGATGGCAGCCCATCAGGCTCCACCGTCCCTGGGATTCTCCAGGCAAGAACACTGGAGCGGGTTGCTATTTCCTTCTCCAATGCATGAAAGTGAAAGTGAAGTCGCTCAGTCGTGCCCGACTCTTAGCGACTCCATGGACTGCAGCCTACCAGGCTCCTCCATCCATGGGATTTTCCAGGCAAGAGTACTGGAGTGGGTTGCCATTTCCTACCCCAGGAACCACCAATGAAGCCATCAGAAACCTCCCAGGCCAGAGGCCACAAGAAAGGACATGGAAGCCCCCTGAACCACACCAGAGGTCTGCTCCTATGCTCTGAGATCTAAAGCACTAGGACCAGCAGCATTTTCTTATAAGTAGGCTAGATGTAAATTATACACAGAGGCACAGAACAGGCCTTTTCACTTGTTACTTCAGATCTAAGACACAGAGTGCACTTTTATACTCTTACACATGGTGAAGAAAACTCACTGCAGGGTGCCCTTGCCAGTGGAATCTGTATGTGACAGTATAGAGAGCACTGTACCAGGGCCTAACCAGCAGCTTCCTCGTGACCACATCAGTGAAAAGCCAGCACCACCCCCAGGCCCTCCAGGGTCGGTAATCCTCTCACTGGGCTCAGAGCCCCTCACAGTTGCCAGCTTTGTTTCTGCTTTTTGCCCAAGCTCCCAATCT
The DNA here is from genome assembly GCF_027580195.1 of Bos mutus. NCBI lineage: Eukaryota > Metazoa > Chordata > Mammalia > Artiodactyla > Bovidae > Bos > Bos mutus. The sequence goes on along the minus strand of NC_091618.1, from coordinate 16,411,453 downwards.
CCCAGGGTGTAGGAACCCTATCCAAGCTGAGTTGCAAAATGGATGTTATCAAAGCAGGGCTTTAGTTCCCTGAGTCTTGACTTCTGCCCCTGTCACCCTAAGCCCAGATACGAGGCATGTAGGCAGCAGAATACCTTCCAGACATTGCCCTTTGAAGTAGACTTTTTGTTCCAGGCGGAATTTTTCCATTTGCTCTGCTGAAGAGAAGTTCAGTTCTCGAGACACTGCCTTGCATTTGAGGATTTTCTTGGGAACACGGGCTGGTAAAGAAAAAGAAATACTGAAACCATTTCTGGGAGCTTCTTAGAGATGATTTAGAGCATATCTTATCTATGCTAAATCTCAGAGAATGCCTCGGTAACAGAGTTATACTTTTTGATTAAAGGCAGAGGTCCCAAACTGGTCCAATGCATCTGACTGAAAGATCTTCAAGGAACACCAGATTTAGTGCACCGAAAGGCCTTACCCAGCCCCTCTTATCAGGAAGGAGGCTGAATGGGAGCCTTCTTTCTAGTCTGTCCTGTCGGTTTTAACCCCTTGGTTTTTCTTTTATTTCAGGATGATAAAAAATCAAGATCTTACTTTATATCTTTGGGTAAGTTTTAATGCTAAAATTTCAGCACAGAGTTGGTTTTGGGAAGTAGGAGAAGGCACTAGAAATCTCAGCATCACGTGGATGGACGTGCTGTGCCTGTAGAGGCCTGTCCAGTGGTGGTGCTGTGTCAACTCAGCTCCCTGACTCCCCAGGCCTGCTCTGCGTCGTCAGCCCTGTGCAGAAAAGGGTGGAAAGTACCTTCGTGCTCCACGCCAGGGACTGACAGGTCTTCTGTTCCTTGCCAAAGTATCTTCCCTGTCTCAGCATCCCGAAGGTTCATCCAATTTCTGATCAAGTATATTAAGGAAAAAGAAGACCCTAAAGCCGCCTACTTCGTCCTCCAGGTGTCTCAAATGTGCTCCTATTGACTCCTGTTTACTTCTCAGCAAGCTGGCCTGACTGCTAAGTGCCAAGAAAGCAAATATAAATGTGGAAGAGAGTGCAGAAGACATCTAAAGGAAGATGCAGAGACCCAGGGGAGATATTTTTATCTGCAACATGAGAGCTCACAGATGGTACACGTCTAGCAATTGCAAGAAAGAGGTAGAAAATGAACAGTGCAAAATTTTAAATTTTCCAACAGAAACTGACCAGCTGAGATAAAAAGACCTGAAGAAATAGGTATGAGAAAAATCCCAGGACATGACTCATGGAGATAGCCCTACAGTGAAAATCACTGTCCACAAGCGTTACTAACAAATCCAGACCTTTCAAGCAATGCTTTTTTTTGGCTGTGCCACTTAGCTTCTAGGATTTTAGTTCCCTGACTAGGGATTGAACTTGGGCCCAGCAGTGAAAGCATAGAGTCCTAACTACTGCCAAAGAGTTTCCTCAAGTAGCCTTCCTACCCCTTCACAATCAATATAAAGTCATTTATTTTTAAATTGGCAATAAAATTATCAAGTTTATATTTTTAAAAAATGGTACAAAAAACCCTTCACTTTGTATTCCAAATGGTAAGCCCCGGGCCTCAATCTCAGGAAAGCCAGGGTCTGAGATTGGAATTTGTCTGTCCTCCTTGCTGGAGCCTGGTCCGTGAAGGACATCATAACCACAGGCAAAAGGGAGTCCCCTCGGCTCTGTCCGAGTTAAGTAGCTGCTGCAAAGGAAGCCAATGGGCTGTCTGGGTTAGGCTGTTCCCCTAGCCTGCTGCTGCTGCTGCTAAGTCGCTTCAGTCGTGTCCGACTCTGTGCGACCCCATAGACGGCCTCCTACCAGGCTCCTCTGTCCCTGGGATTCTCCAGGCAAGAACACTGGAGTGGGTTGCCATTTCCTCCTCCAACGCATGAACGTGAAAAGTGAAAGTGAAATTGCTCAGTCATGTCCGACTCTTAGCGACCCCATGGACTGCAGCCCACCAGGCTCCTCCGTCCATGGATTTTCCAGGCGAGAGTACTGGAGTGGGGTGCCATTGAGACCATTAAAGTCAAAGCTGAGATATCAATCTGGGAGGCTGGCAGGCAGAGACCAGCAGGGAGCCTAAGGAGGTCACATGGGCTCAGCAGTCTTTACACTTACAAATTTCCTAGCTGTTGTTTCCTGCAGGAGAAGTGGGAAGGCAGGGACAAGGGATCTATCAAGTCCATTAACCTGGGAGCAGGAAGAGCTGCTAAGTAGACCTTGGCCTCCTCAAGCTGGGCACAGGACACCCAAAGGTCACGGGGATGATATCAAACTGCTGTGGGATGTTCTCAGGACAAGCCTAGCCTAGGCAGCAAGAGGGGAGAGGCGTCAAGCTTGCCATACCATCTGTTTGCTATGTAGAAAAACCCAATGGGGACTCACTTAGTCCTCACCCCAACGATCTACGATTCTCTGAGGGCCTGAGCAGAAAACAAGTTTCCCAATGACGTGGGAAGATCACATTTCTATTACAATTCATTGCAAGTAGGCAAATGTCTCTTACCTAATTTTTAGCCTGCGTGCATGCTAAGTCACTTCAGTCACGGTCAACTCTTTGCCACCCTATGGATCTTAGCCTGACAGCCTCCTTTGTCCATGGAATTCTCCAGGCAAGAATACTGGAGTGGGTTCCCCCTGCCTTCCTCCCAACCCAGGGATCAAAAGCACATCTCCCGCATCTCCTGCATTGGCAGGTAGGTTCTTTACCACCATTTTGAGGTTATATAATACCCTCATTTCCAGTTCCCTACTTCCTGAGAGATACATGCATATATGTACATACATGTGACACATAAAAATACATCTGGAACACATAAAATGACTGAATGTTCACAGGTGCCTCAGTCTGAAACATCCCGAACCTGAACTTCAAGCACCTCATCCCTGGTCTACTTTAACATGCCTGGTTATTCTGGGCCTCAAGGCAATGGCTTCACAAACATCACTTTAACAGTAAACAGCCCATTCCCAAGACAGAGACACAGAAACAGTGACCCTACATCTCCAGCATTTACAGATGACTGTCTCAGGTGGCATCTCTTTGAGTCAACATGAAGGAGTACAACATAGACAGAGATGGAAGTTAGCCATCGAGCTGAACACATGAAGAGCTTAACTGAAGGCTGCATTCCAAAGAAGTCAGCTTCCAAGACCAAAATGACCTCTGCTGTTCCCTTCTATTGTCAGGTCAGGGACAATAAGCTGTGAGAACTGGGACCCTGCCCCTGGGACTGCCCCAGTCCCCTGGGATGAAAGACAAAGTTGAGAGATACTCTTAGAAAGAAAAAAAGGCAAAAGGATAGAAAATGAGAGTAAAGATACAAAAACTGGACGCCAGTACAAGAGGCCCAACATCTAGCTAATATAACTTTGAGAAAGAAGAGAAAAAAACAAGGAGAGGAAGTCATCAAAAAAATGAATTCAAGAAAATGTCCCAGATTGAAAAGGTCCAGCAAGGGCCTGAATCGCATCACTGTGAACTTGCAGAACATCAAGGTTAAAAGACAAGCTTCCAGAAGGAAAATGAGTTGTTACCGAAAAGGTCAAAATCAGAACGCATAAGACTTTTCAACAGGGACTCTGGAGGACAGAAAAAAATGGAGCAGTGCCTTTAAAATTCTTAAAGAAATGATTCCTAAAACTAATAAACCTTTACTTTCTCAAGAAACTAATAGTAACACACTCCTTCAAAATGACAGGGAAGACCAAGGAAGAGGATAACATGGAATCCAGGAAGCAAGAGATCTAAAACAAGAAACAGCAAAGGGGTCCTCAGAGTGATGGTGAAGGAGACCCCAAGACAAGAGCTCCTTAACAGGCCTGGAGGGCGACTGGTTCAGGGTCCAGACAAGAGCAAGCCATAACACTCATGGAGACGTTTAAGAAGATGAAATTAAAAACAACAAAAACAAAAAGATGAAATTCATATATCTGATGTGTTTATATGAAAAGAGGGTTGATTCAATTAGGGGAGGTTTGGGGGTCAAATTAGTGAGAAGTATAGAAAATTTAAGCAAATTAAAAAAAACAATTATTAGCATCAGGGAAAAATTAAATGTAGTACTGGAGAAAGGAGTAGTCACAGCATACTACACAGCTTCATCGCAGTGCTGAAAAAGTGATGATAAAAACACAGATCATAGGTTCAACACAATTATCCTGGGAGGATGGGAAAAGAAGAGAATGTGTGTGTGACTAAGAGTAAAGTATTGAGACAGAAAAAAACTCATTTTCATCATGGAAAGTCGATAAATAATGTTTAAAAGGGAAACATTAAGATATAACCACAGTGCACTATTTGGAAATATCAAGATAAACACCAAATAAATCAGTTAGAAAGAAGTGAAAATAGTTTTCTGGAGTTCTTGCCTGGAGAATCAATCCCAGGGACGGGGAAGCCTGGTGGGCTCCTGTCTATGGGGTCGCAGAGTCGGACACGACTGAAGTGACTTAGCAGCAGCAGCAGGGAGTAGAAAATCGCAGTGTGAGCAATGAAATGCTCTTCGTCTTTAGAAACCAGGGAGAACTATGACTCTATGTGAAGTATACATACAACTCTGATAAAAATAAAGACTAAGTTTAAAAAAGACAGTCCCAAGTTTTTTTTGTTTGTTTTTGTTTTTAAAAACAATGAACAAAGCATTAAAGGAAAAGAAAATTAATATTCTTCATGCACGGCTGAGCCTGAAAAAGATTGTTAATATTTGTAAAGAGACTGAGCTCCAGACAAATACAGTTGATAGTTTATATGTCTCCCCCCCCCACCCCCGGCTGTCTAGCAACCAAACCTTCTTCCCAACCAGCACCCTGCAGCCTCCTTTCCCCTGTGGGAGGCAGTGAGTGCTTTGCACTATAGCAACTAGGATTCAGCTTCTTCTCTCCTAGTCACGGTGCAGCTGGGGGCAAGCATATGACCTAGGCTGGGACACCCGGGGCCCTGAAGCTGTTGTCACACAAAGATTTGAGTAAAAGCCAGCAGTTCCTCAGGGTAGGGCAGCAGGTTGTGCCAACCTGATGCTTCCTGAAGTGTGTCCCTTGTCCCTCTGACTGCCAGTCAGTTCTGAAGCAGCAGAAAGCCTCTGAGAGTCTTTTCCATGGGTTGGGTAGTTTGCAGTGCAGAACTCTGAACAACACAGTTGATGAGCATCATTATGTATGGAATAGTTCCACATTTAACCCTCTGGAGAGACTCTAAGTTTTGCTGCTATATAAAAAAGGTCACAAAAGAGAACCAAGGGTTATCCAGTAGTGTGCCCCAAATGTGATTGGTACCTAAACCTCCCATGCCTTTGACCTGCTTGGGCACTGTCCTTGGACATGCACCCACCACTGCTTTGAAGTTGTGTTGGTTGTGCTCCTCTCCTCTCAGTGTGCGAAATCCTAACAAATTCTCCTGCAACCTCATTATATCTCTTGATACAGTTGCTCTGTTGCACCTACGTGGTTTTCTCACCTCTTTCATATTTCTACATTCCACTTTTTAATTTTAGCAACTGAATCTAAAAGCAAGTTAAACGTATCCACACTTGCTTAGGCCATATCCTAAAAAGTGTAAATGGTGACAGATTTTCTTTTCTTGGGCTCCAAAATCACTGTGGATGGTGACTGCAGCCACGGAATTAAAAGATGTTTGCTCCTTGGAAGGAAAGCTATGACAAACCTAGATAGCATATTAAAAAGCAGAGACATCACTTTGCCAACAAAGGTCCATAGAGTCAAAGCTATGGTTTTTCCAGTATTCATGTACACATGTAAGAGTTGGACCATAAAGAAGGCTGAGTATCAAAGAAATGATGCTTTCAAATTGTGGTGCTGGAGAAGACTCTTGAGAGTCCCTTGGACAGCAAGGAGATCCAACCTGTCCATCCTAAAGGAAATCAGTCATGAGTATTCACTGGAAGGACTGATGCTGAAACGAAGAGCCGACTCATTGGAAAAGACCCTGATGCTGGTAAAGAATAAGGGCAGGAGGAGAAGGGGGTGACAGAGGATGAGATGGTTGGATGGCATCACCGACTCAATGGACATGAGTTTGAGCAAACTCTGTGAGACAGTGAAGGACAGGGAAGCCTGGTGTTCATGGGGGTTGCAAAGAGTCGGACACAAATCTGCGACTGAACAACAACATACATATACTTACCCATTCTAGAGTCTCCGTGTATTAAGAGAAAGCTTCCCCAACTGGAGAAATAAAACAGGCACTACTGCTCTAGCAAGTCCATACTGAACTCAGATCTAAACAGAACTGCCTTAGACATTTAAGCCCAAGGTTTTCAGAAGACACAGTACTCATTCAACCTGCAGTGTACATGCTTTTCATTCTTTTCCTGCAGATAGTCTCTTATGTACTAATATAGCCACAATGGACACCAGCCTTTCTTAAATAAGAGAACTAAAATTACTTCTAAATTTCCAGGCTCACAATGCAAGTAGGACATTCTAGCAAAACTACTATAAGAAAAGCCTTGGGGAAGGAGTTCTCCTCACAAAGCAACAGATGGATCAGACCTAGTAGCTTCTAGAAAAAGCATTACTGTCCCTGACCCAGGTCAGCAAACAAAAGCCTGGGACCACGACATACTCTTCAATCTGTCAGGGGATAAAAAGAAAATAGCCTTAAATTATTCTGTCTGATAGTTAGTAGATAGTGAATTTGTTTCCTCCATTTTATAAGGCAGAGAGGCTGCTAAAAACATATAGCTTAATTCCTTAATGTAAACATCTCTTCTCTTTATAAATAATCAGATTAAGGATTTAATTAATATTGGGGAAAATATAGTAAAAAAAAAAAAAAGTATCTTCGGCCACTTCAACAATTAGGCATTTCCTGTATGTACCCTAATCTGGAATATTATTTACTAGTGTCTATATCATATGTTCATTTCATAATCCTAAACCTGTGACATTTTAGCCCCAATAAATAATACAAAAAGCTTCCCAGGTAGCAGAGAGGTAAAGAATCCATCTGCCAATGCAGGAGACATGGGTTTGATCCCTGGGTTGGGAAGATCCTCTGGAGGAGGAAATGGCAACCCGCTCCATTATTCTTGCCTGGGGAATCCCATGGACAGAGCAGCCTGGTGGGCCACAGTCCAAGGGGTCGCAAAGAGTCGAACAAGACTAAGCAATTGAGCACATACATACACACACCCCCACACATACAACACAAAATCAGAGAAATACAAACAGAGCTCCATTCAAAGATACTGGGGTGAAGGTTACTTAGAGACCCTCCAAGTTCTGTGATTTTAGGGGTGAAAAGAAAGGCTCTTAGCTCATTATAGAGATGCAGTCATTTTTGTTGTTGTTGTTAGTCAGACACTAAGTCATGTCTGACTCTTTGCGATCCCATTGACTATAGCCCACCAGGCTCCTCTGTCCATGGGATTCCCCAGGCAAGAATACTGGAGTGGGTTGCCATTTCCTCCTCCAGGGGACTGTCTTGACCCAGGGATCGAACCCACATCTCCTGTGGAGTCATTTGGGAACAGCTTTCTAAATCATAAAAATACAAATCCATGATACCCTATCAGTAAAAAGAAATAAAAATGATTGAGGAAAGTGTCTTAAAATAATAACAATGAGAAAAGCTGGTCCACAAAAGAAGAAGCATATTTGCCTAAAAATGTTGGAAATGAAAGATAAGCTCTTATGACCGATCATCATCTGGCTGAAAACATTTTTTAACAGCTTTTTGCCAACGAGATTTTTAAAAGAAAAAAGAATGTGAGTTTTAAGGCTCAAAGTTCAAGTCACTTCCTATCTTGAGAGAAGAGGATTAGGTGGACAAGCTTTAAGGAGCGGGGGCTGGAGGACTATTTATAAATACCACCTTCTGGGTCAGCCAGGTCTTTTCTCATTTAAAAGCTCCCTGGTGATTTATATATGAGATGAGCACAGAGGAACGCTCCTTTACTAAGGGAAGCCTCTGCTGGGGAAGAGGGGTTGTCCCTGGTACCTCTATATTTGGAACCAGGCACCCAAAAGGAGATGCACTCTCACATGTAAAATAAAAGCATCTTAAAAAGAAGCTTCAGAACAAAAGCAATAGTTTGTAATGTATCAGGCTTTACGAAAGTTAACAGAGGAAATAAACTAAGAGAAACTATGGAAGAATGAGACGTTTGGTTCAACGTGACAGTTGCATAAGTCCTCTGATGTTTTAAAGAACAGACATGGTCTGGTATGAATTAGATGCAGTCCAATGTAGGAGCTGGGGACAGTCCTGAGGTACAGAAGGCAGTGGAGGTGCAGAGGTGGTAGTGGAGTGGGAAGGGAGCGTGTGGGGGTTGGAAGAAACCAGTTAGATGAGTGGTTGTGGTAGTGGTTTAGTTGCTAGGTCGTGTCCAACTCCTGCGATCCCGTGGACTGTAGCCTGCCAGGCTCCTCTGTCCATGGGATTCTCCAGGCAAGAATACTGGACATGAACAGGGTACTAGGTAAATTTCTCCTAGAGATGTCAGTTCAGGAACTGGGATACAAAGACTTAAAATACTTCATAACAATCATCTATAGAAGCATTTTGGAAGAGTACATTGAGTCTTGTGGGTCTTAATTAGTTTTAAATGGAAATAGTAAACATTAATTTTTGATTAATTACTGAATAAGATGAACATTCATTATTATACTGTATATATAATATACATTGTATTAACAACATTAATATGCTGAACAGAACAGACTTACTGGACATGCCAGTATCTCACTGGCCAGTTAAGGGAGGGAAAAATGAGGGACATTAAGGCAAGGCAAGGTAATAGAGAGGGAATGAGGAAGGCAAAGAGGGGAAAGAGGAAAGAAACACAGAACACACAAGAACAGGAAAAGGGACTCGAGGGAGAGAGCTAAAGAAGGAAAAAAAAAGCCCATATAAACTCAGAACCAAGAGATAGGGTGAGGACAGAAGGGAACAGAGAGGAAGAGGTTCGGCAAGTTGAGAGGTCAGTTCTAGTTTTTTCTACTTTAATATTGCACCATAGAGCGTTTTGGTTAATGACTTTCACAGAATGGTTTGAAATTGATGGGTGGAGAAGGAAACAGCAATCCAACCATTAAGCCCCTCTGAATTGGCTGATTCATAGTTTTCTGGAATTTATTATCCAAACTGTGGTTACCAGTGGCGAGAGGGTATGTTGAGGGGCAATACAAGAGTACATGAAGAGGAAGTACAAACTATTAGCTATAAAATAAGCTACAAGGATATATTGAACAACATGGGGAATACAGCCATATTTTATAGTAACTATAAATGGAGTATAGCTTCCCTGGTGGCTCAGATGGTAAAGAACCTGCCTGCAATGCAGGAGACCTGGGTCAAGAAGGTCCCCTGGAGACAGGAATGGCTACCACTCCAGTATTCTTGCCTGGAGAATCCCATGGACAGAGGAGCCTGGTGGGCTACCGTCCACGGGGTTGGTTGCAAAGAGCTGGACACGAGTCAGCAACTAACACTTTCATAAATGGAGTATAACCTTTAAAAATTGTGAATTACAATATATTATACATCTGCAACTTATCTAATATTGTCCAGCAACTATATTAAAAAAAAAAACAACTGTGGTATTTTCAAGAATGAAAGAGTTGCTTACTGGGAGGTACACTTAAGTGAGTTGGTTCATACAAGAGCTTAAAAAGTGCCTGGGCATTTAGTTAGCCATGTGTTAGCTATTATTATTATCACTATTATTGCTTATCATTTCCAACCTGGCCTCCTTGCTTCCAGTCTCCTTTTTATAAATTTATTTTTTGCCACACAGAGTCTTCATTGCTTTGTGTGGGCTTTCTTTACTTGCGGTGAATGGGAACTACTCTTCATTGTGGTGCTCGGGCTTTTCATTGCAGTGGTTTCTCTTGTTGCACAGCACAGGCTCTAGGTGCAAGGGCTTCAGCAGCTGTGGCACATGGGCTTAGTTGCCCCAGAACATGTGGAATCTTCCCAGATCAGGGATTGAACCCGTGTCCCCTGCACTGGCAGGCAGATTCTTAACCACTGGACCACCAGGGAAGTTCTGTTTCCATTCTTGCCTCCTCCTCAAACCCATTCTCACAGATGGAAGTGGTTTTTTAGAACTGTAAATCAGATGTCAATCCCCATTTTTTCCTTTGCACTTAGGAAAAAAAAAAGTCCTTTGTGTAGTTTCCAGGGTCCCCCAGTTGCTATGTTCTGCTCCCACAGTCTCTTCTCCCTGCTTTTGTCCTGACTCTTCACACCCTCAGGTCCTGGCTTCAGTGCCACCTCCTCAAAGACACCTGGGACCACTCGGTTTCCAGCAGTTTCTAAAATCAGATCTGCCTGACTCCTGGGTCAAGGTTTCTTCTTGCCCCAAGGCCAACACCTGGCCACAGCTGGCTTCCCAGAAGCAGAGGATTTGTGGTATCTTCATCTCCCCTGAAAAAAAGGCTAAATACCCCTCCACCTTTGTGTGTTGCTCTCTTGGTAAAAAACCTTCAATGGATCCTCCCAGACTGATGCAGGGCTCCCCATATATCTGATTTCAAACTATCATTCATTCAATAAAAGCTTACTGACAACCTACTGTGTGCCGAAGACTGACATCAAAGTCACATGTGAAAAAAATCTAGGCAATGTTGTTTCATAAAAAGTGACAGGTGACCCACTCCAGTATTCTTGCCTGGAAAAGTCCATGGACAGAGGAGCCTGGTGGGTTGCAGTCCATGGGGTTACATGATTGACCATGTGTGCATCAGGGTGGAGGGAGATGTGTTGGTAGCAATAAACTGGTAGAACTAAAAAAAAAAAAAAGTGACAGGTGGAGGGAAATAATAGTTCTAAATTAATATTATTTTATTAAAATTATGATCTTAAATATGTATGCAAAAATATTTCATCCACATCCCTTTTTAAAATATTTTTTCATTGGAAAGATAAGAAATTGCCTTATACTCAGGGTCACCATATATTTAGGCATTATTCTGATAATTTTGTGGGTTTTCTTTACTTAAAACCAAAAAATTTACTCACTTCCTTAAAGATAATTCATACTCAAGCTGGATAATCTGCAATGATACTGAGATAATTCTCTAATGATATTAACTGCAACCCTGATACCAATCTAAGGATGGAAGATACATAAGATTTCAATTCACAGCAATTCACCAAGAAGGGAATTGGCTTATCAAGTGTTATTCTATTCTAGCCCTTTTTTTTAAAAAAATAAACTTTAAATTTTAGTTTTAGACTTACAGAAAAGCTGTAAGATAGTAGAGTTCTCATATACCCAACACCAGTTTCCCTTTATATAAACATCTTATGTTTGCTGCAACTTATGAACCAACACTGATACATTAACATTAATTAAAGTCCTGGGTTCAATCCCTGGATTGGGAAGATTCACTGGAGAAGGGAAAGGCTACCCACTCCAGTATTCTGGCCTGGAGAATTCCACAGACCGTATAGTCCATGGGGTCGCAGAGTCAGACATGACTGAGCGACTTCCACTTCACTTCATAGTTTCTTCAGATTTCCTTAGTTTTTATGCAATGTCCTTTTTCTGTCCCAGGATCCCATTCAGGAATCCACATTACATTTAGTTGTCGTGTCTCCTGAAGTTCTTTTTTTTTAAACAATAACTTTTATTTATTTATTTTGGTTGTGCCACTATGTAGCATGCAGGATCTTAGTTCCCCATCCAGGGATTGAACTGGTGTCCCCTGCATTGGGAACACCGAGTCTTAACCACTGGACCACCAGGGAAATCCCTTGAAACTCTTCTTGGCTGTGAGAATTTCTCAGACCTTCCTTGTTTTTGGTGACCTTGACAGTGTTGAGAACTGGTTAGGTATTTCCTGGATGTCCATCAACTGGGGTTTGTCTGATGTTTTTTCTTATGATTAGACTGGAGTTGTGGGTTTTGAGGAGGAAGACCACTGAAGTAAAGGGCCATTTCCATCATATCATGTCAAGGGTACATAATGTCAACATGACTTATCACTGTTGATGCTGACCTCAATTGCCTGGCTGAGGTAGTATTTGTTAGCCTTCTCCATTGTACACAATCATTTCCCCTTCTTTCCATATTGTACTCTTAGAAATAAGTCACTGTATGCAGCATGAATTAAGGGGTGGGGAGTTATACTCCATGTCCCAGTGGGAAGAATAACTAGATGAATTATCTGGAACTCTGCAATGGAGATTTGTCTTTTTTCCTATTTATTTTAAAATCAAATTATTTATTTATATCAGTTCAGTTGGTTTTATTATCAAATAACTGTGCTCTGATACCTAAATGATCTATCTACATGAAAATATTTCAACACTAAGCAATTTGTTTAAAAATATTTAAGACGGGATTTCCTTGGTGCTCCAGTGGCTAAGACTCAGCTGTCTCAATGAAGAGGGCCTGTGTTCCATCCCTGGTCAAGGACTAGATCCCACACGCTGCAACTAAGAGTTTGCATGCCTCAGCTAAGACTTGGCTCAGCCAAATAAATAATACAAGTAAGTAAATATTTAAAAAAAAATATTTAAGATGTTCACCTGTTAAGTCTCAGGGATTCATTTGGATTGTAGAGGGGAAGACAGACACCACAGGGTATATTAGTATACAGTAACAAGGAAAAGCTGAGACAGAGGAAAACAAAATTGGTTTGGAGCAGAACACCTGGATGAGAGTCCAATTTCTACCATATAATATTTGTGTGATCTTAGATTAAGTCATTTATCCTGCCCAAGTTTTAGTTTGTCAACTACTGATAATACTTTAACCCTTAAGGTTACTGCAGGATTATATGAAATACCTATAAAAATGGTTTATAAACTGATAAACTTGATACAGGGCTTCCCAGAAGGCACCATGATAAAGAATCCACATGCCAATGCAGGAGACACAAGAGATGTGGGTTCAGTCTCTGGGTCGGGAAGAACCCCTGGAGTAGGAAATGATAACCTGCTCCAGTATTCTTGCCCGGAAAACTGCATGGACAGAGGAGCCTGGAGGCCACAGTCCATGGGGGTCACAAAGAGTCAGACAAGACTGAGCACACACACAAACTTGATACAAAAGTATGACATTATTATATCATAATTATTCAGGACTGGAAAAAGAAAAAAAAAGGAAGCAACGTCTTCTGAGCTATTTCACATTCTCTAATAAAAGCACATTATCTTAAAATGCTATATAATCTTCAACAAGGGAAAAATTACAAGTTAGTTATATGAATTAATGTTTGATTTTGGTTTATCCACTCAAAACCTTATAATTCCTAGAAAATCTCTTGCTGTCCTTTTTGTTGCTCATATATTAATCAGCATTTCTTTTCCCACCTTCATCTGTTTAAATGTACATATGTGTGCTTAGTTGCTCAGTTGTGTCTCTTTGTGACCTCAAGGACTATAGCCCACCAGGCTCCTCTGTCCATGGAATTTTCCAGGCAAGAATACTGGAGCAGGTTGCCATTTCCTACTCCAGGGTATCTTCCTGACCCAGGGATCGAGCCCAGGGATCATCTCTTGGGTCTCCTGCATTGGCAGGTGGATTCTTTACCACTGTGCTACCTGGGAAGCCCGTTTAAGAGTATCAGTTCAGTTCAGTTCAGTCGCTCAGTCGTGTCCGACTCTTTGTGACCCCATGAATTGCAGCACGCCAGGCCTCCCTGTCCATCACCAACTCCCGGAGTTTACTCAGACTCACATCCATCGAGTCAGTGATGCCATCCAGCCATCTCATCCTCTGTCGTCCCCTTCTCCTCCTGCCCCCAATCCCTCCCAGCATCAGAGTCTTTTCCAATGAGTCAACTCTTAAATGAGGTGGCCAAAGTACTGGAGTTTCAGCTTTAGCATCATTCCTTCCAAAGAAATCCCAGGGCTTATCTCCTTCAGAATGGACTGGTTGGATCGATCCACACAGTCAAAGGCTTTGCAAAAGAAATAGATGTTTTTCTGGAACTCTCTTGCTTTTTCAATGATCATGTTTAATTTGATTTCTGAAAAACCTCTGCCTTTTCTCTTGTTGAACAACTAATGTTCACTGTTCAATTGCAGCCTAGGTTGGAGAATTCTGAGCATTCCTTTACAAGCGTGTGAGAATCAATTTGGCTGTAGTTCACCATCTGCATTGCCTTTTTTGCCCAAAAATGAAAACTGACCTTTTCCAGTCCTATTTCCCACGGCTGAGTTTTGGGAAATTTGATGCATATTGATCTTCACAGCATCATCTTTGTTGATTTGAAATAACTTTTAAGTCTCATCTTCCACTAGCTTTGTTTGTAGTGATGCTTTTAAGCCCACTTGACTTCACATTCTGCTAGATGAGTGATCACACCATCTGTGATTATCTGAGGTTCATGAAGATATTTTTCCCAGCAGTTCTTCTGTTATTCTTGCAGCTTGTAATATCTAATGCTTCGCTGTTAGGTCCTCTGCGTTTATGTCCTTTATCAGGGCCCATCTTTGACAGAAATACAGCCTTGACGTATCTCTAATTTTCTTTGGAAAAATTCCCATTCTGTTGTGATTTCTTTTTTTCAAAAAGGTCTTTATCTCTTCTTCATTCTCAAGAAAATGATCTTTCTTTTTTTTTCTTCTACTGTACTTTCACAGCAGAAATAGAGGCCTCCTCAGAAGCTAGCTTTTTTCTCTTGATGGTATTTTTCTCCTGTATATTATTGATACAATAGTATGCCAACTAATTTCTCTCCTTCAATCTGCAGTCCATTGTTTTTTTATAGTGTGGTTTGATGATCTTGTTAAAAACACTGTTCCCAAGGCCTCATCTCAGTCTTAATCAGAATCTCTTCAGGTGAAAAGGACATCTTTTTGGGGTCTTAGTTCTAAAATGTCTTGCCTTAGGTCTTCAGGAGAACCTTTCAACAAAGCCTAATTGCTTTTGTTGACCATGATGCTTCATTTTAAAAGCAATTCTTATGTGCAATAAAGTTGAAGTACCATTTGTGTAGCCTTTACAATCTATGACTAGAGTTACACTTCTAAAGTACAAGGTGGATCATATCATTACTTCTTCAAAAAAATTTTTCAAAAGATTTTCACTGGTCCTAATTTTTTAGCTTGGTATTTAAAGTTCTTTACATTGTGCCCCAGCATCTCTCTTTCTGCTCAGTCTCCTTTCTGCTTCATATCCCTTTTGATCCCTTCCTGTACCCCATTCTTATCTAGGCACAGTGAGTATACTATGGCCCATACACCTCCAGGGGCCTCCCAGATGGCACTAGTGGTAAAGAACCCGCTTGCCAATACAAGGGACATAAGAGATGCAGGTTCGATCCCTGGGTCTGGAAGATCCTCTGGAGGAGGGCATGGCAATCCACTTCAGTATTCTTACCTAGAGAACCCTATGGACAGAGAAGCCTGCCAGGCTATGGTCCATAGGGTTGCAAAGAGTCAGACACAAATGAAGCAATCTAGCCTGCATGCACACGCACCTCTGTGCTCTCTGGTCAGCTTGGGTACTTGTCTGAAGTCTCTCATGAGAGGAGCCAGAAAGATCAAGAGAGTTGAGCTGCTTTTTGGGAACCAATCAAGTGTTATGATTACCACAAGGCCACACCAGACAAGCTGACAAAAGGAGACGGGAAGAAACCGGTCTTTAGCTCAGAGGACCCTTGTGGAGGCAATCATGACAGAGAAGCAGAGTAACAAAGACACAGTAATTATCATTGGCAGAGGCCGGCTATAATTGTCCCAGATGTACCAAATGTAGAGCAAAGGCCCCCAATCATCCCAAGAAAATCTCCCTAAAATATATCAAGTGTGACTAGTCTTTACTTCCATTACTGAGAGAAGGAAACACTCTTTGTGGCTTAAACACTCATTTATGCCATTTTCATATAATGCCATAAATGCTATAGAGCAAAACTTGTACCAAAGAACAGCAGTTTCTCATCATGTGATGAGACTAAGAAAAAAGCCATAAAGCAGAGCTGCTCAGTATCCTAACCAAAGCTGCACAGGCAAGAGGCAGCAGCCCAGGATTTGGAATGATGGTCAGACTCTGAAGCTTAAAATTCTTCCACTATTCTCACTGCCTCTCCATGACAGGGAGCAAATTTCTTTTCTTTTCCTTCAAAGATTAAAATCCACTCTTCTCTTACAATTTTTAAAACTACCATGGTTTTTTCTTAATGGGAGTTCCAAAAAACTTATTTTTAAAAAGACCCAGAAAAACTCTTAAGTCTTCAGCACTTCTAGACACACCAAACTGCTCAAGCCAATGGCAATTCCAGTTTCAGTCACTGGCTTCTACTCTAGGTGAAGCTGATTGCTCAGGAAACTGATTCACAGGTAGAACAGAGCTTTTAATTCTTTCAACCATTAATTCAGGTTTCCCTTATTTTTAGCTTATTCGTCCACATCCTGAGTTTTACTGTCTTTGGATGATGCAATTAAGGATGACTATTAGGCAACGGAAGAACAAATACAAGTTTTTAACAATGGATGAAAAGAAATATTTTGTATTCAGGGAGAGAATGAGTCAAGAAATGTGGAGTATAAATGTACTTATTTACAAAACAGAGTCACAAGTGCAGAAAACAAACTTATGGTTAACAAGGGGGAAAAGAGGGGGGTGGAGGGGTAAATCAGGAGACCCAGATTGACACACACACACTGCTATATATAAAATACACAACTAGTAAGGACCTATTGTATAGCACAGGGAACTCTATACTCAGTACTCTGTAATGGCCTACATGAGAAGAGAATCTAAAAAAGAGTGGAGAGGGAGTTTCCTCATTGCCTAGTGGTTAGGATTCCAGGCTTGCCCAGCTGTGGCCCGGGTTCAATTCCTGATTGGGGAACCGAGATCCCAAAAGCTGTGAGATGTGGCAAAAAAAAAAAAAAACAAACCTAAAATAAAAAAATAAAAAGGAATGGCTATATGACTATATGTAACTGATTCACTTTGCTGTACAGCAGAAACTACTACAACATTGCAAATCAACTATACTCCACTTAAAAAAAAAAAAAAAAAGAAGTTCCACTCAGTAAGCAAATCAACTATACTCCACTTAAAAAAAAAAGTTCCACTCAGTAAACTTTAAATATTCCAATATTATCTATTTCACTTTTAGAAACTGTTGGTTCTTTTTTATTCTCGACTCATGTAAGAGATTTACAAATTAAAGATTATTTCCCTTTAAAAAAAAAAAGAAAGAAACGTTAAGTAAGGGACACTTACTTTGAGGCTATCAGCCCACTGTGGCTCCCTTTGCTTGGCAAAGCAATAAAGCTATCCTTTTCTACTTTACCTCATTCCCCCAAAAAAAGCTGAGTAAGGAGAAATAAAGATATTTATGTAAAACAAGCTATGATTCACACTTACTGGGTAAACACTAGAAACATTCCCTTTAAAGTCATAAGTAGGGCAGAGACATCTTCTAGCACCACTATTATTTACTGTATTCTGGAGGTACTAGACAACACAATTATAAGAGAAAGAAATAGGAAATATAAAAATTGGAAAAGAGAAAATAAAATAATCATTATGTGCCAGTGATATGGTTATTTATCTGGAAAACTGAAAAGAATCAAAAGAAAAGTTACTGTAAATAACAATAAAAGTAAGGCTGCTCGGCTCAAGCTCTATCAGAAAAAAACTCTAAATGCTACTGAGGGACACAAAAGAAATATTAAATAAATGGAAAAGCATACCCTAATTTTGGATGGAAAAAATTAATGCCATAGATTCATCCATAAATTTAATGCAATTCAGATAAATGTAAACTATAGGATTTTTTAAAAACCCGAAAACTGATCTTAAAATTCATATGGAAAGTACGAGAATCATCAGTAAAATCCTGAAGAATAACAAGAAAAAAGTAACAAGAAAGATATCCTTACAGATATTAAAACTTATAAAGTTATAACAACTAAAATAGTGTTGAATATGACTAGACAGATCAATGGAAGAGAAAAAAATCACATGGAATTCAGTACATATTAAAATTCTTAAAGAGTATTTTTAAAGAGATGGGAAAATTCTTAAAGAGATGGGAATACCAGACCACCTGACCTGCCTCCTGAGAAATCTGTATGCAGGTCAAGAAGCAACAGTTAGAACTGGACATGGAACAGACTGGTTCCAAATTGGGAAAGGAGTATGTCAAGGCTATATACTGTCGCCCTGTTTATTTAACTTATATGCTGAGTACATCATGAGAAATGCTGGGCTGGATGAAGCACAAGCTGGAATCAAGATTGGCGGGAGAAATATCAATAATCCCAGATATGCAGATGACACCACACTTAGGGCAGAAAGTGAAGAAGAACTAAAGAACCTCTTGATAAAAGTGAAAGAGAGTGAAAAAGTTGGCTTAAAACTCAACATTCAGAAAACGAAGATCATGGCATCTGGTCCCATCACTTCATGGCAAATAGATGGGGAAACAATGGAAACAGTGACAGACTTTATTATGGGGGGCTCCAAAATCACTGCAGATGGTGACTGCGGCCATAATATTAAAAGATGCTTGCTCCTTGGAAGAAAAGCTATGATAAACCTAGACAGCATATTAAAAAGCAGAGACATTACTTTGCCAACAAAGGTTTGTTTAGTCAAAACTATGGTTTTTCCATTAGTCATGTTTGGATGTGAGAGTTGGACTATAAAGACAGCTGAGCGCCAAAGAATTGATGCTTTTAAACTGTGGTGTTGGAGAAGACTCTTGAGAGTCCCTTGGACTGCAAGGAGATCCAACCAGGCCATCCTAAAGGAAATCAGTTCAGAATATTCATTGGAAGGACTGATGTTGAAGCTGAAACTCCAATACTTTGGCCACCTGATACAAAGAGCTGACTCATTTGAAAAGACCCTGATGTTGGGAAAGACTGAAGGCAGGAGGAGAAGGGGACAACAAAGGATGAAATGGTTGGATGGCATCACTGACTTGATGGACATGAGTTTGCACAAACTCCAAGAGTTGGTGATGGACAGGGAAGCCTGGCGTGCTACAGTCCATGGGGTCACAAAGAGTCGGACATGACTGAGTGACTGAACTGAACTGAATGTATTAACAGAAACATTTAAAATCAGTGGCAAAAAAAGATGGGACTATTGAATAAATAGTGTTAGGACAAAAGGGTGGTCATATAGAAAAAATTAAATCTCTACTTCACTCCTTCTATTAAAATGTACTTCAGACAGATCAAAGTTAAAAAAGAAAGAAAGGAAGGAAGGAGAAAAATACAAAGGGAAATATGGGGATCTTTTTTATAATGTAGGATTGGGAAAGGTGTGATATGATGAAAAATCCAGAAGCCTTTACATAAGTCTCTTCCTTCTCTGACCAAAACTGCAAACTGCCAGAAATCCTCATTTCTTCTGTCATTGTCTTATCCCTCCCATTTAGATCTTCTAGAGGCTTTTCTTTTAATACATAACGTATTCCTCCATCTGATTTTTTTAAAGAAAACACAGTTCAGCTTTTAACTGCAAAAGTTTTAGTTTTCACTGTATAACCTTTTATACTATTTGAAAACATTTTAATCTGTATATTATTTAAAAACAAAAGCACAAATAACTTCAATAAGAATCACTTCCTAATTCTTCACCAAAGAAGAGGCCTAATTTTTCATACCCTAGGTCACCTGAATTTCTTTCTCTGGAAGCTTTTCTCAGTAGTGAAGACTTGGCCCCGGCTCCCTCACTGCTCTAATATATGGTAACTTCTGCGGATAGAGAGGATTCCAGGAGGATCTATTGAATTTGATCAGATTAACCTTTGCAGCAGCTTCTGCCCCGGTCAGTTCTGGAGTCACTGGCTTCATAATGGCAGTGGTGTGCAGGCTACTTTAAAAAGAGGGGCAGAATAATCGCGTTACATGTGTGTATCTCCTGGCTAAGACAGACACTATAATCCACCATCTCTGAACGAATCAAGATTTAAAAATGAGCCTCTGCTTGCCAAATGGCTCTCCTGAATGCTTATTTTTGTCTTCCTCTGTCTGATTTTCTAGTACTTGCTCCTCATTATTCCTTTTATTCTGAACATTCACAGGCTTTTAGCAGCTGTTTTGTGTACTAGTTACAAATTTTCCCTAATTTGGTTTATGTACTTACTGAGGGCAGAGGTATTCCCACTCATTGAGTTGATAGCAAAAAATGGAAATCTTTGGCTATCGTGGCTTTTGCATCACATCAATCAGTAACTTTCCAGTGTGCCAAAAGTAATTAGCAAAAAAAAAAAAAAAAATTGGGGGGTGGGGTGGGGTAATAGGGCTAAGTAGAATGAACAAGATTTTGCTTCCAAATTATTAAGTCTAGGGTACTCTGTATAAGGACAGTCAACATTAGTTTTCATAGAGTATGTTTTCTTAGAAAGGATTTTTCTTTTAGGATAATGCCTGAATTAAGGCTTTAAAAGGGACTAATTTCTTAATTAGTATTTTATTCTTATTCTACTTTGCACTTTTTTTCATGACACATATTCTTCCCTGGTGGCTCAGCTGGTGAAGAATCCACCTGCAATGCAGGAGACCTGGGTTTGATCCCTAGGTTGGGAACATACCCTGGAGAAGGGAAAGGCTACCCACTCCAGTATTCTGGCCTGGAGAATTCCATCTGAGTGACTTTCACTTCACTATTAACAGGTATCTTAAAGTTATTGTACAGTTCTTGTTTACTCCGGACTTGGAATCCTAATCAATTTCTAGACATAATCCTTTTCTTCCATTTTAATTATAGTTTAGAATTATAAACTTTCGAAAATGTAGTCTCTTACAGATGCTACCAAAATCAAAACAGGGGCACATTCCTAAACTATGCCAGAGAAAACAAAAATCACTAGCTTTATTAGCTTGAAATTTGACGGAAGACAAAGGGATCATTTTTAAATGGACTATTATTATTATAAATAGAAGAGTATTTTTTATATTTTCATACTATTTTTAGAGATTTGCTAGTTTGTAAAAATAAATGTCTGCCTGTTGGTCATTTGAATGCACACATTTAACTAGAATGAGGTACCATACTTAAGATCCTGTGATATTCCTTTGTGTAACAGGAGAGAGAGATTGAGAGAGAAAAGAGGGAGAGAAGAGAGACAAAGATATAGATAGATATGAAGAGGGGGAAGGAGGGAAGGAGCGGGGAGAAGGGGGAGAGAAAAATGGGAGAGAGGGAGTGAGAGGGGGAGAGTGCCCCTGCTTTTTTATGCAGGTGAATTTAATGTTAGCAGTTTAGAACAGTTGTGTAAAAATGAAGCGTGGTTTTTGTTTGGGTTTTGTTTTTGTTTTTTTGGTAAATTACATGGTTTAAATTGCTCTGTAGGAGTTTTAAAAGTACCAAATAAGTTATCTCATAAATGGAGAAAATTTTCTGTAAATTAATGTTTAAAGCCCTAATTTGAGATTAACTAGCAAATCTCTAAAAGCAAATTTCTGTTTACTGTGATTTCTTCAGGCAGGGCACATCCATGGTAAGTCTTTATTGTGATAGGAAAAAATGCCAGTCATGTTAGTTAACAGCTTCTGAAGATTATACCCCAGTTAGATACAATCATATTTCAGATCTGAACCCCCTAAAAAGCCAGAACTTAATTTGTCACATCACTGTAATGTATCTTTCCCTACCACACAAGGCCTCTCTCTTAGAAAAAGATATCTTTGATGTCTTCATAAAGTGACATTTTTTTTCCTTTTTTTCCCCTAAGCCTAAGAACCTGAAGTGCATCATTATCACATCAATGGCACCTTATAATAAGCTTATGCTTGGCTTCCCTGGTGGCTCAGATAGTAAAGACTCTGCCTGCAGTGTGGGAGACCTGGGTTCTGTCCCTGGGTTGGGAAGATCTCCTGGAGAAGGGAATGGCAACTCACTCCAGTATTCTGGCCTGGAGAATCCCAGGGACAGAGGAGCCTGGTGGGCTACAGTTCATGGGGTTGCAAAGAATCATACATGACTAAGTGACCAATACTTTCATTTTCTTTCAATATGACCTCAAGCAAGTGCCAAGACCAAATTATCTGCATGAGAAACAACGTCCGGGGCAGCCCTAAGTTTACTCAACCAAGGTAACCTGAAATTCTCGGCTGTTCTAGCGTTTGCTGGCAGAGGTGGCCGCTGTCAATTCGTCCTTGTCACATTATTTTCCTTTGTCTCAGCCACAGGGGAGGGCAACAGGGTTTGCTTCTAACTTGTAACAACAGCAGAAGTTATGGATTCCCTCTGCTGCCCTGACAAACCTGACTCCTGGCTCCTCGCCTGGAAACAGGGTAAAGCTGAAGAAAGATGTATTGTTACCAAACAGGACAAGAAATCTGCTATTCTATGAAATGTTTGGTTGGCTACTTGGGGAACATGGAAAAGTCTGTCAGAGGAAGGAAAAAAAGGAAATTGTGTAGAGCTGGCTTTGACCAGAATGTCCACTAGCTTCCTTGATATCCTCGGTTTCTTTACTCCACTTCTTATTTCTTTTAATACACACTGTGGAGTCTGACTGTAAATAAGATAGCTGAAAAGCAGCTACTTCCATGACTGTTTTGCATGGTTATTCACCAAGTGGACTCTCAGGGTAATCCTAGAAGGTATGTGACCCAGGAAAAACAGTGGTTAATAGTACTGTACCAATGTCTCTTTCCCGGTTTTGATAATGTAGTATAGCTATGTAAGATGTTATCATTGAGGGACATTAGATAAAAGGTACATGAAGACTCACTTTCTATTTTCACAACTTCTTGTGGCCTAAAATTATTCCAAAATGGAATTTGAAAATTAAAAAATAGACACCCATGTGTATATTACACTAGTATTAGTTTCTAAGACATTTAAGACTCTATGAGCATGCTCAGTCGTGTCTGACTCTTTGCAACCCCATGGACTGTAGTCCACCAGGTTCCTCTGTCCATGGGATTTCCCACGCAATAATACTGGAGTGGGTTGCCATTTCCTTCTCCAGCAGACCTTCTCAACCCAAGGATCGAACCCGGGTCTCCTGTATTGCAGGCAAATTTACTGTCTGAGCCACCAGGGAAGCCCTGCTTCGTTCTATACCATATGCTAAATTCCAAATTATTGAAGAAAAATGGTTAATTATCTCATATTGTTTACTATAATACACTGCAATTGACCTCAATAATTACATATAAAGAAAATACAGATGAATATGTAACCTAAGGATAAAGAATGCCTCTCTAAAAAGAAATGCAAAAGAAAAAAAAAAACATAAAAGAATAAAGTGTGTACAAATTCCAGAATAAAACCCAAGCGGTTTCAGCAGGAGGGGGAGAGCACTAGACAGAGTGCTCTGGGGACAGAGATTGAAACAGACTAGGTTTTTCAAACTGTTTTAAGTTTTTACAAGAAGAATGTATCTCTATTACTTAATTTAAGAAGTATCTCAAAAGTCAAACCATAGAACACTTTATACCTCAAAATCATCATAAACAAAGTTAAGTCAAATGAAAAACTAGAAAAATATGACAGGCAAAGGGACAATGTCTTTACCACAGAAGGAGCACTTACATGAGAAAAAGACAAAATGGCTCAAAAGAACAGTAGGCAAAAACATGCAGGAAATGCAAGTTTTCACCTGTCACACTCCCCCAGCCCAGCCTGGCCCTCACAGGAGGAGACAGAGAAAGAGCTGCCTCCCTGGGACCCCGAGGGAGAGGTGCCTCCTTGAGGGAGGACCAGGTTTCAGGGAAGGGGAGGGCTCCAGGAAGTGCTCCTGGAGGGAGGAGACCGTGTTTAGAGCAGAAAAGGGTTTTCTGATGGGGTGGTGTTGGGGAGAATTGGGTGGAGTAAAAGGCAAGAGGGTGAGACCACCAGAATGGACTGGTGCCTGGAGGAGCCTGCGCTTTGGGAGGGTACAGGAAGTTTATGGAGTCATTTATAGCCTGTTCTCAAGGTTTCCAACTTTTGACAAAATTATTTTGGTACTAAACTTGCCCAAAGGGCTTTGTTTCTTTGGGCATTGACCTTCCTGACCTCTCTTGACCTTCCTTTCCAGTCAGTCACCAAGTTCTGCTATTTTCTTCCATTAAAATGCAGTTTCACCTTTTTTCCCCTCTATCCAATCTGCACACTACTGGCAGACTATTGTTTCTAAAATATCACTTGGATCTTGTCTCCTCCCTGCTCATAAACCTCTCAGAGCTTTCTGCTGTCACTGGGTCAAGCATAGACACACCACGAGCAGTCTCCGGTTCCCTTCAAAAACACCTGCTCCAGCCAAACTGGTTCCATCACAGACCTGTCCTTGTATGTGCCACCATCCCCCCAAAGCCTTTTTTATGTTTTTCCTAAGTCTGATTTCACACTCAAAAGACCCTTTCCTTTTTACTTCTCCATGGTCTAGCATTCTTTCACATTCAGTTTCATCCCCTCTTCTCCCACGAGTATACAATATGCTTAAAGCACAAGAGTGGAGTCTCACAGCCCCGGTGATAATCACGGCACCATTATTTAATAGTTTTGTGACCTTGGGGTCACTTTCTTTAGGTTTGCATGCTAAGTTGCTTCAGTCATGTCCAACTCTTTGTGGCCCCATGGACTGTAGCCCACCAGTGTTCTCTGTCCATGTGATTTTCCAGGCAAGAATACTGGAGTGGGCTGCCATTTCCTTCTCCAGAGGATCTTCCTGACCCAGGGATTGAACCCAGGTCTCCCTCATTGCAGACAGATTCTTTACCGTCAGAGCCACAGGGGAAGCGGCTTCCTTAAGGCTTAGTTTGCCTCAACTCCAAAATGTAATAAATATTTGTACGATTCTTGTGAAGATTCAATGAGAACTATGTATGTAAAACTAACACAGTGCCTGGAGCACAGGAGATCAGTAGTAATGCCCGGAAGTTCACTAGACAGTACTCATTATTACTGTCCAAAATACATTTCTTTTCTCTGAGTATAAAGTTTTTCTTATGATTTGGTGCTTGTGTGCACTGCTATTTTCTCTCTTACATTTAGATTTTTATACTCATTAACACTGGACGTAAAGCCCTGTGTTAGATGCTTTATGTACACAAAACGACATGTTAGGTACTGTTACTTCCATCACTTCACTTTCTGGATGGGAAAAAGTTTGGAGATATTAAAAACCGAACCTAATATTAAACAGCTGGAAGGAAGAAGCAGGTGATTTTCTTTTGATTGATCTATTTTTAAGGTTGAAAACTGTCTACGATTTCCATGAATGATCGCTGGACAGTCCTAATGAGTCAGGTCTGATCTTCCCTCATCGGGAGATTCCTCCCAAGGAGAACTGAGCACTGTCACCAGATCTGGCTTCAGCTTCGCTCCCCAAACAGCCAGAGCCTGCGCTTTCCTCCAGCGACTGCTCTGACCCTTTGACTTTAAGAAAGAAAGCACACGAGAAGCCCCATGTTTTGTTATAAGAAGAGAGGAAGATCATTTCTGGCATGAGAAATCATGCCATAAGTCATCAGAACAAAAACCAGGTTTCCATCAACAAGAAGCACCCTGTCTTCCCTGTCTTTCTGAGGAGAAAGAGAGGCTCTTAATAGAAAGAACCAAGCCTTCTGAGTACAGAAGAGGCCAACCTTTCCCAAAGGCAACATAAAAGAGTGTAAGTCTTAAAGAGTCAGAAAGACAAAACCCTAAAGGACAAAAGAAGGACAGACCCCACAACTGTGTATTATTTATTCTGATCTATTACATGAGAGTGCCAGTACATACAACTAGATTTGTTTGGTAAGAACTGAACGAACATAAAAATGAACCACTGTATTAACTGACATGGTAATTATGTTTACAAACTGATTGCCAGTAGAATCATCACACATTAGGCCTCTTCAGGAGCCTACAGTTTCCAGACCATGAGAAAGCACTGCCTCTGAGTGAAACCTGCAAATTTTATCTTGCTAACTCTCAAACTGTTTTGCCTGATAAAGGTGAAAGAACTTCTTTAAAACAAGCAAACAAAAGAAACCAACAGCCATAAAACAAGTTCATCTACTTAAGAAATAAACATGTCTCCCCCGCTCTACTGTCTCTTAACTATCAAGGGTACTTTAGAGGTCAGAAGGAATAGATATACATTCCTATCAGTAGGGGAGCTGCCCACTGCCAGCCTCTGGACAGACACCCTGGGCATGGATTCTCTAAGGCTCAGTGTCAGTAACTTCCTGAGTTGGGAGACTGAGATTGGTGGATGACCAACAGGAGTTTTAAGGTCTCTCCCTTCATTTACCCACTTATCAACAGAGGGTCTTTACTTGTGGAAAGAGGGCAAAGAACTTTTTTCTTTACAATGCTTCTCTCCTACATGTCAGAAGAGAATTATGAGGACTGGAGGGATTAAGATAATGATATTTCCCAAACTGCTTTACAAATTCAACTTAATAAAATCCCAGCTGGCTTTTTTTGGGCTGAAATTGACAAAATGATCCTAAAATTCATATGGAAATCAAGAGACTCAGAGAATTCAAACAGCCTTGAGAGAGAAACAAAGTTGGCCAAATCACACTTTCTGATTTCAAAACTTGCTATAAAGCTACAGTAATCAGACGGTGTGGTACTGGCATAAGGACAGACATATAGATCAATGGAAGAACTGAGAGTCCATAAATAAACCTCACATTTATGGTCACCTGATGTCTGACAAGGCTGCCAAGACAATTCAATGGGAGAAAGAATAGTTTTTTCAACAGATGGTGCAGGGACAATGGGCTATCTACATGCAAAAAGATAAAGCTGGACCCCCAACATTCACATCATACATAAAAATTAACTTAAAGTGGATCATAGCTCCACATGTAAGAGCTAAAATTACAAAACTCTTAGGAGCAATACAGGAATAACTCTTTGTGACCTTGGGTTAGTTAAAACCCTTCTTAGATATGACAGACTAGAAAAACATGATGACAAAAGAAAAAAAAGAAATAAACTGGATTTCATCAAAGTTAAAAACTCTTATGCTCCAAAGGACACCATTAAGAAAATGGAAAAACAACTCACATAGTGGGAGAAAATATTTGCAGATCACGGATCTGAGGAGCAAACTGTATCCAGAATATATAAAAAACTCTTACAACTCAATAAGACAAATAACCCAATTAAAAAATGGTCAGGCCGCATCCCGAACCGCAGCCATGGCTGCCTACAAGCTGGTGCTGATCCGGCACGGTGAGAGCACATGGAACCTGGAGAACTGTTTCAGCGGCTGGTACGACACGACCTGAGCCCAGCCAGGCACGAGGAGGTGAAGCGAGGCGGGCAGGCGCTGAGAGATGCTGGCTATGAGTTTGACATCTGCTTCACCTCAGTGCAGAAGAGAGCAATCTGGACCCTCTGGACAGTGCTGGATGCCACTGACCAAATGTGGCTGCCAGTGGTGAGGACTTGGCGCCTTAATGAGCGACACTACTGGGGTCTGACTGGCCTCAATAAGGCAGAAACTGCTGCCAAGCATGGTGAGGCCCAGGTAAAGCTCTGGAGGTGCTCCTATCATGTCCGGCCACCTCCATGGAGCCTGACCATCCCTTCTACAGCAACATCAGTAAGGATCACAGGTATGCAGACATCACTGAAGACCAGCTGCCCTCCTGTGAGAGTCTGAAGGACACAATTGCCAGAGCTCTGCCCTTTTGGAATGAAGAAATTGTCCCCCAGATCAAGGAGGGGAAACGGGTACTAATTGCAGCCCATGGCAACAGCCTTAGGGGCATCGTCAAGCATCTGGAGGGTCTCTCTGAAGAGGCTATCATGGAGCTGAACCTGCCAACTGCCATTCCCATGGTCTATGAATTGGACAAGAACTTTAAGCCCATCAAGCCCATGCAGTTCCTGGGGGATGAGGAGACTGTGCGTAAAGCCATGGAGGCTGTGGCTGCCCAGGGCAAGGCCAAGAAGTGAGGGCAAGCAGCAGATTACTTTCCCAAGGATTACCTTCCTCCCCTGCCCTGGCCTACCCTATTCCTCTGCACCTCTCCCTGGCACATGTCCCACTGATGACATCTGTAGGCATCGTAAGTTGTACCTGCAGGTGGGGACCAGCGGCTCCCAATTCCACATTAGCCATTTTATCTCTTGCACCCACTCCCTTCATACAGTCTAGTCAGAATGGCACGTCTGGGGCATGGTCCTCAGTCCAAGCTGAGGGAAGACTTATCCAAGTGTTGAGAGGTCATCACTGGGGGGGTTTGATGGTGGTTTATTACTAAGGAGCTGCTTGAGTAGGGAACAGGGAGAAAACCATGCTGAGGTGTGACCAATGAGAAGTAAGAGCCTGTTCGTGTCCCCAGAGGCCAGCCGGGCACTGTTGTTAGGTGACTCGGGGCTCTAATCATTCCAGTGGAAGATGAATGTAACCTGCATGGTGACTCAATCAAATATTCCTCCCTG
This sequence comes from Bos mutus, assembly GCF_027580195.1. Classification (NCBI taxonomy): domain Eukaryota; kingdom Metazoa; phylum Chordata; class Mammalia; order Artiodactyla; family Bovidae; genus Bos; species Bos mutus. Next base: position 16,383,184 of record NC_091618.1, on the reverse strand, counting down.
ACTCTAAAAGGCTGGATCAATCCTGAATGTTTTTGTGTTGCATTTACTTAAAAAAAAAAAAAATATATATATATATATATATATATAAATACACAAAAAACAAACAAAACAAAACCCTTCTGGGGTTTTTAGTGGAGGTTGAAATATTCCCACATGTGGTCATCAGCAAATAAGTCATTCCTTACACTATCATGGGATAAGCTCCTGACGTCTAAGGTGTAGGAGTTCATCCTGCTGTGTTTTAGAATCCCTCCCCTGCCTTACTGTTTTGTGGCAGCGGAATGCCTCTTGATCATGTCCAAGTGTGTCTCTCACTGTGCCTGACTTCTGAATCATGTTCCAGTTGCTTGGCCCAGCACTTGGGCCCAGTATTCATTTGAGCATAACTGTACTAAAAATGTCTTTTTTCCAGATCAGTATAAAATAAAGGAGTGATGTGCAACAAAAAAATAAATAAAAAATGGTCAAGAATCTGAATAGACATTTCTCCAAAGAAGATACAGAAATGGTCAAAAGCATATGAAAAGATACTCAACATCATTAGTCACCAGGGAAATGCAGATTAAAACCACACTGAGATATTACTTTACATCCTCTAGGAGGAGTATTCGTAGGAAGACATGTGTTCAAAACCATGTAGAGAAACTAGAACCCTCATACACTGCTGGTGGAAATGTAAAATGGAGCAACTTTTCAAAGAGTCTGGCAGTTACTCAGAAGGTTAAACAGAGTTACCTTATAGCCCAGCTATTCTGCTCCTAGGTATATGTCCAAGAGAAATGAGAACACATGTTCACACAAAAACTTGTACATGAATGTTGATAGCAATATTAGTCTTAATAACTAAAAAAAAAAAAAGTGAAGACAACCCAAATGTTCAACTGATGAATGGATAAATAAAATGTGGTACATCCACACTATGAACTATTATCTGGAATTGAAATGGAATTAGACACTAATATACGCTATTGCATGGATGAACCTTGAAAACATTAAGTGAAAGAAATCAGTCACAAAAGCCCCCAAATTCCTTGATTCCATTTATATGAAATATCCAGAATAGTGAAATCTATAGAGGCAGAAGGTAGATTAGTGGTTTCCTACAGCTGGGATGGGAGGGTAGAGGAAATGAAGAATGACTGCTAGAGGAAACAGGGTTTCTTTTAAAAAGGTGATGAAATGTTCCCAAAGTGACTGATGATGGCTACATAACATTGTGAATAGAATAAAACCCACTGAACTGTACATTATAAATGGGTGAACTATATCTCAATGAAGCTGTTAAATGTGTATTTTAAAAAGAATTACAGGTAAATAAATTTATATTAAAAAAAATCACCACACTAAAAAAAATAAATAAAAAGGATTACAGGGATATCAAGAAAAAGGCTTCAACATTAATGAAAAGGTCAGGAAATATTTCAAAAACAAAAATCCACAAAAGAATCAGAAAAACACTTGGTAAGTATGTGAAAAGGAAAGCTGTAGGACTGGAAATTAAAAACATCCTTAGTCTGGATCTATTCTGAAAAACAAATTTTTAAAAAACACACTGTGGTGGGGAGGGATAAACTGGAAGTTTGGGATAACATGAAAAGTGAAAGTGTTAGTGGCTCAGTTGAGTCTGACTCTGAGACCCCAGGGACTGCAGCTGTCTGAGCCACATTATATTGTAGTGTGTGTATGTTAATCCCTGGGCTTCCCTCGTGGCTCAGATGGTAAAGAATCTGCCTGCAATGCAGGAGACTCCGGTTTGATCCCTGGTGGGAAGATACCCTGGAGGAGGGCATGGCAACCCACCCCAGTATTCTTGCTTGGGAAATCATATGGACAGAGGAGCCTGGCAGGCTAAAGTCCATGGGGTCGAAAAGAGTAGGACACAACTAAGCGACTAACACTTTATTTCATATATAAAAAAGATAAAGACCTACTGTATAGTACAGGGAACTATATTCAATATCTGGTAATAACCTATAATGAAGAAGAATCTAAAAAAGAATATCCATCTCTGAATATCTCTCGCAAAGAGTCGGACACGACTGAGCGACTGAACTGAACTGATCTCTGCACAACTTTGCTATACACCTGAAATTAACACAACTTTGCAAATCAACTATATTTCAATTTTAAAAACACATTATATGTCAATTCTATCTCAGTAAAACTAGAAAAAATTTAGAAAACACAAGAGGGAGAGTCTACCACAAACTGTTCCCCCTTCTTTTTTTGGTTGCAGTTTTATTGATATTAATAAATGACAAAAAAGGTCTGGTCTGCACATGGACTCTTTAGATATAGGAAGAGCTTAGTAGTAGTTATTTCTCATGCCAAACACACCTTCCACCCTAATATTTTCTAAATCATTGTTCTAATTAAAAAAAAGATACAGAATTAGGCTATCAGATTTACTAAGGCAATCAATGAAATCCATCATTCATTTGCATAGAATCTTAAAGTTTATAAATCACTTTTACACATTTTATCTCAGCTGATCCTCTCAAAGCAAGTATCACCCCCATTTTAAAGATGAAGAAACAGCCTCAGAAATAGTAACAGACATTTAAAGCCTCACATCTAGTGAAAGGTATAGACAGATTAGAACCCAGGCCACTTTCTAAGTTTATAAAGAAACTGCTCTTTTGTATACAATATTCTTTTAGTAAATACAATTTTTTCTTGTTGAATTTTCTCTTACGAAAAGTGTTCGGAACTAATTTTAAATAGCAGTTTGGTCCATATTGAAACATAGTTTAATATACAGTATAATATATATTCTATACTAATTTCAATCCTATATTTCATTTTTTAAAAATCAAAAAAACAATTACACGGGGAGTTCCCTTGTGGTCCAGTGGTCAGGACTCGGCACTTTTACTGCTGTGGCCCTAGGTTCAATCCCTGGTTGGGAAACTAAGATCCCATAGGCTGTGTAGTGCAGCCAAAAAAACCCCTCAAAAACAATTACTCAGAAATGTACAGATTCCAAGCTGACTACTACAGAGTTTGACTAATGGCTAAGAAGTCAAAATAATGCTTTTGACTAATGGTTAAGAAGTCAAAGTAATGCTTTTGGGCAATAACTTTGCGATGCATCCAAAAGTCAAATGTGTGTCTCAACCGTTTAATTTACTTAATATACTAATATCAGGAAATAATCTTTCCTTGTGTTTTCATATCTTATTTAAGAATTAAGGCACTATAATGACAGATACGGAGAAGGCAATGGCACCCCACTCCAGTACTCTTGCCTAGAAAATCCCATGGATGGAGGAGCCTGGAAGGCTGCAGTCCATGGGGTCGCTACGAGTCGGACACAACTGAGCAACTTCACTTTCACTTTTCACTTTCATGCATTGGAGGAGGAAATGGCAACCCACTCCAGTATTCTTGCCTGGAGAATCCCAGGGACGCGGGAGCCTGGTGGGCTGCCGTCTATGGGGTTGCACAGAGTCGGACACGACTAAAACGACTTAGCAGCAGCAGCAGCAATGACAGATAGTATAGTACATGCATGTCCTCCAAAACACAATACCAGTCTGAATATAAATATGGTCTGAAAAGCTAATCCCCAAATTTTGATATAATTTTAGATAGAAGTTTTCCTAAATCATTTCCCCTTTATTTTCCTTCCAGAATGTCCAGAACTCCAGAACGATCATCTACTGTACAGTTGTTAAACACTGGTGTTAAGTAATGATCAACCTATAATTGTTGGGAAAAAAGAAAGAAATCAATTGAATTTACATTTGAATATGGCCAAAGGGTTCTGTATTACAACATGGCTGAATTGGACATTTCATTTGTCTAACTTTACTGAACATTTATGAGTGTTAGGCTAGCACACACCGTGACTAATAAGACATGACTGTGTGCATGTTCTCTGGAGTGCTCCTCCAGGTAGGGAAAACTATTAGGTAAAAGAATAATTACAATGCAATGTGAGAATGACTATCTATAATGAAGACTTGTACAAAGTACCATCTTTGGCTTGCTTATGATCAGGTCTTGTGAGATAAGATAAGTATCAGTGACTAAAACATGCCTCTAAAGCTGAATAGCCACTCACTAACCTGTATCATCTTTCGATACTGTGCCATACCCAGGTGTCTCCTCTCTTCCTGATTTGCATAACTAGGCAAGATAGCCCAGGTTGATAGCACTACTGTCTCAGGTTAAGGCACAAACTCAGATCAAATACTACTCAAAGGAACATAAATTCCCTCATGATCTTAGTAGGTATAACTCCTGAAGTCTTTAGGTTGTGAAGTGTTGTGAAATTTTTCTCTTCAGAAGAAAAGCTAAGTTTAAAAGCTCAGTTAGAACCACAAATATGCAAATAAAACATTAAGCCTATTTCTCTGAAATTAAAGACCGTACATTTTTGAAACTTTTATATATAGATTCTGGTATAGAAAAGGTTAAATGGAGTAAAAAAATAAGAATTTTTCTCCCACAAAGCTACTGTACATCTTTTAAAAGGTTCCCCAACTATAGAATGTATCTCCTTTCTTCCAACTGTAAAGACACTATCAGCAAAATTATTCCTTTCCCATATAGTGCAACTGGACTGGGTCAAGAATAGAACAGTCAAGAAGAATAGGCAAATCACTTATTTTTTCTTTTGAAGTTGGGGGAGGACTGGTATTTATTCCCAAGTTTGGGAAAAAGGAGGTACTTGAATTTCTTTAATTACAACACAGCCTGGCCCACTATAATACACCGTTGATGTTTTCAAGATTTTGCTCAAAGGATATTCTAGCTTTACATACCATAATGTACACAGTAATGTAGAGGAGACTCAAACTGTGAGAGGCATTTGTTGTATTGAAGCACAATTCCAACTAAACCAAAAAGGATTTGCAGAGAAAATTCAGAAGTATAATGTCCTTCAACAGGACATGTAGGCTGCAAGCCAAATAGCATTAAGGATTCCCTAGGGGGCAGCATCTTCTGGGATGGTAAAGTCAAGTTTTCTGTGTTAAGTGCTCAAAAAATGCTGGTACTCAATTGATGACAGCTGCAAAAGCCTCTGGGAAGGTCTGACCTGACCTCACTGCAGTTCTGACGTCTCCATTTAAACACAGTTCCTTCTGTGGACAAGGAAAGCTTCCAAACACTATAGGTTTCTCCAGGAGTTAGTCTCTCAAAGATTCTAGTCAGTATATAAATGTATCTTTTAAGTAAAAATACAGTCATCCTGGGTCAAGATTCACTTTAAACAATTATGCCTATTTAAATGATATTTAATGGTATGAGGAAATGTTATTTATTTGTGTGTGAAAAAAGATAAAATTTTAAAATTAAGAAGTTTACAAAACACATATAATGTGATCACATTTATTAAAAAGTATATATATATGTGAGGATTTTTTACCAAAAGGATTCATGGCTATTATAGAAAATTTGGAAAATAGAGGACAAAAAACAATAGTTGTATTCCTATAAACCAAAGATTACCACTTAATATTTGTGTCAGTATTTCCAATTTTTTCTGTCTATATATATATGTCCTCCCAATAAATGTAATTGTGAAAAACTTAATCTTTTTCTTAGTCATTAGTCTTGCACAGATTAACATATAATGATATTCTAGGAAAATAGGGTAAATTCAGAGAAGGCAATGGCACTCCACTCCAGTACTCTTTCCTGGAAAATCCCATGGACGGAGGAGCCTGGTAGGCTGCAGTCCATGGGGTCGCTAAGAGTCAGACACGACTGAGCGACTTCACTTTCACTTTTCGCTTTCATGCATTGGAGAAGGCAATGGCAACCCACTCCAGTGTTCTTGCCTGGAGAATCCCAGGGACGGGAGAGCCTGGTGGGCTGCCATCTCTGGGGTCGCACAGAGTCGGACACGACTGATTCGACTTAGCAGCAGTAGCAGCAGGGTAAATTATAAGATTCATGCACATGAGTGGTTTTCAACCTTGGTTGCATATTAGAATCGCCTAGGGGAATACTGAAAATTCCCAATGTCTGGACCACTCCCACAGACCAATTAAATCAGAATCTCAGGAGATGGGACCTAGGCATTAGTATTTTTCAGAGTTCCCCAGGTGATTCCACTGAACACCAGGGTTGAGAACCACCACTTGACAGCTTTCCCTGCTTTGAGCAAAACGTGATTTACAGCAGTGCTTTCTTAAACTTTCATGTGCATATATATAGATCATGTGGAAATCTTGTCAAAATCTAAATTCTGGCTCAGTAGGGCTGGGGTAGGACTTGAGATTCAGCATTGGCTCAAAGGCCGAGGTCTGAGTAGCTACAGGGTTCTGGGAAGGAAAACTCTTAAATGGAAAGAAACACTTACAGCCACTGAAGCCCATGCTCTATGCCACCAGGCAGGGAGGGCAGTCTACCACGATGGACAAAGAACTGATACGGGGAGTTAAAAGATGTTTCTAAAAAATAAGATTTTAGGGAAGTGAAAGTTTGGAATAACTACATTTTTCAGGGGAAAACAGTCGCTAGAGCTTATATAGTTTGTGTGCACAAAGAAGGACAAGAGATAATGAAGACAAAGAAAGGTGGGCAGTGTAAGAAAAAAAAATCAACTGTCTAAAGAATTGTTATGGGAAAAATAAAATCTTTGGCTGCTGTGCTGGAAATGGATGGAGAAACACTACAAGGAGATTTGTAGAATATTTCACTGCCAAAAACATGTTTGGGAAGCAGTACAGCTAATAAACTGAAGTTGGTGCAGATTACTAACCATCCTCCATCAACCCACTCCTGGGACCTAAGAAGAGACCCCAGGAGTATAAGTCTCTCCTGGCAGCACTTAAGAAACCAACAACAAACAGTGGACTATTTGCCCAAACGCTTCTCACTGTGTGCAGAAAGAACACTGAGATGCTCAAACATGGGGTCTTACAAAGCTTCTTGGGGCTTCCCAGGTGGCATTAGTGGTAAAGAATCTGCCTGCCAATGCAGGAGATATAAGAGAAGGGGGTTTGATCCTTAGGTTGGGAAGATCCTCTGGAGTAGGAAATGGCAACCCACCCCAGTATTCTTGCCTGGTGAATCCCATGGACAGAGGAGCCTGGTGGGCTACAGTCCATGGGGTTGCAAAGAGTCGGACATGAATGAAGTGACTCAGCATGCATGAAGCTTCTTAGCAACACTCTACTTCAGATTTCTAAATTTCAATGGAGATGGAACAAAAAAGGTTTTTTTTCCTCCTGAAAATTAGAAGTTTAGCCTAATTTGTAGAATGACAAACAATGTAAGTATTCATAAATAGAAAACATAAGTTTTCATAAATCACCAGACTGTCCTTCAAAATAACTTCTAAAAACAATAAAATAGGAAAACTTTTGCATAAAATTATCTGGAAAATTATTTGAATCAGCTGGTACACTTTATCAGATATTGCTTATCAGCTCGGCCATGTCTGAGTAAAGTTCTGTTCAAATAAACTAAAGAGGAAGAAACTAAAGGGGAAGACTTTACCAAGTAATGAAAAGAATTCTGATGTCATATGATTCATGTTACACATCTCTTGGATGTAAGAATCTTTGGCAGAATCATACCCAACCATAACGGTTCCACTGATCTGTATATTCAGCACTTACTTACTGTGTGATGGTGATGGTTAACATGTGTTGAGTGCCAGATGTTGGCTAAGTGCTTTATCCACATCTAAGTTAATCTGCACAACCCTATGAAATAGGCATGATTATTACAGTCCTTGTATGGATAAGAAATCTGGTTTAGGGATGGCAAGTACCATGCTCAAAGGTCATGAAGCCAGTATGTCATAATGCTGGTTTTTGAGTGCCTGATTGCAATATCTATTCTCTTAACATTTATATGACATAAACAGCCCTCCTGTGTGCTAAGTCTGTACCAGGGAGAAACTATACTCAAGGCTGGGGGACAGAAGGTAAGTTATGATGTCTAAGTTTGTGGTACAGGATAAGCAGTTCTTCTGGGACACGAGGCTGGAAAGGTACTTCAAACACTGTAGAATACAGGATGCTGTATGGTGTTGTGGCATGTCAGCTCAGATTATGCTGCTGGTGTATTCCATGGGTCAGAACTCATTTACCTTTGGGGTCCCTGATTCTTGATCTTTTATATATTCTTGATGAGCAAAAGACATATTTACAAAGAGGACATACTATGTGACTATAGACATAATTTCTTTTAGCTTAGGCAAGCTTTCCAGAAATTACTGAACCACTCTAACTCTATAAAATCAAGAAAGCCACAACAATGTCCAGATAAGAGATCTACTACTAGTTGAGGGGTTGGTCTCCTCCACATTCAAATGGTAAGGGGGGTTGCTGGATAATCTAGTCCAGTTAGGACTAGGAAAAAAGAAATCTGTCTCAGATTGAGGTTCTTGACTTTCTACTGAGTTTCTGTAAAAATCTCCAAAGGCTAAGGGAAACCCCACTGAAGGTATTAGCTAAACAGTGGTGATGAAGATCAATAATTCTTAATCAATGATTCATTACCAGTGCAGACAGATAAAGAAAGTCCTAACTTTTTTGCATTTCTAAGAGCTAGCTTTCTAGCATGCATTCGTGTTCAGTCACGTTCAACTCTTTGGGACCTCTCGGCTGTAGCCCGCCTGGCTCCTCTGTCTGTGGAAATTTCCCAGGCAAGAATACTGGAGTGGGTTGCCATTTCCTTCTCTAGAGGGTCTTCCCCACCCAGGGATGGAACCCACGTCTCCTGTCTTAGCAGGTGAATTCTTTACCACTAAGCCACCTGAGAAGCCAGTTTCCTAGCAGTCTTATTCAACTTGATAACTGCAAACTTACCAGGGAAAAGGCAAATAGTATTTCCAGCCTTATTTGACGTTTGGCTACATTAATTGCTTAAAGCTGGTCTTTCAAAGAAAGAGGCAGGGGAAAGAACTACTATCTGAGTACCTACATTCAATATACCAGTTAAGCACTGTCCTAAGAGCCCCTCTCTTTTCTATTTTTCAATCTTATCTCACTTGATAATGACACTCACAGGAAACAGTACTGATCTCAGAAGTTAAACACCTTTCTTAGGAACTCATGAGAAAGGTACTCAGGTAGTCAACACAGCTCGCATTCAGGTGAGGCCTGTCCGTACTACGTGTTCTTGAAAAGAAGTGACTTCAGGCAGCTGCAAGATCCTGGGTATCTTTATGAGGATAGGCTTCCAGTGCTAGAAGAGCTGAGGAAACTGATGAGAGGATGATAAAGGCAGGCAGACCTCAAACATTTCACAAAAATGGTCCTTTTGCTCCACCTAACAATGTTCTCTTGGGATATGGTTAGTAGAGAGTAAGGACTATGGATTGAGTTATTGATGCTGTACAGCTGTACCCTCAGGTATCTGTGGGGGACTGGTTGTAGGACCCCCTCACATCATAATCTGTGGATGCCCAAGTCCTTTCTTTATAAAATGGTATAGTATTTGCATACAACTTAGGTACATTCTCCCTATACTTTAAATAATCTCTAGAATATTTATAATATATAATACAATGTAAATGCTATGTAAATAGTTGCTGGCACGGCAAATTCAAGTTTTGCTTTTTGGAAACTTTCTGGAATTTTTTTTCTTGACTATATATATTTTTTAAAATTTAACTACACCACTGGGCATGTAAGATTCTAGTTCCCCAACCAGGGATCATACCCATGCCCCCTCACTGGAAGGGTGGAGTCCTAACCACTGCGCCACCAGGGAAGTCCCCTAAATATTTCTGATAATGCAGTTGGTTGAATCCCTGGATGTGGAACCCATGAATACGGAGGGTTGGTTTTACTGATCCACAATGGAAACAAGAATCTACTTATGACAGCAGAAGTCCCCTGTTATAAGCTGCATTCAGTTAATTAAATATCTTAGATTAATGATCTCCTTGAAATGCAGCTGTGAGTTCAAATATCAGAGTACACCTCCTGCTTTTTTATCCTCTGAACAATAGCAGGAATTTCTTACTGAAAGGAATTCAAGACCTTACAACTTGCTTTAAGGAACTGAAAATCTGTAGTGTAATAAGCAATCTGAAGTTATCTTACCTGACACAGAAAGCTTGTTTATTATAAAGTTTTTAATATAAAGACTTCTTACCTTACTCAGCTAATCTTCGAAAAGATGCAAAAGGAAACAAGAAAATCTCAGGCAGGGAAAGCATTTGGCAGTATGGTCCATATTATGACATGGAGGATACTGTGACTGAAAGAGCAGGGTTACTATCTGAATCAATCCTTGCCAACTGTAGCTTTGCTCCTGAAAATTAGTTCAGATAAGCAGGTTGACAGTTCTCTATAGACATTCACAGTAACTTTTATATTTTTGTCAAGATCAAAACTAGTATTTCTCATAAATTCACACAGGTGATTTACTAGTATTTGCCTAGAGAGCCAAAGGAACAATGTTCAGAAAGTGATGACAGAAAGCTTGTTTTACATGGAGGGTAACACTGCTACGGTACTCTTTCTCACTAAATTATTTCCCTTCAACTCTCCAAAGAGAGCTGCCATTGTTCATTTTCCCTTTTCTACTACTATAATCTTGCTAAGCATCTCATTCACATACTTACTCTTTAAACATGCACTGAAGTTCGACTGTGTATCAGGCACAAATTGTACTGGGGATTCTACAGCCATGTTACTCAAAAAGTGGTCCACAGACTGGTGCTGGTTTGTGAATGCATTGGTTACCTGTCTACGACAAGGGTCTAAAAAGTTTAACAGGAATTTGGCAGAGTAATTTGAATGTTGATTCTAATAATAAAATTTTTGACATTTTGTATGTCATCTTTCTAATAACTCATTTTTATTTATTTTATGAAAACACTAGTCTATAAAGGATTAGAAGTAAAAATCTGGCTTGTTACCAGTAATAGTTTAAGTAGCATTGATCTAAAGCTGCAGTCCCTAACCTTTCTGGCACCAGGGACTGGATTTGTGGAAGATAATTTTTCCCTGGATTGGGGTAAGGGATGATTTCAGGATGATTTCAGCGCATTACATTTACTGTGCATTTGATTTCTATTATTATTACATCATCTCCACCCCAGATCATCGGGCATTAGATCCAGAGGTTGGGGACCCCTATTCGAGAGGATAGAAAGATAAGACCTTGGCTCTTGCTTGACATGGGCATAATTAATCCCATGTGAGCGTTAAAAAAAAAAATCTTTCCATCCTCAGACACACACATTTCTAAGGAACTTGATATAAAGTTCAACCTTTGTAAATAGGTTTGGGGAATACTGACCCTCTTTTTAAAGGTTATAAGTTAATAATAGGCTAAAAGAACAATGGAGAAGGGTGAGATAAGAAGGCAGGTCAAGTAGAAAGGACAATTTAACACAGAACAGGAAACCAACAGGCAGCCAGGAGGGTAATAGGTATGATGAACTGCTGAAAGCCTGGAGTGAAGCTAAGAGGGTCAGTCAAGGCTTACTGGAGGGAGGGAGACACTGAGTCTAGTCTCAGCCATCCTTTCCACTCTCCAGTAACCTCCTACCTTAGTTCCTAGGCACAGCCTACCCTCCAGCTACCCCTAATTGCTATACTTCCCAAAGACATTATTTTCTTCTGCTTGAGTGTTTAGCAGACTACTGCTCCACTCCGCCTAGAGTATGTATCCCCCCATCCAGTACTCTTCTTAAGGACTCAAGTGTTGCTGTCAACCTCTCTGACCGTGGTCCCTGACACACCCTGAGGGAAAGCTTTTATCCCTCTTCAGCGCACTTGGACACTTGTTTAAACTTGGATCACATTACTTATCAGAATGTACCATGAATATAAGTCTGTGAGTCAAATTCCATTGGCACTGTATTATTTACCCTTCTCTTCTCTGTGCTCAGCACATAATTGCCTTTCAAATACGTGTTGAACCACACTGAACATCAGAGAGCAAGTTAGAGGGGTTGATTAGATTCTTGTTCAGGCTGAGCAATCAGAAAGCAAGGCTCGCTGAAAAGTGCCTAGAAGCCAAACAAGTAGAGCTGCTCATTCAGGGTTCAATAGGCTATGGAAAGGCCAGCTTAGAGACGGAGCTCAGCAAAAAACAAAAGGCAACAGACAGACCCCAAAACCCCATTCTCCTTAGGGAGAACAGTTTCTTCACTAAGCCAAACTGTACATGAAAACACATTAGAATGAAAAGCCCATTCTGTATTAAGTTGAATTCATCACTTGGCAGAGTAAATTATACATGGGAATGCGGCTCATTACCCATAGTCTGGAGGAATTTCAAGGTAAGTTGAATTGTCAGGCAAAACGGCTGACTAAGCACAAATGACATATGCTAACGTCTACTATGGCTGACCTGAGCAATAGGAGGCAAAGCTTCAACACCAAGGTCACAGGCATGAGGAAAAACCTCCCCCTTCTCATTCCTCTGGGGTGGAAGCAGCTGCAATGACCAGCAGTAAACAAAGGGAGTTTCTATTTAGTGGTATTCTGAGCATTTTCATCATAGGAGTGCCTTTCTTTGCTCTGCTTTCCTCATTTTTGGTTGTAGCTTTTTCTTTTTGTTCTCATTCTCTGTACTTTAACACTCTGCCTTTATGATCTCTCCCCTCTAGAACCCTCTCTTCCTAGTTCACTTTATGAATTCACTTCCTTCTCTTATTCCCATTATCATTCTTTTTTTTTTTTTTTAAATAAGGTATTCATTCAGCAATCCTTTAAAAAATTATTTATTTGGCTGCACTGGGTCTTAGTTGTGGCATGTAGGCTCTTTTAGTTGTAGCATATGGGATCTAATTCCCTTACCAGGAATGGAAACCGGGCCCCCTGCTTTGGGAGCATGGAGTCTTAGCCAGAGAACTCCCCCTGCCTTTCATTAATTTTAAATACCAAAACCCTACTTCTAGGCTCCTTCTGCCCTAGCATTGGTTATAGAGAGTGTCCTATTTTTTAGTATGTTTAAAGAACCAGTTCTAATTGATGGACATTTAAACTCCAAGAGATGGTGAGGGACAGGGAAGCCTGGTTTCCTGCAGTCCATGGAGTTGCAAAGAGTTGGACATGACTTGGCGACTGAACAACAACATTTTTCTTTGCCCAATAAGTTCCCAGTGATTTTTCCATGTGGTATTTCTCTTATGCATGGGGACAAGGTGAGAAAATATAAGTGGATCCCTGAGAAACTTGCTATCAGTATCCTTGAAACATAATATGCACACTGTGATCAGTGGTGATATCCCAGTGAAATAATACTCTGGCCTGGCAGAGGTACTATGCTTGGAAAGTGCGTAATCAAAATTCAAACTGGCCTGGGAAAAGAGTGGAGGCAAGTAATTTATAATGAGAAAAAGATCAGTATTTGAAACATAACACAGCCTTCTCACTAGCAAAGACAACAATGAAACAAACCTTTCTTTTTCTAGTAGGTGTATTCTTCTACTGATATATGTGTGGTTATGTGTCTGAAACTGCTCAGAAACAAGCTAGAAGAGACACAACCAAAGAGATTCACAGAGACTCACTTCGCATTTTTACCTGCTTCCCAAAACCTCCTGATGGAGGAAGAGACAACACAGGGTACTTTCCCAAAAGGATCAGCAGCTGTTTCTTATACATTATTCAGAGGAACAGGAATATTACCTTAAATCCTATTGAAATCCACATTTAGAGATCCCAAATTTTACCTAGCTTTAAAAATGCTACCATATTGAAAAATCAACTTCCTCAAGTTATAACCCTTAAAAAAAAAAAAAAAAAAAGGAAAACCAAAGATGATTTTGGCTTTCAAATGGGACATACGTGCCAAGGAGGGGGCTTATTTCATCACTCCAGCAGCCATAATTATCCTCCAGAATTGTGAAAAAGGCTTCAGATGTCTAATCTGGAGTTAAAAAAAAAGGATCACTAAGGCTCTGGTTTTATCAACACCCTGAAACATGGAACCTAAAATTTGAAAAATAGAAAGCAATCCTGAAATTTAAAGCAAAGATAAATAATTTAACAGTGTAATAGTAAGCACAATGCATCTATAGAGCTACCGTTTTTAAAGTGAGGTGACAAATATTATTCCACTCAAATTTCGTATCTCTATGAGGCAGATGGAACAAGCATTATCCTTGTCTCATAAGTGTTAAGCAACTTGCATAAAGTTGGATAAGTTTTAATAAGTGACTTCCACTCTTTAATAAAATCTCTCTGCCTACTCAAGCTACTTCCCTAATCTCTGCTTTCTCAAGTCACCAGATTTCTTGGAAAAGTAATCTATTCTTGCTGAATTTATTTCCTCCCCTATTATCCACTTTTTAAATCTTGGTAGTTAATTTGTTTCCCCAAATAGCTACTATTCTCAAAAAGATCACCAAGAAAGGATCATGGAACTTTCAGTAGAGTCTCAAATATGCAATGAGTGAATGAAATTTCCAGCAATCTCAAGGACTTGTTTTTGATCCTCATCCTTTCTCATTCTTTTTTAATTTATTTATTTATGGCTGTGCAAGGTCTTTGTTGTTGTGAGTGGGCTTTCTGAAGTTGCAGTGAGCAGGAGCTACTTTTCGTAGCAGTGTGTAAGCTTATTGTGGTGGCTTCTCTTTTTTAATTCAGCATTTTAATAAAGGATTTTACTGCAGCTTGCAAATTTTGCAGGTTCCATAAGAGAATGAGGTTTAAAGAAGTAGTTATGCCACCCTGTTTAATCTGTTCAGGGCACTGTGGGGGTTTGGGCTCTAGGCAGGAGGGCTCAGTAGTTGCAGCACCTGGGCTCAGTAGCTGTGGCATGTGGGCTCTAGAGCTCACGGGCTTCAGTACTTGCGGCTCCTGGGCTCTAGAGCATGGACTCAGTAGTTGTGTTGCACTGGCTCAGTTGGTCCGTGGCATGTGGAATCTTCTCAGACCGGGGATCACTGTGCCACCAGGGAAGCCCTCTTTCTCATTTTTGACCCCAACTCCCCTCTGAAATCCTCTCTTTCCTCATTTTCCATGCCATCACTTTCCTCCTCTATGTTACTGTCTTGTATCTTTAAAATTAAACTGCTCAACACCTACTCATCATCCAAGACCTGATTCAAATGACAATTCTGAAGTCTTCTAGAACGCCTCCAGCCTCAGGTTCCACAGTATTCTGAGGTTCCTCAGTACTTCAAACTATTAGGCACTTATTGCTTTGTATTCTGCTTGTTATCATCTCCGTCTCGGTCTCTCCCTCCCTCATAAAAGCTCTTTGGATACACAAACTGGCTTATTATTCTACATCTCTTGGGTTTAGTAAATTACCTGGCACTTACAGACCCTGCCAACAAATGTCTGAATGAACCACCAGTAAGCAGGAGCCCTAAGGCCAGAGTTCCTCTGCCTTTATCCTTCTCACAGAAAGTGGCTCAAAAGCAAAAGACATTTAATTTAAATCTCTTAATTTCTATTCTGTGAAGTTAAGTGATCAGGCTAGATTCTCAGATTTAGTCACTTAAAAAAGTTTATTTGGCAGTGACCTGTCTACGAATCATCCTTTCCAAGTAGAACTGTCGGCCAGGCAGTGGTGCCACACATGGTAGAGTCATGACTCTCCTACGATTTGCCCATCTCCTCTCTCTCCACCACGTGAGGACTCAGGGAGAAGGTGGCCAGCTGGAAGCTAGGGACCAAATCAGTCACTATCTTGATCTTGGACTTCCAAGCCTCTAGAACTGTGAGAAATAAACTTCTGTTGTTCAAGGCCCCCAGTCTGTGGGGGAAATGTCTTTTTCTGAAAAACATCTTTTTTCCCCCCCAGCTAACTCTAATTGTTAGGAAATTCTCCCTTAGCCCTCTGTATCTGAGAATTGAGGAAAAACAAAGAATATAGGGGGTAGGATCACAACAGAAGAGAATAATTTCCAACTGAAAAATAAATCTGTGACTTGACCACTGGGGAAAATTTTCTTTTCTTTTTTTTTTTGAGGAAAAATTTCAAACTGAAAACCGATCAGATCAGATCAGATCAGTCGCTCAGTCGTTTCCGACTCTTTGCGACCCCATGAATCACAGCGCGCCAGGCCTTCCTGTCCCTCACCAACTCCCGGAGTTCACTCAGACTCACGTCCATCAAGTCAGTGATGCCATCCGATAATATAGCAACAAAAATAAATTCTCCAGAGAGGCATCATGATATGCTATAGAAAATAGTAGTTTGTAGAAAGACAAGCCAAGGTTTAAGTTAAGATTCTGCCTTTATCTTAGTGACAACCTTGTCAATCCTTACTTTTCTTGTCAATAAAGTGAGGTTAATATTGCATAGAGTTGTATATAATAATAATGTAATAATACATCAAAGGGCTTTGAAAAACTGAAAAAGACTACAAGAATGTGAGATATTATTAGACTATCCTCTTTCTTCTTGTGGCTATATATAAAGTGTTTTTTATATTAGAGCTACTTATGTTTAGTCCAAATTCAGAGGCAAAAATTGCTCTCCATAACTTTGAATCAGTGGATCCACAATACACTAAACAAAACACATTAACAATACTGAGTTCCTAAAGAGTTGTCTGAAAAACAAAAAGGAAACGACATCATGCTTTCATTATGTCAAATGACAAAAAAGTGTTTTGCCTATTTTAGGTATAGTACATATCTCAATAGAAATAAGCTGCTGAAGAGTCCTTGTTAACTAAGAAAGTTTGTCACCAAATCAAAGAACTGCAGTGTTGAAAGGATTTGAGACCTTTTAGAAACCATCTA
Organism: Bos mutus; assembly: GCF_027580195.1. Classification (NCBI taxonomy): domain Eukaryota; kingdom Metazoa; phylum Chordata; class Mammalia; order Artiodactyla; family Bovidae; genus Bos; species Bos mutus. Next base: position 16,366,550 of record NC_091618.1, on the reverse strand, counting down.
CTCTAATATCTTGTCTGATGCATATATAATTCCCTTCTGCAATACTGTTGATGGATAGGCATCCATCTGCTGCTTAAAATATTTTCTGGAAAAAATTTTTCTCTTCAGGTAACTCTAATTATTAAAACTGGGCTGGGACTTCCCTGGTGGTCCTGTGGTTAAGACTCTGCTTCTACTGCAGGGGGTACGGGTTTGATTCCTGGTCAAGGAACTAGATCCTGCCTGCTGCACAGAGGCCCACCCCGCAAAATCCTCCAAGACAAAAAACAACTGGGCTAACCTCTGTCCCTTATAACTGCTAACCTTGTGTCCTCTGAGAGCCACAAAGAATACATTCAATTTTAACTCTTTAGAACAGTTTTTTAAAACTTTACAACACTCATATCCTTTGCCCAATTAATCTTCAGATTAATCTTCCTCAGTTCTCCAATTATTGTGCTGACATTTTTCAAGCGTCTCTCCTCTGGACCAGCTCCACTTCGCTGTGTCCCCACATCCTCACTGCAGTCTAAGCAAATTCCTCTATAAACAGTGTGCTTCTTTAGTCCAATCCATTGAGATCTTTATGGATATTTGACTTAAGAAAATATATTTGCTTTTCCTCTCAACTTCAAAATTATCAGCAGGTGAAAAGCAAAAGAAGAATGTTGCTCCTAAAATCTTGATAATTTGAGTTTTATGCATTCAAGCAATGGTTGGAACAGTCAGATTTTATTAGACAAGATGGCCTTGCCTTTTATAGCATCTCCCTCTGATGCCAAAGCTCAGGAATAGGGACAGGTCCATACTTTTAGAAGTCAAGTCCTCCTCTAACATGGTGATTTGGGGACGCAGAGTCCTGACAAGTGATGCCTGTGAGGCAAAAGTGAGGTCAAGCCTAATAAGAACCTAGAGCTGGCAAACCTCAGCACCACTGCTAGTCTTCTATCAAATACAATGATGATACAACTGGAATTTTCCATGGCAGTTTTACCATATTCTGTTCCATTTTTCCAGAAGTCAATACTATGCTGCTGCTGCTAAGTCACTTCAGTCGTGTCCGACTCTGTGTGACCCCATAGAAGGCAGCCCACCAGGCTCCCCCTTCTCTGGGATTCTCCAGGCAAGAACACTGGAGTGGGTTGCCATTTCCTTCTCCAATGCATGAAAGTGAAAAGTGAAAGTGAAGTTGCTCAGTCGTGTCCGACCCTCAGCGACCCCATGGACTGCAGCCTTCCAGGCTCCTCCATCCATGGGATTTTCCAGGCAAGAGTACTGGAGTGGGGTGCCATTGCCTTCTCTGAGTCAATACTATATTTCACTATAAATATAATCCTGGAAAGAAATTTAGAAGGTCTGAAGAATTTAAGTTCTAAATTCCTCCCCCAAATGCAAAAGCAGCAATTCCTGTTTAAAAATCCTAAATAACAAAAACAATAGGATGTTATCATCATTTAATCAATTCAGGATAGCAATAACTTCTCCAAGCCCACGCAGGAAGGTTCTGGAGAACAAACTACCAATCACAATCTCCATGAAGTCTATGATCTATGATCAAAACAATCTGTTTGGGGACTTCCCTGGTGGTCCAGTGGCTAAGACTCTGTGCTCCTAAGACAGGGCCCAGGTTCGATCCCTGGTCAGGGAACTAGATTCCACATGCCAAATAAAAAAGATTCTGCAAGCTGCAACTGAGACTTTGAGCAGCCAGATACATAAAATCAATCAATATTTTTAAAAAGTCTGTGTGTTCACAGGCTGTATGGGTGGTGTGTTTTACTTTCCCCAAATTTGGGGTTTATAAGATTAAAACTATATTTCCAGTTCAGTTCAGTCGCTCAGTCGTGTCCGACTCTTTGCGACCCCATGAATCGCAGCACGCCAGGCTTCCCTGTCCATCACCAACTCCCAGAGTTCACTCGGACTCACGTCCATCGAGTCAGTGATGCCATCCAGCCATCTCATCCCCTGTCGTCCCCCTCTCCTCCTGCCCCCAATCCCTCCCAGCATCAGAGACTTTTCCAATGAGTCAACTCTTTGCACAAGGTGGCCAAAGTACTGGAGTTTCAGCTTTAGCATCATTCCTTCTAAAGAAATCCCAGGGCTGATCTCCTTCAGAATGGACTGGTTGGATCTCCTTGCAGTCCAAGGGACTCTCAAGATTCTTCTCCAACACCACAGTTCCAAAGCATCAATTCTTCGGGGCTCAGCCTTCTTCACAGTCCAACTCTCACATCCATACATGACCACAGGAAAAACCATAGCCTTGACTAGATTGTCCTTTGTTGGCAAAGTAATGTCTCTGCTTTTCAATATGCTATCTAGGTTGGTCATAACTTTCCTTCCAAGGAGTAAGCGTCTTTTAATCTCATGGCTGCAGTCACCACCTGTAGTGATTTTGGAGCCCCCCAAAATAAAGTCTGCCACTGTTTCCACTGTTTCCCATCTATTTCCCATGAAGTGATGGGACCAGATGCCATGATCTTCGTTTTCTGAATGTTGAGCTTTAAGCCAACTTTTTCACTCTCCACTTTCACTTTCATCAAGAGGCTTTTGAGTTCCTCTTCACTTTCTGCCATAAGGGTGGTGTCATCTGCATATCTGAGGTTATTGATATTTTTCCTGGTAATCTTGATTCCAGCTTCTGTTTCTTCCAGCCCAGCATTTCTCATGATGTACTCTGCGTATAAGTTAAATAAGCAGGGTGACAATATACAGCCTTGATGTACTCCTTTTCCTATTTGGAACCAGTCTGTTGTTCCATGTCCAGTTTTAACTATTGCTTCCTGGCCTGCATACAGGTTTCTCAAGAGGCAGGTCAGGTGCTCTGGTATTCCCATCTCTTTCACAATTTTCCACAGTTTATTGTGATCCACACAGTCAAAGGCTTTGGCATAGTCAATAAAGCAGAAATAGATGTTTTTCTGGAACTCTCTTGCTTTTTCCATGATCCAGCGGATGTTGGCAATTTGATCTCTGGTTCCTCTGCCTTTTCTAAAACCAGCTTGAACATCAGGAAGTTCACGGTTCATGTATTGCTGAAGCCTGGCTTGGAGAATTTTGAGCATTACTTTACTAGCATGTGAGATGACTGCAATTGTACGGTACTTTGAGCATTCTTTGGCATTGCCTTTCTTTGGACTGGAATGAAAACTGACCTTTTCCAGTCCTGTGGCCACGGCTGAATTTTCCAAATTTGTTGGCATATTGAATGCAGCACTTTCACAGCATCATCTTTCAGGATTTGAAATAGCTCCACTGGAATTCCATCACCTCCACTAGCTTTGTTTGTAGTGATGCTTTCTAAGGCCCACTTGACTTCACATTCCAGGATGTCTGGCTCTAGATGAGTGATCACACCATCGTGATTATCTGGGTCATGAAGATCTTTTTTTGTACAGTTCTTCTGTGTATTCTTGCCACCTCTTCTTAATATCTTCTGCTTCTGTTAGGTCCATACCATTTCTGTCCTTTATGGAGCCCATCTTTGCCTGAAATGTTCCCTTGGTATATTTTAGGAATTATAAACTCCGGACTCACTTTTAACACTTGGTCAAGGTATCTCTTAGGCAATACTGACATTCAAGAAAAGTTCAACAGTCTACTACTCTTAACAAGGAAATCTAAGTGAATAGATGATGCAAAACCAATTATTTTTGACTGGAAGTAAAGTCAAAGATCAAAGTGCTCTGAGAAAGAGAAGGTGGGGGATCCAGGAGCAAACTATAGAGAGGAAATGCAACAACATAAGTGAAAGTTGCTTTCAGAAACCTCTGAGTCAAACTAGTTCTTTTTCTGCTTACTGCCATAAATTGGAATGTGATTAGTTGCTAGAAAACAAGATAAATACTAGGTATACATTGATGCTACTTAACTGAACCATTTCTTCAAAGAAGCAAAACAAATATTATAGCTGTTCAGTGAGAAAGAATGATAGCATGAAGTCATTGGTTATACCTCAGAAAAATAAGTGGCTTTCCCTGGTGGCTCAGATGGCAAAGAATACGCCTGCAATGGAGGAGACCTGGGTTTGATTCCTGGGTTGGAAAGATCCCCTGGAGAAGGGAATGCCTATCCACTGCAGTATTCTTGCCTGGAAAATTCCACGGACGGAGGAGCTACAGTTCCTGGGGTCACAAAGAGCTGAACATGATTGAGCGACTAACACTTTCACTTTTTTCACTTACAGTAATATTAACATTACTATTACTGTTAATAATAATAAGTATTAATAAAGCAAATAATATATCACTTAACATTTATTACTTACTATGAGCCAGGCACTGTACTAATCACTTTATATGAAGTCTCATCTAATCCTCTTAACAACCCTCTAAAGAAATGAAATGGATACTGAGGTTCAGAGTTGAGGGCTCTGCCCATGGTCACACTAGTAGAGGCAATAAAATCTGAATCTATAGTCCATGCTCCAAAGACTGCTCTGTGCTTTGCTGCAGCTACATATACACTTTTGATAGATACCAATCACTTTCCATAAGGTCTTACACAGACACACACGCACACAGAGCAAACAAAGCACCCCTTTTCCCCCAATAGTTGCCAACACTGACTATTATCAATCTTTTAAGTTTTTGTCAACTAATTAGGAAAATTTTTTTTTTTTGGTCACACCACGAGGCATGTGGGATCTTAGTTCCTCAACCAGAGATCGAGGAATACTCCCTATACTGGGAACAGAAGTCTCAGCCACTGGAACCCCAGGCAAGTCCCTTGTTGTTTTAAGAAGGTTGTGTATCTCTGAATCTATTCATTAGTCATTTGCATTTTTCTTCTGTGAACTGTTTTTCATATTCTTTGCCCATTTTGAATTAAGTATTTATCTTATTGATTTGTAGGCAGTCACTTATATTCTGGATATTATATTAATATTTGGAGTATAAGGAAATGAAGAAATAAAGACAATTAGCAATCTTTATACGGAGAAGGCAATGGCACCCCATTCCAGTACTCTTGCCTGGAAAATCCCATGGATGGAGGAGCCTGGTGGGCTACAGTCCATGGGGTCGCTAGGAGTCGGACACAACTGAGAGACTTCACTTTCACTTTTCACTTTCATGCATTGGAGAAGGCAATGGCAACCCACTCCAGTGTTCTTGCCTGGAGAATCCCACGGACGGGGGAGCCTGGTGGGCTGCCGTCTATGGGGTCGCACAGAGTCGGACACGACTGAAGTGACTTAGCAGCAGCAGCAGCAGCAGCAATCTTTATAAAATTAAATCACTGCTTCATACCTTATACCAAAACAAATTCCAGACGGATTAAAAATAATGAGATCATAAAAGCATAATTCTTTCTTCTGGCAGTGTGTCAGTTTCTTGATATTAACTTAATAAAATTATAGATTTATGTTGAGGAAAAAATAATCTGATAGGCAGAACAGTGCATTACAGCCTACACTACAAAACTAGTATAAGGCTTTCTGTGACAAATCTATGTCACTGGCTGCAATTCAAAGTATTAATACCTATCTTCAAAAATTATGAACACGATAAATTCATTCAGTTTAAAAAGTTTCAAAATAATACTTATGATTCCATTTAATAAGAGGAAATACAATAAACATTAGCTATACTAGAAGACTATATTAAAATATTAACAAAGGTCATATCTAGGTAGCTGGAGTCTGTAAAAGAAAAATTAAATACTATTTTAAAAAATGCATTGCTTTATAAGATATCCCTTCTAAACAGACACAAAAATGGTTAGACTTCTGAAGGGTTTGTGACTCATACATTTTTATGTCCTTTAAGTGCACAGTGCCCTGTTCAGAAATTGCCCAACAGACATTTATTGAATGAATAAAATACGGAATGCAGAATTCACAAACAAAATCTCCATATTAGCTACTTAAATACTCACAATCAAAACCTTGCAGGAGAATCACATTTGTTCCCCAAGTCATATTTTATTCACAACTTTAGTTTCTAACGTGTATGAGCTAAAAGCAGGTGGTGTGGAAGTGATGTGAAAAAGAAATCTTGGGAATTCCCTGGTGGTCCACTGGTTAAGGGCTCTGAGCTTCTACTGCAGGGTATATGGGTTCGATCCCTGGCTCAGGAACTGAGATTCCGCAAGCCTGAGCAGCCAAAAAAATTTTTTTAATATTTCATTTTTGAAAAAACTTATGACAAATATAAAGTTCATGTTGGATTCTCTCAGACACAAAGACTATGCCTGATTTATGAAGTATGTTATTCATGCTTATTGAATACCTATTATGAGCACATGGGCAAAGTTCTGTTTGTATAAACAGTACATGAATATTTATAAGGAACTTATATGACTTAAAACAAACACATAACTCTGTGACATACCAATCCTACTGTAAACTATACTAAGTCACGCTATAAAACTATATTAAACCAATGCATACAGGAAAGGAATCGGAAGAGGTAAATGGATCAGTGAAACAGAAATATTCAAAAAATACACCCAGGTCTTATGGAGACTTAGAACACAACAGCAGCAGCAGTACACGACAAAGATAGCTTTCAAAACAGTGGGGAAAGGATTGCCTAACTACTTAGTAAATGGTAGTGGACAACGGTCTATCCAAATAGCAGAGGAAGTTAGATTTCCACCCCATACCATATGTATAAATACATTTCAGGTGGATTAAAGAGCTAAACATTGAAAAGAGAAAAAACATAGGAGGATATTTATTAACAGTAAGATAAGGAAGGTCTTCTTAAACAAGACACAAAATTCAAAAGTCACATGAAAAATATTGATGAATTTAAAGTTATAGTATTGAACTTCTGTTCAACAAAAAAAAAAGTAAAATGTCGAGAGAAAACATTGGCAGTATGTAATGTACACAAAGGATTGATATTACAATAAAGAACACCTACAAAGCAATAAGAAAAATACGCAATTCCATAGTAAAATGGGCAAAAACAAAATCAACAAACAATCCATAGAAGAAAAAGAAATGGCCAAACAGAAGATTTTGTGACTTATAATAATAATAACAATGACAACGATAATAGCTAATACAATGTGCTTATAGGCATCAAGTGCTTGGCTAAATGCTTTAGATATCAACTCATTTAATGCTCACAATAACTCTAGGAGATAAGATACTATTTTTATCCTTTTTTAACTGCTGAGGAAATTGTAGCAGCAGTTAAAAGAAGCTCCTCAGGGACACACAACCTGAGCTGGAATTCCATTGCAGACAGTAAAGCTCTCAAGCCAGTATATCTCTTAACCACTATGCTGTTACCTCTCCAGAGATAGCAGTATCAGGGAAACACAAGTTAACACAAGATGTCATCTACTGTTCAAACTGACAAAAAGAAATCTTGACCAACACAGTCAATGTGGAAAATGAGTACTATCAATATTGTTGGCAGGAGAATAAAATGGTGATTTCTTTTTGTAGAAATGACTCTTCTTACAAAAAAAAGATACTCAGAACAATTTATCCAATAAAAGGTGGATAACAGGTAGTTTCTTATTAAAACATTAATTTTATTTTTCCCTGAAGGTAGTAAGAAATCCTAGAACTCTTTCCTTTTCTCTCTTAATTCTCGGATATGAATAAAAGCTACCAGAAGATGATATTCTGCTGTCTCCATGCTAACTTTTCTCAGTGGCTGCTCCCCACGTGATTTAATCAGCCCTGGTCAAATTTTCCCTGAAAGCCTGTTTCGTTCTACTTTATATTCTTTTCCATATTTGTCCTTTGCCTCTTTCTCAAGAGCCAAAGTTTCTCTTGAACAACATTCAAGAACCAAGGCTGAAGGTGAGAAGCTCAAACTTTCCCTTTTTGGTTTGTTCAAAGCCATTAAAAAGACCCTTTCTTATTTTCAGCAACATGTTAACTCCAATCAGATAAAAACATGGCTTCTGAAATCTCTCAATTCTTCATAGTCTTCAGTTTACCGTTTACAGCATAAATGTAAAGTAACAATATAAATTACTTAAGGGAAAAATAAAATCCGTGTCAGCTTTTGTAACACTTCAGCCATTCCTATCTATAGGCACTATTAGCAAGAGAAACAGGGGAAGGTACATGAAGCTATTAATATATAAAAGAGGCTGTTAGGAAACTTCACTGCATAAAAGTACTGAAAGTTTATCATAAATGGCAGTAAGCTTAGGTGATACTGCCTTCCCTTAAAAAAAAGCATAGCAGGTCAGTTCCCCTTTGAAAAACTTAATTTGCACCTTCAAAACTTCCTGTTAAACTTTTTTGCTGTTGGGTTCTAAAACTACCAACTTGGTTTCTGATTATGACAAGGCAATGAAAATTTGCAGGGGTGAAATGGACACTGTGGAAATACACAGTCAGCTCAGAGAACACTGCTTGAGTAAATCTCCAGGGGAGGAGCCCTACAGGAATGACTTAAGAGACGAACTGTTCTTAAAGTTCATTAAGAGACGAACTGAAGAATGTTCCATATTGTAAACATAGGATGTAAGAAGAGATTAAGGTCAGCAGGAAAATGTGAGATTGGAACGGACAAGATTGCACTTTTTCCATGTGCATCAAATGGTCACAGATGAACACTGCATTCAAACACAGTTTCACTAGGGTAAGGGGAGAAGGTAGTATCCGCAGCATCACAACAGGCCCGAGACAATGATTTCTACACCCTACTAAACCCTACCGTGTCCCCAACGTAATCAAATAATTGCTGGACAGTTCCAGCGTGTCTACGCCTTAATCACACAAACTCGTGCGAGCAGACACACCTTCGCCAGGAGTCCCAGTGCAAAACCAAAACGCCTCAAGGCATCTCACGCACACATCTAGGGTCCTCATTTCGCTGGAAAGACAACTGAGGAGCTGAGGGAGAAGCAGCGACCGTCCAACGCCTCCAAGAGCCAAGAGTTAAGGTGAGGTCCATCTCGGATTTCTCACTCCTAACCTTCCTCCGCTCCAGCCCTGGAAGGAGCCACAAGTGAGGAAGAGAAGTTGTGGAAACAAGAAGGGGAGTAGAGGGTGGGGTGGGGTTGGGGGGTGCGGAGTGGGATGCGAGAACCCCACTCGCATTGAGAGAGTTCAACACCAGCATCTGTATTTGTCCCACACAAGGTCACTCGCTCCAAGTCACTTTCCCCCTGCTGCCCGGTGGGCTTCCCGCCAGAGGCTGCTGGGCTTCGAGGCCAGCCCACCGAGGTCCCTCGGCCCTCCCCTACGGGCCGCAGCCCCTTCCCTGCCTCCCTTCTCGGACCCAAGCGCGCCTCCCAGACTCCGGTTTCCGACGCCTGGAGTCTCTCCCAGTCCCATTCGGCGGCTCCTCTGCCTCTACCCACAGGGCTCCCATCAACGTCCCCTCCTTTCCTCCGGACGCCCCTTTCCCCGCCTCCCGCGCCGGGTCCAGCCGGGGGCCCCCGGACGCCGTTCCTGTCCTCCTTTCCCGCCACCCTCTCCCCGGATGCCCACCTGGCGCGGCCCCCGCCCCCGGTCCTTCTCCTCAGCGAGCGGCCGCCTCCCGAGCCCTCCCGGCCCCGCCCCGCTCCCGGGCGGATACAGTTTGAAGCCCCTCAGGATCTCCCTGGCACGCTCGTCCTTGGCTGACATGATGCGGCGGCCGCCGCCTGTGGCTCTCTCACGCTGGCCTGGAGGAGCCTCGCAGACGGTGCCCAGGAACTGAGGACGGAGCCGCAGCCCGGCCTGAAGACCTCGGGCGAACAGCGGCAGCGGCCAGACCCAAACCAGCCTCTCCCTCCCCTCAGCTCCCGCTCCTTATCCCTTCTCCTTCCCTCTAGCCTCTGAGCGCCCGCCCTGAAGCCAATAGAAAGCCCTCCTCGGCGATTGGCATCTTTATCGACCAATAGAAACACCCAGCGGCTTCGCAGGGGGACGAAGAGCGTCAATGGGAAGGGCCCTCACGGGGAAGTCCCGTAGGACAAAATTTTCATTCGGCGTGGTTGCCTAGAGTTTGTCCCAGAGGAGAGTTTGCTTCAGATTTGCAGAGGCTCTCCTGCGGCTGGGTACAGCAGGGCTTTGAGATGACAGCAGGTTGCCCTGTGCGATGTGGTAGAGACTACACTTCCCAGCATTCCAGGGGGCGCCAGGGGAGACCACAGATCCCAGCACGCAACAGAAAGCCCAGGGACTACAAATCCCAGCATTCTCCGCACTCAGTTCCTCTAACTTCGATTCCAGTGTGCCGCAAAGTGTGCGCAAATCCATAAATCTGCTTGTAGGCTTGGTGGTTTCTGAATCCCAGGGGTTGAAACCAGGCGGGAAGATCCTCTTCAGCCTCAAAAGATGACAGCCCACAGACAGGTAACTTCTATTTACATGGAACCCAGAAATCTCCTGCACATCATGGTAAGGCTGAAACAACAAACACAAACACTGATTAAATCATGAAAGAGAATGTAATAGAATGACTCCTTCAAGTCGTGCTTGTTTGTTGGCCTGGGGAGCCGGTTAGGTATTTCGCAGGGATTTCTGGTGTGCTCCTGCGGTGGACCAAGAGATGTAAAGGTTGTGTACTCAGACTATCAATACAGTCAGAATTCAGAGGATTTGCTAATCCAACCTCTATTATTTTACGTATGAAGAAACTGAGGCCCAGAGAGGCAGAGAGATTGTCGGGGTCACAGAAAGTTGGGGCAGAGTTAGAATTCAGCTCTAAGACTCCTGCAGTCTGGGCTTTTTGCAGTACACTAGGGTAGTGATTATTTTTAGCAACATGGCTATGCGATGTTCCTCTCCTTGGTGAAGTTTTCCTATCAAGGTTGAAACACCCAGAGGATACTGTGGACAAAAAAATGTTGCCTGACATTTCAGTAAACAACAACAAACGTTGCCCACTGTCAAGCCGTCAGCCACTGAAGCCACCGCTGAAGATGGGCCCAGAGGAGGATTCAGGATGGAGAAAAATAGGAACTTGCCCTAGATAATTAAGATACATATCTAAGGAATGATGTCAATGAGCCCAGACAGTTGCATCTTCCCAAGCATAGAAAACCACAGAAATCATCCATTTGAGTTCTCTGTTTCTTGTTAATTGGCAGTAATCTTTTGATGTTCAACTACAAGCTCTCTTTCAGCAAAAACTGCTATATATCCTGGCTCCTCCCTTACATATTTGGAGCAGTTCCTCAGGGCTATATGAGGCTGTCTCCTGGGCTATAGTCCTCAGTAAGGTCCCTGTATAAAACATAACTTGCAAGTTTTAGGTTGTGCGTTTTTCTTCAGTGGATATTAGGTGAACATTTATTTGGTGACTTTCCTACAAGTGAAGGAGTGCAGTGTTTGTTTATCCTCAGTCTAGGTAAGACTTGGTGTTTTGATTTGTTCTGTGTTCAAGGGCTTCCCTGGTAGCTCAGACAGTAAAGCTTTAATATGATTTCAGAAACTAGATAAATACTGTAGTTTAAGCTAAAGTTTCTTTAGCGATCTTATACTCTTTTTCTAGGCCTTCCTTCCTCTTCCTTTACTTCTTTTGCCCCTCTGGGCACCCACCTGATTTTTCCTTCCATGTAATTCAACAAACACCTTTTTCAGTTTCTGTTACTTGCCAGACTTTGTTGGTAGAAGGTGAAAGACATGGTCACTACCACCAGGAAGATAACCATGTAGTTAGGGAAATAAAGAGATTCCACTGGAATTCAAGATGAAATGGTAGGCATGGTACAAAAGAAAGGACATTAGAATGCTACAGAGGCCCCCATGGAAAGATACATTCAGTTGGCAAAACTTGATGGAGGAGGTGGCAGGGGTCTACGTTAAAATCTTTATCTGTAAATTGTTTTTGTTAATGAAATATAACACATACAGCAAGGGCACAATTTTTGCCTACGTATACACTTGTGTCATGAACCCCTAAATCCAGATAGAGAATGTTTGTAGCACCCCTTTGCCCCTTCCCAGTCATCCTTCCGTCCTGATAATCACTCTTCTGACTTCTATTACCATAGAACAGTTTTGCCTGTCCTTGAATTTAATTTATTTATGTATTATTTCTTTATTTTTGGCTGATCTGGTTCTGTGTTGCTGCACGCTGGCTTTCTCTAGTTTAGGCGAGTGGGGGCTACTGGCTGGTTGCAGAGCCCTGGCTTCTTATCGTGGTGGTTTCTCTTGTTGCAGAGCATGGGCTCTAGGGCTGGCAGGCTCAGTAGTTGTGGTGCACGGGCCCTATTTCTCCACGGCTTGTGGGATCTTAGTTCCCAGACCAAGGACTGAACTTATGTCTTCTGCATTGGAGGGTGGATTCTTAACCACTGGACTACCAGGGAAGTCCCTTGAATTCCTATGTAATCATACACTATGTACAGTATAAGTCTGGCTTTTCTTGTTCAGTATTTTTGTGAGATTCATCTATGCTGTATGTGGCAGTAGCTAAGTTTTTTATTTTTACTTTTTAATTGCTAAGTAGTATTCCATTGTAGGTATGTAGCACTGTTTATCTTCTCTACTGTTCATGGACATTTAGGTTTTCATTTACCAATTTTTGGCTTTTATTAACAGAGCTGCAGTGAACATTCTTAAACGGTTCTTTTTGTGGACTCGTGCACTTATTTCTAGGAGAGAAGTTTCTGGCTTGTCTGGAGGGTGTGTGATCAGCAATAGTAGATATTGCCAGTTTTCCAAAATATTTGTACCAATTTTCACCTTAAACAGCAACATAAGAGAGTTCTGGCTGACTCTTATCCTTGGCAATAGAGAGTGGTGTCAGTTTTTAAAAATCCTAGCCATTTTGACTAAAAGTGGTATCCCATTATGTTTTTGTTTACATTGTCTTTGGTGTTGAATCCTTGTCATATGCTTGTTGACTGTTTGCTATCCTCTTTTGTGAAGTGTTTGTTCAAGTCTTTTGTCCACTTTTTTAATTGGGCTGATTATCTTCTTGTTGATTTGTAGTTCTTTATATGGTCTAGATACAGAGTTCCTTGTCTGATACACGCTTTACAAATATCTTTTCCAAGTCTGTGTCCTGTCCCTTTAGTCTTGTACTGGTGTCTTTTGAGAAAGGGCAATTCTTAATTTTAATGAAGGGTCATAGTTCAGTGTTCCCTTTTCATGATTAGTACTTTTTTTAATTGTTTAACTCTTTGCCTACATAGTTGGTGGAATTTTAGCAGACAAATATGAGGGAAGAGCACTGCACAAAGGAAGAGAGAGCAAGTCTGAGCCTAGGCCCTGGTGTCAGAGGCAAGATCTGAGTCCTGTTGTGTTGGGACGGCATGGAGTTTGAGCTCTGATGAGGGGAGGGCAGTGAGACAAAGCTGGGTGGGGTGGGGGAGGCATCCTGAGCCTTCAAATATGAACATTATTCTGGAGGAAGCAGAGGCACAGCCAGAATATTTATGAACTTAAACAAGACTTATTAGTCCTCTTTCCAACACCAAATTTGTCCCTTTTCCTCCTCAGCCCTGTTCACTTACCACCACCTCCAGACAGCTCTGGCCTCCCCAGCCAGAATCCTGGGTGATATCTTCCGTCTCTATCCCTGCATTCAACTGGTTGCCAGGATAGAGTCTATGGTCTAAACATCTCCAACAAGGACCTTTCTATTTCAAGCCCAACTGCTGCCACCTTTGTTCAAGATCTCACAATCTCTTAACCGGAATCCATCAGTCACCTCAAGGGTTTCCCAGCCTCTAGTTTTCTCCATATCCAGTCCATTCCTATAGCAGCTAGTGTCCAAAATGGCAATTATTCAGACCTCTCCACAGCTTAAAAACCTTTAGTAGCTCCCCAGTGCCTCTAAGATAAAAGAAAAACTCTTTTACATGGCTTGTCCTCTTTCTGATTTGCTTGCTCATTCTTTCAGGCTCAACTCAAGCCTCATTTCCTCTAGAAGGCTGCCTTGAATCACCTCTCCCCAGGGCACAGTCAGGAGAGCCTTGGCTGTACTTCTGGGATACCTGTGGCACCATCTGTCCTGGCCAGACAGGCCTGTCTCCCCCAGAACCATGAACTCTCCCAGGTAGGAACTTTGCTGTATTTAGGTTTTTATGGGTATAGTGCCTTGCATGTGGTTTCCAAGAACACAAGATGACCTGATGCTGGCTCTGCAGCCCCCATCTCTCACCCTGGGCTCCAGTCACTCTGGGTTTCTTTTTTGCATCAGTATACGCTACATAGTGCAGACCTTTTTTCTTTTCAGCTCTTGCCCATAAGATGCCCACTTTCTCTTCCCCAGTGCATTCTCTTCTGTGCTTCCAAAGTGGTGTCATCTCTCTCTCTCATAGCACTTAACAAATTGAAGCTTTTTGAGGGCAAGAACTTTATCTTCATAGAACCTTCTAGAACATAATAGGCACTAAAGAAATTTTCAAAATGAATGTGTTGGTGCTCCACACCTTTGCCGCTGTCTGATTTCTGCACTTGAATTCACGAAATGTAAATAGGGTTTTGTTTTGTTTTCCCCTTCTCATTTTCAAGATCTTAGTCTGGTGTACACGTTAAAGGAGCCAGCTTAGGTGTTCAGTTGCGTGGCATTCCTAGCTATCTTCCAGGGGCGTTGGTAAATACCAGATGCAACACCACAAATATCATTTTGGTCACAGAATCATGGTTGGTTCAACCCATCTTTTACTTATTTTTAAACATTTCCTGAATAGAGGTGAAGAACATGGTCTTTGGCTTCAGAGAGCCTGGGTTTCAAAGCAGACTTCGACACACTGGCCTTTGGATCTGAAAAAATGGGAATAATGTTACAGGCCTGGAGTTGTTTTAAGAATTCAACCAGACGGTGTACAGCATTCGGCGCAAAGATGCTCTGTACCCCATGGGTAGCCACAGTTCTGCAGGGAGAATGGATTTAGGGCTCAAAGCTGCTGATGGCAATGGTTTGGGCCCCCAGTCCTGTCTAGGCTGCATTCCTCTCCTCAGGACCCCCACCCCAGCCGGCTCGGACCCCCTTTCTCTGGTGGAGGCCTCACTGGAGCTCCGAGGCTGCGAACGCGACAGAGGAACCGAGTGTGGGCGGAACTCGAGTGTAGCGGCGGGAGGCTTCCGGGGGAGCCGCAAGGGCAACGGGTCGGCGGAGGCAGAAAAGCGTCGGACGCCGGGCCGATCATGGACGCTTGACAACCTACAGGCAGGCGCCGGGAGGCCAAGCCAGCGACCGAGAGGACAGAGAGGCGGCCGAGGACAGGTAGGGGCCGGCGAGAGGGTGGGGCCCGGCGCGCCAGTCGCGGCTGGGCGGTCAGGCCTAGCGCCAGCCGTGGGAAAAGCCCGCGGCTACACCGCCCCGCCCCCGCCCCGGAGCGCGCCCCTCCGCTCCTCACCCTGCACCCGCGGCCCTGCGCGGTACACGCCGCCCGCCCTAAAGCCCACCCCAGCCCGCGACCCTTAGCGTCCGCACCGTGCTTGCTCTCGCTTCCCCACCCGCAAAGGCTCCGACTTTGCCCCTCTGCGGTCCATGAAAATAGCGCCCCCCGCAGGACGGGAATTCTCCCCTGAGTTCCTAGCCGCCTCCTTGGGCCCTCCCACTCCAGAGGAAAGCGGTTATCAGCACCTCCTTATTATCTCTTTGCCCCCACGGGGTTTGCTTTTTAGGCCGAGATTTTTTTTGAGGGACCGAAGTTGTGTCCATGTTTTTACCCCTTCTCCATGCCCTATCATTTAGTGTCCTCACACATCTCCACTTGGAAGGGAGGTTTTTGTTTTTTTCCTCTCCGAACACATCACCTTCCCTCGACATCTCCCTCATACCCTCTCCTCTTCTCCCTCCAGTTTCCCCTTCCCTTAGCAACCTTTATTCCTTTTATTTAGCACTTCATTGTTTTCTGTTTCCAACAAGACCTTCTTAAGTAACCCTGGTGAAACGACATACTTGTTCCTGTAATACTGTGAAAGGACTGCAGCTCTTGGTGCCTGCCTGCAAAGGAAAACTTAGTTTCTCTTGCACCAAGCTATCCTTTTTCGGTTTGTTCTCTTCTTCCCTCTTCTACTCCTTCATTTTGTTACACTGCCCAGGATATATCATTCTTAGAGAAGTGATCTTTTCTTATGTAGGATTCCTGTAGAGTAGATATACAATGTGTGTATGTTCACATACACTCAGCTTGTAGTCAGTAGATTTTACAATCGAGGAACCCTTCTGTCCTAATGTCTTCAGGATGGCTATACTGTATCTTCATTGTTTCCTCAAATCTTTTTATTGTTTTCTGGAGGTTTTCTACAAATTCTGAAGTCGTATTTTGTGAAATGTCACATACCGGTAGGAGGCCAAATAAAGGGATTTTCCACATGGACTTAAAGAGCATGTGTGCGTGTATTTTCTTAGTTTGAATATGTTGCTCTTTATCTTTCAAGATGATCCTCCTCTCCCCTTTTCTATTCAGTCAGTGATTTTGTTGATTAAATGCATCGTCTTTTTTGTCTGCCTTTTATTTTTCCTTATCTGTATCTGGTTGTAGGTGGGATTCTAATGACACAATGGAAGCTATAACTGATTGCTTTTGCTTACAACTGATGCCTCTGTGTTTTGACAAGATTCTCTGCTTCTTAACCAGAGTCTAAAAATGAGGTGAATATAAGACAGCTACTGAGATACTCCTGTGTGTTTCTTCAGGTCCTGGTTAGGTTTAAGGGCTTCGAAGGTGCTGCCTTTTGGGAAGGGTCAGATGGAATAAAGTGGCTTTTATTAAATGTTTCAAACCTCAGAATAAGGACCAAATCCCTGTAACTCCAGGTTAGACCCTACCATGTCACAAAGTGAGATCTGGACTCAGGACCTGTTTTTTCTTTTTGAATACTGCAAAACTATTCTGATGTCTGATCCAGCATGAAATAAGCATAGATTTTGCAAAGGAGGAGGAAAAATGACTGAAACGCTTTTCTTTTGGACAGATCTCAAGGCCAGAGAATGGCAGGTGAACAGAAGCCCTCAAGTAACCTCCTGGAACAGTTTATCTTACTAGCCAAAGGTACCAGTGGTTCAGCTCTCACTGCTCTCATAAGCCAAGTTTTGGAGGCTCCTGGAGTATATGTCTTCGGAGAACTGCTGGAGCTGGCCAACGTGCAGGAGGTAAGGGCAGTTTTCAGACAATATCTTCTTTGTTTTAAACCTTCCTGAGATTCTCCAGGCTTCCAGGGATTATTGGTGCTGAAGCATTGTGGACCTATGAGGTGCTATTTTTGAGCAAGCGATGGAAATTGGTAAGGCAGGGGAAGTGAGTGGGGATGAAATTCTGGGCTCCTTCTGGTCAGTATTTTCATCTGAATTTGGAGTAAATTGAGATTAGTAGTAGTGTTAGTTGCTCAGTCGTATCTGACTTTTTGTGACCCTGTGGACTGTAGCCTGCTAGGCTCCTCTGTCCATGGAATTCTCCAGGCAAGAATACTAGAGTGGGTTGCCATTCCCTTTGCCAAGGGATCTTCCTGTCTTCCTGACCCAGGGATCGAACCCAGGTCTCCTGCACTGCAGACAGATTCTTTACTGTCTGAGTCACCAGGGAAGTGGTAGTAATTTGAAAGATAGGGGAAAAATCCAGTTGAACCTGATAAATTAGAAAAGTATAGTATCAGCATGAATGATGTTACTGGTAGTTCCAGTCATTCTTAGGGACAAAAAGCCTCCGGTGTAAATATGGACATTGAAGATTGGTCAGGCACATACGTAGCAGGAGGTATTTGTTATTGAGCATGAGATGGGCATGGATAAAGAATATTTTATTTCCGTGAAAAAGGCAGTTGAGTGCTAAAGATGTGTAAAAACAATATGACATGAAAAGCTGGGAAGTAGTCCTTTTTGCTTTGTTTGCTTGTTTGTTTGGTAGTGGTTATTAAACCCTTGGGTATCACCTTTGGTTGTTGTATCTTAAAAATGTGAATAACCAGGTGGAACAGAGCTGTAAAGGATCCCATACTTTTCCACCTCTGTTTTCCACCTAGGATATTTTCATATTTATTGATTAATGCTTTTATGTTGATTGATTTAAAAGTCTGGTGACATCTTTATTACATACTTTATTGTATTACATACTTTATTACACCCGGAGCTCTTGGAGTGGGAGGCTGGCTTCCTCTACACTGTCAGAGCTCTTTCCTGGTTGCCCAGTGTCACTCCTGCTCTGCTGAAGGCTGCCATGTGCAGGTCTGGGTGGTCCTTGTTCTTGAGGATCAGGTGCATGATGCTACTTAGAGTTGCCCGGGCTTTCTTGTCGATGGTGGTCCACATAAGTAGGGTGACTGACTTTTGCTGGCCAGTTCTTCAGTTCATGACAGTAGGACACATGCCTTTGCCATTGGCTGCTGGCTTCATGCTTATAGCCCTGCTGTTAGCCCGTTGTAGCAAAAGGAGTTGGGTCTTCAGGTTACTGGACTTGGGTTGTACATGTGCTCATTCCTCTTGATTAAGAAGCTCGAGCAGTTCCGCTGGATCATCCCGTGCAGATGTATGGGTGTGGCATCAGTTCCTGTCCCTGCAACAGTTGAAAACAGAAAGACCCACTTTTTTTTTAATTGTAAATTTTTATTTAACATCAGACTGGCTTGCTGGACTGTAAGCTCTGTGAGGGTAAGGTCTGTTCTGCCCACTGTTGTTTTCTTAGAGCTTCTTATGTACCCTGACACACCATAGACTTTCAGTAAAAATTTAATTACCAGAGATAGAAAAGGAATCCTGTGAGGAAAATTTAAGAAAATTTAAGTTCTTTTTTTTTTTTTTTAAAGACTTAATTGTTTTAGATCAGTTTTAGATTTACAGCAAAATTGAGAGGGAGGTGCAGAGAGTTCTAACATATCCCTTGCTCTCATGCATGCATGGCCTGCCCCGTTACCAATGTCCCCCACCAGTGTGGAATGTCACTGATGCATGATCATCACCCAGAGACCAGAGTTTCTGTTAGGGTTCACACTTGGTGTTGTGCAGTCCATGGGTTCTGTGTGTGTGTGTGTGTGTGTGTGTGTGTGTGTGTGTGCTCAGGCGTGTCTGACTCTTTGAGACCCCATGGACTATAGCCCATCAGGCTTCTCTGGAGTGGGTTGTCATGCCCTCCTCCAGGGGATCTTCCTGACCTAGGGATTGAACCCATGTCTCTTGTGTCCCCTCCATTGGCAGGTGGATTCTTTACCATGGCACCACCTGGAAAGCCGTGGATTTAGAGAAGTGTTTGATGACATGTATCCATCATTACAGTATCAGGGAGAGCGTTTCACTGCCCACAAGATTCTCTTCCTCCCCTGTAATCCCTGACAACCACTGATGTTTTTACTTTTCTCAGAATGTCATGTAGTTGGAAACATACATATGTAGCCTTTTCAGATTGGCTTCTTTCACTTAGTAATATTGCATTTAAATTTCCACCATGTCTTTTTGTGGTTTGATAGGTCATCATCTTTCAAAAGAAGAGATGGCCAGGTTTGTGAAAAGCCTGAATGAATATAAACAAGTAGTTGTTTTTTATGGAAGTTTGGGTAAGAGGAGATGGATGAAAATTAAAGTCAGAAAGATGTTACTGATTTGGGCCAGTGGGAGAAATTTTGGAGTGTCTGTCCTAGAGAAAATAGTCTTTTATGGCTGGTTTTGAAATTGTCTATCTGAAAAGTAGGGGCTAGATTTGATGGTCTCATCCACTTCTGATTCAGGACCTCAGGAGATTCTTGATAATCTGAGAAAGTAGGCCAGGGTATTAGGATGTCAGAGTTCTCATTGGCATGCTCAGCAGAACACCTTTATCTTCCCACAGTTGATTTTCTTTCCATTTATGAGCTGGGAATAAGCTAGTTGCCTTCCAGTGGTCAGAAATTATAGATGTAGTTTTTGGAACCTTTTAAAGTTGAGTGGTATTATTATCGGTGTCCACAGAATGCCAATTGGTTCCTGTTTAGACTTTCCTGAGTTTGGTAAATTGGGAGAGTAACAGGTCATATTTGCAAGTAGGGAAAGCACACAGTTATGGTGACTGGCAGCAGAGCAGAGCAGAGCAGGACCTCTTTCCTTTTTCTTCCGCAGTTAGTATTAGCGAGGAGCTGCTGCTGCTGCTGCTGCTAAGTCGCTTCAGTCACGTCCGACTCTGTGCGACCCCATAGACGGCAGCCCACCAGGCTCCCCCGTCCCTGGGATTCTCCAGGCAAGAACACTGGAGTGGGTTGCCATTTCCTTCTCTAATACATGAAAGTGAAAAGTGAAAGTGAAGTCTCTCAGTCGTATCCGACTCTTAGCGACCCCATGGATTGCAGCCTACCAGCCTCCTCCATCCATGGGATTTTCCAGGCAAGAGTACTGGATTGGGGTGCCATTGCCTTCTCCAATTAGCGAGGAGCAGGCAATTTTAATGAACAGTTTTGTTTGGGGCTGACGGATAGCCTGGTTTCCTGTCCCAGCTGGGCTGTGCTGTCGAATCTTAGGCTTTGCTAATCTCTGGCATTCATAGTCCACTTGTAGGCCTTGAAACTTGGAGCCACCCCTGTACTTTTTTCAGTTTGGATTAAGGGTGACTTACCCTGTACCCATCAAGCTGGGGTGTTGACAAAGATGCTCCAGTCCTTGTTTCAATGGTGGGGAACGCTGAGAAAATTCCACTTGCTCCCAGTGCTTATTGCTTTGTGTGCATGTATGCGCATCTGTGTGACAAAAGTAGTTCCTTGGGCAAGCTGGGTAGAGTGTAAAGTGTGTATTCCTGAGAGAGAGAATTTAAATATGGGCCCTTAATAACCTTATTTATTTTTTCTCAAAGAATCAGAGTTGGGAGGGATCTCAGGGACCAAGCAATAACACAGTACAGAACTGAGGCCTGTGATCACCTGCCCTCTGCTCAAATGCTGCAGTGATGGGTAGACAGCTCACTCTGTGAACGGTTTTCTTTTTTCCCTCCTCAGCTTGCAGAAGGAGCCAACGCTGCTTACTTGCAGTTGCTGAATCTGTTTGCCTATGGAACATACCCCGATTACATAGGTGAGTTGGTAACATCCTCCAGACTTCTCTCCACTATGTTACTCTGCCTGGATGTGTTGTCTTCCCGAGGTTCACTGAGGTCTGGGGTATAATGGGGTGGGCACTTACCTGGCTGTTTCTCATCTCACTGTGCTCTGTAGGTGACATCCCATGATGACCTTGGTTCCCTCCTTTTATTTCCCAGTGGGTTAAAGGGGGCTGTGTTTATGCTCATCCATAAATACAGCCCTTGTTTTTTTTCAGATGAGGTTCTTGAGGACTGGTATTGGTAGAGCACTTGGAGTGTTGTGAAATGTCAGAATACCATTTGGAAAGTCTTTAAGTGTTAAATATTATCTAAATACCATCACCATATTGAAGAAGGTTTGGAAAATAGGGAAAAAAGTCACTTGTAGTTGTACCACCCATAACCACTGTTCATTTTATGGTCCTGGGCTTTTTCTCCCTTGTGCTTATGATTTCTGTAGGTGTAATTAGATTACGTGTACAATTTTATATCTGGCTTTATTCACTTATTTCATAGGCGTTTATCCCTGTTTTACGCCTTTATCAGATCAGATCAGTCGCTCAGTCGTGTCCGACTCTTTGCGACCCCATGAATCGCAGCACGCCAGGCTTCCCTGTCCATCACCAACTCCCGGAGTGCACTCAGACTCACATCCATCGAGTCAGTGATGCCATCCAGCCATTTCATCCTCTGTCGTCCCCTTCTCCTCCTGCCCCCAATCCCTCCCAGCATCAGAGTCTTTTCCAATGAGTCAACTCTTCACATGAGGTGGCCAAAGTACTGGAGTTCCAGCTTTAGCATCATTCCTTCCAAAGAAATCCCAGGGCTGATCTTCAGAATGGACTGGTTGGATCTCCTTGCAGTCCAAGGGACTCTCAAGATTCTTCTCCAACACCACAGTTCCAAAGCATCAGTTCTTCGGGGCTCAGCCTTCTTCACAGTCCAACTCTCACATCCATACATGACCACAGGAAAAACCATAGCCTTGACTAGATGGACCTTTGTTGGCAAAGTAATGTCTCTGCTTTTTAATATGCTATCTAGGTTGGTCATAACTTTCCTTCCAAGGAGTAAGTGTCTTTTAATTTCATGGCTGCAGTCATCACCTGTAGTGATTTTGAAGCCCAGAAAAATAAAGTCTGACACTGTTTCCACTGTTTCCCCATCTATTTCCCATGAAGTGGTGGGACCGGATGCCATGATCTTCGTTTTCTGAATGTTGAGCTTTAAGCCAACTTTTTCACTCTCCACTTTAACTTTCATCAAGAGGCTTTTGAGTTCCTCTTCACTTTCTGCCATAAGGATGGTGTCATCTGCATATCTGAGGTTATTGATATTTCTCCTGGCAATCTTGATTCCAGCTTGTGTTTCTTCCAGTCCAGCGTTTCTCATGATGTACTCTGCATATAAGTTAAATAAACAGGGTGACAATATACAGCCTTGACGAACTCCTTTTCCTATTTGGAACCAGTCTGTGGTTCCATGTCCAGTTCTAACTGTTGCTTCCTGATTGTTCCATGTCCAGTTCTAACTGTTGCTTCCTGACCTGCATACAGATTTCTCAAGAGGCAGGTCAGGTGGTCTGGTATTCCCATCTCTTTAAGAATTTTCCACAGTTTATTGTGATCCACACAGCAGAAATAGATGTTTTTCTGGAACTCTCTTGCTTTTTCCATGATCCAGTGGATGTTGGCAATTTGATCTCTGGTTCCTCTGCCTTTTCTAAAACCAGCTTGAACATCAGGAAGTTCACAGTTCACATATTGCTGAAGCCTGGCTTGGAGAATTTTGAGCATTACTTTACTATACGTCTTTATAGTCATTTTTAATATTCTATAATCTAATACTCCATAATCTACTTACCTAGTTCTCTTTTCTAGATCATTTGAGTCATTGTAAGTTATTGTACAGCATCGTCATTGTAACTGTCAGGAATGAGGTACATGCATGTCCATACACTAACTCATATTCCACTCAAGGCTTTTTTGTCTGGCTTTCCTAGTTTATTTTAGTGGTATGACATAGACCTGGCAGTTTATTTCAGTGGTATGACTCAAGGTCTTCACTGTGGTATCCCTGACTGCTTTTTCTCTCACTTTCTTTCTCCCTGGTCACTTTTACTTAACTCTTTGCTGCCATCACACTGGACAGTTTGCCACTTGCTAGTTTTTTCTGACCTTCACTTTGTTCCAATGAGTGAATCCTTTGTTTCTGTCCTCACTAGAGAGCAGCATTTTACAGACTCTGGAACCAGGATTCTTGGCTTTTATACTCTGTCTCCACTTCCACCAGTTGTGTGTCCTTTGGCAAATTAAGTGATCTTCTGTACCTCAGTCCCCTCATCTGTCAGAGGGGAGTAATAAAAAGGTCCACAATCCTTTATTTGCACTTCTTGGGCTGGATGTCTCATCATTTAGAATTTTAGGGATTCTAAAAAGGTTATATGATTTTAAAAAGTTGTATGATGCATATACTTTTTTATGTAACACCCTTGAGAGATGTGGGCAAAACCAGTAGTCACATGCATTCAAGTTTTGCAGCAAAACAAATGACTGTTGACAACAAATGGGATTAAAAAGCCTAACTCAGTTTAGGTCAGGAATTGCCATCACGTGAATTTCAGCAGGGTGCTCAAGGGGAAAAAAAGGCAGTTTGGATTCACCAGTTGGAATCTAGAATTATGAGTAAGGAACCGAAGACATTTGGAATCTGATTTGTGGGGTGGTTGTGAGGACTCCCTGGTTGTGTGTGTGTACGTGTGGATCTGTGTGTGCACTTGCACTAAGTACAACTTGCCGTCTGTTCCCTTGGCTGCTGCCATCGCAGTTGTTTTCATTATTGCCATTGCTCACATTGTGCCTGTCCTTCCACAGTCATCCAAAGCTCCACCTTTTTTTCTTTTTCTCTCCTATCTCCCCAGTGTGATTGCACTCACTTGTGCGCTCTCTTTTTCCCTTTCTTCTTCTCACCCTCTTGTCGTTTTCTGGTAACTTGTACCTTTCTTCTGGTAGTTCTCCTGCATTTGTAGCTGTTGAAATGTCAGATGACAACTGAGGACAAGTCCAGGGCCATTGAATTGCCCAACTGTGGGTGGTGGTTGGTGCTTCTGGAGTTGTGGAGTGCAGCAGCCCTGATAAGGCCCATCTTATTCCCCTTGAATCACTTAAGATAGTGCATTGCACATAACAGGTACTCTGGGAAGACATTGAAAATAGTATTTCATTAAGATAATTTTCATATCATTTTGTGCAGTCATGCCTGGCTTCTTAGGAGACCCAGCTTCTTAGGTGTAGAGATACAGTTTTTTTCTTCTTTGGAAGCACATGGTCTTTGAGTGAAGACAGGAGGCGCTTATTGAACATTTGCCTCATGAGTAAGTGCAGAGTCATGACAGTGATTCAGTAGTAGGTTTGATGTGGGGAGTTTGTGTGCTTATTCCGTGAAGAAATCCTAATTTTGTTTTGTGTCTTGATTTTTGTGGTGGGTGGGACTGAGCAGCCAACAAGGAGAGCCTGCCAGAACTGAGCACAGCTCAGCAGAACAAGCTGAAACACCTTACCATCGTGAGCTTGGCGTCGAGGATGAAGGTATGGCCCCAGCCCTTTCCTGTCTTCTTCCTCACCTCGAGGCAGGTGTCTCGTTGGCATCAGTGTGGAAACTCCCAGCTGCACATGGTAGAGTTGCATCATAAATGCATAAAATTTGTCTGGCAAAGGACAAAAGAGAATAAGATAGCAGTTAAAATAGTGTAGATAATTACTTATGATTCCATTTAGGAAAAG
Organism: Bos mutus; assembly: GCF_027580195.1. NCBI lineage: Eukaryota > Metazoa > Chordata > Mammalia > Artiodactyla > Bovidae > Bos > Bos mutus. The sequence continues at coordinate 16,341,942 of NC_091618.1, read as the reverse complement.
TATGCCCAGGAGTGATGTGAATCAGCAGGTCTCAGCTCTGGCATGCCGTGGTACCCCACGTGCTCAAGCATTTGCCATGCTTAAAGGAGACTGCTGTTTTAAGATGCAGATTTTTCAAACAGCAAGGCATCTGAAGGCAAGTTAACCACTTCAGCTGTTACTCAATACACAGTGAACTGTTCTGTGCTGGAGGAATAACCTGTATGTTGGACTTACTGAGAGGTTGATTTTTTAATAGGCTGCCTTCCTCTGGGGATTTTCAAGGTTGAATATACTGATTGGAATTTTTTGCCTTATATGCTAACTTCTGACCCTAACCTCCTGTAAAATACCACACCATTGTGTCTCTGAGGTCTTTGCCCCACTCAGTTTAGGTGACATGCAACCATCTGCTCATAGCCATTAACAAAGAAGATCCAGGTTCAGTCAATTTATAGTTGGGTTTTGGCTCTCTGCTCAATCCTAACCTAAATGTCTTAAGTTTTCATGAAGATGTGCCTTTGAAAAAGTTTGCTTTTTGCATTTTCCTTCTGTGATTGAGCCAGAAAGATGTATATTTGTTCTTGGATTGTTGTTTTCACTTATTAATATTATTTTATCTGGTCTAATCACAGATTTCTGATTCTCAGCTGGGCATTACAGGTGGGAGGCCTAATTTGTTAGGAAATGAGGACCTGAACTTTTTTTTTCCTTTTGTCCTGGTCATGGACTTCTCAAGTATAGCAAAGAGTAGTAGTGACTCTTTACCTCATTTTTGCAACCTCTCATTGTAAGCCCATGTACCAACTCTGGATTTCAGACCTTTAGTCATAGAACACCCCTCAGGTAGGTTTGTCATATTCTCTGCATACATCTTCCTCCTGTCTGTTTCTGCAGATTTGATTGCTCTGTTAATTTTCAAGCAAATAGTGATGTGTCAGAGGAATTGCAGAAAACTGGGTATTTAAATATCCATTTTCCTTGGAGTCATGCAGAATTTTGGTACAGCCCATTACAGGACTACTATTGGGGAGTTGACTTTGTTGGGTAAGAGACTAAGAAAGCAAATGTAAATTTCAGGATGACCCCTGAGCCGGCAGTACCCAGTGGCCACCTGTAGGTGGGTGTGTTAGCCTGTAAGTTTTTAAAATTTTTGCTCTGCTGGGCAAGCAGCCAGTTTGTCTCTCTGGTGTCTGAGATTGTTTGGAGTTTTTTGATGACCTAGCATGTTACACAAATTCTGCAAGCTTCCAGAAGGCAGCACAGTGCCAGATACTGAGTATTTCTCTCTTCTTAGCTGAAAGGTGAGCAACGTCCACTAGGCAGAGGATGGAGGAGAATGCATTCCTAGATACTGTGGGTCTGGTTTGGATCCCACCGGTCTCACAGCTCTTTTATCCATCTCTTGTTGCCATGAGTGAAAGTCACTCAGTCGTGTCCAACTCTTTGTGATCCCATGGACTATACAGTCCATGGAATTCTCTAGACCAGAATTACTGGAGTGGGTAGCCTTTCCCCTCTTTAGGGGATCTTCCCAACCCAGGATTGGAACCCAGACCTCCTGCATTGCAGGCAGATTCTTTACCAGCTGAGCCACTGGGGAAGCCCAGATCTCACCGCACTATAAATGTTAATAATTACCACTGGACCGCACTTCCCAAAGCCCTGAGGCAGACATTGGCTATCTGGGTAATAACTTGAATTTTCTTGAATGTTTACCAGTGGTTTTGTAAGTATGATGCATACCTTCTGCACAGTGTATCCCTTACTCCGTGCTGCTGAAGGACCTGGAGATGCGGAACCTCCGGGAACTGGAGGACCTCATCATTGAGGCAGTCTACACTGACATCATCCAGGGCAAGCTGGACCAGCGAAACCAGCTGCTGGAAGTGGATTTCTGCATTGGCCGTGACATCCGAAAGAAAGATATCAATAATATTGTCAAGACCTTGCATGAATGGTGAGGCTCCAAGAAGGGGGCACCCCCACCTTTGTTGTTGTTTAGTCGCTAGGTTGTGTCTGACTCTTTCGTGACCCCAAGGGCTGTAGCCTGCCAGGCTCCTCTGTCCATGGGATTTCCCAGATGAGAATCCTAGAGTGGGTTGCCATTTCCTTCTCCAGGGGATTTTCCTGACCCAGGGCTCGAACCCACATCTCCTGCACTGCAGGCGGATTCTTGACCACTGAGCCACCAGGGAAGCCAACTGCCCCCTGCCGCCCGCCTTTAGGAAGGGGATATCTAGCCTGGCCTTTGGGCTTCTGTTTGGGGAAATGTGGTCTTCAGGTATCAGCGGGGGTTGCCTGGGTGCTGGGACCTTGGGATAGCAAGCAGGGTGTGAGCTGCATTTGTGACTATATCTGTGTGACAGCAAGAATCACTTCAGGCTGCCTAATGTCATAGTTGTAAAATTGTTCTTGTCCTGTGCAACTGGGGGCTATTTAGCAGCAGGCTGTGAAATGCCCAGGGTTGGTAGGTGGAGTCTTTTAAGCCTGACACTGATCCTATTGCTTCACAGACTCACCCTCAGCCTTCAACTAAGCTGGGGAATTTGTGTCAGTAAGATTTTGTGGATAAGAGAACCATATTCAGCATCAGTAACATTGGGCTGCTACTGCTGCTAAGTTGCTTCAGTCGTGTCCGACTCTGTGTGACCCCACAGACGGCAGCCCACTAGGCTCCCCCGTCCCTGGGATTCTCCAGGCAAGAACACTGGAGTGGGTTGCCATTGCCTTCTCCAATTCATGAAAGTGAAAAGTGAAATGAAGTCGCTCAGTTGTGTCCGACTCAGCGACCCCATGGATTGCAGCCTACCAGGCTCCTCCGTCCATGGGATTTTCCAGGCAAGAGTACTGGAGTGGGGTGCCATTGTTGTAAAACCCCATGAGGGATATTGAAGACAAGGAATGGGTTATTCTAAATTGGGACATAGACCCAGGTATAGAATATTTGATAACCGTATTCTGGTATATAAAAAGGAGTGGGACATTTGCACATAAACTATTTTAATGGAATTGGATGCTTGTGAAAGCTGTTGCACATTTTATAAGAATTTGTTATAGTTATTAAAAACCGAGTTGTGAAGGAGGGCCAGGATGAGAGTATAGTTGGAGGTGAGAAGAGTACAGTTGCAGGTGGGCTCATGTCATGTTTGAGATCATGAAACAGGGCAGGTAGACTTTGGGCAAGGGGTGGGGGTGGGGGTGAAAACTGTCTTTAAACAGACTGACTCTCCGGCTTAGCCGCAGGAGGTGCATATCGGGGAGGTACAGCCCGGCTTTGACCTTCTAGAGGCTTCCCTCGCTGCAGCTCCTGTCAGACCCCCAGGCTGTTGCTGCCCACACTTCACCCAGGGTTCCGTCCTAGGTGTGACTCCATACATCTTCCCTTTACAACATGTGACACATACAGGAGCTTTCAAAAGATTGTAAAACTGTTAAGTCAGAATAGATGGGAAAGAAACTTATAATATACCCCTAACATGAACATGGTCTGGAAGAGAAGCTTTCGGTATCTAGTCCTGCTGAAGTTGGCTGTCTGTTTCTGTCTTTGAGATGACCGACACAGTTTTCACCTCCAACATCTGGCGTCAACATATTTGCACTCAGGGCTCTCCTAGCTCCCATCCCAGGGTGTCTACGAATTCTTACCCCTTGTTTTTAGGCATTGGAATCAGATTTGAAACAAAGCTGGTACGTAGAGTGGTTCCACAGGTATGGCAGGATGTTCACAACTACTGACTCTGAAATGGAGGGGAGGTGGGTATTTACTGTACTACAGCTTCAACTGTTTTTTTTTTTAAGGCTTAAAATGTATTTTAATAAGTTTAGGTTGCATTATTTCATTTCTCAGAAAAACTTCAAAGGTACTAGGGACAAATCAAACATGGTACACCAATAAAAATGCACAGCATAACTCCCTACGATAGGCAAAGCTAAGAGCTACCGTCTGACATTCAGCATACAGCAGCCCTGTTCTCAAGATTTTACTAGGCCTGTCAAGAAAGCTGTGAATGGCAACATCACAGACACAAAAGGGCCATTTCTGGGTTGTCCTTACCCAAGGAAAAGATGGAGGCAAGTTTAACACAAGATTTTTTAAAGATAACACTAAATGAAAATCTCTAAGAGAAAATGTCTTCCTTGGGACATGAAAGGATAATATATGGGACATAACAGAACCGTATGTGTGTTGTCTGTGACCTCTGTGGACATGTGCCTGGATTCCCACCTGGGAGTGATTGGAGCAGTGGGGCCAAGGTCACTGGGGGATGTTTGGTTTTTGTGGTATATGTGGCAGGATCTCTGGGGTGAGACAGTGCACTAATTCGTGTCCGACTCTTGCGACCCCATGGACTGTAGCCTGCCAGGCTCCTCTGTCTATGGGATTCTCCAGGCAAGAATACTCGAGTGGGTTGCCATTTCCTTCTCCCAACTGTTTTTTTTTTACATTTAAAAATTTTCAAAATAAAAAGTGTGGAAAATGAAATAATGAGGAGGTGGGTGGCAACCAGGAAGTAACACACTTCTAAGAAAAAGGGCAATCTTCAAAATAGAATGCTTTTAGAAAATAATTTTTTCTGATGAGAAAACTGATCAGTCATTGCCACCTGTGCAGTCTCTCCTAATTCCTTTAATTGCATGGTCTGTGCCACTTTCCCGTGGGACACATAGGTTGGAAATTGAAGCTGTATTCTAAGAAACCACCCCAGGGACTTCCTTGGTGGTCCTGTGGTTAAGACTCCGTGCTCCCACTGCTGGGGGCGCGGGTTTGATCCCTGGTTGGGGAACTAAGAGCTTGCATTCTGCATGCCATGGTCAAAAATAAACTCTTAGGAAACTGCTCCATATCCTCTGTGTTTGTTTCCATATGCCTTGTCTTATGTATTTAGTAACAGCCTGTCCTGTGGCAGGATTGAAGGGGCAAGAGCCCCTGCAGACGGAATGTTCCAGCAAGCGTCTATGGAGTTGGGGAGGGAGATTTGGGAGACTGGTGGACTCCCAGGCTTCTCTGCAGCTCAGGGCTGGTTCTCTCCTGTGTAGGTGTGATGGCTGCGAGGCTGTCCTGCTGGGCATCGAGCAGCAAGTTCTGAGAGCCAACCAGTACAAGGAGAACCACAGCCGAACTCAGCAGCAAGTAGAGGCCGAGGTAAGGCAGGGGGTGTCTGTCCCCACTCCCAGGTATCCCTGTTCCTTTTCTCGTGAATCTTGGCGTAGATGAAGCGCTCACGAGCAGGCCCTGGGCAAGGTGCTCAGGTAGAGGACAGTGTGACCCATCCCTGGGCTTGGTGCTCTCCGTCTCCTTTCTGATTCCTGGTCGCCAGAGGGTGAGTGGGCTTGGAGACCAGCATGTTGTAATTGCTCAGCTCACACACACTTTGCAGCTGCAGAGCACAAGAAACGAGTTTAGGGATGGCCTTCAGGGTGGATGGAAGGTTGATGGTTACTAGGCTGGGTGGATGGCGGGGTGAGGCTGGGCTGAGGCACCTGGCATCCAGGCCTAATGCTGCTCTGCTCCTCGGCTGTGTGGTGGGTACGCTATGTTCGTTTTATTCTCTAATCTGTGCGTGTTTGTCATAACCTTTGAAAATGCATCATATGTTTTATCCTGAACAAGGAAGAAAGGGAAAAGATTCGATGAATGAAACACAAGTGAAGGTAAAATTTGTGATTGTGGTATTAGACACCTGGTTATTCAGGACACTTTTAGCCTCTGGGGAGATGCAGGCTCCAGCCCTGGAGTGAATGGGCATTTGTGAGACTGTAGCCTGGACACCCGTGTGAGTCATCTCCCAATTTGTTTGGAGCCCTGAAGATCAGAATTTTAGCACTGAAAGTTCTGTTCTGGTATGATGGAGCTTGAGGCATTAATGATATTTAATGAATTTTAAAAGTCAGGTGTCCTAGAGTATGGCAGACTGGAACCCAGAGTTAGAGGTAAGGAACATAAGAAATAGGTGGTCATGCCTTTCAAAGGGGGATTTGTGAAATTTGAAGATTTCCCCTACTCTGTTGTATGTATTTCTTAAAAATAAAACCTGTGTCTTACTTAAATTAAAACCTGATCTTTGTAAGATCAGCTCTTTGCCCCGTGCCTTACGCATAATAAGTGCTCACATGATTATTGTATATTTCAGGCACACCCTGTTTCAGTGAACTGCTGAAGTCTGCTTTTCACAAACCAGAGAGAATTTATGTGCACAAACACCCATGTGTACTACACAGGCACACCTACTTTGGGAATGTTCCACCTGTTGTAAATTTTTAACCCTACTTCTTGCAGGAGAAGTGTGATCTATATTCAATTTAGCATTAGTCAAAGACAGAAGCAATTAGGAAAGTAAGCCTGCTGCTCCTCTAGTGAGCTCTGTGATCCCCTGTTGAAGATTGTAGTTTCTTCTTTGACCTGGGATTGATGTCTGAGCGAAGTAGCAAAGGCTAGCCTCTCTCCTCTTCACTGACTGTTCCCTGTAAATCAGACCCCAGAAATAGGAGATTTAGAGGCAAAATGCTCACTTGACCTGGGATCACCTGAAACGCTCTTTAACCTGGTTGGTCGCCCAGGAGGAGCCTGATAGCTGCCGGCTGCCCCAGTGTGGTTGGAGTGAAGTGAAGTGAAAGTCACTGAATCGTGTCCGACTCTTTGTGACCCTGTGATACAGGCCATGGAATTCTCCAGGCCAGAATTCTGGAGTGGATAGCCTTTCCCTTCTCCAGGGGATCTTCCCAACCCAGGGATTGAATCCAGGTCTCCTGCATTGCAGGTGATTCTTTCTTTGTTTTTTTTTTTAATATAAATTTATTTATTTTAATTGGAGGTTAATTACTTTACAATATTGTATTGGTTTTGCCATACATCAATATGAATCCGCCACAGGTATACACGTGTTCCCCATCCTGAACCCCCCTCCCTCCTTGCAAGCGATTCTTTACCAGCTGAGCCACAAGGGAAGCCCAAGAATACTGGAGTGGGTAGCCTATCCCTTCTCCAGCAGATCTTCCCAACTCAGGAATCGAACCAGGGTGATTGGACTGCTGCTAATTGTGTGTCAGGTGGTGGGCTTGATTGTGGTGGTTTGCCAACATGAATGATACTAGTCGTAGAACTTTGAATGGCTCCAGTTTATTTCCATAATAAATGGCATCTCATGAAAGAAGACACTGATTGCCTAATGTGGAAGCCCGACCAGTACTTAGACAACAGTGTGGACTCCTTAAAGTACGGTTATTAAACGAGAGAGCCAGCACGTGTGGACTTGGCTGTCAGCAGTCCTCTACTGGAAAACACAGCTGCTCCAGCTGGCAGGGCCTGATGCTGCCACCAGGTGGCAGTAAGGGCTTGCTTAAGTGCCAAGAGAAAGAAATTTGAGCCAACTAGAGGACTCTTTGGAGAAGGAAATGGCAACCCACTTGCCTGGATTCTTGCCTGGAGAATTCCAGGGACGGAGGAGCCTAGTGGGCTGCCGTCTATGGGGTCGCACAGAGTCGGACATGACTGAAGTGACTTAACAGTAGCAGCAGAGGACTCTTGCCTGGAAAATCCCATGGACGGAGGAGCCTGGTGGGCTGCAGTCCATGCGGTCGCTAAGAGTTGGACACAACTGAGCGACTTCCCTTTCACCTTTCACGCATTGGAGAAGGAAAAGGCAACCCACTCCAGTGTTCTTGCCTGGAGAATCCCAGGGACAGCGGAGCCTGGTGGGCTGCCATCTATGGGGTCGCACAGAGTCGGACACGACTGAAGCGACTTAGCAGCAGCAGCAGCAGAGGACAGGGAAGCCTGGCGTGCTGTAGTCCATGGGGTCACAAAGAATTGGACACAACTTAGCAATTGAACATCGACAACAATAACCAAGATCACCTCCACTACCGATTAAGGCAGCCTTCTAATTTGGTCTTTCCTGGTGTCTCAGACAGTGAAGAATCTGCTTGTAATGCAGGAGACCTGGGTTTGATCCCTGGGCCGAGAGGATACCGTGGAAAAGGGCATGGAAGCCCTCTCCAGTATTCTTGCCTGGGAAATATCCCATGGACAGAGGAGCCTGGCGGGCCACAGTCCATGGGGTCGCAAAGAGTTGGACATGACTGAGCAACTAACACTTTAACTTTTCACTAATTTGATACTCTTCTAGGAAATCTAGAGCAGACAACTCTGAGAAGAGTAGGAGCGTGGTCAAAGCCCAGAGCCTTGTCAGTTTTTCTAAATGCATGACCTGGCTGCTGCATGTAGCTCACTAAGTATTTGTTGACTTGAAAACAGATCTACCACCAAGTTGTAATTTTGTTCTATTCTGCTTGTATTTATGCTTCTGTTACTCTTAACTTTTTTAGTCATCTTCTCAACTAAGTTGATCTTTATTTATTTTTAAGTTAGATTGGTGTTCTCAGAGGGGAAAACTTCCATGTTTTTTTTCCCTCAAATCTTATAACAGCAAACTTCTGGTGGCTATTAGCTTTAAGAGCTTTCCCTCTTAGTGAAGTCAGTCCCATGCAAACTGCCTAAGAATATTCTCTCATTTTAGTCTTTCACAGAAATAACACAAACTAATTAGTCACAATGCCAGCATACCTGCAGGAGATAAAGCAGTGATGTCACGAACTGTTTGTCATCCCTGAGCAAATGCTCTGGAGGGAGGTATTGGTCACCTCCACAAAGTACCTCATCACTTATATTTGATTTTGGAATGTATTCTTCTTCATATTTGAATGTGCTTATAAGTCTGATGTTCTGTGGAACGTCAATATATAGCTCTTGCTGCGTTTACAAGATAAGCCATTTTCCAGTCAGGTAGGTAATACAGCATAACTGGACAAAGTACACTCTTTTCTTTCAATATGGAAAATCCTCCAGAAGCTGAGTTAGTGACAGACCTTGAGCTCGTTGGCTGTTAGCGTGTACTTCCCGTGCCTCCTGAGAGGCTTCTTGCCGTCTCCCTGGTCTCCTTTTTCTGTGTGGCCCTTTCCCCACTATGCGCTCTACTCATGTTGTCTGCCTTTGCTCGGCCCCACAGCTCAAAGGTGTCTTCCTGCCCTGAGCTGTCTCGATTCCCCTTTCACCTGAGTATCTAAAGTCTCTAGTAGAGCTAGGCTGTGATTGTGTCAGCACGTGCAGTCCCATGTGAGAATCCGGCGCTCATAATCTGAGGGACCTGACAAACTCTAGGTCATCTGGGGTAATGGGATGGTTCTGGCCTGCAAGCCAGACTGCTCAAGGAAGAAAATTAGAAGGCAGCACGACATTGAGGCCAAAGAGGTCCAGCCTGCGGGATATCAGTCATTGTTTCAAGAGTGGCTCTGTGAAGGCAGAGTTAGACTTCTCAGGATTGTTCCATGGAGCTGAGACAGGCTTAATTGACGGACCTGCCTGAGTGGCCAGTCTTGGGTTCTAAAAGGAGGTGTCTATGGTTAGACCTGGGGAGTTATTACAGAAAGCTGGTTGACTCTCCCTTCAACTCTAAGAGTCTGTAACTGGCTCAGCAGTCTCCTTTGTAAGTTCCGTGTGTTTTAAATGCCAACAGTCAAACTGATTGAGCATGGTATATGCATAACGACCCACTGTGAGCCATGTCATGACCCCACTCCCACCCCCACCCCATCCAGCTGAGGCCTTGTGAGGATAAAGGGCCTCATTTCTTCAGGAAGCCCTCTTTTCACCTAGGTTTGTTTACCCGACTGTGGAGGGCTCAGCTTTGTCAGCGTGTAGTCTCACTGTAGGAAGCTAGATGTGAACCCCTGAAACAGAGGAGACATAGCATGTAGGAGGCCGCCATCTGACAGTGAGCGGCGCTGCCAGGCAGTGTAATTGAGGGGAGACAGGTCAGCGTGGGCGAGTGGTCAGGGTGGGTTTGTGGAAGAGGTGGGGTTGGAGGGGGCTAGTGAAGGAGGAGGCTTGCCCAGGCTGGAATGACAGGGTGTGCAGGACAGGTAGCCAGGTAGAGGGAAATGACTGCTCCTGCGTGTGTGGCTGGGGACTTGGTGTGGCTCGAATGGGGGGCATGTGTTGCGAAGGGAAGGATGGTACAAGGTCTTGAGTGGCATGTCAGAAATGGAGAACAAGCCAGATTTGTCCTTGAGGTAGGTCTCATTTCTTCATGTGGCATGCCAGTGTCACTGAGCACCCAAAATATCAGCTTATTGGGAGATAAGTTTCTATAAGAAACTGAAGAGGTAAATAGGCACTTGGAGTATTGTTTTATAAAGCAGTGATAACTGAGAAGTCACATTTCTTAATCTCTCCTCCACGGCCATCAAATACGCCTTGAAGTAAGAGAAAGAGTGGCAGGCTGTCCACTTGCTTCACATTCTTTGCTCACTACCTCACCAGGTAACTCTCCTGAACAGGAGATAACAGAGCAGCAGTGAGCCCGGGAACGTGGGATGCCCGGGGTCCTGAGATGGCATGTCTGGGCCTGGCCGACACCGGATGCACCCAGCCTTGGATTCGGTGGCCCTCCGTGTCCACTGTCCCCGTCCACAGTCCTCTGTTGATGCTCCTCTTAGAAATGCCATTGAGATGACTGAGGGGACAGCAGTGTTGAGGCGTGGCTGTTCCTACATCTCAGAACAACAAAAAACAAAATGACCTGCAGTCTAGTCTAGGCCCATTCCGCAGATGACAGCTCTCCTCCAGGAACCTAATTTTTATGTTGCTTTCCTTTCTGCATTTGGACTGTCTCTTACTCAAGCTCCTGATACTCTGCCTGTTGAGAAGTGTTGACAGTAATAGCTCCCTTCTTGTTCTATAAGAAACCAGGGCTTCTTCCCAGAGAACACAGAAGCCACCAAACAGGGGAAGCTGCTTACTCTTACTAACAAGCATACACCTTTCTCTGCACCAGCTTTCTCCTCTTTCTTCCTTCTAATGATTGGGGGAAAAAGTTGATATTTCCTCTTCTGTTTTTCTTCCCTTTATTATTATTCTCAGCTAGCTGAAGGGCAAAGGTATGAATGATCCTTTAGAACTGGCGTTGGGAAATGTGTATAATATGGGCATAGGAGCTCATAGTTTGTAGGACAAGTTGGTACAGTCATGTTTCAGAAGGCAGTATAGCAGTAGTTACTAAAGTAAAATGTGTAAACCCTTTGATCTGGAAAGCTCCACAGGTGTTCACAAAAGTATGCCAAGGCTGTTCATTGAAGCACCATACATAAGTGGAAAGCAAGCTAGGAACTAATTAAGAAATGGTAGAACATTCATTGGAGAAGGAAATGGCAACCCACTCCAGTGTTCTTGCCTGGGGAATCCCAGGGACCGGGGAGCCTGGTGGGCTGCCGTCTACGGGGTCGCACAGAGTTGGACACGACTGAAGCGACTTAGCAGAACATTCATAGAACAGTACACCCATGTTACTGTATAGGATATGTTCAGGAGGAGGTGCTTAAATATCCATTAAGAAAGGTCTGCTGAAAACAGTACTGTGATTTCATTTTTCTTTGACTACATTTTTTGCCATTGGTCACTTAGTTGGCTGAAGTTTACCTTCTAGTTGCTTATTCAAGAAAGAAAATATTAGTTGCTCAGTCGTGTTCTTTGGACCCCACGGAATGCAGCACACCAGGCTCCTGTGTCCATGGAATTCTCCAGGCAAGAATACTGGAGTGGGTTGCCATTCCCTTCTCCAGGGGATCTTCCCAACCCAGGAATTGAACCCAGGTCTCCTGCATTGCAGGCTGATTCTTTACCATCAGAGCCACCAGGGAAGCCGAAATAAAGGCTCATGCAATTGTATTCCAAAGTTCTTGTGAAAGTAGTCTGCGGTTTCATACCTGAAAGCGGTCAGCTGAGTATAGCATCTCGTGTCGCCCTTTCTTTTTCTGTGGCCATTTTAGTCAGTGCTTTCTCTCACCTGCTCTGTTGTACCTTTTTGCCAAATGGTCCACTACCACTTGGCTTGTTTCCCATTTTCAACCAAGAAAGCGTCATTCGTTCCGCTTTTCTGCTCCACTCACTTCCACATAATCTTCTCTGAGTAGCCCCTGCTCATTCTCCCCTCGCGTGGGTTTCTGAAGATAATCTCAGGTCGTCTTGCAGAGGGCTCTGGTTTCTTCGCTGAGTGGCCCCCGTTGTTGCAGGAGCAACTTGTGAGTTTCTGGCACGTACGGGCTGAGCACGCCAATTCTCTGTCTCCCTCCAGGTTACCAACATTAAGAAGACCCTCAAAGCTACCGCGTCCTCCTCGGCTCAGGAGATGGAACAGCAGTTGGCCGAACGAGAGTGTCCCCCTCACGCCGAGCAGAGGCAGCCCACTAAGAAGATGTCCAAAGTGAAAGGTCTGGTCTCCAGCCGCCACTAGGGCAGGCTGGGGCAGCTGGCACTCACCAGGCCTGGGTCAGGTGGGGAGGGGACACCGAGGGCCTTCTTCCTCCCCTCTCCACCTTCCGTGAGTTCCAGACCTGCCCGTCCCCTCACCAGCGCCTCCCCCCTCGTTGGTACTGTTCCAGAAGAACCGTTAAGTCCCTCCCCACCAGCCCACCGCCCCTGTCCCCAGTTGCTCCCTTCAGACTCAGGGGCTCCATGGATGCCATCCCAACAGGGCCGACACTGCCCAGCTTCCCTCCAGGAGGTTCTCGTTCCTGTCTAAGGGCTTGTCTCCCAGTTTTCCTTTTGCTTCGTGTCATTTTGTCAGGCTGTTCATAAGCCGGAAGCAGCTTTAACCGGCCCACCGGGATGGGTGCTCTCTGAGTGAGGGGGGCGCCTTCCTTCTCCAGCCCCTTGTACACAGTACCCACAGAGGTGTGGGCGCTCTCTAGTAGCCAGGTATCAAAATGCTTCTTTTTCCCTCTCCTGCCTTACCCCTTGTTGGCAGCTCCGATCAGGCCATGGAGGGATGCCGACGCTGGGCTGTGTTTACTAAACCTGCGGGTTTTCAGCCTCTTAATGCCCAGCTCCAATCTCTCATTAGCTGGGAGCACTGGGCTGTCTTTACCCCTGGTATCTGAGCACCAGTGCTGGGTTGCCATGGGTCTGCTGGGTGGCAGAAGTCTCTTCTGGCTTGGTGTTCTCTGCTGGCTTCGCTCCCTGCTGCCTTTTGACTACTCAGACTGGCCTTTGGTGTGAAGGCCCCGGCTGCCCACAGAGGCTGTCTGCCAACATTCGCTCTCCCGAGGTCTTTAATTCCTCCCGGCTGCATCTGTGGTGGGGATGGTGTGTCGTGGTCCCTCTGGTGAAGGATTTGTTGCTGCTTCTGTTTCTTTCTTCCCACCCTCCCTGGCTGGTGACCCAGAGCCCTCTGATGATGGCATTCTCCTGGCAAGAGAAAAGGACTTGACTAGTAGCCTTTCTGAACTTGAACAGTTTCAGGTTATATTTTAATTTTTTTTTTTTTTTGTACAGGTTCTGATTCTAATACATTTCAACATGCTTTTTTTCCCCCTCGTGTCAATATTTGTTATAGACTAATCGCCGGGGATTTTCACCTGGTTGGAGGGTGGTGTGTGTGTATGTGTGCGTGTGGTGGTGTTTGTTGGCTTTTTTTTTAAGGGGAGGTGGAGGTCCTGGGCTGATACTAAAGAGAGAAAAAGCACATTTTAGAACAAAAAATAAACATAGATTTAATGTATGTGACTGTAAAATGTGGGGTTGCATAGCTGGTGGATCTCGAGGGGCTGGAATTAGGGGGTTCAGGGAACAGGTGATACTGTGTCAGTGCCATGGTAAAAAACAGATTTCTCCTTTTTCCAAAATGTCCAGCAGCTGCCTACCATTGACTGAATGTTAACAAAGTGTTCTTGTTTCCTTTCTTATAATCCATGTCCCCATATTACATGCCCAGCTGGAGGGTTTAATTCCCAAAGTATGTTTCATGAAACCCTTTGGTAGATGCTCTGTGGAAAGGAGGTTCTGTTGTTAAATAAATCTGGCACATCTTGCATCCCATATCCTCACTGGAAGTTCATTGTTAAGATCTCAGAGAAGGCCTGGGGGAGGAAGTCGGTTCCCACACTCATCTCAGCATCCAGTCCTTTTTGGTAATTTTTAGTGGAACACATTTTGGGGATATTTTTGGAAACATAGTATTTCTCAGAAACACCTCCCAGCCTTATAGGTTTTTCCACCTATTCCTTCTAGATCCAAAACAGTCACTTGCTCTTGCAAGTGGTCATCGATCCTTATGTTTCCTGCCAGGGAGCAGGTTAGGAAACGTGACTCATCTGTAGGAAGTGTGCACCCACTTGTTGTTTGACTGCCCCAGGCCCTCAGGGGCTCGAGGTTCACCTTCTCCACGGGTCTGCTGTTCTTATGAATAGTAGTGACAGTCATAAGAACAACACTCCCAAGGTGCTCTACAGAATGGCTTCATCTACAGTAAGTCATCGAATCCCTCCACTGAACAGTCTCCTGAGATTGGTAAGGTAAGTATTGCTAGAGCCATCCTCACTTTACATGTGAGAAAATGGAAGCTCAGAAATTCAGAGTCCCCTGGTGTTCAGGGGTGAAACGAAGACTCCTGGATCTCTGGACTTGAGTGCCCAGCTGTCTTCTCTAGGTAGTCCCCAAACTCACCCTCAGTACCCTTCTGCTTGCTTATTCCTCTGAGGGCCCCTCTTGCTCTTAACTGACACCCAATGCATCACAGCCTGTTTCCCAGACCCACGCAGCCACTTCGTAAAGAAGCAGAAGGTGGGGTGGGGCACCAGGCATCGTCGGAACAGCTGGAAGTTCTTGGCTCTGCTGGACTCTAGGAGGCCTGCCCTCCGAGCTCTGCAGTTTCCCACCTGGCCTGCTATGTCAGCCAGGCTTGGGTCTGAAATCTGCTTGAGTATTTTCCATATCAAAACAATGAATGTTCAGAAGAGGTGTCCACAGCAGCAGGGAACCCTCTGAGTTCGGGAAGGAGACACTGCAGTATGAAGCAGTTAGCTTGGTAGTAGCGCCCGTCTTTGACCCCTAAGCCATCCGCTTCCTCGAGGCCTCGTTGGTCGTCTTTACTTTCTGGATGAGAGGCATTATGTTGATAACATGAGGGAGGCGGTCAAAGTCCCCCAGATCCAGATGGCCACCACTGATAGTATTTCCGTCCCCAAACTTGAGAGTAATGGGAAAGGGTGGTCATCAAAGAAGCTGATATGACAACCTGTGATGTTTCACATAAAGGCGGTTTTCTGTATCTCATGTGCTGGGGTGCCTGAAACCAAACCACATTTAAGTTTTTGTACTTAGTCATTAACAGCTTGAGTCTCCAAACATTTGTTTGAAGTGCAGCAGTTGGTTCATTTTTACTGGACCTGATGGAGTGTCTCAGTACTCATGTGTTTGGCTTCCAAGTGTATTATACCCTTTTCATTCTGTGATCCTGTCTTCCTGGGGATCTGTATACAGCCATGAGCATCTGACTGCTTCAGTAAGTCTTTATTCTTATAGTTAGGCTTGAGATTTACAGATTAAGGTAAATTTTTTATTATAAATTTCATTTTACGTCTCCTTTACATTACCTATAGGGAATTAAGTAGATCCTTTAAACTTATGTCTGGAACTTCCCTGGTGGTCCAGTGGTTGAAAATCTGCCTGCCAGTGCAGGGGACACTGGTTTAATCCATGCTCCAGGAAGATTCCATAAGCTGCAAGGCAACTAAGTCTGTGTGCTACAACTGAGCCCGTGTTCTAGGGCCTGCGAGCCTCAACTGCTGAGCCCTCTTGCTGCGACTACCGAAGCACACGTACCTAGAGCCTGCACTCCACAAGAGAAGCCACTGCAGCAAGAAGCCCGCACACCGAAAAGAGTAGCCCCTGCTCACTGCAACTGGAGAAAGCCTGTGCATAGCCGGGAACACCCGTGCAGCCAAAAAATGAATTTAGATTATTTATAATGACCTTAGGACTGTAAAAGTGGGTACAATACATGGTCATTACAAGAAGGGAGTGTTGATCTATTCAGTTCCGTTCAGTTGCTCAGTTGTGTCCAACTCTGCGACCCTATGGACTACAGTACGCCAGGCCTCCCTGTCCATCACCAACTCCCAGCACTTGCTCAAACTCATGTCCATCGATTCTGTAATGCCATCCAACCATCTCATTCTCTGTCGTCCCCTTCTCTTCCCATCTTCAATCTTCCCTAACATCAGGGTCTTCCAGTGTGTGTTCACATCAGGTGGCCAAAGTATTGGAGTTTCAGCTTCAGCATCAGTCCTTCCAATGAGTATTCAGGACTGATTTCCTTTAGGATGGACTGGTTGGATTCCTTGCTGTCCAAGGGACTCTCAAGAGTCTTTTCCAACACCACAGTTCAAAAACATTGATTTCTTCAGCATTCAGCTTTCTTATAGTCCAACTCTCACATCCATACATGACCACTGGAAAAACCATAGCCTTGACTAGACAGACCTTTGTTGGCAAAGTAATGTCTCTGCTTTTTAATATGTTGTCTAGGTTGGTCATAACTTTTCTTCCAAGGAGCAAGTGTCTTTTAATTTCATGGCCTCAGTTACCATCTGCAGTGATTTTGGAGCCCCCAAAAGTAAAGTCAGCCACTGTTTCCCCATCTATTTGCCATGAAGTGATGGGACTGGATGCCATGATCTTAGTTTTCTGACTGTTGAGTTTTAAGCCAACTTTTTCACTCTCTCACTTTCATCAAGAGGTTCTTTAGTTCTTCACTTTCTGCCATAAGGGTGGTGTCATCTGCATATCTGAGGTTATTGATATTTCTCCTGGCAATCTTGATTCCAGCTTGTGCTTCATCCAGCCCAGTGTTTCTCATGATGTACTCTGCATATAAGTTAAATAAGCAGGATGACAATATACAGCCTTGATGGACTCCTCTCCATATTTGGAGCCAGTCTGTATGGATCACAGCAAACTGGAAAATTGTTAAAGATGGGAATACCAGATCACTTGACCTGCCTCTTGAGAAATCTGTATGCAGGTCAGGAAGCAACAATTAGAATGACATGGAACAACAGACAGGTTGATCTGTTAGGGTTGAGAACTTTATCCTTTGGTTAAGGATGAAACCCACAATGAAGTTAACTGGGAGAGCAAAGTTCAGAGGCAGCCCAAATTTTGGGGTCACTTGTTCCTGTCTTACATTGTTTTTTCCTAGCAAAACCCTATTAAGGTCTCATCCAGTTGGTTACCTTTCCAAATTTTTGAGTCACAGGAAATGAAGTGTCACCATGGGCGTGGATCATATAAGCTGTGGAGAATGTATACAAGTAAAAGAAGTCACAGTGGAACCATAGAAGATGCTTTGGTGGATTCTAAAGGAAGTGCTATCCCTGAAGAAATGTTACAACAGAGCGCCCATGGAATCTAAGGAGAATGGGGCCTCATACAGTATCTCATACAGGCACTGGAGAAGGCACACAGCTGCGGGGTGGTGCCTCTTGTCTCTAAACGGGCTCCTCAGAGCTGTGGGGCCATCCCATCACACGCCTCTTGTCAGCTCTCACTCATTCCCTAGAGCTAAGTTTCATTTTTTTTTAATTGAAGGATAATTGCTTTACAGTACTGTGTTGATTCACTGTTCTTTTAAAGTCATTTACTCCATCTTACCCCTCACTTTGAGCAGAAGACTATTCTACTTCAGAGTAGAATAGTGAAAATCTCACCAGATGGGGAAATGCCCAGTTTCTTGTCTTTCATCTACAGAATCGCCTACATCTACCCTTTACACGCAGCCTCCTTCCACAGGAGTGTACTTTGTCCACCTGTGTGGTAGGGATCCGCCTCACCTCTTCTCCCAAGAGTTTTCACTTGTGTCTTTGGCCTCTCCTAGTGGCTGTATGTGATGGAGACCCTCTCTGAGCCTGATGTCTCTTTCTGACCACCACTGCTCTTTCTCTTTAACAAGTAAGTTTCTTGAGAGTTGTGTACACTTTGTTTCTACTTTCTCCCTCATCCACACCTAAATCCTTGGCCACATGGCTCCTATTGCCAGCCATCTGCTGGTGGTTTTCTTCCCAGGTCTACTCTCATAGACAGTAAATGATGCCCACAGTTCATCAAATGTAGTGTTTTATAGGGCTGTCATAATGAAGCGCACAGACTAGCTGGCTTAAACAACAGAAATTTATTCCCTCACAGTTCTGGAGGGAATCAAGGTGTTGGCAGGTTTGGTGTCTCCTGAGGCTTCTCTCCTTGATGTGCAGACAGCCACCCTCCCCTGTGTCCTCACACTGCTTTTCTTCTGAGCCTATGCA
Organism: Bos mutus; assembly: GCF_027580195.1. NCBI lineage: Eukaryota > Metazoa > Chordata > Mammalia > Artiodactyla > Bovidae > Bos > Bos mutus. The sequence goes on along the minus strand of NC_091618.1, from coordinate 16,323,828 downwards.
TCCCCGGTGTCTCTTCCTCTTCTCATAAAGACATCAGTCATATTAGATTAGGGCTCCACCTTTATGACTTCATTTAACCTTAATTATTTTAAAGGACTAGTACAGTCATATTGGGGTTAAAACTTTAATATATATAAATTTGGGGAGAACGTAATTCAGTCCCATAACACAGCTACCTGAGCCAGAACTTGGGGGTTCATCCTTAATTTCTCCCTACCTCACATCTGATATACCACATCCTCACTATTCTATTTTTATTGTTTTTTGAACCCATCTTTTTCCCATTTTTCTGCCTCTTTGAAAATTCATTCATTCAGTGTACTCTGTGGATATCCACTATGTGTTAATAGTAGGAAGGCAGCCAAAGAAAAGTTAAAAAATATGAAATTAAGAAAAGTATATGGAAGGAAACTATAAAGATAAATGCAAAAATAAATTAACTGGCCAGATCAAAAGTTAGTTTAAGAGGGCTTTTTAAATAATGAAAAAGATATATACCTGGCAAATCTAATTAATAAAAGGCAATAAATGAATAAAGAGAACAGTATTTTAAAACTAAGATGTTACATCAATCTATTTGAAACTCAGTGATAAAGAGAATTTTCTGGAAAATTGAGTGACCATAATTCAAGAAATAAAATGCTAGAACTGGCTAAAAACCAAGAAATGAAACTTAAATGCTACTGAAGATGTATCTTTAACAAGGCTCTGAAAGTGAGTTTCTCTGTTGTATCTGACTCTTTGTGACCCCATGGATTTAGGAATTCTCCAGGCCAGAATAGTGGAGTGGGTAGCCTTTCCCTTCTCCAGAGGATCTCCCAACCCAGGGATCAGACCCAGGTCTCCCACATTGCAGGTGGATTCTTTACCAGCTGAGCCACCAGGGAAGCCCAAGAATACTGGAGTGGGTAGACTATCCCTTCTCCAGTGGATCTTCCTGACCCAGGAATTGAACTGAGGTCTCCTGCATTGCAGGTGGATTCTTTACCAACTGAGCTGTCAGGGAAGCCCCTAACAAGGCTTCACAAGGCTCTGGGTTCATATTATTTACTGGGTGAATTCCTGTTATTAAATGATTCAGTGATTCCCTTCATCATTATAGGCTGAACAGGTTTTTGTTTAAAAAAAAGGAACTGAAAACAAAAGTTTCTAGGTTAGTCCTATTAACCCAAATCTAAGATAGCTTTTATTTTTCTTGGTCTCATTTCATTTATGAATGTAGATGAAAAGAATTTTATAAAATTAGATATACAATCCTAAACAACCTTTTAGGAATCTAAGAGAAGGATGCTTCCTTAACAGGATAAGGAACCATATATATTAAGTCCAGGGACCACATTGTCATTTCAGTAAATATGCCAGGATTTTCCCACTAAACCACTGGTCTTTCTGTGCTGCTGGCCATTGAGAAGGAGTTGTGAATCGGAGTGTTCTGGCGGGTGCTGATGGTTCTGGCGGGAAGAGCACCTTCACTCACCTCATAAGCTTCTCGAACACCTGAGGTCTTGAGTGGGACAGGGCCATGGAGAGGCAATATGGCCTGCTGGTTGGGGAAGAAACTCTGCAGCAGGCAGTGTGGCTGGCCCCTCTGGCTTCTTCCTTCCTCTGTAAAGAGTCATGAGAATTACAGGAAGCAAAGCCAGATTGCTATGAGCACAGGTGTTAGTGCTGGTTAACTGACTTTCATATTTTGGTTGTAGATGTTTGCATTCCAGTGGGGTCAGGATCATGAAAAGAAAATGAAAGTGTTAGTCTCAGTTGTGTCCAGCTCTGCAACCCCACAGACTGTAGCCCACCAGGCTCATCTGTCCATGGAATTCTCCAGGCAAGAATACTGGAGCAGGCTGCCATCCCTTTCTCCAGGGAATTTTCCTGACCCAGGGATCGAATCCAGGTTTTCTGCATTGCAGGCAGATTTCTTTACCCTCTGAACCACCAGGAAGACCAAGAATTTCTAAGCAATACCTAGAAGTCACCAGCAGAGGACAGCAGTGCATCAGGATACCAAGGGGATGGTGCTGGAACCTGAAGCTTAATAGTATATTTTGGACAAAAACACAGCCTAGCCCCTGGGGCCTTGGCATCAGTGGACTAGGGAAACTTAGAACAAATAATGTGGTTAATTTCCTCTCCAAGTTGAATTATTTGTCTGAAAGTCTATAGGTGGGCTAGGAACAAGAAGAGGATAAACCGGTAGGTCCCAGAGTATCTGATGGGAGACTCAGGTTATCGCAAGAATAATGGGATATGTGTGTGAATAAAAATGTACACCCACCCTCCAGAAAGATAGCTGAATAAGCTTCACATATACCATCCTCTCTGTCTGAGCTGGCTCCTCCTCTGTCTCAGTGAGAAATTGAAGCGGCTTGATAGGCAGGGCCTGGGTGGTCACGTAGGCATGGGGGGGCGGGTCCTAGAAGGGGGCCAGCCGGTGGGTACTTCTTTGCCTCTCCCTGGAGGAAGCTGGATGAGCCTCAGGGAGATGTAAAACCCCTGAAATCATATGCAGAATTGTCTATGTACTTACATTTATGTGCTTGTTGCTTAGTTGTGTTGGACTCTCTCTGACCCCATGGACTGTAGCCCATCAGGCTCCTCTGTCCATGGAATTCTCCAGCCAAAAATATTGGAGTGGGTAGCCATTCCCTCTCCAGGGGATATTCCTGACCCAGGGATGGAACCCGAGTCTCCTGCACCACAGGTGGGTTCTTTACTGTCTGAACCACCAGGGAAGCCCTGGTAAAAAACATTTAATTTTTAAATAATTTTAGATTCAGACACAGTTGCAAAAACAGTAGAGAGGCTCTGTGTACCTTTCACCCACTTATCCCCAATGATAACATCTCATGTAACTTTAACCAGGAAATTGACTTTGGTTCAATTCAGGCCTTATTCCGATTCATGCGCGCGCGTGTGTGTGTGTGTGTGTGTGCGTGCACGTGACATTTCTGGGCTGTGTGAGAAGCTCTGGATCTCCATCTTTTGGGCTTTGTGTAAAAGGGTACCCGTATTTGTTTAACTTATCGTTAGTAGAGCTTTCTGTACTTGAAGCCTTAACATTCCTAACCATAACATCTAATTATAACGTACAGAAAACCTCATGTAAACTGGCTCAATTTAAAAAGAAAAGAAAAAAGAAAGGGGGAGGAATATTGGTTCATGTAATGAAATCCAGAGGAATGACCTAACTGGTGCCAGTGGTTCAGGAGGTCATGCCAGAGCTCACTCCTTTTTTCTGCAGTGACCCCTCTCTCTGCACGTCTCAGTTCTGGTTTTATTCTCAGACATCCTCCCTCAAGGTCCCAGCAGTGGCTGTGGCTGTGATGATTCCAGACTTTTCATCATCATCCCATACCACAGAGGAAGCGGGGTTGGTGGGGCGGGGTTTCAGGGGGTGAGTCTCATCATTCCTATAGAAGTTGTAGGATTCATTCTGATTGGACTAGCTTGGATCCAGTGCCCACACCTCAACCAATCACAGGGCCAGGAGAATGAGCTACACTAGTTGGCTCTTGCCTGGACTCCTAACCCCTCCATGAACACCTGGTGATTGGGATAATTTATTGGTTTACTCTAATCTCAGACGGAAGGTTGGTTTATTCCACCCTGACCACATGGGACAGGGAAAGTGTCTGAAAATAAATTTGGGTATTACTAGAGAGTGGGAATAGATGCTGGCAGTAAACCATAGGTGTCCCCCATCTTTGGCATGGAGTCTGTCCCTCCCTGATCAAATCAGCTGTGACCGGGAGGACTGGACCATGTGGTACAGACATGTCTCCTGGGATAGGGGTCAGTTCTTGGTTCAGGGGAGTGAGTGTTGGACAGGTGCCCCAGGAGGTCTCTACCACAGTCAGGGTTTTTGTGTCTAAAACAGTGTTACTGCCCATCTCCCCTCGCCTTAGGATGTTAACCTGGTCATGGCATTTCTAGCCACTCCCGCTGGCCTGCTGTAGGTCTTCGGGGGCCCAGGGAACAGCAGAGGAGATGCTGTGTTTGAAGCAGGATCCTGGGTTTCAACTGTATATGTTGGGCTTGGGATGTATTTAGGTAGGACTCCCCAACAGCGCACCATGCCCACTGGCTGCCCTTTGTACCTTCCTGCTGTCCAATGTAGACATCAGTTTTCTGCTCTGCCCCTCCATGAAGTCCATGCATTCCCAAGGCTACGGGAAGGTGGGCAAGGTGGCTTCTAGGGTCTGAGTCACTCAGGTTTATGGAAAAGGTCGGCATTTCTCCAGGCATGCTGTTCATACCATTCTAGTTTGTGACTTATTTTTATAGATATGCATTAATTTGTAAACAGTCCTTATTTTGAACATCTTTTTGTGAAATAAAATACAGAAAAAGCTATGAGATAAACATAGAGTTTAATAAAGTTTAATAGGGCAAATACCCGCAGTGCTCTTGTAACCCAAGAGATGGAACATTGCAGCCACCCCAGCAGCTCCTCCATGTTGCCTGTTCCAGTGGTAGACCCTCTCTGCCACAGCTGGAGGAACCACCACCTGGCTTTCCCCCCGTGGTCAGGTACTCCTGTCTGCTCTCCCCTGGTGTTCTGCAAGCTCTTCCGTGTCTGAAGGTGTATTCCTGATGTATCCATGGAGAGAGACGTACTCCACGTCCACCTACTCCTCCACCGTCCCCATTTGACTTTTATTGCAGTCACTTCCCCCTGTTTCTTGACAGTTGCATCATCCAAGTGTGCATCTTTCAACTATGGTTCAGTCTTGCCCCCTTTAAAAAAACCAACGTTTTACCTCTTATAATGCACAAGTTCTTCCTGCATTGCTTTCTTTTCCTTTCATTTTACTGCTTGAGGAAACCAGGCCATCTGACTGCAGTTTTCCCCACAATCTGGATTTTGCTGGCTACCCACTCTTGGGACAGTCAGCTGGATCTAGAGGCTCCACCAGACCCAGCTTCTGTCCTTTTGACAAGGCTCTATGGGTTCCTGCATCAGCTGCCTCTCTGCTGGATGTTCTTAGCCGTGGAGGCTCAGGCCCTGGATCCATTACTTCACTGGGGGGCCAACATGGTGACACATTCTTTTCACTGTGCTGTGGTTCACATTTTATTGCTTATTAATTTTGTCATTGCACACAATTTGTAAGTAAATAGGCTTTGAGAAAAATATACTTGAGTTCAACAGATGATGGCAACGTTGATGAGACTGTTCCCGTGTTTTACATAAGGTAATGAAAAGCACTACAGCTGCCACCCCTGCAAAATGATGATGCTATTCTAATTCCATCATTTCTTTTTCATTTATTTGCTGGAATTCTTCATAAACAGATGCTTTCTTTCGTCTATCATGAGGTTACCCAGTGGTATAGCTCACAGAAGAGAGGCAGGGTAAATGCTCCCTTCTTTTCCTGTATTTGCCAGTTTGCAAAATAATAAACTGGTTCCTTATTATCCTCTGGTGGAGACCATTTCATTTTTTCAATATCACCATGAACTCATGGATTTAAATAAATTTGGTGAGTTTTTGTTGTTGTTGTCAAATCAGTCATGTTCGATTCTTTGCGACCCTGTGGATTGTCACCTGCCAAGCTCCTCTGTCCCTGGGATTCTCCGTGCATGAATACTGGAATGGGTTGCCATGCCCTCCTCCAAAGGATCTTCTCAACTCAGGGATTGAACCACGTCTCTTTTTTGTCAGGCAGATTCTTGGTGGGTGCTTGTGTGTGTGTGTGTTTTTTTTTTTTTTCTTCTATGTGGACCATTTTAAAAACCTTTATTGAATTTGTTATAATATTGCTTCTGTTTTATGTTTTGGATTTTTGGCCACGAGGCATGTGGGATCTTAGCTCCTCAACCAGGGGTCAAGCCCACACCCCCTGCATTGGAAGGTGAAGTTGTAATCACTGGACAGACAGAGAAAGGCCCTTCTGTGTTCTTTTGGCACTGCTCCAGTCTGCATGTGGCTTATCTGTGGTGGCTTGTGTGCTGTCGTTTATGTCAAGATGCTCCAGGCTGCTTTTGTACATTTTTTCCTCAGACCAGCAATCAGTCACTTCTCCACACAGCCCTGACTTTTAGTGGGAAATGATGTTTCCTGACCACAGTGTGGACTCTGGGTATTCTCAGTGCTACTCAGCGGGTCATGGTTCCTAGGTCCTTTCAGTGGTTAGAGCTAATAGATACAGATAGAATGATAGATCAAATACCTTATAAGGTCGTGCTGTTATTTTCAATTAAATTTCAGGACTACAGATTTTATATTTAATCTTTAAAAAAAATTACTGCTGTATCTCTTTTCTTCCATACTGAGAATCCTAGTTTTAGGACACAGGGGATAACATTTAAAATATCCCGTAATTACTCATTTGTTTCAGGCAACATTACACACACAACAGGGAATACTAATGCTACCACCACCAGAATGACAAGTGAAAATAGTTTTAAAGTTCTCACCCCCATTATAGTTATTGAATATCTACATCAATTGAGCCTATAGCCTCTTATACCATATTCTCTTATTTTTAGCTTATGTTTTTTATTGAAACATAGTTGGCGTATGGGGTTCCCAGGTGACACAGGTAGGTAAAGAACCCACCTGCCAATGCAGGAGACATAAGAGACAAGGGTTCGATCCCTGGGTCGGGAAGATCCCCTGGAGGAGGGCATGGCGACCCACTCTAGTATTCATGCTTGGAGAATCCCATGGACAGAGGAGCCTAGTGAGTTATAGTCCTGCTGCTGCTACTGCTAAGTCACTTCAGTAGCGTCCGACTCTGTGCGACCCCATAGACAGCAGCCTACTAGGCTCTGCCGTCCCTGGGATTCTCCAGGCAAGAACACTGGAGTGGGTTGCCATTTCCTTCTCCAATGCATGAAAGTGAAAAGTGAAAGTGAAGTCGCTCAGTCGTGTCCAACTCTTAGCGACTCCATGGACTGTAGCCCACCAGGCTCCTCCGTCCATGGGATTTTCTAGGCAAGAGTACTGGAGTGGGGTGCCAGGGCCTTCTCCGGAGCTATAGTCCATGAGGTCACAAAGAGTTAGACATGACTGAAGCAACTTAGCAGACATGCATGCATAGCTGACGTACAATATTACGTTAGGTCAGGTGTACATAACGATTTGACATTTGCATACATTTTGAAATGATCACCACAGTAAATCTGATAACCATCTGTCCCCATACAGTTATTACAGTATTACTGACCATATTCCTTATGCTGTGTACTACATCCCCGTGACTTACTGACTTACTTATTGTTTAATTGGAGGTTTGTATCTCTTAATCCCTGTTGTCTATTTTCCCCCCACCTCTCTTCTGGCAACCGCCTGTTCTCTGTGTCCAAGAATCTGTTTTTGTTTTGTCTTATTTGTTTTGTTTTTTAGAGTCCACATTTATATTCTCTTCCTTTTACTTCTCATATTGTTTTGGTACTCCAAGTAATGTATTTAATGGTCCCTACTAGTTTTTATGCTTTCTTATGCTGATGTGTCTAGTAATTTTGGCAGCCTGAGGCTTGTTTTCCAGTAAATTCTTCAGGAAGGGTTCTTAGGAACAATGTTCCCTGAGTTCTTGTATGCTGATAACAGTTTGTACCTTTTATACTTGATAGTTTTCCTGGATATAAAGTCAGTTTTCCTTGGCTTACTCTTTCACCCTCTTAGATAGGTCACACCCTTTTCTTCTGGTGCAAAGCAGTGTTGTTGAAAAGTCTGATGATAATCTAATTTTCATTTTCTCATAAGTCACTTATTCCTTTCTCCATAGTTGTCTAAAGGATTTTTCCCCTTTACTATCCAGTAAATTTACTAAAATTTACTAAGATATGACAGTGAAAGACGAACTCCCCAGGTCAGGAGGAACCCAATATGCTACTGGAGAAGAGCAGAGAAATAGCTCCAGAAGGAACAAAGGGGCTGAGTCAAAGTGAAAACAATGCCCAGTTGTGGACGTGACTGGTGATGGAAGTAAAGTCCGATGCTGTAAAGATTCATGTTAGGTCCATGAATCATGGTAAATTGGAAGTGGTCAAACAGGAGATGGCAAGAGTGAACATCGACATTTTAGAAAGCAGTGAACTAAAATGGACCTGAATGGGTGAATTTAATTCAGATGACCATTACCTCTACTATTGTGGGCAAGAATTCCTTTGAAGAAATGGAGTAGCCCTCTAGTCAATGAAAGAGTCAATGCAATACTGTCATAATCCCAGCTGGCTTCTTTGCAGGGACTGACAAACTTATCTTAAAATTCATATGAAAACTCAAGAACATCAAAACAATCTTCAAAAAGAAGAAAGTTGGGGGATTTATCAATTTCAAAATTTAATAAAAAGAACAATGATTAAGACGGTGCGGTAATGGCTTAAGAATAGACATGTAGATCAATGGAAGAGAATTTAAAGTCCACAGATAAACCTCATATTTTCAGTCAATTGATTTTTTACAAGGTTGCCAAGACAAGTCAGTGTCTTTAACTAGTGGTGCTGGGACAACTGGAAATTGAAGTACAAAAAAGTTGAAGTTGTAAACCCTCAGCACACCAGATACAAAATTAGACCCAAATGAATCATGGGCTTAAATATGAGCTAAAACTATAAAATTCTTAGGAAAAAATCCATAGGAATAAAATTTCATCACCTTTATTGGTAATGGCTTCTTAGATATGACACCAAAAGCATAAGAAACCAAGAAAAAAAAAAGGTAAATTGGACTTCTGCAAAAGCTTTTGTGCTTCAAAAGACACCAACAAGAAAATTAAAAGACAACCCACTGAATGAGAGAAAAAATTTACAAATTACATATCCGCTGCTGCTGCTAAGTCGCTTCAGTCGTGTCTGACTCTGTGCGACCCCATAGACGGCAGCCCACTAGGCTCCCCCGTCCCTGGGATTCTCCAGGCAAGAATATTGGAGTGGGTTGCCATTTCCTTCTCCAATGCATGAAAGTAAAAAGTGAAAGTGAAGTCGCTCAGTCGTGTCCAACTCTTAGCAATCCCATAGACTGTAGCCTACCAGGCTCCTCCGTCCATGGGATTTTCCAGGCAAGAGTACTGGAGTGGGGTGCCATTGCCTTCTCCATATATCTGCTAGGGGACTATATAAAGTACTTTTATAGCTCAATAATTAAAAGACAGTGCAACTGCGGTCTAGTAAGAAAGATGTTTGGTCCTAGTTCCTGGCACAGAGCTCCTAAAACCTTTGACATTTCCCAAGTGATAAGGGTAATAGGAACATCTTTTGTTACTACTGAGGTGATTTTGGGTGTACCCCTAGGTAGCTCAGGATGGGAACTGGTTCCCAGAAAGACCAAGCCTCAATTGTAAGCTTGGAACTTTCAGCTCCATACCCCAACCTTTATGGAGGAAAGAGCTGGAGATAGAGTTAATCACCAATGGTCGAGACTTCTGTAGTGGCCCTGTGGTTAAGAATCTGCCTGCCAATGCAGGAGACACAGGTTCAATCCCTAGTCCAGGAAGATCCCACATGCCATGGAGCAACTAAGCCAGTGTGCCACAACTACTGGGCCCGAGAGCTACAACTACTGAAGCCTAAGTGTCTAGAGCCCCTGCTCCTCAACAAGAGAAGCTGCTGCAGTGACAAGCTCACACACTGCAACTAGAGAGTACCCTGTGAGCAGCAAAAGAGACCCAAAAATAAAAAATGAAAGTGTTAAAAAAAAAAGCCACCAATGGGGACATTAAGTTCTCATAAGAACACCTAAATGATGCTGTTAGGAGAGCAGATTTGTAGGTGAACATATCCATATGCCAGAAGGGTGTACACAGGGACTCTACAGGGACAGAGGCCCCTGTGCTCAGGATTCGCTGGCATTCTCCCGAGTTCTGTGAGTTGTTCTAGCAAACTGTTGAACCTGGGGCAGGTGGGAGCCTCTGACTGTAAGCCAAGTTGGACAGAATTACAGGTAACCTGGGAACTTGATCCTTGTGGCTGGTATCTGAAATGGGCCAGTCTTAGAGGACTGAGTTCTTAAACCTGTGGAATCTGATGCTCACTCCAGGTAGTGTCAGTGTAGGGTTAAATTGTAGGACTCCCTTCAGTTGGTGTTGGAAAGTTGGAAAAGTGAGATTGGAAAAGATACCGTGTGTTTGTGTCAGGAAAAAAAAAAAAACCACTCACCAATTGAAAAATGGGCAAAGGATCTGAATAGACATTTCTTCAAAGAAGATCTACGAATGGCCAATAAGCACATGAAAAGGTGCCCGACATATTTTATTGGGGAAATGCAAATGAAGACCACAAATAGATACCACTCTACACTTACTTGGAGGAGGGCATGGCAACCCACCCCAGTATTCTTGTCCAGAAAATGCCATGAACAGAAGAGCCTTGTGGGCTACAGTCCATGACATCACGAAGAGTTGGACACAACTGAAGCGACTTAGCATGCATGCCACACTTACTAGAATAAGCTATCATCAAAAAGGCAGTTAATGCCAAGTGTTGGTGAGAATGTGAAGATATTGGAGGCTTCATACACTGCTGGTGGTGATGTGAAATGGTGCAACCACTCTGGACAATATGGCAACACTCAAAAAGTTTAACCCAGAGCTCTCATTTGATATGGCAATTCCACTCTTAGGTATATACCCAAGAAAACTGAAAATACACGTCTGCACAGAAACCTGTACATGAATGTTAGCCCTTCTTTCAATTGAAAGGCGGTGATCAAAGATGGATCAGGCGGACTCCTGGTTGAGTGTTCTTTCCAGGCTGTTTTTGATACCACTTAGAGGACAGTCTTTCCCCTCTGTCTTCTACATTACTGGGGAGGTGGGAAAAGCCTTATTGTAAGCCCCGAGGAGTGCTGTCAAGCACTCATCCATAACTAATCAGGCAGTATTGCAGGGCCTCTGGGTATGGGGCCTGAAATGTGACTTCCAAACCATGAAGACAGTGGGTATGGTGACAGGCACATGCACGTCTTGTTGTTTGGTCCAGCGTCCCAAAGGAACAGGAGGGTGGTCATTAGTGCTTTTCTGCCACGAAGAGTGAGTCCGTGGGCCTCCACATTGGAAAGTAAGTACTCTAACACAAGAATGGCAGACGCTAGGTGGCTGTCCCCCTATCTGGGCTTTCCTCTCAGAAGCATCTGGGAGATTAAATTCTATCCATGATATAGTTCACCAGAGACATTAGTCAGCTCTGACATTCTGTGACCTCATAAAAATGCGAACACTCTTTTTCTCATCCATATGTAACCCTAGAAAAAAATTAACCTGGCCTCAGCCATAATTTATATGGGCATTTAACACCCCACTTATACTTTAACACTGTCATTGAAAAACTTCCTTATCTTTGTCAGTAAATGGCACAATGGAAGTTTATTATCTGGCTCGGAAGCTTTCTTTTTATAGCTCTTTGAAGATGTATGGTCCTTCGACACACACAAGAGAGTTAAACAAACCAGCCGAACTTTCACCAAGAATGAGCTCCCATCGTAGCGAAATTCCTTTATAAATGATACGCTTCCAAAACCATGATTCTTATCAGCTGTCCCCTGAGGCCTGGTGCTCAGACCCCCGAGGTAGAGGCCTTGGTAGGGTGGGACTTACTTCGGGGCAGTGGGCATGTGGCTGGTATGAGGCCCATAGGTGCCTTTGCAGGACAGGGCAGGATTGTTTCTTAGGGAACTGGAGCCTGGGTGTGAGTTTGACGCCCTCTCCCATATGCTCTGCCCCACCCCCTGTGTGAATATATGTGCTGCAGGATGGCCACCCCTCTCTCTCCTGCTTTCTCTCTAACAACACTTGAGCCCACATGAATATTCTTCTGTCATCTAGTTCTCCCTCCTGCTGCTAGTTGTCCCTGTCCACAAATCACCTTCCTTCAAGGCTAAGTCCTCCCTGAAAACTTCTCCCCAAACGTAGCCTCCACCCAGTGCCTCTCTCCTTCTGTACCTCATCACGGGGCCTCTCTTAAAGCACTTACCTGATCCCTTCTTCACCCACCTGTGGGTGCGAGGCTCCCCGAGGCTCACTGGACTCCGTTCCTCTTTGGGTTACCTCTAGCCCTGCCCTTAGTGGGTGCTCCGTTTGTAATTCTTTTTTAAAAAACTGAGTTAGTTAATTTTTAAATGTTTTGGCTGTGCTGGGTCTTCGCTGCTGCAGGGCTCTTCTCTAGTTGCGGCGAGCGGGGGCTTCTCTCTAGTTGTGCTGCGCGGGCGTCTCATGGCAGAGCCCAGGCTCAGGAGTTGTGTTGCTCAGGCTTAGTTGTTCCGTGGCACGCAGGATCTTCCCGGATCAGGGACTGAATCCGTATCTTCTGCATCGGCAGGCAGATTCTTCACTACTGAGCCACCAGGTGCTCTATTTACAAGACGTGAGAAATGGTCTCTTGTTGCTGGTTTAAGTTGTGGATGTTTTTATTTCCAGCTGGAATGTATTTCCTATGCTGTGCTTTCTTTTTTGAGAAGGACCAGTTTTCACCCCTTGCCCGTCTGTTTTTAAGGGCTTAGTGTTTTTATCAGTCTTTATGAACTCTTTATATAATTTTGTTGTAAATATTTTCTGTACTTGGATAAGCCTTATGATTATGGTAAGGTAAAAGAGGAAAAATACAGAAGTTATAAATTCCTATATAATCACATCTGTTCATGTTTTCCTTTGTGATTTCTTCCTTTGCATCTGAGTACAGTATATTCCTTCTGTCAGCAGAGTTTAACTTGACAGTCGATCAGGTTCTTTTGGTCTTCGTTCTAGTTGTATTCTGGGTAACACTTCCAGTGCTGATGTGCTAATAACCCAGGAGAAACTGGGGGTAACAGGCCTCCCTGTCCTCCCCCAGGAAAAGGGGCCTGGATGGTCCTGAGAAGAGGGACTCTCCTATTGTTCAGGGTTGTTCCTAACCCTTTGTCTTTACTTCCTCAGTGTTTAAAGGTTTCTGTGCTACTGCTGCTAAGTCACTTCAGTCGTGTCTGACTCTGTGTGACCCCATAGACGGCAGCCCACCAGGCTCCTCCATCCCTGGGATTCTCCAGGCAAGAACACTGGAGTGGGTTGCCATTTCCTTCTCCAGTGCAGGAAAGTGAAAAGTAAAAGTGAAGTCGCTTAGTCGTGTCTGACTCTTAGCGACCCCATGGACTGCAGCCTACCAGGCTCCTTCGTCCATGGGATTTTCCAGGCAAGAGTACTGGAGTGGGGTGCCATCTGTATCTTGCCTCAAACCAATAGATTGGAGACTCCTAAAAGCAAGGACCATTTTTGCCTTGTTCACTGCTATATCCCAATTGTTAGGAAAGTAACTAAAAATAAATGCTCCTTCTGCTATATGGTTTTAATGTCTGTGTCCCTTCCAAAAAAAAAAAAATTCATATGTTGAAACCTATTGTTGTTGTTCAGTTGCTAAGTTGTGTCTGACTCTTTGTGACCCCATGGACTATGGCACACCAGGCTTCTCTATCCTTCACGGTCTCCTGGAGTTTGCTCAAACTCATGTCTACATTGAAACCTAACCCCCCAGGTAATAGTAATAGGACGTGAGGCCTTTGGGAAGTGATTAGGTCATGAAGATGGAGCCCTCAGGATTGGAGTAAGTGCCCTTGTGAGACCCCACACAAGGGTGGTGTCTAACTAGCTCATCCCTTCCACCAGAGGGGACACAGAGATCGTCTGTCTGCCACCTGGAAAATGGTTCTCACTAGAACCTGACCATGCTGAACTCTGAACTATTTTTCCTCCAGAATTGTGATAAATGTTATAAATTTATGTTATTTTGTTATCATAGCCCAAATGGACTAAGATACCTGCCAACTCAGAAAAACTCTCCACAAAGGTGGAAGAGAAAGAAAACAGTTTTACTATTGAATAAACATTGAACAAGACTGCATGAACATTACAGGTATCCACCAAAGAGATTGGAAAGACAGAAAGAAATCTCAGCCTTTCATATAGCCAGGCAGAGCCAGCCCATACATGTTAACGGTCTTTATCTGAAGGAAAGGTAAAACAGCTCAGATCCTTTACTTTCTTTCTTCTTATTATTTTTTTTAAATGGGAGTATAGTTTCTTCCCAATGTTGTGTTAGTTTCTGCTGTACAGCAAAGTGAATCAGCTATACATACACATATATCCCCTCTTTTGTGGATTTCCTTCCCATTTAGGTCAACACAAAGCACTAATTAGAATTCCCTGTGCTATACAGTTGGTGAAGAAGGCTGAGTGCCGAAGAATTGATGCTTTTGAACTGTGGTGTTGGAGAAGACTCTTGAGAGTCCCTTGGACTGCAAGGAGATCCAACCAGTCCATTCTAAAGGAGATCAGCCCTGGGGTTTCTTTGGAAGGACTGATGCTAAAGCTGAAACTCCAGTACTTTGGCCACCTCATGCGAAGAGTTGACTCATTGGAAAAGACTCTGATGCTGGGAAGGATTGGGGGCAAGAGGAGAAGGGGATGACAGAGGATGAGGTGGCTGGATGCCATCACCGACTCGATGGACGTGAGTTTGAGTGAATTCCAGGAGTTGGTGATGGACAGGGAGGCCTGGTGTGCTGCAGTTCATGGGGTCACAAAGAGTCGGACACGACTGAGCAACTGAACTGAACTGAACTGATACAGTTGGTTCTTATTAGTTATTTATTTTATACATAGTAGTGTATAATTGACAATCCCAATCCACCCCACCCCCACTTCTCCCCTTAGTATCTATATGTTTGTTCTCCATGCAAAACAGCTCAGATCTTCTCAATCAGCAGGAAGTTGCATCTGGAGTCAAGCACCTAGGCTAAAACTCCCATAGAGACAAACAGAAGGGGGTCCCCTTTATTGATGGTCACATTTCAGAGATGGCTTCAAGACCCCCAAGAAAGGCATTCCAGCGGCTGCAAAACAACAGACTCATTTGGCTTTTAAAAAGATTTACATACATCTCAGAGACATAGAAAGCATTCCAATTTCACATTTCTAAAGGGGATGCTAAAGAGGAGGGACATTCCCTTTCCTGGTGGCTCAGATGGTAAAGAATCTGCCTGCAATGCAGGAGACCTGAGTTTGATTCCTGGGTTGGGAAGATCCCCTGGAGAAGGGGATGGCTACCCACTCCAGTATTCTGGCCTGGAGAATCCCATGGACAGAAGAGCCTGGTGGGCTGCAGTCCATGGGGTCCAAAAAAGAGTCAGACACAACTGGCACCAAGGGAAATCAAAATTAATTTTAAATTAGATTTGTATCTAACCTTACAGAAGCACCCAGCAGAGTACATGGCACACAGTAGGTGCTTGATGAATGCATGAATACACGATCTACTGCTTCCTTTTGGAGAGTGAGACTTGTCCCGAGATTTCCAGGTTCCAGGAATGAAGTCCTGGCTCTGGCTCTGGGTGTTATCCTTCTCTAGGGGAAGGTGATAATCCCCTGGCCTCCAGAGCTCTTGTCTCCCCACCTACTGTTCCTGACTTTTCCCCCGGGACTCAGAAGGCAGGTGAGACCAGGGGAGGCAGAACCTTTGGGGTAGGGAGTCTGGGTTGGGTGGGTGAAGCCTCTGCAGTGGTCTGGGAACCCTGGTGAAATCTGGGAGCTTAGGTCTGGGCCCAGTCGAGAGAATCTGTCACCCCCTCTTTGAGGTCCTTGGCTTCTGAGAGTCCTCCTGCTAGTCACTTGGAGTCTCCTGGATGGGTGCCTAAGGAAATCCAAATAGGTAGCTGTCAGTGTGTGGGCAGCCCAGTCAGATCCAGGAACAAAGTCCATGGCCCCCAGCCCGAGGATTCCAACAGGGACTAGCTTGGAACTGGAGGGTGCTGGGAGTTTCCACACAGGCGCTGACACTGGTTTCTCCCTTTGGACCAGTACAAAGTCCAAAGCTGTTCCCTGGGCATTTTCTTCATCTGTTGAGAGGGGGCAGTAGGTGTGAAATCCAGGATTTTGAGGCAGCAGTTCTCCTATAAACCATTAAAAACCTACCATTTTAATACTTTTCCCACACAAAAGGCTTCCCAGGTGGTGCTAGTGGTAAAAACCCTGCCTGCCAGTGCAGAAGACATAAGAGACAAGGGTTTGATCCCTGGGTTGGGAAGATCCCCTGGAGGAGGGCATGGCAACCTACTCAAGTGTTCTTCCTGGAGAATCCTGTGGACAGAGGAACCTGGTGGGCTACAGTCCATAGGGCTGCAAAGAGTCAGACACGACTGAAATGACTTAACACACACCCAGACAAAAATTTTTTTTCTGCAAGAATCTGCCTCTTCATATGAGATCACTAGGGCTTCCCCAGTAGCTCAGCAGTAAAGAATCCACCTACAATGCAGGAGCTGCAGGACATGCAGCTTAAACCCCTGGGTTGGGAAGATCCCCTGAGTTGGGAGAAGGGCATGGTGACCCACTCCAGTATTCTTGCCTGGAGAATCCCCATGGACAGAGGAGCCTGGTGGGCTACAGTCCATGGGATTGCAGAGTTGGACATGACTGAAGTGACTTAGCACACACACATCTGATCACTAAATGAAGAGCATTTCAAAGCAGAAACCAATGTGAGGTTTTAAATTGAGATGTAGCATGATTTCTGAACTTGTCCATTGTTTGCTGAGGACAATCACTTGTACTGAGACATCAGGGTCCACATGGAGGCCCCCTCCTTGCCCCTCTCTTGACCATTCTGCCGTCATCAGCCCTTTTTCCTGCAGGAGAGAGAACAGTGAGGGCAGCTGACTTGAAGGTCCTCCCTCCACTCTGTTCACTCTCAGAATAAGCGAGCATGAGATTTTGTTGTTGTTCCTGCCAGACTTTCTGCTTTTGGAGCTCTACCAAGGACTTTTTCCACCACTTCTTTTCCCTCCATGACAGGACTCCCTCTGCAGGTCAGTCAGCTTCTCGAGAATGTTAACAGTGCGCAGTGATGAAAGTCACTGCTTTTGTTTGGGGAATGCAGAGCTCCAGGTTCAGCATTTGCAGATTGGATGTGAAGTGTTGAGGCAGCCCAAGCACGGGTTGAAAAAGAATTTCCAGACACAGAGCATTTCAGAATGGAGGGAGTTTATTAAGAACAAAGAGCAGAGATAATGTGGGCATTGTGAACACAGTGGGCCAACCTCCTGACAAACCAGGGAAAGTTGACAGTTTTTGTGGGTTAGTAGTCAATTTTTATAGCCTTAAAACAAAGAAAATTTCTGCTGGAGGTTGGCGTTAGGTGATTGGTTGGAGTGCTATAGGGTGTTTACTGGAGTGG
Organism: Bos mutus; assembly: GCF_027580195.1. Classification (NCBI taxonomy): domain Eukaryota; kingdom Metazoa; phylum Chordata; class Mammalia; order Artiodactyla; family Bovidae; genus Bos; species Bos mutus. Next base: position 16,306,686 of record NC_091618.1, on the reverse strand, counting down.
GCATCTTTGCCAAATGGGGAATCAGGAAGCTTGTTAGTGATGGTTAGTGAGGTTTTGGCAAAGGGGCTCAGTCAGCTTCGGAGGTGTCCTTGATTCTGGGCTCTGCCTCTGTGGCCTTGGTGCAAGGCCTCGCACCTGCGGCCTTGGAGCAGGACTCAACATGAAGGAGAGGCACCTCGAATGCAGTAACACAGCCAGAAGACACCACTGCTTCACTCCTTCAGAATCTGATTTGTGTGACAGGAGAGATGAGGAGCTGGCAGTCGGGCTTGATTTATGTTTCAGAAGCAAAACCGAAGTTACCCTTTCGTGGTTCGCAGCTGTGTGTGTTAGTCGCTCAGTTGTGTTTGTCCCTTTGGGACCCCATGGACTTACCCCGGCTCCTCTGTCCATGGGATTTTTCGGGTAAGAATACTGGAGTGGGTGGCCATTTCCTTCTCCAGGGGATCTTCCCAACCCAGGGATTGCAGGTGAGTTCTTTACCATTAACACCACCTGGGAAGCCCCTTGCAGCTGTAGATCATGAAACCATAGGCTATTTTAAGGAGCACATACTGGGCATAGAGGGTACAGGCCAATAGGCTCTGTTAGACACTGCTGGTATCAACTGGTAAAACCTTCTTTCCTCAAGTGGGGAAGTCCTTTGGCATGAACATTGGTGTTTTAACTTTCTGACCCACTAATTTCCAGGCATTCAATCCTAAGACAATAATTCTATACATGGTGAAAGCTCAATGTCCAACTATATCTAGTATAACATTATTATAATAGAAAAAAGCAGAAACAGCCTCATTATACATATGCATGGGGTTAGGTAAATATTTCATCTACTTGTACTTTACTTTGGTTTTTCCAGCTGCAAGGAAGAGACTCACATGGGGTTTGTTGCAAGGTGGCCAGGGGCCCGGGACAGGCTCTCATCCTTCCTCTGGGGCTTCCTGCGGTCTGCTCCACTTTCCTTGTGTGTCTGCCCTAACCCCCCAGCTGCTCTTGACAGCCTTCATGTGCACCTAAGATCCACCAGCCCTTTCCCCCTTGCTTACAAATTCTCCTCCCTCCCTCTGCCCCAGCCTCCCAGATCTCCTTTCTATTTTCTCTCCTCTCTGTTGCTCTGAGGTAGAGGCACACTGAACATTCCTTAGAATACCACAGAAAACAAAATCAAAACTGCTTTTGCATCTTGTAAAATGTTCCATGAAATACAAATTGTCAGCTTTATACACAGTGAGAAGCCACGAGTCTGTACATCCGTACATCAGCTAAACTTATCAGATTGGTCACTCAGAGAAATTGGTATGAGAATTCTAACGGTGCTAAATATTGACAAAACAGAAGATAACTCAAGAGAATTCAAGAGAAATCAGTGTAAACTGAAAATTTCTATATGAATTGTTTTAAATTTGGAGTATCTTAATATAAAGAGTGAAGTCAAAAGGTTAATTTGGGATAGTTTTCAACAATTTGAACATTTCTTAAAATGATGGTAAGATATTAAAAAAAGAATATTAAACATTTAAAAAGCATATTCCCTAAAACAGTGCTTTGAAAATCAATGTACATGCTAAGTTTGGTGAAGTGATTACTTGGGGACCAATTGATAAAAAAGAATTGAGAGACCCACAAAACTGAGAGTCAGGGGGCCCTGGAAGGTCATGGGTGGTTTCCCTGTTTCCTTGTTTCTGTCTCTCTTTTGTCCCTCTGTCTCCATCTGCATCTCTCTCTTTCTCTGTCCCCCTCTCTCTCTGTCCCTCTGTGTTTTTCTCTGTCTCTCTCTTCTGGGGACAGCCAAGTCCCTGCTTTCCCTTAAACAGCTTCAGCTGCCTTCAGCTCCCACTCCTCAGCTGGCAGGTGGTCCAGCCTGTCCACTGCCCCTCACTCCCCACCCCCCACTGCTCAGCGCCCCTTTACTCAAGGATTCTGTTCAGTCAATGTGTCTGATTTAAAATTCCCTGAGAGAGACTGCCTGGCTGTCTCAGGTCCGGTGTCTCTCTAACTGGGCATGGCTACACCTTCCAAGGCAGCGAGGCTTCTGTGAAAAAGGAGTGAAGCAGGAGGGAGGGGATGGCCAACCCAGCCCTCCCCTGCCCGGGTCCTGCCCCTTGCTCTCATGGGTCCAGTTCTGGCGATGCCCTCACCCTGCATGACCGTGCAGCAATGATCCCACCCCCCATGGGTGCCTTCCTGCCCACTGGCTCTGACTCAGGTCCATACAGCACCTTGATGTGCTAACACAAGTTCCTGGTCTGTGGTCAGCCTCCCCAGCTAACATCAACTCCTCAGGGCAGGGTTTTGTCTTGTTCAGCACTCCATCCCTGGTTCCTACAATCATACCTGAAGCTCAGTGAATATTTGCTGAACAACTAAAATAAACTCACACCCTCCTCAGTGGGAAAAACCCAAAGTCTCCTTTGAAAGCTCAGGCACAGCTAGACCTCAAGTGACAGCTAGTCCTCTGTCCTCATTTGTCCCTCCCACTCCTGCCATTAGGCCCCCTCACGCAGCCCAGGAGGAGAGGTAGGGAAAGGTAAGTCTCTTGTCTCTTTATTTTTCCAGATGAGCTTCAGAATTTTTTGGGCATGGTTCCCAAAAACTTCCACTGAGATTGTGATGGACATTGTTTAAATATATACATCAATTTGAAAAAAAAAAAAATGACATCGTTACAATGTATGGTATCATTGATGTATTACAATGTATTTCCTTGTCTTCTTTTATGACTCTCAGTTTTCATATAGTTCCTGCATATTTACTGCTAAAGTCATTTTCAGGGTACTTTACTCTCACAGTTGCTATCATGGCGGTATCTGCCCCCCTTCCACCCGACTCTTGTTTTCTAATTGTTCCTATGGAGGAAAGGAATTGATTTGTGAATGTTTACTTTGTATCCATTCACTTTAACTAAAGTTTTATCAATCCTAAGAATTTTTCATTTGATTATCTTAGGAATAAAATCACATTATCAACAAATGACAATTTTATCTCCTTCCTTCCCTTCCTCTAGTTGAACCTCTTTTTCAGCTGTTTTTTATTGCGTTTGGCAGAGCAGATCCTTTCTTAAATAAACCTTTCATTAGGGAAGACATTTAGGACTCCACAGAATATTTAAAGAATAAAAGCATGCAAGTGACATATCTCGATTTCTGGGAAACTGCCAATGCAGTACTTAGGGGAGATTTATTGTTCCCAGGGCTTATATTAGGGAGGGAAAAAAAAAAGAGCGAAACAATAAATCAAGTCGATACCTGATGAACTTTGTTCCCTTTAAGTTAGAAACCAAGAGAAAGGAGAAAAAGGAAGTAATAAATTTAGGCAAAATGGGGGAAGAAGAGAGAGAATTGATAAATTTAATCAATAGCACATGGGAAGAAATGGCCCTTCAGCCAAGTGGGGCAAAGAGGGATAGGATGGAGGAAGAGACTTGGGTCCCACCCGGCAGCCTGGCTCTTCCTTCTACTCAGATGCCGGGGGTTGGTGGGGAGCGGCGGGGAGGCAGGTGGGCTTGAGCTAGGGGGTTCTGTTGACCTTGTGGCCACCCACTGGCCATGAACTCTTGACTGGAGTTCTTGCCCCAGCCAGCCTGGAAGTTCGTGGGGTGGGGTAGAGAATGCTCACAGTTAGGACAGCACCCGGTGGACCCAGTATGCAGGGAGAGCGAGGTGCAGAGCTTGCGGTGAGCAGGGTGTGTGTCCTGGGTAAGCCCCTCTAGCCTCACGCTGCTTGTTGTGTCTTCCTTTCCCTCTGTCTCCTTGGTTTTAGTAACAGTCCAAAAAATTTCACCCTGATGGATAAAAGGTTTTGCCTGCTCCCCAACCAGAGCAGGTGGGGGTCAGATACCCTGTGCTGGGTATAGTTGGGGCACAGGTCAGCCAGTGTGGGCTCAGAGAGGGGAGACTGGTTATGCTGGGCTTACAGGTTCTTTGGGGACTGGTTCTTTTGAGGATTTAACGTTATGTTTATCTGAAGGGGCCATTCCCCTTACAGTCAGCCTTAAAAAAAATTAACAAGTCATTAGCCAAACTCTAAATAGGAGCAAATGCAAATTAATATACTCTGGAAAAAGGAAGGAACTAATACAAAACATGTTTTACAAACAAAATGAGGGGATCAGATTCTCAGCAACCTGCTTGCATGTTTTTGTAGCAAAATGGAAATTAATCTCTTCCCAGGGGCTCATCATCCATTCCCTCGGCTCAGTGTAATATGCAGAATTTTTTTTTTTAATAGAGAAGAAAAAGCTGCCAGCTGTTTTTTTTTTTTTTTTTTTTTTACGAAGCCAAGACAGAAGGACATCTTGGAGCTGGGTCTGTGGAGAGTCACTGGGTGGCCCCTTTGTTTTATGATGGAAGGAGAGTGATCTCTCATTTTCCAGGTGGGGGTCAGTGAAGAACATGCTTAGCAGGTGCTGGCTTCCCCTGTGTGCAGGGATCTGGCACAAGCAAACCAAGGGCGTCCTGAGACCTCAGCCCCTTCTCCCTGAGATTTTGAAGTTAGGGAGGCCTATAGAGTCATGTAACGGACTCTGGCCAAAGTTGCTTGACTGACAGGGCTATGCAGTTCCTGGTACAGTGTGGGCTGAGCCCGGAAGTCCAGCCACCCTGCTGGTGTGGAGGTTTGTGAAGATGGCCTAAGGAAACTGAGGCTTTGGAGCCCCAAAGAGGGGTACCCTTGGGTTAGAACCTACAGCGGCATCACTGCAGTGGCCCTCAGCATCCTGCAGACTTTGGGACGAGTTTTCAGCAGTGATGCTGGGTGATAGCATCGGTGGCAAAGACAGCATCTGGCTGCCCTCATCTGGGGCATGTTAGAGAGGCCTCAGGTGGAAGCACTGAGTTTCCTGCTAATAGAAGCCTGTAGACATGAGATAGGAAATTCAGAGAGATGTGACTCCTTTTTGTATGCTAAGCTGGTGGAGTGAAGTGCCACTGTTCCTCTCGGCACACTTAGTTGCTTCAGTCGTTTCTGACTCTGTGTGATCCCACGCATTGTAGCCCTCCAGGCTCCTCTGTCCATGGGGATTCTCCAGGCAAGAATACTAGAGTGGGCCCTCCTCCAGGGGATCTTCCCAACCCAGGGATCAAACCCAGGTCTCCCACCTTGCAGGTGGATTCTTTACTGTCTGAGCCATGAGGGAAGCCCATACACTTAGCACCATAGACTAATTTTCAGTATTTTGCAAAATCGAATTAGTTTGAGCAGCTTTTAGGAAGGAAGCAGATGTTTATCACAAACACATCTAAGTTTCAAAGTTTAGAATAGAACCACATTTTCTCTAATGGTCAAATATATCTTCCAGCTGGCTTTCCTTCCAGCTTTTACTTTAAAATAATGCTAGTGGCTATAACAAACAGACATCAAAATACCTAGGGCTGAAACATCTAGGAAATCCAGGTGGGTATTGTGCTTGGCTCGCTGGCTCTCTTCCAAGCACTGATGCCTGCACCCAGGATTCTGATCTCTGCAGCATGTCGCTTCTGGGGTCATCATGCTTGTCCTGAGGGTGAGGAGTATGAAGACCCATACATGGGAGCTTTCCACAGGCCAGGCCTGGGAGCAAGACATGTCATTTCTGCCCACAACCTACAGACTGGAACTCAGCTGCAGGGCCGCACCTCACCACGAGGAGACTGGGCAGAGACAATGAGAGATGCCTAGGAGGAAGGGAACACTGTTTGGTGAACAGATCACAGTTTGTGCCCCAGATGGCACACTGATTATCACAAGACATCCAGAGCACCCCTCACAGAATCTGGACTGGAAATGCCAGGTTCAGTGTAAACCTGGCGGAGCCCTTGGAACAGGTATGTTGGATGAATAAGTGAGCCATTGCTCTGTAGAGGAACGAGCTGATGACCGTGACCCTGGAGCCAACTCGCTTGTGGTGTTGAAGCTGGCTTGAGCGCCTTTTCAGTTGGTGGTTCTGATAGCTTGGGTCAAGGAGCAGAATGACATTCTTCTTTTTGTTTTGACCTCACCATGTGGCTTGTGGGATCTTTGTTCCCTGACAAGGGATTGAACCCACACCCCCTTCATTGGAGGCAAAGTCTTTACCTCTGGACTATTAGGGAAGTCCCTAGAATGACACATTCTTTAAGACTCACATCTGAACCATTGTTCTGGGCATGCCTCATAGCCCTTTGAGTGCCATCTGCCCAGGGGACACTGATGCAGCTCTGGCCCTTTGAGGCATCCAGAGTATTGCAGGCTGTGCTGAAGGGAGACATCTGTGCCTGCCTAGAACAGATGGGGTGGCTGTCACACACCCCAGGAGCTCCTATGTAACCTCCAGGGGTTCCTAGAGCATGCTTGTGGGGAACTTTGCAAAGGGGAGCATTCTTGGGAGTAGATGGGGGTTATTCCCCCAGAATACAGATGTAGGGAAAGAGTAAATTAGCTAAGATGACGGTGGTCAGGTTCTCTTGCCCCACGTTTTGTAAATACAAGATTATGTAACAGCTGAGATCACTTATATTCCTGTGCATGCATCATGGTGGACCTGCTTGACCATGGGCCACTGTGTTCTATATAAGCATCACCTGAGAAGCCCTTGTGGCTGCGTTACAGCTGTGTCCACTGGGTTATGCACGAGAGGAGAGAATACAGCATGTCTGCTGCTAAGGCTGCCACACCAGCCAGGAGAGAATAAACATGTCTGCAGTTCCTATGGCTCCTCGAGTTTTCTTCCAACTTCCCTGCTCATCCCCTGTCTACCCTCGGTTCAGTGAATGGTGTGCACAGTGAGGAACAGCAAGACAGTTGGCATAGGTCGGCAGGATTCCCAGCAGGTGGAGAAGCCTGAGGCGCCAATGGATGGAGGAAGCCAAGGGCCACCACATGGCATGTGGTACCAGTGGCTGTGGCCCTCTCGGCATGGGCCCAGTGGAAGACTGGGAGGTAGTGGACGGGTCACTGGAGAACATTGAAAAGGTGTTACGGGCAGTGAGTTCCCATTTGCCAGACAAAGTGGCATGGACTGCTGCTGACACTGTGGTGCAGATTTTCCAGACTTCTCTGAAAGCAAATATGGACAGTGCCCTGTGTGAAACCATGCAGGCGTGTGATGCGCAGAGACGCTTGGAAGAACTAGAGCAACGTACGCTGACATTAGAGCAAGAACCCTGTGGCCCTGAAGAGCCCAGCGTCTCTGAGAGTGAGGCAGTAAGGGACAGTGATGATAAACATTATGGAACGTTTTGAGACTGCGGGTCCCCACTGGTTAGCGAGGCCTGTTCTGCAGCAGGATGGGGCCAAGAAGGCATGGAAGCCCTGGGAAGCCCTGGGAGGCCTTGGGCACTGAGGAGGCCAGTGCCCGACTCTGCAGCCACGAGGAAGTAGGCCGACAAGGAGCAAGGACCAATCCCACTGGAGAGAGAGAAGAAAGGAAAAAGGGAAGGGAAACCACAGGGGAGAGTTTAGAGCTGGATCAGGGCCTGCCGAGCCCATCCCTGCAGAGCCCAGAGGAGTCCACTGGGTCTGCAGACAGAAACATCACTCAGGACGGCAAATGAAGTTCAGAAAATACAGTGAGGACCTGGACTTCAGGGTGGTGGACGACGATGGGGGAAACTATTGCAATGCTTGGAGCTGGCTGGAGGTCCACCCTCTCAGCTTCTACACTGGCTGGGCAGGCGGAGGAGCCTCCAGCAGATGGCGGGTGTTTTACAGACATCACACGAGATGTCATTTTGAACGATGCCCTGTCCACCTCTTTTTGGTTCCCTAACTGCTACCTCGATAGTGGCAAGCTTGGGGAGAGGTCGAGGGACGGCAGCAGGCAAAGGGGATAAGGAGTGAGATACACTCCGAAGAGGGCCGAGCTGGTAAAGGCCCAATCCGGGTATCGCAAATGTGGACAGATTTTCTGACAGCGGGAGTTGACAGGAATAAAACTGATAGACAGCCCAACACTCTGCTCCTGGAGCTATGGAGGCAACTGAGGCCGGAGCAGCAGTTTACCAAGTTTGGGAAGCACCCACAGCAAGAGATACAGGCGGTTCAGTTAGAAGATCACGTGGCTCCCAAGGATGTTCCTTTAGATGTCCTTTTCCGCTTTGAATAGGGCTCAGACCATGGTGCCCACCCAAAGAGCCCAGGCCAGGGACTGGAGGCCCCATGTAGAACTTGCAATTCACTGGTCACCGGCTGATGTACAGAGAGTAACAGCCCTGGTTGACGCCGGTGCTGAACGTGGCCGTGCTTTCAGCAAGCTGAAGCAGTTTCCTGGCCCTAGAGCCTACATTGCTGGCTCTCGTGGCCAGATGATGTAGATTTAGTAGACAGTGTGCTGTAAAGGTTGTGCGTGGTGTGTTACTAACATCTGTTTCTCTTGCAGATTTCGGACAGTGTGAAAGCATTTGGAATCACGTGGTGGGCTGTGAACACCACAAAAATCCCCTCCTTGGAGGGGTGGGCCTCGTGCCTGTGGGGGGTTTTTCAGTCCTTGGGGGGAAAAAAAACGAAAGGCGGGGTTGCCCTTGTGGGGGCTTTCCTGCAATCTCACAAGGACACATGGTGGACTGGCCTTGCCCATGGAAGATAAAGGCACTCCAGTCCCAGTGGGGCTGTTCTAGCCCCATGAGGGCAAGGACTGCAACAGGAGTTCCAGGTGATACCTGGCATTGAGTTTTGCTATGTGTTGGGGGTGTGACTGTTTGTTGTTGTAGCATCTACTGCTGTTGCAGAAGGGGGGTTCAAAGGTCGGTGTTACTCACCAAGAGAATATTGCAAAAGACGGACTGTGCGTAGGTTGTGAGGCGAGAGACCCTGAAGGGGTAAGAGCAAATTAGCCAAGATGGCGGTGGTCAGGCTCTCTTGCCCTGCATTTTGTAAATACAAGGGAATGTAACAGCTGAGGTCACTTATACTACTGTGCATGCATGTCATGATGGACCTGCTTGACCACCGGCCACTTTTGATCTATATGAACACCACCTGAGAAGCCCTTGTGGCTGTTTCAGCTGTATCAACCACGAGAGGTGAGAATACAGCATGTCTAATGCTACAGCTGCTGTGCCAGCCTGCAGAGAATAAACATGACTGCAGTTCCTATGGCACTTTCTTCCAGCTTCCCCGCTTGCGCCTTGCCTACCCCGGGTTCAGCGAACCGTGTGCACAGTGAGGAACAGCGAGACACCAGGTAACTACCACGGGGTCTGGGGAAATGGGCCATGCAAAATCCAGAGCACATTGGTGTTTCAGGAGGCACAGTGGTCCCTTTGAGGCATCTAGCATCTGAGGAAGATGCTTTAGGGGCATTAAATTTTCTCCTGACAAATGCACCTGCCCTCTCAGTCCCTAGGTCAACAAGGCTCTTGCTTATCTCAGTAAGATCATTGCATGTTCCTCCCAGTGGATACTCTGGAGCTGGTCCTGGTTGACCTCTGTGTGGTATGTGCGTTGGGCTCCTGCTCTGGGCCAGGTGCTGTGTTGGGCACTCAGTGGACACTGTTTCCTGGGTCCATGCAGCCCATGGTGGGCAAGGTTCTGCTGCAGACTCTTGGCTCCAGGAGCAAGAGGCTTACTCTGGCTGCCGTTGGCTGCGGGTGCTCCTTGAGCGATCTGGAAATTCCTAGGTACTGTCTTCTGCAGTATCTTTTAAATGGCCATTTTGTACTATTTTACTGAAGGTGTTGGATGTGGAAAGGTACAAACTGCTTCACTGTGAATATTTTTATAGTCTTAAGAAGGCTTTCTGTCTCCATCACAAGGAATTTCCCTGAATCCCTCTTAACTGCCTGTAGCCTCCAGAGTGCCAGAGAGGTGCCCCCAACCTAAGTGGATTCCACTTTGCTCCCTTAAAACTCGATCCTTCTCATTATGCTGAGCAGTTTAACTCCCCCCACACTGGGTCCTGGGCCTCCCTGGGCACCCCAAACCCAATAATATTCTCTGCTAAACAGAGAGCTCCCCTAGCCCACATTTTGGAAGCACCGAAGAAGTGCCAGAGGCATTACCCTTCCCACTTTTTTTTTTTTTACCTCCCCCACAAGCAGGTTGTGTCCATCACCTCCTCCTCCACCCCAGGCAAAGGTGGTTTCTTTATATAACAGGACAGAGAAGTGTCCTGCCACACTCCAAGCACAGGGACCCTGGGCTACCCCTGCTTGAAGATGAGCAGTTGTAGATTTAGGGCAACTCCAGGACCAGATATCCTGTCATCTGTTCCAAAGAGGAGCTTCACAACATGGATGGACCTGAGAGTGTCACGCTGAGTGAAGTAAGTCAGACGGAGGAGAACTATCATGGCATCCCTTATAGGTGGAATCTAAAAAGAAATGACAGAAATGAACTTACTTACAAAACGGAAACAGACTCACAGACTTCAGGAAAGAGCTTACGGTTGCTGGGGGGAACCACAGGGGCATGGGATGCTTAGGGACTTTGGGAAGGTCATGTACACACTGCCATATTTAAAATGGATAACCAACAAGGACCTACTGTAGAGCACAGGGCACTCTGCTCAGTGTCATGTGGCAGCCTGGATGGGAGGTGAGTTTGGGGGAGAATGGATACATGTGTACGTATGGCTGAGTCCCTTTGCTGTTCACCTGAAATATCACAACATTGTTAATCAGCTATACCTTAGTACAAAATAAAAGGTTTTTTTTTTTTAAAAAAAGAGTTGCAGCTGGCCAGGCTTTCTGGCTGCTCACCGGTGCCTGGTCCCCAGCCCACCCCTTGACCAACTGAATGACTTGCTCCTTGTTTTTCGCAGTTAAGATTTCTGAAATGAAGTCTGATTGGTTCTCCTTTCATGCCAGGCACTCATGGGTCAGACGCCCACTCTGGCCAATCGGCTGTGGTCAGTGTAACACTGCCCGTGGGCTCCCTTACTAGGAACCGCTTCTTTCAGAAAGGACCCAGGGGTAGAGTGTGTTCCCTTTAGAACAGGGTTCCCTGCTGCTCCCAGGACTGACTGTAGTACAGCCCCTACGCATACAGTTACAAGTGCCAGAGGCAAGCTGCAAATCTGAGCATGCTCATGCCAAAGCCACTCAGTCCCTTGGTCTACACTGGGCTTTCAGACGTAGATATGGGAGATACAGGAAGAATAGCCAGAAAGGTAGAAATAAGAAAGTGGTATTTTTTTGATTCTCTCCTTTAGTATTGGGTTGGCCAAAATGTTCATTTGAGTTTTTCCATACCTGAACGAACATTTTGGTCAATCCAATAGATACATTGACAACCCTCCTATCAAGGGCAGTTATTAAACAAACCAAAAAAACCTCACACTGCAGAATAGTAAAAAAAAAAAAAAAAAAAGGCCAATAAATTGTTACCTGAAGTTTAGAAAAGTGACGTGAATTGCATATTGAAAAGTCAAGGGAATGGGGTGAAGTCATCTTAAGATGGTGGAAGGCCCCTCAAATTAGAGCCAGCTGTGCTCAGCTCCACACCTGGCTCCACACATGGGTCTGTCAGCGTGAGAGACGAGTCAGGAGCAGAATACAAACCAGCTCGGGAACCCACAGGAAGCAAGAGTCCCTCACCAGGTAGGAGTTGAAGTGGGAATGAAATGATATTAGCAGCTCTTTCAACTCTCCACAGTTCAACACTTCAGAGAAATCCTCAAAGGTTTTTTTTTTTTTTTTTTTTTTTTAAGCTTTCCATCCTTTTATTTTTTGAATTTTAAAAACTGCATTCTCCCAATCTCTGTCTCCTTTGGTCTCATGGTTATTTCCTGTTCCAGGCACCTGCAAAATAGTCCCTGTTTCCCTTGATTCAGACCTCTTGAGTATTTGTCCTGAGTTCCTGTGGCAACCTCTGAAGAAACATTAAATGATATTCATGGAAATATTAAGTGATTTCAACCAAGACTATCTGGGTTTGAATCCCCATTCAAATTCTCCTCAGCCTAGTGATGCTTTGCTTTTCTCATCTATAAAACAGGGCTAAGTATAAGAATCTCCTTAACACCCAGCTTTATTCTTCCTTCCTGACACTTTGCAAATCCAGTCCCCTCTTTCCATTCCCTGACTGCATTCCTGCACATTCGTCTCACAGGTCTCCCGCCCCTGGTCTCTATGCCTCCTGAAGCCATCAGGCTGGTAGCAGATGGAATTCTCTGAGTACTGAAGGTTCATGATGGCCAGAGCTGGAGGAGATCTTGGGAACCCACCCAAACAACCATCGTATGTGGAGGAGGAGAATGGAGGTTGTTGATGAAATGACTTGCAAGCTGGGGTTAGAATCCAGGACCCCAGACCTCTCCTAGCACTCTGTTATACTACACAGCCACTCATGAACCAGGAGGGTAAAGTTGAAGAAGGTAGGTTGGTGATGGCAGTAAACAAACCTTTGTTTCCAGTCTCTGACCCACGCCCTTTTTGGGGGGATGCTGAGTCATCCCCACTAGAGTAGGCACAGTGTGATTCTCTGCTCTGTGGCTCTTGGGTTTGGCCATGTGATTTTCTTTGAGCATTAAAATATGGGCAGAGGTCAGTTCAAAGAGCATCTGTGTTGCCACCCACCCCTCTTGCACTTTCTGATGTTTATCATGGAAAGAACAAACTCCAGGTGGCCACTGGTCCCAGAATGTGAGACACGGAGAACTAAACACCATCAAGAGCCTGAGGTAGAGCTGCTACAGCCAACCTGCAGACCTGTGAATGTGAACTCGATGGCTGCCGCTCTCAGTCACTGAGATTTTTGAGTATGTTTGTTACCAGCAGGACTCAGCAGGAACCTGTCTGATAACAATGTTCTCAACCTCAAAGGCTGAGTAGTGTCAATAGCAGAGTTCTGGCTGCAGGCATTGCCAGGGTCTGTGGAGTGAAATCCACTGTCCTTGGCGAAGGCTCCTCTCACCTGAAATGCAACCAATTTTTCAATCTGATCTCTTCTTTTCTCTGCCAATACCTAAGCCACCTGAACATTCCTCCCCAAGCCCAGACTCTCTACTCCACCTAATTCAGCCCCAGACCTCATGAAGACAACCAACCCAGTCCCATTCATCCCTCCTTCCCCTGAACACAGGTTGTCAGACAGCAGGTCACTCAGCCATGCAGTCGAATTCTCACCTCTCTCTCACCCCAGTGCCCTGCCCTGGCCCCTCCATCCTTCTGTGTTAGAAGCAGGGTCTGGCACAGCCCTGCCTGCCTCTCACCCAGATTCCCCTGTTGCATAGTCCTGGCTGCCTTGCGTCACCCCTCTGCCACTCTGTATCCTGGTCCATCCTCATGTTAGCAGGACCCAGGTGACTCCTTGAATGGAGGAGAGGATGTTGGAAGCTCAGGGGAAAAGCCCTCAAAGTGGCGAACAAGACAAAGCCGCTGGGGGCTTTGACCAGGCTGAACCTGGATGCCAGGCCTTTCCTGCCACCTGAACCTGGAGAGCCTGCTGGTGGGGACCCGGGGAAGCCCAACCTTGACACTGGGAGGTGACTTAGAGCTCACGAAGGCCCTTCTCTTCCTGGCAGGTGAGCATCAGGACTTCAGTGCATTCAGAGCAGAGTGGGAGGGAGGACCTGCCTGATCATGGCGAAGGAAAACAGCCCACTGTTTCATTGGAAGTATTTTACTGAGTAAACTTTTTCCTAGCTGGCCAGAGTACTCTAGAGGTGGATCACTCGGATCACAGAGGAAGTCCTCTGGAGGTCAGGGCAGCTCCTGATGCCCTGACTCAGAGAGTTGAAACCACCACCGGGAAACCTGACCCCTCGAGACCCCTGTCTGCAGTGCAGTCTAGAGAACCTTCAGCCCTCCAGGGCCCAAAGCTGGAGAATGTGCCTGAAGAGAGTTTTATTGCAGGAACCAAAATTTAACCAGTGGAAGGTCTTTTTAAACAATATACTTAAATTGTGCCTCCTTTAGCAGGCATTAAAATGGAAGATGGGACAGTGTTCTTGGCTGCGTTGGTCCGAGTCCAGGCTCCTCTTCAGGACTCCTCAGCGTGTGGTAGAGCGGATTTATTAATGTGCACATGTGTTTCAGGCCTGACAGTCTGGGGGCCCACATGTCTACACAGCAACAGCTGCCAACAAGCTGAATGGCACGTGGAGAAGCCTTTCCGAAATGAGGTCATTCTCTCCTGACCTTCTACCAGATGCCTGGAGGGAGCAGGGCAGTTAGAAAAGAGGAGTTTTAAAATGCTCAACGGATTTACCAAATATCTGGGTAAGAGACACTAAAATACTTTGTAGAGTTATAAAAGTTAAAATAGTGTGAAATGATTTTAAAAAATGAGCCAGTTCCAACAGATCAGTTTTGTTTTTTTTTTCACAATAGACTTTAGTTTGAGAATGATGTCAATACAAAATAAAGGGGAAAAGAGAATCATTTTTTGAAAATATCAACAAATGATGAAATTTGCTGGCCAGTCTTACAGAGGAAAAGTCCTCAGAATTAGAAATGAATGTGGAGACCCAGTCCCTGAGGCAGCTTTGATACCAAAACCTGAAAAAACAAACTTTTACCAAGATGGCAGAAAGTTACCAAAGAAGAATTGAATAAATGAAGAGATGTATTCTCTTTCAGGATGGAAAGTCTTTGTGGATGTTAGTTCTACCCCAAATGAATAAACACATTTAACACAATTCCTATGAAGAGCCATGAGAAAAATTTAACTTTATATAGGTATTGTAAAATTCATCTGGAAGAATAATAATTATCAGTTCAGTTCAGTCGCTCAGTCATGTCCGACTCTTTGCAACCCCATGGACTGCAGCACTCCAGGCCTCCCTGTCCATCACCAACTCCCGGAATTTACTCAAACTCATGTCCATTGAGTCGGTGATGCCATCAAACCATCTCATCCTCTGTGGTCCCCTTTTCCTCCCGCCTTCAATGTTTCCCAGCATCAGGGTCTTTTCCAATGAGTTCCAGGGTCTTTTCCAGTCAGTTCTTCAAATCAGGTGACCAAAGTATTAGAGTTTCAGCTTCAGCATCAGTCCCTCCAATGAATATTCAGGACTGAGAATAGAAAAGCATTTTTTTGGAAACAGCAATGAAATAAGAAGGCTTACCTTGTCATGTATTTTTAATTGAGATAATTTACATACGCTATAATGAACACATTTTAAGTGTACAATTGAATGAGTTTTGACAAATGTATACACCAACCCAGTCAAAATATAGAACATTTCCATTTCCCCAGAAGGCTCCCGTGTGCCCCTTTAGGTTAACCTTCGTCCAATCCCCCCAGGTCCCAACACTAGACTTGACTCAGGTGACCACTGATCTGACATTATAGGTGAGTTTAGTTTCACCTGCTCTGGAATATCATCTGACTAGGAACTTACAGAATGTTCTCTTTTGCATCTAGTTTCTTTCCCTCAGTGTGATTGATGTCTGTGAGATTCATACACTATCAGATATAAAAATTTATTGAGCCTGTAGAAATCAAAGAACTGACTCATTTGAAAAGACCTTGATGCTGGGAAAGATTGAAGGCAGGAACAAAAGGGGATGACAGAGGATGAGATGGTTGGATGGCATCACTGATTCAATGGACATGAGTTTGAGTAAACTCCAGGAGTTCGTGATGGACAGGGAGGCCTGGAGTGCTGTAGTCCATGGGGTTGCAAAGAGTCAGACAAGACTGGGCAACTGAACTGAACTGAATAGAAATCAAAACAGTGTCAGGTTAGCATAGGAATAAACAGATTGATCCACAGAATAGAAAAGAATCCAGATCTGACTCTAAGTTACAGTGGGAATTCAGCAGATAAAAAGATGGCAATTCAGATTAGTCTGGAAAGTATAGGTGAGTCAATAAATGGCCTTGGCTCATCACTGGGGGAAATGAGATTAGATTCCCTCCTTTCCTCTTGGGCTTTCCAGGTGGCTCAGAGATTAAAGCATCTGCCTGCAATGCGGGAGACCTGGGTTTGATCCCTGGGTTGGGAAGATCCCCTGGAGAAGGAAATGGCAACCCACTCCAGTATTCTTACCTGGAGAATCCCATGGAGGGAGGAGCCTGGTCCGGACACGACTGAGTGACTTCACTTCACTTCACTTTTCTTCTCAGGCTTTCCAGGTGGCTCTAGTGGTTAAGAACCTGCCTGCCAAAGCAGGAGATGTAAGAGATGCAGGTTCGATCTCTGGGTCGGGAAGATCCCCTGGAGGAGGGAATGGCAACCCACTCCAGTATCCTTGCCTGGAGAGTCCCGTGGACAGAGGAGCCTGGCAGGCTGCAGTCCACAGGGTCTCAAAGAGTCAGAGTTGAGAGTTGCAGAGTCGGACATGACTGAAGCCACTTAGCATGCATGCACTGTTCATCTTATGCTGAAATAAATGACAGATGGATTAAATATTTAAATAAAAACAAATCTGTCAAAGAAAAAAAAATAAGTAAAATACTTTATAGCCTTGAAGTTGGAGACATTTCTTTAAGCATTGATCTAAAGCCTATAAATATATATGTAAGACTGATAAAGATTCATTGTAAGATTTATCTGGCAAATTAAATCATCTGGGGAATGTAATTGCTACATATATGACAGATAAGGAGTAAATATGCTAAACAGCTTAAGAGCTACTGAAATCAATTAGGAGGCAAATACCCAAGAGGAACAGAGAAGGCAATGGCACCCTACTCCAGTACTCTTGCCTGGAAAATCCCATGGGTGGAGGAGCCTGGTAGGCTGCCGTCCATGAGGTCTTGAAGAATCGGAAACGACTGAGCGACTTCACTTTCACTTTTCACTTTCACGCATTGGAGAAGGAAATGGCAACCCACTTCAGTGTTCTTGCCTGGAGAATCCCAGGGACAGGGGAGCCTGGTGGGCTGCCGTCTATGGGGTCGCACAGAGTCGGATACGACTGAAGTGACTTAGCAGCAGCAGCAGCGGCACCCAAGAGGAAAATAGGCAAAGGATAAGAACAAGTCCTTCACTGAGGAAGAAATCCAAGTGGCCAATAAACAAGCAGTGAGGTTCAAAGAAACACAAATGATAGCAGTTGTTTAGTACCTAATTATTATTTTTTAACTATCTGATTGACTTCAAAAATGTTTCAAAGATTTCGCCGCCGATCCAGTGGTCAGGACTTCGCCTTCCAGTGCAGGGGGTGTGGGTTCCATCCCTGACTGGGGAGCTAGGATCCCACAGGCTTCATGGCCAAAAAACCAAAGCATAAAGCAGAATCAATATTGTAACAAATTCAATAAAGACTTTTAAAATGGCCCATATCAAAAAAATCTTAGAAAAATAAAAGACATCCATTTTTGGTATGCAGATTGAGACATCCATACATATTCTTCAGAAGCCTTAGTTTTGAGTGGTATTTTATGAAATGCCCTTGTGTGTGACCCTACTTGATCTTTAGCAGCTCCATACAGTAGGAAGGTGAGGTCTGATGTTATTTTACAAATAAAGAGCCCTAGGTTAAGTGAAGTTACTTTCCTGATGTCACAGAGATAGTAAGTAGTCAGGGGTTCATTTGTAGTTCTCTGAATGTTTATTATATCATGGCTTCTTCCTGGATATCTCAGTTGGTAAAGAATCCTCCTGTAATGCTGGAGACCCCAGTTCAATTCCTGGGTTGGAGAAGGGATAGGCTATCCACTCCAGTATTCTTGGGCTTCCCTTGTGGCTCAGGTGGTAAAGAATCTGCCTGCAATGTGGGAGACCTGGGTTTGATCCCTGTGTTGGGAAGGTCCCCTGGAGACAGGAAAGGCTACTCACTCCAGTATTCTGGCCTGGAAAATTCCATGGACTGTACAGTCCATGGGGTCGCAAAGAGTCGGGCATGACTGAGCGACTTTCACTTTCAGTTTCTTAGAGCCAAGCTGGCTAAATCTTTCTTCAGTGAATTTCCATCAGTTCATACGTTTCAGAATTATTAATGCTAATATACGATGCTCTCATTTCAAGGAAAATAAATTTGATGCCGTAAGAATTTCCAAGCTTGTTTCTTTTTAAAAATAACTTTATTTATGGCTGTGCTGGTCTTTGCTGCTGCGTGGGCTTTCTCTAGTGGTAGTGCCTGGGCTTCGTATTGCTCTGGCTTCTCTGGTTGCAGAGCACAGGCTCTAGGTGCACGGGTTTCCATAGTTGGATCACGTGGGCTCGGTAGTTGTGGCTCTCTGGCTCTAGAGCACAGGTTCAATAGTTGTAGTGTTCAGGCTTAGTGGTTCCTTGGCATGTGGGATCTTGCCAGATCAGGGATCGAACCCTTGTCTCCTGCATTGGAAGGCAGATTCTTTACCCCTGAACCACTAGGGAAGCTCCAATCTTGTTTCTTAATAAAACATTGCATCCATTTACTGTAAGACACAAGGGGCAGATTAAACATCTTAAGAAGAATGTGAGGATGACCGTCTTGTATTACTTCTGTAGTATGGCAAAGAAGCTATGAGTTATAGTGCCAAAGGTATTTTAAATTTGTGAAATTGATTAATTGGATAATCCCCTCCTTCAGCGAATACATATTGCACACCTGCTCTGTGACAGGGCTCTTTTCCCGACACTTGGGGAAGCAGAGATGAACAAGATAGGCAAAAATCCCTGCCTGCGTGGAGCTGAGGTTCTACATTTACTTTTCACATATTACAAAGCAATGTTTGTGCTAGTTTATAAAACACATGATGACTGCAATGTCTTAAATAATCTAAGTAGTATAAAAAGCAGATAATTTAATAAACATGAATTGTAGTGTAAAGTATACAAAAATGTTCACTATTTTTATTATGTTCAGTGTTCCTTGTTAGGGGTTATGTTTGCATTTTGTTCCTCTTCTCCTTGAGAAGGTATCAGAAAGCCTTCTTGGATTCGAGGGCAGTCCTCACCCCCATTAGAGCAGGAAAGGACACGTGGGTCCCTAGACTGAGTTTGCAGGAGAAGAGGGGTCAGGCGAGATGACTCCAGTCCTAGAGAAGGAACATAACAATGGCCTGTGCAAAGGGGAGGTAACCAGACCCTCTTGTTTCAAAGGTTTAAAAGAAAAAACTCTGACTAACCTCTTGGAGAATCCCTGAGAGACAGAGGACCTTAGTTGTAGGGCTTCTGGGAAACTGGCTTTGGAAAAACTCTGGGCATCCTGAACCAGCTCGTCCTGGGGGTGTGGTCAGGTATGTGCCCCAGACTGAGGTCCACCTGGTGGTGCTCTGCTGGCTGGAGGTGATGCCAGCCAAAGCTCCAGACCCCTATGTGCCCAGTGCCACCGGCAGCCCAAGCCTCTGTACACCTGGTCGTTGCTGAAAGACATGATGCCCTGCAGGCTCCTGGAGCAGTGGTGGTCAACCCCAGTCACACCCCAGAGCTTGACAGTCTCAGGGGCCACATGGAGGGGAACAAATGTTAGGGGTGCAGGTACCCGGACATCTGTCCATGGGACAGAAACACAGAAGGGAGCCAGGAGGACACTGGTTACTTGGTGATTCAAAACACTGACTATTTTGACATGGACACATTGGCTCAAGAAAGCTAAAGAGCTGTATGATGCATCTAGAATGTTGCGGTCCTTTCCCAACTGTGTGCCTGTGAGCTCGGCTGGTGTGCGTGTCAGCTGGCGGTGTCCTTTGCGCCTTGGATTTGACAGAAGCTCAGCCTGGGGCCCACCACACATGCTGAGCACTCTCCCAGGAGACTGCGCTAGATTCCTGCAGCGCCCGGTGGGGCCTGCTTTCCCCAGGTCACTGTGAAGTGACCCTGCATTGCAAGCAAAGTTCATGGCTGGGGCTCAGGCCTTCATCCCTCGTCCCCTCAAAAGCTGAGCCATGGGAGGGGATTTATGTCTCAGCAAAACATCTTCAAAGGTTTTGCATCAGTGTCCTTCCTCATCACGCCCCTCCCCCGCCCCCAACCACCACAAACGGAACAACTCAGGCAGCTCAGCCTCCCAGACGCCTGTCACCTTCTATGTTCTGAAATCTCACCTTTCTCTCAAAATATCAAGGTGTTTTTCTCTATAAGACAGCGCCTCTCCCATGGGGTCTCTGCTGCCAGCTGTTAAACTGAGAACAAGTTTACTTCCTTTCACCTGACATTGAACCTCTGAATCAGGAAGCACGACTGGACAAGGATGAGCTGTTTGATATCAACTGTTAATTTAAAAACCAGCTATAGTTATGAAAATATTTTATGTAAGCCTCTGGCGATATACTTGGAGTTTGTTAATGATGGATATTTCGGAGGTTAAAAGGTGCATGCCAGGGACTTCCTAGGTGGTCCAGTGGTTAAGACTCTGAACTTCTGCTGCAGGGGGCATGGGTTCGATCCCTGGTCCTGGAACTAAGATCCCACGTGCAATGTGGTGTGGCCAAAAAACAAACAAAAGGTGGAGGCTGTGTCCAGAGGTGGTAAGGTAACCTTTAACATTCTATGATGAATTGTACACTTTAAAAGGCAAATTGTACGATAGCTCAATAAAACTGTTACAAAAAGATCTTTAATTCTGGGATGGCTCCTGGTGAAGAAGGACCTGAGGCCCTCCAAGAGCTCTGTACTCCTGGGGGATCGTTCACTTGCTCTGGCACCACAGATGGAGGGGCCACTCCACTCTGATGAGGTGGCATAGAGCCCCCTGGAGGCACTACATTCTTGAGCACCCACCTGCTTCAGGAAGGGGCAGCACAGCCTTGTGCAGAGCCCAGCTGGGAGGAGAGCAGCCATGGAGGGAGGGAGCTTATGTCTTGGCAGGGGCGCTGCCTTGGCACTGGACTTGAACTCCAACCCCTGGGAGCCTGGGGAATAGTGTATGCCCCCACCAAGCTGCTGGGACCTTTGCTTTGTCTGCCCTGTTCCTCAGGAGGGTGAATCTTGTCCCAAGCCAAATTGTCCTCATGGGCAGAGGTGGCTCTCATGAGACCTCTGAACTCTGGCTACAGTTAATTGGCCCCAGGTAGGTATTTGACCCCTGCTAGGCCAGTTGGGGTCCAACTCTTGGACTTTTCTTTCCAGAGTGACCCCTGCCCAAGCCCCCAGACCCTCTGTGATGGTAGACCTGGGAGGGGGAAGGTGTGGGAACATCAGTGCTCATGGTAGAGCTAAGTGTAGCCCAAGCCTGACATCAGCAAACAAGTGGGACGGGGACTGGGGGTGGTGGGAGGAAAGGCATCTGGAGTCCTGGAAGAAGGTGAGAGATGGCTCAGAGGAAGAGGTGGCTCCTCCGGGGGCCCAGCCCTCATTTGGGGTGTCAGCCCCACAGCATTGGGGTACAGCCCTCATCTACCCGTTGGGCCTTTGCAAGCACAGCGCCTTAGACAGAAGGCTTAGAGTGGCCAAGAAGGGCCAGACTGAAGTGCCCAGTCCATCTTCACAAAAGTAGTCTGTGCTCGTCTCTTGGGAGGGCACTATCGTAACAATTCTTCAACAAGAGTAATGGACTTCGGGTCTTCTTGGTTTCGCTAAAATTTTTTTTTTAGAGTCATGGCCATGGTACAAAATTTAGAAAAATCAACAAAAGCGTCACCCATAAACTACTACTGACATGTTGAAAACTGCTGTTTTAATTAATTTCCTAGCGTTCTTTAGTCACTAAATCGTGTCCGACTCTTCTGTGACACCATGGACTGTAGCCCTCCAGGCTCCTCTGTCCATGGGATTCTCCAGGCAAGAATACTGGAGTGGGTTGCCATATCCTTCTCCAGGGGATCTTCCCAACCCAGGGATGGAACCTGCGTCTCCAGCATTGCAAACAACTTCTTTACCACTGAGCCACCAGTGAAGCCCCGTTTCTTAGCACGCAGTTTAGTATGACACAAACAAGGTGCTGGGATGGATAAACCTACACCAGTGGTTCTCAAAGTGTGGCCTCAGGAACGGCAGCAGCAGTGGCAGTGTCAGCTGGGGACTTGTCAGAAATGCTGAGTCTCAGGCCTCGCCTTCCAAAATAGAAACCGGGGTGGGGCCCAGCCAGCTCTGCTTGAATAGATTTGATGAACTCCAATTGGGGAACCATGGGTTTGAGCAAACTCCAGGAGATAGTGAAAGACAGGGGCGCTGGGCGTGCTGCAGTCCATGGGGTGGCAAAGAGTCCGACACAACTTAGCCACACTGAACAACAACAGTTGGGAAACCGTTGGTTGGCACCTTTGTGATCCCAACGCAGCCCTTCTACGTTACCACCAGAGGGCACCAGCAGGCTGTGATTTTCCCCTGCCTTGCCAACTTTTTCATTCTCTAAGGACCTGCGACAGAGACCTTGCAACACTTTCTTCCTTTTTAAAAATTGGAATAAAGATTGCCTGATGATATTTCGGTAATTATCGACAAACTTTAAATGCCACCGTGTTTGGGCCAAACTGAGCTGTCATTCTGGTCCTTGCTTGACCGTGGACCCAGTGTTTTGGCAGTGGTAGAACATACTTGACAGCACTCGTTTTGTTTGGAGCATCAAGAAATGCAGAAGCATTATGGGTCAGTAGTAAAGATGATCACTTAAGCTTTTCATGAAGATGGCGCCGAAGGCGAAGAAGGAAGCCCCTGCCCCCCCTAAAGTCGAAGCCAAAGCAAAGGCTTTGAAGGCCAAGGAAGCAGTGTCCACAGCCTCACACAAAAAATAAGATCCAGACGTCACCAACCTGCCGGTGGCCCAAAACACTGCAACTCAGGAGGCAGACCAAATATCCTTGGAAGAGCACCCCTAGGAGAAACAAACTTGACCACTATGCCATCATCACCATCAAGTCAGCCGTGAAAAGAATAGAAGACAACACACTGGTACTCACTGTGGATGTCAGGGCCAACAAGCACCAGATGAAACAGGCTGTGAAGAAGCTCTATGACATTGTTGTGGCTAAGGTCAGTACTCTGATCAGGCCTGATGGAGAGAAGAAGGCATATGTTCGATTGGCTCCCGACTATGATGCTTTGGGGAGAAGGCAACGGCACTTCACTCCAGTACTCTTGCCTGGAAAATCCCATGCATGGAGGAGCCTGGTAGGCTGTAGTCCATGGGGTCGATAGGAGTCGGACACGACTGAGTGACTTCCCTTTCACTTTTCACTTTCATGAATTGGAGAAGGAAATGGCAACCCACTCCAGTGTTCTTGCCTGGAGAATCCCAGGGACGGGGGAGCCTGGTGGGTTTCCATCTATGGGGTCACACAGAGTCGGACACGACTGAAGTGACTTAGCAGCAGCAGCAGCATGATGCTTTGGATATTACCAACAAAATTGGGATCACCTAAGCTGAGTCCAGGTGGCTAATTCCAAATATAAAAGTTTTCACTATGTTAAAAAAAAAAGATGATCGCTTAAGAAATGTTTGTATTCTATAAAAAGCAGGAGACAGCTCTTCCTTTTTGTTTCTCTGCATTTCCCGACTTTCTATAACCATGGCTGGGGGAGTGCACCCTGGGCCGAGAGCCTGGCTCTCATCAGTGTCCCTTCCTCCCTCTGGTTGCCTCTTTTTTCCCTTGTTGTTATTTTCCAATCAATTGCACTGAGGTGTAATTTACATATGGTGAGTGTACCCACTGGAAGTGTACAATGAATTAAATTCAATACACTTTGAAAAATGTAGTCACTGCCCCCATGGATTTTTTTAAAAGTGAAACTTACAGTTCAGTTCAGTTCAGTTGCTCAGTCATGTCCGACTCTTTGGGACCCTGTGGACTGCAGAACGCCAGGCCTCCCTGTCCATTACCTTCCTGGAGTTTACTCAAACTCGTGTCCATTGAGTCGGTGATGCCATCCAACCATCTCATCCTCCATTGTCCCCTTCTCCTCCTGCCTTCAACCTTTCCCAGCATCAGGGTCTTTCCAGTGAGTCAGTTCTTCAGATCAGGTGGCCAAAGTATTGGAGTTTCAGCTTCAGTATCAGTCCTTCCAATGAATATTCAGGACTGATTTTCTTTAGGATGGACCCAATTATTTCCCTCTCTCCATCTTCCTTCAAACACAGTGTTTGGTGGCCATTAAATCACCTGATAGGTCTTCCGTGATATCAGGGCTTCCCTGGTAGCTCAGTTGGTAAAGAATCCGCCTGCAATGCAGGAGACTCCAGTTCGATTCCTGGGTTGGGAAGATCCCTTGGAGAAAGGAGCGGCCACCCACTCCAGTATTCTGGCCTGGAGAATTCCATGGACTCTATAGTCCACGGGGTTGCAAAGAGTCAGATACAACTGAGTGACTTTCACTTTCAAGGCACCTGAGGGCCTCCAAGTGCACTTCAGAACTCAGATCAGTGGGCCCTGGGCAGGGAATCCCTTCTTGCAAGTCCCAATAGAAGGACAGGGTCCAGCAGTGACTCGGTGGGTCCAACTTGGTGACACCTCGCAGGAGCGTTTGGCTCTCTGCCTCATATGGTTGCTGACGTCCTTTTTCTGAGAACAATTCAGACCTCAGCAGTCTCTCTGTGTAGTTTGCAAAGCCCCTAGACACCTCCCTCGGGTACCCAGGTGCTCTTCCAGGTCACAGGGCTTTGCAGGGTTTTGAACAAGATACAAACGTAAAAGAGAAGTCTAGATTTTCAGAACTGGATAAATTTTATGTATTCAAAAAATTTTTTTAAATTTATTTATGGCATTCAGGATCTTAGTTCCTCAACCAGGGATTGAACCCATGTTCTCTGTAGTGGAAGCATGGAGTCTTAATCACTAGCCCACCAAAGAAGTCCCAACTTGCATATTTTTTTAAACCTACTTGTAACCGAATGTTTATCTAGGACTCAGCTGTCAAGTACTCATTTGACAAATATTTATTGAGTACTTATCATATTCTAGATGCTAGGCTTTCAGTGTAAACACAAATCCTGCCCCTACAAAATTTACATTTTAGTGCAAAAGGCAAGCAATAAATAAGCACAGAATATCATCAATCAGTTCAGTCTCTCAGTCGTGTCTGTCTGTTTGTGACCCCATGGACTGCAGAACACCCGGCCTCCCTGTCCATCACCAACTCCTGGAGTTTATTCAAACTCCTGTCCATTGAGTCAATGATGCCATCCAACCATCTCATCCTCTGTCGTTCCCTTCTTCTTCTGCCATCAGTCTTTCCCAGCATCATGGTCTTTTCCAATGAGTCAGCTCTTTGCATCAGGTGACCAAAGTATTGGAGTTTCAGCTTCAACATCAGTCCTTCCAATGAATATTCAGGAATGATTTCCTTTAGGATGGACTGGTTGGATCTCCTTGCTGTCCAAGAGACTCTCAAGAGTCTTCTCTAATACCACAGTTCAAAAGCATCAATTCTTCAGCGCTCAGCTTTCTTTATAGTCCAACTCTCACATCCATACATGATTACTGGAAAAACCATAGCCTTGACTAGATGGACTTTTGTTGACAAAGTACTGTCTCTGCTTTTTAATATGCTGTCTAGTTTGGTCATGACTTTTCTTCCAAGGAGTAATCATCTTTTAATTTCATGGCTGCAATTACCATCTGCAGTGATTTTGGAGCCCCCCAAAATAAAGTATGCCACTGTTTCCACTGTTTCCCCATCTATTTGCCATGAAGTGATGGGACTGGATGCCATGATCTTAGTTTTCTGAATGTTGAGCTTTAAGCCAACTTTTTCACTCTCCTCTTTCACCTTCATCAAGAGGCTTTTTAGTTCCTCTTCACTTTCTGCCATAAGGGTGGTGTCATCTGCATATCTGAGGTTATTGATATTTCTCCCGGCAATCTTGATTCCAGCTTGTGATTCATCCAGCCCAGCGTTTCTCATGATGTACTCTGCATATAAGTTAAATAAGCAGGGTGACAATATACAGCCTTGACGTACTCCTTTTCCTATTTGGAACCAGTCTGTTGTTCCATGTCAGTTCTAACTGTTGCTTCCTGACCTGTATACAGATTTCTCAAGAGGCAGGTCAGGTGGTCTGGTATTCCCATCTCTTTCAGAATTTTCCACAGTTTGTTGTGATCCACACAGTCAAAGGCTTTAGCATAGTCAATAAAGCAGAAATAGATGTTTTTCTGGAACTCATCTGGAACTTACAGAATATAGTGTCAGAAGAAAAATAAAGCAGGGTGAGGGCATAACCACTGTGTGGGTGGTAAGATGGGAAGATATTTCAAATAAGATGGTTCAGGAGATTACAGATAAGACAGTTGGGACGGTCTGGCTAAGACGTTGGCATCTGAGCAAAGACCTGAATAATATTAATAAGCGAATCTATCAAGAGAATATCAGCCCTGAGTATTCATTGGAAGGACTGATGCTAAGGCTGAAGCTCCTATATTTTGGCCACCTGATTCAAAGAGCCAACTCATTGGAAAAGACCAAAATGCTGGGAAAGACTGAGATCAGGAGGAGAAGGGGAGTGACAGAGGATGAGCTGGTTAGATAACACCATTGACTCAATGGACATGAATCTGAGCAAAGTCCAGGAGATAGTGCAGGACAGGGGAGCCTGGTATGCTCCAGTCCATGAGGTCTCAAAGAGTCAGACACAACTGAATGACTAGACTCACACACATGCCAATAGCTGAGACATTATTCGGACATCTAGCTCTCTCACAGAGCTCTGAATTAGGTCTTATCTCAATTTTACAGAATAAGAAACTGAGACTCAAACAGGCAAAGATATTTGTTTGACCACACGTCTCCTAAGTTGTTATTCATAAGTCCAAAGGATCAGAGAGACTTAGCAGATTGGGAACATTGTCAGAAGACAGATGGAAACCATGAGCCAGGGAAAATGGGCTTCGCAGAAATTAGCCCTGAATATTCACTGGAAGGACTGATGCTGAAGCTGGAGCTCCAATACTTTGGCCATCTGATCTGAAGAACTGACTCACTGGAAAGACCCTGATGCTGGGAAAGGTTGAGGCAGGAGGAGAAGGGGATGACAGAGGATGACATGGTTAGGTAACACCACTGACTCAATGGACATGAGTTTGAGCAAACCCTGGGAAATAGTGAAGGACAGGGAAGCCTGGCGTGCTGCAGTCCATGGGGTCACAAACAGCCGGACACGACTGAGCGACTGAACAACGACAACAGGGGTCATAAAGGCAGTCTTGAAACTTTGGTGGTGGCAAGGACGGAGACTGAGCAGCCATTTCTATTGCTCTTGAGCGGCGATGTGCAGGGAGTAAGCCCAGTTCTGAATGGGGCTTTTCCTAGAGGCCTCTCTCCTTTACCACGTGACTTGGATGCGACCTGTCCTGAGCACTCTGATTCTGGGACCATCTCAAGGGACAGATGCTCACATCCCCAGGCCAGCCACTTTGGCTTCGCTTACTGGAAATAAGAGTGTGATCTGCTCACAGCTCCCTGACCCTTCTGTGAGACCCCAGGGGTTTCACCCATGAGAGTCACTCATTTTCCCATCAGCAGGGATCAGCGCTGGAATCTTGAGCCTGCTCTTTGTTGCCACAAACTTTCAGTGAGCGCCTGTGATGTGCCAGTCACTGGGCTGGATGCTGGGAACATCAGGATGAGAAGACCTCAACCTTGCCCTTGAAGAACTTGCAGCCACTCTGGGGGAGCATCTTGGTTCTGCCCAAATGGGATTGTTCTCACTGGGAGCTAATGATGCCATCTGACTACCTGTTAGTCGGTGTCAATAGGCACAAAGACCTTTACCGCTTGGCTGAAGGAGAAAGAAGTCTGGGAGGGGATTAGTGCTAGGAGGTGTTGGATGGCCTGTAAGGACAAAGCAAAGGACGAACACAACAGTGTGATGAGAAGAGAGGCGAGAACCTGGGGTCACCGGCCACCCTCCGCCCCTGCCCCTCCCCCTATGGATTGACTTCAAGACCCAAAGACCAGAGCGGCTGGTAGGGGCAGCTGAAGGAGGGGTTCATGAGATCCGACCCAGCAGCACCGCTTAGGGATCAGAACTTCCCACACCTCAGCTCCAAACAGGAACGCCCAGCAAGCCTCAGAGTGGCCTCAGGGGGCAGTTTCCGTGTCCAGCAAGGTGGCATTCCTGGGGGCGGGGGCTTCGACAGTGTGAGGTGGCCAGTGTCCCCTTCGAGGGCTGTGAGCCATCGATGGTCCATCTGGAGGATGGGGAACGAAAGTGTTTGGAGATTTCCCTGAAATTACTGGGGTGACTGTGAGGGGAGGCACAATCCTACAGGCTGCGGTAATTCAGGTTGATGAGACCTGGCTTTCGTGTGCAGTTTGGGAAGCCTGGGCGCTCGTGTGGTAGAGCGTGCCTGCACCTCGTCTTGTACTGGATTGGCCAAGAAGTTCTTTTAGGTTTTCCCATAAGACGGTGCAGAAAGACCCGAACGAACTTTTTGGCCAGCCCAGTACTTTCTGCTTCTAGAGATTCACCTGTTCTGGACCTTTTGTGTATATGGAACCATTCAATACGTGATCTTTGTGTCTGACTTCTTTCACATGATGTTTCTAAGGTTCATCTATGTTGTGGCACGAATAAGAACTCCATTTCTTTTTATTTCCAAATAACATCCTGCTGTGGGAATAGACCAGGGGCTTCCCAGGCGGTGCTAGTGGTAAAGAACTCACCTGCCAATGCAGGACACGTAAGAGACATGGGTTCGATCCCTGGGTCGGGAAGATTCCCTGGAGTAGGAAATGGCAACTCCAGTATTCTTTCTTGGGGAATCCAATGGACAGAGGAGCCTGGCGGAATACGGTCTGTAGGGTTGCATAGAGTCAGACAGCATTGAAGCAACTCAGCACTCAAGCGCACACATGTGGCTAGACCACATTTTACTTATCTATCCACTAATTGATGGACATTTGGGTTGTGATGGACTTTAAAAATTTTTTTAATTATTTATTTATTACTCTGATAATTAAATGTTAGATAGATCAAAACATTTCCTTTTACTCATAGAGTGGTTCCAAGATCTATTAATCAAAATAGTTTTTACTAAATGGCAAACTTAAAATATAATAATGGCTTTCTTACTATAAATTAACATTATGAAGCTAGACTATTAATTATTTAATATTAATACTATAATTATATATTATAGTATTTATTATAGTAATTATTCATATATGTGGATAAGATTCTAAGCTTGGTATTAGAGCTAAATTTGATTCATTTCTTAGTATTAAATTTTTCACAAGCTTTTAAAACGCTAGTAGTATATCAGAACAAACTGAAGAAATTCATTTGAGATTTTTTTTGTTGTTGTTATTATGAATAATGCAGCTGTGAACACCTGTGTGTGTCTATATGCTTGTGTGTGTGTGTGTGCTCAGTAGTGTCTGACTCTTTTTGATCCTATGGACTGTAGCCTGCCAGATTCCTCTGTCCATGGGATTATCCTGGGAAGAATACTGGAGTAGGTTGTTATTTCCTCCCCTAGGGAGTTTTGTTGACCCAGGAATTGAACCCGCATCTCCTACATTGCAGGCGGATTCTTTACCACTGAGCCACCGAGGAAGCCCCTATATACATGTTCATACAAATAACATATATATGTGTATGTATACACACACACACACACACACATATATATATCTTCATTGCAAACAAGTACAACCAAAAAGTACAAGAAATAAAAGCAGCCACCTGAAATCCCTCACCTAGAGGTAATAGCTGTCATCACTGGCAGACATCCTACCAGATGTTATCCCATTTCTAGTCTCAGAAATTATCTAAAAGGTTTCTTTGAGTTTGGGCACTGCTTCCTCCCCGCTCATGGGTCATGGATCACACAGGAGAGGGACACCTTCCCCCCAGCAGGCCATGGATGCAAAGTTGCTGAAGGTTCTTTGGGTCAGTGCTCTGCAAAAGGAGTGTGAGTGCATCCCATGGCCTGGGAAGAAAGTATGTGTGTATACACACAATACTATCATACTTTTATTAACACAGAAGTGCTTGTATTTATTTGAGCCCTCAGTGGTAAAGAATCTGCCTGCAATGCAGGAGATGCAGGTTGGAGCCTTGGGTCAGAAAGATCCCCTAGGGGAGGAAATGGCAACCCACTCCAGTATTCTTGCTGGGACAATCCCACGCACAGAGGAGCCTGGAGGGCTACAGTCCATAGGTTTGCAAAGAGTCAGACGTGACTGAGCATGCACATGCTTGCACTTAATGTTCAAATAAATAATTATACTCAACCTTTTACTGATGGGGTATGTTCAGTGATGAAAAAGAGGTAGATTCGAGTGGATTTGGCAGCCTTTCTGCAGACGGCCGTCCAAAGGCTCCCAGTCCTTCTCCGAGCTGCCTGAGCCCTGGCGGCACTACAGCTTGCCTGCCTCTCTTTGCTCACATTCACAATTCACACCAGCCCTGGTGTCCACAGACCCCCCAAGTGACCCGAGCCCTAAGCCAGGAGAGGGAGCCCCGCAGTGCTTCTTGGGTCTCAAAGCCCACCTGGGGTCCCCTACCCCAGCCCAGGTAGAAGAGATGCCTTGGAGAGCCGGACAGCCCCAGAGATGACTGGTCTGTCCATTCTCCAGCTCCGGACCCACTACTCTTCGGCCAGAGGAGGACACGCTGCAGCTGTGAATTTCTCTCAGGAATGCAGTGCAGAGCTTGTGTCTGAACAGCCACTGGAGAAATGAAAGGTTTGGCTGACTCTAGTGGGGAAGCACACCTGTGCTGCCCAGTGTAACGCACAGCACTTGTACTGCCCTGAGACGCACACACGTGTACACACTCACACTCCATACACTGAACCTGAAATTCAAACCTCCGACACACACACACACACACACACACACACACACCCCATACACTGAACCTGAAATTCAAACCTCCAACACACACACACACACCCCATACACTGAACCTGAAATTCAAACCTTTCTCTCTCTCTCTCACACACACACACTCACCCTATATACTGAACCTGAAAATCAAACCTCTGACACACACACACACACACACACACATATGCTCACAACACCCCATACATATACTGAACCTGAAATTCAAACCTCACAATCGTGGGATGGGCCCGGCTGCCATGGAGAACAGGCCGTGGAGCGAGAAGCTAGCCCAGACTAAGATGTGTGCAATGGGGCCCTGTCTGGAGAAGTGGGTTTGGGTGGAAAAATCAGAATCTTTGATGAACCTGGGGGAACAAAAAGAAAGCTGAAGGTGTTTTGGAGAGAGGGTGTTTGGTAGCTGTAACATCCAGTGAGGGAGCTTGTCCTCAGATTATGTTAATAGAGACCCAGAGATGGCAGAGGAGGCAGGGGGAGGAGCAAATGGGCTGAATTCTTGTCCCTCATGTGAAGGAGCTCAGTGTTTGTTTGTGATTTTGATTTTGATAATAATATAAATGTGTGTTTAATAATTTTCATGAAAAACTAAATGGAACTGCTAACAGAATTAAAAACAGGATATCTACTTTCCAAATCATTGCAGAAGATAAAAGCAAGCACCAGAGTCTACAGAAGAAAAAAAATTAAATTAAAAGGATCAAAAAACTTTAAAGAACCTTAAAAACACAAAGTCAAAATTCAGATGAAAAAGTTGGGCCAAGCATAAGCAATAATGACAATAACTGTGAACAATCTAGTTTCCTTATTAAAAGGCAAAATGTCTCGAATTACATATTTTTAATCTAATACATTATAAACACACCTAAATTTTAAAAAAATACCAGAAAGGGAAAGAATCAAAGCTTGGGCAAAGATATCAAGCACAAATAAAAATTAAGTAGGGCTGTTACATTCACACCAGATAAAGTAGAATCTGCTAGGAAGTGGACAGCTCACATCAAAGGAAGGATTTAAGTGGTGCCTACATGTGGGTGCAGGCACTCGCTCCTGTTCCCTGAAGTCCAGGTCTCCTCCAATTCTGGGCACAAGGGAGAACTGTGCTTCCTCAGCTCCAAAAAGTAAGTTACGGGCCACGTGACTTGTTTTGGCCAGTTAAATGTGACTGTAAGTCTCACATCCTGGGTAGAAGCCTTCAGTTCCTTGAACTCCCAGCAGGCTCTCTTCTATGTCCCATCAACTGAGGAAAAATTCCTTGGTTTGGAGGTGCCACACTGAGCCATTGAATGGTAAGGAGCTGCCCTGGAGGGTTGCCCAGCCCCACGACAGACAGTGCAAGCAGGAAATAAATATTTTAACCCACTGCAATTTTGTGTTTGTTACCACAGCAAGACCTCACATTTCCTATCTAATATAAATACTAAAATTGAACCTTAATGTACTGAATAAATAACACCTATATGACTATTAAAATATAAGGACAAATAAACACCGTATCATTTCACTTATATGTGGAATCTAAAAAAATAAAACAAATATAACAAAACAGAAACAGACTCATAGATATGGAGAACAGCCTGGTTGGCGGGGGTTGAGGGGCGCTGAGTGAAGGATGTGAGGGGTGCTGAATGAAACAGGAGAGGGCGATAAGGAGGTACAAACTTCCAGTTATGGAATAAATAATTCACAGGGATATGACGTACAGCATAGGGAATATGGTCAATGATATTGTAATCCTTTTGTACAGTGACGGATCGTAACTAGACTTATTGTGGTGATCATTTTGTAATATATAAAAATACTGAAACGCTATGTTGTACAGGGCTTCTGTGATGACTCAGACAGTAAAGAACCTGCCTGAAATGTAGGAGACCCAGGTTTGATCCCTGAGTTGGGAAGATTCCCCTGGAGAAGGGTATGGCTACCCACTCCAGTATTCTTGCCATGGGGTGGCAAAGAGTCAGACATGACCGAGCAAGTAACACTTTCACTCGCATGTTGTAACGCCTTGTAAATCAATTATAAATGATAATATTAATAATAAAAGAAAAAACAAGGATAAACAGAAAAAAATCACGTGAATTTTTCTAACAACATTATCAGTCTTCAGGGGGCAGGAGGGCCGTGAAGGGTGTAGATGGTGTGGCGGGAGCCCCAGTGAGCCTCCAGACAAGTTCAGTAAAGATATGAATGTGGGACCATTCCTAGAGCGGAAACTGCCGGTCACACAGCACCCACACTTAATTTTATAGTTTTTTTAAATATTTTTATTTGTTTGCTTGGCTGTGCCAGGTCTTAGCTGTGGCCCGTGGGATCTTTGATCTTCATTGAGGCAAGCAGGATCTTTAATTGTGTCAAGCGGGATCGAGTTTCCCGACCAGGGATTGAACCCAGGCCCCCTGCATTGGGAGTGCGGAATCTAAGCCACTGGATTAGCTAAGCCCACAGGAAGGTCCCCGTGCCCATACTTTGGACCCAATCCTCTGTCTCCTACAATCAAGACAATCAGTGGCCTCCGGGGAGGTGACATCACCCCCATACCTCCTGCAGGACTCATTCTTGCAGGAAGGAGGTGTATGCAGGACCCCTGGCTCAAGCAACATCCCTCTGGTGCTTTGTGATTCTGTCTGCCTCCCACCCTACCCACCCTGCAGGCTGCAGGACCCAGGCTCCCCTGCTGGCTGGCTTCTGGTGGGTTTAGCCACCAGAATACTGCCATTCCCTCCTCCAGGGGATCTTCCCGACCCAGGAATAGAACCCAGGTCTTCTGCATTGCAGGCAGATTCTTTGCAGTCTGAGCCACCAGGAGAAATCCATCATGCATGTTGTTTGCAGCTGATTCAGGGATGAGAGCTACTTAGGAGGAGACTCTGTGGTGCTTGGGCCCCAGGATCCTGGGTGTCCGGATACCGTCCGCGGAGAAAATTTTTTTTCTTTCGGTGGCAGCTCCTTGAATCCCAGAATTCTCCATTCCTTGTATCTGGGCTTTGGAAGATATGCCCGCTTCCCTACCAGTGAAGCCCACAGTGGACCCGCCGCCTTCCTGCTCCTCCTACTCTGGCAGCACCCCTAAGCATCCTCTGGCAAGGGGTCGGCAGGCAGCCCAGCAAACTGAAGCACTGGCGAGCCCTGGGTACGGCAGCCCCTCACCCTCATTGACCTGGCATCTGAGTTCTGAGCTACGGAAGCGCGGTGAGACCGAGTAAGAGAGACAGCTCCTAGTGAACTCGGCTCAAAGAAGGGCCCCCGACAGTGGTGGAAATCAAGGGGTGGGAAGAAGGTCCCTTGTGTCCCCAGCTGGAACATGACTTCAGAGCTGTTTCCTTACCTAGGTGAGGTCACTGTGTTGGCCGTCCGCCCACCTGAGAACCCACTGCTCAGGGAAGAGAGGTCAGGGGCTCCGATGTCCGCAGAAAAGCCAGGTGCCACAGGTCACTTCCCTACCCTCAGTAGCAGCAGCATGGGGCTTCTTGGGTGGCTCAGACAGTAAAGAATCTGCCTGTAATGCGGGATACCTGAGTTCGATCCCTGGGTCAGGAAGATTTCCTGGAGAAGGGACTGGCAACCCACTCCAATCTTTTTGCCTGGAGAATTCCAGGGACAGAGGATCCTGGCTCCACTGGCCACTTTGCTACCCCCATCCCCAGCCAATTTTCCTCTGGAGACACTTGGACAGGCCTGCTGACCCCATGATCTTGGGGCCACAACCACTCTGGATCCCCCTGAGAGGAGTCATGCCCGCCTGGCAGAACCAGCCCAAGAGGCTCTATTTGTCCTTGTTTTCACCAAACTAGGGACAGAAGGCAGACGGGGGAGCTGTCCAGGAGAGGCACATATCAAGGATAGAGTAAGATTAGCTTGAAATGATTTAAATTTCCTGATGGCTTCAGGAGAAGAGGTTCTAAATATTCATAATTTCTCATGCAAGGCTCCATGGGGCGTATGAGCCAAAATTGTGAACAGCTTCAGGTGAAAAGAAAACCCACATCCCCCTCAAAAAGCACATCACACACACACACACACAAAAGCACATCACACGATGCAAATAGGAAACCAACCACAGAATGTGTTCTTTCTGAGATCCTTGGCCTTACCCCGCCAAGCCTGGAGAAAACCACCCACTCCATAATTCCCTGAACTGAGATTCGTAAGGTAACCGGACCCACTCCGCAAGTTACACAGGAACCTTCTGAGTCTCCAAAGCAGAAAGGAAATTTTCAGTCATTTGTTTCCTCTGATAACAGAGAGAAGATGGAGTAGAATTAGAGGGCCCTCTGTTAGCTAAATTTAATTTTAATTTAATTCACCACATCTGACTTCTCAGCTGTCCAGTGTCCTGAGCAGAGCTTCCTGACATGGCCAAGATGATCAGAATCACTTGGGACAAAAGCCACATGGCCAATCCTATCCTCGGAGACACGGATTCACTGGATCAGGGGGTGGGTGGGGGAAGGAATCTGTATTTTTAACAAGATTCCTGGAGGATTTGGATACAAATCAAACCAGAATTGGGAACATGGCTGTTAGATCCATTCAGAGGCAAAATCCTTGTCTCCACCTCTTCCCTCCTCCTCAGACTAATTACTAAAAAAGAAGTGCCGTGAGTAAATAAAGACAGCTTTCAAGATGTTCACGGAATGAGTTTTTTTTTTTTTTACATTTTTCAACTAGTTAAGACAAAAACATTACAATGATTGACTTCTTTCATTTAGTTACATAAATAAAATTTTTATAAATATCTCTTTATAAACAATATAAATAGCTTTACAACATAAATACATTTATGCATGACATGAATTTACAAACAGCAATGTTTTACAGCTGGTTTTGTCAGTCTCTTAAAAACTGTCCCTTGTCATCACGTTGGTGTAGGTGTGTGTGTTTCATGTATATAATATATATATAATATATAACTTTTTATTTTCATTAAAAAAAAACAAATGACAAAATCATACCCCCCTCCCTAAATAATCATAAAACAGCTGGTGTTGTGTATCCCCAGTACCAGGAAAAAAAAAAAAAAGAAAAGAAAAAAAGCCACATTGCGCTGGAGGTGCTTCCAGATGCGAGGAGGCTGATGACCAAGGGTGACCTCAGCAAAACGCAGCAAGTCCCCAGTCCTGAAACACAGAGGGCCAGGGGAACTCAGCTGAGCAAGCCCAGCCTGCAGGGCACATCTAGAACCTTCCTCCCACTCCAGCTGTAGCAGGAGGCGTAGTCCCTCCACCTCTGCCCTACAGGCCCTGACGGAGGCCTTGCTGCAGAGGGATAAGGCCCTTCCACTCAGGTCCTCCCCAGGCCCTCAGCCGTCACCTGTCCAAGCACAGGTGGAACCAGAAAGTCAGCCAGCCCTCCGCCCCCTCTGTCTAAGCGCAGGCGCTCAGTGGGACACAGTGAGGGAAGGGAAAGGGAAAACGCCCCTGCCCAATCCCCCCGCCCCAATTTTAGCTACGATACAGACCCTCGGTCACGTGCTTGCCTTGGCTTTGTAAGTCTGGGGGACAATGGAGGGAAGGGGGAGAGAAGCGTCTGAAGAGTGGGGAATTCTGGGCCCAAATCCCGACTCGGACAAGTACTTCCGGGACAGCTCTGGAGAGCTTTTTAGGCTCGCTTTCCTCACCCATAAAATGGGATAATAGCCACCTCCCAGGGCTGCCACACAGGGCACTGGCAGGGTGTCTGGGTCACAGCGGCCCAGTAAATAGCACTTCCTTCCCCGGCTGGCTTCTCCTGAGAACATCTCGCACCTGCCCTGGGGAGATGAGTGGTCGTGCTGGGTTAGCAGAAGCGTTTGATGAGGGCTGCATCCAGTCTCTGCTAGTGGGTATGAGGGTGAACGGGTGTGAGGGTGCCGCAGGACTGGAGGAAGGCCGCCTCGGAGGCAGGGTGGTGGACAGCGCGAGCAGAGGGTCCCTGGGTCTCAAGGCCTTGGTGAACTCTCCCCCAGCCCCCTTCTCTGGCCGTCCCATGTGTTTAAACAGATGACAGATGTCTGTGAGGTGTTCATTCAGGCACCCTCCACACCTCGTCTCTGTCATTAGCATTTTATAATCAAGGCTATAACCATCAGCGATAGTCATTTTGGCGGCTGGTTAGAGCCAAAGTCAACTCCTGAGTGGAGGCATGGCCACTGCTTCGGAAGAGCTTTCATCAATGGGGAACCCTAAGCTGTCTTTCTCTTTTTAGCCCAGACAGTGAGATAGCTTGGGCATCGCCACTAGGAGGCTGCTGGCAACAGGAAGGATGCTCTGCCTTCTCACGGAGATAGGGGTGAGGGTGGGGCTGAGATGGTTGTGGATGTTGGAGGTTAGTGTTCAGCTAAAAGAGAACTTCCAGGAAGTTGACAAACTTCCTCATTCAAAGGGGTCAAGAAGTCTTAGCAACCTCGATTCCTCCCTCAGGGTCCTTCTCCCCACCCCCACTTGATACCCACAGACAACCACATCTGAGAACAAGGAACCTACGGGATGTGCACGGCAGGGGCTTGACCTGATGCCAGGACCTTATCCCATCCTCTGCTAACTCATAATACCATTTGTTTGGATTCTCAAGTTGGAACTTGATGCTTAAATCACAAGTTGAAAGTCTAAGGCCTGTGGCTCCATCTCTTCGTTGCTGAGATAGGAGAGAATAGAACAAACCCATCACAAGGGTAGCTTCTAAAGACTGGGGCACATGTGCTAGAATCACAGCAAGTTAAGATCTCAGACAAACGAAGCCCTTGCAGGAGGAGCACACAGCCCAGCCATGTCTGGCTGCAGAGAGGAAAGATACCAGCTAAATGCTAGGGCAGGTGGGTGAGGAGTGCCCCTAAGTTGGGTGAGGCAGGTTTTGTGGATCATTGACAGACATTTTTCAGAGCCCCTTTGGGCATCTTACAGGCCCCAGACCATCTTTGGCTGGCATCTGGCCCTTAACATGCTCATGAGTTCATTTGGGGAGGTTCACAGACAACTATAGCTCAGGTGAGGTTTTCAATTTTTTTTTTTTTTTTTTTAGGTGAGGTTTTCTGTATCGAAGCCTCAGGCGTTGTGCTGGAGAGCTTCAGAGAGGGGCGCTCTTGTCCTCTGTGGGGGAAGACAGTGTGGACACTGATATGGCTTCTGGGATGAGAGAACAGCTTGGTCTGGAGTGGGACAGAAAGGCTGTGGGACAGGGAACGACAGCAGCTGGCCGCAGGCAAGGCTGGACACCGGAAAGGGTCAGATTCTAAAGCAGCTGAATGTCAGTTCCAGAGGTTGGATGTTGTTTGTTGTTCGGACACTGATGGGCAGCGGGGATGGAGAGGATGGGGAAAGGAGGGAAGGACCTTGGCCCAGTATCTTGCCAGGATGCAGCGCTCGGCAGGGGCAGAAGGTAGCACGGGGGTTTCCAGCCTGGTGCAGGGGTAGAAGGCCATGCCAGAAACCCGGGTGTGGAGCCTCCGCATGGTGGGGGTGGCGGGTAGCGGGTGGGGAGGAGCTCAGTTTGGGATATGTTTGAGTTTGAGGTTGGGGCAAAAAAAGATTTATTTTAGTTTCTGTTTCCTTGCCCTGAAATAGTGCCATGAACACTGAGGTTGGATCCTGAAGTCACATGGATTGCAGCAGCGTCAGGACCCTGGACAGGCCAGCTTGCCCACAGCCACGGTTTAGAGACCAGACAAGAACCAGAATGCTCTGGGACTGAAATGCTCCCTGGTGGTGCTAACAAGTGGCTATTCTGTATATTGGGAGGGGGCAGGTGTCACCCCAAGTCTGTCCCATCACAGGGACAACAGACCCAGGGAGCTGTCCTGACCCCTGGGCTGCTTACTACCCAGCACCATGATGCAGTGGCTGGCAAGTGAATTTACCCTTGACTTGTATGTATGCCCTCCTCCTTTGCTCCCACAAACCCAGGATCACCCCTCAACCTCGCCCCTCCCCCACCCCCAGTTGGAGAACTGGGGCCAATGCTGCTGGTTGCTCTGTGGTCCTGGGGTGGTTGGGACCCCACCAAGCTGTCTCTGATTCTCCAGAGGAAGTCAGATGGGTTCATCTATGCTAAGCCATTTCTGACCTTGCCAAAGTTCCCCGACTACTTTTCCCTCACTTTATCCATCTGTAAAATGGGATGATAAATGTTCCTGGGGTAAAAGTCAAGCACACACACAGTCCTATGTCCGGATGGGCTGGTCGTGAGGAGGAAAGCTCCCAGGGCTACGGGATCAGGGGGGAACCGGCCTGCGGGAGAGGGTACAGGTTTGGTTCTGGGGGCTTCGCGGGGGTGCTGGGTGTGCAAGAGAGCCCGGAGGCCAGGGTTGGTGGTACTCACCGCCGCCAGGGGTCGCCGCACTAACATCCCAGGCCGCTCATGGAGCCGATCCTGTCCAGCTTGAGGCCGAAGCAGCCCTTGGACAAACCCTTCTTGTTGCCTCCTTTGTATTTGCGCGCGTTGGGGTGCTCGTGCAGGAGGCGGGTCCACGCCGCCCGGGACTTGGTGTCCACGCGCAGGTCCCGAAGCAGTCGCGATCGGTCGTCCTTGAGATTGGCGCCGCCGCCCCCGGGAGTCTTGTCGCCTTTCTTCTGACCGCCGCCCGCAGCCTGGGGCTCGGCCACCTCCTCGCCGGACGGAGTTCGCGGGACCTCCAAGGGAAAGGACGGGTAGGTGAAGGCACGCGCCGCGGCAGCACGGGGGACTCTGCGGGGCCGCCGATGGTCCGGCGCGGAGTCCTGAGAACGCCCGTCACAGGTGCCCGGCAGCTCGGCCCTGCGTCCACCTGCCTCGAGGCCGCCGTGGTCCGCTCCCTCGGGGAGCCCTTTGCCCTCCTCTCCTTTGCCCCTTGCGGGGCTGACCACTCTGTGGTCGGGGCTGCGCATTTTTGGACGCTATCCTGAGTCCGGGCTTCGAGGGCCCCCCAGCTGTCCCCCGCGCGCATCTCAGGGGAGAGAGCCGTCTTTCCGCCCCCACTGCTCTCACCCCTCACCCCGGTGGGCCACACCCTCCTAGACACCCCAGCCCTCCCATTGCCCCTCACAGGTTCCGACGTCCCCGCGACAGTACCCACCTTTGGCGGCGCCCCGGGCTTGGCTTCGGAGGGCCGGAGCGAGAGTAGCGCGAGCAGCAGGGCGCAGGCTAGCAGCTGGGAGAGGTGCATGGTGCCCGTGGGGTGCCTGGGCGCAGACGAGCGGCAGCGAGGGTGCGCGGGGCCGGCGAGCCGACAGGCAGGCGAGCGCGGAGCAGGCTGGCCGGGCTGCGAGGCGGACGCGGGTCCCAGTGCTGCGCGGCGCCGGCTGGGTGCGCTCTGAGTCCGCGGCTCCGCTCGCGCCTTTATAATCCAACCTGCCGCTGATGTCATCCTCCCGCCCACAGGGCCGTCCGGGCCAATGGCACACGCGCCGAGGGCCGGGAGGGGGCCGCGGGGGCTCCCCCTCGGCCCCCACCCTCACCCTACCCTGGAGGGATCCCGCGGCTCGGCGGGCTCCCTCTGGACTGCTCTCCAAGCTGCAAAGCGGCGCGCACAAGGGACCAAGGATTGCAGGGAGCGCGCCCTAGCATGCCAAGCGTCCGTGCACCCGGTGCCCTGCGCACAAGCTTGGCCCTCAACCCACACGCTCGTCCTGGAAAGGATCAGTTTTCCTCTTTGCAGGTGCAAAGATGGGCTCAGAGGAATTAAATCACTTGACCAAAAGCACACAGCCAGAAAGTTGGCACAGTCCGAAATCCACCCAGAGCTGCCTTGTTGCCAATCTCTTCCCCGGGGCACCTGACGGGCGAGAGGCACCGATGCCTTGAGACTGAGGAGGCGGATGGTGGAGCGGGAGGTCGGGGAGGGAGGCGCAAGAAGACAGGGATTTGCCCGGGGCCGCAGGGGGGGAGCGCAAGCCCTACACCACAGAATGCAAGCTTTTCGCCTGCGGGTGAGAGCAAAAAAACAGAAAACTGCGGGTGTGTTTGAGATGCGAGTGTTCCTGCGTGTGTACCGAAGCCCCGTGTGCCGGACGCGGTGACTCTAAGTGCGTCCTCAGCCCGGGTCGGCTGCACAGAACGTCCCCGGGTCTGACCCGCCAGATGGCTCCCGTCTGCACCGGCGGGGGCGCGCCTGACCCAGTCTGCACCCACGCGAGGATCCGCAGCGCGGGGCTGTCGCTCCAGTGTCCTGTGCACCTGCACAGTCTGGGGCGCGAGCTTCACCCGACCCCGAGCCGGGTCCGGCTTCTGTGAGCCGTAACAGGTGGTCGCGTTCGCGTTCTCTGCCCTGAGTGGTTCCCGTCGTAGTTGTCGGTACACGCCCAAGTATCCCTGCCGCCCACGACTCCTTCTCCTGGAAAGGGCGTCTCCGCAGGCTGAGGAGTCATTCGGGATGGGCGGCGGAGACAGAGGATCCTAAGAACTGAGTGAGGTGTGGGAATCTATGACTCCGTGACTGCCTCCGAACAGGACTCAGCTGCAGAGCAGAGACCAGGGGAGGGCGCGCTGGCGGACCCCTGCGGCCAAGACGACCCGGAGGGTTGGAGGCACCAGGATGACCTTTTTCGGGGAAAGGAAGCTGCTCCCCTGCCTGAAGGCTACTGGAGTCAAGAGGGACCGGGAGAACCAGGTGTCTTCTGGTGGATCCCACAGCAGAGGCTGATGCAAAACCATATGCTCTCTCTTTCCCACCCTAGCATTCTGCGCTGGAAAGTGCAGGTGCCTTTGTTTAGGAAATAACCTACGTGTGAGGCCTGAGCTTGGGGTAGCAGATCTCCTGAATTCCAAGATGACCATCAGCAGTGTGTCCTTTGTGTTTTGATGAGTTGGCTCACCACCTTCAGGCAGCCACCCTGATTGCCTGTCTATAGTTGCACCAGGACAGTGGCACCACTCTTTTCATTTGAAGAGAAAAGAAGAGATACTGAAGAGGAAAAGGGAGGGATCGCCGGGTGGAGGATGGAAGTTCCCTCTCCTTTTTGTCTATTGGACAAACAGGATTGTTACCAACCTGGAACTTCTTTGAGATTTGCTTTGTTTATACAGGTTTAAGGAGCCAGGCAGATTGGGCCAGGCATGGGGTTGGTTTCCAGGGAGCAGCAGCTACATCCTCTGAAACCCCTTATTAAGGACAGGTTGGGAGCTTCATGGGCACCTCCTTCTGTCTGAATATCTGTAGGCTGGTTCTTCCTGTCTTCTTTGTCCCTTGTTTGTACTTGGTGACGGCTGGGTAACCATCTAGGTAGGTCTCCTGTCTCTTTGAGCTTTGAGATTACATGCAGTAAATCAACCCTGCCCCACCCCCATCCCAGGGTGGACAGAATCAACACCTTGGGCTCTACCTGCCCCCATCTGTGGAACAGTTTTCTGGTGAGCCCTCACTTCTGAACACTAGCCTGCGGTCCTTTGGGGCAGGTCAGATCCTGGAAGAGTTACTTGTGGCATGAGGCTTCCCTGGGACAGATTAGGGTTCAGTTCCTGCTTCCCTGGGGCCTGAGAGGTGGGATGGATAGAAGTGGGAGGATGGTGCTGGAGGGACCTCCAGGGAAGGAGGTAGTCAGCACATGACTGCCTTGGCGATGGAAGCTCCCCACCCCTCCTCCCCGTTTCCTTGCTCAGAAAGCTGCAGAGAAGGCTCTCTCTGCCTCCTGGGCTAGACCTGGGACTCAGATTCCTTCTTCCTGTTTTTTCCTCCATAAGGTCTGCTCCTTCTTGCTCTGGCCCCAGAGGCCAGGCCTGGGAAAGTTGGAACCACTGAGCAGCTGAGCGTGAGCTGTTTGTGGCCCTTTATTGAATGCCCAGTGTGATAACTCCTCTTGATGGCAAAGGAGAGAGAAAAGGTCACTGGGTCTCAGGAGCCTGGCCGTTCTGTAGGGACTCTTGTCATTTGTCACTTCTCCATCCACTGATTCCCCCAAGTATTCACTGAACATCCATGCAACCTGTAGGGTTCCATCCTGGCAGGACCCCCTCCCCCCAATCCCCAGGCAGCAGACACTAGCTTTGTGGGCTGAAAAGGACAATGGCAGGGACACAGGCAGTTTCCCCAGCTTGGGCTAGGAGGGCAAGCTTCCTGGAGAAGGAAAACTGTGTGCTGAGCCGGGAAAGGTCACCTGGCAGGCAGGAGGAGAGGAAGGAGAGGAGGGAGACGTAGATGGAAAACAGAGTGACTCCCTTTGGGTTAATGGAGGGGCATGCACCCAGGCTTAGAGCGGGCAGTGAAAGAAAAACACGAGTACTCAGACCTAGGGAAAGAAAGAGGGGGAGATCTTTGGGTGGGAGTGCCCAGAGGAGGGCAGACTTAGGAGAGAGGCAGGTAGAGACAAGGAGCTGGGGTAAAGAGGGGGAGGGGCTTGTCTTCCAAGGGTTGGAGGTGTTGTGCTCCTGAGGATGAGGAAGGCAAGCAGCTTAGGGGGTGGGGCTTGATTGATGGGGCCAAAGGAGAGTGGTCAGTTGTGGAGGGGACATAGAGAGGGAGTAGGAAAAGTCAGAGCCAGGCTGGATTGTGCCAAGCTCCAGGCACCCCAAAGTGGCATGCCTGGGACCTCTTCTTCCTCCTGAACCTCTGAGAGGTGGGGACATGGAGAGAAAAGACTCCATTATTATTGGCCCTTCTTCCTTTTTTCTCCTTCCTCCACAAGGGCAAGGTTAGATCCTTATGCCTACCATTGGTCGGCCCTTCCAGGGGGCAGTTGATGTTCAGTCCTTTACTAGGACCCTGTAGAAATGGGTGGCTCAGTGGTAAAGAACCCGCCTGTGATGCAGAAGATGCAGGAGACCCTGGGGTTCAGTTCCTGGGTGGGAAGATCCCCTGGAGGAGGGCATGGCAATCCATTCCAGTATTCTTGCCTGGAGAATCCCTATGGACAGAGGAGCCTGGTGGGCTACAGTCCAATCCACTCCAGTATTCTTGCCTAAAGAATCCCATGGACAGAGAAGCCTGGCATGCTACAGTCCATAGGGTCGCAAAGAGTCGGTCGCGATTGAGCACCCACGCGCAGAGATGAGAGGGGGCCTTGATGAAGTAAGAAATGTGTGTATAACCTTTTAGGAGGCTGGGGAATGTGTGGCTAAGAGAGGATTGTCCAGCCCCCTCCCCAGGATTGGGGAACAAGCGCCCCGTGTAACAGCGCCCCCTCCTGGTCCTGCGGAGGATTCTCAGGCACACAGAGGAGGGAAAGATTGCTCCGAGGCCCATCTGTTTTTCTCTGCAATTATTTCATCCCGAGGGGGCCCCCTTCCAGTTGCATAACTTCCCAGAGAGGACACTGAACAGGCGGTGAGCAGATCTCAAGTAGGCCGGGCCGGGAAATTGCAGTGGGACCCTCGCCAATCCCATCACTGCATGGGGCCTTCAGTTTCACCACCTGAATCAGGGGGAAAAGCTTTCCTTGCCTCCTGGATGGGGGCAGATGAGTCTGGAGGCCCCTTCTAGAAGTTTCGGAGTCCTAGACGAAGGCAAGAGGAAGCAGCCAGGGCAGAAGAGGGTTCTCAGTGTCAGTGCACCAGACACACACCCCCAGGTGGGAGGGCCCTGCAACCCTGAGATTCTCAGATCTGTTGGTGATGGGGACCCACGGAGGGTGCAAGGGCACCACATGGCCAGGTCTCTTTGAGCTTGGACCTCTTCCATGAGTCCTGCACCTATAGGGCCTGGGTTTAGGAGAGGAGCCAGAGGCCAAGGAAGTATCATCCATCCTTCCCAGGCCAGAAATTCCAGAAAAGCTTAACTTCATCATGCCGTGAGGTCTTTGTCTGACCCCAGGACACCCCCCACCCGGTGAACCAGCTGCCCTCTCTCTCCTTTCCCAGGGGCCCTGCCAGCACCTGCTCCAGATGGCCTCCAACCCCCATGTCCGACGCCGGCCCATGACGTCAGAGTTTATCCCTTGCAACCCCTCCTTTTTTTCCTTTTCAAAAATAAGAGACAGACAAGCCCTGCAGATAGGCTCAGTTCCCTGGGGGTAGTGGGTGGTGGTGGGGGACAACTGTTCCCTCTGTGGCTATCAACAGGCAGGTAAGGGAGGAGAGGCTAAGGCCTAAATCCTGAGAAAGTGAACGGGGTGGTGAGGGAGAGGGACCTTCCCAGCAGAAGACAGTTCAGCATCCTGACCTCAGCGTGGTGCGTGCACCAGATGTTTGCAGAGGGAATGGATTTGCTCCCAGGCTCTGTGCCCTGGGGACTGAGCTTGCCTTGGCTGGGTTTCTGCTATAATATTGGTCATATGGAGCTTTTCCAAGCAGGGAGCTACTTCTTGCTGGCCTGGGGGTCCCTGCGTGCAGTGAGCCCACCCCCTTGGTGGGTACCAGAAAGAGGCTGTCTACCATGTGGTCTTGGAGACAGGGTTTCAGATTTGTTGGAGGCCACAGTCTTCAAGGAAGGGGGT
Source organism: Bos mutus (assembly GCF_027580195.1). NCBI lineage: Eukaryota > Metazoa > Chordata > Mammalia > Artiodactyla > Bovidae > Bos > Bos mutus. The sequence goes on along the minus strand of NC_091618.1, from coordinate 16,261,878 downwards.
TTCTCCCAGGAAGAGAAGGGGCCCCAGGTGACTTCCAGAAGCCTCTTAATTTTGCCCTTTGGCAGAAGGCACTCTAGGATGGGCCTGCTGGGACCCAGGGCCACCAGGCAGCTCAAGGAGTCACCTCTCTGGATTTTCCAAGCCAGAAACTCCTCTGCAGATTTCTGCCCTCAGAGTGTGTGATCACCAACTACTTTCTGGTGAACAGTCAATTTATGAAATGAAAATGACCAGAAAACCCTAGCAACAGAGGGTCATGACCAAGCCAGATGCTCACAAGGCTTGGAGGAACATACTTTTTTGCAATCTGGTCTCCACAGGGATTAGAAAACACTTTTAAGCCCAAGGTCCATAAATTGTTTGAAAACCACCCCAGTGCCTGTGTGAATTTTTTTCTGAGCTTCATGTGCAATAATACCATACAACAAACCTTTTCTCTTGGATCGCCTGGGAAGGTCCCTGTGTCCCAGTTCAGGCTGGGCAAGGAGAAGAAGGGTCTTGCCCTACAAATGACAACCTCTTTTCCTTGTGGGTGAAGTAATTTAAGAGAGCAGGCCCCCGCTTTGAGTTGAGCAGGGTTTAGAACTTCAGATTAAGCAATTGATTTGGGGGCTTGGGGTGCTTGGAGATGGTGAGGAGGGGAAAGAGTCTGTGTGTAGTTGACGCAAGTCAGTGGGTGTTTGCTGCCTGGCTCTCGGCCTGTTGAAGAAGCTGAGATGCCAAATGCTTGTCCCCCAGCCCCCACCCCCACAGACTGCACTGGTGTGTGACCTGGAGTCCCCTAGCCAGATGGGCCAGCCCTAGTTTTTAAACGAGGAGCCATTCCTTCAGAGAAGCCAGGGCCATGCAGAACAGTCTTCAACATGCTGCAGGAGCACTTCTTTGGGCACCTAGGTCACACCTCCACTGTCCTGTGTCAGGGTTGTCATTGTCGCAGTGCTATTATACATGCTGGTGGCAGTGGCAGCCTCGCCAGATCCATTCTGTCCTGGCTTAGTCCTGGATAGGTTGTTTCCAAGCCTTCTCCACTACCTGATAGCCACCTGCCCCCTGCCCCGCCCCGCCCCGCCCTTTCCATGTGCTGTGTAGCACGTGGAATCTTAATTCCCCGACCAGGGATCGAACCTGTGCTCCCTGCATTGGGAGCAAGGAGTCTTAACCCCTGCACAGTCAGAGAAGTCCCTACACAATACCCTTTAAGTAGATTCTTTTCGTACTTGACCTACAGCCAGAGTCAGGATTCTTTCCTTGTAAGTAAGTACCCTGAAAGGCTTCCCAGGTGGTCCTGGTGATAAAGATCCTGCCTGCCAAATGCAGGAGACAAAAGAGATTCAGTTTCAGTCCCTGGGTGGGGAAGATCCTCTGGGGGCATGGCAACCCACTCTAGTATTCTTGCCTGGAGAATTCCATGGACAGAGGAGCCTGGCGGGCTACAGTCTAAAGGGTCACAAAGAGTCGGACACGACTGAAGCGACTTAGCATGCACACACAAGTACCCTGAATGATTCTCAGGGTTACCCAGGTGCTGGTGCCCACAGCCCGACCTCTCCAACATTTCATTCCTGGAATAACCAGTCTGCCAGAACCGCCCCCTGCACCGCCACCCCCTCGACAGCACCTGACGTGAAGGTAAGGACATCTGGGAACATTGGCCTTCTTCCTGTACCTTCAGTGATGGATACAAGGGTGAAGGGACAACACGGAGAGAAGCATGAGGAGGAGAGATGGAGTGGTTCCCCTATGGAAACAGAAAGCAAATAGTCAGGACAACGTTTGATGCTTGGGTCCAAGCTGCCTGTGCTGGCTGGGTTGTCCTGAAAAGTCTGTTTTAAATTATTTTATAAGATGACTAAAAATATCACCCTGATTCTGTGGGAGTAGACAGTCTCTGACCTGAGCTCACAGCCCGGTGGGGGAGAGTTAACTTCGGGAGAATGGATGTGACATAAGCACATACATATTACTAAATTAAGCAAATATTTCTAACTTCAGCACCTTCTTACCCTGTTAGATCCAAATGTGTTTCTCAAGCAGAAAAGTCTTCATGGAGCTAAAAGAAACACGGGGTGGTGAGTGATGTGTTATGAGAAAATCCAGGAAGCTGGGTGGTGGCTGAGTCAGGAAAGCAGGGGGTGGAGGGCTGAGAGTCTGCGCTCTGGGCTGGGAGAAGGGGCGCCGGGCTTCAGAGAACAGGGCCTGGGTCAAGGAGCCCAGAGGCTGGGGTCCTGCCCCTTCTTTTTACCAAAGGATCTTGACTCAGAGGGATTAAGCATCGTACGCTGGCCATCCTGGCCCCAGGACCCCAGGTGCTAGGCCCCACGTGGACCGTGGGCATGCCACCTCCTCTTCGTCCTCTTCGAGTTTTCGTATGGTGCGGCCTGCAGGGCAGCAGAGAAGCTGTCAGACAGGGATGGCCTGGCCAGGGCTGCTTACTGAGAACCGGCTGGGAGGTGAGGGTCATGGACGAGGGTGTGTGACCCTTGGGACTGGTTTCTGAGCCCTGCTGGGGCAGGACATGCTGTAGGACTGCCTGGTTTCAGACAGAAGGGCCTGGCCTGGACCTGAAATGCTGTGGGGTCTTGGTGTCATGACTCTGCAGAGCACTGTCTCTTCCCGGGCCAGTTGATGCCCACGGGCCTCTCCTCAGGTTCAGCACGGACAGTGGGGACCCAGCCCTGGCACCTGCAGGGCTTCCTCCTCTGCTCCTATCAGCTTCTCAGGGGCCTCCCGTGTCTCTCAGTAGCCCCAGCCTCCTGCCTGTCACAGAGTGGGCACTCCATAAATGCTCAGAGATGAGCGGCCAGCACTGTCCTAGGCCAGGGCAGGGGGGCAGCCTGGGCAGACACAGCCTCTGACCTAGTTGGGGGGAAGGTGCTGGCAAATGGGGTCGTGGAGGCATTGACCAGCTACTCGCTCTGCCCTCAAGCCATACTACTCGGGGCTCTTCAGGCTGCTCCAGTTTAATGGGTGAGCTGGCCAGACTCTACGAGTCACGGGGATGGGCTGGGAGCGGGCGCCCCCTCCCCGCAAGCATCTGCTGAGAGGAACAGCTGTCTCCACGCTGCGCTCGGGCTCCCGTGGGAACGTGGTGAGCAGCTTGGCAGAGGAGCGGACACGGCTCCCTGGCCACTCTGGGGCCAACCATGGGGTGGGAGTGGGACTTCGAATCCTGGGGCCTTTGTCGTATCTGTCAGCGGCCAGTTTTCCAGGACGGTACTGTCCCTCTCCTTATTCTTTTCTATTTAATTTCTGGGAGGTCTGGACGGGACAGGCCTGGATCGCTTGGAAACCCTGGGGTCATAAGGTCTGGGGAAACAGAGCTCTAATGTCAGGAAAGCAGCTTCGGTGTGTGTGTGGGGGGAGTGGGGTGGGGCAGGGAGTCGTGTGCAATTAGGTGGTCTGGGGCCACAGCTGGCCAGCATGGGAGGTGGGTTCTGAAAGTGCAAAGCAAGGAGCCGCCTGCACAGGAAAAGAGCCAGGCCAGGGAGACCCTAAGGAGATGATGCTGGTGGGCAGTCTGGGGGGGGTGGGGAGTGCAGCTGGTGGAGCAGAAAGACCCACCCTGGATTTCCAGCAGCGGGGGGCCTGGCCCAGAGTGAGTCCCTCACGCCCGAGATCCATGAGTGAACCGCCTTTGACCCACCCGGAGAAGGAACCTCGCTGTACTCCCCCAGCCATGCTCCCCTCCCCTGCAGGCTGCCAGGGAAACCACCCTTTCTGCCTCTAGCAGGGGTTCTCCCAGCCTCTGACCCCCTCCCCCAGCATCTCCTCTGGCTGACACCCACCTGGGAGGCTGGGGTTCAGGGCTGCTGTGGAGTCTGGGACTGAGACAGAAACAAAGACGGTGGCGCAGGGGTGGGCAGGGGTCTGTCTGGTCACAGAGGCTGAGCAGTTCTCAGAACAGGCAAGGCCATGACAGGGGTGGGGGGGCAGACTGGGAGGGCCTGTTCACCTCCAGGACCTTGGCCGTGCTCACACAAGTCTCTGTTCTTGTGCGGAACCACGGAGTGGGAGTCAGGGCAGCCCTGTGTCTCCTGGGGGCACGGGGCAAGGAGCAGGAGGCTGGGAAAAGAGCTGTCCCTGGCAGTTATCTGACCTCAGGAGGACTTGCCCAGCAGCGATGAGCTCATGGGCACAGGGGCAGAGCTGGGTGGTGACAGGAAAAGGATGGCAAGTGTTCGCTGAAGACCTGGAGGCGTGGGGTTTTCACATGAGCTCATGAGATAAGACGCGCCCCAGGCCAGGAGCCGGCGGGCAGCTGTGTCCTGCAGAAGGAGCCCCTGCTGCCTGCCCTGCTAGCCCTCTACCCTTCATACACCCGCTCTCACTTGCTTGGAAATCTCGGGCTGAGACCTAAGAATCCAGTCTGGAGATGACCTGGGCAGCATCCAGCTTACGTGGGTAGAATGCTGAAGGTTCTTCCTAGTTTTGGTTTCTTAATTTTTATGGTGTATAGTTGATTTACAAAGTTGTGTTAGTTTCTGCAGTACAGCAAAGTGAAACAGTTATATGATACATATGCATAGATCCACTCTTTTTTTTTTAGATTCATTTCCCATATAGTTCATTACAGAGCGTTGGGTAGAGTTCTCTGTTATACAGTAGGTTCTTATTAGTTCTCTGTTATACAGTAGGTTCTTATTCCTATCTGAGGGGATATTCCTGACCCAGGGATCAAATCCACATCTCCTGCGTCTCCTGCATCAACAGGTGTATTCTTTACCACTGCACCACCTAGAAAGCCATTTTATATGTGTATGTCAATCCCGATCTCCCAATTTATTCCTCTTCCCCACTTTCTTCCTTGATAACCATAAGCTTGTTTTCTACATCTGTTTTGCAAATAAGTTCATTTGTGAAAGTTCTTTTGTGAAATCAATCCTTTAAAAAAATAGAATATTTACCCAATGATACAATGTGAGATCACCAAAAATGTCAAACTTACAGCAAATGAGCAAATACCTCTACTATTCTCCTAGACTTTCAGATACTTCTGGCAAAGATTATGCTTAGTTAGAATCAATGTGCACTTATTACCTTGTGATCAACTTTTTCATGCAGTGTTATTTTGTATAATTTTTTCCATGAGTTTTTCTGATGCAAAGAGTGACTCACTCATTGGAAAAGACCCTAATGCTGGGAAAGATCAAGGGCAGGAGGAGAAGGGGGCAACAGAGGATGAGATGGTTGGATAGTATCACCAGCTCAATGAACATGAGCTTGAGCAAACTCCAGGAGATATTGAAGGACAGTCAAGCCTGGTGTGTTGCAGTCTATGGGGTCACAAAGAGTCGGACATGACTTAGTAACTAAACAACAACAAGTAGTCTGAAATAGTAATAGTTCACAGGATGTGGGCTGTCTTAAGTGTTGTGTGCCTGCAAATCATATAGGTAAAAACATCTTGATACGAATAGGGTTTTTCTTTGTTCTCCTGCCCTCCCTTCTTTCTTTCCTTTCCTCCTTCTCTCCCTTCCTCTCTCTCTTTCTTCCTTCAATCAGGGGAACTGCTGGTTGAAAGGTTTGATGGTGTCAGTGTGTTGTGGTTGGTAGCTCTTCATCAGCTCTGGGCCAATGGGCATGATCTGGTATATGTGCAGTGTATTCTTTTTCAAGTCCTCTGCTAACTCCACATCTGTATTTGTATTTGCCAGAGACTGGGCTTTCTTAAACTTTTAAAATCAGTTTCATATATATTTTGATATTATTTTTCATATTTATCACGAAGTGTTCTTCCACTCCATTGCTTTTCTTTATGTTTATATAGAGATGCTTGCAAATTTTAAAAATGTGTTCTATTCTTATAGCCTCCCATACTTTTTTTGTTGTTCGTAAGTATTTTATTATTATTATTTTTAATTTAAATTTATTTATTTTAATTGGAGGCTAATTACTTTACAATATTGTATTGGTTCTGCCACACATCAACATGAATCCACCACAGGCGTACACGTGTTCCCCATCCTGAACCCCCCTCCCACCTCCCTCCGCATACCATCCCTCCGGCTCATCCCTGTGCACCAGCCCCAAGGATCCTGTATCGAACCTGGACTAGCGATTCATTTCTTATATGATATTATACATGTTTCCATGCCATTCCCCCAAATCATCCTGCCCTTTCCCTCTCCCACAGAGTCCAAAAGACTCGTCTATACATCTGTGTCTCTTTTGCTGTCTCGCATACAGGGTTATCGTTACCATCTTTCTAAATTCCATATATATGCGTTAGTATACTGTATTGGTGTTTTCCTTTCTGGCTTACTTCAATCTGTATAATAGGCTCCAGTTTCATCCACCTTATTAGAACTGATTCAAATGTATTCTTTTTAATGGCTGAATAATACTCCATTGTGTACATGTACCACAACTTTCTTATCCATTCATCTGCTGATGGACATCTATCTAGACACTAATAATGAGAAAATAGAAAGAGAAATTAAGGAAATAATTCCATTCACCATTGCAATGAAAAGAATAAAATACTTAGGAATATATCTACCTAAAGAAACTAAAGACCTATATATAGAAAACTATAAAACACTGGTGAAAGAAATCAAAGAGGACACTAATAGGTGGAGAAATATACCATGTTCATGGATCAGAATAATCAATATAGTGAAAATGAGTATACTACCCAAAGCAATCTATAGATTCAATGCAATCCCTATCAAGCTACCAACGGTATTTTTCACAGAGCTAGAACAAATAATTTCACAATTTGTATGGAAATACAAAAAACCTCAAATAGCCAAAGCAATCTTGAGAAAGAAGAATGGAACTGGGGGAATCAACCTGCCTGACTTCAGGCTCTACTACAAAGCTACAGTCATCATGACAGTTTGATACTGGCACAAAGACAGAAATATAGATCAATGGAACAAAATAGAAAGCCCAGAGATAAATCCATGCACCTATGGACACCTTATCTTTGACAAAGGAGGCAAGAATATACAATGGAGAAAAGACAATCTCTTTAACAAGTGGTGCTGGGAAAACTGGTCAACCACTTGTAAAAGAATGAAACTAGAACACTTTCTAACACCATACACAAAAATAAACTCAAAATAGATTAAAGATCTAAATATAAGACCAGAAACTATAAAGCTCTTAGAGGAGAACATAGGCAAAACACTCTCTGACATAAATCACAGCAGGATCATCTATGACCCACCTCCCAGAATATTGGAAATAAAAGCAAAAATAAACAAATGGGACCTAATTAAAATTAAAAGCTTCTGCATACTTTTCTTTAATTACATACTTATATGGTTACTTGACTCAAATCTTTCTCCCCAAGGGCATCTATTCTCAAAGATGCCCTCTTGCAATCCCAGTACCCAGTCTGAGGAAGTCCACTACAGAGGTTAAAGTGGGGGCCATGAGGTGGCTTTGATTCTTGTGAACTGGGTATTTTTACCTACATTGTGGAGCTTCCCAGGTGGTGCTAGTAGTAAAGAACCCTCTTGCCAGTGTAAGAGACATGAGATGTGGGTTTGATTCCTGGGTTGGGAAGATCCCCTGGAGGAGGGCATGGCAACCCACTCTGGTATCGTTGGCTGGAGAATTGCTTGGACAGAGAAGCCTGATGGGCTACAGTCCATGCAGTCACAAAGAGTCAGACACGACTGAAGGGACTTAGCACACATGCACACACGAACTTACACTGAATAGATAAGGAACTGAGCTCACAGATGTTCAGAGGTCTGTTTCCTCTGAAACCCACACTTTGTCCTGACACCAGTGTCTCAGTAGACAGAGTGAGAAAACATTTTTATATTCTTCTGCTGTTGGAGAAGGCAATGGCACCCCACTCCAGTACTCTTGCCTGGATCCCATGGACAGAGGAGCCTGGTAGGCTGCAGTCCATGGGGTCGCTAAGAGTCGGGAACAACTGAGCGACTTCACTTTCACTTTTCACTTTCATGCATTGGAGAAGGAAATGGCAACCCACTCCAGTGTTCTTGCCTGGAGAATCCCAGGGATGCGGGAGGCTGGTGGGCTGCTGTCTTATGGGGTCGCACAGAGTTGGACACGACTGAAGCGACTTAGCAGCAGCAGCAGCAGCTGTGGGTTTATTTTTTTAATGGTTGTGTATGTGTACATAGCACAGGTGGCTGCAATGGTGCACAAGTGTGGCCAAGAGGAGCTACCCCACGTCCGAGGTCAGGGGTGGCGGCCGGGAGGAACAACCCCACGTCCAAAGGGCGGTGGCTGCGTGGGCACAGAAGGGCCTAGAGGAGCTATTCCACGTTCAAGGTCAGGAGGGGTGGTGGTGAGGAGATACTCCTCGTCCAAGGTAAGGAGCAGCGGCTGCGCGTTGCTGGAGCAGCCGTGAAGAGATACCCCACGTCCAAGGTAAGAGAAACCCAAGTAAGACGGTAGGTGTTGCAAGAGGGCATCAGAGGGCAGATACACTGAACCATAATCACAGAAAACTAGTCAATCTAATCATACCAGGACCACAGCCTTGTCTAACTCAATGAAACTAAGCCATGCCCGTGGGGCAACCCAAGATGGGTGGGTCATGGTGGAGAGGTCTGACAGAATGTGGTCCACTGGAGAAGAGAATGCAAACCACTTCAGTATTCTTGCCCTGAGAACCCCATGAACAGTATGAAAAGGCAAAATGATAGGATACTGAAAGAGGAACTCCCCAGGTCAGTAGGTGCCCAATATGCTACTGGAGATCAGTGGAGAAATAACTCCAGAAAGAATGAAGGGATGGAGCCAAAGCAAAAACAACACCCAGTTGTGGATGTGACTGGTGATAGAAGCGAGGTCCGATGCTGTAAAGAGCAATATTGCATAGGAACCTGGAATGTCAGGTCCATGAATCGAGGCAAATTGGAAGTGGTCAAACAGGAGATGGCAAGAGTGAACGTCGACATTCTAGGAATCAGCGAACTAAAATGGACTGGAATGGGTGAATTTAACTCAGATGACCATTATATCTACTACTGTGCGCAGGAATCCCTTAGAAGAAATGGAGTAGCCATTATGGTCAACAAAAGAGTCCAAAATGCAGTACTTGGATGCAATCTCAAAAACGACAGAATGATCTCTGTTTGTTTCCAAAGCAAACCATTCAATATCACAGTAAACCAAGTCTATGCCCCAACCAGTAATGCTGAAGAAGCTGAACGGTTCTATGAAGACCTACAAGACCTTTTAGAACTAACACCCAAAAAAGGTGTACTTTTCATTATAGGGGACTGGAATGCAAAAGTAGGAAGTCAAGAAACACCTGGAGTAACAGGCAAATTTGGCATTGAAATACGGAATGAAGCAGGGCAAAGACTGACAGAGTTTTGCCAAGAAAATGCACTGGTCATAGTAAACACCCTCTTCCAACAACACAAGAGAAAACTCTACACATGGACATCACCAGATGGTCAACACCGAAATCAGACTGATTATATTCTTTGCAACCAAAGATGGAGAAGCTCTATACAGTCAGCAAAAACAAGACCAGGAGCTGACTGTGGCTCAGGTCATGAACTCCTTATTGCCAAATTCAGACTTAAATTGAAGAAAGTAGGGAAAACCACTAGACCATTCAGATATGACCTAAATCAAATCCCTTATGATTATACAGTGGAAGTGAGAAATAGATTTAAGGGACTAGATCTGATAGATAGAATGCCTGATGAACTATGATCGGAGGTTCGTGACATTGTACAGGAGACAGGAATCAAGACCATCCCCATGAAAAAAAAAATGCAAAAAAGGAAAATGGCTGTCTGAGGAGGCCTTACAAATAGCTGTGAAAAGAAGAGACGTGAAAAGCAAAGGAGAAAAGGAAAGATATAAGCATCTGAATACAGAGTTCCAAAGAATAGGAAGAAGAGATAAGAAAGCCTTCCTCAGTGATCAATGCAAAGAAATAGAGGAAAACAACAGAATGGGAAAAACTAGATCTCTTCAAGAAAATGAGAGATACCAAGGCAACATTTCATGCAAAGATGGGCTCGATAAAGGATGGAAATAGTATTGACCTTACAGAAGCAGAAAATATTAAGAAGAGGTGGCAAGAATATACAGAAGAACTGTACAAAAAAGATCTTTACAACCAAGATAATCACGATGGTGTGATCACTCACCTAGAGCCAGACATCCTGGAATGTGAAGTCAAGTGGGCCTTAGAAAACATCACTATGAACAAAGCTAGTGGAGGTGATGGAATTCCAGTTGAGCTATTTCAAATCCTGAAAGATGATGCTGTGAAAGTGCTGCACTCAATATGCCAGCAAATTTGGAAAACTCAGCAGTGGCCACAGGACTGGAAAAGGTCAGTTTTCATTCCAATCCCAAAGAAAGGCAATGCCAAAGAATGCTCAAACTACCGCATAATTGCACTCATCTCACACGGTAGTAAAGTAATGCTCAAAATTCTCCAGGCCAGGCTTCAGCAATACGTGAACGGTGAACTTCCAGATGTTCAAGCTGGTTTTAGAAAAGGCAGAGGAACCAGAGATCAAAGTGCCAACATCTGCTGGATCATCAAAAAAGCAAGAGTTCCAGAAAAACATCTATTTCTGCTTTATTGACTATGCCAGAGCCTTTGACTGTGTGGATCACAATAAACTGTGGAAAATTCTGAAAGAGATGGGAATACCAGACCACCCGACCTGCCTCTTGAGAAACCTATATGCAGGTCAGGAAGCAACAGTTCGAATTGGACATGGAACAACAGACTGGTTCCAAATAGGAAAAGGAGTATGTCAAGGCTGTATATTGTCACCCTGCTTATTTAACTTATATGCAGAGTACATCATGAGAAATGCTGGGCTGGATGAAGCACAAGCTGGAATCAAGATTGCTGGGAGAAATCTCAATAACCTCAGATATGCAGATGACACCACCCTTATGGCAGAAAGTGAAGAGGAACTAAAAAGCCTCTTGATGAAAGTGAAAGTGGAGAGTGAAAAAGTTGGCTTAAAGCTCAACATTCAGAAAATGAAGATCATGGCATCTGGTCCCATCACTTCATGGGAAATAAATGGGGAAACAGTGTCAGACTTTATTTTTGGGGGCTCCAAAATCACTGCAGATGGTAACTCAGCCATGAAATTAAAAGATGCTTACTCCTTGGAAGAAAAGATATGACCAACCTAGATAGCATATTCAAAAGCAGAGACATTACTTTGCCAACAAAGGTCCGTCTAGTCAAGGCTATGGTTTTTCCAGTGGTCATGTATGGATGTGAGAGTTGGACTGTGAAGAAAGCTGAGCGCCGAAGAATTGATGCTTTTGAACTGTGATGTTGGAGAAGAATCTTGAGAGTCCCTTGGACTGCAAGGAGATCCAACCAGTCCATTCTGAAGGAGACCATCCCTGGGATTTCTTTGGAAGGAATGATGCTAAAGCTGAAACTCCAGTACTTTGGCCACCTGATGCGAAGAGTTGACTCATTGGAAAAGACTCTGATGCTGGGAGGGATTGGGGGCAGGAGGAGAAGGGGACGACAGAGGATGAGATGGCTGGATGGCATCACTGACTCGATGGACGTAAGTCTGAGTGAACTCTGGGAGTTGGTGATGGACAGGGAGGCCTGGCATGTTGCGATTCATGGGGTCGCAAAGAGTCAGACACGACTGAGCGACTGAACTGAACTGACTGTGTATGTGTATACATGTGTTTATTTAACTTTAATCTGTCTGGAATGTTCTGTGGTAAATGGTCTGAGTAAGCATTTGCTATTCACATGCCATTATTACCCATTTCCCTTATGAATATAGTGATAATTATTTCTTTCATCATTCTATTTTCACCTGATTTATTACATATTAAATATAGATAAGTGTGTTTACATCCTCTACCAGAAAGTTTTCACAACTGCCACATATGTTCTGTAGACTGGTACGTATTTCCCTGGTTTTGCCTTCAAATTAAAAAAAATTCCTGAACAGTTGCTTTTCCATATAAATGTTATTATAATATAAACTTTTATAAAATTACATTTAATTAGTTGTATTTTATTTCCATTTAAACTTTTCTTCCCATGTGGCTCAGATGGTAAAGAATCTGTCTGCAGTGCAGATGACCCGGGTTTGATCCCTGGGTTGGGAAGATCCCCTGGAAAAGGGAAAGGCTACCCACTCCAGTATTCTTGCCTGGAGAATTCCATGGACAGAGGAGCCATGGGGTCACAAAGAGTCAGACACAACTGAGTGGCTAACACTCTCACTTTCCAACTTTTCTTATGGATTTTTAATTTTATTGCATAGTGGTCAGAGACTAGAACTTACAATATTTCAAAGATTTGACATTTTCTTTATATTTGAATACATGTTATTTTCATAACTATTTCTTGGGCACTTAAAAATAGGACTGTTTTCTGTAGCATACAAAGCTTAATATATGCAATTTAATTAAATTTTCTATGTCCTTTTTCTTGTCAACTGATTTGTGATAAAGTACTAGGAGTGGATAAAACCCCCATTTATTTGATCAGTGACATTTCCATACTTGACTAGTCATTACTGTTGGCTGTGCCCCTCGGCAGCAAGTCCTCCTTTGGAGAAATCTTCCTCTACTCCTACCTTGTGGTTTTATTAGGGTCTACTAATCTCAGTGAGGAGAAGGAAATGGCAACCCATTCTAGTCTTCTTGCCTGGAGAATCCCGTGAATGGAGGAGCCTGGTGGGCTGCCGTCTATGGGGTTGTACAAAGTTGGACATGACTGAAGTGACTTAGCATGCACGCATGCATTGGAGAAGGAAATGGCAACCCATTCTAGTCTTCTTGCCTGGAGAATCCCAGGGACAGGGGAGCCTGGTGGGCTGCTGTCTATGGGGTTGTACAAAGTCGGACACGACTGAAGCGACTTAGCATGCATGCATGCATGCAATCTCAGTGACCTGTCTGTTTCATCACAGATAAGGGCACATGGTTTAGATCTCACCAGGCTCGGGCCTCTAAATTGGCCAATGACAGAAACCCAGCTCAAGCTGGAAAGGACTTTCTTGTTTGCATAGCTGGGAAGCCCAGGGAGGGTGGGCTGTTAGCTAATCCCAACCAGGTCAGTTCAGTTCAGTTGCTCAGTTGTGTCTGACTCTGCAACCCCATGGACTGCAGCACGCCAGGCCTCCCTGTCCATCACCAACTCCTGGAGTTTACTCAAACTCATGTCCATTGAGTCGGTGATGCCATCAAACCATCTCATCCTCTGTCATCTTTCTCCTCCTGCCTTCAATCTTTCCCAGCATCAGGGTCTTTTTCAGTGAGTCAGTTCTTTGCATCAGGTGGCCAAAGTATTGGAGTTTCAGCTTCAGCATCAGTCCTTCCAATGAATATTCAGGGCTGATTTCCTTTAGGATGGGCTGGTTGGATCTCCTTGCTGTCCAAGGGACTCTCAAGAGTCTTCTCCAACACCACAGTTCAAAAGTATCAAGTCTTCAGTGCTCAGCTTTCTTTATAGCCCAACTCTCACAACCATACATGGCTACTGGAAAAACCATAGCTTTGACTAGCTGGACCTTTGTTGGCAAAGTAATGTCCCAACCAGGTAAAGGGATTCAAATAGTGTCTCTTTCTCCCCACACCTCTCTTCTGCCTCTGTGGAATGACTATTCTCTCCCACCATGGGGGACCTTTCTTCATATGCTGGGAGATACCCTCAGGTATCTTCCTCACTTTATTGATAGAATATTATAGAAGGACCACCTGGTCCCATTTGACTTGAGCCTCCAATCACTGTGGCCAGGAAGATGGTTTTTCATAGACTGGCCAGTTTTAGCTCAAGTGCTCATTTCTGGGGCCAAGAGGTGGGGTGTGGAGATGCCAGCCCCAACAGAAACCTGTGAAATGAGGAAAGAATGAGTCTCCAAAGGAAGTCTGATACTGTTACCAGAAGAGGGAGGGAAAGGGGTGGTGAGAATTGAAGAACAACAGTGTCTACCACAAGTTACCTCACCCTGGCTATATGAATGACTGAGTGGTGGGCATGTGACTCATGCTAGGCCCTTTCAGAGAACTTGCAGGGATTTTCCCTCTCTGGAGCTGGCAGGGAAGAAACCTCTTTCCTGTAGTGCATAAGGTGGTCAGCCTTGAGCTGCTCGTGGGTGTTCAGTTTTGGGGGTTCCCACTGTACTGAAGCTGGGTGAATTTGGGGAAAAGGCTGAGGGCATTGGAACTTTCTATAGAAAGGAATTTGGTCCCCTCCAGCCCAGAGGGGTGGTGGTGGGGTTGATTTCCCATAGTCATAGTCCCCCAAGTGAGCCTCAAGCATTGTAATGTTTAAAAAATTATGAAGGTTTTTCATTATATTCTAACTTTTGAAAAATGAAAAAGGTTTTTTTTTTCCTGATTAATATGTGACTGGTATTGCATCACCAAGTTCACATGTCAAGATTTTTTATGTTAAGGTTGACCAGAAACTTCTGGAAATCTTCTTTCTTGTCCATTTCCTGAACCAGTCTGAGAAGATAAAGTCTTAAGTGGTCACTATAACACGAACAATGCAATGATGCAAATGGATGTGTGAGCCACCACCTCAAAACAGGCACTGTTCACATTTTAGGTGATATCCTTCCATATGTTTTTCTACATATATACATATAAAGAAGCATATATATATATATATTTATTATTTTAAACATTTTTTTCTGTTATTTTTTAATTGGAGGATCCTTGCTTTACAATTACTGTGCTGGCCTCTGCCATACATCAACATGAAGAACAGCATGGAATCATATACATTATTACCCTATGTAAAATAGATAGCAAGGGGGAATTTGCTGTGTGACACAGGGAGCTCAACCCAGTGCTCCGTGACAACCTAGAGGGGTGGGAGATGGGAGGGGAGATGGGAGGGGGTTAAGGATGGGAGGGGGCATCAGTGACTGATACCAGTGACTGATTCATGTTGATGGATTTTAAACTTTTTACTTTGTGTTGGGGTATAACCGATTAACAGTGTTGTGATAATTTCAGGGGAATAGGGAAGGGACTCAGCCATACACATACATGTATCCATTCTCCCCCAAACTCCCCTCCCATCCAGGCTGCCACATAACATGGAGCAGAGTTCCTGGTGCTATACGGTAGGTCCTTGTTGGTTATCCATTTTAAATATAGCAGTGTGTACAAGTCCATCCCAAATTGCCTAACTATCCCTTCCCCTTCCCCCCAGCCCCCTGCCCAGAACCATAAGTTTGTTCTCTAAGTCTGTGAGTCTCTTTCTGTTTCGTAAGCAAGTTCATTTGTAAAAGGTGCATATATTTTAATAACGAAGTGCTTTTGAACCATAACACTGTTTTGTAGTTTCTTTTCCCGCTTAACCACAAACTCTTGAGCACTCTGTGTGGCGGGTCGTGTGCTGAGCACTTGGATTGACTCAAGTCACCTTCCCATCCTCTTCATTTCACATGACTATATATAGGCATATGTCATCATTCTCTATGCATTCTATGTGAGGAGGTCTCAGCTTACTTAGTCACTTTCTTAGTGATGAATGTGTACGTTTTCGTATTTTTACTCTCATAAATGTAAGAACAGGACCACAGTTGAGCTTAGATCTTGCAGTATAGTGTGATTATCTTAACGGGATCAGAGACTCAGACCCCAACCCTGGAGAGGCTGGAGAGGAGAGGCCCCTGCAGTGAGTGGGTATTTCCTGGGGCAGGAAGTGAAGAATAGGGAGGGTAGTGGAAAAACATCCTTTCTCTGAACTCATGGTTGCGTCAGTGGGGCCTGGCTCTGCCGAAAGGAGAGGGCCCGAGCCCAGTTCTGAGGAGGGTGATGACTGCCCTTGGCCGAATGGAAGCAGGGGCTTCCGGTGAGTGACCCTGGCCTGGGGCTGGGCCCGCAACGGTCATTATGCTGCTGTCTGTACTGTGCTTGTTGTTCAATTACGGGCACCTTCAGGCAACCTGACCTCTGATCTCTGGGGGAAATTAGGAGGAGTGGGTCCCATGTTCTGGATGGCGTGCGTGGCCTAAGGAGACTGTGTCCCTGCCCTCAAGGCCAGATCAGGAGTAACAGGAGCATTATTAGGTTACAACATATCCATTTAAAAAGGCTTCTGATACATATTGAGCAACTGCTCTCCAAAAAGTTCCAGTATACTTAACACCCCTGGCACCAGCAGGGTGAGAAGCCCCTTTCAGAACCCTCACCCGCACTGGGTGTTGCAATCTTTTTTCACCTTTGTTCTTCTGGGGTGTGAGGAAGGACCATCCCACGAGCTTTGTTGTGGTGGCAGCATGAGTGGTTTTCTTTTTCCCTTTCTTCTTTTTAAAATATACCCTAGCCTACCGGGGAGGTTGAACATCCTCTCGTGAAGTCACTGCTAAGTCACTTCAGTCGTGTCCTACTCTGTGCGACCCCATGGACTGTAGCCCACCAGACTCCTCCATCCATGAGATTTTCCAGGCAAGAGTACTGGAGTGGGGTACCATTGCCTTCTCCTGTGAAGTCCCTGGCCATTTGCAAAGCTTGGTCAATTTCCACTTCATATTCATTGCTCATCTTCCTATTCAGTTCCGTTCAGTTCAGGCGCTCTGTCATGTCCGACTCTTTGTGACCCCATGGACTGCAGCACACCAGGCTTCCCTGTCCATCACTAACTCCCGGAACTTGTTCAAACAGTATTCTTTTACTCCTAATTGATTTGTAATGGCTCTTTGTGTGTGTGTGTGTGTGTGTGTGTGTATGCTCAGTCGCTCAGTAGTGTCTGACTTTTTGGGACCCCATGGACTGTAGCCTGCCAGGCTCCTCTGTCCATGGTATTTTCCAGGCAAGAATACCAGAGCAGGTTGCCATTTCCTCCTCCAGGGGATCTTCCCAACCCAGGGATTGAACCTGGGTCTCCCGCATCTCCTGCGTTGGCAGGCAGATTCTTTACCACTGAGCCACCTGGCTCTTCAGATGTCAGGAACATTATGCCTTTGCTTCTCACATGTAAAAATGCTGCTTTTCAGTTTCTGCTTTGACTTTTAAACATTTGTGAATACCATATGGAAGTCTCAGATTTTCATATAGTCAAATCCATCATATTTTGTCATGGTTTCTGGCTTTGGTGTCATTTTTAGAAAGGCCTACCTTTTCGCCTCCCAAGATTAAATAAACATAGCCTTCCCTAGAACTTTTATGGAGTTTTGTTATGTGTTGGTGTATGCATACATTTTTACTTCTAATACATCTGGAATTTATTAGGGTGTGAGGTAGGGATCCAGCTTTACTTTTTAATATGGAAAAATTTAACACAGGTGTTACCAATCACCTACCACAATCATTTAAAAAATCCAAATAAAGCATAAAACATCTAACTTTAGACAATTATTATTTTTTGATGAAAACTCCAGGCTAGCATTATTTGCAGAACACACTGCCAGACCCAGCAATTAAATTTTTTGAATTCCTTTATTAAGTTGTTTAGCTACAAGCCTGTCATCAGTTGAGAAAGTTTTGTCCGGAAAGCACTATTTTTAAGAAAAAAATTACTGATGCTTAGCCATGTTTTCCTGGCAGTACTTAGGTATGTACCCTAGCCATTAACTGGGTCCACACTAGCTCGTGGCAGTCAGTCCCTGTCACAGGAGGGTGTGTAACTTTTCACTCTCTCTAGTGCAGTATTGTGTGGGGCACAGTTGGGAGAGGTGAGCATCCAGCTTACCCAAAGAAGACATCAGTTTGGCAGAAACCAACACAGTATTATAAAGGAGTCATCCGTCAATTAGAAATAAATAAATTTGAAAAAAGACATCACGTCATTAAAATACAACTGAAGAAGCTTCATTGACGGGCCAGTGGTTAAGACTCTGCCCTTCCACTGCAGAGGGCATGGGTTCAATCCCTGGTCAGGGAATTAGGATCCTGCATGCTGTGCATAGCCCTGCAAAATTATATATATAATATAAAATTATATAATTTAATTTATTTTATATACTATTTAATATAAAATATTGTAATATTCTATAATATACTATGTGCTATGCTGTGCTTAGTCTGACTCTTTGTGACCGCGTGGACTGTAAGCCCACCAGGCTCCTCTGTCCATGGGATTCTCCAGGCAAGAACACTGGAGTGGGTTGCCATGCCCTCCTCCAGGGGATCTTCTCAACCCAGGGATTGAACCCAGGTCACCTGCATTGCCGGCAGATTCTTCACTGTTTGAGCCAGCAGGGAAGCCCAATTTTATATTATACTATAAAATATAGTATAAAATATTTATTGTATATATGTACACACACACACAAAACTTAAAGAGAAAGGAGAGCCGTATCCAACTGTTTTACTTTGCTTGAGATTCTATCCGATCAGTGTTTCTCTTTGTAACCAAAGTAGCCTGGTCCAGGGCCTTGGGTGGTTAAACTCTAGATCTGTGTGAGGAACTGGGCTCCTTCTGAGCACCTGGGGCTCAGATCCACACTGATTCTACCCCTGGAGCCGAAGCTAAGGAGAGAGCTTTAGACAAAATGATAAATGGTCAAAGCCACCTGAAATCTCTTCATGAAGTGATGAAGAATACGAGAGGACTCTGAGAGGCAAAGTGACCGAGAGCCCAACTGCTCCCAGAGGCCAGACGTTGGGTCACAGTGTGGATTTGCTCTGCAATACTAGCGTGCAAGAAATGCTACATTTTTCTATTTTTCTGGATCAGAT
The DNA here is from genome assembly GCF_027580195.1 of Bos mutus. Lineage (NCBI taxonomy): Eukaryota > Metazoa > Chordata > Mammalia > Artiodactyla > Bovidae > Bos > Bos mutus. Next base: position 16,243,272 of record NC_091618.1, on the reverse strand, counting down.
TAAATGTGGTTCAGCCTGCAGCTCTTCTACTGATAGGGTGGTCAATTTCATCATTGTTGGGAGTCAGTTGTCTACTCTAGGACTCCTCAAGCATCCTGGGGTGGGAGCCACTGGAGTCAGGCTCATGGCAACTCAGAGGGTTAAACTGGGAGAATTTAGTGAAGGGACTATTCACATGATAAAGGAAGTAATAGGGGATAGTGACAGAGAGCTAGTACATGAAAGAAGAGCCTTTCAATACTACTTTTAAACAAAGAAAGTAGCTACTGTCAGAATCATGGCCAAGCAGGGCAGAGAATGGAGAGGACAGATTTGGGAGGTGAGCGGGTAAGTGGAGAATAACCAGCATGAGGACCCGTGGGATTGCTGAAAGAAACCCTCCCCTCAGGCTGTGGTCACTCCGGGTTCCCGTGCCCTGTTGTAGGGAATCGAGTCCTCCCAGGCAGGACTCACTCCCATCTCTGATCATCCAGGTCGAATGGCACCTGCCCAGGCCCCCAGGGCTTGGCTGTGTGTGCACAGGAAAGGCTGCACTTCCTTGGGGCGCTGGTGCTCTCCCTGGACACTCCGGCAACATGGGGAGGCAGCCCCCCTTCCCTTCTCTCTCAGGGACCCCTGTGGGAGAGCTCACCTCCAACGTGGCAGCAGAGGCAGTAGAAAGTTTGCACTAGCATTACAGGGACTGTGTTTCGGAGCCACTGCTGGGGCTCCCCTGGTGTCAGGAGCTACAGTTGTACCACGGCCTGCAAGGCCAGGGGCTGGGTCCACCTCGGCATAGGGGCTACAGGGTGGGAGGCACCAAGGCCCGTGAGTGAGGCTGAAAGTGGGAGCAGAGGTGGGGTGGAGATCTAAAGTGGTTAAGGATTCTGGTCTTGACGGACTGTATTTCTGCTTCCCCAGCAGGTTGCCAGAGGGGAACCAGGAGGACAGATTCAGGATGTAGGCAAGCACCCCAGGAGGCCCTGACAGATTAGGGAAGGCTTCACCCTCAAAGCGACTGGCCTTCCTGCTGGCAAGGCGGGGAGGCCCCAAAGGCAGGGTGACGTGGCGCTGAATGAATATGGGATCTTCCTTGCCTGCCAAGCAGGCCATGTCTATGGCTTTCCCATTACCTTGGTTTTGATATTGTGAAAATAATCAGTGTTTCTTGGGAAAACAGAAATGGATGCATGAAGTCCATGAACTTGCCTATATAAACCTGAAATTGAACAAAACCTGGAACTGTAATTGCCTTTTGAAAAGTCACCTTATCTGGTGGAGAGCTTTGAGTTTAGCCAATCACAAGGAAACCTCCTTTTTATGATATTGTCCCTGTGAAAAACAGAGTGCCAAATTTTTATCATAAGTCTACGCTTTGGACAAGCTTACATCTCTGGAAGGAGAAATTCACTTGGCATTTTGAAAAGTTGCCCCAGAGGCAAGAAATCTTCTCATTTTTCAGTGACTCAATACAAGTTTATAGAAATATTACAGGCACGCTTCAGAGATATTGTGGGTTTGGTTCCAGAACACTACAATAAAGCCATATCACAATAAAGCAAGTCAAATGAATTTTTTGATTTCCCACTGCACATAAAAGTTATATTTATACTATACTGTAGTCTATTAAGTGTGCAATAGCATTATCTCTAAAAAAAAAGTACATACCTACCTTAATGTAAAAATACTTTATTGCTAAAAAGTGCTAACCATCATCTGAACCTTCAGTGAGTCACAGTAATAACATCAAAGATCCCTAATCACTGATGCCTAGACTACAGCAATGATGAGAAAGTCAGTGGTATCATGACACCAGAATGTGACCCAGAAACACGCATCTGTACTGTGTCTGGAGAGAAGCGAGGTAGTGTGGTCCCTCTCAGGCCTGGCTGCCTGTACCTGCAGACCTTGAGCTGGTGGGGAAACCTAGCTCAGGGTGAGGGGGAAGAAGCCCTTAGTTTCCTCCAGAGGCTGACTGATTTGGGGTCAGCATGGTCACCTCACAGGTAGCAGCTCCCTGGGGGCAGAAGGAACCAAAAGCAGGAATGGAAGGAGAGACTGGCCTCCAGGCTGCAACTCCCCCAAATGTGGGAGTTTCTTTGTCTTCGTCTCTCCCAAGAATCCCTCCACTCACCAAAGATGCCCCTCCCCAGAGTGTGTTTTCTTAATATGTTCAGTGGCAAAGTGAGAACACTGTGTTAAAAAAAATAAACCCACTGGCAGTTTCCTGGCAGTCCAGTGGTTATGGCTGAATTCTCACTGCTGAGGGACTGGGTTCAATCCCTGGTCAGGGAACTAAGATCCTGCAAGCCACGCAACATGGCCAACAAACAAACAAACAAACAAACAATCACCACGCATGCTAAGTTGCTTTAGTTGTATCCAACTTTTTGTGACCCTATGATCTGTAGCTCACCAGGCTCCTCTGTCCACAGGAATTTCCCAGGCAAGAATACTGCAATGGGTTGCCATGCCCTCTTCCAGGGGATCTTCCCAACCTAGGGATTGAACCTGTGTCTCTTATGTCTTCTGAACTGGCAGGCAGGTTCTTTACCACTGGCCCCGTCAGGGAAATCCAAACAAAAACCCCATGTCTGGAAATAGGTATTTTCAGACTGAAAACTTGTTCTTCTCTGCAGATAGATGGCCTGGCTGGTAGGGAAGATGTTGGCCAATATTTTCGAACAGAGTTCAGGGATGATTTTTCTTCAAGAAGAACAAAACCATGACGCCTGAACCAGGTGAGTGAGTTCACTGTCTATCTTTTCTCTCCATGGTTGAATACTTGCCATCCATAATGTTTAGACAAAAGTATAAATGCTTTTACAGCTTCTGACAAGATACCACTGGTGAATATGATGCTTGATATTTAGTCAAAAATTCTCAGGGACAGAATCAGGCAGTGGGAAGCCCCAGGCTTCCACCTCATGCCTGTCTGCAGGGCCCAGCCCTGTGGATGGACTCCTTGCAGTTGCAGGAGAGATTCTAAGCTGGTAGCCAGAAAAACAGCCTGATCCAAAGAGGGGAAAACAGGAAGGGGGAGCTAAGATGCAGATCTGAGACGGGTGCTTGAACAGAGCTCTTGAGGACAGGGTTGACATCTGAGGACAGCTCTTGATGACATCTGGCTTCATGGTGGTATCCATAGCACCCAGGCCTCTGCTAGGTACCTTGTAATATATCTTCTTGATGATGTATAAGGTAATTGTCTTTATCCTCATCTCACAGATGAGGAAACAGAGACTTGACCAAGTGGTCTGCTCGAGGCCATAGGATGTCAGTGGTAGACGTGGGATTCAAATCTTCCTGATCTACTGTACCTGGTTGTCTTCACACAGAGCAGACACCATGAAAATGTTAGTTGGATGGATGGATGGATGACAGATGTTGGGATGGAGGAAACTGGTAACAGAGAGAGGAGCTGGGTGCCGTTGGGAGACTTATTCACCAGCTTCTCTTTAGTATCTCTTAAATTTTGCACTAGGTGAATGCATTAGTTTATAAAATGAATATATGAAATAACAAGGATTAATATCTTCCAGGTAGAATATAGGCGGCACTAGTGGTAAAGAACCCATCCGCCAATGCAGGAGACAAAAGAGTTATGGGTTCGATCCTTGGGTTGGGAAAATCTCCTGGAGGAGCGCATAGCAACCCACTCTAGTATTCTTGCCTGGAGAATCTCCATGGACAGAGGAGCCTGGAGGGCTATGGTCCATACGGTTGTAAAGAGTCAGACATGAATGAAGCAATGTAGCACACACACAAGTAGAATAAAAGGCCACTCCTGAAAGATTAAAAATCAGCATAGCTTCAGTTTTCATTTCTTCCCAAAATAGTCTAAGCAGCAAGATGCCCTGGCTGTTGTTTCACTCCTGTACATTACGAATAAATGAGACAAACAGAGACAGGAAATTGTTTATAGCAAGAATGACAGAAAATGGTTAATATTACACTTAAAAAATAATCTCATTGGTCTATTTATTTTTGGCTGTGCTGGGTCTTCGTTGCTGCACAGGCTTTTCTCGTTGCAGCAAGCAGGGGCTACTCTTCAGTTGTGGCGCAGGGGCTTCTCACTGTGGTGGCTTCTCCTGTTGCAGAGCACAGGCTCTCGGGCACGTGGGCTCAGTAGCTGTGGCTCCCAGGCTCTAGAGCACAGGCTCAATAGTTGTGGCACATGGGCTTAGTTGCTCCGTGGCTTATGGGGTCTTCCTGCATGAGGGATGGAATCCGTGTCTCCCACATAGGCAGGCAGATTCTTTACATCAAACCTCCAGGAAAGCCCAATATTACACTTTAATAGGAGATTTTACAGATTATTTGGATTGAAGGTCTTAATAGAGAATTAGGTAAACTCATGAAAAAAATATACTCAGAAGAAAATACATTTATAGTATCTAAGATAAGCCTAATAAGTAAAAATTAAGTTATTTATTAGAGCAAAAGGTTGGAAATAATCTATGAATCTAACAATATGCTATAATTATTCTGGTCAAATAGCTACTGGAAAATTCATGTAGGATACTACACATTTACTTAGACTGATGCCATAGAATTGTATTTGTTGACATGTTGATGTGAATATCTTCAAGTTTTTAAAGTGAAAAAGTTACAAAACACTGTTGAAGTATATTCTACTGGAGGACTCACTTTTCAGTTTTCAATTTCAGAACTTACGATAAAGCCACAGTAGTCATGACAATGTGGCACAGGCATGAAGATAGATCAATGGACTAGAATTGAGCCCAGAAATAAATCCAAATGTGTTAATTGATTTTGACAAGGATGATAAGATCATTCAATGGGAAAAAATAGTCTTTTGAACACTGGGACAACTGGATAACTGTATTCAAACAAGTGAAGTTAGACCTCTACCTCACTTCACATACAAAAATTTATTCAAAATGGATCAAAAATCCAAACATGTGTGCTAAAAGCATAAAATACTTGGAAGAAAACATAGGTATAAATTTTCATGACCTTGCATTAGGCAACAGTTTTTCTTAAGATATGATACACTGCTGCTGCTGCTGCTGCTAAGTCGCTTCAACCTCAACTCTGTGCAACCCCATAGATGGCAGCCCACCAAGCTCCCCCGTCCCTGGGATTCTCCAGGCAAGAACACTGGAGTGGGTTGCCATTTCCTTCTCCAATGCATGAAAGTGAAATGTGAAAGTGAAGTCGCTCAGTCGTGCCTGACTCTTAGCAAGCCCATGGACTGCAGCCTACCAGGTTCCTCCGTCCATGGGATTTTCCAGGCAAGAGTACTGGAGTGGTGTGCCATTGCCTTCTCCGTATGATACACTAAGGACAAGCAACCAAATGAAAAATAGATAATTTGGACTTCACCAAGCTTAAAGCTTACTTTTCATCAAAGGACATTATTAAGGTAGTGAAAAGACAACAGTCCAGATGAGAGAAAATATTTGTAAAAAATATATTTGATAAGAACCTAGAATCCAGAATACATAAAGAATTCTTACAATCCAGCAACCAAAAGACAACCTAATTAAAAATGAGCAAAGGACTTGAATAGAAAGTTCTCCAAAGAAGATATACAAATGGTCAATAAACATCATTACTAGCTGTTATGGAAATGCAAATTAAAACTACAATGAGATGCCACTTTACTAGATAGTACTGCATTCGAATGACTGCGTTTAAAAAATGGAAAATAACAAATGTTGTTGAGGTTGTGGAGAAATTGGGACACTTACACATTGTTGGTGGAAATATAAAATGGCACTGTTATGATATGACCCAGTCCATATGACCAAGCAATTTTACTCCTATATGCCCTAAAGAATTGAAAATGTATGTTCATGCAAAAACTTGTACTTGAATGTTCATAGTAGCTTTATTCATAATAGCCAAAAACTGGAAACAACTCAAATGTCCATTAACTGATGGACAAAGAAAATGTGATATATATATATGAATATGATTTTACGATAAAAAAGAATGAATCAGCGATCATATTATAATGTGGGTGAATCTTGAAAACATTATGCTAAGATAAATGGTTTTTCCAGTAGTCATGTATGGATGTGAGAGTTGGACCATAAAGAAAGCTAAGTGCCGAAGAATTGATGCTTTTGATCTGTGGTGTTGGAGAAGACTCTTGAGAGTCCCTTGGACTGTAAGGAAATTAAACCAGTCCATCCTAAAGGAAATCAGTCCTGAATATTCATTGGAAGGACTGATGCTGAAGCTGAAACTACAATACTCTGGCCACCTGATGCGAAGAACTGACTCATTAGAAAAGACCCTGATGGTGGGAAAGATTGAAGGCAGGAGGAGAAAGGGATGACAGAGGATGAGACGGTTGGATGGCATCACTGACTCAATGGACATGAGTTTGAATAAGCTCCGGGAGTTGGTGATGAACAGGGAAGACTGGTGTGCTGCAGTCTACTGGGTCACAAAGAGTTGGACACGACTGAGCGACTGAACTGAAGTGAAGCTAAAGAGGCCAATCATAAAGGGCCATATATTGTATGATTCCATTTATATAAATGTCCAGAATAGGGAAATTCATAGAAACAAAAAGTAGATTGTGATTGCCTAGGGCTGGAAGGATGGGAGGGAAATGATGGCATGGGATTTCTTTTTTGGTGTGGTTAAAATGTTCTAAAATTTATTGTGGTGATGGTTGTACAACCCTGTGACTATACTATGAAGAACCAAATTGTACACTTTAAAATGGTGAATTTTATGTTATGTGAATTATATCTGTTTAAATTTTCAAAAAAGTATATTTCAATCTAAATCCAAATGTATGTGTACCTACCTACGAATGTATGTATGTGTGTTTGTACATATGTATCTACCTACAGGGACTTGCCAGGTAGCTTAGTGGTAAAGAATCTGCCTGCCAATGCAGGAGATGGAAGAGATGCACGTTTGATCCTTGGCTGGGGAGGATCCCCTGGAGTAGGAAATGGCAACCCACTCCAGTATTCCTGCCTGAAAATTTTCCTGGGCAGAGAAGCCTGGTGGGCGAAGGTTCTCGGGGTCACAAAGAGTTGGACATGACTAACACACATTCACTGGAGAAGGCAATGGCACCCCACTCCAGTACTCTTGCCTGGAAAATCCCATGGATGGAGGAGCCTGGTGGGCTGCAGTCCATGAGGTTGCTGAGAGTCAGACACAACTGAGCGACTTCATTTTGACTTTTCACTTTCATGCATTGGAGAAGGAAATGGCAACCCACTCCAGTATTCTTGCCTGGAGAATCCCAGGGACGGGGGAGCCTGGTGGGCTGCGGTCTATGGGGTCGCAGAGTCGGAGACGACTGAAGCGATTTAGCAGCAGCAGCAGCAGCAGCAACACACATTCACACATCTACTTACCAGTCTATCTCATTTTGGGTATTGGAATTACACCTACATTTTAAGTTGCTTCTTCATGTGAATATTTATAATTTATATAACAAAGAAAAAAATAAAAGAAAACCCTAAAATATACATGCAACTGCTAAGATACAATTTGTAAAAGAAGGGATGTAAAATGGTTGCACTTTGTGCAGCTCTGCAACATAAAGATATGGTACTAGTAACAGAATAAAGTGAAAACAAATGCGCAAAAGTGGTAAAACTACATATGAGGCAAAATTTGTTAAACTTTTTTTGTGTTATAATCTTTACCTTTACAAGCAGGCAGAAAGTGAACATATTTGTCTTAAATGAATTGAGGTTTTGTTTATTAACTTGCTACTGAAAATGTTAATGACAACAATATCAAGTCTAGATGCTTTTTCCAAAAAATTCACTCATTCTACCAATCTTCATTGAATAGGTTTTAGATATTTCTTTTTTTTCCCCTAAACTTGTTATTTTGTATTGGGGTATAGCTGATGAACAAGCAATGTTGGGACAGTTTCAGATGAACAGCGAAGGGACACGCCCATACATATACATGTATCCACTCTTCCCCAGATTTTCCATATTTCCTGTGAATTTTTCCTTTCACTCATCTTTTCCTGATGTTTTGAATTTTCTTCTTGTTTGGTTTTATTCAAAGTTATTAATTCCTTTTAATTTTAAAATGTATTCAATTTTAACTTTGAATTGTATTTCTTAATAATTGAAACATTTTTGCGTTTATATAGTCTTTAGGTTTTTGTACGTCTTATATTTTCTTGGCTACTTAATCGACTGTACTTGTAGTTTGAAAATATTATATTAGTTCATTTTAAATTATTTTGCATCTTAGCAGATATTCTTATTTTCCAATTAATTTATTTGATTTCATATTTATTCCTGTTCCTTTAAAAATTTGTTACTTATATCTTTTTTAAAAAATTTAGGTGTAAATTTAGTTGATATTTTTTTCCCTTTTTCTTTCTTGTTACCATAAGCCCAAAAGACACCAGAATTTTCTCAATGCAGCTTTAACTGTGTATCCAGTATCTCTTTTTTTGTTTGTCTTTTAAATAACATTCCCATATTTGGTGTTGCCTTTTCAACCTATTAATAATTGTTCCATCACAGAACTTTCTTCCTTTCTTGCCTGGTCATGTGCATACAGGTGGCATACCGGTTTTCTCCCCAATTTTATTGACTGAGAAAGTATGTGTAAAATCTTTGTGTGCTAGGTCACTTCAGTCATGTCCGACTCTTTGCGACCCTATAGACTGTAGCCTGCCAGGCCCCTCTGTCCATGCGATTCTCCAGGCAAGAATACTGGAGTGGGTTGCCATGCCTTCCTCCACGGGCTCTTCCAGCCCAGGGATCAAACCCGTGTCTCTTATATCTCCTGCACTGGCTGGCGAGTTCTTTACCACTCGTGCTAGAATCTTTGTTTATCTATTGTGAATATCTTTATCTTCAAAATTGCAGTTCATTTCTGTGAAAGCCTAATACACATTTGAGAAAGCTCCCTATTTCCTAATTTTTCCCTTTTGGATCAGATCCTCTAATCACCGTTTTGTAGAAGAGAAAAGGAGGCCCCCTCACCACCACCCCAAGGTGTAGGGACTTGCTGACAATCCCTCAGCGGGGCTGGGTCAGAGCCTGTCTTGGGGGCCAATGAATGGAGTATTGTGGAGAGTTTCTGCCAGCAAGCTCCAACAGCACCCTGCCTTTGCTGGCGCTCCGTTCTGTTGAAAAGCTACAGAGCAGGGGGGCCTTGGGCCAAACAGCTTGTTTTGCCGGACTTCCCCTGCAGCCTCCCTGCTGTTCACAGCATTATACTGACCTGCTGTCTCAGGCTTCTCCGTGGCCCTGCCTGAACAAGGGATTATTTTCTAGGATGCTAGCTTCTCATGAAAACAGTCCTCCAGTGGGTCCTGCCATTGGTGTTCAGGGCATGTCCGGGTTTGCTGGAATCCTGGGATGAACACAACTTATTCAGTCAAGCTGGGACCCGCTACTCTTGCTTTTGTACAAGCCTGACTTATCTGAGCCAGGCTTTTAAATTATTCTCTCCCTTTTCTTAAAAAAAATTTTTTTTTTAAAAAAACAAGATTCATAGGTGTGGATTTGTCTTTTTAATCCAGTCTATTATTCTATTTTTTTAAATAGGAGAATTTAGTCCCTTTACATGTTATCTTATAATTGTTCTAATTGTATTACTCTGTATTTTTCTCAGTTAATAAAACTGTTTTCTCTTTAACTTAAAATAGGATTTCTTTTGGATGCTGTGTTTTTTGATTCATTTAACTAAGATCAAATGTAACATTTTCTGAACAACTCAGCTTCCCTGTGTTTTTACTATATTTTCATTTATCCATCAAGTGACCGTGCACATTTCTTTTTATCTGTTCTAATTTAAAAAATGTTTTTCTTATAAATAGATTCAGAATTCTTTTTGTCATTCTCTCAACTTCTTCAAGTCCTCTTTGGTCAAATCCTCTTGGTTTGGTTTTGGCCTTTAGAAAAGTTAAATATTTAAAAATACACTATCACTCTTAATGACAACCATAGCTTTATGTCATTGCTTTTCAGGCTAGGATATGCATATCCGTGGAGACAGGCTATAATACAGTGCATGAAACTATCACTTCTCCCTTCACTGAAATTTTGCTCCCCTCTCCTCCAGTAAGTCTGCACCATGCACACACACATACATTCCCCGCCCACTCCAGCCCCTAAGAAAGGTGTATACTTGAGTAGCCCTAATTCTACTGGGTGATTCTCTTTCCCTTGCTCAGCTGATTGGCTCCAGTAGACCCCTAGCCCAACTCATAGACTGGCCTGAGCCATTCAATAAGATGTTTTCTGTCTAGAATTTTAGAATTCAGAGAGTTAATCAGGGTTGGACACTGAAAAAGGAGAAACAGATTCACCGGTCACTGAAATTGTTCCCCACCCCCACCCCACACATAAGTCCTTGGAGAAGTGTTGATATCTGAAAAAAATATATATTGGGTTTGGTTAGGAAGAGAAAGTGCCAAGGAGAACTTTGGTAGGCTACAGTGTCTGCTCTAAAAGGAAGAATAAAAGCTTCTTATGTCAATTAAGACCATCATTTACAAGATACTTGGCTATTTTATACTCCTAAAAGCAACTACTATATAGGATAACTACGTGTTAAATAATATTAACAAACACATGAATTTTACTATGTGCCAGGCACTGTTCTAGGTCCTTTACATATATTGACTCATTCAAATCTCACATAAGCCTTATGAGATGCTATCGTCATCATCTACATTCTACAGGTGAGGAAAATGGAGACACAGAGAGGTTGGTTAACTTACCCAAGGTCACACAGCAAGTAATTGGAGGAGTTGGATTTCAACCCAGCAGTTTGGTAACCCATGCCTTAAGTGCTATGCCACACTGGTGCTGTATCAGAGTTGCAACTTGAGAGTGCCTTTTCTCTTACACCGGCTTCTTATGTGGCTGGTATCTAGCAGGACACAAGGCATAGAAGAAAAGTAAAATTCTGTCCTATACATATCTCCCTCTGCAGTAAATTCTCCAGCAAAGAAAAGTATAAGCATTCTGGATTTTGTGAATGAAATATGACTCTTTATTTTCTCATTTAAAGTGCAATGATTGTTAGATGACATTTGCAGTTGCTGAGATACATGTATAATTCAAGTCCAAAACCAGAAAAAATATGCAAGATGGAAGATCAGAGAAATAAAAATCAAAATAAGATGATGAGGGAGTATAAAAATTAAGACAAATTTAAAGCTAAAGATGTGGAAATAAAAATTTAGGAAGAATAACACTGTAAATGACAGCATTTTCTGAAATTCGTATTTAAAGTAGCATATGTAAAATTAAAAAAAAAGAGATAAAAAGGCAAAAAACTATAAAAATTTAAAAAATGAACCTAAAAAGTTAAGAATAATATGTTAATTGAATCCTGATAAAATAAATAGTGAAAATATTTAAAAAGATGAAAATTTAAAGAGAAGTTAGTAGGTTAAAGAGACATTAAGGCAAAAGCTAACACCTATGAGGCAAAAATGGGAATATTATAGAAGAATTTATGTCTTAAAAATTAGGATAAAAATAATACTATGAAGCTAGAAGGAAGAGAAAAATGTAATTTTTTTTGAATTTAAAAAATCTTGTATTTTTACTTTTACAATGAAAAACTATTAAGTATTTTTTTTGTAACTGCTGTATCACACACATGCATAGAAGAAATACACAGAATCAGCATCAGGATTAACAAAAGACAAAGGTCAGTAGGTCAAGACAAGAATGATAAGACATTAGATTCATGGATCAATAAGAAAAAATTGTCAAATAGGAAAAAAAATGAGAAAAAGCAATTCACTGAAGATGAAATGCAAATGACAGTGAATATATAAAAAGCTGCCCAACCTCACTAATAATTGGAAAAATGCAAAGTAAAACAAAATAAGATTGTATTTTCAAGCACAGGACTAGCAGAAATTAAAAAGATTTATGATATCCAGAGCTGGCAGTGATAAGTGCAAATAAGCACTCTCATACACTGTTGGTGGGAGTATAAATTAATAAGCCTATTTTGAAGAGCATTTGGCAGTATCACAAAATTTCAATTTGTAACTTTTAGCCAACAAGAACTCTTTTCCACAGAAATACTTTCACATGAGAACAAACTTATGTACAGGATACTGAAAGCACCATTATTTATGATAGAGAAAATTGAATGCAAATGAAGTATTCTCCAATACAGTAATATTGAATCAATAATTACACATTTGTACAATAAAATATTATATAGATATTAAAAATAGTGAAGCTGACTTTCATGGATTGACTTGGAAAGATCTATAAAACATAGTGTTAAGGGAAAAAATTAAAAGCATATTGGGGATATAAATTTTTAAGACTAAATTTAAAGTGAGATGAGAACAGCATCAGACTATAGACAGACTCCAAGTTGGAAATCATGGTCTGGGTGATCTAGCTGCAGCAGTCTGGGAGGCTAAGAACAATTGATATGGTGATGGTGATATTTTCTGCTTACTCAGAGCCCTCTAAGCCCACCATACTCTGCCTGCACAGGTATGGACTTTATAATGCATCCCACAGCTGATCTGGGCTTGATTAGCTAGTGGTAAAGAACCTGCCTTCCAAGGCAGGTAGACATAAAAGATGCTGGTTCGATCCCTGGGTTGGGAAGATCCCTTGGAGGAGGGCATGGCAACCCACTCCCAGTATTCTTGTCTGGAGAATCCCATGGACAGAGGAGCCTGGCAGGCTGCAGTCCATAGGGTCTCGAAGAGTCAGACACAACTGAAATGACTTAGCATGCATACACGCACAGCTGAGCTAAGACCTTCCAAAGTCACACTCCCAAGCCAGCAAGCACTCTTTTACTTTGGTTGTGGGAATGTGTTCAATTCTCTTTTTTAAAAAAATATTTATTTATTTGGCTGTGCCAGGCCTCAGCTGCATCATGTGGGATCTTCGATCTTCACTGTGGCACGCGGGATCTTTAGTTTCCGCATGCAAACTCTTAGTCATAGCATGAGATCTAATTCCCTGCTGCTGCTGCTAAGTCACTTCAGTCGTGTCCAACTCTGTGCGACCCCATAGACGGAAGCCCACCAGGCTTCCCCATCCCTGGGATTCTCCAGGCAAGAACACTGGAGTGGGTTGCCATTTCCTTCTCCAATGCATGAAAGTGAAAAGTGAAAGTGAAGTTGCTCAGTCGTGTCCGACCCTCAGTGACCCCATGGACTGCAGCCCACCAGGCTCCTCTGTTCATGGGATTTTCCAGGCAAGAGTACTGGAGTGGGGTGCCATTGCCTTGAGCAAGGATCAAACCCAGGTTCCCCGCATTGTGGAGTGTGGAGTTTTAGCCACTGGATTACAGGGAAGTCCTGGAATATATTCAATTCTACCTTAGATTTTTCTTTAACCTATTTGGTAGTCCTTTCACTATCTTTTAACTTCCTTCAAGGTAAAATTAGCAGGTGAAAGGCAATCAAAATGTGTTGTTGAATGAATTTATTCCATCCTATCTCCTTGAAGTTTTTGTGCTGTTTGGTCAGTACGTTGTTCAGACACACACACACACAGCTTTAGCACCTTGCGTCATCTCTGAGGTTGTAATCCCTTCTTACTGAACCCAAGTTACTTGGTTATTTGCTCCTTTCACCGCAATTGGTGGCAATGGAATTGGGTGGGGGAAATGACACAGTCTATAGGACTTGTTCTTGGACTGGGTTATTAGGGTGAGAGTGTGGTGATGAGGGAAAGTGGAGTCAAGAGTGACTCCTGGGTGTCTGGCTTTGAGACAAGGTGGATGTTAGTAAAGGAGAAACCCAAGTTGGGGATGGTGGTGGTTAGAAATCAGGATTGGCACGGAAAGCTCTGGGGCAACAAAAACTTAGACTTCATAACAGACACAGTTCCTCCTAGGGCCAAAATGGAATTCTCCTGGAGGCAGCAGATGGCTCATCTCATATAAGAACCAGGCACAGTAACTCTGATCCTTCACTGATATCTTGGGTCTTGGGGGGCATTCCTCTAAGCCATTAACTGGCATCCATCAACCAGAGACCAGACAGACAACATCACTTGGAAACTTCCATGCCCATACCACTCTGAAAATACAGAGTTCACCTACAATTCCCTGCAGTTCTCTAAGAATATGCCCTTCATAGCAATGATAAATTTCTACCTCTTGAAGCATCATTGAGATGTCCCAGAAGCCTAGCCAACTTGAGCCTAATGAATTACCCTGGCCCTTCAATAGAACACAGTTCTTTAGAATAGATGCTATATTCAAGGTTGCCAGGAGAATGTGGGGTGGGCTTTATCTTATACTTCATGTATTTGGGTTTCCTTTTTCCAGGTTACAAGTTGACTTTGTCCCTCCTTTTCACAAAAAATTAATTGATTTAACTTTCTTTTACTGAGTTGTAACCATTTTCTGGGCTTCCCTGTTGACTCAGATGGTAAAGATTTCACCTGCAATGCAGGAGACCTGGGTTCAATCCCTGGGTTGGGAAGATGCCCTGGAGAAGGGAATAGTTACTCACTCCAGTATTCTTGCCTGGAGAATTCCATGGAAAGAGGAGTCTAGCAGGCTATAGTCCATATGGTTGAAATTTCCATGGGGTTGATGTTGCTTCTAGGCCCTCTGGACTGATATGTTGGGTGTCCTAAACTCTTCAGCTACACATTTAGAATTTCATGGTTTCTTTCCATGGATGCCTGGTCACATCCATTGTGGACAGATTTAGCAGTCTCTCAGAGAATTATATTTCTCTCTCGGGCATACACGTGCACACACACACACACACTGTAATATTTGTGATAACAAAAATTGATTGGAATTATGGACTGGGATATATGTTTTTGGGGCAAGCCTCTCATTTCAACTCACTCCAGAGTGTGTTGCGGTTACCCTTTGGCCCAATTGAAGAAGCCCAGGGTGCACTTCATTTAGACGACTTGGGGATATGTCTACCTAGCCCTGTAGCCTTCACACTGGCTGAAACCACACTTTCTGCCTGCAGCCCAATCTCAGTGAGATATCTCTGTTATGGACAAAAGTTGTCTTTCTCTCCTATTCCTGTTTCTAATTATTTTTGGCTTCACTTCCCATTTCTGGCCCTGAAAGCCCAGCTTCTATGTTTTCAGTCCTTTATCTTTCTTCTGGATCTTCCCACCTCTCGCTCCACTGGGCTCTCTCCCATCTACTGAGTCCCTGGGCCTCCATCACACTCTGCTTCCTACCCTTGCTGAGTTTCTTCCACCCTCTACAGTTTGAATAGACAAGTAAGTTCTGCCCACAACACACCTTTGCTGAGGGTTTGGAAGGGACTTGTGTGAACATTAAAAATCAGAGGCTCAGGGGTTCTTTTATTCTTTAAATAAACATCGATTGAGGCCTTTGCATGTGGCAGGCACTGTAGATGCAAGGTTAAATAACAATATCTTCCACCTTCAAGGAGATTGGTTATTAGTAGAGGAATTCTGAAATTTTCAAATACAGTGACAGTGCTTTTAGATACATCAGGCATTCAGGAACAATTTAATGTTATCTCTTTCCCTTGTTTCAACTAGGAGCATATGGTGGTGGACTCTTACTACACAGATTCAAGTCATTGTCAGCTTTGACAACCCAGTCCTGAATTTTGATTTTTCTATGGTCACCACTGGGCTCTGGATCCACACAGCATTTGACACTGGTGATCACCTCCTTACCGAAATTCTTCTGCTGTCTTCTCAGCAGTCTTTCAAACGAACAAGCTGCCTGCTCTTTGGGGGTTCTTTTTCCTTTGTGCACACCTACGATATGTTTTCTAGGTTCCAGCCTTAACCATACTCTCTTCTCTACAGTTTCCAGGGGAGGCCCGTACATACCTTTCTTTCAGTGGGTTTCTCAACGGGGAGCCTACTCTCCTCCCTGGATCACTCTTCCCTACCCTTTTAACTTGGCTGAGGTCCCTACCCCTGGCTTTTCCCCACCTGAGTCTGGGTAGGCTCGCCTCGGGCTGGCTCCCCTACCTTTCTTCACTCTGAGCATCCCAGTCTGCAGGATACTGCCTGCCTGCCTGCCCTCCCACCCGCCTGTCCGTTCAGCGGGCAGGAACCACGCCTGGGTGGTCCACCTCGGTATCCCAAGGCCAGCCCTGCACCTAGCTAGCTCTGAGCAGGTGTAACCGAGCGTGGAGTAAGTCAAGGGATGAGTTAAACAAACAAACAAACAAAAAACAAAAACCAAACTTGTCACAGGAAAGGACCGGCAGGCTACACCCGGGAGCTAGAAGCTGCAGCCCGGCGGCGTCGGGGGCGAGGATAGCGGGGGTTGGGGGGCTATAGGGGGATAGGAGGATAGGGGAGTGGGTGGTGTGAGACGCAGTTCAGCAGGGCACGGTACCGAAGACTGGGGCTGGGCGCGATCAGGAGCAGGGGCGGGAGGTCGCCCGCCAGCCGCTGGCCCGGGAGCAGAGGGCCGGCATCTAGAGCCACTGGCTACAGCCTGCTGCCGGGAGAACCCTCCGCTCGGGCTCTGCTGCCGCCGCCGCAACAGAGCTACCGCGGACCCACGGCCGCGGCCGCGCGCGCTCACCCCTGCGCTTCGCTTTTGGCCCCTCCCGGCCACCGTTGCTCTCTACAACTCGGCGCCCGTGACCCGGAAGAGCATTCTCCTTAGCAACTGCGGGACGGCGGCGGTGCTGGCCTCCCGGGAGCCACGGTGAGGCCTCCCCGCCCCCTGCCCCCACCCGCGTCCGCGCGCCCATCTCGACCCCTCCCCAGAACCGACCTCGGGGCTGCCCTTCAAGGCCACCGCAACCCTTCGGGGTGGTGGGGGCACCTGCGCCGGCGGCCAGGCGCAAGTGCTCTCTGTCTCTGGCATCGATTCTCCGGTCCTGGCGTCGTCTCTGCCCACCCAACGCCCCCGGCTCAGGGCCCACCTGGTCTCTCAGGCCCGGCTCCTCGCGCCTGAGCCTCGCCGGCCCTCCCTTGTACCCAGTATGATGCCCCGGGAGGAAAAGTAGAGTTAAACAGCCTGTTGCTGTCCAGGGGACGCTTCCCGAGGTTCGGGTTACCTGTGGACGCGTTCTTTTGGGTCCCGATACAGATGTTTGGGATTGACAGGGGAGGGACGCCTTAGGATTCCTGAGCAGCAGCGACTTTGCTGTAATACTTGATGTTTGCCTGTTGCTTTGCGCCTTCCAGAGTGGTATACTTTTATCTGCTTCGTTGATCGTGGAGACTCATCTAGTTCAACATTTCGAACTGATCCTTTAGCTGGGGATTAGCTTTCTGGTTTTTAGTTTATTTGTGCTGTGCTGAGTCGAGTCGGAGTCTTTGCGACCCTGTGGACTTGTAGCCCGCCAGGCTGCCCTGTCTATGGGGATTCTCCAGGCGAGAGTACTGGAGTGGGTTGCCATGCCCTCCTCCAAGGGATCTTCCCAACCCAGGTATGGAACCCAGGCCTCCCGCATTGCAGGCGGGATCTTTTACTGTCTGAGCTACCAGGGAATCCCAAGAATACTGGAGTGGGTAGCCTGTTCCTTCTGCAGGGGAACTTCCCAACCCAGAAATTGAACCGGGGTCTCCTGCATTGCCGGCAAATTCTTTACCAGCTGAGCTACCTGGGAATTTTAGTTTATTTAGTATTCTGTGAGTTAGATTTTGTGTCTTAACAGTTTTCTACAAAAGGAACTCTCCTTGGGACTGAGTGGATTTGGGGGAAAAAGACTGAAGTGACATTTACCACGTTGAAGAAGTAGGGACAGGTGTTGTTAATATCTCTGACTTACATTTGAAAACAGTTTCAACACAATAGTAAAATCCCAGCTGGCCTGTTTCTGACCCCCTCACCCCCACCCCCCGCCTCCACCCCAGAAATTGACAAAGTAAAATTTATATTAAAATACAAAGGACTGAAAACCTCCCTTAATTGAGTTTGAAGCAGTGGGACTAAGGATGCTCTAAGCCAGCAGTCGTAATCTTTTTGGCACCAGGGACTGGTTTGCTGAAGGTAATTTTTCTGGGGTTGCGTGGATGGCTTGGGGTTGATTCAAGTACATTACATTTATTGTGCATTTTATTTCTAGTATTACGTTATGATGTATAATGAAATGGGGCTTCCCAGGTGGCACTAGGGGTAAAGAACCCGCCTGCCAATGTAGGAGATGTAAGCTAAGACATGCCAGATCGATCCCTGGGTGGGAAAGAACCCCCGGAAGAGTGCATGGCAACCCACTCCAGTACTCATGCCTGGAGAATCCCATGGGCAGAGAAGACTTGAGGGCTACAGTCCATAGGGTCGCGAAGAGTCGGCCGGGACTTAGCATGAACGCACATATAATGGAATAGTTTTACATATAATGGAATAATTGTACAGCTTACCATAATGCAGAATCAGTGGGAGCTCTGAGCTTGTTTTCCTGCAACTGGATGGTCCCATCTAGGGGTGATGGGGGACAATGACACCTGAAGTGTGTTGCTTATGTCAGTCTACTCCATAGTCTTGTTTTGGTTTGAGCTCCTGTGAGAATCGCATGTGGCTGCTGATCTGACAGGAGGTGAAGCTCAGGCTGTAATGGGAGCAATGGGAAGCCGCTGTAAACACACCGGAAGCTTCGCTTGCTTACCGGCTATTCACTTCCTGCTGTGCTGCCCAATTCCTAACAGGCCACAGACCCGTACCATGGGGTTTGGGGACCCCCCGCTCTAAGCCTTATTCGAACGTTATTGGATAACGACATTATAATTAATCCAATGGTAATGGAGCTAAAACTGAGGCATATGAACAATTTTTGGAAATATTATTTGGGACTAAAATGCAGGAGTTTAGTTATCAAAATCCATTATTCAAAAGAGTATAATTTCATTTCAGTTCAGTAAGTATTTATTAAGTGCTTAGAGTGCTCAGTATTTGCTTAGAGACAGAAGGGCCAGGGAAATTTATACAGGCATTTGAGTTGACTTTCTTGTTTTTTTAAAGAGTTGAGTAGGGACTTCAGGCTCAGTTGCTTTGGGCATCCTCCAAGATTGATTTGTGAAGATGCATAGACTCCTAAGGAGACATTCTGTGATATTTTATTATTATAGATTTGGTGCCCGTTCACTTATTCAACAGGTATTTGAGTGCTTAGTTGGTACTAGGCGCTGAGTTTAGCATTGGAAATGGGGAAGGTGAATGCATACAAGACCGTTGTGCTCAGCGGATGCCAGCAGATTAACCACACGAATGTAAAACTGCAACAGTGACAAGTATTTGAGTTAGGGACATCCCAGAAGTGACATTTGATCTGAGATCTGAAGGATGCACAGGAAAGGAAGAACGTTCCAGTCAGAACAAACGCAAGGATAAAAAGACCCTGTGATGGCAGGGTTCATGGAGATGACTGGGGACTTAAGGTACAGGCCTATGTATGGATCAGGAAGCGTACAGAAGAACCTGGGGGGAGAGGGGGCTGGTGAAGTGGGCCAGAAGGTGCTGGGCCTTGCAAGCAGGTAGAAGAGTTTTTCTTTATTCTTGGTGTAAAGAGAAGCTTCCATACAGTTTTTTAAAGATTTAACGTAATTTTAATTTATTTGGTCACGCCAGGTCTTAGTTGTGGCACGCAGGATCTTTGATCTTTGTTGTGGCATGTGGGGTCTAGTTCCCTGAGCAGGGACTGAACCTGGGCCCCTGCATTGGGAGCACAAGAGTCTTAGCCATTGGGCCACCAGGGAAGTCCCTGTACAGTTTTCCTTTGAGCCTTAGACTAGATTGTGGGTGGGGATGGCTCCATTAGATTGGGTTTACTAGCCTGCTCTGTATTTTGTACCATCACTTAGTGTTTGTATTGTCTTCTTTTGGTTTTCTCGCTCCTTAAGTTTTATTGTAGTTGAGGAAACCTGCTTGTACCATTAGCAAGATACGTCTACTTTTTTTTTTCCCAATTAGGGACAAAAGGAATTTTAGAGATTAGGACTGAACACTGAAGTTAGTCAATTTGAAATATTTTTGCATTAGTATGACTGCCAGGGCACTAATTTTTGTGACTCTTTTTTTCTAATTGTAGTTTAAAAAAATGCGTAGTCTAAAATGGACCCTCGACCATTTTTCAGTGTACAGTTAGCTGTATTTACACTGTTGTGTAGCAGTGCTCACCCTTTTTCATCTTAGAAAAGCTAATCTCTGTACCAGTGAACAATTCCCCATTTCTCCTTCCCGCCACCTCCCGGCAGCCACCATTCTCCTTTCTGTTATCATGATTTTGACTACTCCAGATACTTCAGAGGAGTGAAATTATACAAGGTGTGTCCCCTGTACCTTCATATTCCTCCTCTGCACATGTCCTTCCTTCTCCCGTCAGTCAGTTCAAATCCTGCCTGTCCTTTTCCCTCTCGTTATGGCATGTATTTGCCCATGGCAAATACTTGGGTTCCCCTGCACAGTTTGATGAAAAAGCCATCAGAAAAGAAAAAGAACACGTTAAACTTTTTAGCTTGACTGATTTGAGACAAAGATTTGTGCTTATTTGTGAGTTTAATTACTGCTCAGTGGTTTTGAAAGAATCATATTTGTACCACATTTTATAGTGTTCACCTTGCAACACTTAGAGACCAGTTGATTTTAGGTATTGGATTGGAGATGATTTTGAGGTGGCTCGGTATTTTAAGTACAAAAAAGGTATAGCAAAGGATTTTCTTGTGTGGGGAAGATTTGTAAACTTTTGTTTTCAGTTTCCGCATTTATCCCAAACTTTGGTTTTCTGTAATGTTGACCAGCCTTAGAGGATCAGCCTCATAGGATCCAAGTTGCAGAGTGTCCTTTTATTTTAACCTTCAGAAGTATTTTGTTTTCTCTGGGGAGTTTCTGTAGGAAATGAAGCTCGTTTTCATTCAAATACTATTGAGCACATGTGCAAATCCCGCTATGGGCCTGGAATGGTTCTGTGACTCCCTCTGCGGTCTGGCCATCTGTGCCATTTTTGGCGATGTGAAGGAAGCGCAGGCAGAATTCTTGTTATCGCTGTTAGACTGAGGGTGGTGGGAGGTACACAGGATGCTCCTCTGTGTTGTGTCACGAGAGGTAGAGGATTTGACAACAAGAACTTTTCAGAGAGCATTTAATTTGGAACCGTAGCAAGAACTGGATGCCCCAGAGCTGCAATTAGGTGATTAACTCATAGATTTAGTCAAGTGCAATCAACCACTAGTCCAAAAACACTCCCCACCCCCATTTTTAAAAATTGTGATAAAATACACAAAATCCAAAATTTGCCATCTTATCCATTTTCCGTGTGCTGTTCAGTGGTATTAAATATATTCATAATGTCTTGCAGTCATCATCATTCATCTCCAGAACTATTCATCCTGTAAAACTGAAACTCTTTACCCATTAAACCATGACTTCCTATTCTTCCCAGCCTCTGGCAACTATTCATCTACTTTCTGTCTCTGATCTTGAGTACTCTAAGTACCTCGTAACAGTGGAATCACACAGTATTTGTCTTTTTGTGCGCTGTGTTCTCAGGGTTTGGGCTTCCCTAGTGCCTGCAATGCTGGAGACCCAGGTTCGATCCCTGGGTCGGGAAGATCCCCTGGAGAAGGGCATGGTACTCCAGTAATCTTGGCTGGAGCATCCCATGGACAGAGGAGCCTGGCAGGCTATGGTCCATATGGTTGCAAAGAGTTGGACACGACTGAAATGACTTGGCATGCACGCACACATGAACCCATGTCTGATTTCACAGTCCATAATCCTTCCACAACTCTGCATTATGCATGCTAAGTCGCTTCAGACTCTTTGCGACACTGTGGGCCATAGCCCATCAGTCTCCTCTGTCCATGGAATTTCCCAGGCAAGAATACTGGAGTGGGTTGCCATACTCTCCTCCAGGGGATCTTCCCGACCCAGGGATCGAACCCTCATCTCTTAAGTCTCCTGCATTGGCAGGTGGGTTCTTTACCACTTGGAGAAGGGAATGGCAACCCACTTCAGTATTGTTGCCTGGAGAATTCCATGGACAGAGGAGACTGGCGGGCTGTAGTCCATGGGGTCGCAAAGAGCTGGACATGACTGAGCAGCTAATACTTTTTTTTTTTTTTCACCACTACCACCACTTGGGAATCCCACACTGAATCATCCTACTTCTGTAAATCAGGTTCTGATTTCAGCATGAATGCTAGATGTGTCAACATCAACCTGAGATCTAAGGGAACTGTAAGGAAAAGGGCAAGTAATGAAGTAGGTGGATACAGTAGGAAGTCACCTGTTCCCTGTGGTTTGAAGAATCCTTCAAATGAAGGACAGTAATTGTTGGCGTATTTAATAGACTTGAGAGCTTGGGTGCCCAAACCAGGAGGAGGCAGGAAGTTATATAATGCTAACTGAGGAACTTTGCTCTTTAGGTTCCTTTGCAGGATTCCTTTAATGAAACTGAATTGTTTCTGTCTCCCATTAGGCTTTGATGAGGAAGAGGTTTCTAGTGATTGTTTAGGTGCTGAGGGATTTGCAGAGAATCTGCAAACATTTCTGTGTAGCTTCATGTCTTTTAGAGAGCATTTCTCTGCGTGGGAATAGTTGCTTCTTTCTCTCTTTGCCATGGTCCGCTTTAGTCAGTTTTAGAGTGTTGAATATGAAACTAGTAGCAATTGTACCAGGAAGGAGATAACAACACATGGTTATTTTTGTTTAATCCGATTTAAGATCCATAATTTACATGGTTATTCTTTTTAGTTATCTTACATTTAAAAAATGAAAATATATTTGCACTGTTCATATATCTTTTGCTGCATTAAGACATTTGTTACCATGATTTACTGAATTTTGTCAGTTCAAATCAGTCTTCCTTAATATTTTGCATAAAGATGCTCTGTGAATTTTATAACTATACATTATTCGGGCTTCCCAGGTAGCTCATATGGTAAAGAATCTGCCTGCAATGCGGGAAACCTGGGTTTGATCCCTGGTTTGGGAAGATCCCCTGGAGAAGGGCATGACAACCCACTCCAGTATTCTTGCCTGGAGAATTCCATGGACAGAGAAACCTGGTGGGCTACAGTCCATGGGGTCTCAAAGATTCGGACACGATTGAGTGTCCGAATACACATACATTATTAGCAGGAAATACTTTTAATGATTGAATACAAACCAGTTTGGATCATGAAGCATTATTAATTATTGGTTAAGACCATGTTTTTACAAAGCTGGTTTACTGAGATATAGTCAACATATATAAACAGTACTTATTAAAAATGTGCAATTTATAAAATGTTGATAGATATATGTACTTATGAGACTGTCATCACAGACAGGATAGTGAACATATCCATCACCCCCAAAACTTTCATTACATCGTTGGCTCCTTGATCCCCATCCATGACAACTACTGATTATTCTGTAATTATATATTAATTGTGTTTCCTAGAATTTCCTAGAATGTTATATAAACGGAATCATATAGTTTGTGGTTATGCTTCTTTCATTTAGCATGGTTATTTTGATATTCATTCTTTAGTATGTCAGTAGTTGATTCCTCTTTAATGCTGAATACTGTTCCTTTGAAGGGATATACTGCAGTTTATTGATACATTCACCTATTGTTGGACATATTGGTCATTTCCAATTTTTAGTTGGTAACAAATGAGGTTGTTATGAATATTTGTATACCAGTCTTTTTGTATGGATATATACTTTTATTCCTCTTGGTTAAGCACATAGAAGTAAAATGGCTAGATCATGTGGTAGGAACATACTTAACTTTTAAAGAAACTGTCAAAATTTTCCAAAGTGGCTGTACTCTTTTGCTTTACCACCAGCAGTGTATAAGAGGTCCAGTTCTTCCACATCCTTGCCAACACTTGGGATGGTCAGTCTTTTCAATTTTAGTCTTTCTTATAGATGTGGAATGGTATCTCATTGTGATTTTAAATTGTATTTCTCTAAGGACTAAGATGTTGTGTGTCTTTACATGAGCTTATTTCCTATCCATATAACTTCTTTGGTGAAATGGACAAAAAATGGTTTGTCCATTTTTGATTGGGTGTGTTTTCTTATCACTGATTTTTAGAAGTTCTTTATATATTCTGGATGTATATCCTTTTTCAGACACAGGATTTGCAAATGTTTTCTCTTCAGTTCAATCCAGTCTCTCAGCTGTGTCTGACTCTGTGAACCCATGGACTGCAGCATGCCAGGCTTCCCTGTCTATCACCAACTCCCGGAGCTTACTCAAACTCACGTCCATCAAGTCAGTGATGCCATCCAACCATCTCATCCTCTGTTGTCCCCTTCTCCTCCTGCCTTTAATCCTTCCCAGCATCAGGGTCTTTTCCACTGAGTCAGTTCTTCCCATCAGGTGGCCAAAGTATTGGAACTTCAGCTTCAGCATCAACTGAATATTCAGCTTCTAAGGAATATTCAGGACTGATTTCCTTTAGGATTGACTGATTTGATCTCCTTGCAGTCCAAGGGACTCTCAAGAGTCTTCTCCAACACCACAGTTCAAAAGCATCAATTCTGTGGCACTCAGGTTTCTTTATGGTCCAACTCTCACATGCATACATGATTACTGGAAAAACCATAGCTTTGATTAGACGGACCTTTGTTGGCAAACTAAAGTCCTGCTTTTTAACATGCTGTCTAGGTTGGTCATAGCTTTTCTTCCAAGGAGCAAGCATCTTTTAATATCATGGCTGCAGTCACCATCTGCAGTGGTTTTGGATCCCAAGAAAATAAGTCCATCACTGTTTCCATTGTTTCCCCATCTATTTGCCATGAAGTGATGGGGCCAGATGCCATGATCTTAGTTTTTTGAATGTTGAGTTTTAAGCCAGCTTTTTCACTCTTCTCTTTTACTTTCATTAAGAGACTCTTTAATTTCTCTTCACTTTCTGCCATAAAAGTGGTATCATCTGCATTATCTAAGGTTATTGATATTTCTCCCAGCAATCTTAATTCCAGCTTGTGGTTCCTCCAACCTGGCGGAGGAACCAGGCTGGAAGTTAAATAAGCAGGGTGACAATATACAGCCTTGACGTACTCCTTTCCCAATTTGGAACCAGTCAGTTGTTCCATGTCCAGTTCTAACTGTTGCTTCTTGACCTGCGTACAGATTTTTCAGGAGGCAGGTCAGGTGGTCTGGTATTCCCATCTCTTGAAGAATTTCCCACAGTTTGTTGAAATACACAGTCAAAAGCTTTGGCGTAGTGAATAAAGCAGAAGTAGATATTTTTCTGGAACTCTCTTGCTTTTTTGCTGATCCAGCGGATATTGGCAATTTGATCTCTGGTTCCTCTGCCTTTTCTAAATCCAGCTTAAATATCTGGAATTTCACTGTTCACGTACTGTTGAAGCCTGGCTTGGAGAATTTTGAGCATTACTTTGCTAGTGTGTGAGATGCATGCAATTGTGCAGTAGTTTGAACATTCTTTGGCATTGCCTTTCTTTGGGATTGGAATGAAAATGGACCTTTTCCAGTCCTGTGGCCACTGCTGAGTTTTCCAAATTTGCTGGCATATTGAGTGAAACACTTTCACAACATCATCTTTTAGGATTTGAAATAGCTCAACTGAAATTCCATCACCTTCTCTAGCTTTGTTTGTAGTGATGCTTCCTAAGGCCCGCTTGATTCTGCATTCTAGGATGTCTGGCTCTAGATGAGTGATCACACTATTGTGGTTATCTGAGTCATGAAGATCTTTCTTGCATAGTTCTTTTGTGTATTCTTTCCACCTCTTCTTAATATCTTCTGCTTCTGTTAGGTCTGTACTGTTTCTGTCCTTTATTGTGCCTATGTTTGCATGAAATTTTCTTGAAGAGATCTCTAGTCTTACCCATTCTGTTGTCTTCCTCTATTTCTTTGCGTTGATCACTGAGGAAGGCTTTCTTATCTCTCCTTGCTATTCTTTGGAACTCTGCATTTAAATGGGTATACCTTTCCTTTTCTCCTTTGCCTTTTACATCTCTTCTTTTCTAGCTATTTTTAAGACCTCCTCAGACAACCATTTTGCCTTTTTGCACTTCTTTTTCTTGGGGATGGTCTTGATCACCACGCTCTGCACAATGTCTTAAACTTGTGTCCATAGTTCTTCAGGCACTCTATCAGATCTAATCCCTTGAATCTATTTGTCACTTCCGAATAGAGTTCATGATGTGAGCCACAATCAGCTCCTGGTCTTGTTTTTGCTGACTATAGAGCTTCTCCATCTTCGGCTGTAAAGAATGTAATCAATCTGATTTTGGTATTGACCACCTGGTGATGTCCATGTGTAGAGTCGTCTCTTGTGTCATTGGAAGAGGGTGTTTCCTATGACCAGTGTGTTCTCTTGGCAAAACTGTTAGCTTTTGCCCTGCTTCATTTTGTGTTCCAAGGCCAAACTTGTTTGTTAGTCCAGTTATCTGTTGACTTCCTATTTTTGTATTCCAGCCCCCTGTGATGAAAAGAACATCTTTTTTTGGTGTTAGTTCTAGAATGTCTTGTAGGTCTTCATAGAACCTTTCAGCTTCTTCAGCATCAGTGGTTGGGGCACAGCCTTGGGTTAGTGTAATATTGAATGGTTTGCCTTGAAAATGAACAGAGATCATTCTTGCACCCAAGTACTACTGCATTTCAGACTCTTTGGTTGACTGTGAGGGCTACTCCATTTCTTCGAAGGGATTCTTGCCCACAAGAATTTAATTTAATTTAATTCATCTGAATTAAATTCACCCATTCTGGTCCATTTTAGTTCACTGATTCCTAAAATGTTGATGTTCACTCTTGCCATCTCCTGTTTGACCACTTCCAATTTACCTTGATTCATGGATCTAACATTCCAGGTTCCTATGCAGTATTGCTTTTTACAGCATCGGACTTTACTTCTATCACCAGTCATATCCACAACTGGGTGTTGTTTCACTTTGACTCCATCTCTTCATTCTTTCTGGAATTATTTCTCCACTCTTCTCCAGTAGCATATTGGGCACCTACCGACCTGGGGAGTTCATCTTTCAGTGTCATATCTCTTTGCCTTTTCATACTGTTCATGGGGTTCTGAAGGCAAGAATACTGAAGTGGTTTGACATTTCTTTCTCCAGTGGACCATGTTTTGTCAGAACTCTCCAAAATGATGACTTTTGAAGAGCAGTTCTTAATTTTGATGAAGTCCAACTTAACAATTTTTTCTTTTATGGATTCTGCTTTTCTTGCTTAAAAAGTTTCTTTGCCTATTTTCACAATAATATGTTTGTGATATGTTCTAGAAGCTATAGTTTTAGATTTTACCCTATATCCCTGGTGGCTCAGATGGTAAAGAATCCGCCTGCAGCGCAGGAGATCTGGGTTTGACCTGGGTCAGAAGTATCCCCTGGAGAAGGGAATGGCAACCTACTCCAGTATTCTTGCCTGAAGAATTTCATGGACAGAGAAACCTGGCGGGCTACAGTCCATGGGTTTGCAAAGAGTCTGACGGGACTAAGTGACCAATACTTTCACTTTACTGTAGACTTGTGATCTACTTTCAGTTCATTTTTATACATAGTGCGAGCTATGGATCAGAGTTCATTTTTAAGTATATGGAATCTGATTGTTCTAGAACTGTTTGTTGAAAAGACTATATTTTCACTAAATTCCCTTGTACCTAGGTTATACCTCAGTTGAAAATTTATATATATTTTTGGTTCCGTTTCTGGTCTTTTTTTGTTTTCATTCATCTGTTGGTCTGTATTGATGCCAGTACTACACTGATTTGATTACTATAGCTTTGTAAAAAAGACTTGAAGTCAGACAGTGTAAGTCCTTCAGCTTTGCTGTTCTTTCGCAGACTTTGGCTTTTTGAGGTCCTTTTCATTTCATATTAATTTTATAATCAGCTTGTCAGCTTTTCAAAAAACTCTGCTTGAGAATTTGATTCAGGTTGTATTGTGTCTATCAGTAATTTGGGGAGAATTGCCATCTTAATGTGGAGAAGCCAATGGCACCCCACTCCAGTACTCTTGCCTGGAAAATCCCATGGACGGAGGAGCCTGGTAGGCTGCAGTCCATGGGGTTGCTAAGAGTCGGACATGACTGAGCGACTTCACTTTCACTTTTCACTTTCATGCATTGGAGAAGGAAATGGCAACCCACTCCAGTGTTCTTGCCTGGAGAATCCCAGGGATGGGGGAGCCTGGTGGGCTGCCGTCTATGGGGTCGCACAGAGTCGGACACAACTGAAGTGATTTAGCAGCAGCAGCCATCTTAATGTAATCTCTGTAGTTGTGGCGTACAGGCTCAGTGGTTGCAGTGCATGGGTTTTAGTTGCTCTGCAGCATGTGGGATCTTAGTTCTCAGACCAGGGATTGAACCTGTGTCCCGTCCCCTGCATTGCAAGGCAGATTCTCGACCCTTGGACCAGCAAGGAAGTCCCCAACACAGCTTTTTTATATATCTTGTCATTTCAACTGCTGCATGCTTCTGATTCAGTGATGTAGACTTTAAAATTTCCCTTCATTCCTTAGTACAGTCTTGCACATAATTCATTCCTAGGTTTATTGATTGATTGATAGCAGTTTCTTACATAGCACTCTTCAGTTCAGTCGCTCAGTTGTGTCTGACTCTTTTTAAGACCCTATGGACAGAAGCACACCAGGCTTCCCTGTCCATCACCAACTCCCAGAGCTTGCTCAAACTCATGTCCATCGAGTCGGTGATGCCATCCAACCTTTATTAGTACTTGTGATTGCATTGCTTATTGTATAAGAAGTCTTAAATCTTGTGTTCATAAAATTCCTTCTGAAGAAGTCAGCATACTTTACGCTAATTCATTTATTGATTGTGTCAGCAGTCAGCTTACCATACCCTAAGAGTATCCCACTTTCTCAGGCATCTAGAATCCTGCTTCAACTTAGGGGTCATTGTATAATCTTGTATTGTTCTAATGAAAGGAATGCTCAGATGACAGTGTTGTGGGCAGAGCCCAAGCCTGTTTCTTTGGGACGTTTTTACTTCTGGCTGCTAGTAGGAAGGAGTACATGTGATACTGTCTTTGCACTCACAACTGCCCACCACATGCAGAATTGGTCCGGCCACTTCAAGTGCTCAACTGGACTCACTCTGATCTTTGTATCTCAAAGAAATTGAGAACTGAGGTTTCATCCAGGGTTTCATTATGTTTCAGTTGCTTAAAAAATAATTAATGGAAAAATGTCTTATTGTTCAAGTCACATCATTCTTCTTGCAGGGCTTTTAATTATCTTCAGCAAACCTTTTTACTCTTCGGTTCCAACAACTGCCCTTCTTTCTGGAGCCCCCTGAAGTGATCACTAGTGGTTCTCAGTGAGTTTCATCAAAGAGCACACACATGTCTTTTGCTGTTAACCCTCTCTACCCCCATGAATTCCTTGTTGATGCAACTTCAGAAGAAAAGATGAAAATCAAGGATTTCTAACTCCCTACCAGGTGACTGGGCTTCCCTGGTGGGCTCAGCAGTAAAGAATCTGCCTGCAGTGCAAGTAGACACAGGTTTGATTCCCTGGGTTGGGAGGATTCCCTGGAGAAGAAATGGCAGCCCACTTCAGTATTCTTGCCTGGGAAATCCCATGGACAGAGGATCCCGGAGGGCTATAGTCCATGGGGTTGCAAAGAGTCAGAGACAACTGAGTGATTAAAACCACCACCAACAGGTGTCTAGGAGTTATTTTCTAGATTTGAGTATGAATGAGCCTCATGATTTTGGACATCTTTTCATAAATTTCTTGGCTATTAATATATCTTTTCTGAAAGAATGTCTATTCACATTCTTTGCCCATTTTTTCTTCCATTTGATTTTTAAGATCAGCTTCTTAGTTTCTGTAAAAAAGTTGTGACTGGAATTCAATTGTGGTTACGTTGAATTTTTTTTACTGTATCTGACCTGTGCCCCATGCATTGGAAGCACAGAGTCTTAACTACTGCTCCGCCATGGAAGTCTCAATTCCTCAACATTTTGTGATTTTGGTTGCTACTTAGAATTGATCTTTTATCCTCTCATATTTTTAAATTTATTATTGTGGGCATATAGGAATTTTGTTGATAATTTTTTGTTGTTGAATCTGCCTTTTCTGTCATTCTTGCTGAAATCATTGGTCTTAATAATTTGTGAGTTTATCCTTTGAGATTTTTCAAGATGGGCAGTCATATTATCTGTAAATATTGAAAACCTCTTAAATTACTGAACCAACTTGATTTCTGAGAAAGCATAATTATTTTTAATTAACAAATCTAGACTGTTTTTATTATTAGTGAATAGAGGTAAAACTTTATGTGTACATATATATGTATATATAATGTTTGACAAAAGTAGTTCATGCTCTTATAAGAAAGAAAATACCAAACATTACTAAAATTAAAGAGATGGTTCATTGCTAGACTGCTGGCATTTTTAGGATGGTATAGGCCAGTGCCATATTTCGTTTGAGAATTTAATCCCCTGCTGTTTTTGGAGTGAAAATGTTACGAGAGAGTTGAATTTATATTAAAATAAAATGAAAGAAATTCTTCCTTTTCTTAAAAATGTATGCCATTCTTTGCTTCTCTAATAGGCTCCATGCTCTTCAAGAACTATGAAAATAATTTATTTTCTTCTATCCTTTTTGCTTCTTAACTGAGGATGTTTCTTGTTATCCTGGGAGACCTGGAACTTAGCAGGAATGTATAAGGACTCTGTGTAAGGACTGAGACATGGTCTTGGCTTTTACCTAGGATGCACCCCATAACAGATCCACCTGGAGGAAATGGATTGGGCTGATGGTGGTTTAGCAGCAGCTTGCATTTGCAGTGGGGGCTCGTGTGAGAGGCTCTGACTAGAAATGGATGGATTAAATGTGATTCTACTCTAGAATGAGGTTCACTGTCTGTGAAATTGGAATTCATAGGAGAGAGAAACCTCTTGAAGATGTTCCTGAGGTCTGCAGAAGGATGCACTCTTAGAGTCTCCTAGAGCTGACTGAAGGGATTCTAGCTCCTGGCAAGATGGAGATTGAGAGCTGGAAGAAACCTTAGATCCTCATCTCTATATCTGGCTTGGGCTTGTTCCAAGTACTTAAAGCTTTGGAGAATTGGAAAATAGGTTTGAATCTGCTTTCTAGAATCTTTGGGTTCTCAAGTGAAGTGTGGACTGGATACTGAGGAAGAGCAAATCAGAGAAAGATAAACACAATACTTAATGGGGGAGAACTGGTAATATGTTGTTTTGGAGAAGCTTATTAGAGGTACATAGTCTTTATATTCCTGGGGGAAAAATTTAAGTAGTAAAAAATAGTTGCAAATGACTTATGTAAACGATTTAAAAGTATATATAAATAGAACAAAATTCTTTTTTACAAAATTTTCTAATTGATTATTCAGTTCAGTTCAGTCGCTCAGTCATGCCCAACTCTTTGCTACCCCATGGAAATTGATTATTAGTGGAATATAATAAAAAGACTGTTGACTTTTATATACAGATCTTCCTTATGTTGGGATCCTTGTTCAGTCACTAAGTCACATCCCACTCTTTGAGATCCCATGGACTGCAGCACACCAGGCTCCTCTGTCCTCTACTATCTCTTGGAGTTTGCTCAAATTCATGTCCATTGAGTTGGTGATGCTCTTCCAACCATCTGATCCTCTGGCATCCCCTTCTCCTGCCGTCTATCTTTCCCAGCATCAGGGTCTTTTCCAATGAGCCGGCTGTTTACATCAGGTGGCCAAAGTATTGGAGTTTCAGCTTCAGTCCTTCCAATGAATATTCAGAGTTGATTTTCTTTAAAATTTAGTGGTCTGATCTCCTTGCAGTCCAAGGGACTCTCAAGAGTCTTCCCCAGCACCACAATTCAAAAGCATCAGTTCTTTGGTACTCAGCCTTCTTTATGGTCCAATCCTCACATCCATACGTGACTACTGGAAAAATCATAGCTTTGACTAGATGGACCTTTGTTGACAAAGTGATGTCTCTGCTTTTTTAATACCCTGTCAAGGTTTGTCATGGCTTTTCCTTCAAGGGGCAAGTGTCTTTTAAAAAATTTCATGGCTGCAGTCACTAGATGCAATGCTTTTGGAGCCCAAGAAAATAAACTTTGTCACTGCTTCCACTTTTTACCCTTCTATTTGCCATGAAGTGATGAGACTGGATGCCATCATCTTAGTTTTTTGAATGTTCAATTTCAAGCCAACTTTTTTACTCTTATCTTTCACCCTCATCAAGAGGCTCTTCAGTTCATCTTCACTTTCTGCCATTAGAGTGGTATCATCTGGGATTACTTCTCAAATCAGTGAACCAGTGAACTTGCTTAGTCGTGATCAACCCTTTGTAATCCCATGGACTGTAGCCTACCATGCTCCTCCATCCATGGAATTTTCCAGGCAAGAGTACTGAAGTGGGTTGCCATTTCCTTCTCCATTATTACACCTAACCTACCTAACTGGGCTTTCCTTGTGGCTCAGTTGGTAAAGAATCTGACCCCAGTTTGGTTCCTGGGTCGGGAAGATGCCCTGGAGAAAGGGAAAGGCTACCCACGAAGTATTCTGGCCTGGAGAATTCCATGGACTGTATAGTCCATGGGGTCAAAAAGAGTTGGACACAACTGAGCGACTTTCACTTAATTTCACTTAACCTACCTAACATCATAGCATAGCCTTGCCACCTTAAACACGTTCAGAACACTTATATTAGCCTTCAGTGGTGCAGAATCATCTAACACAAAGTCTATTTTATAATAAAGTGTTGACTAGCTCATGAAATTTATTGACTGCTGTACTGAAAGTGAAGAACAGAAGGGTTGTCTGGGTCCAGAATGATTGTAAGTGTATCAGTTGGTCACCCTTCTAAGGGTGTGGATGACTGCTTGCTGCAGCTCAGCAGCAAGCATCACAGTAGATCATCTCCCATATATGACTAGCCTAGGAAAAGACCAAAATTCGAAGTAGAGTTTCTACAGGAACTCTCTGTGTGTCGCTTTCAACCGTTGTAAAGTTGAAAAACCCTCAGTCAGTTCCAGATAACAACCATCTGTGTTGTATTTGGACACTACTGAACTCATATTGTAATACTTTATCACTTGATTATGTTGGATTTTCTAGGTAGACGATGATTTCATTTATAATTGATCATTTTGTCTCTTTTCTAATATTTATATTATCCTTTTTGTCATATGGCAGCAACTAGCTTCTTTAGAACAATACTGAATAACTATTATAGCTGGCAGCCTTTTCCTGTTCTCAGAATGCCTCTAGTGCTTTACCATTATCCATGAATTATTTTCTGGCTGTTTGTCATTTTAACTTTTATCCTTTTTAAACTTTACTTTTAAATTAGGCTCTTTATTTTGAGATACTTGTGGAATCACATGCAGTTGTAAGAGAGATCCTGTGTGCATTTCACCGAGTTTCCTCTTGTTGAGCTATAGTATATCACAACTTGGAAATTAATTATCAATACAACTCACCCATCTTATTGCAATTTTACCAGTTTTATTTGTACTCTGTGTGTGTATTTCATTCTGTCACATCTGTAGATTTGTATGATTACCACCACAGTCAAGACCGAGAATAATCCCTTCCCGAGGATCTCTTGTCTTGCACTTTCATAGCCGTAGTTGTTTCCCTTGCTCTCTGCCTCCCTGAACCCTGGCAGCCACTAAACTCTGTCTCTCTAATTTGTTGTTTCAAGAATGCATTGTACATGGGACGAGATACGTAGTACATAACCTCTGAGACTGACTTTTTTCACTCAAAATAGTTCCTTTGTGATTTCTCCAGGTTGTTGCATGTATCAAGAGTTTGTTCCTTTTTACTGCTGAGCAGTATTCCATGGCATGGATGTACCATCACTTGTTTAACCATTCACCTGTGGAAGGGCAGCTGGGTTGTTTTCAGTGTTTGGCTGTCATGAATAAAGTTGCTATAAACATGCATAAGCAGGTTTTTGTGTGAACCTAAGTTTTCAGTTCTCTGGGATAAATGCCCAAGAGTGCATATACCCTTTTTGTGCTTGCTCACCCTCCCTCTCTCTCATCCTCTACACACACATGCACAGGCACACACACATATATAAAATAAAAATTTTCTTGAGCTTCTTGAGGTTATTGTGCATGATTGCACACGATTACTCCTAAATACTTCAAAGAGTATTTTCCAAGTGTAGGGATATTTTTTATACACCTAAAGAAGAGTTATCAACTTAGTTCATTTAACACTGATACAGCTTTGATCATCAGTTCAGTTCAGTTGCTCAGTAGTGTCCGACTCTATGCAACCCCATGGACTGCCGCACGCCAGGCCTCCCTATGCATCAGCAACTCCTGGAGTTTACTCATATATGCCCTCTATTACAAGTTGTCAGTTGATCCAGTAAAGTCTCTTTCAGCATCTTTCCCCCTCGAGGACAGGATCTGTTGAGGGATCACACGTGGTATTTACTTGTCGTGTTTCTTATGTCTCCTTTAATCTAGAACAGTTCTGTAGTCTTCTTTGTCTTTTATGACATGATAGTTTTTGAAGAAGACAGCCTTTTTTTCTTTTTAAATATAACGTTCCTCATCTGGTTTGTCTGGTGTTTCCTCATAATTAGATTCAAATTATGTATTAATTTGGTCTGAATGCTACATAAGAGGTGTTGCTTCCTTGAGATCTTATCATATCAGAAGAAAATTTCTTTTTAGTCCTAGTTACTAAGAAGTCTTAATTAAGAATGGGAGTTGGGTGCACATTGTTAGAGCTTGGAGTTGAGGCTGTTGGCTGGCCAATGAATTCACAGACGTAGGTCATGTACTGTATGAGTGGCAAGAGTGACTGGCCCAGAGAGTGGAGTTTGATAGTAATCCTTGCTCCAACTAGAAAGAAAATGAAATGGGTGTTGGACTTGATCAGTGCCTTTTGTCTTTTAGCTTGATGATAGCTTGATTCCATTGCGTTTATTTAATTTACTGTATAGTGAATATGTTAACAGATTTCTTAATGTTAAAATAAACATTCTATACCGTGCATGCATGGAATTTAATTTTTAACATTTAAATGTTGGATAGATTTTTTATTTTATTTTGGGTTTTGCATTTATGTTTGTAACAAAAATTCTTATGTAATTCTGTATGTGAAAGAGTGTGTGTTCTTTCTTTGTCACATTTGGTATCTAGTTTATTATTTATCCTTAGAGCATAAATCCAAAAATTTTTTAAACCCCTCTCTCTCCCCAGCAGTTTAAATAACACTGAAATTACCTGTCTTTGAAACTATCTGAACCCGATGCATTTCGGGGAGGGCTTGTGGGTCTTTGGCAGCATTTTCTAGTTTCTTTTCTGGTTAAAGATCTATATAGGTTTTTACCTCTTCTTGGGCTTCCCTAATAGCTCAGTGGTAAAGAATCCTCCTGCAGTGCAGTAGTCGCAAAAGTTAATGTGGGTTCCATCTCTGGGTTGGGAAGATCCCCTGGAGGAGGAAATGGCAACCCACTCCAGTATTCTTTCCTGGAAAATTCCATGGGTAGAGGAGCCTAGTGGTCTACAGTCCATGGGGTTGCAAAGAATTGGACATGACTGAGCAGAGCAGAGCCTCCCTGAGGGGACTTCATCTACAGAAGTGATCAACTCCGCTCCGTGTAGCTACCCAACGCTTTGCTCTTTTGTGACTATAGTTACATCTACTGAAACTATTTTTGCTTATGTCTTTTTCTATTATTTTCTGTGGTCTTTTAAGGGCAGACTCTGTGTCATCTTTGCATATAATGTTAGCACACTGCTTGGCTCCATAGATTCTCAGATCCTTGTTGAATGAGTACAAGGTGTATTTAGAGGACTGTGAGAAAATTAGTTGAAACAGAAGGTTCTTACAGGAGTATGCAGGATGTTGAGCCAGGATGGACCAGCAGAGATGATGGAGCAATTTGAGTGTTTGGCTGAGGAGTTCGGATTCTGTCTTTAATTACAAGACAGGTAGAGGACAGAGGCAAGAGGAGAGAAGGTCATTTATTATTGTTGTGCTAAAGAGACTGGTTAAAATTTCATTATAGTATTAAAATTATTTTTAGATTTTTAAAATCTGTTTGTGTGGGTGCTGGTTTATCAAATAAAGATTGCTGCCAAGGTGAAATAAATAAAAAGCTTTACATTAATAATGTGTGCTTAGTTTGCGACCTCATGGACTGTAGTGCACCAGGCTCCTTTGTCCATAGGGATTCTCCAGGCAAAAATATTGGAGTGGGTTGCCATGCCCTCCTCCAAAGGATCTTCCCAACCCAGGGATCGAACCCAAGTCTCCCGCATTGCAGGCAGATGCTTTATTGTCTGCGCCACCAGGGAAGCCCATGAATACTGGAGTGGGTAGTCTGTCCCTTCTCCAGGGAAACTTTCTGACCCAGGAATCAAAACAGAGTCTCCTGCATTGTGGGTGGATTCTCTCCTAGCTGAGCTACCGGGGAATGCTTATTGAGTGCTTACTGTCTGCCAGTTACTGCTCTGAGAACTTTGCAAATATTACCTCATTTAATACTCAAGACAGCTGCACATGCTAGGTTTTATTACTGCCCGTTTTAGATGGGGAAACAGGCACGGAGACATTAAGTGACTTGCCGAAAGCCACAACTTTTAAGTGGTAGAAGAGGATTCAAACCTGGGCTCTTTGGCTTCAGAAGTCTTTTAACCACTAAATTCTACTTTCTTCTATTAGCCTTTTAGCCTATTCTAGTAGTACTCAGCCCTCTGGAAACTGGCATTTTAACCTTAAATTAAGAACCAGGGAACCATTCTCTGTGTTAACTGACATAAGCAAGTATTATTTGACTTGTTTTTCAATAGATGATCTATTTAGTAATAATTTAAATATTTCATCTGTTGCTTCAAGTGAGAACTAAAATTGAGCCTATTCTGCATCTGATTAGCATTTGTTACTTTTTGAAAATATTAAATATTTGAAATGAAGTTCTAAATATCTAACAGCTGGTTGTCATAGCAAGTTAGAAGTGAGTGTTCAGAGGAAACCCCGTTAAGTTGTCTGGCCCTTGTCCTTCAGGCCAGGTAAGAATTGTTCCAGCATAATGTTCTTCAGTGCTTGGGCTAGTCTTTGTTAATTGTCTCAAAGAAAGAGCTCCACTCTCTCTGAAGGAAGGTAATTTCCTGATCTCCGATCTGTCTGGGAGTTTTTCTTTGTAATGTGCTTTGTTCTTTTTAAGGTCACTACCATCTGAAGTAGTTCAAAATACATGTGTGTGGGTTTGCCAAGATTACAGTTGCCGTGGGAATCATAACTTTGGAATTCCTCACATCTGGATTAATGCCGTGTACACAGAGGCTCTGTGTGAATATAGGTTTCCTATTTTATGTGAATCTGAAAGTAGCAAGGTCTTGATAGTGGAGCTTCCCCTAAGTGACAAGTTGAACTCTCATAGCTGAAGTTTTAAAGTAACCCCAAGATCCTGAACTTTGCTGTGGAGCTGCTGTCACGTGTTCTGCTCATCTGCTGGGAAGGCTTATGTCAGTGCTGGGAAACTCAAGCTCTGGAGTGGAAGTGGAGGCCTGGCTTATTTCCTGATACCTGTAGACTTTAGGTTTGTTTTGTCTCCCTGAGAAGCAAGGATTCCAGTGCTGCTGTTTTGAGTTCTGTTTTTGAAGCAGTGATAAGGAAGGCCGCAGGTCTGTCTTTGTTGTGTTTCAGTATTTTTGGAATTGTTTCAGTTATTTGTTTTCTTGGATTGTCCTGTTTCTTTGCTATCTACCTGAAGTTATTACTTATTAAATCCATGGTGATGGTCTTATGAGTGGTAGAGGTTTTTATGTTGGAAACAGAGTTTTGAAAAGACTGCAAACCCTAGAGTCACCATCTTTCAAACTTACGTTGAATGGTGTGAACATGGAACATAGTTTCTCTACAAAAAGGAGGACTGGCAGCAGTTTGTCTTTGTAAGGCCTCTTTCAGGTCTCCTGGTACAGGGTGATCACCTGACAGACCAGATCCAAAGTCCACAGATTGGCTGCGTGTCATTAGAGTGCCCTTGTCTTTCTATCTGTGGTCTGCATTTTGTCTTAGTCATTTTGCTGTTAAGGATTTTAGGTCTGGTATTCTTCCAGGTGCCTGGAATGATGCTACAGTTCTTCTCTGTGACTTTGAGGGGATGGTGTGATTGCTTCTGAGTTTGCATGTCTTCTTCTGGAATGTCCTGTGAGATGCCATGGCGACCTTGTGTTGGAGGCAGGAGCATGGTCCTTAGTGAGACCTTATCTTCCCTGGGGCTGAATCTGTAGGTTCAGTTCAGTTCAGTTCAGTCAATCAGTTGTGTCTGACTCTTTGCGATCCCGTGGTCAATAGCACGCCAGGCTTCCCTGTCCATCACCAACTCCTGGAACTTCCTCAGACTTATGTCCATCCAGTCGGTGATGCCATCCAACCATGTCTGTAGGTAGAAAGTTCCAGATGTTTGTGGCTGCAGCCCTGAGAGTAGGCATTGGTGTAGCAACACCTTCCTGAGAAGAAAGTCAGATAGAACCGACATTAAAAAAGAGTAAAGAACTAATAGAAGCCAGGTTAATGTTAATCTCTTGTTTAACGTTTAAAAAAAAGTAGTTTTCATGGAAACTGGCATTTGAAATAAAATGAACCTAGGGATGTGAGAGTTGGACTGTGAAGAAAGCTGAGTGCCGAAGAATTGATGCTTTTGAAGTGTGGTGTTGGAGAAGACTCTTGAGAGTCCCTTGGACTGCAAGGAGATCCAACCAGTCCATTCAAAATGAGCTTGGTCCTGGGTGTTCTTTGGAAGGAATGATGCTAAAGCTGAAACTCCAGTACTTTGGCCACCTCATGTGAAGAGTTGACTCATTGGAAAAGACTCTGATGCTGGGAGGGATTGGGAACAGGAAAAAAGGGGACGACAGAGGATGAGATGGCTGGATGGCATCACTGACTCGATGGACGTGAGTCTGAGTGAACTCCGGGAGTTGGTGATGGACAGGGAGGCCTGGCGTGCTGTGATTCATGGGGTCACAAAGAGTCGGACACGACTGAGCAACTGAACTGAACATGTTAAACTATCTAATGTTAAAAACTCAAGAGGAAAAGCAGTATAGTTTCATTTACCTATGAAGTTAATCACCATTAGTTACTTTTTACTTCTAAAAGTTCTGTTTACTTCTTTTAAAATTTGTCTTTTTTAAGGGTCTTTTAGTTGTTTGTATTTTTTCTTTTATTTCTTTATGCACAATATAATTTTAAAATATTATGTCTTGTAATCTTTATGACGCCACATTCCTTTGCATCACATTTTTCTGTTTTTGATTTCTGGTTGTGGTGGCGCTCTTCCTCATGTGTTTTGTAAGCACTTTTCCGGCTTTTGACTGTGGGAATATTCTGAAGTGAGTAGTTGTGATGATTTTTTTGGTTCAGCCAGCGCCCTGGGACACTGCCAGCATGGGGTACCTGAAGTTAGTGCCTGTGTTTGGGGTTAGCATGACTACAATGCATGAGTGCAGGCCTGTGGTTATGAATCTTCTGGGGCAACTCTCCTTTGCTCCCATTTGGAGCCCAGGTCAAAACAGGCATATCTCTTGACTTTTTTTTTTATCAGTAGGTGTATTTTTTTTCCAGTCTACCTTTTCACTGAGTTGGTTGCCCCTCAGTGGTCTTGATTTTTTGCATTGGGGCTAATCTCTGCTCGTCTATATTTCATATCTTCAGGGCTTTGTCTCCTTTCCCCCTTGTAGCTTTATAGGCCTTTGGGTTCTTGGTTCTGATACCAGGACATGCTCCCACGGTCTCTGTAGCCTCAGCGTCTACATATACTGGTTTCTACCTCTCATTTGATTTTTAGCTCCAGGGGATTTTCTTTTCTCTCTTGAGAGCTCAGCTGTGCTCTCAAGTCGGTAATATTTTGTTCAGCAGTTGTAGTAATTTGGTATCAGAAGATTTTTCAGAGAATATTGACTCCAATATGTTACCAGAAATAGACTGTTTCTGACACATCATTTGATAGATCGTAGATGTTGGGATAGGGACCTATTCCTGGTTCTTTTAGAACTGGTTCCCTGGGACAAAGGTTGTCATCTCTCAGGCGGGGCTATGGATGCGACCCTTGCTCTTCGAAGGAAGAAGCATGGACGTCTGTAGCACTTCTGTCTTGTCTGCCAAGGAGGTGGAGTCTCAGGAAGAGGTGGAATTTTCATCTGTGTGTCAAGTGCTAACACCAAGGTCAAGTGAGATCAAGTCTGAAAACTGACAGGATTTCACAATCTGGAGACCTTTGCCAGAACATTCTCCAAGGAATGGAGGGGAAGAAGCCTATTGTGTTTTTTTAATCTCTGGGAGGATTATCCTTAGTTCAGGCAATTCCTGTTTTTCTCAGAGAGAATGACTTCTTGTTTATCAGTATGTGGCTGTTTATTTTATAGTCTCTCATTTTAATTCTCTCTGGGTTCCAAACCTGCCTTAGATAGTTTATTTCTGTTTGTTATAAAAACTGGACTCAGCCGTAGAGTGTCAGACCTGTCTAGTGTGTACTTGTTCTGAAAACTTTCCTTTATGTCTCTTCAAATGAG
Organism: Bos mutus; assembly: GCF_027580195.1. Classification (NCBI taxonomy): domain Eukaryota; kingdom Metazoa; phylum Chordata; class Mammalia; order Artiodactyla; family Bovidae; genus Bos; species Bos mutus. Next base: position 16,202,940 of record NC_091618.1, on the reverse strand, counting down.
GTAATCAGGATACAGAACTGCAGAGGTAAGAGCTGAGCTGAAATATTAAAGTAAGAGAAAGAAAATATGAATGAGGTTTTGCCATTTTTTGCATGAAGTTTCTGTTATGTGGAGTTTTCTAAAATAATTACAAAAAATTTCAAACATAGAAAAACTAGAAAGAGTAGTTCATCAGCCTTCATTTTTTACCAAAATCAAGAATTTTTTCACTTTTGCCTTATTCATTCATATTTTATATCTCTTTCCTTTAATGAAATATTTTCAAGAAATCTCTGATGTCGTTTATTCTATATACACATACATATACATATGCAATATGTAAATTGTCATACAGAGTCACGGTGCCATTATCACACCTGATACAGACTTGACAATTCTGTGGTATCATCTACTGTATTGAGAATATTAATGAGATCCGTTTTTAAAAGTTCTTTGAACATTCTGAGATTGTTTCTCCTTTGTTGTCTTTGCGCTTGTCATTCCCTCTGCCCAGAAGGCCATACGCTGAGACCTTCACATGGATTTTTTGTCATTCAGATCTTTGCTTGGAATTAACTTTTCACTCGAGGCTTTTTCTAATTGCTAGAGGTATAGTTGTGTCCTCTTTCCCCATCTCATTTGTTACTACCTCATCATTCTGTTTCACTGCCTTGTTGTCTGTTTACTTGTTTATTGTCTTCTCCATCCCCTAGATTATAAGTACTATGAGAGGAGAGACCTTGTCGGTCATGCATTTATTGCTCTGTGCTCAGGGCCTTACAAGGTCCCTAGGATATATTAAGTTGGTGCAAACATAACTGGGGTTTCAGACTGTGACTTTTAAATCACTTTCAAAAGCATCTTTAATAATTAAAATAAGAACCGTTGCAATCAACACATTTTTGCCAACAAGAACTAAGTGTGTTTATTCCTATAGCATAAAAATCTGTGCTTCGGGATTTAACAAACTCTTGGAAAGCGTTTTCTGTCTCCTGCTGGTTGTGGAAGTGGTTTCCCTGCAAAAGTTGTCGAAATGCTGGAAGAAGTGGTTGGCAAGAGGTCAGGTGAATACGGCCGATGAGGCAAAACTTCATAGGCCAATTTGCTCAGCTTTTGAAGCGTTGACTGTGTGACGTGTGGTTGGGCGTTGTTGAGAAGAATTGGGCCCTTCCTGTTGACCAATGCTGCCTGCGGAGATTGCAGTTTTTGGTGCATCTCATCACTTGCTGAGCATACATCTCAGATGTAATGGTTTTGGTGGGATTCAGAAAACTGCAGTGGATCAGACTGGCAGCAGACCACCAAACAGTGACCATGAACCTTTTTTTGGTGCAACTTTGGCTTTGAGAAGTGCTTTGGAACTTCTTCTTGATCCAGTCACTGAGCTGGTCATCACTGGTTGTTGTATAAAATCCACTTTTCGTTGCACGTCACAATCTGATTGAGAAGTGATTCATTGTTGTTGCATAGAATAAGAGAAGATGACACTTCAAAACAATGATTTTTTTGATTTTTGGTCAGCTCATGAGGTACCCACTCACTGAGCTTTTTCACCTTCCAATTTGTTTCACATGCTGAATAACCGAAGAAATGGTCAATGTTGAGTTCTTCATCAACTTGTCCTCTAGTTCTAAGAGGAACAGCTTCGATGATCCTCTTAATTGGGTTGTCAACCTCCAATGGCTGGCCACTGTGCTCCTCATCTTCAAGGCTCTTGTCTCCTTTGCAGAACTTCTTGAACCAACCACCACTGCACTGTAGGTTCATTAGCAGTTCCAGAGCCAAATGTGTTGTTGTTGAGAGTTGTCTCTGCTGCTTTACGGCCCATTTTGAACTCAAATAAGAAAATCACTTGCATTTGCTTTTTGTCTAACATCATTTCCCTGAAAAAGTGAAAGGGAAAGTTGTTCAGTTGGGTCTGACTGTGCAACCCCATGGACTATATACATCCACGGAATTCTCCAGACTAGAATACCGGAGTGGGTAGCTGTTCTCTTCTCCAGGGGATCTTCCCAACCCAAGGATCGAACCCAGGTTTCCTGCATTGTAGGTGGATTCTTTACCGGCTGAGCCACAAGGGAAGCCCTAGTCTAAAATAATTATAAACATCAAGTAATAAATCATTAGCAAAAAAACATAAAGTGAGAAATGCACATTAAAATGATGCAGAACATAATCACATTTATTTAAGGATGTATTTCAGTATCAAATGGCAAAGTTCAACAATGCAAAATTGCAGTTACTTTTGCACCAACCTAATAGTAATAAAGTACATATTTAGCAACAGGTCAGCTATTAAGGAGATTCCAAAATTTTCTTAGTATTTTATAACCATTATCTCTTTGTACAACTGATTCTCATTCCAGAGCTTTTCTTTTCTCAAGAGCTTTAACCAACAGCTGTGTTTGCAGAAAGTGCTGGGTTGTTGTCCCTTTCAGGACATTCAATCTTTTAAATCCTCCAAATATTTTGTAAAATTTAAGTGAGTAAAGTCACTTCTGACCTGTTGAGAGGCAGTGTTTTTACTGACATAACTCTCATTTGAGATCACTTTATTAGAGCCTGCAGCTAATAAATCTCTTGGCCCACGTGAAACAGGATGGAATGATTTTCTAGAACACATATCCTTTAACTGATTATTTGAGCTTCTTTTATTAAGTATATCATTTGTATAATGTTAGGGAGTGCTTTTCAATTGATATATTCTTAGCTGTTGGCAATGTTCTTTAGCATGATAAAATTATAACTCAATAAACAAATATGGTTTTATAATTAAAAACTTGGATTATTTTTGAAGATGTGTAATTTTAGACCAACAGAAAAGATGCGAGAATAGTACAAAATATTACTCTCTACTCTTCACCAGATTCCTCAGCATTAATATCTTACTGCATTTAGTTTAATAGCCCTTCCCACTTTACCTTTGTTTGGAGCTATTTGAGAGTAACTTGCAGATAGTCAAAACATAGCCTTTCTCTTTTGTGACCATTATGCAAGGATCAAAATCAGGAAATTAACATTGATATAATGCCATTAGCTAGTTTATAGATCGTATTCACACGTCTTCAAGTTTCCCAATTCTGGATCACAAGTTGCAAAGAGTTGTCATGTGTCTTTAGTTTCCTTTAACTTGGGAATTTTTCCTTTAATGAATTTAACATTTCTGAAGGTTATAGACCAGTTATTTTGTAGCAGGTCCCTCAGTTTGGGTTTAATTGATGTTTCACAAGCGACATGTTTTTCTTAATGTGTCGTATCAGGAGGCATATGATATTGATTTGTCCCATTACAAGTGTTTACTTTGATCACTTGGTTAAAAGTGATCTTCCAGATTTCTCCACCATCAACATATGCTTTTCCTCCTTGTTTTCAATAAGTATCTTTGAGACTATTTTCAGACTATTTAATATTCTATTATTCCTGAAATTTTCATCCACTAGTTTTAACATCCATTGATGAATGTTAATTAATTATGATTATTACCAATGGTAATTTTCCAATTCCATCATTTTTTTCTACATTTACTATTTGGGGTTCTTAGGTAAGGAGAGCTTCCCCCATTTTATTTATTTACATATTTGTCTTTATCAGTATGAACTCATGGATTCTCATTTTATTTAATGGGTTATATATAATCTGTTATCATGTAAAATTTTTGATACTTAAAAGTTGTCATAATTTTGGCCAGTAGGAGACTTTTTAACTGCCTCCTGTGAACTTTTGACATGTCCCCCTCATTTTTTGAGTCTTTCCTTACTTTCTGGAACAACAAGACATTCTCGGCCAGGGCTTGGCAAACTTTTTCTGTAAGTAGCCAGATAGTAAATATTTTTGGCTTAGTGGGCCATACGGTCTCTGTTGAAATTACTTGACTCCACCCTCACAACAGGAAAGCAGCCATAGACAATTTATAAATGAATGAGCATGGCTGTGTTCCAATAAAACTTTATTTACAAAGACAGGTGGCTGATTGGATTTGGCCTGTGGGCTGTAGTTTGCCAACTTCTTTTCTAGGCTCACTTTGTTCTTTCCCTTCTGCAGTCTAAGAGTTGGCCCTTTTTCTAAGGAGCCTTGATTCTTTTCAACAGCGAATCATATTTAAACACTGAGACATGGACCCCAGATATGCTCATTGCTACTGGAATATCACTGATTCCTGGCCCTCTTAGAAGACAGGTAATATATGAATATATACATACATACTTGTATACATTTGTGTGTGGGTATGCAATACAGACATATATATTTGTATATTATAAACCACTGAATTACAGTGATAGTTCCAATTACATCTCTGTACTGTGGAGTTTATTCTAGCCTTTCTACTTTCTATGTTTCTTTCTCCAACATTGAAACACCTCGCTCTTATTATCTGTAATAGTACCAACAAGTAAACAAATATTTAGTTATTTGTTCAAGCCTAGACTACACAGAGGAGAAGGCAATGGCACCCCACTCCAGTACTCTTGCCTGGAAAATCCCATGGATGGAAGAGCCTGGTAGGCTGCAGTCCATGGGGTCGCTAAGAGTCGGACACGACTGAGCGACTTCCCTTTCACTCTTCACTTTCCTGCATTGGAGAAGGAAATGGCAACCCACTCCAGTGTTCTTGCCTAGAGAATCCCAGGGACGGGGGAGCCTGGTGGGCTTCTGTCTATGGGGTTGCACAGAGTCGGACACAACTGAGGCGACTTAGCAGCAGCAGCAGACTACACAGAAAGTAGAGTTGCTAACTCATATCTCTGTGAAAAACTAATCTATGATTAGAATTTAATTCTCATTTACCCTTCTTTTTTGTCTTCAGCCTTAGGGCTTAGTTAAATAATATGCTTAAAAGTTACTTGGGTTAGTTTTGTCCCTCAATTCCTTTATTATGTTGTTTATTTTTCATTTTAAATATAGTAAGGATCACTTGTTTTTATTTGTACTGCATTTTAGCTATTTCCCCCATTCTTATTTTATTTTATGTTTTTTTTTTTTGAGTACGTGAAACATGAGTATGATTTCAAAAGTTAGAATATACAAGAAGGCATATGCAGTAAAGTGTTAACATTGATTTCTTTTAGTGAGAAAAGAAATTCCAGTTCCTACTTTTCTCCTTTTTACCCTGTTCTCACCTACCCCCTGTAGTTATCTAGTCTCACTAGTTCTAATTTATTATTTTGTGTGTCTTTTTGCACAAATGAGCATATGTTTGTGTGTAATTTTTGTTTTTCCTTCTTTTTTATATATATAAAAGGAAGCATACCGTGCTTATAATCTGTCCTGTAATTAATTCACAAACTCATAAGTTGATGAAAGTATAACACTTGCGTGTGGAGAAATGAGTGACTTCAGCTGAATCAAGTTACTGCAGGAGTGAGTGGGGACTTCATCTGGTTATGGTCAAGTTGACCCAAGAACAGGAAGCAGACTGGATTCACTCAGACTTTCTGCTTTAGGTTAAAAAGACAATAGTGATTTTGGTAGCAGGGATCTTCATATCATTCTCTCTCTTGAGACTATTCTGATCTACTCTCTTGTCCTCCAGTCTAGCAGTTGCCCTCTATACCTAGTGCATTTGTGATCCTGGAGCCTCCTCTCTCTGTCATCCTGGGCTTTGTACTTCTTTTGTGCTGTGTTTCTTCCTTATTGTATCCCATGTCATCCTTTTCCTTAGTTTACTTTGTCATTTTGTGGAACATACCCTTTTTTAGCTTCATAAGAAAAAAATACATGAATTTTTTTAGATCTATACTTCTGAATGTCTTTTATTCTACTCCCCCATATTTGATTTTTAGTTTGACTGCATATAGAATTCTAGGTTAGAAATAATCTTCCTTAAATTTTTTTTAGTATTTTATTGAGATCTAATTTATGTACATTAAATATTTCTAATACTTAACAGTTTTTTGTGAGGATCTAGTTTTTGCTCTGGTATCCCTTACCTTCAGTCTGAAGAACTTCCTTTGGTGTTTCTTGTAGTACAGTTATGCTGGTGATGGATTTCCTTGGTTCCCCTTTATCTGAAAATTGTCTTTATTTTGTGTTCATTCTGAAGAATATTTTTAATGGATGTAGAATTCAGGTTCGATAGTTTTTTCTTTCAGCTCTTTAAAAATGTTGTCCTGTTGTCTTCTGGCTATCATGAAAGAAGATGATGTGTGCTATGTCACTTCAGTTGTGTCCGACTCTGTGCGACCATATGGACTATAGTCTGCCAGGTTCCTCTGTCCATGGGATTTCCCAGGCAAGAAATACTAGAGTGGGTTGCCATTTCCTTCTCCAGGGGATCTTCCCAACCCAGGGATTGAACCCAAGTCTCTTAGGTCTCCTGCATTGGCAGGCGGATTCTTTACCTGTAGTGTCACCTGAGAAGCCCCTAGAAGATGATAAGAAGATGTTTTACAAGTGTTGACAGTGTTCCGCTGTCTTCTGGATGGCTTGAAAGAAGACAGTAAGAAAGGATAAGAGGAAATTCCCTGGTGGTCCAGTGGTTGGGACAATAAGCACTCACTGCTGAGGGCCTGGGTTCAATCCCTGGTCTCAGAAACCAGATCACAACAGATCAGATCAGTCGCTCAGTCGTGTCCAACTCTTTGCGACCCCATGAATTGCAGCACGCCAGGCCTCCCTGTCCATCACCAACTCCCAGAGTTCACTCAGACTCACCTCCATCGAGTCGGTGATGCCATCCAGCCATCTCATCCTCTGTCGTCCCCTTCTCCTCCTGCCCCCAATCCCTCCCAGTGTCAGAGTCTTTTCCAGTGAGTCAACTCTTCACATGAGGTGGCCAAAGTACTGGAGTTTCAGCTTTAGCATCATTCCTTCCAAAGAAATCCCAAGGCTGATCTCCTTCAGAATGGACTGATTGGATCTCCTTGCAGTCCAAGGGACTCTCAAGAGTCTTCTCCAACACCACAGTTCAAAAGCATCAATTCTTTGGCGCTCAGGTCTCAGAAATAGGATCCCACAAACTGTGTGTCATGGCCAAAAAAAAAAAAAAGGAAATCTGCTGCCATTTGAATGTATTCCCTTCTGTGTAGTGTACCATTTTCCTTTGCTTGTTTTAGATTTTGTCCGTATCTTTGGTTTTTAGCAGTTTGATTATGATGAGTCTATATGTAGTTTTCTTTGAAGTTTTCCTTTTTGGAGTTCATTGAGCTTCTGAAAGAGATGGGAATACTAGACCACCTGATCTACCTCTTGAGAAATCTGTATGCAGGTCAGGAAGCAACAGTTAGAACTGGACATGGAACAACAGGCTGGTTCCAAATAGGGAAAGGAGTATGTCAAGGCTGTATATTGTCACCCTGCTTATTTAATTTCTATGCAGAGTACATCATGAGAAACGCTGGGCTGGAAGAAGCACAAGCTGGAATCAAGATTGCCGGGAGAAATATCAATAACCTCAGATATGCAGATGACACCACCCTTATGGCAGAAAGTGAAGAAGAACTAAAGAGCCTCTTGATGAAAGTGAAAGAGGAGAGTGAAAAAGTTGGCTTAAAGCTCAACATTCAGAAAACGAAGATCAGGGCATCTGGTCCCATCACTTCATGGCAAATAAATGGGGAGACAGTGGAAACAGTGTCAGACTTTATTTTTGGGGGCTCCAAAATCACTGCCGATGGTAACTCAGCCATGAAATTAAAAGATGCTTTCTCCTTGGAAGGAAAGTTATGACCAATCTAGACAGCATACTGAAAAGCAGAGACATTACTTTGCCAACAAAGGTCCGTCTAGTCAAGGCTATGGTTTTTCCAGTGGTCATGTATGGATGTGAGAGTTGGACTATAAAGAAAGCTGAGTGCCGAAGAATTGATGCCTTTGAAGTATGGTGTTGGAGAAGACTCTTGAGAGTCCCTTGGACTGCAAGGAGATCCAACCAGTCCATCCTAAAGGTGATCAGTCCTGGGTGTTCACTGGAAGGACTGATGTTGAAGCTGAAACTCCAATACTTTGGCCACCTGATGTGAAGAGCTGACTCATTTGAAAAGACCCTGACCTAGATAGCATATTGAAAAGCAGAGACATTGCTTTGCCAACAAAGGTCCGTCTAGTCAAGGCTATGGTTTTTCCAGTGGTCATGTATGGATGTGAGAGTTGGACTGTGAAGAAAGCTGAGTGCCGAAGAATTGATGCTTTTGAAGTGTGGTGTTGGAGAAGACTCTTGAGAGTCCCTTGGACTGCAAGGAGATCCAACCAGTCCATTCTGAAGGAGATCAGTCTTGGGATTTCTTTGGAAGGAATGATGCTAAAGCTGAAACTCCAGTACTTTGGCCACCTCATGCAAAGGTTGACTCATCGGAAAAGACTCTGATGCTGGGAGGGATTGGGGGCAGGAGGAGAAGGGGACGACAGAGGATGAGATGGCTGGATGGTATCACCGATTCGATGGACGTGAGTCTGAGTGAACTCTGGGAGTTGGTGATGGACAGGGAGGCCTGGTGTGCTGTGATTCATGGGGTTGCGAAGAGTTGGACACGACTGAGTGACTGAACTGAACTGAACTGAACTGATGCTGGGAAAGATTGAGGGCAGGAGGAGAAGGGGACGACAGAGGATGAGATGGTTGGATGGCATCACTGACTCGATAGACATGAGTTTGTGTAAACTCCGGGAGTTGGTGATGGACAGGGAGGCCTGGCGTGCTGTGGTCCATGGGGTTGCAAAGAGTCAGACATGACTGAGTGACTGAACTGAACTGAGCTTCTTGAATCTATATATTTATGTCTTTTACACCAAATCTGGGATGTTTTGGTCAACATTTATTCTAGTTTTTTGGACTCATTCTCCATCTTTTGAAACTCCCAAGTACCTGCATGTTTGGTCTTTTAACATTATCCCTTAAGTCCATAAGACTCTGTTCATCTCTTTGTTCAATTTTTTTCCTCTATTTTTCAGATTGTATTATATGTATTAGTAAATTTAAGCTCATTGATTTTTTAATTATTATCTCTGTTTTGCTATTAAGATTATCCACTGAATTTTTAGTCTCAGCTATTGTATTTTTCTGTTTTAAAATTTCCATTTTTAAAGTAAATTTTATTTCTCTGTTGAGATTTTTCTATCATTTTATTCATTCACATGTCTTTTCCTTTACCTCAGAAAGCATAGTATTCATGGCTGGCTTAAAGTCCTTGTCTTTAATTCTAACCTCTGTGTCATTTGGAGATTGGCATGTATTAATCTTTTTCAGTTTAGAATAGGTCAGATTTTCTGGGCTCCTTATATGCTTTTTGATGTGGTTACCATGGGCTTCATCTATGATGACTTATAACTATACCTACTTGTTTTAAACTGATAGTCATATTAGTTCAGACACATTCTAAAAGATCTTCTATTTTTACTCCTCTCCGCCATATTTCATGTTTTTAATGTTTTAAACATTAAACATTTTAATGTTTATCCTTTGCTGTTTATTATAGTTATGCGTGCGTGCTAAGTCGCTTCAGTGGTGTCTAACTCTTTGCAACCCTATGGACGGTAGCCCTCCAGGCTCCTCTGTCCATGATTCTCCAGGCAAGAATACTGGAGTGGGTTGCCATGTCTTCCTCCAGGGGATCCTCCCAACCCAGGGATTGAACCCATGACTCTTACACCTCCTCCATTGGCAGGTGAGTTCTTTACCACTAGCACCATCTGGGAAGCTCTATTATAGTTGCTTTAAAATATTTTTATAAATATTTTAAGCTCTAAGTTATAGTTGCTTTAAAATATTTTTGTCTTTTAATCTTCATAACACTTTATTTAAGTGGTTGGTATCAGCCCTTACAATTAGTTTGCCTTTCCTAGTGGGATTTTCCTTTTCCTGTAAATTGTTACTTCTTGTTATAGCCTTTTCTTTTTTACTTAGAAAAGACCCTTTAATATTTATTTTAGGGTAGGTTTAGTATTGGTGAACTCTTTTAGTTTTTAATTGTCTTGAAGTTCAATTTTAAATGATAATCTTGCTGGGTAGAGTATCCTAGGTTCCAGGTTTTTCCCTTTCAGCACTTTGAAGGTATCAGGTCATTCCCTTTTGGCCTTGCAAAGTTTCTGCAGAAAAATCAGCAGATAGCCTTATAGGGATTCCCTTGTACATGACTCTTTTTCTCTTGCTGCCTTTAGGATTCTCTCTTTATCTTAAGTCTTGCTGTTTTAATTATGACACAGCTTGGTATGAGTCTACTTAGGTTCAACTTGTTTGGGTCCTTCCGTGCTTTCTGTACCTTCTTCAGGTTTGGAAAGTTTTCAGCTGTAATTTCATCAAGTACGTTTTTGACCCTGTTCTCTCTCTTTTCATTTTCTGGGACCTGTATAGTGTGAATATTGGTATTGGTATGCTTGGTGTTATTTCAGAGATCTCTTAAATTGTTCTCATTTCTTAAAGATTTTTTTTTTTTTTGCTGGTCTTGTTGGGTGATTTCCATTATTCTGTCTTCCAGATCACCTGTACATTCTTTTGTTTTACTGAGTCTGCTACTCATTCCTTATAGTGTGATTTTCCTTTCAGTTATTGTATTCTTTATTTCTCAGTACTTCTTTTTTATATTTTCTAGTTCCTTTAAAAAGAAGTCACTGTTTGTCTATTCTTTTCCCTAATTCAGCTAGTATTTTTATTTACTAATGCTTTGAATTCTTTAGTTGGTAAATTGTTTATTTCTGTTTCATTATTTATTTATTTATTTTTAGGTGTGTTCACTTGCTCTTTTAGTTGAGAGCGTTTCCTCTGTATTTTTATTTTGCTTAACTTTTTCTGTCTCTATGCATTTAGGTGAAATGGCTACCTATTGAGATTTTAAAATGTGACAGCGTTCCTGTACAGTCTCTGTTTACTAAGTGCCTTCAGTGGGAGAGCTGGATTTATTGTTAACAGGAGTCAACACCTTTCCCTGGGGTGTGCTGTCACCTTGGTAGGAGGTGGAGCTGGGTGGAGCCAGCTGTAAGGGCTTTCCCCTCTGTTCGGTAACCATTACTTCCTTATTGGGGGTGGGGTTGGATCTCAAGTTGATGAAGCAGAAGTCCTGGAGGTTCTGATCCAAGTGGCTCTGCTCCCTTTAAGTGTGTGTCTCCCCTCTCCCAGCACTGGCTCAGTTGCCCCAGAGGGGGTCATTGCTGGAGCAAGAAGGGCCTGTGTGGTCTCTGAACTCATGACAGGGCACAGGCTGTGGTGAGCTGGCTGCCGTCACAGATCAGAACTATCCCCATGTGCTGCCCATGTAAATGCCAGCAATGTCTGCCTTTGCCTTGCTGAGGGACACCACCCTGGTGTTACAGAGTCACCTCTGTGTCTCACAGCCAAACTCTCTTCCCACTTGTGGTAGCCTTCGCTCCTGTGTAGAGCTGCAAGGTGAATACGTGTGCCTCTGGTATTCACTTAGCTCAGGCTTAGGCACGTGCCAGTGCAGTTGTGGGAAACTTGGCAGCCACTGGGGCAGTCTTCAATCTGCCTTCTCCACCCTGCTTAGGATGCAAGCCAGCACTTGTGCACTCCTTGTGAGTGGAATCCAGGTGTCCTGCAGCTCTTCTGTTAGTCCAAATAGCTGTCCAACCAGCCAAGGAAACTTGTCTTCTCTGGCTTGGACCCCAGGACTGGGGCACCCTATATGGCTCGAAACACTCACTCCCCAGGGTGAATATCTGCCTGTCTATTCTCCCTTTTCCTCTGAATCCCCTCCCAGTGGCACAAGTCCTGACCTTATTGCTTCTCTTACCTTCCTACCCAAATCTGTGTGGATCTTTTTTACAGCCTCGGTTGTACAGGAGTCTTTCTGCCAGTTTCCAGTTAGTTTTCAGTGAGAATTGTTCCTCATGTAGATGTATCTTTGATGCGTTTGTCAGGGGGAGGTGGGTTCCATATCTTCCTCCTTTGCCATCTTGACTGATTCCCTCCCCACTTGCCCCTATTTGGTTTTAAGCTTTTCCAGCTTTGATGCCAAGCATGGGCTCTTCTGACTTATTTGTTTTCATCAGGAATTCACATGGTGTGATATTGAGAAAATCTTTAGTAAAGGATTATTTTGCCGAAAGTTTAACTTTCATTTTAGATTCAAAGTATTTGTTAACAAAAGAAACCATTTGTTGTACAAAAACATTTTCAATTTTTTTATAGATTATTGAGTTAATTTCAATATATGGGCATTAAAAGAAAAGAAATAGAAGCAATAGAGAGAAGTAATAGTGTGTACATCACCAAATTGGGACAGCAACCTACATCTAAACTTGAACAGTGCTGGGAATTTCCATGTTAACAGCAACCTGGAGTTTCAGTTGGAAAGGGGTCCTAGGAGGTGTGTCCACCCCATGGGCGAGACTTCAGATTGCAGCTTTGAGGGCTCTTGCTTATAATTCCAGGCCACAGAGTGGTATCATCATCAGTTTGCACTGCACATAAAAATAGCTGCTTTTCTTTAGCTTTTATAATGCTATTTGTTTCACCTTGTGAATCAGAAGATTTTGTTAGACCCCAGAGGGTTAGCCAGGCCCCCAGGGGCTTAAGCAATTCCAAGACCCATTCCCTTTCTTATCTTGGACTTGCTGGTAACAATTGATGTGTTTGCAAGTAGGCACATAGTCCAGGCAAGGTCCAGGCAAGCTCAGAAGTTGGTCAGAGGCCTGCTGCCCTACTTCTGAAGTCTGAACAAGACTACCTCTTCCTAACAAAGATGAGACCTGGAAGATAGATGCATTAGGGTTTTAAAGAAACAAAACTGCTAGGACATGGATATTGGAGGATATTTATTATGATGATTGGCTCATGCAGTTATGAAGGCTGAGAAGGCCCATGATCTGCTCTCTGCAAGCTAGAGACCTAGGAAAGCAGGTGGAGTATTTCAGCCTGAGATGAAGGACTGAGAACCAGCGGGGCTGAAGGCAAGAGAAAACCAGGATCCCAGCTCAAGTAATCAGACTGGAAGGGTCAAATTCTTCCTTTCTCTGCCTTTTCATTTCACTCAGGCACTCAACTTAGTATGATCCCTCCCCCTCATTTGGGAGGGTGAACTGCTTTACTGAGTCCATCAATTCGAATGCTAATTTCATCCGGAAACACTTTCACAGATGGACTCGGAAGTAATGTTTAGCCAAATTTCTGGGCACCCTAGGATCCAGTGAAATTGACAGATAAAATTAACCATTACAGTAGGTTAGATTAAAGAGTTGCATTGAAGAACCCTGAAGAGTTTTGCAAATGCTGTGCCTTCAATATATTTTGTATTTTTAAGTGAAACATGGATTAAAAAAAAAGAGATTAGTGGTTGAGAGACCTGTTAAACTGTTGTCACCTTTAGGCTTAGGCTACAACCTGAATTCACACAGTGCTAATCAAGTTGCAACGGAAGGAATCTGTTTAGGATACATTTTGAAGACTGAATAGACAAAATTTGGTAATAGAATATTCTTAATGGAGAGAAAGAAATTAGATGACTACTGTTTGCTGCCTAGAGATGATAATGATGTCATTAATCTGGATGCAGTAGAAGGCTGAAAATCTGGTTTGAAGACAATAATAACTTGAATTAGAAACATGTTGCATTCAAAGTGCTTGCCAATATTCAGCAGGAAGTTGGAAAGTTCAAGAACTGTAGAGAGAGGGGTTGGAGATGTAGATTTAAAACTTTTTAACAGAGAAGTGAGATGAGACTTAATAGAATGTTGCAAATGGTAGAAACTGAAGAGGTACAACAAAGAAGAGGAGTCAACAACAAAATCTGAGAACTGCAGAGAGAGAAGAGTGAAGAGACTGCTGTGTCCTGGATGTCAGTGGAGAAGAATGTGTAGTTCAAGGGGCTGATCAGTGGCTCCTGTTCTAGGCAGGGCCTGGAAGAGGAGTGAGACTGTACCATTGTTTTAGTGATGAGGATTTTCCTCCCTCAGAATTATGAAAGCCTTATTTCATTGTAGAGGTGAAGACAGAAGTCATATTCCAAGGGGGATTACAGAGTATGTCATGGGGAAATGGAGCTTATGAGTCTTGACCATATTTTCAAACTTTGGCGGAGATGAGAGTGAGAGAAATGGAATGGTAGCTGGTAGCTTGAAGTGTGCAGAATGAGAGCAGGGCCAGTCTTTTAATTCGAATGTATTCTGTTGGGGAGGCTGCTGTGAGAGAAAAATGAGTATGACGAAGTTCTAGAGTAGATAGATAAAAATTGGGTGAAGAACGCACATTAAGGAGGATGGGTTTTAAATCTGTAGGGATGTTTCTTCCTCTCATACAGGATGAGAGGATAGGATAGATGAAATCATAAGACAGCTTTTGTCAGCAAGAAAGAAGAGTGAGTCCGTATAGGTGTGAATTGGGAATTGAAGATATTGACTATGAATGAGAGAGTTAAGTGTCAGGTCGATACTTCCACTTCCAGTTATAGCATAGAAAATAATTTGAAACCGATCTTTCTTCTGAGAACTAGAAAAGCTCACTACTACCCTCCCTTCATCAACACAGGAAAAAAAAACACGACACTGAAAGGTATTTGAAAGGTCATAAATGAACATCTAGGAGAGAATAAAAGCTTATGTTTTGGATTGTTTGCCTCCTACAGATGTTTACTAATTTTTTTGGAGGATCAACTGAAAGACTTAGAAGCTGAGAAGCTGAGTAGTGCATATGATAATCCCTTAAGGCCAGAGTGATAAGGATTAAAATTTAGGCCCTGCTCATGTGGGAAGCGTCTATCTACAATGCGGGAGACCTGGGTTCAATCCCTGGGTCGGAAGATCCCCTGGAGAAGGAAATGGCAATCCACTCCAGTACTATTGCCTGGAAAATCCCATGGACAGAGGAGCCTGGTTGGCTACAGTTCACGGGGTCGCAAAGAGTTGGACATGACGGAGAGACTTCACTTTCACTTTCTTTCACGTGGGAATCTGCCTGCAATGCAGGGAGACCCAGGTTCAGTCCTGGGTTGGGAAGATCCCCTGGAGAAGGGAATGGCAACCCACTCCAGTATTCTTGCCTGGAGAATCCCATGGACAGAGGAGCCTGGAGGGCTGCAGTCTATGGGGTTGTAAAGAGTTGGATGTGACTGAAGTGACTTAGCACAACAGAAGATTAGATAGAGCTGGAGAGAGAATTAATGAATTGGAGAATTACTGAAGTGATTGAGGGAGACATCAAAACATTGAGAAGGTCAAAAGTGTGTGATTGGAGTCCCAAATGAGGGGTTGAGAGAGAATGGGACAGAAATGATACCGAAGGAGATTTATTTGCTGGAAGCTTTCTATTGGGTTGACTGAAAAGTTCATTTGGGTTTTTCCATAACTTCAGCCAACCCTGCATAACTGTTGAAACTTATCAAGCAGTAGATTCTCAAAACCTTACTAACACCAAGCAGAATAAAAGTAAGTTCATATCTTGGTTTATTGTAGTAAACCTATAGATAACCAAAGACAAAAAAAAAAAAAAAAAAATTCAAAAGGCACCAGAGATGGGGAGAAGGAATAGAGTATATTTTCAAAGAACCAACAAGTAGACTAATGGCTAACTTTTCAACAGACACAGTGGAAGCCAGAATGCAATGGAATGGCTGACAATCTGGAATTTTAAAACCTGAAATAATGTCCTATAAAAATAAAGATGAAATACAGATAATTCAGAATTTAGTTTTTCAGTTGTACTAGCCACTCTTTAAAATGCTCGGAAGATGTATGTGGCTAGAGGCTACTGTATTGGGCAGCACAAATAATGAAAATTTCCATCATTTCAGGAAGGATAGCAGACTGCTATTGGTATTAAAAAGATCATGAGGATATTTTAACATCCATCACCACACCCACCCCCACCCACCCCCACCCCGAAGAAAAAAGGAACCTTTAAGTGAAATTGACAAATGCCTAAAAAATGCAAATTAACAAAACTGATCTAAAAAGAAATTTAAAAATTGAAACTATTTAAAGTTAAATTTTTGGGATGTCTTTGTCTGCTTATAGTATTGGGGAATACTGTCTCCATAAAATTAATTGGGGAAATATTTCCCCTATTTTTTAGAAGAATTGGAAAAGGATTGGTATTATGTTTTCTTTCACTGTGAAGGTTCCTGGACTTTTTTAATTGAAAGATTTAAAATCACCAGTTTAATTTCTTTATTTTTTACATGTCTATTTAAAATTTCTGTTTCTTAAGTTGGCTTCAGTAATTTGTGTTTTTCTAGGAATATATGCATTTCACCTAAGTTGTCTAGTTGGCATAAATTTGCTCATTGAGTCCCTTATAATTGTTTTCATTTCTATAAAGTTAGTAGACCTGTCCCTTCTTTCATTCCTGTTTTGTGGTCAACCTATGGAGGTGGAACGGACCCCTTCCCAATTAGTAGGGTGCCTGTATTGATTGCACTCCATACATCAAGAAAGTTTGAGAGAAAATGTACTACTTACCCAGGAGACTCCTGGGCAAAGCAGGTCAGGTATAAGCATGTCTGGCCTGGCTTGAGCCAGGTGAAAGGAGTGAGTTACGCCTTTATAGTGGTTAGGGGACTGGAGATTCAAAGGTCCCATGTGCAGGCTGGGCATTTTGAAATTTGAATTTCCCCCTTGTGCCAAAAAAGGTGAGGATCAATGGATTTTCTTACCAACCTGTCCAGGATGGGTCAAAGGGGAAGGGGGAGATGAGGCTTAAGATGAGTTAGTGGTCATACATGAAAAAAATGGAGCCATATTCTTTATTACAAATCCTGAATTTGAGTTAATTTTCTTTCATTTTTTTTTTTTTTCTTCAGATTGGCTAATCTTGATTGATCTGTTTTTCCATGTCTACCTATTATTTCTTCTGTTAGCTCAAATCTGCTCTTGAGCTCTTCAAGTGAAATTTTCATTTCAGTTATTCTGTCTTTCAACTTGCAATTTACATTTAGTTCTTTTAAAAAAATAATTTGTATGTCTTTATGGATATTTTTGTTTGATGAATCATTGTCATCATGCTTTCCTTTAAAGACAGCTTCTTTTAGTTCTTTGAGCATATTTATAATAGCTGCTTTGAAGTCTTTGTTGACTGAATCTAAAAATCTAGACTCACTTAGAGATAATTTTTATTGAAACTATCCCCTGCCCCAGTGTATGGATCACACTTTCCTGTTTTTTTTTTTTTCTTTTTTGCATATCTTATAATTTTTTGTTGAAATCTGGACATTTTTGATAATATATTCTTCATTCTGATTCCTTTTCCTTCAGAGTTGAAGGTGGATGCTCTTTTGTTTAGTGGCTTGCATGGACTAATTCTATAGAGTCTGTTTTCTCCTGTAGTACGTAGCCACGCATGTGTCTGTTCAGTTCTTTCTTTCTTGTTTTTTTTTAAGCATGACTGTCTGGTAGTTGCCTCGGAGTCAGCATGTCTTAGCAGTCAGCTTATGATTAGTTAGAAGTTATGTTTTAACTCCTTGCAACAATAAGGCCCCCATCCTGTGTCAGTGGTCCTGACCAGACTTGGGAAATGTATTCAAAATTGAGGCATTATATGGCTGTGCCCTGGCTTTTGCTTTCTGTATTTGCAAGGCTCACATTCATCCAGGGATGAGCGCTCTAGGGCCCACTCATTTCTCTCCTGCATGTTTACAGTCTTTCCTGCACATAGGAGGAAAAAGTAGATTCTTAACAAGGCACCCATTGGTTGTCTTGTTGCCTGATTCTCCCTGTTAAATTTTTGGTTAGTCTATTGGTCTGGTACTTGCCCTAACTAGTATTGCAATCTCAGACTAGCTGTGATATTGGCCTTCCCTGTTTTTTTGCACCTTGAATCACTATTGATTTTGAAAATGCCCGTGGACATGGAATTCTTCTTGTTCTGCTCTAAACAAATTTAGTTCCTATGGCCATGGGCTTGCTGCCTTAGTAGGACTTCCACGTCAAGGAACTGGGAGTAGGTGTAGGATGGTGGGAGCTCCAGCCTAAACCACCACACATTCTCACTGTTGTTACTGAGATTCAGTAGATTTTCTTGAATAAACACTTCTCAATTTGTTGTAGCCTTTGGTTAGCATCTAGACCCTTAAAATGGTTGGTTTTGATGATTTTGTCCATATTTATTGTTGGGGGTATATAATATTTGTCAGACTCTTCATTCAGCCATCCTGGGAGATTCTTCTCCCTGCCTTCTCTGTGTTTCTCTGACTCATTTTTAAACATTTATATTTTATTTAAATCTTAGTTCAGAATATGTTATGAAGGAGGGATTTACTGGCTATTTATAAAAAATAATATTAAGTAGTGTTTTAGCATTACTTAACTATTTTAGTGAAAGTGAAAGTCTCTCAGCTGTGTCCCGACTCGTTGCGGGTCACATGGACTATATAGTCTACGGAATTCTCCAGGGCAGAATACTAGAGTGGGCAGCCTTTCCCTTCTCCAGGGGATCTTCCCAACCCAGGGATCAAACCCAGGTCTCCCGCCTTGCAGGCAGATTCTTTACCAGCTGAGCCACCAGGGAAGCCCAAGAATACTGGAGTGGGTAGCCTATCCCTTCTCCATTGGATCTTCCTGACCCAGAAACTGAACTGGGGTCTCCTGCATTGCAGGTGGATTCTTTACCAGCTAAGCTACCAGGGAAGGCCTTAATTATTTTACGTGTTTCCTAATTATTTGTAATGTTAATTTTCTATTTTTAAATGTGATGCTTATTATAATCCTATCTCTTTTTTTCTTTATTCCTTGAATTATATCCTCTTCATGTGTTTTTATGATCTCTCGCTTTCCATTGGCTCCATCTTAGCTTCTGAATAGGCTCAACCTTTCTTTCTTTAAACCTCTCATGACTTTATCTCCTTGAGTTTCTTTCCTTCACTACCCAGATTCATAACTTTCTTCTGTTCTTGCTACTCATAAGGCTGATGGAGACGCAGGGCTAAGGCAGGTGCGATACTCCGGGCACAAACACTTCAGGAGGCACTTCCTCTCGGAGTCCTGCAAGCATGGAGTTGGCACTTGTGTGACTTTGCCTTTATGAATATTGTATCCTACATACCTTGCTTGCCTCTCCCTAGTCCTGGTCCTGCTACTCATATTTCTCTCTAGTATATATTCATTTTAACCTGGTTTTTGTCCCAGATAGTCTTCATTTATTCAAAATTTTGAGCACTTACTCTGTATTGAACATTGGGTCTTAAGCCATCACTTCTTTCACCCAAATGCTTTCTTCATTTTCACTTTCTCAAGTCTAGTGCTTTTGCTTCCTCATTCCTACTTTTTTGTACCATGTAGCACTCTTGCCCAGTACTGCGTGTTCATCCTCATCCCAGCCCAACTTTTCAGAATGTGTAGCTATTTCCATGGCAAAACACCCTCTCTAGGAGCTGGTGGGCGGTTGGGCGGTGTATCGGTGGCATGTGTTCTGGAAGCTGGTGAGGATCAGAGAGTAACCTGTGCTTGCAGTGTGCTTGTGCTTTCAGGATAGGAGCATGCAGGTCTTCTGCAGGGGTAATGGGCTTCACGGTCGTATCACTGGGAAGGGAAGAGTGCTTGTTTGTCCACCTGCTGCTCAGTGTCTTATATTTTCGGAATCTTTCCATCTGCTTTCAGTACTTTGAAACCCAAAAGCAGACTTTGACTCTCTGCTCTGCTTAGCCGGTCTGGCTTATTCTTGCCAATGGGCTTTCCTGGTTTTTCCCATTCTTTGCTGACTTGTTTTTAGCATGGTTTCCCTGAATGACCCTGTTTTGCTTGGTGTTCTCACTGCTTGTTCATGAAAACAAAACTCGTCCAGTCATTTAAGGAATGATTATTGGGCACCTGTTCTGTCCTGGATACTATGGGAGCCAGTGGGGTTTACAGTAATGAACCCAACCAAACATTTCATATCTTCCTGAGCTAGAGAGAAAAGTTAGGTGCATATCACACCAACTGAGATATTTGCTGTGGAAAAAAGTTACAAAGGCAGCTTGCCTGTGGACTTTTGAGTTGAGATCTCTGTACCTCCATCTCACTGGACTGGCAGTACCTCCCTTGAATTTTGACCTCTTGCCTACATCTAGACTTGATAGGAAGTACCCCATTTTCAATTCTATCTCTTGTTTTTGAATTGTCTTTCTTCTGCTTGCAGCTTGCTCCAACCCCTCGCCCCACCCTAAGGCTACCATTTGTTTTCGTACCCTGGTGCAAACCCTGGTCATGAACCTGTCTTCCTTTGAAAGTTATTTTTCTCTTGTTTTCTTGTCATCAGACTATACTGGTTTTTTCCCCACTATATCTTTACTAGCTTCTTTTACATAGCTTTTACTATGTTTTCTACTTCTTCTTCCTCTTTGCATTTCCTAAGAGTTGCCCTAACCCAGATTTTGTCCTAGGCCCTCTTCTGTATCAGCTTACCCTTTTGGGGCAGTCTCTTCCATTCTAGAAAACTTTGGCATACCGTCTTTGTGCAAATGGCAGGCTAATTTATCTCTCTAAGTGATGCTCCAGTTTTCAAGTTTTTGAGGTAGAAGTGTGTAGTTCCATGTGTAGAGTATAAATAGAGGTATGTAGTGCCACATAGAGGGATGTAATACTTCACGTCGTTTATATCTCCCAGTCTCCTTACTTGAAATCTCACCCAACTGCCACCTCCTTGCTCTCTTTCAGATACGCCTGGTTGCCAAGTGGTGCTAGGCTGGCCTGTGTAAGGCCATGTTCACAGTCTCTTTGTTTCCATGTCTACAGCTGCAGCTCTAGTTCAGGCCTTCCTGTCCTCTTACCAGTCTGTTCTGGTTCTTTCCTAAGGTGCAGCTGCAGCCAGTCTCTCTGGACTCCAGATGACTCTCATTGCTCTGCCAGGTTAATCTTTCTTGAAACACAACTTTGATCTGTTGTTCTTCTCTTCCGTTCATTCACGCTTCAGAAACTTCCCTACTGCCTTTGAAAATAGGGCTGGTTTTCTAGACCTTCCAACTTGTTTTGTTTTCCTTGCCACTGCCTCCCTTCATATAGGCTGGACTCTGTCCAAATGGAATTAACGTTGCAAGAAGCTCCGTGTGTTTTTCTGTTTGCGTGTCCGTATTTCCCCCCCGCTTTTGCAGCAGCATGCATTTCTCACATTCTCAGCTCTTAAAATCTTTCCTGGCGCTCTCTCGGATTTCTGGACCTGGAGGTACTCTTCTTCCATCATACATACATATACCCATACTTTAAGAAAATAAAGTGCTTATCACTCCCCACCTGTATTACTTGTTATTTTAATATGATTTTTAAGTCTCCTTAACTTTTGTATCCCTCCTTGTGCCTAGCATAGTGCCTTGTGGAAACAGTTGTTGAATGAAGGAGTGGGTGAGCACATTTCTGAATAAAGCCAATGGGACAGCCTGGACTCTGGAAGGTGCCATTCCCTCTGCCTTGGTGCTTGTCTCAGACCATCTGTTTCTCTCCCTTCTTGAAACTTTTCGACTTTATCTCTGATTCTCTTCATGTATCTGAGTGGTACATGTACACTGAGTGGTTTGTTACTCTTGGTCTCTGTTGCTTGTTTCCTGAGTTAGTATTGATTTCGACTTAAAGAAGAATGACATCATTTTGGTGAAGGATATGTGTGGGAAATTTAGCAGAAATGGAAGCTAGTGTTCAGAATGACATCTTGATCCATTTTATTGGTAAGCAGGCTGCCCACCCGGATTTTGGAAATTTGCAAGTATAGGCTTGAAGCCTGGGCCGGTGGCCAGCAGAGAGTAGACAATGTTGTGATGACATGTTCAGTATCCAGGTGGAAGGCTGGGGTTGGGGGTGCTGGCTGCAGGGCCCCACATTCCAGTCTGCTGAGCCAGGCAGCTGCTTGTATTCCTTAGGAGTAGCCACCTGAGCTTCTAATCAGAGGACTGGTTTGAAGTGATGGCAGGTAAGAGAAGGGAAGTAGATGTCTAACTACAATATTTCATTTTTTTTTTTTGAAAGCTAGTGAATCATCCATGCATAGTTTTGGACATCTGGTTGTGGCAGTAAGTTAGGTTATGTTGCTGAACTCTAAGAAATTGATTTATTTGATTTCACAGAAGAACATCGTTTGTCTAACGTTAAATTTAGTAAATACTGCATCTCTTGAGCCCTAGTTTAGTACTTATTTCATGATAGCCTTTAGATTCTAGATCTTTATACCATCTTCAAAACCATATTCCCTCCTGCTCTTGTGCATTTTACTAGCTGAACAGGACCTCAGAATTCCTTAATTTTCACCCCATTACCCTATTTGTGGAGGTTTTTAGTAGAAGTGGTCCAAACAAGCAGGCTGTGATACCCATGAGGTTGAACGCTTTGAAAAGCAGCTCAGGACAGATGGTGTGCTTGACTAACTGCCGACCAGAAACTGACACCGGGATCCAGGGGGGGGATACCATGTTGCCTTTGCCATCCAAGTCCTACATTTCCTAGAGCACAGAGGAGGCTTCAGGTTAACTGTTTCTCAGTCACCTGTCTCTTTTTGGTTTCAGCTAGTGACACTTGAGCTGCTCAAGGCGGGAAGAATTCAGAGCAGTGGAGGCCCTGCGGGATCTGGAGAGAAGAGGTGACCTTGGAACCAGTAATGAGCCATCCTGACTACCGGGTGAACCTCCGGCCCCTGGGGACCCCCAGAGGTAGCACACGGAAAATGGAGTCTACTCTAGCAACTGGAAATAAAACTGGAATGGAGGCACAGGGCAGGTCTTAGGACTAAAGAGGGACTATAATTCTTTTGGTGATCTCTTAAATATTCTCCTGTAGGTTATTTACTTTAGAATTGTGTGGTTTCTTGTTGTCTTAATATATTGTTATATTGAGTACAGCTGTTTGATTTCCTCTAGAAAAGTGATGATCTTTTAGTAATTCCTATTTTTAAAAGTTTGTGTCTATAAACAGCAAAGCATACTGAACCCATTACTTGTTTTCTGTTCCATGTATATTGTGGTGCTGATTTAAAATTCAGGTCTCATCTGTGTACATTTTATTCATGTTTTCTTACTCAGTTTTCCTTTTTATGACTATTTTAAATCATTATCAGGGGATTTTATTCTTTTTTTGGTCTTTAATTTTTTTTTTTAAAGGTAAAATATCCCCAGTTTTAAAAATACAGAGATGTTTGAAGAAAAAGTTGATTGCTGCCTCATGTTTCTAGGTGTGTCCTCTTTGGTTGGCCCACATGGTGTTGGTGCTTCGCCAGGTGACAAAAAGTCAAAGAGCAAGACCACACGAGGGAAGAAAAAGAGCATATTTGAAACCTACATGTCCAAGGAGGATGTTTCAGAAGGCCTGAAGAGAGGAACACTTATCCAGGTGCTTAAAATATACTAGAAGGCTATTCCTTGAATATATGGAATCAGAAGTAATCAATTATTCATGAAACTGTTTATTTTTCTGTGCTGTGTGCATGAAAGAAATGATGCCATCACAGGCTCAGGGCTTTCCACTTCTTGGACCTCCAGAGTAACTAGAGGTGAGAAGTGTCACAAGGCCATCACAGAGTGCTCTGAGATTTGAGAGGAGGGAGCCATGACTTCCGTAAGGGTTGTCTAGGAGTGCTTTATTGGAAGGGGTATATTAGAGCCAGGCCGTGGACTGGTGCAGTTAAGTGAAGAGAAGGCGCTTCTCTTGGGGACCAGTGTGAGCTCCTGAGAGAGAGTGGGATATAGGGTGTGGCTGTAAGACACATTGTAGGTCAGTTTGCCTGGAGCACATGGACGCTGACTGCAGGGAATAAGGTCGAAGAGGAAACAGTTAACAGCAGCAGACAGTATTTGTTGAGAGCTTTATAGTTTGCTAAATATTTTTACAAGCTAGTTCAGCAGTTTGGCTCGGCAAACGCTGGGGTATGCACTGTGAGCCAGGAGCCGTTGTATAGGAGCACACCGCATAGGTGCTTCCAAGATGAAGGTGGGTGAGGCTGCCTTTCTGTACATTGAGCCTGTGGCCCCGTCGTGGAGCAGACATTTTTGTGGACAGATGATTTGAAGATAAAGGGTAAGTGCTCAGATAACAGTATGACCAGGGTGTATGGGAGAATGTTTGGGGAAACTGGGAAGCTGTAGCAGGTGACCCCTGCGGTGAATAGTGAAGGATGACTGTATTAAATGAGTGACGTGTGTGTGGGAGGGAGATAAGGAGAGGGCGTGACTCTAATGAAGCCGGGAACTGTGAAACAGTATGGAGCAGGACAGCTCAGGTCTTTTTAAGTGTGAAATCTGAGGCAGGTAGTCGGTAATGAGATGAACAGGCAGGCGAGGCCACATATCCTTTGAATTGAGTCTGTTTTATAAAATTCTTAGGTTAGTATACAAACATTGCCATGTGTTACTTGGCTCACTTGAAGATGTTGACTGTGTTCCATTTCTCTCATTCTGAGTGTCCGGCTTCTCTATTTGTATTTGGGGCTGGAGATCCAGCCAATTAACAGATCCTCTTATTTTCTTTTCCTTTTTTATCACCTTTTGTATTTACCTGTGGTCCAGTACATACGCTTAATATAGACTTTGAATGAAAAATTATTTTTAACAAATTAGTTGCTTTTTATGATTTCAGAGGTACCATTGGTTTTTTTTGTTTTTTTTTTAAGCATCCCTTGGTTTCTTTGATAAAGCCTCTCAGGAAAGTTAAAGCTTTAGCTGGACATTTGTTCATTCATTAATCCATTTATTTGCTGTTTATCGTTCAGCGCACACACTGCACTCCATTCCTCTGCAAGTGTCTTGGCCCTCGTCTTGTTCCATGTATGAGGACCTGTTGTGCTTTTCCAAGTCTTATCTCCTGCCCTTCTCTTCCAGGTACGCTCTGCTCCATTCACTCTGATCTTCGAAACGTCCCCAATAAAGACTCTGCTCTTTGATTGCCCTGTGACTCTCTGTACACGCTGTTCCTGATGCTGGGAATGCTCTCTCCCACTATCTTGATATAATCATGCTTGACCTTACCTAAATGTTACCTCCTCTGTGAAGCTTTACTTAAGTCTCCAACCAGAATTGGTCATTACCACTTTTCCTGAAGCCAACCTTTTTGTTTACCCTTTATTCTAAACTTATTATCATTTCTTGGCATTTGAGTTTCCTCAAACAGATTGTTCACTTCCCTGTGGTCAGGGTCATGTCTTATTCCCACAGATAGGCCCAATGACTGGCATTTGATCGATGCTTAATACATTTATATCGAATGAATATTTATTTACTAACTGAATAAAGGATCAAGGTATAGTCTTGGAAGAAGAGTGAGCAGACCCTCAGTTGTTATGACTTGGAGGAAAAATCATTTATAAAATCCATAGAGATAGGCTGAGGGAAATATTCTGCAATGGTATTATTTTTGCTCCCTCATATTAATTTTTGCTTTTGAAACAACTCTTTGCTAATATTAAAACAAAAAGCTGATCAATATAACAACTCTGGTTCCCAGGAGTTTGTAAGTGATTCCTCCTGGCCTGTGACATCATGGGACTCTGCAGCCAGAGTATCCCCTCCACAGATGAGAGCAGTTGTTCTCTGCAGATGGGAAAAGAATGGGTTCCAGATATGAGGTCACCTTGTAAAATATACAACACTGTAAATAAGGGTTTCATAGGCAGAGAAACAGTCCATCTGTGCAGGCCCTGATGGGTAAGGTAAAAAGCTAGTCAAGGAAAGATACTTGAATGCTGTGGCCTTCAAATCTTAATGCTACATCTTAATTAGATGTAAGTGTTCGTTAACTTTTGTATGCAGGCTTAAGTATATCGTGACATCCTTTGTCTTTTCCCCATCTAAAGAAAATTTTATTGAAAGACAGATATTTTTTAATAGAGTAGAATAATTATTTTATTTTCAGTGCGTTCATTGTTTTGTCACGTGTGGTGAAGAGAAGTCCACAGTGACCAAAGAAATCTCTTTCCTGTGTTTGAACTGACCGGCAACAACAGATGGTCATGTACATGTAGTTTTGAAATTTTTTTTTGGAAAATGAGTTTTCGTGTTGAAGAACATATGTCCTTTTTCTCTCCATAGGTACAGTATTTGGAAGTTATTATGTGATGTATTGGGGAAAATGAGAGTCTGGGATAGAGCAGCCTGGAAGGAGTTCCGGTTTTGGGTGATGACCAAAGTGACATGGGTATAAAGATGGTAAAATTGGTTTGTTTCATATTCCTAGGTGGTTCTTTGGCAAAAGATGGTTCAGGCTGAGCCCCCAGAGCTGCCTGAGGCATGAAGTCAAGTTTCTCCTAGGCTAAAATGTTGGTGTAAAGTTGTTATTAGACCCTGAAAGAAATCCTTGTCCAGGAAGACAGGACAGGATGTCCTGTCTCTAGGACATTCACCATTTATTAAGAGGGAAAATCAGCTAGAGAACATTTAGATGTGAGTTAAAGAGAAGAATCAGTTCAGTTCAGTTCACTTGCTCATTCGTGTCTGATTGCGACCCCATGAATCGCAGCACGCCAGGCCTCCTGGTCCATCACCAACTCCCGGAGTTCACTCAGACTCACGTCCATCGAGTCAGTGATGCCATCCAGCCATCTCATCCTCTGTTGTCCCCTTCTCCTCCTGCCCCCAATCCCTCCCAGCATCAGAGTCTTTTCCGATGAGTCAACTCTTTGCATGAGGTGGCCAAAGTACTGGAGTTTCAGCTTTAGCATCATTCCTTCCAAAGAAATCCCAGGGCTGATCTCTTTCAGAATGGACTGGTTGGATCTCCTTGCAGTCCAAGGGACTCTTCAAGAGTCTTCTCCAACACCGCAGTTCAAAAGCATCAATTCTTCAGCGCTTAGCCTTCTTCACAGTCCAACTCTCACACCCATACATGACCACAGGAAAAACCATAGCCTTGACTAGATGGACCTTTAGTTGGCAAAGTAATGTCTCTGCTTTTGAATATGCTATCTAGGTTGGTCATAACTTTTCTTCCAAGGAGTAAGCGTCTTTAAATTTCATGGCTGCAGTCACCATCTGCAGTGATTAGTGGGTTATAGTGGACTGCCCAGTCATTTAGAAGGAACAGATGATATGCATGACATTAATACTGGTGTGGTGGGAGAACTTCAACTCTGCAGACATGAATTAATAAGCTTTAACAAGTGTTTCTTGACCACCTGCTAAGTGCCAAGCATATACCAGTGAGCAAAATAGGCAATTCACTGGGGGAGACAGGCAAAAACAACTGAAGAAATAAAGAGAAAATTACAGTCTGTGTTGTGTGCTTATTAGAAAGCAAGAATAATGAGAGAGAATAACTATGGGGTGCTACTCTACATAGGGAGGTTAGGCCTCTTTGAGGAAGTGACTTGAGTTGAGATCTGAAGGGTGAGATTGAACCAGACATTTGGAGAACTAGGAAAAGAACATTATAGGCAGTGATATAAGTTAGTAGAAGAATGGCAAGTGGTGATTGTGAAAACTGATAAACATCTTTTACTATTGTGATTATGTAACTATTACTCACTTAATACCATTGTATCATGATTGGTCAACAGAAAAAATAATAGAACTCTGTATCACAGAAACTGCCATTTAATGGAAAAACCTGTAATCATTTTTAAAAATCCAGATGCATATCAGAATTATCTTGGAAGTTTTTGAAAAATACAAATGTGCAGGTATTGCTTTGTTTTCACTAGAGCTCCAGATATGTTTCTGTGAGCAGCCATGTTAAAAACAGCTGGACTATATGATGATTTTTTACTTTTATCAGTTTGTTTCACTTTTTCTATTTCATATTCAGTGCTCCTATTTCATTTAGTTTACATTTTCCAATTTCTCTGTCTCTTCATTTTTTTTTTTTTTTGATCTTCTTTCTCAAGACTTTATCAGGTTTAATACAAAAGCTTTTGTATAGCATGTACATATAAATAATATGTATACTATATATATTTTAGAAAACTTAATCAGTTTTTGCCTAACAAAAAATTATGACATTTCTATTCTGTTTGTTTGACTTAGTATGAATAGAATGCTAGATTTCTAATTAAAACAAAAAGATATGCAACGAGCAATAAAGGTTTAC
This sequence comes from Bos mutus, assembly GCF_027580195.1. Lineage (NCBI taxonomy): Eukaryota > Metazoa > Chordata > Mammalia > Artiodactyla > Bovidae > Bos > Bos mutus. Next base: position 16,175,118 of record NC_091618.1, on the reverse strand, counting down.
TGTATAGCATAGGGAATGATAGTCAATATCTTGTAATAACCCATAAAGGAAAATAATTTCAAAAATAATATATGTGCAGATGTATAACTGAATCACCTTGCTGTGTACTTGAAACATTGTAAGTCAACTATACACCAGTAAAATATATACATTAAATTAAAAAAATGAACCTATACAAGGGAACAGATTGGAAAGTAGAAACAAACCTAATCTTGAGCTGTCATTTTATCCTCACTTGAAGCCACATAATCTTGGATTTTATAAACACATAAATCAATAAATGCCTTTATTCTTTTTTTTTTTTTTAAGTATGGCAAATGGAAAAAGGCCTAGTATTTTTGAGGACTTAGAAGAAGGCCTGTTGAATATACTGAGCAAAGGGGATTATGTTGGGAATGAATGGGAGAGTTAGGTGGCTGCCAGTCCATGTAGGTTCTCTAGGCTGTGTTGGAGGGTTGGATTTTGTTTAAACAACTGATGGGGAGTCATGGAAGAGTAATAAGCAGGGGAAGGACATGGTCTATTTTATGCTTTTAAAACAACTCTCTGGCAATTGTGAGATGAATAGAGTAGAAGCTGGGAGATCACGTAAAAGGCTATCACTCTACACCAAGCAAGAAAATATGGCGATGTGAACATGGGTGGTGGCAGTGAAGTTGGAGAGAAGTGGGTGGACGTGGAGCTAGTGCTGGTATGACCTGTTGATGGGTGAATTGTGGAGGGTGAGGCAAAGGAGTCATAATGGATGACTCCGCAGTGTTTGAGTTGAGCCGCTGGATGGATGATGATGCCATTCACCAAAATAGGGTAGACTGAGGGTTGGAATGTGGTACTGGTTTTTTGGGAGAAGGGGACAGATGGCACAAACGAGTGAAGAGGGGTCTGGTGGTGGCTGTGGCAAATGGAGAGGAAGTCTGCAGTAGTTAAGACCAAGGACTCTAGAACCAGACTGCTTGGGCTTGAATGTGGTGTGCAAGCGGGCACCTCTCAGTTCAGTTCAGTCACTCAGTCATGTCCCACTCTTTGCGACTCCATGAATTGCAGCACGCCAGGCTTCCCTGTTCTTCACCAGCTCCCAGAGCTTGCTCAAACTCATGTCCATCGAGTCGGTGATGCCATCCGACCATCTCATCCTCTGTCTCCTTCTCCTCCTGCCTTCCATCTTTTCCAGCATCAGGGTCTTTTCCAATGAGTCAGTTCTTAATATCAGGTGGCCAAAGTATTGGAGCTTCAGCATCAGTCCTTCCAATGTATATTCAGAGTTGATTTCCATTAGGATTGACTGGTTTGATCTTGCTGTCCAAGGGGCTCTCAAGAGTCTTCTCCAACACGACAGTTCAAAAGCATCAATTCTTCAGTGCTCACCTTTCTTTATGGCCCAACTCTCACATCCATACAGGACTACAGGAAAAAACCATAGCTTTGACTAGATGGACCTTTGTTGGCAAAGTAATGTCTCTGCTTTTGAATATGCTGTCTAGGTTGGTCATAGCTTTTCTTCCAAGGAGTAAACACCTTTTAATTTCATGGCTGCACTCACCATCTGCAGTGATTTTGGAGCCCGCCCCCCCGCCCCCCAAAAATAAAGTCTCTCACTGTTTCAGTCATTTCCCCATCTATTTGCCATGAAGTGATGGGACCGGATGCCAGGATCTTAGTTTTCTGAGGCACGTCTCAGTGCCCCCATTTTCTCATTTTATAAAAAGAGGGTAATGGTACCTACCTCATAGGGTTGTTTTGAGGGTTAAATTAGTTGTTAGACATAAAGCCCTTAAAACAGTGTGACATGTAATAAGCCAGTATAAGTGTTATTTGCGATTGTTTTCATTGCTGTAAGAGAAGCATCTGTTATTCAATTCAGGTGGTTGCTGCCATGTGGCTGATTTTTCATGAAAATCTGGAAATACATATTTATGTGTGAAATTCCTCAGTTTTAAGCATTTTCAAACATCCTGTAAGCCAAATAAAACATGTTTGTTATTGCCAAGTTAGACTCATTAGCCCAGCTATATGGTATTTTTCTACAGTAATGTTCAGCTCCTTGGGTGTAGGCATGGAGACTCAGGCAGGTAGTTGGAGTCAACTGAGAGTGAGGTTTCATTAGCTGACTATAAGAGGAGAAGGACCCTTGGCTCAGGGTTTGCAGGGGTGATAGATAATGACAAGCCATGGCAACTCGGTAGCTGAGGAAGGAAATAAACATAGTGAGGGGAAGAGAGTGAGCTAAGAGGCAGAGCATTAGTAAATCAGGGATCTGACCAGAAGATCTGAAGATGACAGCACCAAGGTGCTGGAGCAGGAGCCAATGAATGAACTGCTAAGGATTCTGGGGATCTTGAGAGAGACTGGGCAAAAAAAGGATACTTTTAAAGTTGCAGTGGGGAAGCAAGGGGGGAAAGTTTTTCTCCTCTGGTCCTTGAGCTGTATGGGATAGGAGAGAAAAGCGGCTCCTTCTGAGAGGACTTGAAGGGAAGTGTTTCCGTGGTTTCCATGGAGGCCAGGAGGCACCAGAGCCTTCAGCAAAGAGATGGAGGATGTAGGAGCCACACATCCCAGGCCTAGGAGAGGGTTTGGGGGGGAAATGAGGGGTGAGGGTTTGGGGCAAATTAGGCAATGGTCATAAAAAGGTGGAAATGGAAGTTCTAGACTTACGAGGCAGTGAGTAAGACAAGGCGTCTGCTAGACGTCTCTTTCAGTTACAAGGCCATTTCTTGACATGCTTTGCTGACAGCGTCTTCTGTCAGGCTGTGGGGATGACTGAGGTCCTCTCTGGACTCTGCTAGAGATTCTTGTTTCTTAGTGTGGTCACTCACAGGGCGCTGTGTTCCTGAGGTGCAGTTCGTAAAGTCTGCTCCAGTCGAATTGCAAATGCTTTTCTCGAAACAGGCTTCTGTCCCTGCTTGTACACTTTTATGTATCAGGAAGTTTAGGATAGACAAGAATAGAATCTTGGGACTTCCCTGGTGGTCCAGTGACTAGGACTTCGAGGTCCCAATGCAGAGGGGCCTGCGTTCGATCCCTGGTTGGGAAACTGGATCCCACATGCCACAACTAAAGATCCTGCGTGGCGCAACTAAGACCTAGCACAACCAAATAAACAAATCTTTTAGGTCCTTATAATATTTGTTCTTTTAAATAGAGCTGAGGTATTTTATAATAACTGTGAATGGAGTATATAACCTTTAAAAATTGTAAATCACTACCTTGTACACCTGCAACTTATACAATGTTGCACATCAACTATATCTCAATTAAAAAAAAATCACACACACACAAAATCAGGCCAAGATACAGACCTGAGCAAACCTGTTTCTTTCCCCTGAACCCAGTCATGGCATCTCTGAGTGCTCTATACGTAAAGGAACTTTCAAAGCAGAAGGTATTCTTAGCTCTATGCTTTTTCATGTACTAACTATTTACTGGAAAAAAAAAAAAAAAAGAAACTTGGGTCAGAAAATGAATTTTAAAAAATCAACGAGTTTACTTTTATTTATTTGGAGTGTTTATTTCCCCTCACTAAACAGTAAGCTCTGAGGGTAGAGACCCTCTTTCCATTGTGTCCTCATCACCTAGCAAAGTGTCTGGCATGCTAGCTGTCAGTAAATAAGGAAATATTTGTTGAGTGAGTGGATGAATATATAGGATAAATGTAATAAGCTTTTTCCTCCCTCCCCCAACAAGAAACAGCTGTCCTAAAAGTGAAGTTGTAATGACATTTATAAGAAGGGACAGGCCTCTGGGGGCTTTCCCTGCCTCACTTCCCAGTCCCTCTGTCTCTTACCCTGATACAGCATGGTGGTAGAAAAGTGTTTGTCCTGTTAATCACTCTTTTTAAAAATACATATATTTAAAATTTTTTTCATTTATTTACTTTTGGCCGCAGTGTATCTTTGTTGCTGTGTGCAGGCTTTCTCTAGTTGTTGTGCGTGGACTTCGCGTGGTGGTGGCTTCTCTTGCTGCAGAGCACAGACTCTAGAGTGCTCAGTCTTGAGTAGTTGCAGCACAGGCTCAGTGGTTGCAGCTCTTGGGCTCTAGAGCACTGGCTCAGTACTTGTGGCACACGGGCTTAGTTGCCCCTGGCATGTGGGATCCTACCCATGTTCCCTGCCTTGGCAGGAGGGACTCTTAACCACTGGGCCATCAGAGAAGTCCCCTCCTAATCAGTCTTGCCTATATTTCTCTTCTGACTTATCTTCAAATTTTGCTCCTCCATCAAGGACCAAATCGGACACCATCTCTGGAGCCTTGCTTAGTATCCCCAACTAAAAGTAAGCTGTCCCCTCACTTGCAGCTTTCTTCATGTTTTACTCTATAAATAAGGACTGAGCTTGGTTCTCATTGTCTCTTCCACATTGTTTGAGGATCTTGCATGTAATCAGAATTCAATAAATAATTATTGAATTAAGGGCTGAATGAGGGTTTGTAGTAGTCTATGTGGGATTTAATAGTAGTATAAACTGTTACATGGAAATTTGTAATTTAAACATGGTGTACCAGTGAAAGAAAGAATTACTTTCTGCTTTATTTTATGCCCTCACCTATTTTTTAATTGTGTATCTTTGAGTCTTTCAATATTTTAGGGGAGAAATGTTATTTAAAACACTTTCTCAAGACTCCCTTTGAGCCTAACTCTTAGGAAAATAACTGCCTCCATCATGTGTTCCAGTGGCCTTCCAGTGCAGCTGTAAGTGGGGAGGGTTACAGCTTCCTGCAAGGGCCTAAAATACTGAACTGCTATTGAAGACAGCCCCTACCTGCACCTCTGAGCATAAACAGAAGCAGACCCTGATTTGGTGCTGGAATAACATGAAATTGAAGGCAGACTGGGTGGCCTGGCTGTTGGAGCCAGGATTCCCATTTACATTAAGAGCTGGTTCTGGACCAATTTGAATTATTGACTCATTCAGCTCTGCAGAGGGGCCCAGAGTAAAAAATATACATCCAGTATCTTGAGACTCACTATTCAACTTGGAAGTCAACCTGTATCGCTTTGAAAATTGTCACAGAAACAAGCAGTTGTGGGAAGGCCCTGTAGAATTAAAAAAAGGGCGTTGTATAGTGATGCCTAATCTCCAGGTAACCTTGTTCTTTACACTTGAAGACTAGCATATAGGGGCACAGAAAACCCCAGTAGCTGCCACTTTCCCATTCCACGCCAAGCTCTGTTGCTTCTCACCTCTGCCCGTTCACTGCAAGGTGCCAGTGTGAGCTCTCAGTGTTTGATGGAACTCTGTGGTATAGACATCAATGTGAATCATTTTATGCATTCAATGAATAGTTCTCATACATCTAACTTGTTTCCTAGATCGAACTGTTTAATTAATTTTAACTTTTTTATTGAATAATAACGTATGTATGGAAAAATCCTAAGCGTGTAACTAGTTAAATTTTCACAGACTTTATTTTATTTTTTTATTTTAAAGGGTGTTTTGAGAATTAATCCAAAGAAGTTTCATGAAGCCTTCATTCCTTCCCCGGTAAGTTCAATAACTTTATAATAAACCTAATGTCACGTTTAATTTTTTAGATGTGCTATGAAACTGAAATCATATATTCTAACTAAAAAAAGAGTAGTGAAACAGAATTGAAGATGGGCAAGGATTTGTTTCAAATTTAAATAAACAGCATTTGCCTTGGGTTGACAGCCCCTTCTGCCAGTCTTAAAAATCACACTTCAAATGAAAGGGATGGCATTTGTTACTGGCTGCAAGGCTCAGCTGAACCCTCACAGACAGCCACCACTTCTTAAAGGATTTATGGGTGTTTCCACTGGTTTAAATTTAATCTTTCTTAAACAAACATGCTATCTACTTTCAATCTACTGCATGAGCTAATCTTCAGATATGTCCAAAAATAATGTGTGATGCTTTTTTTTTTTTTTGGTTAGAGTTTCTCACTTCACTTTTCCACAGGTGATAGGACTTGGTACAAGGCTCTTTACTGCTAAGTCTTTATATGTTTTCTTAATTCATGACTCATTTGAACCTGCTGTCTCTGATTAAAGGAAGTTCACTCTGACATCTAATTAGCAGCAGGTCTCTGGGTAAGGCTTGATTGTGCAAAGCTGGGAGAGCAGTATTCTTAAATTCTTGACTTATCTTTTCCAGGATGCCATAAATAGTATAGCCATAGAAGTAGGTTTTTCACAGTGGAAGAGATTATAGGAAGAAACTTTGGCTTCTACTTGAAGAAATGGAATACATATATTTCGGTTATTGCATTTCATTTTGAGAAATGACACATTTAACGAGCATACAAGTTCAGTGGTATACTCCATAGGTATTATTATTGTTGTCGTTTTCAGTAACCAAAGACCTATTCCAAAGCTCAGTTTAGTCCTTTTTTCCCTTGCCCGTGTCCAGAAGCTAAGGATTCATGTTTGTACCTGAAGTTTAGGTCTTACACTGGGTTAGATAAGCAGTATCCCATGTGACCTTGTGCTCTCGTAGTCATCTTCTATTCCCGTGACAGAACATGGTATGTATGTACTGACCGTGGTACTTAGATGAGAGAATTGAGTGTCAGCTTTGAGGTAGTAGCTTAGCTGTGGGAGCTGTTCCATCATGCAGTGGAAGCAGAGTTACATGGGTGTTAGATTTCAGAGTTTGCTCATAAGGTAAATTCATAGTCAAGATTGATAAAAATTACCCATGAAAACCTCTTAGGAATATGCAGTGTTGGAGATAGATTAACCATTTTTCAGAAATCTAGCATAACCAGCATTTTCTCTGCATTTGAAAGAAGGATTGTTTCTTCATTGGCACACCAGTTGGAGGAGCTCAATTGTATGAGGGGCCCCAGTGTGTGAAAAACATGGATTTTTAAGCATGAGAATCACACCTGTGCAGTAAGGAGTTGGCCCTGAGACGTACCTGGTTTCAAATCACCCATCTCCCTGCATACTGACGTTTGCTCTCTTTGATTTGAACGATAAGTGAAACTACATACAGCATTTTGAAAACTTCACTGCCTGCTTTCTCTCTCTCCTGAGTACACAGTATTGAATTTCTGTAAGTTAGTCCCCTGTGAGGCCGGTTCCTGATGAATGTATGGCCTAGGACCAAAGTACAAGTGGAGGCATGAATACCTTATATTAAATACGTAAAAGTAATACACCAGACAAACAAACTGTTAAGTGAAATATGTTCCTTGTTAAATATACCTCCATGTACTTGAACTTGGGTTCAAACGTAGAGTTCTCAGACTACTTGGAGCTCCATGCTGAAAGGTGGCTGCATGGAGAGGGTCCACCTTCTGGCCTGCCCCTCTTCCCTTCCCAGTCCTGGCTCCGTGTTGCCTCTTTGCTGCTTCCTGCCTCCTCCCCCCATTCAGTGACAGCCCTTGCCCTCTAGGTGGGCATCTCACCCCACATGTCCAAGATCTCCCCATCCCCCTTAGAGATACCCACCTGTTAGCCGCCTGAGGTGTGTGTTTGGGAAGACAGACCTGGGGAAGATGCTCATATATGCCCTGGAAGTGGGCTTGGGGCTGATTACGATTCATCTGGCCTTGAAAACTCCTTACCTGATGAGGAGGGATGTGGTCAGAAGAGGGCCAGGGCAGGGGTTCTCTGAAGTGCGGGCCTACTTAGGGTCCCTTAAGTTAAATTCATGTGATTTAAATTTGCAAGTGACCTGCTGCCCCTGTTTAATCTGGCTTGTTAAAGAGAAGTCATTGATGTTTCAAGAGCTCAAGTTGTTCTACTTGAAATTGTGTTCCTGGCATGTCCTACTTAGAATTTTTTATAAAGTTGTGATATTAACACTGGCTTATTTCTATACCTCTTTTATTCTCTTATCTGGCTATTGATGGAGTAATAAAATTGTCTCAGAGGGAGGGAAAAAGTGCTAAATGACTCACCTCTAAGTAATTAAGAACCTAGCATAGGGAGCTTAGCTTGGTGCTCTGTGATGACCTGGGGTGGGGGGTGGGGTTGGGAAAGAGTGGCCCACGAGGGAGGGGATATATGTATACCTATGGCTGATTCACTTTGTTGTATAGCAGAAACTAACACAACATTGTAAAGCAGTTATACTTAAAAAAAAAAAAAAAGCCCAGTTGTAACTGATTGTAGATAGTCTGGTTTTGGACACTGGAACAATCCTGCATTCCAGTTTTGTGGGTTTTCTGGTCAGTTTCAGGTTTTAGAAGCATTATAGAAGGCAGTTGAAGGAGGAGATAATAGAGGCAGTAAATTACATGCCTCTGTAAATCCCATCACTGGTCTAGCTTTCTGAGTGTATGTAGCTCATGTCCATGTCAACTGTGAACTTGTATGAACTGGAAACATGCTCCTAGCCTCCTAGATAGGCTAGGAGGTGGGCTATGAGATCAGGGCCTGAATATTACCTGCCCTCTGCTTTACCAGGGAGAATAGAGATAGGAATTGGTAGGAGATGTGGTTTCTGCTCTGACAATAAGAAACAGAAAGTTTGCTTAATTGTAAAATGAAGGGGTAGACTAAATATTGTCTAATGTTCCTCATAACTTTAAAATTCTGAAACTTTTTGAGAAACAAAATTAGACTAGATTTGATGAAATTTACTCTTGTTGACTCTGAAAACAGCTGAGAACTTACACAGTGTCACTTTCTGTGTTAAAATTGCTACATATGTCAACAGGAACAGTGAATTGATCGTCAGGTATAAAAAAAGTACTTTGTTTTGGGAGAATATGTTTTAGGTTTATTATAATTTCTACTGATAGAAAGTTGATATTCATTTTCTTATGACAAACTCAAGATACAGAAGTCATGTCTATGTGTACCTGCTGGTGTCCTGTTGTTCTCAGTGAAAGTAAGATATAGAATTAGAATAAAATCATGTGTCTTTTTCCAAAAGACCAAGATAAACTGATGTTATTGAGATGCTTTTTTATCCTCTTTGGGGATAAGATAAAGAGAAGAAATAGACTGGATGTCAAAACCTGGCTTTTTAGGTTTCAAAGTTTCAGCTCAGAACTATATTGCAAAAAGTTCTGTGCAGCTTTTTTGTGCAACTTATCACCAAGAGGCACTCTTTGTGTATCTGTAGAATTTATGTTTGGCCCAGAGGAAACTGTTGTATCGATGGAGGATGTTCTGATCATTATGGCATACTTGGGTTGCTTCCCAACTCCAGCCTCCTAAATACTTAGTTAGAATACCCCCAGATCCCTTTGTATTTCTAACAAATTGATCATTAACCACTTCCTCCCTGCCCAATCTTTCTGATGGGTAGAGCAAGTCTTATGGCATTCAAATAAAGGACTGAACTCTTCGGCTTTAAAAGGTAGTTAGAAGAGGTTGACTCAAACTTTAAATTTTGAGCTGCCTGTGAGTATCTTTAAAATAAGAGATTCTGTAATAGATGCAAACTCCTGAATGAATCAAGTATGAGCTGAGTTGTAATGCAGTCTACTCATAGATCTGGATTGTTTGAGATTCAGCTGAGCTCTTCAAATTGCCGTAGGTAAAATAGGTAAGCAACAAGGATTTACTATATAGCACAGGGAATTATTAGAGAAGGAAATGGCAACTCACTCTAGTATTCTTGCCAAGAGAATTCCATGGACAGAGGAGCCTGGCAGGCTACAGTCCACGGGGTTGCAGAGAGTCAGACACAACTGAGTGACTAACATTACACTACACTACAGGGAATTATTATATAATCAATATCTTATAATAACCTCTAATGGAATATAATCTGAAAAAATTACTCAGTCACTATGCTGGATACCTGAAGCTAACACTACAACTCTAAGTAAGTAAGTAAGTAAGTGAAGTCTCTCAGTTGTGTCCAACTCTTTGCGACCCCATGTACTGTAGCCTTCCATGCTTCTCCGTCCCTGGGATTCTCCAGGCAAGAATACTGGAGTGAGTTACCATTTCCTTCTCCAGGGGATCTTCCCGACCCAGGGATCAAACCTGGGTCTCCCGCATTGGGGGCAGACGCTTTAACCTCTGAGGCACCAGGGAAGATACCAACACTACAACTGTACTTCAGTTAAAAAACAAACCACGATTTGCTTTCTCTGCTGCTTTCTTCGGGGGCGGGGGTGGGGGGAGGGCAGGGAATATGCCGGCTTCCTTGTAGAGAGCCCAAATCCTGGAGCTGGTTGTTGTCCCTGCTTGTGGTTGGTTTACTTAGGGTTTTATATGTTGATTTTCTTCTATCTTTCAAACTGTCTGCTTTTTACCTTTCCCTTTGCTTAAAAAAATTCAGTATAGAACGGGTACCATCATGCTTTATTTTATTCAAAACAAAAAAGGACAACTTACTCCTTTCGTATTTTGGTTATGAAAGCATGCAATCCTAGTTTTTTGCTTTATATATTTTTGTTTTTGACCTGCCTATAGTAGATCTTCTCTTATTTGGTGATTTTTTAAAGAATCATGTTAACCTGCTCTTATGTGTTTATCACCAATTTTATTAGTTCCAAAGAGACTGAACTTCTCTAGGTCTGTTTGTGGCTAAATAGCAATACCAGTGTTCCTGTTAAGTCAATGGGCAGATTGTAGAGTCTACAGTTTGTAAGCCAAGGGAGTTATTTTTGATTCTAAGCCTTGGTAAGCTGACTCTTAAATTCCTTTCTCCAACCTAGGATGGTGATCGAGACATTTTTATTGATGGCGTTGTTGCTCGTAATAGAGCCTTGAATGGGGATCTGGTGGTTGTGAAGCTGCTTCCAGAGGAGCAGTGGAAGGTGAGTTAAGTTTTCCTCTTAAAACTAGAGACTTCTCAGGGCCTTTTGCATTCCATAGTGCGTCAGCGAGACAGCATAAACTGATGCAGTCCCAGACCCCTCAGGCCCTTCGTTGTCTCAGAAGCAGGCCACAGGACACTTGGGACGTAGATTCATTGGATGGGCACACACCTAATGATTTGAGTTCTCCTTGTTCCCGCCCCTGTGATCTGTCTGCCCTCTCACATGCTTTGCCTTGATTTCTGGTAATTTTTCAGGTAGAAGAAAAGCTTGCAGGGGACATTCAAACCTGGTAATGTGTTGTTATCCAACATTTAATCCTGGGAGAACTGGAAAGAAAAGACCATAGGGATGGTGGCCGTCTTCACACATCCCTGTTGCCTTTCCTGTAAACCCAGGCAGTACATGTCTAGTTCTGTGATGTCCGGTTTGGTGGTTGGGCTTCCCTTGGCAGGCAAAAATAGACTGTGTATTTTTATAAAACAGAGATTTGATAGCAGATGAAAATGTTTTTAATATGAGAATATTCTGGGTTTTAGTTTCTATCTATGTCTGTCAATTGAAAAGGAAGATTTGCTTTCGTTTTGACTATTGTTTTAAATAAGGGTCAGGCACTAGAATGATTCATAGCAGTTTCTTTTTAATTGTATAAAACTGGTAATGTATATCTAAATATTAATTTTTCTTCCTAGTATGCTTTATATCACATCTTTTATTTTATTTGTCTCAGTTTATTGCCACTGAGATTTTGGTGTCTTCTTCAGTGAGAGGTATTAAAGCAGAGTGCTTCATAGAGTGGGCTTTTAGGTGAGGCTACTTGGGTTTGCAGCTCATCTTTGCCACTTGCCTGTATAACCTTGGGTGAGTTATATAACCTCTCTGTGCTTCAAATGCCTCATCTATAGATTGGGAATAATCATAGTACCTACTTCATACCTACTTCCTAGATTTGTCATAGGATTAAATGTGAATATATGTAAAAATCTTAGAATAATTCTTGACTCATGGTAGCAGCTCAAGTTTTTATTATTAATTTTTCCAGGAATGTGGAAAGTACTACCTTATCTCAGAGCTTTGTTGAGGCATAAATTAAATTCTTTTTTGTTATCTCATAGGGCTATAGTAATTGAGTAAGACCTACGTGTCAGGGATTTGTAGGGTGCATGGACATTAGTAATGATCAAGGTGGACATAGTTGTTGCTCTCATGGAGTTTTTAGTTAAGTGCAGAGAGGGAATTATGCTAGTCCAGATCTACCCCCGACCCTGCCCCCAGCTCTCATCCGTCTGCTGTGATGTGCTTAGTCGCTCAGTTGTGTCCGACGCTTTGCGACCCCCTTGACTGTAGCCCGCCAGGCTCCTCTGTCCATGGGGTTCTGCAGGCGAGAATACTGGAGTGGGCTGCCGTGCCCTCCTCCAGGGAACTCCCATCCCTAGCTGCTGCCAGTTGTGCACAGTCTCCTTCCTTGATTCCTTGAAAGCGCCAACTAGGGGTTGGCTCCAGGTCCTAGGAATATAGATTGATGTAGGTCATTTCCTCTTTTCTTGAAAGCATCATCTAGCACAGTGTTGACCAGGTTTAAGATGACAGGAAGAGTACATTACAGTCTGGTCCAACCAGAGGAAGTATTTCTAGAGGTCATTAGAGAGCTCTATAGATAGCTTTATAGCAAACAGGCAGCTGTACAGTAAAGGTAAACCAGAGAAGGAACAAGAAAGATGAAGTCTCCCAGCTGTTCCATTCCTGGATATTTACCTTAGAGGAATTAAGGTATTTGTTCATATAAAGATTTATATATGAAAGTTCATAGCAGCTTTTTTAGTGATAGCCCCAGACAGATTGGAAACTGCTGCGGACCACCTGCAGTTGTTGTAATACAGCAAGAGGAAACCACCCAAATGTCCATAAGCACGTCAACCAATTTTGTTATATCCATTCAATGGAATATGACTTCGCTGGTAAAAAAAAAAACAACAAAAACTAATGGTATTGATTGATATATGTAATATTTAACATGGGTGAATCTCAAAATAGTTGTGATGGGTGAAAGAAGCTAGACAGTATACGCTCAATGATTCCTTTATATGACTAGAAAATGCAGACTAATTTATAGTGACGAAAGGCAAATCATTGGTTGCCTGAAGTGGGAGCAGGAGAGATGGATTACCTTGGGGCCCCAAAGAGACTTGGGGCTATAGGCATGTTCATTTTCATGATGGGATAGTTTCATAATTGTGTATGTTAAGACCAATCAATTTGTGTACTTTAAATATATGTAGTTTATTGGATGTCAGTTATACCTCAATAAAGCTGTAAAAAAAATCCTGAAAATGAAGAAACCAACGAATGAAGTAAGATATTTGGACAAATGAGTCTGGAGCTTCAAGAAGAAGCTTGAAGCTCGAGATGTCAATTTGGGAGTCATCAGCCATATAGTGAATGAGGTCACCTAGAGAGTGTAGTCAGAGAAGGCAGCTGAATACTGCGTTTTGGGGAAAGCCAACATTTAGAAGTCAGCAGGAGGATCTTTAGAGGTCAGCTAAAGAGCCTGGAGAGAGGACTCTGCTCCTGATAAAGTGGAGTGTGAACCATGATGATTAAATTCCAACTCTGCCTGGTTTAGAGAAAAGGCTGCTGCATTCTGAGGGTGCAAGGGGCAGAGGTGTAAGTGAAATGGTATCAACACACTCAGGTGTTCATAGTCCATATAACCTGCTTGAATCTGGGGAGGCATTTTTTGATCTACCTTGCTTGATGACTTTTTCAGCCCTCTTGCTGGCAAGAGGAAGCTTCATGGAAGAAGTCAATATACCTTTAGCCCTTAAGCATGGAGGAGGAAGATGTTTGGTGAAATCTGTTCTCAGGATTAAGCATAGAAGCCAAGTCTGAAGAGGGGCAGAGTCAGGATCTTTAGAAATCCTTTTAGCTGTCATTTGTAATGTTCTTCCTGTTGTATTTGCACAGTATAAAAATTGCTTTTCAGTTAACAGTTGCTGTTGTTTAGTTGCTAAGTCATGTCCAACTCTTTTGGGACCCCACGGATTGTAGCCCACCAGGCTCCTCTGTCCATGGGATTCTTCAGGCAAAAATACTGGAGTGGGTTGCCATTTCTTTCTCCAGGGGAATCTTCCTGACCCAGGGATCGAACCTGCATCTCCTGCCTTGCAGGCAGACTCTTTACCACTGAGCCACCAGGGAAGCTTGCAGTTCTTAAAATGCTAGTGCTCCTTGTTTATCCTTTATGTTGTCCACTCTTAATCTCTTTAATAGCAGTCTTGTAGTGAGAAATATTGCAGAGACTAGAGTGGACCGTGGCATCTTTCAAGTCAAAAGAAAAGGAGGCCAAGTCCCTAAATCTTGGGTGCTAGGTATTGGCTGAGACCCCAGAAATTGTGCTAGAGCTTAATTGTAGAAAAGCCTCTGATGATTTTCTTACCAATGCCTAAGACTTGTGAATCAGCACAGAAAGAGGAACTTTGGAGCTCTCTTGGCCCGGGAGGCTGCCTTCAGAGTTACTGGAAGGTAGGCCAGGCAGCTCATCAAGAATTAGGGCAGTCACTGCCCCGTGTGGGAATGCTTTCTAGGCAGATGGGTAGAGGGGAGTCTGGAAAGGAATGGTATTCATGAAGGAGGTTTGCAGAGCAAAGCTAAGAGTAGCTGTTAGATAAAGATAGATGCAAGACTATCTCATTAGAATTGAGGCCAATCCTATAGGCCAGTACTTGTCTCTAAGCTGCAAATGATTCAGCCCAGGGATTTTGTTAAAATGCAGATTCTAATTCAGTAGATCTGAAGTGGTGCCCCAAATTGTGCAAGGCTCCAGTCAACATTGGTGCTACTGGTTCTGGAACCACACTGAGTAACAAGGCTATACTATGTGACTCAGGGAAAAAGAAAGAAGAAGTTAGGGAGCTGGGGCTGAACTCTGTGGACCTAGGATCTGAGACTTGATTGGCGGAAAGATAGCTGAGGGAAGAAATGTGAACCTTAACACCTTATGGCTGGGCCATGACCTCCCCCTGGGACGCTGGATCCTTTATTAATGATATCTGCTGGGGTCCAGCCCTGGCTGATTCAGGGTATTCGAAGGGGAGACGGCGTCGGCGACTATTTAAATATTCATCAAAGATATAAAGAGTAATAGAATGAGGATAGCTCAGTAGTAAAATTCAGTGGAGAAAGGAGGCTGAGTAGCTTGGTTTACGCGGGAGACCAATAAAACTTCAAGACAAGAAGTTTGCACCACTTACGTAGGCCGCAGGCGTCCTTCCGTTCTCCCGAAGGAGAGGAGACACTGAGGCCTCCCCTGTCGGATCGTAGAAGCCCAGGCATAATTAGTAAGCATGGCAGGTTCCGCGCTCCATATGGAGACTCAGCCAGAGTGAGAGAGAGAGCGACATGGGGAGACCAGTATTTTGAGGAACTGATCCCCATTCTTTATTTTCCAGAGTCTGTTTTTATACACTGAGATGTTATACAAAAGTCACGTGGGGACAGCAGTCCTGACTTTTATTAAAGTCAGGTGCTTCATACAAATGTATACAGAGGTCTTAGGGGTGTTACATCATCTTCTGGCCAGGGGGGCCTGCTGACAATTTATGACCCTCTCCTTGTGACAGTGGTCAGTCAACCAGAACACTTTTTTCTCCAAGGGTGATTATTCTTAAAACAGACGCCACCCAGATAAAGTTACATTCCTATAGGGTGAGGGTGTAGTGGGTTTTAGTTAAGGAAAGAATTTACTTAGCCTAAGGTCTAATGTGATTTATATCAAAGGTTAATACTTATTTCTTCTATATATTCATTAATATGTGTAAGGGCAGGGGATGTGGAGTCTTAGCAACAAACAGTGGCTCAACAAATGAAAAACCCTTCACCAATACAATTTCTAATCAGCCCACTATACTTATACTAATGGTTTTCTAACTTTTCTAAGGAACCTGTTTTTAGAAGGTTTAAAGCATCTTGTGCCTCTCACGGTTGGGAGGCTGTGAACAATCACATGTGGCCGGACAAGCCTGTCAGGCAGGCTAGAGACCCTTCAGAGGAGTTTGTAGGTTGAAACACTCCTATCACGCCCAGGAATTATTATTAACTGGAGCTCTAAGTTAACTCCTTCTCCGAAAGAGGTGGTGGGGGACAGCCCCCCGTAAAGTCAGAGGTGTAGGGGAGAGCACAAAGTAGTAAAGTAGGCAGGGTCTGGTTGTGGGGGTAGATGCTCAAGGATTTCCAGGGGGACTCCTGAGGCTCGATCCCGCCTTTGCGATGTCGAGCCTCCTTCCTCATGACCTTTGCCATGGGTGGAGTGCCTCACGCCGGCCCCCAACAGATATCCTTTTGAGCAGAGATTGGCATGGATACAGAGAAAGATCTAGACTGGCAAGGGGGACCCTACCCTTGGAGTTGCTGCTTGAAGTAGAGTCAGGGCAGTGACATGGGGTCTGTCTGCCTGGGTATATGTGTAGACCCTCTTGGGCTTTCAGAAGATTTGAAGTATGGAGGATGGCTCAGGGTTCCTTACTTGTTCCATTTCTTTGGAGTTCCTAAGGGTCTTCACAGCGGCTACTTGACAATGCTTTTTATATTAAAGTCAGCCCTGTCTGCCTACCAGTGTAGGAGACGCAAGAGATGCAGGTTTGACTCCTGGGTTAGGAAGATCCCCTGGAGTAGGAAATGGCAATCTGCTCCACTATTCTTGCTTGGAAAATTCCAGGGACAGAGAAGCCTGGCAGGCTCCAGTCCTTGGGGTTGCAAAGGGTCAGACACAGCTGAACGACTGAGCATACACACACTAAGTGCAAGCATTTTACAACTTCCCCTTCTGAAGAGGGGAGCTCTGTTGGCTGTAGCCCACCTGTGACAGTCGTTGGTGACAGGTTCAGATGAGAGAGAAGAGAATATTCAGACTGTCATCAAGAACCCCTGACATGTAGAATATAAACATCTCACAGCATACTGGCCAATTGTATTACAGGTTTGTTAGTACAAAAGCATATTGTTATCAAAGGAATCTGTAGTCAATGGTGTGAGCAAATGCGAATTAATTGGATTATTCATCTTTGCTTCTTTATGCTTGTGTGCAAACCCCTCTTGGGTATGTAAACAACAGTTCTTTTCGCTGTAGTAGTAAATAGTCAATTTATTTCACAGCATGTTTTTTGGCAAAATAGATAGCTGTGAAAGTATCAAGCTGTGGAGCAGTAATAAGAAATAATTTGCTCTTACATAACAATTTTAATTTTAGAATTCCTCCATGCTTTTAGTATGTATCTGTATTTTTTATTACAGAAATCTGGTGAAGGATAGTTGAGGCAAAGGATAGTTTCTTCACTTTGTCAACTGATAAGTTTAGTGACTTGTTTGAGAACTTGGAGTTTTGGGAACCAAAGGTAGACTACATATCTCTTGACTTAGCTTATTGCTTGTTCCTTTCCTTATGTTTGCTTTTGTTTTTTGTTTTTTTTTTAAAGTGCGAGTGTGTGTATGGATTCTTATAGGCTGAGGGTCCATAGCTTTCCTCAGGTTTTTAAGGTGGATGGTCATATTCCCAAATGGTTAGAACCATTGATATTGATGATTCTGCCTGGAACAGTGCAGGGTACTTGATGGCTTCTCACCCTCCACACATCCTGCCCTGTGCTAGACGCTGGAGGTACACGCTCGAACAGGTCACGTGCTTTGCTCTTAAAATGCTCATAGGCTGGTTGGAAAAGGGATGGGAAAAACTGTAGTATAGTTTGTACGATGGAGAAATACATGTTGTTGTGGGAGCACTAAACTCTTGAGATAAATGGGGAAGATTTCATAGAGGAGGTTTCATTTGAACTATGGTTTGAAAGATGGGAATGGAGAAGGAGAGAGGTTTGGCTTTTTTTCTCTGGGGGAGGGGGCACGGAATGAGAATGACTTGGGCTGAGAATTAATTTGTTAGCAGAGGGCTGTGAAAATTTCCACTTCCAGGGAGGAACACATGAAGTAAGGCTCTGTCTTCCTGCCATGCAGTTGGCTAAGTGCTGCAGCCTTTCAACCAGCTCTCTTAGACACTGGGAAGAGCAGGGAATTCCTAACTGTTATCAGGATTCCCCCCTCCAGGAAGACTAATGTCCTTGACCCCGTTTTACTGAAGCTCACAGAATCCTGCTCTTTGCTCTGTAAACTCTTCTGATTGCCATTTATTTGATCTTTGCCTCTTCCATTTCCTTTCCTTTTCCCCATCAAGTTCATCTTCCATAATCATAAACAACCTTGCCCTTCATCCTTTTTAAACTCTAATAAATTAATCCTCTTATTTTACTTCTCTTAATAATGTAATACAGTGCATTGCAAATAAGTTTATATAAACTCTGTGGCTGCTGCTGCTTGCTAACTTTTTAGTATTTACTGTGTACCAGGAATGTGTTTAGTGCCTCACACCATTCTTGAGTCTGCTCGTTTGTCTTTCTCGTTTCGTAAATGGGAAACCTGAGCTTTTGCTTAAACATCTTACTAATTTAGGTAACGTATAACCAGGGAGTGACAGAGTTGGGATTGAGTCACATCAATTCATGATTCCATTGCTATTTGTTATTCTGTAGATACAAAGGAGAGAGTTATTTGATCTAGATATGATACTGTCAGGTATCATAAAAATCAACATAAATCCAGAAAACAATAATACATACTTTAGCATAAGGCAATGTCCTGAGTTACCATCATGGGTAAAGAATTGACTTTATCATTTGAGATACCCAAAGGCCTAGTATTATTCTTATACGATAAAGAATTTAGAAATAGTTAATTAGAATTTGAGTGAATTGAGTGGTTGTATTCTGAAACTAGAGAGATATGATAGCTGCCCAGGGCATTATGAAGGCAGGTGTTAGGAATGTATCTTACTAGATATCTACCCTACATAGTAGATAAGAAACTGAGAGCGCTCACCCAATTATAAAGTCAAACCAAGAGATACAACCCGCTGGACAAGAATAGAATCAAAGAGGTTGCAGACCCCGATGCCATTCTGGCTCTTGGTACCAAGTCTCAAATTCATGGGGCATGTGACACAGGTATTCCGAAAGCAGGCAGGCATTTGTCATGTAGGGAGTACATCCTTCTGGGACTTTGGGACAGGGTTCTAATTCCAGAGATGTGGGACCATCTTATTACAAAAAGACTGGTAGATGCAGCCATTAGGCTGGGAGTCAAGGATAGTGTATAATCCCTAAGCCAGGAGAATTGGTTAGAGCAATACTGGGAACAGGAACCAACGCAGAAGACCAACCTTGAAAACCAGAATTCTGGGCCTTTTTTGACTGTACCAAAGGAGATTTGGGAGCCCAGAATTCAGCTGCAGTATCTTGGATCTGGGAGTTGGGTTCAAGCTAAGTCCTCTATAGGAGGAGCCAGAGTTGCTTAAATATTAACTTCTTTGCTTGATCGGTAACTAGGGTGAGCAGATTAGTTGATGCAGCCATAGTGAGTGACCCAGAGAAAATCAGAATAAAGGAGGCTGATAAGAGCATATTACAGTTAAATCAGGTGAAACTGAAACAAGAGTTGACTGGCTGATGAGTCAGGGGTGGATTTCAAGTGAAATTTCTTCTCATTGAAACTTAGCTTCTTTATTCTTTTGTCTGAATATTTAAAATATAGTAAGATAGACTGGAATAGGTTTGGTATATTGATGCCCCCTGGAAAACTATAATGTTATTCATTTATCACCTGGGTATTTGTTGAATACCTGTATTGTGCTGAGAAGGTAGGGTGAGAATAAATCAACCAAGCACTTTGTTAGCCAAGTCTAAATTTCTCTTGGGACAGGATTATTTTACTTAGTTTACAACAGAGCAAAGTTTATACATGAATTAAGGATGGAAAAACAGGGACAATTATTTGATGTTTTCTAACACGTCTTTTGTACAGTTGAAATAAGAAAGAAAACTTATTTTTATTCAGAATACTCATACTTCAACAAGGAAATAATAGAAATATGGATGGGTATTTTGGAAGAGATTGGCACAGAAAGAACTTGAGCTTGAAAGAATAAAGGAAGTGCTGATAGGAATAGCTACTCTTGTTCTACATTAAACAAACAAAAAAAAATCAAAGTACACATTTAATCCCTAATTTTCAATGGCTGTTCCAAATCTTCTTATGGTCACATGAAATTGGTCTAGTACAGTAAATTGTTTCCTTTGACAACTAATTTTTCCTTCAAGTGATTGTTTTAAAGTTTTGTCTTCCAAGTTCTTCTTTAAATATGCACCCATCATACTAGATTATATTTAATCCAATCTCTTATATAACCACTATCATTTTGGATTGTTCTCAATTCCAGTGGAATTAGGATTTCTTAGAACTGTTTGGTTTCTTGGCTGGTGTGGCAGGCCCAAAAAAGGCTTGGAAGGTATTTCATCTTGAAGGGCAAGGTCTCCGGAGCCTCCACCCATAACAGTATGGTAGGTAAGGTATATCTACTACCATGATCAGATTTCCCCCAAATTGTTATATACACAAACCTATTTTTAACAATCTTCTTTTCTTCTTCTTTATTGCCAGCTCTCGGATCAAATACTTCAGGTTCTTGCCTGCTTTAAACATGCCTTCACATCTCTATAATTCAAATTGAAATGTCTAAAATAAGGAATGTATCATTTAAGGATAGAGTCGCTTATTTGTGCTGGGGAACTCCCAATTAATATTTTAGGATTATTTGCTAGAGAACTAATTCATTCCTCCTTAGATCCATAGAGATGGTTTGGTGAATTCACATTCATTGTAAGGAATGAGTTAATATAGATAAAGTACTTAAAGCAATATCGGCACATTATAAATGCACAAGAAATGTCAGATATTATTATTCTTCTTTGAAACGAGGACTGGGAGTTATAATTTGGCCAAGATCATGTAATGACTCAAGTTTACTATTCCTAGCTCTTGAATTTACCAGTGATAACATTTACTCATAGCAGACATAAAATGCTCCTACAAAGTGTTGACATAAAATGTTAGTATTTCAGTATACATTCCTTTGAGGAAATTGCTGGATAATTGGATGGTAGGCAAGATTATGCAATGATGTGGTTTATTTCTTACTCATGCCCTTTGCCCATCACTGTCATCTAGGGTTGTGTTTTGCCTGATCATCACTCCAGAGTCCAGGCTGACTGAAACAACTGCCGTCAGGAGGAGTCCACTTTTCTGTGGCAGAAGGAAACAGAGCCTCGGAGGGGCCATATTTAAAATATGGAAGCAGCTTGTCAGTTCTGTTCACAGCTCATTGGCCAGAATGAGTCACCTGACCCTGCTCAACAAGAGGGCCAAAAAGTACAGTTCTCCAAAGTGTTTGCAATTTGGGGTGATCTGGTGAACTGCACTGATAACTGTCATGCTGGATTAATTAGATTCCTTATACTTGGCATTCCTGGCTAACCATCTGAAAAACGTATGCCACTGGTCATTAGGGAGATCGGGCAAAAATTTCTACATCACTTACTATAAATTCATCCCCACTAATGAAAAAAGAATTCAGAAATACCTGAAAATGATCTAGATGGGCTTTAAGATCACCCTTAATTATGTAATTCTTGCCTTAAAGTACAATGTGTAGTACAAAGTAAACTTATTAATCTTTGAATTAAGCTAATGATGTAATTTTTGTAATGAAAGGCAAGGAAATTTTAAGGCATTTATTTGGTAATATTTATAAACCATAAAGGGCTTCCTGGTGGCTCAGATGGTAAAGAATCTGCCCACAATATGGGAGACCCCGGTTCAGTCCCTGGGTTGGGAAGATCTCTGGGAGAAGGGAATGGCAACCCACTCCAGAATTCTTGCCTGGAGAATTCCATGGACAGAGGAGCCTGGTGGACTGCAGGTCATGAGGTCGCAAAGAGCTGGACACGACTGAGTGACTGACACACAGACACACACACACATAAAGAGTTTATCGTTATTATTAGTAGTATTTTGATCTTATTGCTTCCTACTGCTACTGTTAAAAATGTACATTTTTCATTTAAATTTTGTTAAAATTTTCATTTTTGAACAATTTTTCAATAGGCATATATTACCCTACCTTTTATAGAAACTAGTCATGATTTAGGACATAGACATAATTGTTTTATGAATTTAGGCAACTAGGGAGAGGAATGTGGTAGATTTGGAAACACCTACTATTTTAGTATTTTAGAGCTTAAAATGCAAGATAGAGATATAAAGTGGCAGGAGATGAGGCTGGGCTGGTAAATGGCAGGTCAGGAGAGCCACATCATGAAATGTCTACATACTGTGTAAAAGAGTTCTGCTGTTACCCTGTAGGTATTGGGGAGCCATTCAAGGATTTTGAGGAGAGGTGATGCAGTCAGATTTGAATAGTAGAATATCATTTTGGTGGTAGGGTGGAGAATTTAAAGGAAAGGAGTAAAATTGGTGGGAGATTGATAACAAAGTTATTAATATTTAAGAGTCTCAGTGCGAGATGGTAAGAGTCACAGTGGCCATGAGGGTTGTAAGGAGATGAATTTAAGCCTGTTTAGTAAGATAGAACATGGCAATTGGATGTAGTAGGCAAGAGAGAAGGAAGAAGCTAGGATGACTCCTACTTTTCAGGCTTGGGTAATTCAGAGGATGATGGCACCATGTGCTAAGTTAGGAAGGGGAGCAGGGACAGATGATGGGTTTGTTTGGATATGGTGAGTTTGTGAGGCCTGGGGATGTATACGTATGTAGAGCTGGGAGTCAGTTGGATATTAGAATTTGGAGTTCACAGGTGAGACCTTGGCTAGAGGTAGAGATTTGGGTAACCTCAATGACACTTGAATAAATTTCCTGGGGTTGACTTATGGAGAGATAAGGCCACCGAGAATGGAGTCTGAGGAATACCAACACTTCATGGCCTTGGAGAGGAAGAAAGATCCAATATAGGAGACTGAGAAATGGTGTCCAGAGAGGAAGGAGGAAAACCAGGAGAGAATGTTAGGCTGGGAGCCTAAACAAGGGACATTTGAATGAGGAGAAATAGTCCACAGTGCCCTGTTGCTGATGGACCCAGTGAGAAATTTTAATGAGAAGTTAGATTTGGCTAGTATGGAGCCATCTGTGGTACAGATCAGAGCAGTTTCAGTAGGGAAGAAAAGAAAAGGCAGAAACCAAGTCACAAAGAGTGAAGGACAGCACAAAGAAGGCTGAGAAAGGGTAGTAATTCAAGGAAAGAGACACAAAGATGATGGTTACCTTTGTTTTCATATGAGAAAGAAAAACTTGACCTAAATGTAGTATCTTACGTCAGATTTCCTAGAGGCAGAGCTTGAGATAGAAAATCTTGCCCAAGTTGTCTATTTTTAATGAAAGATTTCTGAAATATACCAAATTACTTAAAATTTATCAGTCAAATCATGACAGATTAAAAGTTCAGATTTGAGAACAGTGTACAGAGAATGAACTAGATTTAATGCTAAAAGAAGTTGGGACTGGCTGGTAAGAGAATGAATTGATAATGCAGAGCACAGAACCAAGGGTAGGACAGGGACACACTGTGAAGAAAACCAGATCAGGTTTAGAAGCAAATGCCCTGTGCCCAGTTGATGTCCCTATGGTACTTTGGGGGACATAGGCACCTTCGAGGGTAGGAATTGGCAAACTTCTAAAAAAGACAAGATAGTAAAATGTTTGAGGCATTGTGGGCCACATGGTTCTGCTACAACTTCTCAACTCTGCCATTGTAGCACAAAAGCAGCTATGTTCCAGAAAAACTTCATTTCCAAAAGCAGCTGGATGTGGCCGGTCAGCGGTGATTTGCTGATCCTCGTTCTAGGGGTGCATTAGGCCTCATGAAGGACTTTGCTCCTGCCCAACTGACCAAGAAACTGTAGGAGCCTTCACAGACTCCTGCTTCTCCTCTTAAATAGTGTGACAGCTATGCTGGGAAGAGTTTTCCTGTTTTGACTCCATCTCAGTATTTCAAGCTTTTAGTTCTTGAATCTTTTGATTTTGAATTGGAAGATGTTAGAGTCTCTGGGGAAGAATGGATTTGTGTATAGCTGAATCCCTTCACTGTTCACCTGAAACTATCACAATATTGTTAATCGGCTGTACCCCAATAAAAAATAAAAAGTTTTTTAAAAAAGAAAATGTTAAGAGTCTCTATCTCTGTGAGTTCTTGGAGATTAGCTTGCTTGGATTCTGTGTTTTGTTTTGATTTGTTTTCCTTATAGTTTTCTCTTGAACAATATATGTGAAAATTATAGTGGCAAAATTAACCTTAACTTTGTTTCCTTACTGCTGCTTATTCCAGCTTCATTCAGTTTCTCATCCAGTGTCCCTGGGCTCTACCCTTACGCTTCAGGTCTTTTTGCCATTTACTTGAGCAGTGGGTAGTATGCATCTGTGCTTGAAGTGATCAGAGAGAAGATAAGCAATTTTCCACTCAATCCGTGTAAAGTACCAAACGAGGCCTATTTGTGTTGCAGGAAAAATTGTCAGTGGCACGGTTAGAGGAGGCCTATAGTAGATCAGCTCAAGGTCAGTGCTTGAAGCATTTGACCAAAGATCAGTTAAGGGATGAGTATAAGGCTTCAAATGGGAAGTGAGCTCATGGTCAGGAACCAAGATTTCTAGCAGGTGGGAATATAGAATGAATGGTGGAGGTAAACAGTTTAAAATACAGACTGTCAGCAGGGTCAGGGTAGGGCTTGTCCACTCATGCAACTCCTCTATTACCTCTTTGCTTCGTGCTTACTGTGAGTCAGGCATCATGCTGTGCCTTAGAAATGCAATATAGAATGAGATCGGTGGGATCTGCTTCTGCATCTAAACCACAGACCATGGAAAATGACTTGAATTTTCTCAGTTCTCCCAAAGATGATGCTTAAATAGTGCCATTCTAAATTCAAAGTAGAGAAGGTAACTCATTATGTGTAACGGATGCCTCAGTGTATATGGGTTTAATTTTCTTGAGAAACCTGGGTTGAGAAGGTCAGTGTAGTAGAGCAGCCTTGAGTGCTGAGGGCAGTATATAGTAAATCCTGGAGTGTGGTGGGCCTCCATGATAGGGGTATCCTGTTAGGCTGCAGAGGGTCTGGGAATGCTTTCTGGGGGACATGAGGTCTGAATGGAAAGTAAGTTTTAACTCCATGAAGAATAAGGAAGAGAGATTGGATGGAAAGGAGAGCCTGCTGCTGCTGCTGAGTTGCTTCAGTTGTGTCCGACTCTGTGCGACCCCATAGATGGCAGCCCACCAGGCTCCACTGTTCCAGGGATTCTCCAGGCAAGAATACTGGAGTGGGTTGCCGTTTCCTTCTCCAGTAAATGAAAGTGAAAAGTGAAAGTGAAGCTGCTCGGTCGAGCTGACTCTTAGCGACCCCCATGGACTGCAGCCCACCAGGCTCCTCCATCCATGGGATTTTCCAGGCAAAAGTACTGGAGTGGGTTGCCATTGCCTTCTCCGAAAGGAGAGCCTAGCCTGCTCTAAATCCTAAAAATTGTTTATTAGCTGGAATGGAGGCTGGGAGGAGAAAAGTAGTGCCTGGAGATAAGTCCTTGTCACCCTTGTGGGCTCCTCCTCGCTGGGCACTGGCCAAGGCTGGTTGTAGACTATTAAGACCCTGATCTGTGAGTGTTAAGATGAGCTGGGTACTGTGGCAATTCTTAATGCATGGTTATTTCTTTTCCTGGAACTGCTGGTAGAATGAGTTTTGTAATACACTATGATGGAGTCATCAGCCCATAAACATAGTAGTCTCAGATACTTTGAGATAAGGTCGGGTTGTCTTTTGACAGTACAGAGTTTGGTTCTTGGCAGTCTGGGTGCATTGTTTTGGGGCCTTCTGTCTCTCCTCTTCAGTATGTACTCAGTTTTGGGTGTGGTATTCCTTTCGGGGTGATCTGGATCTTTGCAACTCAGAGTGTGGGATGTGTACCAGCAACATTACAGACTCTCCGGCTCTGCCCCAAGACCCACTTGGGAAAAGATTCCCGAGTGATTTGTGTGAACATTTTATTTTGTGAAGCACTGAGGTGGATGATAAGAGAGTTAACTCTTTGGTTTTTGTTTTTAAATTACTTTGGCACTATAGAGGAGGGAGGAAGAGATATATGACACCATTATAGGAGAGTCACAATTTCAGTGTAACTTGTTGGGGCTTCAGAAATTTGAAGTAATGTTTGCCGTGTTTTAACAGAATTAGACTTTGGACTTCCCCTTACACCCTGCTGTTTCCTCAGTTAGCTCTAGCAAATGAAGGATAGAGAGATTATTCTTGTAGCTGTAGTTAGAAAAAGTCTACTAATTAGTTTATTGAAAAAAGACTTCAGTCTGCATCTTGAGTTGTTTTTATGCCAGTGAGTTTTCTGTAGCGCCCTTCTCCCTCGTTTTTGGAGTTGAGAGGAGGGGACAGTTCTGCCTAAGGAAATTGGTTAAAATTTCTTAGAACAAATGACATTTGAATTTTAGTTTAAAAGGAGGGTTTGCCAAAAGAAAATTCAGGCAAGAAGAGAATCTTTTAGGCAAAGGAACTATATGTTTGAATGAATATAAGCATATAATTCCTCCCAGGTCTAATCTGGTGGGGCAAGCATTGTGTCCTATTTATGTTTATATTCATGGCATCTTGGGAAGAACATGTGCTTTTTGAGTTAGACTGGGACCTGCATTCTAGTGCATATGTGCTCAGTTGTGTCTGACTCTTTGCAACCCCATGGATGTAGCCTGCCAAGCTCCTCTGTCCATGGGATTTTCTAGGCAAGAATACTGGAGTGGGTTGCCGTTGCTTCGTCCAGGGGAATCAAGCCCTAGGCTCCTTTGTCTCCCGCATTGCAGGCAGATTCTTCACCCTGAGCCACCCGGGAATACTAGAGTGGGTTGCTCTTTCCTCCTCCAGGGGATCCTCTGACCCAGGGATTGACCCTGAGTCTCCTGCGTCTTCTGCATGGTGGGTGGCTCTTTACCACTGTGCCACCTGGGAAGCCCTGCATTCTAGGCCCTTTGCTTATTGACCTTGAGATTCAGAGCCCTCATTTACAAATATGATTTATACTTCAGTTTTTTGGTAAGGATTAATGAGCTACAGTGACCTAAAGTAGTGTCTGGGAAGTAAGTGCTTTAAAAAGTTCTTTCATTTCTTTCCCTTGTATCTAGTTTCCCAGTAACAGACGTACAGTAGGTACGGGATAAATACTTGAATGATTTTAGTGTTTCCAAACAACATGAGAAAAATGACTGATTTTGTTTCTTTTGATGTAAAATTTTGTAACTTAAAAGCACAGGGTGAATTCACTAAATTTAGTAGTCTTACAAAGCAAAAATTTGTTTTCTTAAGAATGAAGTTTAATTGTAGGAGAAAACAGCACTGGATCAAGTCAGGTTTGCTGGGTGTTTGAATATGGGAGCTGGATGTGATTTATACGCTCTGAATATCCAAGATGGACTGTGTTGATTGTAAATGTTTTCTATAATGTTTCTTCACTGCAGATGATTTTTTATTTATTTTCATCTTTGAAAGGTTTTATCTTTCAAACCTTCCTTTGGTTTGAAGAGTTAAATAAGTATGGTTGTAGAATAAATTGTTCCAGGGTAGTCTTTTTCTCCCCAAGGCCCAGATACTGCAGCTCACCTACTTCTCAGTTAATATTAGCTCAGACTGGAGTCATCCAGCCCTTTGTTCCAATTACATTCTTACTCCTTTGACATGAAAGCCGTTCATGACCTGCCCTCTGCCCTCTTGGGCAGTCTTAAGTGTACCCTTAGACTTTAGACATGGTAGACTGGAGGTCTTTAAGTAAGTACCATGCAACTGCATGCCTGCATTTTCTTTTCACACACATTGTTTCCTTTGCTTGCAGTTAGTTCTCTGCTTGTATCTCTCCCTCTCTCCCCAACTCATCTTTCAAGACTGGGTTCACAGGTTTTTGCTCCTGGGAATGTTTCCTTTCGACAGTTGTTACCCACGGTTGCTGTTTTACTCAATTGAAAAATCTTCAGGTTTTTTTATCCTTATTATGGAGCCTTTGTATTATTTTAGTTCACATTCCAATAGTATTTGATGTTTTCTTTTGGTTTTTATCTATGTTGCTTATTATGAATGATTCCAATTATATGGTGATGTTAAAATTCGCAGCTACCATTTATTGAGTCCTATTCCATAACAGGGAGGCCTGGCGTGCTGCGATTCATGGGGTTGCAAAGAGTTGGACACGACTGAGCGACTGATCTGATCTGATTCCGTAACAAGCACTCCAATAGGGCCTTTGTAAACATTGTATATTGCAAATATAAATTACTTTGTAAGGTGGGCTGAACTGTAGTATTTATTTTTCATTATTCATGTACTCATTTCTAAACAGGCCAAAGCATATTGATTTAATTCATGAAGGGGCAATGTGTGGCAACAGATGGAAAGTCAGTCCCTAAATCAGAAAATTCTTGAATTTAGGTTTTTGTTCATTACTTCCATCTTCAAGGTATTTCTGTTAAGGCTGAAAAAACTTAGAAAATAGGTTGGTATCAGTTTTATTATTAAATTATTTTAAAAGTAGTTTAAAGATGTGTTTTTTATAATAAGCAGGCAGATACTTATATATATGTTAGTGTCTCCTTTATTCTTAATTCATTGGTGTGATGATTCATTGTGCAAATACTATTCTGGACGTCTGTGGTGCACCAGATAAAGGAATAGATATGTCATTGAATATAACAGACAATGTGCTGCCCTCATGGAACATGCAGAAAGCTTATATCATCTGTTAGGCCTGAATGGATCCAGGGAGGCTTTTTTTCCAAACCTCTTTTTGTTTCTTTGTTTATGAACCCTAAGGAGATTTAACGAGATTTCCTAACATTTGAAAACTACTTTAACAAATGCAAAAATGAGAGGTGCTTTTTAACGGTTTCTAATTCAAAGGAAAATTCTGTTCTTTCATCAGAAAATAAGTTCTCTTTAGCTGAGTTCATTTGGGGAAAGAAAAACCAATACTGCTATTATGTAGTTATAGTATGATTTTTGTCTTAGAATTAATAAATGACTTTCCTAAACTCATTCATTTTAGGGTTATTTGGCACATTTTATGAGGTGTAAAACTGATTAAAAATGAATCACCTTTCATTTTATTTTGCTTTCTTCCATTTTGCCTTGCAGCCTTCCACTGATAGCTTTTGTTTCTGAGAAGCTGCATTGGGAAAAGGAATAGCTCCCTTCCTACTTCCTTGTTCTTTAGGCCATCATCTTGAATCCCTAATGTGAGTTGAGAAACAGAATGTGCACTTATGTCTGTATGCATTTGTTTTGCCTAAAGTTTTACTTTTAAGTTCAATGGATTCGTTAACAAAAGAAACCACTCGTTACATACAGATAAACAGTTTCAATTTTTATAGATTATTTGACTTAATTGCAATATACAGTCATTAAGAGAAAAGAAGGAAAAATAATAGGGAGATGTAAAAGCATATATATCACCAAATTGGGGTGACAACTATATCTAGACTTGAACAGTGCTGGGAACTCTCAGGTTAACAGCAGTCTGGAGTCCCAGTTGGGAAAGGGTACTGGGCAGTGCATCCACCCCACTGGTGAGACTTCAAATTGCAGTTTTGGGGGCTTCCACTTACAATCCCAGGCTGCAAACTGGTATCATCATCATCAGCAGTTTGTGTGCAGAAATACATCTCTGGTTTTACTTTAACTTTTACAATGCTGTTTGTTTCACCTTGAGAGTCATAAGACTTCTTAGACCCTGGGGGCTTAGCCAGACCTCCAGGGGCTCAAGAAATTCTAAGACCCACTCCTTGTCTCATCTGAAGTACTGCTTGACTTGCTGGTAACAATTGGTGTGCTCACGGGCAGGCACATAATCTAGGCAGTGCCAGGCAGGTCACAGGCCTGCTCTCCTGTTTCTGAAGCCTGCACAAGGAGGAAAGGAGAGAGAGAATGAGACTCAAACAGTATATTAAGGAATAATGGCCAAGAATTTTCCAAAACTTATAAAAGACATCAGGCCCAGATTTGAGAGACTTGAAGAAGCCCAAACAGGATTTAATACAAAGCAAATCATATGTAGGCACACTATAATAAAACTTACCAAAGCCAAAGGGAAAATTCTTGAAAGGAGAGAGGAAAATAAGATACCTTCAAAGGAACAACAGGGGAAATAAACACTGACTTTTCAAATGAAACTGATGAAATCCAGAGGCTGATAGAATGGTATCTTTTAAAGTACAGAAAGGACATAATTGTGAACCTAGATATCTGTACTCAGGAAAAGTATTTTTCAAAAGTAAAAGAAAAATTTTGATGTAATAGATTTCTTGAAATGTCCAAGAAAATGTTTAGAAGAAAAATAGAAAATCTAAATAGTTTTATATCTAGCAAAAAATTGAATCTTTAATTCATTTTTTTAACAAGGTAAATTCCAGGGTCAAATAGCTTTACTGATAAATGCTTCCAAATATTAAAGGATGAAAAATAGCATCAATCTTAAAAAAATTTTCAGGGGAATAGAAAAATGCTTTATGAGGCCAACATATCCTTGATATTAAAAAATGACAAAGACAGTCCAATGTAAGAAAATTATAGGAAAATCTCTCTCATTAACAGAGATAGAAATATTAAAACAACAGGAAATTGAATCCATAGGTATATAAAAGGGATAACATATTAGGACCAAGTGGGGTTTATTCCAGGAATGCAAGGTTGGTTTACTATTCAGAACTCAATTAATAGGGGAGGTGATGGTCCAAGAATACAGAGTTATACAAGATAAATTCTGGAGATTTGTTCTATAGCTTAAAATTTGCTAAGAGGGTTGATCTTAAGTATTTTTACCACAAAAATAAAATTAAAGTGAGTGGGAAAAAACTTGGGAGGTGATAGATACATCTATGGTCTTCATAATGGTGGTCATCGTTTCACTGGATGTAAACTTATCCCCAAACTTACTGACTTACATACGCTAAATATGTAGAGCTTTCTGTATGTCATTCATCATCTCAATAAAGTGGTTAAAAATAGGGGGAAAAACTCAATAAAATCAACCACATTAATAGAAGAAAAGGAAAAATCATATGATTTACCTCAGTTTTTGCAGAAAAATGTTTGGTAAAATTCAGTACCCCCCCAACCCCTTTTTGGGGGCTGTCAGTCAGTTCAGTTGCTTAGTCGTGTCCGACTCTTTGTGACTCCATGAATCGCAGCACCCCAGGCCTCCCTGTCCATCATCAAATCCCGGAGTTTACTCAAACTCATGTCCATCGAGTCGGTGATGCCATCCAGCCATCTCATCCTCTGTCATCCCCTTCTCCTCCTGCCCCCAATCCCTCCCAGCATCAGAGTCTTTTCCAATGAGTCAACTCTTTGTATGAGGTGGCCAAAGTATTGGAGTTTCAGCTTTAGCATCAGTCCTTCCAAAGAACACTAAGGACTGATCTCCTTTAGAATGGACTGGTTGGATCTCCTTGCAGTCCAAGGGACTCTCAAGAGTCTTCTCCAACACCACAGTTCAAAAGCATCAATTCTTTGGCTCTACTATGGCAAAAAAAAATCTTGTGAGATCTTAGTTCTTGAGATCTTGTGGGATCTCAGTTCCCCAGCCAGGGACTGAACCTGGGCCATGGCACTGAAAGCCTAGAATCCTAACCATTAGGCCACCAGGGAACTCCCAGTACTCATTTTTTTATAGAAGTTCATAGCAAACTAGTAATAGAAGAAACTCCTTTAATGTGATAAAAACTTTTAACCAAAAACAGCTATAAAACGTCATAATTAATAATGAAACTCTGAAAGGTCTCCTTCTGATAGTCTAGGGTATAAAACAAAAATGCTCATTATCACAACTTCTGTTCCACGTTGTACCAGAAATCATAGTCAATGCTATAAAGCCTAGGAAAAAGGTATAAGGATTGGGAAAGGAAACCAGTGGTTGTTATTTTTAGACTGCTTGATTTTATACATGAAAAAATCCAAAACAGTTAAGGCTGCTACATGCAAAGTCAGCCTACAAAAATTATTTGTATCCCTGAATACCTATAACAAACCAATAATCATTAAAAAATGATACCCTTTACGTTAACATATAAAAAGGAATGCCTTAGGGTAGATATAATGAAAGATTTATAAGACTTACTTCAACATGAAAAATGACATGATGTTATCAAGAGAAGTTAAAGATGCCTTAGCTAAATGTTCATGAACTGAAAGGTTTGATGTAGTAAAGATATTCTTTCCAAACTGATGTATAGATTCCATACGATCCCAGCAAGCTCCCTGTACACTCACTCTGTTGAGATTTGTCTTCTTCTTTTTTTAATAATAAATGGATGTTGAATTTTGTCAAATGCTTTTTTCTCCATCTATTGAGGTGGTCAAATGGTTTTTTATTTTCATTTTGTTAGTATAACTTCAGTATTTTAAAGGTGAGGAAGCTAGGATATGTTTCCAGTTAGAAGTAATGTGACATGCTTCAAGCTAAGCAAATCCAGGACCTTAGCTCTTGAGGGCTCTACTTCTGTGACTGTCTCTTGAATACCACAGACGTTCTGGAATCCAGAGGGTATTGGTGCACGCTGTTTGGTTGCCATGTCATGCATCAGTTTGGGTCAGGATGGAGGATGCTGAGAGTGGGTGGATTTCTCTGGTTCTAATTAGAAATATAAGCTGATATTGAAGATTGCAGGGAGGTGCAGCCGAGAAATTCATTTAGCCATAAATGTCTACTATGCCTGTGTTAATGCTATGCCCTGGGATGTCCTTGTCATTGATTTTCATTGTTTTGGGTACTCACTTCCCAGAAATTGCTTCCTACTGTTCCAAGTTTTCTAAGACTCATGCTGGTTTATAGCCTTCCTTTTCCTTGAATCAGGATGAAATCAGATAATACCCTTACTTTTCCCAAGTGTGGAAAACAGGAACTGGACTCTATATAGTTGAATGAGTAGAAAGCCAGGTTGAAGTCAGTCATTGCTTACAAAGGATCTTTGGGGTAAAATGCCCACAGGTTGAAATACTGCCTAAATGGTTGAAGAAAGCTCTTGAAAATTAATGTAACAGGTGTTGCAAATAAATATATGTAAACATGTTTGATCCATAAAACATTTTTATTTGTGGCTGTTTTTAAAAAGACAGCTTTATAACTTAGGGTTTCTTCTTTTTTACATCTCTGATCCTGAGTTCATAGTACTGTATTTTGGAAAAGCTAGAAATATTAAATAATGCTTTGAGGGTAAACCTTCTCTCAGTATTTCCATTATAAAATGCAATTTTAAAGGGTTTAGAAGTCAACTATAAAAATTTGTTCTTGGCTGATACTTTGTATACAAAAATCTCTGCCCAGGGTAATTTTCAGAAGAATTTTTGCAGTGGCATAAACTGTGAGGTTATATGGTAGTACCAGCTTACATTGAACTCATTTTTTATGCTTCTATCAAAGTGGAGGAAAAATGACAGCTTTTAAAATGATTCAAATAAAACAATATGAAAATTATATTTCTAGCTCTTGGTTAAAAAATGTTATTCTACCAACAGAAGACTCACCATTGGCCTAAGTATCCAAACCCAGTGTAAGCCACCAATCAAAATGATTTTAGAGTAATTCTTCTAAAACCAGATCTTAACAGCTGATTTTGAAAGTAGCATTTGGCCCATCAGTGACTGTGTAACCCTGAAGAGATCCTTTTGGGCCCTGCTTGTTGAAAAACAAACACAAACCATAGGGCTTCCTTGGTGGCTCAGATGGTAATAGAATCTGCCTGCAATGCAGGAGACACGGTTTTGATCCCTGGGTTGGGAAGAGCCCCTGGGGAAGGAAATGGCTACCCACTCCAGCAATCTTCCCTGGAGAATCCTATGGACAGAGGAGCCTGGCAGGCTACCATCATGGAGTCGTAGAGTCGGACACAACTGAGCAACAAACACCTCACTTCACTGTTGAAAAATGGCTTTTTGTTTGGTACCTGAGCTTACCTGTCTGCAAATTAAGGAAAAAAGTACTAGTGGGAAAGCAAAGACATGTTTCTTCCATGATTGGAGAATTACCCAGTGAAGCTGGAAAACCTCTTGTTCTTGTAACATTCTCAAAGCTCTGGACAGGTCTTAGCTTGAAAAGGTCGACCACAATGAAGATAAGCTCCTTGCTCTTATGTTATTGTGAATACATGTGCACTTTACAGCCTGTGGCCAGGTTTCCTTTTTGTTTTTTTCCTACTTCTTCTTCAAAGTTAAATCACATAAGCAGATTTCCTCAAGGGATAATTCTGTATGTGGTGGCCAGACTGGTCCCAGAGTTCATAATAACTTTCTCTGGTATGTCAACTTGTGAATGTCAGAAGTACAGTTGTTGTGCATAGAGCCCATAGGGAACAGTAGAGGTCTTGTCAGTTTGAAATGAAACATGACTTTGTGCGAAATATGAATAAAAAATTGTATTGGGTATATATAATTGTTCAGAAATATAGTCTGCATGGTAGAGAAGGGATTACCTCATTAGTGAAAGTCTTCCCTACTCTATTGTCTAAAGTAATGATGCTATATCATACTTTGGTCCAAGCAAGATAAAAACAACAACAGGACCAACAGCAAAACCTTTTAGTTTTTGCTCAGCAAACAACTTTCTTAAACAAATATATTTATCAACATTTATTCAAAGATCTTGGGAGGTTTGCTTTAGATTTATAAGGTCCTCTTGTGTACCTGCTGGGGCTTGTAGGTCTGGGTGTGCCGAGGTAGAAGAAAACTTGCCTTGGCTTCAGAGGTTGAGTCTTGTTGCTTTCTTTACATATAGTAAAATTTAGCCTTTTTAACATTCAGTTCTATGAATTTTAAAGCATGTGTAGATTTGTGTAACCTCTACCACAGTCAAGATAGAAAACAGTTTCATCCTACCCACAAATTCCCTCATGTCTCTTTTTACTCAACACTTCCCCTTACCCCACAGCCCCTGCCAACCATTAATCTGTTTTGTGTCCCTGTGGATTTGCCTTTTGCAGAATGTCATATAAATGGAATTGTTTTGAGTCTGGCCCTTTCCTATTAGCATAATGCATTTGAGATTCATGCACGTTGTTTAGAGTTGCTGAATAGTATTCCATTGTATTGATGTTCCAGAGTTTGTTTACCCATACACCAGTTGAAGAACATTTGGATTATTTTCAGCTTTTGACCATTAAGAAGAAAACTGCTGTAAATGTTGCTGTACATGTCTCTGTATGAACATTTTTTTTTTTTTTTCCCCTCTTGGTCAAATGCCTAGAAGTGGAATTGCTGGGTCATATGGTAAGCGTATGTTTGTCTTTATAAAAAACCATGCAGCTGTGTTCCAAAGTAGTTGTACCACTTTTCACTCCCATTAAAAATACGTGAGAGGTTCTGTTTTTCCACATCCTCACCAGGATATAGTAGTAGTATTCTAGCCGTTCTCATGGGCGGATGGTGATATTTACTTTTTGTTGTTGTAGTTGTTGATTATCTTTTGTTTTTGTGTTTTCCTGATGAAAAAATGATACTAAACAATTTGTGGGTGTGCTCACTGGCCATTCATATAAATTTAGTTTTTTTCTGGGATGTCTGTGCAAGTTTTTTACGCATTTTGCAGTTGGTTTGTTTTTGTGTTAATGAACTGTAAGACTTTGTGTCCTATGAATAAAGACTTCTGAGAGGTGTGTATGTGTATATACATTTATTTATCTCAGGTCTTCTGTTACTGTTGTTGTTGTTTTTTTTGTCTAGTTGTTTTATTACCTGATAAATATCTGTGATTGAGGATCTTTTTTATTAGGTACATGTAACTTACAATTATTATAACTTGGTAATGCATTGACTCTTTAAAAATTAAAAAAAATTTATTATCTTTAAGATTTATTTGGCTGTGCCAGGTCTTAGTTGCAGTGCATGCGACCTCTAAGTTGTGGCATGTAGAATCTAGGTCCCTGACCTGGGATCAGACCCAGGCCCCCTGCATTGGGAGTGTGGAGTCTTAGCCCTGGACAATGGGAAGTCCCTGCATTGGCTCTTTCATTAACATGAAATAATCCTCCTTGACCCTTGTGATGCCTTTTTTTCTTGACTTCCACTCCGTGTGATTATTTAGCTACTTCAGTTTTATAAGAATGTTTTCCCAGGTGGGAAATGATAGAGAACATCTGACATGACATAAGAAAGATTAATCATGGAGGAGGAGGGGGCAGTGGCATAGTAGGGGAGAAGGTCCTACCCAGTGAGCAGAGCACTCAAGGGAAGAAAATAGGATTCCAAGCTGGATCACTCTGTCTGTGGTTTGAGGTGGGAGGAAGGAAAGGATGGTTGCAGATACAATTAGATTTTTTAGAGTTGGCCATACCTTAAATCTATTAAAAATCTAGCAGTAAGCACACAGATTATAGTGTGCCAGCAACCACTAATCAAACGTGGTTTCAGTTTTTATTATCAGTACATGAGTGTGGTAGTTAAGTGTTGGCTGACTTTTCAGATAATTGTGGTTAATCTGTTAGTAGTAAATTGGCTATATGGAACATCTTAGGTTCTGGGATTGTGGCCCTGTTTATATTAACGTCCTGAATATCCCTTGCTCTGAAAATTTTTTTATTGTATACTGCCTGGTTTTTTGAAATGGTGTCTACAAATTGAGCTTATTTTTCAGTGAGGGCCAGCATAGTCAAGTATGTC
Organism: Bos mutus; assembly: GCF_027580195.1. NCBI lineage: Eukaryota > Metazoa > Chordata > Mammalia > Artiodactyla > Bovidae > Bos > Bos mutus. Next base: position 16,138,813 of record NC_091618.1, on the reverse strand, counting down.
TCAAGGATGTGAAATTCATTTTGCTACAGATGATGTGAAGTGAAGGAATCTGAGGGCAGGCACTGCAGCTACGTCTCTGTACATGTAAAAACTTCAAATACAAATAATCTTTATTTGACATGTGCTCTACATCCATGAGCATGTTGTTTAAATTTTTTTAGGTTCTTTTCTTTCCTGAAGGATGTTATGTTCTTGCTTTGATTCTATATCAAAAATGATCATGATTCTAAAAAGGGAATGATCTTTGGTTCATGGAAACAGTTGAAAATTATTACTAGTAGGCTTCTGTGAATACAAATGCAAAGAAATTACCTTTAAAAAGAACCCTACTTTGATCATTTCTGAGGAGAACTTCAACTTTGTTCTTTACTAGGATTGAAAACTGGCCACAATCCTCAGACACAGGAGGGTATCAGTCCAGTCTACCTCCTTGCTGCGGGAATGGGCATGTGATTGATTCAGGAATGAACGTGTGACCCGAATCAGTCCCAGCAACATAGTCCTGAGACTTTTGTGCAGAGCACCTGGGCACGAATTTCTCTCTTTTTTTTCCCCCACTCTAGTCTCTAAAAGAATGGGATATATTCTAGAGCTATTGGAGTCCTTGACACATGAAGAGAGAGGCTGCCCTGGTTTTGAAATTAATATTGAGGAAATCTGAAATCTGTCTCTCTACCTCTCTTTCCCACCCTCCCCCACTTCCATTCCTCCCTCCCTTTGCAAATTCAGATGAGCCTCTCAGTCTGATCAGAATGACTCAATTATGTAAGCTAATCAGTTACTTTAAAAAAGCCAATTCAAGTTTTTCTGTCTCTTGCAGCTAAAACAGTCATTATTAATACACTGAGTATATTTTAGAGACTTAAGTCAACATACAATAAAGAGTAAGGTTAAGAGAAAAGAAACCACTGTACAGAGTTACCAGTAAAATGTGTGTATTCTTTCACTAAATCTCAATAATCGTCTATTCCTTTCATGAACTCTGCTCTTGGAAGTTCTTCTGTCCAGTTCTTCTCTCTCTTAGGAACTCTTCCCTAGGGTTTGCTTTCCCACTTTTGCTTCTATCTACCTCTTGCCTGACTGTATTTGTTCCTGAGTTTCAGAACTTGGTGTGATAGTCTGCCAAATTCTCTTCCCTACCTCTGTACTCTTTCCTGGCGTCTAAATATTTGATATCTTGCTATGGAGAGTATTCTTGGTGGAAATCTGCTGAGTTCTGTGAATTGTCCCCACTCTAAGGGGAAGTGTGCCTGCTTCCTACTCTTCTTGGTGACTAGGCACAGAGGTTTGGTTGCATCAGGGTGAGGTTGTGGGTAGTTAGTTTCTTGTGGTGGCCATGAAGAAAAGAAAAGAGGGCATGTGTTACGAGACACCCAGAATTCTGTTTCAAGCCCTGCGATCTCTTAGGAACCATGTGCAGAAACCCTAAAGCCAGCCTCATCAGACCTCTGCACTCTGAGAGAAGTTCTTATCCTGAGCCCAGGCCTGCCACTGTATAGGCTCCTTGATGAATACAGATCGTTTCTCCAAGAGCCCTTTTTCCTTTTTTTCTTAAAATATTAAAAAAAAAAAAAAGCTGAACAATTTAAAAAGGGAGTTAATAGTTCTCCTAACTGCTCACAGGGAAATAGAAAGGAGAGATGGATCCTACTGTTCTGAGTTGTTAGAAACCTGTGTTTGAGTTGCTGTGATCTAAGCCAGGAAGCAGTTTGAAGTCTGAGTGGTGTCTAATGGAACGAATTGGCAGATAAGATTAAAATGGTTAAAAAATGTCAGTGGATACTGAGAAGGTAAGGTCTTTGAATGCTAAGTCAAAGAACAGAGAATTAGTTTCTTTAGGGAAGAAAAAACCATGAAAAATTTTGAGTAAGAAGGTAATTTAATCAGATTTTTTTTTTTTTTAATTTCCGGAAATCTGTAAGATGGTGGCACTGAGAATACCAGGGAATTTGTGGAAATATAAGCACTCTTGTAAAAAAGACAAGTGAAGGACTTGGCAAAGCAGTATGCTTGGCAGCAGAAAGAGTCAAATTTGGTTGTGAGGTTTTGAGTTTGAAAGGCCTGGAAGAAAATGCTTGTGGTATTAATAAAAAAAGAGAAGAGGAAGGGGAAATGCTTTGAGGGGAAGGACTAGAGTGGCTTTTGATGGTTTGAGTTTAGGTGATAGTAGCGCATGAGAGTGGAATCGTGTTGGAGACATTGTGCTAGGTTCTATGTTAAGTGCTGGGAATACAACATTGACCAAATGGGTGTGAAAAAGTCCCTGCTCTCATGGAGCTTGTGTTTCACTAGGAAAGACATAATAATGTACATACAATGCCATGGTCAATAGTGATAAGGACTGAAGAGGAAAAATAAAATAAGGAAGAGAGATGTGAATTTGGGGGTGGGGTTGAGATTTTACATAGGGTGACCAAAGAAGGCTTCATAGAGAAAGTGATGATGAGTAAGCACTGAAGGAAGTGAGGGTCCTTGTGAGGATCTTGGAGAACAGTGAATATATACCTAACTTGCTCAATGAGTAGTAGAGATGCTGAGGAGGGGAGTAATTGAAGTTGAAGTCTGAAGGATCACCAGGTAGGGGTAGAGCTCAGGTACGGCCTCTGCATCACTCAGGATCTGCGATTTAGCTCTGAGGGAGTCAGAAAGCCTTGCAGGATGTAGAGCAGAGAATTGACCTGATTTGACCACCTTTCATAGGCTCACTCTGACTGCTGTGTTGGGAGAAGACGAAAAGAGGACAAGAGTAGGAGCAGCCCCCTTACGAGGCTCTTGCCTGTATCTAGGTGAGAGATGATGGACCTGAACCAGGATGGAGGCCGTGGTGGCCACGAAGCTAGAGCTGATAGGATGAGTTGATGGCTGTGATGCAGGTTGGGGGAGAAGAGGAAGGAATTGATTCATTGATAAGGCTAACAAGAGTTTTGGCCTGAGTAACTGGAAGAAATGGGAATAGTTTTTTCTACTCTTGTTAACTGAATAAAAGGTACTTTTGGATTAACTACTATAGGCAAACAGAATTCCCAATTAACATATATACCTTTAAGAACATCTGTAATATGTCTTTAAATTGATAGGATCCCTGGTCCTGTTTTAAAATGAAAGAAGCATATTGGCAAGCCTTGTCAAGAACTCCCTGTGGAAATATCAATTGCTTTTCTTGGCTCCAAGGTATTTCCTGAACAGTGTATTATACTTTGTCCCAAGTGTGCCATTAAGGGATTTGAAAGTTTGTTAAAACATGTGTGGCAAGTGAGTGCCGTCACTTAAGCCCAGCCAGAGAAGCCAGGAAACGAAAAGCAGCTCCTCGTGGACTTTGTGACATGCATTACCTGTGAATCAGAGGCTCAGGTGGGTTAGGCAGGGCAGTATCTCCTGTGCACAAAGCCTCCAGCAGACTCTTGTAAACAGCCCTTTCAGTAGAAAGTGCCCGAGGACATAGGGATATGTAAATCTTCTCAGAGAAGCTCCATCCTACCAAGTTGATAACAACTCCCTGCCCCCCAGGAATGTCATAGAATTTATTTGCTTGAAACAGAATTTTCCAGTACTAATATAGACTTGCTCTTTTATGCGATTTAAAATAGTACTCTTCAGTGATGGCTTTTGTGTTCAGGGAACGGTTTTTTCTATATCGGTACACAGGGAGGCTATGAAATGTTTCATGTGTGGAGCTTGGGTAAGCCATCAAGATGAAAGGTTACTTGGCATTTTTCTTTAGGATTCTGTTTAAATTGGTTACAGGTACTCTGTTGCTCACCAGTTTTGAAATGCATTATATTAATTCTAAAAAAGATGGGGAAGAAAAAAACTAATATGAGTTTTGAAGTCACAGGTTTCTTCATTCTGGTGAGTTTGGGTTGCTCTCTGCAGTTGATCACGTATACCACTCAGTGTAGACATCACCCACCCCTCTTCTAAAAAACAGAGACATCACTTTGCTGACAAGTCAAAGCTATGGTTTTTCCAGTAGTCACGTATGAATGTGAGAGTTGGACCATAAAGAAAGCTGAGCACCAAAGAATTGATGCTTTTGAAGTGTGGTGTTGGAGAGGACTCTAGAGAGTCCCTTGGACTGCAAGGAGATCCAACCAGTCCATCCTAAAGGAAATCTGTCCTGAATATTCATTGAAAAGACTGATGCTGAAGCTGCAACTCCAGTACTTTTGCCACCTGATGTGAAGAACTGACTCATGGGAAAAAACCCTGATGCTGGAAAAGGTTGAGGCAGGAGGAAAAGGGGACCACAGAGGATGAGGTGGTTGGATGGCATCACTGACTTGATAGACATGAATTTGAGCAAGCTGTGGGAGTTGGTGATGCACAGGGAAGCCTGAAGTGCTGCAGTCCATGGGGTCACAGAGAATCAGATACGACTGAGCAAACTGAACTGACTGACCCCCTTCTAAGGGATGGATTGGTACTTCACACTGCGGGAAGCGGTGCTTGCATCTTGGCTTTCTCTTCATCTAGGCATTCATGGTTTTTCTAGCTAAAACTGTTGTTTTCAAATTGGTGACAGTGTACTTTATGGTTACATTTGGGTTTATATTGAAACTGGGGTTATAATTTAGATATAAAGGTTTAGAATTATTTCAGAAAAATGCATTTATGTAAACATCTTATGGTTTTATTCATTTGCATGTATACTTATGTTTGTGTCTTGTGATAAGTTTCTTCTCTGGTAAAATAACCAAGTTTCCAGACAGGGCAGTCATGGAGGGCAGTGCAGTATGGTGTAGACAAGCATACTCGCTTTTCCTGAAGGAGAACGTGCATTCTCTTGTCTCCCTCTTCTGCACATGTGTCCTTCCCCAGCTTAGTCCCCTTTTCATGTGTTCACCTGTCCGAATCCTGAGGGAGGTGGGGTGTGAAGTGAATAAGCCAGGTTGGGAGTTGAGTGAATCTGTTTTCTACTTTTCCCTCAGTCTTGATCTGTTTCACAAAGGGCTGGACCAGTTTATTCATTTTGCTGTACATTCTTGCTGATATTTGGTGTTATCAGAATATTTAGATTTTGCCCATCTGTGGGTCTGTAGGGATATCTCATGGTGATTTTAATTTGTATTTCTGTGATGACTTAATGAGGCTGAGCTTCTTTCCATGTTTATTGGCTGTTTGGCAATAAAGATTCACTATTTTGTTAAGGGCCTTTAAGCCTTTTCCCCATTTGTCTATTGGATTGTCTTTCACTGATCTATAGGAGTTCTCTATGTATTCTGGATTATGAGCACTGCCATGGCTTATCTTTTTAAATTTCTTTTACATTACTGTAGGATAAAAGGAAAATTTAATTTTAATGGAGTTGAATTTATCATTATTTTCTTTCATGGCAGTGCTTTTTGGTTATGTTTGAAATGTATTTCCTTATGTATTTTCTAAAATTCTGCCAGCCTTTTAGATTAGCGTCTTCCTTAGCCATTTCCCCATCACATGGTTGCACAGGGTCTCTGATTTAGCAAGTGTTCTTGTTTTCAAATTAGGGATGTTCCTTAAGGCCTTTTGCCATTCCTTTGTTAACACTGGGCTTGTGTTCCCTTTAAATTACATAAGTCATGCTGTACTCACTGTCCTTTTCCAAAACGTGTATCTTTTCTTCTCTTTGTCTCTGGTCTCAAGATTCTGGGCTTAGGCCTATTCCTTTCAGAGGTAAGCTTCTTGGAACCTCCTCTCAATTTCATCCCTGACGGGTTCTCAGGGTCCAGGTCCTACTGAAGAGGCCACATTAATGCTGTCCAGCCTCCAGAGATTGCAGCCTGTTGGAAAAAGGGGATCACCTTTTCCTTTCATTACACTACCACCCTGTCTCCAAAAGGAGACAATAGGGAGATTACAGATGTATCCATGGTAAAACTAACTGCAGGGTGTGTTTGACGAACATTTCTCTGTGTGTGTGTATGCACGTCCTTTTGTATTTTTACTGTTTGCTTTTATGAGCAGAGTTTTGTCATGCTCATCCTATCCCGTTTATGGAATAAGACTGAAAGTGAAAAAGTTTTGTGTGACCCAGTGATTTGGTTCCCGCACAAACCTGTTTCTGTCCTGTCCTCCAGAGACTAGACTAAACCTCCAAGAGAGAAATAGCCCCAGTTGCAGTGTGCACCGGAGAAGGCAATGGCACCCCACTCTAGTACTCTTGCCTGGAAAATCCCATGGATGGAGGAGCCTGGTAGGCTGCAGTCCTTGGTGTCGCTAAGAGTCAGGGACGACTGAGCGACTTCATTTTCACTTTTCACTTTCATGCGTTGAAGAAGGAAATGGCAACCCACTCCAGTGTTCTTGCCTGGAGAATCCCAGGGACGGGGGAGCCTGGGGGTCGCACAGAGTCGGACATGACTGAAGTGACTTAGCAGTAGCAGCAGCAGCAGTGTGCACTCTCAGAATAGTAAGTGCAGGCAGCTGCCTTGTTCCCTCAGGTCTGTGGAGGAAACCTGAGGAAGTTTTAAAGTCCTCAGTTAACCAGGTCAGTAATGTATCCATTTTCCTAAGGCCTCCCTCCTTTCACCCTGAGCTCAGAGCTTTCCAAAATACTGATCAATCTAAACTAGTAGCCTCCAGCACTAGACATTTCATATTGTACAAATATAAATTGTATTATATCCTCACAGAGCATTTACTGTCTACTTGTAGATGTGTGTTTTTCTGTGGAGAAAGGGTTTACAGCTTTCACGTGATTATCAGAGGGAATGAAAATTATCACAGGGAATTCTTAGTATGTCATCTCTGTGAAACTTCAAAATTGAGAACCGCTGAACTAGACTTTTCCAACTTTTTCAAGATCAGTCCCACAGAAGAAGGCCTGTAACTTTACAGATCCAGGAAAAATTGGGCTGCTATTTTCTAACCCTCGTACTCTTGTGTCTGGAAACTATTCTGAAAACTCTCTTGCATCCTGATAGTCTTTTATATTCCTTTTTTCAATTTTCTACCCTTTTATCCATCTGTTTATTCCTTAAACATTGAGCACCTAGATTGACTATGCAAGTTGCTGTAGAATAATCAGATATATAATTGGCGAACATATAATCTGAGGAAAATCACATGCATAGATAATACCTGTGCTTGTGTTCAGTCACTAAGTTGTGTCCACTCTGTGTGACCCCAAGACTGTAGCCTGCCAGGCTCCTCTGTCCATGGGATTTCCTGGGCAAGAATCTTAGAGTGAGTTGCCATTTCCTTCTCCAGGGAATCTTCCTGACTCACGGATTGAACCCTCATCTCCTGCATTGGCAGGCGGATTCTTTACCACTGAGCCACCTGGGAAGTCCATAGATACACTGTAGTGAAAGAAAAGGAAAGTCCAGTAGAGGAGGTGCGTATGAATTGCTTTTGGACTTTAGAAAAGGATACCTGCCTCTGTTCTGGGGCAAGTACCAAGGCGTGAGGAGGAAGTGAAAGACTATGTGGTGGATTCTAGGGTTATAGAATCCAAACGATTTGGGTCTTTAGAGATGGGTGGATTTTAGATATATGTAGATGTTAAAGAAACCTGAGCACCGAAGAATTGATGCTTTTTAACTGTGGTGTTGGAGAAGACTCTTGAGAGTCCCTTGGACAGCAAGGATATCAAACCAGTCAATCCTAAAGGAAATAAGTCCTGAATATTCATTGAAAGGACTGATGCTGAAGCTGAAGCACCAATACTTTGGCAACCTGATGTGAAGAACTGACTCATTGGAAAAGACCTTGATGCTGAGAAAGAATGAAGGCAGGAGGAGAAGGGGGTGACAGGGAATGAGGTGGTTGGATGGCATCATCGACTCAATGGACATGAGTTTGAGCAAGCTTGGGGAGTTGGCGATGGATAGGGAAGCCTGGCGTGCTGCTGCAGTTTATGGGGTTGCAGAGAATCAGACACGACTGAGCGACTGAACTGAACTGAGATGTTAAATGCAGTCATCTCTGGTTCTTTATTCATTCAAATGCGACTTGAGTATATATGTGACCTAGCCTTGGTCACTTTATGGAGTTTATATTTATCAGGGCAGGTGGATTCTGAACAGGTCATTTTCTAATTAATTGCTATTTATTCATTCATTCAACAAATACTTGAGTGGCTACTAAATGTTTTTCCCAACTCTTAGAATATAGCAGTAAAGAAAATAACCTCTGTGCTCATGAAACCCACATCCTAGTTGAGAGACAGAAAGTAGGTAAATATATAATAAATTGCCAGGTAGTAATAAGTGCAGTGATGAGAAATAACAGTGAGGTGGGGCTGTTTCAGTTAATGTGATTAAGGTAGGCCTCTCTGAGAGGAGGATATTTGAGCAGAGACTTAATCAGAACGAAGATAGCAATTCCTGTGAATAGCTGGACAGAGAGTTTCTTGATAGAGGGAATAGCAAATGTTAAAATCTCAAGATGAAGATGTTTATGTTCTAGGAACAGCAAGGAGATCTCTGGGATTGGAGTGTAATTTGCAAAGGAAGAAACTGTAGAAGATGAGAGTGGAAAAGTAGATATGGGCCAGATTGGACAAGACACCATGGCCTGGTGATGGATTGATGTTGGGAAGCTATTGGGAGAATGACATGGCGTGATTTGTTTTAAAAAGACAACTCTATCTCCTTTGGTCCAAAATAGAAGTCGGGAGACCGGTTGTCATAGTAGTTCCACAAGGACATAAAGGTTGCTTGGATTTGTACAGTGACAGTTGAAACATCACGAAGCTATATTTTCAGGGAAGGATCAGTGGGCTATCTTGTTGGATTGGATGTGGGTGTGTGAGGGAGACAGTCAAGAGTGATGTCCCAGTTTGGTGCCGTCTGCCAAGAGGCAGCACTGGGAAAGGGGTGGGATCAGGTGGGGACCAAGGGTTCTTGTTTGAGGTGCCAGCTGACATCCAGATGATGTTAAGTAGGCAAATGGATATGAATCTGGAATTCAGGGAATGGTTGAGGCTAGGGTTTTAATTTTTTGGAGTTAATGGCATATAGAGAGATTTAAAGCCAGGAGACTGGGTGAAATCATCTAGGGAGTGAGTGTAAATGATCCCCTCCCTAGTGGTGTTTAATATCTTCCTCTGTTCCTTAATCACGTCAGATTCAAGTTCAACTAGGGGAAAATACTTCACAGATAGTGGTATGTACTTCCTAATTATAGTACATCAGGAAGCAATTTGGTTCTTTCTCTTTTTTATGATATTTGTATTAATCAGTGGGTTCAGGTATTGCTGTTGTGGTCTATCTGTTATAAAATTCCATCCCCATCAGCATTTAGCAACCATTCATGATCATTTTTGGAATCCATCATGTCAATAGGGATAGCAGAAAGGTGTTAATGGATGTCTTTCCTTCCTTCTTAATTAGCTGAAATTCTTCTGTAAAGAAGCACTTTACCTCATCAGCTGTTTGGTTAGCCTGAGGTACAGTTTGTACAGGAAAGGTAGGATGAATGTTTAGAATTTCCTAAGGTTGACCAGAGACACCTCTTTCATGATGATTTCTGAGTCCTTTTGATGAGACTCCAGTAGCCTGTAAGTGCTTCCTTGTTTTTCACATATGACAAGATCTTCCAGGTTCATCTTGTTGATTTCTTTTTCTAGACTTGAATTAGCCATTTCTCTAAGGAGTTGCACAGCCCTCACTCTTAATCAATATGTGGTATGGAAGGGTTAGAGTGCCTTTTGTATCCTATGACCTTCAGGTGATCTTTTCCCCCCATAACATTTATTCTAATGGGTACTGTGATAATAAAAATAGAATGAAAATACTTTAAAAATGCAGTGTATTGATTTATATTTTAACTTCACAGTTTTGAATGACTTGATTTATACACTAAACCCTACTACCTTAACAGCATTTTCTGCTTTAGTAACTCAAAATTGAAATTAGTGCCTAAAACACTAATTCTTGAGTATAGCTAATCTAAACCATGGAGATTATCGCAAAATCAGAACTGGGTTGATTTTGAAATGTGCTCTTCAGTTAAGCTTGCTGTACTCTGGTTATTGTTTCCCACTGGGCTCTTCTTCCCATTGACTCTTCCTTGAACTTAGCGTGTATAAGCCAAAGCATAATTCTTCATATGTAGGTAGGCAGAATCATGGTGATTACAGAATTCTTTTTATAGATTACTCACACACTTATATACCCATACAAAGACTACGTTTCAGTGTGGGATAGTTAAGCCTTCACACTGTATAAAGTCCATATTCTGGTTAGCCCTCTAATATTTTCTCCATGGTCTATAGGAACCAAATCCTTTGTGGAAACCATTAGCAGCAGAAATAAAAACATAATACAGTGTAATTCAGGTATGACCTAAATCAAATCCCTTATGATTATACAGTGGAAGTGACAAATAGATTTAAGGGACTAGATCTGATAGATAGAGTGCCTGTGAACTATGGACAGAGGTTCGTGACATTGTACAGGAGACAGGTATCAAGACCATCCCCAGGAAAAAGAAATGCGAAAAAGCAAAATGGCTATCTGAGGAGGCCTTACAAATAGCTTTGAAAAGAATAGAAGCGAAAAGCAAAGGAGAAAAGAAAAGATATACCCATTTGAATGCAGAGTTCCAAAGAAAAGCAAGGAGAGAGAAGAAAGCCTTTCTAAGCGATCAATGCAAAGAAATAGAGGAAAACAATAGAATGGGAAAGACTAGAGATCTCTTCAATAAAATTATAGATACCAAGGGGACATTTCATGCAAAGATGGGCTCGATAAAGGACAGAAATGGTATGGACCTGACAGAAGCAGAAGATATTAAGAAGAGGTGGCAAGAATACACAGAACTGTACAAAAAAAAAATCTTCACGACCCAGATAATCACAATGGTGTGATCACTGACCTAGAGCCAGACATCCTGGAATGTGAAGTCAAGTGGGCCTTAGGAAGCATCACTACAATCAAAGCTAGTGGAGGTGATGGAATTCCAGTTGAGCTATTTAAAATCCTAAAAGATGATGCTGTGAAAGTGCTGCACTCAATATGTCAACAAATTTGGAAAACTCAACAGTGGCCACAGGACTGGAAAAGGTCAATTTTCATTCCAATCCCAAAGAAAGGCAATGCCAAAGAATGCTCAAACTACCGCACAATTGCACTCATCTCACACGCTAGTAAAGTAATGCTCAAAATTCTCCAAGTTCCAGATGTTCAAGCTGGTTTTAGAAAAGGCAGAGGAACCAGAGATCAAAGTGCCAACATCTGCTGGATCACTGAAAAAGCAAGAGAGTTCCAGAAAAACATCTATTTCTGCTTTATTGACTATGCCAAAGCCTTTGACTGTGTGGATCACAATAAACTGTGGAAAATTCTGAAAGAGATGGGAATAGCAGACCACCTGACCTGCCTCTTGAGAAACCTATATGCAGGTCAGGAAGCAACAGTTAGAACTGAACATGGAACAACGGACTGGTTCCAAATAGGAAAAGGAGTACGTCAAGGCTGAATATTGTCACCCTGCTTATTTAACTTATATGCAGAGTACATCATGGGAAATGCTGGGTTGGAGGAAGCACAAGCTGGAATCAATATTGCCGGGAGAAATATCAATAACCTCAGATATGCAGATGACACCAAGTGAAGTGAAGTTGCCCAGTCGTGTCCGATTCTTTGCGACCCCATAGACTACAGCCTACAAGGCTCCTCTGTCCACGGAATTTTCCAGGCAAGAGTACTGGAGTGGGTTGCCATTTCCTTCTCCAGGGGATCTTCCCGACCCAGGGATTGAACCCAGGTCTCCCACATTACAGGCAGACACTTTACCTAGTGAAGAGGAACTAAAAAGCCTCTTGATGAAAGTGAAAGAGGAGAGTGAAAAAGTTGGCTTAAAGCTCAACATTCAGAAAACGAAGATCATGGCATCTGGTCCCATCACTTCATGAGAAATAAATGGGGAAACAGTGGCTGACTTTATTTTTCTGGGCTCCAAAATCACTGCAAATGGTGATTGCAGCCATGAAATTAAAAGACACTTGCTCTTTGGAAGGAAAGTTATGACCAACCTAGATAGCATATTCAAAAACAGAGACATTACTTTGCCAACAAAGGTCCGTCTAGTCAAGGCTATGGTTTTTCCAGTAGTCATGTGTGGATGTGAGAGTTGGACTATAAAGAAAGCTGAGTTCCAAATTGATGGTTTTGAACTGTGATGTTGGAGAAGACTCTTGAGAGTCCCTTGGACTTCAAGGAGATCCAATCAGTCCATCCTAAAGGAGATCAGTCATTGGTGTTCATTGGAAGGTCTGATGTTGAAGCTGAAACTCTAATACTTTGGCTACCTGATGCGAAGAGCTGACTCATTTAAAAAGACCCTGATGCTGGGAAAGATTGAGGGCAGGAGAAGAAGGGGATGACAGAGGATGAAATGGTTGGATGGCATCACCAACTCAATGGACATGAGTTTGGGTGGACTCCGGGAGTTGGTGATGGACAGGGAGGCCTGGCATGCTGCAGCTCATGGGGTCGTGAAGAGTCAGACACGAATGACTGACTGAACTGAACTGAACTGAACTGAAAGGCCTGGAACCTTTGTTTACCATCTTTCCAGAAACTGCATTTTACCTTCTAGTTTAACTCTGGCATGTCAGTTGTTTTCTCTCACCCCTGCCCCCAGCACTCCTCTCTCTGAGATGAGGTGTGTAAGGCATGACTCTTAGAAAAGAACAGTAGACCAGTGATCGTGTGTAGCCACCATGCTTAGATACGGGGTACACATGTGTACCTCCTGCCTGTGTTTTGGGCTGTTCTGACAGTGCCTGAGGTTGTGTTAATTCTGAGGATGATCAGGGGCAGATCTTCCTAAATGTTATTGAATTTGCTGGGCACGTTTAAGGAAATTGAGTGAGTCTGCTGATTTGAGAGATGACAGGTTCTTTTTCTTCTCTAATTTGTTAGTGAGTACTGTCTTTTGAATGATATGCTCTGGGTCAGGTGTGTAACCAGGACTTACGTATCAAGGTGAAGTGCACATAGAGGAGAACTGGTTTTGTAAATTGTGTATTAATTTCAAACTTAGCTGTTGCTTCAGTCTTATATATTCTCATACAGTAAAGGGTCTGAGGGGTATCTCTTCAGCTAGTTCTGGCTTAGCCAGTTGAGCTTTTCTTTTCTTTTTTTTTACTATCAAAGAAAAAAAGTCTTGTTTGTTTGGAAATAATGAACAAACGTGGAAATAATGAACAAATTAATGAATGACCAAGTGAATAAATCAGTGAATCTGACAAGAGTCAAAACAAGGCAAGAGTTGAAAGAAAATTTCATTAAATATATTCAGAAATTGGAAATCAAGTTTTCAAAAGATTTTATTAAAAGGCACCATTTGCTCAGAGAAGTTCACCATTTCTTACAATTATTTCTGTTATGACGTTTTCATGAAGTCAAATATTTTAAAACTTTGGGAATATATTTTTAGAGTCTATATTTTGATGGTGTGAATATCTTTGGAGTATTTTATTTTGATTTTTTTTGGTGGATATTATAATATTCTTTGTCTGGGGACAGTTGTGTTAATTGGAATCTGTCACATTATAGTGTTTGGAGAGAGATGTTTTTTGATAACTTTTTCTGCCTGTATAAAATGAAGATCTTTCATTAAGTGTGATCTTTTTGTGATCTAATTTGAACATTAATCTGGTTTGTTGAAAGCAAGCATTTAATTTGAAACCTCAAAGTTAAACTCAGGAAAATATTCAGTTTAATCGCTCAGTCGTGTCTGACTCTTTGTGACCCCATGGACTGCAGTACCCCAGGCCTCCCTGTCCATCACCAACTCCCAGAGCTTGCTCAAACTCATGTCCATTGAATTGGTAATGCCATCCAACCATCTCATCCTCTGTCGTCCCCTTCTCCTCCTGTCTTCAATCTTTCCCAGCATCAGGGTCTTTTCCAATGAGTCAGTTCTTCCCATCAGGTGGCCAAAGTATTGGAACTTCAGCTTCAGCATCAGTCCTTCCAATGAATATTCAGGACTGATTTCCTTTAGGATTGACTGCAAGGATTGATCTCCTTGCAGTCCAAGAGACTCTCAAGAGTCTTCACCACCACCACAGTTTAAAAGCATCAATTCTTTGGCACTCAACTTTCTTTATGGTCCAACTCTCACATCCATACATGACTATTGGGAAAACCATAGCTTTGACTAGATGGACCTTTGTTGGCAAAGTAATGTCTCTGCTTCTTAATACGCTGTCTAGGTTGGTTATAGCTTTACTTCCAAGGAGCAAGAGTCTTTTAATTTCATGGCTGCAGTCATCATCTGCAGTGATTTTGGAGCCCAGGAAAATAACGTCTGTCACTGTTTCCATTGTTTCCCATTCTATTTGCCATGAAGTGATTAGACCTCTCGATTATAGACACTTAGGGAAACCGCTAGAAGCTCTCTCACTTCACTCAGGTCTCTGCTCAAATGTCGCTTCATCCAGGGGGCACCTACCCTAACCACCTTACTGGTAAACCAGCCTCAGTCTCCAGTGTCTATGTATGCTTTTTCATTAGCGTTAAACTTTTTGCTGTTTACACTGCTGCATCTTTGCCACTTAGAATAGTGCCTGGCACCATGAAAGGTATTCCATAATGATTTGTTGAATGAGTAAATTGTTTACCGTCTGTCTCCCCAATAGAATTCAGGCCTCATAAGGATGCCTGGCACAAGTTTGGCCTTCTAGCATTTGCTTGAAAGAATGAAGTGAATGTAATACCAATAGTATTCAAATTCACGTGTGTGTGTGTGTGTGTGTGTATGCTGGTCAGTCGCTTCAGTTGTGTCCGACTCTTTGCGACTCGATGGACTGCTGCCCTTCAGGCTCCTCTGTCTGTGGGATTCTCTAGGTAAGAATACTTGAGTGGGTTGCTGTGCCCTTCTTCATATATATGTATATGATATGTATATGTATATATATACATATATGATCACATCTTGGTTATATGTTTAAACTGCACATAGGTTTCTCATCCAGAAATGGATTGTTGGAAGGATGTAGTCTCTAAGTAAAGTCTAGAACCAACACAGTCTGCTATCTTTTTTGCTAATGTGGATGGGCAGGTTTACATACAGGGTCACCTTTTTTTCAGTGGCTAAATAACACTGGTATATGTTAGTATCATGCTGATAGAAATCAAAGGGTACTGTCATGTGAGTATCACGTGACCAACTCATTGAATGGATTAGTAGTGAATTCTTTTCTCTTTGCTTCATTTTTTAAAGTTGAAAAAGTTTGTCATTCTTATTTCTAGTGTAAATGTCTGTTAGTTGTGTGCTTTCTATGCTGATCTCAGGTCTCAAAATGGAGGTTGAGGGCTTATATTTTTTATGAGAACATTTCATAAACTCTTGTTCACATTGGATTTTGTTTCTGTTTCATTTTACATTCTTGTGGTTTCATTTGGGAATGCAGTAACATACTGTGTTGACTTCTATCATTTCTCAACATCGTGGTTGGTCCCATGTGATGAACCCTTGTGAAGCAGGGTGGTACTTCTGGTATTCAGGTCCTTTGTGGGAGAGGGGATGAAAGTATATGTCAGAAAACTGAGAAGTGGATATAGCATTAATCTTGGGCATATTGAAGAGCTGGGTTGATCATAAGGCAGTCTGTACATCTGGAAAATAAAGATTCTTTTTCAAACTACATGGTGAGTATCTACTGCTTTCAAATGTGCAGATTTTTCCTTAGGAAAGAAGAATGAAGACAGAAGAATCTGCACTTTCCCTTTTTCTCCTCCAGTGATTTAGCAGAACATTTCAATTTTCTTCAGGTAATTAAATCGGAGAGCAATGACAAGGAAACAGAAGGTGCCTATGAGTCCGATCTCCCTGAGGAGCTCTGTGGAAGCCAGCTTCCGCAACAGTCCCTGAAAGGCTATAATGACAGCCCTGATGTCATTATAGAGGCGCAGTTTGATGACAGCGACTCAGAAGATGGACATGGCAACACTCAAAATGCTCTGGTTGATGGTGTTAAGAAACTCTCAGTGTGTGTGCAGGAAAAAGGTGAGTACAGGACGGCTTTCTGACATTTTATTTGGTAGATTGTCTTAAGTATTGGAATTCTTTCTGTGCCACAGAATTCATCACACAGTACAATTGGTGTCTTTCTAGTTTTTAACCTGTGGCAGCTTTTAGGAAAGGGGGATCTTTGACAGGCTTCAGCTGCTGTTTATGAGGCAGGAACAAACTGCTGCTGGTGATTTGTGTGGTCAGTGGCTGCTGTTGTCACAACAGCTGTTGTCCTAGGGGGCTTTGCATTGTGTTGATAGCTCACCTTGATTTTCCTGTGATGAGTCCAATCCCACCCTGTGGTTGATGGGAACAGAATTAAACCATTAAATCCTTCCCCCCAAAAAGCACTTCATTTTACCCTAGAATTTGCTTTAATTTTAACTCAGAACATTTTGTCCTTAGTGGTGGGAATGAAAAATGAAAAGTGTTTGCAAGTGAAAATGTTAGTCACTCAGTTGTGTCTGACTCTTGCAACCCCAGGGACTATATAGCCCACCAGGTTCCTTTGTGCTTGGAATTCTCCAGGCAAGAATACTGGAGTGGGTAGCCATTCCGTTCTCCAGGGGATCTTCCCAACCTGGGTCTCCTGCATTGCAGGGAGATTCTTTACCATCTGAGCCACCAGGGAAGCCCAGTGGTGGGAATGGATCACTTTACATGTGATAAGTAGATGATCCTTACAGAGTTTCGATTGTAAACTTTTAGAAAAGCTAGTCTTATTTTCTCTGATCAAAATTTAAACCATGAGTCCCCTGGATGCTGAAAAAGCAATTGCAGACATTTAGGGGAGGAGCTGTGACCAAAGGCCCTACCTGAGTGCACTCTGAGAAACTTAAGGGAAAGGAGCAAAAACTGGAATATTTCAATGAATAGATTTCTAGAAGGTTTTAAGTGCAGGGAATCTGTTTTCTAGCCAGATTGAGTTTTATGTATGTCGTGAAATGGAAAAAATTGACCTGGCTAGGCCAACTAGATTATGAGGTTTTTTTAATCAGGAAGAAGTTTCTGGCACAGCCCCCATGAAAGGCTGGAAGAAATGCCAGAAGATTACTAAAGGAGGATGTTGAGCAGACACGCTGTGATAGAGACTGGTGAGCACAGTTCTCTGACTCCTGAAGAAAGTTGGAGGTGATTTCAGGAAGTGACTGCATATAAGGATCGTCCTGTGTCTCCACTGCTGATGAGGGAGTGATCTGGGGCAGCAAGCATTTTCTGAAAGCATATGTTGTGTTCTGGTGCCAAGTACTGCTCATCCAGAAGGACTTTCCAACTTTGAAATTCTGTCTGAATGAGGAGGCCACTGCTTCCTCACTGCCCTACCAGGTGTGCTGACCTGAGGACACCCAGGTTCTTTCTGTTTTTTTGTGGCCTGTTTAGAGACAACTAGTGGTTTCACTGTTCACGGCCCAGCCGATTTCATTTGGATGTTATTCCTTGAAAATTCATTCTTCTGATGTTTCTTCTTTTTTCTTTCAAAAATAGTTGGATACTGTGACCCTCTTTTGAGAGTACATGTGTATCATAATGGCATTAATACTGTGAGTCATGTCTTTGTGGGAAGACCCTAAATAGTTAAATCGTTTATCAACAAGGTCACCGAGAGAGATACTTGAAGGACAAAGCCAAGGGGGGTTAGTACTTTGGAATTGAGGGGGTAATTATCCCAAAACTACTTTGTGGAATCCTTGCTCAGGTGATTGAAGTTGGTAGACCTCAGTAGCCTCTTTTCCCCCAGGCTCCAAGTTGAAGGGTTAAGATGCCTCAGTTTCTCATTAGTGGTTGGTACCAATACAAGGACAAGGAAGTACTGATGGATGGAAGTGATGGCAGAATTGATGCCTGGGGTGGATATTAGTAATCCACTTTGCTCTTTGTTTGGGAAATTCTGATGCTGGACCTACTCTTGATTTGTCATCTGGTCCCTCCATCTCTGTTGCAAGTAAGTATCATTGAGTGTTTTGCAAGTCCACTGTAAGCAGTGTTTTCCTTACTCTTTTTATGGTCTTCCTATCCTACTGTTATTTATATTGCTTCCTTACTGGCCCTGACTGAGGGAACAGCCTTAATCCTTCCCTCAGTATCTGGTACCAATTTCTCTTTCCCGCTAGCCTCTAAATAGAGAGAGTTGGTGAAACCGCATGGCTGTTTCTCATTTCTTGCCCTCTTGATATTTAGGAAAATTGCAATTTGCTCTTTTAAATATCATGGTGTTTTTAGAATATTTCAACCAGCTTCTCTTCTCTGGATAATATAAAATCTGGTTACAGTTAGGATGTTAGTACTTTTTGCACCATTTAAGGGTTTGAAATTTGTTATTGAAACAAACCATAACCTTAAGAACATCATAAACTTTTCCTATGACTTCTAGAAAGGTTCTTTGCTTTGTCTTCTAGTTACAGATTGTGTATTATCCTAATCACACTTATGTGCAGAAGAGGGGTTTTTATTTATTTTTGTTGTAATATCTTTTTTTTAAAACCTGAAGCAAATGCTATATATTACAGTATGCATTGTATATCCCTCTTTGCCCAGGAAACATTCATATCTTTACTGTAACTACCAGTTTCTCTGGTAAGTGAGCAAGTAACCTCAGCTGTCTGCAGCAAATACTTTGCATTCAGAGAAAAGTTTCTCTGAGCATCTCAGACCTACATAGTAGTTTCTTCTAGAAAGACAGCATGGATCTGGATCAGCCTCAGCCCTTGAGAGAGAATGGGCCAAAGACCTAGGGCCCTTTTCTAGGTCGAGCCCCACAGCCTCTCAAGGCTAAGCTTTTACCACTTTCTAGGCAGTGGCATTATCAGCATAGGAAATGGCCATCTGGTCGAGACCAGGGACAACCCAAATAAATATCTTTTGGTATCAAGTATTTGAGTAACAGTCACCTGATTAGCCAACTCCTAAGGAGAAGAAAAGTCATGACTGAGTGGCGCAGTAGCTCTTTATCATACATCTTTGGGAACTTTAAGAAGAGTTTTGAATCTTAGCATTGGTGACTCAATCAGGCTGTGACATACTTTTCCTGTTCTCTACCTTAGTAGGGTCTGTCAGAGATCTTGTTCAGTTTCCTGGTCTGGAAGTAGGCTTCTGCAAGTACCCTGAAGGCTGAACATGGGTTTGAATGTAGAGTCGGTGACATTTTCAATTCTCTCTTTTTGTCTCTGGCCGCCTTTAGCTCTTTCTTGAAGGGAGAATCCACAGGGAATCCTTGTCCCTTTATGGGGTTTGACTCAATCTGTTACTCCTCCTCCTGGGGCCTGCTCAGGTCAAGCTCAGGAATCAGGAAGAGCCCTTTCTTTCACACTTAAAATTCATCTCCTTCCAATGACAGCCCTGTTCAGTGTCTAGGTTTAAGTTGCCTTTCCTTTGATAAAAAGTAACTGTATTTCCCTTTGGCTGAGAAAAGCAGGTCTGTATGATTATTCATCTGTGATACTTTGAGGTTACTGAAATCCCAAGATCCCTAGCTGTTTGGAAACCCTTCTTTCCTTCACAGAGAGGAATGGTTGGTCTAGCATAGGATTTGGGTCTTAGGTAGACATTGTAGGTCCTGACCATCTTTCTCTGCCTGAATCACACATGATACGAATGCAACACCCATTTAGTCTAAAAAGCAGGGAAGCAAAAATCCCCACTGTACCCTTCTAGCATAGGTTTGGACAAGACTTTGCTCTCTCTTTCTTTTTAATGATACTTTAAAACACTGGCAGTCTTTTGGACTCTGTGGGAGAGGGAGAGGGTGGGATGATTTGGGAGAATGGCATTGAAATACGTAAAATATCATATATGGAATGAGTCGCCAGTCCAGGTTCGATACACAATACTGGATGCTTGGGGCTGGTGCACTGGGACGACCCAGAGGGATGGTATGGGGAGGGAGGAGGGTTCAGGATGGGGAACACATGTATACTTGTGGCGGATTCATTTCGATATTTGGCAAAACCAATACAATATTGTAAAGTTTAAAAAAAAACAAAACACTGGCACAAAACATTATTCAAAAATTAAATAGATGGCAGTTGCCCATCAACCACAATTTTTGACTGAGTGGGCAACCATTCCTCCCCGTGAAGTCCTCAAAAGAAATATATGAACCAAGGATAGAGCAATGCAGAGGAGCACTTCTTTATTAACTAAGGTTTTGACCAAGGCAGAGTGATTACACCAGTCTATACTTTCACCAGCAATTCATGAGGCTTAAAAATTTTTTTTTATTTTATTGAAGTATAGTTGATTTATAGTGGTATGCTAGTTTCTGCTATACAGTGGAGTGATTCAGTTATACACACACGCATATATATGTGTGTGTCTATATATATATATTCTTTTTTCATGTTCTTTTCCATTATGGCTTATTACAGGATATTGAATATAGTTCCCTGTGCTATATCATAGGACCTTGTTGTTTATCCATTCTATAGAAAATAGTTTGCATATGCTAATCTCAAACTCCCAGTTCTTCCCTCTTCCGCCCTGCCTCCCCCTTGGCAACCACAGGTATATTCTTTGTATCTGTGAGTCTGTTTTGTGGCAGTTTATTTATGCCATATTTTAGAGTCCACATATAAGTGATGTCATATGGTATTTGTCTCTCTTTTTCTGATTTTCTTCACTAGTGTGATAATCTCTAGGTCCATTGATGTTGCTGCAAATGGCATTATTTCACTCTTTTAAAAAATATTTATTTTTTAATTGAAGGATACTTGCTTTATAGAATTTTGTTGTTTTCTGTCAAACATCAACATGGATCAGCCATAGGTATACATATGTCCCCTCCCTACCTCACTCTCTTTTTTTTATGGCTGAGTATATTCCATTGTGTGTGTGTGTACACACAATATCTTCTTTATGCATTCATCTGTTGATGGATATGTCTTCCTATGTCTTGGCTTTTGTAAATAGTGCTGCTGTGAACAATAGAGGTACATGTATCTTTTTGATGTATGGTTTTGTCTGGATATATGATCAGGAATGGGATTGCTTGATCATATGGCAACTCTGTTTTTAGTTTCTTAAGAAACCTCCATACTGTTTTCCATAGCGACTGCATTAATTTACATTCCCACCAACAGTGTAGGAGGGTTCCCTTTTCTCCACACCTATGAGGCATCTTCTGTTTTTTTGTTCCTGCCAACAGTTTTCAAGTTTTTATCCTCTAGAGATTAAGTTCTGTAAATTGCCTTTTCGTATTGTTTGCCCATTGTTCCATCAGAGTTACTGTTCTATCGTTGATTTGCAGGAATTTCTTGTCTATTCTCCATAATGATCGCTTTTCCATTTTAGGCATTGCAAACAACTTCTGTTTTTCTGTCCTTTATTCATTCATCTATTAACTTTATGGTGTTTTCATTGAACAAAATTTCTTAATTTTACTGCAGGAAAATTAATCAAATACTTTATAGTTTTTTTTAGTTTTTCCCTCTGCTGAGGTCACATATCCCACACAACCTTTATTAACTCCACAGTATTACCTTTTGCTGAACTTTATGAAGCTAATTCTTTACTGATTGAGAGTATTATTTGGTTTCTGTCCTTTAAATATATTTTTGTTATTGAACCATCCTTGAATTCCTAGGATAAATCCTACTTAATCCTGATATATTTTTATTTTTTAAATATAATACTAGATTTACTTAGGTAATATATAGTGTAGGGTTTTTAGTATTATGTTAAATGGCCCTATCATTTTCTTATCAGTATCTGATTTTTAGAATCAAGATTATGTTAACTTCATGAAGTGTCCTGATCAGTTTTTGACTGTTTACTATTTTCCCGGAACGACTTGTATAAGAGAGGAATTAAGTGTTCCTTAGAATTTGGTAGAACTCATTGTAAAATTGTCTACACCTGCTGTTTTTCAGAAGGCGAGATCTTTGCTCTTTCAGTCTTTTATACTAATTGGTCTGTTTAATCTCTCTCTCTATTTTTGGTGCCAATTCTGGCATAATTTAAGGGGAATTTATCCATTTGAATTTATGAGCACATAAATATTCTTAATACTCATTGAAAGTAAAAGTTGCTCAGTCCTGTCCTGACTCTTCATGACCCCGTGGACTATACAGCTCATGGAATTCTCCAGAGCAGAATCCTGGAGTGGGTATATGTTCCTTTCTCCAGGGGATCTTCCCAACCCAGGGATTGAACCCAGGTCTCCTGCATTGCAGGGGGTTTCTTTACCAGTTGAGCCACCAGGGAAGCCCAAGAATACTGGAATACTGGAATGTGTAAGTCTATCCCTTCTCCAGGGAATCTTCCTGACCCAGGAATCAAACCAGGGTCTCTTGCATTGCTGGTGGATTCTTTACCAGCTGAGCTACCAGGGAAGCCCATTAATATTCTTTAATTGTTAAAAAATTTCCTTGTATCTGTACTTTTGCCTCCCTTTTCATTCTGTATTTTAATTGTTTGACCCTTCTCTCTTTTTTCTTAACTCTTGCTTGCCAAAGATCCATCTTATTGTGTTGCTAATCCTTTCGTGACGCCAGTTGTCATGCTCTTCACACCATGCACACTGTTCGCTGAACCCATGGTAGGAAAGTTGCGAGCTAAGAGGCTGGAAGGAGACTCAAGGAACCGTAGGAACTGCAGACATGTTTTTTCTCTCCTGGCTGGCATGGCAGCCATAATACAGCCTCTCTGCTGGCTGATGCAGCAGCTGTAGCAGCAGCCACAACATAATTATAACATAATAATAACGAACTTTCACTTTTCACTTTCATGCATTGGAGAAGGAAATGGCAACCCACTCCAGTGTTCTTGCCTGGAGAATCCCACGGATGGGGGAGCCTGGTGGGCTGCCTTCTATGGGGTCGCACAGAGTCGGACACGACTGAAGCGACTTAGCAGCTTAGCAATAATAACAAAGCCATAACATAACCTCATATAACATAACCATGATGTTGCTCCAATGTAGCCCTGATGCAGTTCATACTGGCATCCCGCACAAAGTAGCCCATGACCAAGCGAGTGCCTTGTGATGTGCATGTACAGTGCTGTAAGCAATCTCAGCCTATACACAACTGTGCAAAGTCATTGTTTACAGAACATGGGGCCAGAGGGCATGAGAGTGTGGGGTGAGAGAGCCTGACTGACGCCATCTTGTTAATTTACCCACATTAATCTTTTCCAGGAGCATGATTTTTTGTTGTGTTATTCTTCTGTTTATTGTTGATGGGATGTTGTTCTTTGTATCATTGATATTTACCCTTATCGTAGTTACTTAATTCCTTATTTGGGAGGGTTTCCTTTTTTGCCCTTTTCCCAACTTCTTTTTTTAAAAATTCTTTTTATTTAATTAATTTATTTGGCTGTACCAGGTCTTAGTTGCAGTATGTGGGCTCTAGTTCCCTGACCAGGGATTGAACCCAGCCCTTTGCATTGGGAGCACAAAGTCTTCGCCACTGGACCACCAGGGAAGTCCCTTCCCAACTTCCTCAGTTCAGTAACTCTTTGCAACTTTTCTTGTTTCCTTTGAAATGCTTTTAAAGGTATAAATTTCCCTCTGAATACTACTTTTGCCATATCTAGGATATACCTGGATATATTTTTGTATACATACTAACCATATATGTAGTTACAAATAATAATCACTGATATTTATTGAGCATTAGCTATGTTCTAGGACCTAAGTACTTTATAATTAGTGATTATAACAGATTTCTATATATTAATATTGTATCCTGTAACATTACTGAAGTCATTAGTCACCATTGGGTGTGATGTTAGCTGAGAGTTTGTCATAAATAGCCTTTATTATATTGATATATATTCCTTCTCTACCAACTTTGATGAGAATTTTTATCATGAATGGATAATGAATTTTGTCAACTACTTTTTCTGTGTCTATTAAGATGATCATGTGATTTTTATCCTGTTTGCTAATGTATCGCATTGATTGATTTGCAGATATTGAACCATTCTTGTGTCCCTGGAATATATCCCACTTGATTACAGTGTATGATCCTTTTATATATTGTTGGATTTGGTTTGCTAATATTTTGTTGAGAATTTTTGTATCTATGTTCTTCCCAGATATTGGCTCGTAGGTTTTTTTTTGTCGTTTCTTTGGTTTTGGTATTAGGGTGATGGTGGCTTCATGGGGGTACTCTGTCCTCTTCACTTTTTTTAGACTAGTTCAGGGAGGATATTATATTACTACTTCTTTATATGTTTGGTAGAATTCCCTTGTGAAGCCATACAGTCCTGGACTTTCATTGGCGGGAATTTTTTTAAATTACAAATGCAGTTTCACTACTAGTAATCAGTGTATTCAAATTGTTTGTTTCTTCTTGATTTAGTCTTGGCAGTTTGTATGTTTCTAGAAATTTGTCCATTTCTTCTAGGTAATCTGTTAGTGTATAAGTGTTTATAGTATTTCCTTATGATTTTTTTTTTTTTTGGTATCTCTGTGGTATTGGTTGTTATTGTTCCTCTTTCATTTCTAATTTTGTTTGTTTGAGTTCTCATTTCTTCTTGGTGGGTCTGGTTAGAAGGTTATCAATTTTGTTTATTTATTCATTTAAAAAAAACAGCTCTTGGTTTCATTGATCTTTTCTGTTGTTTTTTCATCTCTATTTTATATCCTCTGTGATCTTTATTATTTCTTTACCACTGCTGACTTTGGGTTTTGTTTGTTCTTCTTTTTAGATGGTAGGTTAGATTGTTTATTTGAGATTTTCTTGTTTCTTGAGGAAGGCCTGTATTACTATAAACTTCCCTCTGAGAACTGATTTTGCTGCATCCAGTAGAGTTTGGAAGTCATTTCCATTTTCATTTGTCTTGAGGTATTTTCTGTCTTCCCTGTTGACCCATTGGTTTTTTAGTAACATGTTGTTTAATCTTTACATGTTTGTTCTTTGCCCACTTTTCTTTCTGTAATTGACTTCTAGTTTCATACTGTTGTGGTTGGAAAAAGTGCTTAATATAATTTCTATCGTCTTAAATTTGTTGAGACTTGTTTTGTGGTGTAGCATGTGATTTATCCTGGGGAGTGTTCCTTGTGTTCTTGAAAAGAATGTGTATTCTGCTGCAATTCATTCTCATTTTCTCATGTCTGTAAAGTAAGGATCAGTAAGCTTAACTGGCCCCACAGGCCAGACCCAGTCATGGCCACTCATTTACGTATTCTCTACATCCACTTTCAGGCTACAAAAAGAGTTGAGTAGTTGTGACACAGAAGTCTGTCTCTGGGTATCCCACAAAGCCAGAAATACTCACAACTTATTTAAACCTGTAATTCTCAGGTTATTTGGTCTCAAGACACTTCTATGTTCTTAAGAATTACTGAAGACTCCAAGGTGCTCTTATGTATGTAGGTTATATCTATTAATATTTCTGTATTTAAAATGAAAACTAAGAAAGCTTTAAAATATTGCAAAATTCTGCAAGTACACAAGTCTACATTTAAGAAAAACTTCAGGTTTTAAAATAGTGATTTAAAATTGGGTATTAGTGAGGTTAATGAGATTATGGTAGATAAAACAATAGTCAAAATCCAGAGGCAAAAAATGGAAGTAACATCTAAAATGTGCTTGTTTATACTTTAAATTGATTATCTTAGAAAATTCTAGAAAACACAGGATACATCAGCACACATTCCAGTAGTCATTAGAGCAGGGGGTAGCAGAGGTATTCTGTAAAGGGCCACATTGTAAATATTTCCAGCTCTGTGGGATACCCAGAGACAGACTTCTGTGTCACAACTACTTAACTCTTTTTGTAGCCTGAAAGTGGATGTAGAGAATATGTAAATGAGTGGACATGACTGGGTTTGGCCTGTGGGGCCAGTTTAGCTTGAAGTGAAGTTGCTCAGTCGTGTCTGACTCTTTGCGATCCCATAGACTGTAGCCTATCAGGCTCTTCTGTCCATGGGATTTTTCAGGCAAGAGTGCTGGAGTGGATTGCCATTTCCTTCTCCAGGGGGATCTTCCCAACCCAGGAATCGAACCCGGGTCTCCCGCATTGCAGGCAGACGCTTTACTGTCTGAGCCACCAGGGAATCCCCAGTTTAGCTTACTGATCCTTATTTTACAGACATGAGAAAATGAGAATGAAAGAGACAAATAATGTCTTAGTATTATTACGAAGAGTCCTGACCGTGTGAATCCTTTGGCAGGATCTCAGACCACACTTGAAGAACCACTGGCTTAAGCTATTGAAATTGATAGTTGATGCTGAACAAGACTTTAGTGAATGTTTTAATTATATATTGTTAGGAAATGTAGCACCGCTTCATTTCCTTAGTTTCTTGTGGTTATTGGATTGGTTTTTTGTCCATGTATTGGTACTTAAAATAATTTGGATAAAAATTTATTGCCTCAATCCTTTTGCTCAATTGTGTGGTCCTTTTTGGGGACTGTTTGTGCCCTGTTTTGACTACAGCATGATCTGTGTATGTCTTGGTTTATCAAACCTGTTCACAGTGTGAATTGCAGAATCTTTACATCCTCTTAATATGTTTAATAGTTTATAGCATTATTGTACTTTAGGAAAAACCAATGAGTATTTTGTGTTTTTTAGTATTAATTTGAAAGGAAATTTTCCAGCAATTTCCTACATATAATCATTGATACAATAAGAAAGCTATTGGTGGTGTTTTGTCTCTTTAAACTAGATACCTTAATGAATGCTCTAATATTTCCAATAATTTTCTCATTGGTGGTTTTGATTTTCTAGGTATAAAACAATTTTATCTACAAATAATTTTGTCCTTACCATTCTAATTTTGTGCTTTTCATTTATTACCTCATTGCGTTGGCCATTACTTTAAAAACTGTATTACATAATGGTGGTGGATGCCTTCTTCCGGACTTTAATAGGAATGCTTCCAGTATTAAACCCTCAAGCACGGTGCTGGTTGTTGGCTTGAGACCTAGTTAACCAAGTGTCCTCTTTCTTTTCTACTTAAAGTTTATATGGGAATGGATATTGAATTTTTATTTTAAGTGCCTGTTGAGCTTCTTTCAAGATTTCATTTTTTCCCCTTTGGCTTGTTTACTTGATAATGTATATAACATTGAATAATTCTTACATCCCTCATACAACCGTGACCCTCATTTGGTCATGGTGTATAGCATGTTTTAACATGTAACTCAATTTGGTTTGCTAATGTTTATTTTTGATTTTTGGATTTATAATACAAGATGTGAGTTTCTTCTTACTAGGCAGTCTTTGTTATGTTTTGGTGTGTGTGTATATATGCTCAGTTGCTCAGTTGTGTCTGACTGTTTGTGACCCTATAGACTGTAGCCTTCCAGGCTCCTCTGTCTGTGGGATTTCCCAGGCAAGACTACTGGAATGGGTTGCCATTTCCTCTTCCAGGGAATTTTCTCCACCCAGGGAGTGAACCTGCGTCTCCTGCATTGGCAGGCAGATTCTTTACCACTGAGCCACGTGGGAAGCCCTGTGTCTTGGTATCAGGCTTTGTTAACTTTGTGGGAAGAACTGGGAGTCTTTCTTTTTCTCGCTGCTTTGGAGCACTTAGAATAGCATTCAGGAGGATGAAGTGTTCTGGTACTTGAACCATTTAAAGCACTGATGGTTGAAACATGGGTTAAGACTTTATCTGGCAGCTTTTTCCATGTCTAATGATTGTTTGTTTCTGTAGGGTTTTCCCCTCTTCTTGTGTTAATGTTGATAATTTGTATTTTGCAAGAAAATTATACATTTTAGCACCTATTCTAATATTAATATTTTAGAATAGAGTTGTACAAAGTTTTTTTCAATTAATTTCCTCTGCATCTATAATCAAACCTTTCAGTTTGCCCCTAATTTTTTATTACACTAGGAAGTGACGTGTCTGTGTTTTAGTAGAGATTTATTTCTCTATTTTTATTTATTGTCAGTAATCTCTACTTTTATCTTTAGACATGTTAAGTCTGAGGTAGTTAGGTGTAGTTGGAAATGTAGGTTGAATTTCATGTCATAGTTTGGGTGGGAAATGTAATTTAAAGAATCATTGGCATCTAGTTAGTTCCTTGAAGAGAACCCCTCCATTCTAAGGGTTTCTTTAAGGGACTGTCAGAGTACAGGGCCTACCTGTTCTCTCCTGCCACCTGAGTTTCCTTCCTTGAAAGAAATAAATATTATCGCACTGCTCCCTGCCCTACAGACTCCATAAGAAACTCTTATAGGTTTAAAAGTCTTCCGTGTGTGTGATGAAATATATATAGCACAAAATTTGCCTTTCTAATCATTTTAAAGTTTACACTTCAGTCCTGCTAATTACATTCATGATGTTCAACAGCCATTACTACTATCTAGTACTATCCCCACACTTTTTAAATCATGTTACACAGACACTCTAACAGTTAAACAGTAACTCCCTGTTTAATCCACCCCAGCCTCTGCTAACCACTAATCTGCTGCTGCTGCTAAGTTGCTTCAGTTGTGTCCGACTCTGTGCAACCCCGTAGATGGCATACTTCTTCTCTTTAAGTGGTCTCTTCTTTTTTTTGTTTTGGTCTATTCTCGATATGTCATATGTAAATGGAGTCATACAACATTTCTCCTTTTGTGTCTGGCTTATTTCATTTAGTCTAATGTCTTCAAGATTCATCTATGTTGTCACATGTATGAGAATATCATTCCTTTTCATGACTGAGTAATATTTCATTGAATATACATTTTGTTTATCCATTCATGTTAATGGACACTGTTTTGCTTCTACCTTTTGGCTCTTCAATAGTGAATAATGCCAAAATGAGCCTTGGTGTGCAAGTATTTGAGTGAAAGTGAAAAGTGAAAGTGAAAGTCACACAGTCGTGTCCTATTGTTTACGACCCCATAGACTGTACAGTCCATGGAATTCTCCAGGCCAGAATCCTAAATGTATTGTAAAAATGAGCATTGGTGTGCAAGTATCTGAGTACCTGTTTTCAGTTCAGTTGGAATTACATTCAGGAGTAGAATTGCTGGGTCATATTCTACTACCAGCATATTCTACTACCAGCATATTCTTCTACCAGCATATACTACTACTGCATTCAATATACTACCATATACTACTACCAGCATATTCTACTACCAGCATATACTACTACTATATTCAGGAGTAGAATTGCTGGGTCATATTCTACTACTACCTACATCACACTACCTACACTACCTATATCAACTGTTTGAGAAATGTGGGTATTTTTAAAAGAATTTCCACATGTACACCCATGGTGGATTCATGTTGATGTATGGCAAAACCAATACACTATTGTAAAGTAAAAATAATAATAAAGGATAAAAAAATAAAATTTCAAAAAAAATCATTAAATACCTAGTGATTAGAAGGGTTAACAAAGATAGAAAACCATGAGGAATCTTGAAATAATAACAGTTGCATTTGTTCCTTATTGAAATATACCTGGAGCTTGTCTAGTTCTTTCTCTGGCTTGTTGTTTTCACTTTCTCCTCTTTCCATTTTTTATAGAGTCACTCCTACCTATTTTCTCTTTGATGTTTCATTGGACCTAGGAAATTGGAGCTTCAGAACATTTTTCTAACATTTTAAGTAGTTAATTTTATAGAATATACTCTGCTCCAATCCATTCCTTACAGCACCTAGGAATAGGCACACTTGTCAGCCTTTTTGCTAGCACTTAAACACTGAATTACTGGGATAGAAATTTAAATAAAAGGAAATAATCTGTATTGAGTGCAGTTCATGCTGTTACCGAGAAACAGAAGTTCCCCGGTCTCTAGCAGTCAGTCTCTATGTGTGCCTGCCCTTCTCCCAAGTAGAGGTGAATGAAGACTTGAAGGTCTCTGGAGCCACCCACTGCCCCCTGGTTCTTTTAACATCTTTTGTGGTATTACGTTCCTAATTCTCTTGTTTGACTTTTAGCTTTATACTTGCCTACCTGGATTACTTAATAATCTACTTTGGGGGAGCTTACAGATCAACATCTTTGTGTGATGGTATCATTTTCTCCCTTTTTCCAGTCATCCTTGGAATCTTTCTTCCAAGTATGTCTACTTAAACCCCTCTCTGGTACTTTTAGGTTAGGCAAGTCCATGCTAGTGACAAGAATCATATCTGTTTACAGTTACATTAGACATCATAAAATTTTGGACCTACTCGAGTCCTACAAGATCAAGTACTCTCCTTGACATGTGTTAGTCTATCCCAGGGGCTTCCCATGGAGCACTGTTTCATGACAGTAAATGAAAATAGTTCATTTACTTTAAGTAAGATGGCAAGGTCAACTTATTTTACTTTTGATACAAATGATACCAGCCTACCATGGTAATATAGACTTTTCTTGCTGATCAGAGGCTCTAATGAACAGTTGTGTGCTTTTGGTTAAGAAGTAGGATAACATTAGTTTTTGATGCATGTAAGTTACTAAAAACACTTTAAAGTGTGAGATCTGAGGCAAAAGTTAATTAAAAATGTATTGTAAAAAATTCTGCTTTGATTAAAAGGTTAGAAACAACTGATCTAGTTCACCCCTTTTGTTTTACAGACGAGGAAACTGAGACTCAGAGAAGTTACTTGGCATGTCCAGTGTCCCGCAGGAAGTTAGTGAGTTCATAAAAGAAAAACACCTTATACCTCTAATTACAACAGATAATTTCTCCAAATGGGTTGCATTTTTTGAAGAGCAAATCGTGCCAGATCAGTTTAATTTCTTTCTACAAGAATTTGTTGAGCATTGTTCATTGCCCACCTAGAGTCTATTTCCCTCTTTCCCTTTTGCCTATATACCCAGATTTTCATCTGGACATCTGCCCATTCCCCGAATTCCTTGGACTTTGAGCTAAGTTGACCCCAGCTGCTGAATTTTGGTTGCCTTATACCAATTGGTTAAGTTGCTTGGTCACCTTGTGCCGATAGGACTTTCTGTACTGTTCAGTACTGTCTCTAGCCACTTAGTCACATGTGGCTATTGAGCACTTGAGATATGTGACTGAGAAACTGAATTTTTAATTATATTACTTTTAATTTATTAATAAATAGCTGAATGTGGTTTGTGACTACTGCATTGGGCACATTGTAGTGTCCTACCATTTCCTCTTCTCGTAGGCACATGACCTAAGCTGTCTAATCAGGGTGACTCCTGTTTAGAATTCTGGGATGTAAATAGTGTCCTGGTGGATGTGAACATGAAACACATATCCCTGATTGGTACTGGAAGCTGTCGTATGACTTGCCAAGTGTCGTGGAGAGAAGAGTGAAGAAGCAGAAAAAACTCTGGGCCCCTACAACCATCACTGGGCTGAGCCTTGGATCAACTGACTTAAGGCTTGCCTTCCTTCTGAACTTCTAATTTCATTAGCCAGTGAATCACCTTTGAGACATAAGCCAGTTTATGTGGAATGTTCTGTCATCTCAACTAAGAGCATTCAGACAGATACAGAGGGAACGACCAGCCAGGCATCCTGCCACTTCCTCGGTAAAGAAAGGTGAATGAAGAGTAAAATCCAGATGCTTGTCCTTGAGGTGAAATTATTCCATGAGAGGAGATAAAGGAACAGACACGTGTTCTGGATCTTGACGGCCCTCTTCCCCTTCCATGGGAACTGCCTTTACTAAAGTGGTCAGTGTGCTCTGCCCTGTCCCCAGGACTTATTTGGATCCTGAGTGGACATGTGACTTAAGTCATATCAATATATTGGCTGCCAGGGACCCATTAGATTTTGTTCTCCACAGCTTGAGGACTCTAGGGAATAGCACAGGATGCACGGGGCGGGGGATGAGGGGCAGTCTGGAGAGGAGGCTAGAGAAACAGGCTGTGGTGAACTTCTGTCCAGTTATCTGTGTTTGCTAAGAGATCTGGGTAACGGGAAGTCACCCAGCATTGTTAAGGAAACGAGACTGATTGTTAGGAAGAGGGGAGAGATTGGGGCATGGCAATGGAACCAGTTAAGATGTTTGAAGACCTGGCTGAGAGCAAAGGCAGCTGGCATGCAGGAGAAGGGATAGGGAGGCAAGATATTTTGGAACCAGAATTGACAGAGTTCGATAGTAGATCTGATATGGGACATAAGGCAGAGGAACACTCAAGAATTCAACTAACTTGATATCTAATTAGGCAACTGCACAGGTGTTGACATCTTACATGAGAAAAATAAGACCAGGTTTGAGAAGGACGATGAATCTAGATTCTGATTATGTGTTGAATTTGAGTTGTATGGGGGACATTCAGGTTGTGACATTCAGTGAGTGATTGAAAATAGAAATATAGACCCAGAGGAGGACTGATGCAAGTTCTAGATCTGAATATTGTTAGTTAAAGCTGTGGGAAATAGGAGAGATTATCGGGTAGATGGTCCACAGTTGGAATTACCTGAAGTAGTCAATGGCACCCCACTCCAGTACTCTCGCCTGAAGAATCCCATGGACGGAGGAGCCTGGTAGGCCGCAGTCCATGGGGTTGCACAGAGTCAGACACGACTGAAGCGACTTAGCAGCAGCAGCAGCAGCAGTCATTATCCTATAAACCAAGGCCTGAGCTGGTACATATGGAAAACTCAGGGTCAAGGGTGATGTTTGGTACTTAACTCTCATAAAGATTTTGAAAGCCTTGCACGGGGCCTAACAGAAAAGTGTATAGAAATAAGTGATGACTGTTTTCTAGAAATGAAGGAATGTCTTTCTTACCTTAATGAATATCAAATGATTAAAGATTATTTTTTAAAAAAAGGCTGATTCTCACAATTATTTAAAGTAACTTTTATTCCTATCCACTCCAGTATTCTTGGGCTTCGCTTGTAGCTTAGCTGGCAAAGAGTCTGCCTGCAATGCGGGAGACCTGAATTCGATCCCTGGGTTGGGAAGATCCCCTGGAGAAGGGAAAGGCTACTCACTCCAGTATTCTGGCCTGGAGAATTCCAGGGACTGTATAGTCCCTGGGGTCACAGAGTCAAACACGACTGAGTGACTTTCAAATTATTCAGGAAGGGCCTCTTTTTTTTTTTTTTTTGCATTTAACCATTATTTTGAAAGAATGGCTTGAAAGAGAAAAGTTTAGTTTTGTACTTATTGAACTGGAAAGTGAGAATCATTACAGGTGGGGATGGTTAATGTCTTCATCCCCACTTAGCTCGACCTGGGGTTCTGAACAGTTTTGTCTGTGAAGTTAGTTTTCAGGTCCTCAGACTCCAAGAAGGGAAGGCCCTGTCAAGACACCCTTCCTTGTCCACCCCTCCCGTCAGCGTATGCCAACTTTATTCAGTCGAGTAGTGAAGCCTTTTTTGTAGCTTAGTGTTTAACCTGCTTTCATAAGGTTTCATTTGGCTTTTTGCTTTGATGGAGACTCTTTCATTGCCACTCTGCAGATTTATGACTCATCTCTCTGGCATTGGTTTCCCCTTTTAGTTTGGTTCAGTTGCCCAGTCGTGTCTGACTCTTTGTGACCCCATGGACTGCAGCACGCCAGGCTTCCCTGTCCATCACCAGCTCCTGGAGTTTACTCAAACTCATGTCCATCGTGTCGGTGATGCCATCCAACCATCTCATCCTCCATTGTCCCCTTCTCCTCCTACCTTCAGTCTTTCCCAGCATCAGGGTCTTTTCCAAGGAGTCAGTTCTTTGCATCAGGTGGCCAAAGTATTGGAGTTTCAGCTTCAGCATCAGTCCTTCCAGTGAATATTTAGGACTGATTTCCTTTAGGTTTGACTAGTTTGATCTCCTTGCAGTCCAGGAGACTCTCAAGAGTCTTCTCCAACACCACAGTTCAAAAGCATCAATTCTTTGGCTCTCAGCCTTCTTTATAGTCCAGCTCTCACATCCATACATGACTACTGGAAAAACCATAGCTTTGACTGGACAGACCTTTGTTGACAAAGTAATGTCTCTGCTATTTAATATGCTGTCTAGGTTGGTTTTCAGATACTGCTTTAAAAAAGAAACCTAAAAAATGAATGAGTCACCTCTATCAGTTTAAGTGGAACCATCCTCCCACCCCTGCACACCTTTCACTAGGCCCCTGAGTCAAGCTCAGCTGCCTTAGTGAAGTCTCTCAGCTCTGCCTGCAGTTAGTTGACCCCTGTCTGGCCAGTCCCCTCCACTCTGACTCATTTGCTTGAGCCAGAGGCAGCAGTCGAGTATGAACTTGATAGGCTCGACTTGGGAGCTGATGTTCATTTCTACCCTCCTCATTTCAAGGCTGTCTTAATATCCGCTTCTGCAGACTCAACTACTATATTCTCAATTCTGCAGTTCTCCTAGGTCTCCCTGTACCTACTATTACAGGTATAAATGCTCCTTGAGCCCACCCTGGAGCACTGAGGCCAGGATCCAAACCTGTCTGGCCAGTCCTGTTTGCATCTCCACCAGGGAAGGAAGAGCCAACAAAATGTGGCAACACTCCTAGTAGGAAACAAAAAAGTACTGAACAAAAGCTTTTGCCAGTCATTCTTGCCTCTTAGTGCTTCATTTTCCTTATTTGTTAAAAAAAAAAAAAAACACTTGAGAATAAATACCTGCCTTGAGTTCTTCACAGGTTCTTACATAAATCAAATGAGGTAATGGAAGGGAAAATACCTTGAAAGGGATAAATCGTAACATTGAGTTACGGGCCTTTTCCAAATCTTTTTTTTTTTTTGAAGCCTGTTGCCTCTTAAAGCAACAAGTGTCAAATGAGTTTTCCTGTAGAAAACTGATACCACATGATGTCAGTGATGAGCTCTAACGGCCCTTTACAGCTGTCCTTGTCCACCAGGGGCCTCCTGCTTGTCTCTCCAGCTTATGTTCTTGGTCCTGCCCACTCAGACCTCACCTCCAACCAAAGTGGACCTTGTATTGTCCCTGAGCACCCACTTCCCTCTTCCATCTTGGTGTCTGCATGCCTCTTTTCTGCCGAGAATGCTGCCTAATTCCCCAACTCTTCCTCTGAAAATTCCTCTAACCTTGACATTCCTCTAATGTCAACTGTCATTTGAAGTATATATTAATTATCACTGTGTAACAAATTTGCCACAAGCTTAGTGGCTTAATAGAACATGTTTACTATCTCACATCTTCCTGTCCCACTGACTTATCCCACTGTAGGTCAGTAGAACATAGTAAGAAATATGTACTTGGCTTCTGCCTCTGGCTCCTGATGGGCTTCCCTGGTGGCTCAGCTGGTAAACAATCCACCTGCAATGAGGGAGACTGGGTTCAATCCCTGGGGTTGGGAAGATCCCCTGGAGAAGGGAACAGCTACCCACTCCATTATTCTGGCCTGGAGAATTCCATGGATTTGTACGGTCCATGGGGTTGCAAAGAGTCGGACATGACTGAGCGACTTTCACTTCTGGTTCCTGACACAGAGCTCCTAAAGACCTTGGAATTTCCTGAGTGATAGGGGTGCTTGCCCTCATATTTGGCCTTTGACCCTAGTTCCTTGACACAGAGTTCCTAAAACCCTTGTAATTTCCCAAGTAATGGTGGTAATAGCATCTTAACAGAGCTCCTACATCTCTTGGAATTTCCCAAGTGGTAGGAGCACTTACTGTTCTATGCGGCAAGTCTTGGTGGACTCCTGGATAGCTTCAGGATGGAGCTGTTCATGAAATGATTCTAACCATTTCACACAATGGTTAGAAGCTTGACATTTTCAGCCCTACTGCCATCCTTCAGGAGCAGAGAGCAACTGAAGGTTGAGTTAATAATTGCTGATGCCTACGTGGTGAAGCCTTCATAAAAAGTCCTGAACTGTGGGGTTTGGAGAGCTTATGGCTTGGTGAATACATCCACGTCCTGGAAGGGTGGTGCACCACTCTACTCCATGGGGACAGAAGCTCCTGTGCTTGGGGTCCTTCTGGGCCTCCGGTGTCCCTCTCTGGCTGTATCCTTTATACTAAGCAAGTCAGTATAAGTTAAGTGCTGCCCTGGTTGCTGTGATGACTCATCAGTCATAATGATGACAGATTATCAGACCTAAGGGTGGGCCATGGGAACCCCTCCATTTGTGGCCAACTCAGAGTGTAGGGTATCTGGAGACCCACAGCTTGTGTTTGGTGTCTGAAGTGGGCAGGAGCAGTTTTGTGGGACTGAGCCCTTCACTTGTGAAGCCTGTGCTAATCCCAGATAGTTAGTGTCAGGACTGAATTAAAATGTAGGACGAGCAGGCAGTGTCCACAGAGAACTGGAGACGTGCTTGGTGTGGAAACCCATACAATTGGTATCCTAAGTGTCGTGAGTAGAGGAAACGAGGTTCCCCTTTGGTCAGGAATCCGGGCATGGCCCAGCGCAGTCCTCTGCTTCAGGGTTTCTCACAAGGTTGCAGTCAAGGTGCTGGTCATCGGAAGGCTCTACTGGGGAAGGGTCTTCTTCCAAGTTTATGTGGTTGTTGGCTGACCTCAGTTCCTGGTGGGCTTTTGGACTGAGCACCAGTTTCCTTGCCAGCTGCTGCCATGGGTCTCTCTGAATGGCAGCGGGCTTCATCAGATCCAGCAAGGGACAGAGTCTGTTATTAAGTGGACATTACAGCCTCTTGGAACCTAATCATGGACGTGACACCGTGTTGTCTTGGCCATGTTCTGTTGGTTAGAAGCAAGTCATCGTCCTGCCTACTCTCAGAGGGAGGAGGGAGTTATGTCATAGTGTGACGAGCAAGAGGTGTGAGGGTCCTTGGGGGCCCTCTTTAGAGTCCACTCACCATAAGAGGTTTTCCCTATGAGCCTCTACTTACTTCTTTCAACTAAATGTGTGATCTTTCCTTTCTGTGACTTCTTTTTTTCTGTGTGTGAGTCTTCTTTACAGCTACTTTTTTGTTTTTCTTCACTTTCCATGACTGATATTATTGGGGTTGAATATTTCCTTTGTTTCCCTCATATAACTATTTTTGCTCACCTTTCATCTACTTCTAACCTCCAGAACAAAGTCTTGTACTCAGGAAATGTTCTGCAAAAGATTATTCTTTCCTCCTTTGAAACTGAAGAAGGACCAAACTAGTTGCTCTCCTGTCTAACACCTGAGTCCTTTTTCTCCGTAGCAGCCACACAGGATCCATTATCAAACCTTCAGATTTGCCAGTTAGGCATCAGAAGCAGTGACTCATCCATGTCTATATAACCTGGCAGCAGTGATCTGCCTGATTTGCATTTAGAACTATTCTTGTTACCTTATTAAGGAGAAGAAATTTTCCATTAAAGAAGCTTCAAACATTAGCTACTTTTGAGTGGTGCATTGTTTCATTTGCTGGGGGCTTGATGGTTCTCAGGAATGACGTAACCTCTATGAATTTTTTTCTTCTTTAAACTGTTTTCTTTTGCCTGGTAATGATTATTTTGGAGCCCTGCCATTTTTAGGTATTTAATAATAACAACTGAATTGATAAAGGGGCTGGTTCTTTAGAAGCAGCATTTTAATTCTTCCCTTTTGCCCAAGCAGTGAGCTGCATCTTATTATCCCTGTTGGAAATGTTCAAGAGGATGAAATGTCATATGTGCTTTAAGTGACTTAGAACATGAGATATATATGTATATATATATGTTTGCTGTATGTGGGGTCCGGGTTCAAAACACAGGGAAACTCATTTTCTTTAGCTGCCTATGCTTTGAGGCCAGTCTCTACCCTCTACAATAGCACAGCACCTTGTTCAGTTTTTGAAGTTTTGATGGATAGCTAATCTTTAGAAGGCAGGTAAAGAAACATTAGTCAGACACTGTTATTTCAGGTACTGAAAAGTAGCAGGTCAAGCTTGGTGCCTTTAAGAAAAACTCAGATGGAAGTCAGCTTAAACTTGGAGGAGTCATTCATCTGTGGGGAAAAATGCAGAATTAGATGGGAGCACATAAGTATGTGTGCCTACATTTTGGGTCTTTGGGGAGCCATGAAGCTCAAAACCAATTAAAGCTTTAGTAGAGAGAAATTTAAAAGTGGTTTCTCCTAAGGCAAGGGAAAGATTTGGAGCAGAGCGTATTCAAAGAAAAGCAATGTTGATGATGTAATTAATACAGTTAACAGCTGGAAATGGGAATTGGTGCAAAGCCCCATTTGAGAAGACCCTGTGAAGGATTCAAGTTTGGGCCCCCAAAGTCACTGTATCCAGGGCACAGCTTCAACTCAGGAACCTGAGCGTATCTTCATGGTCAGCCTGGTGAGAAGGGTGACCAAGTCCTGCCACAGTGAGTCCCCCCGTTCTTCATCTCTCATCAGTCTATGAATTAGAACAAGGAAGGGAACTGGTTGGTGAAGGAATTTTGTTTTTTTCCTTTTAATGCTGGAGTATTAGCATTCTTTTCATTCATTTATTCATCTTGTTACTCTTGTGTGAAATCCTTCTTTTCCAGTCTATACACATCTGTCTACTTTCAGACAGTGTTATCATCTGATTGATAATCCCAACCTCTGCCCCAAGATGTAGAACTGGATCTCCAGCTTGAGTGGAGGAGGTAGTCACACTTATATCCCATAGTCACCCAAACTCAGGATGGGCCCAGGAGTTGATCAACTTCTCCTAGTATCTTATAAAGGCACATCTCTCTAAAATCATGTTTTCTTTTTCATTCTCCCTCCCACTGTTGTTCAGTCACCCAATCGTGTTTGACTCTTTGCGACCCCATGGACTGCAGCAACTAATCACTTCCATTAATGCTGTTCAAATCTTGAAAGTTCTGAGGCATCATGGGAAGAGGGTGAGATTTAGGATTGAATCCTGCCCTTGTCATTTCCTAGCTGGTATCCACAAGCAAGTGTGTTATTTAATTTTCGTGATCCTCAGTTCCTAAACGATCTTTTAGAGCTTCATCTCTAAAATTGGCATGATAATCGTACCTACCTCATTGGAATATTGGAGAATATTACATGGGAGGGCATATAAGCCCCCTAACCCAGTGCCAGATGTGTGCCACAGGTGCTCAGTAACTAGTTACCATCACTGTTTTGAATTCATGGAGCACAGTGCCCGGCATGTTCAGGGCTGCTGTCTGAGGATGCCGTTTGTTTGTAATCCCCCCCTGGGGTTGTGAAGCCTAGCTCTGAACGTATTAGGTATCCTCTGCCTCCCCTAGCACTTTTCAGCAGATGAATTGGCTTCTGTGTTTCAAAAAGCAAGAGCTGTCACCCACCGACTTCCCCTGTGGAAC
This sequence comes from Bos mutus, assembly GCF_027580195.1. NCBI lineage: Eukaryota > Metazoa > Chordata > Mammalia > Artiodactyla > Bovidae > Bos > Bos mutus. The sequence goes on along the minus strand of NC_091618.1, from coordinate 16,099,852 downwards.
CCCCTCAACTTTCCAGCGCCAGACAGAGCAACTGGCTTGTGTCCAGGCTCATCCCCAACCTGATTTATTTTGATGCAGGGAAGGTGGACTCTCTCTGTCCTGCTGCCTGAGGTTAGTCCTTCCCTCTGGTTCTGGATCCTATCCCTTCCTGCCCAGGGTCCCCTCCCTTTCTTCATGGTGCCCTCTTCAACCACACCTTCCTTACTGATTCTTTCCTATCAGCAATTAACTGTGTTCAGGCTTCTCTTATCTTAAAAGCATAAAAGGAACCGTGTTGTGATTTCCTTCTCCCTCACAGCTTCCACCCTGTGCCGCGCCCACCTTCACAGCCAGCCTTCCGGAGCCTGGTGCATGCACACCCTCGACCCCCCAGTTCCCACGCCCCGTGTTCTGCTTCACTCCATTTCCTCCTGTGACCTTGTCACCACGTACACCCTACCGACCATACTTTCCTTATTGAGAGGCTTGCTTTCTTTGGCTCCTCTGACTTCACATTTGCCTGATCGTTCTCCTACCTTTTCTGATCATGCCTTACTTTCCCTTGCAGACTCTTCTACTTGTGCTTTCTTAATGCTGTTCCTGCTGTTGTTCCTAGGACTGCTCTGCTCTGGACTCTCTTCCCTTCTGATTCTGAACCATTTCCAAGGGAACTGGTCTATTCATCAGTCCTATGTACACGTGTTCAGTTCAGTTCAGTTCAGTTGCTCAGTCGTGTCTGACTCTTTGCAACCCCATGAATCGCAGCACGCCAGGCCTCCCTGTCCATCACCAACTCCCGGAGTTCACTCAGACTCACGTCCATCAAGTCAGTGATGCCATCCAGCCGTCTCATCTTCTGTGGTCCCCTTCTCCTCCTGCCCCCAATCCCTCCCAGCATCAGAGTCTTTTCCAATGAGTCAACTCTTTGTGTGAGGTGGCCAAAGTACTGGAGTTTCAGCTTTAGCATCATTCCTTCCAAAGAAATCCCAGGGCTGATCTCCTTCAGAATGAACTGGTTGGATCTCCTTGCAGTCCAAGGGACTGTAAAGAGTCTTCACCAACACCACAGTTCAAAAGCATCAATTCTTTGGCACTCAGCCTTCTTCACACATGTAATATGCTCTTTTCTCTCTCCCGCCCAGACCTCTCTCTCTTAAGCATCAGATCTCATAGCCATCGCCTCAGACTCACCAAGTCCGACTGCACTTAGGTCCCTGCCTGGTTGCCTGAAGACTCTTCCTCTAGCTGGTCAGCGCACAATCGTTTAGAGCAGTGGTTCCTCACTTTAGGGGCCATCAGAGTCCCCTGGGAGGTGTGTTCAGTGGCTCGGCCCCATCCCTGGAGGGTCTGAGTCAGTAGGTCTGGGGTGGGGGTCTGAGAATATGTCTTTCTAAGAGTTCTCAGTTGATGCTGATGTTCCTGGTCGGGGAACTATACTTTGAGAATGTCTATTCCAAGGAAATGAGGCAGTCTTTTCCCATTCTTTATTGTTGTTGTTTAATCGCTGAGGCATATCCAACTCCTTTGCGACCCCATTGACTATATAGCCCACCAGGCTTCTCTGTCCATGGGATTTCCCAGGCAAGAATACTGGAGTGGGTTGCCATTTTCTCCTCTAGGGGATCTTCCCGACCCAGGGATCAAACCCACGTCTCTTGAATCTCTTGCATTGGCAGGTGGATTCTTTACTACTGAGCCATAAGGAAGCCCATTCCCATTCCTTACTCTACCCCATGTAATCTCCCCAGCCTCCAGTTTCCCACTAGCATCTGAATAATCTGGTAAGTTTTGCCTTTTAAATACCTCTCTATTCGGAATCCTCCATTCCCTTTGCCACTAGTCCAATTTATTGAAGTCACCTGCTACCTGGCCTTTCTGCCTCCAGTTTCACTTCTAAATCTGTTCCCCATTCAGCCACCGGTTAAACCATGAGCTGATTAAACCGTGTCATGTTAGTCCTCTGTATGCTTCCTTCCCTAGCTCTCCATTGCCTTTGGGATAAATCCAAACTTCATGACGTTGACCTCGTCTCTGCCTACTGATGTAGCACCATTTCTTCTCCTTCCTTCCTTTGCACAGAATGCACCCAGCATACAGAAAAGTGCAGGCAATTTAAATACATATTATATAGCAGTTACTAAGTGCTTGCTGTGCTCTAGCCACTGTATATACGTTAATTTCATTTACCATTCCCACTAACTCTGTAAGATGGGTTACATTTTACAGATGAGGAAATGTGACCCATTTTGTAATGTTGCCATTGTCCTGCATACCAGTCCCTGTCCAGTCAGTTGTGTTCAGGGTAACAGGGTTGGATTTACTCAGAACTGACTACCAAGAGCTAATGATAATGACTGTGACAACAGTAACATTAATAGTAATATCTAACAATTTTTGTTAATGTACTTTCCGCCAGGACACTACATGTAAACATAACTTACGTGTACTGTTCTTGATTTCCAAAGGAGGAAGTTGAGAGAGGGAGTAACTTGTTCAAAGTTACAAATTCAAGATCACAGGACCTAGATTTGATTTTAGGTCTTGGGACTCCAAAGCTCATGCTTTTAACCACTCTTGTCATTTCTGTGAGTGGAAGCAATGAAGTTATTTAGAGAGCTGTTTATCACTTGGCACCTTCTAAAATTTAAAATCCAGAGGTATCTTTCAGTGAATTATACAACTTTTGGCAACCTTCCTATCTCCTCATTGGAACCCACCCACATTCACCTGTCTTGCTTCTAGATCTTGTCATACTGTGGTGAGAAGACTTTAGACTTGGAGTCTTACTGGGTTCTGATGCCACCTCTACTAACCATCTCCTTGGATGAACCCTGGGATAAGTTATTTTACCTCTGTGAACTGCTGATTGCTCTAAAAACCAGAATAGTAATGCTTCCCTCATGGGGTTGCTGAGAATCAGTGTGAGAATACCTGGCTCTTCTCTCCATCCCTTGTGATTCTGCTTAATGTAGCACTGGGCCCTGTCACAGTACACTCCTTGCTGCGTTTCCTGCTCAGGTTACATTGTCGCTCTCCTGTTCTCACTCCTGTCACTGCTCACTAGGCTCTACGCTGTTACCTGAAAAATATTTCTAAGATACAAACCTTAGTGACTTTCTGTTGATAGTAATGGTTGATGGTTACTCAGTCATGTACGCTCATACTGAAACAACAAAAAATATTTGGATAAAATATAAAACCAAGACCAAACCAAACCCAATCTTCTTCCTAAAGCATTAGAGAGCTCATAGGCATTACCATCTTAAAATTGTAATGGAGAACTCATGCAAGAGTGCAGATTTGCCCAGCGGCTGTAGGGGACAGAAATAAAGCCCAGATTTCTCATAAGAAACTGGGACCCCAAAGGACTACACTATCAGGCTGAGGGTAGACCTGAAACATACCAGCTCTCTTGTGAAATTGCAGCCCAGGTTCAAGCTGACTGGATCAACCAAGGAATCGAGTCTTGAACTGGTTTATGGGTTGGTTGTACCTCGGGGTATCTGGCAAAATCTAGTGGAAACTCTTTCAGAAGGAAGGTTTCTTCAGCCTAGGCCTCAAATTATTCAGTAACCAGCACATAAATATAACCAGGTACCCAAGGAAACCATACTCAAGGGCAAGAATCATCAGCAACACAGACAACAGAAACAGCCCTTCATAGATGTCATCACATATTGGAATCATTACCATCTATAAAAGCTACTGTTTAAGGAAATAAAAGATAAGCTTGAATATATCTGCAAAGAATAGGAAACTGAAATGGGACATAGCAAATTTAAAAAGGAGCCAAATAAAACTTCTAGAAGTAAACATAACAGTAATGAAATTTAAGACTCAGTGGATGAGGAAAGATATATTAATTAAAAGTTTAAAGAGAAGAACTCAATGGATGAATTTAACAGAAGATTGAATAAAGATGAAGAGAAAAATTAACAAACTGGAAGACAGAAAAAGTTATCCAGAGTAAAGCATGGCGAAAACAAATAGAAAATGCAGAGGGAGAGGGTTAGAGGCATGGAGAATAGAGAGGTCTAAATAAGAGACCTGGAAAGGGGATGAGAGAGAAAATGAGCCAAGGTGAAATTTAAAGGTAATCATGGCAATTTCCCATAACAACTGGGACACCAAACTTCAGATTTATGACCAATGATTATATGTAGAATTAAAAAAAAATTAAAACTTAGATACATCAAGATGAAGTTACAGAAAACCAAAGGGAAAATCTCAAAAGCAGTTAGAGAAAAAGACAGATTATCTTCAAAGGAGCAATAGGCTGACCCTTGACTCCTCATCAGATATAGTTCTGATTACGTTATTCTCAAATCTTTCCATCCCTACAGGTAAAATACATGCGGTTCAGTGTGAGGCCTTTTGTAGTAGTCTGGTCCCCGCAACATGTTTAGACATAGAGAACCTTTGTTCTCCTCATTTTAGTCTTGATTGTGTACCTTTACACTTGGTTTTCTCCCTTTCTGGAATGCTCTGCATGCCCATACATCTAGCCAGCTCTTACTTAGCCCTCCCGTTTCAGCTCAGGGCTTCACCATCAAACTCCCTAGCCCCCTTCTTACTGTACTCACCAACTACGTGTACTTTCAGTAGTGTTTACATTTTGCTTCCCCTTGTGGCTCAGCTGGCAAAGAATCCACCTGCAATGTGGGAGACCTGGTTTCAGTCCCTGGGTTGGGAAGATCCCCTGGAGAAGGGAAAGGCTACCCACTCCAGTATTCTGGCCTGGAGAATTCCATGGACTGTATAAGTCCATGGGGTCGCAAAGAGTTGGACACTGAGCGACTTTCAATTTCACTTTCCCACACATGAGCTTTCTGAGGACAGAGCCAGGGTCATTTGTAGTGCCTGACACCCTACAGGTACCCAGGACCTTCACTGAGTTGATGCTTCAGGGAACGTTTCATACTCAAGGGCATACCATACTTGCCTTGAGTGGTATGCCCTTGAGCATTTCAGGGAGTCCCATGGCCACTTAAGCAATGTCTTTTTTAAAAAACATGGAACTGCGGGGTTTGATTTTTTAATTTAATTTATTTCATTTTATTTTTGATTGTGCTGAGTCTTTGTTGCTGCACGTGGGCTTTCTCTAGTTGTGGCAACCAGTGGCTACTCTTTGTTGAGGCGCACGGGCTTCTCATTGCAGTGGCTTCTCTTGCTGCAGAGCACAGACTCTAGGGCACTTGGGCTTCAGTAGTTGCAGTAATGGTGGCTCTTGGGCTCTAGAGCGTGAGCTCAGTAGTTATGATGCACAGGCTTAGTTGCTTCGTAGCATGTGGAATCTTCCCAGACCTGGGATTGAACCCATGTCTCCTGCAACTGACAGGCAGATTCTTATCCACTGTAACACCAAGGAAGTCCTTAAGCAATATCTTGACGTAGGTTTTCATGGCATTTCCCCTGATGCTCTGATTCCTGCTTAAGTGGAGAATAGGCTGCCACAGCACCAGGATCTGCCTGTCGTCATCGCCTGCTCTGCCCTTTCATTACCCCCATTTCCCTGATGAACCTGGAATAACAATGTCCGCTCTACCTATTGTGTGAAGTTATGTTGTGGCTCAAACGAGGTCATGTGTGTGAACACACTGTGGACATTCTCTGGCACCAGGTGATTTCAGTAGCTTTACTTCAGAGTGAGAAACTTGCTCGGGCTGGCAAACTTGCAGCACAGAAAATGGGGATAACATGAGTGTTACCTGGCCTGGTGAGGACCTCTGTTGTCATTCCTACATTTCACTGGGGCCTGTAAAATAAGTTATCCTCATTGGCTCATTTTGAGAGATCTGAGGGGAATTGTTTTCATGTACCAATTTATATGACAGTTTTCATTGAATTCTTGGTGGAAATTGTAAATTTCTGTGACCACTCAGAGATGGAAAAGCTTAGATTTGTCAGAGTTTGTCACTCTTTGCATTGGAAAGGTTGAAACACCTTTTTTGCCCAATTTCTTGCTTTTTTCTTCACATTGCTTTCACTTATCATCACAGTCTAATCATCTGAAAAGCCAATGAATTTGTCAAGTGTTCAGAATCATCAGCCTTGTCGATCTGTTGCTTATGTATGAGAAGGCCAAATCAGAATGATTTTTAAGTAAGTGACAATGCCAACTCCAGCAGACCATGGTGTTTTACTTTTTGAATGTTTAAAATAGAAGTTTCAGATAATCAGCATAAAGAGATTAGGATTTCACTGGATTTTTCCTCAGAGTGTTTCTTGGAGAACATCATGAGCAGTTGCTGTCCTTGTAGTGTGTCTAGTTTTTAGAAAGTTCTCTTTTTTAGATGAAGAATATTGGTAGTCGCTAGTTTCTAGACATTTTAAGCTAGAAGGGACCACAGAATGCATGGGGCCAGCTCTGCCTTCAGTATGGCAAAACTGAAGACTGTGGGCCACACAGCCTTTTCCTTTGTTGAGGACTGCCAGCAACTCTGCCCTATTCTGGTAATTGATCAAGGAGTTTTATTGTTCTGTCAAAGCATTCTTCCTGATATTCAATCAAAGGTCTTTTAACGTAGCCCCTTTTCTGGTACTAAGTCATTCATAGTGATGCAAACACACTTAGCAACATCCTTCTCAGAAATCTCTCTCAAATTTTGCCTCTGTTCACTCCCACTGCCACTATCTTAATTTAGATTCTGATTGTGTCTTGCCTAGCCTGTAAACCCAGCTTTCAAAGATCTCTTTAACTGTTGTTTCTCTGCTCCAGAATACCACCAAATTCAGAGCTATAAAATGTATGTGTCCCTGGCCTTTATAATGCTTGGTAGATTAGTATCTAAACTTATCAGTTTCACTGTAAGGACCTGTGTGTTCGGTTCGGTTCAGTTCAGTTGCTCAGTTGTGTTCGACTCTTTGCAACCCCATGGACTGCAGCTTGCCAGGTTTCCCTGTCCGTCACAAACTCCCGGAGCTTGTACAAACTCATGTCCATGTGTCTTAGGAAGTATGTTCTGCTGAGAGTGACATTAAATCCTAAAATATCACTGACTTAAATAAGAAGGTTTTTTTTTTTTTTTTTCTAGCTCACAGAAAAGAACAGAGGTAGACAGGTCAAGTCTTGTAGGATAGCTCCATAGTCTTCAACTGTGCTGTGCTTCTCTGCACAGTAGAATGCACACTTGTCCTATAGCCTCTAGGACCAAGATGAGTGCCCGAGGGCCAGCTCTCACATCCAGATTCCAGCCAGCAAGAAGAAGGAAAGGAGAAAAGGCTGTGCCTCCATCCTTTAAATTACAACTTTAATCTTCATCTTCCTTTACCACGTCAGGCTCTTTCACAGCTCTGGGCCACTGTACCAGGGCTGGCCTTTACCTGGAATGCCTTTCAACTTTCTTTGTTCAAAACATCTGTATATCCTTCAAGTCCCAACTCACTTCCTCAGTGAATTGTTCTTTCTTCCTTAACAGTGACAGTACATTATTCCATACTTGAGCATGTGTCAGTGGTTGAGCTTCATGAACTTACCAGCTGAAGTGACTTGGGTTTGAATTTCTTCTCTGTGGCTTGTGCTGTAAAGTATAAATATGGTTTAGTTTAGTTCAGTCACTCAGCCGTGTCTGACTCTTTGCAACCCCATGGACTGCAGCACACCAGGCCTCCCTGTCCATCACCAACTCCCGGAGTTTACCCAAACTCATGTCCATTGAGTTGGTGATGCCATCCAGCCATCTCATCCTCTGTTGTCCCCTTCTCCTCCCACCTTCAATCTTTCCAGCATCAGGGTCTTTTCAAATGAGTCAGTTCTTTGCATCAGGTGGCCAAAGTATTGGCATTTCAGCTTCAGCATCAGTCCTTCCAATGAACAGCCAGGACTGATCTCCTTTAGGATGGTCTGGTTGGATCTCCTTGCTGTCCAAGGGACTCTGAAGAGTCTTCTCCAACACCACAGTTCAAAAGCATCAATTATTCGGCGCTCAGCTTTCTTTATAGTCCAACTCTCACATCCATACATGACTACTGGAAAAACTATAGCCTTGACTAGATGGACCTTTGTTGGCAAAGTAATATCTCTGCTTTTTAATATGCTGTCTAGGTTAGTCATAACTTTCCTTCCAAGGAGTAAGTGTCTTTTAATTTCATGGCTGTATCACCATCTTCAGTGATGTTGGAGCCCCCCAAAATAAAGTCTGCCACTGTTTCCCCATCTATTTGCCCTAAAGTAATGGGGCTGGATGCCATGATATTAATTTCTGAATGTTGAGCTTTAAGCCAACTTTTTCACTCTCCACTTTCACTTTCATCAAGAGGCTCTTTAGTTCTTCACTTTCTGCCATAAGGGTGGTGTCATCTGCATATCTGAGGTTATTGATGTTCTTGGCATATAAATTATACTTTGAGCCAGGGTCCAGATCTCTTTTCTTGAGTTCCAGAACTTCATGTTGAACTGCTTACTCAATATCATCACTTGAAGGTCTCATTGGTGGCTTCTCAAATGGAACCTCCTCCGTAATACTGATTGAACTCCTGATTTTCACCTCCTCTAGTCTTCCCTGTGCCAGCAATTCCTCTAACAACCTAGCTGCAGATATCAGAAAGCTGAAGTAATCCTTCATTTCTTATATGTAATAATCCTCACACTCTCATTTAATTGCCACCAAAGTCTATTAGTTCAGCCCCAAAACATGTCTTAAATTGATCCTTTTAGTTCCATCTCCAGTGCCGGCCTTATAGCACTATCCTCTCATGTCTGAACTTGGCAGTAGCTCTTCACTGACCTCCCTACATCCACCCTCTTAGGTTGGCCCAATCTCAAGTCAGGCAGTCACTTTCTTGAACAGAATCCTTAGCCAGCTTCCTAATGTATGCAGGTTTAAACCCAGGATCCTTAACTTCTGCAGGGCCCCATCTGACTTGACTCCTGTCTACCTCTCATTTCCATTTCTTGCCACGCCTTTTCTTGCTCACGTGCTCTAGCCTATTGGTCTTTCCATTCCTTGACCGTGCCTAGGACTTCACACCTCCACCCCTTCCCAAGTACCATTCCCCACCCAGGGTCCCCTTCCTCACTCCTATGCATACCTCCTCATGTCTCAACTCAAATGTCACTTGCACACAGGGCCTTTCTGTGACTTCTTAATCTAAATCGTATGTTCTCTGTTGTTCCTCCTTGCGAGTGTTCATTCTTAGCATTTATCACAGTTTATAACTTCATATTGATCAAGTGTGTATTTATTGAATATCACTTCAGTGTTAAACTGTATGTTCCCTAAGAGTTGGGATCATCTTTCTTTTATTCACACTGAATCCTCAATGCCCAATGCTAATAAATACACATGGAATAAGTATAATAAACAAATGGTCTTGTGATTAAACAATGCAGTAGGTTCTCTCATTAAATTGACAGCTTTGCTATTTGATATGCCAAGATGTAGGTTTGTTGGAAACTTATTAAGGTGACTCACTTTTCTAACCTGGCAGTGTGTTTCTTTACATTTATTGAACACATTTTTGGTGCTTACCTGTAAGGCTACAGGCTTCAGTTTACCTTATAATATTAGAATGCATCTTTGTCTGAACAAGCCTTATTTCTGCCAGGATATCCAATGCAGCATGCAAGTCTTTTTTGTCCTTCATTATCTCCTGGAGCTTGCTCAAACTCATGTCTGCTTGGTCAGTGATGCCATCCAACCATCTTATCCTCTTTTGTCCCCTTCTCTTTCTGCCCTCAGTCTTTCCTAGCATCAGGGTCTTTTCCAGTGAATCAGCTCTTTGCATCAGGTGGCCAAAGTATTGGAGCTTCAGCTTCAGTATCGGTCCTTCCAATGAATATTCAGGGTTGATATCCTTTAGGATTGACTGGTTTGACCTCTTTGCTGTCCAAGGGACTCTGAAAAGTCTTCTCCAGCGATCCTTATGAACATAGACCCTGAAAAGGTCATCTCTGAAAATCACGATTGGCCACTTCCTCTTTTTTTTTTTTAATGCAACTTGGCATAACCATTAGAACAGAAGAGTTGCTTATGGTTGGAATGGAATCTGAAGCAATAGTTATTTTAAGATGGAGCCATCAGTGACCATCACAGAAAGCTGCCTGCCCAGGATTTTGGGCTATCTTGGAAACCCCCTCACTACCTTTTCTTGATTGCCAGATCTTGATATCAGACATCTGGGTAGAGTATACTTGTTTGTGGTAATTCCAGCCTCCTAATCTTTCCTGAATTTACCTTGTTCTGCAGAACACATTGACAAGATATGTTATGGGATAGGTCAACAATTTGTATAGGTCTTTTTTTTCTCCCTAAGAGTGTCAATCTTCCCTGGTAGCTCAATCAGTAAAGAATCTGCCTGCAGTGCAGAAGACCTGGGTTCAATCCCTGGGATGGGATCCCCTGGAGAAGGAAATGGTAACCCACTTCAGTATTCTTGCCTGGAAAATCCCATGGAGGGGAGGAGCCTCGTGGGCTATAGTCCATGGGGTTGCAAAGAGTTGAATACGACTTAGCAACTAAACCACCAAGAGTATAAAAGAGGTTGTTCTGGAAGCATCTGATGCATTTGGAATCCTGAACTTGGTCTAAAATAAAAGATGAACTTAGATGATGTCCCTCTTTTACTGATAAACATGGTGATTGACAACGGGAAAGTTTTCATTTGTTTTTCTTTTCAGAAAACAGTAAGAATTCTGCTTTCAGTGGGCACTAGGTAGGTAGATTTTAGCATAGATGGAAAAGCATACAGTTGATGGTTCTTAAGCCCCAATAGGTCAGATCATGTCAGTGTTTCCAGAGTACGCCCAGAGTAAAGTTGGCTTTCAGCTAAGCCTTTGCTAAGAGGCCAGTCCTGAAAAGGATTTACTTATTTATTTTGGCCATGATAATGTCTAAATGATGATAAGTACAAGTCTCTCTCAGCTAGCTGGAGTGGGTCCCACATGAATTGGTTGTGACCCCTAACATCTAGAAACTCCAGGGTAGTTGGATAAGAATATTTTGTGGGGGAAATCTAATGTAACACATGAAAATATAAAATATTAAATGTTCAGAAGTGTGTAATTTGCTGCTTTTTTTTCATGAGTGGTTTTAATACTTCTGGTCCAGAGCCTAACTCCCTCTTTACTGGAGAGATGTGGTTTCAGTTTTTTGGGTGAATGTGCATTTTATAAGTTTTTTAAGAAAGGAAATTAAACATTAAAAGACTTTAAGTACTTTACTCTTTATATAATGTCACTAAGAAAAGCCAGGAAAATCAGGGTTGGCTTTTTTATTTGTTTATTTAATAAATATAATCTATTTTCCACCATTTTGTTTGTTATGGCTGGTACCAAAGTACTTTTAACAGTTAACATTTATTTTGCTTTTGTTTTATTTCAGCAGATGTGCATATAAGTTAACATGTCTCTCTTCTTCCTTACGGGTAGGGACAGTGTATAGCATTTAGTTTTTTTGGCATTTTGACACAGGTGATTTAGTTTAATTCAACGTAACTCCACTTATATGATGCCTAATATATGAATAATGTTAAACAGATAAAATGTGGCCTGCTGAGTGTGAGCATTAATATAAGTTGGTGATGTAATTGACCTTAGCCAAGTCACCTAACCACCGTGGGCCCGGGTTTCCTTTTCTGTAAAATGAGTAGTTTGGGGTAAATGGTATCCAAGAATCCTTGCGGCTCTGAGTTTAAAAGCACCATAAGTCTGTATGCCTCATAGCTCTGCATCTACGTCTCCTCTTCTTCTGTTCTCTTGTTTTAAATTAGGCAAAGAGGATGCTGGTGCACCAGCGATAAAAGACGAGAACACCTTCACGTCACAGGACTCCAGAGTGTTACCAGAGAAGTCGCTGCAGAGATCAGCAAAGGTCTTTGCCTGTTTCTTTCACTTGTCTGACTCGTAGCTGCTTCCTCTTGCAGGCCTCGCGTACAATTCAGTTAGGACTGAAGTTGCTCAGTTCATAAGAAAAGTCAGTGGAAGCAGGGAATCATAAAAAATGAATCTTTTAAATACATACATACATACATATATATATATATATATATATATATATGAGCTTCCCTGGTGGCTCAGACGGTAAAGCATCTGCCTGCAATGCGGGAGACCTGGGTTCGATTCCTGGGTCAGAAGATGCCCTGGAGAAGGAAATGGCAATCCACTCCAGCACTCTTGCCTGGAAAATCCCACGGACGGAGGAGCCTGATAGGCTACAGTCCATGGGGTCGCAAAGAGTTGGACACGACTGAGCAACTTCACTCACTCATATATATATAAACTGTAAACATATACCTATATATTCACTTGCCTGTCTTTGGCTGAATGGCCAAGGCCCTTTCTTGGTGTATGGAGGTATTTATTGAGGTTCTGTGTTATCTTTCTGCATAAACTGCACTATAATTTCTGGTTTGGTTTATTTAAAGCAGCGTGAGAATTTAGGTACTGGTGAAGCAATATGAGTGTAGACGCCTAGATTTTTATTGTTGTCATGACCATATATAATTCAAAAGTAAGTTTTTAATAAGGTATTTTCTAGTTCCTCCAAAGTATTTAATTTAGGTATCATAGTAACAAAACCAATTTGTTTGTTTGTGGTTTTTTTTTTTTTGCATAATTCAACTTTATTTTTTAATGATATATGCTGGTGACATATTCAGATATGGGATTAGATCCAGCTGATCCTCGCTATGGGGGTAGCTCTGGGTGGAAGGAGTGGTACCAAGGGCGAAGTGTGTGAGAGCACGTGGTCTCCTCTCTGTTGGTACGTGTACCCTGGGAGTGCAGTGTTGACGCTCAGTCTAGCAAGTTGGCTAGGAGAGTGTCTCCTGAATACCAACATGGGGAATTTCTAAATTATATTACATGTATATTATTGCCCCCACCCCACCCAGCCAAGTGCCCATTCAGTTACCTAGATCTTTATTTTAAGAAGCATTTTGAATACTAACCATACACTAGGCAACATGATAAGTGTGAAAGATTATAACAAACGGAAAGACCATGGGCTGGATCTGGCTCACAAATTTGTGCCTTTAAAAAAAAAAAAAAGCTTTAGTTTTTTAATTTTTTTGGCCACACCACGCAGCTTGTAGGATCTTAGTTCCCCAACCCTGGATTGAACCTGGGTCCTCAGCAATGTAGTGGTAGTGGAGTCCTAACCACTGGACCACCAGGGAATTCTCACAAATTTGTTTTTTGTTTGACCTATGCAATGTTTAAAAATTTTGAGTTAGTAGCTTTCATTTAAAAAAAAAAATGGAGTGGTTCGAGTTAAAAAAAAAAAAATCAGGCTTCTGGCTTCTGTTGACAAAACAAAACATCTGGGAACACTGGGCCGCCTTCTTAAATGGCTTTGACTTTGGTCAGAACTGAGTAGAAGCAACCTCTGTAGATGGAATTTGTGTTCTGCAATTTGCTGCTGCCCCCCAATGGTGCGCTCTCTATTTTTTGTGTGTGTGTGTGTAGTTTCTTTGTTTGATCTAAAATTACCAGGCAAACAGCACTCATATGCAAAACTGACACTGTGGTAAAGTCATTTAGTCACAGAGCCTCACTGAGAAGTAGTATTTCAGTAGGTCTTAGGAAAACTCTTGGACCCAGCGAGGTGACCAGGTAACGTTCTGCCTTCTCCCGACTGTTGTCTAGTTACTGTAGATAAACAACACTAACCATATATGTATCCTCGGTATTTTCAGGTGGTTTACATCTTGGAGAAAAAGCACTCACGTGCAGCGACTGGCTTCCTCAAACTCTTGGCTGATAAGAACAGTGAACTGTTTAGGAAATACGCCTTGTTTTCTCCCTCGGACCACCGGGTGCCTAGAATATATGTGCCTCTCAAGGACTGTCCGCAGGACTTTGTGACCCGGCCCAAAGACTATGCCAACACACTGTTCATCTGCCGCATCATGGACTGGAAGGAGGACAGCAACTTTGCCCTAGGGTAGGTGACCTTTGGCGAGAAAAACTACCGAAATCAGACACAATTTGGTTTAGGTAGCATTTAAATAAACGTTTTTATGTGTATTTTAATTACTATTTCTTCATTAAAGCATGGGTCCTAGGCATATTTTGCTCCTAGTTCCTCAGAAATGGCCCTTAGCTACCACCTCAACTGGTCACCTATAGGTTCCTTGAATTGCCACCCTTTTTGTTTGTTTCTGTTTTTTGGTGTAAAACGTAAGTACATTCTAAGCCTCGACTTACTTCCTGTTATGTTACGAATCCTGTTTGTACTTGTGAATTTGCAAAGAATTCATCACATCCAACAGTCACACCCCTCCTTTCATACACTAGCATTCAAATATGTGAAATTGGAGGTATATTCATGGGACCTCAGTTTCCCGGGCTTATAAACTAAGAATGTAAAGATATGTTTGAATGATATGCTTTTTTGGTATTGATCCTTCAGAGGTTTCCTGGAGGAAGAAATGGCAACCCACTCCAGTATTCTTGCCTGGAGAATCCCATGGATCCAGGAGCCTGGCGGGCTACGGTCTATGGGGTCGCAAAAAGTCAGACACGACTGAGCGACTAACACTTCAGAGGTTTCACTTAATAGCATTAAATGTTAAATCTTCCTGCCAAAAGCAAGGGAAGGGTGCCATGTTTTTAGGGAAGCTTTCAGAAACCAGTCTCACTTAAGTATAGATTCTGTAGCCACAGAGCATCATCACCAGCCACTTCATTATCATCTGAAGAAGCTGCTGGAACCAGCTGTTTGAGCAAATGCTGTGCCTGTTTCTTTCTTACAATTGATGTTCATTTTGAAAGAGAAGCAGTATTAAGTTTTAGCTAAATTTGTAGCCCTTTATTATGGGTGGCATGCTTCACAGGAGATGAAAATGAAGGCATAAAAGCTAGAAGAGTTTGCTCTGATGCTACTCTCAGCCTGATTTGGTGCCTTACTGTTGTACAGGACGGACCCTCCTGGGAATGTTCCTTGGTTATGAGTGTCAACACAATGGATGGCCACCAAGTGCTGCCTTGATGAAGTTTATTCTCTGCTTAGCCTTTTATGGTTAGTGAAGTAAAGCAGGTCAAATCTGTGTGTCCTAATAATGCAATTTAAAATATACTATCCTGGGACATCCCTGGTGGTCCGGTGGCTAAGACCCTACACTCCCAATGCAGGGGGCCCAGGTTCGCTACCTGATTAGGGAGCTAGATCCCACATGTTACAACTAAAAGTTGGCATGCCACAGCTAAAATTTCCACATACAGCAACTAAGATCTCCTGGCACAGCCAAATAAATAAATAAAAATATACACTATCCTGGGCCACTTTCTCAGTGATTTGATTGATATGTTCTCAGAGACACTCAGGAGCAGTTGCACTTTCTTTTCTGTTCTCAAGTGATGTGATTGCAGTGTCATCATTTTGAAGCCTAACTCATTATCCAAAAGTGACGTCAACCCCTTGAGCCCTAAATAGCCCTTCTCAGCAGCTTGCCAGTTTCTCACCATCCGCTCAAAAGGCTCGATAATGGCTGTGCCACCTGGCCCTGGTGGTTGTGCCCGCCACACTTTGCTTGGCAGTGAAAAGGGAACATTTCATATCAAGGCAGGAAATCCAGCCTTGTCTTTATCTGCCTTTCTGTCATATCCCATTGTGTATACTTGATTGGGCTACTTCCTTAGTTTTTGAGCTGTAAGGGTGTAGTCAGGGTATAGTCAGGAAATCTTCACAGACTGAGTTTCTTATTGTTCAAATGGCCCTTCAGGTGCCATTACTTCATCAAATGATGAAGACTTACTTCATCAAAAACTCTTTTCTTGTGGGTAAAGTACAACAGTAATCAAAAAAGGAGTTGAGTCTTTGAAGCAGCAAGGACATTTGCTGAATCCAGAAAAATAATATTTTAAAATAATAACCATATGTTAATTGTCTTTTACGTACAAAAAATTGAAGATTCTCCTACTTAGATGGAAAGGTGTGCTTTTTCTCTACCTTCTTACTATAAGGATATTAAAAATTGTCTTTTATGGAAGTAAGCCTGTTAAAAAGTCTTTG
Organism: Bos mutus; assembly: GCF_027580195.1. Classification (NCBI taxonomy): domain Eukaryota; kingdom Metazoa; phylum Chordata; class Mammalia; order Artiodactyla; family Bovidae; genus Bos; species Bos mutus. The sequence goes on along the minus strand of NC_091618.1, from coordinate 16,083,920 downwards.
TGGAAAAGAGAAAATTTATCTTCGGAAGTAAAGTGCGGCAAGTTTCCACGATGAAGTTCTCCGCTGACGTCTGTCTCACAGGGGGTGTGGGCCGCAGCTGTTGCACGTTGGTGGTCGCCTTGCCGTTTTGTTCTGGCTATCAGTTACTGATCTTCAGGAGCTGAGGTCACCGTTTCCCAACCAGAGCGTGCTGTGCTGTGACTGCCTGGGTTTCCTTTCTCATCCTTGCTAGGTTTTGACCAGGAGTGTGGAGGTAGTGCTTGCTACGGGTGTGAATATGTGTGGTTTGCTTCCATAGAAATCATGCCTCAAAACCAAGTTTAACCAAAAAGCCTTCCTTTTGAATTTGTTCTCTGCCCCAACACTCTATCCTTGAGAATTATTGAACCTCTACCTGTACAGTTGCCACGGATCATCCAAGTCCAAAGCCATTTACTTCATCTATAGTTAAATTCAGTTCACAAGACAGGTGTTAATCGTATGTGTAAGTCACTGCTATATGATGTGAGAAATACAAAGGTAAACAAGCCCTGGTTTCTTTAGAGAAATTATAGCCTAACGCAGAAGGACTTTACATAAATGTCATAGGATTAATTATTTTCTAGGAAATAGACTTCTGCTTGTACTAATTGAAGTGAAAGTGGCAATTGGTGTAAGGAACTGGTGGTTTGCCTAAAGCCCAGGGCAGCAAGTATAGCACATCTCATGGGGAACTCAGAACTAACAAAGTAGCAAGGGAAACACAGCTTCTGTCTAAACCACCCTGACCAGTCCAGCCACCACATGGTATCTTTTCTTTACCCCGTTCTGCACATGAGCTGTTTTTATTCTGCTCTTTTCCACACAGTAGCCATTTAACTTCTCAATAACATACATGGCCCCTAAATGGTACTGCCAGTCCTCTGCAGGTCACACACTGAAGTCTAGAGCACAGAATTTCTAGAGTAGAAAATCTTTATTGGTCTATTGAGACCGTTATTTGCTCAACAATTTTAAATAGAGGAGGCGGGGGTCCAAGGTCCCACAATCCACTACCTGATTATCAGGGACCATGGGACTCAACTCTCTGGCGTGGAATGTGAACAAAGCAGATGGATTGAATGGCCTGTCTTTTTAGCTCTATGTATAATACAAGGCAGAGTGCTATATGTTCTTCCTTAGGAATAAAATACTTTCCTGAAAGTGTAGAGAAGGTGGATGAAGGGGGAAATCTAGAGTTGTTTTTTGGAGAGTGGAAGCCTCTTTGCTAAAGAATCACTCTGATAAAAACCATATTTGACCACTAAAAAAAAAAAAGAATCACTCTGACTAGGAGTCCAGAGTAGGTGGGACGGGCCATGGCTGGAAGCAAGCTAGATGTCACTATGAGATGAGATGTGAGAACCTGAAGTGAAGGAGCTATACAGAGGGAATCAGAAGGAATGAAAAGAGTCAGGGGAGAGGAAGAAGCAAATTTTATCAGACATGGTGACCAGCTGGAAATGGGGCATGAAGGAGAAGGACAGAATCTTGAATGAACTCTCAGGCTTCTGATTGGGTGACTGGATAAATAATGATGATGGCATTTAATCACGATTCACTAAGAGCATCTTTATCTCTTGCTGTTCCCTTCACTTGTGCCTCATTGCTTGCTATTTCATTGTTAACTCTGTTCATAGCTCCAAACTTCTGCACATAGCACTTCCTTTCTCAGCAGTGGCTTTCTCCTCTCTGTAGTGTTTAGTGAAATACTCAACTTTTAAACTTACGTCAGTTATCTGCTCAGAGAGTGTTCCCTGACTGAGTCTTCTGTCATGGGTACTCCTGTCATTTCTAATAATACCACTCTTATAGCTCTTGTCTGTATTACAGTTGCTTGTGTAAGTTACTTACTTAGCCATGAGCTTCTTTAGGACAAGGATACTCAGTGAATGTTTACTGGCTGGTCAGATAGGTAGATGAAAATGATTTGGTGACCCCAGGGTCTTTAGCCATGTTGACTAGCAAGATATTGTACCATAAATCAAACTGGAAAACACGAGTGGTTTAGAACAGAAGGTGATGAGAACCAAGGTTCCTTAGCTTCAAAATCAACACTTGATAACAACATCCAATCAGTATATAAACTCAGGGGGAGAACCCCAAGTTTCGAATTTTTAACAAAAAGGTTAAGTAGAATATGCACATTAATAGAATACATAATTTCAGTAGCTTTGGAAGGGGCCTTCAGGAGGCCATCAGTCTTAGTGCCTCCATCAGTGTAAGCATGGCTTCTCTGGCACTCCCAGTAGCACCAAAGTGCCAATTAAGAAAAAAGAAAGAAAGAAAGTGAAGTTGCTCGGTCGTGTCCGACTCTTTGCGACCTCATGGACTGCAGCCTGCCAGGCTCCTCCATCCATGGGATTTTCCAGGCAAAAATACTGGAGTGGGTTGCCATTTCCTTCTCCAGGGGATCTTCCTGACCCAGGGATTGAACCCAGGTCTCCCACACTGCAGGCAGACTCTTTACCATCTGCACCACCAGGGTAGCCCATTTAAGGGGAGCCCAAAGAGTATTACAGTACTAGAGACTTCTGGTTGTTAAAAAGTTATTTTTTATTTTGTTCTTGGAATGGTCATGAGAGATTTCAGTTGAGCCCTATTCACCTATGTGTATGTATATATATCATATACCACACTTCCATGAATCTTAATCCTGTAATGCTATCAAAAGCCTAAAGGTAATCTGTTCTTAAGGAACTCTTACTGGCTTTAGGCATCACTGCTTTTTGCTATGCATCACAACATACTTAGTACTTTTTCTATTTAGTATTAGAACTCTTGTCCAAGATACTTAAAAAGCCACATTTGCTTCCTTGCTGGAATGATTTGTAACTATATAATCAGACTTACAGATTTAAGAGCTTCCCAACTCTCATAAAGGGATAACTAGAAAGTTTGGGATGGACATGTACACACTGGTATACTGAAAATGGATAACCAACGAGGACCTACTGTATAGCACGTGGAATTCTGCTCAGTGTTATGTGTCAGAGGGGAGTTTGGGGGAGGATGGACACTTGTATATATGCGTGTATGGCCGAGTCCTTTCACTGTCACCCAAAACTATCATAACATTGTTTGTTAATTGGCTACACCCCAATACAAAATAAAAAGTTTAATTAAAAAAAAAGAGCTTCCCAACTCTCTTAAATAATTTTTTCCTTTAGAAACTCTTACAGTGAAATCATGCCTGTATTATTTGTGAAATCTGTTCTCCTAAAGTCTAGAGTTTACAGTCCAAGCCTTTCCTCCCAGGATGTCATAAGCATGGAAGTACCAAGATCACTTTCTCCTAGATTGGTCATAGTTTCTTCTTCTGGAATATTTAAAGATAAATCTTGAAGAAGATGGAAAAGTTTTACAGCAACTACTGTGAAAAACATAACAGTGTCTCTTGGCAACACTGAAGACTGACTAAAGATCTATGGCATGAATTGACCTAGAACAAACTGACATATTTTATTTTATTAATACTATAAACTAGCAAAGTTTGGTAGCTTTGAGGCTTGAGAAAGAGGAAAATGAATAGGTCAGTGCATGTGCCGCATGGTTGAAAAAATTGGTGTTGAACATGGGATTGTCCAGGCTTAATGTCGTAGTACTACACATTTAAAGAGAGGGAATGGACGGCAGCTTGCACTGCAGAGAGGGACTGGGTGAGGTGAAAGGAGAAGGGGAGTTCTCATTGACGACGCGTGTGGTGGGGAGGGAAGTGGTTGATGGGGAAGGGGGTCTGTTCTGGTATCTTCTTCAACTCTTGCCTTTGTACCCTTAAGATTTCAGTAATCAGACCATCAGATACATTTGTTGACTGACAGAAGCAAATACTTTTACTCTTCTATTTAGGTTTGATAGATGCAAAATTTCTTATGTGGTAGATACGAATTTAGGAGGTAGACATTACATTAACGTGTATTTAGGAAGATGAAACAATAACTAGGTTGGTAGAAAAAAACAAACAGGATACATTGGTTTGTTTCATGGAAGCATAGCCTATAAGGTTAGTAAATTGAAAAAATAGCTCCATCCAGTCCTTCCCCCTGTGCGGAGTATTTCACCTTTTCAAGAGGATGTTCGTTGTCTGAAGACTTTCCTGAGGAAGAGGCTGTGTTATGTAATTCTGAAAACTTGTATTACCAAACTCAGACTTTGTAAGACCTTTTCAGGAGGAGTGACTCTGTCTTGGCTGGTGGACATGAAGCAAATTAGGCTGAGGAGGGAGCTCTTTCTGTGTGACTGTTGGGCTCTACCTCGTGGCTTCTGAGGACCCACTTTGGAAAAAGCTATGTAAGCAGCACTGAGAGCATCTTGGTCCAAACCAAACAAAAATAAAAGGAGTGGAAGAGAGTAGTCCTGATGCAGGCTTTGCTTCCGAATTGTTCCCTCCTTGCACCACGTGCAGTCATTAACACTTCTTCCACGGTTGTCAGCTTCATCCACAATCTTCTTGAAAATATTAAAGTACTAGAGAAGCTTAGCTACCATCAGCCTTCTCCTTTACCCCTTAAATGCTTTCAGCCTCCTCTTTGCTCCCTTCACATTGACGTTAAACTCTTTACTGTCAATCTTCTGGGCCTTCCCTAAAATCAAACGTTGTTGAGCCTTACTTCTCTTCCGCATTTTGTCATCACTGATCCGCCCGAGCTTTCTCTAAAATCCCCAATTCCTTACTTACTGACTTTTGCGGCATCATAATACTGAGCCAGAAAAGGGGAAATGATGTGTTCTTTTCTCTTGATTTTAGGAAATAATACCTAAAATAATACAGCCCAAGTATTTGCCACACTCTGTTTTCACTGTGTCTTGTTACCGAAGTTCTGAGCCCTAGATGAGGCCATGTTTATTGTTTTCCACTTGCAGGTTCTCAGGGATCGGATACCATTGTATCTGTTTGCATGGGGTTTCCAACATGGGCCAGTATGCGTGAAGGCGTGTGAGGGTGATAATGATAGTGACAATCACTGCAAGAGGGCAGGGCTGCCTTGCTGTGTGTAGCCGAGTTTTAAGGCTAAAACTTGATGAGAAGTTGTGATGGAAAAGGAGGATGAATGGCTTGCAACACCAGTGTTGACTGTTACCTTCCCAATTTTCTTTAAGGCCCAGGGGCCAATTTGTAGGACTTTCTTATCTTAATTTCTCCTGCCTGTAGCTGGTCTTTTCCCTCAGTAAGGTTTTAATGGCACATTACCCAGAACAGTGAACCCTAAAAATGCTGATGTGTATAGAATGTTTACATGTACACATAGCTCCCAACTGTAAGGAGCTAGAAATGTTTCAGCTCTGTCCTGATTAATTTTATAGTAGGACCCAGTTGTCATATCATGGATTGTGAATGGGAGCAGTATGTGTGGAAGAACTCTGGTGAATGAGGAAAATTGAGGTAGTGATCATTTAGATTATTCTAACTAGGAAAGCTTTCTCACATCTATTTGTTATTGCAGTAGCAAAAATTTTAGAAAATTTTAATTTTTTCCAGGACATATATGCTATATACTTAATATTATTTAAAATATATACTATAGAAAGTGAAAAATTTCCAGAATTTCATCCCCTGAAATAATCACTATTAAGGGTTTGGTATATATTTGTCTAAAATATTATTTTTAAAATATTTACTAACATCAATTGCAAAATATGTTTCACAGTTAAAAGAATACATGTAACATTTATGTGATTTTTGAGTTCTGGTATTTAAACCAACCCTTGAACTCACCACCCAGATTAAGGAATCTGTCACAATAGTGTTGAAGCTCCTTGTGTATTCCTCTCTATCCTAACCCTTAATGTTTTCCCAAGAGGTAACCATTGTCTCAGACATATGCTTTTCCTTATAATTTGCTCATATTTATATCCCTAAAAGTGTTAGTTTTGCTTGTTTCTGAACCTTATAAAAAATACAAGGCTACACATATTCTTCTGTGACTTGCCTTTTTTTCTTTTAACATTATGTTTCCAAGATGCATTCATATATTTCATTCATTTTAATTCATAATATTTCTATTTGCAGAAATATAATTTATTTATCTAGCAGTAAAGAGTAGGACTTGACTCAGCAACTGAACAAATGACAACAAATTACTAATGAGATTGAGCATCTTTTCATATATTTATAGTCATTATGTTTCCTCTCTTAGAGACTATCTTTGTGTCTTTCCTCATATTTTTTCCACAGTTAATTTTTTGTTTAGATAATTTAGATTTACAGAAATTGCAAAAATGGTAGAGAGTTCCTATGTTCTTTACCTAGCTTTTCCTTATGTGAACATCTTATTATAGAATATTTGTCAAAACTAAGAAATTAACCCTGGTACAATACTATTATATAAAGTATAGAATTTATTCAGATCTTATCAGTTTTTCTACTAACCCCCTTTTTCTGTTCGAGAATCTGGTAGGATTCTACTTTGCAGTTGTCATGTCACTGTAGTTTTTCCAATTTGTGACCATTTCTCAGCCTTGTCTTCCGTTGACGATTTTGAAGAGTACTGGTCAGTTTTGTAGAATGTTTCTCAGTTTGTGTTTGTCTAATGTTTTCTCATGGCTGGATTCAGCTTAAGCATTATTGAGAAGGATACCACAAAATGAAGTGCAGCATATCAGTGGGTACATGATATCAGTATGTATACTGGTGATGTTGACCTTGATCACTTGACTAAGGAGTTATCTGCCAGGATTCCTAACTTTATTATTTTCCCTTATAAATATACTATTTAATATACTTGGGACTTTGTAATTCTCTTTTCTTAAAATTTTACCCACTCATGTTAGCATTCTTTTTAAATTGGCCTCTTTGTCATTTGATTTTCTGGAGTTAAAAAAAAAACCTAGAAAGTAGCCTTTTAGCAGTTAATAATATGGAAAACACCTTTTCCTTGGTTTGTGAATTGTCTGTTCATGTTGTTAATGTTGACTTCTGAAAAGCAGGCACTTAAATTGCATTTTCTAGCTTTTTGGTGCTTGTGTATAAAGTTATAATTAATTTTTAAAGTTATAATTAATTTTTGTTTATTAATCCTTTATCCAGCCTCATTGCTAAATCCCCTTATTAATTTTAATACTTTGGATATAATTTCCTTTGGATTTTTTCTGTAGGTAATCATATCATTGGTAAACAGATTTGTTTCTTTCATTCAAATCCCTAAAATATTTCTTTTTCAAGTCTTCTTGAACTGGCAACTCATAATTAAAGAAGTGATATTTTCCACATCAGTAAGTAATGTCAGGTCAATTTTGAGTGAAAGAAATAGTAGCAGGCATTTTTTTTCTTGTTCTTGGTTCTTTGATATGTTAATATTAATAACTTTGCTAATGTGGCAGCTGGTTATCAAAGGACTCAGGTGTTTACTTAGGTCCACGACTTTGGGTTTTATTTGGTTGTATTTTACCATCTTCAGTTTTCTTCTTTTCCTTTGGAGTTTCAAGTAAGGAATAGAATACATTTTTTCCAGGCTCGAGAGCATTCATTTGTTTATTTATTCATTCAACCATCTTTTACTGGGCTCTTAAGATGAACAGAGTCTCAGTGTAAGATACAGAAACAAAGAAATGTGTATTCCCTCTAGGATGATTCTCCTCATCTATTAATAAATAAGAGATGTACCTAAAGCATTGTTAGGCAGCTGGAAAGAGGCATGTTCCAGAAAGGAAATAGAACCAAAGGAGAGTAATAGTTCTGAGGAGAGAGATCTGCTCTGGGGGAGGAATGACTCCATAGCCTTGCTGCTATATTCTGTGAAGGTGAATGAGCTTGTTTTGTTTTGTGGGCCTAGTTCAACATGGAAGTCATAAAGGAAGTGCCTTTAAGATAGAGATACATTGCTTAAGGAAGGAGCTGTATAGCCCTTTTATGCTCTAGAACCAGCAGTACCATGTCAGTATGTCATGGATTTGTTGTTCAGTTGCTCAGTTGTGTCCAACTATTTGTGACCCCATGGACTGCAGCACACCAGGCCTCCCTGTCCATCACCAACTCCTGGAGTTTACTCAAACTCATGTCCATTGAGTTGGGGGTGCCATCCAACCATCTCATCCTCTGTCGTCCCCTTTTCCTCCTGCCTTCAATCTTTCCCAGCATCAGGGTCTTTTCTAAGGTGTCAGTTCTTTGCATCAGGTGGCCAAAGTATTCTAGGTTCAGGTTCAGCATCAGTCCTTCCAATGAATATTCAGAACTGATTTCCTTTAGGATTGATGGGTTTGATCTCTTTGTAGTCCAAGGGACTCGCAAGAATCTTCTCCAGCACCACAGTTCAAAAGCAGCGCTCAACCTTCTTTATAGTCCAGCTCTCACATCCATACATGACTACTGGAAAAAATCATAGCTTTGGGTATATGAACCTTTATTGGCAAAGTAATGTCTCTGCTTTTTAATATGCTGTTTAGGTTGGTCATAGCTTTACTTCTAAGGAGCAAGCGTCTTTTAATTTCATGGCTGCAATCACCATCTGCAGTGATTTTAGAGCCAAAGAAAATAAAGGTCTCTCACTGTTTCCATTGTTTCCGCATCTATTTGCCATGAAGTGATGGAACCGGATGCCATAATCTTTGTTTTTTGAATGTTGAGTTTTAAATCAACTTTTTCACTCTCCTCTTTCACTTCCATCAAGAGGCTCTTTAGCTCCTCTTCACTTTGTGCCATAAGGGTGGTCTCATCTGCATATCTGAGGTTATTGATACTTCTCCTGGCAATCTTGATTCCAGCTTGTGGCTCCTCCAGACCGGCATTTCACATGGTGTACTCTGCATAGAAGTTAAGCAGGGTAACAATATACAGCCTTGATGTGCTCCTTTCCCAATTTGGAATCAGTCAGTTGTTCCATGTCTGGTATTAACTGTTGCTTCTTGACCTGCATACAGGTTTCTCAGGAGGGGGTAAGGTAGTCTGGTATTCCCATCTCTTTCAGAATTTTCCACAGTTTGTTGTGATCCACATAGTCAAAGGCTTTAGCATAGTCAATGAAGCAGATGTTTTTCTGGAATTCTCTTGCTAGCAATTTTCGATGATCCAACAGATGTTGGCAATTTGATCTCTCCTTTTCTAAATACAGCTTGAACATCTGGAAGTTCTCGGTTCATGTACTGTTGAAGCCCAGCATAGAGAATTTTGAGCATTACTTTGCTAGCATGTGAAATGAGTACAATTGTGCATTAGTTTGAACATTCTTTGGCATTGCCCTTTTCTGGGATTGGAATGAAAACTGACCTTTTCCAGTCCTGTGGTCACTGCTGAGTTTTCCAAATTTGCTGGCATATTAAGTGTAGCACTTTAACAGCATCATCTGTTAGGATTAGAAATAGCTTAGTTGGAATTCCATTACCTCCGCTAGCTTTGTTCATAGTGATGCTTCCTAAGGCCCACTTGACTTCGCATTCCAGGATGTCTGGTTCTAGGTGCATGATCACACCATTGTGGTTATTTGGGTCATTAAGATCTTTTCTGTACAGTTCTTCTGTGTATTCTTGCCACCTCTTCTTAATATCTTCTGCTTCTGTTAGGTCCATACTGTTTCTGTCCTTTATTGTGCCCATCTGTGTATGTATGAAATATTCCCTTGGTGTCTCCAATTTTCTTGAAGATATCTCTAGTCTTTCCCATTCTATTATTTTCCTCTATTTCTTTCCATGTTCGCTTTGGAAGACTTTATTTCTCCGTACTATTCTTTGGAACTCTGCATTCATATGGGTATATCTTTCCTTTTCTTCCTTGCCTTTTACTTCTCTTCTTTTCTTAGCCCTTTATAAGACCTCCTCAGGCAACCATTTTGCCTTTTTGCATTTCTTTTTCTTGGGAATGGTTTGATCACCCCCTCCTGTACAGTGTCACGAACCTCCATCCATAGTTCTTCAGACACTCTATCAGATCTAATCCCTTGTCTCTATTTGTCACTTGCACTGTATAATTGTAAGGGGTTTGATTTAGGTCATACTTGAGTTTCCTGGTGGTTTTCTCTACTTTCTCCAATCTAAATCTGTATTTTGCACTAAGGCATTCATGATCTGAGCCACAGTCAGCACCTGATCTTGTTTCTGCTGACTGTATAGAGCTTCTCCTTCTTCGGCTGCAAAGAATATAATCAGTCTGATTTCGGTATTGACCATCTGGTGATATCCATTTGTAGAGTCATCTCTCTGTGTTGTTGGAAGACGGTGTTTGCTATGACCAACGAGTTCTCTTGGCAGAACTCTGTTACCCTTTGCCCTGCTTCATTTGGTACACCAAGGCCAAATTTGCCTGTTACTCCAGGTATCTAGGAAATGGCAACCCACTCCAGTGTCCCCGTCCAGGGACGGGGGAGCCTGGTGGGCTGCCGCCTATGGGGTCACACAGAGTCGGACACGACTGAAGTGACTTAGCAGTAGCAGCAGCAGCCAGGTATCTCTTTACTTGAACAACAACAATAAAGTTGGTTTTTAAGAGAATGGGCCAGACATTTTGATGCAACATTGAGTCATATTGTCCTAAAGCAACTGTTTCCATTTTTGCAGACAGTGAATGAAAGACAGAAATTACTTAGAAAGCTGTAATATTTGAGCTCTAACAGATGAAAGTTACTTTCAGTATTCATATAAAATAAAATTTACAACTGAAATAAAAATATAAAACAGATCCTTCTGTAAGAGGAAAATATACAGTGTATAAATCGATTCTCTACTAGATTCTGCTTTTGTTTAGATCCTAAGACATTATGGATTTTAGAGTGACAGCAGAATTCATAAGTAGGCAGCATATGATTCTTTCTGGGGCATCTAAGTTCTGAATGCATCTAAGTTTAATGCTGACCTGTTAGATTTTTATCTCCTGCAAGCTGTTTAGTCTATGCTGCTATCACATATATCTCAAGTGAATATCCATAATAAATTATTTAAATATGGCACTTGAGAAACGTTTTCTGGAACTTAATAAAAATAAATATTAATTACTACTAATAGAAACTTGGATGCACGATACTGGATGCTTGGGGCTGGTGCACTGGGACGACCCAGAGGGATGGTATGGGGAGGGAGGAGGGAGGAGGGTTCAGGATGGGGAACACATGTAAACCTGTGGCGGATTCATTTCGATATTTGGCAAAACCAATACAATATTATAAAGTTTAAAAATAAAATAAAATTTAAAAAAAGAAAAAGAAACTTGAGTCATTGATCGCAGTTGGAGGCCCTAATCAAAATATAATTTCATCTTTATGAGCCATGTTCCAATTTCAATGAACAATTCAAGATTCTTTGGACTTAGAATAGAGCCTGGTGAAAAAAATATTGCCAGAACACAAAGCAAGAATAAAATTAAATGAGATGAAAGATAAAGTGTTTTTTTCTTTAAATGTCAGCAAAGGGCCGATGATTGCTGTGACTTGTTCTGACAAATACTAGGTCCATCATCACCTGCTTGCTTTTGTCCTTTCTTTTCACCTTCTCACCCCAGTGGAAGTGGATACAGCACTCAGCACTAGTCTTTTTTTATTTTATTAATGTTACATTTATTAATATGATACAGTAACATTATATATTGTTATTTTTTAAAACTTAATTTGACAACCAGGAGTCTAATGATTTTGTATTAAACAGCTTCTTACCCAGAATGGCACAACGTATAATACTTTCTAGTATTTTTTATGCAACTTTGCTTTGTTTTTGCAATGGTTTCTTTAGCAGATTTTCACCCAATTCGTGGCCACAGTCATAATTATGCTTATATACGTATCTATAAAGATAGAGCATAGGAAAATACTCTGAGAGCAGAATAAGTACAAAACAAGAAACTATGTTGAAATACATAGAAATAACATATGTGTGCATGATACAGATGGAAAAGTCAGGGCAGATGACTTGGCAAACATTTACAAAACATTTGTTTTCATCCAAACATAAGGCACAATGCAAAAATGTTAGCACTAGTCTTCTTTTGGAAAATTTCTCCCTCTCTTGGTAGACTTGTTTTCACTTAGTAGTCTTTCAGAAAGGGTTTGTGAGAATTATATTCCCTGAGTTCTTGCGTGTTAAAAAACCCCCAAAAACTTCATCTTTAAGTCCACAAACTTCAGTGATAATTTTCTGTATTAGTTTTTCCTGAGACATGGCATACCATGTCTGTAAAATTTCTTTGATTTCAGGGAAATGGTCTTATGATATTTTGGAAAATGCTTTCTGTTTCATATATGTAGTTCCTTCCTTCAGGAGTATAAGTCATGCCAAAATTTGTTCTCCTTCATTTGCCTTTCATATCTGTTTTCCCTATAATCTTTTCACACTCTTTGCATAATACTTTCTAATTTCATTTTTCCCCCACTTCTTTCAGACTTTTCTCTATGAGTCTTATTTTTTCAGATAGTGTCAGTTCTTCATTAATTTTATTTTTCCTTTCTACTTATTTCCTATTTCCTAGACATAGTTAGAAAACTAGAAATCACACTAGTTTTTATTTCCTTTTGTGAAATTTATTTCTTATGCACTTGGATCTTTACTTTGAGCTGTTCTTTAGTGGTGATATTTTCATAAAATTTTTGAGTTCTTGCTAGCATCTCTGGTTGTTAGTAATTTATGTGTCTGCATGCATGTAAACTATGTTTTATTCTTCTCCCATTTCTCTTGCCTCTTTCTTCCTGTTTACATGAAGTATTTTTTTAATAGAACACCTGGAATGGCTCTTCTTCCTGCCTCCCACCCCATCTTTAATGAGTTCTTAGATTTTAGTGTTATATTTTTAAAGTTGGATATTACAAAATGCCTTCTGCTCAGGCATTTAAGCCCTCCATTACAAGCATAAGATAATTAGTTTTGACCACTGCAACCTCACCAAGTAGGAATAGGATGGCCACTGTATTTAAAGGCAGCCTCACAAAAACTGAGACTCTTACCACGTGTCAGAATGTGTTTCTTTTCATATTCTCTAATAAATGCTATATGATCTGCTTTGTTGTTTATGCTTCTCCCAGAAACTGTGTATGCTGTTGGATTATATGTATGGTTAATTATTTTACATGGTATTTAATACTATGGGGAGAATCATGTGAAATTGTGTTTTCTAGGTAAAACATGGTCAAATATATTGGTAATTTCATGTGTCTCAATATATGATTATCTTCTTTACATCATTACTTGCTACCTTTGAATCCTTATTTCTGAATCATCTCTCAGCTGACTTGAATTGCAAATAGTTTTTTTAGAAAATATTTTTTCGCTGTGTCTGGTCTTAGTTGAGGCAGAAATTGTTGACTACAAAATATTGAATGAGATAACATAATAAGCTTGAACAGTATTTGATAAATCTATGGATTATGATGCTTATATAAGCAGGGTGGGTAGAACAAATGAAGACGGTCAAGCCAAACCCAGGTTTAGTGTTTCTTTTAATGGAGAAAGATTACTGCCCTCTCCATCAGAGAAGAGCTCAGCAAACTTCATCTGCCTTCAGCAGGTTGGTGGGTCCTCCTGCCATGGTTCTGTATTGGAGGCTCAGAGTTGGTTGCTGCTGCTGGAAAACTGGCATCCTCTAAGTGTGGTGGCCTGGTTGTCGTTGGTGAGAGGAAGCTCATGTGTGGAGCTCATTTCCTGCTACCAGGTACTTTGTTCTGATGCCAGTTGAGCAAACACTGCAGTGCCTGGGGAAGGGGGTTGGTTGACATTTTCAAGGTAGATCATCTTGCCCCCACAGTGAGAGTCTTATGCTGAGCATTCTCATGGAACACAAATAGCTATACTCTAGGCCCATTTCTCCATGTCTGTCCCTCAGATGTCTTTGTCACCAGTCCTCCAATCTTTCTTCTTTCAGGTCCCTATCCATCTGGCTAAACTTGTAGCCACTGCCCATCAGGCCATCTTTCTTCAGCCAAAGTAGCCCATGGATGTATTGCTTCAAGTTCTACCTGCAGGGAGGAAGTTTCTGCTCCACTGTCTTTTCAGAGACCATCCCTTAGAATGGATATACTACCAGAGTCCACTTATGATTCGTGACAATGAAAGGTCAGTTGGAACTAGGCATCCAAGGTACTCAGACCTTTCTGCATCTTCCTGTATCTTGTATTTCTTAATCTTGTATTTCATGTATATATATATATATATATGAAATATATATCATATAATATATATCTATATATACATATATAGATAAATATATATGGTTTGGTTCTTTTGAGGCTTACTCTTTCTGATAAGTATTCCTACTTTTCATGTAAGAGATTTGGTGAGACTCTGAATTTAATGATGGTAGTGATTTATCACCCTTTGATTTTTGTTTATTTGCTGTCTTAGCCTGGAAGCTGCAATAGACTCAGAAAACTTTTTTGATATACATAGGAAGTCACTGAGTTTCCATCTTAGCCTGAAATTAAGACTTTAGAGGTTGAGCACATAGTTCTTTTGTTTCTATCCTCTTTTCAGGTTTTCCACATCTCTCACTGTTTCTGTGAGCTTTTGGTATCTTTCCAAAAACTTTCTTTTCAAACCAGAGTTAGTTTCTCATGCTTACACCAAGAACCAGACAAACATGTTTGTATTAGGAAATGGGTGTAGAGAACAGAACCTTAGGAACCTGTGAGAATAATTAATTCTTTAAGTGGGTTGGACGTAACTCATGTCCCACTTGATTTTCAAAATACGAATCAGTCTCCAAAATGTCCTTTAAACTTAAAAGGCGTTGACAACAGATTTCCCAGATCCTCAACAGGAACTTCATTCTAGAGAATGAGGATAATACACAGATAATAATGTTGTCATTTTGAAAATTAGTGAGACCTGAGTTTTTAACTATCTGGATCCTTGGTTGCAAAATAAGAGAAAACAACTGTGGTTGAAAAAGGAATTTATTAGAGGGATACTGAAGGGTTCATAGTAACAGTGAGAGTCTTGAATGTCCTGAGAAAGTTATGGGAAGGAAGAAAGGCCAACCTGGAAAGCCAAGAGCAAGGTCTAGCCATTGTCTTTTATCAGGATTAGTTTGGTCACGATGGCAGTGGTTCTTACCACTTGCAAGACAGCATTGCCACTGGGCACTGCTGCCACCACTGCTTTCACTGGCAGCCCTGTAGCCACCACGAATGGGTCCTAAGCACCCCTTTGTCTTTGTGTCACTCTCTTCACATTCAAAGCCTTGAGCTGAAGCAGAGTCTAAGTAGGAAGCTGCTCATTTCTGTAATGGGAATTATACTCCTTTGGCCCACTCACATGCAATGTGGAAGTCTTTCTCATTTGCATTCCTTTTCTTCATTTTCTTGCCTTATGGTTCTTACTGGGACATCTGATACCATGTTTGGTACTATTGGTGAACAGTACCAACCGAACCAAAGAGAGTGAACTTGTTTTCTTCCTGATCTTGAGGAAAGCATTTAGACTTTCTCTGTTAAATTGAAGATGTTCCTGTTCATTACTCATTTGCTGAGTGTTTTGGTCATAAATAGATGTTGAATTTTGTCAAATTTTTTTTTATTCTGTTGAGATGATTGTATGTATTTTTTCATTGTTTGCTAGCTGAGTAATTAAATAGAGTAAATTTTTGAATGTCGGACAGATCTTGAATTATTTGGCCCTTTTATATATTGCTGAACTCTGTTTGCTAATATTTCATAAGAATTTTAAGTCTGTTTTTCATGAGGGATATTGATCTCATGAATCTTTTGTCTCATTTTGGTATCAGAGTAATGCTGGCTTCATAAAACTAGTTAGGAAGTGTTCCGTCCTATTCTATATTCTGAAAGAGTTTGTGTGAAGTTAGTATGAATTCTTTCATAAAGACTTGGTAGCATTCTCCAGTGAAACCATTTGGGCCTGCATTTTGTCTTTGTGGAAATATTTTAAACTATGAATTTGGTTTCTTTAGTAGATGAAGGGATATATAGTGTTGGTATCTCCTTGACTAGTCTTAGGCAGTGTGTGTCTTTCATGGAATTTATCCATTTCATCCAAGTTATTGGATTTATTGGCCTAAAGTCATTTATAATTCCCTTATTATTATTTTAATGCTCAAAAGATCTATAATAATGAAAACTTATTCCTTATTTTTCTTGATCAGCCTCACCAGAAACTTACCTATTTTATTTTCTTTTCAAAGAATCAGCTTTTGATTTTATTGGTTTTCTTTATTATTTATTAGTTTTCTAGTCATTGATTTTTATTTCTTTATTATGTCCTTCCTTCTGCTTACCTGGGATCTAGTTTGCTTTTCTTTTTTCAGTTTTTTAAGATAGAAGTTTAGTTCACTGACTCATTTCTTCTTTTCTAATATGAGCATTTAATGCTGTAAGTTTTCCTCACAGCACTGCTTTAGCTGCATCTCACAAATATTGATATATTGTATTTCATTCAGTTCAAAATATTTTCTAATTCTCTTTTTATTTCTTCATTAACCCATGGGTTATTTAATTTTCATATATTCATGGATCTACCAGATAGCTTTCTTTCATTTTTTTTCCCATGTATTTTTGCTGTCTTTTTGATATGATTTGTGGGAAATCACCACCTAACTTTGAGAAGAGGCACTGGTCTGAGCCACCATTGTATGTGAAATGCCCACAGGCTGCCTCAAGCCTGTGCTGGTGGGCAGGTGTATGTATCAGCAGTGGGCTGCTCTCTCTTGGCTGGCATATGAGAAGTGGGGCCAACCGTTCTACCACCACTGCCATGTTCCAGGATTGAGGCCGAAAATTTGTTAAAAGTCTGCATATAAGGCAACCACGTTCCCAGTCCTCCTATACCACTGTGTACCTATGAACTCTAGTACCCAGGCATCTACCCTCATATAAGGAAACAGAATCTTCTTCAAAGAAATCACGTGGCCCCAGAGAAGGCCCTAACGCCAGAGCTAAACTCCTTGCAGGAATTACTGAAGGTAGATTCCTGGGTCACCCTGGTGGATGAATAGACCTATGCAGTGGAGGAGGTAGCCAACTCTGGTCTCCTCAACACTCTCAACAAAGGCAGCTGATTTAAGACTCATTTCGTATTTCCTATTGACTATCAGCATTCACCACTTAACTTTAGACTTGGCTGTATGTGGCATGCCAGTACTTACAAGAATGGAGGGTTATCAGTTTTGATGTTTGTGTAGATGACTCACAGATAAAGAGTAAGATCAGCCTTCTAAAAGATGGAACCCTACTCATAGTGACAGGACTGTCCTGTTCAATACAGTCTTACTTTTAATGGTCCAGGACCCTAAAATGTGAATGATCATTTGCTGGGTGACTGGATTAAAGATAACTTCAGTTTTCTTCTTGGTATATTTCTATCTTTTCTATTAATAACTTCTCTAAAGTGAATATATATAGCTTTTGTGTTCAGACAAAACGTCTTAAACCATTAAGGCAAAAATTAGTAGTTGTGAAATAAATGAAAACATCAGATCTGATTTAGTGAGCATGACGTAAGGTATAATCAGTGTGAAACTAGTGATTTAACAGCAAACTGGGTTGATCAGAATTGTCTCTAAAGGTGTTTACAAGAGAAGTAATTGACAAAAGCTTTCACTTCTCCACGAAGAACAACTGCAGGAGTCCCACAGAGGGTTGTCTGGCCCTTCTCCGTGGGTCAGCATTCCTGAGGAAAGGTAACAGTACACTGTAATCATGGCATTAACAAGACAAGAGTATCCTAAGCTCTTCGGCTTGGCCCCCTGTTCATTCACTGGTGATGGTGTTCCTGCCGGGGGAGGGGCAGGAGAGTTCGAAAGACAACCTTAACTTGAGAGAGGAGACAGGTTGCCCACGTTCCATTACTAACACAGTCTTTCCTGTCCATCCCGTACACAGGCAGCTGGCAAAGAGTCTTGGACAGGCTGGTGAAATTGAGCCTGAAACAGAAGGGATACTTACAGAATATGGTGTGGATTTCTCTGATTTCTCTTCAGAAGTTTTAGAATGCCTCCCTCAGGGCCTGCCTTGGACAATACCACCAGAGGAATTCAGCAGGAGAAGAGATTTAAGGTAAATATCTGAAACCCTTTAAAAAATGACACGTTTTCTACCTTTCTGTCTTCTGACTTAACTTTCTGAGGAGCTGGCCTCAGATGTTGCCATCTTTCCACCAACGCTCAAGTTCCGTACAATTGAAACTCAAGTGCTCTGTACCAGAGGTTGACCAGTCATGCCTTGTGAGCTAAACCTAGCCTATTGCCTGTTTACTTACAGCCTGTGAGCTAAGAAGGCTTCCTAGGTGGCTCAGTGGTAAACAATCCATCTGCCAATGCAGGAGACACCAGAGACGTGGGTTCCATCCCTGGGTCGGGAAGATCCCCTAGAGAAGGAAATGGCAACCCACTCCAGTATTCTTGCCTGGAAAATCCCATGGACAGAGGATCTTGTTAAGCCACAGCCCATGGAGTTGCAAAGAGTCAGACGTGACTGAGCACACTTGCATGCACTTGTGAGCTAAGAATGGTTTTTATATTTTTTCATGGTTGCAAAAAATTAAAACAATAATTTTTTATGAAAATTATATAAAATTCAAATTTCAGCATTCATAAAGTTGTGCTGAAACTTAGCCATGCTTATTTGATTATATATTGTCTTTGGCTGTTTTTTTGCAATACAATAGCAGGGTTGAATAGTTGCAACAGAGGCCATATGGCCTGCAAAGCCTAAGATATTTGCTGTCTAGCCCTTTATTGAAAATGTGTGCTGACTCTTCTAGACCATTCTAATTTCAACAGGTACAGTTGCCACCTTCTTTTCTCATTGCTAAGCCCCATAGGTCTGGTCCAATAAAGACAGTGTTATCTTGTTAGAAGTGCCCTCCTTTAAGTGGGCCTCTTCAGACACAGAGCAAAGGATTCAAAACTTCTGTGCTTGGAGCTTCATTTTAAAGCTTTACTTTTAGGTCTGGAATTTGTTGGAAAGTACTTTTGTGGTATTTTTTTTTAACAACATCTTCTTTGAAGATGTTTCTTCATTGTGGGATGTTAGTTCTTTTCTGATATTTCTCTTCAGAATTTGGTTTCAGTGCTGGCATTCATTTTGGATGCCACATGGAGATATTCAGAACCAAGAAACTTTTCATACAACCCACTGAGGCCGTGGAAGGTTTTTTGCTAAGGTCATCCCGTGTCAGAGTCTTTTCCACCACCACACTTGCTCGCTTCATGCAGCTGAACTTATGGTACCTTAAGCTTGTGGTGCCCATTACTCCACCTAGTTTGAGAATCCTCCTTTCCGGCTCCCTCTCGCTTTTGTATCTTTTAGGAATTTACTTTTTTTTTTTTTTCCTTTTCTTGCCAAGGGTAGGCAAGGAAAAGGAGTTGATGGTTCCCTTTCCTACTTGTTAGTGACTCAGATGGAACACACATTATATTTGAAGTCAGTTAACTCAAGTTGCTTTCTTGGCTTTCAGCAGTAACCATTGTTCATAGAACTGCTTCTGGTCAGTTATCTTGTCAAGGGTTTTGGGATCCTGAGGCCATAATCTTATTCTCTCTGAATCTTCATATTCTCATATATAAATGGAGGGACTTGTTTTCTGAGATCTTTTCCTAAATCTAGGAATCTATTAAAAAATTAATAAGAAAAAGATAGAATGGATGACTGAATTTTGTTGTTTGAAGTGTAAGTTAGTAGAGCTATTCCTCCGTAGCTATCGACATTTTAAATGTACCTACCCTTTCAATTCATGCTATTCAAGGAAGTATATTAGGGCACATGTACTTGAATGTTTGTTGCTACCTTATTATAAAAGTGACACTGCTGATGTCCGCTAGTAAAGGAATGGTTACATAACCTATGTCATATCAGTAAGCTAGCATTCTCTGTCACTGTGAAAAAGAAGCTAGACCCATGTGGACTTTCCTAAAAGAATGGCTTATTGCAAAGTGAAAGAAGCAAGTTTCAGAACAGTAAGAATATGAGCCTAGTTTTTAAAACTATGTAAAGGTATATGTATAATATACATGTATACATGAAAGTATATATATATATATTTTAAAAAGTCCCGGAAGGAGACACAGCAAACTGCTAACAGTGATTATTGTGCATGGACTCAGTGAAGTGGTAAGAGGCATGGAGGCAGTATTTTACTTTTCATTTTATAAATTGCTCTATTATTCAAGTTATTTAAACAAATAACCTTTATAACTTTTTAAAATTATGAATGGAAATATCAGAAGAGAGAGGTGCTCAATCTTTCCAAGCCTGACTCCTAGTGTGCAGGTAAATAATAAGTCATGCCAGTAGTCCCTGCAGCCAGTATTGCTCAGTTCCCCTCTCATGGCCCCACATTACCTTTTTCTTCTGCCCCTGTTACCTTCTGAGTTAGACCACAGACTGGGAGGTCTTGCTCTGCAGAAGGCTTCTGTTAAAATATACCTATGTGTCCTGCACAAGGATCCAAAGATTCAGGGAGCCTGTGGGATGCTCTCTGCTGTTAGCATAGTAACAGGGATTTTTTTTTTCACTTTTGTAAATATCATTTTTGCCTATCACTATCTATTTTTTTTTTTTTTTAATTTTATTTTATTTTTAAACTTTACATAATTGTATTAGTTTTGCCAAATATCACTCTTTTTTTAAATTTTTTTTTATTTATTTATTTTAATTTGGAGGATAATTACTTAACAGTAGTGTGATGGTTTTTGCCATACATCAACATGAATTGTTACAGGTATACATGTGTCCCCCATCCGAACCCCCTCCCACCTCCCTTCCCACCCTATCCCTCTGGATTGTCCCAGAGCACCAGCTTTGGGTGCCCCGCTTCATGCATCGAACTTGCAATGGTCATCTGTTTTACATATGGTAATATACATGTTTCAGTGCTATTCTCTGAAATCATCTCACCCTTGCCTTCTCCCACTGAGTCCAAAAGTTTGTTCTTTATGTCAGTAACAGGTTTTTTTTTTTTTAAAAAAACACTTTAATTTCTAGGAGCTGTTTTCCTGTCCATTATCCTCTAGAATTATTTTTCTAAAATTCAAATCATTCTTTTGTTTC
Organism: Bos mutus; assembly: GCF_027580195.1. NCBI lineage: Eukaryota > Metazoa > Chordata > Mammalia > Artiodactyla > Bovidae > Bos > Bos mutus. The sequence continues at coordinate 16,062,996 of NC_091618.1, read as the reverse complement.
TACTCCTTTGGCTTAAAATCTTTCACCTGCTTCCTGATGCCTAAAGTGGTAACCTCTAAACTTTGTTGGACATGCATTTCCTGTAACTTCTGTGCCTTTATTCTAAAATTACAAGTGTACATACTACTTCACTAATTTATTATGTGTTATTAACATACATAAAAGTGGAAAAATAAGAATGAAACAAATTTTAATGTATTTTATTTTACTTTAAAATGGTAGAGAAAGATGTTCATATTATCATTAATCTTTTGGTGAAAGCAATGTGATTGAATATTTTAATTTTTTATTTTGCTTGAGCAACTTGCAATATGGAAATACAAAGGTCTGCTGCTAAATCGCTTCAGTCGTGTCCAACTCTGTGCGATCCCATAGACGGCAGCCCACCAGGCTCCACCGTCCCTGGGATTCTCCAGGCAAGAACACTGGAGTGGGTTGCCATTTCCTTCTCCAATGCATGAAAGTGAAAAATAAAAGTCAAGTCGCTCAGTCGTGTCCGACTCTTTGCGACCCCATGGACTGCAGCCTACCAGGCTCCTCCGTCCATGGGATTTTCCAGGCAAGAGTACTGGAGTGGGGTGCCATTGCCTTCTCCACAAAGGTCTGAGTGTATTTTGTATTTTGATACTTAGTTTTGGTTTTAATGGTTATCATAACTGAAAAAGATGCCTCATATCTTAGGAAGAAATGAGTTGAACTCACTAAATCATTTTTCAATCCTATTCACTGATCATATTCAGATTCATTTTGAAATCAGTCCTTTCTTTTGAACAAATTGAAAGGTGCTACATTTTTAGAGTTTTTAAAAATGGTTTCATTATCTTCAATTATTTTTCAGTTGGCATCTTTAAAAACTAGTTATAAAATTACGTGAGAAAATTTAAGTGTACGGATATGAGCAGTTTGGTAGCTTATAAGATTAGGTCATTTTAGGTCCCCAAATTGTATAATAATGAAACATTTCAAAACATCCAATTTTAGAATTTTATATTAAAAACTTGAGTTTCTTGTTTTATTTTGCTTTCAAAAAGCAATAACTTTTAAAAATCATTGTTAAAAGATCACATTTACTTGAAGGGACAGATTAAGTGTATTTTTTTTTTCTAAGTATCTGCTAGGGAACATATGATTGACAGTCATTGTTTTGGAATCATAATGTGGCTGATGATGAATTCATGTTACGAGCAGAAGAAAATGTCAACTTTGCTATTTTCATGGTATTACTATTATTAGTTTAATATTATCTTCAATCTGGATTTTTGCAATAGTCTTTTTTTAGCCACGTACCTATTTTGTAAGGATTAACTTCGCTAAAACCATAAATCCATGGTACTGGGCATGTATAATTACCCACTGTTCATAGTTGGCTGAAAATAAAAGAACCAACAAACGTGCCAATATCATTGCCTTTTGTGTTCTGGAACACCTGAGGTTCACCTCATTTACCACCTGATCCACACATCTTGTGAGTATGCCAGGGTTAATTCATGTGTGTATGTAGCCACAGTAAATAATTTCTCATTTTTTTACAATAAAAAATAGAGAAGTACTTAGTATGCTGAAGCGTTTGGATCTTATTACCTTTTCCTCTCTTTGATTGGTCTTGTAATAAATTTATTTCATTTTTCTATCAACAAATATTTATCGAACACCATCCACAGGCAGTAGAAATTCAACATAAGTAAAAGTAGATGATGGTTTCTGTTCTTGTGGAACTCTGTCTTGGAGCAATAGTCAAATATGGAATTATAATGGACGAGAGATACTTGGTACAAGAATTTATAATACTCTTATTTATTTTGCTCAGAGGTTCAGTGCCCTCAAAGAGGTTTTGCCAATATTTTTCTAGGAAAGTCAAAAGAACTAGGACTGAATCCTAATATACCCTAAGAAACATGCTATGAATAAATAATACATATTCTGTAAACTCCTAAATCAAACTTTTTTTCTTTTCCTCTCTTCTTCTCTCTATGGTGGTTTAGTCGCTAAATTGTGTCTGACTCTTGCAACTCCATGGACTGTAGCCCACCAGGCTCCTCTGTCCATGGGATTCTCCAGGCAAGAGTACTGGAGCGGTTTGCCATTTCTTTCTCCAGGGGATCTTGCCGACCCAGGAATCAAACCCGGGTCTCCTGCATTGCACGCACTCTTTACCAACTGAGCTATGAGGGAAGCCTCTTGTGTTTACATATATATATATATTTTAATATATATATTATATATATATATATAAATATATAAAATATATATGTACATATAATATATACCAAGTATACTAAATCAGTCACTGGAAATGCAAGGCAAGTAAGGCCCAGCCCTTGTTCTTCATGACTTTACTGTTCACAGGAAGGCAGATTTATACTCAGATAAATTATAGCAGAGAATAGCAAGTCCTATAATATCCGTATGAACAAATTTCCAATGTCATTGGTGCTAGAGCTGAGATCTGAGAAATGAGCAGGCATTTCTAGAACTAGAGTGACTAAGTAGTCTTCAGTTTAGTGGCAGGCTATGGCTGCAGAAAGGGTAGGGTGTTCCCTTAAGCCTTACAGATCTACTGTAACAGGGCTCACAGCTCCTATGGTTTTGATGGCTTCTTGACCCCCTCTGCTGGGCCGCCCTGCCGTGGAGCCTGTGATGTTGCCCTGGCTCTAGCTATGTAAGGACTTCTACATACCCGTTTAGGTTTGGTATTTGAACAATTATATTTGGAACAGAAAAGTTCCATCAATCTTTAAACCTCATAATCCAATTATGTCAGTAAAATTCCAGTTTTTTAGTCCAGTGGAATTGGGGTAATATTTTGCAAACTGAAGTTGAGAGAAATAGTGTTTATTTTGAAAAGAAAAATGGTTGGTTAGCAATTTTCAAGAAGGAAGGCTGGTGTGAACTCCTAGGAGGAATCTGGCCCTTCTGATTGGGAGCACCATTTTTCTGGACCTTGGGCTTCAGTCTCTGGAGAATTGGTGCTTGCATGGCCTAACCTGCAGCTCTCCTTAGCAGGGCATTTGAGGTTAAAAAAAAAAAAAAAAAAAAGGAACGCCAATACTGCAAGCCTTTGGGGATCAGGAGGAGAATATATCCAAGGAAACTGCTTAAAGGGGGTTGCACCAGAAGCCCAAGAAACCCCAAGGTTATTTCTGAGACTGGCTCCAATTATTTCCAATTTCATTCATATTGTTTTGCTTCCTTTGTTGCTAAACTGAAACCAAAGCTTAAAAGCTCCATTAAAGTAGAAAGTGAAAACCTAAATTATTGGAGGGGGAAAATACCATGCTAAACTGATTTTTATACTTCAGTAGTATTGTAGAAGTTTGGATCATGTCACTTTTCAGTAAAACTATGAGCTTCCTTTAAGTAGAGGTGATTTCTATAGTTTTTCACAGCAGAACTTGTAGATATCTATTTCTTTACTATTCCCTCAATAAAAAGGAAGCCCAGTGACCTCCACTGGACCATTACAAATGCAAAACTTGGCACTTAAAATTGCTTGCTCTAAATTTTCCAATTGCTTTCCCCCCTCCCTTTTTTTTTTTTTTCCCATTTAATGTCGTTCTGCCAACTAGTGATTTTATTATTATAAACAGGACATTGTATTCACTTTTAAGAAGAAATATGAAGCTGGAGGTAAAATTACAAACTGCACCTTCTCAGCTGCCAAAATAGAAAACAATGAGCTAAAAATACTGATCACAGAAAGGGTGTTGTGGTGAGAAATATTGAAATATCTTCAGGATGGAACTGTTCCAGATAGACAGAAATTTCCTCTCACTCCAGGTAAAACCAACCTTGAAATAGCAACTTGAAAGGAGAGACATATAATACTAACCTCTTTCAGGTCAAGCCTCTTGTGGGAAAGCTTTCAAACATAACTAACATTAAATGACTAATGATCTTGCTGTTTATCAGGAAGTCCAGTCTGATTAAATTGCCATTTAGAAAAGGTCCCTCTGGTGAGGGAGTGTGGCAGTGTAGAAGGAGCACTGGAAGTTAGGGACTAGCTGGGTGACCTTGGGAAAATTAATTACATTTGGGGAGACAGTGAACACAGATGAAACTGAAGTTTCATCTTTGGTAAAATGGATTATTTGACCAACTTAGGTTTTCCAAAAGATGTTGGTAGGCTGCAAGTTCTTTGGGATTTTAATATGTGCTATGGAGAAAAAAGATTCCGTGGCCATCCTGTTTCGGAAAACGTTGGGTTAATACATTTCTTACAGCACTTTTTTGTGGATCATCTCATGAAACTAGTGTTCCTTAGTATACACTATGAAATTGCTAAACTAAATATTTCACAACGTAATAGGTCTAATGGTGTGTGACTGTGTTTGGGATGTCCTTTCTGAATTATTCAGAGCAAAATTCTTGGCTTTGAAAGAAAGTGGTATTCCACTGGTGATTATCTGCCACATTTATCTGACAAATATTGACTGTGCTTCTCTGTGGGCAACAGAAGGAATTCAAGAACTGTGCTTTAAATTAAAGCATAGTCTTTAAAGCATTCTCAGCTCTTCCATTGCCAAGGGAACCCCTTCTTTTCTTGCCTGGTGGGAAGCAAAGTTTAATTGTATTAGTTGCTTAGTTGTCTCCGACTGTTGCAACCCTATGGACTGTAGCCTGCCAGGCTCCTCTGTCCGCGGAATTTCCCAGGTGAGAATACTGGAGTGGATTGCCTTTTCCTTCTCCAGGGCATCTTCCTGACCCAGGGATTGAACCTGGGTCTCCTGCATCGCAGGTAGACGCTTTACCGTCTAAACCACCAGGAAGTCTGGGGGAAGCTGTCATTGTCATTTGAAACAGCAATGCTATTCCCTTCATATAAATCCCAACTCACTGTTTATGAAAATACAAGAAACTCATAGATAGTAACAAAGATGAATGGGTCTGAAAGTAGATCCACAAGTGGATATTCTTAACTATAAGTACTTGAGTAGTTTGTTAACATAAAATTTATATTGATAAGTAGCACTAAATCTCAAAGAAAATAAATAGCCAAAGATTAGTAGATTTTATCTGAACAGGTAGAAAAATGCCTGTTGACAGAGAAGACAGTATTTGAACTTATACTCAGAAATAATTTTGTACCATTTTGCAAATATGAATGCATAGCAAAGATGATTAATTTCTATATATTCTAAATACATGAGATTTGTTTGGAAGTTATACTGTAATGATTAAAAAAAACTTATTTTTATGTGGGTGGCTGAGGATTTAGAGTAAACTAGTAGGATTTAGAGATAACTAAATGTCAGAGTGGCAAAGTCTCTGAAATGTTTTTTATGTTGAGATATTCAAATACCATAAAATTCATCTTTTTAATGTACAATTTGACAATTTCTTGGACATTCTTAAAATTATGCAACCATCACCACTAATTTCAGAACATTTTCACCCCTCGCAAAAGAAATCCTAGACTTACTGGCAGTCGGTTCCTGTTCCCTCTCCACCCTAGGTCCTAGCAACAGTTAATCTACATTCTGTCTCTATGAATTTCCCTATTCTGGACATTTCATATAAGTAGATTCATGTAATAAGTGGCCTTTGTATCTGGCTTCTTTTACTTGGCATAATGTTTTCAAGGTTCACCCGTCCTGTAGCATGTGTCAATATTTCAACCCTTTTTATGGCTGAATAGTATTCCATTGTATGGATATACCACATTTTGTTTACCCATTTGTTAATGGACATTTAGGGTGTTTCTAGTTTTTAACTGTTATAAATAATGCTGCTGTAAATATTTGTGTACAGATTTTTGTGTGGACCTATGTTTTCAATTCTTTTGAGTGTATACCTAGGAGTGGAATTGCTGGTTCATATAGTCACTTTATATTTAACCTTTTGAGTAACTCAACTTTTTTCCAAAGTGACTGCACAGCTTTACATTCCTACTAGCGGTCTGTGAGTGTCCTAATTGCTCCATGTTTTCACCAACACTTGTTATCTGTATTCACAATTACAGTGATTCTTACAGGTATGGAATAGTAGCTCTTTGACAGTATCTTGCTGATAACATTCACTGGGTGGATTGATTCTATTATCATTATAAACTGTCCTTTTTGTCTCTAGTAACAGTTTTTATCTTGAAATCTATTTTGCTATTAGTTTAGGTACTCTGCTCTTTTTGATTATTGTTTGCATGCTGTATCTATAATCAAAAAGGTATACCTATATCTCTTCCATTTTAAATGATATAAATGAGAAATAGATTTAAGGGACTAGATCTGATAGACAGAGTGCCTGATATACTATGGACGGAGGTTCGTAACACTGTACAGGAGACAGGAATCAAGACCATCCCCAAGAAGAAGAAATGCAAAAAAGCAAAATGGCTGTCTGAGGAAGCCTTACAAATAGCTGTGAAAAGAAGAGAACCCAAAAGCAAAGGAGAAAAAGAAAGATATACTCATTTGAATGCAGAGTTCCAAAGAATAGCACGGAGAGATAAGAAAGCCTTCCTCTGTGATCAATGCAAAGAAATAGAGGAAAACAACAGAATGGGAAAGACTAGAGATCTCTTCAAGAAAATCAGAGAAACCAGAGTAACATTTCATGCAAAAATGGGATCAATAAAGGACAGAAATGGTAGGGACCTAACAGAAGCAGAAGATATTAAGAGGTGCCAAGAATACACAGAAGAACTGTACAAAAAAAATCTTCACGACCCAGATAATCACGGTAGTGTGATCACTCACACTCACCTAGAGCCAGACATCCTGGAAAGTGAAGTCAAGTGGGCCTTAGGAGGCATCACTATGAACAAAGCTAGTAGAAGTGATGGAATTCCAGTTGAGTTATTTCAAATCCTAAAAGATGATGCTGTGAAAGTGCTGCACTCAATATGGCAGCAAATTTGGAAAACTCAGCAGTGGCCATAGGACTGGAAAAGGTCAGTTTTCATTCCAATCCCAAAGAAAGGCAATGCCAAAGAAACTCAAACTACCACACAATTGCACTCATCTCACATGCTAGTAAAGTAATGCTCAAAATTATCCAAATCAGGCTTCAGCAATACGTGAATTGTGAAGTTCCAGATGTTCAAGCTGGTTTTACAAAAGGCAGGAACCAGAGATCAAATTGCCAACATTCACTGGATCATTGACAAACCAGAAAGAGAGTTCCAGAAAAACATCTATTTCTGCTTTATTGACTATGCCAAAGCCTTTGACTGTGTGGATCACAATAAACTGTGGATAAGTCTGAAATAGATGGGAATACCAGACCACCTGACCTGCCTCTTGAGAAACCTGTACGCAGGCCAGGAAGCAACAGTTAGAACTGGACATGAACAACAGACTGGTTCCAAATAGGAAAGAAGTACATCAAGGCTGTATATTGTTACCCTGCTTACTTATATGCAGAGTACATCATGAGAAATGCTGGCCTGAAAGAAGCACAAGCTGGAATCAAGATTGCTGGGAAAGAAATCAGTAACCTCAGATATGCAGATGACACCACCCTCATGGCAGAAAGTGAAGAGGAACTAATGAGCCTCTTGATGAACGTGAAAGAGGAGAGTGAAAAAGTTGGCTTAAAACTCAACATTCAGAAAACTAAGATCATGGCATCCGGTCTCATCACTTCATGGCAAGTAGATGGGGAAACAGTGGAAACAGTGGCTGACTTTATTTTTTGGGGCTCCAAAATCACTGCAGATGGTGATTGCAGCTATGAAATTAAAAGACGCTTACTCCTTGGAAGGAAAGTTATGACCAACTTAGACAGCATATTAAAAAGCAAAGACATTGCTTTGTCAACAAAGATCCGTCTAGTCAAGACTATGGTTTTTCCAGTAGTCATGTATGGATGTGAGAGTTGGACTATAAAGAAAGCTGAGCACTGAAGAACTGATGCCTTTGAACTGTGGTGTTGGAGAAGACTCTTGAGAGTCCCTTGGATTGCAAGGAGATCCAACCAGTCCATCCTAAAGGAGATCAGTCCTGGCTGTTCATTGGAAGGACTGATGTTGAAGCTGAAACTCCAATACTTTGGCCACCTGATGCGAAGAGCTGACTCATTTGAAAAGACCCTGATGCTGGGAAAGATTGAGGGCAGGAGGAGAAGGGGATGACAGAGGAAGAGATAGTTGGATGGCATCACTGACTCAATGGACATGGGTTTGGGTGGACTCTGGGAGTTGGTGATGGACAGGGAGGCCTGGCGTGTTGCGGTTCATGGGGTTGCAAAGAGTGGGACACGACTGAGCGACTGAACTGAACTAATGTGTGAACTCTGAAAATCACCTTCCTATCTCCCTAAGGTTTGTTATTGTTACTGTTTTTATTGCCCTTGTGACTTCACTGAACTAATTCTAATTGTGTAGAGTCTGTATTCTTTGTTGTGTGAAGTCACTAAAATTTCTGCTTTGCTAGCTTAATGGTCAGCTAATGAATGAACGGAGATTTTCTTAAATGCTTTGAACCAATGGTCTCCTAGCCTTTGCTGAGAGCCTCTGTGCATATACTGATTGGGTCATACCTCCAATGTTCAAACATGCACTTTACAGCTCTGCCTTAGTCTTCACTTCCTGCTGTGCAGAGCTTCAAGGTCAACCAGAGGTGAGAGCTTAAGTCCTTTTCTGGTGTCTGTTGGCATGTACGCAGCCTTATGCATGTATGCAGCTGTCTCAACCCCCAGGAATATGTCAAGTCTTTGCAAAGGCCCCTGGGGACTCCTTTAACTTTTTTGGTCAGCTTCTTATTTTCCAGCTGTTACTGCTATCTCAGAAATCTGTGATGTTAAATAATTGCTGCTGACTGTTTTTAGCAAGCACCCCTGAGGCTATAAGGCTTTTTGCATAGGAGTTAGGTATGAGTCAGGTCAAAGTAACATGAATGGGGTTTTTCAGAGAACTGCCAGACAACTTCCATAATGACAAGAATGCAGATTTTGGTGAGCTTCTGAACCTGCTGTGTCCCCTCCAGTGGCTGCTAGGCTGTTGGTTTTCACCAGAATTAGAAAGCTGTTGGTTTTCAAGGCCACCTCAGAGCTGGGGAGTGGGCCGTGAGAATTAAGGCAAGTAAAAAACGCACAGAGCTCACTATTCTAATTGAAATTCATCTATTTCTCTTGAATAAATGTACATCAGATTTTTATAGGCCTCTGGTTAATTTCTGGAATTATGAAAAGGTTCATTTTAACCATTCCACCGGTGTTACTAATGCCTGTGTGGAGAGGTCCATACTCTGCCAGTCCCACTGCCGTCATTCTCAAGGCTCTTCACTTTTTCATGCCAGGGATGGGGCTAAAAGGAGACAACTTCCAGCAGAAAGTTTTGAGAAAGAAGCAAACCCGCACTGAAGATAATAGTGAGAAGAGAAAGAATTTGAAAATAAGGGCCATGAGAAGTAAATAATTGTATGGGCAAATCATTCTTAAGATTTAGAAATGTTGGACAGCTTGACATCCACATCAGTGGCGTGAAATTAACAACTTTATTGATAATAGGAAAAGAGGGGGATAAATGTCTTAGCTTTCTATGAGGTATCTTGTTCTGTACTTAACCCTTCATCTTTCCCCAAAGATCTTACTCTGCTAGTTCTGTCTCTTGCCCTTGCCCTGTACTGCATTTCATCCACTTTTCAGGACCCATCTTCACTACTGTGAATCTTTTGACATCTCACTCTGAAAGTATTAGTCATGCCCCGTTCTTCTTTCCCTTGACCATTTGTTCATACCTATGTTATAACACTTGCCATATTGTATTTCTAATTTACCTGTGTACAGCTCTCTCTTTCTGATGGAGAGCAGTGTCCTCAAGAACAAGGACTAGATCTTTCTGTTTCTAGAAACTAATTGGTATATAGTAAATCATATATGTATATATATGTATAAGATAAGGGAGAAAAAGACAAAAAGGGTTTTATTTAGAAGTTTGCAGAATGTGTTAATGTATTCAGAACTGAACTGAATGTGTTTTTAAGCAACAGTAGGAATCATTCCTATTTCTTTTTGATATTCCTAGGCAAAAATATAGATAAAACACGGTGCAGTGCCTTCAAAAAAGAAGTTGTTAAGATGTTTTCCTATCTGATTTTCACACTAAAGAGTAAAGTGTTAAAATTACTGTAATAAAATACGGCACAACTTATATTTCTGACAAAGATGGAGTAAACGCATTCTTTCCTGGCTCTTTGTATTAACAGCTGTAAACGTGGAGCATAACACAACAAACACGTGTAGGAAGATTCTGAAGGAAGGGGAAGAGAAGGTGGATTGCCTAGGGGGGTCTCAGGACTCGAGGGCCAGCATGACAGTGATCCCCTGGTTTTCTTATTGTCTCCTACAAATCCTAAATAGGGTACTGTGGAAATTGCCAACCTAGAATGGCCAAAAAGCACAGGAAAAGTGGTCTCCAAGAGAAACCTTTCTCTTCTAGCCAAAAGACCAAGAAAAGGATAGTCTAAAACAGAAAAGCTTTTAAGCAGTGCTCACCATACTCCAACCAAATGCCAGTGGAAAAGACACACACACACACACACACATACACACACCGTGGTTTCTGTGGGCCTGGGCACAGTGTTCACAGTCTACACCCCACCCCATCCTATCTCATGAAATCACGCAGCAGTGCTCCAATTGCTCCCTCCCTCCACCCCACTTGGTGATGTCTCTGGAGCCATGCAGGGACTTAATCTTCCATTCTGCCTGCCACATTGCAGGTGACACTGATTCCTGCTTAGGGAGATGTCTGTGGATCTGAGCAGGGGACTAATCTTCCCTCCCCTGCCCAGGAGAAGTGGTTGGCGGTGCTCTAGTTCCCCTGCCAGAGTGGTGTCAGTGAAACTAAGCATGAAGCCGTTCTTCCTTCCCCTCCTAAGTAGAAGCAGGCATGCTCCAATTCCCTAACTGCGATAGTGTCACTGGGGCCAAGCAGAGAGCTCACCTGTTCCCATCCAGTGGAAGCAGACTTTTCTGTTTCCCCTGCATGGGTAGAACTGACAGAATCAAGAGTGGAACTGACCTTCCATCCGCTCTCCAGTAAAAGGAAGCATTTTCCCACTGTCCCCTGAGAGCAGTACCAGCAGCTTCCAGTGATGAGATGAGCCTCCATTCCTGCCTGGCAGCAAAGAGACTATTGGTCAGGGCCGCTTACCATAACATCCTTGCCTGGTGTCAGTGGAGCTCAGGGCAAGCTGAGCCTCTGCCTTCTGCCAGCATAAACAACGTGGTGAGAGAGGGATATTTAGCACTTAACCTGCTTCCCTCTCCTTGTGTCAACAGGGATTTGAACTTGTGCCCCCAAATTATAGTGACAAAGTAGTATACACCAGACTTTAGCTTTTCCTATTCCTGATGGCAGTGGGGCTTAGTGGGGAACTAAGCTTATACCCAGCTAATAATGGTTGATAACTTCCCGAATTTGGCCAAAGACAAGCCCACAGATTCGGTAAGCTCTGCATACCTATAAAGAAAAGCACGTTCCTCCTTTGTGTCTTCTGCTCTCCGTGCTTGCGTGCCTCTGACACCAGATGTGTGTAGGAGTAAGTCTTCGTCACCTTTGGTCAGGCAAAGGAAAAGTGATCACAGAAAAAAACAGATTAACTAGGATAGCTATGGTCAAAAATACAGATAACAAGTGTTAATGAGGGTGCAGAGAAATTGAAATCCTCACAGATTGCTGGTGTGAATGTAAAATGATGTAGCCACTTTGGAAAACTGTTTGGCAGTTCCTCAAAGGGTTAAACATAGAGGTAATGAGCCACCAATTTGGCTGTTAAAGAATTAGAAACATATGCACCCAAAAAGTTAAATGTGGATGGATGTTCATAACAGCATCTCCTTAATAGCCAAAAGATGGAAACAACCTAAATGCCCGTCAGCTGTAAACAGGTTAACACTACGTGGTGCATTCATTCATTGGAATATTTTTTGGCCGTGAAAAGAAATGAAGTACAGATACATGCTGCAACATGGATGAAACTTGAAGACATAATGCCAAGCTAAAGGAACCAGACATAAAAGGTCGCATGGTGTCCTACAGATAAGAGTCACATGGTGTTGGCTAGGGGCTACAGGGAAGGGGAGATGTGGAGTAAGTGCTAATGGGTACGGAGTTTCTATTTTGGGTGATGAAAATATTATGAGGGTAGGTAAGGGAAATGATTCTGTAACTCTGAAGTGTCCATGTGATTATTTCCAATTAGCAGTAATCATGCCTTGAATAAACCTCACTGGTTGCAGTACTACAGCTGTGCAAAGCTTGAATTGTATATTTTAAAGGGTGAATTTTATGGTGTGTGAATTATCAGATCAGATCAGATCAGTCGCTCAGTCATGTCTGACTCTTTGCGACCCCATGAATCGCAGCACACCAGACCTCCCTGTCCATCACCAACTCCCGGAGTTCACTGAGACTCACGTCCATCAAGTCAGTGATGCCATCCAGCCATCTCATCCTCTGTCGTTCCCTTTTCCTCCTGCCCCCAATCCCTCCCAGCATCAGGGTCTTTTCCAATGAATCATCAACTCTTCGCATGAGGTGGCCAAATAAAATTATTATTAAGGGCTTCCCTGGTGGCTCAGTGGTAAAGAATCAGCCTGCCAATGCAGGAGACATGGGTTCAATCCCTGGTCTGGGAGGATCCCACGTGCTGCGGAGCAACTAAACCTATGCACCTCAACTATTGAGCGTGTGCTCTAGAACCCGGGAACCACAACTACTGAACCTTCTTACTGCAACTGCTGAAACCTATGTTCTAGAGCTCATGCTCACAGCAATGAGAAGCCTGCATGCCACAACTCAAGAAAAGTTTGGGCAGCAATGAAGACCCAGCACAGCCAAAAAAATATAAATAAAAAAATTTAAAAACCATTGTTAAAAATCAATACATGTAATCTATCATGTCAACAGAATAAACAAAAATTTAAAATTGTAAGATCCCGTCAACTATTACAGAAAAGGCATTTGGGAAAAATTCAACACACATTCATACCAAAAGCTCTCAGCAAACTAGACAAAGAGAAGAACATTCTCAGCTTGATAAAGATCATCTACAAAAAACCTATGGGCGATAGGCACGTCGATAAATGAAACAGAATAGAAAGCTCAGGATTAGTTCCACACAAATATGCCCAATTAATTTTTGATAGAGGATCAGAAGCAATTCAATGGAGGAAAGATAGCCTTCCAGCAAATGATGTTTGTTGGAGGAATTGAGCATATATAGACAAATGAATGATCCTTAACCTAAACCTCATGCTTTAGGCAAAAATTAACTGAAAATGGGCTTCATTATAAACTATAAAACTCACAGAAATGTGTATAGAATACTTGCATGATAGAAGGTTAGTAAAGGGATGGCTTCTACTTTGCCACTTCCCTGGTGGCTCAGTGGTAAAAGAATCCACCTGCCAATGCAGGAGACACAGGTTTGATCCCTGGTTCAGGAACATCCCCTGGAGAAGGAAATGGCAACCCACTTCTGTACTCTTCCCTGGGAAATCTCATGGACAGAGGAGCCTGGTGGGTTTTAGTCCATGGGGTTGCAAAGAATCAGACACAGCTGAACACACGTGCTTCCACACTTCAAAAGAGTTATTAGACTTGACACAAAAAGCACAGTCCATGTCAGGAAAGATGGATAAATTGGTTCTCAATGACATTAGAAATTTTGTTTTCCTGTGAAAGACTCTGTTAAGAAGATGAAAAGACAAGCTAGACTGGGAGAAAATATTTGCAAACCGCATATGCAACAAAGGAATAGTATCTACAATATGTAGAGAACCCTTAAAACTCAACAGTATAAAAGCAATCCAGTTAGAAAATTGGCAGAAGACACATGCTGCTTATGGCAAATGCATAAACAAAAAAACATCTAAGAACTTCCCTGACTTTGGTCCAGTGGCTAAGGCTCCACACTGCCAATGCAGGGTGCCTGAGTTCAATCCCTGGGCAGGGAACTAGATCCCACGTGCCACAACTGTGAGTTTGCAGGCTGCAACTTAAGATCTCCCTACTGCAGTGAAGATCAAAGAACCTGAGTGCTCCAGCTATGACCTGGTGCAGCCAAATGAATAAATAAATAATAAATATTTTTTAAGTTGAATATCATTAGCCACTAGAAAATGCAAATTAAGTCTACAATGAAAATACCAGTACTTACCTATCAGAATGGCTAAAGTAAAAGCAAAAACCAAAGTCTGTGAGAAGTTCCAAGCAGAGAAAGTGATTCATTCCCACACTGCTAGTGGAAATGTAAAATGGCACAGCCACTCTGGAAACACTTTTTGCAGTTTCTCAAAAAGCTAAGTGCAACCACCATATAGCCTGGTAATTGCATTCTTAGGCATTTATCCCAGAAGAATGAAAACTTATGTTTCACACAAAAACTTATGCACAGGTTTTCATAGCATCTTTAGTTGTAGCATCCTCAGACTGGAAACAACCCAGATTCCCTTCCATGGGTGAATGGTTAGACAAGCTGTGGTACATCCACATCATGGAATGGTACTCAGCAACAGAAAGGAATGGACTGTTGATATACACAACAATTGCATGAATCTTCAGGAAATAAGCTGAGTAAAAAAAAAGCCAGTCTGCAAGGTTTATAGCTGTATGATTCTACTGATGTCACTTTTTAGGAAAGACACATTTTGAAAATGGAGAGGTTTGTAGTTGTCAGGGACTGAGGCGTGCAGACGGGTGGGAGTTAGGTATGATTATTATTAACAGACAACTTGAAGCATCCTTGAGATAAGATAGCATTCTTTATCTCGACTGAGGTGGTGCTTATATGAACCTCCGCGTATGATGAAATTGTTGAGGACTTCATGAATACAGGTACCAATGGGTTATCTAAATAAGATCAGTGCACTGTCTCAACATCAACATCCTGGTTTTGATATTGTACTATAATTTTATAAGATTTACCATTGGAAGTCACGTAAAAGGAAGATGTGTGTCTGCTCAGTTGTGTCCAACTCTTTGTGACCCCGTAGACTGTAGCCTGCTAGGCTCCTCTGTCCATGTAATTTTCCTCTCCAGGCAAGAATACTGGAGCCAGTTGCCATTTCCTCATCCAGGAGATCTTCCCGACCCAGGCATCGAACCCACATCTCTTGCATTTGCAGGCGGATTCTTTAACCCTGAGCCACCTTGGAAGCCCCAACAGAAAGATAGCATCTCTCTATTATTTCTTACATTGTGTATTAATCAATGATTATCTCAAAATAAAAGTTTAAAATTTTTTAAAGGGGCACCAGATGAACACAGATGAGAAAGTAATTAATTTTGCATGAGGAAACTTTAAAGCCAGGTAATCTTTGAACTTGATCATGAGGGATGAATAGAATTTCCACAGGCTTTTGTCTTATTATTATTTTAAAAGGAAGAGGAAAAGGCAATTAACACTGTCACTGACATCGTCTGAGAAGACCTCTCAGTAGGAGGATATGTCTGTATGTCAGTAACCTTAGGCCTAGGTTAAGTTCAGGAAAATCTGAGGGTGTGAGTTAGAGGGCGAGAACAGAAAGTTTGGATGGAGGAAGATGAGTAAAATTTGGGTATTAAGTGCCTAGGATAATCAATAGGAGATGTCCAAGAGGCAGAAAGAAACAGCTGGCACTCATGAATGGAGTCTGGGCTGCAGATACCTACTCAGGTACATGAAGTAGTAGTTAAAGCCACAAAGTGAATGCATATACCTGGTAAGCCTATAGTCAGAAAAGGGAAAGAGGACCAGTGATGGACTGTGAAGAGCTCCGACATTTAAAGGGTGGAAGCTTCTTAGGAAAAGGTGAGGAGCGGGCTACAGAAAGGAGGGTGTTAGAAGAGGTAAAGGGAAGGCAAGTTCCAAGCAAGGGTGAGCTGCCCTGGGCTCTGGGACAGAAGTCATTGCATTTATCTATCAAGCCCTTTTCTTTGTCTTTGGACTATCTCGTGAGTTGTTTCAGTGGCACCACCAGAGCCAAAAGAGTGGAAGGGACATGAAAAAGTGGGGACGCTAAATACATACATGCCTTTCAAAGAGCTTTGCCACACCAGAGGCTGTGACAGGGAGCTTGACAGAAGCAGGGTCCTGAAGATGTTTGTGAGAATGAGGAGGGTTTGAGCCTGCTGGCAGGCAGCGGGTAAGGAGCCATACACATTTTTGGACTCCTCTTCGGAAATTGCCTTCAGAGCCTAAGGCACATTTTCAACAATGGCAAATCTTCATCTTTTGAGAGTACATTTGAATTTTGGAAACAGCTAAGTCAGTTTGGAGCCAAGAGTGGTAAATCAGGTGGGTGATCAGGCTGGATAATACGACTTCAAAAGAAAAAAAAAAGTATAATTATAAAGTAGTAAAACTGATTTTCTTGTGAAGCTTGTGAATTGGCTTAGAAAGTAGTTCTTACAGAATTCCAAAAACCTCTTGAGCAGTTGTGGCATGATGTGAGCAAGTGTATGAAGTCTCTTTGTAGGTTTCAGAGGAAGATATTGATGTGCATAGAGGTCCTGTTACATGTGTGATGGTTTTGTTGCATATATTTACTCATATTTGTTACATATATTCACTCAGAGTTTGCAAATGTAAAGTTGCCCTGTATTCTTTTTGCCTGAGAGGTGACCTAGTGGAATTATACCAAAGTTTGTATGTGGGAGAATCCAGAGTTTCAAATTGTGATTGTTTAAACAGTTCTCCTGTGGTCTTACAGATGTAATTAGAATTCCTAGGATAGGAGTGTTCCCACAAGCATAATAATGCTTTAAATGTGTGTTCAATTATCCTTTTCTATAGCCATATTTAATCGTTTCTTTTTGAAATAGAGCTACTTTGAAAATATTAAATCACTCGCATGATCTTGACTGTTGGTCAGACCTGACGCAGTGCTGGGCACGGAGGAGGTGCTCATTGGGTGTCCCTTTCCTGTTGTCTCTGCCTTGGGGCTTGATACACACCAAGGACACACCAAGAGAAAGACCCGTTCCCTAGTAATAGATCATCTCCGTTACGTTCTGCCAGACATATCCAGGATAAGGGAAATTAACACATGGGAAAGTCTGAAGTTTTCATTTAGCCTTGTTGTTAATGTGGCAAATAAACATATGTGCTAAGTTGCTTCAGTCATGCCCGACTCTTTGCAACCCCATGGACTGTAGCCCTCCAGGTTCCTCTGTCCATGGAATTCTCTAGGCAAGAATACTGGAGTGGGTTGCCATTCCCTTCTCCAGGGGATCTTCCCAAACCAGGGATCAAACCTGGGTCTCCTGAATTGCAGGCAGAGTCTTTACCATCTGAGCCACCAGGAAAGCCCAAATATACATATACCAAAATATAATTTATTGACTGCATCCTTTGTACTTTTTGATAGGTATAATTATTTTATACTTAAGCATTACCCTATTTAATCATTAAAACAACCCTGTGAAATATTGGATTGGCCAAAAAGTTAGTTTGGGATGGTACAGAAAAACCCAAATGAACTTTTTAATCCAATAATCACCCCTGTTTGACAGATGAAGAAACTATGGCTCAGATGAGTGTAGTCACTTGCTCAAAGTCACATGGCTGAGAGGGGCAAAGCATGGACTTGAATTCAGTTCTGCAGTCTAGGAACCTCTTACCACCATCTCCGTATGTCTCCACATTAAAACTCATACCCTTGATAAAACATTAAAAAAAACAAGGAAAACATCAAATCAAAACAAACAAACAAACAAACACCACATGCTTCCCCTCCCCATTTTGAGAAAGGAGAAGTTAGAACCTCCTTCAAATCTCTGCTGGCCAAAAAAATGTCATAGCATTCATTGTACTTTGTGTAATTCTAATTACAGAAGCAATCCTAAAAATTAATTTGTTTTTGAAATAGAAACTTGAGGGACTTCCCTCGTGGTCCAGCAGTTAAGACTCTGGGCTTCCACTGCAGGGGGCAAGGGTTCGATCCCTGGTTGGAACTAGATCCCGTGTGCTATACAGTGCGGCACTTCCCCTCCTCCCACAATAGTAACTCAATATTGATACCCTGCCATGCCCTCCCTCTGCTTCCCAGCACCTGGTGCTCCCAGGAGTGGGCAGTGTGGAAGCATCAGCTGTAACATTCTGTCATGGCTTGCTAATGAGAAAGCCTTGGGGAAAGCCACAAGGAGTTAGCCATTCTAGGAAACTTTCCACAGCTGTTGCATTAATTAAGACTTTTGGTCCCAAATAACAGAAACCACTGGAGCTCACTTAAGCAGAAAGGGGAATTTGTTTTAAGGATCCTGTGATGACTCCCAGAATTCAAGGGCAGGGAACCAGGGACTGCAGTGAGGCAGGAAACCCAGAAAGGTTTCTTGCTTCACCTCCGCCCCTCACGCCCTCTACACCCTGGCTTCCCCTAATTCACACCAGCCTCTCTTGCTTCCTGTCCCTGAGGGGGATGGCTGCTACTAAGAGCTACCACAGCTACCCAGAAGGAGCCTTGCTTCTCTCTCCCTCTCCCCGCCTCACATGCCTTCCTCTTTCTTTCACTCTCCCTGTCCTGATTCCAAATTCAAGGGTGAGAATTAAATTTTGTCCTGCTTTGGGTTACGTGTTGGTTTGGGAGAGGGAGCGTCAAGCCAGTTAACAGTCCACCACAACTCTTGTTTCCTCCTCCCTTTATGCCATGGTGCCACTGGTTACTTTTCTATCCCAGGAGTTTGAAAATGTTAATGGCCCTGATAGCATAGGAGTGAAATATTAGAATGTAGGTTTTAGAGACAAATTTGGCTAGTGTTATCACTCTGCCACTTACTAGGTATGTGTTCTTGGGCAAGTTACTTAAATACTCTGAGCCTTTCTTTCTGTACAAGTTAAAAGGAATGTACAGTTGCTATATTTCTTATGAGGTCGTGGCAGGGATTAAATATAACACGTATAATGCTTAGCCCAGGTCTAGCATACATTATGCTTGATAAAATACTGCCCCTTCCTTCTTTCTGGTGAGCATTAAGATGCATTGCCTTGGACTTGGCAAAGGACTTGGGTTTTAAACCTAGAAAAGTTTCTAGGGTTGTATTCTCAGGCCAGAGCTAGAGGTCCCTAGGTATCACCTGAAGTGGATTCCACTCTCACAGATAGATGGTACTTCCAGTCAAGGGGGTATCAGCTCTACCACAGCTCCAGCCTTTTTTCCTGTGGTTAGAGCTGAAGGAGCCTGATTAAAGATTCAATTCAGTAAATATTGATTATCTTTACTATTTGCAAGACCCTGAACTCTAGGTTCTAGATCCAACCAGTCAATCCTAAAGGAAATCAGTCCTGAATATTCATTAAAGGACTGATACTGAAGCTGAAACTCCAGTACTTCGGCTACCTGATGCGAAGAGCTGACTCATTGGAAAAGACCCTGATGCTGGGAAAGATTGAGGGCAGGAGGAGAAGGGGACGACAGAGGATGAGATGGTTGGATGGCATGCCCAACTCAGTGGACATGAGTTTGAGTAAACTCCAGGAGTTGATGATAGACAGGGAAGCCTGGCGTGCTGCAGTCAATGGGGTCACAAAAGAGTCAGACACGACTGAGTGACTGAACTGAACTCTAGGTATTGTTGGAACTGAAAAATATGTAATTGAAAGAGATAGTCCTTTCTACCCGAGAGAATAAAATCTAGAAAAAGAAATGATGGATCTACACAAGTCATTAATTCAGGATGCTGGTAGAACTGGCTTACTAAGGCACTATGTTGATGAAGATAGGTCATCTTAAGTAAGGGGGGGCAAAGTAGTTTGAAGCCAGATCATGGAGGATATGGAATGCCAAACTGAGGACTGTAATGTCAGGGTGGCTGGAAGCCAGTGCAGATTTTTGAGAAAGCATACATTATGAGAAAGAAGCATAATCTAACGGTGTGTTTTAGGAACTTCATCCTGGTAGTCAAATGCTAAAGGATCTGAAAGGCAGGAAGGCAAGAGAGGAAGGAGACTGGAATCCAGCTGGGGAGCTGTTTCAGTAGGATGTGAGGGTGGGATTATGAATTCGTGGTCAGTTCAAAATGTCATAAAGGCTAAAAGATGGGGATTGGGCTGAGATAGAGGAATTATGCTGGATAACTTGAACCCTGAAAGTGCAAGAAGAAGTGTAGGCTGTGGATGAGGTCATTGGGGATCACTTCGGGGCTCCTCGTCCCCTGAAGTTGGAGTGGGAATGAAGGGAACATTAATGGTTCACTGCACCCTGAAGGAATACCTCCTGTGACTAGAGGTGCTATATTAGAGCTTGACTTGCCTGGGGAATTTTTGGGTGGTGGTGGTGTTTTTTGATAAAGGAAATCTAGATAAATTTCAGTGCCTTATTTGGAAACTCTATGGCGCAAACAGTATTTTGAACACATTTTCATCCAAAATCTAAGTATTCTATATTAAAATCGGCCAGAAAGTTACTACCAGGCTGCCTTTTTTTTTTTTTTTTAACTATGGAATCAGTTCTGTGAACAATGAGAGAGAATTTTGACCTAAAATTAATATTTAAAAGACAAGACTAGAATTTGCTTTCTCCATTACTCTTTTCTGTTAAAAATTACAAAATCCTACTTATGTTGGCCAAAGTGATTTTTAAAGAGTCCCTGATCATCATGAAATACAGCTGAAATTTTTGACATTTTAGTTTGCTGTATTCATGTTATTATTATTTTCTACAGTAAATTTAATTAAAATGCTTATGTGTTTTCTTAAATCTCTCACTTTCCTGAACTGAGACTCTAGTAAATGTTCTCTGTACTTTGCAGAACTGATCGAGGTCTAATAAGGCTCATTCATGGTGCTCTTATTCATGCTTATAATAAAATCAGTCATTTAGGGGAATACATTTTCCAGGCAGTTCCCCTGCCTCCCAGGGGAAATATTTCGAGGCCTCCCAGTGACCATGGGATTAAAAGGCTTGACAGGGAAGTCCTAGAATTCTTGAAGAACTGGGCCTTTGAAAGATTCATTGTTGTGGACTCTCCCTTTGAAAGAGACCACTTTATCTTGCTCCTAAACATCTATAGGACAGACATAGCACTTTCTGAAAAGAAATTCTGGGTGATGCGGAAGAGCAGACTATGTAGGTAATCCAGTATGGGTAGTGTGTAATTTGAAGAATGATAGTTCCATTTTTATGGTTGCCATAACAATCATACAGTTGTGCAGAAAATGTGTATAGCTTTTATAGAAGGGAGCTGGCACCATTGTAATGATTCTTCTCATATCAGAACAACTGTTTTCAGATCTGAAAAATAGGGGTGGCTTAACCCTTCCCCAGTTAGCTCAGCATGCTCCCTGAGAAGGCTCTTTGGAGCTCCAGTGCTGTGGAAATGTATTCACCACTTACATTTGCATTTTAGCCTGATAAATGGATTGAGAATTAAGGATGATGATCCTTTCAACAGCAGGTTCTGAATTCCTGGCTTGGGAATTCAAAGGATGACTGTTCCTCAAATAGAAATCTAGGAGAGATGTCTAGACATAGTGAATTCCTTGACTTTGTGACTATTCTTAATTCTGTCCACTAGAATTTAAATCTGTCCAATACTAGCCTTTACCATTGTGCTTAAGTTGCTAATAAAGTCATATTAAAGTTTGGTTTACATTTTCTGTTTTATTTTAATATATTAACTATGGCTTTTCTGGAAATTGCAAAGCCAAATTTAAAAGAGTGGTATTTTAAAGTAGTATACTTTATGCTCCTCTTTGGCTACCTTTTCCTGCTTTTGGATACTTAGAACTTGACTTTCTCTGGCATACTAAAGAATATTCATTTTGAATAATAACTTGATGTCAGAACTCTGTATGTGGATTTTCAGGCTGAGGGTAAAAAGTTGTCACATTTAGATTTGGTACCTAAAAATGAAGTCATTGTCAATTTAATCAACCATAGAGAAACATTTCTCAAAGAAATTTGGGGTAATTATTGGTTCCGCCAAAATGCTTCTGGGCTGTTTAAATCTTAAGTTAAACTATGGAACCAAGGGTGACTAGAAGAGATTTCAGCTCCATTTGAAATCAAACTTCTTGGTCTAATTAACTTCTTTTAACGCCTTCTCTTTTGAATTCTTGTTCCTTTAAGTTAAAGTTCTGCAGTTCTGTGGTGTTAGCAAGTTAGTTTAATTCTCTGAGCCTTAGTTTCCCATCCATAAAAGGAGAGTGAAAAATCACCTCTCATGAGATGATTTCTAGGTGATGTAGGGGGAGGAAAAAGCATTTTTAATGAGTGTGAGATTTCCTGTGTCTTGAGCTGAAGACCTCAGATACATTTTACACATAGGAGAACTTTTCATGCCTAAACTCTTAATCTTATATTTAGGGGTTTAGATATTTGATCCCCCTATGAGAACATTTCCTGTAAGCTTACTGCTACTTCATTTTGTCTGATTTTAAAACTTATTATGTATCAATCACTGTTCTTCCACTCTGTTTTAAAGCAACCCCAATGTGATATTTTAAATCTGGGTTATAAGAAAGCTCTACTACCAGAGGTCAAAGAAGAGAGTGAGATGTTCAGTGAGCATTTCTGGTAGAAAGACTTTCTGGACCCAGAAAGTGGAACTGGGCTGTTCTTGTTACTCCCTTAGCTGTGCAGAGCTGCATTCTGAACATCCGCAAGCCTGGGTTTTAGACTTGGACTGGAAGTGAAAGAGCGAAGAGGACAAGCCATTCCTGATCTACACGTCAACTGTTTTGGTTGAATTGTGCCCAGTAGTTCAGGGCTTTCAGATAAACTAATTGGTGGCTTCCAGGCCTTTGCACTAGCTCTTCCTTTTGCCCAAGTCTTTCTTCCATATAAAGTCCGTGGCTCACTCCTCACCTTCATGTCATCTTCAGATGTCACCATCTCTTTTGAAGCCTATGTTGACTTTCCTATTTATAATTGTTATCAGTACTTCCAGCCCTCCTTACTCTGTTCTAATGTTCTTTTTTTTTTAACCTCCATCACACTTAATCACAATACTGTTTATTTTCTGCAGCCCTCTCCCTCACTAGAATGTAAATGGGTAAGATTCTTTACCCTGATGTTGGGAAAGATTGAAGGCAGGAGGAGAAGGGGACGACAGAGGATGAGATGGTTAGATGGCATCACCGACTCAATGGACATGAGTTTGGGTAAACTCCAGGAGTTGGTGATGGACAGGGAGGCCTGGCGTGCTGCGGTTCATGGGGTCACAAAGAGTTGGACACGACTGAGCAACTGAACTGAACTGAACACTCAATTACAATACTGTTGATTTTCTGCAGCCCCCTCCCCCACTAGAATGTAAATGGGTAAGATTCTTTGTTCTCAAATGTGTCCCAGACACCTAGAGTAGTAAATGCCCATAAACAATGAATGGAGGAATTCTGGCCTTCTTTCTGTTAACCTATGATAGCTTCACCTCTGATAGCTTCACATTGACATTCTACTGGTTCCTACAGCTTCAATTTGTTCTTGACACAAAATAAGTGAAAATTTATGAAAAGAGCTGCACCTATACATAGGTATCAACCATTTAGTACAAGAAAGTCGGACACAGCTTAGCGGCTGAACGACAACAAAAGCAAAATATCTAAAACTGACGTAAGACAATAATAAATGGTCCTAATGTTTATCAGATGTGTGGCATCACCACGCGGAGGAAAAAGTAACTTTTGGGCACTGTGCTGGACCTCCTTTGTGCCTGTGTTCTAAGGATAAAGCTCCAAAGAAATCTTAACAGATACTTTGTTGCTGGCAGATATTGGGATTGTAATTCTGAAACTGTTTTGAATATTGAAGCCATGGGGAGCTGAGGTTCTCAACGGGAGAATAAAAATGTAAATATGGAATGGGAGAAGATGAGGAAGAACTCTGTAGTACTAGAGTACAGTTGGAGGTATAAATATGACTGAAACAGTATATACTAGGTTCTACCATATGAAACTACCAGTTTTAGGTCATAAGTAGTCAAATATCAGCAATTTCACATGACTTAACTCAGTATTTTCTAATTCTGCTTTTTAAAAGGGCCAAGTAATAATGAGCATAGCAATCTCTAGGACCCTATCTTGGTTTCTAAATAGCGTTCATTCTCCACTGAAAGAAATTTGGGCTCCTTAGGGACGTGCTGATTATTAGTCTGGGGCAGGAAATGTTTAAGGTGAACCTGAACTATTTACTGTGCCAAAAAGCATAGAAGTGCTGGA
The DNA here is from genome assembly GCF_027580195.1 of Bos mutus. Lineage (NCBI taxonomy): Eukaryota > Metazoa > Chordata > Mammalia > Artiodactyla > Bovidae > Bos > Bos mutus. Next base: position 16,038,916 of record NC_091618.1, on the reverse strand, counting down.
AGACTTAAGGAGACACAGCACAAGCACATAGAGATCACTGGAAGGGCTTCCATCAGCCTAATTTGGGACAATTTGAGTATTAGAATGAATAGTAATGGTAATGGATTATACTTCATATCATTTTTTTTAAAGTCAGTGCACCTGTAATAATACTCAAAGAGAAACCAGAAACAAACAAAAAGTAGGGAGCAGAGCAGGAAAAGCTCTTGACAGGAGAGTGTCTGCTAATAATACAGAAGGTTAAAGCACCATTTTATAGCTTGCAAAGCTATGATTGATTCAGGCAAAATTCATCAGTGGAAGCTAAAATCACTGGCTGAAAGGTTATTTGAACCTTTCTTTAATTGTTGTTTTTGTTGTTTAGTTGCTAAGTCATGTCTGACTCTTTTGTGACCCCATGGACTCTCACCTACCAGGCTCCTCTGTCCGTGGAATTCTCCAGGCAAGAATACTGGAGTGGGTTACCATTCCCTTCTCCACAGGATCTTACCCACGCAGGGACTGAACCCACTTCTCCTCCATTGATAGGTGGATTCTTTACCACTGAGCCACCAGGGAAGCCATGAAAAGTTGTTTCCGAACAGGATATTCACATGATCTAAAACTTTTATTCCACAGATTAGTTATTAATTAATAAAGAGTAAAAGGAAGCCAGAACGATCTGGCTCTTAGCACCTTAGCAGATCAAATCTGGCACCCTGACAGCTTGTACCTTCTGAAGGAATGCGGTACAAAGCACGCCGTCACCTGTGAAGGGTTCATGTCAGAAGTTCCCCCTGAATCTAATCAAGACTTAAAACCTAACTTTCTGTTTCTTGGAAATTTAGACATTAGTTTTGCCACATTTGATTTATTTCTGTCCTTTCCTCTCTTCCTCCTTCCATAAGCTGATAAATCTAGAACATGAGACATTCTACAAAACAACTGGCCTGGACTCTTCAAAAAAAAAAGGCAGTGTTATATTTATAAAAAAAAAAAAAGAGGGATTCATATACACTAAACAAACTAAAGAGACATGATTACCAAACACAATGTAAACCTTGATTAGAGCCCAGATCAGGAGGAATACAAAAAGCTAAAGAGCCTCTGTGAGACAACTGAAGACATTTAAACATGATCTGCAGACTGTATATAGGGAAGTACTGTTCATCTTAACTGTGATAGTAGTACTGTGGTTCTGCAGAAGAATGCCTTTATTCTTGGAAGACACATGCAGAAGGATAAAGGGGTAAAGTTTCATGATCTGTACTATGTAATTTAAAATAGTTCATATGTTTAAGAAAAGCTAAGTATATGAAAAGAGGGACAGAGGGAAGAGAAAGATAAAAGAAATAGGTCAAAGTGTTGACATTTGATGAGTCTTAATGAGAGGTATATGGATGTTAATTTTACTATTCTTTAAACTTTCCTGAAAGTTTTACATTTTTCAAAATGAAAATTGAGAAGAAAGTTAATTTTAACATCTCTAAGATTTTAACATTTTCTTTAAGGTTTTTAAATTTTGTTTTCTTTATTGTTAATTGGCGGAAAATTGCTTTACAATATTGTGCAGGTTTCTGCCATACATCAACATGAATCCATAGATTCTCCAAGGTTAAACCATGGCTTTCCTGGCCTGTGCCGTGACCTCTGGCTCCCAGGGTACCAGTCTAGCCTCATCTGCTCCATGGTGTTGGGTTTTTGAAGTGTAAAAGGAGCATAGAATGGCGAGAGGTTCAGTGAATGGGTGAGTAAACAAATACAACAATGGAGACCATTTCGGTCATTTCTGACCCAGTTCTTGTCATATCACAATCCTTTGGAAAGTAATCTAACAACTACATTCATGTGGTCCTGGATTTTGCTAAAGCTGGAGGTAGACCTTCTGTGGACCCTAGATTAAAACCCTCTAGGTGGGTGAACAGATGCTCAGAGCACTGCACCCTTTCTTTATGTTCACTCTATGGCCTCATGGACTTCCCTAGTGGCTCAGATAGTAAAGAATCTGCCTGCAATGCAGGAGACCCAGGTTCGATTCCTGGGTCGGGAAGATCCCCTGGCAAAGGGAATGGACCCACTCCAGTATTCATGCCTGGAAAATTCCATGGACAGAGGAGTCTGGCAGGCTACAGTTCATGGGATCACAATGAGTCAGACACGACTGAGCGACTAACTCTTAACAGTATGGCCTTGTATGTGTCATTTCATCACTTAGGGGGAGTGGAGGGACAGATGGACCAAGATCTCTTTCTGCTTTAAATAGTCCTTAGTCTTTTTCTGTTCTGAAAAATCTGTGATTTGTGTCCGGCTTTTTAGCATCTGTTGTGGTAGTAGTCGTGAGTGAAAGAGTATTAACATATCCGCAGCTGCCATCAGAAAAAAATAAAAGGTCCAGCCCGGCTGTACTTAGGGGGGCTGATTTAGGTTTGAATGGTGCTCCCAGCTCCTTTTGCTTTTGACAGGAGAAGTCGGCCTGTCCTGGAGGAAAACCAGTGTAAAGTAGAAGCTCGGATGAATTCAGCATCTGACTTGACTGGTTCGTCCTAGCAATCATCTGGCTGGACTCTGTACATGATGCTCCATAGAGATGCATTATCATAGTGGAGTGCTTCAGCTCCGTAGTTATTTTTTCTGCTCCAATTTACATAAAATTTTCTGCTTTCTATATAAACTGTGTTGTTGTTTTTCAGTCACTGAGTTGTGTCCAACTTTGTGACCCCAGGGACTGCAACACACCAGGCCTCCCTGTCCATCACCAGCTCTTGGAGTTTGCTCAAACTCATGTCCATTGAATCAGTGATGCCATCTAACCATCTCATCCTCTTTTGTCCCCTTCTCTTCCTACTTTCAATCTTTACCAGCATCAGGGTCTTTTCCAGTGAGTCAGCTCTTGGCATCAGTTGGCCAAAGTACTGGAGCTTCAGTTTCAGCATTAGTCCTTCAAATGAATATTCAGAGTTGATTTCCTTTAGAATTGACTGGTGTCCCATCTAATCTAAGAAGGCAAGTAAAAATAGTACTCCTTATCCCTTTAAGTTTATTTCTTAAATATTTTCCATCCCTTTCCATCCATTCACCATCATTGACCCAGATCTTCCTCACAGAATTGCTTGCTAGCAAGGAGACAAACCCAGAGTCACGGACAGAGGAGGGCCTCTATAAATTTTGTTAGTCTGGAAATGGTCCCTGAACCGCAGTTTGTAAAACACTGTTTTATGAGAAAAGAAGATGGGATGAAGACAGAAAAGGACACCCTTGGAAACAATAACAACTGTGGTGTGACCACAGGGTTGGACGCCAGGAGGTCATGAGTTCTAATCCTAAATGTATTTCCCAAGACACAGTGGCAAAACTGCATGGAAAAGTGCTCAAGGGAGCCCTTTTGGTCATTTTTTTTCATTCACTTATCCATCAGCTATTCATTACATGTGTGCCTTCAGTGTGCTGGAAGAGATCTACAGGTTGGTCAGTGTCAGAGCCAGACCTTGAGGAGCTCCCAGTCTTGTCACAGTGCTGAGGCATGCGTCCATAATTAACCCCCAGCATGCCGGTTGTAGTGGTCAGTGCTGTTGGATCGGGCCCAGTTTCAGGCTTGGGCAGGGCAGCTGTGGGGAGGTGACTTCTACTCTCTGGAGCCACAAAGCTTCCCTGGATAAAAAAAACAGAGCATTGCAGCCAGGCCTTTAAAAGCTAGGTAGGTCTTAGGCCTTGGAGACCAGTGGGATAAATGTCCTAATGTTAGGAACTTCACCAGCAGTGTCTGAGGGACCAGAAGGTGTAGAGAAAAGGTTGGCACATAAGGTGCACTTTGGGAGTATGCAATCTGATTAGAAATATACGAATAGGTGCCATGTCATGAAAGGCTTTGAATTCTAAGCTGCATTTCTCTTTTCCTCAGTAAGGAGTTGATGAAGGTTTTTGACCAGACTCATGCTCTAAGATGATTAATCTGGCAGCAACCATGACCTTGGGGAGAACAATTTCTGTGATGTGGTAGGGGCCACGGCCCAGATCCAGGGAGGTAAATGGTGACAACATGGTGAGTAAGTGTTGCCGTGGAGACTGGACAGCTGCTTCCAGCTGCAAGGAGGCAGAGCGATGGGTGCCTTGAGGAGGAATAGGACTTAAGGTCAGAGGAAGAGCATGTGAGTGACAGAGGGGCAGAGGTTCTTTCTATGCTTCTGCTGTTTCCTGGGATCGTTGGCCAGGTTGTAAGAGATTGCAGAAGGCTTCTAGTTATTCTTCATGTGTTCTTTTCCAGGACCAATGGCCTTGAGCAAAACAGTCTTCGAGGTTTTCTGTCACTTTAAAAAGTTTGACTAAGCCCTTGAGTCACGTGCCTTCAGAAGCTGGTTACATAACCCGGCTCCGGATTGGGTTTCTGCAGCCTCATGCACTGCAGCCCCCGTCCTCTCCCTCCCCCACCTGGCACTTGATTTTCTGTGGGTCAGGGTTAGTTTCTTTCTAACCATTGTTGCGGAACTCTTTAAATATTTGGTCTCACAGGTTCTAAAAACTGGCAGGCCAGGCTGCTCCCTGCAGGTTGTGAGACCAAAGGCTTCCAGAAGAGGAGCCAGTACAATCCCAAGCATGTTAACCGAGTGTAACAGCTGCACGGAGCACCACCCCTGCAGGGCCGGGCTCCCAGGGCTGAGGCCAGCAGCTCCCAGCCGCTGTGGCCCGCAACCAGGAAGAGCCCTCCTGCACCACATCGTGGCCGAGTCATAATTGTGGCGATGACAACAGATTAAATCCCTGGCTCTCAGCACTGAGGACTGGGGTTTGTCAGGGTCACTCACTGTTCCCTCTCTTCTCCCAATTTTCCATAGTGAGAGAGCAAGCTTGGAGTCCACTGCTACAGTGCAAACACTGGCCCAGAGCTCTCTGAGTTTTACTCTCTCTAGAAGTTAGTTCTCTTAGTAGCCTAGACTGCCTGTCTCTCTTTTCTTCCAGCACCCCCTCAACACATGATTCCGAATGTTGTAACCCCTCAATATATGTGCATATGTTTTTATACACTGTTTTTTTTTTTAATAATTTAAGACCACTTGAAGATACACATATAATGCAGTGAATAACTTTTATATCAGGTTTCAGGGCAAAAGGAATATATGAATAGGAGAATAGGCACACCCAGGATAAAGATTAGTTCATAAAGTTCAAATTATAAATAAGATTCTCTCGAAACAGATCACACATGTTTTTTTCTGAGTTTCCTAGCAGCCAAAGCAAAGAAGGAAACTTAAAAAGGATAAAATTCACACGTGTGTGAGGTACAGGCAGACTGTCAGCTCAGGAAAAGAAGAGGGAGTCTTTGCACTGCATAAGCTTGTTGTGTAAGTGCCCGTGAAAGGGGCACTGAATGAGCAAGAGCAAGGCCCTCACTGGCTTCCCTGCAGTGAATAGCGCAGCCATTTGGTTGACTTCTTGTGGTGTCCCATGGGGTAGGCTTGGTGGTGAGGCCCTGTATGACGAGATTCCACTGTGATGGGTGTCTCAAGGGTGCATTTATCACCCCTCAAATCTGGGAGATTCTCTGCCACAAAAAAAGTACCAAGATCAAATGAGTCTGGCAAGGATTATGCGATTCCAGCATGTTGAAGGCTCTGAGAAGTTCTTCAATTAAAAAATTGGCTCAAAAAAAAAAAAAAATTGGCTCAGCATTTACCAAAATGATTTAATTATATGACCTTTAAAAAAAATTAAAACACTTATTTTGCAAACACTGAAGGAAATGGCAACCCATTTCAGTATTCTTGCCTGGGAAATCCCATGGACAGAGAAGCCCGGTGGGATACAGTCCATCGGACAGTCCACGTGTCCACAAAGAGTTGTATACAACTGAGCGACTAACACTTTGACTTGATCTAAAACAAAGATCAGCACACTTTCTGCTAAGGGTCAGACAGATATTTTAGCACACAGCCCCTGCCAAAAGTACCCAGCTCAACTCTGCCATCGTATCCTAAAAGCTTGATGTTTTGATAAAGCTTCGTTTCTGTATGCTGAAATTTGAATTTCATACAATTTTCACATGTCATGGAATAACATTTTTCTTCTTATTTCTTTTTCAATCATTTAAAAAGACAAAAACCATTCTTAGTTTGCAGACTGTTCACAAACAGGTGGCAGGCCTAGTTTGGTCTGAGAGCTGTAGTTGGCCAAACCCTGATCAAGATACTGTTTGGATGGTACATCTTCCAGTAACCCTTCCTGAATACCATTCCTCAGAGTTGTTTTCATTCAGACTTTTATCTTTCTGGTTTAAGAGCAGATTTTCTTGAAAAAGTGTAATGGAGCATTGGTTTGAGTGCTTATGGGCTAGTCTTAAGATTTTTCTCAAAGGTTGTTTGGGCCCTCTCAGACATATACAAACTAATAATTGAAGTCTTAAAGTTTTATTCTGTCACATATGGCTGAATCAGTTTGAGGCTGGAAATGTTTTAGCGAGCCTTATCTTTCTTTCATAGAAATAAAATTCTCAAAGCACCTAGAGACATTTGATTTTAAGAAAACTTAACTTCCCGGTTAAATCTCTAAGTAAACTAGTAAACTGCGGCCCTCATCAAGCTAACAGAATATCCTTTTTGATTTTTACTAGAGGAACGTTCTTTTAGTTTCTTATGCTGCCCTTACGGTGATTGTAGGTGGGTCAAAACTTTCCCACCACCAAGTTGGACATTTCAGTTTCAATTTAAAAAGTATTTATTGAGTACTCAGGGTTTACAATGCAGTTTGCTGACTTTTATGGAGGATACTAAAAGGAACAAGAAATAGACAGCTTTACCTTGTGAATCAAGTTCAAGAGCCTCACCGATTTAGAGCCCATTGCCATGGTATCAGGATTAGTTTCACCTCGTTGTCTCTTCCCATAAGGTTACACTTGTTACTTCCTGTCAGGATGCATTCATTACTTCCCATCAGGTGGCATGCATTACTTCCTGTCAGGATGCACTCATTACCTCTGGAGGAGAGTCCAGTGGGAGTGGGGAGTGCTGACTCAAATAGCCTGCCTGTGGGGAAGGGAGGGTGGTTTCTTCCAAATACCCAAACCTCCAGGCCAGTGCCTGGGTAGATGGGGCGGGCGGTGTGGGGAACTAGACTGCCCAAATATTAGATATTTACATCGTAGGAAGGGCTGGGTTAGGTGGGGCATGTTACTTGGGAAATTATAAAGCAAAATGAGACTGTCCAGGGGCTTCACAGATTAGGAATGAGATGTGCACAGGGATACTGTGGTGATAAATAGGCGTGGGGTGTACTTAAGTGTATGAGCTTGGGGGAAGTATACAATTATTTGAAGAGAAAAAAAAATTGTTATTAGGGCCATTTCCAAGTAGAACTGCGTCACAGCCAACTAAATGGGCCCAAAGCTTTTCACAGAACCTACTCTTGGGGCTCATCCCTGTGTCACGAGTCAGGCCATTTATTCTTAGGCACATCCTGCTTTTGCAAGGCCGGAGAAGACTCAGTAAATCTTGCTCATATAATCCTTGAAGGACAGACTCCCATCAGCCATCGAGAAAGAGGGAGGCGAAGAAAGGACAGCCCATCAGAGAGTTAATTTACCGAAGGGACTTGCCCCTCTTCAGATGGACTTCCTGGGAAGCCTCACTCCCAGAGGCTGCCTCACCTCCACGTGCCCGCACCTGTTTCTCAGGATCAAAGAGAAAGAGGGGCCAGGCCACAGAGAGGAGAAGGGCCCTCAGAGACAGTACAGAGCCTTGTTAGCCTCCCTAGTTCACAGTTTACTAAAGATCCCCTTCTCAGAGAGACAAGAGAGAAGTTCCTCCCCACTTTGCCTACTATTTATACATTTGCAAAATAACTATTCTTTAAAGCTGCTCTCCGGTGGGGTCAAGTTTCGGTTATTTGTGGCCTTGCTAATTATGTCTTCAATCTTTCCTAGAAAAGACTGTATCTTCACCATTGACCCGTCAACCGCCCGAGACCTCGATGACGCCCTCTCCTGCAAGTCCCTCGCTGATGGTAGGATGGGATTTCTGTGCACTCTGGGTGGCAGGCAAGGGCGCACAGTGTAATGTGCAGGATTAGGTTTGCTCTGTCCCTGAACTTGCCCCTGGCCACGGAGCCTCCACAAGTATGTGACTTCAAGACTGTGCTCCTGAGCCGACTTTGGTGAGAGGTGGGAATGAGAAATGTCCTCTTAAGGGATCCTCCTCAGGCCTCAGAAGGGGCAGCAGGGAGGGCGGAAGAACTGATTTCAGGCCTGGCCCTGCAGGAAGTGCCAGTGTGGGCATGGCGTGTTAGAGAAGAAGAAGCCCCTGAGCCCTGCCTGGGAGAAGCACGGAGTTCTTCATCTGAACTGAACGACACACAGTGGTGATTCCAGGCCCAGCAGGGTAGCAGGACAGCCCCTCTGAGGAAGCCCCTCAGGGCCAGTGCCGCTCAGCAAGGGTCTTCAACCTGCCCAGTAGGCTGTGGAAGGCAGTTGTTAGTGGCTCTTGAAACCTTCTTTGGGGACAGAGATAGGTAGGAAAAAGTAGGATTTGAAAACTACAGTAGCGGGAAGGGAAAGTGTGTGAGGTGTGAGAAGAGTAACCCTGCTATCTGCTTCTTCACGCCCCCCACCCCAACCACCATCATGTGCTGCTCCAGCTTCTCAAGCTGCTTCCTGCCCTGCTCTGGGGTGGGGAAAAGGGTGTCTGGTGACTGCTGTGGCATGAGTCATTCTCCAGTATGGCTTTCGCCGGCCTGCCCCTGATGGTATCCACCTTTGGGACTTAAATATACTGCAGAGTGTTGGTGGCCCAGCGACCTGGTCTTTGCAAACCCTGCAGAGATGTTCACATGTTCTATTAATATCCAGAACTCCATGGGTTCAGTGTGTTGTCTCTTCTCCATAATAGACAGGGAGGCTCTCAGTAGATGGAAAGCTGAGAGACAGAAAATACTACTGCCAAAAATGCTCTCATCTTCTTCTAGTAAGAGTTCTCCTTGAGATTCTGGGCCATGTTGCTTGGTGTTTTCAACCACAGAAAACTCAAAGGACGAGAAAGGATAAAGAGAGAGGAAAGGTCTCATGGGAATTTCAGACGAATTACGTATTTTTACAGTCCAAAGTTAGAGCAGTCTACTTAAAAAAGCAAATAGCACATTGGTTTCTTATATCTGAGCAATCTTTGCTACATGCAAAGGCTTGGGCTTTCTCACACTCACGTCCACTCCCCTGAGCTGCAGCTGAAAAGTGTCCCCAGGGAGAAAGCCCAGTGACACTGGACCTCACTTCCTGTATTTCCTTTCTCTCCAGGTTCATAGCCCTGCTCTATTTGTAGCCAAATGCTTGGAAACTGTTGCTTCATTTACTTTGGCCGCTTCTGTAGTTAATGGTGGGAGGGTGGGCCTGGTCCCCATCTCCCCTGTCTCAGCTGGCCCGCATGGTATCCCCCTTGCAGGGACACTGGGGAGCAGGCGCGTGTCCTGCCCCCACTCACTCCACATGCTATGTGTCCTGTCTAGGGCACCAGGTTATCAGCAGAGGCTTCGTGTAGGAAAATGGTAAAAGATGGGGCCAGAAGGGTTGACTGGGGACAAGTTGTACATGTTTAGAAATTTCCAGCGTATTCCAAAGAATATGCTTCATCAGACAATCGAAAACCGACTGTTTTCAAACTGCTCTTCAGGGAAAGCAGTCCCAGTGAGGGAAGTCATTTAGCAGCGCAAGGCAGAGGAAAAGGACAGGAAATAGGAGCCGAGAAACATTGTGATTGGTTAGAGAGACAGATTGAAGCGCCTGGACTGGAGAGGAGAGAAGTCTTAGTTGCTCAGTCATGTCTGACTCTTTGCGACCCCATGGACTGTAGCCCTCCAGGCTCCGGGTAGCCATTCCCTTCTCTGGGTATCTTCCTGACCCAGGGATCGAAGCTGGGTCTCCTGCATTGCAGGCAGATTCTTTACCATCTGAGCCACCAGGGAAGCCCGGACTGGAGATGCTGGCATTATTATTAATGGGGGTGGGGAGGACAGCTGTGAAAAAAGCGGTAATGACAGAAGATCAATGGGGTGGATATTGGAGTGGAGGGAGGGGAATCCAAGATGGGGCAAAAGTTCCAACCTGGATGATGAGGACATGGAATCTGTGTGGTAGAAACTGGGAAATAAGGAGGACAAGCTTCAGAGAGAGCATGTCTATATGGAATCGCTGCCTGACGACATGTGTTTGGGTTTCCCTGTAACCTGCTGCAGATCCTCTGCAGAGGAGGTGGGGGACAGGTGGGCTAAATGTGTGTGGTTCATCTCGTCATATCCAGGGAGCCGTGGAGATGAGTAGATAATGCAGCAGAACTCAAAGGGTGATTTTCTTAGGATGATGGGACTGTAAGTGATTTTTCCCTTTTCCCTAGTTTCCAGATTTTCATAATGTGGTAATAATAGCTTTATAATGAAAAAATTTTGTAATAAAAAAAATTATGAGGTGCCAGAAATTACTGGCTGCCCGGTAGCCACCATCCCAGGTGATGAGATACCTTCCATCTGCTTCACTACTCCTGCATGCCAGAGGAGTAAGGAACGTCTGGTCATTTGGCAGAGCAACAGAAAAAGAACATGGAAAGGAGTCAGGGAAGAGTCTGAAAAGACCTGAGTTGGGTAGTCAAGCATTTTTTTGGTGGCACTTCTACAGTTGGCCTTTGTGACAGCAGTTTCTGCCAAGGCCATTTATCCAGGGGGATGAAAAGTGAAAGTCAATTCCAGTTTGGATTGGGGACAGGTTGGCTAAGTTCAGGTTCCGTTAGTTAACAGTTCGTGTCAGTTCTTGCTTAGAGGAAAAACTGTTTAATGTTTCAAAAAGCAAGTGATGTTTTCTGGGCATATGTTCATCATCTGCAACCATTTTTATGTAAAGAAAACGTAAAGGCTAAACTTGCCTTTGGTCCCATTGAAATCGTCTGAATGACTCTTCTGTGAAAATGAAACACACAGTCCGAAGTAACTTATTTAGTCCTTACCCTCCCTTTCTGTAGAGTTCAGAGGCCCCCCAGGACTTGTTACGAGTATCTCTCCCATAGGTATGAGATTTAGGCATTACAGTCTGCAATGAATCCTGCAGAAATGCTATGACACCTGCTCCCCAGTAGGCTTTGGTCAGGTTGGGAGGCTGAGGAGGAGGTGCCCTCTCCCTTTGAGGGATATCGGCCTTGGAAAAGATTCTGCTAGTCAACTCGCTTGGTAGTTCCCCACTTCTTACAGCCTGTGAACACACTCAAGGGCCCCATGAACACACTCGAGGCCCCCAGGAACACACTCGAGGGCATCATTCCCGCAAGCATTACCAGCCCGCCAACTTTAACATGGAGTCTTTCAGCTTAGCTCAAGAAAGTATTTAAAAGTGCAAATGAGAAAGACTGGTGTCATAATGATAACCCAGCACCTAAAACCAGTAAATCACATGCTGCAGTGTTTGATGGCTGTAGCAGATCACTCACCGCACACCCCACAGTTGACCTCACCAGTCAAGTGTGGGAACGTCACAGTTGTCACACTACCCTCTGCTTTTCAGATTACTTCTCCAGCGTCTGCTTATTGAATATCCAGATTGCACTTTTGACTCTCTACCTGACAGGCAGCCCATTCAGCCTTAAGATTGTGTGACTATTGGGAAATCCTTCCCAGTAATGATCTCAAATACTCTTTCTTCCTGTGACTTTGCACTTGTTGGTCTCATGTGTGGCCCTTGGGGTCCTATAGAATAAATCTTGTCTCTCATGTGACAGCCCTCAGATACTATATAACAGCTGTCCTGTATGTCGAACCACAGCTTCTCAACTGAGCATCCGGTATATTTTTCTATGTCCTGTAGCTTATGAAATTTGAGCCCATTTCCCTTGTCACAGAATTACTTCTGCCTCTGTGAGTTCTGAGGTAGGTGGCTGCCTGTATTCGGACTTCTCCGTGTCTGCCAGAGCACGGTGATTCTGTTCCAGCCGGTTCCAGCCACCCATTTTATTCAGTTAAACCTGCCTTATTGCTTTGCTCTAGTCTCTGAGAGAGGAAGTCATCAGCCAGACAAGTCAGGACTTTTATTCAACTTTTATTCAGGCTCCCAACAGATCCTACAGGAAATTGCTGTTCTCTGCTTCTCTGGCTCTCTTTGCTTCTCTAATGTTTTATTCTGCAGTGAGTGCTCTGCCATTGAACATGGCAGGAGCAGCCTTGCCAGATCTTAGAGCTGAAGGACTGGGGAAGGAGTGGGGGGTTGGGACTGACTGCTAATGGGTTTGGGGTTTCTTTGGGGGGAGATGAAAATGTTCTGAAATGACTAGTTATAGAACTCTGTGAATATACTAAAAACCATTGGAGGAAAAAGAGTGAGTAAATGAATAAGAATAAATACATAAACAAATCCCTTCATCCTTGAGGCTTTCTGGAAATGGGAATTCACACCTTGACGATCACTGAACAGAAGTCTTGATGGAATGAACACCTGGCTGGATTCCCATAGTTGCATCCCTCTTGCCTGTCTCTCCTCCTCGCTGCTTTCAACCATGAACCATGAAAATCTTGCCCAAGGAGCGAGCACACATCTTAGGTACTTAGCTACCTGTGCCTTTTCTCCACCCCCTCAGAGGGCAGCTGGCCAACTCACAGAAAGGAGGAACCGTCCAGCTGACCGGGTGTGAGAAAGTGCTCCGTGAGTGGACGGCGTCCTGCCTGAGGGACCCTAGGAGAGCACTGTGCCTACGCTGCTGTAGGGGGGCACCAGTCTCCCTGCCACTTTGTCTCTGTGATCTGGCTTTCGCTTTCCCTTCCCTGAGGAGGGAGGACTCGGGAGCTCTGTTCCTGGGAGCCCTTCTCACTCAGGGAATAGGAACAAGACACTAGGAGAGAGCCTGTAAGAATTCCATAGAAGTCCTACCCATGTGGTTACATGTGTCACTTGCTGAGAGTTCTTGTCATGACCTGTCACCCTTGGAGGCAGTGAGGAAGTAGAAGCTGGAAAGACTCTGCCCCTGCTGTGTGCCAAGCTTAGGCCAGAGAACCTGAGCCATAGAAGGGGGCGGGGGTCGTAATTTTAATGAGTGGAGAGTGGCCTTGAAGGCTCTGGGTCTGCTGCTGGAAAGGAAGAGGGCATGGGAGTCCTGAAGGTATGAGCACAGGGTTCTGGCGAATCCTAGCACCCGGACTGGACCCTATTCCTGGGTTCAGTCCCACGTCTAGAAAGATCTCACCCCACCAGTCGCTCTCCACGGCCCCTTCATGTTTCCCTTTAGTCTGGCTTCCTCCTCTCACAAACTTAAGTCTCCATCCTGTAAAACCTTCCTCAGCCCCCTACAGCCTCAGGAGCAGCTGTGTTCCCTTGCCCATCAAAGAACCGTCTGTACTTGCTGCAGTCACTCTCCAGTCTCCCACTTTTTTCTTATTCCCTTTGCTACATGGCTCCAGAAAGTTCAGTGGCACAGGTTGTGCCTGATTTCAGTTCAGTAAACGTGTGCGTTGTTTTGCTTTTCACCTACTCTTCTTTGGGCTCTGGCGGCTCTAGTTGCTCTTGGTCATTGGACTCTTTTTCTCTGGTTGTCCTCTTTAACTCTTCTCTATCTTCCCCCTTCTCTGTCTGCCTCATGGGAGTCTGTGGGACTTCCGCTCCAGTCCCCTTCCTTCCTAGTGCCTCAGCCTTTGTGCCCTGTTCCCTCTGCTTGATTGCTCTTTCCTTGGAGAGCTGCGTGGCTGATTCAAGACAGGTGGCTGTCTTCAGAAAGACCTTCCCTAGCCATCTTGCCTCTAATTTCTCCACTCCCCTCAGCCCTCTCCAACATCCTTGCTGTACTATTTTCCTCATCACTCATCACCCACTGACATGCTGTTGACTATCTTGTTTCTTATCTACCTTCTCACCATCCAGCCACCCCCTTGCAGTGCAAGACTCAGAGCAGGTGCTCAGTGAATCTCTGTACCTGTGCTGATGTTCATAACCTCTCAAGAGGGGAGGGGGTTCTCAGGTAGAGGGAAGATTGTGTGAAGAGCCCCAGGTGCCAGACACGTGGTAATTTGGAGGGAAACACACAGAATTGGGACTCTCTGGACTGTGAGGTTCAAGTAGGGTGGTGGTTGTAGATGAAGCAGGGAGGAGACTCAATTCTTTCATAGGTCCTGCTAGAAAGTTTAGACTTTATGGAGAAGACAGCATTTAAGTTGGAGAGCAACATCATCCATCCATTCAAGAAACGAGAAATGTGATTTGAGGAGCAAGGGCTCCTCTTTCTGCTGGATCTACAACAGAGGAAAAGCCCTGACAAGCTCCCTGTCCTTCCCAGTTCAATGTCAAGTAACTGTCAACCAGAAGTATGGGAATGGCCCATGGTTGAGATGCGAGAGTGGTGTGAGGGACAGACAGTAGTATTTAAACCTAGATTTGAAGAATTAACGGAGTGAGCCACACAAAAGAGTGGGTAGAAAGAACGTTTCAAGCAAAGGGAACAGAGCATGTGGAGGCCCTGAAGTACAAAGACTTTGGTATGGAAAGGAACCGGAAGTCAGCATGGCTGAACTGTGGCGGGGTGGGAGGAGCCTCTGAGGGCTGGCAGGCTCTCTTCCAGAGTGGGAGTTTTATCCCAAGTGTAATGGTAAGCAGAGAGCTTTAAGCAGGAGAGATTCAGGATCCAGCCTGCAGGTTGGAGAGCTCGCTCTGGCAGCAGTGAGGAGTCAGGATGGAGCATGGGGTTAAGATAGTCCAGGTGGGAGATGGCAGTTGCCCCAACCAAGGCAGAGGCTGCGGAGCCAGAAGTGCGGGAGGCACTAGCCAAGGGTGACATCGGGGCAGCTGCAGGAGCCTCTTAAGTGCTCTCTCGTGACGGCCCTTTTCTTCCCACTCATGGAAACCAAGGCAGTCCTTATAAAATGAAGATCTGATCAGGTTGTTCCCCTACCCCACCCTTTCCAAGACGTCTCATCCTGCTGAGGATAAAAACCGAAGTCCTCACTGGGACCTACTGCTCTCTCTCTCTAACCACCTCTCCTCCAAGTCCTCAGCGGGACCTGCTGCTGTCTCTGGTTCTAACCACCCCTCCACCCTCCTTTCCTGCAGTCACTTTCTCACCCAAACTCCTCCAGCCATCATGGCCTCGGTGCTGTCCTTAAGATGGGCCAGGCTGCTCCTAGCTCAGCACTTGTGTACTTCCTGTTCCCTCTGTCTGGATCCCCTTCTCCCAGATCTCTCACTGCTCTTAAATTCTGCTCAAATTTCATCTGAAGGAAACCCTTCCTGACCACCCTGTCACTACAGTCTTCTCTCCCCACCCATTTGTTGATTTTCCTTAAGGTACTTGTGTGGGTCTGTCCCCCTGGAGGTGAGCTTTACGAGAGAAAAGACTGTCCTGTTGTTCACTGTTGAACCCTCAGTGCCCTGTGTACTGTGTGTTACATAGTTGACACGCGTGGCAGTGTTTGTAGAATGAGCAAGTTAGTAAGCTTTTGATACTGGAAGTAGGAGAAGAATCTAGAATGTCATCTAAGCTTCTGCCTTGGGCAGTAGGTGGAACATAATAGAGGAAAACAATAGAATGGGGAACACTAGAGATCTCTTCAAGAAAATTAGAGATACCAAGGGAACATTTCATACAAAGATAGGCTCAATAAAGGACAGAAATGGTAGGGACCTAACAGAAGCAGAAGATATTAAGAAGACTTGGCAAGAATACACAGAACAAGTACCAAAAAGTACAAAAAAGAACTTCACAGTCCAGATAATCATGATGGTGTGATCACTCACTTAGAGCCAGATATCCTGGAATGTGAAGTCAAGTGGGCCTTAGGAAGCATCATTACAAACAAAGCTAGTGGAGGTGACAGAATTCCAGTTGAGCTATTTCAAATCCTGGAAGATGATGCTGTGAAAGTAGTGCACTCAGTATGCCAGCAAATTTGGAAAAGTCAGCAGTGACCACAGGACTGGAAAAAATCAGTTTTCATTCCAATCCCAAAGAAAGGCAATGCCAAAGAATGCTCAAACTACTGCACAATTGCACTCATCTCACACGCTAGGAAAGTAATGCTCAAAATTCTCCAAGCCAGGCTTCAGCAATACATGAACCGTGAAGTTCCAGATGTTCAAGCTGGTTTTAGAAAAGGCAGAGGAACCAGAGATCAAATTGCCAATGTCTGCTGGATCATCGAAAAAGCAAGAGAGTTCCAGAAAAACATCTATTTCTGCTTTATTGACTATGCCAAAGCCTTTGACTGTGTGGATCACAATAAACTGTGGAAAATTCTTCAAGAGATGGGAATACCAGACCACCTGACCTGCCTCTTGAAAAACCTGTACACAGGTCAGGAAGCAACAGTTAGAACTGGACATGGAACAACAGATTGGTTCCAAATAGGGAAAGGAGTACGTCAAGGCTGTATATTGTCACCCTGTTTATTTAACTTCTATGCAGAGTACATCATGAGAAACGCTCGGGCTGGAGGAGGCACAAGCTGGAATCAAGATTGCCAGGAGAAATATCAATAACCTCAGATATGCAGATGACACCACCCTTATAGCAGAAAGTGAAGAAGAACTAAAGAGCCTCTTGATGAAAGTGAAGGAGGAGAGTGAAAAAGTTGGCTTAAAGCTCAACATTCAGTAAACTAAGATCATGGCATCTGGTCCCATCACTTCATGGCAAATAGATGGGGAAACAGTGGCTGACTTTATTTTTCTGGGCTCCAAATCACTGCAGATGGTGATCGCAGCCATGAAATTAAAAGACGCTTACTCTTTGGAAGGAAAGTTATGACCAAACTAGACAGCATACTGAAAAGCAGAGATACTACTTTGTCAACAAAGGTCTGTCTAGTCAAGGCTATGGTTTTTCCAGTGGTCATGTATGGATGTGAGAGTTGGACTATAAAGAAAGCTGAGCGCCGAAGAATTAATGCTTTTGAACTGTGGTGTTGGAGAAGACTCCTGAGAGTCCCTTGAACTGCAAGAAGATCCAACCAGTCCATCCTAAAGGAGATCAGTCCTGGGTGTTCATTGGAAGGACTGATGTTGAAGCTGAAACTCCAGTACTTTGGCCACCTGATGCGAGGGGCTGACTCATTTAAAAAGACCCTGATGCTGGGAAAGATTGAGGGCAGGAGGAGAAGGGGATGACAGAAGATGAGACGGTTGGATGGCATCACTGACTCAATGGACATGGGTTTGGGTAAACTCCGGGAGTTGGTGATGGACAGGAAGGCCATGCTGTGGTTCATGGGGTTGCAAAGAGTCGGACATGACTGAGCGACTGAACTGAACTGAATGCTGTTCAACAAGAAATACTGAGAAGAGCCAACTTTAGAGGGGAGGATGGTGTGTTCAGACAAACACATGTTGGGTTTGCAGTCTGAGAGTCATTCAGATAGAAATACCAAGAGGACAAGTGAAAGGAGTCACTTGTCCAAGGCTGGAGATGGAGATATGGGGTCATCAGTGCATGGGTCTGGGAGAGATGGCCCAGGACAGGTCACAGGCAGAGAGAAGGACCCTAGCTGGACTCCCGGGAAGATGAGGAAAATTAACCAGGAGATGAGTCCAGGAAGACTGGAGGTGAAGGGGAGTGGGTAGAGGAGGCTAAAGTCAGAAAGCCTGAGTTAAGTCAGGTAGAAGAGAACTGGAGAGTCTGGGCTTGGCAACCAGGTCACTGACGACCTTGATGAGACTAATGTCAGGGACTTTGAGGAGGGGAGGCCAGACTGCAGGTGGCAGAGAAGGGAGTGGAAAACAGGACTGGAGATGGTAATGGCGATGGAGGGTGAACAGCTCTCCTTTTGAGACAGAGAAGCAGGACATAAGGAGTGGGATGCCTGCTGAGTATTTACAAAGGATAATACTTCAGTCATGAGAGGAAGTGGCTGGCCTGTTGAGGGCAGAAGGGGTGGGGGCTCTGCGGGGAGCAGGGGACAGTAGAACGGCTGGATGGGAGCTGACCAGGAGCCCATTGCACCCAGCTACCCTGGACTGAGCTGGAATACTGCCAAGCCTGGCTGATTTCCTCTAGCCTCTTAGATGTGGGAGCAGAAGTTGCAGTGATCCAAATTTGGGGGTTTGCTGCGAGGGAGGACATGGTGGGCACCAGGGCAAGGGCGCTGGGACCTTGCTTCCCCTTAAATCTGTTTCTTCTCCGTCCCCTGCTTTTATAAAGGCATCATCACCTGCTACCTAGTCAACCAAAGCTTTTTTTCAAAAGGGAATCCTGAAATCACAGTTAATTCCTTTTCCTCTCAGCACTGTTGTCATGGCCTTGTCAGTAATCTTCCCCCTCCTCCCTGTCCGTCCTGCACTTGGCTACCCAGCTAGTGTTCCTTCATGTACACGCAAATACCAGCTCATGTCACTGTTCTGCTTGAAAACCTCCTCATTCCTATAGCACAGTCCACGTTTTTCGGCAGAGCTTTGTTATCAAAGCCCTTTACTTTAAGATTAGCACCCAGCCTCCTTTCTCTCCTTCCCCACCTCCAAGTGCCACTTCTCCCAACACACACGTGCGCGTGCACACACACACACACACCCTAATGAGACTTCTCCCAACACACACACATGCACAACACCCTAATGGGATCTGGCCACTCCTCACTTTGCATGTCTACTGCACTCTACCCTGCGTCCTGGACCCCGCTTGCCCTCTGCCCTCCCCTTAGAACGCCTGGCCTCCCTGGATACTCCTGTGTCAGAATTTCATTCAAGAGCATGATGAAACCTCTGTGGAGCTTTCCTTTCCTCCTGGCAGAATGAACTGTTCCTACTCTATTAGCAGATTGTCTTCATGTGCCTAATGCAATAAACATCATGGCTTGTGGATGTAATTCTCCTTTTTGCTTGTTTCCTAAAAGCAGGGCATTCCTCAGACATCTCTGTATCCTGAGTATCATGCATGGTACCCTGCATTTGAAAACTGCTTGATCTAGTCAGCCTAAGCATCTTGTTACAGACTTTTCATCTTTCTCTCCCCTTTTTCTGTTTCTTGCCTTGCCCTTTTTATTTCCATCATGCTTCAGCCCTTATTTGTAGGTTGCCTGTATACTTAAAAGCTGACATATAAACTTATACCACATGTCCTCCTGTGATGTCTGTTTCTTTAGAATTAGGTTTTCCTTTCCCTCATCACAGTCAAGGTTTTGAGTCCATCTCATCATGTCTCAGTGATCGTGTAAGATCACTGAATTACATCCATGACCATGACATTTGTCCCTGTACCTCTAAGAGTTGGCATATCTGAGACTCACTTCTTCCCCAGTATTTTCTTGCATGAGTCTGTTGTATAGCCTGTACTACTCTTCTCATTTCATACCTACAGGCTTCCATAGTAACTTGTTTATTGCTTTTATTTGTCGTTTTTATCCATCTCCTTCTTGTTTGATCCTTACCATTTCCAAATTCAATGAGTGCTAATTTTCTGATAAAATTTACCTACTGAATGAACCTTAACATGATAGTGAAAAGCAACAATAACAAAACTGGTTTATGATACAAAAGCCAGAACTTTTTCCCTTTAATTATTTTGACAAACAGCCTTGCTAGTTAAGAAAGGGCTTTTTAGCAGCCAAGCACATCTGCAGTGACAATATGATCATCTGTTAGTTTGGAGAAATGGGAAGTTGGTATTACAAAAATCCAAGTGTCCCTTTGGTAACAGATCTTAATTAATGGTATGTTTCAGTTCAGTTCAGTCACTCAGTTGTGTCCAACTCTTTTGACCCCATGAACCTCAGCACACCAGGCCTCCCTGTCCATCACCAACTCCTGGAGTTCACTCAAACTCATGTCCATTGAGTCGGTGATGCCATCCAGCCATCTCATCCTCTGTTGTCCCCTTCTCCTCCTGCCCTCAATCTTTCCCAGCATCAGGGTCTTTTCAAATGAGTCAGCTCTTCGCATCAGGTAGCCAAAGTATTGGAGTTTCAGCTTCAACATCAGTCCTTCCAAAGAACACCCAGGACTGATCTCTTTATTTATTTATTTATTTACCAAAAAATTCATCATTTTATTTTTTTAATTTTATTTTATTTTTAAACTTTACAATATTGTGTTAGTTTTGCCCAACATTGAAATGATCTCCTTTAGGATGGACTGGTTGAATCTCCTTGCAGTCCAAGGGACTCTCAAGAGTCTTCTCCAACACCACAGTTCAAAAGCATCAATTCTTCAGTGCTCAGCTTTCTTCACAGTCCAACTCTCACATCCATACATGACCACGGGAAAAACCAAAGCTTTGACTAGACGGACCTTTGTTGGCAAAGTAATATCTCTGCTTTTCAGTATACTATCTGGGTTGGCCATAACTTTCCTTCCAAGGAGTAAGCGTCTTTTAATTTCATAGCTGCAATCACCATCTGCAGTGATTTTGGAACCCAAAAAAATAAAGTCTGACACTGTTTCCCCATCTATTTGCCATGAAATGATGGGACCGGATGCCATGATCTTCATTTTCTGAATGTTGAGCTTTAAGCCACCTTTTTCACTCTCCTCTTTGACTTTCATCAAGAGGCTTTTTAGTTCCTCTTCACTTTCTGCCATAAGGATGGTGTCATCTGCATATCTGAGGTTATTGATATTTTTCAAGTGGAAGTGAGAAATAGATTTAAGGGACTAGATCTGATAGAGTGCTGATAAACTATGGATGGAGGTTCGTGACACTGTACAGGAGACAAGGATCAAGACCATCCCCGTGGAAAAGAAATGCAAAAAAGCAAAATGGCTGTCTGAGGAAGCCTTACAAATAGCTATGAAAAGAAGAGAAGCGAAAAGCAAAGGAGAAAAGGAAAAATATACCCATCTGAATGCAGAGTTCCACAGAATAGCAAGGAGAGATAAGAAAGCCTTCCTCAGCGATCAATGCAAAGAAATAGAGGTAAACAACAGAATGGGAAAGACTAGAGATCTCTTCAAAAATATTAGAGATACCAAGGGAACATTTCATACAAAGATGGGCTCGATAAAGGACAGAAATGGTATGGACCTAACAGAAGCAGAAGATATTAAGAAGAGGCGGCAAGAATACACAGAAGAACTGCACAAAAAAGATCTTCACGACCAAGATAATCACAATGGTGTGATCACTCACCTAGAGCTAGACATCCTAGAACGTGAAGTCAAGTGGGCCTTAGAAAGCATCACTACGAACAAAGCTAATGGTATGTTTAGACTTCAAAAATTGAAGAAATTTGTGTCTAATTTCCCTCCATTGGAAATGTTTGGAGGTTAGGTTGGTATATGGAGGTAATGCCAAGGTGATACCAGGTTGTAGAAATCAGGTGACATTTTGAAAATGGGAATCAATTTTTTAAAAAAATTATCTTATTGAAGTATAGCTGATTTCTAGTGTCATGTTAGTTTCAGGTATACAGCACAATGATTTAGTTATACATTTATATGTATATAATCTCTATATACATATAATAGATATGATTATTTTTATATATTTAGTATATATATCAGAGAAGGCAATGGCACCCCACTCCAGTACTCTTGCCTGGAAAATCCCATGGACGGAGGAGCCTGGTAGGCTGCAGTCCATGGGTTCGCTAAGAGTCGGACATGACTGAGCGACTTCACTTTCACTTTTCACTTTCATGCATTGGAGAAGGAAATGGCAACCCACTTCAGTGTTCTTGCCTGGAGAATCCCAGGGATGGGGGAGCCTGGTGGGCTGCTGTCTATGGGGTCGCACAGAGTTGGACACGACTGAGGCGACTTAGCAGCAGCAGTATATATATTATATATATATTTATGTGTGTTTTCTTTTCAGATTCTTTTCCCTTATTGGTTATTACAAAATATCACATTTAGTTCCCTATCCTATACAGTAGGTCCCTGTTGTTTATCTCTTTCATATATAGCAATGTGTATATGTTAGTCCCAACCTCCAAGTTGAGCTTTCTCCCTCCTTTTCTCTTTGGTAACTATAAGCTTGTTTTCTTTGTCTGTGAGTCTATTTCTGTTTTGTAAATAAGTTCATTTGCATCTTTTTTCAAGATTCCACATCATAATGCTGTTTGTCTGGTTTACTTCACTTTGTGTGATAATCTCTGTGTCCATCCATGTTGTTGCAAATGGCATTATTCCATTCTTCTTTATCAATTCAGTTCAGTTCAGTTGCTTAGTTGTGTCTGACCAATGCCCGGAGCTTACTCAAACTCATATCCATCGAGTTGGTGATGCCATCTAACCATCTCATTCAGTCTTTCCCAGCCTCAGGGTCCTTTCCAATGAGTCAGTTCTGTGCATTAGGTGGCCAACGTATTGGAGTTTCAGCTTCAACATCAGTCCTTCCAATGAATATTCAGGACTGATTTCCTTTAGGATTGACTGGTTGGATCTCTAAAAAAACTAAATTCTTTTTTACACCTGAGTAATATTCTATTACGTATGTGTATGTTTGTACACACACACATACCATATGTTCTTTATTCATCTGTCCTCTTGATTAAGGTGAAAGAGAAGATGAAAAGATTGGCTTAAAGCTCAACATTCAGAAAACTAAGATCATGGCATCCAGTCCCATCACTTCATGGCAAATAGATGGGGAAACAGTGGAAACAGTGGCTGACTTTATTTTTCTGGGCTCCAAAATCACTGTAGATGGTGATTGCAGCCATGAAATTAAAAGATGCTTACTCCTTGGAAGAAAAGTTATGACCAAACTAAACAGGATACTGAAAAGCAGAGATATTACTTTGTCAACAAAGGTAGTCTAGTCAAGGCTATGTTTTTTCCAGTGGTCATGTATGGATGTGAGAGTTGAACTATAAAGAAGGCTGAGCACAGAAGAATTGATGCTTTTGAACTGTGGTGTTGGAGAAGACTCTTGAGGGTCCCTTGGACTGCAAGGAGATCCAATCAGTCCATCCTAAAGGAGATCGGTCCTGGGTGTTCATTGGAAGGACTGATGTTGAAGCTGAAACTCCAGTACTTTGGCCACCTGATGCGAGGGGCTGACTCATTTGAAAAGACCCTGATGCTGGGAAAGATTGAGGGCAGGAGGAGAAGGGAATGAAGAGGATGGCATGGTTGGATGACATCACTGACTCAGTGGACATGGGTTTGGGTAAACTCCGGGAGTTGGTGATGGACAGGGAGGCCTGCATGCTGAGGTTCATGGGGTTGCAAAGAGTCGGACACGACTGAGCGACTGAACTGTCTGATGGCTTGGCTATTGTAAATAGTGCTACAGTGAACACTGGGATGCATGTATCTTTTTAAATTATAGTTTAAGACTGGAAATCAACTTTAAATGGTTATCTTAAAATTTCCTCTATCCTGGAGATCTGTAAAACATAAGATAAAATTTGCTACTTTAATTTGCATAAGGTTGAAACAGAATGTATGCTAGTGGTTTTAATCTATATTTAGAGTCACAGTCTCTCCTCAGAAAAAAGTACACAAATGTATATATTCACTACATTTTGCATAGGACTTACATTTCCAGTGGACTTCCCTGGTGTCTCAGACTGGAAAGACCCCGCCGGCAATGCATTAGACCCAGGTTCAGTTCTTACACTATATCACGTATGGGTCAGGAAGATTCCCCTGGAGAACGGAATGGCTGCACTCTCCAGTATTCATGCCTGGAGAATCCCAGGGACAGAGGCTCCAGTCCATGGGAGTCACAAAGAGTTGTACATGATTGAGTGACTAACTCTTTCACTTTACATTTCCAGTAATATGATAGAGTGGATAGCCTGAAAAACTCTTCTTCAATAAAAACTCTTTCAGATGATGCATCTTTTAGAAATGTATGGCTAAGGTGGCAATAAAGGGCTTGCCAGCCATTAGAAGCCAGTAGTGAAACAGGAGCAGATAACTGAAGAAAGAGGTATGTGCCAGCAGAGCTAGTGGTATCGTCTAATATCTAGTGACCTAGAAAGTTTGCTCCAGACCTGAATTAATACTCCCTGCATGGTCCATAAAATTCCAAGCCAAGCACGTCTAGTTTAAAATGGCACCAGATGGATGGTGTTTCTAGAAATCAGTCAGAATCATAAGCATGTCTTTCCAGAAGAATTAACTCTTAGCCAGAGCCTTAAAGATTTGCCAGAGATAAAGTTCTAGTGAAACTGAATGTACAGAAAAGTTATGAAACATGGAATGATGCAGCTAAAGCAATACTTAGAGGAGATTTTATAGCTTTAAGTGCTTATAATGAAAAAGGAGAAAGTGTAAAAATTTGAGCCTATAAAGGTTAGCCTCACAAAGGTTCGGAGCTCAGGAAAGGTAGAAGATGACTTGCTATAGGAACATAATTGTCGGTACAAGTACTGAACCAAAATATGAGAATTATCTATTATAACTGTAACAGTAGACATTCCCTCTACTCCCCAAAGAAACACAGCAAATAACTCAACTCTACTGTTCCTTTCATGCATGTCGTTGTGAAAGGTAGGATTCATTTACTTGAATAATAGAAGTTCCTGTTTCTACTTTTGGCCCTGCCAAAATGGAAAGCTTAAAAAGTAGAAACAAAATATCAAACATAGCTATTAGATCTCATTTTCAATTTTATAGTATTAGAGTTACTATTAATTGTCAAATTAAGGTCTTTTCCGAAAAGTCATTACTGTTTGAAAAAACTTTGCCATGTTATTGTTAACTTTGTAACAGACTTGGAAGCATATAAACATATGATTTTAAATATTCAGTTTCTGTGTTATTTTATATTTTATATCATATATATTATATTTATAGTGTTCATGTTCCATAAATGTTTCAACTATCTTTTAAATAAGAATAGAAATACAGTAAATAACTTGCAAAGTAGTAGAGAGTGCAGGAAATATAAAAAGCGCATATTAAAGTACCAAAAAATTAATAAGCACATCAAATTTAACTGCAGTTAAAAAGCAAAGATTGTTAGACTGGATAAATCTAGCTATATGCTGTTTATAACTACGCACTTAAAACATGAGGATGAAAAGATGAAATGTAAAAAGATGAGGAAAGCTTTCAATAAGGTACTAAGCAAAAGAAAGCTAGTATATTTTTTTATAATGTCTGACAAATAGCTCTTAAAATAGAAAACATTACTAATTGTAAGGAAAGTATCTAAATGATAATTAGAAGGATCAGTTCATCAGAAAAGATAATGTCTAAACAGTGTGTCAGGCCTTCTATAGCCTCTTGGAATTTGACTTCATCTCTGACAAGGTACCTTAATTTAAGCCCTTAGATTCAGTCCCTCATATTCTCTTAGCCCATTGGTCATGTATGCTTGTCTCTGTTTCATTCACTTCAACAAGCTGAACCCTGAAGTACCATGTTTCTAAGGGATGTCCTTCCTAACTACTGATTACTATACTGTAAGAGGCAACTCACACTTAATTAGGAAAATTTCATTTATTAGCCATTGGAAATATATACCACACGTGGTTTAAAAATAAGATTTATGGGAATTCCCTGGTGGTCCAGTGGTTAGGACTCAGCAACACTTAATCAAAAACGGTGTTCTAAATCCATTCCTTGTTTTCTAGAAGAGAACCCCTGAAACTCTTAACACAGATTTTGGAAAAGAAAAATTGCACTTTAAGGCCATTTTCTACTTGGATCCATTTCTGGGTTTTGTCCCTGACATCTTTATGATGCCCAGCACTTCAAATACTATTCCTCCTACACTCCTCTTCTATGTGAAATAATTTCTAATCCTGGTTTTGAAACACTGATTATTGCTCTTACTATCATTTATGTCAGAGGTCATTCTGACCTCAGGCAAATCCAGGCAACCCAAGTACTTGATCACAGACAAATCCTATTTTCATAGTATGGCTCTTGATAATGAACCTGGGAAGAGAAATGGAAAATTTCTGTAGAACCATCAGCTCATAAGAAAGTGCATGTCTTCTCCGTTCATTTAGGGCACTGGTGAGTGAACAGTTTTAACTGTCCATGTTGAATGGTCATTTCTAAATTGAATTGTACCTTGACTCAAAAAATCCAAGTAACTGAATAGTCATGCAAAGCCTCTGGCATGGAAGTGGGCTTCTGGGATGCTTGCCAATGAGTTCCTGTTTTGAGGACACAGAATCGAAGTGGAAAGATTAAGTGGAGAGGCAGCTCCACCCCTCTAAGTCTTATTCCTATGTTCCATTCAAATCTTGCTTGCCTGATTCCTGTGGGGTCTGGGCTTTGGAAATTCTCTTTTTTCATGGATGTCTCAGTGCACCTTGTTAAACCATATTTGGACTGTGGCCTGTTCATCTGCTTCCAGCTCTGCTGATTGGTTCCAGTTTCCTTGCTCATTAAAGCCAAGATAATCTGGCACCCACTACTCAGGCATCCTCAAGGACCTGGCACCAGGGTAAACCTGGAGGCCAGCTAAGAAGCCTCCATGATCCAGCACACTTGACTGCCTGATGAGAGGCAGTTGTGGTCCCAAAAAGAGCACTGAAATAGGAGCAGAGCTGGGTTCTTGTCTCATTGTTGCCTCTACTACATCACGTAAGTTGGGGCATATCTGCAATCTCTCTGGAAGTCTCTTTCCCCAACTATATATGTGTTTGGACTGGGCAGTTTCTCAAGTGTCCTGCAGTTCCAAAATACTGAGTATATGAAAAGCTAAAGGAGCAAAACTTCATTTGTGCCTGTTGTTGCAAAAACACAACCTAGCTTTAAAGGTTTTAGCAATAAATGCCTAGAGTTGCATAGGTTACTGATGCTTTTGCACAAAGGTAGATAGTGTGGCCAAAAAATAAGAAGAGCACAGTTCATATTCTAGAGATTAGAATTAACCTCTCTAGGCCTGTAAAACTTGGATAATAATGCCCAATTGGAAATTGCCTAGAAGATTAAATGAGATAATCCTTGGTACTTAGAACTGTGCCAGACAAAAAGTAAGTGCTCACTGAAAACTATCATTAGTATAAAAATGGAAAGTTTAAAATTGGTGCAGAATTTTAGTAAGCTTGTGCTGAAATAATAAATACTCAATTGCTGTTCAGAAGTCAAGGTGAGAACAGAATAGAGAATCCAGACACAGACCCACGTGTGTATGATCACCTGGTTTGCAGCAAAGGTGCAGCATAGTGAGGAAAGGATGGGTCCATCACCACCTGGATCAGTTGACTGTCCATATGGAAAAAAATGAACTTGGACTCCGACTTCGTGCCATATATAGAAATCAGTTTCATGTGACTCATAGCATGAAAGGTAAACATTAATGCTTCTGGAAGTGTCAGCTCTTCTCTAGAACATTACATAGAAAAATAACCTCATGACCTTAGCAAAGATTTACGTGAGATACAAAAAGCATTAACTTCAAACAAAAAGAGTGGTAAATTAGATTTTGTTAAATTTAAGAACTGTTCATCAAAAGACATCATTAAGATAATGAAAAGGCAAGTCACAGAGGAGAGAATGTTTGTTTTACATATATTTGTGTGTGTATATATGTTTGTGTGTGTGTGTATCGAGCAAAGGATTCTTATTGAGAATATGTAGAGTTAGACATTTTATAAAAGAAGATAGCCAGTGCCAAAAACATATGAAAAAATGCTTAACATCATTAGTCCACAGGGGAAATGGAAATTAAAACCACAATAAGATATACTATGTTCCTACAAGAATAGTTGACAAATTTTAGAGCTGACAATACCAAATATAATGGGAATATGGATGGATCCATGGATCTAATGGATACATTAGAACTCTCATACACTGAAAAAGCTGACTTAAAGCTCAGCATTCAGAAAACTAAGATCATGACATCTGGTCCCATCACTTAGTGGCAAATAGAAGGGGGAAAAAGTGGAAACGGTGGCCGATTTTATTTTCTTGGGCTCCAAAATCACTGCAGATGGTAACTGTGGCCATGAAATTAAAAGACACTTGCTCCTTGAACGGAAAGCTATGACAGACCTAGACAGTCAATTAAAAAGCAGAGATGTTACTTTGCTGACAAGGTCCATATAGTCAAAGCTATGGTTTCTCCAGTAGTCATGTACAGAACTGAGAGATGGACCATAAAGAAGGCTGAGCATTGAAGAGTTGATGCTTTCGAATTGTGGTGCTAGAAAAGACTCTTAAGAGTCCCTTGGACTGCAAGGATATCAAAGCAGTCAATCCTAAAGGAAATAAACCCTGAATATTCATTAGAAGGACTGATGCTGAAGCCCCAATACTTTGGCCACCTGATGCAGAGTGGACTTATTGGAAAAGACCCAACTCACTGGAAAAGACACTGATGTTGGGAAAGATTGGAGGCAAAAGGGGAAGAGGACAGCAGAAGATGAGATGGTTAGATGGCATCACTGACTCAATGAACATGAATTTGAGCAAATCCCAGGAGACAGTGAAGGACAGAGGAGCCTGGTGTGCTGCAGTCCATGGGGTTGCAGAAAGTTGGATACGACTTAGCGACTAAACAACAACAATGCTGAGTAGGGAAAAAGTTAGGTACAACTACTTTGAAAAACTGTTGTACAGTATGTAATAGATCTGGATAGATTTATTCTCCATGACCCAGCAGTTTCATTCTTAGATAAATACCCACAGGAAGAGTACATGTGATGTGTAGAAGAATGCTCATAGCAACATTATTTATAATAGCAAAAACTAAAAACAGCCTAAGTCTCTATCAACAATAAAATGGATAAATTGTACTGTGGAATACTGCACAGCAATGACACAGAGTAAATTCAGACACAACATGGATAGATCTCAAAAGCACATTGAGAAGAAGCCAAATACACACATACATACAGAATACATACTGTACAAATCCATTTATATAAAGTGCAAAGACAGGCAGAAATGACCTATGGTTATAGATTATAAAGATCAGAAAAGCAGTTATCTTTGGTGTGTATGGAGACTGAGGAGCGCCAAGAGAAGCTTCTGGAATTCTGGTTACGTTCTAATTTTTGAACTAGGGGGAGGTTCAGTTCAGTTCAGTCGCTCAGTTGTGTCCGACTCTTTGCAACCCCATGAACCGCAGCATGCCAGGCCTCCCCGCAGCATGCCAGGCCTCCCTGTCCATCACCAAGTCCCAAAGACCACCCAAATCCATGTCCATTGATTCAGTGATGCCATCCAACCATCTCATCCTCTGTTGTCCCCTTCTCTTCCTGCCCTCAATCTTTCCCAGCATCAGGGTCTTTTCAAATGAGTCAGCCCCTTGCATCAGATGGCCAAAGTACTGGAGTTTCAGCTTCAACATCAGTCCTTCCAAAGAACACCCAGGACTGATCTCCTTTAGGATGGACTGTTTGGATCTCCTTGCAGTCCAAGGGACTCTCAAGAGTCTTCTCCAACACCATAGTTCAAAAGCATCAATTCTTCAGTGCTCAGCTTTCTTTATAGTCCAACTCTCACATCCATACATGACCACTGGAAAAACCGTAGCCTTGACTAGATGGACCTTTGTCGGCAAAGTAATGTCTCTGCTTTTTAATATGCTATCTAGGTTGGTCATAACTTTCCTTCCAAGGAGTAAGCGTCTTTTAATTTCATAGCTGCAATCACCATCTGCAGTGATTTTGGAGCCCAGAAAAATAAAGTCTGACACTGTTTCCACTGTTTCCCCATCTATTTGCCATGAAGTGATGGGACCGGATGCCATGATCTTAGTTTTCTGAATGTTGAGCTTTAAGCCAACTTTTTCACTCTCCTCCTTCACTTTTATCAAGAGGCTCTTTAGTTCTTCCTCACTTTCTGCTATAAGGGTGGTGTCATCTGCATATCTGAGGTTATTGATATTTCTCCTGGCAATCTTGATTCCAGCCTGTGCTTCCTCCAGCCCAGCGTTTCTCATGATGTACTCTGCATATAAGTTAAATAAGCAGGGTGACAATATACAGCCTTGACATACTCTAGGGGGAGGGGTGATTACCTAATTGTGTCTCTTTTATAAAAATTCACTGAGATTTGTACTTAAGGTGTGTATACTTTATGTATTTTATGCCTCAATAAAAGTTTATTTTAAAGAGTAAAGGAGTGCCCCCAAAGTGGAAACAGCCCAAATGTCTAGGAACCAGTGAATAGTTAAATAAATGTGGTGTAGCCACATGACAGAATATTATTCAGCCATGGAAAGAAATGAAGTACTGATGTAGGCTACAACATGAATGAACCTGGAAACCATTATGCTAGATGAAAGACAATCACAAAAGACTGTGCACATATCGTAAGATTCCAGTTAAGTGAGATGTCCAGAATAGACAGATCTACACAGACAGAAAGTCAATTAGTGGCTGCTTGTGGTTAGGACGGTTGGGAAGAAGCAGAGAGTGACTGAAAACAGATATGGGGTTTCTTTTGGGGTTGTTGAAATGTTCTAAAATCAATTATGGCAATGGTTGTGCAACATTGAATATACTAAAAACCATTGAATTGAACACTTTGAGGGAATTGTATGTGAATGAAATCTCAAGCTGCTATGAAAGCAAAAGCCAAGGGATACCAATTACTGTGGAATGATTAAACCCCTTAGGAAAAGGCTGTCCCATGTAGACCTGTGGCATGATGGTGAAGAACAGGATTCTAGAGTCCAACATTGCTCCAGTCCTAGCTCTGACGTTTGCTGTGTGGCATTGGGCAAATCATCACACCTCTCTGAGCCTGAGTGTTTTCATCTGTAAAATATGAATATTAATAGTATCTGTTCCATAAAAGTTTTATGAAGATGATTCATTTAACTGAGAATTATATGAGTATTTTCTGTTTGCCAGGTCAAATCAGTGATAACTGCTGTTATAGTTGGCCAGGAGGTTTTGCATCTGAAGAGTCTTTACTCCATTTTAGTGATGGGGGTGACAAGTAAATTTGAGTGTGTGTCCTGAGGCCAGGACACGTTTGCCCTATTGTTCTACACCAGCATCTATTGCAAAATGCAAAAGAAATGTTCATTTTAGTGACCCTAAGTTATTAATATTGAATTATATTCTGATATTGAGAAAAGGAAGTATATAATACATTTATAGAGGTTCCATCCAGAAATACTAAAGCTATAAACAATTATTAAAAGTTTGTCGTTCAGTTATCTAGAAGATTTAGCAATTCAGAATATTTTATACGAAAACTGAGTTATAACCACAATTGACATATCCCACCAGGTTCCTCCGCCCATGAAATTTTCCAGGCAGGAGTAATGGAGTGGTGGGGTACCATTTCTTACCCCAGGGAATCTTCCCGACCCAGGGACTGAACCCATATCTCTTGCATCTCCTGCATTGACAGGTGGATTCTTTACCACTAGTACCACCTGCTGCTGCTGCTGCTAAGTCGCTTCAGTCGTGTCTGACTCTGTGTGACCCCATAGACGGCAGCCCACCAGGCTCCCCCGTCCCTGGGATTCTCCAGGCAAGAACACTGGAGTGGGTTGCCATTTCCTTCTCCAATGCATGAAAGTGAAAAGTGAAAGTGAAGTCACTCAGTCATGTCCGACTCCTAGAGACCCCATGGACAGCAGCCTACCAGGCTCCTCCATCCATGGGATTTTCCAGGCAAGAGTACTGGAGTGGGGTGCCATTGCCTTTTCTAAGTACCACCTGCTGCTGCTGCTGCTGCTGCTGCTAAGTCGCTTCAGTCGTGTCTGACTCTGTGCGACCCCATAGACGGCAGCCCACCAGGCTCCCCCGTCCCTGGGATTCTCCAGGCAAGAACACTGGAGTGGGTTGCCATTTCCTTCTCCAGTGCATGAAAGTGAAAAGTCAAAGTGAAGTCGCTCAGTCGTGTCCGACTCTTAGCGGTACCACCTGAGAAACCCACAATTGATACATGGGTAATTCGGAAATAGAAAGTGATTATTGATTACAGAAGTGCATGACAGGGTTTTTGTTTCAGTGAATATGTATTGTTCCCAAAAAAGTCACATTTAGTCATGTTGAAAGTGATACTCTCTTTTAGTTGTCTTAAAAATGTATGTTCTGTGAAGTTAATGTATAACCCCTTGTAAACGTTGCATTGAGAGTGCTTGTAGCCCATAGGAGTTGAGAAAGAAGCAATTACAAGTTAGGCAAATACCTGACACTAAGGGGTAAATCCCATAAAGTACAGGTTAAGAGTTTAGTTTCAGGAGTCTGACCTGCCTGGGCCCAGTGTCCTTATCCTTATCTAAAGAAATCTGTCTCACAGCGTTGGGAGCATCGACTGAATTAATACAAATGAAGTGCTCTAACAAGCAGGCAATTGACACGCTGTTATTATGGGAGAACCAATATGGTGGGTTCACACTGTCAATGTGCATAAATTACAGATACAATTTTTGGTTAACTTTTGTGAAGCTTTGGGGAATTAGAAAACAGTTTTTCCTTAATGCAAAGAGATTAATTCATAAAATTGAGTAATTAGATCTCAAAGGAGCTGATTGGATATGGTGAAAAAAAATCATGAACCCCAAAAGAGTTCTCCAGAATGAGAGAAAAGCCGTGAAAGAGTTTTGTCACCAGGATATATTAAAAATATTTTACAAGCTTTTTATACCTCAGAATTCAAGGTGACTATGAAAGGTGCTTTGGGCTTCCCTGATAGCTCAGTTGATAAAGAATCCGCCTGCAATGCAAGAAACCCTGGTTCAATTCCTGGGTTGGAAAGATCCCCTGGAGAAGGGAAAGGCTACCCACTCCAGTATTCTTGGGCTTCCCTCGTGGCTCAGCTGGTAAAGAATCTGCCTGCAATGCAGGAGACCTGGGTTCAATCCCTGGGTTGGAAAGATCCCCTGGAGAAGGGAAAGGCTACCCACTCCAGTATTCTGGCCTGGAGAATTCCATGGACTGTGTAGTCTGTGGGGTTGCAAAGAGTTGGACACGACTGAACAACTTTCACTTTCATGAAAGGTGCTTTACTTTTAACTGAAAGGATGTTTGGGATTGAAGTAAGCAGTTGTCTTCTTAAAAATTTGTTTGTTTGGCTGAGCTGGGTCTTAGTTGCAGCACACAGGATCTTTTGTCTTCTAGTTACAGCACGCAGGATCTTAGTTGCGGCCTGTGAACTCTTAGTTCACCGGGCTCTATTTCCCCCACCAGGGATTGAACCCGGGCCCCCTGCATTGGGAGTGTGGAGCCTTAGTCATTGGAACACCAGGAAAATCCCTGGATTAAGCAGTTGTTGATAACAGTTAACATTTTGTAAATAGTCATTTAAATACTCATGGATGTTTATATTTTAAACTTGTTGAAGATTGTTCATCTCTTTAAATTTGTATTTTGAGACACTAGTTGATTATGTTTTGTTAATAGCGAGGCTTTTTAAAATAGAAAAATCCATAAGTGAATGTGCAAACATGCTAAAATTTGGTTTTCAGACTTGTATCTTTGGGAAACCAGTTTGCTGGACTCCTGCAAGCCTTGTTACGCTCTTGCGGGCAAGAGAAATAGGCTCTTCAAGCGAGCCATACACACCAAACCTCCAAAGTGGTGGCAGAAGCCTGGGAAGTCACCTTTCAGCCATGGGAATGGTTGTTTCCTGTTCCACAGGGGTGGGGTAGGCCCAGCTCCTGCTGCTTCATTTACTGAGCACACCTTCTAAGAGCTTGCCTGCAGAGTGTGGAGGTCCACTCTCCTCCAGGACAGTGGCTCGCGAGCTGCCACTGGCTCCTTCCTGCCTCCTGCCTGGGGTGGCCACTGGTGCTTTTCTCTTGCTGTGTGGTGAGGAGCCAGGAATGGGGGGCAGCTGCTGAGGAGGGACCCAGCATTTTGTTAGTGTGCATTAAAAAAAAAAAAAAAAAAAAAAACAACAAACTGTAAAATAAGTAACCCACTTACATAAAAATTAGAATTTATGTATCAGCAGAAAGAGAAGTCAGGGTCCTGCCCCTCAGAGAAAACGACTCTTACCATCTTGATATATTTCTTTCCAGACATTTTTAAACTGGTTTACATTTTTTTTTTACTTTAGACTTTTCATCTTTATTCCCTTTCCAGCCTTTGGAAGCTGGAAACATGACAAATGTGTATGATGTAGGAAGGAACAGTCCCCGTATCCTCAGGCTGCAGAGGTCGTCACTGCGGGCGTTTTTAATTCTGTTCCTCATAAGCGGTAACCCTCTCCTGCCTCTGTTGGCTGGCCTTCCTTTGAAAACTTGTAGCTAGTTTTACTTAACTGGATTTTTCCTTTTTAAACTTTTTTTTCTTTCCTTAGCTTCAACCTCTACAGTTGTTTTTTTTTTTTTTTTTTTTTTTTAAATTTTGGATAGAAAATGTTGAACACGCACAAAAGCAGACAGAACAGTATAATGAAACCCCTTGTTCCCCTCTCCCAGCCCTGGCAACCCTGAAACCATGGCCAGTCCACCCCACTCCCAGCCCACTCCCAGCCCTTACATGGACCTGCGAACCTTGTAACTGCCTTTGAGGGTCCTTCTCGGCCCTTCTGACCTCACTCTCTTCTGGCAGTGAGGAAGGACGAAGTGCCTGCCCTCCTGCACTCCAGACTTCTCGTGAGCCTGTGCTCTCTGTCCCAGGTCTGACCTGGGCTCTCCCCGCTCCTGAAACGCCTTGAAGTTCCCAGACGTTGGGTGTGGCAGCCTCCCATGCTCAACTGCTCATTCTCTTCCCTGTTAATGAAGGAGGCCATCGCTCAAATCATTTGGAAGGGGAAAAGTGGAATTTACTACCTGGGTGTTCCTCTTCCATGCTGTTCGTATAAATTTAAAACTTAGATTCCTGAGAATTAGATTGAACATGACAAAAATTGCTGTGTGGGCAGTTTAGTGAGCACTTGCAGATTGATAGAGCCCTTTGTAATAATGAAGGAAAAAGGTTCTGTAGGCTGCTTGGTTCCAGAAGGTGAGCTCACCAGTTACGGTGCTGCAGCTAATACTTCTCATTAACCCTTTGCTGGATGGCCAAAAGAAAATACAAGAAAGACAGTCCCAGACTCTTCAAATCCTAGCCTTCAGGAGAACCTAAGAAATCATCTTGTACAACCCTCTTCTTATGCACAGGGACCTTACATTGCATTCAGATTTACTTATCCTAGAATTTTTTATGTTGCCTCCTTTTAAGCTTATGAAATATTCTCAAACCATCACTATGTCATGGCCATGGACTTCTGCCATGGCTTGCTGTACCAGTGGTCAACTTTTGCATTTGATTACATAACCAAATACCACACAGAACTGGAAGACGTCAGACTTTTACTTGCCCCTCTTACCTGGCAGCCCAGTCAGTGTTTCCACCAGAGTCAGAGGGAATTTTCTTAGCCCAACTAAAAGATGGAGTTGGTTGTGTGACTACACGGTGATCCAAGCCCAGTTGTCCCTAGGAAAGGGAGTTGGTCTCTAAAATTTAGTGGGACCAAACTAAGGTCTTAGTTTAGTTTGGCTTCCCTCGTGGCTTTCCTGGTGGCTCAGATGGTAAAGCATCTGCCTGCAGTGCAGGAGACCCAGGTTCAATCCCTGAGTTGGGAAGATCCCCTGGAGAAGGAAATGGCAACCCACTCTAGTACTCTTGCCTGGAAAATTCCATGGACAGAGAAGCCTGGTGGGCTACAGTCCATGGGGTTGCAAAGAGTTGGACATGACTGAGTGACTTCACTAAGGTCAGGGCCTGCATTCCGACTGGGTTGCTGCTGTATGTGAGGCCCCTCCCAGCTGGGGATGTCTGGATGGCAGAAAGTCCCTTTCTCTCCATCTTCTCGACTGGCTCACCATTTCTGAGCTTCCAGAACACTGTTGTTGTTGTTGTTTTTTTTTTTCACTCTCTTAAGACATGTTTTTAGGAAAACCGACCACAAGGTCAAGAGAGTGACCCTAGCCAGAGCAGTGTGTTCCCGTCACGTGGACCAGATGGAAAGCAGTCTGCGGGACAGGAAGCCCGACACCTGCTGCATCTGTCAGTGTGTCTAGTGGGCTGTGCTCCTTTTCATCTCCCTCTGTTTATCACACGTGTGACGTCACCGAAGGATTGCTCAACTTTGTTTGCCTGTTGGTGTTGTTCCTGAGAGGTTGTGACCTCCTTCAGGCCTGCTGTTTTCAGTCCGGTCTGACCCTGGGTGCATCAGTAGAACATGGTACGAGGACGAGGTCACTGGCAGCATGAGGAGGTGAACGTGGCATATCCAACATGTGTCGCTTCTCTGCTTAAAACTCCCTGCTGGGTTCCAATTACACGCGAAATATAAACACTTCCTCCTGGCCCATCGGGGCATCTCTCACTGGGCCTCCTCTCTAGCCTCCTGGCTTCCAGTTCCCTCCTTTCCTATCTTCTTTCTGTTTCTGGAATGCACCCAGCCACCCCGCACTGCCCACACCCCCAAACCTTTGCTCTAGTGATTTTCCTCCATGGGATGCTCTCCACTCTGTCAATATATGACTTCCTTTTATATACACAAATCTCAGTCTGTTTCCTCAGGGACACCTTTCCAAACCAAATCTGAGGTAGGTCCCAGGCGTTCTCATCACTCACTGTGTTTTATTTTCTTCCAAGTCGTTTTTGCTATGGTAAGCAATCTTAGCATTTATTTGTTTGCTTATTGTCTTTCTCTCCTCTTCGAGAGTGTAAGCTCCACAAGAGAAGGAACCTCGTCAGTCTTGTTTACTTGTATGTCTCCAGCGCCTAGGAAAAAAACATGCCTGTCATATAGTAGGAGCCTAATAAGTATGTGTTAAGTGGCTAATTGAGTGAATGAAAGTGGTTATTAGGAGCACGTTTGGGAGGAGGGTGTTGAGGATTCCAAAGTGACTTGATCCCAAGCCACGTGGCTGTTTCACTGAGAGAAGACCCAGGGGCGGCAGACTCAGGGGGTAAACATTCGGAGCTGCTGCTGCTGCCCCCCAAGGAGAGCCCCTCCCCCTCCCCCCCACCCCCGGTGAAAGAGATGGGCCACTTCACTCATTATTGAAGGCAGAGTGCTGTCCCTGGAGGAGATGTGGCGGCCCCGTGGGGGGTGGAACTGGGCCGTCAGGCGGGGATGCTCAGCAGGTGTTTTGGTTCTGAGGGGAGATTTGTCTACATCGTCATTGATGTCTGAGGGTGGAGTGGGCTGCACTAGCAAGTAGGGGTTTGGCAGGCACGTCGGACGTGCAAATGGAAGGTTGGACACTTTCAGGGAAGAACCTGGTGTGGGGAGGACTCTGCACAGTTAGACCAGGCAGGGTTTACAGTCCCTTTCCACCCAGAGTGGCAGCGAATCTGCCCTGTGTTTTTATTTTCTTGCGTGTGTGCTCAATCATGTCTGACTCTTTTGCAGCCCCATGGACTGTAGCCCACCAGGCTTCTCTGTCCGTGAGGTTCTCCCAGCAAGAGTACTAGAGTGACTTGCCATTTCCTTCTCCGTGTCTTTTCCCGACCTTCTCTTCCTGACCCATGGATCAAACCCCCGTCTCTTGCATCTCCTGAAATGGCAGGCAGAGTCTTTACCACTAGCGCCACCTCATGTGCCAGCCGTGCACTCTATCTTTTCCTTGCTCTTTGTGCTGATTACAGAGGATAGGGGAGATACCTATGTCAGGACCTCCTTCCAGTGGGGGTGGGGGCTGCAGGGAGGGTGTAAGATTCTGTGGGAGACACCAAATTTGGGAGGGGGGCAACCTGGTCTAGATCATTGGGAAAGCCAGCCAGAGGGAGTGGGTTTTACACAGGGGTCTACAGGACTGGTGGGGGTCATCAGGAAAAGAAACAGGAAAGCGCCCTGCAAGGGAGGTGATGGGTTTGAACAGTTTAAGAAGTTTGGTGACAGTTTGTGGTACTCAAGGGCTTAGGGCCAGGAAAGTTGAACGTGCACAGGGCAGACCTACATGATGACAAATTTTGTCACGATTACTGCTTTGTGATACAGTGACAGAGCACAGCATGCAGAGAGAGGAGTGGAAGAAACAAGCCAAAGGGCAAGAACGCTGGCAGGAGCCAGGCTAGTAAGACCTTAGAAGCCAGGACTGGGCTGCATGCTCAGGGCTGTGGGGGCCTGCAGGGTTTGCGCAGGGGGTAAAGGTGAACACTGGTGACCCACGTCTGGAAGGCCCTGCTCTCACTCCTGGTAAAGGGACGCTTGGTACTTTCCCTTCTGCAACAGGCTTGACCCTTTCAAGTACCTAGGACAGTCACTCTGCCACTGCTAAAGATGACTGCAGAGCAGAAGTGTGGAAAGGAATGGTTCCATCTCAGGGACTTTTAATTGAATAGGACTAGAGTTGATGGCTTAGAGGTTGTTCTGCAGTCAGTCCCTGTGACAAGAGGCTAAAGAGATGGCTGTGGGAGTAGGGATGTGGCTGCAAACAGCACTGGGAAAAGTCCCTGACAGGACTGCTGAATCCAGAGCCAAGAATGTGGCTTCTGCTCAATGAGAAGAGACAGGGAGGGACTTCCAGCTGTGACCCACTGAGATGGAAACATGGGCTGTGTTGGCTCGTCCTGGAGTTACCCCGACAGCGGTTGCTGGCGAGGGCGGTCATAAAAGGGAGCAGAGGCTCTGGATCTGCCCCAGTTTTGAATCCAGGGTTTATTGCATTACTAGCCAGGTAACCTTAGACAAGTGACCTGGAACCTCTCTGAGCCTCAGATGACTCATCTGTGAAACACGGTTTATATGGCTATTGTCAAAGCTACATGAATGTGTGTGGAGCCCCTGGCACAAAATAGATATTAAGTAAATGGTCACTACTGCTATCCTTATCATTTTTATGATCATCATTGTCAACGTTATGTTCATGTTGTTGTTCTAGATTGCAAAACACTTTCACATGTTCTCAGTGAAGTTGAAACAGATTTCATCTCAGCTCGCTCCCACAGAATGAGGTTTTGCAGCCTTCCTCTCTCATAGCCCTGGTCACACCAGACCGCCACCGTGTTAGCATGCCTGCCCGCCCCATTAGACTGCGGGTGCCTTACGCAGACGGATCCTCTCACAGATGCCCAGTGCTAGAATAATCTCTTGGCCCCATTTCTGTGTATCCTGGGTCTGTGTAAGGAAGCTCTTGCTCACGACCAGAGCTCCTCAGAGCAAGTGGCTTCAGGATGTGAGCTCCCCACCCAGGAGGGCCTGTCACGGGCTGCCTGACAGGGACGCAGTCGGAATGTGGCTGACTGACTGGGAGGCCAGCTTGGAAGAGAAGACGCTTAAGCCCCTGTGTTGTGTTCTGTCAGCGTTTTCATTGGTGGAGCGCTGTGGTGTTCACTCAGGTTCATCCAAAGGGGCAGTCATGGAAGTCTGGGAGTGTGCACAGTGAGCCACACACGGCTGGCCTTGGGAACTCTCCCTTCCTCTGCTTCCGCAGCTCTTCACAACTCTCAGGACTCACCTTAGCCCCAGCAGATGAACATTTTTAATGTTTAAAAAAAAAATTAAGGAATACTTTTGTATGGAAGACTACTTTTTGAAACATCAAATTGGTCCTAGATGTTTGGCAGCATATACTACATAACCTTTTGGATTTGTATTTTCTCTTTCATAGAATAAAAACTCAAGAGTTCTGCAAGTTCACATTATGTAAATATATGTAATAAAATATTTACTTAGGGTTTCCATAAAAAAAGGTCCAAAGGAGAGAGTAAGAGAGCTCCTCTTTGCTGGTTTTAGAGGCTCTTCTGGGAATCCCGAGAGAAATTTAAGCCTCTCAAATCTGTTTTGATTGGCCCCTGCATGTTTTATCTCCTGTAATGAGCTCTTTGTCAGTTTGTCAATTTTGACTAAGGACAGAAAGTTCGTGTGTAGTAACAGCACACAGACTGAATTTAAAATGATGGTTTGTATCATGATGTAATAATCCTCTCTCTTTTCCTTTAGTCAATATTGACCTGGTAGGCCAGTATATTACAACTCTGACTTCAAAAGAAGACACTTTATTTTACCTTCTCCCAGTGTTGGTTTTAGATACTGGTAATACGGAAATTGGGAGTTGAGCCGTCTGAGACGCTTGGCCACGTTCTCTCCGGGCTGAGTTCCTCGATCTTTGCAGGCAGATCTCTCTGCTCCTGGTGACCCAACAACACAGCTGCGAAGCTCACACAGGGAAGCAGCTGAACTTTGAGCCACACTGGTTTTCCTCAGCTTTCCAGACAGCCCCTTCCTCTGTGGGAAATAGGCCTGTTCTGTGATCCCATAGCGGCCAATATTTCTTAGATGGGTTTGGGTTTCCCCTAAAGTATTAATGTTACAGGACTGGGTGGAAAACCCCAGTGCTGCCCTGTAGGAGGGTGGGCCCCGAGTGTGAGACAGATGAGAGTGGGGAATCTTAAATTCTTTTTTTCCCTGAACCTCTTATTTTAACCACCCCAAGTTTAAACACTTTTCCATTTTAAAAAATTGAGGGAAAAATCTTCCCCCAGTTAAGAAGAAATAAGGGAAATAGCTACAACAGCAAGGAGATCAAACCCTTCAATCCTAAAGGAAATCAACCTGAATATTCATTGGAAGGATCGATGCTGAAGCTCAAGCTCAAGCTCCAATACTTTGGCCACCTGATGCAAAGAACTGACTCATTGGAAAAGACCCTGATGCTGGGAAGGATTGAGGGCAGGAGGAGAAGGGGACGACAGAGGATGAGATGGTTGGATGGCATCACCAACTCGAAGGACATGAGTTTGAGCAAGCTCTGGGAGTTGGTGATGGACAGGGAGGCCTGGCGTGTTGCAGTCCATGGGGTCACAAAGAGTTGGACACAACTGAGTGACTGAACTGAACTGAAATAGCTACAGAGTTTGCAGCTAAAATGTGAGATACCTTAAGACTGATTATCCAGGTAAAGCAGAAGAAAAAGTGGTGACATGTTAGCGAGCGCCTCTGAGTCAGCTTGGCTATCAGGCTTGGTTATTTTAGTGAGTCATAACCAAAAGGAAATTGATCGACACGTGAACTTCCAAGTCTCCAGGTAGGCTGGTTTCATGTTCAGCTGTGCCCTCAAGTCCAAACAAGGCCATTGTGCATCTCCCTGTGATTCTCAGCCTTGTTGTTTTCTCTGTCAGCATAATTATGGAGCAAAGGTGTTTCCTTGACAGTTCCAGACTTATTGTCCAGAGTCTGGGGAGAGAGACCCTCTTTTCTGAAGTCCATATCAACCCCTGGAAACAGGCTCAGACGTAAAGAATAGACTTATGGACATGGGGAGAGGTGAGGAGAGGGTGAGATGTATGGAAAGAGTAACATGGAAACTTACATTACCATATGTAACATAGATAGCCAACAGGAATTTGCTGTATGGCTCAGGAAACTCAAACAGGGGCTCTGTATCAACCTAGATGGGTGGGATGGGGAGGGAGATGGGAGGGAGTTTCAAAAGGGAGGGGATATATGTATACCTATGGCTGATTCATGTTGAGGTTTGACAGAAAACAGCAGAATTGTGTAAAGCAGTTATCCATCAATAAAAAATTAATTAATTAAAAAAAACAGGCTCAGAGTAAATCTACTTGGGTCACATGCCTATACCTAGACCAGTCACTATGAACCGGAATGGGGTATAGTGGAATTCCGTCAAGCACATATTTAAATGGTGAGCAGTTCCCCTCTGTGCTTGTATCATCAGTGCCCATGCTGCTCACTGTCTCCAAGTCAAGGGCCATTTCACAGGTGTGCTCTTTTCCATATTCTGTCCACTCTGTGCATTTTCACGTGTACATGTTGGTGTGTATGTGTGTAATCACATACAGTATATCCGATAGATGATGTAGAGGATGTTCAAGAGTAAATCCTAAATGTATACCCTAACTAGCCCCCAAGCCCACTTTGATGCAGTTCCCACCAGCCTGAGTCCTTGGATCAGGTCTCTGGTAGAACTGATAGAGCAAGCGGGACCTGCTGAAAAAACAACTCCGCCAGGAAGGGAACAGGCAATTCTAAAAGGGAAAGAAAGTAGGTCTTTTACCAGAACAGCAAAGACAACAGGCAGACACACTAATTGTTGATTCATTCACTCAGGAAGTATTTATTGAGTGCCTACCATGTCAGGGATTTCCCTGGTGGCTCAGATGGTAAACGCGTCTGCCTACAAATGCGGGAGACCCAGGTTCGATCCCTGGGTCGGGAAGATCCCCTGGAGAAGGAAATGACAACCCACTCCAGTACTCTTGTCTGGAAAATTCCATGGATGAAGGAGTGTGGTAGGCTGTAGTTCATGGGGTCGCAAAGAGTCGGACACGGCTGAGTGACTTCACTTTCACTTTCACCATGTCAGGCATTCTTCTAGGCACTGGGCCCACAGCAGTGGACTTGACACTAAAGGCACTGCCTTACTGCAACCTTCACTGTAGGGGCAGACAGTGAACACAGGAGCCAGTAAAGATGCCCTGTGGTGTCTGGGAGTGATGATAGCTCTGAAAAGACCACGATAAACATCTTCAGCTGTGGGTTAGGTACTGTAGTGGTGCAGGTGGGGGAAACAGGTCAGAGCATCTTGTCTTGTTCTGGGATTCTGTCTCCATCGACCCTTATATGGTGAGAAGGATTTGGGTGGGCAAATCCTGTTGCAATTATTATCCCAAGTGTACGAAAAAGCATGAGCCAAGCAAGCATCCAAATGGGATGAGGTAAGATACATTCTGGGAGTGGGAAGAGGTTTCCCACGACGTCTGTGTAGAGAGTGCGTGGAAGATGAGCCATAAGGCTGGCAAGGTGGATTGAGGCGAGCCTGTGCAAGGGCATGAGTAAGAGGCTCGACATCACTGCACCTGTGGTTCTGCCGGGTATTAGCAGCAGTGTGGAGGGTGGGATGGGGGGAAGGGTGAAATCAGGTAGGAAGGCCAGCCCTGGGGCTGAGTGAAGGCTGGCATAGACCGAAGGGGCAGTGCTTTCAGAGGCTTTAGGGACTAATTCCTTCTGGTGAGCTGAGGATTCATTAATCATCCAAAATGAGTCTTCTTCTGCAAGTGTACTGATGTTTACTCAGAGACAAAGAAAACTTTAGCAGTGGTAAACATCTTGTAAAAATGGTTAGTGTCGTCTATTCAGGATAAAAAAATCTCATCTGTTGGACTAGTGAGGAAAGTAACCCTAGCGTACTCCGCAGAGGGTCGGTGGAGAGCCTGAAGGAGGCAGCCTGGGCTCCCCGCCCCCTGACCTCGAAGAGCGACCTGCCTTCTCGGGGTAGATTCCCAGGAAGGGTCACCCTGGCCTTCAGTTCCAGGCTGATCAACCTTCTTGTGCATTTACAGGCAACTTTGAAGTGGGCGTGCACATTGCTGATGTCAGTTACTTTGTTCCTGAGGGATCCAGTCTGGATAAAGTGGCTGCTGAGAGAGCTACGAGTGTCTACTTGGTTCAGAAGGTAAAAATCAGTCTCTAGTTTCTTGGGTTGAAAAACATGCTTCTGTTATGTTATCTTCCTTTGTTTGTTTGTCCTTTTAAAAAAAAATCATGAGGAACAGCTCTTGTGTGTGCTGCTCACTCTGGAAATGCCCCACCCCTGGGGTCCCAGGAGCTTGAGCCCATGCTCGTATCATGAGTGGGCCATGGCCATAGGACTTAGCCTAGGATGTCTAGTATTTACCAAGTTCCTCTGGCATGCCCAACTTGTCCACCCCAATCACTGACCCCCTCAGAAGGGAAAGGACAAAGATTAACTCAGGTGGACCACAGACCTAAAGGGAAGGACTCGTGTCATCCTGGCAATGTGAAGGGTGGCAGTGGGTCTTTTTAAGAGGCAGTACTCTACTGGGTCGTTTTTTACTTGGTAGAGACCTTAAAACTGTCACTGACGATTTCATGTCAGTTTTCCCGCGTGTCCCTGTGGCACCACCATGCCCACTGCCTCCCCATCACATCATTTCCCAGATCGTGCCATCTGCCAAGGGTGTGTCTTTTCAGACACAAAGACAGAGGAGCCACATTCCAAACGCGTGACTGGCGTGGGGCCCAAGGCCTGTAAGTTCGCCCCGCTATTAGAGTATACATTCCTTTCAAGTCTGAAACCAAGGCTCTGTACAAATAGAGGCATCAGCTGTGTCAGGGATTTCTTAGCTGCTCTCTCTTGTCTCTGGAGCCCACTTTGGCCAGGGTCGCTGCAGCTTCAACATGGCTGTCATCTGAGGCTGTCACCTTGGATAATGGTGATATTATATATCCCATCATTCCTCAGCTCCAGGACCTTCTAGAGCTGTGCTCTGAGGCCTGAGCACCTCAGCCATACCTGGCAGCATGGGTGACATGTGGAAGATAGACTTCCAGACATGTCCCTGCCAGGGTCCAATAAGCCATGTCATTTGGCCTGTGAGTGCCCCAGCCGTCTGCTAACAGTAAGAATCTCTGCTGGGCAGAAGGGTTGTTGCATAGTTGAATCCTCATTCATTTCCCCAACCCAGTCCTGTACAGTCCAGCACTCCACCTGCCCCCCCCTTACACACATGGTCTTGGATAACTTATACCAGCAGTCTCCTTGCCAACCCCAAGAGGGGTACATTCTAGAATCCCTGGAGTCCGGTTTTAGCAACGTGCCTGTGTTGTGCTTACAAAGGTGCTGGCAGTTCTAGAACAGGAGTCCTCAGGGACAATCCAAAAGGTCCTAGG
Source organism: Bos mutus (assembly GCF_027580195.1). Lineage (NCBI taxonomy): Eukaryota > Metazoa > Chordata > Mammalia > Artiodactyla > Bovidae > Bos > Bos mutus. Next base: position 15,994,599 of record NC_091618.1, on the reverse strand, counting down.
ATGTCTAGTATTTACCAGGTTCCTCTCACATGTTCAACTTGTCCACCCCAATCACTGACTCCCTCAGAAGGGAAAGGACATAAATTAACTCAAATGGACCACAGACCTAAATGTAAAATGTGAAACTATAAAACTCCTACAAGATAACATTGGAGAAGATTTAGATGCCCTCAGTTTGGCAATGACCTTTTTGATGCAGTACCAAAGACACACCTCTGAAAGAAAGAATCGATAAGCTGGGCTTAATTAAAATTAAAAATCTATGCTCAGCAAAAGACACTGTCAAGAAAATTGGACATCTGGTTTATTCAGGTGTTCAGCTTTGCCTGCCATTTATAGTAGGTGCTCAGAACCTCCATGTAGGTGTTTTCTGCTGCTCCAGATATGAGAATACTGAAAGAGAGAGGGATGGAGTTGATCATTGAGCTGTGAAATTCTGGGTCAGATGCTGCATAATCATTCAGACCCAGTTATAATTAACAGTGTGTTATCAGTGACAGGTAACCTCTAGGCATAGTGGTACTAAAAGACCCAGAACCTTCAGTCACCCCTCAGTGGGAATGGAAAGCTGTATCCTCTTCTGAACAGGAGGTGTTCTACCCCAAAGACTTAGCTTATGTCCAAGCATCCATGCCCGTCTGGCCTCTGTGGCCTGTTCAAACCTAAATGTGGTGTTTGAGGACTTCTGTTTGACCCCCATCCCACATGATGTCTGTGACACCTGTGCCCAAGCCGAGGGCAGGTATAGGTGGCCTAAGAGAATGCAGCCCAAATGCACCATCCACACAAATCACTGAACATCAACACGTGAGGCTTGCCGCCTGACCTCCCCTCCCCTGGCTGTGAAACCTGAGCCATCACCATTGCACTTCTATCCATGTGAATGAACAGTGCTGGCCCTCAGTGCGTGTTTGTGTTTTTTGGAGGGTCTACTCAACATTTTTCAAGTTCATATTCCACTCAGTGTTCACTTACAACCAAATAAGACCTATCAACTGGGACCAGAAGAAGTATTGTTATTGTTACACCTATTTCTACTGATGACATTCCTTGTTTCCTTTATGAGTTTCCTCATGCCTTTATTTAATATCCTCATTCATAGTAGCCTCAATTTCTGAGCTTCCCCAGTATAGGGTAGCCCACTAGTACCTCAGGAGCCATGAGTTACTTAGGAGGATATTGCATTTCTGGTAGGCTGACCTGAAGTGAGAAATATATCATCAAGCCTGGGTCTCATAAGGCATCCATTCAGAGTTATGGACTGAATGTTTGTTTCCCCCTCAAACTCATGTATTGAAATCCTAATCCCTAATGTGATGATCTTATGAGGTGGGGCCTTTGGGAGGTGATTAGGTCTTTAGGGTGGAGTCCTCATGAATGAAATTAGTGCCCTTATAGGAAGAAAGCCCAGAGAAGGCAATGGCAACCCACTCCAGTATTCTTGCCTGGAGAATCCCAGGGACGGAGGAGCCTGGCGGGCTGCCATCTATGGGGTCGCACAGAGTTGGACACAACTGAAGTGACTTAGCAGCAGCAGCAACAGGAAGAGAGCCCAGAGAGCTTTCTCATCACCATATGAGGATCCTGCAGGAAGGTGTCATCCCTGAACCAGGAAACGGGCCCTCCTAGACATTGATCTGCCATCACCTTGATTCTAGATGTCCCAGCCCCCAGAACAGTGAGAAATTAGTATGTGTTGTTTAAGCCACCCGATCTGAGTGTGATAAGATAGGCAGAATCTTTTAAAGTTGAATGGCCTGACAGTTTTACTTCTAGGTATGTACTTAACAGAAATGCATGCATGTGTTAGAAGGAAAACGTATGACAATATTTGTTGCAACACTATTAAAGTAGCCAAAAAACTAGAAACTATTCAATCCCATCAGCTGTGGTATAGGCACTCAGTGGGATGCTGTACAACAATGAGTGACAGCTCCACACACGAACGTAACGGGGAAAGAAAGCAGACACGAGAGTACACACTGTGTGAGTCCATTTACATAACGTTCAAAAACAAGCAAAGCGAGAAGTCAGGATAGTGATGGTGCTCAGTTGCTTCCGTCATGTCCAACTCTTTGTGACCCCATGGACTGCAGCCTGCCAGGTTCATCCGTCCACAGGGTTCTCCAGGCAGGAGTACTGGAGTGGGTTGCCATGCCCTTCTCCACAAGATAGTGATTACCCTTGAGGAAAGGGGCCCATCTGGTGGGGGCTTCTTATGATTCTTGGTCTGGGCCCATGAGTGTTCAGTTTGTGAAAATGCTTCAAGCTCTTCCTTATGAATTGTGTGTGGGGGGTGTGTGCGTGTTGAAATCTTTTTTCTTCTGAAGCTTGTGGGGGTGACTTTCAGCATTCCACTCTGGTTCCTTTTAGCGTATGCAAGCAGCCTACTCAGGCAAAGGAACTGACCTCAAAATCCAAGACCCCGACTCAGACTTGGCCCTCCTGAGAACACAGCTCTGATGTTTGTACCTTGACGACACTTATAACCTCAGGTTGGAGACATCCCGTCTACACCTCCTGCCCAGAAATGCGGTTGGCTCAATCCAGCCTTTGTTTGGCCCAGAGCCTTACTTAGGGAAGGGAGATGAGACTTTAAAACCCCTTTTATCTGCAAAAACTGTAACGTTGTGATGGAAAGAGAAATAGAGGTAGCAGTCAGACTCCATGAGGTGAATAAATGTGAAACGTTCTTCCCCTATAGATTCAAATGTTTAAGAAGTTTTGACCCAACTAGAAGTTCTTATTCCAAGCAGATGGCTTTCTCTTATCTAGCAGCCACACTCTCCTTTTTATAGCCAGGAATTACATTTCAAATTCAGAAAATGAAAATTGAGTTAAGTAACTAATCAGCCTGTTTCCTTTGCTCTTCTCTTTCCTTTGGTTTTGTGACTGTCACCGTTCTAGCATTTCTCTCTGGGACTGCAGAGTTGGGGCTTCTTGGCCCTGAAAGGCCAGGAGCTGAGTGGAGGGAGGGCTCCTGCTGCCGGACCCTGCCCCCAAGCTTGGCATTCGTGAGTGGTGCCGGCCGCAGCCTTGGGCAGCAGCAGCTGTGCTTTCTGATTCCTTTGAACTACTGCTCTGACCTTTCTTCCTACTCATTTGTGTTTCTTAAAGGACCGTGTCCAGGAACTTTTCTGCTGTTTTCACTTGACTTTGCCTATAAACGTCTGCTTCAAAGCTGCTGCTCTCCCCACCCCCCACCCAGGTTCCCTCTGTCTCATTTGGCAAAATCGTTTCTCTCTCTCTCAAGTTCATCAGACTGGGGCAGAGTGTGTGTGTTGGGGAGTGGGGGAGGGCATACCATCTGTAGGGAAGGTGGCATCAGTCTCTTTTCATTCCATGTTACTCACCTATAAGTAACTGACGCCAGCATTATAGTCTAAGCTTGATTTGGGAAATTCTCCCATAGATTAGGATAGTCTTCAGTGAAATAGATCTTGGGTCCAGATACTATGTTACTATCCAGATTAGCATCATGTGCATGCATTCTAAGTTGCTTCAATCATGTCCCACTCTTTGCAACCCTATGGCCCTGTAGCCTGCCAGGCTCCATGTGGAGTCCATGGGGATTCTCCAGGCAAGAATACTGAAATGGGTTGCCATGCCCTCCTTTAGGGGATCTTCCCGACCCAGGGATCAAACCCGCGTCTCTTATGTCTCCTGCATTGGCAGGTGGATTCTTTACCACTGGCACCACCTGGGAAGCCTCAGATATCACCATACTATCTTATACATGAAATTCTTTTTGTTGGGATTTTACTCACACTAATACAGATTTAGTTACTCGTTAACATTAGGGTACACTTAGAAGGAAAGATAAATTTGTATATTGTATTTAAATCCTATGAAAAAGCACTCTTTTTGACAAAAGATAGATATCTGTTAGGATACGGGACAACTGTCTATCTCAGCTTAGTCTTGTCCTGCTCAGAAGGATGTGACAGCTAGCTACTTAATATCCCCAAGCTATTTTCTCTGAGAGGGAAATACAAGGCAATAATAGAATTTAAGGTAATGTTTAAAAAATAAGTGAAGAAGTTTTTAAAATAAAACCTAAACAGTTGAAACCTAAACCTAAATTTTCTGCCTGTTGGCTCAAGCACTTGTGTTATTTTAGGTGTGAAACAGCTCAAATGAAAGTTCTCCCATAAATCTCTACGATATTTTATTGGTACTGCTTTATAATAGAGATCAAAGATGGGGATTGGAAGCCCGACTTAATATGGAGTCCAAAGAGTTTTAAGATGTTCCTTTATGACCCCAGCAGGTTGTCAGAGTGTTGATGTTTTGTTAATGTCAAACTGTGGAGCAAAGAGTTGATCAAATTCAGAATTCATGGAAGTGTTGATATGAAAAAGAAAACTCTTTAAGCAGAGATGTTGGCTGGCAGATGAATTATCTCTTCGCTGTAAGTCATTTCAGCCTGTGAGTGGGGAGCTAGCTGAATGTACCTTATCGTTAAAACCTCGAAGTCCTGAGAGAACAGGAGGAAAAACTCACCAAGTTCTCAGGCTCTCATAGCCAGTGGGCACTGCCAGTGGGAGAGAGGTTTGGGAGCTGGCAGAGGCCTGGGGTAAAAGGGGCAGAAGAAGCCCCTGCAGCCTGCCTCCACCCCCGCACCCCACCCGGCGCTGGAGAACCCCCAGTGGGCGTTGCCATCTGCCCCCTGCGAGCTGTTGTGACCCCTGTATCACGGCTAGTCCTTCCTGTTCCTTTTTTCCTAGATGATTGATTCTCCCCTGTCTGTGGCCCTTTCCGCTGGTCACAGGGCTGTCCTGGCTAACCCATTGCTGAACTTGGCCAGCCTGCCCGCTGTGGCTTTAGCAGATGTTTCTGCTCTGTGAGGCTAACAGAAGATTTTATAGTCTTGATGGTACCCCCACCCAGCTGCCTTGGGCAATTTACCTAAGTGATCCATTTCTCTCCACTGTCCTAAGCCCTGGTCCACAATGCTTAGAAAGTCAGTGTGGGATCTTCAGTGTCCTTTTTTCCTGTAACCGGCTTTTAAGATCTGCCCTGACCCAGCTTTGATTCTGGCCCTGAAACAGGCGTAAGAAGACTTAGCACCCTTTAAGCCCCTTTCCTTTTCTGCTGCCTGAAGTGTCACCAGTTAGCATTTGTTGAGTACTGGCTGTGTACCAGGTCTGGAAAGACAAGAGAGAGGCTGCTCTTGCCCTGGGTGGTCAGGGGAGGTAGGCAGGGAACAGTGACAGTACCCTGCACTGCCTGTGGGTGTGGAAGTGCTCCGCAGAGAGGGAGCATCAGAGGAGAGAGGAACTGTCTCTCCCTGGACTGGTGGTGGGAGAGGAAATTTTTTAAGAGCCAGGAAGGCTTCATCAATTGATTTTTGAGCAGTGTTTCAAATTGTGAGTAGAAAATTCCTTGGTAGACAAAAGTGGTTGGAGAGAGCATCTCAATTAGAGGTTAGAGAAAGCATGGAACATCCAAGGAACAGTACGTAGTTTGGAATTGCTGGGGTATGAACTGCAGGGGGAGCCAAGAGATGAAGTTTCAAAGGCAGACCAGGGAGCTTGGGTTTCATCTTGCGGTCAAGCAAGGAAGTGACATCATCTCCTTTGACTAAGATAGAAAATCACCTTAGCCACTGTGTGGTTGAGGAACAGTGAGACAGAGCAGAAAGGTACTTATCGGTACGAGGGCCCCTCCCCTCAGTCATGGCCCCTTGAGGCTTTGAGTAACCACCCCAAAACAGAGAGAGATCTTTGCTCACAGAATCATAGGCGAGTTGAGCACCGCAGTGGTATCCAACTGGACCCCAGAGAATAGAGCAGTAGATGTCTTCAGCCTGGTGGTTGAGGAACATCCTGAACAAGGAGCATTCACATCCGCCCCCAGACTCGTCTCCTCCCAATCTAGCAATCACATCCCACAGCAGAGCATGGCCAGGTACGTGGGAGAGGTTAGCATCCCCTGTCAGCTCTGCCATCTCTTTGGAGATGGATTCTGTGGGCCCTCTGCCGGCTTCCTCTTGAGAGCTCCTGGCCGCTGCCCATGGAGGATGCAGGCTTGTACTGAAGACCTCTTGGCCTTCATGATGACGTTTGGGCCTTTGCTCATTAGCGGGATGAGCAAAAAAATAAAATTTCTGAATTCAGCTCATCAGCCATTGGGGGAGATAAAGACAATGTGTCCCAGTGTAAATAGGATTGCAGATTATCACTGGGTGGAATTTAGTAAGAAGATTTGAAAGTCTGGAAAATGATATGGAAATCTTACCCAGAGTAATTTCAACTCTCGAACTCTGCTGATGGTTTAGGATACTTAGGATATGTCCCAAGACAGACGAAGGTTCCACATTCGAACAGCAGAAGAGGGAGAGGAAAAGACTCAGAGAGATTTTGAATGCACAACTTGCGGGACCCGGAGCTAATTGGATGGAGTAGGGGGGGAGGACCTGCCCCTCTTGGTTATTTTCTCCATCATTGTTCAGCCAGGACCTGTGCAAGACTGTCAGAGGACTTGTGGATCTGTAGAGTTGGGACAGGGAAAGTGAGAGCGTTTGAGAACTTAGAAGGAACTCTCCACGTGGGCCACACTGAGTAATGAAGCTGAAAAAGACACTGTGGAAAACTCTCCAGGGATGAGGGATGCCTATGCGTTCACAAGATGCTGGTGACGGTCAGCGGTTTCTCACCTGCTCGAGCACTCACTTCTCTTTTCCAGTCAGACATTGTGTCCTGTACTTAGCACCCTACCCCAGGGTCTCTCCAGGACCGTGGCAGGTCTCAAGTAGCCAAGTGTGGGGACCACTATGCTGTCTAGGCGAGTCTCCCCCGAAGCAACAGAACTGGTACGTGCAGAAGCCACTTTCCGAGTGGCTGTCTCAGCCTCCCTCCCACAAGGTCCCTGACGTGCTGCGCACTCGACACACGTGCCGTGCGCCGCGGGGCAGTCCCAGCACCACGGGCGGAGAACAGGCCCAGTTTATGAGAGGCCCTGACATGCCGAACCACGGATGTGCTTGTAACATCTTCATTCCTTTGCTTTTCGGAAATAACTGTCTATACAAAACTATATGGATATAAAGACTGTTTTCTCAGAAGTCCACCTGAATCCTGCCTTAAGATCTAGTGAAAGCTTATTGAAAGGAATGCCCTTTAAAAATTAGGCATAATTATACTACCCCAAAAGTTTTAATGTTTAGCTTGTTTTCCTCTGTGTAAGACATAGGATATCAAGCAGTGTTTATAACCTTGGTCAGCTGCTGAGTGTACCGATAGTTTTTAAGCGAGAATAGCCAGAACAGTTTAATAACAATAACAATAATAATAATAATGTGTGCTCAGTCATGTTCAACCCTTTGCATCTCCAGGGACAATAGCCTACCAGGCCCCTCTGTCCATGGGGTTTTCCAGGCAAGAATACTGGATTGAGTTGCCATTTCCTTCTCCAGGGGATCTTCCCGACCCAGGGATCCAACCCTGGCCTCCTGCACTGGCAAGTGGATTCTTTACTACCAGCACCACCTGGGAAGCAGGCTTATCATACACTTAAAATACTAGCTGCCTATCAACTTGTTAAGTACAGATGTTCAAGTGGAAGTTTACTATGTAGTTCATAAAATGTTTCATGTGATAATGATAAACAGTTAATTAAAATAGACAAAAATAGGTGATTTGTTTTCTGGGCAAAAGTCAGCCATTCATTTGTAAACTGTAAGTGCCTGCTGTGTGTCAAAGCGCTGGACAGAGAGACAGAAACAGTCCTCATTCCTGAAGATTCCGTGGTCTAGTGGAGAGGAGAGTCACATAAAGGAGCAATTAGGCTGAGAGCAAGAGCCGTAGATGCGTCATGAGAGCTCAGGGGGATACAGTGAGTGACAGTTCAGAACTGCCTCAAGTCCTTTTGGAAAGAACAGGAGCAGGTCGGAGGGAGGTATAAAACACAGTGCCTGGTCCCCCTAGGGGAATCTGGATAACTGTTTCAGAGATGCTGATGAGCTGAATCTTAAAGGATGTACAAAAGTCGGCCACATGAGAAACTCTCAGAAAGGTGCTCCAGAAAGAGGGAACCACAGGTGCACGAGTGGAGCAGCAGGCAGGTCCGGGGCTCTGGTTACTGGAGGGGCCCAAGGCAAAGGCTTACGAAGAACGAAGGTCCCCTGGGAGGACTGAGGGACCCGGCAGACCGTGGGGTGCCCAGTGGGCTGACTTTGAGCATCTCCAATATTAGTTTACTAATGACAGAGCCAAGACTCGGAATTACACTAGGTTTCCCAAATTACACAGGGCAAGACCCCTATGTCTGTCTTTTTTGTTTTTTTAGTGGTAAAGCCCTTTTTGCAAATCAAATCTTAACCCCAGTCTCCAGTATGTAAAAATAGATTGTATTTCATTAACATAAACTTCTTCCACATTTAAATGTATAACAACCTCACACCAGTCACAATGACCGTCAAAGATTTAAAACAGTTATGAGATCAAGTAATGAAAACCGGTGGCCTTCTTTTTATAAACTCTTCTGTTTTTGTAATAAATTTAAATTTACAGAAAAGTTGCAAAGATAGTACAGAGAGGTCCCGTATACCACACACCCAGCTCCCCCCACCCCTTCCTAACATCTTACATTACCATGGTACATTTGTCATAACTGAAAAGTTGACATTGGAACATTGCTATTAACTAAATCCATACTTTATTTGGATTTCCCCAGTCTTTCCACCAATTATCTTTCTGTTCCAGGGTTCAGTCCAGGGTACCACGTTGCATTTAGTTGCAATGACTTTCTTTTCACAAACACTAAAACACAAAGTCAGGAAATATGTTACATTCTCAGATGTTCAGCTGTATGATTGAAAAAAGATACTGCCTTGAACCCTTAGAAAAAATACTGCTGCTGCTGCTAAGTCGCTTCAGTTGCGTCTGACTCTGTGCGACCCCATAGACAGCAGCCCACCAGGCTCCCCCGTCCCTGGGATTCTCCAGACAAGAACACTGGAGTGGGTTGCCATTTCCTTCTCCAGTGCGTGAAAGTAAAGTCGCTCAGTCGTACCCAACTCTTAGCGACCCCATGGACTGCAGCCTACCAGGCTCCTCCGTTCATGGGATTTTCCAGGCAAGAGTACTGGAGTGGGAGAAGAAATACTAACTCTCTGTAAAAGAAAAAAAGGTACTAAGCTTGGACTGCAAGCATGCAGGGCGAGCAGCTTGCTACTGAAATGGTGTGCTGTGCTTAGTCACTCAGTTGTGTCTGACTCTTTTCGAGCCCATGGACTGTAGCCTGCCAGGCTCCTGTGTCCATGGAATTCTCCAAGTAAGAATATTGGAGTGGGTTACCATGCCCTCCTCTAAGGGATCTTCCCAACTAAGGAATTGAACCCGGGTTTCTCACATTGCAGGCAGATTCTTTAACATCTGAGCCACCAGGGAAGCCCAAGAATACTGGAGTGGGTGGCCTGTCCCTTCTCCAGGGGCTCTTCCCAACCCAGGAATTGGAACCGGGGTCTCCTGCATTGCAGGTGGATTCTTTACCAGCTGAGCTACCAGTTGGTATAATTGTCTGGTAATGCAGTGCAGAGAAGAACCCAACAATGCTCACTCAACAAACTCGATTTACTCTGTTTTACTCAGCTTGGGCCGCCATACAGTATACCATAGACTGAGCATTTTTTTTTCACAGTTCTGAAGGCTGGAAGTCCTAGAAGAAGGTGCTGGCCAGTTCAGTTCCTAGTGGAGACTCTCTTCCTGGCTTGTGTAGGGCTGTGTGGGTCTTCACAAGGCTTTCTTTCTGTGTGTGTGCAGGGCAGGGAGCCACGAATGACTTCTCTACTTATCAGATCAGGGCCCCACCCTTATGACCTCATTTAACCTTAATTACACCTAAAGACCCCACCTTTGGGAGGTGACTGTATTGGGTACAGTCACATTGAGGGTTAGGGCTTCAATGTAGGAATTAGGGGGTGGGGGAGACATGATTCAGTCCATAGCCTAGTCCAAAGGCTGAAATTATGTGAAATCTTTACAATTCAATCCTGAGACAATATGGTATTAAAATTTTCTCCATTTTTATAGTACATTTATGCAAGTTAATAAGTGTTATTTTGCAAAGCACTCAATGCATGCAAGAAAATGTTAATTATTTAGATCACTTTTGAATACTCATTAAACAAGTTAACAAAGAAAATACAGTGTCATCTGAACAGATGGTTCAGAAACAATAGCAAGAACATTTTTTCAAAAGTAGGTGCCTTATAAAAAGCTTTTGGGCTTCCCTGGTGGCTCAGTGGTAAAGAGCCTGCCTGCCAGTACAGTAGACGTAGGTTCAATCCGTGACTCAGGAAGATCCCACGTGCTGTGGAGCAGCTGAGCCCATCTGCCACAACTGTTGGGTCTGTGCACTAGAGCCTGTGTTCTGCAACAAAAGAAGCCACTGCAATGAGAAGCCCACCCACCACAGCTAGAGAAAGCCCACACAGCAACGAAGACTGTGTCCCAAGATTAAATAAATAAATAAAATTAAGTTTTTTAAAAAAAGCTGTTACCAGAAGTCTTCAGGTGGTCATTAGGTTTTTATATACAAAAGATTCAGCATCCTTCAGAATAATGCTGAGTAATGCCATATAGTTACTACCATTTTTTGTTACTGGTGTGGGCTTTTCCATATCAAAGGTTACTGTAACGTATTAAAACAGAATAAATGTCCAAATACTCTTCACACAGAGTAAGATACCACTGGGGTTTGTTTTGCTTTTGCTGAGGAAGGATCTTGACTAGCTAACTTGACCTCAGCTAGTGCACAGCTGCCGCTCCGTTACAGTGCTCCCTGTGCCTGACACTGCACATCCTGGAGGCCTGCAGTAAGTGTGCTGGGTAAACATCTGTTAATACGGCTGTTTTTAGTTTGGGAGGTAGATGGGAGTCGATGTCATTAATCAAAACTATGGGAGAAAGAAAAGATTTAAAGGCAGGAGGGAGACAGTCAGAAGTATCCTCAGGACATCCAGGAAGAGCCACTCATTTTGTCTTTGGAATTTTAGAGAAAACAAATAACATTCCAGGATGGCTGTAAGTCATCATTTGAAAGTACGTTGAAGAGGATTTCTTTTTTTTTTTTTTTAATTGAAGAGGGTATACCATTGAACTGAGATAGTTATATCCAAAAGTACAAGTCATTCTTGAGTCTTGAGCTTCAATTTTAGTATATAGTAAATGTAGTTATTTTTTTTATTGCTATCATGTATTTTTCCCTGTATTACCAGTTCTCAGCTTTCCGGTTCACATTCCCATGTAATGTTAAAGCCTCACGGAAAAGTATCAGATAATGTGGTCTTTCTGCTGAATTTTCAGGGAAAAGAGCTTCCACCATGTTCATCTCACTCTGGAAGCTCAGGCTATTCCCCGGAAGGAACCCCCCCTCCCTGGGCTGCTTCTCTGCTGGCAGGTAACTGCTGCAAATCTGGCAAAGCCACTCATAGCCTGTTCCCTGTCCATAGGTTGTCCCGATGCTTCCCAGGCTGCTGTGTGAAGAGCTGTGTAGCCTCAATCCCATGACTGACAAGCTGACCTTCTCCGTGATCTGGACGCTAACTCCGAAGGGCAAGGTAAGGACTTAACACACATGTCCCTTCTGTTTGGTGACTTCCTCATAAGCACCCACCGTGTTCCTGGCGTTGGTCTGGAGCCCCGTGGTGGGAGGAAGAGGGCAGCGAAGGAGCCTCCCCAGCAAGGAGGACGTGGGAGAAAAGCTCTCAGTCTGTTTAGAAGGCTGAACCTCAGTGGTTTTCAGTGTGTCACGTGAAGGAAGAAACGGTGTAAGCAGAGTCCCGTGGGGGAGGCCTCGCGCAGCAGAGGGTGTCCGTGAAGGGGACAGTGGGCAGGCCCTGGCTGCAGTTAGGAGAGCAGACGGGGTGAAGGGGGTCATTTGGGGAAAGGGTGGCGAGTTTGGGTAGGTGAGGTGGACTCAAACCATGGGGACCTGCAAATGCCAGGCCCCATGAATGATGGCTGTTAGGGTTCCTCTGAAGTGTCATGAGAAAGGATACATTTTAGATTAGTGCTGTGACTTCCCTGGTGGTCCAGTGGTTAAGAATCCACCTGCCAGTGCAGGGTACATGGGCTCACTCCCTCGTCCGGGAAGATTGCACATCCTGCAGAGCAGCTAAGCCTGCGTGTGCCCAAGAGCCTGTGCTCCACAACAAGAGAAGCCACTGCAGTGAGAAGCCTGCGCACCGCACCTAGAGAAAGCCCACGTGTAGTAACGAAGACCCAACACAGCCAAAACTGATTAAATAAATCTTTTTTAAAAAAGAAAGATGGGTGCTGCATCATGGTGCTGTTTGAAGAGGAGCAAAATTTGCATGAGGTCGTGCTGTAATCAAGGCCCAAGGCGACGAAACCATGGACTGAGAGCAGAGGGGAGCAGGATGTCAGGAGCCATTCCCTAAATATAGGGAATAAATGAGACAGATAAATGAAAGATGACTCCAGAAGAAACTAGGCACCTCCCCCACAACAGAAGCAACACTGAACTTCTGAAAATAGGGTAATGATTGGGGAAGCTATGGTACCAGCTCAGTGCAGTGCTGCACAATTTCTAAAGCTATTATGGAGACCGTGTAAGAACATGGGAACTGTTTATGCTGTAATATTAAATAGAAGTTAAAAAAAAAAAGATATTTAATTGTAAAGAGGTTCCAAATAAAGATGGAGGATCAAATGCCCACATTTACTTTCATTCCCTCCCAAAACCTCACTAAAACAACAGTGAAGAGATTTTTTTTAAAGACATAAACCCACAAGGACAAAGAGAATGGGAGAGGAGACAACAGCAACAAAAATTTGGAAGCCGGGAAGCAGATGGATGAGTGGTAACTGACTTAGCAGTCCCGAGAAAGCCAAATCCTGAGCCAACAATAGCGAAAGCCAAGAAACAACCCAGTTTACACAGAAGAACCCTGAAGAAGTTCAGAAATTGACAGCAGCAGCTATCTCTGGGAAGTAGGGGAGAGGTGGGCGAAGAGGAGACTAACTGTATTGGTTGAAGGTTTACTTTAAAAGATTGTCGCTTCCATAACCTAGTAGAAGATCAGAAATTTGTCCCCAAGACAGGATAAAGGAAAGGATGCTGAACTGGGGGCCACCAAACACAGCTGTGGTCATGACCCACTGCAGGAGGCTGAGTGAACGCTGGCACACCAAACATTAAGAGGCCCATCTTTTCTTCCCCGGCAACCTCAGAATTCTAGTAGCCAAGCCTATACCCTTGACTCAGAAGATAGGAAAATCTTTCTCTGAGGAATCTGAGTGGTGAAGATTTAAAGATAAAAACCTCAAGGATTTCCCAACCAGCAGCCCAGCTGTATTTCCCTACAGTAAACCCTGTGGACAACAAGCTCCACCCACTCAAGCAGAGCTTTTTAGGATTTCACTAAAAATCAGCCTTTTCACATTTCACTCTCCTGTATAGAGACAAGAGGAAAGCCTCTAACATGGAACAGGAAAACCAAAGTAAACAAGTGGGGAACAACTGGAGCAAAACAAACTACACAAGGAATGGAGGAGGAAGTGGCTACCGCTCTAGTATTCTTGCCTGGGAAATCCCATGGACAGAGGAGCTTGGCAGACTACAGTCCATGGGGTTGCAAAAGAGTCAGACATGACTGAATGACTAACAACACATAAGGAGAAGAAACTTTTTTGTATCCTCAGAGAGTCCCTTTCTAAAAGAAAGTATCTATACTACAAGATCTAGGTACTTTGAAAAAGAAACATTCAGAAGGGGGCAGGGGGAGGAGCTCTTTTTTAAAAATTCCATTAACAGCATGAAATTAAAAACATGATAGAAGAAATGAAGTCTCAGGGTTCAGATTGGAAGATAAAGTTGAAAAATTGTCCCAGAATAAGACAGAAAAGTAGAGCACCAGTCCAAGATATCCAACATCTATTCAGTGACCATTCCAGAAATAGGGAACAGAGAAAGAAGAAATCATCAACACGATCATTCAGAGAGATGCCCCATCACCACAGGGTGTGACCCTCCAGGCCAAAAGAGCGCACTGCCCAGCACGGTAATGGGAACACTGTCTCCAAGCCACATTGCCATAGAATTTCAGAGCACTGAGGATAAAGAAAAGATCCTATAGGCTGCTAAGAAGAAGAATAAAAAAGAAAGAAAGAGGCTCATACAGTAGATCAGAACTCAGAAAAAACTTCAGACTTTTTTGTTAGAACCCTAGAAGTTAGATGACAATGAAGCCAAGTTCTCTAATTTCTGGAAGACTGTGACCTCCGTGCTAAAATGCTGTACCTAACTAAGCCATCGATATAATGTGAGAGTAGGAAAGGACATTTTCAGACTTGCAAGGTCTCAAACAAAAAATGTTCATCTTACATACCCTTTCTCAGGAAGCTTTCACCAAGAAGAAAGAGTAAATCAGGAAGGAGGAAGACATGGGACTCGGGAAACTAATAAACCCATACAATAAAGAAGTGAAAGACTTACCTAGATCACAAGTCACCAGACTTCCTTGTCGGGGACCAGTTAGTAAACCTGTTTTTGGACACCATGTGGTCTGTTAGAGTTACTCATGAAAGAAGACTATATAAATAATGTGAGCAGGCTGTGACCCACTAAAACTTCTCTTAAAAACAAGTGACTGACTGAATTTGGCCCACAGACCATAATTTGTTGACCCCTGACCTAGATGATGGTGAAGAAAATTCCCAGGGTACCAGCTCTATGCAGATGCAGAAAACAGGGGATCAGATTGGAGCAGGTCAGAAGGTGACCATCTGCAAGTCAGGAAGAAAGCTGGCACCAGAAACTGAATTGATTGCCATCTTGGTCTTGGATTTCCCAGCCTCCAGAACTATGAGAAAGAAATTGTTCAAGCTCCCCGGTCTATGGTATTTTGTTATGGCAGCCCCAGTAGACCAACACCACATCAACTTGAACTTTTATACTGGGTTACATTAAAATCTATCCATCTGTTTTACACTTTGAATGGATTTTTATTCATGCATGATTTTTTATCCAGTAGTCACGTATAGATGTGAGAGTTGGACCATAAAGAAGGTTGAGCACCAAAGAATTGATGCTTTCGAATTGTGGGTTGGAGAAGACTCTTGAGAGTCCCTTGGACTGCAAGGAGATCAAACCAGTCAATCTAAAAGGAAATCAATCCTGAATATTCATTGGAAGGACTGATGCTGAAGCTAAAGGTCCAATACTTTGGCTACCTGATGGGAAGAACTGACTCATTGGAAAAGACCCTGATGCTGGGAAAGATTGAGGGCAAGAGGAAAGGGGGGCAACAGAGGATGAGAGGGCTGGAAGGCATCACTGGCTCAGTGGACATGAGTTTGAGCAAACTCAGCCATGAAGGACAGGGAAGCCTGGTGTGCTGCAGTCCATGGAGTTGCAGAGTCAGACACGACTAAGTGACTGAACTGGCTGGTATTTTCAGACTAGTAGTCTGATTTTTTAAATGTGGACACATTTCATTATATTAAAAAGTCACATTTATTAGTGTCTACTTGTCTACAGATCCTAGACAAGTCTAAGTATTGGAAAACATGTATCATTTACATGGGTATATGATACAAGGTTTCCAAAATTCTAATTTTTATGACAGCTTGAATTTTATCATTAGCAATGGATAACGTTCATTGTTTTTCTTGACGTGCCAGATAACCATAATGTGTCATTCTTCCTCCAAGTAAAAATGGTGTTCTGTAAAAAAAGATGGTCATTTCACCTCACTACAAAGTATGTAAGTGCTTTTCCCCAAGACAGCCGTCATACTTGGCCATGCTGCTAAGTGGAAAAGACAAGTACACAAGAGTTGAGCCACAGTAAAAGCAATAAACGCGGTAAGTTCCTTACCGCTTCATCAGGAACATGCTTAAGTGAAGGAGGTTTTTACTTTCCTGTCAGTGTGAGCCAGTGACGAGACCCTGACCTCTGGCAGCACTTGCTGTTGTGTGATTCATGCCAAGCATCAACAGTTTTCCCCACCAGTGCTTCTGGGCCATCAATATAAATGGAACATACACAGAAAAGGCCACCTGATGCCTTAGTATTAATACTATTACGAAAATAGTTTTGACCTCATGGATCCCTGAATGGAGTCCATAGACTGTACTTCAAGAACCACTGTTTTAAACAATTGATGGAAAGCTTGAAGTGGATTAATGTACAGAGCAGACAGAAAAACCAACCAAATTGAAACAAAACAGTTACTAATTTCACTAAAAATAAAAAGCTGTATAGGGAAGAATAGTAACCTTGAGTATTTACATAGTTGTAATAGTTAATTCTCATAGTGATTATGTAATTTTATTGGTAGGATGAGGGCCTGGGAATGCTTACATGTGTGTGTGTGGTTGGGGGAAGGGAGCATGTGTGGCAAGAAGAGTTAATTTGCCCCTTCTATAGTGAAAAAGTTTGTGAATGATGCCTAAAACTGAAAAATCAAGAAGTAATCCGGCAGATTGTATAGAACTGTGAAAGTAAATACCAAAATAATCTACTGAGAGATGACAGTGGTTACCCCTGGGGAGGGGCAGAGGACTGCTGTTCTTCTTAACAAGCCTTTAAAACCACTTCACTGTTTGAAATGTGGCCACTTTAATTTTTTTATTTTTATTTTGAAAAATTTCAAATATACATGAAAGTGCAGAAAATAGCACAATAAATCCACCATCCCTATCTCCTAGATTTAACAACCGTCTTTTCTTTGCTAAAGCATTTTAAAGCAAACCATAGACATCACGTCATTTCATGCATACATATTTTCATATGTGGCTCTAAAAAATTTGGATATTTCCTTATATAACCACAATGCCATTGGCACACCTAACAGTTAATATTAGTGCCTCGGTGTCATTTAAAACCTAGTTCATAATTTCATTTCCCAGATTGTCTCCAATTGAGAGACAATCCACTCCAATCCACAGGGGAATCAAAACAAGTTACCTACATAACATTTGGGTTTTGTGACTTTGAATATCTGATAATAAGTTCCTTTTTAAGAGTTAAGAAGCAAACACTACCTGAAATACGAAGAAAGAAATGTGAAGACAGTAGGCCAGCAATCATATTTCTGTGAAAGTGGGAACTTGCATGGGGGAAAAAAAATGAATGGAAAAAGACCAGAAGGAAATAAAATAGAATGCCAGTAATGGTTGTGTTTGGGTAGCAAGGCTATGAGTAACTTTTTCTACTTTTTTGTATTTTCTAGTGTTTTTCAAAAATATGTATTACTTCCATATTTTTATAAATGTTTATTTTTGCAAAAGTTTAACTAAACAGAAAAATAAAAGCCTGAAAGTTAGAGGAAAACTAACTTGAGTCAACAGAAAAGAACTTTGAATCTGAACTAAGCCTGCCAGGGTCAGACCCAAGAAATAAAAAGCTTCCTGATCTAACAAGCTTCTAAAATATGAGGGTCATAAAAGAAGCACTCGGAAGAGGTAGACTCTGAAAACTTGGTTGGTCTGTAGGTTTTCTGTCGGAGGCAGTGTCTGGTGACCAAGCCTTCTGGCACGAGGGGCTGGAGAGCAGGTGTGAAGGAGGCACAGGGTCCAGGAAGGGATGCCGGGCCTCTGGCAAACCCAGTCAAAGAGGAAGTGTGAGGCTTTGGACCTGGGACAGTCATGGAGCAAGACTCACTAACCATACTCCTTATGCTGTAGTCAAACATCCTACTCAGAACAAGAGGCCACACGGTGGGTTGACCTGATCAGTTAGTCCTGGAGTGTAGTGACAATAAGTGTCTTCCTGCTCACAGTCAAGATACATGAGAGTTCAGATCCCAAACTCGTGTCCAGGAGCTAGTGCTTGTTCAGATCCCAAACTCGTGTCCAGGAGCTAGTGTTTGTTGAAGACACTGGCAAAGGAGAGCCTGAGTTGGTGGGGTTGTTGTTCAGTCACTCAGTCATGTCCATCTCTTTGCGACCCCATGGACTGTAGCACGCCAGGCTTCCCTATCCTTCACCATCTCCCAGAGCTTGCCCAAACTCATGAGTTGGTAGGGAGGGGTGGGAAAAAAGATGGGGTGGTTCAGGGGGCCAAAGAGAACTTCCCAGGTGGTGCTAGTGGTAAAGAACCTGCTTGCCAGTGAATCCATAAGAGACATGGATTCAGTCCCTGGGTTGGGAAAATCCCCTAGAGGAGGGCATGGCAACCCACCCCAGTATTCTTGCCTGGAGAATCCCATGGACCAAGGAGCCTGATGAGCAATGGTCCATAGGGTCTGAAAGAGTCAGACATGACTGAAGCGGCTTAGTACAGGGTGTCAGAGAAGGCTGGTAAGGAGGAAAGCAGCACGCATCAAGAACCCAGTAAGCCTGAGACTTGGTTAGTACACAGTGGTGGCTTCTCATAGTGCAAGGGCTTGAACTTCAAAGGAGCTGGGGCATGGCCAGCAGCATCAGGCATGGCTGCCAGTCTCCCCTGGAGCTGAAGTGGAGAAAGGTTTTGTTTTTTTCCTTCATCTACTGGAATGCCTTACTTTGTAGAGCTATAGAAAGCCTATTCTAACTGTTTTTAAACACCCAGTAGATTTTTTTAAGTATCTACTAGGAAACCTTGGTGTCATATATGTTAATAGTTTCCTTAAGCCAGTGTTCAGGTTTTTAGAATGAAAAACTCTGAAAGATCTGGTTTTTGGCGTGTTTCTCACATATTGGTGGTAAGAGTGTTGTCCTCTGATCTAGATAGCTCTGATTCTATGTTTTCCTAAGGGAAACACACCCAGCTGAACCTTGTGCTTTGGAAGTCCAGCTCTGGACCCATGGAATCCTCTCCGACCATGTCAGTGCAATCTCATATCTGGTTACCTCCAGCACGTCTGTCTCACTGGGCACCAAGCTCCTGCAAAACAGAGACCATGTCCACAGGCCCTGGCTCATCAGAGGTCTCAATTTGAAGTCACCTTTGGGAAATAAACACCAATGTTACACTTTAAAGAAGGTCACAGACAATGAATCTAACTTGATACCTAAGTCCTAAAGCCTGGGAACCCTAAAATCTCAGGTCAGAGGTCAGAATAATAAAGGAAGAGTCTCGCAGTTACAGTAGCAATTCACAGCCTGTGTGTCCTGGCTGTGCTGTCTGGCTCAGGCAGAACGCAAGCATGTACTCCAGGGGGAGCCCAGTTCAGCCCCAGTCCATGGTGGACCTCTTTCAGCCACTTCTGTAGCCCCCAGCCCCAGTCATTGTTGACTCCGGTCATCTTCTGACCCCTCACCTCCTGGCCAGCAGTGAGTCACCTCAGCTTTGTCTCCAGCACCTCCTCTTCCTCACCACTGTCAGCACTGACGACTGCCTCCAAGCTGCCACCCTCCTCCACCTGGACTCCAGGGGCCTCCCAGCTGTCCCCCGACCTTCGGCTCCTACCCCACCTCATCTTCTCCCTACACAGCGGTCCGAGGGAGTCTTCTAAATCAGAAATCAGGTCTCATCTCTCTGTCCTTTTTAATGAGCCTCCAGTCTCTCATTCGGAATAAAATCTAGGAAACCTTTAAAGTGGGAATTTTTTTCCTATTCTTTTTTTTCCTCTGTCTTCTCTGCTAGAAATGCATGGATTCCAGAGAGTTCTTGGGACTCGAGTCTTTCCTCGTTCCTGGACCATCTTTACTCACATGGGAAGAGTGGCTTTTAGGGTGTGGCTGAGCTTTCCGCTGTGTGGCAGCTCCCCAGCCCACCTTCCGGGACCTGACCTCAGCAGGGGTCAGCCCTTCTCAGCCGCCACCTTAGAGCACCCTGCAGGTCATTGGCCACTCCTCGTGGCTCTGGGGAAGTGTTTCCAGTCCCCACCTAACACCTCTTTCTGAACAGCAGACATTGTAGGGGCACTGTGGGATGTGCCAGTCCAGGCTGCCTTTTTTCAGCTGGACCTTCAGTGCTGCTTAGAGGGATCCTTTTATTTGTTGCTTATGTATTTGTTTCAAGCCCTTATTCTTGGACATCCTCGCAGTCCAGTGGTTAAGATGGTGCTCCCAGCTCAGGAGCACGGGTTCTATCACTGGTTGGGGAGGATCTCACATGCTGTGTATGGTGGCAAAAAAAAAAAAACAAAACCAAAAAACGAATAACTTTGCAGTTAATAATAAAGATAAATAAGTGTGAAATGGTATTAAAAAAAACTTTATTCTTGGTTCTGGCTTCCAACTTTGCTTCCATTCCTCTCTACTTCGAGACCAATGATTCCCCCAGGTGACTTTCAGTTTTCCTTCTGGGAAACCAGAGAGATCAGCCAGCTGGGTCTGCTGAAGTTCCTCCCTTCGGAGTCATCCTTCCCGTCTCGTGATGCAGAAAAAAACACTCCTGCTCCAACCAGAGGGTAAGCCCTCCGTCCTCAGATCTGAAATGGCATCAGCATCCCTCTGAACCACTCAGATCTTCACTGTCTAGCCCACCTCACCCCTGCCACATCCCGGCAGTTCTAAGTGATAACAGCTCTACCTTTGCCAAGCGTCTCTCATCAGTTCTTCCTTTCCTATCGCCACAGTCACTGTCCCTACTCACCATCCTCCCTGGGTGACAAAGGCTGTTTATGGCCTCTTCCTTCCATTTCCCCAGTGGTGTTAGGTGACTTTTAGAAGCTGAATCTGGTCCCATTACACTACTACTTAGTATCCTCTTACAGTGGGACAGTGGGTTATGATTATCCACGAAAGTCCGTAATCTCCAGAGCATGACCAGCGCAGGCCTCCACCAGCCCCTTCTCGCATTGCGTGGCCATCCTTCAGCCCCTCAACCTCTGCTGACCGGTTCATTTGGCCTCATACAGAATTGTTCTACTACTGAGACTTTGCATATGCTTTTTCCACTTCCTAGAGTGTCCTTCCCTTCATCCCTACTAACATGAATCCTACTTATCCTATGAGACTCAGCTAAAATGTCACATCTTCCATGAAAGTGTTATTATTCCTTCCTTCATTCATTTAGTAAATACTCATTGAAGATTTGCTATGTTGAGACACTATACAAGGTGTTGAAGATATAGGAATTAAATATGCACCAAAATAGAAATAGTAGTTAATTCCCAATGGTGGATTCATAGGAGATTTTTTTTTCCTTCTCCTTTTCCCACATATATATATTTTTTTAAGTTTTCTGCAATGAATTGATATTGTCATTGTAGTAAAAATAAGATTTTGAGGGTTTTTTTTCCTGTTTTTTTTTTTTTTAAGTGAGGCGGGGGGAGATATTGGAGTATGTTTGTAGGCTGCATAGGGAGGCGAATCAGAGATGTTGCTGATGAAGAAAGAAGGAACAAAGCTTTGGAACCATGAAGGAAGGGGCTTCCCTGGTGGCTTAGACCTACAGTACAACCATGAAGGAAGGGGCTTCCCTGGTGGCTTAGACCTACAGTACAGGAGACCCAGGTTCGATCCCTGGGTCAAGAAGATCCCCTGGAGAAGGAAATAGCAACTCACTCCAGTATTCTTGCCTGGAAAATTCCATGGACAGAGGAGCCTGATGAAAGAAGTGGGAATTTCAGGACCTAAACTCCAGGAGGGGAGATTAGCTCCCACTAGGAGGATGAGGACCACAGACTTCCCTAGCGCAGAGAAGGTGCAGCGTGGGGTCCCTGCTGAAATCTGGAAAGGAGGCAGGTTGGCCTTTCTGAGGATGTGCGTAGATGGGAAGAGCCCCGCCCTCCCTGTCAGAGCCCATTTTCCCACCTCGCTGCCCCTACAGCACCTGTCAGTGCCATTTGTATGCACATCTATCATCCGACCGGACCTTAACATCATGCTTAATTTTTTTAAATCTCTTCTCCTCATATACAGCACAGGGTCAAAAGCCCAAAAATGCTTAAAAATTACTTCATAAAGTGAATTGCATATCCATTTTCCGGGACTTCCCTGGTGGCTCAGTGGTAAAGAATGCACCTGCCAAGCAGGAGACATGACTTTGAACCCTGGATCAGGAAGGTCCCCTGGAGGAGGAAATGGCAACCCAGTCCAGTATTCTTGTCTGGAAAATTCCATGGATAGAGGAGCCTGGAGGGCTACAGTTGATGGGGTCACAAAGAGCTGGACACTAGTTAGCGACTAAAACAACAACATACCCATTTACACAGTTCTGTTTAGCCTGCTTTATTAGAATGGTGTTTCCTTGGTAAGGCGTTTTTATCGCAGCAGCCTTTTCAGCACCCTGAGCTGTATCCTGGGGTTGAGGAGGGTCTGACACAGCTGCCCGAGTGTCTTCCCCCTACTGCCTTCCCTGCTCACCTTGCTGCTAACACACCAGCTGCCACCCATGGAAATGCTATAGAACTTGAAAATTAAAACTATGATCCTCCCGGGTCATCTTGTGTCTGCAGCAAGCCCACAGAGCCAAGCACAAGCACAGGACTGTGTGACTGGGGGCTGCAGGTCATGATAAAGAAACAGTGCTGGGTTTTATGTCTCCTCTTAGGACACTTCAGTGCAAATCTTGCCCAATCAACTCCCAGTGAGAGACCATAGCTCCCAAGGCTGATTCTGAAAATAATAGAAAATTTCCCTGAATTTTAATTTTTAGTCCTCAGCAGAGCAGGGCACAGTCGCTTTATTTCAGACCTATAGAGACAGCCGGGGCAGAGGAGCCTTTGGAAGAGCTCGGTTGTGTCCTTTGTGTCCTGGTTTGCTAACGAAGATAGCAGGCAATTAGGGGCTGACCTGAAGTGAGGTCACTTCAAGGGAACAGCAGACCTGAGCACAGATTTTGCTATGAATCCTTGAGTTTAAAGTAAAAATTCAAAATAAAATATTTTCAAGACATAACAAGACGTGTATCATTCATAGGATTGTTGTCGCTGTTGTTCAGTCACTAAGTCGTGTCCGATTCTTTTGCAGACAAAAAAATTTTTTTTTTAATCAGCCTTTCCTGCATTTTGAGGTTACTAATCATGAAGTTGATTTAAAGTTAAGGACTTGGGCTCTGAGGTTAATAAACAATGTGTTGCTGTGCTGCCTGCCTTTAAAAGAAGGATGGACCTCGTTTTTGGCGAGATAACTTCGTTTGGTCTTTTTGGAAGGTTGGGACTGAATTATCCTCACTGGCTTTAGAAATCTGTGATTCTGTTTTTCCTGCATCTTTCTGAACCCAATCCTTAGAAGCTTCCTCCATGGCTCTCCTGTGCTTTCCTCCCTCTCCCCTACCTGCAGCTTCCTTCCCACAGCCCTCAGGCCTCCCAACCAGTCCACCACCTCCAAAGATTCCTCCTGCCCCCGCAACCTGCCTCTCAACTGTCTGCAGTAAAGGGAACA
This sequence comes from Bos mutus, assembly GCF_027580195.1. Lineage (NCBI taxonomy): Eukaryota > Metazoa > Chordata > Mammalia > Artiodactyla > Bovidae > Bos > Bos mutus. Next base: position 15,971,371 of record NC_091618.1, on the reverse strand, counting down.
CTTTTCAAAGACTTCCCTGGCTTCCCTGGTGTTTCAGATAGTAAAGAATCTGCCTGCAGTACTGGAAACCCAGGTTCAATCCCTGGGTCAGGAAGATCCCCCGAAGAAGGGAATAGCAACCCACTCCAGTATTCTTGCCTTGGAGAATCCCATGGACAGAGGAGCCTGGCAGATTCCTTGGCATTGCAAAGAGTCAGATGCGACTGGGCGACTAACACTTTCCAAAGACTGCCCAGTCGGGGTCCCTCATCCTGTGTCACAGGAATGGAATTCTCGTCTCTTGACCATATCCTGCCTTCAGACTCTTGTGCCATTCTAAGGTTTACAAGGCAGACAGTTGAGGGAGTTGCCTTATTTCTTTCATCTTTGGATTTGAAGTTTAGACTTTTAGGTCAAAATGCTGGAGGGGAGTAAAATTTGGCATTCCAGAATATCTTTTGGGCTTCTCCTCATAGCTCAGTTGATAAAGAATCCGCTTGCAATGCAGGAGACCCCTATTCAATTCCTGGGTCGGAAAGATCCACTGGAGAAGGGAGGAATAGGCTGCCCACTCCAGTATTCTTGGGCTTCCCTTGTGGCTCAGCTGGTTAAGAATCTGCCTACAATGTGGGAGACCTGGGTTCAATCCCTGGAGAAGGGAACTTGCTACCCACTCCAGTATTCTGGCTTGGAGAATTCCATGGACTGTATAGTCCATGGGGTCACAAAGAATCAGACACGACTGAGTGACTTTCACTTTGACTTTCAGGATGTCTCTTGGGCATGTGGATTGTTTCAAGCTGAAAACAATCAGGATCCAAAAGACTCAGGAAGAAACTCTGACTTTACCTTCACTGTCTAAAGAATGTAGATAGATGACCTGCTTCTAAAAGGGAGAGAGCTATCATCACAGATAACTCTAGGATGGACTAGGTATGGTAGACAGGAGGAACCTTTCAAAATCTGTTTTGTTTTTTTAATTCCTGTGTGTGTCCCATTGTCTCTGCCCAGTCCGTACGTTGTAAACATTTGTTTATCAAACATTTGCTTTTCCACCTTCATGTGAATTTCCTTCCTCCCCTTCTAAGTCCTGAATCACTAGCCCAACATTCTCTTTTGTCATTAGCTGAAGATGGTATTTAAAGTGAAGCTTTCAGCCATTTTAGTGAGTTACTCAGCTTTCCTGAGTCTCTCCCATGTTTTGTTTGATTTTCTCCTGTTAATCTATCTCATGACAGTTTAATTCTTAGACCAGAAAAACCTGGAAAGGTAGGAAAAAATTTCTTCCTTCCCAACAATAGGAGTAGGCCTGATTATAGTCTGAGGGGCAACAGACTAGGCTGGCAGCAAGTGAGCTCAAACTGTAGATGAGAACACAGTTGACGCCATACAAGTTACTCTTCCAGAAAATTCTTGTACATACACTGCCTTATAAACTAACATTAGCAAACACATGGCCCTCTGGTACCCATGCTCCCTCCTCAGCTTCCGAAAACCGGGTTTGCCTCTTGATGGGTGTCAAGCCAAAAGACACCACTAATCCAGGGTGGGAGAAGGAAGGATTTATTACTTGCAGCAAGTAGGAATAACATGGGGGATCTTTCCCAAAGCAGTGTCTCCCCAGATAGCAAAATTGGGGACGTTTTAAGTTAGGATGCATGCAGGCTCCTAAAGGGGCTTCAGCCAAGGAGGGTTCAGCATAGAATTGGGGCAGAAGTTGGCAGAGTCCATATGATAGTTGATTGAAGTCACAGGCATCAGAAAAGGTCAACATCATCATTCATAGGTTCCAGTTAACCTGGTAGTTGAGCATTGTCAAGGGTGGTTGAATTTTGCAAAACAGCTTCAGGCTAATCTTTACCATTGGAACAGAACTAGGAGTCTTTACAACTGATGTATCATCTCCAATCTGGTGAAGTTAGCTCCCTGGCCTGGTAATAGCTGTTTGTTTTTACCTTCTTTTGTTCCCTTAAAATCAACTACTGAGACCCATTCTTCTGCAAGAGCAAGCACTGTGGCCAGGCTCAGATCATCGAATGGCTTAGGGCTGAAGTGGCTTCTCTTATTTAAGAAAGTCGTGTCTGGCTCGCTACCTCCAGGGACCCCTACCCAATCTACTTACACAGCACCCCCAACACTGAGATATTTCACTCTTCTTTCTTGAGGGGCACAGAGCCAAAGGTCATTCTTCTGTAACTACTTCCTGCTGAGAATGAGCATTGCCATCTCCCTAGTTAGAGGAGTGAAGCTCTGTCTGCTACAGCTAGAGAAGTTTGGGGGTCCACAGAGTAGTGGCTGGATGTACATAGCATTATTCTAGCAGGTGTAGGTGAGGCACAGCAGGAGAGGCAGTTAACAGCAACTTTGCAGCTTCACTGGCAGAGTCTTGTGCCAAGAGCCCCCTGACCCAAACCGTTTTCTCTAAACTGGGAAGAGGATCCTTCAGAGGAGATTTAATTTTTTTTTCATATACATCATGAGGTTTGTCACATTAGAAACTCATCAGGTATAAAACCTAGCATTCAGTATGTCTTATAAGTTCCTCCTTGAACAGCTGTTAAAATATCAAGGGCCGCGCAGTTGTAGAGGATGACTTTTTGTATCATAGAAACTTCTGAGTTCATCAGATTGACAGCCTGATTACTATCATTGTAAGTATCGTTCTTACTGAGTTCAGTTCAGTTCAGTCACTCAGTCGTGTCTGACCCTTTGCGATCCCATGAATCGCAGCACACCAGGCCTCCCTGTCCATCACCATCTCACGGAGTTCACTCAGACTCACGTCCATCAAGTCAGTGATGCCATCCAGCCATCTCATCCTCTGTCATCCCCTTCTCCTCCTGCCCCCAATCCCTCCCAGCATCAGAGTCTTTTCCAATGAGTCAACTCTTCGCATGAGGTGGCGGAAGTACTGGAGTTTCAGCTTTAGCATCATTCCTTCCAAAGAAATCCCAGGGCTGATCTCCTTTAGAATGGACTGGATGGATCTCCTTGCAGTCCAAGGGACTCCCAAGAGTCTTCTCCAACACCACAGTTCAAAAGCATCAGTTCTTCAGCGCTCAGCTTTCTTCACAGTCCAACTCTCATATCCATACATGACCACAGGAAAAACCATAGCCTTGACTAGACGGACCTTTGTTGGCAAAGCAATGTCTCTGCTTTTCAATATGCTATCTAGGTTGGTCATAACTTTCTTCCAAGGAGTAAGCGTCTTTTAATTTCATGGCTGCAGTCACCATCTGCAGTGATTTTGGAGCCCCGTGTGCGTGAATGATGATGTCCTCTAGTTTTTTTTTTTTTTTTATGCATTTTTTTTCCTTAATAAGCAAAATGATCAACATTCAGGTGGCCATTAAACAGGCTTCCAAAGAAATCCCAGGCTGATCTCGCTAGGAATGGAGTCAAGGGACTCTCAAGTTCTTTTTTTTTTCATGGCTGCAGTCTTTTAATTCAACATCTGCAGTGAAGCCCGTGTGCGTGAATGATGATGTCCTCTTTTTTTTTTTTTTTTTATGCATTTTTTTTCCTTAATAGCAAAAGCAGATATACATTCAAGAGGCCATTAAACAGGCCACTTCGGTCACTATAAACTTTAAGGTAAATCATGTATTAGCTGGAATGGCTTCCCAATACCTAACTCAGTTCATGAAAATTTATTTTATCATTTTTCCTTTTGATTACAAATCCCTTGGTAGGTCAGATTTGTCCCTCAGTGCCAGGGTGATTGCTGCCTGGCATCCATCATGTCCCTTGGTGCCACGCCTCCTTTTTGTTTATTAATAGTGGCCGAGTTGTCCCTCTTGGGGGACAACTCATCAGATACAGTGAACAAGCTCAGTTCAGTTCAGTTCAGTTCAGTCGCTCAGTCGTGTCCGACTCTTCGTGACCCCATGAATCACAGCACGCCAGGCCTCCCTGTCCATCACCAACTCCCGGAGTTCACTCAGACTCACGTCCATCGAGTCAGTGATGCCATCCAGCCATCTCATCCTCTGTCATCCCCTTCTCCTCTTGCCCCCAATCCCTCCCAGCATCAGAGTCTTTTCCAATGAGTCAGCTCTTCGCATGAGGTGGCCAAAGTACTGGAGTTTCAGCTTTAGCATCATTCCGTCCAAAGAAATCCCAGGGCTGATCTCCTTCAGAATGGACTGGTTGGATCTCCTTGCAGTCCAAGGGACTCTCAAGAGTCTTCTCCAACACCACAGTTCAAAAGCATCAATTCAGAGGTATGTTAATAGGAAAACATTTTATAAGCTATATGTTGTATCAGTTATACTGAATTGTCACACAGACATCATACATGTGCTTTTAGCAGTAAACTTAAAGCAAGCAATGATATTTGTTGTTATATGTCACACAGTAGTTATACTCTGTGACAGTTTCACTGGATAATTTTCTTTAGTTTTGTTGTGCGTGCACTAGTTAAGAGTACTTGATAAGGCTGCTGGGAATCTAGTCTTCCATTTTTAGAGGAATCAGGTAGAGACAAAAGAGTAATGTCTCAATCCTACCCTCAAAGGTATAATTTACTAAGTTGGTGTAGGTTATAATTAGCTTAAGGGGAAAGGTATCTTTATATCTGGAAAACAGATTAAAAGCCAACGATATTTCTTTGGGAAAGATCCCCAGTGATCTCCTTACTTGCCGCAAGTAATAACTCCTTCCTTCTCCTGTCCTTTGGCTTGGTTGCATCTTTTGGCCAACATCCACCCAGAGGCAAACCCAGCTTTTGGGTAACAGGCCCAGCCGGGCCACAGCGCGAGAGGACACAGCTAGGTCTAAATGTGGCTGACAGTGTCTCCATATTGTCACTTACTCTTTGATCCTACCATGGTCTTCTCTGTTCTTTAGGAAGGGACCTGTGCCTCACTCTGTCACCACTGGCCTGGCCAAGAGTGGGCCCAGCAGAGGATACCCCTGCTTGCTCCTCATGAGCCACCGCCCTCACTGCCTCTGCCCTCTGCAGTCACCAGCACCTCCCCATCACAGACATATTGCCAGCGGCCTTTCCTCACTGTCTTCGAGCACTGCCTTTTTCTGCCCAGTTTCTTTTTGGATACGTTTCTCTTGGTACCTTTGACTTTTTTCACCCCTGGGCCCTCCCTACCCCAGGGGGGTTGCCTCGTGTTCACAGTAAGAAGAAGCAGAAATCCATGCACCCCCCTACCCCTGATCATCACAGCAGCCTGGTTTTGTTCCAATCAGGAAAATGTTTCTTTCTTCCTATTATGTTTTTGTTTTTATTGAATTATAGTTGATTTACAATGTTGTGTTATTTTCTGGTGTATAGCAAAGTGGTTCAGCTATATATATATATATATATATATATATATATATATGAATATATGTATTCTTTTCATCATAGGTTATTACAAAATATTGAATATAGTTTCCTGTGCTATATAGTAGGACCTTGTTATTTATCTGTTTTATATACAGTAGTGTGTATCTGCTAATCTTGAACTCCCATCCCTCCCCTGCTTTCCCCTTTGGTAACCACAGATTTGTTTTCTCTGTCTGTGAGTCTGTTTTGTAAAGAAGTTCATTTTTCTGATATTGTTTTTTGAACCAAATAGTTTATATACAGAAGCCCAAAGCTGTAGTGGAAGTGATTTTGTATCTAATTAAAATTAAAATTACAAATTAACCCCATTAGCAGTTTTTTGAACCAAATATTTCTTAATGAGACACTGACTTTTTTTAGAAGATTAAAATTTTAAATACATTTGAATGGAAATTAATAGTTTTCAAATGATATGGTTTCCTCACGACTTTGTATCTATTAAATAGAAAGTCAATATTGTATTTTCTTTACTTCACTGTCTGTCTCTTTTGTGACCTTTAGCAAGATATAATAAAAAATAACACTTGATTTTGAGTCTTAGGTCTTTAGCACAGATCTGATCCTGGCCATCACTTAGGAGTTAGCATGACTTCACAAATCCCCAACCTCTTCTCTCAACGTAAAAGGGGACAAATAACGTACTTCAGGTGTGTTGGACTTCCTAGGTGGCAAAGAACCTGCCTGCCAATGCAAGAGATATAAGACATGCAGGTTAGAGTCAGCAAGATCCCCTGAGGAGGGCATGGCAACCCACTCCAGTATTCTTGCCTGGAGAATCCCATGTACAGAGAAGCCTGGTGGGATACAGTCCATGGGGTCACAGAGAGTCAGCCATGACTGGAGGGATTTAGCATGCACGCACATCCAGGTGTGTTAGAGAGATTTGAGACGGTTGGAGGTGTGAGAGCTCTGCCACTGAGCAGAGCCAGGTGGTCCGTGGTGTCAAGCCACTTCCTGTCCTACCTGGTACCAGAAAGTAGGTCTTGAGGTAGACAATATTTTCTCCTTTCTAACTAGGTTTTTTTTTCCCCCACGAGCCGGATACCTTCAGTGGATATTGGCACGTTGTTTAATCCAACATCCTAAATAGCAGTGTCCTAGAGTGTATGCAGGAAGCTTGCCGCCTGCAGAAAGAGAGTGACCCAAATCCTGTGATGAAATGAATGGTAGAGGAAGGCCATGATTCTTCTCTGAAGGGTTCTGTTTACGAAGCTCCTTGTGGCTTTTTTGCTTTTTCCATGAAAAACTCTTTGTCTTTTTGTCTTCTGCCACTGGCCCTGGTTACAAACAGGGCGTTGATGTGAATCCAGTTTCCAAATTGGAAATTAATGAGGTGTCCCATCCCGAGAGGCCTTCCTCCCGTTCTGTAGGGCGCGCTGGCCCCGGGAGCCGATGCCCCCGCCCAGCCAGGTCTCTGCTTTCCTGTTGACCTTCGCTGGGTGAGGGGGCCATGGGCATCCTTGCCGCTTCACCACAATCTGGTTTCTTGGCCTGAGAGTTTTTTTAGTCCGTGTGTCAGGTGTGACTTTCAGAATCAATGGGTTGTTTTTAAGCTGCCTGTCTCTGGGCCAGGAAGTTCTTACTGGCTCTTCAGAGCTCCTACTTCAGCCCTTCGTATGTTCAAAAAGAAGGTGCAGATTTTCTGGAACGGAGGCATTAAGGGAGGGGCGGCCCAAGTAAGGTGACAGAGTTGTGGGAAGCTTCTCATCAGTGCTGAGTCCCAGGTTTGCTGGTGTTCAAGTTCTCATTGACAGATAAGGAGACAAACCGAAGGGGCAGTGGGACCAGTGAGGAAGAAGAGGCAGACTGAGCAGTGCCACCCTTGTGAGTGGCTAGCGAGTTTTGATCAGGAGTGGGGGATTTCAGGTTTTGCCAAGTTACAGTGAACATGTTTTAAGAACTCCTCGGGATTCAAAGTGGCCCCTGGTCAGGGCCCAGCACTACAGAAGAGGGTTCAGAGGGAGCCACTGAGCTGTTTAGACCCAGGATACATAGACATTGGGGTGGCAGAGTATCTAGGAACCTCATGGAACTTACTGCAAAAGTTTGTCCATAAATACTTCAAGGGAGAGGGTCTGGACCTGTCACTAGCTTTTTAAAGTAGTTCTTGACTCACCAGTTTGCGTGAAAATGGATGCCCAGTCACGGTGATCCGAGTCTCCCCACCCTGTGTGCAGTGGTGACCCCTGGTACATATGTAGGACTTTCCTGTGTCTTCTAGGAAAAGGGGACAAAACCCCCAAGAGGCCAGATACCCTCTGACCCGGATGCCTGAGGGAGTGTGTGAAAAAAAGAGCAGTGGAACCGAATGAAAAGGGACATTTCCCCAAGCTAAAGACAGACTGTCCAGCAAAATGTTGACACACGGAAGGAGGAGGATTGACTGACTGGGTTTGGAATGAGTCGTAGAAAAGGAAACAAGCTGAGTCTCCAGGGGAAATCTTTGAGACCACAAGAATGAAGAGGTCGTGGCCCCGTCATCCTAGAGGAGGTTGGAGCAGCTCCACGAGTGGGAAGTTTTCAGGAAATATGGCTGTGACGGAGGGACAAGCATGGGCTGACCTTGAAAGGGGCTCTTCTGGGGACCTGCACACACTGCTTCCCCTAGGACTGCTGGGCAGTTGCTCTAATTGCCCTTACAATTTCTTCTGCATTCAGTGCATGCGCGCATGTGTGCATACACACACACACACACACACACACACACACACACACACACACAGAGTCCCTGGAATTGCCTCTACAGTTTCTCCTGCGTTCAGCACATACACACACACATCTCCTGAGAGCCAAAGTCAGGACCCGCTTGCCACAGCAGAAGAGTCATCAGCATAATATTTTGAGTTGCTTGTATTTTGAGATGAGAGTAGTTTTTAAAATAATTCAGAAAGTATATTTTGAGGGTTTCCTTTTTTTTTTTTAAGAACATTAAAGTCTGATATTCTAGATCAAGACTCTTCATAATAAGGCTCTTTGCACTAAACCAAAGAAAAACGTGAGTGGTTTCTATTGTTCACTTCCCCGTGCTTAATGGTTGCCATTATAAAGAGTAGTGGTTCTTCCTTCAAGGGAAGGAGAGGGTGTCAGAGTGGTCTCTCTAGCTCTTCAGGTAGGAGCTGTGTGCCCTCGAATTCTCATGGTATGGACAGCTGTGGGCCGGGCCCTCCCTGTTCCCCACCGGGGAAAACCTAATAACCCTTCAGACAGGTGTTTTCAGGAAGCCTTGTCTCTGGAGTTGCGACCGGAATGGTTTAGCTGGTAAAGGGGGAAGGGGGCGGGGGGGGGGGGGTGCTCAAGTAAAAAAAAAAAAAGCTGGTACTCGTCCCTCCTCGTTTCCTCAGTCTCTGTAGAATGTGTACAGCTGAATGGTTGCATGAAAGAAAAAGCTGAAAAAAAAAAATTCTCCCTCACAATCCGTCCATCTCTGCAGATTCTCGCTGAATGGTTTGGCCGGACCATCATCCGCTCCTGCACCAAACTGAGCTACGAGCACGCGCAGAGCATGATTGAAAGCCCGACCAGGAGAATCCCGGAGAGGGAGCTGCCTGCCATCTCCCCCGAGCACACGTGTGACGAGGTGCACCGGGCTGTCTTGAACCTCCACGGAGTAGCGAAGGAGTTACGCCGACAGCGGTTTGCGGACGGCGCACTGCGTCTGGATCAGGTCAGTCGCTTCCTCTTTTCAACGCCGCCTACAGACCTGACTTCTGCCAAAGCCACGTGTGTGCGAGAATTAGCATAGCAGCCCTGGGGCTTGCCCCTCTGTCCTTTCCTCAGTCTCTGCCTTCAGATAATGGCCTCTGAGGCAGGCGGGAACCGCCTTCCTCGCGACTCTGCAGACACCCGGGGCCTCATGACGTGAGCCTGCTGGTCCTGTGGCAGAAGCCTCTTCCCTCAGCTCAACTCTGGCATTCCCTGAAGTTTGCCCACCCTCTTGTTTATTTCTCTTTCCACAATCCCTCCCTGAATGAACCCCTGTATTCTTATTTTAACTTCTTCGTGTCCAACTCTCTGTGACCCCATGGACTGTAGCCCACCAGGCTCCTCTGTCCATGGACAAGAATACTGGAAGTGGGTAGCCATTCGGTAGCCATTCTCTTCACCAGGGAATCTTCCCGACCCAGGGATCAAACCAGGGTCTTCCGCGTCTCCTGTTTTGCAGGTGGATTCTTAACCGCTGAGCCACCAGGGAAGCTCATTTCTTATTTGAGCTATCAGTTGTATGCTGAGGACACCAACATTAGTTTCTCCATCCCTGCCCTCCTTCCCCAGGCCCTACATCTGCCACCGGAAACTCCTCACCTGGCGCTCGCTGTCCCTTCTGCCTGACACAGTGACCAATACCCACAGGGAGCTGCACATGTGGACTGTATTCCCTTCCACCTCGGCTCCCTCCAGGGGAGCTGTGTTTCAATGGTCAGCCTTCTTTACCCCCATCCTGGCTATGCCGGTTGTACATGTTGTAATTACTCACTGTAACTGAATATTAGATACACTGATCAAATAAGAACATTTTTAAAAGCTGCCGTTCCTGTGAAAACTAAGTTAAATTGTTTGCAAACACTTGATGAAGATAAATCTTCAGAAGTTGTGCTGTTTGGGTGTGATGACTATAAAAAGGAGGGGGGGAAATCAAAATTCACGAGGAACTTTGTACTCAGATTGCATTATAGATATCTAAGCTCTCTCTTAATGAAACAAAAATGATAAATTATAGGCAATGAAGTATGCATAGTTTATCAGAAAAAAGGATGTAAAAATCCGACTAGCATAGTCTTTTGTAAAAGTGAGGGTGAATTGAAGTGAAGTTGCTGTCGTGTCCAACTCTTTGTGACCCCATGGACTGTAGCCTACCAGGCTCCTCGTCCATGGGATTTTCCAGGCAAGAGTACTGGAGTGGGTTGCCATTCCTTTTCCAGAGGATCTTCCTGACCCAGGGATCAAACCCAGGTCTCCCACATTGTAGGCAGATGCTTTACCGTCTGAACCACCAGGGAAATCCTAAAAGTGAGTGGATGTGCATTTATATAAATTTGTTGTTATTGTTCAGTCACTTAGTCATGTCCGACTCTTTGTGATCCTATGGACTGCAGCACGCCAGGCCTCCTAGTCCATCACCATCTCCCGGAGTTTGCTCAAATTCATGTCCATTGAGTCAGTGATGCCATCCAACCATCTCATCCTCCTTCATCCTCTTCTCCTGTCTTCAATCTTTCCCAGCATCAGGGCTTTTTCCAATGAATTGGCTCTTTAAATCAGGTGGCCAAAGTACTGAAGCTTCAGTTTCAGCATCAGCCTTCCAGTGAATATTCAGGGTTGATTTCCTTTAGGATTGATTGGTTTGATCTCCTTCTTGTCCAAGGGACTCTCAAGCATATTTTCTAGCACCACAGTTCAAAAGCATTATATAAATTAAGTTAAACAAATGTTTAGTTATGTATGATTCCCCTCCTCAGCCAGCTTCTGGAAAAGCTAACCCACCACCACTTCAAGCACATCAAATGAGAGAGTTCCGTTACACCATTTTAGAGACCCTTCCCCATCAGATCGTTATAAAATTGGATTAATTAAATATGTTAAATACTCTAAATACTGTAAAAGACCATCAGTGATCTCAACTTGCATTAGGAGGTGTCAGTGTAGAAGAATGATCACAGTTTCAGATTGCTGCTGATCTGTTGGCATGTCTTAGAGTGAGAATTTTATTGCTGAAAATAACTTTTTTTTTTCAATTATTTTTATTGGAGAATAGTTGATTTACAGTGTTGTGTTAGTTTCTCCTGTTCAGCAAAGTGAATCAATTATACATATACATATATCCACTCTTTTAGATTCTGTTCTCATATTGTCATTACAGAGTATTGAGTAGAACTTCCTGTGCTATACAGTAGGTCGTTATTAGTTATCTGTTTCATATATAATAGTGTGTATATGTCAATCCCAATGAAAATAATTTGAGATACTTGTTTCATCAGCCCTCTCAACTTGTAGATTAGAAGCTGAAGTCCTCAAAGGTTAAATGAATTTCTTAATATGCAAGCAATCCAGATAGCCAACTCTTCTTTCACTTTTCTTCCATTTACACCATGCTGACTTGAGAGAAAGAAGTTTCCCTTCCAAGTGAGAAGAAAACCCTGAAGTCCTAATTAGGTTCCAGGTAATTAAGGTTTGAAAATAATGGAATTGCATCCTTGGGGCTGATTCCTTGGCTCCAGCTCAGTGGGTAAAGAACCCACCTGCCAGTGCAGGAGACGCAGGAGAGGCAGGTTCGATCCCTGGGTCGGGAAGATCCCCTGGAGGGGGAAATGGCAACCCACTCCAATACTCTTGCTGGGACAATCCCATGGTCAGAGGAGTCTGGTGGGCTACAGTCCATAAGGTCGCAAAGAGGAGGATGCAACTAGACTTATGGCACACCAGAAAACAAGTTTGTGGACCACAGCTTTGGAAGAAGGGGCACATTGGTCTCCTGCGGCAGGTTCCTGGCAAGATCGTTGATTAATCAGCCAGACAGCCCATCCAGCAGTCCCTGCGTTTGTTCCCCTTTGCCTGCTGCCTGCATCTGCCCTCACAAAAATCCATTTTTCCCCAGTGCCTTCAGCACAGCCTGCTGTTTGGAGTTGCCCTCTGATGCTTTGTGTGCCCCAGTTCACTGTGTCCACATTTTTGGTGGCAGGTCTAAAAAAATATGTCCTTCTAGCCTCCTGTAAGAGGAGACAACATCTGTGTCCTGCTGCATGGCCTTGAATGCAGAACAAACCTGCTAAGCCAGAAATTTCCCCTTTCCAAGACATGTGTTTACCCTGATGATCTCCAGAATGAGTGAGGTGGAGGACACCAGCATGGGGCCTGTTTGTTGAGTCGAGGGGAGACTGGTTCAGAGGTCACAGTAACTACACAAACACAGAGCAACTTGATCACCAGGTGACTGCAGGCAGCAGCTTAGTCCAGAGCTGCCTGGCCCACATGTGAGACAGTGTATTCCCCGAGTTACAGGCTGCCTGGGCTGGCTCCTGTCCCCTGGGACCCTGGGACCACCTGCCTGCAGTCCTGTGCACTTACCCAGTGTACGCTCAAGTATTAGCAAGTTCTGTGTGACCTGTGGTGTGAGACACACTGGGAAGCACTGCCTTTGGGTCGGATTGCTGAGAGGTCCTAGCTCAGGAAAGTGACACTCCGATGTTTCTCTGCCCCAAAGGTCAGGTCAGGTGCCAAGTGTGTTCTATATGCTTTTTGGTTGGTTGAGTTGAAAAATATCCCCTTTTCTGCTGCCATGTTAAATCTAGAATTTAACACAGATACTTGTGTTATTTATTTATGACAAGTGCTCAGTTGCTAAGTTGTGTCTGACTCTTTGTGACCCCATACGCTGGAGCCTGCCAGACTCCTCTGTCCATGGAACTTTCCAGGCAAGAATACTGGAATGGGTAGCCATTTCCTTCTCCAGGGGATCTTCCTGACGCAGGGATCAAACTCGCATCTCCTCCATTAGCAGGCAGATTCTTTACCACTGAGCCACCAGGGAACACACACCACTCTTGTTTCTTAAAAAGTGTTCAGTTTTGGTGGCCTGCTCCCTCCTAGGGGTAAAAGTGACCCTGCCTGACTCCAAAGTGATAGGATGACAAGGCCTCAACACCTTTTGGAGTTGTGGCCTGAGCCATTTCCTTTAGAAAGGTCGGCAAGGGAGGATAGTGGGGTGCCAAATAGAGCCCCCAAACAAAGACATCTTAGGGAGTACTGACTGTTTTCAGGAAACTACAGCTTTCTGGTGCTTTTCCTTCAGCCTGCCCGTCCTCAGTCAGGTGAGAGTGCTTAGATGCCACCCTGTGTGAGGGCTTCTAGAGAAGCAAGCATGACTGCAGGAGGGAAACAGCACCGCGTCCGGAGTCCCTGCAGACAGGCAGGGCATGTGAACAGCTCCTGCTGAGCCGCTGACTTTCTGGGTTTAGAGAAAGTTGTAGTGAAGAAAGTTTGATGTTTCCATCTTCTTAACTTTGGAGGCAAAGTTGTCCAAACTAATGGAACCTTTACTAAATTCTCAGCTGCATCTTATATGGATCCCACATAGTACAGTTTTGAAGCCCAAACTTAAAGCAGTTTCTTTGAGTGGACTTGATTATAAAGATCAACTTGGTGGAAACAGTTTTTAAATGCCTTGGGACCCAGGCTGCCGTAGAAGGTATCATGGATGACCTTGACCCTGCCCAGCCTTTAAGGCAGGCTCTGCAGACTTCCTGTAGAGAAGCAGTTTAGGGAAAGAGCAAGTTAGCCAAGACGGCATGGTCAGACTCTCTTGCCTCACAGACTCTTGCTCTTGCCCCACGTTTTGTAAATAATGGTTCCGTAATAGCTGAGATCGCTTATAGCACTGCACGTGTGTCACGAGTTACTCACTTGGCCACTGGCTACTTTTGTTCTGTAAGCATATATAAGCTCCACCTGGAAAGCCCTTGTGGTTAGGTTAGGTTATGTTCTGTCTGCAGTTCCTACGGCTCCTTAAGTCTTCTTCCAACCTCTTAGCTCATGCCTTGCCTACCTTGGGTTCAGCAAACAGTGCACACAGTGAGATACAGCATGGCAACCAGATAGAAACTCTTGTTGTCATTCAGTCACTCAGTCGTGTCTGACTCTGCATCCCCACGGACTGGCAGCACACCAGGCTTCCCTGTCTCCACTCTCTCCTGAAGTTTCCTCAAGTTCATGTCCACTGAGTCAGTGATGCTATCTAACCGTCTCATCCTCTGTCACCCCCTTCTCCTCCTGCTCTCAATCTTCCCAGCATCAGGATCTTTTCCAGTGAATTGGCTTTTCACATCAGGTGGCCAAAGTATTGGAGCTTCAGCATCAGTCCTGATTTAGGCTTTGTGGGCAAAAACAAGACCAGGAGCTGACTGTGGCTCAGATCATGAACTCCTTATTGCCAAATTCAGACTTAAATTGAAGAAAGTAGGGAAAACCACTAGACTATTCAGGTATGACCTAAATCAAATCCCTTATGATTATACAGTGAAAGTGAGAAATAGTTTTAAGGGCCTAGATCTGATAGATAGAGTGCCTGATGAACTATGGTCGGAGGTTCGTGACATTGTACAGGAGACAGGGATCAAGACCATCCCCATGGAAAAGAAATGCAAAAAAGCAAAATGGCTGTCTGGGGAGGCCTTACAAACAGCTGTGAAAAGAAGAGAAGCGAAAAGCAAAGGAGAAAAGGAAAAACATACCCATCTGAATGCAGAGTTCCACAGAATAGCAAGGAGAGATAAGAAAGCCTTCCTCAGAGATCAATGCAAAGAAATAGAGGAAGACAACAGAATGGGAAAGACTAGAGATCTCTTCAAGAATATTAGAGATACCAAGGGAACATTTCATGCAAAGATAGGCTCAATAAAGGACAGAAATGGTATGGACCTAACAGAAGCAGAAGTTATTAAGAAGAGGTGGCAAGAATACACAGAAGAACTGTAAAAAAAGATCTTCACGACCAAGATAATCACGATAGTGTGATCACTCACCTAGAGCCAGACATCCTGGAATGTGAAGTCAAGTGGGCCTTAGAAAGCATCACTATGAACAAAGCTAGTGGAGGTGATGGAATTCCAGTTGAGCTATTTCCAATCCTGAAAGATGATGCTGTGAAAGTGCTGCACTCAATATGGCAGCAAATTTGGAAAACTCAGCAGTGGCCACAGGACTGGAAAAGGTCAGTTTTCGTTCCAATCCCAAAGAAAGGCAATGCCAAAGAATGCTCAAAGTACCGCACAATTGCACTCATCTCACACGCTAGGAAAGTAATGCTCAAAATTCTCCAAGCCAGGCTTCAGCAATACGAGAACCATGAACTTCCTGATGTTCAAGCTGCTTTTAGAAAAGGCAGAGGAACCAGAGATCAAATTGCCAACATCCGCTGGATCATGGAAAAAGCAAGAGAGTTCCAGAAAAACATCCATTTCTGCTTTATTGACTATGCCAAAGCCTTTGACTGTGTGGGTCACAATAAACTGTGGAAAAGTCTGAAAGAGATGGGAATACCAGACCACCTGATCTGCCTCTTGAGAAATTTGTATGCAGGTCAGGAAGCAACGGTTAGAACTGGACATGGAACAACAGACTGGTTCCAAATAGGGAAAGGAGTACGTCAAGGCTGTATATTGTCAAGCTGTTTATTTAACTTATATGCAGAGTACATCATGAGAAACACTGGACTGGAAGAAGCACAAGCTGGAATCAAGATTGCTGGGAGAAATCTCAATAACCTCAGATATGCAGATGACACCACCCTTATGGCAGAAAGTGAAGAGGAACTAAAAAGCCTCTTGATGAAAGTGAAAGAGGAGAGTGAAAAAATTGGCTTAAAGCTCAACATTCAGAAAACAAAGATCATGGCATCCGGTCCCATCACTTCATGGCAACTAGATGGGGAAACAGTGTCAGACTTTATTGTTTTGGGCTCCAAAATCACTGCAGATGGTGACTGCAGCCATGAAATTAAAAGACACTTACTCCTTGGAAGGAAAGTTATGACCAACCTAGATAGCATATTCAAAAGCAGAGACATTACTTTGCCAACAAAGGTCCATCTAGTCAAGGCTATGGTTTTTCCTGTGGTCATGTATGGATGTGAGTTGGACTGTGAAGAAGGCTGAGCACCGAAGAATTGATGCTTTTGAACTGTGGTGCTGGAGAAGACTCTTGGGAGTCCCTTGGACTGCAAGGAGATCCAACCAGTCCATTCTGAAGGAGATCAGCCCTGGGATTTCTTTGGAAGGAATGATGCTAAATCTGAAACTCCATTACTTTGGCCACCTCATGCAAAGAGTTGACTCATTGGAAAAGACTCTGATGCTGGGAGGGATTGGGGGCAGGAGGAGAAGGGGATGACAGAGGATGAGATGGCTGGATGGCATCACTGACTCGATGGACGTGAGTTTGAGTGAACTCCAGGAGTTGGTGATAGACAGGGAGGCTTGGCGTGCTGTGATTTATGGGGTCGCAAAGAGTCAGACACGACTGAGCGACTGAACTGAACTGGGCCATCTGGTCTCTGTCTCAGCTACTCAGCCCTGCTGCCATGGTGTGAAAACAGCCAGGGACAAACAAACAGATGAGCACAGCTGTGTTCCAATACAGCTATAAGGACACTAAGAAGTTTGGATTTCATATAATTTTCATGTCAAAACATAGTATTCTTCCTTTGATTATTTCTGAATCATTTAAAAATGTAAAAACCATTCCTAGCTCATGAGCCATGCAGAAAGTAGGTGGTAGGCCACAGTTGACCTCTGGTCCATAATATGCTGAGCCCTGCCTAAATGAAATCCAGCTCTCTCCTCAGTCAGCTTTCAGCAGCACGTCACCACTGCACTGGGAAACTGGGCTGGGTCCTGGAGAGCGCTTGTGCTAAGTTACCTCTCGGGATGGTTCCATGCAATTAAGCAAATTATTCCTTTGATTAGTACCATGCTTGGCAGGTCCAGTTGGAGGCCTAAAGGAACGGATCTGTGTAGCCCCAGTCCCCTTACCCTGTTTTCAGTCGGGTAGCTTTCATTAGCCTGAAGCAGAAAGAGCAGTGGTTCTTAATTTCCCACCTCTACAAGCTTGGCAGCCTCTCACAGTCAGATCTCATCCCACCCACCCCGCCTTCCTGAGCCCATGTGCAGAGACGCTGGCTCCACCGTCTGGTAGGGTGTGCCGAAGTGGCAACTGTCAGAGTGAAGCTTGACTCTGAGCAAGCTCAGTGGCGTTTCTTCCCCAACCCTACCCCTGCTGCTGTATGCAGCAGTGTATTTTGTTGAATTATGCATTTAAAACTACCGTTAAGCATGTTTCTGTTCCTTCTCTGTAATATGGTTGTTCTTAAGAAATGAGCATTCCAGCTTTCTGCTGTTTAATTTTTGTACAGTGTGATAATACGTTCCAGAAAAGGAGAAGGAAATGGCAACCCACTCCAGTGTTCTTGCCTGGAGAATCCTGGGGATGGGGAGCCTGGTGGGCTGCCGTCTATGGGGTCGCACAGGGTCAGACACGACTGAAGCGACTTAGCAGCAGCAGCAAGGAGGATGGAAAATTCAAAGACGCTTGCCCCTTGGAAGGAAATCTATGACAGACCTGCTGCTGCTGCTGCTAAGTCGCTTCAGTCGTGTCCGACCCTGTGCGACCCCATAGATGGCAGCCCATCAGGCTCCACCGTCCCTGACATTCTCCAGGCAAGAACACTGGAGTGGGTTGCCATTTATTTCTCCAATTCAGGAAAGTGAAAAGTGAAAGTGAAGTCACTCAGTCCTGTCCGACTCCTAGTGACCCCACGGACTGCAGCCTACCAGGCTCCTCCGTCCATGGGATTTTCCAGGCAAGAGTACTGGAGTGGGGTGCCATTGCCTTCTCCTGACAAACCTAGACAATATATTAAAAAGCAGAGACATCACATTGCCAACAAAGGTCCATCTAGTCAAAGCTATAGTTTTTCCAGTAGTGATGTACGGGTGTGAGAGTTGGACCATAAAGAAAGCTGAGTGCCATAGAATTGATGCTTTTGAACTGTGGTGTTGGAGAAGAATCTTGAGAGTCCCTTGGACAACAAGGAGATCAAACCAGTCAGCCCTAAAGGAAATCAGCCCTGAGTATTCACTGGAAAAACTGATGCAGAAGCTTTGATACTTTGGCCACCCGATGCAAAGAGCCCACTTATTGGAAAATACCCTGATGCTGGGAAAGATTGAAGAGAGAAGGAGAAGGAGGCAGCAGAGGATGAGATGGTTAGAAGCATCCTGACTCAATGGAAGTGAATAAAAGCCAACTGCGGGAGATAGTGGAGGCTAGGGGAACCTGCAGCCAATGGGATCATGAAGAGTCACACACGACATAGCAGCTGAGCAACAACAAGGAGGATAGACATAACCATCCTGCCTGGCTCTTCCTGTCTTGTTCCTTATGTCCTCACTTACACACAAGAGACAGCTGTTGATCAGGCGGCTGGATGTGTTGGGAGCCTTGGTCTGTATTTTCTTAGTCACAGGGTCCTCTATTCAGCCTGTCTTCAGGAGATGTTTACTAAGTACAGAAAGCAGGTATGTGGTGGGTGCTGGAAACGAACAGTCCCCGTTCTCAAGTTTCCCGTGCAGTGCAGGAACCAGCAGACCACACAGTAAACGCACAGTGCAGAGCCGTCCCAGGGGGCATGAGACCGCATGCGAGAGGACGGGCCCCGTCTCGGGATCCAGGATGACGTCCCAGCAGGGATGGTGTGCACAGCAAGACTTTAAAAAGCTTGAGGGGCAAGCCAGGCTCTGGATGCAAGGGGGATGCGTTTCAGGCAAACTGCTATTGCAGGCATGGAAGAGGTGCGAGACGGCACCTTTGGACAGCGTCCAATTGTTCCAGATCGTGGAGTGTGATGAGAGAGGACAGCTATGGGAGAGGGCAGGGGCCAGGCTCGAATTCTGCAGGAGCGGGCATGGGAGCCGTGGGACCATTTCAGACACAGAAGGGACATGAACGGAACTGTGTTCTAGAAGAGCTTACTGGCTGCCTCATGGAGAGTGGACTGAAAGAGAAGAAATAAAAAAGAAAGCTTATATTTCAGGAGAGGAATGATGAGGGCTAGACCTGAGATTGAGAATGTGGGGAGGTAGAAAATTACAGATCAAGAGAGGAAGGAAGATTGGCAAGCCTTGACAAATTGGCAAGCCTTGTCCTAATTAGATGTGGAAGGAAGGGGCGCGGGTGCTGAGGGAGGAGACGTGTTTTGTTTTGTTTTTTGGCTCTGCTGCATCTTCTTTGCTATCGAGGCTTTTCTCTAGTTGCGACGAGAGCTGGGGCTGCTTTTCTATCAGAGCGCAGGCTCTAGGGCGTGTGGGCTCAGAAGTTGTGTGGTTCCCAGGCTCCAGAGCACAGGCTCAGTAGTTGTGGTGCACAGGCCTAGTTGCTCTGAGGCATGTGGAATCTTCCCAGACCAGGGGTTGAACCTGTGTCTCCTATACTGGCAGGCAGATTCTTTACTACTGAGCCACCAGGGAAGTCCAAGGGAGGAGAGTTGAATCAGGGACTCAGGCTTCAGGTTCGGGCACGTGCATTGATGCAGTACTACAACTGACAAGGACGTACCTTAGATTAGGAGAGCTGAGAAGTACCTGAGTACCTTTGGAGAGGAGAGTTGAGTTTGAGGGGCCACCTGGAGACAGAACAGGTCGAGATGTGGAATAAGCATGTGGGCATAGAGGTCTGGAGGTCGGTCGGTCAATCGGTCGGGCTCACCTAGAGGTAGCCATATGGGAGCCATGTCATCTCTGCCACCATAAGAATCGCTACCCTTCTCTTTCGGGTAGTGATAAACAGCACAGGAGGCTTCTACTAGAGGTTCAGGGTTCTGGTTGAATGTGGACAAGCCATGGAGATCGTTCTAGAACCAGGGAGGCTTGAAGAGTATTTATCACCCTGTCAGATTTCCCCCTCTTTTTTCCATTTACCAGCTTCATGATAATCATATAAGCAGGATTTTCATTTCCATGTGTACATCTCATTTATAAGTAAATCCACAGCCCAGGGTCTGTGCTCTCTTGAGAGGCTCTGGGAGTGAGGTTGGGGAGGGAATAGCCTCGGGCTCCAGCTCTCGGGGGGCATGGGGCACAGGACTTCCCAGTCAGAGGGTGTTGCAGTCCTTCCTTTGAGGGAGAGAGTGACTTAGCGATCACACTTTAATTTCATGTGGAATCAGGGAAAACAGTCCACATTTATGCATCCCAAGGCATGGATGAGACTTGAAAACTTGACCTGGTTGTATATAAACAACACTAATTACACCCACTTGTGTGAGCTGATCACTGTTTATGTCTTGTTAGCATACACATAAAAACTAACGCATATCATTAAGTGTTGGAGTAGGTCTGCTGAGCAGCTTGTTATTATAACCCTAAACTTTCATGTGCTCACCCTCCCTTTAGGCATGTCACATAGTCATTTACTCATAATTTTCAAAAATTAGAAGGAATGCAGGGAGTAGTATTCTGGAAGTTGTTAAAAATACAGACTCAGACATGATTTCTAGCCCTCACTGGACAGATGTTTCTTGGGCTCCTATTGTGTTACAACTACCGCTTCTAGTCCTACAAAGGAGCCTGAGGGCTGTGGAAGACAAACTTTCTTCTACCCTAGAGGTGTTTAGTGAATTTGTGAAGAGCTGAATTTGTGAAGAGCTCTGCACTTACAAGAATCTTCAGCAAGATAAAAGCAAGGGCGTAGTAAGTTGACTTCCCTGGTAGCTCAGTTGGTAAAGAATCTGCCTGCAGTGCAGGAGAACCTGGTTCAATTCCTGGGTTGGGAAGATCCGCTGGAGAGGGGATAGGCTACCCACTACAGTATTCTGGCCTAGAGAATTCCATAGACTGTATCATCCATGGGGTCATAAAGAGTTGCATACGACTAAGCGACTTTCACTTTCTATGTGCTTATGAGAAACTTCAGTAAGATAAAAGCAAGGGCATAGTAAGCTGACACAGGGCTAAAGGAATACCCAGCCTCATGGTTCTTAGGTAGATGGAGTTAGTGAAAGCAGGCTGCTTGGGAAGGGCAGTCCAGAATCACAGGATGATCAGAGTGAAAGGCATGCTTGGTGAAGAAGAGCTGAGGGCCAGCCAATGCCCACTCCATCGAGATTCAAGGGATGTGTTCCATCACACTCCTCTCCCATCTGAGTTCTGGACCCACTGAGAAATAGACACACAAGTCAGATTGAGATCAAAATCGCCCAACTATTACTGGTGAAGTTTGGATTAGAGAAAGGCAGCCTGAGCCACTTTAGGCATTTGGAACAGCTCAGAAGTTAATGCTGTAAAAGGAAACTCTGATGGGGCGACTCGAGGGAGGAGGGGTGTATGCTCTTCAGACAGGGAGCTGGGCACCGAGTGCTGGGATGGCCTTTGCGGCTCGGCACCCTCCATTGAGCACCGGTAAGTAGCTGATGCTTCAGCTCTTGGTCAGAATAGCTAGGACGCATCCTCAGCAGAAGGCTGAAGACTGGTGTTTATATAACTTCAGAAAGTAAACATGGCTCCCACTCAACCTCTAGAAGCTTTTCAACTTGCCCTCTGGCTCTTTCTGCTTGCCTGTTATCCCGGCTCATCTCTTACAGAAGGGAGGACCTTCACCCCTATGCTGCTGCTGCTAAGTCATTTTAGTCATGTCCGACTCTGTGTGACCCCAGAGACGGCAGCCCACCAGGCTCCCCCATCCCTGGGATTCTCCAGGCAAGAACACTGGAGTGGGTTGCCATTTCCTTCTCCAGTGCATGAAGGTGAAAAGTGAAAGTGAAGTCGCTCAGTCATGTCCGACTCCTAGTGAGTCCATGGATTGCAGCCTACCAGGCTCATCCGTCCATGGGATTTTCCAGGCATGAGTACTGGAGTAGGTTGCCATTGCCTTCTCCGTCCACCCCTATAGACCTGTCTTAAGTTTTCAGGCAGCTGAAAACTGAAACTCCAAATCCTGCTGCAGAGAAGCTAGCCTTGGCCAGCCCCTCCTGCCCTCCCGCTTAGGGCTCCCAGAGCATCTTATTTACACCCAACACCTGTCTGGATCATGTTTTCACATTGCTTTCACGTTTTCACATTTTCCATTCGCTTCCCTGTCTCCTTCTCTGAAACTATGAGTTCCCTCGGGCTAAGGACAGCATCTGTTCATCTTTATGTCTCTAGCCGCTGCCCAGTGCTTGTTTTTAAGGGTGTTTCAAGGTCTCTAAGCATCTCTATACACACTGGTCTTTTTGAAAAAAAACAATGGTAGTTATGATCTGGGAGAGGGACTAGCTCTGGAAGAGAGGTGTGCTTATGTAAGAGAAGCAAACACACGTTATGAATCAGAGAGGCTTCCTCCTGTTTTGAATAAAAGGCTTGGGTGTTTGACTACTTGCCAGGGCATACAGGGTTTAGGACAGGGTGTAATGAGGCCTTTCTCATGGAGGAGCTGCCTGGACAGGTGTGAGGAGCCAGGAAGCTTTAGCTCCCCAGGGGGCTGGCAATGCTTCTAAGGCTTCCTGAGCACTTCTGTGTGCACCTCTGCATCCTCAGCCCTCTGTGCCCTCAGGGAGCCTGGCAGAGTGGCTCTCAGGGGAAGGCACAGAGGCCCCCAGCGTGCCAGTCTGGAGATGGAGATGCTCAGGCTTGTCCGCAACGTGATTTGCCAGCCTAGAAAGGTGGGCCAGGCACCCAATCCCTCCCACCTGCACCTGCCTCTCGAAAAGCGTCCTTCCTGGGTTGAGCTAATACCAGCTGTCATCCCCCATCTCCCTGGTGAGATGGAAATGATTCTTACCCCACGGTGGGATCCCCAGCCTAACACTTCCTCTATGAATTCTGATCAGAGCCTGGTTTCGCTTTTAATGGAAATGATTTCCACAAGACAGGGGTTGTGTTAGTTGCTGCTGGGCTTTCTGAGAAGAGAACTCACATCACAGCTGGGGTTGAGAGTGTGCCCAGATGATTCACACCTAAGTCCATAGCATCTCCAGGGGGCAGTGAAGTGAGATAGTGGGCTCTCACCCCAACCAAACGATACATGAGAAACTTCTGGGGGTCGAGCAGGGCGGTGGCCGATTCTCTCTGAGACGCGAGCCTTGCAGGTTAGTGGCCTTGACAGACAGAACGGATTTGGCTCTCCCAGGACCCTGGCTTTTGGGTAATTGTGCTCACAATGAGGAAGCTCTTGGACTCTCCCCTTCTATTCACAGGACACTCTGCACGTCCTCCTTCTGCCCCCATGTCAAATCCCACGTCACTCGAACATGAGCCAAACAGCTCCGTAAGAGGCATGGAATCCTTTGACGTTAGTAAAACCTGCACTGGGGAAAGGGAGCCCTTGCAGCTGATCCTTAGATTTCAACCATGACTGCTTCTTGGGGCAGGCCCAGTTGATTTCGATTTCCGTGGTTCTGTGAGCTGGGGGCTCCGCTGCTGCTGTTCGGTCAGCCATCTGTGCTGAACCCCTCTGCCAGACCCCGCTCCCCCAATGCCGCGTTCACCTGTCACTCA
This sequence comes from Bos mutus, assembly GCF_027580195.1. Classification (NCBI taxonomy): domain Eukaryota; kingdom Metazoa; phylum Chordata; class Mammalia; order Artiodactyla; family Bovidae; genus Bos; species Bos mutus. Next base: position 15,948,028 of record NC_091618.1, on the reverse strand, counting down.
AGAACCTGCTGTCTCCTCCAGCAGATTTCACGGGTAGTGAGATTTTCGTTAATATTCTGGGATGAGAAATAGGATTTGGGGGTTACAATTTGCCAAACGAGAGCGTTTTCTTTAAAAGCCAGCAGCTGTCTACCACCTCCACGATTTTATAAATGAAACAGTTTAGCACCAGTACAAAGGAAGACTTCATTTCACAGCTCAGGGCAGTCTCTTCCATTGACCTGGTTGAGCTTCATGGAAAACCTTCCTCTCGTGTTGTAGATCTTAGACCAGCCTTTGAGAGCTGCTGGAGAGTTCCATCAGATCCACACATCCCCTGGCTTTGGAGGCCCTCAGCAGTCAATTCCCCGTTTCCCACCCAGCTGTCTCCCTTACTCACTCATCCTTCCCTGCCTTTGCATAGCCCAGGCCTCTACTCACTTCCCCCAGCTCCCCTGCACCCCACTTCCTCCAGAAGCCCGCTTCAGAGAGGCCGCTTCCTCCTCCATCCATGTCTCTCGACCTCCTTCCTCATCTCCCCTCTCGGTGCCTGATGCAGTGCACCCTAGGTCTTCATTCATGTCACCCTGTCGTCTTGTCTCTTTATTCCCTTCCCCTCCCTCGCCGCAGAAGGCAGATACCTCGCTGACACTTCTCGCTCGCCATAAATCTGCAGCGTTGGTATGGAAGAGGCAGGCCGCAAGGTGTTCCTAGCACTCGAAGTGCCCCTGTGGTCAATGTACCCGTGGTCAATGGTGCTCCAGGACACGGTGCCCGTTTTACAGTCTAGAACTTGAAAATATAATCCTGTTTGTTATTCCTCAGGAAATTCCCACGTTTTTCAAGAATGGCATTATTGTAACCCAGTTGCTGCATTCTGTAACTGCTCCTGTTCCTGTTTTAAATGGCACACGACAGACGTCTTTAACCAAAGAGAACTTAAGAGCTTTAAAAGTATTTTATAACTTTAGACCATCCCTTTTGACTTCTGTTTTTAATTTCTCATATTAAAACATGTCTACCAGTTGGAGAGTACTGTGCTGGATACTGGGACCAAGAGATTAGAATGTGGCCCCAGCTCTCAGAGTAGCTTAATGTTTCACGGAGGGAACAGGAACACAGACAGAACAAGCAGGTGCACAGGGCAGGTTGGTTCGGGCTGAGTGTGGAAGTGGCTGCCGTGGTATTTTGCCTGAGGACTTTAGCTGTGATTTGAAGGGACCACTTTAAAACAAGGTCATTCTGTTTTTTAAGAGTTTTCTCCTGTACAAAATAAAAACTAGCAGTTTGCTATAAGAAAATGCTAGAAATGCTGAAAGTAAATTAGAAATGACTTAATTGCTTCCTGGAGTTGTGACACCCCCCCCTCCCCAAACCCCACCCCACATGTAATAGCTATGCTACGAGGATGTTGTTAGATTAAATAACTTGTGGTCATAAAACACTTAGAATGGTCCCTGACACATAACAGCAAATGGATGTTAGCCGTGTGCCGGGATGCTGAGAAAGGACATGAAGCAAAGGTGCAGGGGCGAGGAAGGCTGGGCTCCCACTGCTTGGTGTGAGTGGTCCGGTTAGGTTGGGTGTGTGAAGGGAACACTGCAGTAGGAGGTGAGACTGGGGGTATCCTGAAGCACTCAAGAGCCAGTACTGATGCTGGAATCACAGGGAGAGCTGGCAAGATTTGTGAGCGAGGAAGGAAGGAAAGTCACACGTCACCCCCCACCTCCCATCACTCAAACGTTCCCTTGGTACAGACATACCACCGTTTACATAACCCTTCCTAATGCTGTTACTGTTAGTGTTATTATAAATAACACTCCAATTAATATTCTTATGCATTGTTAATCACAGTTGTTTTGGATTATTTCCTTGGGAATATATACTTAGAATGACCAGATTAAAGGAGAGTAGCTATTTTTCTGTGATACTTTATCTTTTTATTAACTTTTTATGATTGTATTATAAAAGTAACACATTTGCACTATGAAAATTTTAAATTAGCAAGTAAACGCCAAAACAAAAGCAAAAAACAAGTAAGCCCCAAATAGCCGTCACCTACTAATAACATGTTTCTAGGTATCCTACAGCGTGCACGTTTTTTTTAGAGCTTTTGACACAAGCCATAGGATGATTTTCCAGAGAGGTTAGACTAATTTAGATCTTTCCCCGGCAGGAAACAATAGCACATTGTCCCTGCCTCTCACCAAATTGAGAGTTTGTGGGTTTTATTTAACCTTTGTTAATATGGTAGCTTGGAAATGGTATTTTATTATCATTTTGGCTTGCCTTTGTGTTAACCGCTTGTGGGTTCAATCCACTCTTGAGTCTTTCTATGAAACGAAGAAGCTTCCTTCTGCTATCACTACTCTCCTAAACCCTAGACACAAAAGCCACAATTTTAGCCAGAATTACTCTTTTTTCCCCAAGTAAGGTAATAATTTATATACAGTAAAATTTACTCTTTTTAGTATATGGTTCTGCAAGCAAAATCATTGTGGACAGTGACTGCAGCCATGAAATTAAAAGACACTCCTTGGAAGAAAAGCTGTGACAAACCTAGATAGTGTATTGAAAAGCAGAGACATCACTTTGCCAACAAAGGTCTGTATAGTCAAATCTATGGTTTTTCCAGTAGTCATGTATGGGTGTGAGAGTTGGACCATAAAGAAGGATGCTTTTGAACTGTGGTGCTGGAGAAGCTCTTGAGGGTCTCTTGGACAACAGAAAGGTCAAACCAGTCCATCCTGAAGGAAATCAACCCTGAATATTCATTGGAAGGACTAATGCTGAAGCTCCAATACTTTGGCCACCTGATTCGAAGAACTGGCTCATTGGAAAAGACCCTGATGCTGGGAAAGATTGAAGGCAAGAGGAGAAGGGGGTGACAGAGGATGAGACGGTTGGATGGCATCACTGACTCGATGGACATGAGTTTGAGCAAGCTCAGGGAGATAGTGCAGGACAGGGAAGCCTGGGGTGCTGCAGTTCATGGAGTTGCAAAGAGTCAGACACGATTTAGCAACTGAACAACAAGCTACACACACCACAACCAAGACACAGAACAGTTTCCTCAGCCCAGAAAATTCACGCACACCCCTTTGTAGTCAGCCCCCTCCCCTACCCTGGCAACCACTCCTCTGTTTTCTCTCCCTGTACTTTTACCTTTTCCAGAATGTCACGTAAGTAGAATCAGAATGTGGGTAGCTTTTAAGTCGAGCTTCTTTGACTTAGCATCACGCCCTTGAGGTTCTCCCCTGTGTTTTGTGTGTATCAGTGTTCATTCCTTTTAATTGCAGAGTAGTATTCCATGGTATAGATGTTCCACAGTTTGTCCATTTATCAGTTGAAGGATATTTGGGTTGTTTCCGGTTTGGGGCCATTATAAATAATGCTGCCATAAACATTTGCCTATAGGTTTTTGTGTGATGGTTAAGTTTTCACTTGGGTAAATACCTTGAAAGTGGGACTTGCTGGGTCATGTGGTCAGTGTATGTGTAACTTTATAAAAAATTGCCAGTGACGTGGCGCGCAGCAGGCAGAGAGGATGTGCTTACCCTTTCTCAACTCCATCTTTGCGGTAGCGGCGGTGGTGTCCATGATCTAGTCACCAACACACAGCTCTTAGTCCACGCCTAGGAGCTATACACTCTCGAGGTGACCAGCCAGGAGATGGTCGCCCAGATCAAGGCTCCTGTAGCCTTGTCGGAGGGCGTCACTCCAGAAGATCAAGTCCTGCTCCTGGCAGGCATGCCCCTAGAGGATGAGGCTACTCTGGGGGCCAGTGTGGGGTGGAGGCTCTGAGCACCCTGGAAGTAGCTGATTGCATGCTTGGAGGTGAAGTCCATGGTTCCCTGGACCATGCTGGGAAAGTGAGAGGTCAGACTCCCAAGGTGGCCAAGCAAGAGAAAAAGAAGATGACAACAGGCCGGCCCAAGAGGCGTGTGCAGTACAACCTGTGCTTTGTCAGTGTTGTGCCTACCTTTGGCAAGAAGAAGGGCCCTAATGCTAACTCCTAAGTCCTCTGTAATCTTGGCTTTCTGTAATAAAGCCACTTAACCCAAGCAAAAAAAAATTGCCAAACTGTTTTCCAGAGTGGCTGTACCACTCACCAGCAAAGTATGATAGTTCCAGTTTCTTTACCTGCTTATCAGCACTTGATATTATCCAGGTTTTTGTTTGTTTGTATGTTTTAGCCCTGCTAATAGGTGTGTAGTGGTATTTCATTGTGGTTTTAATTTGCATTTCCCTAGTGACTAAAGACCTTGAGCTTTTTCATGTGCATATTTTCTTTTTTTGGTGATGTGTCTCTTTGTATCTTTTGCCCACTTAACTGAATTGTTTGGTTTCTTATTACTGAGTTTTATGAGTTCTTTTTATATTATGGCTATAAATCCTCCATCAGATTTGCGAGATCTTTTCTTCCTGACTTTGTCTTGTCTTCTCATTCTCTTGTTTCTTTATTCCTTCTCGCTTAATCGTTTTAGACTCTTTTGAAGAGCAAAAGTCTTAAATTTTGATAAAGTCTAACTTACTGAATTTTTAATGGATTGTGTTTTGGTGTCACATCTAGGAAATCTTTGACTGACCCCAGGTCACAAAGATTTATTCCTATGTTGAAGTTTTATAGTTTTAAGATTTACATTTAGGTTCCTCACTTATTTCCTAGCCCCAGAAGTTTTCTTTTAGAAAACATTTCCATTAAAGAGACAGACACCCCTGGGCAGATGTGGGATGGATTCAGTCCTGGCAGCCTACCCAGGTATGGTGCCCTTCAGGAGCCATCTGGAAAGGAGTTGTGGGCCTCAGAAACTGCCCAGGAGTGGCTGTTAAGCAGATAGGAGTTTTCTCTGGCTTAAGACTGGGCATAATAGTGAAGGTTGCATCTTATAAAGGAGAGTTAGGGTGCTAAGAGAAAAACCTCCAAACTTTCTGGATAAATCCTCTGACTGCTGCCCAGAGTCCGGACGGTGAATGGTGCCAAGCACAGGACTTTGTCGATTACATGCAAACACCCATGTCAGTGACTCACTCGATCATGCTTTAATCTCATAACCGAGAGAGAGAGGCTTTTAAAAATTATCGTCAACAAGGCAGCTCGCTGGTTATGACTGCCATTGAAGTCGGGCTTTCCTCAGAACAGCTGGGGTGTAATGTGGTGGGAAGAAAGCCTGATGTGAGTGAGAGGCCAAGGACTGCTTGCCTGGGAAGGAAGGATGTGCAGCTAACATTTGACAGAAATCTGTGAGATGAATGACTTCAGCCAAGCTGAGTAGAGGCCTGCCATCTTTCATCCATGGGAAAATACACTGCAGCAAAAGAATTCAGAAAACAACACTGATTGTCAGTTTAGTGTCAGTCACTGCAGGGCAGGTAAGAAACAGTAGTCCAGAGCATGTGCCAGCCAGTAAAGTTGATGGGAACCAGGAGAAGATTCCTGTCCCAGTAAAGGAGAACACATAAGAGTAGGCTGGCCATGGCTTCTCCAAGGGTCTTCCAGGCAGAGCAGTGTGGGGGTTGGAGTGTTCTGGCAGGTGCAGGCCATTGGCCCAGCTGGGTCGTAGGAAGCACTCACAGAGACAGTGGGAAATGCTATTAGAAGTGTGTGTGCATGCTAAGTCACTTCAGTCGTGTCCAACTCTTTGCAACCCTATTGACTATAGCCTGCCAGGCTCCTCTGTCCACTGGATTCTCCAGGCAAGAATACTGGAGTGGGTTGCCATACCCTTCTCCAAGGGATCTTCCAGACCCATTAATCGAACCTGTCTCTCATATCTCCTGCATTGGCAGGCAGGTTCTTTACCACTAGCGCCACCTGGGAAGCCCCATTGGAAATGTGAAAAGTGAAAGCGAAAATCACTCAGTCGTGTCCAACTCTTTGCGACCCCATGGACTATATAGTCCATGGAATTCTCCAGGCCAGAATACTGGAGTGGGTAGCCTTTCCTGTCTCCAGGGTATCTTCCCAACACAGAGATCAAACCCAGGTCTTCCGCATTGCAGGCGAATTCTTTACCAGCTGAGTCACAAGGGAAGCCCATTGGAAGTGTAACCAGGGTCAGTCTCACAGGATCTTGTTTGTTCTACCCTGGTATACGAGTTCCTTCTTGAATTCAACTTGGTACCACTGAAGTATTTCTCATATGGGCATGATAGAACAGGACTTTCTTTTCAGAAAGATCTCTCTGGAAGCTCTGTGGAGAATTCAGAAAGATCTCTCTGGAAGCTCTGTGGAGAATGAATTAGAAAGGGCCAGTTGGATGGCTGCAGTGGTCATCTGAGGGAGACCCCATAACCTGCAGTCATACAGCCAACGGGAAGCCACAGGGAAGCCACAGGTGAGGAAGACCCTGAGGAGGTGGAATCAGAACCCAAGAAAGGGAGGGGCACCTGGATGGATGTTCCTGGATCTCTGGGCAGCGGCCTGATTGTGGCACCACCCGGGAGAGTCCCCCCACCATCGAGGGACCAAGAGTAGGACTGAGGACCCTCTGAGCTTGAGGTACACCGTGGCCATCCCGTTAAAAGACACCCGTGTGGCAGCTGGCCTCAGAAGCCTGGTACGTCTCCACCACCCTGCCCCAGGGGAACTATGCGTGTTCCTGGAAGCATTAGAAATACACGTGCCTTCCCAAGTGCAGTGAGCAGGACAGGGAACATGCTATAAAGCTAGTGAGGTGGTGCGGACGCACAGAGCGTTGAGGAGCGACACGTGGCACAGCGCAGAAGCCTCTGTCCCTGACCACGAGCCAGGGCGCTGGACAGGGCTTCCCCAAGGCACGGAGCCGGGGGAGGGCAGCCATCCTCTGGACTCAGCCTCCGACCGCCACTGCCACCAACCCCTTACCTTCTCTCTTCCCAGCCCAGCTCTTCTCATCTGTTTTTTGTTTTTTTGAAAAAAGTGAATTCACTCTCAGTCCTTTTGAAACCCAACATGTCAGTGATAGATGAGGCAGTATTCTTTAACTTCAAAGGAGAAGGAGTGAGTGAGTGAAAGCGGTCCAGGGGAGTTGAAAAGTCCAAGGGAACAGGAGACGCATGGGGTGACCCCGCCGTCAGGAGGAGCGCCCTCAACCCCACCCCTGCTGGTGCCCTGCGGAGGCCCAGACAATGCCACTTTCAATAAATCATGAAGGATCCTGAATACCCGTTTTTGTCCGTTTTCAATGAACCCTGGGCATGTTGCTTAAGATATGGCCAGCCATTTGTGCTGGGTTCCCAGCTACTCAAAGCCTCGAAGTCAAGTGCTCTCTCGACTGAATAATGGAGTCTTTGCATATGAGATTTTGGGGAGCTTTTTTTTTTCTTTTTTTTTCAGATTTCCATAGCTAGTCATGGTAAAGGTGACCTTGTGGGTAGTGTGGGCCATTGTGACCCTTCACACATCCATCCTTTGAGTGATGCTGAGCTTTGTGGGGTATCCATGCAGCACCTAATTCAATCACACGTCTGACCCCTGCCTCTCTTTGGCACTGTCCTCTCCTCTGTGCTCCCTGTGCTGCTGGCGGGGTGGGGTGGGGTGGGGGGGCTCTGCACAAACCCTGGCTGTCCTTGGGAGGCATTCTGTGCTAAACAGAGAGCTCTTGGCCATCTTTCCCACTTTGGGAATTCTAGGCCCCCTGGTGACTCTGGCCTGGGGAGCGGGTGCTTGTTCTCAGGAGGGTTTGCTCGTGAAGATGCCTGCTGGAAGCGCCTTTTAAGCGTTCCTGGGTAGCTTCCACACTGGAGTCTTGAGAAGCAATGAGAAGAATAACCTGGGGTCATTTAAGGGCTGGCTGGTCATTTCCTTAATCGTCTGTGACCGTTAAGAGCCTGACTTTCTATAAAGAAGCACAGAGGCTTCCTTGACTTGTTATTAATAATAACAAACAGCTAGAATTTATTGAGCACCTGCCATTTGCCAAGTGCTTTCAGATGTTACCTCATTTAATCCTTAAACCTTATACCCATTTTTACAGATGAGGAAACTGAGATTTTTGGTTAACTTGTCAAAAGTCACATAGCTAGAAACGGCAGAACCGTGATAGAAACATTTCTTATTCTGCTTAATTTTTATCGTCATGTCTTGTTTTATATTCTTTTATGAACCTAAACAATGGATTAAGGGCTTCCCAGGTGGTGCTAGTGGTAAAGAACCCATCTGCTGGTGCAAGAGATGTAAAAGATTCAGGTTCGATCCCTGAGTCAGGAAGATCCCCTGGAGGAGGGCATGGCAACCCACTCCAGTATTCTTGCCTAGAGCATCCCATGGACCGAGGAGCCTGGCAGGCTGTAGTCCATGGGGTTGCAAAGAATCTGACACGGCTGAAGCGACTTAGCACACACACACAGCACGTGAACCTAAACGATAGATCAAGTCCTACTAATAGGATAACTTTGAAAGGTTATCTTAAAATACCATGTGACCTCATTTATAAACATTCTTAAAATGAAGGAATGATAGAACTGGAGGACAGAGTTGTGGTTGCCAGGAGTTTAGGGATGGTGGGGGACAGGGAGGTTGTCTAAGGAAGACCTCAGTGGTGAAGGAAGAGTTCTATATCCAGGCTGCAGTGAGAGTTACACGAATCTACACGTGACTAAGTGACATAGAACTAGACACACATGTCATGCCAGCGTGTTGCCTGGGTTTGATACTGTGTTAGGATCGTAGAAGATGTCACCTTTGGTGGAAGCTGGGTGGGGCCTCTCTGTTCTGTTTTTGCTACTTTAGTAAATCTGTAGTCATCTCGAAAAGTGTGTAGTTGAATTCACCTGAGTGGGACGTCAGCCTCGCACCTGGGAAGAGGCCAGGTCTCAGCTCAGAAGTTGCCTGCTCTCGGAAGGCAGTCCACCTCAGAAAGCTGCAAGTGGCCTAGCAGAAGAACCTACACCAAGAAGAGGGCCCGGGATTCAGCCTCCATCAGAGGTGATCTGAGCCTCTGTCATCTCACAGGAAAGGACTGAGCTGAGAGTCAGGGCTCCTGGGCTCAAGTCCCAGTGCTGCAATTACGTGACTTGGGGCAGGCCTCCCAGTGTCTGTGAGCCTCCATGTCCCCAGCCATAAAGTTGGGTGGTCACAGCACTCACCCTCTGAGGTTGTTAAGAGATCCACTAAGAGGACGCATTAATGTGCACATGTTTAGCACAGAAGGATTTACTGTGCGTGTTCATCCTGTTACCATCATCAGCGTGATTTGATCTGTTCCCAGGTGTGCCCTCTGCTTCGTAGTCAGACCAGTCTTGTACGTATTCACAGTGAATGTTCTCTCTTATTTCTCTAGTTTGGATCACTTATTCTTCCAACATTTATTTCTTGAGTGCCTACTTTGTCGAAGACTCTTGGGGACACAGTGATGGATGTGACCTGTGTGGTCTGCGCCCAGACAGAGCCGAAGTCCTGTTTCCTCCCCTTCCCTGCAATCTCCCACTCAAATCAGGGTGTCCTGCAGACTCACAAGGCCTTTTCTCTCCCATGCAGCCACGCTACCAGCCCCTTCTCTGAGCTCCAGCAGCGCTAGAGTCAGTGTGACTCGGTCACCTCTGCCAGCCTGGACTGCCCTTTTCCCTTGTGCCTCCTGGGGTGCCTCGCCTGGTGCTGAGCAGAACAGGGAGCATGTTTAGCAAGTAGTTGCCCAAAGAACTGTAAAGTTCATGGCTAGAGGCGCCCAGGACAGTCTCTCTTCTGAGGCCTTCACTTTACAGATGACGTGAGGGACAGCCCGTGGTCTACATAATGGAGACTGGCTCTCTGGGTCCCCAACACATTTCTTCAGTAGGATACTAATAGATCCTGTATTAATCTTAGTTTTTGTTGTTGCTCTTTTTTTTTTTCATTCCTGCTATTCAGTGTTTTGACTAGCTGGCTGGTACTTCCCATTTTAGCAAACCCGGAAAGCCCTTGGCTGCAGTTTTGCTCTTCTAACTGTGCGACTGAGCCGTGTCAATCAGAGGGCAAGTGCATTGAACTGGAGAAACAGAGCCAGCCCACGTGGCTCTCTCTCCCTTGCCTTCAGTTGAGTGGGCTTACCCGGCACCCCCAGTCTGCCAGCAGGCTCTGGCCTCTGGCAGGCCCACCCAGGAGTCTCCCTTCTGTGGTCCAGCTTCTCCACCTGAAGCTGGGCGGACGGTCTGCACAGTTTCTCACTAAGGCAACTGGCCTTCAATTTCGGTTGTTCTTTGGTCAGACCTTTGCCAGTGAGCCCTGCAAGACTGACGCTCTGAACCCCAGTTACTGTCCTCTGTCTCTTGGAATCTAGAAGAGAGAAGAACATGGTTGGAGCCCCAGCATCCAGCTTAGTGCCCTCTTCACAGATGAAGGAATAGCAGGTGTGGCCCCCGGGACTGCCCAGACTGCAGTTAGGTGGGTTTGGGGTCCCTTTCTGGCTCTGCCAAGTGGGTTGATACAGCACCCAACCCTGGGTAGGCAAGCTACTCAACCTCTCTACACCTCGGTTTCCTCGCCTGAAATGGCAGTAACAGAACCTGTACATGTGGTGTGCTCGGTGCTGTGTCTGGTTGAATATTGGGACCTCTTATTTCTGCTGCTAATGGCACAGCCCTACAGCCTCTCGGAGTTCTTTTTTTTTTTTTTAAGGTTTGTGGGGATCAAAAGCAGAAATCGATGGGGCTGTCTCTGTTGCAGCTGACAATCTAGTTGGACAGTGTGAGAGTTAAACAAATATACAGCTGGAGACATGTTTCAACTTGAGAATAAATGGGAAGAATCCGACCACGATAGAAGCAGTTTTCCCACATCCGGACTGTCAGAAGCCAGCCTCCGCCATGCTCTAGCAGGTCGTCGCGGCCTCTTCCCTTCCCAGGCAGGGATTAACAGACAAGTTGTTGCTGGTGCAGAGATGCCGGGCAGCTCCACCTTGAGACACATCTGCCACCCTGGCGGGGCCTTGGGAGCTTTTCTGTTGAGGCGCGAGCCTCGCGTTGGGGTACCGTGGCCTCCCTGCCTGCTGCTGCAGTGGGGAGCAACCCAGGAGACCTGGGACACGGTCCAGTAGGGCTGCCTGTGACGGACGACCCCGCAGCAGCACGGCCTCCCGGCCACCGCAAGAGCTGGCAGGGCTCCTGAAGCCAACAGGGAGGCCATGAAGCGTGTGTCCTCTTGCAGAGTACCCCCCTGCTGCATGTCCTGCGCACAGAGAAGGGGCTTCCCAAATACCACCCCAGTTAAGAAATTGAACCCTCTTACTGTGGAAATGCCTCTGGTATTAGAGGGATCACATCTGGAACTGTTGAGTCTCCCCCAGTCACTTGTTCCAGTGTGCTGTCCTCTAAATTTGATCTCAACTCATTATGAGGAATAACTCTAAGCCTTATTACATCAGGAACATTTATTTTGCCATAGCCAGGTACTGTTCTAATGTGCTTTCTCTCCTGTGATTTCCACACAACCCTGTGAAGTAGGTACCATTATTGTCCCCATTTTACAGAGGAGGAAACTGAGGTCCAGAGAGGTAAGGTAACTTGCCTGGGGTCGAGTTGCTCATAGGAAGTAAAGCCAGGATTTGAAACCAGCTTCTGAAGTGTCTGTACCCATTCCTTCTCTGCAGTGTTGCTTGTTGTTTAGAGGGACCCCCACTCACAGGTGAAATGAACTCCTTTCTAATATAAGGCCTGTGCCCAGGCAGGAGGGTCACTGCTAAAGGTGACCTTTTAAGAGTGCTGGAAAGAAAACCTGTCCAATGCTCTGGACAGTTATCCTAGAGGATCCCCAAGGTCCCTGCAGTCTGTGGGGGGCCTCTGACAGCCCCCCAAGTTCCAGCCCAGAGCCCCTTGAGAGATTACACAAACATTGGAGGGAAAACACATTTCTGCCCATTGAAACTGTTTCTTTAAGATTATTGTGAAACTTATTCTTTTTAACATTGAACATTACGTCTAGTTTCTTAAAACGATTTTCAACTCTGCGAGATTATCCAAAGATTCTGTATTACCAAAGCTGATTTTTCAGTTAGCAAGGCAAATAGAAAGTTTGCTCTGCTGGATCCGAGCCCTTTCTAATATCCTCCCCTAACCTCCTTAGATGTTTTTAATCTTTGTATATCATCCTAGCTATAAGCTACTTTCTGTATTTTCTTTAAAGATCACAGTGCTCATCTGTTCTCTGGTTTTTACCATAGAATGATACCTATTTGAGTGATATATTGTTCAAAAAGAAAAACCTGTTTAAGACACTAATCATTATTTTGGATGAGAACAGAGAGCTCCTGTAGCCCCAGGTATGGTTCCCCTAGGTGTCTCTTTCAGGCTGTTGTGAGCAATAGAGTAAGTGTTGTCCGATCAATAGCCAATTTGTGACTGGATGGCTGTGAACAGTGATGGTTTTGCCAGGAGGCGCTGCTAAGCCACTGCTGTAGTGAAGGCAGGAGCAGGACAGTGGGGCAGATTGGCAGCCCTCAGACCAGAAGGGACCTTAGAATGTTGTCCTGGAATACGTTGTCCAGACACTTGGCCTCATCTGGGTGGAAGGAAACACAGTGGTGTGGAATCAAGTCATGAACTTTGACAGTTGCTCTTGGCCACATAAGACACCAGGATGCAAGGGGATTCTTCTCTGCTGCCTCTTTATGAAACATCTAAAAATGTGAGCGCTGGGCCTCCTAAAATCTTCAGAGCTTCTCTTCTGACAGATTTAGCAGGGATTTATTACCATGGCTTTCTTCCAGTAAACCTGGAAAGTATCTCACATTCATCCATAAAACAAACCATGGGGATGACCATAAAGGAACTCAGCCCCATTTTACAGGTGGGAAGGCTAAGGCCTTCAAAACCCCACACCAGCCCGGAGTCTGGGGAGGAACAGAGGCAAGGCCAGGGCTGCTGGCTTCCAGCGTGGGGTTATATAACTGCAACTCCTCAAGTCCCTGGAAACTGAGGCCAATTCCCTGGAAGATCATTCTGTTCTCTCCTGTTTTTTCAAGAATAGAGCCAGCTTGATCACTGGCTCTGAGGCTCGTGTCCCGTTTTCTTTCTTCCACAAACTGAGTGCCTACCATCATGATCCTTGTTCAGTCAAGTTGTATTCGAACTTGCCCGGATCTCCTATTTTTACGTATGTTTGGCTTTTATTTTATTTATGTGTACTCTTAACTGTTTCCAAAACAGATTTGAGGAGACTTACAACAAATGGAATACACAGTAAAATGAATACAGTAGAAAGAAAAATGGAAAATCAGAACCAAGGTGAGGAGGCAGGAGTAATAGGACATCTAGAAGAGTGAGCGTAATTCCTGTGATCGGGCATCATGTTTCCTGGTTTCAGTATCGGAAATGCAGAGGTAGCTTCCTGCTTTGCGGAGAAGAGAGATTTCATAACATTATTTCTTAGAACAAATCTCATTAAAAGTCAAGGGACCCTTTTCCTGGCACTACAGGCAGTTCTTCACATGAGGCTTGATATCAGGTCCTTATGTATTGTAGTGGACAGATTTTACATGTTCGGCCAATGAAGAAAGGAGGTGTGATAAGGTTATTCACAAAAACACTCAGATGAAAGTTGGATAAAACACAGCTTGAAGAAGGCAGATAAGTGAGCAAGCTCATGTCATCTATAGATGTCACTTCCCTGCAGCCTAACTTGACTCAAGGGCAAAGTTGAGTCGACTTCCCTGAGTGAGCAGGTAGCCTGTCACTTAGGCTCCTTAGGAGGCAGAAGTAATAGGACATCTAGAAGAGTGAACATAATTCCCGTGATCAGAAATTCCTGTGATCATATATCCTGGTTTCAGTATTTAAAATGCAGAGGTAGAAACTAGGTAGCAAGGATGCCGAAGTGGGGGCTCTGCTGAGGGGATTTTCTCCACAGTTTGGGGTCAGCCACAGGCTTTAGAAAGCAAATGGCTAGGCCGCAGAACTGATGACATATTCTAAATGCCAAGGGACCCAGACAGTCTCTCTCCAAAATGCACAGCCAGCTCCATGCACATGGAGGGGCCACGTGCAGCCCGCCACCGTCCACAGGGGCACTCCTCTGTGGAAGCAGCTTCAGGCAGCTCCCATCCCAAAGAGTGGTTGGCTTGAGCCCTAGAGCTGAGCAGAGATGGTTCTGATCTGGTCATGTCCAACACAAGTCACCCTCTTTGGCCATGAAGACCCTCAAACTAGCTCCTGCTGTGGGGGTGTCGAGCACCTTCGTGACACCATCCCCACCTCTGACTGCGTGTGACAGCTGTAGACTTGCTCCCCATGCTTTGTGTTCCCTGTTGTCATATTTCTCAGGGATTTGAGGAGCCTAAGAGGAGGCCCAGTGACCAGGGAAGGGCCTGGTCAGGAAGGCTGGGGCAGAGGAGTGCCTTTTGTGCCAGCCCAGGTGCTGGGGAAGGCAGTGAGCACTTCTGTGCTGGTCTTATCCAGTGAGAAAGGCAGAGGTGCCATGGGGTCACGGCCGGCAGAGCGCCAGTGGCCTCGCCAGGCTGGTGAGCCATGAGGTAACCCTTGCATGGCGGACAGGACTGGCTTGCTGACTGAGGCAAACCCAGAGTGAACCAACCAGTCTGGCCTCTGTGACTCCCAAATAAGAGCACCCTTCCCCATGGGCTTCCTTTGTAGCTCAGTCGGTAAAGAATCAGCCTGCAGTGCAGTAGACCTGGATTCGATCCCTGGGTCAGGAAGATCCCCTGGAGAAGGAAATGGCACCCCACTCCAGTATCCTTGCCTGGAAAATCTCATGGACAGAGGAGCCTGGTGGGCTGCAGTCCATGGGGTAGCAAAGAGTTGGGCACGACTGAGCGACTAACACTTACTTACTCCCCATGGGTTGACCATAGCTGTGGAGAAAGGCGGCTTTTCTGAGCAAGTAAAAATACCTCAGCTTTGGAGAATCTTTGACTTGTCATTCTCTTAAATGAATATTTATTGGAGTATAAGTGCTTTACAATGTTGTGTCAGTTTCTGCCGTACAGCAAAAGTGAGTCGGGTATATGTTTACATATATCCCCTCTGTTTTGGATTTCCTTCCCATTTAGGTCAACACAGAGCACTGGGTAGAGTTCCTTGTGCTGTGCAGTAGGTTCTCATTAGTTATCTATTTTATACACAGGAGTGTGTATATGTGGCCTGGTAAAAGAGTTCACCTACCAATGCA
The DNA here is from genome assembly GCF_027580195.1 of Bos mutus. Taxonomy (NCBI): domain Eukaryota; kingdom Metazoa; phylum Chordata; class Mammalia; order Artiodactyla; family Bovidae; genus Bos; species Bos mutus. The sequence goes on along the minus strand of NC_091618.1, from coordinate 15,932,970 downwards.
GGAGACCCAAGAGACGCAGGTTCAATCCCTGGGTTGGGAAGATCCCCTGGAGAAGGAAATGGGGAACCAGTATATTCTTCAGGCAAGAATACTCACTCCAGTATTCTTGCCTGGAGAATCCCATGGACAAAGGAGCCTGGTGGGGTACAGTCCAGGGGGTCACAAAGAGTTGGACACGGCTGACTGAGAACACACACATGGTGTATATATGTCAATTCCAATCTCCCAATTCATCCCACCACCCCTTCCCGCCTTGGTGTTCATATGATTATTCTCTACATCTTTGTCTCCATTTCTGCTTTGCAAATAAGATCATCTATACCCTTTGGGCTTCCCTGGTGGTTCAGATGGTGAAGAATTGCAGGAGACCCAGGTTCAATCCCTAGGTCAAAGGGAAAATCCCTTGGAAAAGGGAATGGCTACCCATCTGAGTATTATTTCTTGGAGAATTCCATGGACAGAGGAGCCTGGTGGGCTGTAGTCCATGGGGTCACAAAGAGTTGGACACGACTGAGAAGCTTTCACTCACATACCCTTTTTCCAAATTGCACATACACACGTTAATATACAATATTTATTTTTCTTTTTCTGACTTCACTCTGTGTGACTTGACCTGTCATTTTGAACCTTAATGAGGATAGAATGAGCCTCTGGAACAAGGTGCGATGGAGTCAGGAGAAGTGGCCTTAAGTGAAAACACAGCTGTGGGGTTTATAGACGCCGCTGCAGGGAGGCGTCATCCAGTGGGATCGGCCAGCCTCGCTATAGACTTTCCAACACTAATGAATCGGGAACTCCATGCTGAACAGGATTTAGTTTGATGGGTCGCTGTGCCAGCAGATGGATGTATTTTTCTTGAAAGACCAAGGTGCCAGAAACCTCCATGATTACGTTACTGGAGCAAGCTTCTTTTTTGTGGTTTGTGCCGTTGAGCGTCAGGACTGCAGGATTCTCTTGCTCTTTCTCACTCTTATTTTTTCCAGGTCAGAACCAGAGCTTGGGGTGGGGAGGAAAATCCTGCTGAATGAGCAAGTTCTTTCTTAAAAAGCTCTCTCCAAGTCCAAAAAGACTTCAGTGGACTTAGGAGAAAGAAACTTAATACATTGCCATAGAATCACTGTGAACCAAGTGAAAGCCAAGTCCACAGCATCTTTGTCTTATAAAAGAAAGCACAGAGGAGATGGAAAAAAAGGAAATAATGCTGAGGAAATCCAAACCAAACAATGAAAACTAAAGAAGAAAAACTAACGATCACCTCAGAGAGAACGTGAAGATTTCCTTCTAATAAGATTTTCTCAGTTTGCAAAACTGAGGCTCAGGTAGAAGTAGCTTTTCTATTCTTTTTTAAGTGTGCCATAAATAGCATACCTGAGATGTTTGAACTGTGATGGGATTTGCCACTTTGGGCTTCAGGAAGAGTTGGACACCCTGCAGGACCCTTGGACTGTGAGGGAAAAGTCAGCCATGGAGAGGCTGGAGGTGTCCCAGCCTGGTCCCTGACCTGCGTTTGAACTTTGGTCCTAATAGCTAGCAGATTGAAGCAAGCTCGCAGGCCTCCTGCAGAACCCATGTTGGTTTGAACCAGAGCAGTCCTGGCCCCAGATCCAGCACTCTGCTTTCACCAGCTACCTCTCTTGTTACACCCCTGTGAGAGGAACTCAGAGTGGGGTCATGGGGGTCGCCCTTATTCAGTCACCGAGCAGCCTGCGGAGAGGGAAACCGCTCTCTTCTGCATGGCCTGCAGGTGCCATCCAGACCATGGCCAGAAAGAGAGCTGGGTGCCCATCAGAGGCCACCTTGGTTCTGGACAAGACAGGCCATTCCTAAACTTCTTAATGCGTCTCTTACCCTTCTTAGATCAGGCCAGCATTTTCAAAAGCACTGGAGTCTCTGAGATATTACTTAGCCATTTGGAGTTTAGTACCACATGGCCTGTGTGTCTGTTCCCCAGGAGTGTGGCTGTTTGGGAATGCCAGCTGTGCACCTGAGCGGACTAAAGACCAATTTGCTCATCAGCCTGGGGGAACATCTCACAAGCCACCCTCAGCCGTCTTTGTTGTCCAGTCCCATTCCTCTCTTCCAGTTATTCTCATGAATGTAATCCAGCCCGTTGACTTCCCTGGCCTGATGTACAAAGAAAGGTCTCTTTCTTTTCATGGTTACATTAAATGACTCCGTGGACCCCTCTGCTGCTTGGCCTGGGGCATTTGTTCTTCCCCTGAGATTCACCCGAAGGCCCTTCCTCAAGTGGTGTCTGAGAGCCCTGAGGAAGCCTGCCTCAGTCCAGAGTCAGTCAGTCTTAATGCTCACCTATTGCACCAGCTGGGAAGATGGCCCTGTCCTCTTGCTTGCCAAGACCTGAGGGGGCTGAAGGAGGACCTTCGCAGGCCCAACAACTCCAACAGGGCCTGCACCCCACATTCCCACAGTCTGTGGGGGAGGCCTCCAGCCTCTTTTGCTCACCGCAGCTCCTTCAGATCACCCACAGTGCTGGTTTTCCTAGGGCCCACCCTGAAGCAGGCGGGCAAGGTCAGAAGGGGTCCCAACAGGAGTCTCTGCCCTCCTTTGGGGTCCAGCCTGAGCCCCTGGGCGCCATAGGCTCTTCTCTTCCTGCTAGAGAGACTGGCTCGTCCTTTGTCCAAAAGAAAACCTTACCTCTAAGCAGACCCATTTAAAGCCTCCCTCCTCTGCTGGTGGAAGTCGACAGAGCAGCCTTGTCACTTTCTCGTGGTTCCTTTGTTGCCTTCCCTCCGTACGCAGTACAGGAATGTCGTGCAGTTGGAAACTGTCCTCCCAGGGAGAAGGTTGACTCATAGCGGGCTCTTCTGCTTGACATGGCACTGCTTCTGGAAAGGGAAGGCCGGACCGCATGACGTCTCGGAGCAGCTGTCATCCTGGCAGGCCAGCGGCCCAAGCCGAGCCACTTGGTGGACGGGCCCTGATTAGAGCCAGCACTGGCACAGAGAGTGGCTTCTAGGCCTGCCTGTTTCTTCACCACGCTCAGCTCGTGAGGTGTCTTCTGTAAGTATTGTGGAGCAATGGACTGAGCGCCTCTTCAGAGGCGCTGTGAGATGGGAGCCCCTAGGCACCGGAAGGACTTGAGCCGCTGCTGGCAGTCTGGAGGTACAGTGACCAAAGGCAGGCAGATGGGCACAGGCTGTCTTTACAGAAGTGAGGACTTGCAAACTCCATAAAGTGGGGTGACTTCAGGAGCCTACAGGGGGTGTGATTCTGTGTCTGTAAATGAAATGACCTGAGCAGTTTGTGGTTGACAGGTAAACAAGATGCTCTGAACCTCTGCTCTGCAGTTCAGCTCAACACCAGGCTTTGGGCACCTGCTGTGGACAGAGCTAGGGCACCGAGTGCCCCGGGTACCTGGTGAAGCTCCCACTCCTGATCCCTTGGACGCCCTGGGGAAGAGCAGCCATGCCTCCAGTCCCCCGAGGAGGGAATTGGAAGATCCACTCTTACAGAGAGAATCTCGAAGGATGCTTGAGATCTTGCTGGGACAGACCAGAAGGACTCCTCCAGAAGCACATGGAAGGGCCTGGAAGTCTGACGTGCCTGGCACTGTCCAGGCTCGCAGTGAGCAGTGTGGTGTGGAAGGAGAGCGTGGAGCCTTCTGGCAGGAGGAGGCCAGGGTGCTCTTCCCATCAGGCTGACTCGAGCTTTTCCTCCAAGACTTCCTCGTCTCCCCTGAGGCCCTCCCTGGTGGGCGCACCCACTTCAGCACTTGCCACCTCACTCGACCCTCGGTCGCAGTCCACGTTCGATTATGCGGCAACCAACCTGCAGAAGGACTGGACTGTGTTTCATTCATTTCTGTACTTTCAACGTATAGACAGCAGGAGAAGCCATCAAAGGTCCTTACAGAGGGCCATGTCATCAGGCTTGTGTTTAGAAGGATGACTCAGCTGTGTTATGGAGAGTGGATTAGAGCAAGCGGAGCCAAGGAAGTGGAGTGTGTCGGTGTCCTCCAGAGAAATAATGAGCGGTTACAAAGAGCAGCCGAGGCCCGGGAGGCTGGCAGGGAGCAGGCTCGGCTCTTGTCGAGGCCCTGGCTCTGCTCTTCTCAGGTCTTTTGAGTCTGCTTCCTTCCTGAGTTGGCTTCCTCCTCGGGCTGGTAGCAAGCAAGTTGCAACAGTTCTGGCCCTCACGCTCGGAAGCACCCAGCAAACATTGGCCTCCACTGGATCACATGTCCATTCCTGAACCCATTCCTAGGGCCAGGAAATGCCATGCACTGACTGGCTTAGGTTCCTGATCAGTTACTGGAAGATGTGTGAGGTCACCTTAGAACCGCCAGGCCCAGCCCTGGAGACTGGATCTGATTCCCTCTGAATCCACTGGCCTGGGGCAGGAGAGTGTAGCTGAATGAAGCTAGAGTCTCGTGAGGAAGGAGAAAGTGACTGCTGGACATGCTCTTACATCTGCAGAGGGACCAGTTGGACTGATTCATTCATGTATAGAGGAACCAGTTGGACTGATGCATTCATGTAGAACTGTTCACACAGTAGGTGCCTACACACACCCACACAACCTGAACACCTGCAGGACACGCCTTGTGAATTGGTTTATCTGGGAAACAGTGTATCATCATCCTGAATTGATATCTGACCTCTCACGGAGGACCCCACCCCCCACCCCCTCAACCCCGGACTCTCCATTTCTTGACCTTTCTTTCGATCTTGTGATTGACTGTTCCGTCTCCAAGATCATATACAACCTACTCTCTGACCACAGCCCCCAGTCCCTCCCACTCCCTCATCCAGTTTTGTTCAGTTCAGTTCAGTCATGTCCAACTCTTTGTGACTCCATGGACTGCAGCACACCAGGCTTCCCTGTCCATCACCAACTCCCAGAGTTTACTCATAATTCATGTCCATTGAGTTGGTGATGCCATCCATTTCATCCTCTGTCGTCCCCTTCTCGTCCTGCCTTCAATCTTTCCCAGCATCAGGGTCTTTTCCAATGCGTCAGCTCTTCGCATCAGGTGGCCAAAGTATTGGAGTTTCAGCTTCAACATCAGTCCTTTCAATGAACATTCAGGACTGATTTCCTTTAAGATGGGCTGGTTGGATCTCCTTGCAGTCCAAAGGACTCCCAAGAGTCTTCTCCAACACCACAGTTCAAAAGCATTAATTGTTCGGTGCTCAGCTTTCTTTATAGTCCAGCTCTAACATCCATACCTGACCACTGGAAAAACCATAGCCTTGACTAGACGGACCTTTGTTGGCAAAGTAATGTCTCTGCTTTTTAATATGCTGTCTAGGTTGGTCATAACTTTCTTCCAAGGAGTAAGCGTGTTTTAATTTCATGGCTGCAGTCACCATCTGCAGTAATTCTGGAGCCCCAAAAAATAAAGTCTGACACTGTTTCCACTGTTTCTCCATCTATTGTCCATGAAATGAAGGGAACAGATGCCATGATCTTTGTTTTCTGAATGTTGAGCTTTAAGCCAACTTTTTCACTCTCCTCTTTCACTTTCATCAAGAGACTCTAGTTCTTCTTCACTTCCTGCCGTAATGGTGGTGTAATCTGCATATCTGAGGTTATTGAGATTTCTCCCAGCAATCTTGATTCCAGCTTGTGCTTCATCCAGCCCAGCGTTTCTCATGATGTACTCTGCATAGAAGTTAAATAAGCAGGGTGACAGTATACAGCCTTGACGTACTCCTTTTCCTATTTGGAACCAGTCTGTTGTTCCATGTCCAGTTCTAACTGTTGCTTCCTGACCTGCATATAGGTTTCTCAAGAGGCAGTGCAGGTGGTCTGGTATTCCCATCTCTTTCAGAATTTTCCACAGTTTATTGTGATCCACACAGTCAAAGGCTTTGGCATAGTCAATAAAGCGGAAGTAGATGTTTTTCTGGAACTCTTGCTTTTTCGATGATTCAGCAGATGTTGGCAATTTGATCTCTGGTTCCCCTGCCTTTTCTAAAACCAGCTTGAACATCTGGAAGTTCACGGTTCATGTATTGTTGAAGCCTGGCTTGGAGAATTTTGAGCATTACTTTCCTATCGTGTGAGATGAGTGCAATTGTGCAGTAGTTTGAGCATTCTTTGGCATTGCCTTTCTTTGGGATTGGAATGAAAACTGACCTTTTCCAGTCCTATGGCCACTGCTGAGTTTTCCAAATTTGCTGGCATATTGAGTGCAGCACTTTCACAGCATCATCTTTTAGAATTTGAAATGGCTCAACTGGAATTCCATCACCTCCACTGGCTTTGTTTGTAATGATGCTTCCTAAGGCCCACTTGACTTCGCATTCCAGGATGTCTGGCTCTAGGTGAGTGATCACACCATCGTGATTATCTGGGTCTTGAAGATCCCTGTCATCTTACAATACACAAGTCCCTGTCATCTTACCATACACTCATCTTTGATTCTATCTCCTATTATTCAACCCCATTCCATTCCATTAGTCTTGGCTCTTCCCTGCCACTCTCGAATGTGCTGAGTTAACACACTCAAGATCCCCATTTCCGCACATGCTACTTACTCATCTTTCAACCTATCACACCCTGGTCTCTGCTCCCACCAAAGTCAGCTTGTCCAAAATGTCCTGAGAGTTCTTGTTGCTAAATCCAACAAGCTCTTGGCATGTTCCTGTCTTCCTTGACCTCTTAGCAGGATTTGATGCTTCTGACTGCTCCCCTCTTAAGATATGTGCCACCTTGGCTTCTGTGACATCATAATTCAGAACTCAAGGCTACCCATCCTCAGTCTCCATTGTCCAGCTGTCAAATACAGTTGTGCTGTCAAAAACCTCATTTTTACTCCACATACGCTCTTGGGACAGTCTCGTGGCTTTGGTGCCATCTTCCTTTCCACCCAAAGCTTCCCAAATATGAACCTCCAGATAACAGTCTTGCTTATAAAATTCAGAATCACTTATGTAGTTCATCCTGGTCATCTCCACTAAGATCCCTCTTAGGGACCTTAAAATCAGCACTCCTGACCCAGTTATTCCTCCTTGTCACAGTAACTAGCAACACAATCTGGGCTTCCCTGGTGGCTCAGCTGGTAAAGAATCTGCCTGCCATGCAGGAGACCCTGGTTCAGTTCCTGGGTCGGGAAGATTCACTGGAGAAGGGAACGGCTACCCACTCCAGTATTCTTGGGCTTCCCTGGTGGCTCAGATGGCAAAGAATCCACCTGCAGTGAGGGAGACCAAAATTTGATCCCTGGGTTGGGAGATCCCCTGGAGGAGGGCATGGCTACCCACTCCAGTATTCCTGTCTGGAGAATCCCCATGGACAGAGGAGCCTGCAGTCCATGGGGTCGGACACAGCTGAGCGACTAAGCACACATCACAGCAACACCACCTACCCTACTGTCCACAGCCAAGAACCTCAGATGTTGTCTTTGCCACCTCCCTCTCAGTTTACATCCAGGCCATCACCAAGTCCTATAATTCTGGTAAGGTGGAAAGAACATAGGTTTTGGCTGAAATCCTAATTATGGTTTGACAACTTACCTTTCTCCATCACAAGTTCCTCACCTGTTAAAAGGAAATAGTAATACTGATTTCAAATAGTTGTGATCAGCATAAAGAAAGGCCTTTACTTGGTAGCATTTCAATAAATAGGAGCTCTCCATTCAATAAATATATGTGCTCTTCTGTCCCTGTCTCCTCTCCCCCCTCCCCCTCACCACCTCTACTCACTCACCATATTGAGTTTGTTCTTTTTTTTCTTAATTTTGGCTGTCCTGCATCTTCATTGCTGCACACAGCCTTTCTCTAGTTGAGGCACCTGGGGGCTACTCTCTGGTTACAGTGCAGAGCAGTGCCTTCTCTTATTTGCAGAGCATGGGCTTTAGAGTGCTTGGGCATCGGTAGTTGTGGCACACAGGCTTAGTTGCTCCTCAGCATGTGGATTCTTCCCCGATGAGGGATCAGACCTATGGGCTCTGCATTGGCAGGTGGATTCTTAACCACTGGACCACCAGGGGAAGTCCTCACCATATTGTTGAATTGTAGATAAATAGTTTGTTAATTAAGAATTCAGTTCAGTTCAGTTGCTCAGTCATGTCCAACTCTGCAACCCCATGGACTACAGCACACCAGGCTTCCCTGTCTTATCACCAGCTCCCAGAGCTTGCTTAAATTTGTGTCCAACTGTCTCACCCTCTGTCATCCACCTCTCCTCCTGCCTTCAATCTTTGCCAGCATCAGGGTATTTTCCAAGGAGTCAGTTCTTTGCATCAGGTGGCCAAAGTATTGGAGTTTCAGTTTCAGCATCAGTTCTTCCAATGAATATTCAGGACTCATTTCCTTTAGGATTGACTTGTTTGATCTCCTTGCAGTCCAAGGGACTCCCAAGAGTCTTCTCCAACACCACAATTCAAAAGCACCAATTCATTGGCACTCAGCTTTCTTTATAGTCCAACTCTCACATCCACACACGACTACTGGAAAAACCATAGCCATGACTAGATGGGCCTTTGTTGGCAAACTAATGTCTCTGCTTTTTAATGTGCTGTCTAGATTGGTCATAGATTTTCTTCCAATGAGCAAGAATCTTTTAATTTCAAGGCTGCAGTCACCATCTGCAGTGATTTTGGAGCCCCCCCAAAATAAAGTCTCTCACTGTTTCCCTATCTATTTTCCATGAAGTTATGGGACCAGATGCCATGATCTTCGTTTTTTGAATGTTGAATTTTGAGCCAGCCTTTTCACTCTCCTCTTTCACTTTCATCAAGAGGCTCTTCAGTTCCTCTTCACTTTCTTCCATAAGGGTGATGTCATCTGTATATCTGAGGTTATTGATATTTCTCCCAGCAATCTTGATTCTAGCGCTGGAATCAAGGGCTCGTGCTTCATCCAGCCCTGCATTTCTCTGATGTACTCTGCATGTAAGTTAAATAAGCAGGGTGGCAATATATAGCCTTGACGTACTCCTTTCCCAATTTGGAACCAGTTAGTTGTTCCATGTCTTGTTCTAACTGTTGCTTTGACCTGCATACAGATTTCTCAGGAAGCAGGTAAGGTGGTTTGGTATTCCCATCTCTTTAAGAATTTTCCAGAGTTTGTTGTGATCCATACAGTCAAAGGCTTTGGCGTAGTCAATAAAGTGGAAGTAGATGTTTTTCTGGAATTCTCTTGCTTTTTCTGTGATCCTACAGATGTTGGCAATTTGGTCTCTGGTTCCTCTGCCTTTTCTAAATCCAGCTTGAACATCTGGAAGTTCATCGTTCACATACTGTTGAAGCCTGGCTTGGAGAATTTTGAGTACTACTTTGCTAACATGTAAAATGAATGCAATTATGGAATAGCTTGAACATTCTTTGGCATTGCCTTCCTTTGGGATTGAAATGAAAACTGATCTTTTCCAATCCTGTGGCCAATGCTGAGTTTTCCAAATTTGCTGGCATATTGACTGCAGCACTTTCACAGCATCATCTTTTAGGATTTAAAATAACTCAGCTAGAATTCCATCACCTCCACTAGCTGTGTTCGTAGTGATGCTTCCTAAGGCCCCACTTGACTTCTCATTCCAGGATGTCTGGCGCTAGGTGAGTGATCACACCATCGTGATTATCTGGGTCGTGAAGATCTTTTTTGTACAGTTCTTCTGTGTATTCTTGCCACCTCTTCTTAATGTCTTCTGCTTCTGTCAGGTACATACCATTTCTGTCCTTTATTGAGCCCATCTTCGCATGAAATGTTTCCTTGGTATCTCTAACTTTCTTGAAGAGATCTCTAGTCTTTCCCATTCTGTTGTTTTCCTCTGTTTCTTTGCACTGATCACTGAGGAAGGCTTTCTTATCTCTCCTTGCTAGTCTTTGGAACTCTGCATTCAGACTGGTATATCTTTCCTTTTCTCCTTTTCCTTTAGCTTCTCTTCTTTTCTCAGCTATTTGTAAGACCTCCTCAGACAACCATTTTGCCTTTTTGCATTTCTTTTTCTTGGGGATGGTCTTGATCATTGCCTCCTGTACAGTATCACAAACCTTTGTCCATAGTTCTTCAGGCACTCTTTCTATCAGATCTAATTCCTTGAACTTGAATCTATTTGTCACTTACACTGTATAATCATAAGGGATTTCAAATCCAGTAGTCATATGTGGATCTGAGAGTTGGACTATAAAGAAAGCTGAGCGCCAAAGAATTGAGGCTTTTGAACTGTGGTGTTGGAAAAGACTCTTGAGAGTCCCTTGGAGAGCAAGGAGCTCCAATCAGTCCATAAAGGAGATCAGACCTGGGTGTTCATTGGAAGGTTTGATGTTGAAGCTCAAACTCCAATACTTTGGCCACCTGATGCAAAGAGCTGGCTCACTGGAAAAGACCCTGATGATGGGAAAGATTGAAGGCAGGAGGAAAAGGGAACGACAGAGGATGAAATGGTTGGATGGCATCACTGACTCAATGGACATGAGTTTGGGTAGGCTCCGGGAGTTGGTGATGGACAAGGAGGCCTGACGTGCTGCAGTTCATGGAGTTGCAAAGAGTCGGACACAACTGAGTGAACTGAACTGAACTGAGTGATCTGGTGGTTTTTCCTACTTTCTTTAAATCTGAATTTTGCAATAAGGAGTTCATGATCTATGCCACAGTCAGCTCCCAGTCTTGTTTTTGCTGACTGTAGAGAGCTTCTCCATCTTCAGCTGCAAAGAATATAATCAATCTGTTTTCTGTATTGGCCATCTGGTGATGTCCATGTGTAGAGTCGTTGCTTGTGTTGTTGGAAGAGGGTGTTTGCTATGACCAATGTATTCTCTTGGGAAAACTCTATTAGCCTTTGCCCTGCTTCATTTTGTACTCCAAGGCCAAACTTGCCTGTTACTCCAGGTATCTCTTGACTTCCTACTTTTGCATTCCAGTCCTCTATAATAAAAAGGACATCTTTTTTTGGTGTTAGTTCTAGAAGATTTTGTTGGTCATCATAGAACCGTTCAGCTTCAGCTTCTTCAACATTAGTGGTTGGGTCATAGACTTGGATTAAGAATTAAGTTTTCCAATTTTCCTCTGTGACTAAGGACAACAGATTTTAGCTCATCATGTTTCTCATAAAGACTTTGGAAAATGCAAAGAAAGTCAAGCCATCACTGTTGCAGTCTTGAGAGTCTCTTGGACAGCAAGGAGATCAAACCAGTCAGTCCTAAAGGAAATCAACCCTGAATATTCATTGGAAGGACTGATGCTGAAGCTGAAGCTCCGATACTTTGGCTACCTGATGAAAAGAGCCGACTTATTGGAAAAGACCCTGATGTTAGGAAAGATAGAAGGTAGGGAGAGAAAGGGATGACAGAGTTCAAGATGATTGGAGGGCATCACCAACTCAGTGGACATGAGTTTGAGCAAGCTCCTGGCAATGGTGAAGGACAGGGAAGCCTGGCATGCTGCAGTCCTGGGGGTTGCAAAGAGTTGGACATGAATGAGAAACTGAACAATGACAACAACAATTGCTGTTGCCATTTTGACATTGTTCCTTCCAGTCTTCTATGCCATCTGTGGTTTTTTTTTTTTTTTTAATGTACTTTTTTGGGGTATGTGATCAAATATGATTATATTCTTTGCAGCCAAAGATGGAGAAGCTCTACACAGTCAGCAAAAACAAGACTGGGAGCTGACTGGCTCAGACCATGAACTCCTTATTGCCAAATTCAGACTTAAATTGAAGAAAGTGGGGAAAATCACTAGACCATTCAGGTATGACCTAAGTCAAATCCCTTATGATTATACAGTGGAAGTGAGAAATAGATTTAAGGGACTAGATCTGATAGATAGAGTGCCTGATGAACTATGGATGGAGGTTTGTGACATTGTACAGGAGACGGATCAAGACCATCCCCAAGAAAAAGAAATGCAAAAGAGCAAAATGGCTGTCTGAGGAGGCCTTACAAATAGCTGTGAAAAGAAGAGAAGCAAAAAGCAAAGGAGAAAAGGAAAGATATAAGCATCTGAATGCAGAGTTCCAAAGAATAGCAAGGAGATAAGAAAGTCTTCCTCAGAGATCAATGCAAAGAAATAGAGGAAAACAACAGAATGGGAAAGACTAGAGATCTCTTCAAGAATATTAGAGATACCAAGGGAACATTTCATGCAAAGATAGGCTCAATAAAGGACAGAAATGGTATGGACCTAACAGAAGCAGAAGACATTAAGAAGAGGTGGCAAGAATACACAGAAGAACTATACAGAAAATATCTTCACAATCAAGATAATCACGATGGTGTGATCACTCACCTAGAGCCAGACATCCTGGAATGAGAAGTCAAGTGGGCCTTAGGAAGCATCACTATGAACAAAGCTAGTGGAGATGATGGAATTCCAGTGGAGCTATTTCAAATCCTGAAAGATGATGCTGTGAAAGTGCTGCACTCAATATGGCAGCAAATTTGGAAAACTCAGCAGTGGCCACAGGACTGGAAAAGGTCAGTTTTCATTCCAATCCCAAAGAAAAGTAGTGCCAAAGAATGCTCAAACTACCACACAATTGCACTCATCTCACACGCTAGTAAAGTAATGCTCAAAATTCTCCAAGCCAGGCTTCAACAATACATGAACCGTGAACTTCCAGATGTTCAAGCTGGTTTTAGAAAAGGCAGGGGAACCAGAGATCAAATTGCCAACATCCGCTGGATCATCAAAAAAGCAAGAGTTCCAGAAAAACATCTACTTCCACTTTATTGACTATGCCAAAGCCTTTGACTGTGTGGATCACAATAAACTGTGGAAAATTCTGAAAGAGATGGGAATACCAGACCATCTGCCCTGCCTCTTGAGAAACCTATATGCAGGTCAGGAAGCAACAGTTAGAACTGGCCATGGAACAACAGACTGGTTCCAAATAGGAAAAGGAGTACGTCAAGGCTGTATATTGTCACCCTGCTTATTTAACTTCTATGCAGAGTACATCATGAGAAATGCTGGGCTGGAAGAAGCACAACCTGGAATCAAGATTGCTGGGAGAAATATCAATAACCTCAGATATGCAGATGACACCACCATTACGGCAGGAAGTGAAGAAGAACTAAAAAGCCTCTTGATGAAAGTGAAAGAGGAGAGTGAAAAAGTTGGCTTAAAGCTCAACATTCAGAAAACAAAGATCATGGCATCTGGTCCCATCACTTCATGGGAAATAGATGGGGAAACAGTGGAAACAGTGTCAGACTTTATTGTTTTGGGCTCCAGAATCACTGCAGATGGTGATTGCAGCCATGAAATTAAAAGACACTTACTCCTTGGAAGGAAAGTTATGAGTAACCTAGATAGCATATTCAAAAGCAGAGGCATTACTTTGCCAACAAAGGTCCATCTAGTCAAGGCTATGGTTTTTCCAGTGGTCATGTATGGATGTGAGAGTTGGACTGTGAAGAAAGCTGAGTGCCAAAGAATTGATGCTTTTGAACTGTCGTGTTGGAGAAGACTCTTGAGAGTCCTTTGGAGTGCAAGGAGATCCAACCAGTCCATTCTAAAGGAGATCAATTCTGGGTGTTCTTTGGAAGGACTGATGTTGAAGCTGAAACTCCAATACTTTGGCCACCTCATGCGAAGAGTTGACTCATTGGAAAAGACCCTTATGCTGGGAGGGATTGGGGGCATGAGGAGAAGGGGACGAGAGAGGGTGAGATGGCTGGATGGCATCACCGACTTGATGGATGTGAGTTTGAGTGAACTCCGGGAGTTAGTGATAGACAGGGAGACCTGGCATGCGGCAATTCATGGGGTCGCAAAGAGTCGGACACAGCTGAGCAACTGAACTGAACTGAACTGATCAAATGTGCATCTTGCTTCTTTTCATCTAACCCAAATATTTTCCCAGGTTAATAAAAATTCTTTATAAACCATTTAACAGCCATATGCTATTCTACACCTGACTCTAGTATGGTTTATTTAACTATTCTGCTATTTCTGGTTTTTCGGAGTCTTTCCAATAAATAATACTGAAATAAATAGTTTTTTAAAAAAGAAAACTCTTTCCTCTACATTTATGATACTTTCCCAAGCCATAAATTTGTAACTTGAATCACTGAATCGAAGGCTTTGAAAATTTCTAAACAGTAGAGACTTTGAAATGGACTAAATGTATAGAGACCTGAATTTAGCTACAAAAAGGAAAGTAAAGAAAAAAAAAGGGGTTGTAATTAACAGATATTTGTAAATAACTGTTTTCTGTTTTACTGAACGAGGGCTGGGAAGATCCAAGCGGTGCTCTGTGGGGAAAACATGCCTTTGACTTGAAGTTCCTGGCTCTATGCTGGTGAAGCAGGGCTTGTTTCTGCTTTTGTATTTTCATCTGGGTCAGTGAGAGGACAGGCCATTCCTACAAGCTCATGTCCCTCTAAGGAAGAGGAAAGGCATCCAGAATCTAATGATGCACATCAGTAGTTGTGTCAGCAGCTTTCAGTAAAAAAAGAAAAAAAAAGGTATAATAATGTATCCTCCTAACGTGCAGTTAATTTTAGTTAAAAAGTTCCCTGGTGATTTTTTAAAATTTAATTGAACTATTTTGGCCACACTGTGTGGCTTGCAGGATCTTAGATTGAACCCCAGACCATCACAGTAAAATCACCAAGTCCTAACCACTGGACCTCTAGGGAATTCCCTCCCTAGTGATGTTTAAACCCAGGAAATTTGTAAATCTGATAACTAGCTCTGCATTTGGAAATGTTAGAGCTGCCCTAACCGTCCGGGCCCCAGCAGGACAGACACATCTCACAAAGCTCCGGCTTCTCAGCCACACCTGAGCACTCCTCTCAGAATCCGGAAAGAAACCAAGACATCATCACCAGAATCCTTGTTCCTGATCTTCCCTAATCAGGAAAAAGCTAAGGAGCGCCTCCAAGTCAACATGGCCAAAATCAGACGTTGGACTGTCTGCCCGTCCCCGCTTTCAGTCCTCCAGCTCAGCAGTGGAACCACCACCTGCCTGGTTGTTTACATCAAAAATCTGAACCATCCTCAACTTCCTGTTTTCTGTCCTCACATTCTCCAGCACTGAATCCATCAGCATATTCTGTCCATTCTGTTCCTGAACCTTTACTGGAGATCTCACATTGTCCGTTTCTCTCCATCTCGCCCACGTGCCGTCTGGTCCCAGCCCCATCACCACTCACCCCCACTGCTCAGTCGCCTGCCACAGGGTCTCCTACTTCTGCTCTCCCTGCTGCGTTCTTTTCTCTAATAGACAAAGGTCTTTTCTGTAATAGACAAAGAGATCCTGCTAAAACATAACTTTGGTCGTGTCATCTACCCCTTTCTTAAAACATGTCAGAGGCTTCCCTTTGCTAGTAAGGTAAAGGTCAGAAATTCCAACATGGCTGAGAAGGCCCTGCATACCCTGCCCTGGCCTTCCTCTCTAGCATCATTGCCCAATATATGCCCCCCACTCCCAATCCATCCTTCAGCTCCTGCAAGTCTTGCACCCAGGGCTCTGCCAATGAGGGCCCTCTTCTCTCCCCTCCATCCTTCCCACTGTCTAGGTAACCCTGTCTTTGCACTTTCCCAGTCTAGGTCAGGTTATTTACCCCTATAGAAACAAAGGAAGTTTTTTTTTTTCCTTCTTCAGAGAACCTATTTAAAGTTTCATATATATATATATATATATATATATATATATATATATATAATATATGTATATAAATGTTTTTTCCATTCATCAGCACAATTATGTGATGGATGTCTGTCTCCTACTAAACCATAGGATCCTCTCTGCTACTCTTCTCTGCTCTTTCCCCATTAGCTCACTCAGGGTCTATCACCAAGTAGGGGCCTTAATAAAAGTTGGTTGCTCACCGAATGGAGAACTTGAGTCCTGGTGACAGTTCTTGACACCCGTGTCCCTATAAGGTGCAGGCTCTTCCCGGGGCGGGCAGGCCAGGTTCTCCACAACACATCCTCTTGAGGGAAAGTGATTTTGCTTGTTTTCTTGTTGTTTTTCATTTCAGCTGTCAGAATGAACAGAGCACACTGCCTAAAACGTACTCGTTTTTCTCTTCTCTCCTTATGCAGCTAAAGCTGGCTTTCACTCTGGACCACGAGACTGGGTTGCCTCAAGGATGTCATGTCTACGAGTACCGAGACAGCAACAAGTAAGCCACTCTGTGGGAAAGTTTGTCGCCTGACCCTGTCCTGTGGAGGTAGCACCCCTGGGCTTCCGTGTACGCGGCCTCCCTGACTAAGAGATTCTCAGGGAGGCAGTCACACTTTTTGTGACTGTACTAGAAAAGAGCTGGCACAGAAGTATTTCTCCTGTAAAATCTCTTTTGCCCTTCTGTATAGGGTGTGAAAATACTTGTGTCAGAACAGATGTAATGTATTAGAAGTATTGGGTTGGCTGAAAGATTAGTGCAGGGCTTACAGGAAGACCCAAACGAGGTTTGTAGCCAACCCAATATATTCCAAAGCGAACCTTCCTTTCCAGGCTCCAGCTCTTCTTGACCCCACACCCCTACTTCATCTCTAATCATGTGCTTGCTTACTGGGTTCACTGTGTGCCTTTTGTTGTAGTTCAGTCTGACTATACTGTTTATAGGAGTTTGTTGCGATAGTCCGCCTGCCTTGTGAATTTGTTTTCAATTTTTTAAAATAACTTTTAATGGAATATAGTTGATTTACAATGTTGTGTTAGTTTCTGCTGTCCAACAAAGTGAATCAGTTTTCCATATACATACATCCACTCTTTTTTTAGATTCTTTTCCCATATAGGTCATGACGGAGTAATGAGCGGAGTTCCCTGTGCTATATAGTACTTTCTTGTCTATTTTATATATAGTAGTGTGGGTATGTCAATCCCAATCTCCCAATGTATCCCTCCTCCTTACCTTGGGAATTTTAGAGATGGGCCATTCATGGGTACCTACTGAGGTTTAAGTTTGTGACCTTGTTCAAAGATGGCTCCTGGCATAGTTTTATACACTTCTTTTCTTCATCACAGACTGCCTCCTTGACTGCGTGTGTTTGTCTGTGGGACAGTGAAAGTGGTGATGAGTGAGGTGAGGGGTGTGCCCTGAAGAAGACAATGAGTGTGATGAATGGCGAAGGCAGCTACCATTGAGCACCTACTGTGTGTATCACGGACGAGGGATCAGTCAGTTCAGTTTCGTCACTCAGTTGTGTCCGACTCTTTGCGACTCCATGGACTGCAGCACGCCAGGCTTCACTGTCCATCACCAACTCCCAGAGTTTACTCAAACTCATGTCCATTGAGTCGGTGATGCCGTCCAACCATCTCATCCTCTGTCATCCCCTTCTCCTCCTGCCCTCAATCTTTCCCAGCACCAGAGTCTTTTCCAGTGAGTCAGCTCTTTGCATCAGGTGGCCAAAGTAGTGGAGTTTCAGCTTCAATATCAGTCCTTCCAATGAACAGCCAGGACTGATCTCCTTTAGGATGGACTGGTTGGATCTCTTTGCAGTCCAAGGGACTCTCAAGAGTCTTATCCAACACCACAGTTCAAAAGCATCAATTCTTCGATGCTCAGCTTTCTTTATAGTCCAATTCTCACATCCATACATGACTACTAGAAAAACCATAGCTGTGACTAAACGGACTAGTCGAGGGATAGTACTGTAATTAAGTGTTATCCCACTTAATTCTCATGATAACCTGAAGAATTTTCTTCTATTACTATTGTATTTGCAGAAACTGAGGTCTAGGGAATGTAAGTAACTTGTTTAAGGTCACTTGCCACAGCTGAGTGAGGCAGAGTCAACATTATCACATTAACTCTGGGAAGAAAATAGATGAAAGACAACCGATGTCCCAAGGTGCTACTCAGTGATGACAAGAACCCAAACCGGTTAGTTTTGGGTCAAATAGGCACATGCCAATGGAACCTTCTAGAAGAAAACTTGCATCTTCCTCAAGAACTCTTGCTCTGTTATTGGTGGCAGATGGGTTACTGAGTGCCTTCAAGACCAAATCTCCATTCAGATTACTTTCAAAGTGTTACTCGTCTTTGTAATTTATCCTTAGGCGAATGCTATCCTAAGCTATCTTGTACCCGCAATTCCCACCAAATCAGTCATTCAGGAAAGTTGACCAAGCATCCTTTAACACCATCACTCTTATTGGATGGCTCTGTTTCTGGAAAACAGTTGCAGGATTTCTAGGCCATTGTGTGAGAAGGCAGCCATTCACATGACAGATTGTGGCCCCAGAAACACAATGGTGTCAGGTTCATGGCCTGACTCTCTGCTCTTTGGAAATAAGGTTGGCAGAGTTTCTGTTCAGTGGGAGAAGGGCAGTAGCTTGAAGTCCGTGTCTGAGCAGTTCAGAGGTCTGGTGACAACAACTTACATTGGCCTAATCCCCAATTCTGATAACTAGCATGTTATCAGACAAAGCAATGTAGGAGAGAATGTAGGAGTTGTGAGTATTGATAAGCTTTGACTGAAGACCTGTAAGAGAAAGCCTTTGTGTAGGAAACTGGGTAGGAGCCATGATCTCAGGAAGTGTGACAGATGCCTCGGTGGCCCCCTCTGCAGTTTTCTCTTGCTCCTCTTAGAGGCAGACTTGGGGTTCATTCTCAACCTGTGGACAAGTTTTCTAGCCTCCCTGAGCCTCAAGTTTTTTTTATCTCTTAAGAGCAATGGGATTAATGATACTTTTCTGATATGATTGTCTTGGGGATTCAATGGGGTGACATTGTAGCCCGCCTAGCACATAGAATGCCTGCAGTGTTGATGGCCTCTCCTTCCCAAACAGAAAAATCATCTCGTGACTTCCCTTCTGTTTTCCCAGTGCCAGCAGGGCTGCCTCCGTGAGCTACGGCTGCAGCTTGCAGAGTACTGACTGGGGCAGAAGCTGGTGCACATGCCTCTTGCAGGCCTCAGCCGTGAGCACTCTGTCTGAAGGCAGACTAGACTCCTCTCCCCACTGTGACCTTGAAGTCAAGTGTGGAGAACCCCCTGAGCTTGGCTGAGACATTCTCCTCTCTCCCCTGGCTCTGCCCTGTCTGTGTTTCTCTGTTCACTTTCAGGGACAATTCCTCGACTGCCTGAATCTCAACAGTGGTGTTTAGGAAGTGAGATTTCAGCCCAGCCCCTAAGGGACTCATTTTGTCTCAGCCAAAAAAATGAAGGCAACAGCAGCAGAGAAATAAGGTTCTATGTATAAAAGAAACTAGTGAATATTGTTGTTGTTGTTTCAGTCCATCAGTCTCGCCCGACTCTTTTTGTGACCCCGTGGACTGTAGCCTACCAGGCTCCTCTGTCCGTGGGATTTCCCAGGCAAGAATAGTGGAGTGGGTAGCCATTCCCTCCTCTAAGGGATCTTACCGACCCAAGTATCAAATTCAGGTCTCCTGCATTGCAGGCAGATTCTTTACTGCTAAGCCACCAGGGGGAAGCCCCAGCTGAATATTAGTTGGGTACAATTAATTATTAAAACTCCTACTTTTATCTGGGTATTCCCTGCAATATAATTTGCAATCATTTTAGTATTTATCACTGCCAAATGCAATCCGTAAGCACTGAGTAATGCAATCTGAGTAAGTACTGAGGCTCTCAGTTCTCCCCAGTGGTCTTTCCCATCAGATGGAATAGCTTTGAAAATAGGCACTCTGCTTTTCTGCTCCCTGGGCTCTTGTATCCACGTCCTTTCCTAGAACATCTTAGTAGCCCCAATCCATGATTCCACATCATGCCATTCTCCTTCTCCATGAAGAAGTTCCTTTTGGCCTCCAGGCTCCAGGGAAAACAGACCCTCAGACTTGTCCAATATCCAGTAGGACTTCAACTCTGGAGGGCACAATTCTCAGGTAAATATTCTTTTTTTTTTTTAAGTTTTCCTTTTCAATATTCGTTTTATCTGGCCACACCAGGTCTTAGTTGCAGCATGTGGGATCTTCAGTGGTGGCATGTGGGATCTAGTTCCCTGACCAAGGATTGAACTTGCATTGGGAGCATGGAGTCTTAGCCACTGGACCACCAGGGAAGCCCCCAGATAAACATTCTTAAAGCTCTGAGATCATTAGGGGAAAGAAGCTGCCCTCTTGTGCCTCAGGTTAGATTAGTAAAGCCTTCTCCTCCAATTATTCTGCCAGCCTCCCGAGGCTGTTCAAATCTGCATCTAAGGGGTGTGAGGCCTCTGTCTCCCCACTGCCCTTCACAGCCCATACACCTGTAGACCACCTTCTTTTTCTCTGTTACAGAAACTTCACCTGCCTTTAGTATGAAATCCAGTGAAGCCAGAGCTGATTCAGTCATGTTCCTCAAACTGGGTTTTGGAGATCTCTTCCTAGAGCAAGGAACAGGCCTCAAAGGGTGAACAAGTGATTGATGAGAATTCAGTTCAACATTTAGTAAGCCCCTACTCCAGGCAGTATATGTGTGTGTGAGGCGCTACGGAAACAAAGATAAATCAAGCCTGGCCCATGACTTCAAAGCGGTTGTTGCTTAATCGCTAAGTCATTTCCAACACTTTTGCAACCCTATGGACTGCAGCCTGTCAGGTTCCTCTGTCCATGGGATTTCCCAGGCAAGAATACTGGAGTGGGTTGCTATTTCCTTCCCCACAGGATCTTCCTGACCCAGGGATTGAACCCACATCTGTTACATCACCTGCGTTGGCAGGCAGGTTCTCTACCACTAGCACCGCCTGGAAAGTCCACTGCTCTGCTGATAGCTGTTTATAGTCTGCTTTTTGAAACTCCATTCTGATTTGAGTGTTTAGTTTTTTATTTTTAATTTTTAGGTGTTATATTTGGAGCTTTTTAAAAATCAGCCAATTTTTTTTTTCCTGTTCTTTTTGTGTGTCCTAGTTTTTCACTATTTCTATTCTTTCATCTCTTCTAGTTATTTTGATTATACTTATTTTATAACCCCTTTCTGATTCTTCACTTATTTCTACTTCTAAGAGTACCTGTTCTCCCAAATGTGGTCGCTGAGGATTTGGCTTTAGGGTGGTTCATTTCCTCACATGGTTTGTTCTGTTTTTTCAGATCATCTTAAGTGGGGATTGTGTTCTCTGCGAGAGCCCCATATGTTCCTGGGTTGTGCCTGTGTCTTTTGCTGCTTTGGCGTTTATTCTTCTGGGACCCCAAGAGTTCCATAGGTCTTGCCAGTTTGACATTAACCTCTTGGTTTAGGATTCCCAGAAGTTGGGTGGTGTGCATTCAGCCTCCACACCCACAGGCGGTCCAGGCTTGCTTGGGATCCCCACCCCAGAAAGGAGCGCCTCCCCTCTGCTTCACCTACAGATGTTCCTCTGGGCTGCTCAAGAGGGCTTCCTGATCCCTGTTCGAAGACCAGCAGCCCTTCCTGGGTCCTGGCTTTCTGCGGGCCTCTCAGTTCCAGCTTCCAGCCAGATGGTCTCCCTTCTATGGGCATTAAAACCTTCGCTCCTATAACTGTATCAGGGTATCATACTCCCAGCTCCCCTTTGCTCTGGTAATGATTACTGCTTTGACTTAGTTTCCTCTTCATTTCAAGCAACTGGCCATTTTCCCTTCTTTCTTTCATGCTCAGTCGTACACTTCAGTCAGTTCGGTCGCTCAGTCATGTCCAACTCTTTGAGATCCCATGGACTGCAGCACGCCAGGCCTCCCTGTCCATCACCAACTCCCAGAGCTTGTTCAAACTCATGTCCATCGAGTCAGTGATGCCATCCAACCATCTCATCCTCTGTCATCCCCTTCTCCTCCAGTCATACACTTAGATGATTCTTTTGGAGTATCTCGTCCATCTTTTCCATGCGTTTGTGTTGGGAAAGAGGTCTACCTCAGTTCAGTCTTGTCAGAAACCGTAAGTAGAAATAAACTTTGTAAAATGTGACCCATTCATTCAACAAGCATACAGAGAGTTTCTGCGGGACACCAGTACAGAACTAGTCATTGAGGCTAGAGAGCTGAATGAACACTCATGTGATCCTGAGGGGCTAGTGGGAGGGACTGGGTACCACCAGCTCTGTGATGGGATGCCTACCCACTCCAGCAAACCCATCTTCCAGCCCTGCCTGACACCTCAAGCCTGCCATGTCCATGGTGTCTCTGGGTGATGGGGCCACGCCCTGCTTCTAGAACACAGCTCTTTCCCACCACCCCTTACGCCCATCTGGGTAACTTCTACTTCTCCTTTCACCCTCAGCGAAGCGTCACTTCTTCGGGGAAGCCATTCCAACCCCTGACAGCCATCATGAAAGGCTGAATCACAAGTGCCATCTGAGTGGTCCTGTGCCCCTCCTGCCTGGCTCTGCTCCAGCCTTCAGTGCACTCCAGGTGCTGGTTGGCTTGTCTGCTGCCTCCTCCTGGGCTGAGTCCTTTTAAGGTCGAGGCCTTGATTGGTTTGTTTCAGCACCCCTAGAGCCTAGCCCAGGACCTGGCACATACTGCTTGACGAAGGGATTGGGGGACCTAATTGAATCCTTTTAGAGAAGCAACCTGGCTCCTGAGAAGTCAAATCTCTTTCCAGCCTTTGTCTTTTCTTTCTTTCTTTCTTTTTTTTTTTTTTTGTGGGATTATCTTGAGGATTACATTATGTCTGACGTCAGGGAAAACTGTCTCCTTGGATAGTTTATGAATTCTGAAGAACTAACACATAGAAGAAACAGGCTGCAAAAACTTCACTTGACTGTGTAAATATAGAGTAATTATAGTTACTTACATCACTCCGTACCATTTTTTGCCTGATGGGGGGGCATAGTAATCATTATAAAGAGCATTAAATATGCCAAGCATACTTGCAGAAGCTGAGCTGAATTGCAAGGCTGCACTTCACTCATGACCTCTAGAGTTTCTGATCCATGCAGCCTGACTATGGTAGAGGCAACCACCTCCTGAACACCCACAGCACACCTGCCCTGGGCTAGGGGCTGTGACCCCAAACCATCCAAGACAGATCTTAATTTTTATACCTTTACAGATTTTTTAAAAAGTCAACGAGGTTATATTATTTTCACAGTTTTAGCAGATTAAATAAAACAAGGCTGAGAGAAAGGTTAACCTGCCCTGGGTCGCACTATGGTCAAGAGCAGAGCCTGGATTTCACTCTAGTTCTAGCAGATTCCAGAGCTCATTGTGCCCTGTTCCTGTGAAGGAGAGGGGTGGGGAAAGGAGGCCAGGTGGGCAGAGTGTAGCCCACAGGGCCGTCCTCAGGGGCCAGTCTGCCTGGGGACCCCTGCCCTGCCCAGTCACCCCTGGGAACACAGAACCAGAGGGCCAAGACGGGGCCCTGTGTCTGGACGGGGCTTCTGGTGACAGCCACTGCTCACCCCTTGCCCTTTTAATTCACTTCTTCCTCTGCTCAGGACTCGTCCTCATCCCTCACCTAAATAAGCAGATGGAATATTTCCCAGCAGCCCTGACAACTTCAGATGAACACAAACCCTTCTCAGCATTTCCAGGACCTTGGAAATGACACTCTGTGTCTGCACCTCGGACCCGAGGCCAGTTCCTCGGAGCAATGTAACGGGCGGGGGCCGGGGGGAGGGCGGGGCGTGGCCTGCAGACCTCACACTGACACTGCCTGTTTAGAATGAAGAATGCCTTTCTTGTTCCTGGTGAAGCCCTTGTTGAGGAGAAAGGGGAGCTGGAAACCAAAGGTGGAGGGGGGGGTCGGGGGTGGGGGGGCGCGGGTGGTGAGGAGAGGTCTGGGGGGAAGTTGGAGGCAACTGAGCCAGAGAAAGGTGCCAGCAGTGAGCTCACAGGGCAAGCCTGCAGCTGCAGCGTGCGTGTTGGAGTTGGCCACTTGCAGGGCAGGTGTGCACTCACTGCCTCCATCGCAGCCTGGAGTGTCGGCCTGTGGTTCCTGCCTCAGCCTCTGGAGTAAAGATGGTGATGGGCGAGGGCTGTGCTCCTCTGCTGTCACACCGCACAGAGAGATTGGGGCGGGGTGGGGGGCTCCTTTCCCTCCCACCACCCCACTCCGGGCAAGAATGATACCCTGGGTGCCCAGAGACAGTGTTTTGTTGGACCTCAGTCTTCCCTATAGGAAGGAAAGGGGGTATGAACACTCCCGCCTAAGACAAAAGGAAGCCAGGTCCCTAAGAGGTGCCCCGCCCCAGGTCAAGCTGTAAACTGGAGGAGAGCCAGCCAGCCGGCTCTTCTCCCTGGGAATCTGCCTCAGCCACGTGATACACAGCAGGGTGGGGCCTGAACAGCTGCACAGAGTGGGCCCTGGGGCAGGGAGGGCAACCAGGCCTGGGTCAGTGAGGCCGCCTCCCACGTGGCTTATGTTACCTCTGGGTTACTGTCACCTGCTCTCCTACCAAGGCAGTGCAGCCCACAGGTGGCAGGGCAGGGCACCTCTTGCTCAGCTGTGTTGAGTCAGCATCCTTTCCCTACCTCCAGGGAGAGTGGGGGAGGACTGGAGCCTGAGGCCATGCTGTGAAGCACTGAATTCTTCAGCAGAGATTTCCTGGGGCGGCTGGGCCAGGGCGCTCAGCCCCTGATGGAAACCCCCAGCCCTTCGGCTCCTGCTGGCATTCTAAAGGGCAGAAGCAACTAGAGTGAGGAAGCGTGGAAGCCAGCGGCTGTGGGGACATTGCAGTGGACAGCGGCCGGGTGCAGACACAGCCTGTACACTGGCCCATGTCTCAGCGTGTAGTGTGGCTTAATCCCGCTGCACTATTGTCTTCCATAGTCCACACACTGGAAAATAGATTCTTACATAAACTCATTTTTGAACTTTGACATGCACAGAGAAAAGTGCACAAGCCATGTTCATCTGGTTCGTAGAGTATTAAAAAACAAACACACCACGTAGCTATCGCCCGGATCAAGAACTAGAACATTTTCTGCATACCCCTCTGTCCTCCAGAAAGGAATCCACCATCATACCTTCGAACACTGTAGATTAGTTTTGCCAGTTTTGAACTTCATTGCTCAGTTTCTCAGTCGTGTCCGACTCTGCTTATCCCGTGGACTGCAGTGCACCAGGCCTCCTTGTCCTTCACTATCTCTGAGAGTTTGCTCAGATTCACATGCATTGAGTTGCCGACGCCATCCACCTGTATGAATGGAATCATTTGGCATCTTCTCTTCTGCGTCTTTCTTCTTTCACATTTATGTTTGTGAGAATTCATCTTTGTTGCTGCACATGGTTCTAGTTCATTCATTTTCATTACTGTAAGACTTCCTTTGCATAAATACATTGTAATTGATCCAATCTGCATTAATTCAGTCAGCATTTGGGTTGCTTCCAATTTGGTCCCAATTTGTATAAATTATTATGTTTATACATGTCTTTTGGTGCACACATTTCTTTGGAGCATATACCTGGGAGTGAAACTGCTAACTCAAAGGAAATCCCCACTTTGGTGGGTATTATCAAACAATTTTCCCAAGTGGCTGACCAGTGTGACACTCCCACAGCAGCATATGAGATTTCATATATGTATTGGAGCACCTTTTCAAATTTTGTGCCCATTACTCTTCTGGGTTTTCCATTTTTCTTGTTGACTTACCCTTCTCTCTATTCTGGGTATGAGTCCTTTGTTAGTTATCCATGTTGCTAATATCTTCTTCTACTCACTCTCTTTGGTGGTGTTTAAATGAACAGAACTTCTTTATTTCAGTGTAGTTCAGTGTATCAGTTTTTTTCTTTATGGTTAATTCTTCTTATATCCCTTTTAAGAAAACTCTGTAAAAATCATGAAGACATGTTTGTGTTAGAGTTCTCTAAGGAAATCCATAGGACATATATATTTATATTTGCACTTATATTTGTACGTATGTAAAAGAAGATTTGTTATGAGGGATTGGCTCATTTGATTATGTAGCCTGAGAAGTCCCATGACCTGCTGTCTGTAAGCTGGAGATCAGAAAGGCTGGTGGTAGAATTTAGTGGAGTCTGATGGGAGATGGGGAAACAATGTCAGACTTTATTTTGGGGGGCTCCAAAATCACTGCAGATGGTGATTGCAGCCATGAAATTAAAAGACGCTTACTCCTTGGAAGAAAAGTTATGACCAACCTAGATAGCATATTCAAAAGCAGAGACATTACTTTGCCAACAAAGGTCCATCTAGTCAAGGCTATGGTTTTTCCAGTGGTCATGTATGGATGTGAGAGTTGGACTGTGAAGAAAGCTGAGCGCCGAAGAATTGATGCTTTGGAACTGTGGTGTTGGAGAAGACTCTTGAGAGTCCTTTGGACTGCAAGGAGATCCAACCAGTCCATTCTAAAGGAGATCAGTCCTGGGTGTGCATTGGAAGGACTGATGCTAAAGCTGAAACTCCAGTATTTTGGCCACCTCATGAGAAGAGTTGACTCATTGGAAAAGACCCTGATGCTGGGAGGGATTGGGGGCAGGAGGAGTAGGGGACAACAGAGGATGAGATGGCTGGATGGCATCGCCGACTCAATGGACATGAGTTTGAGTGAACTCCGAGAGTTGGTGATGGACAGGGAGGCCTGGCGTGCGATTCATGGGGTCGCAAAGACTTGGACACGACTGAGCGGCTGAACTGAACTGAACTGAACTGAAGGCCTGAGAACCAGGAATGTCAGTGGTAAATCACAGTCTGCAGACAGGAGTAGATGAGATGGTGAGCAGTGAGAGGAACGAACTCACTTTGCACACTTTTGTTCTATTCAGGCCTCCCACACTGGGGAGGGCAATCCACTTTATCCAGTTCTGCTCACAGACAACCAGAAACACACCCTCACAGACACACGTGGAATAATGTTTCATCTGGGCTCTCTGTGGTCTGTCTGGTTGACACATGCAATTAACCATCTAAATGTTCTTATATTATCTTCTAGAAGCTCTATTGTTTTACTTTTTCTATTTTATACCCATAATCTATTCAAAATTGAGTTTTGAATATGGAACAGCAAGTTTCTTTTGTTTCCATATGGGCATCTAATCAACCCAGCAGCATTCCCACTGCTCTCCAGGGTCACCTTCATCAAATGGAGGGTCCCTATCCACACAGGTCTGTGTCTGCACTCTGTTCTGTTCCACTGATCCACAGGTCTCTTCCTGTACCAATACCACACTGTCTTAATCATTGTACCTTTGTTAAAAGTCTCGATATTCAGTAGAGTTAGACTTTCCACCTTGCTCCTCCTCGGTTAAGAGCACTGAGGCTATTCTTGGCCTTTCCGTTGCCATGTAAATTATAGAATCAGATTTTCAGTTGCCACACATATGCACACACACTTGCTGAGATTTATTTTGAGATTGCTTTGGATCTATAAATCAATCTGAAGAAAAAATGAACCCTTTTATGATTGTCTTATTCTCCATGGTATATCCCACTCTTTACTTCAGTTCATTTCAGTTCAGTCATTCAGTCATGTCTGACTCCCCGTGACCCCATGAATCACAGCACGCCAGGCCTCCCTGTCCATCACCAACTTCCGGAGTTCACTCAGACTTACGTCCATCGAGTCAGTGATGCCATCCAGCCATCTCATCTTCTGTCGTCCCCTTTTTTCCTGTTCCCAATCCCTCCCAGCATCAGAGTCTTTTCCAATGAGTCAACTCTTCGCAAGAGGTGGCCAAAGTATTGGAGTTTCAGCTTTAGCATCATTCCTTCCAAAGAACACCCAGGACTGATCTCCTTTAGAATGGACTGGTTGGACCTCCTTGCAGTCCAAAGGACTCTCAAGAGTATTCTCCAGCACCACAGTTCAAAAGCATCAATTCTTCGGCGCTCAGCTTTCTTCACAGTCCAACTCTCACATCCATACATGACCACAGGAAAAACCATAGCCTTGACTAGATGGACCTTTGTTGGCAAAGTAATGTCTCTGCTTTTGAATATGCTATCTAGGTTGGTCATAACTTCCCTTCCAAGGAGTAAGTGTCTTTTAATCTCATGGCTGCAGTCACCATCTGCAGTGATTTTGGAGCCCAAAAAAATAACGTCTGACACTGTTTCCACTGTTTCCCCATCTATTTGCCATGAAATGATGGGACCAGATGCCATGATCTTAGTTTTCTGAATGTTGAGCTTTAAGCCAACTTTTTCACTCTCCTCTTTCACCTTCATCAAGAGGCTTTTTAGTTCCTCTTCACTTTCTGCCATAAGGGTGGTGTCATCTGCATATCTGAGGTTATTAGGTCTTCTTTAATTTTCCTCAGTAATTTTTTATAAACTTTTATACAGTAGTCTTCTTGATTGTCTCTCATTAGATTTATTCCTAGGTATTTAGTATTTGTGATACTATTTAAAATTTAAAATACTATTTAAAATTTATACATGTCCTTTTCTGTTTGTTGCTGAGGTATGAAAAGACAGTTCATTTTTATTGACCCTGTATCCAGTGACCTTGCCAAATTTGTTTATTCAAACCATTCATTTATAGATTCTTTCTGGTTTTTTCTGTGCCCAGTCTTTTTTCTTTCCAGTATCAGACCATTTGTTTCTTTTTCTTGCCTTATGGTGCTCAGTTCAATTCAGTTCAGTCGCTCAGTCGTGTCCGACTCTTTGCAAGCCCATGAATCGCAGCACGCCAGGCCTCCCTGTCCATCACCAACTCCCGGAGTTCACTCAAACTCAAGTGCATCGAGTCGGTGATGCCATCCAGCCATCTCATCCTCTGTCGTCCCCTTCTCCTCCTGCCCCCAATCCCTGCCAGCATCAGGTCTTTTCCAGTGAGTCACCTCTTTGCGTGAGGGGGCCAAATTGCTGCACATGTTTAATAGACATGATGATAGCAGGTGTCCATGTCTTGTTCCTGATCTCAGAGAAAAGAGTTTTTATCACAAACTCACTTTTAAATTACAAAAACTTATGCTAAAATTCCCTTTGGTATACATTTGATTTTACTTTTCCCCAATTCAGGACTACTTTTGAGTTTGAAATGCGGCAGTGGCAGTCTGTATGCCACTGCTGTTGTTCAGTTGCCAAGTCTTGTCCAACTCTTAGGAACCCCATGGATTGCAGCACACCAGGCTTCCTTGTCTTCCACTGTCTCCCAGAGTTTGCTCAAGTTCATGTCCATTGAGTTGGTGATGCTATCTAACCATCTCATCCTCTGTATGCTAGGAGGTAGGCAGACGGGATTTATCACAAGACTGTAACCCTTTATTTTAACCTTGTGAGACACATTCTGCCCTGTCTGTTGTACAGAAGGATCACATGGCTGATAGAGCTGAGCAGGGATTCTAACAGGTGGTGTTGGACCCAAAGCCCAGGCTCTTCTTCTTACCCTGGGACTTTCTGGTAGAATATTGAATGTGTAGCCCTCAAGTTCACAAAATAACCACTTGTCCTAGATCTCCAAGAGAAGAGTTGTTAAGCTCCCTCACAGGCCATCTTTTCCTTTTCCCTCCCCACATCTCCTCCACCCCTGTCGTCTGCACATCCCACTTTCTCTCGTTTCCCTTGTCATGGATGCAAACTGGGGCAGCCACAGTGTCGTGCTGAAAGGAGCCCTCTCTACCTGCCTGTGCCCCTGAAGGGCCATACCTGCAGCCCTCCCCAGCCCCCTGGCTGAGCCACCCACCATGCCAGGTGCAAAGCCTTCCCTGGCCTCTGCTCCCGTGTGACCTTTTGTCTGATGCCAAGGAGGTGTGGGCGGTGAGGACTGAGGGCTTTCCTTCGGGTCAGGCTGCTTGGGTTGCTGGTAGAACTTTGGATCTTTAAGCCACCAGCTGTCCCAGTTTGAGGATTATGACCTGTGCAGACGCACAGAATCTTTATTTGCTGAAATGTGGGAAGAGGAAGGAGGAGTGCAAGGAGACTAGAGACCCAAACCCAAACAGGCCCTGGGGCTGGCAGGGGCTCCCAGGGCCCAGCCTGGCTGAGAATGTCCGTTCCTGTAGCCAGATAACTACCCAAGGATGACCCCAGACAGAGAATTCTAGGCCACCAGGAACTCTTGACACTAAGTACTTTGAAACTCTCAAAGACCTTATAAGAGAGAGTTCCCTTGGCTGACTTTACACAGGGCTACATTAAGCAAACAGCTCTTTTTCCCGTGTTAAATTTCCTTTGTACAACGTCCCCGTTCCCGTTCCACCTCTTTCTGTGACGGGCTGCCCTTCTGTCTACTCTAGGAGCCTCGGGGCTGCAGCCATCCGGTGTGACTTGAAGCTCTTCAGTTGTTTTCTTCCAAATGCCTTTTGAGCATATGGTGACATGACTGAAATAAGCATTTTTGTTTTCTCTGTACCTCTCTCCATCTGCCATATATATACGTTTTTCCAAAATTTCTGGCACAATCTATGTCTCTTCTGCCTCTCGGGGTGTTTGTCCATCCACAGATTCCCATTCTAGAGGAAAGACTGCTCTTTGGCTCCCCACAAGGCTAACCTTTCTAAATTGATGGCTCAGCCAGTTAGTTTTTAAACCCAATGAGGCCTGCCCCTATCCAAGACTTCAAGGAGTTCTAGAAGCTGATAGTGTTCAGGCCCGGCCCCTGCTTGATGAGCAGGCCCACTCCATTCTGGCACGGGCTGCCAGTGTGCCGCACCAGCCTCCAGGACACCTTCAGGTACTTAAGTAGCAAACGCCCCTGCAGTCAACACCCCTCTCAGGGAACTGGAAGCCGGAGCCCAGGCCCAGGCTGCAGGGCCTGCAGTGCTCTGAGGGAGGTTAGCCCAGACAAGAAACGGGCCACGGGACTGTGTGCTGGCTCTGAGCCTGGAGGAGGTGCCCGTGGCTGTCACCTCCTGCAGCTGCCTGGCAGGTAACCAGAACGTGCTTGGCTCTCTCCGCGTTTGGCTGCGCTTTCTGTGGGGAAGTGTTTCTGATCTGTCTTCACTCCCACTCCCCACCTCTCCCCTGGGCCACTGTGGCTTTTTCTTGGTGGATGGGCAGGAAGCCTCCAGAGCCTGAGGGAGTTGCTGTGCTTGATGACAAAGGCCATCAATGGATATAAATCACTGAGATATAAATCACTTTATTTATTGGAGAGGAATTGAACACAGTTTACTCTCCCCTCTGGGCTTCCCTGATAGCTCAGTTGGTAAAGAATCAACCTGCAATCCAAGAGGCCCCGGTTCGATTCCTGGGTTGGGAAGATCCCCTGGAGAAGGGAAAGGCTACCCACTCCAGTATTCTAACCTGGAGAATTCCATGGACTCTGTAGTCCATGGGGTCGCAAAGAGGTGGACATGCCTGAGCGACTTTCACTTTCACTCTCCCCTCTGAGCATACTTCTCCAGTGGCGGACACCCAAGTGGACAAGGGCCTCACAGAGTGACCAGACCAAGTTCCCAGCCCATGCCCACTGAGTCAGGTAAAAAGCACATGGCCAACTTATGCAGTTACTCTGAAAACCCAACCCAGCAAAGCCTAGCTGAGATGCAAGACACACAGCACTCTGCTGACCACAAGCTGCCCGGGCCAGCCCCATGTGACCCCATGACCCAGGGACATGCTGGGGACTGCAGGCTCCAGGTCGGCATGGCAGAGGGCGTTTCCTGAGGTTGAGGACCTCCCTGTCATCACCCTGGACCTGACGGGCTGTGGGGAGCGCTCAGAAGCAGAGCCCACAAAGGCAGTGCCACTGCTCTCCAGGCCCTGGGGGCCCGGCTCTCCCCCCAGCTTCCTTACCCGACGCTTCTCACTGGGTGTCTCACTCAGTGGTGGGCCAGCCACGATCCTTCTCTGGACACCTTCATGTTTGAACTCCCTGGAACCTTCCAGAAGGAATTGCTCTCATTTTAATTTATAAATCTGTTGTTTGCTTTAACAGTGTCAGTTGGACATCATGTATCCCTTTTAGTAATTTAGGATTCTTCACACTGTGTATATGGTGATACCAAAGCACTTTTCTTGGGCTCTGCCGCGCCACGAGGCTTCGCCTCTACACTAAGTACCCCCACAGGGCCTTGTGCTTTCATTTGACTTTATCGAGACTCTGCCCCAGCTGCTCTTGTATCCACCTCGACAGCCCCAGAACCTTATCACTTCCCCACCACTGTCCAGAGGAAACCAGTAGTACCTCTCAGCCTGGTTGTGAGCATGAGGCCCAGTAAGGGAATGGAATTAGCTGGGAAGCCAGGTCTAGTAGTCATAATTGTTGATGGAGAAGAGGAAAGGGTCTGAGTGAGGAACCAAGGAGGGACTTGCCTGCGAGTCACACTTGACGCCTGGCTCCAGCACCTGTCTTGGCCACCACAGGCTTTGTTAGCTGTTTCTTGCTTCTGCCCCGTGTATCAGATACTCAGAATTGCGTATGTGGTTGAGTTTTAGATCAGTGAGTTGGTGTTGTACTTTTTAAATCAACTGGAATTAAATCATTTAATGCATTTGTCATGTTGAGAAATTCTTCCTTAGTTCTAACAGCCCTCCAGTTTCAACTCAATCTCTTTCTTCTTGTTAGTCTTCAGTGCAAATGAAAGACCAGTTAGCTGGTCGCCATCTTTTTGTGTCATAAATATTCTAGGAAACCATCAGTGTTCTGTTCTTGAAGCTGAAGGAACCCTTTACTCCTTTAGGCTTTTTTCCTGTTGTATTTTCCAACTGTTAGATTCATCAAACCTAACTTGTATGTTTCTGCGTAATCATTTGCCTCAGAAACACCAGCACTTTGCTGTGTGCCCCGTGAGGCAGGCTGCACCTGAGGCTTCGTGGCCCTTGCCTCCTTGTAACAGAATGGAGGTGGTTTTGAGGGTAGAATGTGGAGGAATGAGTGTGAAACCACCTTCCTAAGATCCTCTGAGGGATCCGTTGCCCAAAGTGCTGGGAACACCGCTGTGGGAATTCAGTAAATAAAAGCCAACGCAAAGAGCCAGTTCATGACTAAGAAAAGTCTTACAGGGGCATGGGAGGGGGTGGAGGGGAGTGAGTATGTGTCCATCTCCCACTCCCTGGGCCCAAGGGTGAGGACGGTCTCTCTGTCCCAGCCCCCCACACAATTGCTAGCGCCCACAGGGGCCCAGCAAGTGCTGAATGCTTGTTTCCAGGGAGCAGGCTGCATTTGTTCTTTCCCCCTTCATGTTGTGTGTTTCCGCATTCTTCAGTATTCTAACGACACCAGACTCTTGTCACCTTAAGGTTTTCATATATAATAATTACTAGTATTTATGGAATACTTAACATGCCGGACCCTGAGATAAGACCTTTACCATCACCCCATGGTGTGGGAAGTGAAGGTGAGGAAGTTTAGCTGTCAGGCTACGCAGGCCATGTGTGGTGGACCCCCCACCTCCCTCTTGACTTTAACAAGCAAGAGCACTAGGAGGTTGCTGCTGCCCTCTATGCTTTGTTCCAAAGCGAAGCTGCCCATCCACGGGGAGAAGCCTGCCTTCCTGCATGTCCTTCCCATCCAGGCCATACCAGGTCCTCACAGAGGGCTGAGGTCAGCGCTGGTCAGAGCCCCGAAAAGACTGAGCTCGTGCCAGGGGACCACAGGATTCTTTAAGAAGCCGTTATACATTTAGAATCATGTTATATGCAGAATGGATCATTTCCCACTGCCAGACTTAAAAAGTGACCCCTGGAAATTCCTCAGCAAGGGGAGGAGGTCTGCCCATGTGCCTTGTGGGCAAAGCATTTGCTGGGTGTTTCCTGGATCAGATCTAGACACCTTTCCTTTGTCTAGCAAACTATCGGACCCCTGCTAGTGCCAGCTACTGTGCTTCCCCAAAGCACACAGCCCACTGAGGCAGACACACGTGGAAGACAGCATTCACAGGTGGTGACAAAGGCCGTGGTGGAGGTGAGCGCACAGGCTCTGTGTGAGGTCAGCAGTGGACACTTCCCTGAGCTATGTGCTGCCTATAAGGATGTTGTGGTGAAGTCAGCAGCCAAGCCTTTGTGTTGCTGCAAAATCACCAGTGGGCAGTGATTCTGCAACACTCAAACGTGATGTTGGGGGAACTGAACTTGAGTTTCCCAGGGATTTGCTGGGAAGTGGACTGGCATAGACACCACTGGGCAGGGAGTGTGGTCCCTCTCCACAGTGGCTGTGGAAGGTCGGCCACAGCCAGGGGACCACACAGGGCCCTGCAGGGCACTGGGCAACTATGGGGGCAGCTGGGCTGAGGCCAGAGAGCCCTGGGTGCTGTGGCCTCTGCCTGCAGGAACAGTTCTCACCCTGAGGGAGGCCCGGATGGAATGGGCTGGTCGTCCTAGTCCTGATGGCTGCCCAGGCCTAGCCTGAGCCACCTGTGAGAAGCTCCCAGAGGGCATTGCGGATGCAGAAATCTGGTCAGCTTCCCAGTTACCTAGAGGCCTCTTTTAGAGTATTGCTAGGTCCTGGAAAAGCAGGACTCTCTGCATCCTGGGCTGTCCTAACAGATAGACTTGGCCTGCAGAGTGGTAGTTCGAGAAAGCAGAACCACGGGCTCCAGGCTGGCTTTAACATCCACTGGCCTAGACCCCGTCAATCCAGCTCACCTGGAGGAATAAAGGCCTAATCCAGGCTGTTTAGGCCTTAGCTCTAAGATGGCATTGAGGTTAGCCCCTGGAAAGGACCGAAGTCTTCATACAGCCTGTATCTGAGAGCTTCCCTCAGCCCAGGGGGAAGGGTAGGGTAGAGTGGGGCTGAAAAGAAGCAGACTTCTTGCTCACCACCCCCACCAGTGCACCAGTGTACACAGCCTGTGTGTGTGTGTGTGTGTGTGTGTGTCTGTGTGTGTGTGTCTCTCTCTAGGCGGGGACATGATGGTGTTGGGGAAGCCCAGAGACCCTGGATGGGAACAAATCCACTTGACCACTCTGAACCCAGTTCATGAAACTATAGGTCAATATTTGAAGAGCCACATAATTAATAAGAGCTCTGCCAGACTCAACACACCGCATCCCAGTGGGAGATAAGACAAGTGTTAGTTCAACAGAAACAGCCCAATAGGAGAGAGATTCTTTTTTTTTTTTTTTTTTTTTGTAATATGTTAGGTTTCATATTTAGAGTGAGGTGGTCTGCTCTGGACAAGAGTGTTCATCTATCAGGTGACCAGCAAATGAGCCCCAGCCACACTGACACCCTGTGTTGGATCTAAATGATGACTCTCTACAGGCAAGGAAGAACTGCATTAAAGCAGATTCAGCAGGTCCCATCAGGCTGGCAGAATCTGACATAGTTTCTGTTTTGTTCCCGTGCCTGCCTTCCAGCAGGGAAAAGCTGAGGGAAGCTACAGGAACCCCACTCCTAGGCCCTTCTCCTGAGGGGGATGCTGCTTCCACTCCCTCCCCCTCAAAGCAGGCCTCCTTCCCTCTTTTCCCTGGAGCACCAAGCAGATCCTGTCTCAGAGGTACCTGGTTCGTTCCCCAGACAGGCATTTGACTAAGCCAGGTTGAACAGCGTCTATGTGTGCCCCCTTGGCCTTGAGATACAGAAATGGGCAAGGCCTGGTCTCCAGACAGGAAAACTGGCCTCAGAAGAGACAGTCTCAATCAAGTGATGAGTTCTGGGGCTAGAATCAGCTGAGAGGACCATGGGCTGAGAAGAGTGATGCCTGAACCGAGCCTTGAAAACTCAACCATGATGCGTGGAGGTGGACTAGGGCGTGGTAGGCGGAGGGAGCAGCCTGGAAACCCCAGGGTGGGGTCCTAAGAAGTGTGAGTGCGCATCACCCAAGAGGAAGCCTAAAGAGAGTGCCGGTTTCCTCCTGGCGGCTGGGGGAGCTGGACTGAGGCCAGCTGCAGGTCAGTGAGAAGTGCAGGGGCCAAGGGAGCTACAGCCTTTGAAGCTAGACGCCAGCCCACCCTCAGCTCAGCCCCTCTGAGGGCCCTTTACACAGTCAGGGGCGGGGCAGTTCTGACGGTATGGAACTCCCCAGAGGAAACAAAAAAAGTACCTGAATTCTTTGCCCAGCTCAGAGTTCAGTGAGGAAACACCCTCTTGGGGCAGACTTAGAAAGGCTTGTGCGAGGCTTGTCGAGGTGTCTCAGCGGCTCCCAGGGCAGGCTTCCAGACCAGACTGTCTAAGGGTCAAGGTGGCCACAGCCCTGTGGACAACTCTCCCTGGCGTTCTGGCCCACTGGGCCAGCAGGTTTCCACAGGTGGAACAGGAGCAGTGTTTGCCAAAAAGAGGACCACAGGTGAAAGAGGCAGAAGGTTCGAGTCTTTAGCCAGTGATAGGAGAACTAGAGCAGTAGAAGCAAATATGCTCAGCACCGCATTCATCCCAGAGGCAGCACCAGGAAGCTGGAGCCCCAAAGGCAGACGAGGGGAAGCGTTCATGTGGGGAGGTGTGGCGTGGGGGAAGTCCTGTTCCTGTCCTCTTTGGCCCGCTGAGCAGGAGACAGGCAGAGGTAAAGCATGGGCTAAAGATAAGACCTCCAAGGTTACAGAAATGTCTCAGCCCAGCCGAGCCCCGAGGCAGGCTTGCGTGTTTGCTGGCGCAGCATGGCCGGCCTCCAACATGGGGGCCAGGAGCCTCAGGGAGACGTTCTGTCTCTCTGAGGTTGCTGGGGAGCTGGCGAGCCAGGTGGAGATGAATGACGATGGCTCCACAGCCGCTGCGACCCTTGCTGAAGGCCAGAGGTGCCCTTGACAGGAAGGAAAGACGGCAGTGGTAGTGACGCAGCATACCGCCCCAGGTGGCTGTCCCCTCGGGGGCCACCGTGGCCTCAGGGCAGGCCCTGTGCTCACCCCGCACTGTCAGCAGAGCCCTGGGTCGGGCACTGCTCAGGAAACCCTGCTGCCCAATCCTTAGAAAGCTTAAGGCAGCAACACGGGGCCACCTGAGGAAAAGCAGTGGGCAGGGCACCTGGCGTCCTTGGTTGGCGAGCACAGGGAGTGGTGGTCACGTGACCTCTCGGAGCCTCCCTCGCTCATGTGAACAATGAAGGGTCTAAGACTCACTGTGAAACTTGAAAGGGCCAGCAGTGGAACTGCCCAGAGGCATCTCTGCTCACACCTGCAAGACTCAGGCCAGGCCCCCACCCCACAGTTGGGTGGACAGTGGCTGCACCTCCAGCCTGTCCCCTCTTCTGTGAAATGGAGATCTCAGAATCCCTTCTCTCTCCCTGTCCCTCAACTGTAACGAGGGTCATGTGGCTATCACACGTACAGACAATGTAAGTTCAGTTCAGTTCAGTTGCTCAGTCCTGTCCTACTCTTTGCAACCCCATGGACTGTAGCACGCCAGGCTTCCCTGTCCATCACCAACTCCCAGAGTTTACTCAAACTCATGTCCATTGAGTTGATGATGCCATCCAACCATCTCATCCTCTGTTGTCCCCTTCTCCTCCTGCCTTCAGTCTTTCCCAGCATCAGGGTCTTCTCTAATGAGTCAGCTTTTCGCATCAGGTGGCCAAAGTATTGGAGCTTCAGCTTCAACATCAGTCCTTCCAATGAATATTCAGGGTTGATTTCCTTTAGGATTGACTGGTTTGATCTCCTTGCAGTCCAAGGGACTCTCAAGAGTCTTCTCCAACACCACAGTTCAAAAGCATCAATTCTTCGGTGCTCAGCTTTCTTTATGGTCCAACTCTCACATCCATACATGACTACTGGAAAAACCATAGCTTTGACTAGATGACCTTTGTCAGTAAAGTGATGTCTGTGCTTTTTAACACGCTGTATAGGTTTGTCATAGTTTTACATCCAAGGAGCAAGCATCTTTTAATTTCAAGGCTGCAGTCACCATCTGCAGTGATTTGGGAGCCTAAGAAAATAGTCTGTCGCTATTTCCATTGCTTTCCCATCTGTTTGCCATGAAGTGATGGGACCAGATGTCATGATCTTAGTTTTTTGTACGTTGAATGAACCACTAGACCATTCAGGCATGACCTAAATCAAATCCCTTAACGATTATACCGTGGAAGTGACAAATAGATTCAAGGGCTTAGATCTGATAAGAGTACCTAAGAAACTATGGATGGAGGTTTGTAACATTGTACAGGAGGTAGTGATCAAACACTGTGAAGCACCATAGAAACGTAAGGGATTGGTCTTGCATAGGCAAGGCAAAAAACTGCAGATAAAAAACATACTTAGTGAGTGCCTACTGTGTGCCCAACACTGTTCCAGGCCCTGGGACTCAAGGCAAATGGAACTGGCTGAGCTGGCCAGAATGAGGCCAGAGTGGGACAGATGACAGTGGGACAGCAGGAAGGGGGCCTGGCCAGTAAAGGTGCAGGTGAGTGGAGACCTGGGGGAGCAGAAGCCAGCACAGGGCCACGGAGGGAGAGAGTAGGGTTTGTGTCAGCTAGGAGCTGAGGGGCGGCATCAAGGAGGCATCTGACAACACAATTCTTGGTTGCTCTCTGGGCCAGACTGAGCAGAGGCTGTGGAGCATGGAGACCTTCACTGGGCCCACAGCCCTGCCCCTGCCCCGGCATTGAAGACTTGTGGCCCTGGCTCCACAGGTCTGCCTTGGGTTCAGGGTGAAAAAGAAGGACTGATGTTTTCCCAAAAGATTTGACAAGAAACGCTGTCTTCAAAGAAGCTGATCCCACCCACCTGCTTGGCTAAAACTGTAGTTCACTCTTGGGCCTTGTTCCCAAACAAAGCCAAAAAGGGCACGTCAGGGTTATGAGGAACCCCACGGGGGCCTTTGCAGGGACCAGAACCCCGGCCCATCCTGCCCAGGCAGTCTCCCCAGGTGGTTTTATACCAGATCTGCCTGCCAGTGTGCATTCCTTCTGCTCCTTCCACCTGTCCGTCTCTTCCCAGTGGCCTCAGCACTGGTACCCACAGGAGGTCACTGTGTCGGGGCTCAGGCCCCACCCCTCCTCCTGCTGCTGCAGCGGGGCAAAGCAGCAGCCTGTGCAGAGCTCACTGCACCCTCCACCGCCCCCACAGCACTGCAAGCCCAGATTGCCTGTGTGCCCTGGGCAGCCGCACCCCCCACACACAGAAGAAGGCTGGTCACCCGACAGAAATCCAGAATCCCACAGGGCTCGCTGGCAGCGGAGCTGATGTCCTGGGACCAGGGGGAGGAGAACGTGGAGACTCAGGTTCCTTCTTTATGGCAGAGGAGCCACTACTTACCAAAAGA
Source organism: Bos mutus (assembly GCF_027580195.1). Classification (NCBI taxonomy): domain Eukaryota; kingdom Metazoa; phylum Chordata; class Mammalia; order Artiodactyla; family Bovidae; genus Bos; species Bos mutus. Next base: position 15,894,230 of record NC_091618.1, on the reverse strand, counting down.
CTCGAATTCACAATCTGCCGTTCCAGAAAATCCTTTTCACCTGGACACATTACCCTTTCCTGCCAGTTGCATCAAGTAGGCCTGGCAGCCCCTCTCATCAAGTTGGGGCTGAGGACAGTCTTCAGAGTCAAAAAGGCTAGTGTCCTGACCACGGTCCTGCCACACCCTCGCTCTATAATCTACATGGTAAAAAAAACATCACCTTGCCGACAAAGGTCCATATAGTCAAAGCTATGATTTTTCTAGTAGTCATGTACAGATATGAGAGTTGGACCCTAAAGAAGACTGAGCACTGAAGAACTGATGCTTTCAAATTGCGATGCTGGAAAAGACTCTTGAGAGTCCCTTGGACAGCAAGGAGATCAAACCAGTCACTGCTGAAGGAAATCAACTCTGAAGATTCATTAGAAGGACTGATGCTTAAGCTCTAGTACTTTGGCCACCTGATGTGAAGAGCCAACTCATTGGAAAAGACCCTGATGCTGGGAAAGATTGAAGGCAGGAGGAGAAGGGAACGACAGAGGATGAGATGGTTGGATGGCATCGTCAACACAATGAACATGAGTTTGAGCAAACTCTGGGATATGGTGAAGGACAGAGAAGCCTGGCGTGCTGCAGTCCATGGGGTCGCAAAGAGTTGGACATGACTTAGGGATGAAACAACAACAGTCTCCATGGTCACCACACTTGACCTTTCAGACACTCGGTTTCCCTCTGTGCAGACTGGGGCTGACATCCCACTTTCCAAGCAAGGTTTGTGAGGATCTGATGAAATCATGTGTCCAGCCTAAGCCTAGCAGTTGTTCTTATTTCCTTGCAGCCTTTAGTGGTCGTGTGGCTGGGGTGGTGGCCCTGCCCAAGGGGAGCTGGCTGACTGGAAAGTGAGCACAGCACGCTCTTAACTTGCAAAAGCAAAGGAGCTTGAGTTCCCAGGGACATGTGTCCTGTCTTCTCTCATCTAGCTGCCTTTTGTAGTATGTGTGAGAAAGACCTGTATGTTCCAGAACACCCCATCTCCCATGTATTTCTGTACCCAAAGCCTAATTTCTAAATCATAGTTGAGCCCTCCCAGGATCAGTGATGACCCAGTCGGCTCTGACTGCGCTTGTCCAAATTCTGTCCATTATCCAAGGCTGACCAAGCAGCCCCCTCTGTTGGGCTGGGGCATTAAAGGGGCCCCAACCAGGGGGTCCAAGCCAGGCAGATAAGCCATTGCAGGGGGCACCTCGGTGGCCCCCAGAGGTGGCTGGGCTTCTGTGTGGCTTCGCCCTTTCTCCTCTGGTCAGCGGCTCTAATTCTAGTTGGATAGCCACTGCAAGTGGAGGAAGACATGTGTGTCATCAAAAGGCAGAGCGAGCAAGCCCTAATTAAGCCCTAATTACTAGCTCTTCGTGGCGGCACAGCACAAACTGCCTCCTAGTTCTGCTTTGGGGCAATTTTTCGCCTCTAGTGCAGCCCAGGGCACTGGCCTGCCAGTGCCTCCCAGAGCTGAGCCCTGGGCCTAGAGAAGGGAACGAGGCTTCTCTAGCTTCTTTGCGCTGACAAAGGGCTTTCTGCCTGTCAGCCCAGCTCCAGGCAAGTCCCCTCCCGACTCCCTACCGCAGCCACTGGGCCTCCCTTTTGGCAGGACCCGACACTCGAGGCTCAAGGGCCCTGATGAACTCCCAGCCTCTGGAGACTTCTCTCAGAGCTAGAAAAAACAAGCAGCTGAAACGTGCCTCCTCACTGCAGCTGGGCCTCGCCCGCTGAACCTATAGGAAGGCCCTGGAGGGGATCCAGCCTCCCCCGAAGAGGAAATCTGGCTCCGGCCTCACCCGCAGGGCCTGTTATGTCTGGCTCCAGAGGCCTTCTCCTCTGGGGTTTTCCATGCCTGTGAACCCGGCCCCATTCATTTCCCTGTGGTTTCATGGGAATGTCCAAAATGCTCAGCAGGTTGCAGCGAGCCCAGGAGGAGAAGGGTCAGCGAGAGGCCCGGCCGCGGCCGAAGCACCCTCCACTCAGAGGCCTGCAGCGGGGATCCAGGCCTGCTGTGGGTGGGCAACCACCTGTCAATCAGCTGAGTTTTCCTCTGGTGCGATCCGCCCCCAGCCACCCACCCACCACCCAGGCGACTCTGCCTGTGGTTCCCTTTCTCCAGGCCTCCCCTTTCCAGCTCTCCGGGGTATGAGTTCCCTGAGTTCCCCCCACTGCCACCCTCCCATCCCATCCCTAGCAGCTCCCACTGTTGCGTTATTTAGCCACTGACTCTCCACCTCACCCGGGCCAGGCCCTTGCGTTTTCCACCTCACTGCACTCGGTTAGGGGCCGCAGGGAGAGCCCCCCGACCCCCTCCAGAGCTGCTCAACCTCAGAGAAGGGGCCATGCTCGGGTGCACAGCTCTTACGAGAGGCCCAGCGGCTGCCTCCGCGGCCCACGTGAAGCCCAGGGGCTCCCAGCCCCACAGAGAGGATGTGCCCAAGTGGAGAAAATGTATAGTCTTCAGAAGAAATGAATTGAAAACTGGCTGGGAGCAATTCTTATCCAATTTCCAAGTTAGCAGTTTTCACCAAGAGCTAATTGAAACTGCTCTCTGTAAGTGGCCCGATTTCCATCTGCATGAGGCTCCCGCAGAGTGTCTGCGACAAGGGCCCTGGTGGCTCAGGGCAGAAGCAAAGTAGAGCTGTGCTCGTTGCCCCGAGTTGCTCTTGAGCTTTGAAAATGGATGCACTTTCAGGTTTGGGCAGCGGCCACGCCACTGTGCCCTGGCTGCCTGGCTCCCCAGTCATTTCCAAAGCCGCTTTCTGAGTGTTCTGGGTAGGGAAGGGGTGGGCTGAGTTCCTCACCTGGTTAGCCTGGTAAAAATGTATCTGGAAACGGAACATCCTAGGAGGCCCAGCCACTCTCGCCAGGCAGGGTTCCTTGGATGGGCGCAGAGGAGTGCGGGGCCCAGGGGCCTGCCTGCAGGTCGGCACAGTGCCCAGGCTGAGACCCCACTGCCAGTGCCAGCCTCGGCCATTGTCTCTGGGAGTTCTGTGGGAGCGCAGAGTAGCCCACCCAGCGTGCCCAGCCCCGCTCTGACCTCAGTCTGGACCACGGCTGCCTTTTCCATGGTGCAGAAGACAGCAATCCCCACCCCGGGTCAGCCCATGGAGGGTGCCCTGTCCGTCGTCCCTTTTCAGGGGGCAACCCACTCCAGTATTCTTGCCTGGAGAATCCCATAGACAGAGGAGCCTGGTGGGCTGCAGTCCATGGGATCACAAAGAGTTGGACACGTCTGAGCGACTGTCACTTCACTCTCTGTTGACCCAGATGGGTATGGACCCTACTCTTCTCTCCTGCACCCAGTAGCCTTGAAACAATTTTAGGGACAGCGCCTTGGGCGAAGCTGCAAGGTTATTCAGTGCTCCTCACACAGGATCTCCCCCCGGGTCCTACCATCTTTTGGAAGCTTAAAGCAACAACTGGAAAAAATTACACAAGCCCTTCACAACATTTCTGCAAACTAACTCTTGCCTGTCTCACCCACACACATGCTGAGAGGAGTCCGCACGTGACCTCCCTCGCCCTTCAGTCTTTGGTTTTCTGAGCCTACGTCCCCAGCCTCACGGCCATGGCTGGCTGCTCCTTGCCAAGTCCAGGGCTCTCTCTCTCTTGCCTCTTCTTCCCTGGCATGAGGTCTGCACAGCGGACGCTTGCCCACCTGCACCTTGCTCCCTGCTTTCACGCCCCTCGGACCTCCTCACCCCCCTCTGTGCCCCTGCCCCCTCCGCCCTCTGTGCCCATGACCAGCTCACTCCCGGGGCCTCACCTGCATGCAGCTCTGAATGTGGGCCTGCCCTGTCCTCCTCTGTCTCTGCTGCTGCCTGCAAGCCTCAGCCCCTCCGCTTCCGCCTGACTGCCCGGGCCTCTGCTCCTTGCACCCCAGGGCCATGTGTGCTCCTTCCTGACCGTCCTCATCCAGCATCTCCCCCAGCTCCCCCGTGCGCCCCCATCCTGGAGTCTGGCTCCCCAGGCTCTGCCCTCACCTCTTAGCCCTTCTCCCTCCATCCCTTATTTTCCAGACACGCCTGATGCTTTCTTTGCTCTCCTCCATAATTGACTCTTTCATCCTTTTCATGTAAAGTGTTTCCCACCTCTCGGCCATTGCTTGAGATTGATCTTGGATTTGTCAGCATATCCTACCCCCACCCTCGCGAGGTTGGGGGCTCCTGGAGGGCAGGCTGAGGCTTCCTGAGCAGTGCCCGGGACACAGCAGAGGCAGCAGGGCCTCCAGGTCACACAGGTGGGCGGTGAAGCCCAGCTGCTGGTTACAGAGCTGTGGGACCTGGGCCTGATCACCTCTTGTTTTTGCACCTTAAGCCTCGCCACGCATCAGAAAGGGGTGAGAGCACTTCCCAGGCTGCAGGAGGATTTGATTGGTCTGTGGCCTGTCCACTGTCACAGGTGCTTAACGGATGTCTCTTCCCTTTCTCCTTGCACCGACCCACAGCAGCAGCTCCAAAGAAGTTTTAGAGGGTGAGGCAGTGAACAAATTAATGGCTGCAGATGGGAGACACCTTACTTTGGTTGGTTGAAATGACAAGGCCACCAGCTTCCTCTAAATAGGAATTGGTGCTCTGTAGACTTGGAAGATGGGTAAACAGCAGGAGAGGGCTGTAGGGGAATGATGTCAGTAGAGCTCTTCTCTTTGTTTTTGTTCAGTTGCTAAGTCGTGTCTGACTTTTTGCAACCCATGGACTATAGCACACCAGGCTCCTCTGTCCTCCACTGTCTCCTGGAGTTTGCTCAAATTCATATCTGTTGAGTAAGTAATGCTATCTAACCATCTCATCCTCTGTCGACCCCTTCTCCTTTTGCCTTCACTCTTTCCCAGCATCAGGGTCTTTCCAGTGAGTTGGCTCTTTGCATCAGGTGGCCAAAGTACTGGGGCTTCAGCTTCAGTATAAGTCCTTCCTTTGAATATTCATGGTTTTTTTTCCTTTAGGATTAACTAGTTTGATCTCCTTGCAGTCCAAGAGACTCTCACAAGTCTTCTCTAGCACCACAGTTCAAAAACATCAATTCTTCAGTGCTCAGCCTTCTTTATGGTCCAGTTCTCACATCCATACATGACTACTGGAAAAGCCGTAGCTTTGACTATACAAATGTTTGTCAGCAAAGTGTTGTCTCTGCTTTTTAATATGCTATCTAGGTTTGTCATAGCTTTCCTTCTAAGGAGCAAGTGTCCTTTAATTTCATGGCTGCAGTCACCATCCATGATGGTGATTTTTGAGCCCAGGAAAATAAAATCTGTCACTGTTTCCACTTTTTCCCTTTCTCTTTGCCATGAAGTGATGGGACTGGATGCTGTGGTCTTAGTTTTTTAATGCTGAGTTAGGGGATCAGAAATAGATGCATGAGGGCCGTGTACCCATGAAGAAAGGGGGCATTGTGGCAGGGGCATGGCCCTCTCGACTCCTGACTGTGCCCCTTCCTGGGAATCCTTCATCATGCACAGGCTTATTGAGCATCTACACTGTGCTGGATTCACACTGGGCTCAGGGTAGGCGGCACAGGGTAGAGAGGGGAGACACAGCCTGTGATCAAAGGGTGATGATGGTGCGGGCTGAGTGCTGTGACGGGACAGGTCTGGGTGCCCTGGAAGCACGCAGCCGCCAGGTGGGCATCTCATGCTGCCTCCCCAGAGGAAGGGACATCAGAGAAAAAGAGATTCGAGGAGAAAGGTCTCAGATTCCAGGCTCAGGGAACAGCAGTGCAAAGGGACAGAAGCAAGAAAGAGGCCCGAGAATGAGCTGGAGTGTGAGGGGTGGGGGACAAAGAGGGGGAGGTGATGCTGGCACCAGACAAGGGGAAACCTCATTTTACCAAGAGGTGGAACTGTCCCAGGACAGTGGTCACCACTGAAGGGCTTCATGTGGGAGAGGGGCGTGACCAGATTTGCCTTCGAGAAGGAAAGCGTCTCTCTGGATGTGAAGACAGAAACAGCTGGGAGTGGCCAGAAGTAGGGAGGCCAGTTGCTAAGAGATGAAGGCTGTGGACCGAGGCTCTGGCATCAGGGTGGGAAGCCTCTAGGATCTTGCTCTGTTCAGCCTGCATCTTAGGTTTGGGGCACCCAGGCCAGTCACTGCTGTAGTATGCATGATAATAATGTAATATTTAAGACCAGGTCAGTGCATGCCCATTTTTTCAGGTAAGTAAATTGAGATTCAGAGAGGTTAAGAAACGTTTCTGAAATCACACTGCTTGTGAGTAGCAGAGCTGCGACTCAAGACAAGCTCCTGAGCTGATACCACTAACTTTCCCCCTTCTCCTGTTGCCTTGGGCTGTCCACATGCAGGATATCCTGTAGTAAAAAAAAAAATCACGTAAAATTAGACCTTAGTATTTCATACATGTTTATACCTTTTCTTTAAGTAACGTACTTCGGCAAACGTTATGCTAGACAAGGCGTCGTTGCTGCGTGAGGAGGGCGTGTCCTTGTGTGTAGGTTGCTTGTGGTCTTCCCTGCCGTCTGCTGTAGCAGGTGATTGTGACACCTCTAGGCTTGCTCACCTCCCTGGGGTGAGACGCCTTCCCCTCCGGCACCCAGAGGCCCAGAGCACAGGTGGGTGGGGTGTTGTGGACTGAGTGCTGCTGAGCTTGCATCCTGGCACGGCCCCGGTGAGCCGTCCATGTGTTTGTCACTGCAGAGCCTGCCCCGGCCCTCCAAGTCACGGGGCCCCTGGTGGCAATGGGCTCAGATAGATGCTCAGCCGATGCCAGGCCTGGTGCCTGGCTCTGTCCATGTGGCCTGCTGTCTGGAAGATGCTCCCAGCTGGTGGCCTTTCCTGAGCCCTATTTAGGGCAGTTGTCAGGTGAAAGCTGAGATCCAGCATGCAGACACACACACACACACACCGCCTTCCCCGCAGAGGTAGTGATCTCACACCTGTGTCAGGCTGGGGCGGGGGCAGGGTTACCATCAGGGCAGGGGCCCCGACCAGGGAGCATGCCCAGCTCCATCCCCACTTGGATATCAGACCCCAGTATGTGCAGTTTGCTCTCAGAGGATGTCCTAACCACCCAGGGCCTCTTGCAGCCCCATCTGAGCTCTGGCTACTGGCCTGGGCCTGTAGCTCTGCCTCTCAAAGGTGGGAGGAGATCAGGGTCAAGGGTGACAGGTCAGCGGCGGGAGCTTCTTCTAATAGCCTATTCCTGCCCGAGCAAAGCCCTCAGCCCAGACCTGGCCTTGGACAAGGAAACACACATTGACTGGGAGCCCAGAGATCCCTGGGCCTCGATTCGCAGGGCGCTGCAATTTACAAAGCAAGACTGTCTCCTGCCCAGAAGTTCGTGGGTTCTAAGCGGCTCCTGCCACATCCTGGGTCCTGTGGGAGGAAGATGCTGGCCGCCCCCTGCAGGCCTGTCCAGGAACTGACCCGCGAGGGGCCCAGAGAAGCCCTGAGAGAGGGGCCCCTTCGCTGGCCCAGATGAGAGCCCCCAGGACTGGCCAGCCGCCTCCCATTCCGGGTGCCCAGCCCCATTGCTGACTGTGAATCTGAACTCACTAGAATCTGACTGCTGAACGCTGGCCTTCCCCTTGGCCTCCTGTTCCCCGACTGCACAGGGGACCCCCGCCATCTGTGCTGCACCCTCCAGCTCCCCCAGGGCTCTACTGGCTCGGGCTCCAGGCCCCCGCTCTACTTTCTCATGTCCACACACTTGCATTTCCTCTCTCCCCCGCCTCCCACCTGCAGTGATAAGGACAGGTTGTGGGGAAGTGGCCCCTGAAGCTGTCCTAGACACTAGGGGTCTGTGTCCCATCCCTCCCAGGGGACATTGATGTTTTCTCTGGCAGGAATGCTCTGCCTCTCTGAACCATGTTGGAACGAGTTCCACAGGCTGCCTCTTAACCCCTGGCCCCTGTCCTGAGGGAAGCACGGAGACACCCAGGGGTGGGAGCCCCCCGAGGCACCAAGGGTCTCGTCCAAGGTCAGCCCCCGTGACCAAGGCGTCCCCGGACTCTCTTCTCAAGGTAAACAGCAGCACACTTGTCTTTCTCTTACCACCCCAGCTGACGCATGGGACAGTACCAGGGCCCAGGGCAGACAAGTAATGGGGTGACTGGAGAAGCGGGGCCTAAGGGCTGTTGTCGCTGCTGGGGCTCCGGGCTTCACCCCCACCCTCCTGTCCCTTCCCTTCGGGGTCTCCTCCTTAAGATGGGGCTGGGGGAGGGGCCCTTCAGGAAATAGGGGCACGAGCACAGCCCCTGACTGGGGGGTCCCTGCACATTCAGTTCCTTTGACCCAAGGCCTTGTGGGTGGGAGCTCAGGCTGGAGCCCCCAGCCCTGCCCTGCCGCGTGCAGGTCCTGGGCTGAGCTCACACAGCCCTGTCATGGGGCCATGCTGTCCCCTGCTGGCCGCGCCGTGAAATGCATCCCAGATCAGCCCCAAGGTGCAGGATGGAGACACGGGGCTCCGAGGAGCAGGCCGGGTGCCCACCCTATCCCCACCTACCCCAAGCCACAGCGACACTTGGACTGCATGAGGAGACATGTATGGATCCACCTGGCACACAATTGTATGTGCTGAGCGGGCAATGGATAGATGAATGAACTGTGTCTGAAACATTTAGGTGATAATGCTCCACAGGGTCTGACCAACAGCAGTGTGGGGAGAAAAGTGTTAGTGACTCAGTGGTGTCTGACTTTGCAACCCCATGGACTGTAGCCCGCCAGGCTCCTCTGTCCATGGGATTCTCTAGGCAAAAATACTGGAGTGGGTTGCCGTGCCCTTCTCCAGGGGATCTTCCAGACCCAGGGATCGAACCCGTGTCTCCTGCATTGCGGGCAGATTCTTTACCATCTCAGCCACCAGAAAGCAGATAAGACATATCTAGCAGGACTTGAGACTCCTCTTCCGGTGACCAGAGCTAAACATGAAAACCAATGTGAGGTGTCACATGGTGCTAGACTGTGACATAGGTGGCCCTAGACAGGCTCAGTCGTGTCCAATTCTTTGTGCCCTCATGGACTATACAGTCCATGGAATTCTCCAGGCCAGAATACTGCAGTGGGTTGCCATTCCCTTCTCCAAGGAATCTTCCTAACCCAGGTCTCCCACATTGCAGGCAGATTCTTTACCAGCTGAGCCACAAGGGAAGCTCCCTAGACAGGCTGACCCTCGTCAAAGTGGCTAGTCGTGCAGTAAGTGCCCAGGAGTGATGGAGATGGCCTTCATAGAAGCATAGAGAGGTCAAAGCGGGTGTCAGATGGCAGGGATGGAAATCACAGGACCCCACGAGGAGACCCCAGGCCATTTAGCATGGAAGGTAGAAAGAGGGAAGCACCTCTTGTGTTTTTTTCATTTTTTTGGCTTGGCCTTGCTGCACCAACTGCGGGATCTTAGTTCCCCAATGACCAGTGCTTGAGCCATGCCCTTGGCAGTGGAAGCATGGTCCTAGCCACAGGACCTCCAGGGAATTCCCAGCACCTGCCGTGTCTTTGATGTTGATGTCACACCAGGCACATTTTCCTCCTGTTGTTTCACAACCATTCTGTGAAATAAGTGCTATTATTATCCCTGAAGAAAATGGATCAGACACGGTCAGTGCCTTGTTCGGGGTTCTACAGCAAGGACGTGCTGGAGCCAGGATGCAGGCCTCACCTCTCAAGACTTGGTGGTCAGGTTCCCATGTGTGAACTCAAAGGTTTTCAGCAGGAAATGATGTGCTCAGGACAGATGATAGGGAGGTCGGATGGCCGCTTGAAAGACTATTGCTGCAACCCAGTAGGGAAAGGAGAAGCTCCTTATTCCACACACAGGCCTCCTAGATGGCAGAAGGGCCTCTGAGACCAGACCTGTGGTCTCCTTTGCCCAACCTCTGTCCTACGGTGGGCGGTGGGCTGGAGGCGGCCCAGCAGGGTACCCAGAGAGGAGGATCTGGCAGTGCAGGCGTGGGTGGACCTCCTCCCAAGGTCCAGGCCTGGCACCGGTGGTGTCTGGCCTGGGGCATCCCACCACTCTTTCTCAGAGGGAGGCCTTTGTTGAGGGGCAGACATGCTGTGGGGGGCAGCTTGTTAGACCAGAGCCAGTCCTCAGCAGGGAGACCCATCAGGAAGGCGGGGCTCTGCCTGCTCACACTCTCTTCCCCCCTCACCGGCTGTGACTTAAGAGCTTGGGGAGGGGATGGGGCTCACCCCAAGCACTGCCTGCACCTCCAGGAAGGGGACGCGTATCCCCCAACTGCCGCCCAGCCTCCCGGGGCTCCTCCCCGACCTCTCCCGCCCCCATGGGAGCAGCACGGGCTTGACGTGCAGCCCAGTGTGGGCTGCACTGAGGAGGATCTCCCCTAGGCTGGGCAAGGGCCTGCGAGTCTCCCCTGCGGTGGTGGCCTGGAGGGGGAGGGGCAGGCTCTCCCATACAGTGTGTTTGGGCTTCCCAGGCGGCACTAGTGGTAAAGAACCTGCCTGTCAGTGCAGGAGACATAAGAGATATGGGTTCAGTCCCTGGGTTGGGAAGATCCCCTGGAGAAGGGTATGGCAACCCACTCCAGTATTCTTGCCTGGAGAATCCCACGAACACAAGAGGCTGGTGGGCTACAGTCCATAGCGTCGCAAAGAGTCAGACACGGCTGAAGCAACTTAGCACGCATGCACACACACTATGTTTGCCTTGTCCCCAAATGCCTGAGTTTCCTCTGCCACCTGTAACTCTCCTGTTCATCCTCAGAAACCCTCATCTTTCCAGGGAGGAAAAAGAGCTCAAGCGCTCCTGGGAACAGGGAGCCCTGGTTCTGCACACCTGCCTCTGCACAGCCCCGCAGAGCCCCCTGGGTTCTCCTGGCCCGCCCAGGCACAGGAGATGCCCCCAGTGTTCTGGGAGACTTTGTCATTCATCAGAGATCTTTACTAATCACCTTCTCTGGGTCGGGTGAGGTCCCAAGCACTGGGGCTGCAGCCGGGAATAAGACAGGCACCCTCCCCGGACCCCTATCTGGTGGGAGACGCAGCACACGAGCTGACCCATCAGCAGAGAGGAGTACAGACTGGTTAGTGCAGTGAGAGGCATGAGCAGAGGGATGAGGGAGAAAGCAGCTTGCAGGAAACAAGCTGGGATGCGTGCTCCGGGATGATCTAGAGAGATAAGGTGGGAGGTGGGTAGGAGGGCAGGGAGGCTCACGAGGGAGGGGGGTTATATGTATACTCACAGCTGGTTCATGTTGTTGTACAGCAGAAACCAACACCACTATTGTAAAGCAATTATTCTCCAATTAAAAATAAGTTTATAAAAGTATATTGGATGCCAGGAGGGCATCTTTAAGCCAAAACAAGGATACAAGAGAGCCAGCCAACCGAGAAGCGAGAAAGAATGACCCCCCACGTTCCCACCCCACCCCCCGCTGCAGGCTCGTGGAGGAGTTCATGCTTTTGGCCAACATGGCCGTGGCCCACAAGATCCACCGCGCCTTCCCTGAGCAAGCCCTGCTGCGGCGGCACCCCCCACCCCAGACCAAGATGCTCAATGACCTGGTGGAATTCTGTGACCAGATGGGGCTGCCCATGGACTTCAGCTCTGCAGGCGCCCTCAACGTGAGTGCTGGGAACATGGGGGCTGGGGAGGCCCTGCTGGGGAAAGCAGGAGGCAGGCCAGGAAGCCAGGGTTCAGCAGCCAACTGCATCCCACCAGGGTCCCTTGCCCTTCAGCCCGGTCTCCCCTGCAAGGGAGACAAAAGGCCCTGGGGACAAGGCCTTCATCTTGCAGGGCCTGGCGGGGAGCCCAGGAGACTGAGGGGGTGCCCTCAGGCCTAGCTGTGGGCAGGGGTCCTGTGGGCAGGAATGGGCTGAGCTCAGGCTCTCTCAGGGCACCAGGATTGGTGGAAACCAGAGGCTGTTTTTCATGGGGGGCTTTCAGATACCCACCCCCCGAGAACTGAGCATCACATGACTCAGGAATCCATGGCCTCCGCCCTGATTCCACAGCAGGGAGACTGGCCCCATCTGCTCTGGGCCTGGGGTGCCCGAGGTCAGACAGGAAGCCAGTCTGTCCAGGCCAGCCAGCCAGATGTGGAAAGACTTCCCTCGAGCCAGGACCCTCGAGGCAGGCCCAGCCTGGGACACAGGCTGGGGGCTGCTGGCCGTCCCCCACCCCACCAACAAACCCCTGCAGGCCACCGTGGCCATCTGAGCAGGGCTGGGGCCCTCGGCTGGTCTTTCCTCCCAGAGCCAGGTCTCAGGTGATCAGCAGGGGACAGGGCCTCCGAGCCTCTCTCCCCAGGCCTGACTGCCTTTCACGTGGTTCTTCTAGAAAAGTCTGACCGAAATGTTCGGAGATGACAAGTACTCCCTGGCCCGGAAGGAGGTGCTCACCAACATGTGCTCCCGGCCCATGCAGGTAAGGCAGGGCCGGTCCTCCATCCACCCCGCCTCCCGCCCCGGGAGCACACAGGACCTCTCCGGGCTTGGAGAACCTGAGGGGAGGTGTGGGGAGAGGGGCGATGTGGGGAGGATGCCCCCTGGGAAGCATCCAGAACAGGTGGCCCCTGGGCTCCCTACCACCCCTGGCTCCAACTTGCCAACCTGTCCTGCTCAAGGGCCCCTTGTCTGGGCCTCAGAGGAGCCAACTGAGCCTTACTTCTCCCCCTGCACAGCCCCTGGGGCTCTGTTTCCTGACAGCAGGAGGGGAGCCAGCCCAGGCATCCCCCCCTCCAAGACTCCAGGGCCTGGTCCCCACAGATCAGACCAGCTTGGGCTCAAATGCGGCCTGGTCAGCAACTCATGGGCAGATGGGGACCTGGAGCAGGAAAGTGTGTTGGTCTCCCTGAGTCCTCAGCCCCCACTGTGGCTTGGGGACCCCAGCCAGAGAAGTCTCCTTGTCCCAGATGACCACGAGAGAAGGAATCAGGCATGGGGCTCTGTCTGCAGCTGGAAGACAGGCTGGCCACCCAGGAGGTAGACAGTGGGCTGGCTTCTGGCCACCAGTTTCCGCCCTCCAAGGCTGAGCTTGGAGGCCCTGGGGGGCCAAGCATTTTGGGAAGGACCCCTACCCCCTGGCCCCCAGTGCCCTGTCTGGTCAGCAAGTGCTGCCAGTGTGAACAGGAGCAGTGGTGGGCCCAGGGCAGCCTAGGGGTGCTGTCCAGAGGCTCCGTCACTGGGCAGATCCAGTCTGTCCACAAGAACCTCAGCAGCTCACAGTTGACTTCTGAGGCCTCTGGCGCTGCCAGGAATGGGGCCATCAGATCCATTTGGGTCTGGTCGGAGAAGGCAATGGCGACCCACTCCAGTACTCTTGCCTGGAAAATCCCATGGGTGGAGGAGCCTGATAGGCTGCAGTCCATGGGGTCGCTAAGAGTTGGACACGACTGAGCGACTTCACTTTCACTCTTCACTTTCATGCACTGGAGAAGGAAATGGCAACCCACTCCAGTGTTCTTGCCTGGAGAATCCCAGGGACGGGGGAGGCTGGTGGGCTGCTGTCTGTGGGGTCGCACAGAGTCGGACACGACTGAAGCGACTCAGCAGCAGCAGCAGCCATAACCCTGCCCCCACTCACAAATGTCTGCCCCACACCGGGCACCATAAAGCACCCCCACCACCAATGGAGAGGGAGGGCGTGCATCTCTGGCCACTGGGCTTGACACCACAAACGAGGCCAGTGGGGACCCCATTTCCTCCACCAGCCTCTGGAAGCCACTCACCCTCAAGGTAAACCCAGCCCTGAAGCTCCAAGGGAAGGGGTCCCGTCCTCAGTCACCCAGAGCCTGACAAAGACCAGACTCACCCTGGCCTCGCCTGCAGTGACCTCAGAGACCAGCCTCGGCCTGGGATCTGATCTCAGGGAGGGACCAGAGAGACCAGGGTGCCTGGTCCTCTGTCTCTGCCCCATTTCTGGGTCCTCATCCATCTCACCCTGCCCAGAGACACCCCCACTGCCCAGGAAGGGGGCCAGGGCCCTCCGTCCTCCTCACCCAGCTCATCTGGGGACCTGGGCCACTGCTGATGACAAAGGCCAAACGTGGCTCTCGGGGGAGGCGGCTCCCACCTCCCTCGTTGACTCACCCCAGACGTAACCAGGGCCCAGGGGGACCAGAAGGGAAGCGGAGCTGGGCAGCAGGGCAGGTCTGCTCCAGCTGCGTCCTGGCTTCCAGGACCTTCGATCACAGAGTAAGTGGAGCTGGCTGTGCGTTTGTCCCAACACACAGGAGGGTATGAGAGAGTGTGAGGGTGTGAGTGTGAGGCAAGGGAGGGAGCGAGTGAATACACGTGGGTGTGACTGAGTTCCTGGCCGAGAAGCCTGGTCACTGGCTCCCGGGCATCATGGCGTCTCCAGGGACCGTGGCCCAGGCTATCAGCACAGCTGCACCATGGGAGCCGGGCTGTTTGCTGTTTCCCCACTGACACTCAGTGTCTCCCCCTGAGCCTCAGTCCTAACTCCTGCCCTACAGGAGGCCCTTCTGACCTCAGCACTCAGGGTCTTGGTCTCAAGACAAGTTGTTAGAGACAAGAAGGGCCAAGGTTGGGAGGCTGACCAACTGCTGCCTCCCTTGGCTAACGAAAGGTCAAGCCTTGGGGGCACAGGGGTGCCAGGGTGCAGGCGTGGCCGTCAGCAGGTCAGGAGTCAGGGCCAGAGGGCTGGAGGTTGGTGAGTCATGACCCAAGTCAGGGCCAGGGCCAGAGAGGACAAGCCAGGCACCTGTTTTGCTCTGGGTAGGGGCATCCTGGACCTTCTCTCCTACCTTGCACTCTGGCCACATGGGGCCATCGGGCTTGTGTCCTGATGAAGGACACTTCTGGCCCCTGGCCCGGCATGGCCATGGTTTCCCGCATAGCCACCCCCAGCCCCGTCCTAGGGAGGGGCAACCAGAACTGTTCCTTCCTCCTGGGTCCTGGCAGTAACAGCCCCTAAAACCCAGCAGTGAGCTCCTGTGCACGAGGATGAGTCCAGCTCCTCCCTGAAGTCCTCTGACTTCAGCCCGTGGTCCCCCTGTCCTTCTCCCCACCTCCCCGAGGGCTTGCACAGCTGCTCCCCCAGGACTCTGAGAGAGGAGGCCTTTCAACATCTTAAGGGTTCCTAGCAAGAAGCACTGGAGAAGGCAATGGCACCCCACTCCAGTACTCTTGCCTGGAAAATCCCATGGACGGAGGAGCCTGGTGGGCTGCAGTCCATGGGGTCACTAAGAGTCGGACACGACTGAGCAACTTCACTTTCACTTTTCACTTTCATGCATTGGAGAAGGAAATGGCAACCCACTCCAGTGTTCTTTCCTGGAGAATCCCAGGGATGGGGGAGCCTGGTGGGCTGTCGTCTATGGGGTCACACAGAGTCCAACACGACTGACGTGACTTAGCAACAGCAGCAGCAAGAAGCACACATCCTTCCCCCGCCACCCCCCACCCCAGTGACTCCACTTCCAATCCCCAGCAGAGGGGTCTAGGTAAGCCCCACACTGGGCCTCAGCAGGAGAGGGGTGAGGGCCCCCATGACTCCAGTCAGCCCCATGGCAACCCCAAGGATAACCACCACCACTCCACCCCCACCTCCACCCCCCTGCCTCACATGGAACAGTCCCTGGTCTCTGCAGGCCTCCCCAGCTTTGTTCAGCTGTCCACAGCCTGGCAGGTGGGCCCATGCCCCCAGCGCCCCTCCTGGTGAGTCTCCCAGGCTTGCAGAGTATACCGGGCCCCAACCTGGTCCGGCCCAGCCCTGAGGTTCCCCCCCGTTTCTCCCCCCACCCCCCAGATGGCTGTGTACTTCTGCTCAGGAGCTCTGCGGGACCCAGCCCAGTTCCGCCACTACGCCCTCAACGTGCCGCTCTACACGCACTTCACCTCCCCGATCCGCCGTTTCGCGGATGTCCTGGTTCACCGCCTTCTGGCCAGTGCGCTGGGTAAGGGGGCAGCCAGGGGGGGCGATGCCAGCCATGCCCAGAGTGGGTGCCTGGCGGCTAGAGACCACATGCCATCCCTGGGGAGGCCTTGCTGGGTGGGGTGGGCACCCTGAGCCGCAGGGCAGCCTGTGCCCAGAACCTCTCCCTATGAGCACATGCTCGGGGCCCCAGGGCCTTGACCGTGGCCACACCCCGTTCTTGGCCCTCCTGAGCCCAGCACAGGCAGGCCTCACTCCGCCTGGGCCAGTGGCACTGTGCTGCTGCTCCCCGCGCCTTGACTGGTGCACAGAGGGCGCCCTCCCATCAACCCCAGACCATGCTCTGTCCAGGCTACCGGGAGCTTCCAGACGTGGAGCCCGACTCCCTGCAGAAGCAGGCCGACCACTGCAATGACCGCCGCATGGCATCCAAGCGCGTGCAGGAGCTCAGCACCGGCCTCTTCTTCGCCATTCTGGTCAGGGTGAGGCCACCAGCTGTCCCCGCCCCTTTCCCTCCCTGCGCCCCACCACCCCGCCTGGCGCCTACACAAGGAGTCCCCCTGGGAGTCCGGGCCCTTTAGCAGCTGGGGTGGACCCCAGGGAAACGCCACATTCCTTGGCCGAGCCCTGGCTGGAGCCCTGCCCCCGCAGGAGAGTGGCCCCCTGGAGTCAGAAGCCATGGTGATGGGCGTCCTGAACCAAGCCTTCGACGTGCTGGTGCTGCGCTATGGGGTGCAGAAGCGCGTCTACTGTAACGTGAGTGCCGGGCTCCTGGGGAGTCGGGATGCTCTGGGCCCCAGGGAGGAGTCGGGATGCTCTGGGCTGATTGAGGACGCTCTGGGCCCCAGAGGGGTTGGGATGCTCTGGGCTGATTGAGGATGCTCTGGGCCCCAGGGAGGAGTCGGGATGCTGTGGGCTGAATCAGGATGCTCTGGGCCCCAGGGGAGTCAGGATGGGAGGGCAGAGGGAGCACCAAGCTGTGTCCACTCAGCACACTTCCTTCCCACCTGCCTGTCCCTGTTCCCGCTGCAGGTCTACTTCATTTTCCCAGCATCTGCTGTGGTCTCGGCCCAGGGACAGCCCTCATTAGACTCAGGAGCAGGCAGGATGGGAGCCTAGGCCAAGAGCCCCCATCCCTGTCCACATGAGGTGGTGACACTGACCTCACTTAGCTGTGGCAGCACCAAGTCCACCGAATGGGCCTACTGAGACACTCAGGGGTCCTGCCTGGGGCCAGGGGTCCAGGTCAAAGGTCGGCCTTGGGCCTCTTTCCCAAGGACTCGAGCAACCAGAGACCAGGTCCGTCCCAAACCAGTGTAGGCTGCAGGGAAGGCAGGTTTAGGAGACATTTTTTTTTAAGGAACATGAGAAAAGGAAAGATCAGAGAGAATGGCCCTAGGCCACGCTGGAAGCTGTGTCTCCTGAAAAGAAGGAAGAGGCCAGCCTTTGTCTCTGTCCCACTCTGGGGGCACTCTGTTTGAGGTTCTTTCTGAGGGTAGTTGGTGCCAGTCCAAGGCCACCTGAGGAACCTGTTCTAGCAGACCTCTGACCCCGGCTGTGATTTCCTGACACCCAGAGCACTTTGGGGAGTGCAGAGCCCAGCATGGAGTGTGGAATAAACACAGTATAAATAGAATGGACTAAAGCAGGGAGACAACATGGAGTCCAGCAGGAATCAAGTCGGGCTCCTGTTGGGAATTCCCCTGGCTGTCCAGTGGTTAGGGCTCTGCACTTTCATTACTGAAGGCAAGGGTTCGATCCCCAGTCAGGGAACGAAGGTCCCACAAGCTGCACGATGCAGCCAGGAAAAACACTGGGCTCTTGTCCTGAAGTTCATCGACACAGTGGGATTCAGGTCTCGGTTGTCTCTGCTCACAGCCCAGCCCCTCCTCTGTCTGTGCTAACAGACCCAGGCTGGGAGGGGTGGCGGCCCTCCAGCCCCAGGTGCCCGGTCCACCTCCACCTGCATGAACAGTCCCTGATGAGGTGGACAGGGCTGCCACCTGCCCCAGCAATACACGGAGCCCCCAGCCCCTCCCCGCCCCTGCCCCTTGGCGAAGGTGGCCTCCCGGAAGTGCGCCAGAGGCAAGAGGCGAAGGTTGGGGGGTCCTCCCCCATCAAAGGTCAAGCAGCCCAGAGCCGGGCGGCAGGGCGGAGAGCTCCATCACGGGTCAGTCAGAGGTGGGCCAAGGCGGGGACTGCTTCCAAGCACTGGGGGGAGAGGAGACCTTGCAGGGTCAGAGGTTAAGAGGTGGTGCCTGGAGCCTGAGTCCTGAAGCACAGGCGTGTGCACCGCCCCTGCCCCCCCACACACAGATGCTGCCCCTGCGGTCCCACCATTTCCAGAAGGTGGGCAAGAAGCCGGAGCTGACACTAGTCTGGGAGCCCGAGGACTTGGAACAGGAGCCAGTACAGCAGGTGAGGCGAGGGTGGGGCTGCCTTCCCAGATCCGCGCCGCATCCCTGTCTGCCCAGCTCTTTGGCGAGCCCCCTCCTGCCTCATGGGGTATCCTCTTCAGGGCTCCCCTCCTAGGTCCCCCTGCCCCCACCCTGCACCCAGCTCCCCTCAACCCTGGGTGGGAACTCAGGTTCCCCCCTTCCCCACCCTGTGGGCCCGGCCTCCTGGGATCGCCACTCTGGGGAGAGGCCGGGCCTCCGCCTGCCCCTCTAAAGCAGGGGGTCCTCAGCTTTGGGGTCCTTTCGAGACTCTGATGAACGCTGTGTAGACCTCCTACCCAGGAGGACAGATTTCACCTACAGCGGGCCTCAGAGGCCAGACCCAGATGGTGAAGTTTTCTCCCTGGCACTGCGCGGCCTCCACTAGGCGTCGCACACAGCAGCATCGGGCTCCTTCCCTTCTCACCAGGACCCCACGGCCTCCTCAGTCCTTGAACGAGCACGGCTTACTGACGGGCCCGTGGAGGCCGAGACAGGCAGGGCCAGGGCCCCTGGGGCCCAGCCGGGTGGACTGGCAGAGCTGGGCTTTGCCTGAAGCCCCAGCCCCAGCCCCTGCTGTGCCCCTGGCCGGGCCCTCCCCAGTCACCCTGCCGGGCCCTTCTCACCCTCAGGTCATCACCATCTTCAACCTGGTGGAGGTGGTGCTGCAGGCAGAGGCCACCGCCCTCAAGTACAGTGCTGTCCTGAAGAGACCGGGCACCGAGGGCCTCCTAGACCCGCAGGACCAGCTGGGGTGTGGTAACCACAAGGAGGAGCAAGACTGAAGCCACCAGCCTGGCCACACCCCTCTCCACCCCTGCCCCTCCGCCCCTGCTGGTTTTTAGGAATAGGACCTTTTGACACCAACGGGGATTTTTTTTTTAATTTGGTTTTTAACAACTCAGGGTTTTGTTTTTATTTTTTCATCCTGTTCTATTTCTGCAGCGCAGTTTTTAAGCTGGAGGGGGTAGAGGGTGGGGCTGGCCGGACAGAAGGCTGAGGCCTGGCCGGTGCTCAGCTGCCCAGAGCTAGACCCGGTCCTCCCGGAGGCCAGCCCGCCTTCTGCCCGGTTACCCACTGCCCGCCCCTGCCCAGGAAACCAGGGGTTTTCAGCAAATCAGTGTCGTGGAATAAAATCAAGTGTGAAGTGCTGTCTGGTGTGTGGGGCAGCTGGGTGCCCCTTAGACCCAGGACGTGGGGCCTGGCCTGGCTCCACCCCTCACGGCTCAGCCAGGGCAGCCGCCCTCAGGAATCTCCCATCAGGTCCAGGAAGATTCACGGAGCTGGCCGCATGGCAGATGGACGCCAGGGCCTCAGTCTGGCTGATTAGAAATGGAATTAGAATGCCAGACAGCAAGCGCACCCATCTCCCTGTGTCCATCCCCACCCCCCACTTCCTGCACCCCATGGCCTCAGAGAGGGGCCGGGATCCTGTGACACCCCCACTGCCAAGGCCGGGGCTCTGGAAGGGAAATAGGTGAGGTCTGGTGGTTTGGTGATGGGTGAAGGGGTTTCTGCAGCCCGGGCAGCCTGACTGAGAGCCCGAGGGTGAGACATCTCCACCTGCCCCCCACACCCTGCCTCGGGGGGATCAGCCCCCTCTCCTCCAGCTGTCCCCGAGGGCCACCCACGGAGCCTGGGACCCGAGGGCAGAGGAGAGCCTCCTCAGAGGGACACCCTCAGGGCAGAGCTGGGTCAGCATGCTGGGTGGGTCCAGGGCAGCATGGCCCCAGGCTGGACACCCTTCCTCACGGCCCCAGAGCCCCGGACCCCGGTGAAGCGTAGCCAGCTTGTTCAGCAGGCAAGGTGTTTGCTGCCTGGACTTGCCGGGGAGGCAGAGACTGGCCTCGCCCTGATGGGCCCAGAGCTGAGGGACCCGTAGCAACCCTAGCACCTCCTCCCATTTACAGAAGGGGAGCCGCACCCAGAAAGGGGGCAGGTCTCCAGCCAGGCCCAGCGTTTGGCACCTGCCCGCCCCACACCCCTGGCCTGAAGGCCCAGAGCAAGTGGCCCAGTACTCTTACCACCTGACTGCAGCCGTGTCCTTCATCCACATCTGCTCAGATGGCAGGTGTCGTGGACACCACCCGAGTGCCGTGCGCTGGGGACACACCCCCAGTCTCAGTGAGAGAGACTGCCATTGTGGCCCCTCACTTGGGGTTAGGGGGCTGTGGATAAAGGCGGTGACGAGACACAAAGCTTGTCAAAGAGACTTTCTGGTGGTACAGTGGATAGGTACAGATTCCTGGTCCAAGAAGATCCCACATGCCACAGAGCAGCTAGGCCTGCCAGCCACAACTCCTAAGCCCACATGCTGCAGCTCCTGAAGCCCGTGCACTCTGGGGACGGTGCTCCCAACACAGAGTAGCCCTGCTCGCAGCAACTAGAGAAAGCCCTCGCAGCAGTGAAGACCCAAGACAGCAAAAAAAAAAAAAACTGTCCAAAAGGAAGCCTGTCATTCCTTCAGCTGCCCCAGAGCACCTGCATGTCTCCTCAGGGACCCACCTCAGGGCACTGCGGGCAGGGACGTGTAGA
Organism: Bos mutus; assembly: GCF_027580195.1. Taxonomy (NCBI): domain Eukaryota; kingdom Metazoa; phylum Chordata; class Mammalia; order Artiodactyla; family Bovidae; genus Bos; species Bos mutus. Next base: position 15,873,438 of record NC_091618.1, on the reverse strand, counting down.
TGCAAAGGATGTCACCGCAGGACAAGGTTCTAGTGAGGTTCAGAGGCTGAGGTGTGTGTTTCTAGCCAAGAAGGGGTGGCGCTCAGAGAAAGAAAGCGCCGGCCCCTGGCCTGCGTGTGTGAAGGAGCTGAGACTCCAAGCTTTCTGACATGAGCCATGAAGGGCAGGGGTCACCAGGGTCGGAGGGTGCCCAGAGGACGGGCAAGGAGACGCTGGTGAGGTAGGAACAGGTAGGTCCCCACGGGCCACCTTCACCAGCCCGAGAGCTTGACTCTGTGCTAAAGGCCGTCAGAGTCAGGGGAGGATCTCATCAGGGCTGTGACGTGATGTGACCTTTGTCCTTCACTCGTTTGTCAACAACCGTTGAGAGCCTCCCTGTGCTCATGTCCTTGGGGAGCGTGGGGTTGGGAGGGGAAGTTGTTTCTAGAGTGGCAGGTGGTGAGTGTGGTGTGGACGGCGGGGGAGGAAAACCAGCGCTGAGGAGGGGGCATGTGTGGCTGAGATGCCCAGGAGCTGCCTGGGGCCACTTGTAGGCACCCCTTAAGGCCGGAGTGGGCTTGGTCAGTGAAGGGGGCCTCTAGGGCTGTCTCCCCAGTGGACTCATGTCTTTGTGGGACCTGCTCCCCAGCTTCTAGCCCATTCCTCCCACCTTCTCAGGTTACTAGGAGCCACCATTCTGTACCATGACATCTCTGATGGGACTCCAATGGAGTGGACACCTGGCCCATTTTGGGGTCTCCTAACTAGAATTGGGGGAAGGGGTCAGTCTCTCCCCAGGATGGTATGCTGCAAGATACAGAAGCCTGAGTTTCCAGAAAGTCACTGTGAAGGAAGCAGTGGACCCCAGGAGGAAGGGAAGCGGCTCAGAGAAGGGAGACCGAGAGCCACGGAGGCACCAGGTTTCCGCCCCAGGAGACCTGGAGGGCCGCCACGTGGGGGGCTTCTCTGCCGTCTGGTGGTTCACCCACCACCAGGAGCCTTCCCGTCAATTCCCTTCCCCCGAAGCTGCTTCACATTAGGTTTTTTTTCTTCGCAATCAAGATAGGAATATTCTTAAAGCCTCAGGATGTTACCAAAGGGAACTTGGCTCCCCTCCCCCAGTTCAGTTAGTTCAGTTCAGTCGCTCAGTCGTGTCTGACTCTCTGACCCCATGGACTGCAGCACGCCAGGCCTCCCTGTCCATCACCAACTCCCGGAGCTTACTCAAACTCACGTCCATCAAGTCAGTGGTGTCATCCAACCATCTCATCCTCTGTCGTCCCCTTCTCCTGCTTTCAATCTTTCCCAGCATCAGGGTCTTTTCAAATGAGTCAGTTCTTCACATCAGGTGGCCAAAGTATTGGAACTTCAGCTTCAGCATCATTCCTTCCAATGGATATTCAAGACTGATTTCCTTTAGGATGGACTGGTTTGATCTCCTTGCAGTCCAAAGGACTCAAGAGTCTTCTCCAGTGCCATAGTTCAAAAGCGTCAATTCTTCAGCACTCAACTTTCTTTATACCAGCGAGCAGCAAAGCCCATCTACTGACATTGCTTGTGGGGAAGCAAAGTTTTTTGCAGGTGCCAAACAAGGAGGAAGGGCAACTCATACTCAAAAGACCCATACTCCATGATGGCTTTCAGGGGAGGGTTTTAAAGGCAACATCAGGAGTGAGGGTCTGAGGTGCATGATCTGCTCATGGACCTTCTTCTGATTGGCTGGTGGTCCAGGTGCTGTTTTGGGAATCTCAGTTATCAACCTCCTGGTTCCAGGCAGTCTGGGGTCTGACTGCTTGGAGTCAGCATGTGGTCACCATCCTCCACCTGGGCAGGGGCGGGTAGCAGGCAGGCTTCATTCCTGCAGAACAACTCAGAGATTTGTGTCAGGTTGTTAGGTATAACCTTGAGGAGGAACTAGGTGTTCTGTGACTGTTGTTTAAGCTCGTCTTCTTTTCTGTTTTTAAAATTTTATTTATTTGGCTGCACCAAGTCTTAGTTGTGGCATGAGGGAAAATCAGTTGAGGCATGCGGGATCTACTTCCCTGACTAGGGATCGAACTCCAGCCCTCTGCATTCAGAGTGCGGCGTGTTAACCACTGGACCACCGGGGAAGTCCCTAGGCACTTCTTACTTTCCTTGCTTGACTGCTTCCTCTGTTTCCACATTCCCTCGCCTGTCTAGTTAGTAACTGCTTGAGCCTGTTCTTTGGAACTCAAGGAAGGCCTCGGAGACTTTACTCCTACAAACAAGAAATGGGGGACACAGTGGGGCTTTTGTACCCAGAAAGACTTCACAGGGTCCGGCTCAGTTTCAGTTCCCGTTTCCTTTGATCCTCTGCAATCCTGAGGGGAACGGGGACAGAACGAGAAAAGGAATAAAGGACTGGGGTGGGGAGGTTTGTCATAAATACGGCCGAGGAACTCGGTTTTAGGGGGCCTCGGTTTCCGGAAGCTGCCTGTTCTGACCCCATGTCCAGTCCAGCCACCCTGGCTAATGGTTCCCAGAGTAAACCCAAGCTACTCCCTCCAAGTCCCGCCCAAGTCTCAGGTTTGTGATCGAATTAACTGTTGTTCTTCCTCAAGGCTGTTTTGGTTTGTGACACAACCATCAACCGCAGAATATCAATAAATGTAGTTTCACATTGAAAAATGGGGATTCCCTGGTGGCTTGGTGGTAAAGAGTCAGCCTGCCAATGCAGAAGACGCCAGTTTGATTCCTGGTCCAGAAAGATCCCACAAACCACGGAACAACTAAGTCCGTGCACACGAACCACTGAGCCTGTGCTATAGAGAACGGAAGCCGAAACTGCTGAAGCCCGCTCCCCCTAGAGCCGGTCCTCAACAAGAGAAGCCACTGCAGTGGGAAACCCAGGCATGTCAACGAGAGAGTTGCCCCTGCTTGTCACGACTAGAGAAAAAGCTGGCAACAGCGAAGACCCAGCACAGCCAAGAATAAATAAATAAATTTTTAAATTGAAAAATATATAATTTAGAAACAGTGGTAAATATCAAAACTAAAACCCAACAGAGGGGAAACTGGTTGCCTCGGAGATGGGGAAAGGCAGTGGGGGAGACAGGAACCTGCTGCTTTGCTTTATCGTAACAAACCTTGTGGAGCATTGTGATATGTCAAACTACATTAATGTATAACTTGGATAAAAATTAAAGCTAAAACTCAATTTTTTTTTCCTTTTTTGGGTTTCTTTTTCCTTAGCAGAAATGGACCTACAATGGGTTTAAAAGGTTTCTTGTACACTCAGCAAGGGGTGTATTAAACAGTCCATTATTCCAGTAACTAAGATAAAATTCTTGCTGACAGGATACCTGGTATTGCCACTTGGCTAAAAAATGCTGCCTAAGGTCTTTCATTTAAAGATTCAGGTGACAGTCTGGGTGGTGACGAGTCCCGGTTGCCTCAGTGGAGCCCCTAGGTGCCTTGTCTGTTCTGTGTCTGAGCCCAGGCCAGGGCGGTCCCTCAGGTGAGGCTGCCGGCCCAGGGGTGGCGGCTCCACAGGAGAGCTGTGCCTCGGGGCCCTGGCTGGAGGAGTTGGTGGGTCAGAGTTATGGACTCCAGGGTTAAATGGAGTGGGGGGCGGGTGGGTGTGGAAGCAGATTGAATGGAAGGAGGAAGGTGCCTCCCACTACATTTCCTACCACCCCCCAGAGGGGAGCCTGCCTCTGCCAACTGCCTGGCCTAGCCTCCCTTCCGCCCAGGCCTCAGCTGCACCCCAGCCTGTGGCAGGCTGAGCCTGAGCTCGGTACTGAGATGGGGCTCCACGGTCATCGAGAGTCCTCCCCAGGGCCTTCCATGGTGGTCCAGTGGCTGACTCTGTGCTCCCAATGGAGGGGGCCTGGGTTCAATCCCTGGTCAGGGAACTAGATCCCATGTGCCGCAACTAAGAGTTTGCAGGTGGCAGCTAAAGCTCCCACATGCCACATCTAACACCCAGCACAGCCAAAAAAAAGAATCCTCCCTAGGAATTGGGGAGTGGGCTGTCCTGGTCTGTCTCCTGCCTTGGTGGTAGGGTGGTCCCCTTTCCTCTCTGCACTCCAGGCACCTGAGCCAAGTTCCTCTGTGGAAGAGAAATGCCTGGATGTTTCTCCCTGGTTAGGAGGAATGAGCCAGAGGGAAACTGTTTATACAGACCTTGATTAGGAATTGTAAAACATTTGTTTTCTGGAAATGAGCCACTTCATTTAACATTTGGCCACTTGTGTGTGGCTTTCTATGGACTTCCCAGATGGTACAGTGGTAAAAATCCTGCCAATGCAGGAGATGCAAGAGACGGGTTCGATCCCTGGGTCAGGAAGATCCCCTGGAGAAGGGAATGGCAACCCACTTCAGTATTCTTGCCTGGGAAATCCCATGGACAGAGGAGCCTGGCGGGCTACAATCCGTGAGGTCTCAGAGTCAGATGCAGCTGAGCACGCACACACTTGGCTTTCAGACACTCAGCTTACAAAAGTGCCTTCAGAATATCAAGTCCTGCCTCAGGTTAGGGTTTCACCCCTTCCTCTGCACCAGGCCCGCACTAACGGCCCTGTGACACAGGTACTGTTATTTTCCCCATTTTGCAGATGAAGACATTAAGACTTGAAGAGGTTAAGTGACAATATCCGTAATAATTGGTGGATGTTGAATGAGCTCAGACCCAAAATCTACTGATTTCTTTCAAATCAATATTTCTCAAAGCTATAGCTATTCATATATCACTTTTGGGGGGCCATACTACATGGCTCGTGGGATCTTTGTTCCCCAACCAGGAATCAAACCTGAGCCCTAGCAGTGAAAGGGCCAAGTCCTGACCACTGGACCACTAGGGAATTCCTCACTTATCACCTTAATGAGTGTTTGCCATGGCCACAAGCTGCTTGTACTATTCCTAATTTAATTTTTAATTAAATTCTGTTTGTTTTTTAATTGAAGTATTGTTGTTTGGGCTCCCCTGGTGTTTCAGGTGGTAAAGAATCCACCTGCAATGCAAGAGACCTGGTGATCCCTGGGTTGAAAAGATCCCCTGGAGAAGGGAATGGCTACCTACTCCAGTATTCTTTTTTTTTTTTTTTCTAATTTTATTTTATTTTTAAACTTTACATAATTGTATTAGTTTTGCCAAATATCAAAATGAATCCGCCACAGGTATACATGTGTTCCCCATCCCGAACCCTCCTCCCTCCTCCCTCCCCATACCATCCCTCTGGGCCGTCCCAGTGCACCAGCCCCAAGCATCCAGCATCGTGCATCGAACCTGGACTGGCAACTCGTTTCCTACATGATATTTTACATGTTTCATTGCCATTCTCCCAAATCTTCCCACCCTCTCCCTCTCCCACAGAGTCCATAAGACTGTTCTATACATCAGTGTCTCTTTTGCTGTCTCGTACACCGGGTTATTGTTACCATCTTTCCTGGAGTATTTCATGGACAGAGGAGCCTGGTGGGCTACAGTCCATGGAGTCACAAAGAGTCAGTGCTGTGTTTCAGGTATAAAAGCCATTCAGTTTTTATATATATATCATATTTTACATAACTATATATTCTTTTTCAGATTTGTTTCTGTTATAGGTTATTATAAGATTGACTGTAATTCCCTGTGCTATACAGTAAGCCCTTGTTGTTTATCTATTTTATATATGGCAGTGTGTATATAGTAACCCTAACCTAATTTATCCCTCCCCCTCACTTTACCCTTTGGTAACCAAAAGTTTACTTTCTATGTCTGTAATATATATCTCTTAAGTAACTTCATTTGTAGCTTTTTTTTTAGTTTCCACATATCAGTTCAGTTGCTCAGTTGTGTCTGATTCTTTGTGACTCCATGAATCACAGCACGCCAGGCCACCCTGTCCATCACCAACTCCCGGAATTTACTCAAACTCACGTCCATCGAGTCGGTGATGCCATCCAGCCATCTCATCCTCTCTCGTCCCCTTCTCCTCCTGCCCTTAGTCCCTCCCAGCATCAGAGTCTTTTCCAATGAGTCAACTCTTCACATGAGGTGGCCAAAGTATTGGAGTTTCAGCTTTAGCATCAGTCCTTCCAAAGAACACCCAGGACTGATCTCCTTTAGAGTGGACTGGTTGGATCTCCTTGCAGTCCAAGGGACTCTCAAGAGTCTTCTCCAACACCACAGTTCCAAAGCATCAATTCTGTGCTCAGCTTTCTTCACAGTCCAACTCTCACATCCATATATGACGACTGGAAAAACCATAGCCTTGACTAGACAGACCTTTGTTGGCAAAGTAATGTCTCTGCTTTTGAATATGCTATCTAGGTTGGTTATAACTTTCCTTGCAAGGAGTAAGCGTCATTTAATTTCATGGCTGCAATCACCATCTGCAGTGATTTTGGACCCCCAAAAAATAACATCTGACACTGTTTCCACTGTTTCCCCATCTAGTTGCCATGAAGTGATGGGACCAGATGCCATGATCTTAGTTTTCTGAATGTTGAGCTTTAACCCAACTTTTTCACTCTCCTCTTTCATCTTCATCAAGAGGCTTTTTAGTTCCTCTTCACTTTCTGCCATAAGGGTGGTGTCATCTGCATATCTGAGGTTATTGATATTTCTCCCAGCAATCTTGATTCCAGCTTGTGCTTCTTCCAGCCCAGCATTTCTCATGATGTACTCTGCATAGAAGTTAAATAAACAGGGTGACAATATACAGCCTTGACGTACTCCTTTTCTTCTTTGGAAACAGTCTGTTGTTCCATGTCCAGTTCTAACTGTTGCTTCCTGACCTGCATACAGATTTCTCAGGAGGCAGGTCAGGTGGTCTGGTATTCCCATCTCTTGAAGAATTTTCCACAGTTCATTGTGATCCACACAGTCAAAGGCTTTGGCATAGTCAATAAAGCAGAAATGGATGTTTTTCTGGAACTCTCTTCCTTTTTCCATGATCCAGTGGATGTTGGCAATTTGATCTCTGGTTCCTCTGCCTTTTCTAAAACCAGCTTGAACATCTGGAAGTTCACAATTCACTTATTGCTTGTTGCTGAAGCCTGGCTTGGAGAATTTTGAGCATTACTTTACTAGCATGTGGGATGAGTACAATTGTGCGGTAGTTTGAACATTCTTTGACATTGCCTTTCTTTGGGATTGGAATGAAAATTGACCTTTTCAAGACAGGCGGGTCATGGTGGAGAAGTCTGACAGAATGTGGTCCACTGGAGAAGGGAATGGCAAATCACTTCAGTATTCTTGCCTTGAGAACCCCATGAACAGTTTGAAAAGGCAAAATGATAGGATACCGAAAGAGGAACTCCCCAGGTCGGTAAGTGCCCAATATACTACTGGAGATCAGTGGAGAAATAACTCCAGAAAGAATGAAGAGATAGAGCCAAAGCAAAAACAATACCCAGTTGTGGATGTGACTGGTGATAGAGGCAAGGTCTGATGCTGTAAAGAACAGTATTGCATAGGAACCTGGAATGTTAGGTCCATGAATCAAGGCAAACTGGAAGTGGTCAAACAGGAGATGGCAAGAGTGAACGTCGACATTCTAGGAATCAGCGAACTAAAAGGGACTGGAATGGGTGAATTTAACTCAGATTATGTCTTTCTACTTTGTATCTACTACTGTGGGCAAGAATCCCTTAGAAGAAATGGAGTAACCATCATGGTCAACAAAAGAGTCTGAAATGCAGTACTTGGATGCAATCTCAAAAACGACAGAATGATCTATGTTCGTTTCCAAGGCAAACCATTCAATATCAGTAATCCAAGTCTATGCCCCAACCAGTAATGCTGAAGAAGCTGAAGTTGAATGGTTCTATGAAGACCTAGAAGACGTTTTAGAACTAACACTCAAAAAAGATGTCTTTTTCATTATAGGGAACTGGAATGCAAAAGTAGGAAGTCAAGAAACACCTGGAGTAACAGGCTAATTTGGCCTTGGAATACGGAATGAAGCAGGGCAAAGGCTAATAGAGTTTTGCCAAGAGAACGCACTGGTCATAGCAAACACCCTCTTCCAACAACACAAGACTCTACACATGGACATCAGCAGATGGTCAACACCGAAAACAGATTGATTATATTCTTTGCAGCCAAAGATGGAGAATCTCTATACAGTCAGCAAAAACAAGACCAGGAGCTGACTGTGGCTCAGACCATGAACTCCTTATTGCCAAATTCAGACTTAAATTGAAGAAAGTGGGGAAAATCACTAGACCATTCAGGTATGACCTAAATCAAATCCCTTATGATTCTGCAGTGGAAGTGAGAAATAGATTTAAGGGACTAGGTCTGATAGATAGAGTGCCTGATGAACTATGGACGGAGGTTTGTGACATTGTACAGGAGACAGGGATCAAGACCATCCCCATGGAAAAGAAATGCAAAAAAGCAAAATGGCTGTCTGAGGAGGCCTTACAAATAGCTGTGAAAAGAAGAGAGCGAAAAGCAAAGGAGAAAAGGAAAGATATAAGCATCTGAATGTAGAGTTCCAAAGAATAGCAAGGAGAGATAAGAAAGCCTTCCTCAGCAATCAATGCAAAGAAATAGAGGAAAACAACAGAATGGGAAAGACTAGAGATCTCTTCAAGAAAATTAGAAATACCAAGGGAACATTTCATGCAAAGATGGGTTCGATAAAGGACAGAAATGGTATGGACCTAACAAAAGCAGAAGATATTAAGAAGAGGTGGGAAGAATACACAGAAGAACTGTACAAAAAAGATCTTCACGACCCAGATAATCATGATGGTGTGATCACTCACCTAGAGCCAGACATCCTGGAATGTGAAGTCAAGTGGACCTTAGAAAGCATCACTACGAACAAAGGTAGTGGAGGTGATGGAATTCCAATGGAGCTGTTTCAAATCCTGGAAGATGATGCTGTGAAAGTGCTGCAATCAATATGCCAGCAAATTTGGAAAACTCAGCAATGGCCACAGGTTTCCACATATAAGTGATATCATTTGATATTTTTCTTCTCTGTCTGACTTACTTTAACTGATTGTGATAATCTCCAGGTCCATCCATGTTGCTGCAAATGGCATTTTTTACTCTTTTTATGGCTGAGTAATATTCCACTGTACATATATACCACATTTTCTTTATCCTTTCATCTGTTGATGGACATTTAGGTTGTTTATGTTGCTATGAACATTGGGATGCATATATCTTTTCAAATTAGAATTTTCTCCAGATTTATGCCCAGGAATAGGATTGCTGGATCACATGGTAAACTTAGTATTTTTTTTTTTAATGAGCTCAGTTTTTCTTTGAATGTTTAGAAGAGAAAATGTATAACTACGAGAAATGGAAGACTACCATCTCTAGTCATAAGGAAGGCAACTGTATATTTCAAACAGACAGAAAGGCAATGTCAAACTCTGTTTAGATCCTGTACCTGCCTGGCCTCTCTGTCTAAAGCAGGCTTTATCCTTGTTTAAAGGAATATGGCAACATTAGGTACATTTGGTCATTATAGGATTAACTGAGATTGTCTCCTTGACATCAGAGGGGTTGGAAGAGAATAGAAGAGATAGTGATGTTCTCATTTTTGAAATTCAGTGCTCTTCTGTGTCTTGTCTGGATGCCAGGTAAAGCACACCCCATTCCACCTAAAATAATCTAGAATACCACACTGTGGAAATATGTGTATCCCACATTTTGGGGAATTCTGGTTGAAGTGAAAATAAGAAACACCGCAGGAACAGATACACCTAAATCTTAGTCAGATTTCAATGTCCTTCCTCCCTTTCTTCAATATGTGAAATGTTCAGAATAGTGCATAATACATAACAGTATAGCTTAAAGCATAATAATAGAATTGAACACTGAAATAACCACCAACCAAACCAAGAAATAGATAAAATAGCCAAACCTGCCAACCACACGCCATACCCTTTCCCCCAAACAACCTATCCCTTCCTTTATCACCAAAGGGAACCACTGATTTTTTTGAAAATCATTTTCTCATCAATGTTGTATCTGCAGTTATGGTTTAGTTTTGATTTGTCGACTTAAAGGAAAAAAATAACATAGGAGTTATGAGTTTTAGTTTGATTCAAGGACATTATTGAGGACTATAGCCTGGGAAACACCTCTAAGATTATCCTGAGGAACTGCTCTGAGGGGCTGGGGAAGAAGTCAATATATATGTGAGAAATTTTTGCCTATGAAAAAATGGCAAGCATACATCTTGGTAAAAGTTTACTGCTCATCAAGAAGAACAGATACCTCAAGCTAATCATTTTAGTTGCTTTTCTATGTATGGCTCATTGGAATTATTCCTGAGGTGTGCATCTTAACAGTCTTAAAGAGCCAGCAGTGAGTGGGGGCTTGGAGTGACATGTTAGTTCTCTTGAACCTGGGTAGCCTGGATGAAAACCAGGAATCCTAGCTGCTAACCCACCAGGGGCTACAGGCTAGAAACAAAATTCCCCTGGCTCATACCTTCTTTGCGTAGGTTTGATCCCTGGGTTTGGAAGATTGCCTGGAGGAGGAAATGGCAACCTACTCCAGTATTCTTGCCTGGAAAATCTGATGGACTGAGGAGCCTGGCGGTCTACAGTCCGTGGAGCCTTATAGAGTCGGACACAACTAAGCCAATGAGAACATACCCTCCTTGAAAATTGCATTTCTCAAGGATGTAAAACCTATAAAAACAGGTATAAAATTTATTATTAGAGACACAGCAAAAGTAGGGAGAGCACTCAGAGAAATTGCTTAGTTAAGACAGAGGCAAGGCAGAGATGCACACCTGGAGAGAAAGGTGCAGACATGCCCCTAGGGAGGAGGAACGCAGTAAAGAGGTGGTTAAGTCATTTATAAAGGGCAGTTCTTCTGGGTCTTTGTTTACCTTTGGCAAACTATCTGGTTTCTTTTCCCACACCTGACCTGCTCTAGGACCCTCCCCAATATGTGTGTGAAAAATTTTTCCAAAATGGACTCCAGCCCACAGGCCTATGGGGGGCTTTGGCATCACTTATTCTGGGGTGGTGCCCCTCTTTTTGACCCCCAAGAAGCCTTTTATGCACATGTGCAATGTCTGCCTTGCCCCCAGGATGGAAAATATATGGATCTTTAACTCAAACAAGGGTTTAGCCCCTCTCCATTCCTGCCATGACTGTTACCTTACAGTGTCCACAGGAGACAAAGCCTGATTATTTACTCTGTTTCTGTTGCTATTTCTGTGTCAAAGTGCACACAGGAGGCTGATAGTAAATGCCTAACCTGGAGCCCACCTAATCTCTTGACTCTAGAAGTGTAAAAAGGAGATTCCTATCTGGTCTGAAGCCCATGATTTTGCTGCCCAAAGAAATGTAATCAAGAGGACAGTTGTAAATGGAGCCTGGGGTCCATCTATCTCCTGCCTTACTAACTGTCTGAAAGAAAAAAAAAAAACAGTGAGGGGCTTCCCTGATGGCTTAGACGGTAAAGAATCTGCCCACGATGCAGGAGACCCGGGTTTGATCTCTGGGTCAGGAAGATCCCCTGCAGAATGGAATGGCTTAGGAATTAACTGAATAGAGACTCGTTTATCCAAAATATCAAACCCCTCACCCTGTTTTTTCCATCATGAACTCCCCTGAGGACACACCGTTGTTAGATGACTGCAGTAGATTTCGGTTTAAACCTCTGTGTAACTGGATAGTGAGTTCTCTCTGTTCCTTTGCTGTTGTTGTTGTTACAGTCTCTCCCATTTGTGGTCATAAGTTCAACCAAAGTTTGGGAGGCAGCATCTCATGGCAAATTTGTCCAGTGGCGCTAGGAAGTCATTCCTACGTCAAATGAGGACTCCACTGATAGGTCATTCATGTGCCTTGTCTGGATTAGGTCATGTTAACAGCCTAAAACTTCTCTGTCTTCCTAGTCTGTGATGATCCAGGAAATGTTTCTCCATTGTTACTCCTTCCCATATCTAGAGTTGTTGCTGTTTAGTTGCTAAGTCATGTCAGACTTTTTTGCTATCCCATGGACTGTAGCCCCCAGGCTCTGCTGTCTATGGGTTTTCCAGACAAAAATACTGGAGTGGGTTGCCATTTCCTTCTCCAGAGGATCTTCGCAGCCCAGGGATGGAACTCCTGTCTCCTGCATTGGCAGGCAGCTTCTTCACCACTGAGCCACCAGAGCTGTACCACTACGATGAATTTTATGGAGAGCTACGTATGTGATCAATTGCCTCAGGACACTTAATCATCATTAATTTGGTCAGAAAACTGGTTACCTATCAGGTAACATAAGAAACAACAATCTTATAAAACAGACAGGATATAAATAATACAGCTAGCTAGTACATTAAGAAGGAACAGAAGCAAGAGAAAGAAGAAGCAAGGATTTATTACTTGTGGCAAGTAGGGAGAACACAAAGATATTCCCCAAAGCAGCTTCTTCTCAAAAAGCAAAATTGGGGAACTTTTATGCTAAGGGTACATGCTTATTCATGGAAGGGGCTTGGACAGAGTTCAAGATGTAGTTGATTGAATCATGAAGGTCCACGAAGGCCATCATACATGCCTTAGATTCCAATTGATCTGATGGTTGAGCGCCTTAGGAGGATGATTTAAATTCTTCGAAAACTGCTCAAGATGGTGCTTCAGGCTAATTTTTACCATTGAAATAGGATTGTGAGTCTTTATCAGTTCAGTTCAGTTACTCAGTCGTGTTCTACTCTTTGCGACCCCATGGACTGCAGCACGCCAGGCTTCTTTATACAAGCCATGGAGTCTTTATACCTGATTTCTTACATTTACAATTGTTACTTCTCTTGTCTGATAAGTTTGCCCTTCTCCTGAGATCATTACTACCAAGACCTGTGCAAGGGAAAGCACTGTGTCCAGGCTTACATGACAAAATGGCTTTGGGCCAAGACAGATCTCTCATGTCAGAGAAGAGATATAAGTCTCTCTGGTTCTCTTTCTCCAGGGACCCCTACCCAATCTGGGTACACCATCCACAGGTAGAGACATATCAGTAACATGTACGACAAGGAAGCAGAAGCAGAGATCTCACAATTTCAAAACTTACACATGTATCAGGTATTACCATATAAAACCAATTTATAAATGGACTTTCCAGGTGGCACAGTGATAAAGAATCCGCCTGTCAATGCAGGAGATGCAGGAGACTCAGATTCTGTCCCTGGGTCAGAAAGATCCCCTGGAGATGGGAATGGCAACCCACTCCGGTATTCTTGCCTGGGAAATATCCCATGGACAGAGGAGTCTAGTGGGCTACAGTCCACGAGGTTGCAAAAGAGTGAGACACGACTGAGCAATTCAGGACAAAAACACACACAACAAATCAACAGAACCCAAAATCTCATATGCATGCTTGGTGGCTCAGTAGTGACCAGCTCTTTTGCAACCCCATGGACTGTAGCCCACCAGGCTCCTCTGTCCATAGGATTTCCCAGGCAAATATACTGGAAAGAGTAGCCATTCCTTTCTTCAGGGGATCTTCCTGACTCAGGGATCAAACCCAAGTCTCTGGCATTGCAGGCAGGTTCTTCAACATCTGAGCCACCAGGTATAGTATATTGTAATATAAAAATATATAATAAAATATATAAATATATATTATAATATAAAACTAGTTTATAAACACCAGTTCAAATAAGTTTATCTGCTCAAATGGCTAAGGCTTTTACTAGTTTCAGAAAACACTTTTAAGATTTGTATTCACCTTGACAAATCCTCCCCAGACATTTCTTTTCCATGGGGATGGTCTTGATCCCTGTCTCCTGTACAATGTCACAAACCTCCATCCATAGTTCATCAGGCACTCTATCTATCAGACCTAGTCCCTTAAATCTATTTCTCACTTCCACTGTAGAATCATAAGGGATTTGATTTAGGTCATACCTGAATGGTCTAGTGGTTTTCCCTACTTTCTTCAATTTTAGTCTGAATTTGGCAATAAGGAGTTCATGGTCTGAGCCACAGTCAGCCCCTGGTCTTGTTTTTGCTGACTGTTTAGAGCTTCTCCATCTTTGACTGCAAAGAATATAATCAATCTGATTTCGGTGTTGACCATCTGCTGATGTCCATGTGTAGAGTCTTCTCTTGTGTTGTTGGAAGAGGGTGTTTGCTATGACCAGTGCATTTTCTTGACAAAACTCTATTAGCCTTTGCCCTGCTTCATTCCGTATTCCAAGGCCAAATTAGCCTGTTACTCCAGGTGTTTCTTGACTTCCTACTTTTGCATTCCAGTCCCCTATAATGAAAAGGACATCTTTTTTGGATGTTAGTTCTGAAAGGTCTTGTAGGTCTTCATAGAACCGTTCAACTTCAGCTTCTTCAGCGTTACTGGTTGGGGCATAGACTTGGATTACTGATATTGAATGGTTTGCCTTGGAAATGAACAGAGATCATTCTGCCGTTTTTGAGATTGCATCCAAGAACTGCATTTTGGACTCTTGTGTTGACCATGATGGCTACTCCATTTCTTCTAAAGGATTCCTGCCCACAGTAGTAGATATAATGGTCATCTGAGTTAAATTCACCCATTCCAGTCCATTTTAGTTCGCTGATTCCTAGAATGTCGACGTTCACTCTTGCCATCTCCTGTTTGACCACTTCCAGTTTGCCTTGATTCATGGACCTAACATTCCAGGTTCCTATGCAATATTGTTCTTTACAGCATCAGACCTTGCCTCTATCACCAGTCACATCCACAACTGGGTATTGTTTTTGCTTTGGCTCCATCCCTTCATTCTTCTGGAGTTATTTCTCCACTGATCTCCAGTAGCATATTGGGCACCTACCAACCTGTGGAGGCCTTACAAATAGCTGTGAAAAGAAGAGAAGCAAAAAGCAAAGGAGAAAAGGAAAGATATAAGCATCTGAATGCAGAGTTCCAAAGAATAGCAAGAAGAGATAAGAAAACCTTCCTCAGTGATCAATGCAAAGAAATAGAGGAAAACAACAGAATGGGAAAGACTAGAGATCTCTTCAAGAAAATTAGAGATACCAGGGGAACATTTCATGCATAGATGGGCTCTATAAAGGACAGAAATGGTATGGACCTAACAGAAGCAGAAGTTATTAAGAAGAGGTGGCAAGAATACACAGAGGAACTGTACAAAAAAGATATTCATGATCAAGATAATCACGATGGTGTGATCACTGACCTAGAGTCAGACATCCTGGAATGCAAAGTCAAGTGGGCCTTAGGAAGCATCACTACGAACAAAGGTAGTGGAGGTGATGGAATTCCAGTTGAGCTATTTCAAATCCTGGAAGATGATGCTGTGAAAGTGCTGCACTCAATATGCCAGCAAATTTGGAAAACTCAGCAGTGGCCACAGGACTGGAAAAGGTCAGTTTTCATTCCAATCCCAAAAGAAAGGCAATGCCAAAGAATGCTCAAACTACTGCACAATTGGACTCATCTCACACACTAGTAAAGTAATGCTCAAAATTCTCCAAGCCAGGCTTCAGCAATATGTGAACTGTGAACTTCCAGATGTTCAAGCTGGTTTTAGAAAGGCAGAGTAACCAGAAATCAAATTGACAACATCCACTGGATCATGGAAAAAGGAAGAGAGTTCCAGAAAAACATCCATTTCTGCTTTATTGACTATGCCAAAGCCTTTGACTGTGTGGATCACAAGGAACTGAACTGTGGAAAATTCTGAAAGAGATGGGAATACCAGACCACGACCTGCCTGTTGAGAAACCTGTATGTAGGTCAGGAAGCAACAGTTAGAACTGGACATGGAACAACAGACTGTTTTCAAAGAGGAAAAGGAGTACGTCAAGGCTGTATATTGTCACCCTGCTTATTTAACTTCTATGCAGAGTACATCATGAGAAACGCTGGGCTGGAAGAAGCACAAGCTGGAATCAAGATTGCTGGGAGAAATATCAATAACCTCAGATATGCAGATGACACCACCCTTATGGCAGAAAGTGAAGAGGAACTAAAAAGCCTCTTGATGAAAGTGAAAGAGGAGAGTGAAAAAGTTGGTTTAAAGCTCAACATTCAGAAAACTAAGATCATGGCATCTGGTCCCATCACTTCATGGCAACTAGATGGGGAAACAGGGGAAACAGTGTCAGACTTTATATTTTTGGGCTCCAAAATCACTGCAGATGGTGACTGCAGCCACGAAATTAAAAGACACTTACTCCTTGGAAGGAAAGTTATGACCAACCTAGACAGCATATTCAAAAGCAGAGACATTACTTTGCCAACAAAGGTCCTTCTAGTCAAGGCTATGGTTTTTCCAGTGGTCATATATGGATGTGAAATTTGGACTGTGAAGAAAGCTGAGTGCCGAAGAACTGATGCTTTGAACTGTGGTGTTGGAGAAGACTCTTGAGAGTCCCTTGGACTGCAAGGAAATCCAACCAGTCCATTCTAAAGGAGATCAGTCCTGGGTGTTCTTTGGAAGAAATGATGCTAAAGCTGAAACTCCAATACTTTGGCCACCTCATGCGAAGAGTTGACTCATTGGAGAAGACTCTGATGCTGGGAGGGATTGAAGGCAGGAGGAGAAGGGGACGACAGATGATGAGATGGCTAGATGGCATCACTGACTCAATGGACATGAGTTTGGGTGAACTCCGGGAGTTGGTGATGGACAGGGAGGCCTGGCATGCTGTGATTCATGGAGTCGCAAAGAGTCAAACACGACTGAGTGACTGAAGTGAACTGAACTGACAAATCCTTAAAGAGGCTGTGAATTAGATTTTGGATGATGGAGTAGTTTGAATTTTAAAAGGCCTCTTTGCCTTTTTCCCCCTTTGGTTTCAAGTTCTACCTGATAGAGTTAACTGGGCTCAGTTTTAGGCCATTATGGACTGTATTTCCGTTTCTGATTTCTAGAGGTTTGCAAGACGAGGACAGTTGCTTTTGATTCCCAAAGGAGCTGGCCTGCCACCTAAATGATGTCAAAAGATTGATTTGCCCAACTACATTATCTTTCATTTTCTACTTTATATTACTTAGAGTATTTCCAACTAAAATGGAAATAAAAGGATTTCTATATTCTAGAACTTTAGGATTCAAACTAGCATGCCTTCAAGAGTTCGCACAGGGTGTTCAACAAAGGCCATTATTTCTGATCTGGATTTCTGCTCAAACTCAGACCAATTCACCCTAGGAGGGAAAAAAGTCTCCATCATTGCTTTTATTAGTTCCTGGCTTTTTGCCAAATACTGAATGGGCTCAGGTAACCCTATTGATTTCCTTTAGTATTTTGAACTAACATTTTTGAGAGGCAGATTTATATGGGCTGTCTTACATGCCAGGCAGGGGAAAATTTCCCAGTGAGATATAGGTCCATCCCCACAATATAATCCAGAAAAGGAGAAGTAGCCATCTTATATAAAGCTCACTCAAATACACCAATTTTATGTAAACTTGCATCTCTCAAACAAGTCCACTCCACTAACCCCAGTTTAGAAAAATGTAGAGGCTGGAAGAAAAAAGTTACACTTCAGATATATGACCAGCAATGACTTAGGGCAACAGTTAGACCAGTTAATCAAATTCAAGATTGACAAGAGGCCCTGGATCCCTTGGCTCACCACTCACTGGGGGACCCCAAAGCCTTTTATATAAGAATGGATAAGATGGTGGAGTAGGGGGATAAGAAAGGTTTCTGGGACTCCCTGCATGATGGAGATTTGTTAAGAGAGTCCTGATGGAGGCTAAGGGTAGGGGTATAAGAGTTGATGGAACTGAGATATGCCCTACTGTTTGCCTTCTTTTGTGATTGGCATCTTTCATTCTAGATTGTTGGTGAGAATCTGTTGCCTGCAACAAATGTCTCCTTATTCCCATTGCTGTGCAGTGTTCCATGTATCACAATGGGACAATTTTTTTTTTTTTTTTTTCCGAAAGTTGAGCTGTTTCCAACATTTTGTGTGTGTTAGTCGCTCAGTCATGCCCAATTCTTTGCGACTCCATGGACTGTAGCCCACCAGGCTCCTCTGTCCATGGGGATTCTCCAGGCAAGAATACTGGAGTAGGTTGCCATGCCCTTCTCCAGGGGATCTTCCTGACCCAGGGATCAAACCCAGGTCTCCCACATTTGCCATTTGAGCCACTAGGGAAACCGTTTCCAGTTTTTTGCTGCTTATTAAATGGTGCTGCTGTAAATGGGTTGGCCACACGTGCCACAGAGTCTGCAGGACGTTTTACCCAGAGTAGAAGCTCTCCATCCTGGGACGAATGGGTCCTGATGTCACAGAGAAGGCTTGTGTCTGCAGTGAGTGCAACTCCCATTCCCTCACCTTCTCTCCAAGGCTCACAGGGTGGGGTTTTTGCTCTTTGCCCACCTGAAGGTCTGTAAGAGCACCGTGTGGTTGATGCTACCTCACTTGAATGCCTTTCCACTGTCTCCCTGGGTGAAGAAGCTCTCCAGTGGCGGGTGGACAGGCGGCTCAGGCAGAGGGGAGAGTGGCTGGCAGAGAAAGGACAGTGGCAGAAGAGGGAGTGGGGGAGGAGCTGTCCAGGAGCACTAGCAGGAGGGAACCAGCTAGGAGGGCAGGGGCCAAGCAGAGGGCTGATTCTGAGGGCCAAAGTACCTGCCACCTTTCTCAGCCATGACTCCCCAACTGCCTCTGCCCAAGCGCCCCCTCCTCCAGTACCACCCCTCCAGCAGCACCTTGCAGGCAGATCTCATCTGTGGATGAGGATGGTGGAGGGCCCAGCATCTCCCTACCTCTATACCCTCTTCTAGCCCCTGAAGTACCAATCTCGTGACCTCATCTTGGGAATTATTCATACATTCAGGTCCCACAGGAACCCACTCGACTTCCTGCTCCTCTCCCATGGGGGCCGGACATTGTAAGCAGGGGAGGTCCCTGGGCTCCAGCCGGTAAGGTGTCCACACTCTTCCTATTGCCCAGCTGAGGGGACCTTGATCCTTCCCCAGGACAGTGTTCAGGAGCATGAATGGGTCACCGCACCCGGACACTCCTAGACAGGAGGCCCCACCCTGGGTGGGTCTGTGGGGGCCCCTCTGGGCCTCAAGGATGCTTTCCATGTGGTCACTGCTCAGGAGACTTTAACTGGAATCAAGTGTCTCCTTCAAAGAACAAGTAGCCGCCCAGCTTCTGATTTCGGTCCCTGAGGCCCTCTCTGAGCAGGGCCCCTCTCCACCGGCTCCCTGCGAGCCTCATCTCAGCCCCCTCCCCTGATCTGTGCCCAAGACCAGTATCATGAGCCCCCTCCACTAACAGCTGCTTCTGGGGCCTTCCTTTCAGCTTTGCCACCTCCCCCTGACCCCAAGTGCCACCACTGGTGCTGACTCTTCTGCAGGTAGAGCCCAGTGTGGGGGCAACTGCGATCCCTGGGGTCCCGGGTGAACCCCAGTGTGCACTGCCCAGCTCTGCTGAGTCCGGACGTTTCCCCCCGGTGAGTCCTCGGGTGCCCCTGGGGCCGTGCTGTCTCTGGGTCCTTCCATGGCCCCCAGGACTGGCCCTTCCCAAGGCCGGTCTCCAGTCTGCCCTTCGGAACATGCAGAGCCTGATCCTAAAGTTCATGAACCAGAGCTGCCAGGGCCTTCACCTTCACTGTGACCTTGGAGACTCTGGGCAGCTGGCCTCCACAAGAATCCCCGGGAGCCCATGACCGCACGGGGCGGCAGCACCCTTACTTGCTCTCACATGAGCCATCCTTCCTGAACCATCAGTCGCTCCGGAGCCACGAGGCCACAAACTGCTGTGCAGCTGTGATCTCCTTCTGACCAACTTTCCTGATGGCCTTTCACAGGGGGACTGGGAGGAGGGGTGGGTGGCCTGGCCTCCTCTCCTGGCCTCAGAACTGCAAGGACTGGCCTGGCTGGAGGCAAAGAAACTTCATCAGAAATCCTAGGATGGCTGGGCATGCATGGCCACTCTTGTCCTGGCTAGGCGGCAATGACGTCCTCCAGCCCAGTGCTCACTCAGCGTCCTCTGACCTCCCAGTCAGCCCCCTGGGGGCTCTTCAGGAGGCTCGGAAATGCCCCAATCCCACGTGGCCCCCCAGAAAACAAGGACAAAATTAAACGTGTTTGCTTCCTGCATCCGAGCTCCAGTGGAGACATTCATACCATTTCTACGGGGCTGGTGGAGGAGGAAATGAAAGGTGGAGAGGAGGGTCCAGGGAGCCACGTGCCCTAGAAAGGGAGCCTCCATTTCTGCAAACTTCTGGAGTGTGGGGGCTGGGGGTGGGGTATCAATAATCAAAGCCTTCCTGTTTCCATCTGTTGCCTGCTCTCATCTGAGTGACAAGACTGTCACTACGTCTCAGGGAATATCCTGAGATTGGGTGGGCAGGACACAGGCAGAAGACATCCCCCCAGGGATCCTTTGGTGCCACTGTGGGCTCTGCACTGCCCCCTGCTGGCAGTGCCTGCCGTGGGCCGCATGCTGGGGGCTGAGACAGGGCCCAGAGAGCCCAGCGTGGTAAAGGGGACAACGGTAGAAGGTTCTGGGCTCCAGATGAGACCCCGCAGGACTCTGTTCTTCCCAAAGAACAGAGAGACTGGGACAACCGTCCCCCACAGAGCAGGCTCCATGGAGCTGGCCATCCCCTGGCCCCAGGCAGCCATAACCCCTGAGTACAGGACCAGAGGTGTTATCTCTTACTGCAGAGCAGAAGCCATGCTGCCTGCTGTCCGGTTATCACGGGCCCCAGGGGAGGGAGTGGAACAGCTTTTCATCTCAGGTGATTCAGGCCCAGAAGTAGGGAGCCAGATGCCCTGGTGGGAACTTGGACAAACACGCTTTGTTTACCGCAAGTGACACCTGGTTTGTATTAGGTCTTCAGTCCTGCTCAGGAACAGGAGAAAATTCACAAGAAACCAAGAGAGATCACAGTGCCTGATCATTTAATGTTGTCATAAGAACGTTGACGAAAACTTTATGCTCCACACCAGGCTAAATTAAAAACAGTGACAAAACTAAATGGTGGTGTGGATGCAGAGAAACGGTATCCCCCATAAGTTGCTGGTGGGGATGCAAAGTGCTGCGGCCGCTCTGCTGAACTACACATGCAGCAACCCTATGACCCTATGACCCAGCAGCTCCACTCCTGGATATACATCCCAGAGAAATGAAATGCAAACAAATATTCACACAGAAATGAGTCCCAGAAGATTCCTGGCTGCTTTACTTAAAACAGTCAAACCTGGAATCGGCCCAAAGGTCTTTGCACATGTGAATGCTTAAACACGCCAGGGCGGTGGGTAGGGGCAGTGGTCCACTCACCCCGAGACTCTTCTCAGCAACACAAAGGAGTCCTGGCCCTAGTGAATCTCCAGGGGATTAGTCTGAGTGAAAAGAGGCCACTCCCAAAAGACTACCTGATTCCATTCATGTAGCTTAGAAGGCAATGGCACCCTACTCCAGTACTCTTGCCTGGAAAATCCCGTGGACGGAGGAGCCTGGTGGGCTGCAGTCCATGGGGTGGCTATGAGTCGGACACAACTGAGCGACTTCACTTTCACTCTTCACTTTCATGCATTGGAGAAGGAAATGGCAACCCACTCCAGAATTCTTGCCTGGAGAATCCCAGGGACAGGGGAGCCTTGTGGGCTGCCATCTATGGGGTCGCACAGAGTCGGACACGACTGAAGCGACTTAGCAGCAGCAGCTTACTTAGAAACACAGGAATGGGTTAGGGAAAGAGGGCAGGGTGGTTATAAAGGGGCCCTGGGGGTTGGAGCTGTTCAGACTCCTGACTATGGTGTGTTTACATGAATCTACACATGTGATAAATGGTACAGAACCCACACAAATGCAAGTGAGTACAGGTAAAACAGCAGACTCTGAACAGAAATGTGAAAATCTGTGAGTTATTCCGTCAGAGAAGATTGGAGAAAGCATGCAAGGGATATCTATATTCTTACAATCACGTGTGAATCTACAGTCATTTCACGTCAAAAATTTGAATTTAACAAAGGGACTGGGAATTAATCTTGCAGTAACAAAAATTTAAATTATGGCCTGATGAAAAGAACCAATCAGCTAATTAAGCACCTGCCCAGGAGTTAGTCCCTTCTGACCTTTAGCCAAGAATTTTCCAAGCACAAGACTATGTGGGGGACAGAGGCAGCTGACGGGGCGGGGAGGGGGGAGCAGGAAGGAGCCCCCAGCAGGCAGGTCTTCTGGGAGCTGGAGGGTAACCTGGGTCAGTGTGGTTAGTGGGTGGAACAGCAGGTCAAGGAAGAGGAACCTGGAAGCTCTGCCTGAGGGGAGGGCACCTGGGCAGGGGGCTGGGCAGGAAGATGCTGGTGGCCAGTGCAGTGTGGCTCGGGGGTGAGGGGGCCCGAGTTGGGAGGGGGCTACCCAGGTCCACTGGGGTGGGTGAGGCAGGAGGGAAGGGGTTTCTTTCCTTTGAAAAAAAAAGTCTTAATTGTGGTAAAATAAAACACAATATAAAAGTTAAGAACTTGGGACTTGCCGGGTTGTCCAGCATTTAAGACTCCCCACTTCCACTTCAGGGAGGACAGTTTCCATTCTTGGTCAGGGAACTAAGATCTAGAATGCCCATGGTGCAGCCAAAAAAGAAAAAGTAAAGAAAAATAAAAAGTTACAATCTTAGCCATTTTTAAGGCCCAGTTCAGTAGTGCTGAGTATTCACACTAGGTTGGTCACACATCTCCAGAACTTTATCATCTTATAAAACTGAAAACCGTTAAACAAGTCCTTAGTCTCCCGCCTCCCAGCTCCTGGCGGCCACCATTCAACTTTCTATTTCTATGCATTAGACTACTAGAGATACCTACGGAAGTAGAACCACACAGTATTTGTCTTTTTGTGAGTGTTTTTTTTTTTTTTTTTTTCACTGAGCATCATGTCCTCGAGGTTCTGAAAGGTTGTTGCTGAGTTGTGAAAGATGGCAGGATTCTTGGCCTCCAGAGGAGATGAATTCAATCCAGAGCCAGTGACAGGCTTGATTGCTCAGAGCTTTTGTGTGATAAAGTTTTATTAAAATATAAAAGGGATAGACAAAGCTTCTGACATAGACATCAGATGGGGGCAGGAAGAGTGCCCCCCTGCTAGCCTTTAGCAGTATGTTATATACCTATCAGCAAACTGTTAATTAGAAAAAGGAAATGTCTCAAAACTCAGAGTGGCACCAGGCCCCTCACCCACAGCATGCATTTTGAGATAACATTGGCACAAGGTGAGCCATCCCAGGCCATAAAACGATTGACGTGAATCTTGAAGGAAGGCAGGTTTCCAAGTAAATATATAGTTTCATTAACACAGATTAGGAGAACAATGTATAAGTAAAACATACTTTACTCCAAACCAGTAAAACACACTGGCTTGTTGAGCCCTTATTGGTTCTGAGTCTTAAGCGGAACTGACTTGAAGAAGGACAGTCCAGGGCAAATACATAGTTCATTAACAGAGCTTAAGAGAAACATTTCCAGAAGAAAAATGCATTGTTTAGCTCCAGGTTTGAGAAAAGTTAAGTTCAGGTGGAACCAGGTGTTGTCATGGCAACACAGAATTTTAAGAGAAACCTACTTTTAATTTTGTATAGAGGAAGGAAAAAATCTGACACTTACAGTTTGTTTCCTCCTGCCACTTAAGAGAGAGAAAAAAATGTCTGACACACTTGCAGCCTATTTCCCCTGTTTAGAGACCCCTAGCCTTCCTGCCAGGCAATGGCACCCCACTCCAGTACTCTTGCCTGGAAAATCCTATGGACGGAGGAGCCTGGTAGGCTGCAGTCCATGGGGTCGCTAAGAGTCCGGCATGACTGAGTGACTTCACTTTCACTTTTCACTTTCATGCATTGGAGAAGGAAATGGCAACCCACTCCAGTGTTCTTGCCTGGAGAATCCCAGGGATCGGGGAGCCTGGTGGGCTGCCATCTATGCGGTCTCACAGAGTTGGACACGACTGAAGCGACTTAGCAGCAGCAGCAGCAGCGGCCTCCCTGCCTGTTACCCTCTCAGTTCATCCGTGTTGTAGCAGGGGTCAGACTTTCCTTCCTCTTTGAGGCAGCACAGTATTCCACCGTATAGCTCTATCATGCTTTGTTTATCCATTCATCTGCCAGTGGACTGTTGAATTACTTGCAAGTCTTGGCTATTGTGAATAATGCTACTACAAGTGTTGGTGTGCAAAACTTCTAGATCCTGCTTTGCATTCTCTGACACTATTTTGGCTGAGCCACACAGCTTGCAGGATCTTAGTTTCCTGACAAGGTATCGAAGCTGAGCCCCCTGCCATGAAAGCATGGAGTCCTAACCACTGGACCACCAGAGAATTCTCTCTGCCTTCAAAGCTTTGGGGATACACACCCAGAAGTGAGATTGCTGGATTGGAGAAATGTCTTTTTAACCCAACCTAGGGCTGCTGAAACCTCTTAGCTCCTATCACAAGCTATTCCTGTGAGTGTGGGTGGCCTGGGGAGAGAACAGATTCATCTCTGCCTTCCACCTACCTGTCTAAGCGAGCCGAGGTCTACGTCATGTACGAGGCACTGGGCCCGCATTCCTGGCCCTTCACAGGAAACACGCACGCAGAGTGCCGGCCGAGCTCAGCCCTCAGTAACTGAAGACACAGACAAGGCTCTGCTGTCACCTCAATTCGCCACAGAAGAAGTTGGGCCCAGGCTCCCAGGTGCCCTGCTAGCCCAGTGCCCACCCCACCTGCCCAGGCCAAGCCTGGTGAGGAGCTGCGTGGTGGGCAGGGTTCCCAGGCCACCCTGTCTCTGTGCCTCAGGGCATCGGGAACCCAAACCCAGGCCCCCGCCCAGTCTGTATGCTTCCAACCCCACCTCCCTCGGCACCCAGAACCAAACCTGAACACAGGAGGTGAATAAAGCAGAGATGATTCTCTCACAGCACTTGCTGAGCGAGGGTTAGAAGTAGCCTCTGTCAGGATCATGTAAATATTCCTCAGGCGAAAAACATCTGCACCCTAATCCCACCCCACTCTGAGGAGATGGCTGGGGACCATCCTGTGAGGGAGGGACCTGACTCAGATGCTTGGCCACATCTACCAATTCTGATGGTGACAGGGCCTAAAGTCATAGGGCAGGTGAGAGGCAGGGTGTGGCCCCCTAAGGCACTGGGAGGGACATGGAGACTTCACAGCAGGAATTTAAGCCAGTGCTGCAGCCAGTTCCTGGTGCCCCAGCCTTGCCCGAGACCCAGCCTCCCCAGGTCCCATCCTGACCCTCCGCCATCACACAGCCATGCAGGGGGCCTGCGTGATGCTGCTGCTGGGCCTGCAGCTACAGGTCTCCCTCGGCCTCGTCCCAGGTAACCAGGCAGCTCCCGGTGCCCTCTACTCACAGGGGTGGCCCCAGGCTGACCTGACCTCCACTCTCCCCTTGGGCAGTCGAGGAGGAAGACCCCGCCTTCTGGAACCGCCAGGCAGCCCAGGCCCTCGATGTGGCTAAGAAGCTGCAGCCCATCCAGACAGCCGCCAAGAATGTCATCCTCTTCTTGGGCGATGGTGAGTGCGCTAGGCTGGTCCATACCCTGTCTCCCGACAACCCTGGAATCCTGGGCTGCCGGCTGACCCAGGCTGGCCCCAGGGACTCAGACCTGACACAGTGTACCTTCAGGGATGGGGGTTTCCACGGTGACAGCCGCTCGGATCCTAAAGGGGCAGATGGCTGGCAAGCCGGGACCTGAGACACCCCTGGCCATGGACCAGTTCCCATATGTGGCTCTGTCCAAGGTAAGGGCCAAGTGGCCTCAGGGTGGTCTACACCAGAGGGGTGGGTGTGGGCCTAGGGAGCAGGGTAGGAGGGAAAGCCCCAGGAGGGTCTCGGGCTGAGATAGGGGCCGGGGGCTGTGAGGATGGGCCCAGGGCCTGGGTCAGGAGCTGGGTGTCTACCCCAGCAGAGCTGAAGGCATCTCTGTCCCCAGACATACAACGTGGACAGACAGGTGCCAGATAGCGCAGGCACTGCCACTGCCTACCTGTGTGGGGTCAAGGGCAACTACAGAACCATTGGTGTAAGTGCAGCCGCCCCCTACAACCAGTGCAACACGACACGTGGGAATGAGGTCACGTCTGTGATGAACTGGGCCAAGAAACAGGTGGGCTTGGGTGTCAGCTTCCCGGGCAGGGACGGGCTCAGAGACCTCAGTGGTCCCCCGTGACCTCTGCCACCCTCAGGGAAGGCAGTGGGAGTGGTGACCACCACCAGGGTGCAGCACGCCTCCCCAGCCGGGGCCTATGCGTACACGGTGAACTGAAACTGGTACTCAGACGCCGACCTGCCTGCCGATGCCCAGATGAACGGCTGCCAGGACATTGCTGCACAGCTGGTCAACAACATGGATATTGACGTACGACATGAGGGGCTAAGGGCGGGGCTGGGCAGAGGGGGTGGGACAGACATCTGTCACAGACCCAGGAAACTCACAGCCCTGGGGACTGACAGCCCCTCCCATGTGTGGAGGGGGAGGAGGTGGGGACAGACCTTTCCCACAGACCTGGTGGGGGAGGTAGGGGCTGTGTGAGAGGCGTAAAGGGCCAAGTAGGCCCTGAACCCACCTGCCCTAATCTCTGGCTCCAGGTGATCCTGGGTGGAGGCTGAATGTACATGCTTCCTAAGGGGACCCCAGACCCTGAATACCCACATGATGCCAATCAAATTGGAGTCCAGAAGGACAAGCAGAACCTGGTGCAGGAGTGGCAGGCCAAGCACCAGGTGATGGGGGCTCACGGATGCAGGGGGTACAGTGGGGCCGGGCCTGGGGTGTCGGGCTATGGGCTGAGGCCTGGTTCTGCCCTCCCAGGGAGCCCACTATGTGTGGAACCGCACGGAGCTCCTTCAGGCAGCCAATGACTCCAGTGTAACACACCTCATAGGTAACAACCCCACCCACCCCCACTGTCCTCCCAGGGATGGGTGCCACGGGCCCCCGGTCCCCAGCTTGCAGGTCTCCACTGGTCCCCTTTCCCACAGCCCACTTTGAGCCAGTTGACATGGCCTATCAGACTCAGTGAGACCACACCAATGACCCGTCCCTGGAGGAGATGACTGAGGCGGCCCTGCAAGTGCTGAGCAGGAACCCCAGGGGCTTCTACCTGTTTGTGGAGGGTGAGTGGCAGCCCCTTGGGGAACAGAGGAGTGATGAGGGCCATCAGAGCGGGTTTAGTATCTTATATGTGACTTACCTGCAGGAGGCCGCATTGACCACGGTCACCATGATGGCAGAGCATATAGGGCGCTGACCGAGGCGGTCACGTTTGACAATGCCATCGCCAAGGCTAACGAGCTCACTAGCGAACTGGACACGCTGATCCTTGTCACTGCAGACCACTCTCATGTCTTCACTTTTGGTGGCTACCCCCTTCGTGGGAACTCCATTTTCGGTAAGCCCAGGGAGACTGGCAGGTCCTTGTCCCTAAGTTACGAGGCACAAAGTGCTCTGAGCCAGTTACCTCCTCTGCAAAGTGGAGCAACTGCCCTGTATCACTCTAGTGAGGATTAAGCCAGTGAACAGACAAGACGTGCCTGGGCTCAGCACACAGAAGGCACCCAAAAGGATTGGGTCAGTGTGATCACTGGGTCCCCTCCTCCTTGCAGGGTTGGCAGATGGCAAAGCCAGAGATGGCAAGTTCTATACTCCCTCCTCTATAGCAATGGCCCCGGGTACCAGATGAACAGGGACTCAAGACCTGATGTGGACGAAACCAAGAGCAGTGGGTGGGCCCTGGGGTGCAGGGGAAGAGGGATGGGAGGATCCTGGCTGGGAAGTCAGAGGAGGGGGAGGCCGCCTCCCTGCCGGCTCTGAACTCCCATTCTCTGCCAGGGGACCCCTCACACCAGCAGCAGGCTGCCGTGCCCCTGGTTAGGGAAACCCATGGGGGCGAGGATGTGGCGGTGTTTGCCGCGACCCACAGGCGCACCTGGTGCACGGCGTGCAGGAGGAGACCTTCGTGGCGCACATCATGGCCTTTGCGGGCTGCGTGGAGCCCTACACCGACTGCCATCTGCCGGCCCCCGCTCACCCCACCAATACTGCATGCCAGGCCGCCTGCCCACCTTCTCTGGCACTGCTGGCCGGGGCCCTGCTGCTGCTTCTGGCCCCTGCCCTGCACTGACCCCCACCAGCCCAGGCCCAGGGAATTCCTGCTCCCCTGCCCAGAAGCTTCAATGGACTCGAACCACCCTGGAGGCTGAGGCCCTGACTTTCCTGTGAGAGCCACAGTCTTCAGTGCCCCCGGCCTCGGTGTCCCCAGATTTTGTTGGAGCTGCCCCAGACCCCAGGAAAGGCAATGGCTCAGACCACCCAGTCTCTTCTCCCCACCCAACAGCCCTGCCTGAGGACCACACTGGCACCAGAGGTGTCCCCCATAAGGTATCAGGGCCTACCAGACCCCCACTGGGGGCTTCCGGGAGGCATGGTTTCTGGTTGCCTGACTTCCAGGAGGCGTGGCTCCCGGGGAGCTGTGGCTTCCCATCCTCCTGGAACCCACCCTGTGGGCATCTCGCCGGCCAAGGAGGTGTCTGGAACCAGGAGCGCCGGGGGGCCCCTCGACACAGAGTCCTCAGCAGTCCCTCCTAGGAACCCAGCGGTACCATTACAGACAGGAGATAGCGACACAGAGGAGAGGAGACTTGTCCCAGGTCCCCCAGCTGCTGTGACGGTGGCCCCGGTGCCCCTTTCAGGCTGGGGCATCCCAGTAGCAGCAGGGGACCTGGGGGTGGGGACACAGGCCCTGCCCTCCTGGGAGGGAGGAAGCAGCCCCCAAACTGTTGTGAGTGTGATACAGGAGTGACACGTGTAGGAAGAGAAGCCCTTAGGTGGGGGCACAGAGCGTGTGTCTGTGTGAAGGGGGGTCAGGGTCACATCAGGGACGGGCTGATGAAGGGCTGACGTTGAGCAAAGACCAAAGGCGGTGAGGGCGGGAGCATCGCATAAAGACATCGGTGCAGGAGCCCCGAGGGGGCATCGGCAGGGCCAGGTGAGGCCAGCATGGGACCGAGTTGGGGGGAGCCGCAGGGTAAAGAAGGTCAAATTTGAGGGGACGGGAGGATGGGGCAGGAGCTGGTATTTCATCCAGAATGTGGGAGGGGAGTGGAAGGCTGTGGGCAGGGACATAACAGGACCAGAAGACTCTAGAAAATATCCTGCTGGCTACTGAGGAGAGAAGACTCTATTCTGTTTATGTGTTGTTGTGGGGGTGGGGCAGAGGTAGGAGCTGGGAAACCCGCATTTCTGACCTCTCTCTGAAAACATTCCAGAGCGCCTGCTCCTATGTAATTACAGAGTATGTAATTACCCCTAAAGGAACGTTTCAAAGAATTTTATACAAGTGAACAGAGCCCTTTTTTTCGATAAATTTTACAAAATTACAGATTTATTTGTACTTTTACAAAGGTGTCAAATGGTATTTTGCTCTCATTGGAAATGTTAACATGATTGAGTATGCTTCCTTATTTGCTAAAATTTTGATTTAAAACTATAAACATCAATTTGAAGGCCAGGCTCTCAGTGCAGTTTATGTAGCTCTGGGTTTTATTAGCTGTCACAAATCTATGGAGCTGAATAGAACAAGGGCATCAGTAGCAAGATTTACTATATCGATGGACTCATTTTTTTAAATTGCGGGACAGTTGCTTTACAATGTTGTGTTAGTTTCTGCTGTACAACAAAGTGAATCAGCCATACAAGTGTTACTAGCTCAGTCGTGTCTGACTCTTTGTGACCCCATGGACTGTAGCCTGCCAGTCTCCTCTGTCCGTGAAATTCTCCAGGCAAGAATAACCATGGTGGGTAGCCGTTCCCTTCTCCAGGGGATCTTTCCGACCCAGGGATCGAACTCTAGTCTCCTGCATTGCAGGCAGATTCTTCACCATCTGAGCCACCTGGGAAGCCCTTATGAGTACATATATCCCTTCCCTCTTGGATCGCCCTCCCACTCCCATCCCCATCCCACCCATTGAGGTCACCACAGAGCATGAGTTGAGCTCCCAGCACTATACAGCCGGTTCCCACTAGCTGCGGTGACCACCCAGTAAAGTCCCAATCTCCCAAGCGCCACCCACCAATTGTGCAAAGGCATTTTGATACAAGGCAGCTTGCCTGGTTCTGCCTTCCCTGTTGTCAGTTAGCTGGTCCAACAAACCAAAGAGAAGGGGTTGCTTGTTTATGTTTCATAGTGTGTTGGTCGCTCATTCATGTCCAACTCTTTACGACCCCATGGACTGTAGCCCCGCCAGGCTCCTCTGTCCATGGGATTCTCCAGGGCAAGAATACTGGCGTGGGTTGCCATTCCCTTCTCCAGAGGATCTTCCTGACCCAGGGGTTGAATCCAAATCTCCTGCCTTGCTGGCAGATTCTTTACCGTCTGAGCTACAAGTAAATCCCCTGGGTTCAAAACCCAAGGGAACTCTGGGAACCATGGTTTCCCTTGGGCAAACCATGAGTTTTATAAACAGATTATTCTGGAATACATGGTGATCTTTGCACAACTTTGATTATCCTGAAAATCACTGAACTGTACACTTGAAAAGGGTGAGTTTTGTGGTATATAAATTATACCTAAATGTTAAAAAGTTTCTGTTTCCAAGTTTTTTCTAAATTGTGTAGGTATGAGGGATTTTATCAGTCAAATACAGTGTTGGCCACAAGATCAAGGACAGATTCTCCAGCATCAGTTTTAATGTCTTGACCTTGAAGGGGCAGATGCAGGGGAAGTGTGCTTACTATATTCCAAGATTTTTATTTTATTGGGTGCTCAAGATGGACAGCACTTGTCACCTCAAGAAATCTCAGCACATGGGTCTTTAAGAAAGGAAGGGAGTCAGGAAGAAAGAGGGCAGGAGGACTCATGCCAGCTCCCTTCAATACCTTGCCAATAACATGGCTCATAATGTGGGGCTGATCAGGAACATTCTCATGGCCACCCCCAATCTCATTACCAAGTATCTATCATAAAGCTTCTCCTTTACTCGGACAATCTTGGTTTTAGAAAGTTAGCGACGAGGGAAGGCACCAAGATGGCGGAGGAGTAGGACGGGGAAAACACTTTCTCCCCCACAAATTCATCAAAAGAGCATTTAAACGTCGAGTAAATTCCACAAAACAACTTCTGAATGCCGGCAGAGGACATCAGGCACCCAGAAAAGCAATCCAACTCCTCGAAAGGAGGTAGGAAAAAATATTAAAGACAATAAAAGAGACAAAAGAGGGAGGGACGGAGTTCCGGCCCGGGAAGGGAGTCTTAAAAAGAGAGAAGTTTCCAAACACCAGGAAACCTTCTCACTACCGAATCCGTGCCGAGCTTTGGAAGCACAGAGGACAACATAACAGGGAGAAAAAATAAATAAACAATTAAAACTCACAGATTGCGAGCCCTACGGTAACTCCTCCAGCGGAGAAGCAGCGCAGACGCCTGCATCCGCCATTAGCAAGCGGGGGCTGGGTAGGGAGGCGCGGCGCGGGCTGCATCGCTGAGAGTAAGAATCTGGCCTGAATACCCTGACCACTATCTGACCGAAATAATTTGGGCTAGCAAACCAGACTGTGGGATATCTACCATGCAAAAAGCCAGCCCTAACCTAAGACTCCGCCAGCCCGCGCACGGAACAAAGGACTAAACAGAGGTAGCCGGCTGCAAACCTTCCCCCTCCGGTGATAGGCAGCCAGAGCCGGAAGGGGGCAATCGCAGCCCCAGAGAGACATTATCTATAAAACTGGCTTCTTTGCTAACTAAAACTTCTTGGGGGTCTGGACGGTCAACATCTGCTTGAGAAGGTGCGCCGGTTTTACACCCAGATAACCAAGTGGCGGGGAGGCGATAAGTCGCAGCATTGGTGCTCGCCAAACACCTCATCACCTGAGCTGCTCGGACCTGGGAAGAGCACAAAACGCAGCCCCAACTGAGTCTGCGCCTCTGAGGACTACCTGAGTGCCTGAACCTGAGCGGCTTGGACCTGGGAGGTGCATGCAACCCAGGGCCAGCCTCGGATTGTTCCCGGCGGAACAACCTAGAGCCTGAGCAGTGTGGGCAGGGAGGCTACACGCGCCATGAGCGGGGGCAGACCCAGTGTGGCTGAGGCACTGCGAGCGCACACCAGTGTCATTTGTTTGCAGCATCCCTCCCTCCCTCCCCATAGCGCAACTGAACAAAGAGAAGAAATACAGCTCCACCCACCAGAACACCGACACAAGCTTCCCTAACCAGGAAACCTTGACAAGCCACCTCTACATACCCACACACAGCGAGGAAACGCCACAATAAAGAGAACTCCACAAACTGCCAGAATACAGAAAGGACTCCCAAACTCAGCAATTTAAACAAGATGAAGAGACAGAGGAATACCCAGCAGATAAAGGAACAGGATAAATGCCCACCAAACCAAACAAAAGAGGAAGAGATAGGGAATCTACCTGATAAAGAATTCCAAATAATGATAGTGAAATTGATCCAAAATCTTGAAATTAAAATGGAATCACAGATAAATAGCCTGGAGACAAGGATTGAGAAGATGCAAGAAAGGTTTAACAAGGACCTAGAAGAAATAACAGAGGCAGAAGATAGGATTAGTGAATTAGAAGATAGAATGGTAGAAATAAATGAATCAGAGAGGATAAAAGAAAAACGAATTAAAAGAAATGAGGACAATCTCAGAGACCTCCAGGACAATATTAAACGCTACAACATTCGAATCATAGGGGTTCCAGAAGAAGAAGACAAAAAGAAAGACCATGAGAAAATACTTGAGGAGATAATAGTTGAAAACTTCCCTAAAATGGGGAAGGAAATAATCACCCAAGTCCAAGAAACCCAGAGAGTCCCAAACAGGATAAACCCAAGGAGAAACACCCCAAGACACATATTAATCAAATTAACAAAGATCAAACACAAAGAACAAATATTAAAAGCAGCAAGGGAAAAAAACAAATAACACACAAGGGAATTCCCATAAGGATAACAGCTGATCTTTCAATAGAAACTCTTCAAGCCAGGAGGGAATGGCAAGACATACTTAAAATGATGAAAGAAAATAACCTACAGCCCAGATTATTGTACCCAGCAAGGATCTCATTCAAGTATGAAGGAGAAATCAAAAGCTTTTCAGACAAGCAAAAGCTGAGAGAATTCTGCACCACCAAACCAGCTCTCCAACAAATACTAAAGGATATTCTCTAGACAGGAAACACAAAAATGGTGTATAAACTCGAACCCAAAACAATAAAGTAAATGGCAACGGGATCATACTTATTAGTAATTACCTTAAACGTAAATGGGTTGAATGCCCCAACCAAAAGACAAAGACTGGCTGAATGGATACAAAAACAAGACCCTTACATATGTTGTCTACAAGAGACCCACCTCAAAACAGGGGACACATACAGACTGAAAGTGAAGGGCTGGAAAAGGATTTTCCATGCAAATTGGGACCAAAAGAAAGCAGGAGTGACAATACTCGTATCAGATAAATTAGACTTTAAAACAAAGGCTGTGAAAAGAGACAAAGAAGGTCACTACATAATGATCAAAGGATCAATCCAAGAAGAAGATATAACAATTATAAATATATATCCACCCAACATGGGAGCACCGCAGTATGTAAGACAAATCCTAAAAAGTATGAAAGGAGAAATTAACAATAACACAATAATAGTGGGAGACTTTAATACCCCACTCACACCTATGGATAGATCAACTAAACAGAAAATTAACAAGGAAAAAAAAAAAACATGTATCTATAAAGCTCACTAAAGCAAAGCACAGTAAAATGAGGTATGGCAATAAAAGGCGTTAAATTTATCAAATAAAAAATAAATAAATAAAGTGCTGAAAAATTAAAAAAAAAAAAGATCATATCCCAACATGTATGCCACCATCTGCTGTTAAGAGAATCTACATTTGCTGTGCTTTCCACTTTTCATATACATTATATCATGTAGAATGCATTAATCCTTGAAATGAACCCAACCCACCTCTCTTTAATTTCTATTCATAGATACTAATTATGAAGACAGACCTGTAAAACTTTGCAATTAGAAGAAAAAAAAATAATAAAATAGTCTTTTCACTTTTTCAAAACATTTAAAAATGTGAACACCTTTCTTAGCTTGTGGGCCATACAGAAACAGGTGGTGGGCTGGATTTGGCTTTGGATTTGCAGGTCACAGTTCAATGACCCCTGATTTAAAGCACCCAGCTCATCCTATGTGCAGCCAAGATTGAGAACCCCTAGCTTATAACTTTCAGTTTCTCAAACAACTGTCCTAATTCATAAAAAAAAAAAAAAAAGGAAAACTAAAAATAAAAACTACAACATGATCCATTAATTCCACTACTGGGTATATATCCGAAAAAAGCAAAACCACCAATTTAAAAGGATACATACCCAAAAAAAAAAAAAAAAAAAGAATTCAGATTATCAAAACCACTTTCAAGCCCTAAAATTTTATTACTGATTTCAGATGATGCAATTGCCATCAAAGAAGTAAATAAAAAGCTTTATTTTGATATGCAAATTAGAATATCAAACTATCAATTTTGTGCATACTTCACATATTCTGAAATACCATAAAAAGGAACATTTGAATTGTAGAAGGCCAGGTGTGCAATCAGAGATAGGCTTTTTACCCTAGCAAGAGTGATCAATATGACTTAATACTTTGACTTGATAGATAGGAACTTGGATATATGATTCCATTCCAAAAAAAAAAAAAAACTAATCCAAAAGGTCCATGTTAGCATGTGCTTTTTCCTAATGCTCCAGGTTGTTAATAGTAGAACTAATTAGATCTTTACTTCTTGAGTGTACTTTTTTGTTTGCACAGTTAGGAATGGTTTGTGTTTTGAAATACTAGAAATGAATCTTTTTCTATAAGTAAAGAATTGGTATACTCATAATTTTGGAAATGGATGAATTATTGATCTGTGAATTTTTGAAGTAGATTGTACATATCACAGTAATAATAGGCTCTAAGAAAGACCTTGAACCCAACTGAAGACCATTGAGGATATCGCAGAATGGTGGAGTTTTACAGCTGGAAATTACTTTAGTGGTTGATCTAATTATCCCATCAGTTTACAAGTGAGGCAACTGAGGCAGTAAGAAATGAAGTGGTTTGTGTAGGGCTAAACATCTACTGGTCAAAAAGTCAGAACCAAGACCCTAGGCTCTTGACTTGCGGTTCAGTTCTCTTATCAGCCCAGCAAGGTAGAGCTAAAAGAAAAAGAAGTGACAGTTGCTGTTGTTCATGGGACTTATAAAACCTATCTAGGAGAAGGCAATGGCAACCCACTCCAGTACTCTTGCCTGGAAAAATCTCATGGGCGGAGGAGTCTGGTAGGCTGCAGTCCATGGGGTCGCGGAGAAAAAAAAAAAAAAAAAGAAAGTTAGCGACACTTACGGCTCCTACAGCTTGTTATGTATCCTCAAGGTTTCTGGATCTTCCCTGCAATGGTTGACTGTGGATGGACCAGTGAGTGAGCTGGGCAGGTTCTGCTGTGTCTGCAGCTCTTATCATCCAGAATCCTTTATCATCACATCCTGTGAAGTAGCTATTACATCAGGGGTGCACTGACAGCGTTCTCCCCACATTACATTGCTTTCATTAAATAAATAAGAAATTAAATGTTAGAAACATATTTTCCCTGCTAGATCTTTCCTTTAGTGGTTCACTCACAAAAAAATTAGTATATTTTATCATTTAAATATACATTATTATGTATTTCATCCAGCAAATACCTTACACTGAGATATGTAGAAACACCTCTGCTTTCAGCCAACTGACTATATAGCAAACCTCCCACACTGAATAATCTGCTCTAAGACTTTTGTTTCGATCTACAGCAATGTTTTCTCTACATCTTCCAAAGACATTTGTGGATGAAGAAATGCCTTTTAGTTTTGTGACAGATCATTTTCTGTTCATTGTTTCTGCCATTTTTACTGCAGCAGAAAGAATAAATGTCTGCCTGGTGGTAGGTGTTTTATGTCTTATGGTATTATGGAAGAACCTTTAAAAGAGCCTTCCAAATATTTATCATTGCTTAGGGAAAAGTCATAAAGTACTAGATGGAACTATGTATCACTTTAAACTCCACTGGGAAAACACTATGGGGGGCTGTCTCATGTTCTGAAAGCTTAGTTGCTAACCAGGAGGGCTTCTTCCAGTTGTTGTTGTTGTTGAGTCACTCAGTCATGTCTGACTCTTTGCAACCCAATGGACTGCAGCACACCAGGCCTCCTGTCGCTCACTATGTCCTGGAGTTTGCTCAGACAGATGTCCATTGAGTCAATGATGCCATCCAACCAACTCATCCTCTATCGCCCCCTTCTCCTCCTGCTCTCAATCTTTCCCTCATCAGGGTCTTTTCCAATGAGTTGCCTGTTCACATAAGCGGCCAAAGTATTGGAGCTTTAGCTTCAGCATCAGTCCTTCTAGTGAATATTCAGGGCTGATTTACTTTAGGATTGACTGGTTTCATCTCCTTGCAGTCCAAGGGACTCTCAAGAGTTTTCTCCAGCACCATAGTTCGAAAGCACAAATTCTTTGGTACTCAGCCTTCTTTATGGTCCAACTCTCACATCTGTACATGACCACTGAAAAACCATAGCTTTGACTAGATGGATCTTTGTCGGCAAAGTGATATCTCTGATTTTTAAGAGGCTGTCTAGGTTTGTCATAGCTTTTCTTCCAAGAAAGAAGAAAATCAGACTTTAATTTCATGGCTGCAATCACTGTCTGCAGTGATTTTGGAGCTCAGGAAAATAAAATCTGTCACTGTTTCCATTTTTTCCCCATCTATTTGCCATGAAGTGATGGAACCACATACCATGATCTTAGTTTCTGAATGTTGAGCTTTAAGCCAACTCTTTCACTTTCCTCTTTCACTTTCATCAAGAGGCTCTTTAGTTCTTCTTCACTTTCTGCCATTAGAGTACTATCGTCTGCACATATCAAGTTATTGATATTTCTCCTTGTAATCTTGATGAATGCAAAAGTAGGAAGTCAAGAAATACCTGGCTGCTGCTGCTAAGTCACTTCAGTCGTGTTGGACTCTGTGCGACCCCATAGATGGCAGCCCACAAGGCTCCCCGGTCCCTGGGATTCTCCAGGCAAGAACACTGGAGTGGGTTGCCATTTCCTTCTCCAGTGCATGAAAGTGAAGAGGGAAAGCGAAGTCGCCCAGTCATATCCGACTCTTAGCAACCCCATGGACTGCAGCCTACCAGGCTCCTCCATCCATAGGATTTTCAGGCAAGAGTACTGGAGTAGGGTGCCATTGCCTTCTCCTTTAGTAACAGGCAAATTTGGCCTTGGAGTACAGAATGAAGCAGGGCAAAGGCTAATAGAGTTTTGCCAAGAGAACGCACTGGTCATAGCAAACACCCTCTTCCAACAACACAAGAGAAGACTCTACACATGGACATCACCAGATGGTCAATACCAAAATCAGATTAATTATATTCTTTGCAACCAAAGATGGAGAAGCTCTATACAGTTAGTAAAAAACAAGACTGGGAACTGACAGTGGCTCAGATCATGAATTCTTTATTGCAGAATTCAGACTTAAATTGAAGAAAGTAGGGAAAACCACTAGACAATTCAGGTATGACCTAAATCAAATCCCTTATGATTATACAGTGGAAGTGAGAAATAATTCATGGGATTAGATCTGATAGAGTGCCTGAAGAACTATGGACAGAGGTTTGTGACATTGTACAGGAGGAAAGGATCAAGACCATCCCCAAGAAAAAGAAATGCAAAAAAGGCAAAATGGTTGTCTGAGGAGGCCTTACAAATAGATGAGAAAAGAAGCTAAAGGCAAAGGAGAAAAGGAAAGACATCCATTTGAATGCAAAGTTCCAAAGAAAAGCACGAAGAGATAAGAAAGCCTTCCTCAGCGATCAATGCAAAGAAATAGAGGGAAACAATAGAATGGGAAAGACTACAGATCTCTTCAGAAAATTAGAGATACCAAGGGAGCATATCATGCAAAGATGGGCACAATAAAGGACAGAAATGGGATGGACCTAACAGGAGCAGAAGATATTAAAAGAAGTGGCAAGAATACACAGAAGAACTGTACAAAAAAGATCTTCATGACCCAGATAATCACGATGGTGTGATCACTCACCTAGAGCCAGGCAGCATGGAATATGAAGTCAAGTGGGCCTTAGGAAGCATCATTACGAACAAAGCTAGTGGAGGTGATGGAATTCCAGTTGAGCTATTTCAAATCCTAAAAGATTCTGTGACAGTGCTGCAGTCAATGTGCCAGCAAATTTGGAAAACTCAGCAGTGGCCACAGAACTGGCAAAGGTCAGTTTTCATTCCAATCCCAAAGAAAGGCAATGCCAAAGAATGCTCAAACTACTGCACAATTGCACTCATCTCACATGCTAGCAAAGTAATGTTCAAAATTCTCCAAGCCAGGCTTCAACAGTATGTGAACCATGAACTCCCAGATGTTCAAGCTGGATTTAGTAAAGGCAGAGGAACCAGAGATCAAATTGTCAACATCTGTTGGATCATCAAAAAAGCAAGAGAGTTCCAGAAAAACATCTACTTTTGTTTTATTGACTATGCCAAAGCCTTTTGACTATGTGGATCACAACAAACTGTGTAAAATTCTTCAAGAGATGGGAATACCAGACCACCTTACCTGCCTCCTGAGAAATCTATACAGATTTTTATTACAGAAATCTATGCAGGTCAGCAAGCAACAGTTAGAACTGGACATGGAACAACAGACTGGTTCCAAATAGGAAAAGGAGTACGTCAAGGCTGTATATTGTCACCCTGCTTATTTAACTTACATGCAGAGTACATCATGAGAAACACTGGGCTGGATGAAGCACAACCTGGAATCAAGATTGCTGGAGAAATATCAATAACCTCAGCTATGCAGATGATACCACCCTTATGGCAGAAAGTGAAGAAGAACTAAAGAGCCTCTTGATGAAAATGAAAGAGGAGAGTGAAAAAGTTGGCTTAAAATTCAACCTTCAGAAAACTAAGACCATGGCATCTGGTCCCATAATGGCAAATAGGTAGGGAAGCAATGGAAACAGTGACAGACTTTATTTTGGGGGGCTCCAAAATCACTGCAGATGGTGACTGCACCATGAAATTAAAAGATGCTTGCTTCTTGGAAGAAAAGTTATGAACAACCTAGACACCATATTAAAAAGCAGAGACATTACTTTGCCTACAAAGGTCCATCTAGTCAAAGCTATGGTTTTTCCAGTAGTCACGTATGGATGTGAGAGTTGGACTATAAAGAAAGGTGAGCACCGAAGAACTGATGCTTTTGAACTGTGGTGTTGGAGAAGACTCTTGAGAGTCCCTTGGACTGCAAGGAGATGCAACCAGTCCATTCTAAAGGAAATGAGTCCTGAATATTCATTGGAAGTACTGATGCTGAAGCTGAAACTCCAATATTTGGCCACCTGATCCAAAGAACTGACTCATTTGAAAAGACCCTGATGCTGGGAAAAATTGAAGGCGGGAGGAGAAAGAGACGACAGAGGATGAAATGGTTGGATGTCATCACCAATTCAATGAACTTGAGTTTGAGTAAATTCTGGGAGTTCGTGATGGACAGGAAGGCCTAGCATGCTGCGGTCCATGGGGTTGGAAAGAGTCAGACATGACTGAGCGACTGAACTGACTGAATCTTGATTCCAGCTTGAGCATCATCTAGCCCAGCATTTCACATGATATACTCTGCATAAAAGTTAAATAAGCAGGGTGACAATATACTGCCTTGATGTACTCCTTTTCCAATTTGGAACCAATCTGTTGTTCCGTGTCCACTTCTAACTGTTGCTTCTTGACCTGCATACAGATTTCTCAGGAGGCAGGTCAGGTGGTCTGGTATTCCCATCTCTTGAAGAATTTTCCACAGTTTGTTGTGATCCACACAGTCAAAGAATTTGGCATAGTCAATAAAGCAGAAGTAGATGTTTTTCTGGAACTCTCTTGCTTTTTCAATCATCCAATGGATGAGATGGTTGGATGGCCTCACCGACTCAATGAACATGGGTTTGGGTAGACTCTGGGAGTTGGTGATGGACAGGGAGGCCTGGCGTGCTTCGGTTCATGGGGTCACAAAGAGTCGGACACAACTGAGCAACTGAACTGAACTAAACTGAATGGATGTTGGCAATTTGATCTCTGCTTCCTCTGCCTTTTCTAAATCCAGCGTGTACATCTGGAAGTACTGTTAGGGCTTGAAGAATTTTGAACATTACCTTGCTAGCATGTGAGCTGAGTGCAATTGTGCGGTAATTTGAGCATTCTTTGGCATTGCCCTTCTTAGGGATTGGAATGAAAACTGATCTTTTCCAGTGCTGTGGCCACTGCTGAGTTTTCCATATTTGCTGGCCTATTGAGTGTAGCACTTTCACAGCATTGTCTTTTAGGATTTGAATTAACTCAGCTGGAATTCCATCAGCTTCATCAGCTTTGTTCATAGTAATGCTTCCTAAGGCCCACTTGACTTCACATTCCAGGATATCTGGCACTCGGTGAGTGATCACACCATCGTGGTCATCTGGGTCATTAAGACCTTTTTTGTACATGCTGTTACTTTTTTAAAAATATGTATTTATTTTCAGCTGCATAGGGTCTTCGTGCTTTATGGGGGCTCACTCTAGCTGTGTTGCGCAGGAAACGCTCTCTAGTGGTGCTGCACCGGCTTCTCATCGCATCGGCCTCTCTTGCTCTGGAGCAGAGGCTCGAGGCATGTGGGCCTCAGTGGTTGCAAGTCATGGGCTCTAGAGGCAGGCCCAGTAGTTGTGGCACACGGGCTTAGTTGCCCCACAGCATATGGAATCTTCCAGGACCAGGGATCAAACCAGTGTCCCCTGCATTGACAGGGGAATTCTTACCCATTGCATCACCAGGGAAACCCAGTTTTGTGTTGTTATTGATGAAGACCTCCAGGCACCCAGGGCAGCTTCACCAATGACAATGGAGGTGGGGGTGCTTCAAACAGTTTGGTTTTGTTTAATGTTTTATGTCTGGGGCTGACTTGTGTCAGCTCTGTACCGTGGGTGATGAGTATGTTTCAGGAGGGAGGAAGTGGCTGCCACTTCTGTGGCTGTTCCCCTGGTCTGGATTATAGGTATTATTTGTATTACAGTTTCTTTACAGGAATTTTTGGTAAGCCACTTGATTGTTTGGGAAGATTCATTCGTTTAACACTACAATAGATCATATAGTCTATAAACTTTCTTAGCTCAACACACTCAACCCTACTCTGTCCCAATCCACCAGAAGTGAGCAAACGGGGAGGAGATGCTGTGTCGGCTCTCTGCCTGTAGCATCCGTATTCTCTTCCCCAGGACACCTGAGAACCATGCTTGAGGGTGGGTGCCCAGTTGAGACCGTTGTTGATAAAAAACTAATCAGTGATGATCTAAAGAGATAGAGAATTTTATTTAACCCATGAAAATTATAACTTGGGAGAGAATCTTAAAAAACTCCAAGGACTGTCCATACACATTTGTGAGATAAAAGATCATACATTAAAATGGCACACTCACATATTATACAAAGTTCATATAAGATACAGGGTTCAGATAAGCACATACAAACTGAACAACAGGTCCCAGGACTCCTTATGGGATTTGGACAGAAAGGTAACATTAAAGGAGTTACATCACTTGTGTCAGAAAAGATAACAAGAAACCCTGATCTTCCAGATACAGCAGGTGACCGAAGCTTCCAGAAGTACAGAGTCCTAACTACTTATAGCTTATGGTGAACAGTGACAGATTTGTGATCTCTGAAGAAGATTTCGCTTCAGGACCAGGGACCAGGCTTGATCACCCAAGAGCTTTTGTATAGCAGAGTTTTATTAAAGGAACAGAGAAAGCTTCTGACATAGACATCAGAAGGGGCTTGGAGAGTGCCCCCCTAGCTAGTCTTATCAAGGCCATATATACTTTTACAACATACATCTGAAATTAACAAGATTAGAACTAGCAATAGGGAGGTCTTAATCAGATACACTCCCACAATATAAGTCTTAAGATAACAAGATTAGTCAGAAGGTTCATGTTAGGGAGAAACATGTCCTGGAGCAAGATACTTTGTTATATTGACTAAGACAAAGCAATGTAGGAAAAAAAAAATCTTTGTCCTTTTCTCCTTGAGAGCCCCAGACCCCTTTCTCCTTCTCAAGGGCTCTGGGCCCCTTTCTCCTCTTTGGGGACCCTGGACTTCTTATCAACCTACCTAGAAATGACTGTCTCACTACTGGACTGCCAGGGAAGTCCTAAAGCAGAGAATTTTATATCACCCAAGTGAAGATTATAACCCAGTAGGAAGTCTTTCAGAAAGCTCCAAAGAATGCTCCTACACATTTTTGAAATAAAGGGATCGTACATTAAAAAGGAGACAGTCATATTCTACACAAAATTCACCTAAAAATACAGAGTCCAGACAAGCACATACAAAGTGAGCAACAGGTCCCAGGACTCCTTATGTGATTGGGAAAGAAATGGAACATTAAAGGAGTTACTGGTGTCAGAAAAAATAAAAAACAACACTGATCTTCATGATAGAGCAGGCAAAGAGCAGGTGCTCACAGCTTCGAGAAGGTCAGCTTTATGTATAATGCAGGTGCAAGCTGAAGTTTGGAGAGGGCCCACTACAGCAGGGAGTGCATTATGCTTAGATTGTCTTGAAGAGTGAAAGTGAAAGTCACCCAGTCCTGTTGGACTCTTTGTGACCCCATGGACTATACAGTCCATGGAATTTGGACTATACAGTCCATGGAATTCTCCAGGCCAGAATACTGGAGTGGGCAGCCATTCCCTTCTCCAGGGGATCTTCTCAACCCAGGGATCAAACCCAGGTCTCCCGCATTGCAGGCATATTCTTTACCAGCTGAGCCACAAAGGAAGCCCAAGAATACTGGAGTGGGTAGCCTATCCCTTCTCCAGCGGATCTTCCTGACCCAGGAATTGAACTGGGGCCTCCTGCATTGCAGATGGATTCTTTACCAGCTGAGATATAGATTGTCTTGTCCTTCACTAAACACAAGTTTTATTCTATCAGGATAAAGGCTCCAGCATGGAGATAGACATTAAATAGGACCAGGGCTGAATGCCAGGGTTGTTGTAGCAAGGCTGGAATGAGATAAAGCCTGGGAGAACCAGGCACAAAGTAGGCACACTGGGAGGCCTGATGTCCCTTCAGCCAACCCACTGAGATCCAAATGGGAGACCTG
Source organism: Bos mutus (assembly GCF_027580195.1). Classification (NCBI taxonomy): domain Eukaryota; kingdom Metazoa; phylum Chordata; class Mammalia; order Artiodactyla; family Bovidae; genus Bos; species Bos mutus. Next base: position 15,830,358 of record NC_091618.1, on the reverse strand, counting down.
GAGCCCTTGGGTGCCAGACAAGACTCAGGCCAAACAATTCCCCATGACTACAGGTGCATCACTCCCTGCAGAGTTCAGACTGGGCTCTAGGGGACACCCCAGGTTCAGTCCCAGCCAGACCTGTAGCACAGCCCATCCTTGGCTCCTGGAGTTCCTCCTTTCTCCCACCCCTGGTCCCTGCACCAAGCCCAGAGGGGCTCTGGTGACCACACAGGATCCTTCCTGATGGGTAGTCACAGATGCTGCCTGGAAACCTTGGGAGACCTCAGACGAGATGACCTTCATCCTGACCTTGCAGCTGATGCTCCCATCTGAGGCTGTGACCCCCCTGCTTCCAGACACAGGTCTCCCCACCTGCTCAGCATCTGCATGACCAGCCATTGTCCCTTTCAGGATGCCTCCCCCATTCCTGTCTCCGGTAGGGGTGGGGTTAGGGGTCCAGAGACCTGCAGGAAGCTGAGTCATATTCTTAGTTGCACCCTCTGATCTAAAGTGACCCAGGGCCTGCTTCCTCCAGGTGAACAGAGCTTCAGGGTTGCTCCTGCATACACACCAGGCCACAGCCCAGAATCCCCTCAACATCCCCTCGCCACCAGGGATGCCCAATCTATGCCAATGTGCCAGGCACAGTGTCCAGGAGCCAGTTGTGTGTTTCTGGAAAGGCCCCTCAATGAAACTATGAACCATGCCATGTAGGGCCACCCAAGACAGCCAGGTCATGGAGAACAGTTCTGACAAAACATGGTCCACTGGAGAAGAGAATGGCGAACCACTTCAGTACTCTTGCCTTGAGAACCCCATGAACAGTATGAAAAGGCAAAAAGATATGACACTGAAAGATGAACTCCCCAGGTTGGTAGGTGCCCAATAGGCTACTGGAGAAGAGTGGAGAGATAACTCCAGAAAGAATGACGAGATGGAGCCAAAGTGAAAACAACACCCAGTTGTGGATGTGACTGGTGATGGAAGTAAAGTCTGATGCTGTAAAGAACAATATTGCATAGGAACCTGGAATGTTAGGTCCATGAATCAAGGTAAATTAGAAATGGTCAAACAGGAGATGCCAAGAGTGAACACTGACATTTTAGGAATCAGTGAACTAAAATGGACTGGAATGGGTGAATTTATTTCAGATGACCATTATATCTACTACTGTGGGCAAGAATCCCTTAGAAGAAATGGAATACCCATCATAGTCAACAAAAGAGTCCAAAATGCAGTACTTGGGTGCAATCTCAAAAACGACAGAATGATCTCTGTTAGTTTCCAAGGAAAACCATTCAATAACACAGTAATCCAAGTCTAGGCCCCAATGAGTAATGCTAAAGAAGCTGAAGTTGAATAGTTCTATGAAGACCTATAAGACCTTCTAGAACTAACACCCAAAAAAGATGTCCTTTGCATCATAGGGGACTGGAATGCAAAAGTAGAAAGTCAAGAGATAACCTGGGGTAACAGGCAAGTTTGGCCTTGGAGTACGGAATGAAGCAGGGCAAAGGCTAAGAGAGTTTTGCCAAGAGAATTCACTGGTCATAGTAAACACCCTCTTCAAACGACACAAGAGATGACTAGGCATGGACATCACCAGATGGTCAACACTGAAATCAGATTGATTATATTCTTTGCAACCAAAGATGGAGAAGCTCTATACAGTCAGCAAAAACAAGACTGGGAGTGACTGTAGCTCAGATCATAGACCCTTTATTGCCAAATTCAGACTTAAATTGAAGAAAGTAGGGGAAACCACTAGACCATTCAGGTATGACCTAAATCAAATCCCTTGCAATTATACAGTGGAAGTGACAAATAAATTCAAGGGATTAGATCTGACAGACAAAGTGCCTGAAGAAATATGGACGGAGGTTGGTGACATTCTATAGGAGGCAATGATCAAGATCATCCCCAAGAAAAAGAAATCCAAAAAGGCAAAATGGTTGTCTGAGGAGGCCTTACAAATAGCTGAGAAAAGAGAAGCAAAAGGTAAAGGAAAAAAAAAAGATATACCCATTTGAATGTAGAGTTCCAAAGAATAGCAAGGAGAGATAAGAAAGCCTTTCTCAGTGATCAATGCAAAGAAATAGAGGAAAACAACAGAATGGGAAAGACTAGAGATCTCCTCAAGGAAAGTAGAGATACCAAGCGAACATTTCATGCAAAGATGGGCAGAAACAGTATGGACCTAACAGAAGCAGACGATATTAAGAAGAGGTGGCAAGAATACACAGAAGAACTATACAGAAAAGATCTTCATGACCCAGATAACCATGATGGTGTGATCACTCACCTAGAGCCAGACATCCTGAAATGCAAAGTCTAGTGGGCCTTAGGAAGCATCACTACAAACAAAGCTAGTGGAGTGAGAGAATTCCAGTCAAACTCTCAAACCCTAAAAGACGATGCTGTGAAAGTGCTGCAGTCAATATGCCAGCAAATTTAGAAAACTCAGCAGTGGCCATGGGACTGGAAAAGGTCAGTTTTCATTCTAATCTCAAAGAAAGGTATTGCAAAAGAATGTTCAAACTACCACACAACTGCACTCATCTCACACGCTAGCAAAGTAATGCTCAAAATTTTCCAAGCCAGGCTTCAACAGTACGTGAACCGAGAACTTCCAGATGTTCAAGCTGGATTTAGAAAAGGCAGAGGAACCAGAGATCAAATTGACAACATCCGTTGGATCATCAAAAAAAGCAAGAGAATTCCAGAAAAACATCTACTTCTGCTTTATTGATTATGTCAAAGCCTTTGACTGTGTGGACCACAACAAACTGTGGAAAATTCTTCAAGAGATGGGCATACCAGACCACCTGACCTGCCTCCTGAGAAATCTGTATGCAGGTCAAGAAGCAACAGTTAGAACCGCACATGGAACAACAGACTGGTTCCAAATTGGGAAAGGAGTACATCAAGTCTGTATATTGTCACCCTGCTTATTTAACTTATATGCAGAGTACATCATGAGAAATGCCGGGCTGGATGAAGCACAAGCTGGAATCAAGATAGCCAGGGAAAATATCAAAAACCTCAGATATGCAGATAACCACCCTTATGGCAGAAAGCAAAGAAGAACTAAAGACCCTCTTAATGAAGGTGAAAGAGGAAAGTGAAAAAGCTGGCTTAAAACTCACCATTCAAAAAACGAACATCATGGTATCTGGTCCCATCACTTCATGGCAAATAGATGGGGAAACAGTGGAAACAGTGACAGACTTTATTTTTGGGGGCTCCAAAATCACTGCAGATGGTAACTGAAGCCATGAAATTAAAAGATGCTTGCTTCTTGGAAGAAAAGTTATGAGCAACCTAGACAGCATATTAAAAAGCAGAGACTTTACTTTGCCAACAAAGGTCCATCTAGTCAAAGCTATGGTTTTTCCAGTGGTCATGTATGGATGTGAGAGTTGGACTATAAAGAAAGGTGAGTGCTGAAGAATTGATGCTTTTGAACAGTGGTGTTGGAAAAGACTCTTGAGAGTCCCTTGGACTGCCAGATCAAACCAGTCAATCTTAAAGGAAATGAGTCCTGAATATTCATTGGAAGGACTGATGCTGAAACTGAAACTCCAATCCTTTAGTCACCTGATGCAAAGAATTGACTCATTTGAAAAGACCCTGATGCTGGAAAGATTGAAGGCAGGAAGAGAAGGGTACAACAGAGGATGACATGGTTGGATGGCATCACCAATTCAAAGGACATGAGTTTGAGCAAGCTCCGGGAGTTGGTGATGGACAGGCCTGGTATGCTGCAGTCCACAGGGTCAGAAAGAGTCGGACATGACTGAGCAACTGAACTGAGCTTCAGTGGTCCTTCAGGGAGGAAACGGCCACCCTCCCATCCAGATATTGAAGCCACCGTCCACCTCAGTAGGGAGCACCCAGCTCTATGCCAGTTCTGGTCTTTTCTCTGCTCACCAGATGTCCCAGTTCCTGGTCATCAGCAGCAGGGCACCCCCTCCGCCCCCACCCCAGCCTGAGTTCCTTGAGCAACAAGAAAGTCGTTGCCTTCAGAGCTCTGTCAGCGGTGACCACTATGGTTTGGTCCCATGGGAAGCTAGGAGGGTTTTTTATTATTATTTATGCAAAGTAGACAAGGAGAGATGTGGCTTTGCAGCACCAGGGGACCACAGCTTGGGGATCTAAGCTGCCTGCTGCCCAGTGAATTGGCCTGAGCAGCAGCCAGAGACTCACAGGTCCAGGCCCAGCTGAGGTCGGGGTGGAGGGGGGCCAGGCGCCATGTCCTTTTCCTCTGACCCGGTGAGCTCATGCTGGCCCGCAGCCCAACTGCAGGGCTGCTCAGAGGGCTGGACCCAAGGGATGGGCGGTGTGTCCCCCACAGCCCCTGCAGTGGGAGCCCCCCACCCTGTGCAGGAGGCAGGGAGCGTGGGGAGGAGGGAGGCATCCATGAGCCTGGCTGAGCCAGGCCCTTGTTGAGGACAGCGGGCCACAGGGCAGAGAGGGACTGAAGGACACCCCCATACTAGTGTGGGGGGGATGCGGTCAGTGGAACCTGAGGGTTGGTGCCTCAAGGGTGGCCTGTAACCGAGTGAGGGCTGAGAACCCCACCAGGGCCAACAAAGAGGCCCCAATGAGCCACAAGCCGTGTCCTATGAACAATGTTAGGGACAAAGTCTGGTGTTGGGTCTGCAGGGTTAGGAGCCTGGGATCCCCTTGAATATATGGGGCAGGGACCCCACCAGGACACCAGGGCTGAAGACCAGTTCCCAAGAGGGCTCTTCAAGATGGGTCAGGACAGAACAGGGCACAACTAGCTTTCCCCAAAGGTGAAGGGGACTAGGAATGTGGGTCCCCAGCCCCTGGTGGTCTTGGACATGAGGACAGTGGCTCTGTGGCTGCTGCAGGGGCCAGTCACCCAGACCAGCCTCAGGGTGAAGTCCACCCTGTCAGAGTCCTGCTCAGCTACATGCTGTCCAAATTCAGGGTCTCCTCCAGGAAAAGGGAGCCTGCAGAGCAAGGACTTCTAGGGGGAGGATGGGCTGAGATTCATACTGTTCTGAAACCGTCAATAATCCCATGAAGGAATTTTAAATAGCATGCTCAGAGGCCTGCATTTTTCTGTCTACAGTCTTGGACCTATCTGGTTCTAATCAGTTTATGTGGTCCCCTCAGGCTATGTCATTCTGTTAAAAGTTGTCCCCTGCCCCCTTCCTTCCTGTTTCAAGACCAGCTAGGCAGAACATAAAAAGATTACTGATAATTAAAGAAAATCAGACATCTCATCTTAATGAAAGTTGTGATGTGATGGTTGATAGGCTGCAACATCTTTTGTTTACTGATTTGACATGGAAGGATGGTTTTCATTGACATGGACCAGAAATTGCTTAGGGCAACAGTTAAGCTGGTTAATCAAGTGCAAGACTGATAAAAGGTCCTGGGTCCCTTGGATCAACCCTTCATCAGAGAGCCCTAAAGCTTTTTATATAAAATGGCCAAGTGGGGGGGTGGCGATAAAAAGAAAGATTTCTGGGACTCCTTGCAAGATGGAGACTTGTTAAGGGGGTCCTAATGGAGGCTTCCCTGGTGGCTCAGTGGTAAAGAATCCACTTGCCAAGTAGGAGATGTGGGTTTGATCCCTGGGTCAGGAAGATCCCTTGGAGGAGGAAATGGCAACCCATTGCATTATTCTGGCCTGGAGAATTCCATGAACAGAGGAGCCTGGTGGGCTACAGTCCATGGGGTTGCAAAGAGTCGGACATGGCTGAGTGAATAACACTTTCTAAACGTATTGTAATATACCTCTTGGGGCACATGTGCCATGGATTTTCCAGGACATTTACCCAGAGTAGAACTGAAACAGGAGAAAAGAGGGCAGGCCACAAACTTGAAAAGAATGACATAGCCCAAGGACATGACATAGACTGTTTAGAAGCAAACATGTCCAAGATGAGTTCACTTACAGGAGGACGTGAGCCTCAGTATACAATCGCTGTAACATGTACACACATACACAAGCTATGAGACACACCCACAGGCACCTTGACAGCTCTGAGGCCAACCATCAAAGATGAAAAAGTGGAGTGGCTGTTGGCTCAAATCCTGGAAATCATTCCCTTGCTCCTGAAGTAGATAAATAAACCTCCCCCCTCTTTGGACTATGAAATTACCCAGCCCATAAAACTAAACACACCATATTTCAGGTCCATGCTCACCTTCTGAGATGGTTAACACTCTGTCTGGAAGGTGTGTTTCTCACTACATGAATCCGCTACTAACCTATCACTTTGTCTTTCACTGAATTCTTTCTGCCATAAGATATTAAGAACCTGAATTCATGAAGGATCCTGCTTTCAAATATTTAGGATTGTTGTTGCTGTTGTTCAGTCCCTAAGTTGTGTCCAAATATTTGTGAACTCATGGAACGCAGCACACCTGGCGTCCCTGTCCTTCACTATCTCTCAGAGTTTGCTCAAACTCGTATCCATTGAGTCAGTTAGCCCAGTCACTCAGTTGTGCCCAACTTGTTGCGAATCCATGGACTGCAGCACACCAGGCTTCCCTGTCCATCACCAACTCCCAGACCTTGCTCAAACTCATGTCCATCGAGTCAGTGATGCATCCGACCATCTCATCCTCTGTCATCCCCTTCTCTTGACTTCAGTCTTTCCCAGCATCAGATCAGATCAGATCAGTCGCTCAGTTGTGTCCGACTCTTTGCGACCCCATGAATCACAGCATGCCAGGCCTCCCTGTCCATCACCAACTCCCAGAGTTCACCCAGACTCATGTCCATCGAGTCAGTGATGCCATCCAGCCATCTCATCCTCTGTCGTCCCCTTCTCCTCCTGCCCCCAATCCCTCCCAGCATCAGAGTCTTTTCCAATGAGTCAACTCTTCACATAAGGTGGCCAAAGTACTGGAGTTTCAGCTTTAGCATCATTCCTTCCAAAGAAATCCCAGATCCCTCCCAGCATCAGGGTCTTTTCAAATGAGTCAGTTCTCAGATGGCCAAATATTGGAGTTTCAGCTTCAACATCAGTCCTTCCAATGAATATTCAGAACTGATTTCCTTTAGGATTGATCTACCTTGATCTCCTTGCAGTCCAAGGGACTCTCAAGGGTCTTCTCCAACACAGCAGTTCAAAAGCATCAATTCTTCAGCACTCACCTTTCTTTATAGTCCAACTCTCATATCCATACATGACTACTGGAAAAACCATAGCTTTGATTAGATGGACCTTGTTTTCAAAGTAAAGTCTCTGCTTTTTAATATGCTGTCTAGGTTGCTCATAGCCTTTCTTCCAAGGAGCAAGCATCTTTTCATTTCATGGCTGCAGTCACCATCTGCAGTAATTTTGGAGACCAAGAAAATAAAGTCTGTCACTGTTTCCATTGTTTCCCCATTTATTTGCCATGAAGTGATGGGACCAGATACCATGATCTTAGTTTTCTGAATGTTGAGCTTTAAGCCAACTTTCTCACTTTCCTCTTTTACTTTCATCAAGAGGCTCTTCAGTTCCTCTTCACTTTCTGCCATAAGAGTGGTGTTATCTGCATATCTGAGGTTATTGATATTTCTCCAGCAATCTTGATTCCAACTTGTGCTTCATCCAGCCCAGTGTTTCTCATGATGTACTCTGCATGTAAGTTAAATAAGCAGGATGACAATACACAGACTTGATTTGGAACCAGTCTGTTGTTCCATGTGCGGTTCTAACTGTTGCTTCTTGACCTGCATACAGATTTCTCAGGAGGCAGGTCAGGTGGTCTGGTATGCTCATCTCTTGAAGAATTTTCCACAGTTTGTTGTGGTCCACACAGTCAAAGGCTTTGACATAATCAATAAAGCAGAAGTAGATGTTTTTCTGGAATTCTCTTGCTTTTTTTGATGATCCAACGGATGTTGTCAATTTGATCTCTGGTTCCTCTGCCTTTTCTAAATCCAGCTTGAACATCTGGAAGTTCTCAGTTCACGTACTGTTGAAGCCTGGCTTGGAAAATTTTGAGCATTACTTTGCTAGTGTGTGAGATGAGTGCAGTTGTGTGGTAGTTTGAACATTCTTTTGCAATACCTTTCTTTGAGATTAGAATGAAAACTGACCTTTTCCAGTCCCATGGCCACTGCTGAGTTTTCCAAATTTGCTGGCATATTGACTGCAGCACTTTCACAGCATCGTCTTTTAGGACTTGAAATAGCTCAGCTGGAATTCCATCACTTCCACTAGCTTTATTCATAGTGATGCTTTCTAAGGCCCACTTGACTTCGCATTCCAGAATGCCTAGCTCTAGGTGAGTGATCACACCATCATGGTTATCTGGGTCATGAAGATCTTTTTTGTATAGTTCTTCTGTGTATTCTTGCCACCTCTTTTTAATATCTTCTGCTTCTGTTAGGTCAATAATTTTAAGTTAGTAATGGCATCCAACCATCTCATCCTCTGTTACACCCTTCCTCCTCTCCTCAATCTTTCCCAGCATCAAGGTCTCTTCCAACGAATTGGCTCTTCACAAGAGGCGGCCAAAGCATTGGAGCTTCAGATTCAGCATCAGTCAGTCCAGTGAATATTCAGGGTTGATTTCCTTTGAATTGACTGGTTTGATTTCCTTACAGTTCAAGGGACTTTCGAGAGTCTTCTTCAGCACCACAGTTAGAAAGCATCAGTTCTTTGATGTTCAGCTTTCTTTATGGTCCAAATCTCACATTCATACACAACTACTGGAAAAACCATAGCTTTGACTTGATGGACCTTTGTGGGCAAAGTGATGTCTCTGCTTTTTAATATGCTGTCTCAGTTAGTCACGACTTCCCTGGTGGCTCAGATGGTAAAACATCTGCCTACAATGCGGGAGACCGGGTTCAATCCCTGGGTTGGGAAGATCTCCTGGAGGAGGAAATGGCAACCCACTCCAGTATTCTTGCCTGCAGAATGCCATGGATGGAGGAGCCTGGCAGGCTACAGAACATGGGGTCGCAAAGAGTCGGACACGACTGAGCAACTTCACTCACTCAGGTTAGTCACAGCATTTCTTCCAAGGAGCTAGCATTATTTAATTTTGTGGGTGCAGTCAGCCATCTACAGTGATTTAAAAGCCCAAGAAAATAAAATCTGTCACTGTTTCCACTTTTCCCTCGCCTATTTGCCAAGAAGTGATGGGACTGGATGCCATGATCTTAGTTTTTTGAAGGCTGAGTTTTAAGCTAACTTTTTCACTCTCCTCTTTCACCTTCATCAAGAGGCTCTTTAATTCCTCTTTACTGTCTGCCATTAGGGTGGTATCATCTGCGAATCTGGGGTTGTTGATATTTCTCCCAGCAATCGATTCCAGTTTGTGAGTCATCCAGTCTGGCATTATGCATGATATACTCTGCATAGAAGTTAAATAGGCAGAGTGACAATGTACAGCCTTGATGTACTCCTTTCCCAGTTTAGAATCAGTCTGGTGTTCCATGTCCAGTTCTAACTGTTGCTTCTTGTCCTGCATATAGGTTTCTCGGGAAACAGGTAAGGTGGCCTGGTATAGCCACACTTTAAAATTTTTCCACAATGTGTTGTGATCCACAGAGTGAAAGCCTTTAGCATAGTCAATGAAACAGAAGTAAGACATTTTTCTGGAATTCCCTTGTTTGTCTATGACCCAACAGATATTGGCAATTTAATCATTGGTTCCCCTGCCTTGTCTTAATCCAGCTTGTACTTGTGTAAGTTCTCGGTTCGCCCCTGCTAGCCCTTTATAGAAACCCTACACACACACACACACACACACACACACGCAAACAGCCCAGTGCCCACTCCAATGTCTCCCTGTCTCCGGGCCTCAGGGCAACAGGAAAGCAAACACAGGCTCTGGCCCCATTGCGTGCTTCCAACCCCACCTCCCTCAGCACTCAGAACCAAACCAGGCTAAAGCTGACTTTCAAAAACCACAGAACATATGAGGAGAAGAAAAGATGGTTCTCCCACAGGACTTGGCGAGCAGAGGGATGGGAGGAGCTCCTGACAGGACCTTGAAAATGTTCCTCAGGCCAAAGCCAACTGCACCCTAATCCCCACCCCACCCTGAAGAGACCACCTGTGAGGGAGGGACCTGAATTCTCAGGACCCCTGCTGGCTCAGCCACACCCACCACGTTCCTCTGGCAACAGGGCTCAAAGTCATAGCAGGTAAGGAACAGGGTGTGGCCACCTGGGGCTCTGGGAGGGACACGGAGACTTTTATAGCAGGGAATTAAGCCCAGGCAGCCAAGCTGCAGTGGGTCCCTGGTGTCCCAGCCTTGCCTGAGACCCGGCCTCCCCAGGTCCCATCCTGACCCTCCACCATCACACAGCCATGCAGGGGGCCTGTGTGCTGCTGCTGCTGGGCCTGCGGCTACAGCTCTCCCTCGGCCTCGTCCCAGGTAACCAGGCAGCTCCCGGCAACCCCTACTCACAGGGGCGACCCCAGGCTGACCTGACCTCCACTCTCCCCTTGGGCAGTCGAGGAGGAAGACCCTGCCTTCTGGAACCGCCAGGCAGCCCAGGCCCTCGATGTGGCTAAGAAGCTGCAGCCCATCCAGACAGCCGCCAAGAATGTCATCCTCTTCTTGGGCGATGGTGAGTGCGCTAGGCCAGTCCACCCCGTCCCCCCACAACTCTGGAGCCCTGGGCTGCCGGCTGACCCAGGCTGGCCCCAGGGACTCAGACCTGACACAGTGTACCCTCAGGGATGGGGGTTTCCACGGTGACAGCTGCTCGGATCCTAAAGGGGCAGATGGCTGGCAAGCTGGGACCTGAGACACCCCTGGCCATGGACCAGTTCCCATACCTGGCTCTGTCCAAGGTAAGGGCCAAGTGGCCTCAGGGTGGTCTACACCAGAGGGGTGGGTGTGGGCCTAGGGAGCAGAGTAGGAGGGAAAGCCCAGGAGGGCTGGGGGCTGAGATAGGGGCTGGGGGCTGTGAGGATGGGCCCAGGGCCTGGGTCAGGAGCTGGATGTCTACCCCAGCAGAGCTAAAGGCGTCTCTGCCCCCAGACATACAACGTGGACAGAGATGTGCCCGACAGCGCAGGCACGACCACTGCCTACCTGTGTGGGGTCAAGACCCGTATGAAGGTCATCGGTGTAAGTGCAGCCGCCCAATTTAATCAGTGTAACACGACATATGGGAACGAGGTCACATCTGTGATGAACCGGGCCAAGAAAGCAGGTGGGCTTGGGCATCAGCTTCCTGGGCAGGGACAGGCTCAGAGACCTCGGTGGCCCACCGTGACCTCTGCCACCCTCAGGGAAGTCTGTGGGAGTGGTGACCACCACCACAGTGCAGCACGCCTCCCCAGCCGGGGCCTACGCGCACACGGTGAACCGAAACTGGTATTCTGATGCTAATATGCCTGCCGAGGCCAAGAGGGAGGGCTGCCAGGACATTGCCACACAGCTGGTCTACAACATGGACATTGACGTGAGTTGTGACGTGAAAGGCAAGGGGCAGGGCTGGGAAGAAGGGGTGGGACACACACCTGACAGTCCTAGGTAACCCACAGCCCTGGGGCCTTGGAGGTCTCCGTATGTTTGCAGGCAGTATTGTTGGCAGAGGTTGGGGTGGGGTGGGAGTGGGGCACGATGTAAGAACTAGAAGTGGGGACAGGCCTTTCTCACAGACCTGGTGGGTAAAGAGTCTAGGGGCTCTGTGTAAGAGGAGCAAAGGGCCAGCCAGGACCCAAACCCACCTGCCTTAATCTCTGGTCCCAGGTGATCCTGGGTGGAGGCCGAATATACATGTTTCCTGAGGGAACCCCAGACCCTGAATACCCAGGCAATACAAAACAGAATGGAGTCCGGAAGGACAAGCGGAACCTGGTGCAGGAGTGGCAGGCCAAGCACCAGGTGATGGGGGCTCACGGGTGCGGGGGGGTACAGTGGGGCTGGGCCTGGCGTGTCGGGCTATGGGCTGAGGCCTGGTTCTGCCCTCCCAGGGAGCCCAGTATGTGTGGAACCGCACGGCACTCCTTCAGGCGGCTAATGACTCCAGTGTAACACACCTCATGGGTAACGACGCCACCCACCCCCACTGTCCTCCCCAGGAAGGGTGCCACGGGTCCCCCCACCCCATCCCCAGCTTGCAGGTCGCCACTGGTCCCATTTCTCACAGGCCTCTTTGAGCCAGGAGATATGACCTATGACATCCACCGAGACCACATCAAGGACCCATCTCTGGAGGAGATGACGGAGGCAGCCGTGCGTGTGCTGAGCAGAAACCCTCGGGGCTTCTTCCTCTTCGTGGAGGGTGAGTGGCAGCTCCTTGCAGATCAGAGGGAAAGGGGTGGCACTCAGGGTGGCTTTTGCATCACCCACCTTCCACATGACATTCTTGCAGGAGGCCGCATTGACCACGGTCACCATGAAAGCATAGCTTATCGGGCACTGACCGAGGCGGTCATGTTCGACAATGCCATCGCCAAGGCTAGCCAGCTCACCAGTGAAGCAGACACACTGACCCTTGTCACCGCCGACCACTCCCATGTCTTCACTTTCGGTGGCTATCCACTTCGTGGGACCTCCATTTTTGGTAAGCCAGGGAGAGTGGCAAGTTCTTGTCCTGAGTTACATTGCACAAAGTGCTCTTGAGTCAGCTCCCTCGTCTGCAAAGTGGAGTAATATTAATAATAGCAGCTGCCCTGCCTGGCTCTGGTAAGGATTAAGCCAGTGAACAAACAAGAGGTGCCTGAGCTCAGCACGCAGGAGGCACCCCAAAGGATCGGGTCAGTGTGATTATGGGGTCCCTCTTCCCTGCAGGGCTGGCCGATGGCAAGGCCAAAGATGGCAAGTCCTATACCACCCTTCTCTATGGCAACGGCCCGGGGCACCGGCTGGTCATGGGCTCACGACCTGATGTGAATGAAAAGGAGAGCAGTGAGTGCAGTGGGTGGGCCCTGGGGAGCAAGGTGGGGGGCGGATGGGAGGAAGGGAAGACCCTATTCTGGAGCTCCTGGGAGGGGGAGGCCGCCTCCCTGCTTGCCCTGAATCCCCTCCCTCCTCTCAGTGGACCCCGAGTACCAGCAGCAATCCGCAGTGCCCCTATGGGGCGAGACCCACGCCGGTGAGGACGTGGCAGTGTTTGCACGAGGCCCGTGGGCACACCTGGTGCACGGCGTGCAGGAGCAGACCTTCGTGGCGCATGTCATGGCCTTTGCTGCCTGCGTGGAGCCCTACACCACCGACTGCCACCCTCACCCCCATAGCGGTCCCTTGGACACTGCCCACCAGGCTGCCTGCCCATCCTCACTGGCACTGCTGGCCGGGGCCCTACTGCTGCTGCTGGTGCCCACCCTGCACTGAGGCCCACCCACCCGGGCCTCAGGGCCTCCTCCCCACCCCCAACGTTAGTGGACCCAAACCACCCTGGAAGCTGAAACCCTGACTTTCCTGTGAGAGCCACAGTCCTCACTGCCCCCACCTCGGTAGCCTCAGATTTTATTGGAGCTGCCCAGACCCCAGGAAAGGCAGGGGCTCAGACCACCCAGTCTCTTCTCCCCACCCAACAGCCCTGCCTGAGGACCAGGCTGGCACCAGAGGTGTCCCCCAGGGAACCAGGACCTACCAAGACCCCCACTGGGGTCTTCCAGGAGGCATAGCTTCTGGGTGCGTGACTTCCGGGAGGCGTGGCTCCAGGAAGTGTGGTTTCTGAGCAGGCGTGGTTTCTGAGAGGGCATGGCTCTCAGGGAGCTCTGGCTTCCCGTCCTCCTGGAACCCACTCTGTGGGCACTTCGCCGGCCAAGGAGACGTCTGGGGCCAGGAGCGCCGGGGGACCCTGGACATACAATCCTCAGAGGCCCCTCCTAGGAACCCAGCAGCACCATTACAGAGAGGAGACAGCGACACAGAGAAGACGACACTTGTCCCAGGTCCCTCAGCTGCTGTGAGGGTGGCCCCAGTGCCCCTTCCAGGCTGGGGGATCCCAGGAGAAGCGGGGAAGCTGGGGATGGGGACACAGGCCCCGCACACCTGGGAGGGAGGAAGCAGCCCTCAAATAAACTGTTTCAAGTGTGATATGGGAGTATATGTGTGGGATGAGAAGCCCTTAGCAGGTGGGGACACAGTGTGTGTGTTGGGGGGGACCGGGGGTGTGATTCACATCAGGAGGTCAGGGAGGGGCTGATGAGGGGCTGACATTGAGCAAAGGCCAAAGGCGGTGAGGGTGGGAGCTACTCAGGACAGAGCAATGCTGACGGCTCTGAGGGAGTGTGAGCAGGGCCAGGTGAGGCCAGCTGCGGTACCAAGTTGGGGCTTTCCCCTCCCCGAAGCCAGGCTTTCACCTTCTCTGAAAACAGGAAATTCCCGAGCCCCAGTGCTCACCCCTCCTACCTCCCTGCCTGACGCCCAGGTGGTCATCTGGTGGCTTGTCACCTCCTTGGTCCTGTGAGGTCCACTAGATGCAGCCCTCAAAAGACAGAGACCAACATAAACTTGTGTTTGCTTCTTGCTTCCCAGCTCCTGGGGGGAGGGGGGTACATTCCTACCACGCCCTACAGGGCTCAGTTCAGTTCAGTCGCTCAGTTGTGTCTGACTCTGTGACCCCATGAATCGCAGACATCAGGCCTCCCTGTCCATCACCAACTCCCGGAGTTCACTCAGACTCACGTCCATCGAGTCAGTGATGCCATCCAGCCATCTCATCCTCTGTTGTCCCCTTCTCCTCCTGCCCTCAATCCCTCCCAGCATCAGAGTCTTTCCCAATGAGTCAACTCTTCACATGAGGTGGCCAAAGTACTGGAGTTTCAGCTTTAGCATCAGTCCTTCCAAAGAACACCCAGGACTGATCTCCTTTAGAATGGACTGGTTGGATCTCCTTGCAGTCCAAGGGACTCTCAAGAGTCTTTTCCAACACCACAGTTCAAAAGCATTAATTGTTCAATGCTCAGCTTTCTTTATAGTCCAACTCTCACATCCATACCTGACCACAGGAAAAACCATAGCCTTGACTAGACGGACCTTTTTGGCAAAGTAATGTCTCTGCTTTTCAATATGCTATCTAGGTTGGTCATAACTTTCCTTCCAAGGAGTAAGCATCTTTTCATTTCATGGCTGCAGTCACCATCTGCAGTGATTTTGGGGACCCCAAAAATAAAGTCTGACACTGTTTCCCCATCTATTTCCCATGAAGTGATGGGACCGGATGCCATATCTTCATTTTCTGAATGTTGAGCTTTAAGCCAACTTTTTCACTCTCCATTTTGACTTTCATCAAGAGGCTTTTGAGTTCCTCTTCACTTTCTGCCATAAGGGTGGTGTCATCTGCATATCTGAGGTTATTGGTATTTCTCCCGGCGATCTTGATTCCAGCTTGTGCTTCTTCCAGTCCAGCATTTCTCATGATGTACTCTGCATATAAGTTAAATAAGGGCTCAGTTCAGTTCATTCATTCAGTCATGTCTGACTCTTTGCAACCCCATGGGCTGCAGCATGCCAGACTTCCCTGTCCATCACCAACTCATCACCATCACCAACTCATCACCATCACCAACTCAGCTTGCTCAAACTCATGTCCATCGAGTCAGTGATGCCATCCAGCCATCTCATCCTCTGTCGTCCCTTTCTCCTCCTGCCTTCAATCTTTCCCAGCATCAGGGGTCGGAGGCAAAAACAGGAAGTGGGGAGGAGGTCCAGGGAACTCTTCTTCCTAGAAAGGGACCCTCCATTTATGCGAAGTGCCGGGCTTGGGGGCAGGAGTGGTGGTAGTGATTTAGTCGGTAAGTCGTGTCCAGCTCTTTCAACCCTGTAGCCCGCCAGATTCCTCTGTCCGTGGAATTTCCCAGGCAAGAATACTGGAGTGGGTTTCCCACAGGATCTTTAACCCAGGGGTCAAACCCAGGTTTCCTACATTAAAAGCGGATGCTTTACTGACTGAACCACTATGGAAGCTCCCCCCACCAGTCGGAGAGCCTTTCTGTTCCCAGCTGCTGTCCTGCTCCCCCTCAGGATAGAATTCTCACTGGATCCCTCAGGGGACAACCTGAGAGTGGGTGGTGGGATGCAAGCAGAAGACATCTCCCCATGGATCAGCTGGGCTTCCCTTGTAGCTCAATTGGTAAAGAATCTGCATGCAATGCAGGAGACCCGTGTTCCATTCCTGGGTTGGGAAGATCCCCTGGAGAAGGAAATGGCAACCCACTCCAGTATTCTTGCCTGGAGAATCCCATGGACAGGGAAGCCTGGCAGGCTACAGTCCATGGAGTTGCAAAGAGTCAGACACGACTAAACCACCACCACCACCTATCAGCTGGTGCTGAGGTGGCCTTAACATTGCCCAGCCAGTGGCAATGCCTATGTCAATGTGAAAACTTTGTCTCACCTCTTGTTGAGTGTGGAGCCAATAGACACCACCAACCCAAACATGTGAGAAGTAAGGTTTTATTATGATTAGCAGAAAGTAAGAACCCTGGATCTTTCCCAAAGCAGTGTCTCCTTGAACAGAAAAACTGGGGGAATTTTTTAAAATCTTTTAAAATAAATAATTGTTTTTAATTGATGATTGGTTTACAATATCAGTTTGATTTCTGTCATACATCAACATCCCTCCTTCTTGAATCTCCCTCCCAACTCCTACCCATTCCCACCCCTCTAGGTTATTACAGAGCCCCAGTTTGAGTCCCCTGAGTCATACAGCAAATTCCCATTTAAGTCAAAGGGAGTTTTAGGCATATTCATGAGGGGCTTCAGCAGACGAGAATTCAACATAGGATTGGAGCAAGTTCTACAGTTAGTGGTTCAGTCGTGTCCAGCTCTTTGTGACTCCATGGACTGTAGCCATCAGGCTCCTCTGTCCATGGAATTCTCCAGGCATGAATAGTGGAGTGGTTGTCATTTCCTTTTCCAGGGGATCTTCCCGACTCAGGGATTGAAGCCAGGTCTCCCGCATTGCAGGCAGATTCTTTACTGTCTGAGCCACCAGGGAAGCTTCATTGAAATCAAGAGGGTCAAAACCATCATTCCATCCTCCACCTAGTAGGGGCCTTAGGACCAGCAATTCTCCAAGACTTATTTGTGTAAATCCCTTAAAGAGGGATTAGAGCTGCTTTATCTGTACTACTATTTGACTGCATTTTTTCCTGCATTCCTTTGTTCTCTTAAGATAAGTAATTACTGAGACCTTTTCAAGGTCAAGCACTGAGCTCAGGCTGAGACTGAAAGTAACTTAGGTCAAACTGGCTTCTCTTATGTCTTAAGCCCTTGGACAGCAAGGAGCAAGGTTTAATACCAGCCAATTCTAAAGGAAATCAACCTTGAATATTCATTGGAAGGACTGATGCTCAGGCTGAAGCTCCAATACTTTGGCAAACCTGTTTCCAAGAGCCAACTCATTGGAAAAGACCCTGATTCTGGGAAAGATTGAGGGCAGGACAAGAAGGGGGTGACAGAGGATGAGATGGTTGGATAGCATCACTGACTCAATGGACATAAGTTTGAGCAACCACTGGAGATGGTGAAGGACAGGAAAGCCTGGCGTGCTGCAGTCCATGGGGTTGCAAAGAGTTGGATGTGACTGAAAAACAACAATAAATGCCAAGAAAACCATTCCTAGTCTCTTTCTCTGGGGACTCCCTAACCTATCTGCTTACACCTACACGGGGCATCATGCTGGGGGCTAAGACAGGGCCCAGAGAGCCCAGGGTGGTAAATGGGGACACTGGTGGAGGGTGCTGGGCAGCAGATGAGACCCCGCAGGACCAGGCCTTCTTCCCACAGAACAGAGAGACCGGGACAACCGTCCCCCACAGAGCAGGCTCCATGGCGCTGGCCATCCCCTGGCCCAGGCATCTTTAACCCCGGAGTGCAGGACCGGAGGTGTTATCTCTTACTGCAGAGCAGAAGCCATGCTGCCTGCTGCCTGGTCATCCCTGGGCCCCAGGGGAGGGAGCATGACAACCTCTCATCTCACTCAGGTGACTCGGGCCCAGAAAAGGGGAGCCAGGTGCCCTGGTGGGAACTTGGACAAACATTTTTATTTGCTGCAATGATATGTGGTTTGTGTCTGGTCTCAGGTCCTGCCCAGGCCCAGGACAAAATTCACAAGAAATCAAGCAGGAGCATAGATGATGATCACTTAATGTCATTGTAAGAAAAACATTCAAAGACACTTTAGGAATTTCCCTGGTGATCCCAGTTGTTAAGAATACTTCTGCCTATGCTAGGAACCTGGGATCAGTTATCTGGTCCAAGAAGTTCCCGCATGCTGCAGGGCAACTAAGGCTTTGTGCCACAAGTACTGAGCCAGCGCTCTAAAGCCTGCTAGTCAAAACCGCAGAGCCCACAAGCTCCAGAGCCTGGGCTCTGCAACAAGAGAAGTCACCACAATGAGAAGCCTCACATCACAGCTGGAGAGTAGCCCTTGCTCAGCAACAGAGACTCAGTACAATGAAAATAAATACATTTTTTAAAAAGAAGAAACTTTATACTCCACACCTATCAGAAGGGCTAAAATTTAAAAATGTTCAAAAACAAAAACAGGGTCAACACCAAATGATGGTATGACTGGAGAGAAGCTGAATCCCTCATACATTGCTGATGGGAATGCAAAATGGTGTGGGCACTGCAAAATGGTTTGGCAGTTCCCTTTTTTGAGTGGGGCTCGGGATCAGGGGGAGATATCCTAAAAAAAAAAAATCAAAAACAAAAACTAAACATGCAACAACCACGAAAGTGAAGTGAAAGTTGCTCAGTCGTGTCCGACTCTTTGCGACCCCATGGACTATACAGTACATGGAATTCTCGGCCAGAATACTGGAGTGGGTAGCCATTCCCTTCTCCAGGGGATCTTCCCAACCCAGGGATTAAACCCAGGTCTCCCACATTGCAGGCAGATTCTTTACCAGCTGAGCCACCAGGGAAGCCCAAGAAGACTGCAGTGGGTAGCCTATCCCTTCTCCAGGGGATCTTCCTGATCCAGGAATCAAACCAGGGTCTTCTGCATTGCAGGTGGATTCTTTACCAACTTAGCTATGAGGGAAGCAATTGCACTCCTGGGGGCTTACCCAGAGAAACTGAATGCAATGAAATGCTCACACAGAAACCCATTCATGAAGATGTGTGGCTCTTTTCCTTTTTCTCTTTGGGCCTCACTGTGCAACTTGCAGGATCTTAGTTCCCTGTCCAAGAATCGAACCAAGACCCACAGCAGGGGTAGTGCCCCTTCCTAACCCCAGGACCACCAGGGAATTCCCACAGCAGCTTTATTTATAACAGCCAAACCTGGAATCGGCCCAGAGGTCCTTCCACATGTGAACAGTTAAGCACGGCCTAGGCTCCACTCCATCGCAGACACAAGCCCTCCTCCAGTGAATGCCCAGGGAATTAGGCTGAGTGGGGGGAAAAGCCATTCCCAAAGATTGGGTGATTCTATTTCTGTAACTTACTTGAATTGACAAGGTTTCGGGGTTTTGTTTTGTTTTTTTGGTTGCACCATGCAGCATGCAGGATCTTAGTTCCCAGGCCAGGTATGGAACACCCACTGCCAGCAGTGAAAGTGTGGAGTCTTAACCAGTGGACCAAGAGGGAGTCCCTAAAATGACAACATTTTACAAACACAGGAAGCTATTAGGGACAGAGGGCAGGGTGATTATAAAGGGGTTGGAGCTGTTCAGTGTCCTGACTATGGTGTGATTACATGAACCCACATGTGTGATAGATGGTACAGAACCCACGCACACGCAAGTGAGTGCAGGTAAAACGGCCAACTCTGAACAGAAATGTGAAAATCTGAGTTATACCGTCAGAGAAGATTGGAGAAAGCATGCAAGGGATGTCTGTATTATTTCTTAAAACCACCTGTGAATCTACAGTCATTTCATGTCAAAAATTCAAATTTAACAAAAGGACTGGGAATTCACTAGACTGAAGACAAATCTTGCAGTAATAAAAATTTAACCTATGGACTGATCAAAAGAATCAATCAATTAATTAATGGCCTACCCAGGAGTTAGTTCCTCCTGACCTTTAGCCAAGAATTTTCTGAGCACAGGACTATGAGGGGGACAGAGGCAGCTGTGGGGTAGCTGACAAAGGCAGGAAGGGTGACCCCCACCCCCAGCAGGCAGGTCCTCTAAAGCAGGGGTCTCCAAACTTTTCAGGACCAGGGACCAGTTTCCTGGAAGATAAACTTTCCACAAACTGGAAAGAAGGGGGATGGTTTCAGGATGATTCAAGTCCATTACATTTTATTGTGCACTTTATTTCCAATCAAATTCTGCCGCTGATCTAACAGGAGGTACCAGTCCTCAGTCTAGAAGGGTTGGGGACCCTTGCTCTAGAGGGTAAGTAGAGGATACCCTGGGTCAGTGTGCTGAGTGAGTGAACAGCAGGTCAAGGGAGGAAGAGCTCAGAGGCTCTGCCTGAGGGGAGGGCACGCTGGGGAGGGGGCTACCAAGGTCCACTGGGGTGGGTGGGACTGGGAGGAAAGGCTTTTGTTTTTTAATTGTTTTTTTGGACATGTACATACTGCTATTTATCATTTAGTTATTTGTTTTTGGCTGTGCTGGGTCTTCCTTGTTGCATGGGGTCTTCCTCTAGTTGCAATGCAGAGGCTTCTCATTGCGGTGACTTCTCTCGTTGCAGAACACAGGCTCTATAAGCACAGCTTCAGCAGTTGAAGCACTCGGGCTCTGTAGTTGCAACTCATTGGCTCTCCTGCTTGCAAGCTTCTGTAGCTGCAGCTCAGGGGCTCATGAGTTGTGGCTCCCAGTGACTCCAGTGTTCAGTGGTTGTGGCACACAGCCTAAGTACTTGCAGCTCCCAGGCTCTAGAGTGCCAGCTCAGTAGCTGTGGCACCCAAGATTAGTTGCTCCACGCCAAGTGGAATTAACTCACCAGGGATCAAACCCATATCCCCTGCACTGGCAAGCAAATTCTTATCCCCTGGGCCACCAGGGAAGTCTGAAAATTTTCTTAATTCTGACAAAAAGCACAACATAAAAATTACCATCGTGGGACTTTCCTGCAGTGCAGGGGTAAAGATTCCACTGCAGATAGCAAAGGCGCCCACCTCAGTGCTCCTGCCTGGAGAAGGCGATGGTGCCCACCCCAGTGCTCCTGCCTGGAAAACCCATGGACGGAGGAGCAGGGGAGGCTGCAGGCCAGGGACGGCAGAGCCTGGTGGGCTGCCGTCTCTAGGGTTTCACAGAGTTGGACACGACTGAAGCGACTTAGCAGCAGCTGCAGCAGCAGCAGCAGATGGCATAGATTCCACCCATGCTTGGGGAACTAAGATTCAGAATGCTCTGTTGTGCATTAAAAAAAAAAAAAAAAAAAATTTAAAAGGGAAAAAAAGTTACCATCTTCACCATTTTTATACCCAGACCGTTAATGTTATGTCTATTCATATAGTTGGCCTCAGATCTACAGAACTTTGTCATCTTGTAAAACTGAAAGCCTGTATCTTGAACAAGTCCCCAGTCCCCTCCTTCCAACTCCTGGTGCCACAATCCAACTTTTTGATTCTAATCATTTGACTACTTGGGATCCCTAGTGAAGTAGAACCACGCAGTCTTTGTCTTTTCTGACTGACTTTTTTCACTGAGCATCATGTCCGCAGGTTCATCCATGTTGTAGCAGGTGTGAGACTTACCTTCCTTTTTAAGGCAGCATAGTATTCCACTGCATAGCTACATCACAATTTGTTTATCCGTTCATCTGCTGTGGATGCTGGACTTGCTTGCTCCTCTTGCTACCATGAATAAGGCTGCTACAAATGTGGGTGTGCAAATTCCTCTTCCAGATCTTGATTTCAGTTCTTGGGGATACACACCCAGAAGAGAGCTTGCGGGATGGGAGGATTGCTTTTGAACCCAACCTGGGGTTACTGAAAGCTTTTAGCTCCTAGGCTATTCCTGTGAAAGTGTGTGGCCTGTGGAGAGAACAGACTCACCCCTGGCTTCCATCTACCTGTCCAAGGGAGCAGAGGTCAACGTCACGTACGGGGCACTAGGCCCACACCTGTCAGCCCTTTACAAGCACCTTATACACAAACAGCAGTGCAGACCCAGCACTTTAGTAACTGAAGACACGGACAAGGCCCCCCCTCTGCTGTCACCTCCAGTCCCATCCTTCTCCACAGCAGAAGCTGGGCCCAGGCTCCCAGGTGCCCCCACTAGCCCAGTGCCCACACCTCCTGCCCAGGTCAAGTCTGGTGAGGAGCTGAGCAGGGGGCAGGGCAGACAGGCCTCCCCGTGGATCTCTGTCTCAGGGCACCAGGGAACTAACCCAGGCCCCTGGCCCAGGCTGTGTGCCTCCAGCCCACCCCCCTCAGCACTGGGAACCAAACCAGGCCAAGGCTGAGTCTCAGAAAACGCTGAACACGTGAAGGAAGGAGAGACGGGTCTCCAACAGGACTTGGTGAGCAGAGGGCTGGGAGGGAGCTCATCAGGACCCTGAATATGTTCCTCAGGCCTAAGACATCTGCACCCTAATCCCCACCCCACCCTGAGGAGACAGCTGGGGACCATCCTGTGAGGGAGGGACCTGCCTCCTCAGGACCCCTGCTGGCTCAGCCACACCCACGACCTCCCCCTGGCAACAGGGCTCAAAGTCATAGGGCAGGTGAGGGGCAGGGTGTGGCCACCCGGGGCACTGGGAGGGACATGGAGGCTTTTACAACAGCAACCATAACCTCCCCAGATTTAAGCCCAGGCAGCTAGTACTGACCTGGTACCTGGTGTCCCAGCCTTGCCCGAGACCCGGCCTCCCCAGGTCCCATCCTGACCCTCCGCCATCACACCGTCATGCAGGGGGCCTGCGTGCTGCTGCTGCTGGGCCTGCGGCTACAGCTCTCCCTCGGCCTCATCCCAGGTAACCAGGCAGCTCCCGGTGCCCCCTACTCACAGGGGCGGCCCCAGGCTGACCTGACCTCCACTCTCCCCTTGGGCAGTCGAGGAGCAAGACCCCGCCTTCTGGAACCGCCAGGCAGCCCAGGCCCTCGATGTGGCTAAGAAGCTGCAGCCCATCCAGACAGCCGCCAAGAATGTCATCCTCTTCTTGGGCGATGGTGAGTGCGCTAGGCCAGTCCACCCCGTCCCCCCACAACTCTGGAGCCCTGGGCTGCCGGCTGACCCAGGCTGGCCCCAGGGACTCAGACCTGACACAGTGTACCTGCAGGGATGGGGGTTTCCACGGTGACAGCCGCTCGGATCCTAAAGGGGCAGATGGCTGGCAAGCCGGGACCTGAGACACCCCTGGCCATGGACCAGTTCCCATACGTGGCTCTGTCCAAGGTAAGGGCCAAGTGGCCTCAGGGTGGTCTACACCAGAGGGGTGGGTGTGGGCCTAGGGAGCAGGGTAGGAGGGAAAGCCCCAAGAGCGTTGGGGGCTGAGATAGGGGCTGGGGGCTGTGAGGATGGGCCCAGGGCCTGGGTCAGGAGCTGGGTGTATACCCCAGCAGAGCTGAAGGCATCTCTGCCCCTAGACATACAACGTGGACAGAGATGTGCCCGACAGTGCAGGCACGACCACCGCCTACCTGTGTGGGGTCAAGACCAACATGAGGACCATGGGTGTAAGTGCAGCTGCCCGCTTCGACCAGTGCAACACGACACGTGGGAATGAGGTCACGTCTGTGATAAACCGGGCCAAGAAAGCAGGTGGGCTTGGGCGTCAGCTTCCTGGCAGGGACAGGCTCAGAGACCTCGATGGCCCACCGTGACCTCTGCCACCCTCAGGGAAGCCCGTGGGAGTGGTGACCACCACCACAGTGCAGCACGCCTCCCCAGCTGGGGCCTACGCGCACACGGTGAACCGAAACTGGTATTCTGATGCTCAAATGCCTGCCCAGGCCAAGAGGGAGGGCTGCCAGGACATCGCCAAACAGCTCGTCTACAACATGGACATTGATGTGAGTTGTGACATGAGGGGCTAAGGGCGGGGCTGGGAAGAGATGGTGGAACACATGTCCCAGTCCCAGGCAACCCACAGTCTGGGGTCTTGCAGAGTCTCTGTGTGTTTGCCAGAATGGGGGAAGGTAACCATGTAGGAGGTACAGGTGGGGACAGGTCATCCCACAGACCTGGTGGATAGAGTTAGGGGCTGTGTGAAGGCAGAGCCAAGGGCCAGCCCCAAACCCACCTGCCGTAACCTCTGGCCCCAGGTGATCCTGGGTGGAGGCCAAAAGTACATGTTTCCTGAGAGGACCCCAGACCCTGAATACCCAGAATATAGCAGACAGAATGGAGTCCGGAAGGACAAGTGGAATCTGGTGCAGGAGTGGCAGGCCAAGCACCAGGTGATGGGGGCTCACGGGTGCGGGGGATACAGCAGGGCTGGGCCTGGCGTGTCGGGCTATGGGCTGAGGCCTGGTTCTGCCCTCCCAGGAGCCCAGTATGTGTGGAACCGCACGGTGCTCCTTTAGGCGGCCAATGACTCCAGTGTAACACACCTCATGGGTAACCCCACCCACCCCCACTGTCCTCCCCAGGAAGGGTGCCACGGGCCCCCCACCCCCATCCCCAGCTTGCAGGTCACCACTGGTCCCATTTCCCACAGGCCTCTTTGAGCCAGGAGACATGGCCTATAACATCGACTGAGACACCACCAAGGAGCCATCCCTGGAGGAGATGACGGAGGCGGCCCTGCGAATGCTGAGCAGAAACCCTCGGGGCTTCTTCCTCTTGGTAGAGGGTGAGCGGCAGCTCCTTGTGGATCAAGGGGAAAGGGGTAGCACTCAGGGTCGGCTTGGCATCACCCATCTTTCACGACCTTCTTGCAGGAGGCCGCATTGACCATGGACATCATGCAAACATAGCTTATTGGGCGCTGACCGAGGCGGTCATGTTTGATAATGCCATTGCCAAGGCTAACGAGCTCACCAGTGAAGCAGACACACTGACCCTTGTCACCGCCGACCACTCCCATGTCTTCACTTTTGGTGGCTACCCACTTCGTGGGACCTCCATTTTTGGTAATCCCATGGAGACTGGCAGGTCCTTGCCCAAAATTACCTGGCACAATGTGCTCTGAGCCAGTCCCCTTATCTGCCAACTGGGGGAGTATTAATACCAACTGCTCTTCTGAGCTCTGGTGAGGATTAAGTCAGTGAGCAGGCAAGAAGTACTTGGGCTCAGCAACAGAGGAGGCGCCCCAAAGACTGGGGTCAGTGTGATCACGGGGTCCCCTCCACCCTGCAGGGCTGGCTGATAGCAAGGCCAATGTCAGTGGATCCTACACCTCCCTCCTTTATGGAAATGGCCCTGGACTCCAACTGTACTGGGGCTTACAACCTGATGTGGATGAAACCGAGAGCAGTGAGTGCATTGGGTGGGCCCTGGGGGTGCAGGGGATGGCAAGAGGGGAGAACTCAGGCCTGGAGCTCAGGCGAGGTCATGGCCACCTCCTTCCCACCCTGAATCCCCTCCCTCCTGCCAGTGGACCCCAACTACAAGCAACAAGCCGCAGTGCCCCTATGGAGCGAGACCCACGCCGGTGAGGACGTGGCAGTGTTTGCACAAGGCCCGTGGGCACACCTGGTGCACGGCGTGCAGGAGCAGACCTTCGTGGCACATGTCATGGCCTTTGCTGCCTGCGTGGAGCCCTACACCATGGACTGCCGCCCTCAGCCCCCCACCAGCCCCATGGACACTGCCCACCAGGTTGCCTGCCCATCCTTACTGGCACTGCTGGTTGGGGTCCTGCTGCAGCTGCTGGTGCCTGCCCTGCACTGACCCCCCGACCGGCCCAGGCCTAGGGGTCTCCTGATCCCCTGCTTGGAATCTTCAGTGGACCCGAACCACCTGGAAGCTGAGGTTTGACTTTCCTGTAATACCCACAGTCCTCAGTGCCCCCATCTCGGTGGCCTCACATTTTGTGCAGATCCGCTCCAGACCCCAGGAAAGACCAGGGCTCAGACCACCCAGTATTTTCTGACCTAAGAGCCCTGCCTGAGGACCAGGCTGGCACCAGTGGTGTCCCCCAGGGGGCCAGGACCTACCCGATCCGAGGTGGGGGCTTCTGGGAGGTGCAGCTTTTGGTTGCATGGCTTCCGGGGAGCTATTGCTTCCGGGGAGCTGTGGCTCCCTGTCCTCCTGGAACCTAATCTGTGGGCACCTGGCCGGCCAAGGAGGTGTCTGGGGCCAGGACAGTCTTGGGGCCCTTGACACAGAATCCTCAGCAGCCCCTCCTAGAAACCCAGCGGTACCATTACAGAGAGTAGACAGTGACACAGAGAAGAAGACACTCGTCCCAGGTCCCTCAGCTGCTGTGAGGGTGGCCCCCCGGTGCCCCTTCCAGGCTGGGGCATCCCAGGAGAAGCGGGGAAGCTGGGGGTGGGGACACAGGCCCCGTCCTCCTGGGAGGGAGGAAGCAGCCCTCAAATAAACTGTACTAAGTGTGATACAGGAGTGATACGCGTGGGAAGAAAAGCCCTTAGATGGGGGCACAGAGTGTGTGTCTGTGTGTGGGTATGTGGGGGTGTGATTCACGTCAGGAGGTCAGGGAGGGGCTGATGAAGGGCTGACACTGAGCAAAGACCAAAGGTGGTGAGGGCAGGAGCAACACAGAAAGACAGCGGTGCAGGGGCCCCGAGGGGGTCAGCAGGGCCAGGTGAGGCCAGCAGCTGGACCAAATTGCAGTTTTCCCCTCCCCCCAAAGCCAGGCTTTCACCTTCTCTGAAAACAGAGAGACAGTCTCCAGCCCCAGTGCTCATCCTTCCTACCTCCCTGCCTGATGCCCATGTGGTCATCTGGTGGCTCGTCACCTCCTTGGTCCCATGAGTTCCACTAGATGTGGCCCTCAAGAAAAAGGCCTTCCCTGGCAGCTCAGCTGGTAAAGAATCCTCCTGCAATGTGGGAAACCAGGGTTTGATCCTGGGTTGGGAAGATCCCCTGGAGAAGGGAAAGGCTATTCACTCCAGGATTCTGGCCTGGAGAAGTCCATGGACTGTATAGCCCATGGGGTTGCAAAGAGTCAGACACGACTGAGTGGCTTTCACTACTTTCACTATAAGCTTGTGTTTGCTTCTTGCATGCCAGTTCCTGTGGGGACATTCATACCACTCCTACGGGGCTGGTGGGAGACAGAAATGAGAGGTGGACATGCGGGCCCAAGGAGCACTTGCCCTAGAAAGACAGCCTCCATTTCTGCAAAGTTTGGGGAAGGAGTGGGTTGGTTCCAGATCTTCAAAGCCTTTCTGTTCCCAGCTGCTGCCCTACTCTCATCTGAGTGGCAGGACTGTCACTACGTCTCCAGGGGAACATCCTGAGATTCAGAGGGCAGGAAGAGGGCAGAAGGCATTCCCTCCCCACCCCCATGGATGCCCTGGTGCTGCAAGGAGCTCAGCATTGTCCCCTGCTGACAGTGCCTACAGTGGGGGCTGAGACATGGCCCAGAGAGCCCAGGGTGGCAAATGTGGAAAATGATAGAGGGTGCTGAGCTCCGGCTGAGACCCACAGGACAAGGCCTTCTTCCCAGAGAACAGGGAGACTGGAACAACTATCCCACACAGAGCAGGCTCCATGGAGCTGGCCTGGCCTCCCAGGCATCCATAACCCCAGAGAACAAGACCGGAGGTGTTATCTCTTACTGCAGAGCAGAAGCCATGCTGCCTGCTGCCTGGTTATCCCTGGGCCCCAAGGGAGGGGAGTGTAACAGGCTCTCATCTCACTCAGGTGACTCAGGCCCAGAGTAGGGAGCCAGGTGCCCTGGTAGGAACTTGAACAAACACCCTTTGTTTACTGCAAGTGACACGTGGTTTGTATTTGGTCTTCAGTCCCACTCAGGCACAGGAGAAAATTCCTAAGAAACTGAGAAGGATCATAGCTCCTGATCACTTAATGTCATTATAAGAATAATATTCAAAGAAACTTTAGGGACTTTCCTGGTGGTCCAGTGGCTAAGAATCCTTCTGCCAAGGCAGGGAACCTGGATTCAATCTCTCATCCAGGAAGTTCCCACATGCTGCATGGCAACCAAGTCCTAGTCCCACAACGACTGAGCCAGCTCTTGAGAGCCTGTGCTCTGCAACAGGGAGGAGTCACCACAATGAGAAGCCATCCCACTGCAACTAGAAAGGAGTCCCTGATCACGGCAACCACAGAAAGTCCATGCTCAGCAACAAAGACCCAGGGCAGCCAAAGTAAATAAATACTCCATACCTATCAGAATGACTAAAATTAAAAACAGTGGCAACACCAAGTGGTGTGAACAGAGAAAAACTGACTTCCTCATACATTGCAAGTAGGAATGCAAAGTTGTGCAGCCAGTCGACAAAACAGTTTAGCAGTTTTTTTTTTTTCCGGGGAAGGTGTTGGGGGGAGGTGAGATCCTAAAAAAAAAAACAGCTACACACACAGCAACCATATGACCTAGCAATTGCACTCTTAAGCATATACCCAAAAAAATGCAATGAAATGGAATGCTCATACCTGTAAGTGAAGATTTGTGCTGTTTTTCTTTTTTCTCTCTCCTTTGGCATTCTTGCACAATTTGCAAGATCTTAGTTCCCTGACCAGGAATTGAACCCAGGCCCACAATAGCAAAAACATCCATCCCTAACCCCGGGACCTCCAGGGAATTCCCACAGCAGCTTTATTTACAACAGCCAAACCTGGAATCCGCCCAGAGGTCCTTCCACATGTAAATGGTTAAACACGGCCTAGGGTCCACTCAACCCCATATACAAGGTGTCAACTACTGAGCCTTGTTCCACTAAATCCCCAAAGAATTAGGCTGAGACTTAGGAATTAGGAAAAAAAGACCATTCCCAAAGATTGGGCAATTCCATTCCTGTAACTTATTTGAAATGACAGGGTTTTATTTATTTTTTGGTTGCACCATGTAGCATGCAGGATCTTACTTAGTTCAAAGGCCAGGTATGGAACATCCACCGCTGGCAGTGGAAGTGTGGAGTCTTAACCAGTGGACCAAGAGGGAGTCCCTAAAATGACATTTTAGGAGCACAGGAAGCTGTTAGGGACAGAGGGCAGGGTGGTTATAAAGGGCCCTGGGGGTTGGAGCTGTTCAGTGTCCTGATTCTGGTGTGTTTACATGAACCCACACATGTGACAGATGGTACAGAATCCACACAAACGCAAGTAAGTGCAGGTAAAACGGCTGGCCCTGAACAGAAATGTGAAAATCTGTGAGTTATACCATCAGAGAAGATTGGAGAAAGCATGCAAGGGATGTCTGTATTGCTTCTTAAAACCACGTGTGAATCTACAGTCATTTCATGTAAAAAACTCACATTTAACAAAGGGACAGGGAATATACTGGACTGAAGACGAATCTTGGAGTAACAAAAATTTAAGCTATGGACTGGTCAAAAGAATCAATCAATTAATTAAGGGCCTGCCCAGGAGTTAGTTCCTCCTGACCTTTAGCCAAAAAATTTCTGAGCACAGGACTATGAGGGGGACAGAGGCAGCTGTGGGATGGGGGACAGAGGCAGCAATGATACCCCCCACCCCCAGCAGGCAGGTCCTCTAAAGCAGGGGTCTCCAACCTTTTAGGCACCAGGGACCAGTTTCCTGGAAGATAAACTTTCCACAAACTAGAAAGAAGGGGGATGGTTTCAGGATGATTCAAGTGCATTACATTTTATTGTGCTCTTTATTTCTTATCAAATTCCACCACTGACCTAATGGGAGGTACCAGTCCTCAGTCTGGAAGGGTTTGGGACTCCTGCTCTAGAGGGTAAGTAGAGGATACCCTGGGTCAGCGTGCTGAATGAGTGAACAGCAGGTCAAGGGAGGAGGAGCCCAGAGGCTCTGCCTGAGGGGAGGGCACGCTGGGCAGGGGGCTACCAAGGTCCCCTGGGGTGGGCAGGGCTTGTAGGAAGGAATTTTTTCTTTGGAAAAGAAATTTTTTTTGGACATGTACACATTTCTGTATTTATTTGTCTGCATGCTAAGTCCCTTTAGTGGTGTCCAACTCTTTGCAACCCTATGAACCATAGGCTGCCCCCCACCTCTCCCAGGCTCCTCTTTCCTTGGGATCTCCAGGCAAAAAATACAGGAGGGGGTTGCTATTTCCTCCTCCAGGGGGTCTTCCTGATCCAAAGATCGAACTCGTGTCTCTGAGGTCTCCTGCATTGGCAAGTGGGTTCTTTACCACTAGCACCACCTGGGAATCCCGTATTTATTTGTATATTATAGGCTGTGCTGTGTCTTCCTTGCTGCACACAGGCTGTCTCTAGTTGCAGGGAGTGGGGCCTACTCTTTAGTTGCGGTGCACAGGCTTCTCATTGCAGTGACTTCTCTTCTTGCAGATCACAGGCTCTAGTGGAGCAAGCTCCATAGTTATGACTTGCCGGCTTTAGGGTGGGAAAGCGTCAGTAATTGCATCACTGGGATGAATTATTTGGGGCTCCAAGGCTCTAGAGGGGCAAGCCTCAGTAATTATGGAGCACAGCCTAAGTAGTTGTGACTCATAGGCACTAGAGTACAGGCTTAGTAGCTGTCTCGCCCAGGTTTAGTTGCTCCAGGGCACGTGGAATCTTCCCGGATCATGGATCGAACCCGCGTCCCGGGCACTGGCAGGCGGGTGGATGTTACCAACTGTGCCACCAGGCAAGTCCAAAAAAAATTTCTGATTTAAAAAAAAAAAAATGTAAATTTCACCATCTTGGGACTTAACCTGTGGTCCAGGGGTTAAGATTCTCCACTTCCACCACTTAGGGCAGGTTCCATCCTTTCTGGAGAAACTAAGATCCTGAATGTCTGGCTATGCAGGAAAAAAATGAAAACTTAAAAAGGGAGAAAAAAGTTATCTTCTTCACCATTCTTATGACCCAGTTCAGTAGTGCTGTCTATTCATATAGTTGGCCACAGATCTCCAGAACTTTTTCATCTTGAAAACTGAAAGTCTGTATCCGTTAAACAAGTCCCCAGTCCCCTCCTCCCAGTTCCGGGAGGCCACCATCCAACTTTCTATTTCTATGCATTTGACTACTAGAGCTACCTAGTGAAGTAGAATCACATAGCATTTGTCTTTTTTGTGAGTGTTTTTTTTTCACTGAGCATCATGTCTACAAGGTTCATTCATGGTGTAGAAAGTGTCAGACTCCTTCCTTTCTAAGGTTGCATAATACTCCATTGTATAACTGTATCACACTTTGTTTATCCATTTGTCTGCTGTGGATGGTTGAGGATGCCTGCACCTCTTGGTTACTGTGAATAATGCTGCTACAAACATGGGTGTGCAAATACCTCTTCCAGATCCTGCTTTCAATTCTTGAGGATACACAGCCACAATTGGGATTGCCAGATGGGAGGAATGCTTTTGAACCTGACCTGGGGTTACTGAAACCTCTTAGCTCCTTATGATGAGCTACACTTGTGAGTGTGTGAATGACCTGTGGAGAGAATAGACTCACCCCTGCCTTCCATCTATCTGTCTAAAGAAGAGGAGGTCAATGTCATGTACTGAGCACTGGACCCACCCCTGCTGGCCCTTTACAGGCACCTAACACACTAACTTTTGACTGTGTGGATCACAAAAAACTGTGGAAAATTCTTCAAGAGATGGGAATACCAGACCACCTGACCTGCCTCTTGAGAAACCTGTATGCAGGTCAGGAAGCAACAGTTAGAACTGGACATGGAACAACAGACTGGTTCCAAATAGGAAAAGGAGTACGTCAAGGCTGTATATTGTCACCCTGTTTATTTAACTTATATGCAGAGTACATCATGAGAAATGCTGAACTGGAAGAAACACAAGCTGGAATCAAGATTGCTGGGGGAAATATCAATAACCTCAGATATGCAGATGAAACCACCCTTATGGCAGAAAGTGAAGGGGAACTAAAAAGCCTCTTGATGAAAGTGAAAGTGGAGAGTGAAAAAGTTGGGTTAAAGCTCAACATTCAGAAAACGAAGATCATGGCATCCGGTCCCATCACTTCTTGGGAAATAGATGGGGAAAGAGTGGAAACAGTGTCAGACTTTATTTTTCTGGGCTCCAAAATCACTGCAGATGGTGACTGCAGCCATGAAATTAAAAGACGCTTACTCCTTGGGAGGAAAGTTATGACCAACCTAGATAGCATATTCAAAAGCAGAGACATTACTTTGCCAACAAAGGTTCATCTAGTCAAGGCTATGGTTTTTCCTATGGTCATGTACGGATGTGAGAGTTGGACTATAAAGAAGGCTGAGTGCCGAAGAATTGATGCTTTTGAACTGTGGTGTTGGAGAAGACTCTTGAGAGTCCCTTGGACTGCAAGGAGATCCAACCAGTCCATTCTGAAGGAGATCAGCCCTGGGATTTCTTTGGAAGGAATGATGCTAAAGCTGAAACTCCAGTACTTTGGCCACCTCATGCTAAGAGTTGACTCACTGGCAAAGACTCTGATGCTGGGAGGGATTTGGGGCAAGAAGAGAAGGGGACGACAGAGGATGAGATGGCTGGATGGCATCACTGACTCGATGGACATGAATCTGAGTGAACTCCGGGAGTTGGTGATGGATAGGGAGGCCTGGCGTGCTGTGATTCATGGGGTTGCAACGAGTCTGACACGACTGAGCAACGGATCTAATCTGATCTGATCTGAACACACTAACAGGGAGAAATATCAGCAACCTCAGATATGCAGATTATACCACCCTTAAGGCAGAAAGCAAAGAGGAACTAAAGAGCCTCTTGATGAAAGTGAAAGAGGAGAGTGAAAAAGCTGGCTTAAAACTCAACATTCAAAAAACAAAGATCATGGCATCTGGTCCCATTGTGAAGTGAAGTTGCTCAGTCGTGTCTGACTCTTTGTGACCCCATGGACTGTAGCCTGCCAGGCTCCTCCATTCATGGGATTTTCCAGGCAAGAATATAGGAGTGGGTTGCCATTTCCTTCTTGTCCCATTACTTCAAGGCAAATAGATGGGGAAACAATGGAAATAGTGACAGACTTTATTTTCTTGGGCTCCAAGATAACTTCAGATGGTGACTGCAGTCATGAAATTAAAAGACGCTTGCTCCTTGGAAGAAAAGCTATGACTAACCTAGACAGCATATTAAAGGCAGAGGTATTACTTTACTGACAAAGGTCTGTCCAGTCAAAGCTATGGTTTTTCCAGTAGTCATGTATGGATGTGAGAGTTGGACCATAAAGAAAGCTGAGTACCGAAGAAATGATCCTTTTGAGCTTTGGTATTGGAGAAGACTCTTGAGAGTCCCTTGGACCGCAAGGAGATCAAACCAGTCAATCCTAAAGGAAATCAGTCCTGTATATTCATTGGAAGGACTGATGCTGAAGCCAAAACTCCAGTACTTTGCCACCTGATGTGAAGAACTGACTCATTGAAAAAGACCCTGATGCTGGGAAAGATTGAAGGCAGGAGAAGGGGATGACAGAGGACGAGATGGTTGGATGGCATCGCTGACTTGATGGACATGAGTTTGGGCAAACTCAGGGAGTCTGTGATGGCCAGCATGCTGCAGTCCATGGGGTGGCAAAGAGTCGGACACAACTGAGCAGCTGAACTGACTGACTACACACAAACATCAGTGCTCACCCGGTCTGGCCTTCAGTAATTAAGACAAAGACAAGGCCCCCGCTCTGCTGTCACCTCCAGCCCCATCCTTCTCCATGGCAGAGGGGCCCCATCTAGCCCAGTGCCCACCCCACTGGTCCAGATCAAGCCTGCTGAGAAGTAGAGTGTCTCTCCGCCTCAGGAAACCAAACCTAGGGCCCCAAGCCCAGGCTCTGTGCTTCCAAGTACACCTCCCTCAGCACCCAGAACCAATGCTGAGGCTCAGAAAATATACATGAGAAGGAAGGAGAGATGGTTCTCCCACAGGACTTGGTGAGCAGAGGGACGGGAGGAGCCTCAGTCAAGACCTTGAAAGTGTTCCTCAGGCCTAAGTCATCTGCACCCTAATCCCCACCCCATCTTGAAGAGACAGCTGGGGACCATCCTATGAGGAATCCTCAGGACTCCTGCTGGCTCAGCCACACCCACCACGTCCCTCTGGCAACAGGTCTCAAAGTCATATGGCAGGTAAGGGACAGGGTGTGGTTACCTGGGGCACTGGGAGGTACACGGAGACTTTTATAGCAGGGATTTAAGTCCGGGCAGCCAGTGCTGCAGCTTGTAACCTGGTGTCCCAGCCTTGCCTGAGACCCGGCATCCCCAGGTCCCATCCTGACCCTCCACCATCATACAGCCATGCAGGGGGCCTGCGTGCTGCTGCTGCTGGGCCTGCAGCTACAGCTCTCCCTCGGCCTTGTCCCAGGTAATCAGGTGACTCCTGGCGCCCTACTCAGAGTGGGTGGCTCCAGGCTGACCTGACCTCCACTCTCCCCTTGAGCAGTTGAGGAAGAAGACCCCGCCTTCTGGAACCGCCAGGCAGCCCAGGCTCTTGACGTGGCTAAGAAACTGCAGCCCATCCAGACAGCCGCCAAGAATGTCATCCTCTTCTTGGGCGATGGTGAGTGCGCTAGGTCGGTCCACACCCTGTCTCCCCACAACCCTGGAATCCTGGGCTGCCGGCTGACCCAGGCTGGCCCCAGGGACTCAGACCTGACACTGTGTACCTTCAGGGATGGGGGTTTCCACGGTGACAGCTGCTCGGATCCTAAAGGGGCAGATGGCTGGCAAGCCGGGACCTGAGACACCCCTGGCCATGGACCAGTTCCCATACCTGGCTCTGTCCAAAGTAAGGGCCAAGTGGCCTCAGGGTGGTCTACACCAGAGGGGTGGGTGTGGGCCTAGGGAGCAGGGTAGGAGGGAAAGCCCCAGGAGGGCTGGGGGCTGAGATAGGGGCTGGGGGCTGTAAGGATGGGCCCAGGGCCTGGCTCAGGAGCTGGGTGTCTACCCCAGCAGAGCTAAAGGCGTCTCTGCCCCCAGACATACAACGTGGACAGAGATGTGCCCGACAGTGCAGGCACGACCACCGCCTACCTGTGTGGGGTCAAGACCAACATGAGGACCATTGGTGTAAGTGCAGCCGCCCGCTTCGACCAGTGCAACACGACACGTGGGAATGAGGTCACGTCTGTGATAAACCGGGCCAAGAAAGCAGGTGGGCTTGGGGGTCAGTTTCTTGGGCAGGGACAGGCTCAGAGACCTTGGTGGCCCACCGTGACCTCTGCCACCCTCAGGGAAGTCAGTGGGAGTGGTGACCACCACCAGGGTGCAGGATGCATCCCCAGCCGGGGCCTACGCGCACACTGTGAATCGAGACTGGTTCTCTGACGCTGACCTGCCTCCCGATGCACAGACGTATGGCTGCCTGGACATTGCCACTCAGCTTGTCTACAACATGGACATTGATGTGCGACATGATGGGCACAGGGCGAGGCTGGGCAGAGGGGGTGGGATACACTCTCAATACAGTTCCAGGCAACCCAGTCCTGGGGTCTCGCAGGGTCTCTG
The DNA here is from genome assembly GCF_027580195.1 of Bos mutus. Lineage (NCBI taxonomy): Eukaryota > Metazoa > Chordata > Mammalia > Artiodactyla > Bovidae > Bos > Bos mutus. Next base: position 15,795,085 of record NC_091618.1, on the reverse strand, counting down.
TTGGTGGGGGTGGGGGTCACCCTGTAGAAGTTAACTGGTGGGGACAAACCATCCCACAGACCTGATTGGGGAGGCAGGGACTGTGTGAGGGGGGGTGAGTAAAGGGCCAGCCAGGCCCTGAACCCATCTGCCCTAATCTCTGGTCCCAGGTGATCCTGGGTGGAGGCCGAAAGTACATGTTTCCTGCGGGGACCCCAGACCCTGAATACCCAGATGACAATGGAGTCCGGAAGGACAAGCGGAACCTGGTGCAGGAGTGGCAGGCCAAGTACCAGGTGATGGGGGCTCATGGGTGCGGGGGTACAGCGGGGCTGGGCCTGGGGTGTCGGGCTAATGGACTGAGGCCTGGTTCTGCCCTCCCAGGGAGCCCAATATGTGTGGAACCGCACGGAGCTCCTTAAGGCGGCCGATGACTCCAGTGTAACACACCTCATGGGTAACGACCCCACCCCACCCACACCTGCCCAGGATGGGTGCCATGGGCCCCCCATCCCCAGCTTGAGGGTCACCATTGGTCCCATTTCCAATAGGCCTCTTTCAGCCAGGAGAAATGGCCTATGAAATCTTCAGAGACCACACCACGGACCCATCCCTGGAGGAGATGACGGAGGCAGCCCTGAGAGTGTTGAGCAGAAACCCTCGGGGCTTCTTCCTCTTCGTGGAGGGTGAGTGGCAGCTCCTTGTGGATCAGAGGGGGAAGGGGCTGCACTCAGGGTGGGTCTGGCATCACTCACCTTCCACATGACTTTCTTGCAGGAGGCCGCATTGACCATGGACATCATGCAAACACAGCTTATTGGGCGCTGAATGAGACAATCATGTTCGACAATGCCATTGCCAAGGCTAGCCAGCTCACCAGTGAAGCAGACACACTGACTCTTGTCACCGCCGACCACTCTCATGTCTTCACTTTTGGTGGCTACCCACTTCGTGGGACCTCCATTTTCGGTAATCCCACAGAGAGTGGCAGGTCCTTGCTCTTAAGTTACCTGGCACAAAGTGTTCTGAACCAGTTCTGCCAATTGGAGTAATAATAGTAACTGCCCCACTTCACTCTGGTAAGGATTAAACCAGTGAACACACAAGAGGTGCCTCGCTCAGCACACAGGAGGTGCCCCGAAAGCTGGGGTCAGTGTGATAACAGGGTCCCCTCTCCCTTGCAGGGCTGGCCGATGGCAAGGCCAAAGATGGCAAGTCCTACACCTCCCTCCTATATGGCAATGGTCCGGGGTACCGGTTGGACGTGGGCCCACGACCTGATGTGAATGAAAAGGAGAGCAGTGAGTGCAGTGGGTGGGCCCTGGGGAGCAAGGCGGAGGGATGCGAGGAGGGGAAGACCCTACTCCAGAACTCCTGGGAAGTAGAGGTCGCCTCCCTTCCTTCCCTGAACCACCTCTCTCCTCTCAGTGGACCCCGAGTACCAGCAGCAAGCTGCAGTGCCCCTAGACAGCGAGACCCACGCCGGTGAGGACGTGGCAGTGTTTGCACGAGGCCCGTGGGCACACCTGGTGCACGGCGTGCAGGAGCAGACCTTCGTGGCGCATGTCATGGCCTTTGCTGCCTGCGTGGAGCCCTACACCACCGACTGCCACCCTCACCCCCATAGTGGTCCCTCGGACACCGCCCACCAGGCTGCCTGCCCATCCTCACTGGCACTGCTGGCCGGGGCCCTGCTGCTGCTGCTGGTGCCCACCCTGCACTGAGGCCCACCCACCCGGGCCTCCTCCCCGCCCCCAACCTTGATGGACCCAAAACACCCTGGAGGTTGAGGTCCTGACTTTCCTGTGAGAGCAGTCCTCAGTGCCCCAGACCTCAGTGGCCTCAGCTATTTTGAGGAGCTGCCCCATATTCGAGGATATTGCAGGCAGGGCCTCAGACCACCCAGTCTCTTCTCCCCACCGAATAGCCCTGCCTGAGGACCAGGCTGGCACCAGAGGTGTTCCCCACAGCGGACCAGTTCCCCACAGCGGACCAGAGCCTACGAGACCCCCACTGGGGGCTTCCAGGAGGCGTGGCTTCCGCGGAGTTGTGGCTTCCGTCCTCCTGGAACCCACTCTGTGGGCACCTCGCTGGCCAAAGAGACATCTGGGGCCAGGAGTGCCAGGCGGCCCTCAACACAGTCTTCAGCAGCCCCTTCTAGGAACCCAGCGGTATCTTTACAGAGAGACAGCGACACAGAGGAGAGGAGACTTGTCCCAGGTCTCAGCTGCTGTGAGGGTGGCCCCGGTGCCCCTGGGAGATCCCAGGAGCAGCGGGAGAGCTGGGGGTGGGGACAGAGGCCCCGCCCTCCTGGGAGGGAGGAAGCAGCCCTCAAATAAACTGTTCCAAGTGTGATGCAGCAGTGATACTTGTGGGAAGAAAAGCCCTTAGCAGGTGGGGCACAGAGTGTGTGTCTGTGTGAGGAAGGTGGTGATTCACATCAGGAAGTCAGCGAGGGGCTGATGAGAGGCTGACACTGAGCAAAGACCAAAGGCGGTGAGGGTGGGAGCAATGCAGGACAGCGGTGCAGGGGCCCCAAGGGGGCCAGCATGGGGACCAGTTGGGAGGAGCAGAGCAGGTAAAGAAGGTCAAAGCTGAGGGAATGGGAGGATGGGGGAGGAGCAGAAACTTCATCCAGAATGTGGGAGAGGAATGGAAGGCTGTGAACATAACATGGACATAACAGGACTGGAAGATTCTAGAAAATATCATGCTGGCTACTGAGAAGGGAGTGACAGAGGATGAGATGGTTGGATGGAATCATCAAGTCACTGGACATTAGTCTAAGCAAGCTTGGGGAGGTAGTGAAGGACAGGGAAGCTGTGTTTTTGTTTGAGAGCTAATGGATGGGGTGGGCATGGGGCAGAGGTGGGAGCTGGGGAACCAGAGAGGAAGTACAAGTGAAAGTGAAAGTTTCACATTTCTTCCTTTCTTCTGGCTGTGTTGGGTCTTTGCTGCTAGTGGCCTCTCCCTAGTGGTGAGTGGGGGCTACTGTCTAGCTGAGGTGTGAGGGCTTGTCGTGGTGGCTTCTCTTGTTGCAGAGCACAGGCTCTATGGTGTGTGGGCTTCAGTAACTGCAGTTTGTGGGCTCAGTTGTCCCACAGCATGTGGGATCTTCCCAGACCATAGATTCAATCCCTGTCCCCTGCATTGGCAGTCGGATCCTTAGCCACTGAACCACAAGGGAAGTCCCTAATATTTCTGAGCTCTAAAAACATTCCAGAGCAACCACTCCAAAAAAACTACACTGATTGCGTATGTAACTCATCCTAAGTATTTCAAAGAATTTAAAAGGGTGAAAGCAGCCATATTTTCCAATAAATTTTACACAGAAATTTTACAAATTTCTTTGTACATTTCCAAAGTTGCAAGAAAGCCTTTTGCCTTCACTAGAAATGTTAATATAACTGAGTATGCGTCCTTATTTACTAAACTTTTGATTTAGCAGTGTAAAACATCGATTTGAAGGCCAGGCTCTCAGGGCTATTTACTGAAACTCTGGGTTGTTGTTTAGTCACTCAGTCATGTCTGACTCTTTGTGGCCCCATGGACTGTAGCCTACCAGGCTCCTCCGTCTATGGGATTCTCCAGGCAAGAATACTGGAGTGGGTTGCCATTTCCTTCTCCAGGGGATCTTCCCAACCCAGGAATCGAACCCAGGTCTCCCACGTTGCAGACAGACGCTTTAACCTCTGAGCCACCAGGGAAGTTATGAACACATTTATGTTTCATAAATGTGTTCAAAACCCAAGGGAACTCTGCATTTTCAAGCCACAGGTTTTAAAAGCAAATTATTCTGGAATTCATGGTGATCTCTGCACAGCTTTGAATATCCCAACAACCACTGAACTGTACACTTGAAAAGGGTGAATTTTGTGGTATATAAATTATACCTAAATGTTAAAAAGTTTTGTTTCCAAGTTTTTTCTAAATATGTAGGCATGAGGGATTTTATTAGCCAAACACCGTGTTGACCACAAGATCATGGACACGTTCTCAAGCATCAGTTTGTTAAAAGTCTTGACCTTGAAGAGGCAGATGCCGGGGAAGTATGCTTTTCCAAATTTTATTGGGTGCTCAAGATGGACAGTGCTTGTCACCTCAAGAACTCTCAGCACATGGGTCTTTAAGAAAGGAAAGGAGTCAGGAAGAAAGAGGGCAGGAGGACTCATGCCAGCCCCCTTCAGTACCTTGCCAATAACATGGCTCATAATGTGGGGCTGATCTGGAACATTCTCATGGTCACCCCCATTATCATTACCAAGTATCTATCATAAAGCTTCTCCTAGACTCAGACAATTTTGGTTTTAGAAAGTTAACACCATCAATTGCTTCCCTCATAGCTCAGTTAGTAAGGAATAGGCCTGCAATGCAGGAGACCTTGGTTCCATTCCTGGGTCGGGAAGATCCACTAAAGCAGGAATACGCTACCCACTCCAGTATTCTTGGGCTTCCCTGGTAGCTCAGCTGGTAAAGATCTGCCTGTGATGCAGCAGACGTGGGTTCGATCCCTGGGTTGGGAAGCTCCCTTGAAGAAGGGAAAGGCTACGCACTCCAGTATTCTGGCCTGGAGAATTCCATGGATTGTATAGCCCATATGGGGCCACAAAGAATCGGGCATGACTGAGCAACTTTCACTTTCACCACTGATGGCTCTCACAGCAGTTTATGTGCTCTCAAGGTTTCTGGATCTTCCCTGCAATGGTTGGCCATGGATGGACCAATGAGTGAGCTGTGCAGGTTCTGCTGCCTCTGCAGCTTTTTATCATCCAGAATCCTTTAACATCACAGCCTGTGGAGTAGCCATTCCATCAGTGGGCGCACTTACAGAGTTCTCCCCAAATGACACTGTTTTTGTTAAACAAACCATGAACTGTTGAAAACATATATTCCCTGCTATATCTTACCTCTAGTGGCTCACTCACAGAAAAAAGGAAAAGAAAAATCTGGTCTGCGTATTTCATTATTGGAACAGAATCCAGCAAATACCTTAAGCTGAGATGTGTAGAAACATCTGTGCTTTCAGCCAACTATTCCTCCCACACTGGGTAATTTGCTGTGACACTTTTTTTTTTTTTCAATCTACAGCACTGTTTTTTCTACATCGTCCAACAGTAATCATTGATGAAGAAACGCCTTCTGGTTTTTCCAAAGACCATTTTCTGTTCACTGTTTCTGCCATTTTTACTGCAGCAGAAAGAATAAATGTTTGCCTGGTGTTAGGTGCTTTTTGTCTTATGCTATTATGTAAGAAACTTTAAAAGAGCCTTCCAAATATTCATCATTGCTTAGGAAAATATCAAAAATACTAGTGGAACAGCACATCACTTTAAACATCACTGGGAAAGAACTCTCTGTGTCTGTCTTCATGTTGGGATAGCTTAGTTTTTGAATGTCTTTCTAAACAGGAGAGTTTCTTGCTGTTATTGAGAATACCTCAAATTGTGTAGAGCAAACTTCCCCCAAGCAGCAAGCTCAGAGAGGTACTGGGGTTGGGAGGGGCTCACAAACACCAGAGGAAGGGCACAGGCCTAGGTCCAAAGGCTGGAGGCCACCCGGAGTCCCCAACAGCGAGTGGGTCTGGGGCCTGGCCTCCCTGCGCCACTCGGGGTTGGAGGGAGGGAGAAGGCTCCGAGCGGCCACCAACCACTGTAGGCACTGTCCGTCCATTACCGTCCCCTGTCCCCGCACACACGTGCCCGCCGCAGGCTGGGGAAGACCCCTGTAATAAAGCGCCGGGCACCGGGCTTGGTACATAGTAGGCCGTCAATGAAAGGCTGTTTCTCTTCTCTTCATTGCTTGCCCCCGACCTGCTACAGCCAAGGCCAGATGGGGGGAGGGGGGAAGCGGAGGCCGGGAAAAGGAGGTGTGGTCAGTGCGGCGTCTATGCGGGCCCTGAAGCCGACTTCAGCTTTCCGCACTGGAACCAGACGCTCAAGAAGGCGCCTCGAGAACCAAACTTTGTCCTCGCGGATGTCCGCAGAGCCATCCCCGGCCCTATCCTCTCTATTCAATGGCCAGAACCCTCACCAGTCCCTTTGCCAAGCCCCCGCGCCGGCGCGCCGTCCCGCCCTGGATCAGGGAGAAAGCCCCGACGGCCCTGGAGGACCCGGAACCGGTTCCGTCCCGCGTCCTCGCCCCACCCCCGCCCTGCCTCGGCCCCTCCCGGCTTCAACAGGTTCTCCCCGGAACCCGGACGAAGTTTCATCCCCGGCACAGAGCGAGCTGGCCCGGTGCGCCCCGAGCCCTTGGTGCGCAGCCTCCCGCGTCGCGCCGGGCAGCCCGCGGAGCCCGAGCCCCGAGCCTGCGAGTCGCCGCCGCCGCCGGAGCCGGAGCCGCGAGGACGCAGACAAAGCCTGGAGGCTCGGCGCGGCGGCGGGGGTGGCTGACGGTGGCCGCGGCGGCGGCGGGTTCGAGTGCCACTTACCCGGCAGGTGCGCGCTCGGGCGGCGCGGAAACAGCGCAGACGGAGCCCGAGCCGGAGCCAGAGCCGGAGCCCGGGCGGAGTGCGGCGGCGACGAGGGACGCCCACCGTCCTCCGCCGCCCCCGCACCGCCTCCTTCCTGCCTGCATCCCGGCGGCAACTCGAGGTGGGGGGATGCGGAACACGCTCCCCAGGGTCTGGCACCGGCTCTGGGCTCGAGGACTCCAGACTCGGCCGCGTCTGGAAAGGAGTGAGACATCTGGTACCTTAGGTTAGGAGTCTCCGCAGACCCACCCTATGCCTCTACTCAGGATGCTGAGCAGGGCCTCAAACCGAAAATAAAGAAGCCAGTGGGCCAGTCCAGCCCACAGGACTGGAGCGCCGTCCAGGGAGGACTCGCAGAAAGGCTGTGGGGGTGAGCTGAAATAGTGCCCATACCTCCTGGCACACCGCCTGGACCAGAGTGGACTTTAAAAAGGGGCTTTCTGGGTCCTTCCCTTTAGCTCCTGCTCTTGCTATTAGCCCTCCCCCACCCCACCCACCCGCGGGCACCTGGAGTGTTGGCAGTGGTGGGGAAAGGGCCCCGGATACTGCTACAAGAAGGGGCCATCTCACCCTTGGCTGACCCTGGTACCAACTGCTCTGGAAGCCCCTGATGGGAAGGGGACGGTGTGCAGGGGGTGTACAATGACTAGAGGCTGATGAAAAAGCCCATCTTTAGGAGTTGGGGGGGATGGCTGGAAGGTGGGGACTATGAATTGATCCACCCACTCCCTTCTTCAGGTTCAGTTTGCTCACCACTGTACCCACAGGGATACAGGAACTTGTGTTTTCTTGGAGGAATGGTATGGTTTCTATAACCCCTGCTTTCTCTGCCTTACCCTACCCATCCTCTCTGCTTCTAACTTTCTTAGGAGGGCACCCCACAAAGCACCCGCTCTCCATTGCCAGCTGGATGGTTCCAGCTTGCAGGGCTGGCCTAAACAACCTGAGAGGGACGTCCCTGGTGGTCAAGTGATAAGAATCCACCTTACAATGCAAGGGACAAGGATTCAATCCCTGGTCAAGGAATTAACATTCCACATGCCACGAAGAAACTAAACCCCCAGGCCCTTGTGGCTCAGCCTGGGCGTTGTGGAGCCCGTGTGCCACAACTGAGACCCAATGCAGCCACATACACACATACATAAGAATTTACAAAAAAAAACCAGGAAACAAAAACCAAAAAAATAACCTCAGAGACAGCCCAAGACTGCTATGGAGCCCCATCTGATAAAAAACCACAGCGAGGCAGGGACTAAAGTACCTAACACCCTGTGCCCTCCTTGGGGCTACTCATCAGCCTCACTACTGGCCACCTCTGTCTCCATTCTGCCAGACCCTTGTCTGTCCACGTGTCCACCTCTGCTCTACCACTTTGGATATTCGCTGCCTCCATCTCTGGGCATCTCAGGGTCTTCCTTTTACCTGTGAGTTCTTCTTTCAACAAATTAATTCTGCCTAGGGAAGGTGGAGTTGTGTAGAATGTTGTGATTCCATAATGGAGGACAGAAGGGCAGTGTCTCTTTGTGGTTTTAATCTGCATTTTCCCCTCAACATTTCGTCTCCAGGAGGATAATTTCCCAGCCTTTTCAGGCCCTGATTGGTATCATTTCTCCAGCAATGACAGCTTTTATTTTCCCTGAAATGAATGCCGTGAAATTTCCAAGAAATATAAAAATGGATATTGTCTCAGGGAGCTGACTCTCTTCCGACAGAAAGGCACAAAGGTAAACATGCTTCCCCAGGGACTCTGCCACTCCAGCCACTGGGGGGTGGGGGACCCAGGCCCTCGGCTCCTCCTCCATCCCCCCTCCCTCCCAGGTCAGCATTAGGACCTCCCTCACAGCCAGCCCTCATGCACATGCTCAGCTGCCATTGATCCGTTCATCTGCCTCCCAACTGCCCTGCCAGCCGCCTTGTCTTCCTGGCTCCATCTCTTCTCTCTGTACAGCACCTCACCCCCACCCCCAGCCTAGAGGCTCCCCCAGGCCTGAGCACAGCCACCAGGGCCCACGGGGGCTGAGTGGGGGCTGGGCCCAGGACCCTTCAGTCCTAGACCCCCCTGCACCGCCCACCAATAAAGAGTGACCAGCCCTGCCTCCCAGGCACTTCTGTCCTCCTCAGAAAGCAGAGCTGAGTGGAGGTGAGTGGAGGGCAGTGGGTATCTGGCTTCCAGCTCTCTCACTCAGCCTCCCAGTGTCCAGTGTCCCCTCTCATCAAAATGACTCCCTGACTGAGAAGCAAGAGGATGCCAGGACACAGCAAAGCCCAGAGGAGGCAGCTGGATGCCCAGTTTGGGGGGTGGGTGGGCAGCAGGGGTGCTGGTTAGAGAGGGAAAGGGGGAAGCGCTAGGGGCAGAGGTAGGGGGACCCTACCTCTGATTAGAAAGATATATAAATACATTCTTGTTTTATAGAGACAGCATATTAAAAAGCAGAGACATCACTTTGCCAACAAAGGTCCATATAGTCAAAGCTATGGTTTTTCCAACTGTCATGTATGGATGTGTGAGTTGGACCATAAGGAAGGCTGATTGCTAAAGAATTGATGCTTTTGAACTGTGGTGTTGGAGAAGACTCTTGAAAGCCTCTTGGACAGCAAGGAGATCCAACCAGTCCATCCTAAAGGAAATCAGTCCTGTATATTCATTGGAAGGACTGATGCTGAAGCTGAAGCTCCAGTACTTTGCCACCTGATGCAAAGAACTGACTCTTGAAAAAGACCCTGATGCTGGGAAAGATTGAAGGCAGGAGGAGAAGGGGATGACAGAGGATGAGCTGGTTGGATGGCATCACTGACTCAATGGACATGAGTCTGAGCAAGCTCTGGGAGATGGTGAAAGACAGGGAAGCCTGGTGTGCTGCAGTCCATGGAGTCCCAAAGAGTCCAAGATATGACTGAGGACTGAACAACAGCAACAACAGCAAAATGGGACGCCACAAGCTGTGTGATTAGTGCCCTGTACCCACAGGCAAACACGTCTTCCACATAAAAGCCCCTAGGCCCACCATCCCGTACAGTGGGACACTAGTTATCTTGTCCACACCCATTTGGTCTCCAAATTCTGGCCTTATGTGGTGTCCTTCCTCTTATCCTAAGCACGGCCCACCCTGCCCACCCTCCCTGCTCCAGCTCTGCTCCATCCCCTGGGGGCTGTGCCCAGGTGGTGGCCCAGCCTTGCAACTCTGCCCTCTGGCTTCAGGTCCCACCTGTAGCTTCTGGCTCAGGAGGTGCCCTGCATTCCAAACCCAGCTCATGTTTACCTTTTCTCCTCTTCCTCATTCTTTCTTGTTGTTCAGTAGCTAACTCCCAAAGAGTCACTTTGGGACCCCATGGACTGTAGCATGCCAGGCTCCTCTGTCCGTGGAATTTCCCAGGCAAGAATCCTGGAGTGGGTTGCCATTTTCTTCTCCAGGGGATCTTCTTCACCCAAGGATCAAACCCTGTGTTTGATTTCCTGTGTTCTCTACTCTTGAGAGTCCCTTGGACTGTAAGGAGATCAAACTAGTCAATCTTAAAGGAAATCAACCCTGCATACTCATTGGAAGGAGTGATGCTAAAGTCAAAGCTCCAATTCTTTGGCCACTTGATGGAAAGAACTGACTCATTGGAAAAGACCCTGATCCTGGGAAAGATTGAAGGTAGGAGGAGAAGGGGACAACAGAGGATGAGATGATTGGATGGCATCACCAACTCAATGCGTATGAATTTGAGTAAACTCCAGGAGATAGTGGAGGACAGAGAAGCCTGGTGTGCTGCAGTCCATGAGGTCACAAAGAGTTGGACACGATTGAGCGACTGAACAACAACAGGATGCCAGGGCTCCCAGCCCCAGACAGACACACAAGCAGGAACCCTGGCTGCCAAGGGTCTGCCTCCCCTCCACCCCTTACAGCCCGAGGCAGGTGCTGTGTCCCCACAGAGGTACCAGCAGTGGGCACACACCCACAGGTCACAAGTAGCAGCCACACCTGGGGCCTCCCTCAGCCTGGCACCAAGCTCCCTCCTAGTGGGATGTCCCAGGGCCTTCTGCCCGAACTGCCAATGTGGGTTCTTGGTTTTCTATTACCAGATAACAAATCACCACAAACGTAGCAACGTAAAACAGCACAAGTTTATTGTCCCCGTTTCTGCAGGTCAGAAGTCCGGGCGCAGCATGGCTGGATTCTCTGCTCAGGGCCTCAGGGCGAGGTCCAGAAGGCCGGGTCTCCTCTGGGGTCCAGGTCTCCCAGCTCAGGGGTTGTGGCTGAACTCTGTTCCTTCCGCTGAAGGTGCCCCTCCTTTGCTAGTTATCAACGAGGGGCCTCGGCCCTCTCCCTCCCAGCTCAGGGGTTGTGGCTGAACTCTGTTCCTTCCGCTGAAGAATCAAAGTGCCCCTCCTTTGCTAGTTATCAACGAGGGGTCTCCTCTGGGGCCCGGGCTCCTCTCCCAGCTCAGGGGTTGTGGCTGAACTCTGTTCCTTCAGCTGGAGAATCAAAGTGCCCCTCCTTTGCTAGTTATCAACGAGGGGCCGCTCAACTTCCAGAGGCCACTGTGTCCCCTGTGTTGAGGCCCCACCCCAACTCCAAAGTCAGTATCAGAATTCCCCCACGTGGAATTCTTGTCATACTTGGGATCTGACTTCCTTCATCCTCCGCCCAGAGAAGCTGTTTTTAAAGACCCTTGTAATTAGGACTGATAATCTATTTTAACATCAACTGCTTTGGAATTTTACTCACCCTCGGGTCTTTTTCCTTTAACTTGTTTGCCTCTGATCCTCAGATCTTTTGGAAACTTAAAACAGCAATCAGAAACAGTACAGAGGCTCTTCTCAACTTCTCTTCAAGCTGACTCTTGCCTCTCTTACCAACTAATGTATTTTTGTTTGTTTGGTTTTTGTTTTGGGTTTTGTATTAGATAATATTATATAAATGAAGCTTATTTGCACTTTATTTTCATGTTTTTCTTGTAAATAAACCATTATTAGGGGGAAAGTTAAGTGAAAGTCGATCAGTTGTGTCCGACTCTTTTGTGACCTCTTTACAATGCATGGAATTCTCCAGGCCAGAATACTGGAGTGATAGCCTATCCCTTCTCCAGCAGATCTTCCCAACCCAGGAATCGAACCAGAGTCTCCTGCATTGCAGGCAGATTCTTTATCAACTGAGCTACTTGGGAAGCCCATATTATTAGGGTAATAACATTTATTATTAAGAGGAGAGTGAAAAAGTTGGCTTAAAACTCAACATTCAGAAAACTAAGATCATGGCATCCAGTCCCATCACTTCATGGTAAATAGATGGGGAAACAGTGGAAATAGTGGCTGACTTTATTTTGGGGGGCTCTAAAATCACTGCAAATGGTGCCTGCACCCATGAAATTAAAAGATGTTTATTCCTTGGAAGAAAAATTATGACCAACCTAGATAGCATATTAAAAAGCAGAGACATTACTTTGCCTACAAAGGTCCATCTAGTCAAGGCTATGGTTTTTCCAGCTTATAGCTTATAAGCTGAGCTATAAAGAAAGCTGAGCGCCGAAGAATTGATGCTTTTGAACTGCGGTGTTGGAGAAGACTCTTGAGAGTCCCTTGGACGGCAAGGAGATCCAACCAGTCCATCCTAAAGGAAATCAGTCCATGGGATTTCCTAGGCAAGAACACTGGAGTGGGTTGCTATTTCCTTCTCCAGGGGATCTTCCCAACCCAGGGATCGAACCTGTGTCTCCTGCTTGGCGGGTGGATTCTTTTACCACTAAGCCACCAGGGAAGCCCCTTATAAAACTTTATAGATGTAAAACAAAGAGTCCCAAAAAGCCTTATTTCAAAAATTATAAACCAAAAATCAAAGTATTGACATTGGAAGAAAACTTAATAAGCCTCTTAGAGTCTATAATTCACATGACAAAACATCATGGAAATGACCAGTAAATGTGCTGAGAGGAGTCCGCACATGACCTCCCTCGCCCTTCAGTCTTTGGTTTTCTGAGCCTATGTCCCCAGCCTCACAGCCATGGCCGCAGGCTGCTCCTTGCCAAGTCCAGGGCTCGCTCTCTCTTGCCTCTTCCTCCCCGGCATAAGGTCTGCACAGCGGACACTTGCCCGCCTGCACCTTGCTCCCTGCTCTCACGCCCCTCGGACCTCCTCGCCCCACTCTGCGCCCCTGCCCCCTCCACCCTCTATGCCCATGACCAGCTCACTCCCGGGGCTTCACCTGCATGCAGCTCTGAACGCAGACCTGCCCTGTCCTCCTCTGTCTCTGCTGCTGCCTGCAAGCCTCAGCCCCTCCGCTTCCGCCTGACTGCCCTGGGCCTCTGCTCCTTGCGCCCCAGGGCCACGTGTGCTCCTTCCTGACCGTCCTCATCCAGCGTCTCCCCCAGCTCCCCCGTGTGCCCCTATCCTGGAGTCTGGCTCCCCAGGCTCTGCCCTCACCTCTTAGCCCTTCTCCCTCCATCCCTTATTTTCCAGACACGCCTGATGCCTTCTTTGCTGTCCTCTGTAGTTGACTCTTTCATCCTGTTTGTGTAAAGTGTTTCCCGCCTCTTGGCCATTGCTTGGGATTCATCTTAGATTTATGGGTGTATCTCCACCCTCACCCCTCCACAAGGCTGGGGGTTTCTGGCAGCAGCAGTGCCCAGGACACGGTAGAGGCAGTGGAGACTCGAGGTCCAACAAGCAGGTGGTGAATCCCAGCTGCTGGTTATGGAGCCAAGGGACCTGGGCCTGATCATCTTTCCTTTTTGCACCTTAAGCTTCCCCACGCATCAGAAAGGGGTGAGAGCACCTCCCAGGCTGCAGGAGGATTTGAGGGGTCTGTGGCCTGTCCACTGTCACAGGTGCTTAACGGATGTCTCTTCCCTTTCTCCTTGCACCGACCCACAGCGGAAGCTCCGAAGAAGTTTTGGAGGGTGAGGCAGTGAACAAATGAATGGCTGTAGATGCGAAACACCTTACTCTGGTTGGTTGAAATGGCAAGGTGACCAGCTTCCTCTAAGTGGGGATTGGTGCTCTGTAGACTTGGAAGATGGGGAAACAGCAGGGGAGGGCTGTAGGGGAGTGATGTCAATAGAGCTCTTTTCTTTGGCAGAGCTTTTTGTTTTCAGCAATCTCTAGCAGCAGGTGTTAGTGGATCAGAAGTATAAGCATGAGGGCTGTGTGCCCACACAGAAAGGGGGCATTGTGGCAGGGGCATGGCCCTCTCGACTCCTGACTGTGCCCCTTCCTGGGAATCCTTCATCATGCACAGGCTTATTGAGCATCTACACTGTGCTGGACTCACACTGGGCTCAGGGTAGGCGGCACCGGGTGGAGAGGGGAGACACAGCCTGTGATCAAAGGGTGATGATGGTGCGGGCTGAGTGCTGTGACGGGACAGGTCTGGGTGCCCCGGAAGCACGCAGCCGCCAGGTGGGCATCTCATGCTGCCTCCCCAGAGGAAGGGACATCAGAGAAAAAGAGATTCGAGGAGAAAGGTCTCAGACTCCAGGCTCAGGGAACAGCAGTGCAAAGGGACAGAAGCAAGACAGAGGCCCGAGAATGAGCTGGAGTGTGAGGGGTGGGGGACAATGAGAGGGGAGAGGTGACCTTGACACCCAACAAAGGGTGGCCTAGAAAGCCTCCTTTTACCAAAAGGTGGAACTGTCCGGAGGACAGTGGTTGCCACTAAAGGGCTTCAGGCAGGAAAGAGGCATAATCAGATTAACCTTTGAGAAGAAAAGCATCTCTCTGTGATGACAGAAACAGCTGGGAGGGGCCAATAGTAGGAAGGCTTGTTGCTAAGAGATGAAGGCCTGGACCCAGGTGATGGCATTGGGGTGGGAAGCCTTTGGGATCTTTCTGTGTTCAGCCTGCATCCTAGGCTTGGGAAGCCCAGGCCAGTCACCCTCAATATGCATAAGGACCAGGTTCTTGTCTATTGCATGTCCATTGTTTCAGGTAAATAAATTGAGATTCAGAGAGGTTAAGAAATTTATCTAAAATCACACAGCTAGTGAGTGGCAGAGTCAGCCCTCAAGGCAAGCTGCTGAGCTGGTACCACTAACCTCTCCCCTTCTCCCTTTGCCCCAGGCTGTCCACATGCAACAAGGAAGGAAGTGGGTCAAGTGAAAAGCACACACTCCTCACCATAGGGCACTCCCACCCACCCAGCCAGAGGCCTTCTATGGCCAGGGACACACCCAATTCCTTTCTGGACAAAGATGTACAGCCTTTCTTTGAAGCAGAAGACATTTTAGCCCATTCCTCATTTAGCCACTAGAGCTTCATAGGTGGCTCAGATGGTAAAGAATCTGCCTGCAATGCAGGAGACCTGGGTTCAATCTCTGGGTTGGGAAGATTCCCTGGAGAAGTGAATGACAACCTATTCCAGTATTCTTGCTTGGAGAATCCCACAGACAGAGGAGCCTGGCGGAGTCCCCGGAGTCACAAAGAGTTGGAATGACTGAGCGACTAATATTTGCACTTTCATTTGGCCACTGTCTGACCCCTGCCAGGCACAGTGGCCTTTCCCACATGTAATACAGGACTTCTCTTGTGGTCTAGAAGTTAAGAATCCGCCTGCTGACGCTCGGCACACAGGTTTGATCCCTGGTCCGGGAAGATCCCACATGCCTCGGGGCAGCTAAACCCGTGCACCACAATTACTAAGCCTGCGCTCTAGAGCCCACGAGCTGCAACTACTGAAGCCCATGAACTCTGAAGCCCCTGCTCTGCAACAGGAGAAACCACTGCAATGAGAAGCCTGCACACCGCAACTAGAGAGTAGCCCCTGCTTGCTGCAACTAGAGACAAGCCCTCACACAGCCATGAGGACCCAGTGCAGCCAAAAATAAATAAATAACAACCTTTTTAAAAAAGATGTGATACAGTGAATGCTGCCTCCCTGTAGCTCCTTCTCAGCAACTCCTGATGCACGTTAACAGCGTAAAGGCAAAGGGTCCTATGATTAAAAAAAAAAAAAGTCACGTAAAATAAGACCCTAGCATTTCATACATGTTTGTATTGAAGTTTTCAAACGCAGTGCTGGAGAAGACTCTTGAGAGTCCCGTGGACAGCAAAGAGATCAAACCAGTCAATCCTAAAAGAAATCAATCCTGAATATTCATTGGAAGGACTGATGCTGAAACTGAAACTCCAATACGTTGGCCACCTGATGGAAAGAACCGACTCACTGGAAAAGACTCTGATGCTGGGAAAGGTTGAAGGCAAGAGGAGGAGGGGATGACAGAGGATGAGATGGTTGGATGGCATCACTGACTCGACGGACATGAGTTTGAGCATACTCCAGGAGATAGTGAAGGACAGGGAAGCCTGGTGCGCTGCAGTCCAAGGGATTGCAAAGAGTTCAACACAACTTATCGATTTGTTTTTATCAAACAATAAAAACAAATACCTTTTTCATTAAGTAACATTATCAAACTTTGGTAAAGACCATTCTAGACAAGGCGTCGTTGCTGCGTGAGGAGGGCGTGTCCTTGTGTGTAGGTTGCTTGTGGTCTTTCCCTGCCGTCTGCTGTAGCAGGTGATTGTGACACCTCTAGGCTTGCTCACCTCCTCCCTGGGATGAGACGCCTTCCCCTCCGGCACCCAGAGGCCCAGAGCACAGGTGGGTGGGGTGTTGAGGACTGAGTGCTGCTGAGCTTGCATCCTGGCACAGCCCCGGTAAGCCGTCCATGTGTTTGTCACAGCAGAGCCTGCGCTGGCCCTCCAGGTCACGAGGCCGCTGGTGGCAATGGGTTCCGGATAGATGCTCAGCCGATGCCAAGCCTGAGACCAACCCCAGCTCTGACCATGTGGCCTGCTGTCTGGAAGGTGCTCTTGGCTGGCAGCCTTCCTGAGCCTTATTTAGAGCAGTTGTTCCAGGTGGCTCAGACAGTAAACAACCCACCTGCAATGTAGGAGACTCAGGTTCAGTCCCTGGGTCAGGAAGATCACCTGGGGAAGGAAATGGCAACCCACTGCAGTATTTTTGCCTAGAGAATCCCATGGACAGAGGAGCCTGGCGGGCTACAATCCATGGGGTCACAAAGAGTCAGATACAACTGAGTGACTACCACACACGCAGAGGAGATCCAGCGACCCGCCCTCCTTCGCCCCTGTCTTCCCTACAGAGGGGAGTGATCTCACACCTGTGTCAGGCTGGAGCGGGGGCAGGGTTGCCATCAGGGCAGGGGCCCGGACCAGGGAGCATGCCCGGCTCCCTCCCCATTTGGGTATCAGACCCCAGTGTATGCGGTTTGCTCTCAGAGGACGTCCTAACCACCAAGGGCAGCTTGCAGCCCCATCTGAGCTCTGGCTACTGGCCTGGGCCGGCAGCTCTGCCCCTCAAAGGCAGGAGGAGATCAGGGTCAAGGATGACAGGTCAGCGGTGGGAGCTTCTTCTAACCAGCCCGTTCCTGCCCGAGCGAAGCCATCAGCCTAGAGCTGGCCTTGGACAAGGAAACACACACTGACTGGGAGCCCAGAGACCCCTGGGCCTCGGTTCGCAGCGCTGCAATTTACAAAGCAAGACTCTCTCCTGGGTTCTAAGCGGCTCCTGCCACGTCCTGGATCCTGTGGGAGGAAGATGCTGGGCTCCCCCTGCAGGCCTCTCCAGGAACTGACCCGCAAGGGACCCAGGGGAGCCCTGAGAGAGGGGCCCCTTCGCTGGCCCAGATGAGAGCCCCCAGGACTGGCCAGCCCCCTCTCCTTCTGGGTGCCCAGCCCCGTTGCTGATTGTGAATCTGAACTCACTGGAATCTGACTGCTGACCGCTGGCCTTCCCCTTGGCCTCCTGTTCCCATGCCGCACAAAAGGACCCCCACCATCTGTGCTATGCCCTTCGCTCTCACTCCCTACCCCTACCAGGGCTCCACTGGCTCGGGCTCCCTGGACCCCACTCTAGTTTCTCAGGCCTGCATGCTTGCATTTCCTCTCTCCCCCTCCTTCCCACTCCTCGGAGATAAGGAAGGCTTAATGACAGGGAGGGCAAGTTATGACAAACCTAGACAGCGCATTAAAAAGCAGAAACACCACTTTACCAACAAAGGTCAATCTAGTCAAGGCTATGGTTTTTCCAGTAGTCATGAATGGATGTGAGAATTGGACTATAATTACAGAAAGCTGAGCGCCGAAGAATTGATGCTTTTGAACTGTGGTGTTGGAGAAGACTCTTGAGAGTTCCTTGAGCTGCAAGGAGATCAAACCAGTCAATCCGAAAGGAAATCAGCCCTGAATATTCATTGGAAGGATTGACACTGAAGCTGAAATTCCAATACTTTAGCCACCTGATGCGAAGAGCTGACTCCTTGGAAAAGACCCTGATGCTGGGAAAGATTGAAGGCAGGAGGAGAAGGGGATGAGATGGCTGAATGGCATCACCGACTCGATGAACATGAGTCTGAGCAGGCTCCCGGAGGTGGTGATGGACAGGTAAGCCAGTGTGCTG
Organism: Bos mutus; assembly: GCF_027580195.1. NCBI lineage: Eukaryota > Metazoa > Chordata > Mammalia > Artiodactyla > Bovidae > Bos > Bos mutus. Next base: position 15,777,238 of record NC_091618.1, on the reverse strand, counting down.
CAGTCCATGGATTGCAAAGAGTCGGACAGGACTTAGCAACTGAACAGCAAAGGACAGGTTGTGGGGAAGCGGCCCCCGAAGCTGTCCTAGACACTAGGAGTCTGTGTCCCGTCCCTCCCAGGGTACACTGATGTTTTTCTGGGAGGAATGCTTTGCCTCTCTGAACTGTGTTGGAACGAGTTACACAGGCTGCCCCTTAACCCCTGGCCCCTGTCCTGAGGGAGACACGGAGACACCCAGGGGTGGGAGCCCCCCGAGGCACCAAGGGTCTCGTCCAAGGTCAGCCCCCGTGACCAAGGCATCCCCAGACTCTCTTCTCAAGGTAAACAGCAGCACACTTGTCTTTCTCTTATCACCCCAGCTGACACATGGGACAGTACCAGGGCCCAGGGCAGACAAGTAATGGGGTGACTGGAGAAGCGGGGCCTAAGGGCTGTTGTCGCTGCTGGGGCTCCAGGCTTCACCCCCACCCTCCTGTCCCTTCTCTTTGGGGTCTCCTCCTTAAGGTAGGGTGGGGGGAGGGGCCCTGCAGGAAATAGGGGCACGAGCACAGCTCCTGACTGGGAGGTCCCTGCACATTCAGTTCCTTTGACCCGAGGCCGTGTGGGTGGGGGCTCAGGCTGGAGCCCCCAGCCCTGCCCTGTGACATGCAGGTCCTGGGCTGAGCTCACACAGCCCTGTCATGGGGCCATGCTGTCCCCTGCTGGCCACGCCGTGAAATGCAGCCCAGGTCAGCCCCAAAGTGCAGGCTGATGACGCCAGGCTCCGAGGAGGCCAGGTGCCCACCCCACCACCACCCCCAGCCACAGCGACACTTGGACTGCATGGGGAGACACGTCTAGATCCGCCTGGCATACAACCGTGTGCCCCCATCCCCACTGCCAGTTTCTGGAAGCCACCCAGCCCTGGAGCTCCAAGTTAAGGGGTCCCCTCCTCAGTCACGCAGTTCAGTTCAGTTGCTCAGTTGTGTCCAACTCTCTGTGACCCCATGGACTGCAGCATGCCAGGCCTCCCTGTCCATCTCTAATTCCCAGAGTTTGCTCAAACTCATGTCCATTGAGTCGGTGATGCCATCCAACCATCTCGTCCTCTGTCGTCCCCTTCTCCTCCCACCTTCATCAGGGTCTTTTCCAATGAGGCAGTTCTTCGCATCTGGTGGCCAAAGTACTGGAGTTTCAGCTTCAGCATCAGTCCTTCCAATGAATATCCAGGACTAATTTCTTTAGGATGGACTGGTTGGATCTCTTTGCAGTCCAAGGGACTCTTAGTCACCCAGAGCCTGACAAAGACCAGACTCACCATGGCCTTGCCTGCAGTGACCTCAGAGATCAGCCTCTGCCTGGGATCTGATCTCAGGGATCTGATCTCAGAGAGACCAGGGTTCCTGTTCCCCTGTCTCTGCCCCATTTCTGGGTCCCCATCTGTCCCACCCTGCCAGGGCCCTCCACCTTCCTCACCCAGCTCATCCAGGGAACTGGGCCACTGCTGAGGACAAAGGACAATCGTGGCTCCCGGGGGAAGCGGCTCCCACCTCCCTCGCCAACTCACCCCGGACGTAACCAGGGCCCAGGGGGGACCAGAAGGGAAGCAGAGCCGGGCAGCAGAGCAGGTCTGCTCCGCTGTGTCCTGGCTTCCAGGGCCTTTGATCACAGAGTAAGTGGAGCTGGCTGTGCATTTGGCCTAACACACAGGAGGGTACGAGGGTGTGAGTGTGAGCAAGTGGCAAGGGAGGGAGTGAGTGAACACACGTGGGTGTGACTGAGTTCCTGGCCAAGAAGCCTGGTCACTGGCTCCCGGGCATCATGGCATCTTCAGGGACGGTGACCCAGGCTCTCAGCACAGCTGCACCGTGGGAGCCGGGCTGTTTGCTGTTCCCCCAGCGACACTCAGTGTCTCCCCGAGCCTCGGTCCTAACTTCTGCCCTACAGGAGGCCCTTCTGACCTCAGCGCTTGGGGTCTTGGTCTCAGGCCAGGTTGTCAGAGACAAGAAGGGCCAATGGGAGGCTGGCCGACCACTGCCTGCGGCGAGCCAGGGCTACTCTCTAGCTGCAGTGGGCAGGCTTCTTACTGTGGGGGCTTCTTTCATTGCCAGCACGGGCTGTAGGGTACTCAGGTTCGGTAGCTGTATATACTGACTTTGTTGCCCCATTGCATGTGGAGTCTTCCAAGACCAGGGATCAAACCCATGTCGCCTGCATTGGCAGGCATTTTCTTATCCATTGTATCACTAGGGGAGTCCCAGTGGGGATTTGTAATTTGGGTTCTTTTTTTAAGGCCTTTATATTTTTATTTACTTATTTATTTGGCCACGCCTCATGGCATGTGGGTTCTTAGTTCCCTGACTGGGAATCAAACCTCTGCCTTCTGCAGTAGAAGGGCAGAGTCCTAACCACTGGGCCATCAGGGAATTCTCTAATTTTGTTTTTAACAACTCAGGGTTTTGTTTTTATTTTTTCATCCTGTTCTATTTCTGCAGTGCAGTTTTTAAGCTGGAGTGGGTAGAGGGTGGGGCTGGCCGGACGGAAGGCTGAGGCCTGGCCGGTGCTCAGCCTCCCAGAGCTAGACCCGGTCCTCCCGGAGGCCAGCCCCCCTTCTGCCCGGTTACCCACTGCCTGCCCCTGCCCAGGAAACCAGGGGTTTTCAGCAAATCAGTGTCGTGGAATAAAATCAAGTGTGAAGTGCTGTCTGGTGTGTGGGGCAGCTGGGTGCCCCTTAGACCCAGGACGTGGGGCCTGGCCTGGCTCCACCCCTCATGGCTCAGGTGGGGCGGCCACCCTCAGGAATCTCCCATCAGGTCCAGGAAGATTCACGGAGCTGGCCGCATGATAGATGGACACCAGGGCCTCAGTCTGGCTGATTAGAAATGGAATTAGAATGCCAGATGGCAAACTCACCATCACCCTGTGCAGGTGGCTGTGTCCATCCCCACCCCCACTTCCTCTCGGCCTGCTGGCCCCCCGTGGCCTCAAGAGGGGGACCTGGGTCCTGCAATACCCCCACTCCCAAGGCTGGAGCTCTGGGTGACCCTATCCACCTTCTTTAGTGGGATCCAGCACCCCAGCACCTCCCGTCCCCATCTGTACCCTTACAGCAGATGGGGAACCTGGGGGCCGAGCAAGGCTGGGCCTGCCCAAGGGGAGGGACCTCCAGACGGGCATTCCTGACTAGAGGGGAAAATGGGCTCCAGGTGGCCCTGGCCTGGCCCAGCTGACTGCTTGGCACCTGCCCAAGCACCCAGTGATCCTTGGGGACCCAGGGATAAAGGTGGGAGGCACCCCATGGGGCTGTCTCTGCAGCTGGTTTGACCTAAGCCTGTGCTTCTTGCTTCCTCACCAAGCTCGAGAACCCCAGGTTGGCTTCCCCAGGAGTTGTCAGAAACTAGAATGAAAACCATGGTGACCAAGGCCCCGGCACCATCAGGCTGTCTCCTGGGGTGTGGGGATTGGCAAGTCACTTGATCTGGTTTCAGTGAGTTTTCTTCAAAGAAAAACTCCATATAGCACCTTGCAGGAGGGCCTCGCTGTGACTGGAGTCATGACTGGGCCTGGCTGCCTTGGTCTCAGCCACGGGCTGCCACGGTTCAGGTCCACCCAGCACTGGGCCGGGTGCCGGAGGGGACAAAAGACCCACCACTGTCCCTGCCCTCAGTTCCCGTCTCTCCTCCTCCAACGCCCGGCCGGCCCTCAGTCTGTCCGTCCTGCCACCCCCACGTCTTCCCAGAAGCCCCCGTTCCCTCTGCTCCCTCCCCAGAGCCTTCTAGGCCAAGTGTCTGGAAGGGAAATAGGTGAGGTCTGGTGGTTTGGTGATGGGTGAAGGGGTTTCTGCAGCCCGGGCAGCCTGACCGAGAGCCCGAGGGTGAGACATCTCCACCTGCCCCCCACACCCTGCCCGGGGGGATCAGCCCCCTCTCCTCCAGCTGTCCCCGAGGGCCACCCACGGAGCCTGGGACCCGAGGGCAGAGGAGAGCCTCCTCAGAGGGACACCCTCAGGGCAGAGCTGGGTCAGCGTGCTGGGTGGGTCCAGCGCAGCATGGCCCCAGGCTGGACACCCTTCCTCACGGCCCCAGAGCCCCGAACCCCGGTGAAGCGTAGCCAGCTTGGTCAGCAGGGAAGGTGTTTGCTGCCTGGACTTGCCGGGGAGGCAGAGACTGGCCTCGCCCCGATGGGCCCAGAGCTGAGGGACCCGTAGCAACCCCAGCACCTCCTCCCATTTACAGAAGGGGAGCCGCACCCAGAAAGGGGGCAGGTCTCCAGCCAGGCCCAGAATTCGGCACCTGCCCGCCCCACACCCTGGCCTGAGGACCCAGAGCAATCGGCCCAGTGCTCTTCCCGCCTGACTGCAGCCGTGTCCTTCATCCACATCTGCTCAGACGGCAGGTGTCGTGGACACCACCAGAGTGCCATGTGCTGGGGACACACCCCCAGGCTCAGTGAGAGAGACGGCCACTGTGGCCCCTCACTTGGGGTTAGGGGGCTGTGGATAAACGCGGTGATGAGACACAAAGCTTGTCAAAAAGGAAGCCTTGGTCATTCCTTCAGCTGTCCCGGAGCACCTACACACTTCCTCAGGGAGTCACCTGGAGTCACCACGGGCAGGGATGCATAGATGCAAATGATGTCACTGCAGGACAAGGTTCTAGTGAGGTTCAGAGGTTAGGGTGTGTGTTCCCAGCTGGGAAGGGGTGGCGCTCAGAAGCAGAAAGCACTGGCCCCTGGCCCATGTGGGTGAAGTAACTGAGGCTCTGAGGTTCCTGACATGAGTCGTGAAGGGCAGAGGTCACCAGGGTCAGAGGGCGCCCAGAGGATGGGTGAGGAGACGCTGGTGAGGTAGGAACAGGTAGGTCCCCACGGGCCACCTATACCAGCCCGAGAGCTTGACTCTGTGCTAAAGGCCATCAGAGCCAGGGGAGGATCTCATCGGGCCGTGACGTGATGTGACCTTTGTCCTTCAGTCGTTTGTCAACAACCGTGAAAGCCTCCCTGTACTCATGTCCTTGGGGACCATGGGTCAGGAGGAGAAGTCGAGTTTCTAGAGTGGCAGGTGGTGAGTGTGGTGTGGACGGCGGGGGAGGAAAACCAGTGCTGAGGAGGGGGCACGTGTGGCTGAGATGCCCAGGAGCCGCCCGGGGCCACTTGTAGGCACCCCTTAAGGCCGGAGTGGGCTTGGTCAGTGAAGGGGGCCAAAGGGCAGAGTGCTGGGGTAGAAAGAGCTAGAAAGAGAGCCTAGGGGCAGAGGGCAGGCTCACCTTGGAGATGGTGGGAGAGGGCTTTCTTTGCAGGATTTGAGCAAAAGAGTGGCACAAGCCAGCATCCAGGAGAGACCGAGGGGCCCAGTGGAGAGGCAAGGTCAGGGGCCAGGCCAGGTGGAGAGGAGTCAGGGGAAGCAATGGGTCTGATGAGAAGCGGGCAAGTTGGGGACCAGAGTGAAGGGGAAGTGACAGGATTGCTACAGGAGCAGGTGTGGAAATGACCAGAGGGGTCTGAGTGCAGGGAGAGGCGGAATTGAAAGCCTGCGACAGTGAGTTCAGTAGGGGAGGGAAGTGGGGGTAGCCAGGGGACTGAATGTCTGAGGTCAGGAAGATAAGAGCCCAGAAAGAGTAGGGTCCTTGAAACCGAGTCCCCCTGAAACTGAGTTTCCCTGCCAAGTTTATGATGAACTCTTTGTCTAGTCTTTCTCCCTTCCTCGTCCTGTCCCTGTTCCCCTCAGGAACGAGGAGGATCAAAGAAAAGGGAAATTGAGGCTGAGCAGGACCCTTTGAGGCCTTTCCAGGTGCAAAAGCCCTGCCGTGTCCCCCATTTCTTGTTTCTAGAAAAAGGCTTTCATCTCCTAGGCCTTCCCTGAGTGCTGAAGAACAGACTCAAGTGTTACTAATTAGAGAAGTGAAGGAAGGGGAAACAGGAAAACAGTCTAGCTAGATATGTAAGAAATGCTTAAACAACAGAGCCACAGGACACCTTGCTCCTTCTCAAGTTTATCCAGAACAATCTGACACAAATCTCTGAGCTGTTCTGCAGAAACAAAGACACCCACTTATCCACCCACCCAGGTGGAAGATGGTGACTCCATGCCAACCACGAGCAGTTAGACAGACCCCAGACTGGTTGGAACCTGAAGTTTAATGACCAAGATTCATAAAACAGCACCCAGACCATCAACCAATGAGAAGAAGGTTCACAGGCTGATCGCACACCTCCGACCCTCACCTCTATTGTTGACTTTAAAACCTTCACCTGAAAGCCATCAGGGAGTTTGGGTCTTTCGAGCATGAGTTGCCCTTCTTCCTTGCCTGGCAACTGCATAAACGCTGTACTTTCCTTCCCCACAACCAATGTCAGTAAGTAGACTGGCTTTGCTGTTCGCCGGGGAGGGAAGCCATGTTCCCTTTGGTAACATCCCGAGGATTCAGGAAGATTCTTATCTAGGTTGCAAAGGAAAGAAACCTAATGTGAAGCAGCTTCGGGGGAAGGGAATTGACGGGAAGGCTCCTGGTGGTGGGTGAACCACCAGACGGTAGAGAAGCCCCCGACGTGGCGGTCCTCCAGGTCTCCTGGGGCAGAAACCCGGTGCCTCCATGGCTCTCGGTCTCCCTTCTCTGAGTCACTTCCCTTCCTCCTGGTGTTTGCTGCTTCCTTCACAGTGACATTCTGGAAACCCAGGCTTCTGTATCTTTCAGCTTACCATCCTGGGGAAAGAGTGACCACTCTCCCAATTCTAGTTATAAGAGACCCCCAGAGAAAATAGGCCAGGTGCCCACCCCCGGTCCCATCAGAGATGTCATGGTAACAGAATGGTGGTTCCTGGGGACCCGAACAGGTGGGAGGGATGGGCTAGAAGCTGGGGAGCAGGTCCCACAAAGAGATGAATCCACTGGGGAGACAGCCCCAGATGTCCACTGCAGTTGCTAGTACCACAGAGCTGTGAAGGGCTAGCGGGCAGGAGGCTGGAGGCAAGGTCAGAGGGGCTGCAATAATCCAGGTGAGATGAAAGCCTAAGAGAATGGAGCAAGTCCAGGACCTTGCAAGGCCAGGTGCTGAAGTCACAGACAAGGATGGGCCACCAACAGAGGAGGCGGGGAGGGGAGCCCTGGGGGAGAAAGGACAGGGCAGGGGACGGGTCTGAGGCAGCAATGGCCAGAGGTTGGGTTACTGGGCACAAGAAAGCCTCAAATCCTGCTGCCAGGAGTTGAAAGAATGAGTTCAAGCCTCACAGTGGGGTTAGGAAAACAAGAATGACACAGCAAGTGCTGGGAAACAGAACTTTTCACAACAGCAGCCATGTGGAAACAGCCTGAATGTCCTTTCACAGAAGAAGGGATAAAAAGACATGGTTCCTATCAGTTCAGTTCAGTCGCTCAGTTGTGTCCAACTCTTTGCGACCCCATGAACCACAGCACGCCAGGCCTCCCTGTCCATCACCAACTGCCAGAGTCTACCCAAACCCATGTCCATTGAGTCGGTGATGCCATCTGACCATTTAATCCTCTGTCATCACCTTCTCCTCCTGCCCTCAATCTTTCCCAGCATCAGAGTCTTTTCAAATGAGTCAGCTCTTCGCATCAGGTGGCCAAAGTATTGGAGTTCCAGCTTCAAAATTAGTCCTTCCAATGAACACTCAGGACTGATCTCCTTTAGGATGGACTGGTTGGATCTCCTTGCAGTCCAAGGGACTCTCAAGAGTCTTCTCCAACACCACAGTTCAAAAGCATCAATTCTTCAGCGCTCAGCTTTCTTTATAGTCCAACTCTCACATCCATACATGACCACTGGAAAAATCATAGCCTTGCATAGACGGACATTTGTTGGCAAAGTAATGTCTCTGCTTTTTAATATGCTATCTAGGTTGGTCATAACTTTCCTTCCAAGGAGTAAGTGTCGTTTAATTTCATGGCTGCAGTCACCATCTGCAGTGATTTTGGAGCCCAGAAAAATAAAGTCTGACACTGTTTCCACTGTTTCTCCATCTATTTCCCATGAAGTGATGGGACGAGATGCCATGATCTTAGTTTTCTGAATGTTGAGCTTTAAGCCAACTTTTTCACTCTCTTCTTTCAGTTTCATCAAGAGGCTCTTTAGTTCCTCTTGACTTTCTGCCATAAGGGTGGTGTCATCTGCATATCTGAGGTTATTGATATTTCTCCTGGCAATCTTGATTCCAGCTTGTGCTTCTTCTACCCCAGCGTTTCTCATGATGTACTCTGCATATAAGTTAAATAAGCAGGGTGACAATATACAGCCTTGACGAACTCCTTTTCCTATTTGGAACCAGTCTGTTGTTCCATGTCCAGTTCTAACTGTTGCTTCCTGACCTGCATATAGATTTCTCAAAAGGCAGATCAGGTGGTCTGATATTCCCACCTCTTTCAGAATTTTCCAGTTTATTGTGATCCACACAGTCAAAGGCTTTGGCATAGTCAATAATATGCAACGGAATATTATTCAGCCACGAGAAAGAAAGAGATCCTGCATTTTCGACAAGAGGATGAGCCTGGAAGGCATTATGCTAAGTGAATCAAGCTAGTCACAGAAAATCAAACACTGCATCTTCTCACTGATATATGGAAGCTATAAGGTCAAACTCAGAAGCAGAGAGTAGAACGGTGGTTTCCAAAGGTGGGTCAAAGGAGAAAAATGCAGAGATGTTGGTGAAAAGTTGCAAAGTTTCAGTTATACGGTAAGTTCTGGGGATCTAACGTGTGACATGGTGACTCTATTATAACATCGTGTTGTATACTTCAACTTTGCTAACAGGGTAAATCTTAAGTGTTCTCACCACAAAAAGAAACAACAATAGTAACTATGAGGTGGTTGATATGTCAATTAGGTTGATCATGGTACTTATTTCATTGAAACAACAAGTTGGACCTAGAGGGGTAGGATGCGGGGTGTGGGAGAGAGGCTCAAGGAGGAGGGATATATGTATACATATAACTGATTCACTCAGTGGTACAGCAGAAACACAACATTGTAAAGCAATTATACTCCAATTAAAAAAAACTTTTAAAAGTATAGAAATATTTTCTAAGACAACCCCCCCCAAGTTGTAAACCTTAAATATATACAATGCCTATGTGTCAATTATTATAAGTGCCAATATTTTGGCCATCTGATGCAAAGAACCGACTCATTGGAAAAGACCTTGATGCTGGGAAAGATTGAAGGTAACGGGGGAAGAGGGTGGCAGAGGATGAGGTGGTTGGACAGCATCACCAAAGCAGTGGACATGAATTTGAGCAAACCCCGGGAGACGGAGAAGGACAGGGGAGCCTGGGGTGCTGCAGTCCGTGGGGTCGCAGAGTCAGACACAGCTTAGCGACTGAACAACAGCAACAGCAAATGTGTCAATTGTATGTCAATGAAGATGCTAAACAAATTAATTGACTACATAGATATGGAGGGTACGTCCCGCCCTTTGAATGTGGACGGGCGAGGCAGAAACGTGGCCCCAGGGACACTCTGGCAGCTACTCCCTGCCTCTCGGAGTCCACGCCATGTTGTGAAGAAGCTCAAGCAACTCTGTGGAGAAGCCCACGTGGATGGAAAGGGACCAGTGTGTCAGCCATACAACTGAGCCATCTTGAAAGCGGATCTCCTAACTCCTATCCAGCCACCCTGGCTAAAGAGTCCTGGAATAAACACAAGGTATTCCTTTCAAACCCAAATACCAAATTTGTGATCAAATAAACTATTGTTGCTTCTTAAGACTCTTTTGGGTTGGTTCATTACACAACCATAACCTGCAGAATACCAATAGAGTACATCCATAAATGTAGTTTTAAAATTCAAAAATGAAGAAGTATGTGATTTAGAAACAATGGTAAATACCCACATAAAATCCAAAAGAGGGGGAGATGGTTGCCTCAGAGAGCAGTGAGGGAGACAGGAAAGTGTTTTTGTTTTATTGCTACAAACCTTACAGATCTATCTGATACTTTAAATCACATTAATGTATAACTTGGATAAAAATTAAAGCTAAAACTAAAAAAAAATTTTTTTCCTTTTTTTGTTTCTTTTTCCTTAGCAGGAATGAATATGCAATAGGTTTAAAAGGTTTCTTGTACATTCAGCAACGGATGTATTAAATAGTCCATTATTCCAGTAACCAAGATAAAATTCTTGCTGACAGGAGACCTGGTATTGCCATTTAGCTAAAATGCTGCCTAAGGTCTTTCATTTAAAGATTCAGGTAACAGTCTGGGTGGTGACGAGTCCTGGTTGCCTCAGTGGAGCCCCTAGGTGGCTTGTCTGGTCTGTGTCTGAGCCCAGGCCAGGGCGGTCCCTCAGGTGAGGCTGCCGGGCCAGGGGTGGCGGCTCCACAGAAGAGCTGTGCCTCGGGGCCCTGGCTGGAGGAGTTGGTGGGTCAGAGTCATGGACTCCAGGGTTAAATGGAGTGGGGGGCGGGTGGCTGTGGAAGCAGATTGAATGGAAGGAGGAAGGTGCCTTCTACAACAAAGAAGGTTCTGGACGTGGAGGAGGGTGCTTTCATCACTTGTCCATGACTGAGTTAGTGTGGCAGGATCATCTCTTTGAACTTTGTCTTTTTAGGGTTTTTATAATTTGAGGGTCTTTGTTGTTTAATATGTAGAAACCCATCTTGGTGGCGGGGGTGGGGGGAATACCTTTAAATACTTTAAAGAAGTTATTGTACTTAACCGGATTCATGAGTCGCATTGCTTCTTTAACGTTCTTAAACTGTACTTCCTCAGTTGTGGAAAGCCGTCAGCCAAACACTGAAAAAGCAACAGACACTGAAGTGCAAAATGAAACATGAAACAAAAACTCTCCTTTAGCATAAATTTACCTTAATAGGTTTTCAAACTAACCAAACTTCTATTGGAATAAAATTGTCCTCGTTCTTACGGTGCAAAATCAGAGTGAAATTGGTTTCGGTTCTGAGTTACAAGAGACTCTTGACTTTCTTAGGCTTTTATTTCCACACATTATATATATCCATGCCCAAACCACCTTGCAGCACCAGAGCTGTCTTTCGTATGGAATAACCCCCATGCTCACCCAGTGCCCACCTACCTCCCAGGCAGATACCCAGGAAGCTCAGCAACATCCCACGAGGCCCCCAGGAAAAGAGGACAGAATTAAACTTGTGTTCACTTCCTGTATCCCAGAGGCAGTGGGAACATTCAAACCACTTCTATGGGGTTGGGGGGAGGCCGAAAGGTGAGGTGAGGAGGAGGGTTCAGGGAGCACTTGCCCTAGAAAGGGAGCCTCCATTTCTGCAAATTTCTGGAGTGTGGGGACTGGGGGTTGGGTATCAATGATCAAAGCCTTCCTGTTCCCAGCTGTTGCCCTGCTCTCCCCTGAGTCACAGGACTGTCACTACGTCTCAAGGGATATCCTGAGATTGGGTGGGCAGGACGAAGGCAGAAGATATCCCCCCAGGGATCCCCTGGTGCCGCTGTGGGCTCTGCACTGCCCCCTGCTGGCAGTGCCTGCTGTGGGCCGCATGCTGGGGGCTAAGACAGGGCCCAGAGAGCCCAGGGTGGTAAATGGGGACACTGGTGGAGGGTGCTGGGCAGCAGATGAGACCCCGCAGGACCAGGCCTTCTTCCCAGAGAACAGAGAGACCGGGACAACTGTCCCCCACAGAGCAGGCTCCATGGTGCTGGCCATCCCCTGGCCCAGGCATCTTTAACCCCGGAGTGCAGAACCGGAGGTGTTATCTCTTACTGCAGAGCAGAAGCCATGCTGCCTGCTGCCTGGTCATCCCTGGGCCCCAGGGGAGGGAGCATGACAGCCTCTCATCTCACTCAGGTGACTCGGGCCCAGAAAAGGGGAGCCAAGTGCCCTGGTGGGAACTTGGACAAACATTTTTATTTGCTGCAATGATATGTGGTTTGTGTCTGGTCTCAGGTCCTGCCCAGGCCCAGGACAAAATTCACAAGAAATCAAGCAGGAGCATAGATGATGATCACTTAATTTCATCATAAGAAGAACATTCAAAGAGACTGTGCACTCCACACCTGTCATTGTGACTAAAATGAAAAACAGTGACAATACCTGATGGTGGTGTGGATGCAGAGAAACGGTAGCCCTCATGTGCTGCTGATGGAATCCAGTTATGCGGCCACTCTGCTAACAGTTTGGCAGTTCCTCCTTTTTCGTTTTTTTCTGGAGGAGGGGAGAGGTGGTGGTGGTAGAAATTTCTTAATAGACAAAAACAAAACAAAACAAAACAAAAACCAAACTACACGTGCACAACCATATGACCTAGCAATTCCACTCCTGGGCATGTATCCCAGAGAAACGGAAGGAAATGAAATGTTCACAGAAAAACCTGTCCTTGAAGATTTGTGGCAGCTTGAATTAAAACAGGCAAAACTGGATCAGCCTTGAGGTCCGTGCACACGAGTACGGTTAAACATGCCCTAAAATCCACTCACCCCCAGACACTGCCCAGTGGCACAAAGGAGCCAACTGGGATTCTTGCTCTGGTGAATCTCCAGGGAATTAGGCTGAGTGGAAAATGGCAAACACCAAAGACTGCACAATTCCATTCATGTAACTTATTTGAAGTGACAGAATTCTAGGACAAAAGGACAGGTGTTAGGGTCAGAAGGTGAAGTGGTTATAAAGGGACCCGGGGGCTTGGAGCTGCTCAGTATCTTGACTGTGGTGTGTTTACATGAACTCACACATGTGATAAGATGTACAGAATCTACACACACACAAGTGAGAACGCGTAAAATGGCAGACTCTGAATAGAAATATGAAAATCTGTGAATTGTACCATGAGAGAGAATAGGAGCAAGCATACAAGCATACTGTATTATTTCTTGCAACCACATGTGACTCTACAGTTAGATCAGACATCCAAATTAAAAAAAAAAGGGACTGGGAACTCAAGACTAATAGTGGAATAACAAACCTTTAACCTACATCCTGGTCAAAAGAATCAATCAATTAATTAAGGGCCTGCCCAGGAATTACTCTCTCCTGACCTTTAGCCAAGAATTTTCTGAGCACAGGATTGTGCAGGGGACAGAGGCAGCTGTGGGGTGGGGGGCAGAGGCAGGAAGGAGGCCCCAGCGGGCAGGTCCTCTGGGAGCTGGAGAGTAACCTGGGTTAGTGTGGTGAGTGGGTGGAACAGCTGGTCAAGGTGGAGGGACCCGGACACTCTTCCTGAGTGGGGGGCACCTGGGCAGGAAGATGCTGGTGGCCAGTGCAGTGTGGCTCGGGGGTGAGGGGGCCTGAGTTGGGAGGGGGCCACCCAGGTCCACTGGGGTGGGTGAGGCAGAGAGGGTTTTTTCCCTTTGAAAAGAATTTCTTAATTCTGATTTTAAAAAAGCACAACAAGGAAGTTGCCATCTTAACAATTCTTAAGACACAGTTCAGTGGTGCTAAGTCTATTCACATGGTTGGCCCCAGACCTCCAGAACGTGGTCATTTTGCAAAACTGAAAGTCTGTATCCATTAAACAACTCCTCAGTTCCCCCTTCCTCTCAGCTACTGGCAGCCGCCATCCAACTTTTCATTTCTAATCATTTGACTGCTTGAAATGCCTTTGTTGTTCAGTCGCTCAGTCCTGTCCGACTCTTTGTGACCCCATGGACTGTAGAACACCAGGCTTCCCTGTCGTTCACTTTCTCCTGGAGCTTGCTCAAACTAATGTCCACTGAGTTGGTGATGCCATCCAGCCATCTCATCCTCTGTCACCCCCTTCTCCTCCTGCCTTCAATCTTTCCCAGCATCAGGGTCTAGAAAAGACCCTGAGTCAGCTCTTCAGACTAGGTGGCCAAAGTGTTGGAGTTTCAGCTTCAGCATCAGTTCTTCCAATGAATATTCAGGGTTTAATTCCTTTAGGATTGACTGGTTTGATCTCTTTGTAGTCCAAGGGACTCTCAAGAGTCTTCTCCAACACCACAGTTCAAAAGTATCAATTCTTCAGTGCCCAGCCTTCTTTATCGTCTAACTCTCACATCTATATGTGACTATGGGAAAAACCATAGCTTTGACTATATGGACCTTTGTTAGCAAAGTAATGTCTCTGCTTTTTAATACACTGTTTAGGTTTCTCTTGGCTTTTCTTTCAAAGAGCTTACTTGGGATGCCTAATGAAGTAAAACCACATAGTATTTGTCTTTTTGTGACTGGCGTACTTCATTGAGACTTCCCTGATGACTCAGGAGTGAAGAATCCACCTGCCAATGCAGGAGACATGGGATTGATCCCTGAATCAGAAAAATCCCCTGATATTTACTATGGACAGAGGAACCTGGCAGGAAACAGTCCGTGGGATGGCAAAAGAGTCAGACACAACTTAGCAACTAAACAACAACAACCGCAACTGCATCACTGAGCATCATGTCCTCAAGGTTCATCCATGTAATAGGAGGTATCACACTTTCCTTCCTTTTGAAGGCAGCATAATATTCCACTGGGGCTTCCCTGGTGGCGTAGATGGTAAGTAATTCACCTGCAATGCGGGAGATCTAGGTTTGATCCCTGGGACAAGAAGATCCCCTGGACGAGTGCATGACAACCCACCCCAGTATTCTTGCCTGGAGAATCCCCATAAGGTGGAAAAGAGTCAGACCATAACGTGGAAAAGAGTCAGACACAACTGAGCAGCTAAGAACAATATTCCCTTGTGGAGTTGTATCATGCTTTGCTTATCCATTTGTCTGCTGTGGATGTTGAGTTGCTTGCACCTCTTGGCTGCTGTGAATAACGCTGCTAAAATGTGAGTGTGCAAATACCTCTTTCAGACCTTGCTTTCAATTGCTGAGGATATACATCCAGAAGTCAGATTGTTGGATTGGAGGAATGCTTTTGAACCCAACTTAGGGTTACCGAAACCTTTTAGCTCCTTATCAGAAGCTTTTCCTGTGAGTGTGTGTGGCCTGTGGAGAGAACAGACTCACCTCTGCCTTCCATTTACCTCTCCAATGGAGCAGAGGTCAACTTCAGTTAATGGGGCACTGGGCCCACGCCTGTCGACCCATTTCAGGCACCTTACACACACACACACACAAACGCAAACAGCACTGCAGACCCAGCACTTCAGTAACTGAAGACACAGACAAGGCCCCCACTCTGCTGTCACCTCCAGTCCCATCCTTCTCCACAGCAGAAGCTGGGCCCAGGCTCTCAGGTGCCCCCACTAGCCCACTGCCCACACCTCCTGCCCAGGTCAAGTCTGGTGAGGAGCTGAGCAGGGGGCAGGGCAGACAGGCCTCCCCATGGATCTCTGCCTCAGGGCGCCAGGGAACTAACCCAGGCCCCTGGCCCAGGCTGTGTGCCTCCAGCCCACCCCCCTCAGCACTGGGAACCAAACCAGGCCAAGGCTGAGTCTCAGAAAACGCTGAACACGTGAAGGAAGGAGAGATGGTTCTCCCACAGGACTTGGTGAGCAGAGGGCTGGGAGGAGCCTCAGTCAGGACCTTGAAAATGTTCCTCAGGCCTAAGACATCTGCACCCTAATCCCCACCCCACCCTGAGGAGACAGCTGGGGACCATCCTGGGAGGGAGGGACCTGAATCCTCAGGACCCCTACTGGCTCAGCTACACCCACCACATGCCCCTGGCAACAGGACTCAAAGTCATAGGGCAGGTGAGGGGCAGGGTGTGGCCACCCGCGAAACTGGGAGGGACAAGGAGACTTTAATAGCAGGGATTTCAGCCCGGACAGCTAGTACTGACCTGGTACCTGGTGTCCCAGCCTTGCCTAAGACCCAGGGCAAGCCTTGCCCTCCCCAGGTCCCATCCTGACCCTCCGCCATCACACAGCCATGCAGGGGGCCTGCGTGCTGCTGCTGCTGGGCCTGCAGCTACAGCTCTCCCTTGGCCTCATCCCAGGTAATCAGGCAGCTCCCGGCGCCCCCTACTCACAGGTGACGGCCCCAGGCTGACCTGACCAACACTCTCCCCTTGGGCAGTCGAGGAGGAAGACCCCGCCTTCTGGAACCACCAGGCAGCCCAGGCTCTTGATGTGGCTAAGAAGCTGCAGCCCATCCAGACAGCCGCCAAGAATGTCATCCTCTTCTTGGGGGATGGTGAGTGCATGAGGCCAGCCCACCCCCTGTCCCCTGACAGGCCTGGAACCCTGTGATGCCAGCTGACCCAGGTTGGCCCCAGGAACTCAGACCTGAGACACTGTGTACCTTCAGGGATGGGGGTGCCTACGGTGACAGCCACTCGGATCCTAAAGGGGCAGATGAATGGCAAACTGGGACCTGAGACACCCCTGGCCATGGACCAGTTCCCATACGTGGCTCTGTCCAAGGTAAGGTCAACTGTCCAAGGTAAGGTCTACACTAGAGGGGTGGGTGTGGGCCTAAGGAGCAGGGTAGGAGGGAAAGCCCCAGGAGGGTCTGGGGCTGAGATAGGGGCTGGGGCTGTAAGGATGGGCCCAGGGGCTGGGGCAGGAGCTGGGTGTCTACCTCAGCAGAGCTGAAGCCATCTATGCTCCCAGACATACAACGTGGACAGACAGGTGCCAGACAGTGCAGGCACGGCCACCGCCTACCTGTGTGGGGTCAAGGGCAACTATAAGACCATTGGTGTAAGTGCAGCCGCCCGCTACAACCAATGCAACACGACAAGTGGGAATGAGGTCACGTCTGTGATGAACCGGGCCAAGAAAGCAGGTGGGCTTGGGCGTCAGCTTCCTGGGCAGGGACGGGCTCAGAGACCTCGTGACCCACCGTCACCTCTGCCCCGCTCAGGGAAGGCAGTGGGAGTGGTGACCACGTCCAGGGTGCAGCACGCCTCCCCAGCCGGGGCCTACGCGCACACGGTGAACCGAAACTGGTACTCAGACGCCGACCTGCCTGCCGATGCCCAGATGAACGGCTGCCAGGACATCGCCACTCAGCTGGTCTACAACATGGATATTGACGTGCGACACGATGAGCACAGGGCGGGGCTGGGCAGAGGGGGTGGGACACTCTCAACACAGTCCCAGGCAACCCACAGCCCTGGGGTCTTGAAGGATCTCCATGGGTTTGTGGGGGCGAGGAGGGGCACCCTGTAGGAGTTACAGGTGGGAATAGACCATCCCACAGACCTGGTGGAGGAGGTAGGGGCTGTGTAAGAGGAGTGAAGGGCCAGCCAGGCCCCTAACCCACCTGCCCTAATCTCTGGCTCCAGGTGATCCTGGGTGGAGGCCGAATGTACATGTTTCCTGAGGGAACCCCAGACCCTGAATATCCATATGATGTCAATCAGACCGGTGTCCGGAAGGACAAGCGGAATCTGGTACAGGAGTGGCAGGCCAAGCACCAGGTGATGGGGGCTCACAGGTGTGGGGGGTACAGAGGGGCCGGGCCTGGGGTGTCGGGCTATGGGCTGAGGCCTGGTTCTGCCCTCCCAGGGAGCCCAGTATGTGTGGAACCGCACGGCGCTCCTTCAGGCGGCTGATGACTCCAGTGTAACACACCTCATGGGTAACGAACCCTCTCACAACCACTGTCCTCCCCGGGATGGGTGCCACAGGCCACCCCCGTCCTCAGCTTGAGGGTCACCACTGCTCCCCTTTCCCACAGGCCTCTTTGAGCCGGCAGACATGAAGTATAATGTTCAGCAAGACCACACCAAGGACCCGACCCTGCAGGAAATGACAGAGGTGGCCCTGCGAGTGCTGAGCAGGAACCCCAGGGGCTTCTACCTCTTTGTGGAGGGTGAGTGGCAGCCCCTTGGGGAACAGAGGCGCGATGAGGGCCATCAGGGCAAGTTTGGTATCTTATATGTGACCTTCTTGCAGGAGGCCGCATTGACCATGGTCACCATGAAGGCAAAGCTTATATGGCGCTGACTGATACAGTCATGTTTGACAATGCCATCGCCAAGGCTAATGAGCTCACTAGCGAACTGGACACGCTGATCCTTGTCACTGCAGACCACTCTCATGTCTTCTCTTTTGGTGGCTATACACTGCGTGGGACCTCCATTTTTGGTAAGCCCAGGGAGAGTGGCAGGTCGTTGCCCCTAAGTTACGAGGCACAAAGTGCTCTGAGCCAGTTCCCTCATCTGTCTAGTGGGGTAGTAACAGCAACTGCCCTGCATCGCTCTGGTGAGGATTAAGTCACTGAACAGACAAGACCTGCCTAGGCTCTGCACACAGGGGGAGCCACAAAGGCTAGGGTCAGTGTGATCACGGGGTCCCCTCTTCCCTGAAGGTCTGGCCCCCAGCAAGGCCTTAGACAGCAAGTCCTACACCTCCATCCTCTATGGCAATGGCCCTGGCTATGCGCTTGGCGGGGGCTCGAGGCCCGATGTTAATGACAGCACAAGCGGTAAGTGTAGTAGGTGGGGCGCTGGGAGGTGGGGACCCTGGCCATGAACTCTAGGGAGGGGAAAGCTGCCTCCCTTGTCACATTAACTCCCCACCTTCTGGCCAGAGGACCCCTCGTACCGGCAGCAGGCGGCTGTGCCCCTGTCTAGTGAGTCCCACGGGGGCGAGGACGTGGCGGTGTTCGCGCGCGGCCCGCAGGCGCACCTGGTGCACGGCGTGCAGGAGGAGACCTTCGTGGCGCACATCATGGCCTTTGCGGGCTGCGTGGAGCCCTACACCGACTGCAATCTGCCGGCCCCCGCCAGCGTCCCCGACGCCGCGCACCTGGCGGCCAGCCCGCCTCCACTGGCGCTGCTGGCTGGGGCGATGCTGCTGCTGCTGGCGCCCACCTTGTACTAACCCCCACCAGTTCCAGGTCTCGGGATTGCCCGCTCTCCTGCCCAAAATCTCCCAGCTCAGGCCCTACCGGAGCTACCACCTCAGAGTCCCCACCCCGAAGTCCTATCCTAGCTGCCACTCCTGGAGACCCGACCCGGCCCTACCACCAGAGTTTCACCTTCCAGCATTGAAGGAGCCTCAGCTCACAGCCCTTCAAGGCCCAGCCTATCCCGGAGGCTGAGGCTCTGATTTCCCTGTGACACGCGTAGACCTACTGCCCGACCCCAACTTTGGTGGCTTGGGATTTTGTGTTCTGCTACCCCGAACCCCAGTAAGGGGGCTCGGACCATCCAGACTCCCCACACTGCCCACAGCTGAGGACCAGGCTGGCACGGTCCCAGGGGTCCCAGGCCCGGCTGGAACCCACACCTTGCCTTTCAGGCAACTCTGGGACTCTGGGGTTTCCGGGAGGCGTGGCTTCTTAGGAGGCGTGGCAACTGAGGAGACATGGTACCCAAGGAGGCGTGGCTCCTGGGGAGCTATGGCTTCCGGTCCTCTTGGAACCCACCCTGTGGGCACTTGGCCGGCCAGGGAGACATCTGGGGTCAGGAGCCCCGGGGAACCCTGGACAGAGCCTTCAGCAGCCCCTCCTAGGAACCCAGGGTACCATTACAGAGAGGAGACAGCAACACAGAGGAGAGAAGACTTGTCCCAGGTCCTTCAGCTGCTCTGAAGGTGGCCCCGGTGTCCATTCCAGGCTGGGAGATCCCAGGAACAGCAGGAGAGCTGGGGGTGGGGACACAGGCCCCGCCCTCCTGGGCAGGAGGAAGCAGCCCTCAAATAAACTGTTCTAAGTGTGATACAGGAGTGATACGTGTGGGAAGAAAAACCCTTAGGTGGGGGCACAGAGTGTGTGTCTGTGTGTGTGGTGGGAGGGGTGATTCACATCAATAAGTCAGAGAGGCTGATGAGGGGCCGACACTGAGC
Organism: Bos mutus; assembly: GCF_027580195.1. NCBI lineage: Eukaryota > Metazoa > Chordata > Mammalia > Artiodactyla > Bovidae > Bos > Bos mutus. Next base: position 15,757,627 of record NC_091618.1, on the reverse strand, counting down.
AAAGACCAAAGGTGGTGAGGGCGGGAGCAACGCAGAAGGACAGCGGTGCAAGGGTCCCGAGGGGGTCAGCAGGGCCAGGTGAGGCCAGCGGCTGGACCAAGTTGGGGCTTTCCCCTCCCCCGAAGCTTTCACCTTCTCTGAAAACAGAGAGACAGTCCTCAGCCCCAGTCCTCACCCTTCCTACCTCCCTGCCTGATGCCCAGGCAATCATCTGGTGGCGTGTCACCTCCCTGGTCCCATGAGTTCCACTAGATGTGGCCCTCAAGAAAAAGGGCTTCCCTGTTGGCTCAGCTGGTAAAGAATCCTCCAGCAATGTAGGAGACCTGGGTTCGATCCCTGGGTTGGGAGGATACCCTGGAGAAGGGAATGGCTACCCACTCCAGTATTCTTGCCTGGATAATCCCCATGGACAGAGGAGTCTGGCAGGCTGCAGACCATAAGGTAGAAAAGAGTCAGACATGACTGAGCAACTAAGCACAATATTCCACTGGATATATCATACTTTGTTCATCCATTTGTCTGCTGTGGATGGTTGAGTGGCTTGTGCCTCTTGGCTACTGTGAGTAATGCTACTAAAATGTGAGTGTGCAAATACCTCTTATAGATCTTGATTTCAATTATTGGGGATACACACCCAGAAGTGGGATTGTTGGATGTGAGAATGCTTTTTGAACCCAACCTGGGGTTACTGAAACCCTAGCTCCTTATCAGAAGCTGTTCCTGTGAGTGTGTGTGGCCTGTGGAGAGAACAGACTCACCTCTGCCTTCCATTTACCTCTCCAATGGAGCAGAGGTCAACTTCAGTTAATGGGGCACTGGGCCCACGGCTGTCGACCCGTTACAGGCACCTTACACACACACACACACAAACAGCACTGCAGACCCAGCACTTCAGTAACTGAAGACACAGACAAGGCCCCCGCTCTGCTGTCACCTCCAGTCCCATCCTTCTCCACAGCAGAAGCTGGGCCCAGGCTCCCATGTGCCCCCACTAGCCCAGTGCCCACACCTCCTGCCCAGGTCAAGTCTGGTGAGGAGCTGTGCAGGGGGCAGGGCAGACAGGCCTCCCCATGGATCTCTGTCTCAGGGCGCCAGGGAACTAACCCAGGCCCCTGGCCCAGGCTGTGTCCCTAAGCACTGGGAACCAAACCAGGCCAAGGCTGAGTCTCAGAAAACACTGAACACGTGAAGGAAGGAGAGATGGTTCTCCCACAGGACTTGGTTAGCAGAGGGCTGGGAGGAGCCTCAGTCAGGACCTTGAAAATGTTCCTCAGGCCTAAGACATCTGCACCCTAATCCCCACCCCACCCTGAGGAGACAGCTGGGGACCATCCTGGGAGGGAGGGACCTGAATCCTCAGGACCCCTACTGGCTAAGCCACACCCACCACATGCCCCTGGCAACAGGGCTCAAAGTCATAGGGCAGGTGAGGGGCAGGGTGTGGCCACTCGGGGAACCTGGGAGGGACAAGGAGACTTTAATAGCAGGGACAAAGTCTATCTAGATTTAAGCCCAGGCAGCCAAGCTGCAGCCGGTCCCTGGTGTCCCAGCCTTGCCCTGAGACCCGGCCTCCCCAGGTCCCATCCTGACCCTCTGCCATCACACAGCCATGCAGGGGGCCTGCGTGCTGCTGCTGCTGGGCCTGCAGCTACAGCTCTCCCTAGGCCTCATCCCAGGTAATCAGGCGGCTCCCAGCAGCCCCTACTCACAGGGGCGGCTCTAGGCTGAACTGACCAACACTCTCCCCTTGGGCAGTTGAGGAGGAAGACCCCGCCTTCTGGAACCGCCAGGCAGCCCAGGCCCTCGATGTGGCTAAGAAGCTGCAGCCCATCCAGACAGCCGCCAAGAATGTCATCCTCTTCTTGGGGGATGGTGAGTACATGAGGCCAGCCCACCCCCTGTCCCCTGACAGGCCTGGAACCCTGTGATGCCGGCTGACCCAGGTTGGCCCCAGGAACTCGGACCTGAGACACTGTGTACCTTCAGGGATGGGGGTGCCTACGGTGACAGCCACTCGGATCCTAAAGGGGCAGATGAATGGCAAACTGGGACCTGAGACACCCCTGGCCATGGACCAGTTCCCGTACCTGGCTCTGTCCAAGGTAAGGGCCAAGTGGCCTCAGGGTGGTCTACACCAGAGGGGTGGGTGTGGGCCTAGGGAGCAGGGTAGGAGGGAAAGCCCAGGAGGGCTGGGGGCTGAGATAGGGGCTGGGGGCTGTGAGGATGGGCCCAGGGCCTGGGTCAGGAGCTGGGTGTCTACCCCAGCAGAGCTGAAGGCATCTCTGTCCCCAGACATACAACGTGGACAGACAGGTGCCAGACAGCGCAGGCACTGCCACTGCCTACCTGTGTGGGGTCAAGGGCAACTACAGAACCATTGGTGTAAGTGCAGCCGCCCGCTACAACCAGTGCAAAACGACACGTGGGAATGAGGTCACGTCTGTGATGAACCGGGCCAAGAAAGCAGGTGGGCTTGGGCGTCAGCTTCCTGGGCAGGGACGGGCTCAGAGACCTCAGTGGCCCACCGTGACCTCTGCCACCCTCAGGGAAGTCCGTGGGAGTGGTGACCACCACCAGGGTGCAGCATGCCTCCCCAGCCGGGGCCTACGCGCACACGGTGAACCGAAACTGGTACTCAGACGCCGACCTGCCTGCCGATGCCCAGATGAACGGCTGCCAGGACATCGCCGCACAGCTGGTCAACAACATGGATATTGACGTGCGACATGTTGGGCACAGGGCGGGGCTGGGCACAGGTGGTGGGGCACACTCGCAGCACAGTCGTAGGTAACCTCCAGCCCTGCGGTGTTTCAGGGTTTTCATGGGTTTGTGTGTGTGTGTATGTGTGGTGGGGTGGCACCATGTAGGAGGTGGGGACAGGCCTTTCCCACAGACCTGGTGGGGGAGGTAGGGGCTGTGTGAGAGGAGTAAAGGGCCAGCCAGGCCCCTAACCCTCCTGCCCTAATCTCTGGCTCTAGGTGATCCTGGGTGGAGGCCGAAAATACATGTTTCCTGTGGGGACCCCAGACCCTGAATACCCAGATGATGCCAGTGTGAATGGAGTCCGGAAGGACAAGCAGAACCTGGTGCAGGCATGGCAGGCCAAGCACCAGGTAATGGGGGCTCACGGATGTGGGGGTACAGTGGGGCTGGGCCTGGGGTGTCGGGCTATGGGCTGAGGCCTGGTTCTGCCCTCCCAGGGAGCCCAGTATGTGTGGAACCGCACTGCGCTCCTTCAGGCGGCCGATGACTCCAGTGTAACACACCTCATGGGTAACGACTCCACCCACCCTCACTGTCCTCCCCAGGATGGGTGCCACGGGCCACCCCCGTCCTCAGCTTGAGGGTCACCACTGCTCCCCTTTCCCACAGGCCTCTTTGAGCCGGCAGACATGAAGTATAATGTTCAGCAAGACCCCACCAAGGACCCGACCCTGGAGGAGATGACGGAGGTGGCCCTGCGAGTGCTAAGCAGGAACCCCAGGGGCTTCTACCTCTTTGTGGAGGGTGAGTGGCAGCCCCTTGGGGAACAGAGGCGCGATGAGGGCCATCAGGGCAAGTTTGGTATCTTATATGTGACTTATCTGCAGGAGGCCGCATTGACCACGGTCACCATGATGACAAAGCTTATATGGCACTGACCGAGGCGGTCATGTTTGACAATGCCATCGCCAAGGCTAATGAGCTCACTAGCGAACTGGACACGCTGATCCTTGTCACTGCAGACCACTCTCATGTCTTCTCTTTTGGTGGCTATACACTGCGTGGGACCTCCATTTTTGGTAAGCCCAGGGAGAGTGGCAGGTCGTTGCCCCTAAGTTACGAGGCACAAAGTGCTCTGAGCCAGTTCCCTCATCTGTCTAGTGGGGTAGTAACAGCAACTGCCCTGCATCGCTCTGGTGAGGATTAAGTCACTGAACAGACAAGACCTGCCTAGGCTCTGCACACAGGGGGAGCCACAAAGGCTAGGGTCAGTGTGATCACGGGGTCCCCTCTTCCCTGAAGGTCTGGCCCCCAGCAAGGCCTTAGACAGCAAGTCCTACACCTCCATCCTCTATGGCAATGGCCCTGGCTATGCGCTTGGCGGGGGCTCGAGGCCCGATGTTAATGACAGCACAAGCGGTAAGTGTAGTAGGTGGGGCGCTGGGAGGTGGGGACCCTGGCCAGAAATTGTGGGGAGGGGAAGGCTGCCTCCCTTGTCACATTAACTTCCCTTCTTCTGGCCAGAGGACCCCTCGTACCAGCAGCAGGCGGCCGTGCCCCTGGCTAGCGAGACCCACGGGGGCGAGGACGTGGCGGTGTTCGCGCGCGGCCCGCAGGCGCACCTGGTGCACGGCGTGCAGGAGGAGACCTTCGTGGCGCACATCATGGCCTTTGCGGGCTGCGTGGAGCCCTACACCGACTGCAATCTGCCAGCCCCCACCACCGCCACCAGCATCCCCGACGCCGCGCACCTGGCGGCCAGCCCGCCTCCACTGGCGCTGCTGGCTGGGGCGATGCTGCTGCTGCTGGCGCCCACCTTGTACTAACCCCCACCAGTTCCAGGTCTCGGGATTTCCCGCTCTCCTGCCCAAAACCTCCCAGCTCAGGCCCTACCGGAGCTACCACCTCAGAGTCCCCACCCCGAAGTCCTATCCTAGCTGCCACTCCTGCAGACCCGACCCGGCCCCACCACCAGAGTTTCTCCTCCCAGCAGTGATTCACCTTCCAGCATTGAAGGAGCCTCAGCTCACAGCCCTTCATGGCCCGGCCCATCCCCGAGGCTGAGGCCCTGATTTCCCTGTGACACCCGTAGACCTACTGCCCGACCCCAACTTCGGTGGCTTGGGATTTTGTGTTCTGCCCCCCTGAACCTCAGTAAGGGGGCTCGGACCATCCAGACTGCCCCTACTGCCCACAGCCCCACCTGAGGACGAAGCTGGCACGGTCCCAGGGGTCCCAGGCCCGGCTGGAACCCACACCTTGCCTTTCAGGCGACCCTGGGACTCTGGGGTTTCCGGGAGGAGTGGCTTTCGGGAGGCGTGGTTTCCGATGGGGCGTGGCTTCTTGGAAACGTGGCTCCCGCCCCTGGAACCCAACCTGTGATCATCTGGGGCCCAAGGAGACGTCTCAGCCCAGGAGCTCCGGGGGACCCTGGACAGAGCCCTCAGCAGCCCCTCCTAGGAACCCAACAGTACCATTACAGAGAGGAGACAGTGACACAGAGGAGAGGAGACTTGTCCCAGGTCCCTCAGCTGCTGTGAGGGCGGCCCTGGTGCCCCTTCCAGGCTGGGCATCCCAGTAGCAGCAGGGGACCCGGGGGTGGGGACACAGGCCCCGCCCTCCTGGGAGGCAGGAAGCAGCTCTCAAATAAACTGTTCTAAGTATGATACAGGAGTGATACATGTGTGAAGAGAAGCCCTTAGGTGGGGGCACAGAGTGTCTGGGTGAGGGGGGTCAGGGTCACATCAGGAGGTTAGGGAGGGGCTGATGAAGGGCTGACGTTGAGCAAAGACCAAAGGCAACTCAGAAGGACAGTGGTGCAGGACTGGGTGTGGTCAGCAGGGGGACTGGTTGGGGGAGCCTGGCGGGTCAAGAGGGTCAAAGCCGAGAGAGTGGGAGGACCGGGGATCAACTGGAATTTCATCCAGAGTGTGGGAGAGGGGTGGAAGACTCTGAGCAGGGACATAACAGGACCGGAAGACTCTAGAAAATACCCTGCTGACCTCTGAGTAGGGAAGACTATTCTATTTCTTTTTCTGTTGTGCGGGTGTAGGTGGGAGCTGGGAAACCAGAGAGGAAGTACGGACTCCTAACATTTCTGACCTCTGTCTGAAAATATTCAGGAGCACCCACGCCAATATAAAAACACTGAGTATGTGAGAGTGAAAGTGTTAGCCACTCACTTGTGTCCACCTCTTTTGCAACCCCATGGACTGTAGCCTCCCAGGCTCCTCTGTCCATGGGATTCTCCAGTCAAGAAAACTGGAGTGGGTTGCCATTTCCTGCTCCAGGGGATCTTCCCTACCCATGGTTTGAACCCGGGTCTCTTGCATTGCAGGCAGATTCTTTACTGTCTGAGTCATGTAACCCACCCCACAGACACATTCCAAATAATTTTATAGGATTGAAGACAGCCACATTTTCCAATACATTTTACAAAACTACAGATTTCTTTGTACTTTTACAAAGTTGCAGGGAAAGCATTTTGCCCTCACTAGAAATGTTAGTATGACTGAATGTGCTTCCTTATTTACTAAAATTTTGATTTCGCACTGTAAAACTTCAATCTGAAGGCCAGGCTCTCAGGACAGTTTGCTTCAACTCTGATTTTTAGTGACTGTCACAAACCATGGAGCTGAATGGAAGGAGGGCTTTACTAAATTACTGGACTGGTTTTTACACTCCACCCACCAACTGTGCAAAGGCATTTTGTTACAATACAGCTTGTGTGGTTCAACCTTCTCTGTTGTCAGTTAGCTGGTCCAAAAAACCAAAGGGAAAGAGCTGCTTGTTTATGTTTCATAAATGGATTCAACTCCCAAGGAAACTCTTCATTTTCAAACCACAGGTTTGAAAAACAGATTATTCTGGAATTCGTGGTGATGGTCACACAACTTTGAATATTCTAAAAAAAAACTGCAGAATAGTACACTTGAAAAAGGTGAGTTTTATCATACATAAATGAAACCTAACTTACAAAAACAGTTTCTGTTTCCAAGCTTTTAAAAAGTGTGTAGGTCCAAGTGTTGGCACAAAATCACGTCCATGGACACATTTTCAAGCATCAGTTCTAAAATCTTTACCATGAAGGGGCAGATGCAGAGAAAGTATGCTTATTTTTTTCAAGCTTTTGTTTTTAGTGCTTAAGACTGATAATTGCTGATAAAATAAATTTTTACATACCAGGTATGGGGAACTCATTCTGTCTTACACGAGTTCACTTGATTTTTGGCCTATCAAATATACTTTGTACATCTAATTTAATTCTTAAGAAAAGGGCACATTGAGTAGGCATAAAGAATGTTCAAGTTAAAAAAAATTAAAAATTCCTCCCTTTCTGGGACACCAATCCTGGTCCAATCCTGGGACTCCCTCCCCAGCTGCCAAGGCCATACTGACTCTCTTTATGTGCTGATCTGATTTTTTTTTTCAAACCTTGAAGGAATGTATTCATGACTTGTTTTATTTCTTTGTTCTGACAATATGTAAAACCATGCTGAAATCCATGCTTCTCCGGAGCAGTTTCTTCCAGTTTCCCCCAGACAGCAGGCTGTCTTCCAGGTTATAGTCCTTAGTTTGGCTCAAATAAAACTTTACAATTCCTACTAACATTATGGATTGTTTATAGATTATTTCTGTCAACATGCTTGTCACCTAGAGAAATATCAGCACGTTGAATTTTAAGAAGGAAAGGGAGTCAGGAAGAAAGAGGGCAGAAGGACTCATGCCAGCCCCCTTCAATATCTTGCCATAAAGATGGCTCATTCTGTGGGGTTAATCTGGAACATTCTCAAGGTCACACTCAATCCCATTACCAAGACTATCATGAAGCTTCTCCCTTACTCAGACAATCTTGGTTTTAGAAAGTGAACACCATGGATGGCTCCTATTGCATTTTATGTGCTCTCGAGGCTTCTAGTTCTTTCCTGCAATGGTTTGACCAGAGATAGCCTTTGCAGGTTCTGCTGCCTCTGCAGCTTTTATCATCCAGAATCATTTTTTTTTTTTCTTTAAATGCTTCCCAACTCTTTTCTCCGCCATCCTGTGTGTGGTTGAATTTGCACCTCACCACATCTTCTCACAAGACTTTCAGTCTCAAGAGATTCCTGGTCAAGATACAAAAGCAGAGTCATCCCATTCTCAATGGATTCAAATGAAAACTGGCAATAAAATCAGGTACACCTCCAAGAGAAGACGTTGGAGGAGAACCAAGCTGAGTCTACAAGAAGCCTCACACAGGAATGCACACATTCATACTGTGTTAAGGCCTGACTCATTTGAGAAGACCCTGACGCTGGGAAAGATTGAGGGCAGGAGGAGAAGGGGACGACAGAGGATGAGATGGTTGGATGGCATCACTGACTCAATGGACATGGGTTTGGGTGGACTCCGGGAGTTAGGGATGGACAGGGAGGCCTGGTGTGTGTGGTTCATGGGGTCGTAAAGAGTCGGACACGACTGAGCGACTGAACTGAACTGAACTGAAGGTCACCTACACATCAACCAACCAAATCACAATAATGAGACCATCACTGCTGTCTGAACAGCTCATGGGAGAGACGGAATGCTTGGCTCCTGATGTTTGCTCTTTCCTCACTAGCATTCTTTGCAGCTCAGGAATAAATAAGTGAAAGCTTTGTTGGAAAAAAATCCTTCCCACTAGCTGTTCCATCAATGGATGCACTTGCACTCTTTTCCCCACATGACATTGTTTTTTATTAAACAAAGTATGAACTGTTGGAAATACATCTTCCCTGCCACATCTTTCCTTTAGTGGATCATACACACACAAAGTGGTCTGTGTATTTCATTATTGGAACAGAATCCAGCAAATACCTTAAGCTGAGATGTGTAGAAACATCTGTACTTTCAGCCAACTGACTGTATAGCAAACCTCCCACACTGGGTAATTTGCTCTAACACTTTTTCTTCAATCTACAGCAATGTTTTCTCTACATCTTCCAAAGGTATTTGCTGACAAAGAAATGCCTTTCGGTTTTTCGACAGATCATTTTCTGTTCATTGTTTCTGCCATTTTTACTGCAGCAGAAAGAATAAATGTTTGCCTGGTGGTAGGTGTTTTTCGTCTTGTCCTATTATGCAAGAAACTTTAAAAGAGCCTTCCAAATATTTATCATTGCTTAGGGAAATATCAAAAAAAGTACGAGGTAGAACAGCACATCACTTTAAACATCACGGGGAAAAAACTGTGGGGGGGTTGTCTTCATGTCCTGAAAGCTAAGGTTTTAAATGCCTTGCAAACCAGAGAGGTTCATGCTGTTATTGAGACTATCTCAAGGTGCCCCCAGAGCAAACCAATGATGATGGAGGTAGGGGTGCTTCAAACAGTTTGGTTTTGTTTAATGTTTTATGTTTGGGGCTGACTTCCCGTCAGCTCTGTACCATGGGTGATGAGCATGTGTCAGGAGGGAGGAAGTAGCAACCACTTAACCTGGTATGGATTACAAGTATTATTTGCAGTCTCTTTACAAGAAATTTTTGTAAGCCCACTTGATTTCTTGGGAGGAATCATTTGTTTAAAACTACATTAGATCATATAATCTATAGATCTACTTAGCTAGACACACTCAACTTACTCAGCCTCAATCCACCAGAAGTGAGCAAATGAGAAAGGAACACAGCGTCAGCCCCCTGCCTGAAGTGCCCACATTCTCTTCCCAGGACACCTGCCAGCCATGCTGGAGGGTGGGGGCCTGGTCAAAACCATTGCAGATAGAGAAGAGATAGATAACTTTTTTTTTTTTGACTGCACAGCATGTGCGATCTTAGTTACCCAACCAAGAATCAAACGTGTGCCCCGTGTAATGGAAATGCAAGGTCCTAACCACTGGCCTGCCAGGGAAGTCCCCAGATAGAAAATTCTATTTGAGCCAAGTGGAGATTATAACCAAGTAGGAAGTCTTTCCGAAAACTCCAAGGACTGCTCCCACACATTTTTCAAATAAAGGATCATACATTAAGAGGAGACAGCCATATTTTACACAAAGTTCACCTAAAGATGCAGAGTCCAGACAAGCACATACATAGTGAGCAACAGGTCCCAGAACCCCTTATGGGATTGGGAAAGAAATGTAATGTACTAGGAGTTACGCTGCCTGTGTCAGAAAAAATAAAAAACAACACTGATCTTCATGACAGAGCAGGCACTTGCAGCTTCAAGAAGGTCGGCTTCATGTATAATGCAGATGCAGGCTGCACACTAGGGAGGGCCCACTACGGGCAGGGAATGCATTATGCTTAGATTGCCTTGCCCTGCCCCCAACATAAATTTTACTTCATCAGGATGAAGGTTCCAGGATGGAGTGAAAGTGAAAGTTGCTCAGTCATGTCTGACTCTCTGCAACCCCATGGACTATACAGTCCATGGAATTCTCCAGGCCAGAATACTGGAGTGGGTAACCTTTCCCTTCTCCAGGGGTTCTTCCAAACCCAGGGATCGAATCCAGGTCTCCTGCATTGCAGGTGGATTCTTTACCAGCTGAACCACCAGGGAAACCAGGGCTGATGGCCCAGGTTTGTGGCAAGGCTGGAATGAGATAAAGCCTGGAAGAGCTGGACACACGTTAGGCACTCTGGAAGGACTGATGTCCCTTCAACCAACCAGTTGAGATCTGAGTGGGAGACCAGTCATCCTTGGGCCCCAGACAGAACTCTCTCTTTGGGGGAAAAAAAAAATTTATTTGGCTGTGTTGGGTTGGCTCTTACAGTATGGGCTCAATAGTTGCAGGATGTGGGCTTAGTTGCTCCTCAGCAGCAAATGGGATCTTAGTTCCCCAACCACGGATAAAACCTACATCCCTTGCACTGCACGGTGATTCTTAACCACTGGACCACAAGAGTAGTCCCCCAGACAGGACTCTTAAGATCAACAATTCCTGATGACTACAGGTGCATCACTCCCTGCAAAGTTCAGACTGGGCTCTAGGGGGCGCCCCAGGTTCAGTCCCAGCCAAACCTGTAGCCCAGCCCAGCCCTGGTTTCTGGAGTCCCTCCTTCCCTCCGACCCAACCCCAACCCCTGGTCCCTGCACCAAGCCCAGCGGGGCTCTGGTGACCACACAGGATGCTTCCTGATGGGTAGGCACAGGTGCTGCCTGGAAATCTCGGGAGACCTCAGACGAAATGACCTTCATCCTGACCTTGTGGCCGATGCTCCCATCTGAGGCTGTGATCTCCCCTGTGTCTCCCGACCTGCTCAGCATCTGCATGACCAGCCGTTGTCCCTTTCAGGATGCCTCCCCCATCCCTGTCTCCGGTAGGGGTGGGGTTGGGGGTCCAGAGACCTGCAGGAAGCTGAGTCATATTCTTAGTCTCACACTCTGATCTAAAGTGACCCAGGGCCTGCTTCCTCCAGGTGAACAGAGCTTCAGGGTCGATCCTGCACACACGCCAGGCCACAGCCCAGAATCCCCTCAACATCCCCTTGCCACCAGGGATGCCCAACCTGTGCCAACATGCCTGGCATGGTGCCCAGGAGCCAGTTGTGTGTCTCTGGAGCCGCCCCTCGGGACGAAATAGCTGCCCCACCATCCAGATGTTGAGGCCACCATCCACCTCAGTAGGGAGCATCCAGCTCTTTGAGGGTTCTAGCCCTTTCCCCCTTTTATGTCCCCAGTAAGAAGTGCTTTTACTAGTCATAAACACACAATGGAACTCTATTTGTAAGAATTAAAGACATGTCACTCTTTTTTTTTTCCTGCATGAAAACAGGTTATTTATTGGTGAGATAATTAGAAAAGCTCACTAGATGTCCCAGTTCCTGGTCATCAGCAGCAGGGCACCCCCTCCGCCCCCACCCCAGCCGGGGCTCCTCGAGTGACAGGAAAGTCATCTCCTTCAGACCTCTGTCAGTGGTGACCGCCATGGTCTGGTCCCATGGGAATCTAGGAGGGTTTTTTATTACTATTTACACAAAGTAGACCAGGAGAGACGCGGCTTTGCAGCACTACAGGACTGCGGCTTGGGGATCTAAGCTGCCTGTTGCCCAGTGAATTGGCCTGAGTGGCAGCCAGAGGCTTGCAGGTCCGGGCCCAGCTGAGGTCTGGGGGGGGGCAGGCACCATGTCCTTTTCCTCTGACCCGGTGAGCTCATGCTGGCTCGCAGCCCGACTGCAGGGCTGCTCAGAGGGCTGGACCCGAGGGATGGGAGGTGTGTCCCCTGCAGCCCCTGCAGTGGGAGCCCCCCACCCTGTGCAGGAGGCAGGGAGCGTGGGGAGGAGGGAGGCATCCATGGGCCTGGCTGGGCCGGGCCCTTGTTGAGGACAGCGGGCCACAGGGCAGAGAGGGGCTGAAGGACACCCCCATACTAGTGTGGGGGGATGCGGTCAGTGGAACCTGAGGGTTGGTGCCTCAAGGGTGGCCTGTAACTGAGTGAGGGCTGAGAACCCCACCAGGGCCAACAAATAGGCCCCAAATGAGCCACAAGCCGTGTCCCAGGAACACAAAAGTTGGTGTTAGGTCTGCAGGGTTAGGAGCCTGGGGTCCCCTTGACCACACAGGGCTGAGACCCACCAGGGGTGGAGGCCTGATCCCATGATAGCTCTGCAGGACAGGACAGGGTGCAACTAGCTTTCACCAAAGGCGAGGGGGCCTTGGGACGTGGTATCCCCGCCTGCAGTGGTTTTCGAGGTGAAGACATCTGCCCTGCCCAGCCTCAGGGTGAAGTCCACGCTGCCAGAGTCCTGCTCAGCCACATGCCACATGCTGTCCAAATTCAGGGTCTCCTTCAGGAAAATGGAGCCTGCAGAGCAAGGACTTCTAGGGGGAGGATGGGCTGAGAGTCATACTGTTCTGAAACCTTCAATAATCCCATGAAGGAATTATAAATAATGTGCTCGGAGGCCTGCATTTTTCTGTAAAATGTTCCCAAGAACTGCCTCATGTGGTTACCTGCTGTGCAGTGACAGGTACCCTGGAGGCTGCCTGGCTCCAAAGCAGAAAATGTCTCCGTTATCCAGGAGCCCTCTGGGACCCCCGCAGGCTGGGGCAGAGACTGAGGTGTCTTGTGACCCCTCGCAAGTCAGCAGGGGAAACGCCATTGACTCTTCGTGACCCCATGGACTGTAGCCTGCCAGGTTCCTCCGTTCATGGGATTTTTCAGGCAAGAATACTGGAGTGGGTTGCCATTTCCTTTTCCAGGAGATCTTCCTGACCCAGGGATTGAACCCAGGTCTCCCCCATTATAGGCAGACTCTTTACCGTCTGAGCCACCAGGCAAGTCCAAGGAGTGGAAGACGGCACAATTCACTCCCTTCTACAGTCTCTCCTCAGATGTGGGGTTGGGGGCTGGAGGATACAACTGCCAGGGTCCTGCTCAGCGATGACCCCTCTAGATTCAAGTCCAAGCTCCTACACAGGTGGACAGGGGAGACAGAGGAGGAGGCTGGACTCTGGAGCTCTGTGCTCTGCCCTGTTCTGTCCTGTCCTGTGGCAGGGTGGCCCAGGGGTGGCCTCGGGAACCCAGCACTCAGCCCCTGCAAAGGCCTGGAGCTGGCAGAGGGACCTTGTACCGGGGGAGAGTGGGTTCCTCAAGCCAGTTTAGGGGAGGGGTGAGATGCCCCGAGGGCTTCCCAGGTGGCACTAGTGGTAAAGAACCCACCTGCCAATGCAGGAGACATAAGAAACGCGAGTTCGATCCCTAGGTCGGAAAGAGCCCTGGAGGAGGGCATGGCAACCCACTCCAGTATTCATGCTTGGAGAATCCTATGGACAGAGGACCCTGGTGAGCTATGGTCCATAGGGTCGCAAAGAGTCAGACACAACTGAAGTGACTTAGCACGCGCGCATACAAGGTGCCCTGAAGGTGAGAGAAGGAGGCAGCGAAAGGGGCCCTCCAGCAACCAGCCCTTCCATGAGGTCTCTGACTCCACCTGCTCCCTGGGGAGGAAAGGATTCAGGGTACTGCCCAACATGGGATTACGGAGGTGGGGACGTAAGGAGGAACCCAACCCCCTGAGAACCCTGCAGAGGTATTTGCTCGTGGAGGACACTGGGTTTCCTAGCATGTCTGGAACAGGGGCTCTAGCCATTTAAAAATATTGCTTCTAGGGCTCCTCACGGGCTGGGGAGCTTGGGGTCCCTGGGGTGCTGGACATCTGGGTCTGCATACAAGCAACCACACAGGTGGCAGAAACTTGTATGTGGGCTCCACTGAACTTGTTGGAAAGGCCTGGGGGGCAGGGCTGCTCAGGGACACCTCGATGGCCCTGAGGACTCAGCTTGGGGCTCTCACTGCTGGAGCTGCAGCTGTGCAGTCTTGGGGTGGTGGAGGGGCCCACGTCCAGCCAGCACAGGTGGGCCCACCCCTCACCCACAGCCCTGCGTCTACGGGTGATGCCCGAGCCTGGAGAGGGTGAGACACTGGCCAAGGTCAGGCAGTAGTGACCCCCGGGGCTCAAGGCTGGGCCTCAAAGCTGCGGAGAGCAGAACCATGAGGCTCGACACACGAAGGCACACAGGTGGGTGCCTGGAAGCTTCAGCGCAGTTGTAAACCATCCCCCACTCCTTTATTCCCCTGCTGTTACATGCTTAGTCGCAGATTGCTTTCTGTCATCCCAATGAGCTCTGCTCAGAGGATCCCTGCTGTGGGCCAAGCCGTCCTCCTTCTCTGGGAGGGATGGAGCCAGCCTTGCGACAAGCTGCCCCGGGGCGACTTCTAGAATCGCTGCACAACCGGAAGGACCTTTACCAAGCGTTTGAGCCCCTCAGCCAACACAAGGGAAACAGAAGCCGAATGGGCGGCTGTGCTGAGCTGGCTCAGCATCACGGCCAGTGGGTCCTCAGCTGGACTGCAGGCACAGGGCCTAGTGGACAGTGAAGTGGCCGCCTCTATGCTGTGTGCTGGGTTTCCCAACAGGACTCATCAAGGGGAGATGCTGAGGGTGGGATGGACATCCGGAGCTCAAGAGGACCCAGCAACCAAGACGCGTCCATCAGCCGACACAAGCAGCGTGACCCTAGGCAGGCACGTGACTCCCCTCAGTTTCCCTGTCTGTAAAAGGGGCTGCCTCTGTCCTCCGTCCTCCGTCCACTTCACTGGGTTGCAATGAGGATGCTCTCAGGATCTGTCTGGAAAGGTAGTCTGGGAACCAATGGGTGACACCCATGTCACCACTGTGCCCTGCAGGGCCACCCTGTAGCTCTGAGGTCCTTGGCTGTCTAAGTTTCATGGTCCCTAAGGGCTAGGGTGGGGGTGCGGGGGTGGGCTTCCCAATGCAGGAGATGTAAGAGCCATGGGTTCAATCCCTGGGTCAGGAAGATCCCCTGAAGGAAGGCATGGCAACCCACTCCAGTATTCTTGCCTGGAGAATTCCATGGACAGAGGAGCCTGGCGGGCTACAATCCATGGGGTTGCAGAGTTGGACATGACTGAAGCAACTTAGCACAAGGGCAGGAATGCTGTCCTTGGGATGCCCTTGGTTTGTGATCCCTCTGACCTCTGGTCTCCCTCCGTCCTCCCGGAAAGGTGCAAGGAGCCTGCAGCCCCAGGTAGCAGTGATGTCATCGCTGTGAGCCCAGCAGGAATCCATCAGGTTGAGGGGGTCTCCAGTGGCCTCATGGCCTGTTGTCCACAACCCTGCCAGGAGGGTGGGTAGTCCCCCCCAGGACACAACTGGGCATGAGGGCCCTGGCCAGCAGCTGAGACCCTCAGGCTTCCCAGCTTCCAGCTCGGGACCAGCCTGGAGGCCAGGAACCCCGTACCCTTTCCCAGAGGCCCACCTTCCTCTACAAGCCCAACCGCACTGGCCCCCTCAGCTGGGTACAGACGGGAAGGAAAGGAACTTGGCCCCAGGAGTACCTGGGCTTCATGGCACTTCCTGTTGGAGTCTCACCCCACTGGCCCCCCTAGCCCCAAAGGCCTCCCCTGTGCCAGCTGGGAGACAGGAAGGATCTGTCTTGTGTACAGCTGGGCCACTCAGGGAGCCGGAGGCAGGGCAAGAGGGGGTGCCTGAGGATCTAGTTTCGAACCAGGATGCCAGGCCAGAGGGAGGGGGTGAGGCATGGGACCAGGAGGTGCAGGGCAGATCGAGACAGGCAGCTAGACAGGCTCTGCCTTCATTCCACAAAACGTGATATGCACATGCCCAGCCCAGGGGGAAAGAGGCTTCCAGAGGAAACCAAGGAAGATCCATAAACACAGCACTTCTAAGGAGCTCTGAATATGAGGGCCCCCTCACTACCACCACCACCACCCCAACAGGCAGCTCCCAGCAGGGCTCTGTGGCGTGGACTGATGCCTGTAGCCTCTGTGTGTGCAGAGCCCTGCCCCCTCAGGAACTCGGCCACTCCCCATTCTATGGGGTCCCCTCTTCATTCCTGCCTCTTCTCTGTGGACCCCCCTGCACCCTCCGCTGTGGCTCCGTCTGTGTGGTGGGTGTGCCTTCCGTCTTCCCCTCCCCCGAGTCTGGGGTATCCAAGGCTCAGATAACAGAGACTTTCTGAGAGCCTCTCAAGGCTGAGAGGTGGACGGACATTCTCTGAGCATAAAGACAGGTGGTGGACTGGCAAGAGGTTCACCTCTGCAGTGGGAGACAATTTAGGCACACCCACAGGGCAGGGCCCCGGGAGCGGCTGCCCTCTCTAGGCCACCCCTGATGTAACAGAAACAGGTCTGGAGGAGAAAGGGCGGCCAGCCTCATCATTGCAGACCCCTGGGACCCCTCAGGGGGGCTCCTCCCTCCCCTTGCCCTCCTATCCAAGACAGAGCAGCACATCTCCTCCCCTCCCCTCACAGCCACACTGGGGCCTCCCCCCCTTCCCCTGTGCCCCATCCCCCACCACTCCCTTCCTTCTCTCTTCCCAAGGAGCTCCTGCCCCTGGCTGGAGGGGATGCCTTCGGATCACAGGTCATGTCCTCTTTCTCCAAGAAGATGAGCCAAAGCCTGGCCTGGGCTCCACGAATGGCTGGGGACACTGCAGAAACTCCTGCAGGGGTGAGCAGGGCACCACTCTGGACACCCAGGAGAAGTCGGGCCCCAGAGTCACGCTGGCGTGGAGGTCACTGGGCACGGCGTTCTGGCCCCCATAAGGCCAGTCCAGGGACCTCGGCAAAACTTTGAGGTGGGGGGGCAGACTGGGTGAAAGTGTAAAAGTGAAAGTGAAACTTGCTCATTCGTGTCCGACTCTTTGTGACCCCATGGACTATACAGTCCATGCTCCAGGCCAGAATCATGGAGTGAGCAGCCCTTCCCTTCTCCAGGGGATCTTCCCAACCCAGGGATCAAACCCAGGTATCCCACATTGCAGACGGATTCTTTACCAACTAAGCTATCAGGGAAGCCCCAGAGTGTATGGTTGGTAAGAAAGACAAGAGCCAGGGAGGTGGGACAGAGTCGGCCCAGCTGAGGCCACCAGGAGGGGACAAGAAGGTCTTCTTTAGGTCCCATTCCATTAACGCAAGGAGTTCATCCAACCCCACCTGCTCCGGGGGCCCCTGAGGAGGCCAAGGTGACAGTAGAGCAGCTTTATTGACCAGACTCAGCAGCAAGAACACAGTGAAGGTGGGGGCCTGGACAGTGCAAACTGGTGGAGGCTCTGGCTCCCAAGAGCCCAGTCTAGGGACCTTAGAGTCTCTGCCCCACGCCCTCCTGGAGCCCAGCCTCAGCCCTGCTCTGGGTCTCTCCTGGAGTGGGAGACAGAGGGGCGGTGCAGAGTCCCAAAAGGGCTGGGGAGGCGAGGACGAGGTGAGGGGTTCCCGAGTGGACCAGAGCCGGGTCCATGCCTGCCCCGGCAGCTGGCGGGAGGCGGTTCGTGCAGGGAGGGAGGGGGGCGCAGGTGGGCGGCCAGGCTCACCATACAGAGCACTTGTGGGCAGGGTTCATGGGCGAGTCCTTGGGGCAATGGAAGGCCCGGCCAAATTCCTCGAACTGGGACACGCTGCCCAGCACCCTAGAGAGAGACCCACAGAGTGTGGGTCCCAGGGGCCACCAGACCCCAGCTGTCCTTTCTCACCCCACCACGTCCCCCCTGCCACACCCCCCACCCCACCAACACAAGGAGGGGATGAGCCCCAGGCAGCCAGGGGGCGGACCTGTAGTGCTCCGGTGCGTGCTTGTCGGTCAGCACCTGCAGGTAGATGGACTGCGACCGCCGCTTGATGCACCAGTTCTGGGGCCAGATGGGGGATGGAGGGGAGCAGCGGGGGCGTGAGGCCAGGAGTCCACGGACCAGCCTGTACAATCACTCCTTCTGCACACTAGGTCCTCATCCCCCATCACAGCCCAGGGGAGGGGGGTGGGCATTGCCTCTGAGGAGTGGCCCAGAGGAGACGGGCTGGAAGCTGACCCCAACCCCACCGGCCCCCACCCGGCCCACCTGGGCAAAAGCGATGAAGAAGAGCTGGTTGTGCGTATACTTGAGCCGGTGCAGCGGGTGCTCAGGGCCGTGCTCACGCACCCACTTCTGATATGCCTGGGGGTGCAGAGCATGGAGCTGGGGTGCCCGTGCGGGGCCACCTGGCACCCTCCACCTAGCCAGCCGGTCACCCACCCCAGCTCCACACACCGCCCACCAGGCTGAGCCCTCGGGTCCCTAACTTCTTCCCTCTCCAGAAGGCTAAGCCCAGGCAGGGGCCACCTCCTCCAGGCAGCTCTCTTTGCTTTCCCAGAAGTTGAGGGACCTAGGAGGCCCTCTGCCCAGCACAGTACCTTCCCCTCCAAGACCAAAAGGACGGGGTCAGGGGGGAAGGGTGACGAGGTCTCTAGCCCAGTCCTCAGGGTCCCCTAGCCCTCCCCGCAGGGGTGGAGGGCATGGCAGGGGGGCTCACATAATAGGCAAGCTTGAGGCCGCCCATGTCTGCAATGTTCTCTCCAAGCGTGTGCTTCCCATTCACCTGGCGAGAAGCAAAGAGGCTGGAGGCTGCCCAGGCCTTCTGGACTCCTTCAGGTCTGGCCTCCCTGGGCCCTGCCCTCTCCCCACCTTCCCTTTCCCAGAAACTCTGGGTAGGGCTCCCCCACCTTGTGCCCACGTGCGTGTGCGTCTGTGTGAACTCACGCACGCATCCAAGTCAATGTGCACCCGGACCCTGGCAGGTGTGTAGGGACCAGGGTCCCAGGTTTGTGCAGGGCCAGGAGTGTGCCAAGGGGCATGCACACGCCTAGTCTGTGCTGGCCAGGCCCGCCTGAGGGACCCCAGGGACACGAGGCGGGGGCCCTACCCGCTGGTTGTAGACGGTGAAGTTGTCGTAGAGGTGGACGATGCACTCGGCCTTGCGCAGGAAACGGCCGTAGGAGGCCTCGGTCCACCAGTGCAGCAGGCTGCCTGAGCGGTCATAGTGGCCTCCTGGGGGCAGGTGGGGCAGGCTGAGGCTCCCTGTCCATGTACCCGCCAGCCAGCAGGCACGGGGCAGCTGCGGGGCCTCAATTAGTCCTCACCACCCTGCCTCCCTCACCCCCCACCATTGCCTGTCCCCCACCTCCTCAGGCCGCCTGCAGGCCTCACCCCAGTCATCGTAGCCGTGGGTCAGCTCGTGCCCGATGATGGTGCCGATGCCCCCGTAGTTGAGAGACCTGGGCCGGGGCAGTAGCGTCAGGCCCCAACCTCGCCTGCCCTCTGAGAGCCCCACTGGGCTGCTGCCCCGGCGGTCTCAGGAAGCCCCGGCCAGGCCACGAGGTAGCCCAGGAGGGCCAGTGTCTCCACTGTCCCAGGACTCTCGTGCCTCAGCTTCCTTGTGGGGTATGTGAAAGGGGCCAGTGATACCTGAAAGCTCTTTTAGGAAATAACATCTAACAGATTTCAGCGGTCAAGGCGGTGGGTGGAAACAGGGGTGGAGGGTAACTGAGGCACCCCATATGGGATCTAGCCTTTTTCCTAGATCTTTTTTCTTTAATCTTTTCCCTAGATTGCTTCACTTTTGAAATGCCCAGAGAAGCCTCAACCCAAGTAAAAAAGGGACTCCGGACATTTAAAAGAATGAAAAAAAAAACCAAAAACAACCTACACCTTTTTGTAAATAACCAATGAAATGGGATTATGGGGACCCAGGGTTGCAACTGACTCCTGTGCCCAGCCTGAGCCTCGGGCAGTCTGAGCAGTTCCCTGCCCACCCTGCAGACAAGGCCATGGCCGGGACTCTGGCTCACACCAGGCCCCATACTCACTGTGGAAAGTCAGGGTCGTACAGTGTTGGCTGCAGGATTCCAGCCGGGAACACTGCAGAGAGGGCGTGGTCAGCAGGAGACCCGCCCCACCTCCAGGCCCTGCCCACCCTCACCACAAACCCCACCCCAACCCCGTCCCGACACGCCCCCTTACCCATCTGGTTCTTGTTGGGCAGATAGTAGGCATTGAGTGCCTGTGGGGGGAGCAGCCACCTGTGGAGGGAGGCTGGGGTCAGCTGGGGGAACCCACACTCCGTCCTCTACCACCCCCTACCTCCTAGCTTCTCCTCCTTAAAGAATGGCCTGATGTCCCAGCCTAATGCTATGTCCTGGGCCTCTCCCAGGCGGACCCCACACCCTACGCAGGCCCGGTCCCCCCTCCCCATGCCAGCATGTCTGTGAGGCAGTGTGCCCTCCTCCAGGCATTGTTTAGAAACACTGTCTCCATGGCACACCATGGCACCCCTGACCCCTGCTCCAGGCCAGGTACCCACGTGGACTTGTCCACCTCCTGCCGGATCTTCTTGACTGAGAGCTGGATGCTGAAGCGGATGCTGTTCAAAATGTTCTTGAAGTAGGTCTTCTCGTGGACCTCAAACTGCACAGGGGATGGGCAGCACTCAGCAGCAGGCCAGGAGGCAGGGCCAGACCAGCACCAGGCAGGTCCCATGCCCTCCCAGTGTCCATCAGCTGAGGGCTTTAGCTCCTTCCCTGCGGTGGTTGGTCTCCATGGGGGTCTTGGCCATAGGCCTGGAGAAGCGTGGCTGGTTAGGGCAGGGGCAGCGGGCAGGCCCACCTCATACTCCTTGTCCACGGCCTCGGGTTTCAGCAGGAAGTCTGGGTAGCCCACCATCACCATCATGTACTGAAGCTGCAAGCGAGAGGGTCAGGAGTGGGCCGGGGCCTCAGGAGATAGCCCCCTAACCCCCCAAGGGAGAAAGCTCCAGGGCCAGTGAAGGAGTGGGGCTCAAGGAAGCGGGAGAGGAGGCTGGGTGATGCCAACTCCACAGAGGCATCTTTGTCTCTTTTGTTATCCCAGCACTTGGCATAGAGTAGGTACTCAATGCGTGTTTATGGAACCAACATATGGGACTGGGATCCCATCTCACCTTGGCCCGTGCGGCCGCCTTGGTTTCAGCATCCATCCAGTCTAGCTCCTCCAGGCGCTGACCCAAGATATACTTGATGTCTTCTACCAGCTGCTGTACCTGCAGGGTCAGGGGTCAAGGATCAAGGAATCAATCCAGGAGGCCATAGCTCTGGGTCCCCAGCACCTGGAGCAAGGGGTACCCCCCTAATCATTCAGCACCACTTCCAAAGCCCAGAACTTGGTGCTCAGCACCAAGGGGAGACCTTGGAGGTAACAGATTCAGGCCCTGGACCCTGAAAGGAAACTCAGTCTGGAAGGGGCTAACTGCCCCAGCAAAGATCACGTACATTCCTAGGGCCATCCCACTGAGCATGGCAGAGCAGGCCGGGCAGGAGCTTGGTGGGGAGAGCGTCCTGCGGCTGACAAATCAGGTAGGCTTCCTGGGGGAGGAGGCCCAGTGAGGAGCACCCTGGAGGCTCAGAGAGGGCTCAGCCCTCCCTGAGCCTGGTGCCCCTCGCTGCAGGGGGGATGTGTGGGGCTCCCCGTGCTCCTCATGCTTGGACCACAGTCATGCAAAAACTTCATCCCTGGCTCAGCATCCACTCCCCCACTCCCCAACTCCCCAAGGCCAGGCAGCCTGACCTTGGCCTTGCTGGCAGCCGAGAAGTGCTCATGTACAAACAGGGCACCGAGTGCCATGCCAAAGTGACGGTTGGCCTGGCCCAGGCAGACACGGGCCAGCTCCTGTGGCTTGTCGCTGCCCTCCATCTCCCGGGCCAGCTCGTGCAGTGCCTCTCGGAATGGCGGGGACAGGTGCTCGCTCAGGACCACCACCACACGCCACACCAGGTAGTTGTGCAGGATCCTGAGGGCCAGATGAAGCAACGGGGTGTCCTGACAGGCGCCCCCCCCACCCCCCAGCCCGGGGCAGGACCAAGCACCTGCACAGGACTGAGGGTCATCCCAGGTCCTCCCAGCCCCAGTCAGGGAGAAAGGCTGGACCCACACACAGCAGATACACCTCGGGCCAGGGAGAAAGCGCTGGGTGCTCCCGGAGCACAGGCCAGCACCGTTTTCCACTTGCCGTGTGGTGGGAGTGTGGGCACTTGGGGTGACTGCCTATCTCAGAGCTGGCCTCGAGGGGCCTCGGCTCCTTCCTGAGATGGGGCAGAGCCCAGGGAGGTTTTCCTCCCTGTGGCCCTGGGGGAGCAGAGTAACTGCCACAGCAGTTTTAACTTCAGGCTCACTCGAGTCTTGCCATCCCCACATGAGAAAACTGCAGCCTGGGAAACTCCCGGCCCTGCCCAGGGTCCCACACAGTAGCGGGGACAGCCAGGCCTGAACCCAGGGATCGGGACTCCTTTTCCAGTGCTCCTCACCTGCCTCCCCAATGCGGATACTGGACAGAAATGGAGGCAGGGATTCCAAGCTCTCCAAGCAGATAGCTCTGGGATGCAGGGGAGGGACCTGGGGGAGGGGGGCAGGTGGGTGACTGGCAGCCCTACCTGCGGGGGGTGGAGCGGATGAGCTGGGACACCTGCTGCATGTAGTCTGTGGCCAGGAGCACCACCTCCTCGTCCTCCGAGAAGTCCTCCTGGAAGATCTGGTCCAGCAGCCACTTCCACCGCAGCTGGGGGGGCCACGGATGGGGACGGTGGGACCAGGTGTGTCAGGGACCACAGAAGACAGAGAGGGGGCCAGGGAGAGGCGACCAGAGGTCACAGGAGTCCATGGCCACGGAAGGCCTCGGGGAGGGGACAGCCCAGGGGTCCCAAGATCAGCACCTCCCCACCACGCCGCAGGGCTGGGTGGCACTCACGTGGGGGGTGATCTTCTGCAGTTGCCCTAGGGTCACCTTGTTGTACACAGAGCTAACGTCTCGCCGGAGGTCATCATACTCGGACACTGTGATCTGGGGATGAAGGGCAGGGTTGACCCAGCCCCGCCCGAGACTTCCCGCCCCCATCAGGAAGCCGGTGCCTGCTCACATTGGCCAGCCGCTGCTCCAGCTGCAGGATCTCCCGGGCCTTCTGCTCCACTGCCTCAGCACCCAGGAGGCTGAGCAGGCGCTCCATGAACACCCGGTACGCTGCTAGGATCTGCACCAGGAAGGGGCAGGGCAAGGATGCAGGCGGTGCTAGGTCCTGATCCATGCCGCCCGGAGCCCCAGGGCTTCCCCAGAACTCCATCCCATGCTCCCACACCTTTTCACTCTCCTCGTCCTGAGCTAAGTACAAGGTCCTTTCTGGCAGGGTGAGCCCGTCCTGGTCAATCTGGGGAGAGATGGGGGTCAGACATCAACACTCCGGGTTCCTGCAAACAGACTGAATCCCCTTCCAAAAGGCAAACGGAGGACTTGCCAGGCATCCACTGTCACAAGCCCCCGGAGCATAAAGACGACAGCCCCCGCCTCAATCCAGAGCAGCTGATCTAAGCCTCCAGGACTGACTGGCCTAGACTGGGGACTGAATGGGTATGGCTCCCCGGCCCCCACCCTCCCTACCCCCCGACCCAGGTCCCCGCCACCCGTCCCTGTCTTTCCTCTTGAAATCCTTTCCTTTCCCCACTTTTGAGGGGCACTCTAGCTCGCACTGACAGCTGACCCCTGCCCGCCCCCCCACCTCCCATACCCCCCCCACCCCCCATACCCCCCCATCCCCACCCCCCGCCACCAGGCATTCCAGCCAGCCTCAGCCCGACAGGCCTGTCACCACAGCCCATCAGCACACCCCTCCCAGAGCTCTCACCGCCTGCCAGAGGGCTGGGAAATTGCGGCTCCCGCGGCTCCGCTAAACACCGCAATTACTCGAGGGAAATTACTTGCGCCCTCCTCCCGCGCTCCGCCGGTGTGCGCTCCCCTCCATTCCCCTAACCTCCCTCTTCCGCACCGGTGTCCCGGGCGCACAGGGCGCGCGGGGCAGGCGTGCCAGGCCGAGGCACTCCTAGTTCCTAGCCGCCTGTGGGGGTGCCCTTGGCGGGGGGTTGGGGGGGGTGGTGGCTCACTCACGCGGATGACGTAGCGCGAGGAGTTCCTGTCATCCAGGCTGACAGTGAGCGAGAAGAGCGCGGCGGCGCTGTACACGCCCTGCGCCTTGTACAGCAGCCGGTTGAGGTCCCAGCGAGCCGCCGCCCCCGGGCGCTCCGCCGCGCCGCCCAGGTCCCAGCCCCCGCAGTCCTCGATGACCTCGAGCATGGGCCGCGGGCCGAGCCGTTCGATTTCCCGCATGTCCAGGCAAGAGCGGAAGAAAGCGCGCACCTTGCGCTGGGCCGCGCCCCCTGGCCCGCCCCCGGGCCTCGCCAGCAAGCGCCGCAGGCGCTCCTCGTTCTGCTCGCCGATGGCCGCGATGGTGCCGTAGGTGAGCTTGTCGTCCGGGATGGCGTGGCGCCGCAGCCAGCCGCCGCACGCGAAGGAGTAGAAGTCCTGGCATGGGTCTATGCTGGCGTCCAGGTTGGCGGCCAAGAAACGCGCGGCGCGCGCGAAGGCCTTCCGCTCCGGGCAGCCCTCGGAGCAGGCGGCGCCCCCCGCCGCCCCCGGACCCAGGTACTTGAGAGCCAGCATGGCGGCCAGGATGGCACAAAGGCCCGCGGCGAACACCAGCCCCGACAGCAGGCACACCTCGCGCCGGTTCCAGCGCGGCAGCCCGGCTCGGGCCCCGGTGGCGCTGCGCCCCGCACCCAGCGGGAAGCCAGGGGGCAGCGACGTTCCCCGTGAGCCTCCCCCACCGCACCGGCTCACGTACTTCACCTCCTGGAACTCGTCGTAATGTGCTGTCATCGAATACGGGGCCTCCATGGCTCCGCTGCCGCCGCCGCGGAGCCCTGGGCGGTCTCTGCTACAGCAGGCTGCACCGGGCCGCCAGGCTCCCAGCCGGCCTCTGCATGGCCCCTGGGCCGCAGCTGCAGGAAAGGCAGACAGGTTCAGAAAGGCACTGGGGCCCGACGGGACCCACGAGCCCAAAGAGAAAGAGCACAGGCCTAGGTCCAAAGGCTGGAGGCCACCCAGAGTCCCCAACAGCGAGTGGGTCTGGGGCCTGGCCTCCCTGCGCCACTCGGGGTTGGAGGGAGGGAGAAGGCTCCGAGCGGCCACCAACCACTGTAGGCACTGTCCGTCCATTACCGTCCCCTGTCCCCGCACACACGTGCCCGCCGCAGGCTGGGGAAGACCCCTGTAATAAAGCGCCGGGCACCGGGCTTGGCACATAGTAGGCCGTCAATGAAAGGCTGTTTCTCTTCTCTTCATTGCTTGCCCCGGACCTGCTACAGCCAAGGCCAGATGGGGGGAGGGGGGAAGCGGAGGCCGGGAAAAGGAGGTGTGGTCAGTGCGGCGTCTATGCGGGCCCTGAAGCCGCCTTCAGCTTTCCGCACTGGAACCAGACGCTCAAGAAGGCGCCTTGAGAACCAAACTTTGTCCTCGCAGATGTCCGCAGAGCCATCCCCGGCCCTGTCCTCTCTATTCAATGGCCAGAACCCTCACCAGTCCCTTTGCCAAGCCCCCGCGCCGGCGCGCCGGCCCGCCCTGGATCATGGAGAAAGCCCCGACGGCCCTGAAGGACCCGGAACCGGTTCCGTCCCGCGTCCTCGCCCCCCGGCCCCTCCCGGCTTCAACAGGTTCTCCCCGGAACCCAAACTTGGACGAAGTTTCATCCCCGGCGCAGAGCGAGCTGGTCCGGTGCGCCCCGAGCCCTTGGTGCGCAGCCTCCCGAGCCCTTGGTGCGCAGCCTCCCGCGTCGCGCCGGGCAGTCCGCGGAGCCCGAACCCCGAGCCCGCGAGTCGCCGCCGCCGCCGGAGCCGGAGCCGCGAGGACGCAGACAAAGCCTGGAGGCTCGGCGCGGTAGCGGAGGTGGCTGACGTTGGCCGCGGCGGCGGCGGGCTCGAGTGCCACTTACCCGGCAGGTGCGCGCTCGGGCGGCGCGGAAACAGCGCAGATGGAGCCCGAGCCGGAGCCGGAGCCCGGGCGGAGCGGGGCGGGCGGCCGCTCTCTCCGTGCGCCCGCCGCCTCCTCTGCTGCCGCGCCGCGCTGCGCCGCCCGCCGGCCCCGAGGGAGGGGGCGCGCCGGCGGCTCCACCCTCCTCCGCGCGCCCCCCGCACCCCCTCCTTCTTCCTGCCTGCATCCCGGCTACCTGTCAGCTCGGTGGCAGCTCGGGGGCGGGGAAGGCGGCTGCGGGAACAATCTCCCAAGGGTCTGGCACCGACTCTGGGCTCGGGAATTCTAGTCCCGAGAGGAATGAGGGTCCCGGGTCCCCTCCGATTCGACGCCCCCCCACGCAGGGATGCCTGCCAGCCCGTCTGAAAGAGGCTCAAGCTAAAGCTGATGAGACGATGAGCCAGCCCAGCCCAGCCCACAGGACTGGAGCACCGTCCAGGGAGGACTCACGGATAGGCTGTGGGGAGCGCTGAAATAGTGCCAGTACCGCCTGGACCAGAGCGCTTTCAATCAGGGGTTTCCCAGTCCTCTCCTTCAGCTCCTGTCCATGCCCAGGCCCACCTCCCAGCTCTCTCCACCGCCCCCCCACCACCACCTCCCCACCCCCGCCGAGGGCGCCTGGGTGTTGGTTGGCAGTGATGGAGGAAGGGTTCTGGAGACTGCTACAAGAAGGGGCCACAGGGCCAGACTCAGCACTTCCCCCAAACCTTGGCTGGCCGTGGTACCCGCTGGAAGCCCCTGGCCCATGGGGGAGAAAACGACTGGAAAGTTATGAAAGAACCCACCCTGCAGGAGCCAGCTCCGGGAGCCTGCGGGCTCTGCCTCAAACAGGCCCTTGGACCTCAGGACCCTGGCATTTGGATAGGTGGGAGACAGATCAGCATGGGGGACTATGAATTTATCCACCCACTTCTGGTTCCATTTGCGTTTGTTGTTTGTAGGGTTTTGGCTGTGCTGCATGGCATATGGGATCTTAGTTCCTGGAGACTGTACCTGTCTCCTGCACAGTGGGAGCATGGAATCTTAACCACTGGACCAGGAGGGAAGTCCCTCAACTTGCTTTTTCAATGTGGGACCTCCCTGCCACGACTCCCAGCCCCTGGACACGGCCTGCTGCTGCCAGACCTCACTCCACACTGTGCCGGCAGGGCCTGGTCCCTGCAGGACACACAGAACTCAGGGCTTGCTTCTTGCGTGAATGATACCATTTCCGGAGTCTCTGCTTTCTCTGCCCTGAGCTGTCCACCCACTCTGCTTCCACGGTCCCTAGCAGGGCACCCCACAAAGCACCAGTGCTGCCAGGCCTGAGGGTTCCAGCTTGCAGGACTCACCTAAATGGAGTTAGAGACTGCCGGAGACTGCCATGGGGTCCCATGTAAGATAAACCACGGTAAGGCAGGGACTAAAGGACCCACTGTCCAGTCCCCTCCCTGGGGCTGCTCATCAGTCAGGCCCTAAGGGGCCACCTCTGCCCACACCCTGCCTGTCCCTTGTCTGTCTCTGTGTCCACCTCTGCGCTACCCCTCTGGATACTCTCTGCCTCCATCTCTGGCCATTTCACAGTCCTCCTTTGACCCGTGAGTTAGTTCTTCTTGGGTTCAATTAATTCCACCTAGGGAAGGTGGAGTTACGTAAAATGTGGTGATTTCTTACAGGGGGAGGGGAGGGCGGGACCATGGTAAAGTGTCTCTTTGTGCTTTTAATCTGCATTTTTCCCTCAACATTTTGTCTCCAGGAGGATAATTTTCCAGCCTTTTCAGGCCCTGATTGGTATCATTTCTCCAGCAATGACAGCTTTTATTTTCCCTGAAATGAATGCCGTGAAATTTCCAAGAAATATAAAAATGGATATTGTCTCAGGGAGCTGACTCTCTTCCGACAGAAAGGCACAAAGGCAAACATGCTTCCCCAGGGACTCTGCTGCTCCAGCCACTGGGGGGTGGGCGACCCAGGCCCTCGGCTCCTCCTCCATCCCCCCTCCCTCCCAGGTCAGCCATAGGACCTCCCTCACAGCCAGCCCTCATGCACACGCTCAGCTGCCATTGATTCGTTCATCTGCCTCCCAAATGCCCTGGCCCAGCCGCCCTGTCTTCCTGGCTCCATCTCCTCTCTCTGTACAGCACCTCACCCCCACCCCCAGCCCAGAGGCTCCCCCAGGCCTGAGCGCAGCCACCAGGGCCCATGGGGACTGAGTGGGGGCTGGGCCCAGGACCCTTCAGTCCTAGACCCCCTGCACTGCCCACCAATAAAGAGTGACCAGCCCTGCCTCCCAGGCACTTCTGTCCTCCTCAGGAAGCAAAGCTGAGTGGAGGTGAGTGGAGGGCGGTAGGTATCTGGCCTCCAGCTCCCTCACTTTCCTTTTGAGGCTCCCAGTGTCCAGTGTCCCTTCTTGTTGTCAAAATGACTCCCTGACTGAGAAGCAGGAGGATGACAGGACAGAGCCAAGCCCAGAGGAGGCAGCTGGATGCCCAGTTTGGGGGGTGGGTGGGCAGCAAGGGAGCTGGTTAGAGACGGAAAGGGGGGCAGCGCTAGGGGCAGAGGTAGGGGGACCCTCTGCCTCTCTCCTTCCCAGATGGCAGCCACGCACCCCCCCACGCTGGGCAGGATATCCCCAGGTCTGGATGCTAGGGGAGGGGTGCAACCCCTTGTGTGCCCACACTGAGGACTCAGGTCTGTTCAGCTTCCACCAAGTCAGGTGCTAAGTGCTTGACTTCACAGGAGGGCTGCCGACCTGAAGCCAGCCTGGCCCCACCTGGAGCCTATGGTGATCAGACCCATTTCTATACCCATCTGGCTTGTATGTATGGGGACAGCCTGTGCCTCTGTTTTTGCCTGCTGCTCAAACCTGAACCCCGCAGCCCTGCCTCTGCTTTGGGAGATGCCCCCTGACTCCACCCCACCCCACCAGTCCACTTGCCCCACCAAGAGTGCTGCAGGATCTGTCTCACCATGGAAAACGTCTCCCCCAACCAGCTTCCTGTCCTCCCAGCCTCCCAGGGCTCATCCCATCTATTATTCACAGCACAGAATGGATTTTTAATTTGAGAAATGAAATGACTCTCCCAAGTGGCCCGGGTGGCAGGGAGGGGGCGGGGAAAGGATGGAGCTGCTGGGCGGCCATCACTGTATTGGCTCAGACTCCTGTTGGAAAGCTGGATGCCCGCAGCAGCCCTTGGGGGACCCCAAGGGGCCCTGTACCCCACCACCCAGCCTGTGCCTTCATTCTTCCTTCTCTGTTGCTAGCACCTGTCAGTCCTGCCTGAGCTCCCAGTGAGGTCCCCTCCTGATCAGGCAAAGCGCTAGGGAACTTGTTCTCCATTTGCTTTCAGATTCCTGGGCCTGAAAGGGTGGCCCTGGGGCTACCTGCTCTGGTCCCTCTCCTCCCCAGCTTCCTGGCCCTCACTGAGCTGGGCTCCAGAGTCTCCCCAGTGCTGACCTCCAGCTGAGCTCCTCCGCTAGGTTCCAACACGCTGCTGTGCCCACCCTAACCTGGATAGTTGTCCCAGTTTCCCCACTGGCCTCCAGCTCCCAGTGCCTCTCCTCACCCCCAGGAGAGAACTCACACCTAAGTGGCCCCAGGGCAGTGACCTCTCCCCATCCTTCTCTCCTCTTCTCCTCTGTCTCCCTACCCGCTGCCTCTCTTCCCCAAGTAAGGAAGGGGAAGTAGGTCACTCTGGTCTGTCATTTCCCAGATCTCTGTTGGGAGACTCTCGCTCACCTCAGAGCCTTAGCACTTGCTGTTCCGGCTGCTGGAACAGCCCTCTCCCAGCACCTCTTCTATTGGCCAGTTGCCACTCATCCTTCTTGGGATGCCAGCTTCTCTTCTCTGGTCCTGGGCCACCTCCGTGGCTGGGGGCTTGCCCTCCCTGGACACCCACCACACCACCTGCATCTTAGCCAGTTGTGCAGTCCAGAGTCCAGAACAGATGACATGTTTGATAGTCATGGAAAGTTCTCACATGGCTGTGGTCAGCACATGGAGCAGCCTATGTGAAGCATCTCCCAGGGCCAGCTTCACACTGGGGGCAGCGCCCTCACCTACAAACCTGCCCAGACTTTCAGCCCTCACACACATCTCTCCTTGACTCTGGGGCCCATCAGATGACAGAGGGGGCATTCCTCCCCTCTCCTGTCCTCCCTGTGGTAGGCTTTCATCCCCATTGGGCATATTCTTCTCTGGTGTCACCTGCCAACCTCTAGAACAGCTTTTTATCTCTTATAAGAAAAACATACAAAAAAATTTTTTTTTCATCTGTGCCATGCGGCATGTGGAATCTTATTCCCTGACCGGGGATTGAACTTGTGCCCCTCTGCAGTGAAAGCATCCAGTTTTAACTACTGGATCACCAGGAATGTCTCCAATACATTCTTGCTTTCAAAGACTTAAACTGTGAAGCATATTGGGATCTTCCCTGGTAGCTCAGCTGGTAAATAATCCACCTGCAATGCAGGGAACCCCAGGTCAATTCCTGGATCGAGAAGATCTGCTAGAGAAGGGATAGGTTACCCACTACAATGTACTTGGGCTTCCCTGGTGGCTCAGATGGTAAAGAATTCACTTATGATGCAGGAGACCTGGGTTCGATCCCTGGCTTGGGAAGATCCCCTGGAGAGGGGAATGGCAACCCCCTCCAGTATTCTTGCCTGGAGAATCCCCTGGACAGAAGAGCCTGGCGGGCTAAAGTCCACGGGGTTGCAAAGAGTACAACATAACTTAGCTACTAAATAAAAACAACTTGGGACTCATTAAGAGAAAAATCTCCTGTAGTCCTCACCCACCGTCTAACAACATTGCCACCCTCTGCCCGAGTGCCTCGTCCCCAGCCCTCCTGTCCTCCTTTAGGTCCATTTCAAGCTTCCCACACCCCGTTAGTCCCCAGGGTCAAGCAGGTCTCCATCCGAGTGAGGTTGCCTGAGTGCCTCTCCTTGCAAGACAGAGGTGACCCTCGTGGCCACCATGGAGCCCAGTGCAAGGCCTGAGCTGAGTGGACCAGGCAGCTGCTCAGATCTGGACCAGCCCCTTCACAGCTGTGGTGGAGCCCCCACAGTAACATGTGTGGGGCAGCTCCTGTGCACATGCTCTGTCCAAGCTCTGACAGTCAGGCCCCTTGTTTGATGGACAGGCCACAACAGGTGGCTCAGCTCCTGCTGCCAGATACAAGGCCCCAGAGGCAGGGGGTAAGGAACAGGGAGGTGGACCCTGGAGCCTGGGACACATATTTCTGGCAGGATCACCACAACCCGTTGCCTGTGCTGGCCAGGAAGGGGGCTCGGGCTGGGCTAAGCCCAGAGAAGCCAGCATGCCCTTAAGGGCCTGTTCCTTGTCTCATGGGGTCACTGGGCTCAGGTCCCCTCCCCCAGCACCCTCTCATCTTTTCAAGTGACTGGAGCTGAAGGGGATCGTTAGCTAATTAAAGCCAAGGCCACTAACTGTCCCTTGTAGGAGAGAAAGCAGGGCTGCAGAGGGGAGGGAACAGCAGGACTCAGAGGGACTCCAGGGGGCTGGGCCCAAGGCCTGGCCCTGGGTAGGGCCCCCCTCTAAGCTGTGTCTTTTGGAGGGAGTTGTCCTTGATGAGGAGCTTTGGGACAGAGAGTAAGACTCCAGAATCAGAGCTCCTATCCAACACCTATGCTCACCATGAATATCCATGCCCATCTCTACCTAAGGCCTTCCCAGCCCAGGCTGTGGGGTGATGCATGGCCAGGGGCTCCCTGAGACATCCTCCGGATGCAGTGATAGGTCATATTTGAGGATGGGCAGCAGGATGCCAGGAGCCCCAGCCCTAGGCATGCCCACAAGCAGGAACCCTGGCTGCCAAGGGTCTGCCTCCCCTCCACCCCTTACAGCCCAAGGCAGGGGCTCTGTCCCCACAGAGGTACCAGCAGTGGGCACACACCCACAGATCCCAAGTAGCAGCCACACCTGGGGCCTCCCTCAGCCTGGCACCAAGCTCCCTCCTAGTGGGATGTCCCAGGGCCTTCTGCCCGAACTGCCAATGTGGGTTCTTGGTTTTCTATTACCAGATAACAAATCACCACAAACGTAGCAACGTAAAACAGCACAAGTTTATTGTCCCCGTTTCTGCAGGTCAGAAGTCCAGGCGCAGCATGGCTGGATTCTCTGCTCAGGGCCTCAGAAGGCCGAGGTCCAGGTCTGCTACGGCCCGGGTCTCCTCTGGGGCCCGGGCTCCTCTCCCAGCTCAGGGGTTGTGGCTGAACTCTGTTCCTTCAGCTGGAGAATCAAAGTGCCCCTCCTTTGCTGATCATCAACCAGGGGCTGCTCTCAGCGGTATCCCATGCCTTGTGGCCCCTCCAACTCCAAAGTCATCAGTGGAAAACTCTCCCCAACACTGAATTCTTCTCCTGCATTGCATCTGTCTTCCTCTCAGACACCAGCCCGAGAAACTGCTGTAATTAGGTCTGATGATCTCCGTATCTTAAGGTCAACTGATTTGGAATCTTAATTACATCTGCAACATCCCTTCATAATAGTACCTGGATTTATGTTTGGTTGAAAAGCAGAGAGAAGTGTGTGTGTACACCAGGGTTCAGGGATCTTGAGGGGCCTCTTAGAATTGTGCCTATCATAGGAGATACGAGCAAAAGAGCCAAGTTCGTGTAAGAATACGAGAGGCTGACTCCCAGGCCAGGTCCTGGGCTTAAGCGCCAAGTTATCTCCTTTAATCTTCAGAATTCTCGGAGTGCGTGCTATGTGTATCACCGAAGAAATGGCAACCCACTCCAGTAATCTTGCCTGGGAAATCCCATGGACAGAGGAGCCTGCTGGGCTACAGTCCATGGGGTCACAAAGAGTCGGACATGATTCAGTGACTGTGCACACACATTCTGTAGAGGCAGCAGCTGAGGCCCTGAGAGATGAAGTGACTGTCACAAAGTCACGTGGCTGGTGAGTGACCAGGTTGGAATACTAGGTTAACACAAAGCCCTTACTGTGTGTTCTGGAGGAAGTTGTACAATCTCTCTGGGCCTCTGTGAAAGAAGAGAAATGTGGTCCATTTTCCATGGAGAAGTAGGCCAGACCTCAGGGCCCACATAGCCAGGGGCAGGTGGGCTCGGGCCTGCTCTATCCTCATCCCAGTGGGCGTGAAAGTGTGAGTCATTCAGTGGTGTCTGACTCTTTGCAACCCCATGGACTGTAGCCCGCCAGGCTCCTCTGCCCATGTGATTCTCTAGGCAAGAATACTGGAGTGGGTTGCCAGTCCCTTCTCCAGGGGATCTTCTCAGGCTAGGGATCAAACCTGGGTCTCCCACATTGCGGGCAGATTCTTTACCATCTGAGTCAGGGGTCTCTGAATAGCACCTGTGGCTCCCAGTGAGGTGGGGTGGGACTGGGGTCCCTGATGTCAGCAGTTCAACTGCAGCCATTCTGGCTTCTGCCATCCAGTGACGTGTGTTCCTCGGCACTGAGACTGGGGGGCTGATGGTTACCGAGGACCCGACACAGCCTCAGGAACCCCAGGGTTAAAGGCCACTGTCCACAAGCAGCAGGGCCCCTCAGAGAACAGAATAGGGGCTTTCAGACCTTTGCGCAGGAATGAGCACCGTGTTTCGGTGGGGTGTGAGGTGGGACTGGTCCTTTCCCACCTCTAGGCTCTGGCTTTCCCATCTCAGCTGGGCACGCTGCAGCTCTGGAGGAGAAGGGGACCACAGAGGCGACAGTGGCTGCCTGCTTCCCCTCCCCATGAGAAAGACTGTCAGTCAGCCCCATCTCAGGCCCCCACACCATCAGCCTCCTCCCACCTCCCGCCCCCCGCCCCCACCCCCATGCTTGAGCGGCCTCTCTCGTAATGGGACTTAATCATAACATGCATTAGCTAGGGCCTGCTGCCTGCAATTACCGCTTCAATCAGCCACCCACCACCGGCCGCCCCCAGACTCAGGCCACCTGTGGGAACACCCCGCCCGGCCCTCCCTGGCCCCCTCCCTAAATGCAGCAAAGGTGCCCCAGGCTCTGCCGATGGACGATGGACGGAGAAGTGACCCCTGGCAGCGGGGGCCAGGGGGGCAGGGGCGGCCGGCGGACAGAGGACAGAGAGCTACGGCTTAGGGTCACAGGCAATTATTTTAAAAGCCTGTTGGAAGCAGTGCTACTTTCCCAGCGCGGCAGGCTCATCCTGAGGGTTGCACTGCCCCAGGTTGCTGACACGCTTGCATGCACACACGGGTGTCCACACGTGCTAGACACACATGCACACGGGTGTGGACCAGGGCACATGCAGTGGGTGCATGTCCCTGGGGGGACCCACAAGGACCCCAGAGAGGTGGGTAGGTGCTGGCTGCCTCCAAGGTTTGGAGACATCCCTGTCCAGCCCTCAGCACAGACCACCTCCTGCCCTTTGCCACGCACACCCCAGCCCTGGGGTTCAGGGGTCTGGGCTGAAACGGAGGGCATCCTGTTTCATCCAGCCCCAGAGCTTGGGTGGGGGCTGGAGAAAAAGGGGGGAAAGAGGACCTGGCAGGGGGAGGGAGTGGGGGAGGGGACTGCTGTTGTGCTGTGATTCTCTCTAATTGCTGTTTTGCTGAGAGGTAATTAAAATCCCTTTTTATTTCACACGTCAGAGCCCTCACCAGCCTGTGGAGAGGGCACAGGGGGAGGCTGGGAGGTGGGGGCAAACAAGGGCTGGCCGCCTGGCACAGGAAGGCAACGGGAGGTAGGGCGGCCAGGAAGGGAAAGGGGAGGTAGGGCGTCTGAGCCCAGATTGCCAACCCAGCCCGCCTGCCAGGAGGCCCAGCGGCTGGAGACGCCCCCACCCCCACCGCCCGGCCCCAGGCCCAGCCCACGAGTACCCAGGGTCCGGCCCTGGCCAGGATCTGTGCAGCCCAGCAGAGCCAACAAAAGCCACATCTCCTGAGTGCCTCCTAGATGCCAGGCATTTTGCTGAGCTCCTAACTCATAGGATTATTACAAAAATAACTCTTATCAAGTAGATACCATATTAGCCCGTGTGTCAGGACAGTGACAAAGCTGAGACTCAGAGATTAAGAATCTGCAAAGACCCCCTGGCTCATCAGTGGTGGAAAAGAATTGGAAGTGGTCTGATACCAAACTCAGAAGCACTATGTCAACCTGACCCTCCAAGCCATGTAACTGTCCACTCCTACAGAGCCTGCCAGAGTTCCACTGCCCTACCCCGACCCTCCTCAGAGCTCAGAGGGAAGAACCGTAACCTTGGGCCTTAGCCCTGTCCAAGGCCCATGCACAGTGCCATGCCTGCCACTCTGGACACCATGGTCACCTGCTGACAAGTCCCTTGGAGCAGGAGAACCAGGGCTTGCCTGCCCATTGGGACTGGCAGACATTCCGCAGAGGCCTAGGCCAAGAGGCTATGGTCAGATGAGAGCCCAAACTGATGCCCAGTCAGTGTCAGGCTGGAAAGAAGCAAAGCCCCTCCCTTCTCCTAGGCTGGCTGGGGGAGGTGGGGTAATAACATCTGGGCCACACTGAGTGGGGCAGGTGGAAGGTCACTGATCAGCACCTGTTTCATACTCTCTTTCTCTCCGTCTGTTCTCTCCTTCTTGTGAGCCAGAAATTGCATCACCCTATCCTTTTCATCATCCCCCTCTCTGCCACCATCAGCACCTCTATCACCATCCATTATCAGCAGCAGCAGCATCACCATTACCTTCTCTATCATCGTCACCATTTCCTCCAAATTCACCATCATCTTCATTTCCACTCAAATCATCATCGCTGAGATCATCACCATCACAGCTGTGAGCATCATCACCATCTTCTCTATTGCCACCATAATTTTTGCCAAATTCACCATTAGTATCTCCACTCATCTCACACACTAGTAAAGTAATGCTCAAAATTCTCCAAGCCAGGCTTTAGCAATATGTGAACCGTGATGTTCAAGCTGGTTTTAGAAAAGGCAGAGGAACCAGAGATCAAATTGCCAACATCCGCTGGATCATAGAAAAAGCAAGAGAGTTCCAGAAAAGCATCTATTTCTGCTTTATTGACTATGCCAAAGCCTTTGACTGTGTGGATCACAATAAACTGTGGAAAATTCTTCAAGAGATGGGAATACCAGACCACCTGACCTGCCTCTTGAGAAATTTGTATGCAGGTCTGGAAGCAACAGTTAGAACTGGACATGGAACAATAGACTGGTTCCAAATAGGAAAAGGAGTTCGTCAAGGCTGTATATTGTCACCCTGTTTATTTAACTTATATGCAGAGTACATCATGAGAAATGCTGGACTGGAAGAAACACAAGCTGGAATCAAGATTGCTGGGAGAAATATCAATAACTTCAGATATGCAGATGACACCACCCTTATGGCAGAAAGTGAAGAGGAACTAAAAAGCCTCTTGATGAAAGTCAAAATGGAGAGTGGAAAAGTTGGCTTAAAGCTCAACATTCAGAAAACGAAGATCATGGCATCTGGTCCCACCACTTCTTGGGAAATAGATGGGGAAAGAGTGGAAACAGTGTCAGACTTTATTTTTCTGGGCTCCAAAATCACTGCAGATGGTGACTGCAGCCATGAAATTAAAAGACGCTTACTCCTTGGAAGGAAAGTTATGACCAACCTAGATAGCATATTCAAAAGCAGAGACATTACTTTGCCAACAAAGGTTCATCTAGTCAAGGCTATGGTTTTTCCTGTGGTCATGTATGGATGTGAGAGTTGGACTGTGAAGAAGGCTGACGCCGAAGAATTGATGCTTTTGAACTGTGGTGTTGGAGAAGACTCTTGAGAGTCCCTTGGACTGCAAGGAGATCCATCCAGTCCATTCTGAAGGAGATCAGCCCTGGGATTTCTTTGGAAGGAATGATGGTAAAGCTGAAACTCCAGTACTTTGGCCACCTCATGCGAAGAGTTGACTCATTGGAAAAGACTCTGATGCTGGGAGGGACTGGGGGCAAGAGGAGAAGGGGATGACAGAGGATGAGATGGCTGGATGGCATCACTGACTCGATGGACGTGAGTCTGAGTGAACTCCGGGAGTTGGTTATGGACAGGGAGGCCTGGCGTGCTGCGATTCATGGGGTCGCAAAGAGTCGGACATGACTGAGCGACTGATCTGATCTGATCTCCACCCACCCTCATTGCCATCACCACCATCATCATGACAATTATGACCATCATCACCATTACTTTCTCAATTATCGTCATCAATTCCATCAAAATCACCACCACCACCATTGCCATCAGTGATTGCCATCACTGTACCAGGAACTGTTCTAATAATGGTTCTTGTTGTTCAGTTGCTAAGTCATGTCAGACTGTGCAACCCCATGGACTGCAGCATGCCAGATTTCCCTGTCCTTTACTATCTCCCAGAGTTTGCTCAAACTCATGTCCATTAAGTCACTGATGCCATCCAACCATCTCATCCTCTGCTATCCCTTTCTCCTCTTGCTCTCAATCTTTCTCAGCATCAGGGTCTTTTCCAATGAGTCGGCTCTTTGCATCAGGTGGCCAAAGTATTAGAGCTTCAGCTTCAGCACCAGTCCCACTGAATATTCAGCGTTGATTTCCTTTAGGATTGACTGGTTTGATCTTCTCACAGTCCAATAATACGGACACTTTATCATATTGAATCCTCATAATACCCAAGAAGTAGGTGCCAGTATTATTCCTCCACTTCACATTAGAGAAGCCAAGGCTTATAAGGAAGGAGCTTCCCAAAGTCCCAAAGCTAGCAAGTAGCAGAGGAAGAGCTTGAACTAAAAACGGCCCAATAATAAAGCCAAAGTCATAACCAATATACATCACCACCTCTTAGTCAAGGAGCCTAGGGAATCAAGCCAGAGGACAAGGGGAAAAGGCTGTGGGGAGAGAGCCACCTGGTCTACCCAGGAGTTAGCAATCAGAGGCCTGCCCTCCTCCTGGCCCAGCTTTCCAAGAACCTAGCAGCCACCAGCTATCCCATCGCCCTGCTGGGCCTTGGCAGTCCTGTCCAAGCCTCCCTGTGGCTGACCTTTGCCAGGGCTGGAGGAGGAAAATGATCTAAAGGAGTCAATGACTTGAGAAACTGGATTCTAATCTTGTCTCCAGCCAGACAGAGGCTAGAGTGCTCCATCTCCCTCAGTATCCCCTCATGTTCTGGACCACAACTCTGGGAGCTCATTTATCTCTCGCACGTGGTGGCCAAGTCAGGGGTGAACAGTCGGACCTGGAGTGCGCAAGGCGGTGGCTGCACAGGGGGGCAGGGCACGCAGCAGCTCAGCAGCACCCTTGGTGATATCTCAGGACACGGGACTAGATGGTAGCCAGGAGAGAAGGCTGCTCCCAAGCCTCCCAGCCTTTTTCTTTTTGGCCCGGAGAATGGACCTCACTGTATTGGGCATTCGGGAGGGCAAGAAGACAGTCAAATCCTCAGGGGACAGCTGGTACCTGCTGCCTTGCCTGAGGTCTGATGGCAGTGGGAAGGCTGGGGGCTGCAGAAGAAGGAACCATTTGCAGTCGATTCAGCCTCTCAAGGGCAGGCATGGTGACACAGACCTTGGGGACACTAGCATCTGTGTGTCAGCAGATCAAGAGAGGATGGGAATAGCAGAGATGGCCGAGTAGCACAGAGGTTGCCAGGGTCTCCCCGGGGCTGCAGGTCTGAGGGAGCTGCAGGCAGCAGCCAGGCCGGGCACAGGGAAGGGTCTTACCCATCATGTGTCCCCGGACCACAGTGCTGTTACTCGGAGGTACTTAATATTTATAGAATGAAAACGTGAATGAAAACAATTTCAGGATTAAAGCTGTCCTTGAACAGGACATGACACCCGGTGAGGTAGCTTTCCATTGCTGAAGCAAAAGGATTAAACGTCTCAGGCTCTGGAGTCAGATGAATATGGATTAATCACCATTTCCTAGCTGTGGACACATCACTTGGCCTCTTTAAGCCTCCGTTTCCTCATCCAAACACAGGGACAATAATGTCTGAGATCATGCCCAGGTGGTCCTCCCTGGAGCATCTCCAGCAGGGAAGGCTGAGCCCTCAGTCTCCCTCCAGCGTCCTCCTCTGGGCACCCAGGACTCCTCCCACACCCCATTTGTCTCCACTGAGGAGCAGCTGGGCGTGGCTGATCCCAACAAGGTAAACTCTGGGTCTGTCACCTGCCCCAGTGCAGTGAAACCCCACGATGGGCAGGGCCAGGAAACAGGGCAGAAACTTCAGGAGCCAGGCTCCTGGTGGATTTGGGGGTCACCAGGACACCTGGGAGGCCAGCAGTCCCAGACCAGGGTGTAAGTCCTCTCCCTGACATGCACAGAGCTACCTTACTTGAGAACTTCTTGTCTCCGAGCCTCAGTTTCCTCATCTGCAACATGGGAATAATTACAGGGTCAAAGTCTCAAGGCTGTTGCTGGGATTATATGAAGTGATGCTATGAAGGCCCCCAGCAGACTGTCTGGCATAGAGTGGGGCCCCAGCCACACACACACACACACACACACACACACACACACACACACACACTGGCAGCTGTCCATTCCCTGGGCCTTGCTGGATGGCTGGGGAGACCTGGAGCCCCACCCTATCCCCTGCTCTCTGCACACCCCACCCCTCCTCGCACATCTGTGGCAGGGATGCACACCGCTCTTCCCTTCTGTCCATGCTCTCCGCCGGCTAATGGGCCAATTTTTTAGCATTACAGAGATTTGGCCAATTTGGCTGCCCTGACAGAAAGGCGCAGAGAACAGTTGCCTGGGGGTGGGGTGGGGTGTGGAAGCAAGGGTGAGAGAGGAGGCGGAGGAGGAGAAGGGTGGAGGGCTGCACCACCTCTGAGGCTGCTTCAGGCCCCTCTAAGTCCAGGCATGGAGGGAGTGGAGTCGGTGGGGAGATTACAGAGATAATTAGCCCCACTTATGCACCCCCTCCCTGTGCACGGGCCCTATGCTGAGCACTTTGCATATATTTTCTCTTCTAATCCTCCAATAACCCTCTGAGGCCAGTTCTATTATTTGCTCCATCCTCCCCGGTGTGGGACTCCGGCACAGAAGGCTCAGAGCTGGCCCAAGGTCACAGAGCCAGGAAGTGATGGAGCTGAGGCTGAAAGCCAGGTCTTTAAAACATTCCTGAGCTCAGTTTCTAACTAAAGGCTGAGAATCAGGCCAGGGCTCCCTCCACCCAACCACACACCCCAGCCTATCCAACCCCCTCCCCCCACACGCGCATACAATCTCCAAGAGCCTCAGCCCTCCAGGGTGCTGGGGATCCCTGTCAGGACACGGGTCTCCACGTCCCTCTCTTCCTGGCTGTGGGTGCCTTGGCTTGAAGTCCCCAAACCCAGCATCTCTTCAAGGAGAGAGCCCTGGGCACAACTGCCAGGCATGAGCTGGGGTCCCAGCCCAGAGCTGGCTCGTCCCTCCTGCCCAGGCTCTGGGCTGGGGCCCCCATGCCAGCTGTGGCTTCCTGAGCACGTCCTGGGGCCGGTGCCAGGCTGGGAGTGGGCATCAGCTGTGCCCTCCACCACATTCTCTGGGCCCTTCCAGGAGCCAGGAGGCAGATCTGCCAGGGAAGATGGGAGAGGAGGGAAGGAGGAGGGAGGGAGCAGAGGGGAGGGGACTGCCTCTGGGTTGGGGGAGGGGGGCTGCGGGGCTCCCTGCATTAAGCGATCAGAGAGCACAATATTTCATTGCCGGCAATCGCAGCCAAGACATCAACTACTTGGGGAGAGCAGCCTTAAAAGCCTTTTGATTTTATTTCTTCCACTTCATTTTTTTTTTCCCCTTTCCTTGCTGGTGTCCTTGACAGGGC
The DNA here is from genome assembly GCF_027580195.1 of Bos mutus. NCBI lineage: Eukaryota > Metazoa > Chordata > Mammalia > Artiodactyla > Bovidae > Bos > Bos mutus. The sequence continues at coordinate 15,717,067 of NC_091618.1, read as the reverse complement.
CTCCCTTCCCGCCATGCCACCCCTTCCTCAATGCTCCCCTCCCACAAGGGGCCGGGGGCTGCAGGTCTGGGGGGGTGCCTGCAGGACCCCACAGTCTGACCTAGAGCAGTGCATGTGTGCACAGGTGTGGATGTGTAGCTGGGAGACTGCTGTGGTCCCCTGGGTCCCTTTCTGTGCACCAGGGCAGCACTGTGTATACATGTCTGGAAGCCTGCGCCTGTGGGCATACACCTGTGTCCGAGTGGGCCCTGTGTGCACCCGCATGTGCATGCCTGGGTGTGTAGGCACACGCGCTGGCCTCACTGCACACACTCACCAGAAAACTCCACCAAGGTAAGAGACTCGGGAGCAAGGCTGGGGAGGGAGGCAAATTCAGAGCGCAAAGAGGAGGAAGGAGCGGAGGAGTGGAGGGGCAGGTCGCACTCTTAGGGGTCAGCCTAGTTGGACCAAATCGTAGACCCATTGGAGACCTCGGAGCCCGTCCTTGCCCGGGTGGGGGGGACGGGGCGCAGCGCCCGGAGACACAGGCGTGCACTCGCACCCACAGGCGGACACACGCAAGCACACACTGCAGAGACCCAGGAGGGCCGGCTCGCTATGGGACTCCAGGCGGGCGCCCATGACGTCACCGCCGAGCCGTGACGTCACCCCCGCCCGCGGGGAGCTCCATCTCCTCTCGTGGCAGGCGACGCGGAATTGCACATCTGTCTTGTCGGGAATTAGTTAATTGAATCAAGCGTCCCGAGCTTCAGCAGCGACCTCGGCCTTGGCCCAAGAAGGGGGCTGGGCGGGCGCATGGCGGGTGCTCAGCTGCGTGGGTTGGGAGATGCGCACCCAAACAGGGGCCGGGAGTCCGAGCTCTCTCGGATATTGATCCTTGTCCCGCTTGGCCTCCCCGTCCCTCCCAATCCATCGAGGGCAGAGAAAAGAGTCCAGCGCCCGCCGGGGGAGCTGACGGGCTGGCCAGAAGCCAGACCTCTGCGGATTCCATCCAGGGGCTCTCGGGCAGAAGGCTCCAACCTGCCCCTTGAGCTTGCCCGCCTCCCTTCCACCCTCGGCTCCGCCCATCGGTGCCGAGAAACGCGGCTAATTCCCGGTCCCCAGGGCAGTGGCCTCCCGCCCCTCCCCCTTCCCCCCGTGTCCCTCCCTCCCCCCAGCTTCCCCCGGGCACCTCGGGATGAGGAGCCGGCCTCCAGACAATTTGTCCCAACTGCTGGAGCGCCCGGGAGCTTTCCTTGTCCCATTCCCTGAGCCTGTCCCTCACCTCAGCGCTCCCGGCCCTGTCCTGGAACCCCTTCCCTCCCTCTCCTCGCACCTCCATCCTTAGGTGACCCCTCCCTCGCCCACTCTTTCCTTCCTAACTTATAGGAGACAGCCCCGGAAATACGGAAAGACTTAGGAAGTGAGGTTCCAGTCTCGGCTGTGTCTCCCCTCAGCTTCCAGAGCTTGCCATGTAATTTAACCTCTCTGAGTCCTAGGTTCCACATTTGACACTGGGATGAATTTTTGAAAAGCCTGTCTTATTGGGTAAAATTAAATAACATATATACAGGGCTTAGAACTTATCCAATTCTTGTAGCCTATACCTTGTAGTTTTAAGAAGGAGGCAGACCTGTTGTCGAGATGTGGTTCCTCTAGAAGGGTCCCTGGGTAACTGATGAGAGAAAGCATTGGATTTGGGACTGTGGTGGTCTGAAGGGTCAGGGAGTCTGAGGGGGGCTGCCAGGTAGGGTCCTTCATGTGGGGAGACCCACCCATTCCAGATTCCCACCTGGAACCCAGGCCCCACCTTCCTCTGCTCCTACCAGACTCACTAGTACCCCACTGGCCCTCTCTCATTCATTCCACACCTTTGCCTAGCTTCACAGTTTCCCAGATGATCAACTTAATTGTAAATTCTTCATCCTTGAACAATATCCCATTTCACAAATGAGAAAGTAGAGGTTCACAAATGAGAAAACAGAGGTTCAGAGAGGTTAAGTGACTTGCCGAAGACCTCACAGCTATGACCTGGCATAGCTGGGATTTGAACTCAACTTCTTTGGCCTCAAATGACAGCCACTCTCCACTGCTCTGCCTCCCACTCTGAGGACCACTCAGTTGCTAGGAGACAGCAAGCCAGTGGTTACTATGGGAACCAGGCTGATGTGGAAAGTGGAAAGAGTTTGTGTCCAGGCGGCAGCAAGAAGGCTCCAGGTGGGCTCTGCAGCCCCTCCTCTGCCCCTCCCATGGAGGCACCTCTTGGCTTTCAGCTTTGGAACTTGGGTTCCAGGCAGCAGATGCCTAGTGACAAGGCCAGAGAGAGGGGCAAGGAAGATAGGTTACTCTGAACTCTGCCCCTGCAAACCGAGAGCTCTGATGGAGAATGTGGCTCCAGAGATGGGGCTGAGGGGCAGACAGCCCAAGCCAGGAAGGCTCACACTACTGCTTTCCCCAAATCGGCTGAGTACAGAGACAAGCCTGGCCTTGGGACGCAAGAGAAAGGGAGGGCAGGACCAGAGTTGGGTACAGAGCCGCACCAGAGGGCTCCAGATCTGGGCAAACACCTCAGTTTTCTCATCTGTAAGAGGGTAATGACACTAATCCATCTCCACAGATACTGTTTTGCCTTTATTTCAGCTGAAATTATTGTTATTATAACCATGATTTTTACATAATAGGTATTCTACTCATGACAATGTCAGATTAGATATCCCCTCTTGAATCATTACAGTATTAAGAGATTTTAAAAAATATATGTAAGTATCTATTCTTTTGCAGATTCTTTTCCCACTTAGGTTATTACAGAATACTGAGCCGCACTCCCTGTGCTGTGTAGTAGATCCTTGTTGGTTTCCACAGATATTGTGCTGAGAAAATTAACAAAAATGTAAAGCACCGTAACTAACATATAGACTTCACTAGCTGTGTGACCTGGGGCAAGTCATTGAGCCTCTCTGAGCCTTTGCCAATGAAGATACTAATGGTACCTGCCTCATAGGGTTGTTACAAGGCCTGAATGAGTGAATACAGACAAGTAAAAGGCTTCAAACAGGGCTGGTAGGCTTTAAGGACAACATATATAGCATTGGTTGTTCTATTTTCATAGTAAATGTTCAATAGCTCCCAGGGGTCCTGGTCACTCTGGACCCAGCTCCTTTTCTCTCTCGCTCTCTCAGTAGAAAATCTCCCACCACCCCTCAACCCCCTGCCAGGTGAGGAGGACCAGAACCAAGAAACAGGACTGCCTGAGGCCTCAGACCTCCCCCTACTCAAAGTTCAAGGGACCCGGAGCCTGAGAGGCTGGGGCGGGAGGGAGTGAGGAGGCGGTGGCACTGGCAGCTAAATTTGTTCATCCGGCCTGTCAGTGCCTTAATCTGATCCCCGAGGAACAACGCAGAGGCTTCACTCTGGATGACAAACGAGGAGGAGAGGCCTGCCCTGCCTGGACTCCGGGTGAGTAATGGCTTTGCATTAAGATATTAAGCCTGGACAACAAGAAATGTGCTCCTGCTCCCACTCCGCCCCCAGCAAGGCCGGGAAGAGAGCTGGGGAGAGAAGGAGCCTTCCTGAAGACCAAGCTCTGGAAAGGTGGGGGGGCCTGGGGGTGGAGGGGTTGAGAGAGGAGGGCTTGGGACGCCTTGGGTGGGGGTACGGGATGGCAGAGAGAGAGACAGACAGGCCACAGAGAAACCCAGAAATACAGATACAGCCGGGAGAGAAGAAATGGGGCTGGGGGGTAGGGGGGATGGAGACTTGTGGGGGTGGGGTGTGCAAAGAGGCCAGATGCCTGTACTCTGTACAGGGCAAGGATGCCTTAGCCAGGGCCGCAGCCCAGCGGGGCAGGCCAAACACCAAGGGGGACTCGGCCTTCAGGCTGGAGGCCTGGCTTCAAGGCTGGCCTTGGTCTTCGATGTCCCTCTACTTGATCCGGAGCCTTCTGGGCCGGGAGGGCACTGGGTAGGGTGGTGGCCCTGTTGGAACTGGCTTAGGCCAATGGGCAAGGCCTCCAGCCACATGGACCTCCTGTTTTATGGAGAAAGGGGGCCAATACAAAAGGGTAAGGTCCAGCTCCGAGTTCCCACACCATTCAAGGAGCACCCCCGCCCATTGAACCCCTGGTACACAATAGCCTGGGCCCCATGAGGCAGCATTTGCTGGGTTGAGGGGACTCTGGAGAAGGAAAAGATGGGGCAAGCCCAGAATAGGACTTAGAGACAAGATGGTTCAGAGCAAGCAAGAAGGACAGAGACAGACCTCGGGGTGGCCTGCCCCTCTCCCATGACCTTAGAGGTGCTGGCCCAGACAGCAGATCTGGCCTGCCTGGGTCCAAGTCCTAGCTTCATCCTTTCTGTGGCATGACCCCAGCAGGTTGTGTGACCTCGCTGTGCTTCTGTCAGACCCCATCTGTAAAGTAGGATGCTTATAGCCCCTTCAGCGTGAAGCTTCTGTGAGGGCTCCCCGAGTCAGTTCCTGCAGGATGCCTAGAATGGGGTCTGGTGCATCCTAATGGTTCAGCGAACTTCACAAATTGTCATTAATTGTCATATTTCCCCCAGGCCCCAGCCATGACCGTGTCAGCTAGACGACACCTGGAGCAAGTCCCCACAACCTGTTTTACTCCTGAGCGGGCTTTGTGCCTAGACCTGGGAATCCTGACTCACTTTGGTAAAGCTATCGACCTCTCCAAGCCTCAGTTTCCTCATCTTCAGTTTGGGCAGATCTTTAGGCTCAGTGGAGCCAAAACATGTAAGCACTTGATAAAGCCCGGAGTGGCCTGGTTCAGATGCTCTGCTCAGAGGACCAGCACAAGCTGGTATGCGTGTGTGTGTGTGTGTGTGAGTGTGTGTGTGTGTGTGTGCGTGCATGCGCACACACACTAGTTGGGAAGCAGGGAAGGCCTGGGAGCCTCCCAGAGGAGAGAGGCTTAGGCATGATGATGGGGTGAGGGGGAGCCCCAAATCCCAGGCCCAGGGCCCCATGTCCCAGGGAGTAGGGGGTCAGGAGCCCAGCTATCTCCGCTTTCTGCACCCACCTCCTTCCAGCACCATCTTCTCCTGCAGCGCTGCCCTCTGGTCCCACTCAGCCTCATCTGTGCCGGCTGGTCCTACACTTTGCTCACTCGGGATTTTACACATGGGTAAGTCTGCCCAGGTCCGGGGCTTAAGCAGATAAAGGAGGATGCAGAGAACAGAGAGCAGCTGTCTTGGGGAAAAGGGGGAGAGGAGAGGTAGGGTGGAAATACATGGCAAGGGCAGAAAACACTGAAGGCTCACTCCCTGAACCCCAGAAGAACACTAGGCAGGCAGCTGTGCCCTTCTGCTGGGGAGGCCAGAGGGAGGGGATTTGGGGGGGCATGAGGGTTGTCGTAGGGGGCAGCGCTTCTGAAACTGACTTCCGCGCAGGCGGTGGTCCCTGGGGTAGCCCCCCTCACTGAGGTCTTCCTTCAACCGCCCAAGATCTCCCCCTGAGTCTCCCCAGTTCGAATCCCTTGTCCTCCAGCTGTGAGACCCGTGAGTTTAGTTAGCCCCCTTCTCCTCTCTGGGGTGCGGGGGAGCTGGAACTTGATCCAGGGCTTGCTGGTTCTTCAGGGCCTGCGTCTCTCACGGAGGGCCACCAGGAGGCGCCACACGCCTGCTCGGCCTCCCCGTGGGCCCCCCAATCCGCCCGGCCGGTCGGTCTGGAGGCGGGGCGTCCTCAGGTCCGGGTGTGCACGGTCTGCGGTTCAGCCCCGGCTCTAGCACGTGGCCCGCGGAGCCGCGCACCCTTTCTCTCTCTTGAACCCCCATCGGGTGGCGGGCGTCTCATCCAACCCTCTCTGCGCGATCCTGCTCCCCCTGCGCCCGCGGGCATCCGAGGTCCAGGCTTCTGTCACCCCCTAGCCCTACCCGCGAAGTCCTCTGTCATCCTGCGAGCACAGGACCCAGAGTGCTGTGCTGTGGTCCCCTTTCCCCCAGCTCCTATCCCTCTCTGAAGGTTGGATGAACAAACTGCTCTCAAAGCTGGTTTGTTTGGCCAGAGTTTTTTATTCTCCCGCCACTCCAGCTTGAAGGCGGGCCTAGAGTCAGTACGTTTATCCAGGGACCAACATCCGCCCCAGGCGCTTCTGGTTTCTTCAGTCCTGCCCCACAGATTCCACCAGAGAGCCCGCCATCCTCCAGGAAGAAACAAAGTCTCTTAAACATTATTTTTAACAATTGCTTTTCAGTAGATAATATCTACATGGGATTGATTCAAAAATTAGAGCAATGCAAAGTAAAAAGCCTTCCGGCAAACCTGTCTCCTAGCCCCTGGTTCCAATCCACAAATACCTGCCAGGTAGCACTTTTATTTGGAGAAGGCAATGGCACCCCACTCCAGTGCTATTGCCTGGAAAATCCCATGGACGGAGGAGCCTGGAAGGCTGCAGTCCATGGGGTTGCTGGGGTCCGACATGACTGAGCAACTTCACTTTCACTTTTCACTTTTCACTTTCATGCATTGGAGAAGGAAATGGCAATCCACTCCAGTTTCTTGCCTGGAGAATCCCAGGGACAGGGGAGCCTTGTGGGCTGCCGTCTATGGGGTCGCACAGAGTCAGACACGACTTAAGTGACTTAGTAGTAGTAGTAGCACTTTTATTAATTTCTTAGGACGTCTTCAGCACAAAGTTAAAATCTATGCTCTTATTCCCCCACCCACCCATTCTCATACAGAAGGAAGCATATTATGTACACTTTGTCTTCACTAAATCTATCTTGACATTCTTTCCATAACAATAGATCCCTTGTTCATTTTTCCAGCTGTGTAGTATTCCATTGTGTGGCTTCATGCATGCTCAGTCATGTCCAGCTCTTTGGGACCCCATGGTCTGTAGCCCACCAGGCTCCTCTATCCACAGGATTTTCCTGGCAAGAATACTAGAGTGGGTTGCCATGCCCTCCTCCAGGGGAGCTTCCCAACCCAAGGATCAAACCCAAGTCTTTTGCATTGGTAGACAGATCCTTTACTGTCTGAGCCATCAGGGAAGCCCTGTGTGGCTATACACAGTCTATGTAATCCAGTCCTTTCTTGATTAGTACCTAGGTGGTTGCTCCTTTTTGACTCTTAATAACAACATTGCAGAGAACACATCCTTATACCTCCGTGATTTCGTAAGTGTTTTTGTATGGATAGGCAGGATAAAATGCCCTGAGAGAGAGTACTCGTCACACAGTGATGGCATGTGTCACTTGGGTAGGTACTTGAGAGGTATTGCTAGTTGCCCTGCGTGGGGCTTGGACTGTTTGCCTTCCCCAGGCAATGACCAGACTTTCTCCACAGTCTGACCAACAGAATGCACCGCTGAACTTTTGCGTTTTTGCCACACATTCACTTGTGTTCAGTGTCCCGGGGAAGCCTGTCTTTACCTGCAGACTGTCAGTCCCCTGCCCGTGTCCTCCAGCACACAGGTCTTCTCCTTCACAGCACCTTGTGCATTTGAAATTATATATACTGTACAGTTATTATTTCGTCAACATTTGCCTGCCACCAGCCTAAAAGTCCCATGTGCGCAGGGACTGTACCCCAGTCCCTGAAGCAACATAGGCACATCAGAGATGCTGACTACGCCTTCACTGGCTGGTACAGTTCCCTGTGTGCCCCACGTCCCCTGCGTAGATGGGCTCAGCTGCGACTCCCAGCCCCCTTATGTGGGAGGCATGGGTACTAGTTCCATTGAGCAGATGAGGAGACTGAGGCTCAGAGATGAGGTCAAGGACTCATCAAGGACTTATCACTGGCCTTGTCTCTGTTCCTGAGACCTTGGTTTTACTTCCCTACTCAGGCCCATGGGAGCCCGCCCCCCACCCCCCACCAGCCGCCATCACCAGGAACAGTCAGGCCCAGGTCTGGGGGGCTCCAAACTCAGGATCGGCCCCCTCTCCCTGCCCGCAATGGTGGAGAGTCAAGCCAGGGATTTATCAGAGCCCCCGGGGTCTTGTTGGCTTGCAGCCTCAGACACCCTGTTTGGTGGCAGTGCCAGGGCCACGGTGACCTGGTGGCTTGTGCAGTCACCAGAGCCCATTCCTGAAGGCCCCACGGCTGTGCTGGCTTTGTGCCCGACTGTCACTCTGCTCCCCAGCGGCTCTTTGTGGCGGCTGCCTGCCTCCCCTCCCATTAATCATGTGTGCAGGATTTATTTTCTCCAGCAATTTATTTCAGCAAATGCAATCTGGGTGTGCCCACAGGTGGGCAGGATGCTCTGTTGCCGCCAGAGTCATGGAGCCCGGCTTTATTGTCAGACTGACAGGCATGACTCACCAGCACCCCCGCGGCAGATGCACCAGAGCCCTAGGGTGGGACGCTAGGTACTCCAGGGACCAGCCCCACCCCACATCACTGCAACCTTAGCATCCCAAGCAGCCTGGAAGGTTCCAGCTTGCTCCCCTGTTTTTTTTTTTGTTTTTTTTTTTTTAAACTGGGGCTTTGCAGCCCCTGCCAAGGCCTGCGGGCTAAGGGGGTATGGGAAAGGATTAGGCCCCAGTGTCCTCACCCTGAAACAGCCTTTCAGAGGCTTTTGCTGAAGACCCAGGTGGTGGCTCATTTCAGTTTCCTGATCTGAGGAAGGAAGGGATCCTTCTTCCCCAACCGCCCCACCCCCCGGCCCCAGCATTGCTGGATAACCTGGCCCTGCTTCCCAGGTTCTGACGGTCACAGAGGGAAATAGCTCATGCCAACCCTGCCACCCCTTGCCATGCACACACGTGTCTTCCCTCCTGAAGGCTTTCATCACCCTTGCCCCCCCTGCCCAATCTGTAAGAGGATGCAGCAGCCCAGGACTGAGTAGCAGACATAGCCCTAAGGCCAGGACAGGACGCAGGGGCTGCTTGGCTGTGATTTCAGGTCCTGAGTTAGTGCCCCTGGTTATTTGTCCACTTACAGGCCTTGGACACAGGAAGGAAAGGACTGGACAGCAGTGGGCAGGGGCCAACCACCTGGGCCTGGCCCTCACCAAGCCCTTTGCATCCCACCCATGCCCCCGCCTCTGCAGTTTCCAGGCCCCCAGCTCCCACCCCTGGGGGCCTGCTTCCTCCCTTGGTATCCCCCAGGCTCAGCCTGGGGCCCCTGCCCTCAGCCTGCCCTCCACCCCCCACCCCAACCTGGCTGCTGCTAATGCTGCAGATAATTCCTGCTGTCGCAAAGCCATTACCGTGCAAATGGGCTGCATTTCAGTGTGTGTGTGTGTGTGTGTGCATGCGTGTGTACAGGGGAGGGGGCCTGGCAGGCAAGGCGCCTTGCTTATGCCTTGCTCACTGCCTTGGGGAGTTTATGCCGTTCCCCACCAACCTCTGGTCCCCTGCCCTGGCTGCCAGCCTCCACTGGACCTTGGCGCTCTGGCCAGGGGGCTGACATGCCCAACTGGAGGGTCCTGGTGTCCCTGTCCTCCCCCTTCTCCTCCATGGGTGGCAGCTGGACTCAGAGAGTAGCTGAACCACCCCCAACTCAGCCTTTGAGACCTCCAGGGCCCTTGGGGGACAGAACCAACCTAGGGGTACCAGATGGATGCTGGGAAGACTTCAGCGGCATTTGAGGCCCTGGCTTCCAGTCTCCCATCTTGCTCCAGCTCTTCCAGGCCCCTGGTCTCCCACCCGTTGCTTCATCTGCCTCCCGTAGACCGCCACCCTTTCCCCCAAGTGCCATCACAGTTGTTCCACCTTGCCTCCTCCTGCCTCAGCACAGCCAGGTCTCCCCCAGGGGGAGGCAAACCCTCTATACTTTCAAGAAGAACCTTTGACTTTTGTGTCAGGAGCCTTCAGTGAACCTTGACAGCAGCTGGGAGGTCCCCGTGGGCTCAGGAGGGAGGGCAGGGCAGTGGTCAAGGGAGTGGCCTTCAGCAGCAAGTGGGATTGCTTTTCCTCTCTGCTCCTCCAGAGTCTGGTGATCTGATCTTGGCCACATCACGCAATATTTCTGCGTCTCAGTGGCCTTATCTGCAAACTGGGTCTGATAACACTTGGCTTAAATAATTATTATTAAAGGTATAATAGATTGTATTACATAGAACCACGAGAAATTGCTTATGCTCCAGCTGTTTCCCTGTTAATATTTACCGGGTGAGATACTGCACTAAGTCAACTTTGTATCATTGATAAGTATCTACTTGATGTCTGGCACTTTGCTTTTATACTCTTAATGCTTTGCATTTGTACAAATGCTTAAAGAGTTCAAGCTAACTGAGAAAGCACAAAGAAGAGGTAAGAAGCAAAACAAAATAAAAATAAATCTCCCTGTCAGAAATAGCCATAATCAGTGAATAATAACCATTTCCAGAAATCTCTTTTTGCACTGATACAGGTATAAATTTAGAGTGTTAAATGCATAGAAATATTGCTATGAGAAGGGATCTGACTATTTTAAATATATATTTTTAATTTTAGTTTATTTTCATGAAAGAAAATAAGTGAATAAATGGAAGGAAATTGAAAGAAACCACAAAACTTTAGTAAATGTCTCTTCATCAGAGAGACAATGCGTTCTACAAAGATCATCTCATATTAACAAAAAGACAGGAAATCCATAAGAATAAAAAGTATTGATTAGGGAGAATCTTTCACGTAGGAGTGGGGAGAAATGTGAATATTATAGTAGAAATTGAAGGCGTTAAATTAGCAAATTTCAAAGTAACAGCTGACAACAAGACTGAGAAAAGAAAACTTATGGAGAGAGATCACAAGCAAGGAAGACAAAAGGCAAGGAAGAAAATGAGAGGAAACAGGCACAATTGTGGACTGGTTTGCACAGGGTTGAACAACGGTATTCAAAATTGCACACGTATTCAACTTAAAAGAGTTTTGCCTACACGTGTTCTCCTTTCCTAAAGGTTTCTATCATGTTTGAATGATGAGAAAGATGTAGTTTCTGGCATGTAGTAAATATTGACATTTTAAAATAAAGCTGCTGTACTGCTTACAATAGCCAAGACATGGGGGCAGCATAAAAGTTCATCAACAGAGGGATGGATAAAGACGTGGTACATATACACAATGGGATATACACTCGGTCATTAAAAAGAATGAATAATGCCATTGACAGCAACATGAATGGACCTCAAGATGGTCATACTGAGTGAAGTACGCCAGACAGAGAAGGAGGAATATCGTATGACTTCCCTTATGCGTGGAATCTAAAAAGAATTGATACAAATGAACTTATAAAACAGAACCAGACTCACAGACCTAGAGAACGAATTTATGGTGGCCAGGGGGAAGGGTGGGGGCAAGGAATAATTAGGGAGTTTGGAATGGACATGCACTATCTGCTGTATTTAACCAACAAGGACCAACTGTTCATCACATGGAACTCTGCTCAATGTTATGTGGCACCCTGGACAAGAGGGGAGTTTAGGGAAGAAAGGGTATGTGTGTGTGTATGGCTGAGTCCCTTTGCTGTCCACCTGAAACTATCACAGCATTGTTAATCAGCAATGTGCTTGTGCTAAGTCACCTTAGTTCTGTCTGACTCTTTGCGACTCCACGGACTGTAGCCCACCAGGCTCCTCTGTCCATGGGGATCTCCAGGCAAGAATACTGGAGTCGGTTGCCACGCCCTCCTCCAGGGGATTTTCCTAACCCAGGGATAGAACCTGTGTCTCTTCTGTCTCCTGCATTGGCAGGTGGGTTCTTTACCACTAGCACCACTTGGGAAACTATAAAATAAAATTTTTTTAAATAAAATAAAAAAATCTACTGTAGCTCTTTTGAATTTATCAGACCACTTTGATGAACTTCATGTGGTTCAACTTAAGGGGTGAACTGCCCAGCCCACAGTGGTACCCACTTGGGCAGACACTGTTAGTAGGACATGACCTCATGTTCTATGAACTCATCTGGACTTGAGTTTTTGTATTTTGCTTATGTTTTCCTGTTTTTTTTTTTTTTTGCAAAATTCCCCGTAACTCTCCAACATTTCTCACTAAATGAAGACAAAAAAGTTGGAGTCTGTGGTTACGGTGGAAAAGCATTGTGACCCTCCTCCCGTCCCCGCAGGATACCAGTGATGAGGGTAGGGGGCTGACCCTGCTGGAGAAGGCCAGAATGAGCCTGGGGGAGGGGAAGGGGTGGGGATGACCCCCTTCTCCTCCCAGCTGTTTTAAAAGGAAAGGGTTGAGTGGAGGAGAATGATGACTGAACAGTTTATGGGATGTACGCAAAAGGTTGGGTTCTGAATTGGGGGCATGAAGGGCATGGTCTTCGTGCTTCCATGCCTGTGACCCCTGCTGAACATACCCGGTCAGAAGCCAGGGGTCTCGCCAACCACAGAGAGTCCTTCGTGCAGGTCCAGGACCTGTCCATTCTTAAACACCCATGGAGCCTGCAGGAGGACAGGGTGTCGATGTGGGGGCCCCTGACTCGACACCCTGCCCCCAGCCCCAAGCAGCACTCTTGCCTCTCCCTTTTAAAGTCAAGTTCAGCCTAGGAGTTCCTTGGTGGCCTTGTTGCTGTTGTTACTGTTCAGTCGCTCAGTCGTGTCTGACTCTTAGTGACCCCATGGACTGCAGCACCACCAGGCTTCCCTGTCCTTCACCATCTCCTGGAGCTTGCTCAAACCCATGTCCATCGAGTCGGTGATGTCATCCAACCGTCTCATCCTCTGTCATCCCCTTCTCCTCCTGCCTTTAATCTTTGCCAGCATCAGGGTCTTTTCCAATGAATCAGTTCTTCCCACCAGTGGCTAAAGTATTGGAGCTTCAGCTTCAGCATCAGTCCTTCCAATGAATATTCAGGGTTGATTTCCTTTAGGATTGAGCAGTTTAATCTCCTTGTAGTCTGAGAGACTCTCAAGAGTGGCCTAGTGGCTAGGATACCAGGCTTTCATTGCCATGGCCCACGTTCAATCCCTGGTCTGGAAACTGAGATCTTGCAAGCCTCGCAGTGTGGCCAAAGAAAAAAAAAGAGTAGTCAGGTACAGTCCAAAGGGCGGGAAAAATCAGAGCAACAACTAAAGCTGACAAGCTGAAGAAGACAGGCCATGCCTGGGGGAGGGCCCTCGGGGCAAGGGGAACCCGCAATACTCAGACACCTTCTGTGCATCAGGCCACACAGGACCTGGGGGGCCCCTCCCCCACTCCACACTGCTGCCCCAGGTCCCTTTCTCTTCCATTCTCGAGGCGCCAGCATCTCCCTTGGTGCCTTCCAGGATCGGGCCCTCGCTATTCTCATCATGTTTGTGCCAGGAGACAGCATCTTATGGATTCCCAGCATGTACAGAGCGCTGATCTACAGCAATGATGACAATCCCTGCCAGCTCTTTGCTGGAAGCCCAGTGGGTGTCCTTCACACCTCCCATCAAGATGGGTGATATTATCCCATTTCCCAGACTGGCTGAGAAACAGGAAGTATATGGTTCCCTGGGCTGCCATCACAAATGATCACACACTGGGCAGAAATTTATTCTCTCACAGTTCTGGAGGCTAGAGGCCAAGAGAATCATGGTGCTGGCAAGGTCATGCTCTTTCAAAGGCTATTTGGGAGGCTCTGTCCCATGACTCTCTCTTATTTCCCGTGTGGCCAGAAGTCCTTGGCTTGTCGCTACTCCAGTGTCTGCCTCCATTGTCACACTAGCTTCTCCCTGTGTATCTGTTCTCTTTTGCAAGGACACAGGGGCTTCCCCATTGGCTAGGCAGTAAAGAATCTGCCTGCAGTGCAGGAGACACAGGAGATCCAGGTTGGATCCCTGGGTTGGGAAGATCCCCTGGAGGAGGGCATGACAACCCACTCCAATAGTCTTGCCTGGAGAATCCCATGGATTGATAGGATCCTGGCGGGTTACAGTCTTTGGAGTCGAAAAGAGTGAAGCAACTGAGCGCAGTGGATGAAGGGCCCACCCTTCTCCAGTATGACATTCTCAAGTTTTTTTATGTTTGCAAAAACTCTGTTTCCAAATCAGGTCACATTCTGAGGTTCTGGGGGTTAGGACAACATATCTTCTGGGGAACACAATCCAACCCTCAACAGGAAGTGACTCACCCCAAATCACCCAGAGGTACAGTCAGAACCCCCAGGCCTGAGCTCTGAATCACGGCCAGAGCAGCCTGTCATCCGAAGAACAGCCTGAGTCCCCCTCTCCTCATATTTCAATATGTCAGCAGCCGGCTCATGGGCGCTTCTGTGTCCAGCTGGCCATGTTTGGCCCGAGAAGCCGGCATAGCTGTGGGTCCTACCCTCAGGTCCTGGGACACTGCCCTCAAAGGTGGCCTGGTCAGCTGTGGGTTAGTCACCCCTCCCCCAACCCAGCTGCCCTTTTGTCCACCTCTGGCAAGACCAGAAGGTTAGGGTGATTTGGGGTGAGGGGGGGCAAGCACATCCATGGCCTGGAGGGGCCTGATGGGGGAGGTGGGAAAGGTCCTCCCCCAGAGGACAAGTGTAGTGACCTGGAGAGGCAGTTCCGTCCAGGGTGGCAAGTGCCTAGGTCCCTCCTCACCATTTCCAAAGGCCCACGGTCCCCCTCCCATCCTCCTCTGAAAACAAGAGAGGGCCCAGTGCCAGCAGGGAGGCTGCAGGGCTGGCCCAGGTCACCAGAGTCCACAGGGGCCTCCCGACCCGAGCCTGCTGGGGCTTTCCTGAGGTATTGACTAAAAGGTCCAAGGTTCTCTCCTTCTCTCAGACTTCGCTCCTACCTGCAGGAGGGGTGAGGTGAAGCCACTGTGGCCTCAGAGGGCACCCATGGCAGGAGGGTCAGCAGACAAGGCCAGCTCACCTCGCAGGCAGGAGCCTGGGGCCTGGAAGGGAGGCTGGGAAAGCAGGGGCCGCAGGTGTCACTAACAGCCCCTCCTCATCTCGCACCCTGGACAAAGATCCTGCCCCCAGCCCCAGAAAAACCAGGAGGGAAAAAGGAAGGACAGGGGAGCAGGAGGTGAGGTGGAGACCCCAGCTCTGCCACCTGCTGGTTCAGAAATAACCATGGGACGTGATGGTTCCCACCGACCCCCAACCCTGCCTTGCTCCACTGACCTGCACTCCAAGGGAGACCCGTACTCCAGAGCAGAGGACAGACCAGGCAGAGTGAATGTGGGCCCAGGTGAGAGGGGGCAGCAGACCAGGCCCCACCCAGCTGCAATGAAAGGCAGCTGATGGGGAAGAGCCCACAGGGGCTGGGGAACCTAGAGATCCTGGACGGCTTCAGACAGATTGAAGCTGATGTGCCAGTCCCTGGAGCCAGAAGACGGGCCAGCCCTCATGTCTTCACCTGTTTAGCAAATACAGAGTGTCAGGCTCCGATCTAGGTGCTGGGGACACCATGGGGATGAGGCAGAAAGCCCTCCTCCTGGTAGCAGACAGACATCAAAGAACCGAGCTCACAACCGCAGGTGGCTCCCACCAGCTTACGGGGGTACTGCGACACAGCAGTATGTAGATTTAAATCAATTTAAGTTTTTCGGGCTTGCCCGAGACTGTGCCGGACAGAGACCCTTTTGTCACTGCAGGAAGCAGCTCTCATCCCAACATCCAGCCAGATTCTGAGCCTTCTCCACCTTCCATGTTAGAGCCTTCTCCTGGGCGTCGTCCATGGAGACTCCAGGCTCTCACTTGATTGAAGCGCCTCTCCCTCTCCTGTGGGCTTCCCTCATGGCTCAGCTGGTAGAGTCCACCTGCAATGCGGGAGACTGTTCAATCCCTGGGTTGGGAAGATCCCCTGGAGAAGGGAAAGGCTACCCACTTTAGTATTCTGGCCTGGAGAATTCCACGGACTGTATAGTCCATGGGGTCACGAGGAGTCGGACATGACTGAGCGACTTTCACTTCTCCCTTTCCCGAGTGTAGGTGGAGCTCCAGGAGCTCTTGTGGGGTAGTGGGACGGTGAGTAGGGGTCTCCCCTCCTGCTTCATTATTCAGTGTTGGGGTGTGTGTGTGTGTCTTCAGTAACTCAATCGAATCTGACTCTTTGTGACCCCATGGACTGTAACCCACCAGCTTCCTCTCAGACAAAAGTACTGGAGTGAGTAACCATTCCCTTCTCCAGCGGCTCTTCCCGACCCAGGGATCAAACCCGCATCTCCTCCATTCCCTGTATTGCAAGAAGATTCGTTACCATTGAGCCATCTGGGAAGCCCAGATTCAGTGTCAGCATCAGCAGAAAGACAAGGCCCTTGCTTCTGATTCACCTGGGCCAGGGAGCCCTAGAACCAGAGTCAAGGCCCTAAGGCTGCTGTAGCTCCTTTTCACTGAAAATGAGAAGTGCCAGGGGCCCAACCTGCCAGCGGACAGAGGTTTCTCTTAGGGTGACTCCCCTGGGCACAGGGCCCTTGCTCTGCAAGGCCCCACACTTGGTTTAATATTCAGCGTATCATGATCTTGAAACTCTTAACAACTGTTGAACAAGGGGCCCTGTGTTTTCATTTTGCATGGGGACCCCAGCACCTTATGGAGCTTGTCCTGCCTGCCAGACATGCGTTATGGCAACATAGGGCTGGCAGCATCTTAACTGTGCTGCCTTTTTTCTCCAAAAGCCACCAGTCTCATTCGCACTAGGTGCCAACTTCTAGGCCTGTGGACACACGTGGAAGGCCCTCTGTAAATGCTTATGGACCAGCCATCACGGAGGTGGGGGGATGTAGGCCCCTCCCCACTCAGCACTTCCAGAGGCCTCAGCCGGTCAGCGAGTCCTCTGGTTGAGGTGACCTCCACTGGGCACTGGAATGCCAGTCTCTCCCTCTCCCAGCTCCCTGATTCCGGAGCAAGGGTTTCCTTGATTCCTTTAGGAATTCCACTCCTCTTCCTACCTGGCTAGAGCTGTGAGGGAAGACACTCTGTCCACCAACACTGCCATCCCAAAGGCCCTTCTCCCTTGTCCTTTTATCCAGTCCACTCAGAGGAGGGGCCCTCGGGGGGAGTGGATTCTAGCAAGAGTGCAGCAGTGAGCCCTGCAGTGGGGTGGGGAGAGGAGGGAGCTGTCCACTCTAGAAGATGGAGACTGAGCCCCTTAAACAAGTAGAATCCCACTGGACAGCTGGCAACAGAGAAGTCACTGCTCTGAAGAAGCTATGAAAGGGTGAGGTGACAGAGATGAGAGGACCTGCTGGAACAGTGGCCGGAAGTCCTCTCCATCATGGTCCAACAGGAGAAGCAGGTAAGGAACGCATGCACCCATCGCCGATAATAGAATCATTTCATGAGATGTGGATGTAGACATAAGTTCTCAGGAGGTGACCTGTGGAAGTGAATGAAGTTGACCTGGACTTGGGGTGGTGTCAAGGCACAGGAGAGGGGAGGGCTTGTGATCCAGCCACGGGAACAGGAGTGGCAGAGGAGCCAGAGGAGGGTGAGCTGGGGTCTGAGCGGACTTGCAGTCCATGCTGTGAGCTCCCTAATTGTTCTTTGGCAGTGGTGGGGATCTTACCCTAAAGGGAGGTGGGGACAGTAAATAGACTCAGTATTTTCATGGCATTCCTGAATCAGAGGTATTATTTTTATGAGATGTGATGGTAATCAGGGGAAAAAGGTGTGCAGTGTCCAATAGTCAGGCACAGATGTGTGAGTTGGACCATAAAGAAGGCTGAGCACCAAACAATTGATGCTTTCGAAATGTGGTACCATAGAAGACTCTTGAGAGTTCCTTGGACTGCAAGGAGATCAAACCAGTCAGTCCTAAAGGAAATCAGCCCTGAATATTCACAGGAAGGTCTAATGCTGAAGCTCCAATGCTTTAGCCACCTGATAGGAAGAGCTGACTGCTTGGAAAAGACCCTGATGCTGGGAAAGACGGAAGGCAAAAGGAGAAGGGGGTGGCAGAGGATGTGATGGTTAGATAGCATAACCAACTGAATGGGCAAGAATTTGAACAAATTCCCAGAGATAATGGTAGACAGAGGAGCCTGGCATGCTGCAGTCCATGGGGTCAAAGAGAGTTGGACATGACTTAGCGACCGAACAATGCAGTGGTATGATAGTAAGTGCCAAATCACTGGCTCTCCTGGGAAAAAGAGCTCTGATTGTTAGCATTCGCTGATTCCCACCAGGGCTGACTTCAGGATACAGAAGTGATGTCACTGAATGCAGACTTGGGAAGAGATGCTGGTGACTGGCTCTCGGGGGCAGGGCTGAGCTGACTCAGACTGGAGTTCCAGGGGTTGGGAGCCTCATTGTGATCAGTGCCCCAGGGAGGCTGGGGAGAACCAAACTCATGGGGCATTGCAACCTTCCAGGGAAGAGAATTTCAAGGAGAAACAAAAAAATCAAGCTTCTTGTCTGCTGCCCACAGTGGCACAGGAGGAACTTGGAGAAGCTGCTGGATCCAGCTGCCCCCTCTCTGCCTCTTACCCATCAACCCCATGGGACCCCTGACTTGGGCTATCTCTGCAGGTCTGAGGTTCTGTCTTGTCAAAGGTGGGACAGGTTCCCATCAGGCTGCGTTCACCTATGCAGAAGGAGCAAAAGTGGAGAAGAAAGGACAATGTTAATGAACAGTTGTCATGACAGATCTACTCTGAAAAAAGCACCAGGCCGGGCCAAAGGCTCCCTGGGGTCACCAGAATGAATGGGGGCACCAGGACGGTTTTTTGGGTCCCAGGACATTCTGTGGGGTAGAAGGGCAGCTCCTCGATGCCCAGGTAGGGGACATGGGCCCCTGAGAGCTGCCCATTTGTGGCCCTTCCCATGAGACACAGAAGACTCTCCTGCCAGATCAGGGTCACAGCAACTGAGAACAATGCCGCCCGGGCAGCCCGAGCGGGCCCTGCACAGGGCAGGGGGTCTGGGAGAGCGGCAGAGGCTGCTGGGGCCTGTCCTTCCTGAACTGGGCCACTGTGGGGGGGACTTTCATCTCCCGCCTTCCCCTCGGGGCCACTGCAGCGTCCGCCTGCCTCCGTCTCTTCCCACCCCGCTCCTCCCAGGGCGGCAATTACTGCGCTAATTAGGGCGCTTTGATCATCTTTAGAAATGGCCACACTGGGGAGGGACGCTGCCAAGCAATTAGGGGCAAAGAGGCTGGGAGCTTGGGCACTTCCTCAGGGGGCGGGGCTGCAGAAGACCCTCCGACACCCCCTGCCTCCTCCCCTCCAGGAGTGTCTGCACACACACCCCCCCCAACATAGCCGTAAACTCCTCAGGGAATAGAGGAGGATAGGAATACCCCCTCTTCTGCACCCTGGAGATGGGACCTGCCCACCAGGCCCCTCTGCCTGGCCCCCAGCCCAACGGTCAGCTCTTCTGGCCGGTCCAGGCCCCTTTGATGGAGCCGCAGAAACAAGGGCTCCTTTGACAGATGGAGGGGGGGGGCCTCAGAGCCCAGATGATGAGACTTCAAAGGTGAGCCCACTACCCTGTTCCCTCCCCCGACCCCGGCCCCCCTCCCGCAGTCTGTCCTCTCTATAGTGCCACCCCCCCAGCCCCAGGCCCCATTTCCCCCTGTGGGCTCCTGGGAGTAAAGGGCCAGGTGAGGGACGGGCCAAGGGAAGCGGCTCATTTTGAAGTGAGAGAACGGAGTCAGATGGTGTGAGGGCCGAGAACTCAGTGCCCAGGAGGCAGGCACTGAGGATAAGCGCCTGGAGGGCGGACCCCGAGGGGGACGGAGCGCCGGGGACAGGGTCACCATGCTGCTGGCTGCGCTGCTGCTGCTGCTGCAGCCTCTCCCAGACCCACAGTCTGCCCACGGGCACCCGCTGTACGTGCGCGTGCCCCCCAGCACCCTGCAAGGTGAGCTGGTCCAAGGAGAGAGGGGTGGTCTCAGGCAGGGGGCCCCTGAGCTTGCTATCTGCACTCACAGGGCCCTTTGGCCCCTTCTGCATCCCCGTCACCCACCTCTACTGGCAGAAGGGGCCAGAAATGAGACACAGGTGGGAGAGGAAAGGGGAGACTGAGGCGGGGGAGGGGGAGGGCAGCTGGCCAAAAGGTGTGCTTTCCAGAAGGTTCTGGGTCCAGCAGGGAGGAAGGGGCCCAGGGCAGCGTCCCCTTGGCTACCTGGGTCCCAGGGTGGGCAACTCAACCCACCATGGTCATTTTGTGTCCGTAAGTCCGTGTCCTGTAATATCTGCACCTTTGGGGTCCTGTTTTTCCTTCAAGGTTTTTAAGGAAAGGCCCTCCTTTTTTAAGGACTCCAGCCCAGCCCTGTTGAAATCGCAAAGCTATCTCAGGCCGAGCATCGGATCCTCTCTGCTCTGAGTGCTGGGTGCCATTCCCTCCCAGGACTCCGGCCGCCCAGCCTGCCTCCCTCCCGGGTCTCCCAAGGCAGGGCTCAGGGCTGGGGCAAGGTGGACGAGCCTGGGGCTCGTCCCCAACCCTGCATGATGGATTTGTGTCCCCCACAGCTCTGTCCGCCCAGGGGACGAAGGTGTTGCAGGCTGCCCAGAGAAGTGCCCAGTGGGCAGTGAATCGGGTGGTGATGGAGATTCAGCACAGACTGCATGAGTGCCGGAGCTGTGCCAACCACACCACCCCATGCCCTGGTGAGCTTGCCCCAACTACCCCGGGGCCCCTTCTCCTGTCCACCCCATCCCTCCCTTCAGAAATCACCCCCTCTTTGGGACACACACGGACGGGGTGAGGCTGCAACCAAGAATAGGCGGGGGAGGGTCTCCCCAGGTGAAAGGGCACACCCACCAGGCTTGGGCACACAGCAGGTGCAAAGACAGGAGGGCTGGCACAATCTGGGCTCATCTGGTGAACAGTGAGCCGTTTATGACTGCTGAAATAGACTCCCTAGTAGCTCACAGGGCAAAGAACCTGCTGGCAATGCGGGAGACCTGGGTTCGATCCCTGGGTGGGGTAGATTCCCTGGAGGAGGGCATGGCAATCCACTCCGGTATTCTTGCCTGGAGTATCCCATGGACAGAGGAGCCTAGTGGGCTACAGTCCATGCGGTTGCAAGGAGTTGGAAACTGAGCGATTAACACACACACACACACACACTACTGGGCAGGATAAGTAAGGGTGGGGTGGTTTGGGGTGCTCCCTGAGGCGGAGAGAGGGCTCAGGCCGAGCCTGGAGTGGAGAAGAGGGGAAGGGTGGCCGTGAGGCTCAGAGGTGTGTTTCTCAGCAGCACCTGGACGAACCAGGCCTCAAGCCCCCCTCCTGAAGGATTCACCTGAGCCAGGTGAGCTTGCAAAGGCTTGTGGGATAGAGGGGAGGGGAGCAGGGCTGAGGGCAGGGTGGACCCTGGAGGGGTCTCGATGATTAGGACGACCGGGACTTGTGCCTCCTGACTTGTGCCCCTTCGGCCTTTCCAGGGCCTTGTGGCGAGAGGCGCCCGGGCGCTGTCAACGTGACGCGGGCGCACGGCCGCATTGTGGGGGGCAGCGCGGCACCGCCGGGGGCCTGGCCCTGGCTGGTGAGGCTGCAGCTCGGCGGGCAGCCTCTGTGCGGCGGCGTCCTGGTGGCCGCGTCTTGGGTGCTCACGGCGGCGCACTGCTTCGCGGGGTACGTTGGGCCCCCGGCCCCGGGATCCCCAGCGCGGGGCTCCAACTCTTCCGGGGTCGTCGGGGTGGGGTGCCGCGCGCGAGGCCCGGTCTCTGCTGCCCCCTGGCGGCGGCCGTCTCTTTCCCCGCCTCGGAGTCTTCCCGGGGCGCGCTGTCCGCGGCCTCTGGCTAGCTGGGGGTTGGGGGGTACCCGTGGGCGGAGGCAGGGTCTCCAGGGGGAAGCTTCTCGCATTCCTGTCTTGCGTGTCTCGCGCCGCAGCGCCCCGAACGAGCTTCTGTGGACGGTGACGCTGGCCGAGGGGTCCCCGGGGGAACCGGCGGAGGAGGTGCAGGTGAACCGCATCGTGGCCCACCCGAAGGTGAGAGGGCAGCCCCAGGCCCTCAGACTTGGGAACAGCACCCCCAGGCCACGCCTCGTTTACACGGCGCCGCCACCCCCTCCCCAGTTTAACCCTCGGACCTTCCACAACGACCTGGCCCTGGTGCAGCTGTGGACCCCGGTGAGCCCGACGGGGGCGGCGCGCCCTGTGTGCCTGCCCCAGGAGCCCCAGGAACCCCCCGCGGGCACTCCTTGCGCCATCGCGGGCTGGGGTGCCCTCTTCGAAGGTACTAGGCAGGACAGGGCCTGGGTGAGCCACGCGGGGGCGTGGGGGAAATGGGGGTCTGGAGTGATGGAGCTTGAGAAGGCTGGCGTGGAAGGATTCTGATGCTGTCTTTGCAAAATAATGCCCATCTCGCCAAGTGGGGAAGAATCAAGGAGGGCGGTGGGCAGGGGGAACCCTAAAACAGGACCCCGGCCATCCAGGCCTGAGCCCCTTCCACGGCTTTCCTGTAGATGGGCCAGAGGCCGAGGCGGTAAGGGAGGCCCGTGTGCCCTTGCTCAGCGCCGACACCTGCAGAAGGGCCCTGGGACCAGGGCTACGCCCCAGCAGCATGCTCTGTGCGGGCTACCTGGCCGGGGGCATCGATTCGTGCCAGGTATGAGACCCGCCGGATCGGAGGGTGGTAGTGGGCCACTCCCCTGCGGCGGGACCGCCTTCTTTCCTTCTACAATTAGGCTGTCACTCAATTTCTCTGCACCTCTGTGTCCTCATCGCTAAAACGGGTACAAGAGTGGTAACCCCAGTAGAGCTCAGAGCTGCCTGTAAGGGTGTCGTTGGGGTGAGGGGAGGTGATAAGTGGGTCCACACAGTGCCCTCTCTCTTGCCTCTCTCTTGGTCCTTGCAGGGTGACTCGGGAGGCCCCCTGACCTGTTCTGAGCCTGGCCCCCGCCCCAGGGAGGTCCTGTACGGGGTCACCTCCTGGGGGGACGGATGCGGGGAGCCAGGGAAGCCTGGGGTCTACACCCGTGTGGCTGTGTTCAAGGACTGGCTCCAGGAGCAGATGAGCGGTGAGCACCTTTCCCCCCACCCGCACCCCTTGCCCAGAGTGCCCCATAACTGCCCTGGGACGAGCCCGTTTCTATTCCACCGGCCCCCAGGCTCCTGCGTGGGGAAAGCCTATTTTCCTCCCGGGAGGGATTTGGGGGGCTAGGACTTAAAGCGAGGGGAAGGTGGTAAGCTAACCCCTGACGCCCCCTGCAGCCGCCCCCTTCAGCCGCGAGCCCAGCTGTAGGGAGCTTCTGGCTTGGGACCCGTCGGAGGAACCGCAGACAGAGGCCGCCCCACTCTGCACCTTCTACGCCCACCTATGCCTGGGGCCCGCGGGCGCCTGTGCGCGTCTGGCGCACCAGCAGTGTCTGCAGCGCCGGCGGCGATGTGGTCAGTCCGGTTCCCGGGGCTGGGCCGAGGGGGAGCCAGGGTCTGGCCCACGTCTGACCGCCGCTCGGACTCTCGTTCCGCCCGCAGAGCTGCGCTCGCTGGCGCACACTCTCCTGGAGCTGCTGCGGGGGGCCCAGGAGCTGTTCGGCCCTCGCCTGGGGGTGCGGCGCCTGGCCCCAGCCCCGGCTCGCCCCGCTCCGTCGCTTCGGGATCCTCCCAGGCACCCCTCCCGCGAGCAGCGGCTGCACTCAGGTACCCCAAGCCCTTCGCAGCTTGGCCCCGGCCCACCCCAGCGCTGCCGCGCCGTTCCCCTAACCCTGCGTCTCCGCAGGATCGCCTCCCCGGGCTGCTGGCGCTCAGTTCTCTAAGCGGAGATCGGAGCGGCGCGGGGAAGTGAATGGTAATGACGCCCCCTACCGGCGGCCTCAAGGGGAGCCGGCCAAGGGAGGCCGCGTCCAGGAGGGGACTCTTGGGGTTGTCTGTGCTGGGATGCAGTTTCACCCCATCTGGCAGCGGTCAGACCCGCTCTCGCCCTCCCTCGCAGCAGGACGCATGATTCTTTGGGCGGGGGGCGGAACTTGTGACTTTGGGCCCGCTCCAGTGTCCACAGAGGCTGGGCTTTGTGTTACCATTTAACCCCTCTCAACTTCAGCTGCCCCATCCCAGCATGTGGAGGTCTGCCCACTGGGAGGTGTCCCGAGGTTCTGGTGGAATACCACCCCGACTCCACACTAGCGTCAGCTCTCTCTTATTCCTGAGGTCTCTCCTGCCCTGGGCTGGAGCCCTTGCGGCAGAAGCTGGCCACCCTCCAGGGCACCCACGCCTGGATCTTGCAGGTGCCCCCGGAGCGCCTGGCCATGGACTTTAATGAGGTGGGTCCCCAGGCTTCCCAGACTCCTTCACAGTGGCCTGGGAAGGCTAACCTGGGCCAGCCATGCTGGGGAGGGGAAACAGAAGGGACCCTCCCCCAACAGCCTGGGTGGAGGTGGGGGAGGGTGTCCATGGATGGAGGGACGGCTATGGGGAGGGCAGCTGAATGTGAGCTGGGTGCTGGGTGGGTGTGAAGGAGTGGAGAGGAGGTGGGAGTGGAGTGTAGGTGTGTCCAAGTGAGCAGGAAGTGTGCTGGATTAGCGGGAGGAGCTGGGGACAGGGTAGCTCTGCCTGTGAGTTTCTGGGGCAAGAAGGAGGGGGACCAGGAGTGGGGTTGTGGGCCCCTGAGCTGTCTGCCTCCCTCCTCTGCAGGTCCTGGCAGATCTGGGCTCCAAGACACTGACCGGGCTCTTCCGAGCCTGGGTTTGGGCAGGCTTGGGGGACCGGCATGTGGTCTTCGGTGGCCTGGTGGGTCTGGAGCCAACCACACTGGCCCGAAGCCTTCCCAGGCTGCTGCTGCAGGCCCTGCAGGCCTTCCGCCTGGCAGCCCTGGCAGAGGCAGAGCCCGAGGGAGCCCGCAAGGGTTCAATGCAGGGCCGAGGGCTGGGGAGGAAGGGGCGCCACCCACTCAGCCCTCACGGGCCCCCAGTCAGGTGGCCCTGAGCCGGGTCTCCACTCCACCCCGTGTCCCCCCACCCTCATCAGAAACACTGCTCCAGGGCCTGGGAGGGGATCAAGGAGCACGATGACATACCATCACTGCCAGAATGGGGTGGGGGCAGGGGGTTAGGGCTCCATGTGTTCTCAGATGCACCACCAGAAAATCACAGCTGCTTTAATAAACATTATTTATGATCCACAAAGACCACTCTAGAGCTTCTTTAGGGTGGGACTGGGGTGGGTGGACACTGGGGCTC
This sequence comes from Bos mutus, assembly GCF_027580195.1. Taxonomy (NCBI): domain Eukaryota; kingdom Metazoa; phylum Chordata; class Mammalia; order Artiodactyla; family Bovidae; genus Bos; species Bos mutus. The sequence goes on along the minus strand of NC_091618.1, from coordinate 15,692,174 downwards.
AAGGGGTAGGGCCCAGCCTCCAGATTCAGCTGATAGAGGTCACAAAGACACTGGAGGAAGGCTGCAAACCCTCCAGCTCAGGATATCGGTCTGCCTCCCAAGAAATGGCAGCAGCCCACCTGCCTGTCCCCGCTGCCCTGTCCATGGTTGCCAGCGCTGCCCCCAGCCTCCAGCCTCTCTGCCCAGCCCCGACCCTCACCGGTAGCTGTGGGGAGTTCCTTTGCCTTATGTCCCTCGGCTCTTGCCCCAGCCAGCCAGTCCCTGTCCCCACCCCCTCATCACCTGCCCCAGTTTCTCTGCCCTGCCGCAGAGCCTAGAGGTGTCAGATTGCATTTCCGGCTGCCTCTTTCCTTTGCACCCCCCCACGCCCCCACCCTGCACCTGTCCCCTTGGCACTCACCCACACTCCCCAGCCCTGCCGACCGGAGGGACAGACCCAAGACCCAGTCAGAGGAACAGGATGGAAGGGTCTGTGTTAACACTAGTGCTGCTGGCCGCCCTGGTCGTGTGTGGTAAGAATGGCCATCACCCTCCCCAAAGTGTCCTCATTGCATGATCTCCTCCCTCCTCGCCTGGGACACCCTCTCCCAGCATCAGGCTCACCTCCCCACTCCCACGGCCACTTTTTTTCCCTGGAGGGGCCGCCCCCCGGGGTCCCACTGCATGCCCAGCAGGACCTCAGGGCAGCGTCCTCCCTGGGCCCCTGTCCCCCACCCTCCCCAGGCAGCTGGGGCTTGAACGAGGAGGAGCGGCTGATCCGGCACCTGTTTGAGGAGAAGGCCTACAACAAGGAACTGCGGCCCGCAGCGCACAAAGAGAGCGTGGAGATCTCCCTGGCTCTCACCCTCTCCAACCTCATCTCCCTGGTGAGCGGCCCCTCCTGGCTGGTGGGGGAAGGGCAGCAGCCACAGCTTCCTGGAGGTCCGGCTGGGATGGCCATGGGGAGGAAGGTCAAGGCCCCGGCCCCAGCTCCAGTAGGTCCTCTCCCCTGGAAATGTGCTCAGACCCTCTCCATGCCCCGTACTGCCTGCAGACCTCAGGTGATGCCCCTTCCCCTCCAGTTTCAGTCCTGGGTTCTCCCCCCACCACCACCCCATTTTGCACTTTCAAGGGTGCATGTGCCCTATGACATGTGCCACATGACACTTTCAAGAGGCCATGTGCCCTATCTGCTTTTTGGTCTGTCCATCCACTCCTGACTGCTAGGGACAGGTCATCATCGTGGTCTCCCCCCGGGTGGGAGCTGGGAGAAGGCACCTGGGGAACGTGTACCGGCCTCTGGGGCACCGGCTTCCTGTTTGATTACAGAAAGAAGTTGAAGAGACCCTCACCACGAATGTGTGGATCGAGCAGGTAAGGAGAACACCCCACACAGAGCCAGCGGGTGGGAGAGAGGATGCAGGGCCCAAATTCCCCTGTGCTTGCTTCTGCTGGGGGATTCCCAGCTTGCTTCAGACACTGTCCTCCAGGACAGACTGGCCCTTGCCTCCCAAGAAACCCCAGACCCAATTGCCCTCACCAGCTACTGCCACCACAGCCCAGATAGAGCCTTAGGTGAATTAGGATCTTCATCTCAGGGAACACTGTCACAGAGGCTTGATTTTATTAGAAGACACTGTCTGCTACCTGTCAGTTGGTCTCCTATGTCCACTATGGAAACAGTCCTCCCTTAGTTGTGCAGTGCACATCCTATACAGCTGTACATGACAGACCTGAGTCCCGCTCTGTACCCATCTCCCCCAACCTCTTTTGTCCCAGCCCCAGATCCTGTCGAGTCTCCCCAGCCAGGGAAGTGGTCGGCACAGGGTGTAGGGGGGGAGTGGGGGACCCCAGACAACAGCAGAGCCCACTGCTGACATTCCTTTTGGGCTTCCAGGGCTGGACAGACAGCCGGCTGCAGTGGGATGCAGAAGACTTTGGGAACATCAGCGTCCTGCGTCTGCCCGCTGACATGGTGTGGCTCCCAGAGATTGTGCTGGAGAACAAGTTGAGCCGTAGCCCTCCTCGCCTCCCACTGCCTTCCCACCTCTACCTCCCCCAACCCTGGCCAGCACTCACTGTGGCCCTTGTCCATGTCCCCCAGCAATGACGGCTCCTTCCAGATCTCCTATTCCTGCAACGTGCTCATCTACCCTTCGGGCTCCGTCTACTGGCTTCCACCCGCCATCTTCCGTTCTTCCTGCCCCATCTCTGTCACCTACTTCCCCTTCGACTGGCAGAACTGCTCCCTCAAGTTCAGGTGCCCCCACTTCTCTGACCGCCCCTCCCCTCCAGGGCACCCTGCCAGGGGCCGAGGGAAGCAAACACTCCCCCCGCCCAGGCAGAGGCCCCATCCCCATCCCCACCATGGCCCCAGCCAGCGGCTGAGACCCACCCTCTGCCCTCTGCCCTCTGCCCTCTGCCCTCCCCAGTTCGCTCAAGTACACGACCAAGGAGATCACCCTGAGCCTGAAGCAGGCTGAAGAAGATGGCCGCTCTTACCCCGTGGAGTGGATCATCATCGATCCCGAGGGCTTCACAGGTGCCAGGAGCAGCAGCTCCTGGGTGGCCAGGCTCCCCTGGACACCCGCCCACAGATATAGTCACAGAGCTGCACGTGTGTGTACATACACGGGGACATGGTCACACCGGTACACAGACGTGCAGGTGGACACAGACCCTTCCCAGTCTGGACAGGGTCCCTGGGGTCGATCTGGCCGACGGATGAGGGGGTGGTTTAGTTTTCCCATCCCCAGAGGGCCCAGGGGGTGGTTGGGGCTTTGGCTGTCATCTGATGTGTGTGCCGCCGCGTGTCTTCCACTTGGTGTGTATGCCGCCCCCTCCCAACGCCCGCCCGCCCCCATCTGTGACCAGGCTCAGACCTTTTATGGGGCCCAACCACTTGCCCCTGTCTGTCAGAAGAGACCCGCATCCAGCTCGTCCCAAGGCTGGTATATCATGGCAGGGGTAGTGATTCCTCTGACTGCTTTGTTATTCCCCAAGGCTCTTATTTGAACCACATATGGCCTCAGCTTTTATTTTTCCCAAGGAGAAAAAAAATCCATCCCAGAGGAAAACTTTGCCCTTGTAGCGTGAAATGTTCATCCCAAGCCCCAGGGAAAGACACCCACAAACAGAACATGACCCCTCCTCTGTGTCCCCACCCCCAGCCCCCTTAGGACACTGCAGACAGGCCTGGCTAAGCCCCTGGGCCGGCTCAGTCCCTGCTAGCCCCCCATCCTGCACCAAGCCTCTCCTTGGCCACCTTGCCCAGCCTGACCCCAAGGCGTCCACATGTCTCCCTCAGAGAACGGGGAATGGGAGATAGTGCACCGGCCAGCCAGGGTCAACGTGGACCCCAGTGTGCCGCTGGACAGTCCTAACCGCCAGGACGTCACCTTCTACCTCATTATCCGCCGCAAGCCGCTCTTCTACGTCATCAACATCCTGGTGCCCTGTGTGCTCATCTCTTTCATGATCAACCTGGTCTTCTACCTGCCAGCCGACTGTGAGCCCAGCACCCGGCACCCCCTCCTCAAGGGCCCCTAAGCTTGGCCGCCCCAGCCCTGCCCCTCAATTTCCCCGGGAGCCACTTGGCTGGGGGGCGGTCACCACTCCTGGGGTTCCCTGCCCAGGGTCCTGCATGCAGAGCACGTGGCCTGTCAGCGGAAGGGCTCTGTGTCCCTGTGGGACATCCCTTAAGCAGACAAGGCCCCAGGGAGTCCCATCCCTCTTGGACCTCACTTCTGCCTCTCATGCTGGGCTTCCCAAAGACCCTAGGGAGAACACTAGAGTCTCCCTCTGCTGGGGAGAGATTGGCTGCAGAGCCAATGGGTGGATCACAGGGTCTCTAGGAAGCCAGGGCAGGGGGCATACAATCTATACTCACCTGATTCTAGAAGGTATCATGTCACATGTCATCTGTGGTCACTTGGCTCCGGAACATTTATTATGAGCAGGGCATGGTGAGTGCCAGAGACAAATATGATCCAGCCCTGACCCTGGCAGACAGGGTGGAAAATACAGGATTGGGAGTACAGCCTGGGGGTGGTGGGGTGGGAACCAGAGCCAGGCTGTGAGGCACACTGCAGATGAAGAAGGGGCAGTGGGGCGGGGGCCCAGGGGTCTGTGACCATGAGGCCCACGCCCAGCACTTCTCAGGGGATCAGATGGGCAGGGCAGGGCGGTGCTGGGCTGGGGTCTGGGAGGACATCCTGGGGCTTCTACGCGGGGCAGGACACAGCAGATCTGTGGTCTAGGAGAGCTGAGTGGCAGGCGATTGGCTGACGAGGATGGCAAGTGTTCCTTGAGCTCTCACCCACTGCCAGGCAGAGTCGGAGCATTTAAGACATACTCTCACTCTATCCTCCCAACATTTAACAGTTGAGGAATGTGAGGCACAGAGAGCTTAGGCCGTTTGTCCAAGGTCACCTAGCAATAAGGAGAAAGATGGATGGGAACCCAAGCGCTCTAGCTCCTGAGCCCTGGGCACCATGGCATTGTGGACAGTAGTGCAGGGGTCACCGTGCGACCCTCCAGGCTCCGGGCCAGAGGTCATAGCTAAGGACAGGCTCCCGCAGGTGGTGAGAAGACATCCATGGCCATCTCGGTGCTCCTGGCCCAGTCTGTCTTCCTGCTGCTCATCTCCAAGCGGCTGCCAGCCACGTCCATGGCCATCCCCCTCATCGGCAAGTGAGCAGCCCTCCCCGACCGCCCACCCCTACCCTACCCTACCACTCCCCACCCTGGGCAGGGGCTCCAGACTGTACCTGCGCCTACAGGTTCCTGCTCTTTGGCATGGTGCTGGTGACCATGGTCGTGGTGATCTGTGTCATCGTGCTCAACATTCACTTCCGCACACCCAGCACCCACGTGCTGTCTGAGCCGGTGAAGAAGGTGAGGGCTCAGTAGCCAAAAGTTGGAGATTGTCCAGTGCCTTTCTGCAGCGGAATGCGCGAGGCTCATGCGTACACACGCACGGGCACGCGGGGGTGGTACCCGGGGGTGGTACCCAGCGGCGGTGGAGCCCATGCGTACATGCACTGCTTCTCGACTCGCCCCAGGCTGAATGTTACCCAGAAGTCAGACTTTAAAGAGACTGCAAGATTTCCTTTCTGTGAAGTTCAAGGACAGACAAAACCAGTCTTTAGTGCTAGAAGTCAGGGTGTGGTGATTCCCTCTGGGGCTGCGTAGGAATTGATGGCGGCCAGGCAGGAAAGAGGGGAGCTTCTCTGGTGGCTCAGATAAATAATCTGTGCCCACAGTGCAGGAGACCTAGGTTCGATCCCTGGGTTGGCAAGATCCCCTGGAGGAGGGCATGGCAACCCACTCCAGTATTATTGCCTGGAGAATGCCATGGACTGAGGAGCCTGGGGGGTTACAGCCCGTAGGGTCTCAAAGAGTCAAACAGGACTGAGCAGCTCACACACAACACAGGCAGGAGGGAACATCTTAGAAAAGTTCTTATCTGAGAGGTGTTTACACAGCGAAATGCTTTTGAAGAATTTCTCCCGGCTATACGAGGACAGTTTGTTGATTCTATTGTGTATTGGTATACCTCGATTCAAAACACAGTGAGAACTGTGGGGGCAGGGTCCCCAGGAGGGGTACTGTCCTTGCCTCTTGGCCTCTGCAGGGCTGCCTGGTTGTTTGGGGACAGCTGAGGGGGGTCGTTTAGCAACTTTTCTGGTCTTAGCTCAGCAGTCAGGGCATTTTTCTGACTTTTTGTTTTTTACCCGGAATTCATTTTCAACCAATGAGTTAGTTCTTCTCTATGCTGAGTAATAAGGGAGAACTGGAAGCAACCTAAGTGTCCATCAGTTAGGGATCGGGGGGATAAATGATGGATTGGGGAACACCTTGTGGCAGCCGGGAGTGGAGCCCCGATATTTGGATGAGTGAAGGTGATCCACTTTGTATGATGGCCCCTCTGACCTGCCCAGCTCTTCCTGGAGACCCTTCCCGAGATCCTGCACATGTCCCGTCCGGCAGAGGACGGGCCCAGCCCCGGGACCCTGATCCGGAGAAGCAGCTCCCTGGGCTACATCTCCAAGGCAGAGGAGTACTTCTCACTCAAGTCCCGAAGTGACCTCATGTTTGAGAAGCAGTCAGAGCGGCATGGGCTGGCCCGGCGCCTCACCACGGCACGTGAGTCTCCAGTGGCTTGGAGTTTGGCCCATCCGTGGGACGTGGGGTAAGGGCAGGCCTCATGCCCACCTTTGGCCTGGTGTCCACAGGCCGGCCTCCAGCAGGCTCGGAGCAGGCCCAGCAGGAGCTCTTCAGTGAGCTGAAGCCAGCTGTGGATGGGGCCAACTTCATTGTCAACCACATGAAGGACCAGAACAATTACAATGAGGTGAGTAGCCACGGTGTTGCCATGTGTTCCAGTAGTGCACTAATCAAGCATATCCTATCTTAAGGGGGCACAGCTCCCCTCTGAGATACCTGCCAACTTAGATGAAGGAGTGAATGGTGAGTGCAGATTCCAGGGCTGTAAGGGAGTGGGAGCCCCTGCTTATAACCTCATAGCAGTGTGTGTGGCCAGGCACACACTCAGGTATACATGCAAATGCATAGCTCTGCCCTGTTGGGGCCATACTCTGGACCTCCCTTAAGGTCCCTTCTTTCTCCTAGCTGCCAGTCACTTTCTGTCCCTGCTCAACTCCAAGCCTGAAACTCCAGACAAAGCCAGACACTTAAAAGCCTGCCTTATATGGTTGTTCAATATTGTACGTGTGCGTATGTGCTAAGTCGCTTCAGTCATGTCCGACTCTGTGATCCTATGGACGGTAGCCCTCCACAGTCTCCTCTGTCCATAGGATTCTCCAGGCAAGAATACTGGAGTGGGCTGCCATGCCCTCCTCCAAGGGATCTTCCTGACCCAAGGATCGAACCCGGGTCTCTTAGGTCTCCTGCATTGGTAGGCAGGTTCTTTACCCCTAGTGTATACAACCTGTAAAAATTCTCTCTTGAGATAGGGGCACTTTTTTCAGTTCACATACAGGCTTGTGGCAGCACTGCGTGGCTGGGGGGAGGCCACGGCCCTGCTCTCTGTCTCCTGGACAGATAGGACAACCAGCCCTGCCAGTTGCTGGGGAGCAGGGGGAGGGGGCTGGGTATTTGCTGCAGACACGCCAGCATCTCCCATCTGCTGCAAGCCGGAGGTAGCCCCCACAGCTATGCCAAGGCCGTGCGTCTGTCACCAGGCCCCAGCTTGGGGTGGGAGTCTGTGGTCTGGGGGCCCTTCTCACCCCACTGTCTCTTACCCTTGGCCCCAGGAGAAGGACTCCTGGAACCGGGTTGCTCGCACCGTGGACCGACTCTGCCTGTTCGTGGTGACACCCATCATGGTGGTGGGCACAGCCTGGATCTTCCTGCAGGGCGCCTACAACCAGCCTCCGCCCCAGCCTTTCCCTGGGGACCCCTTCTCCTACCTCGAGAAGGACAAGCGCTTCATCTAGAGCCCCTGGCCCAGCCCAGCAACCAAGGCCGTTTCTGGGAGTAGCGGGGAGGGGGTTGGCCTGAAAGGGATGGGCCTGCAGGGGGTCGGGGTGGGGCGGGTAGCTGTGTGGATAGGGGCCTCTGAGAGACCACCAGCTCTTCCTGGGGTGGCTGTATCTTGGCCCTGAGACCCGAGCCCAGTTGGTCCTTGCAAGGCTGGGGCAGAGACAGCTGAGGTCCAGGATTGGAGGGGAGCCCATGTCTCAACGGTGGTTCTTTTGCAAATAAAACCAGGACCCCCTGGAGAAGGTCTGCGCGTGGACATTGGCTGGGGGTGGGGCAAGGTGACTTGTGGGGAGGCAGGGGGCTGGCTTGGGCTTCCCAGGTGGCGCTAGTGATTAAGAACCCACCTGCCAGTGCAGGAGATGCAAGAGGCGTGAGTTAATCCCTGGGCTGGGAAGATCCTCTGGAAAAGGGCATGGCAGCCTACTCCAGGATTCTTGCCTAGAAAATCCCCATGGACAGGGGAGCCTGGCAGGCTACAGTCCATAGGGTTGCAAACAGTCAGACAGGACTGAGCAACTTAGCACACATGCCCGCAGTGGGCTGGCTTAGGGACCAGGAAGTTTGCACTGGAGCCGGCCTATTGGACCATTCTGTGAGGGGTCAGAGAGACAGAGGCATCTTCTAGCCTCCCCCTCCCCCTGGTGGGGGGTGGAGCAGGTGGGATCCTGGACCTTTCCTCCCCTGCTCCTCCAGCACCCCCCTTGCCAACCCCTAAGCCTTGGGCATCTGAGGCCCCACCTGGAGCCGAGTTTGGGGCTGCTTCTGTTTCCAGGTCTTCTAAGGAAGGAGTTTCTTGGCAGGCTCGGGAGCCTCAGGACTGCAGAATGGCCTTCCCCAGGCTTTTAAGCCTCCGCCACTCTCTCTGGGTCCCTCTGGGAAGCTGAGGGTGGGGGTGGAAAGGTCAGGTTCAGCATCCACAGAAGCCGGAGGTCAGCCTGTCCAGCTCAGGTCAGACACACCATCTGAAAGCCTTGGGACTCAGCTATCGCCCCAGGGACGGGGGCTTATTCCTCCTCCCAAAGTAGGGTTGTCAAGGTAAGACTTGGGACGTACATATACTAAAAAAAAAAGATGATTCATTGTCTACCTGAAATTCAAATTTAACTAGGAACACTGTATTTTATTTTGCTACATCTGACTAAATCTGACAACTCTACCCCAAAGGAAGCCCCCACCAATCCTATCCCAAGGGCCAAATTCTTTGAGGATGTGGTTCTGTGTGGTCACCTACCTCCAGGGTGGCCCGGGGACCCCCACCTCCTAGTACTCACACCTTGTGTGGCGCCTCCCGCACGGTGCTGAGATTGGTCTCTGCGACCCGTAGACTGAGGCGGAAGTGATAGGGTGTCACTTCTGAGGGTACATAGTGAAAGACATCACAGCACATTCTCGCTTGCTTGCTCTTACACCCTCACTCATGGTCAGCTAGCTCTCTGACTTTGGGGAAGCCGGCTGGCATGATGAGCAGCCCCGTGGAGAGGTCCACGTGGCAAGGAACTGAGGCCTCCAGCCAACAGCCTTGTGAGTGACTCGGAAGTGGATCCTCTGGCCGAGGGGGCCTCTTCGGTCACAGTGGAGCCTTCAGATGAACCCGAAAGTCTCTGAGCCAGAACCACCCACTCAACTGCTCCTGGATTCCTGACCCTCAGAAACTGTGTGAGACAGTAAACGTCTGTAGTGTCGAGAGACAACGTTTGGGGGTTGTTCATTATGCTAGCAGTGTGACCTTGGGCCAACCACCCCTCACCTCTCAGCTGCAGATTTCTTATCTGCAAAGTGTGTCTTAAGTCTGGCTCATGAGGTGTTCTGAAGATCAAATTTGCTAGTAGGAGTCATGTTACATGTGTCCTGCAAATTTAAGCGGTGGCTATTTATCTCATTCCTCATTTGTGGGCCTCAGTCACTGAGAACGGGCCCCTGGGAGCTCACAGGGGCCTTCTACATCCAGGCCTGGCGTGGTGACTGAGAGGGGACTGAGGCAGGTTGGAAAACCTGATTCTTCACCTCCTTGATGTGCAGGCTTGAGACTCACAGCTGAGCCCACAGCTGAGAGGGAATCAGTGACCTCATGAGCTCAGGTATATAGAAGGAAAGATGTTTAATCTTTCCATGGAACTGAAAAGAAGAGAAATCATTTTAAATCAAAACTGACCCTACTTACTTCTGCTGTCCAATATGAACCTTCCAAAAATTCAAGGTACACATCTTTAGTTTTTTTCCCCCTCTCAATAGGAAAACTAGCTTAGACTTACACCTTTCAGATGAGCAGGGAGTCTGGGTCTTCCCTGGAGTTGGCCACCAACTCGGGAAGGGTCTCTGTCTCACTCAGAGAGATGCTTAAGTAGTGTATGTGTGCTCAATCATGTCTGCCTCTGTGACCTGATGGACTGCAGCCCTCCAGGCTCCTCTGTCCATGGTAATTCTCCAGGCAAGAATACTGGAGTGAGTTGCCAGTCCAGAGGATCTTCCCAACCTAGGGACCGAACCCGTCTCTGGCGTCTCTTGCATTGCAGGCAATGCTTTACCACTGAGCCACCTGGGAAGCCCACGCAGAGATGTGTGAGGGTGGAAAGGCTGAAACCAGATCCCTCGACCACTGTTGTTGCTTCTCTTTGCCACATGGTGGCTCTGTTTGCAGCAAGTCTTACACAATCCAGTAGCAAGGCTTCAGTGTGTCAAGCCTGCTCAGATGCCTGCCTATAACCTTCTAGAGGAGAAGTTAAGTGAAAGTCGTTCAGTCATGTCCGACTCTTTGCGACCCCATGGACTATATAATATGTGAATTCTCCAGGCCAGAGTACTGGAGTGGGTTGCCTTCCCAACCCAGGGATCGAACCCAGGTCTCCCACATTGCAGGCGGATTCTTTACCAGCTGAGCCACAACCCTCAAATGCCCCTCCCGACTAAGGATGCCTCTTGAGCAGGTTCCCAGGGTCACAGTGGGTCCCCCAACAACACCCACTCGCCCAGTACTCCAGCCCCAGGGTGCTGTCAGGACTGGTTCACCCTCCAGGTGACATGGAACCCCATCTCCTTCCCTCCCCAGGAAGTGGCACCCATAGGAGACCAGCTTCCCATGAAGCCAGAGGGAGTCCCTACGCACTTTCCCCAGGCCAGCACAGCTACCCACCCCTCTCTCAAAGGGCGATAAATCCATCAGGAAAATGTGCCGGCCTGTGCCGGAACAGAAAATCCCCAAGACTCATGGTTTAAACATCAAGATTTCCTCTTTCTCATATGGGAAGAATCTTGAGACAGCAGCTGCTTCCCCATCTCAGCTGCCCCACAAAGCTATGAGGGACCCGGCTCTGTGCTCTCTGCCCAGCCCTCTCTCCTTCACGTGCTGATTTTGTCCTCCAGCCTGAAGCCTCAGGTAGCACCTTGACTGCCACAGCTCCATATTTCACATCATCTTCAAGGCAGGAAAGGGGTCAGCCTTTTCTGACCCTTTTAACAGGAAGAAAAAGCTGAAACCGCTCAGCTGACTTCAGCAGACACCCCATTGGTCAAGAGGTCATCACATGGCTGCCCCACCTGCAAAGGAGCCTGGGAAATGAACATTTTGCATTTCAGGCCTCTGGAGGAGTAGGTGGCAGAGTTGTTAGACAGCGAGTGAGGACTACAAGAGGCTTTCTCTTAATGGGTTCCAAGCTGTTGTTCCCTGATCCTGGGAAAGATTGAAGGCAGGAGGAGAAGGGGACGACAGAGGATGAGATGGCTAGATGGCATCACCGACTCAATGGACATGAGTTTGAGTAAACTCCGGGAGTTGATGATAGACAGGGAGGCCTGGCATGCTGCAGCCCATGGGGTCGCAAAGAGTCGGACACGACTGAGCGACTGAACTGAAGCTGTTGTTGTTTAATCTCTAAGTTATGTCTGCTTATTTGCAACCCCATGGACTGTGGCCCGCCAAGATCCTCTGTCCATGAGATTTCCAAGGTAAGAATACTGGAGTGGGTTGCCATTTCCTTCTCCAAGGGATCTTCCTGACCCAGGGATTGAACCCAAGTCTCCTGCACTGGCAGGTGAGTTCTTTACCACTGAGCTGCCAGGGAAGTCCAATGGTTCCCATACCCCGACCTTAACACATCCAGGGCAGAAACTGCCACTCCTCAGAGATGCCACAAGATCACCAAGGAGACCTCCCAGAGCCGAGAGAAGGGAAGAAACCGGGAGTTAAAATCTGCATCCAGAAGAAGGAGGTACAGTTCCTACCAGAAGGAAGTCACTCTCCAGAGTGTTCCTTTTCCTTCCCAGACACTTGTAGAGAAGAAAGTCAGAAGTGTCAAGAATCAGCTGACCATCTATGCCTGGGGGTGGTGGAGGAGGGTGGGCAGTAGGTGGTCCATGATTATGGGGAAGAAGCCATTAATGATCTTTGGCAAAGCATCATCTTGGAGGTGAGCAGAGAGGAGGAGGTGGGCTTCCCAGGTGGTACTAGTGGTAAAGAACCCGCCTGCCAACGCAGGAGACCTAAGAGACATGGATTCGATCCCTGGGTCGGGAAGATCCCCTGGAGAAAAGGCACGACAACCCACTCCGGTATTCTTGCCTGGAGAATCCCATGGACAGAGGAGCTTGGGGGGCTACAGTCCATAGGATCACAGAGTCAGACATGACTGTAGCAACTTAGCACAGCACAGAGAAGAGGAGAGGTACTGCTTTGCAAAACAGGTGATGGAATTGAGTCTGGGGGGGGCCGGGGGCAAAGTGGGGAAAAGGAGCCATTGGCTTGGTAAACTCCAGGGAAAGTGGGCTACACACCTAGATGCGTGGTGAGAGGGAAGCTTTTCAGGTTGGGGGCAGGGTTGTCCAGGAAAACCGAGCGCAGGGCCCAGAGCAGGACCAAATGAGAGATCGAGGTAGTTCAGGGAAGGCAGGGGCAACTGCTGTTACTCCCCAACCCCAAAGTCCTGGCAAGGACAGGAGGGCCTTGTGGCCCGATGCAGGGGGCTGGGGTCTGAGCCAACCTCACCTGGATCTCCAAGGACAGGGCACGTGGGCTGACTTCTGCTTCACAGTCACACATTGAAATGGCCAAAGACGCCGTTCACTCAGGGGGAGGGAGACACATCCTCTGATGGTGCCTTCTCTCCAGCTCTCAGAGACCTCCCCCACCCTTCCCCCAGCGTGCATAAGGGTGGGCGGCACGTCTGGGAACCTGCCCACCTACTGGGTCATGCTGAGCTGTCTGCTGGGAATAGCCGGTCAGAAGACAGGTGGTCACTGGCAGCAGGGCCCTCGGTGCCTAGATCAGCCTCAGCCCGCCCTCCCGCTGACCACAATCCACAGTGCGGATGGGGCTGGTTTTCTGGCTCCTCTTGGTTGGTTGGTTAAGTCGCTAAGTCATGTCTGACTCTAGTGGACCCCATGGATTGTAGCCCGCTAGGCTCCTCTGTCCATGGGGATTCTCCAAGCAAGAATACTGGAGTGGGTTGCCATTTCCTCCTCCAGGGGATCTTCCCCACCCAGGGATCGAACCCAGGTCTCCTGCATTGCAGGCAGATTCTTTACCGACTGAGCTATAAGGGAAGCCTTTTTGGGCCCTCTGGGTCACCTCATCAGACTCTACAGGGGCCACTGCCTTCATCCTGCCTGCCCCCACCTTGGACCATGAGTTCCCATGAGCAGTTCAGGCTTATCCCTGGGTCCCCCTGGCCTCGCTATGTCCCCCCACAAGCTGGGGACTCCATGAATGGATGATTTCACAGATGCTGAGGCCCCACTAAGGAGCCCCTACTCAGGAACTGTCCTATTTCTTAGGGCCTGCATCCCAAATCGTCCTTGGTCCCCCTTTCTTTAAAGTTCACCAGACCTGAGTTCCCTGCCTCAGAGACTGGGGGACCCCAACACCTGGTGCTCTCATTTATGTTCAGGTTTGGGGACCTCAACCATGTGACACAGAAACTGAAGCACCAAACATGTTTACCCATCGGCCTTCCCACCTCCCCAAATCCTGACCAAGCTGGAGGGAGCAGGAGGAGGGAGCGCCAATCAGGACCCTTCCTCAGCGCTCCGCCTTTCTGTCCCATGCTCATCTATCCCCAGCTGTGTCCTCAGCCCCCAGCCGGAACAAGGACAGAGGACTGGGTCAACTGAGCCTGAGAGTGGGGACAGAGGCCGGACGGTCTGGGCAGATGGAGCCCCTCTGTCCTCCCCAGCCTGGGTAATCTGAGCCCGGCATTGTGTCCACCCGGGGACAGCTGACAGCGCTGTGGTCAGACAGCTGGCGGGGTTGGGCTGGGCTGGCCAGGGTGGCTTGGGGTGGGAGAATGTGGGCTGTTACATGAGCCCCGGAGGCTGCACCCCCAGCCCCGGGGGGGAACTGCAGTCCCACCCCGTCCCTACGGAGAACTGTGGCACCATGTGCGGGGGCCAGAGGCCACTGTTCCTTCTGCCGCTGCTGGCTGTCTGCTTGGGTGTGGACACAGCGGGTCCTCCTGGGGAGGCCGGGACCAGGAGCCCAAGGACTCAGGGGACGGAGGGTCTGGGGAGGAGTGCTACTGAGGCCTGTCCCCCACCCCCCAACTCTCCACTTCTCCATGTCCCCTGCTCCCGTGGCCCGCCCCCGCCCTGATCTGCCCCAGAGGCCGTGTCCCAGGCTCTCACCGCTGTTTGCTCCAGGGGCCGAGGGCCGGAACCAGGAGGAGCGTCTGCTCGGGGACCTGATGCAAGGCTACAACCCCCACCTGAGACCCGCTGAGCACGATTCGGACGTGGTCAATGTCAGCCTGAAGCTCACGCTTACCAACCTCATCTCCCTGGTGAGCACAGGCCTGTGTGTGTGTGTTGGGGGTGGGGGCAGGGATGGCAGCCCACTGCTCCCCCGGGACCCCGCTGGGGAGTGAAGGGGTGGCTCCAGCAGGCAGGAACAGGCAGGGCCCACAGGGGAGAGAGAGAGGGCTTGGGCAGCCCACCAGGGAGCTGGCCAACTCCCATGGGGGCTGCCCAAGAGGCTGGGGTCTTGTAGGGATGTCTGGGGAGTCAGTCCATGATGGGGACTTTGTCCTCTGTTCTGCACCCCTAGAATGAGCGAGAGGAGGCCCTCACCACCAACGTCTGGATAGAAATGGTAAGAAGCTGCTAGACTGCCCTCCTCCTTCCATCAGCTCCACTCTAGGCCCCCGAGGCCCCTTAGAGCTGCCTGTTTCCCTCTCACCCCATCCTGCCTCTTCTGCGTTCCCTGCCCTTGGAGGGGGCCCGGGTCCTGGGGGCAGGATGGGGTCTGGCAGCCCCTCCCCCTGCAGCAGTGGTGTGACTACCGGCTTCGCTGGGACCCTCGAGACTACGGCGGCCTGTGGGTGCTGCGGGTGCCATCCACCATGGTGTGGCGGCCAGACATCGTGCTGGAGAACAAGTGAGGAGGGGGCCCGGGCAGGGCAGGGCCCACAGGACAAGGGGGCCTCCGGGAAAGAGACAGGTGAACAGAGGGTGCAGCTGGGGCCCCTGAGGGCGCCAGGGCATGGGGACTAAGGGTGGGGCCCGGGAACCAGCAGCACTGATCCAACCCCGGCTCCACCGCCTCAGGGCTGGGGCGCCTGGGTGGCTGCTCTCCCCACTACCGTGGGTACAAGGACAGCTCCCTCGGGAGGCACAGGACAAGCGGGGAGCTTAACCACTGTCGGTCGTGGTCATGACCCGTATGGAGGAGAGCTGGGGTGGGTGTTGCAGGGTGGGTGTTGTGGGAGGTTGTTGGAGGAGGCAGTGGTCCCCGAGGCTGGGGTAGCGGGGGACCAGGCAGGGGCATGGTGGCTGGGAAGGGTTGGTGTCCCGGGGCCCCATCCACTCGGGGCAGAGGACTGGTCAGGGTTGTGGGGGGGGTGTCTCAGTCTAGCAGGGACTGTCGGGGCGCGGGCCCCCAGCCCCACACCCTGGCCTGTCCGCAGCGTGGATGGCGTGTTCGAGGTGGCCCTCTACTGCAACGTGCTCGTGTCTCCCGATGGCTGTGTGTACTGGCTGCCGCCGGCCATCTTCCGCTCCTCCTGCCCCGTCTCTGTCACCTTCTTCCCCTTCGACTGGCAGAACTGCTCCCTCATCTTCCAGTGAGGAGACCCACGCATGGGGGTGGGGGGTTCTCCGAGCGGATCAAAGAGGGGTCCTGGCCAGGTGGGGATCTGAGGCTTCCGGCCAGGGGTGGGGAGCCGGGCTCCACCTCTCTGGGGCCCAGACATCTGGAGATGCCCACGACCCTCTCTGCTAAGCCCCAGACCCCTCACTCATTCTCCTTCACTGCCTCAGTTTCCCCGCCAAAGACAGCCATCAGGGACTGCCGTGGGTGGGCGAGAAGGCACATGCATGCCCATGACACATGTGCACAGACCCATGCACACACACTTTAGGTCACTGCACCCTCAGATCCACGGAGAGGCCAGGGCTATCTCAGTGTCCTCCTCCATCAATGGGGGACGGCGGTCTGTGGGAGGGGTTCCCTATATTTTAGAGAAGCAGTCTTTTTTTTTTTTTTTTTAAATAAGGGAACCTATCAGGAGACCCTCTTCAGTAAAAACAGATCAGAGAGGTATAGGCTGTATTTCCTGTTCTCACCATCGGCCCCTTCTGCCCTGGAGGCAACGGAAGGAAGGGACCCCAGATGGCCCTTGGCTCTGGCTGCAACCTCCTGGTCCTTAAAATCTATAGTTTCCCCAGACTTCGAAAACCGGACTCCCTGCCCCGTCCCGCCCCGCCCTGCCCCGCCCCATCTCATGCCAAGGCTTTGTGAAGAGCTCAGAAATTCTTGACTGTGCTTTTTGAGGCAAAACTGCCCACAGGTGCCCTCAGGAGATGGTCTGTGTGACTTCCTGGGTGAATCTACACACACTCCAATTTATCCTCTTTCCCACCCCCATCTCCCAGGTCCCAGACCTACAGCACCAATGAGATCAATTTGCAGCTGAGCCAGGAAGACGGTCAGACCATCGAATGGATTTTCATCGACCCCGAGGCCTTCACAGGTAATGGCCATCCAAGGTCCATGCAGGACCTGGCTGTGGGGGCGGAGCCAGACCGAGACCACGCCCCCCCGTGTCACTCAAGGTGAAAGCTCCCATAAACCATAAAATGCATGTCATTTAAAGGCCCAGCAAAGCTGATCTTCCTCACTGATAGTGACTCTGGTTTTGGCGGGAGGGGCGTCAAGCATCCTTCCCCGCACAGTGCTGCTCCTGTGGGCACTGGGTTCCGTGGGCTGCCGGGATCAGCTCGCCCCCAGTCCCTGTGCCCACCCCCGCCTGCTGCCTGCAGAAAATGGGGAGTGGGCCATCCGGCACCGGCCAGCCAAGATGCTGCTGGACGAGGCGGCCCCAGCAGAGGAGGCAGGCCACCAGAAGGTCGTCTTCTACCTGCTCATCCAGCGCAAGCCCCTCTTCTATGTCATCAACATCATCGCGCCCTGTGTCCTCATCTCCTCTGTAGCCATCCTCATCTACTTCCTTCCTGCCAAGGGTACCTAGTGTTGGTGGGAGGGGGGCAATGGCCCGGCCAGCGGCACAGGGAGCAGGGAGGACAGAATGGCACTATGACTTGGCACCAGGGTCGTGGACTCCTTGTGGGGAGGGGACTGCCCCATGGTGGGGAGGTTGAGATCCGCTCTGAGGGCCTCTTGGTCATGGGCAGCGGGGGGCCAGAAGTGTACCGTCGCCATCAACGTGCTCCTGGCCCAGACCGTCTTCCTCTTCCTCGTGGCCAAGAAGGTGCCCGAGACCTCCCAGGCGGTGCCACTCATCAGCAAGTAAGGCTGGCTCTCATGCTTGAGCCCACTTCCTTTCCTCCGTTCTCATGAACACAGGGTACTGCCCTCTTGCCACTCCCTACAATCCTCAATCCCAGGGATGTGGGGGAGTCAGCCACTAGAGGGGTGGGACTGGTATCTGGAGATGAAGCAACCAGCCCCACCACCTGCCTATCCCGCCCTGCAGGTACCTGACCTTCCTCCTGGTGGTGACCATCCTCATTGTCGTGAACGCTGTGGTCGTACTCAACGTGTCTTTGCGGTCCCCCCACACACACTCCATGGCCCGAGGGGTCCGCAAGGCAAGCTCCCTACCCTTGCCTACTTCAGCCTCTTCCTGCCCTGTCTGTTCACATGCCCCTACTGGCCCTGGGCACATTCCTCACCCACCAAGTTCAGCAACAGACCAGCCCCATGTGTATCTTGAACATGCCCAGATGGATCAAGAATAATATAGTGCTTACTCTGTGGGAGGCATATTACGTATACTAACTTATTTAACCTTCCTAAGACTTCTGTGAAATGGGTATTGGTCTCATCTCCCATTTATACATGAGACAACTGAGGCACAGAGAGGTTAAGTATCCCAGACGAGGTTGCACAGCAAGAAAGTGGAGGAGGCAGGATTCTCCCCGGGCCGAGTGGCTCCAGTGCCTGTGTGAGCTGCGGCCCACCTGCAGCAATCAGCCGGGACCCTTGTTACAAAGGCAGATTCCCAGGCCTGCCCCAGACATCCTGGGTCAGAGGTGGGGCCCAGGAACCTGTGTTCATGACAAGTGTCCTGGTGATTCTGATGTGGACAAAAGTTTGGGGGTTCCAGGTCAGTGTCTGGCTCAGGACAGGTAAGCCGTAGCAGGGCCAAGCCACTGCCCCTGCCAGGCTGCCTCGGGCCCCCATCACGTGAACTCTTTGTGCCAATTGTTACCTTCTGCTCCCAAGCCCGGTCACCCAGGAAGTTCTGCTATCCACTAGGCTAAGCCGCGCACAACATCTCTCCAGGTGTTCCTGCAGCTCTTGCCCCAGCTGTTACGGATGCACGTTCGCCCACTGGCCCCAGTGGCTGTGCAGGATGCCCACCCCCGTCTACAGAATGGTTCCTCCTCAGGGTGGCCAATCACAGCTGGGGAGGAGGTGGCCCTCTGCCTGCCCCGCAGTGAGCTTCTTTTCCGGCAGCGCCAGCACAATGGGCTGGTGAGGGCAGCGCTGGAGAAGTTTGGTAAGGCAGGGGGTGTGATGGACAGGAAGGGTCATCTGTTGACCAAGGTGCCAGGCACAGTGGATGAGGGGTCGGCAAACGTCCAGGTTGGGAAGAGAGGGGCTGGGGTCCCTAAGAAAGTGGGGGCCACTTTTTCAGACTGTTCCTCCCCCATTCTACTCCCAAACCTTACCCTTCCTCATCAACAGAGAAAGGCCCAGAGTCAGGGCAGAGCCCAGAATGGTGTGGCAGCCTGAAGCAGGCCGCCCCGGCCATCCAGGCCTGCGTGGAGGCCTGCAACCTCATTGCCCGTGCCCGGCACCAGCAGACTCACTTTGACAGTGTAAGTCAGCAGGGGGTGGGGTAGGGTTTGCACACCTGGTGTGCAAACTTGAACCTGAGATGGGGGCAGGATGAGTGGGGTGGCCATGGTATGGCAATGGCATGGAAAAAGTGGAATTGGGAATGACACCATGGGACCATGGAGAAAGCCAGGGTCAGACCTGAAGTAGGTGAGAAGGGCTCAAGGAAATGAAGAGCAGAAGCCTGCTGGGTGGCTAAGGATGCTCCAGAGATCCAGCCTTGGTGTCACCTCTGGTCACCTCTTACCCTGCCTTCCACCCTCAGGGGAACAAGGAGTGGTTCCTGGTGGGCCGAGTGCTGGATCGAGTCTGCTTCCTGGCCATGCTCTCGCTCTTTGTCTGTGGCACTGCTGGCATCTTCCTCATGGCCCACTACAACCGAGTACCTGCCCTGCCTTTTCCTGGGGACCCCCGCTCCTATCTGCCCTCATCTGACTGAGCTGACCAATTGCTGCTAGCCACGTGGAGTCTTATCAGCTGTTTTCTGCTCCTGAGGTCATGAGTATACTATTTGGGAAACACTCTTGGGGGATATGTGAGAAAAGCTGGGGAAATAAAGAGACAGAGCTGGAACCCCAGAGTGGTTGGGGCTGGGATGTGGGCAGAGTGCACTAGTGGAATCAGCATGCACGTGGCACTGGCTTGCTTGTCCTGGCATTGCCCTCACTTCAGCAAAGTGTTGTCAACTCCCATCACTTCTGAAACCCTAAGGACTCTGTTTATCCTATCCCCAGCTAGACAAGTTCCTAGCCCTCCAGGCCTGGGCCTCTCTTCCCTTTTGCAAGTTCCCTGCAGCTTCTTAAAGGAGGGGAGTCATGAGAGAAGTGAAGAGTGGCAGCCAATGCTCTCTTGAAAGGGAGGCAGCCCACTTCAGGTGGCATCTGCCTGCTTTATGGGGGCTGTAGGCATCAAACATTTTATGAGTTTTATTCTCTTTTTTTCATTCTCAAAAGCTCCTCATAGCATTACAGATAAGCAAGAGTCACTATTCCCCTGTGTTTAGGTTGGGCAAATTGGGGCCTAGAGTAAGAGGGGCTTGCCAGAACAATGGTGGATAAATAAGGTTTGGAGTTCAGAATTCCCAACTCTGACCCAATCTTAGACATTCTATGAAAGTTCTATGGCTTGGAAAATGGACCCCTCTTCTTTCTCTTCTCAAAGGCCAGGGAATTTGCACTGGTCTGAAGGGATGGTTAAGACAAGAAAGAGCTAGGGAGGGAAGTAGGGAGCCTGAGAGGAGACCCTGACCAGCCTCCCTTGGCCCTAGTTGGGAAACAAGGAGGCTAGCTGGTCTTTGGGGAAGGCCATGCTTTTAGAGTATGGCTGGAGCCTGAGCCCTGAGTTCTACTGGTGACAAGACACGAGCACATTTGTGCTTCCTGAAATTGTGTCTTCATCTGTAAATATGGGCACAGATATCAGTTCCTATCTACCTTCATCACAGGATCAAAGGTGCCGATGAAGATTAAAAAAATGTTACAGTATCCTGACAACGGGACATTGTTGGGGGGCGGGGAGCAAGACCCCGGAAATAGCCAGGGTTGCTGGCTTTCGAAATCACTCATCAGCAGGTTCATTGCATTTACTCCAGAGCGTGTGTGTGCGCTGCACGCACTGCTGTGTATTTGGAGCAGCAGGTAATTCGATGATGAAGGGACCACTGCTGGTTCCTGTAAGCCTCTTACAAGCTCAGCCACCTGGGGTGAGTCTCTCACCCTCTCTGCCTCGGAAGGTGGAGAGGAGCTCTGTAGCTCCTGGCACAAGTAAGCAAAGATGAACAATCGCTACCGTTTATTGAGGGCAACTTTGTGTAGAGCCTGACACTGATTATCTCGATCAATCCACAAGGCAACGTGAAGATACGGGTAGTATATCAAAGGACGGTCAGTACCAAAGAAACAGCGTCAGGGAGGTTAGGAAAGAGTCCAGGATCGCGCAGCTCCACTGCAGGTGGAGTCGGGATTTTTAGCAAGAGCCGGCTCCCTCAGCGACTCGGAGCTGCCCTTCTCGGAGCCCGCCTCGGGAGGCGGTCAGGACGCCCTCGGCTAAGCAGAGCGGGCGGCAGGCAGGAACAAGGACCGGCACAGGAACCGAGACCCGAGTTCACGCCACACAGGCGCCAAACCTGAGCGCCTCAGCTCAGGAGGAAAGCGTCCCGGGATATCCGCCCCCTACCCGGCCAAAGCGCCAACGTTCCGCTGTGCCCTGAGCAACCGGAAGTGGCCGGACCCTAGGCGGAGGGACCTGGGGGAGCGGAAGTCACTTCGTGAGGCAGTGGCGACGGTGGCGGCGAGAGGATGAACAACAAGTTCGACGCGTGAGTGGCGCGTGGCCGTCCCCCGGGGCCCCTTCCCCCCAACTGTTCCCTGCGCCCACCCCCGCCCGCACTGCAGGCGGCGCAAACTGCGGCACAGGCCACAATCTCTGACTCGGGCTGCGGTCTGGCCGGCCCTGTGCGGCCAGCGGGCATGAGGGGGTTAGGGACGAGGGATGCGGGGGTCTCGGGGACCCCAGGGTCGTACGGACCCAGGGCGAAGTGCGGTGTCCTGGGGGCAGGAGGTGGCCGTGCGGCCCGGAAGGAGATTTTGGGACGCCCCGCCCGAGTGCGGGTTACCCGCGGCGTGGAGGGGCGGAGACCTCGGCCGTTTGGTTGTTTCCGCAGCCTGGCCGCCCTGCCACTGAATTCAGCATTTCTCACACACCTCTCTGGCCTAAGCAGGTCACCTCTCCTCTGAGTCTCAGTT
Source organism: Bos mutus (assembly GCF_027580195.1). NCBI lineage: Eukaryota > Metazoa > Chordata > Mammalia > Artiodactyla > Bovidae > Bos > Bos mutus. Next base: position 15,670,658 of record NC_091618.1, on the reverse strand, counting down.
TTCTCATTTGCAAAGTAGGGACCGTAACAGAGCCCATGTTACAGAGTTGCGAGGATGCAGTGAGGTAATGTGGCTGCCGCGTTTAGCGCATTAGCGCAGCGGCTGCTCTGTTACGGAATTTTCATCATCTTCCTGAGACTCCTTCCTACTTCCTTTCTTCTTCCTCCTCTTTTCGCCCTCTTCCAACATACTCTCCCAGAACTCAGTTTCTTACCCAACGGGTGAACCTTATCTATTGTTTGAGTCCTAGTTCTAGCATCAAACATTTTGGAGGTGCAGAAAGGAAATGCGTAAATTTTTGCACATTTCCCTCCAGCAATTGTATCTGGAGGTAGATTTTTGTTCTTGGCTTTCTTCTAATAGTCTAGCAGTAAATCTGTCTTCTTTTCCGAAGACCTAGATTTCCAGCCTCAGACCCACCAGTTACCAGCTATTTGACAGCAGGAAAGTTACCGAGTCTCTGAGCCTCTGTTAATCCAAACTGCATTAGTGATTAGTGTCTTGTTGCTGCACTGGGTGTGATAAGGATCAAATCACATTCAGCAGTGCTTAAAGGTACTTTGTAAAGTGTTAAATAGAGAGATATACATGTAAAGTGGAATTACCATTAGTTTAGTTTGTGACCCACTGTTGCTGAGGGGAAATTGGACTTTTTCCAGGACAGTGAGTGCTGGTGTGCAAATTCATAGATCCTGGATTCCAGCACTCTTGGCAGCTCCTCAGGAATGTTTCCTGGTTGCTGAGAGGGCTCTACTACTTGAAAAAAAGTCTTTGGGACTTTGCTTCTGTAGCCCACTGTGTAGCTGAGCACATCCCTATACTGATTACCACTGTCCCACCCCCCATCTCCAGGGACTTCCTGGTGGCTCACTGGTGAAGAATCTACCTGCCAATGCAGGAGATGCAGGTTTGATCCCTGGGTCGGGAAGGTCCGCTGGAGAAGGAAATGGCAACCCATTCCAGTATTCTTGCCTGATAAATCCCATGGACAGAGGAGCCTGGCAGGCTATAGTCCATGGGGTTGCAAAAGAGTCTGACCCAACTTAGCGACTGAACAACAAAAACCCCATCCTAAGCCCTTCAAGTCTTAGCTCTGGATTGGAGTCCTGTCTCAGTGGAGCTTTCTGCCAACCCTATACTCCTTTCTCCACCAAACTGAAGAAGTCAAAATTTTATCTTAAGATACTTTATGGGTCATCTGGTCCATTCCTACCCAAATATTTCTTGATCTGCTGCTGCTGCTAAGTCGCTTCAGTTGTGTCCGACTCTGCGACCCCATAGACAGCAGCCCACCAGGCTCCTCTGTTTCTGGGATTCTCCAGGCAAGAATACTGGAGTGGATTGCCATTGCCTTCTCCAATGCATGCATGCTTGCTAAGGCACTTCAGTTGTGTCCGACTCTGTGCAACCCCATGGACAGCAGCCTACCAGGCTCCCCCCCTCCACAGGATTCTCCAGGCAAGAACACTGGAATGGGTTGCCATTTCCTTCTCCATTTTTTGGTCTGCAGTAAGCCATTATTGCCATTTTCAAATTAGCTTGCTGCTGCTGCTAAGTCGCTTCAGTCGTGTCCGACTCTGTGCGACCCCATAGACGGCAGCCCACCAGGCCCCGCTGTCCCTGGGATTCTCCAGGCAAGAACACTGGAGTGGGTTGCCATTTCCTTCTCCAGTGCATGAAAGTGAAAATCGAAAGTGAAGTCGCTCAGTTGTGTCCGACTCTTAGCAACCCCATGGACCGCAGCCCACCAGGCTCCTCTGTCCATGGGATTTTCCAGGCAAGAGTACTGGAGTGGGGTGCCATTGTCTTCTATGGGGTCGCACAGAGTCAGACACAACTGAAGTGACTTAGCAGCAGCAGCAGCAAGCTAATTTGAAAATGGCAATAATGGCTTCTATAGGCACTTTGCTGCTTTTCACATATTAACTGATTCAAACAACCCTGTAAGGGGGATCTTGTTGCTTTGTTTTACAAATAGGGAAAATGAGACTCTCTGAGATGAAATATGGAGAAGGCAATGGCACCCCACTCCAGTACTCTTGCCTGGAAAATCCCATGGACGGAGGAGCCCTGGTGGGCTGCGGTCCATGGGGTTGCTAGGAGTCGGACACGACTGAGCACCTTCACTTTCACTTTTCGCTTTCATGCATTGAAGAAGGAAATGGCAACCCACTCCATTGCTCTTGCCTGGAGAATCCCAGGGACGGGGGAGCCTGGTGGGCTGCTGTCTCTGGGGTCGCACAGAGTCGGACACGACTGAAGTGACTTAGCAGAGAGATGAAATAAGTTGCCCACAACAGGAAGGGCCACATATGGTGAGATTCATACCCAGGTTGTTTAACGTTGGTTCAAGCACATCTTGACAAAAATTAACCTGGATTCTTTTCCTTCCGCTGTGCCCTGTGGCTCATGGGATCTTAGTTCCCTGACCGGAGTTTGAACTTGAGCCCCCTACATTGAAAGTGTGAGATCTTAACCACTGGATCATCTGGGAAGTCCCTAACCTGGGTCATTTTTAATTAGTTCCAATTATTAACTATTCATTATACTGAGCCAGATTTTTTTAAACATCTGTTTTCTAGCTATTCATGAGAAAAAAAGTAAACTGTCTTTCATTTGAAATTAGCAATTAAAGAAAGCACTCCAACCCTTAGGGTTTTTTTTTTTTTTTTAATGCAAAAAAGTGCAGTTTTAGGCCACTGGTTGCCTGTTTGGTCTCTATATGGTTCACCACTTGGCTCCTAAGGACATGTGGACATGTTTTGGTTTGCCAGAGTCCTACAAGTCCAGTGTCTGGACTTGAGTATTCTAGTCTAATCTGATGGGCTCAGATTGCAGAGGAGTTCTAGTCTCCTTTTCTGTATGGCCTTCATGTGTAACCTAATCCACCCCCACACCCCCTCCTTCCCCCCGACTCCCATCAAGTCAGTAGGTGCCATTGCTATCAATCCTGTTCAAATGTAAAACCGTTAAGATGCTTTCTAAGTATTGCAGTCCCTACTGGGTTGAGCTTGGTTTTCAAATCCAGGTGCCAGATTTTATTTTGTCCCTGTTCTCTTTGTTAGCTTTAGCCCATTCTTACCTACTATCTGAACCACTTATTTGGCACTTATTTTGCCTTGTATTGCCTTGATTTTAGAAATCCGTGTGTTAAACTTGTTTCTTTTCTGCCCGCATTTCCTGATACTGGACATGTGAAGGTGGATTAGCCCAATTTCCTACCTGCAGTGAATTGTCCAGTCAGAGTATGAGGACATACCTGGGGAGAAGCTTGGTGAGCTGATCAGGCACCGCTCAGCATGGATAGCTTCAGATGCTAATTGCCTGCCTGAGTCTAAGGAGCACTGATATTTCCACCTGGATAGTATCTTTGCTCAGATCCAGCATCCAGCTGGGAAGAGTAGCCTCTGAAGATAGGATGAATGACTTGCCTTAAATGTTGTCCCAGAGTGCAGAGCTCCACCCTCAAGAAATAACAACATTAGATGAAGGTCCCTTAAGGTTTCCAGTTACTGTTTTAGAAGGGAGTTGGGAGCTGAGGACCAGGGTCACAGTAGCATTGTTTCTTCTCTGACATAATTATTCTTGTTATTATTTTTCTGTTTCCCAGTAGTGGTTAGCAGCAAAAGCACTAAAAAGAAAGAAACTTACATGCTTTGCTTGGAGCTAGCAAAATGTGAGGTGCTAGAGCAACTGTGCCCTTTTCAACCAAGATTGAAGGGAAAGGACCCCAGATGGTATAGTGGGAAGTTGGGGGCTGAGAAGAGAGAAATGGTTTGAGTCCCTGGGATATGCCCTAAAGAAGAGAATTAGGAGCTATCTTGGACCTAAGCAATAAGAAAAAAGAAACAAAGACTCATGAAATATTTGTAATCAGGAGACAAAAAAACTGACAGTATAGCTAGGACAAGTAAAACATTGATATGGGGATGTTTAGAAGAAGGGGTCCCAACCCAGCCTAGAGAGAGATCAGGGAATATTTTTAAGAGAAAGTGGCCCTTAGTCTGGGTCCTAAAGGACAAGTTAAGGAGGGGAAGAGGAGCTCCTTGAAAGACCAGATGATGAACACAACAGAGGCGTGAAGCTGGGGACTGCAGTGGGTTGGTACTACTGGACGGAAAGGAGGGAAAAGACTGTGTGTCAGGTATTCATAGCATCTGATACACACAGTGTGCTGGTAATATTGTGGGACTTGGATGCTAGGACAGGCCCCGCTTCAAAAGGAAACCCTACGGACTCAAATTTCATAATGGGGAAGGAGTTACTGTAAGCACCATTAGGTCTCCCAGGCGTCCAGGGAAGCCAAAGAGATGGCAGCATCACGAAAAACCCCATTCTCTCTCTCTGCTCATCTGCTCCATCCCCTTTGCCCCTCCTGGCCTTCTCTGCTTTTGCTTATTGTCTTTATTCCCTCATGGCTTTTCTTACATGCAGCTCATATGACTGACTGCACCAGCTCCTGAATCTGTAAGGTCTTTCACCTCCTGGATGAAGACCTGAGGAGGAGTCAGGAAGGCACTGAGGCGTAGGTTATTGGACAGGCTGGGCTACCAGTGCCCTTTATCGTCCTGCCTTGGCCAGGGAGGGGCTGGGGCTGGGCATGGCACAGTGCACGATCTCAGGAGTATATCCTACAGCCAGGGCTGTGAAATGGGCAGAGTGGGCACCCCAGCACATGTGTAGTTTGTCCACTCTAAGGTTTGAATTAAGATACGTATTTTTTTTAGACATATTCCTAATGCCCTCTTAACAGACTACAGTGTAGCGTCAACTAACTTTTAAATGCACTGAGAAACCAAACAATCTGTGTGACTCCATTTCTTGTGATACTTGCTTTATTGCTGTGATGTGGAATCAAACCCACAATAGCTCTGAGGTATTCCTGTGTCTGAGTTACAGTTTGACCGCTTCTAGTAACTATCCTGAGAATTGTCAAATTCTGTGTGACTGGGTAGGGCCAGAAAAGTGATTTCAGAAAAGATCCGTAAGTTGATGGTCCAGCTCTAGACTGAACAGAATTTTTACTATCTTTGTGAATTCACCTTCCATTTATCTTTTTGTCTAGATCCAGTGAATTTTAGGTTCACTGAGAGCCCTAGTATTTTGTTTTGGAGGGTGACAGAATATGCTCAGGGGTAGATTTTCTTTGCCACTAGTTTATTTAACACCGGTCCACTGTGGGAGTTACAGTAATTTCATAAGCCAGTAACATGCTGATGCTAGTAAAGAAATAACATAACATATTCCAAACCAGTGGTAGATTACTCACAGTATTGTTCCAGACACAGGGAGATGAAAGGAATACAGTCCAAATTTAGTCCCAGGTGTACCTTTATATGAATTGGCACTGGGTGAGAAGGCTTTGCCAATCAGGAACTGAAGTTCAGCTACCAGCTCAAAAATAAAAGTCAGTTGTTGCTAGAAAACTCCAGCACTGGTGGTTATGGGCAGGCTGATCTTTGCAGGGCCGCTAAACATTTTGTCACCACTGCTAAAGGAGTCAGCTTTACCACAGCAGAGCTGATGTCCCTTCTCTTCAGAGACAGCTGCAGGGTTTGACACCACTGCCCACCAAAGAGTTGGCTTGGTCACTGCAGAAGCAAGTGGCTCACAATCTTCGGAGAGCAAGATCAGCAAAGGACAGCTTTGCTCAGATGGAAACTTGGATATTCCTTACACAACACTCAGTATTTATAGTCTAAATGTCCCCTCACCATGCTCCCTTCTTTATCTGTTTTTGCTGATAAGCTCCCAGCAGGAGCTACTCGCCTACTGACCTGTTAATGTGTATGAATGACTACACATAATATCCTGATAGACTTCATTCGTTCAAGCTGGATATAGAAAAAGGCAGAGATCAAATTGCCAGCATCCATTGGATCATAGAAAAGGCAAGAGAGTTCCAGAAAAACATCTACTTCTGCTTTATTGACTATGCCAAAGGCTTCAACTGTGTGGATCACAACAAACTGTGGAAAATTCTTCAAGAGATGGAAATACTAGACCACCTTACCTGCCTCCTGAGAAATCTGTATGCAAGTCAAGAAGCAACAGTTAGGGCTGGACATGGAACAACAGACTGGTTCCAAATTGGGAAAGTAGTACATCAAGGCTGTATATTGTCACCCTGCCTATTAAACTTGTATGCAGAGTACATCATGTGAAATGCCAGGCTGGATGAAGCACAAGCTGGAATCAAGATTGCCAAGAAAAATATCAATAGCCTCAGTATGCAGATGACACCACCCTTATGGAAGAAGGCAAAGAAGAACTAAAGAGCCTCTTGATGAAAGTGAAAGAGGAAAGTGAAAAAGCGGGCTTAAAGCTCATCATTCAAAAAAGGAAGATAATGGCATCTGGTCTCATCACGTCATGGCAAATAGATGGGAAACAATGGAAACAGTGACACTTTATTTTCCTGGACTCCAAAATCACTGCAGATTGTGACTGCCGCCATGAAATTAAAAGACTTTGCTGCTTGGAAGAAAAGCTATGACCAACCTAGACAGCATATTAAAACACAGAGATGTTACTTTGTGATGAAGGTCCGTCTAATCAAAGCTTTGGTTTTTCCAATAGTCATCTATGGACATGAGAGTTGGACCATAAGGAACGCTGAGCACCGAAGAACTGATGCTTTTGAACTGTGGTGTTGGAGAAGACTCTTGAGAGTCTCTTGGACTGCAAAGAGATCCAACCAGTCACTCCTAAAGGAAATCAGTCCTGAATATTCATTGGAAGGACTGATGCTGAAGCTGAAGCTTTAATACTTTGGCCACCTGATGGGAAGAACTGACTTATTGGAAAAGACCCTGATGCTGGGAAAGATTGAAGGCAGGAGGAGAAGGGGACGACAGAGGATGAGATGGTTGGATGGCATCACTGACCTGATGGACATGAGTTTGAGCAAGCTCTGGGAGTTGGTGATGGACAGGGAAACTGGCATGGGGTTGCAAAGAGTCGGACACGACTGAGTGACACAACTGAACTGACACTTCATTGTTATCTCAAAACAGCATCTTCATTTAAGTCATAAATAAGTGAGTTTGAAGTCATAGCAAACCAATACACAGCGCTGAGGGTAGTTTCACTGCTCCTGAAAGGTGGCACCTGATGTACTTTTGACTGAACTTACAAGACAAGAAGACATTTCTTCCTTCCTTTCATTTCTTTTTCATTTAACATCACTCCAGCATCATGTCATCGTTGCTGAAGATACAAAGGTTAATAAGACACCAATCTAGGGCCCCCTCTATCTAGTAGGAAAAACAGATGTGGGAGGAATGGTGCCTTAGGCTGAGGGGTGGTGTTTGCATATAGCACAGATGTGGAAATCTGGGTTGCTTTGGGAGGCAGAGAGGGAAAGGGGATGCCAGTTGACAGTCGAGTTGTAGAGGATCTTACATTTCCTTGTATTATATCCTGCATGGTGGGCATGGAAGGGCACAGGACAGTGGAGAGTTCTAAGCTTGGAAATTAAATGACTAGCAGTAGCAGCGGGGAATGGTAGGAAAGATAGTTAGAAGTGGCAGGATAGAAAGGGAAGTTTCTCAAGTTCATTTGAAATGCCAAAACAGTTATATAATCCAGAAATTCTCCTCGTTATTGACTATTTTTGGCATAGAAAACAACCCCTTACACTGTTTACCTCTTGCTTTTTTGTGCAGACTTTTAGAAAACTAGAATATGGTGCTTTCTGTAATTCACAAATTAGCTGATGGGCATTTTCATTTTTGCTTAATCCTCCCAGTTGCCTTTCTGCTTCCTTTTCTTTCTTTCATGGGCACCTCATTGCCTATGACTTGAGTGACTTCTGATTGGTTACATGGTGGTTCATCTGACCTGGTAGCCTTGTTAGATAAGCAAGAATCAGCTCAGTCATGGGTTACTGTTGTTTTGCCTTCCCATTCAGATTGAAAGATGATGACAGTGGGGACCATGATCAGAATGAAGAAAACAGCACACAGAAAGATGGTGAGAAGGAAAAAACGGAACGAGACAAGAGTCAGAGCAGCAGCAAGAGGAAGGTGAGTTCTGTGTTGTGCAGATGTCGTTGCCTTTGGACTGGGGACTTGGTGATCTTGTGAAATCTGAAGGATGCTGGGTGCACTTGATGACACCCTGTTTTGTAGTGTCTGATTTTGTTCTCTAAAAAGATTGTTGCATCACTGGAGTTCATCTTGGGACTTTGAAGGTTCCCCTTGCCACAGGATCTTGAGTTCTTGCCTTGCTTTCCAACATTCTCCTAGCCTGAGGTGGGGAGATTAATCCTGGAATTTAGCAAGGGTGTTAGTTGCTTCAGAAGCTGCTGTTCCGTATTTCAGTCCTGCCCATCACTTAGAATGTTCGACTCTTTAGTCGGTAATAATTCAGGCTGAAAGTGACTTGGAAGAGAGGAATTTTAGCGAACGAGAGATAGATCTCTCAGTTTCTTTCTTGAAATATTAAAGCAATTACTAATTCATTTATTGCACAATATTTACTACATTCCAAATACAGGCATTTTACATGCTAGAAGGACACAGGTGAGTGAGCCTGAATCAAGGCACTTACATTTAACAGTAGCAGTAATCCTAGGAGCTGTCATTTTTTGAGTACTTCCTATGTGTCAGGCATGGTGCTAAGCACTTCACAGCTGTTAATTTGATCCTCTCAGCAGCCCCATGAGGGTGGTCATTATTGTTTTCCCTATTTTACAGATAAGGAACTGAGGCACAAACTGGTTAAGCAACTTGCCCAGTGTCATGAGCCAGTAAGTGATAGGGTGTCATAGAGGAGGCAGTGTTTGGCCTGGGAATATGTTGAGATGAGATATAAGCATAATACTCATGGTAGGAGGTAGAAAGTTACGAAAGCATTAAGAACACAGAAAGTGTTACAGGAACTTAGAGTTAACCACTAATTTACCATGTAAGTGGAATCTTGAGCCCATTGCAGGTAATTGAGGATGTATCCTTTTTAATGGAGGTGGTAAGGGGTAACACTGGGAAATGTTTTCTCAGTCTCAGAGCATGTGGAAAATGCCCAGATTAACACGCCTCCTTTGATTCACAGGCTGTCGTCCCTGGGCCGGCCGAGCACCCACTGCAGTATAACTACACTTTTTGGTACTCCAGGAGAACCCCCGGCCGTCCCACCAGCTCACAGAGCTATGAACAGAATATCAAACAGATTGGCACCTTTGCCTCTGTGAGTACTGGGTGGTTTAACATAGTAAGCTTTGGTAGTACATTCTTGTCTGTATTTACATTTTTGTGTTTATCTACCCTCCTGGTAACCTACATAGGACTCTGGTTTCCTTAGTTGACTGACCTGAGTCTGTAAAGCTAAATTGGTTCATTCTTCTATTTCTCATTATATATCCGTAGGCAACATATGTCAGAATCAATAAGTGCATAAATCATGGAATTGATCAGATGGGGACAGTACAAAAACACTGGTTTGTTTAAGTAGGTATTTATGGAGTCCTTTCTGTGTGCAAAGTGTTATGGGAGATACAAAATTTTATAGTACATGGTGTCCTCATGAAGCTTGTCAGTAAAATTGAGAATAAAATTTAAAAGTTTTTGTTTTAATAACCTCACATCGGGTTTCAGATATGTCAGTGATTACACATAAACTAGCGTCTTTGTTCTGTGTTCAGAAGGAAAAGCAAGTCTCTGTTTTTTTGTGGGCACTGTCAGTACAGTGAGCCCACGCACTGTCTCATCTTCCTCACAGAAAACTAGAGTTGTAAACCGTGAGAGGCTTGTCTGCGACTAAAGCCAGTCTTGTTTGGTGAAGATTGTTATGTATTTCGTACAGTTGATCTGTGGGCAGAATCAAATGCAGGATTCGTTATTTTCTTGAAGTTATTAAGGTATTCGTTCTGTTTAAAATGCAGACACTGGAAAAGGAAACAATAATAGACAGTAAACTTTAAAATAAATTAGTAAAGAGGAAGGACACACAATAATAGTCACTTATATAGTTTCCTTTGATCGTTATGATAGCCCTATGAGGTCAGTGATGTTATCCATATTTTACAAATGAGAAAAATGAGACTTGGGTTAAGTATCTGATCTGAAGTCTCAAGTCAGTTATAATTGACTGGATTAAGTGGAGGAACCAGTATTGAGACTCAGGTTGGGTAGGCTGTAAAAACCACCTTCCAAAGCCTACATTCTTTCAGTCTTCTGTATACCCAAATGCATGCCAGGATGCTCCAGTTTTTCAAAGTGTTTGTTTACCAGACAGGCTATATTTATTAAACAGATGCATATATAATGATAATCATATCATCTGATTATGTTGAGTTGATATTTCAGCCACAAGCAAAGATCTTGTATTAGTTGGCCTGTGCTCTCTTATTACTGTTAAATTAAGACTTTTTTGAATTATTAGAAGTAGCTGTGCACGGGTACATATTTGGTTCAAGAAAAGTTTGTTGAATGAATTTGGGGCATAATAGTGTTCTAAAATGACTAAAAAAACCTTGCCCTTAGGGAAATAAGACATGCCCAGGAATTTCTAATACAGGGAGGCAGTTTAGGAGGTGCATAAATAGCTAGAGTGCTCTTGCAGTTCAGAGTAAAGGGATTCATTTCAGCCTGGAGAAGCCTCTTTGGGAAGGAGATGGGTTTAAGATTGAATTCAGAAAATTTGAACAAGTGATGAAAGGAAGGAATTCTTGGAAGAGAGAACAATAGAATTAAAAAAACTATCCATGTCATCCTAACATTCCTGAATCCACAAAAATTTTGATAGCTTGCTAGACATTTCAGGTAAAATGGCAGCCATAGTGTTATGAACAACTGGTTAAGCACTTAGGATCAGAGAAGAAACTGAACTCTGGGGAATCAGCTTTCATTCAGGATTTTGTTCAATTATTTTAGCATAATTATAACTACTTCTAGCATTTTTCTTTCCCGCTTAAAAAAAATATGTGTGAATTTTCCCAGCTTGTACAAGGAGAGTTTTTGTTTTCTTTGGGCATATATGCTAAGTTGAACAGTTCGATCATCAGCATCATCTTGGGTTAATGCTGCTTTATACTCACCAGTGTCATGTAAGTCGAGGCATTGGGAAGTGTCCCACAATATTCCTCACAGAAAAGTAGTTACATTTTGAAACTAATGATGCTAAAGTATTTCCCACTAGTCCTCGGTCCTAGTATTTGACACTATTTAAAAGTTCTTGAGGTGACTAAGAAAACTATATCTTGAAATGAAAAAAGCGTTGGACTTGGGGATCACAAGTGTCATTCATTCTGCTGCTTGACTGTGAGCTGGGGCAAGTTCTGAAACCGTTTTCTCAATTATAAAGCAAAGAAAGTAGTCGAGATGATTTCTAAAGTCTTTTCTGCATTCCATGTTCTGAATCTAAACATTGATTTTTTGGTTTCAGTTGAAAGTTTTAAAAATGCAAGTTGCCTTAAGAGAATGAAAAAAAAAAGTTTTAATACTATTTCTCAACCTGCCTATTATTTTATCTCTGTTGTGATTTGGGTATAGAATTCTGGCCATAAGATTGTAGAGAATGGCTCTCAGATTGGTGGAGACCAAACTGTTAATAAAGCAGTGCTCCACTGGAGGATTGGGGGTGATTGGTATGCTCTGTCCCCACCACTTCCATCAAGTCCTTATTCACAGTGAGCTACAGTTTCTAGAAGGCGAGCTTCATTTCTTTGCACTGTTAGAGTGGGGAAAAGATTATTGCTCGTTGTATGCATAGGACCATTCACTGACCCAGATCCCTGGGTATCATTAAGCATGGCACTCGCTGAGGTGAAATACTGTGATGAAGTCCTGCAGATGGCTTTGTTCCTAATTTCCTTGTAACATGAGATGTTTCCCGTGTTTCTGTGCTCTAGAGGATTGAGAGGCACAGCCATTTCACACAGTCTAGGGTTTCTCCTCAGTTGCTATCCACATCCGGGAGTGTGACCTGAATCTCTGTCTGCATGGTACCTGTTTTTACCTGCACATTATGGAATCTTGCTTCATGTTTATTTAGAGCATCTTCAGCAGTTTCTTGGCAAATACCAGCTGTTTTCTTCAGACTGTTACACATTTTTTCTTTACTTGTAAAGTGTGCACTTGACTGCCAAGTACTTTGTAGGTGCTCTCTGTGAATTGCAGAGGAATAGGAAAGTAATCAAGGGCTTCCCAATTGGGAAGCGCCACTAGGCGCTAGTGGTGAAGAACCCGCCTGCCAATGCAGGAGATGTCAGAGATGTTAATTCGATCCCTGGGGTGGGAAGATTCCCTAGAGGAAGGCATGGCAACTCACTCTAGTATTCTTGTCCTGGACAATCCCATGGACAGAAGAACCTGGTGGGCTACAGTCTGTAACGTCCCAGAGAGTTGACCACAACTTGAGTGAGTTAGCATGAACGCATGCTTATGCACAGGGAAGTAATTTCTTATCAAATCACTAGTGAGAAAAACAGAAATAGTGTGATAAATATAAATAAGCATACATTTTATAGAGAAATATGTATATTTTCTAACAGGACTGTGAAGGAGGAGTAAAGAGAAATTTTATAGCTAAGAAGAGAGAATTAAACCCTGAGTGAGGAAGCTAAGGCCTGCTTGGTTTTTGGACCATCTGGGCCTTAGCAAGGGCACCATGGTATGGAGTAGTGCCTGTGGTTGATTCTGTCACTTAATGCTCAATAACTATTTCTATAGAAATAAAGTGTACTTTAGTGTAGCTAATGCTGTATTTTGGCAGTAAACCTCTGATCAGGAAGTGCCCAAACTTGCAGTTATAAATAAGTCTTGGGCATGTACTATAGAGCACAATGACTAGTTAATTCACAATGTTAATAATACTGTATTTTTTTTTTAAGTGATTTGGTTCAAGCTGAGGTTATGTGGCCCTGAATATACCTCAAACCTAAGTGGTTTTTATTGTGTAAAACAAAGTCCTCCTACAGCATGTGGTGATTCTCCTGCGGCTTCCACAGGAGGATGCGTATTGACATTTTACCAACTAAGGCTCCTGGCTGAGGCTGGGCAATTCTCGCCTAAAGAGTTTATTCTTGTGTCAACAGTATGACATTATTCTTTTATCAAAACAGATAGTCTGCTTCCCTTCTAGATGTTGTTCTTCCCCCACAATCCCCAGAATGAACACCTGTCCTCCAAAAAGTAGAGCCTCTAGCAGAGTGTCTTCCGTGGTTATGCTCTTCTCTTAAATCTCACATTCACCCAAAGAAAAAGAAGGTGCCTCTCTTGACTCTGCTGTCTTCTCTCTGCAGGTGGAGCAGTTCTGGAGGTTTTACAGCCACATGGTGCGTCCCGGGGACTTGACAGGCCACAGCGACTTCCATCTCTTCAAAGAAGGAATTAAACCCATGTGGGAGGTGAGAACTGAGAGCCTTAGACTGTTTTTCTGAGGAAGTTTTCTGTCTTTCGGGGGGGTTTTGTTTGTTTGGTTTGGGGGTTAGTGCCAGGTGTTGGTTAAAGTCTTCTTTGAAAGCTGCATAACAGTTTGGTACATCCTTGGAAATGGGAACTCTAGGAAAAAGCCCCGATTCCATTGTTCGTGTGGATGGTTTTCAAAGGTTGTTTTCTCACTAACATGGTGTTAGAGCAACATTGAAGGATTTTTTTTGGGGGGGGGATTACTCTTCCCATAGATGGGGAAACAGTGGAAACAGTGTCAGACTTTATTTTTTTGGGCTCCAAAATCACTCCAGATGGTGACTGCAGCCATGAAATTAAAAGACGCTTACTCCTTGGAAGAAAAGTTATGACCAACCTAGATAGCATATTCAAAAGCAGAGACATTACTTTGCCAACAAAGGTCTGTCTAGTCAAGGCTATGGTTTTTCCAGTGGTCATGTTCGGATGTGACAGTTGGACTGTGAAGAAAGCTGAGCGCCGAAGAATTGATGCTTTTGAACTGTGGTGTTGGAGAAGTCTCTTGAGAATCCCTTGAACTGCAAGGAGATGCAACCAGTCCATTCTGAAGGAGATCAGCCCTGGGATTTCTTTGGAAGAACTGATGCTGAAGCTGAAACTCCAGGACTTGGGCCACCTCATGCGAAGAGTTGGCTCATTGGAAAAGACTCTGATGCTGGGAGGGATTGGGGGCAGGAGGAGAAGGGGACGACAGAGGATGAGATGGCTGGATGGCATCACCGACTCAATGGACGTGAGTCTGAGTGAACTCCAGGAGTTGGTGATGGACAAGGAGGCCTGGCATGCTGCGATTCATGGGGTCGCAAAGAGTCGGACACGACTGAGCAACTGAACTGAACTGAACTTCCCATAGACTAGTTTTATGTGTGTGTTATACATTACCATAGTATACATATGGTTAAAGTGAGTAAAAATAAGCTTAGGGGCAGTCACCGGAGACCCAGAGCTGAGCTCTATGATCTCTTTGCTGTAGTCCATCTTTTCTATGCTGATGCCAGAGCATTCTTCCAGAAGACAGACATGATCACACACACATGTGCTATGCTGTGCTTAGTCATTAGTCACTCCATCCTGTCTGACTCTTTGCGACCCCGGACTGTAGCCCACCAGGATCCTCTGTCCACAGGGATTCTCCAGGCAAGAATACTGAAGTGGGTAGCCATTCCTTCCTTCAGGGGATCTTCCTGACCCAGGGATCGAACCCAGGTCTCCTGCATTGCAGGCTGGTTCCTTACCATCTGAGCCACCAGGGAACCCCCGCCCCTGCCACACACAAACACACCTTAATTAAAAATCTTATGCAGTTTTCTGTTGCACACATGATCTTACTCCTAATTACCTTTCAGCACTTGTCACTTGTCCTCTCCAGACCCTCCCTTCAGTGTAGCTAGATCTTCCTCTTTGCATCTCTGCCTCACAGTCAGTGTTTGCACATAGCCATGTCCTTCCCAGTGCCCACAGAGCCCTTCACCTGGCTAACTCCTGTGTCCCTTACAACCCAGCTGAAATGTTTTCCTTTTCCTGGGTGTTTCTGACTGTCTTGTTCTTCATAAACTTCCTGTATGTATCTCTGTTACAGCAGTACTTGTCAGACTGCACTACTGCAATTAGTTTTCTTGTTTGTCTGCTTCACTAGACTGGATCTGGGTAGAGACTGTGATGTCATGTCTGTATTTGGGGACATGGTGACACTTGATAAACTTTTAGCAAATGAAGTAAGGAATGATCTGTGTTTGAAATCTGACATTATTTCATTTTGATGTAGTTTTCAAAAAAGAGGGTTGGTTGGTTGGTTTGTTTTGGCCACACTGTATGGCTTGTGGGATCTTAGTTCCCCGACCAGAGATTGAACCTGGATCCTGGTACTGAAAGTGCTGAGCCTTAACCTCTGGACTGCCAGGGAGTTCCCAAAAGAGGATTGGTTTAAAGGGTCTGTGTGGCTGTTTTTCTTTAATGGCTGGTTGCAAGGATCCCCACCTTGTGTTTCTTTTTTCTCGTTTCTTCCTGTAGTCCTACCACATTTTCCTATAGAGTCGAATAGTTGGAAAACAGCAAGACTTCTCAGTGATCATGGATCCTTGGCCCTAATGCTATGAGACCATATTTTAACTTTTAATACTTTTTTTTTTTACAGGATGATGCAAATAAAAATGGCGGAAAGTGGATAATTCGACTGCGGAAGGGCTTGGCATCCCGCTGCTGGGAGAATCTCATCTTGGCTATGCTGGGGGAACAGTTCATGGTTGGGGAGGAGATCTGCGGGGCTGTGGTCTCTGTCCGCTTTCAGGTAAGCCGCCTCGCGGGCAGGTCTGCTTTCATGTGTGTCACCTCTGCTCTTCTCACTGCCTCCAGTTTCCTTTGATGAATCCTTCTGTCGTCCCTCCTATAGGAGGACATTATTTCCATATGGAATAAGACTGCCAGCGATCAAGCCACCACGGCCCGCATACGGGATACGCTTCGGCGAGTGCTTAACCTACCTCCCAACACCATTATGGAATACAAAACCCACACCGACAGCATCAAGTATGTGTTGTGGGGGATTGGGGGGGTGTGGGGCGTGTCCCTGAGTTCAGCAAAAGTAGGTCCTTAGTCGGGTCCAGAGGAATATGGTCTTCCAGGAGACTGACTTAAGGAGAAGGGACAGACCAGTCTTCCCCCAGTGCTTCTGTCCACTCATAGCCGTTCTCTGCTGGTGCGGTTCTCTGCCTGCCTGCACCCTGGGTGCTCTGGATGAGAGATCCCTTTTGCAGAGTCCCAGCTGAACCACCTGGGCTTGCTGTATTCACACAGGCTGTCTTGTCTTTACTTCACTAACCACTGTCTCAAAATGAAAGACAAAGTGCTCTTTTTCTTGCGGTTTCTAAAATAATTTCACTGAACAGTGAGGCCCTCCTCCCTGTCTGTCTCTCACTCCACTTTTGCATGTCTTTTTAACTTGTTAGCTTCAGTCTGCTCTCTGTCCCGGGAAATTGACTTCTTTACCAGGAATGATGACTCTATTTCCTTGTGTGCAGAGCTGAAGTCGAAGTGGAAGCAGAACAGTGTGTGTGTGAGAGTAGACTCTAAGGGGAGCAGGAATGCCAGAGGGGAAGTTAGCTCAGCAGTCTGCCTGAGACTCAGGGGAGTGGAGCTGGACGTCCACAAGTGAGAATCACTGGCCGGGGTTGCTCCTTCAGTGACCAAAGATCATAAATAAACTCAGGGTGTTATAGACACATTGTGGGGAGTGGCTGTTAAGAGTTTTCTCACATGTGAAGGGAGAGCAAGCCAGCTAGGAGTCAGGACCTATGGGTGTAGTTCTGTCCTTTGACTCAGATACCACTGCGTGCCTTTGAAAAGTCTCTGCCACTCTGCTTCACCTGTCCCATCGGAAAAGTGGGGGGTATGAGGGCTTTACTGAGCAGGTTTGTTTGTGAGGCTGATTCAGTCTTTGTAATTGAAGGTCCTCAGATGGGGAATGCTCTCACAGGGTCAAGGATTATTGCTCTCATCATTGTTAGTAATAACATCACCACGCTGTTATTACAAGCATTATAGTAATGAGCCCAACGATGGCGCTCAGGCAGATAGTTTGGGAATCTTTTCCCATGCATTTACAGATCATGTTGTGGGTGGAACTGGCTCATACCAGCTAAGCTCCAGTTTTTAACTGGGAATGCTGCCATAGGAGGTGGTCTGTCTGAAATGGCTGGGTGTGGCTCATCACAGCCACCAGCAGTTATTAGCCATTACTACCCTGAGGGCTTGCCTTGGCAGCCCTGGGTCAGCACTGTTTTTCTCTTGGCAGGTTTTTCTTCTTATTTGTTCTGGAATACAAGTAGTTTCTGTCCTCCAGCCAGACTCAGTCTAGGCTGGAGAGGTCCACACCTACTTTTACTAGGACTCTTGTGTTCAGTGTTCCCAAATGCCCCGCCCCAATTCCCCCACTCCACCCCTAAGCAACCTTTTCACCCGGATAGGAAAGGGAAAGAGATATTTTTCAACTCTCCCCTCTCCACTGTTCTCCCTTTCAAATACCCTGAAGCAGCTCTTCCTGACTTCTGTAGCAATGTATACAGGTCCATAGAGTCTAGGCTAGCCTTGGGGCTTGGTGCCTTAGTCTGCTGCTTGCTGCTTTATCAGAGGTCTGCCTAGTCCTCCAGCCCTGCAGCCACAGGGGCCAGAAACCCCTCCTTGACACCTAGATGCCACTTTCCCCTCGCGGCTCCCTCTCTTTCTCTCCCAACATGCCAACCTTTTGCACTTCCACTAGAATGCCAGGCAGGCTGGGCTCCCAAAGGCTCCTTTTTCAAAACCTCTGGAAGCCGCGGTTGAATGTGCCATGACCCTCTCCCTCTCTGGATGGCACCGTCATTGAAGCCGGCGTCATCGGAGTCTCTTGTTCTGTTGGTGTGCTACCTGGAAGATCCTTCCGTCCCGGACAAGAGGAATTGGAAGAGCATTTTATGTTTTAAGAACAGGCTGACACGCAGCAGCTACAACAACAGCTGAGATCACTTAATAAATGGTGCTAAACTAGCTTGTCTCATGCTCTTGCTCTTTATGGTGCATCAAAGAAGTGGCCTTTCAGACTGACTGTCACCATATTAAGGAATGGCACAGACTTCTCCGTGGAGGGCCATCTGGGGAATGCAGCCTCATTTCCATAAGCCCATGGTATCACATCACACGGTATTTTGTTCCATCTCCGCTGAGGTCTGACACTGAGGTGACATCTGGCTCTCAGAAAGAGACCCCAGTTTTTTTGGTATTTAAGTTTCCACCAGTCATGCTGAGGACAGGAACAGAGTGATTTCTGATTTAGAATTCAGCTCAAAAGTCCATCAGGTTGGAAAGGGGGATCCTTGACCTTCGCTTGGCTGACTTCATTTGTCTTACTTCAAAGACATCTCTTGCTTGGAGGTAAAGCCCTGCTTCCGTCTGTGTGCCGCTGTGTGTGTAGAGCTTCCTTGCTTTGTGTAAGTGGGCTTTCCTCACCGGCCAAAGCCTCCCAACCGCAAGCTCTCTGCCAGCCTTTCCCCTTCTGTTCTCCCCTTGGAGCCAGCTCATCTTCCTCTCTGAGCTCACCCTGCATACACTTCGCAAAGTTCTAGCCCTTCCCTTTGCCCAGTCCCTAGGGTTGTCGTGCACCAGGACCTGGGGGTGGGGACGTGTCTTTGTCCTGTGTGACTTTGCTCCTTAGGACATCTGACCACAGCATGGCCCAGCCCCCCATGTGTTTTTGAGGCTCGGCATGTATGTGCTGCAACTTGGCCTTCAAGCCCCTAACCTGCATGGAGAAATCTAGCAAGGCTTAATGTGACTTTAGGTTTTCTGTAGAGCTTCCACCCAAACCATAAATAAACCACTTTTGCCCACACTAGGCCACGTGGCCTGATAGCATCTGTGAAGATGGCTGTGGGCATAGCGTGGAGTTCTCCGAAGTGGCTGTGCTGCTCCATTTTGGCAGTGACGCCCTGAGCTGTGCCATCTGACCGCCCATCCGCCTCCATGAGGCCTGGGATCCCACAGACCACACATCAGGACTAGCACATGAGCTGAGCATCCTGGAGGTGGCTCTGTCATTGCTGCTTTTTGTGATCACTTACCCCAAATTACTTAAAAGTTCCTGAAAGATGGAGATGGTTGATGTGTGGAAATACATATTTTCTATGTTTTCAGCGTTTGTCAAAGAATGACGTTCTATGGCCCTTTCCCTCTTGCCTTCCGCTGTGATGTCCACATGTATTGATCTTAATTTCAGCTAATATAGCTGGTCCAGAGGTTGAGCCTGATGCCACCTACCAGTGTAAGAGTTGATCAGAAAGCACCAAACTGACCTTGACCCCTCTGAGCCTTGCCACATCTGAACGGAAGCCAGGACTGTTCTGCTTTGTCCTTCCACCATGGCTCTTCCACAGGCGTGGCTGTGTTTGAGCCAAGGAACAACAACTGCTTGGACTTGAGAATTGAAGGGACATGAGGAGGAAAGAGCAACACTTATTCTCTCCCACGTACTCTGGAGATGAGGGGTCCTGGAAATGGTGAGGGGAGTGTTCTAGGGGTGGCTCAGCTTTCTCAGTCAGGTGTCCCTCCCCCTTGCTGTGTTTCCATCCAGTCTCCAGCGTCCTATCTCAAGTGTCTCGTTCCCCAGCCTTCCTTCATCACACTGCTCATGGCCTTTTCCTGCTGCATTCCTTGCTAGCACCCCTTGCTGAGCTAAGAGGTGACTGCTGCCGCTGCGCAAGGGGCATGGTGAGCTGCTTTGCTGCAGAGGGAACACTGCTTGCTGCCTCACACCCTTGTTTACTGCTAACAGTCAGTCCCTTAAGGGTGCACGGGCCCACTGAGAAGTGGGAAAATGGTCAAATCAGGTGTTAGGTGTGTGGCTGAGGTTTCAGAGATTTGGGTCCTTGCAGGCGGACAGCCTCATAACACAGCCAGACTTGCACCCCAGAATCATGGGACCACCAGGAAAAGAGTTGGGTCGACCACAGGGCCGTATAAAACAGCAGTGTCTTTTGTGAGGAAATTCCTCTTTGGAATAGTCTGTTGAGTCCTTTTGTGCCTCTGGCCTGGGATGGGAAGGGGAAGACAGGGCCTGTTACACTCGGTGGGCCACAGTGTTGGGAAGACTGACCAGGCCCCTCTGCACAGAGAGCTGAGGGTAGGTGACTTGTCTTTATTCATTTGTTTTAGAGGAGAAATGGGTCAAATTGTGGGGACTCCACCACATCTAGATTTCATTGTATTTAAATATTGAACTTGGTAGGCAGGGACCAACCATCCCTTCTCTTGCCACAGCTAAATTGTAGCTGGGGGCGCTGCATCACCCAGCATCATTGCTGGCCAGGCTTTGCTTTTGGGAAATGTCCCTCTACGCTGATGTGCAAGGTAAAGCCCAAATCAGCAGGAGGCCCAGCTCATCTGTAAGCATGAGGGCCAGCCGAGGGCAATGCTGTGAAGTGGGGCTGGGCCAGAGTGGGGGCAAATGCAGAGTTAAGGGATGAGATTTCTGCCCTTAGAATTTGCTCGCTGGTAAGCCAGCTGGTAAAAAGTGGTCTTGAAAGGACTCATTGTTACCCTGTCATTTGAATCTGTTTAGAATTCCCTGTAGGTTGTATTAGGATAATAGGGGGAAAAAGTGTTTTTAGGAAACTCAGTTTACATGCCAGATATAACATTTAACTTGTTCTTTGTTCACCTTTCAAAGAAACAAGTTTTAAAATTACATATATGCCTGGGATGCCAGGTGGAAAATAGCCAGAACATTCGCACCTAGTTTCAGGCGGTTGGTTTACTTAGTCAAGCATTGAAAACCAGTGATTGTACCAATGACTGTGAGCAGTGATTTTATCTCCACTGAATCCACCTGAGGAAATTTCTTTGCCCAGATTCTTCATGTTGAAGTTTTCCATGTAAAGAATATACTGCTGAAGAAAATAGGAGGGCAGTTTAATGCTAAACTGGATTAGAGGGGAACTCTGAAATCCCTATTTCTGTAAGTTCTTGACATAGAGAACTTCCGTTTGGACTAGTGTAGGCCTTTCTGGAAACTAAAGGATAAATGAGGTGAACCTTCAACACAGCCATGCAGTTTCTTGTTGACACCTAACTTGCTTAAATATAACTTAAACCTCACTCTTAGAATGAGAAGAGGGGTTTCCTGGGTCATTGCCTGGGTGTCAGATTTTGCATTCTCTTTATCTTCACTTGGAGTTGAAGAGTGAAATGACCTCCTGCCATCACTGATGGACTCAAAGTTCATCGTGTTACCATCTCTCCAGAAAGAGCTGTGAAACATGTCTTTCCGTGGAAACTGAGTTTGTGAACTGACAAGACACATGCTTACTGAGCGCTCTTAACGTTTTCCTTCCATTCAGTGAACATACATGTATCTGGATTTTGGCGATACTCTGAAGAAACCATTAACTGTGGATCAGTCTCTTGTTCTGAGAGCTACGTCATTAATTTATAAGTGTTGCTCTTCAAAAGGGAAATAACTAATGAAACTGATGTGATGATTGCATGCAAGAATGAATTTATTGGGCCAGGTCTTTGTTTCATCCCTTCCTATTTGAAAAAAGAAGAAAAGCTATCTGTAGGAGACCTAGTGATGAAGTGTAGTTTAGTGACCATAATATTAAACCTGTAGTGAGCAAATAATTTTAACATATTAAACCCTATATGTTGTTGCCATGAGTATTTCACCCCTTTAAGCCACAAATGGAATAATTGACGGTAAGGGATTTTAGATTCGAAGGCCCCAAATTACCCATTTTATGTATAATTCCCAGGGAAGTTACCTGACAGTTTGTCCCTAAGTGGCTGAAAAATGGCTCAGGCAAAAAGGAAGGACGTCAGCTCCTCTCAGAGAACTTAAGGTGGGTCAGGGCTTTGGAGGCACGAGGGAGCCTTTCTCCTGGTGTCTGGCCTGCAGCCACCAAGGCTCATTCTCTGTGGAACGTCATCCAAGAGACTCTGCCCCTCAGTCACATTCCTTATCCCTTCCTAGCTCCAGTTTCTAAATTTAGGTAATAAGCATTAAAGTTGCGTTGAGCATTGGTCCTGGGCAATTTCAAAGGAGTTTGGTCCTTGGAAATGCTGTGGCACATACAACTTTTTAAGATAATCATTACTTGTGTATTATCAGAAACGCATGGAACCTGATATGAATTTGGGGTCTGAGCTGAAAGGTTTGAAGTATGGAAGCAGATGAAGCAGTCTTATTTCCTCACCACGTCTTTGCATCAGCATCTTAATGCTGTTAGGTACTTGCCTTTACCTCATCAGGGTGAGGCCTGATGGAGAAAAATCATTTCTTCCTCCTCTCCTCACATCCCCAAGACAGAAAGCGCTGCTGCCCCTCACCTCGGTGAATGGGAAGTGTCTCCCATGGTGTGTGAATTTAATCTGACCTCCGTGGCCTCCCTAGTAGACTTGTGGAAGGAGTGGCTGGAAGGACGTGGAAGTCCTCTCGGGGACAGTGAGGGCCAGATGGGCAGTAGCATGAGCCAGAAGTGCCAGGTGCCCCTGAAAGGTGTCAGCCACCCTGCTTAACCGGAAAGTCTAGGCGGGGACCCTCGCTGCTGTGCTTCCAGGTATCAGTGGGCCCCACCTGACCTTGAGGGTATCTGAATTGGGGTGTGGGGTTATCTTGTCTGCTCTCTGTTAAAAAGCCTCTGATCTGAATGTGCTGTTGTGTTTTTTGTCTCTGGTTTGCCAGGGCCTGGGAGGAGTTTCATGGCCTGGTGAACAGCAGCGGCCGCTGATCGGACGCTCCCCCTCTGTCTCTCACACTCAGGGTAGGGCCTCGTCTATCTTACTCCGTAACCCTGTGATGTCCCTCCCAACCGTAGGACCCTCCTCCCAAGGGCTTGCCCCTCCCCATCTGTCCCCAGGCTTATCTCTGCCAACACTGAGCCTGTTCCAGGCACCCACCGTCTTGGAGGAAAACACTGAGTCCAGAGCTGCTGACTTACCATCCTCCCTGGGTCATGTGTCTCCCAGTTAACCCCTGGGCAGGTCGATGAGCCTCACTGCACCTCTGCTTTCTAATCTGGAAAGTGAGGTTCCACAGACTAATATCTCTGGTCTCTGGATCCTGACATTTCATGACTATAAATGGACCAGAAGTCTTTTTTTTTTTTTCAATTCCCAGACATGACCATGTTTAAGCTATCTGGCAGTGTCCTGTGACTAATAGGGCAGTTCCTCTGGCCCCTGTATGACTTAGGCGAGAGGTGTGTCTCATTTGCTGGTGGTATTTATCAATTGTGAGGAAACAGTGATGGAACCTCCAAGTTTCAAAGGCTAAAGTGAATGGTGGGGGATGGGGGAGATTTCAGGGCTATGTAGGAAGCATGGTTCCAGACGGTATTATGGTGAGACCAACACGTGTTTGCTGGCAGAGAGGGGCCCTGGGATAGCAAAGGCTGGGTCAGCGAAGCATTCCTTTTAAGAATATTTATATTTCAGTTAAGGGAGTTCCCAGTCCATGTCTGTCTCTTTAGCAGAAGGAATTGAATGAATTTATTCTGGATGAGAGGAATGGCTACAGGGACAGGGTCTGCATGTGCCTGGCCCAAAAGCACATCCCTGGACGTTAACTATCCCCGCCCCCAACCCCCCGACCCCATCCCTAAGAAATGGAGAATTTCTCAAATTGGAAAAGAACATGCCAGCTCTAATAGTTGTTTCAGAACTCCGCTTCAGAACAGGAAGCAAGGGAGACTTTTTCAAGGAAAGGAGACCTGCCTTCTTCCCTAGATGAGCCAAAGAGTATGACCCTGTGAGGGACAGAGCGAGTGTCTGGGGTCTGAGTAACAAACAGTCCTGGAGTTCCTGTACACTCAGGCCACTCATATCTTTTTTTCAAATAGTTTAATTCCTTCATCACAAATTCAGTTTTTAGATGATAATGCTAGGTTTTCAGAATTGAAATTCAAAGGAATTCTCTGTAAAGTATACTCAATATAGAATTCTAAGATGGTGGCTAGTATATCAAAGAGGGATGAAAACATGTATTAGTTCTAATACCGACACGTTGATTTGTAGGCTGGGAAATAGCAGACATTCAAAATACGTCCGTAAGTAAAATTTCCAGAGTCCTGGTGCGATACAGGACTTCCTTTAACAGCATTACCATATATAAAATTCCTTTTTTTCCTGCTTTGAAGATCCCTAAAATTAGGATTTTTACACTGAATGTGATAAGAAAGGTTTTTGTCATAGTTTAATGGCAGTGTTTACTTCTCAAAGTACATAGAATGATGGTACCTTTAAAATTCAACAGCATCTTAGGTTCCATGGGCACCTGGGAGGGGGCTTTAAAATGAAGTTGGAAGAGACAGAATAGAAGAAAACTTAAAATTATTCCTTCTCCCTTCAGCTGGCACTAGATTCCCCAGGAAAAATACCTTTGAATTTTTTTGAAATTTGCATAATTGCTATTTTGTAGGCTCTTTGTTCTTTTTGTTGTCCCACCCCACCCCATGTCATTTTTATGGGGCAGGCTTGAAGGGTGCATTCCTTCAATGGGTTAAGTATTCTCCTTGAAGCACAGACTTGGGAGAATGAGAGGAGTGTTCGAGTCTAAACAAAAAACCCAGCTCACTTCCCTGTCACAACAGACTTGAGAAGGATTTTTTTATTTCATGTTTTTTGATTTTACCTTGAAAGTGTTTAACTGGGTGTTCCAAGAAGGAGTACATACCAGCTGCCGTTTCAGAGGCCCCCTAGGACTTTAGCCTTCTCGTCCTCCCTCCCTTTTCTCCAGCCAAGTAAAAGGAGTAAACTGCTAGTTAAATAATTCTTAAACCACAAATACTTCTCCTCAATTTATCTGCTGTTTTGTGCCATTCCATGTAGCTGCTGATATTTTAGGACTGTGTCATGTGACCTCTATTAGCGTTACAAATAAGCATGGCACTGTTAACCATAGCTTCAGCAGAAGTCCCGGTTAGCTGCCGGGAAATAGGGGCGGAGATTCTGGGCCCTGTATGTCTAGACTGGCATGCGCAGAGCAGTGGTCTCTACTGATGGGGAATGAAGTTGATGTGGTCACTTGGCAGAGATGAGAGATTGAAGTTTACCCGAGTGAACCTAAGTGGTTTGCCGTTTGATTTACTATGCAGGGAGGGAGCGAGGAGGAAGCCAGAGCTGGCCTGGGCTGGCAGCTGAATAGCCAGAGAATGTTCCTCTGAGACCATGATGTAAAAAGTGTTATCATTTCCTTCTGAACAGTCTTATATATTATTGAAAACCACTGAAAAAACAAAACTAATAAACCTTCCCAGTCTGCCCATCACAAGGTGCTTGTAGGGTCTAACTTTCCAGTGCTCAGTCTTAATTGTCTAAATTTTAATTTGCTTTTAAAAGAACAGAAACCCATCTTTAGGGGGGAAAACAAGTTGCTTGTGGCCTCTGCCACTTCCTGTCTACCTTCTCCCTTCCTGTCTTCTCGCCTCTCTGTGCACTGCAGTCTGGGGTGAGGGACAGCTGAGGGTTAGTTCCCAGCTGCTTTTGAGGTGAACACATTCCTCAGACTAAATTTGGCACCAGGCTGTTCTCAGCCCACTTTTTTTTTTTTTTTTTAAAAAAAAACAAAGGCTGGACCTGAGGGGCCCACTGCCACCGGCCTGCCTCAGCCTGTCATCAGGAGCCTGTTGCCCACCCTCGTTCCTCTCTGTTTTTCTTTTATATCAGATTCTGGAGGAAAAACAGCTGGATTCTCTTAGCTCCGTTACTCTGTTCTTCCCCATTTCTGTTTTGCAAATAAACTTTAAAATGCTTCTGACTTCTTAGGATTTCTGTGAAGAGATCTATGACAGTAGAGTTAAATATTACCTCTTTCTGAATGGGAATGCGTTGTAGAGCTCTTAGTTTACCTGCCACCCGAGAGAATTTGTTTCTGGCCCAGCTCCAGCACAGCACAGGAGTTCTCTCAGAAGATAAGATGCCCTGCTCATGGGAACAATTAATCCTGAGAATGCTCTTCTTTACATCACTAAACAGCTGTGAAAGGACTGAGTCCAGATATTTGCCTGCCATTTCTCCCACTTCAAGACAGATCCTTCTCCCATAGTCAGAAGATTCTCTGACTCTGCCTTCCTGAAGCTCTGCCTTTCTGATCTCCCTGTTGATTGACTTGTGATCCAGTTGATCTGTGGGGCTCTTCCCCACCCAGGGATCAAACCTGGGTCTTCTGCATTGCAGGAGGATTCTTTACCATCTGAGCCACCAGGTGGCCCATGGGGATCGAGATGGCATCAAAGGGGAAGAAGGAAGCCAAACAAATCCTTCCCTCCCAACCACGTCTTTGTTTTTAGAGGTGTTCCCATCATACAGCCCTCAGTATTGCAGCACAGTGTTCCTGGGGGTACTCAACTGGCACACCTCAGTGACTCCTGCTTTTCTGTCTTACTATCAGACGCCTCCTTCTTCGCTAGCTATTTGCGGCACCTCAGGGGAGTCTGTCCTGTTAGACGTCCCTTTAAAAAGATGATCACTCCTCTAAGTTCTCTTTGTGTTCAGTCAACTCCTTAGATGGGAATCATTCAAACTCTAGTAGCATTGATCATGGAGCTGCATGGTCATGCGTGTCAGTTACAAAATTGCCAGTGGGCTTTTGAGATAATATCAGTTTCTTCCCAGCCAGAGTTCACCCATGCCAGCTCCGGTTTCCCTCTCGGTGTTCTTATCTGCAGTTAACTTGTCTGTGTAGTGAGGGCTGTAAGTTACTGTCAGCCTGCCACCATCACGGGGGAGACTTGGTTAGCCATTGGCAGGAAGACGCTGCTGTTTGGCTGGGCTGAGCGTACGTTTTCGTCAGTATTAACTCTCTCCAGTCCAGTTGCCAGATACCCAGACAATTGTAGCAATTCTCCGACAGGTCAATGAAAACCAGAGCTTCTAGAATGTGCCATTAAAATTAAATGGAAGAAATGATTCCAAAATCAGATTAATGAGAAATTATGTCTCACAAGTTCACACAAACTTAAGTCTGAAGCCTGGGGCCAGAGCAGTAGGTGCAATGACTTTTAAAGCCCCTTCTAGCCCTGAGATTTTGGGATTAAAATGGCTAAGGTGTTGGATTTCTAGGCTGAAACAGGAGAGGTTACTAGTGGGCAGCCAAACCTGTCTGCATCCCCTAGAAGGCAACTAAGAAGATGTCTTGTGATCTGTTACACGCACACTTGCACACACATGCACACATGGATGTACATGCCAAGTTTTTAAAGTGAAGGGTGTCCAGATTTCACCTCCTGGAATATCCTTTTGTAAGCAGCTGTCAGTTTTGAACCAAGGGATTTCTGGTTGGTTGGTTTTTTTTTGAGTATATAATACAAATTAATGATTCAGGTTTTAAAACATTTTCTGTGTGCATATGTGTGTGTAAGAAAACCAAAAAAGAGGTTTCCCTTCCACTCGTTCTCCATCGGCCCAATTTCCAGAGTCCCCTTCCTCTGCCAGCACACGCCCCAGGTAGCCACTGTTACTGGTTCCCATGGAGCCTTACAGCGTTTTAGTATGTATGGCTTAACTCGAGGCAAATAAAAACCGTATTTCCTCCACCTCTGCTTACACAGACAGTCGTGTGTCACGTGCACGTGCTATTCTGCACCTTACCCTATTGGTCTCTCTAGGAGAAAGACTTCTTTACAGAAGTCTCAGTAGAGAGCTTCTTTCTCCCTTTTTAAAAGCTGCACAGTATCCCATTAATATTTAGTCCCCTGTTCACATGCATGTGGGTTGTTTCTGACCTCTTGCTATTACAACCAGTTGAGCCCAAGCATTTGAAGGGACTTGTGGGGCAGGTGGCCATGCTGGCATTAGATGAGCAAGGAAGGAATGTCCCAGGGTGTCAGGTGGGCCCCAGAGCTGCCGAGCTCAGGTTTCCCCCTGTGTGTGTGTGTTGCCTAGAGACGACACTGTGTATTGAATGCTCTCTTTTCTCCCATTTTTTCTTTCAGGGACAATTCAAGCTTTCGAAATACAAAAATCACCTTGTGAGAGTACACAAGCTGGCAATAATCCTTTCCTGTATGTGTGTGTTTGTCCGAAGTGGATGGGAGGTCTCCGGCTGGCCCCTCCATCTGCTCACTGAAGGGACGTCCCCGAGCTGCGTGCTCCCCTTTTGCACTCATTCCTGGAGGACGGATTCCGCTAGACACCCTCCAGCATCGCTGACTTTATAAAGCGGAAAAAAACGGAACACGTGACTTTGTAATAGACAGACTTTTTTTTTTAACGGGGTTCTGTTGGGGGGGAGTTCAGCCTTTTGTCTTGATGTGCGCTGTCCAGGTGCCTCCCGGGCACTCTGTCGTGCTCGCCTCTGCTGTACGAAGGGTGTCGTGACCATGTGTACAAGCCAGAGCTGTCGACTGAGAGTGAGCAGTATTACGAATGTCTGTGCATCCAGGAAAAGCATTTTGTTGGAGAGTCCCAGAATAGCTATAAATGCTCTCTTCTAGATCTGCCACTAAATTATTGGGACATTTTGTTTATTTCACACCTTTGTCCCCCAAGGCCACCCTTTCGGAACGTGTGTTACTGATTCTGTAGTCTCCTGCCTTATGCCCTCCAGTCTTCCCTCCTGTGGGACTCTTTCCTTTTAGGCACTGCTGCACTTAGAATTGTAACCAGTGGACCACACAGGTCTCACTGAGGCGGCTTAGAAGGTATGATTGTAAATTAAACTGCACCAAACTGCAGTTTGATGAGGAGCGAGGTTGTATTAGGGGTTCCAAGGGCAGGATTTGGAGCTGAGGGCAGTTTCTGACCCAGGTTCCCAGATGGGCAGGACCTGTTGTGTCCAGCCTGTTGTTGTGGGTTCTTGCATTCCCCTCATGCAAGAAGGGAAGCAGAAGTTGGCTGCTGCCAGGTGTTAACATGGTCAGTTCTGTGATCTCAAAACTAGGACATCTGCAGAAAAGGTGACCGTGATGGACGGCTTTCTTTGCACAGCTCTGCCTGTCTGCAGTGGTAGAGAAATCTGCTGTCAGTCCTCATCATCTGGTAAATATGTTAGCTGGTGTGTGCTGATCCAGGAAGCCCAACACAAACCTTGTTGGGTGTTGCAGGCAGGCTCTAAAAATGACTAGGCACACGCCACAGAAGCCGGGTGATCTGACTCCAGAAGGACTGAAGTCAGAGAGGTCAGAGAACACCTAGGGTTGGACCAAGTGCCAAGGACCAGTCCTCAGCAGCCTCCGAGGAGTGCCATCTTACTTGGCTCTTGTGAGCACAGATTGCAGTACCTTAAATTAAGGCCTCCCCTAAAACCTATCCTTGCAGGCCAGGGTCCTTGGCCACCTGGTCTCAGAGAAGTCATAGGAGAGTAACAGGCATTTCCTTCTGGTATTTATATTAACTCTTCCTACTTTCCAGCTCCTGAACACTCTCATTACCACTGTCTTGGGGTGCTTATTCCTAAAAGAACAGAGGCGTATAGGGGCCAGAAGGGAGGTGCTTCCATTGCAGGTGAAATTAGATCAGAGAAGTCTAGCAGCAATTTAAACTCCAGGAGTATGAAGAGTGAACTCTAGTGCCCAGACAGTTGTGAAGGGCTCAGACAAATACAGGAGCAACGTTGGCCCAAGCAGGGAACAAACGCTGCCTCCTGAGTTTAGACACCAGGGAGGTCTTCACTTATGCCTAAACTCAGATTTGCCCTGAAAATCCCAAAGAGAGCGGACGTTTGGATTTGCCCTCTGGGCATCTACCTGACTGACTGTTAGCATGTGTGTGTGGGTGCATATGTTTGTTACATGTTCACAAGTGAAGGTTTTGTCAGATCGAGTGCTTAGTTGTCCATACTTGTGTTTTTGTTTTTTTGGGGGCGGGGGGGGGGGTCTCGTTTTAATTTCTTAGTCTCTTGTGTTTTCTAGAGCTGCTGATGTCACTCCCCGCCCCCCACATTCCTCTTTGTCTTTGCAGTATTTGAAAGTTATTTTTTCCCCATCAAAAATATGCTGGCTAGAACAAGAGTTATTTCTGCTAAGCAGTGTCTTTCCCTAGAACTCTCCAGATCTTCTGCCTAACAGCTTTAAATCAGAGATCAAAGAGTCAGTTCTCCAAACCACCTGTTTTCCACACTAGCTTACGAGGTCTTTTCAATTCCTAATGACTCCATGGACCTCTGTGACGCTGAGACAGGACACAGTTGCAGTTATGGTATCACCATTTCCAGAGAAAAAGGGAAAAAAAGGTGCACCAGGCATTTGCCAACCTAGCAGACGTGTTGGGTGGCTGCTGGAGGTGGGGTGTCCAGTGTGCCCAGGTGGGCTGTTCCCAGGACCCCCAGACACTGGCCCCACGCCTCACCAGTGCTCTTTTCCTCTTACCCTCCTGTTCATGTGTGTGTGTGTTTGCCCTGTGACATTGGCAGTGACAGTTTTCCACCCAGAGAGACGCTTGTGGTCCACGATGCTCCAAGAATGAATTTCCAAGTATTTGCCAGTGGAGGAGCAGAGGCTGTGACAAGAGTGATTTAGTGTTGCACTTTCAGAGCAATTGTCTACTGCGGTAATAAATGGAAAATATCAGCAAGGACCTGGTTGTGGACTCTTTAATACAATGGAAAATGGGGATACTAGTAGTGTTTTGCTTGCTGCTTCTGCCCTTCAGCACGTGAGTCTTTGTTTTAAGTACATTCCAGAACAAAATACGTGGAAGAGTCCGGACACTGCCAGTATCATTTACATGAATGTAATATCAGAAAGCTGTTCTCTAATTGATATTAATTGCCAAAACTTAATTTACATTTTTAATACCAAAATATAGTTGTTAATTTTAATTCTGAATTTGGAATGAGGAGTGTTGGAATTCAAAGATTTAGATTTGGAAGTAAGAAACCACCCTGGGTCTTAGCCTGGAATGTTTTATTTAGCCCAAAGGTGGGCATGTAGCGCATTCCAGTGGCCATTGCTGATGTGAAATACCAAGGGACAATGAAACTTAATGCAGAGCCTTACAAAAGATTTAAAAGTGTAGTTTTGAGACTGCATTTCAATAGAAATTTCCTGTCTATTCGTCATGTCCAAGTGGAAACATAAACCAGGCAAGTTATTTTAACAATATGAACCAATTGTTGACTCAGCCACTAAAAAGACCTAAAGGAGACAAAACCAAGGAGGTGCCTCGGGGTGGATGCTGCTCACCTGGTGCTGGTGTCTGAGGGTGGAACGAAACTGGCCTGAGCTTGTTCAGCTTCAGGAACACATTGCTACCACTGAGATGAGGCTGGAGCTCATCCCTTCTCCTCCAGCACTCAAGTGCACCTTGCTGCAGAAATCCAATGGTCCGCCAGCTGCCAAAGTAGAAGTCTCTGCTCAGGGAACTAAGATCCCACAAGCTGCAAGGTGGTGCCAAAAGAATAAGGAGGAGAAGAAAAGACTCCCTTCTAATGAGGGAATGTGTGGAAAATAAAAAATAGTAACTGTTAGTGGAGAAACCTGACAGAGACCCTCTTCGCCAAGTGATCCAGGGTCATGGCACCCCTGGGTCATGTTGACATCATGTGTGCTGATAAGTGTCGAGGACACTTCATCTCTGATGTCTTTCCCCCCAAATTCATAACCTGTCTACTCATGAGAAAACATCAGATAAATCCACACTGAGAGACAGTCTACAAAATACCAAAACACTTGACCAGTGCTATTCCCAAGGGTCAGCATCATGAAAGAAAAGGAAAGATCCAGAAACTATCAGATTGAGAGAAGGGAAGGAGACATGACTGATTAATGTGGAATCTTGGGCAAGTAAAAAGAGGACACCAATGGAAAACGTGGGGAAATCTGAAAACAGCCTGAAGTTTTGTAAGGAGTAATGTATCAGGGAGGGCTTTCCAGGTGGCGTTAGTGGTGAAGAACCCACCTGCCAATGCAGGCGATGTAAGAGAGATGCAGGAGGTGTTCCATCCCTGGGTCAGGAAGATCCCCTGGACCAGGGCATGGCAATACACTCCAGCATTCTTGCCTGGAGAATCCCATGGACAGGAGCCTGGCAGGCTACAGTCCATAGGGTTGCAAAGAATTAGACACGACTGAAGTGACTTAGCACACTCACAGCATATCAGGGAATTCCCTGGGGATCCAGTGGTTAGACCTCTCTGTGCTTCCACTGTAGGAGGCACAGGTTTGATCCCTGGTAGGGGAATTAAAATACCACATGCCACATGCATGCCCGCCCCCCAAAAAAGCAGTGTACTAATGCTCACTTCTTAGTTCTGAACAGTGTACCATGGTTACATAAGATGCTAATACTAGGTGAAACCAGGTGAAGTGTATATGGGAACTTTCAGTACTATTTCTGCAACTCTTGCATAAATCTAAAATTATTTCAATATAGAAAACCTAAGAAGTTTCTCGAGGGGCGATGCTCAATTTGAATGCCCAGATCTTACTCTATGGTGGCGCCTGGGTTTCTGCTTCCCAGAGCAGGTTCCAGCAGCTCCATCAGTGCCAGCACCAGGGGGAATGCCTGTTTTCCACCCACCAGCCTCCACCTTCCCCAATGCCTGTCCTAAGTCAGCACTCAGCCCGCAATTCCTGTAGGTTTCCAGCCTGACAGTAAGTCAACATGAGCCCCACCTGACACGAGCGAAATAGTTCCATGAGCTCAGATTTTTAAAAATGCTTATAAAGCTGAACAGAACCACCCCCCACCCTAACCACAGTGGGAGGGGAGGAACAGTAAGATCCAAAGGAGCAGAGGGTGAAGAAAGGGGCCCCAGAGAGCGGGTGTGACTCTTAAAGGGCCAGCAGAAAGGACAAGGTGGGAGCCCCAGGAGTGGGAGGCAGAGCCCTTCCCATCAAGGAGCCTCACAGATTCCCCCCACCAGCCCTGCGGGGGCTCTGGGTGAGCCATACAAGGCAGGGGGCTGGAGGCCAAAAGGAAGGGGGCACCCCACCGGCTGATGGGCCAATGGTAAGACTGTCTTCTCCTAAGTTAAGGCTTGGTAAGATGGTCACAGGTAAACCATACCAGGGGGAAAGGCAGGAAAAGGGCACCATAGCAAGACTGGACCTCTAGAACAACCATTGATAAGATGTAAGTCCCAAATGAGCACAGGCCCACCAAAATGATCACAGGCAACAGAAAGGATCATTTAATTGATGATCAGAGCATAAAAGGAATAAGGGCCAATTGGTGTGAGATCGTATTGTCAGAGGAAAATTGAACTGTCTACCCAGCATGGAAAGGGTGGGCCCAGCAGCATGGGAGCAGACAAGAGCCCAGAAATATGAATGCTCAGCACTAAGCCAGGCAGGAGATAGGAGGTGTGTTGATAACTGGAGAAGATCAGATCAGATCAGTCGCTCAGTCGTATCCGACTCTGCAACCCCATGAATCGCAGCACGCCAGGCCTCCCTGTCTATCAACTCCTGGAGTTGACTCAGACTCACGTCCATCAAGTCAGTGATGCTATCCAGCCATCTCATCCTCTGTCATCCCCTTTTCCTTCTGCCCCCAATCCCTCCCAGCATCAGAGTCTTTTCTAATGAGTGAACTCTTCTCATGAGGTGGCCAAAGTACTGGAGTTTCAGCTTTAGCATCAGGCCTTCCAAAGAAATCCCAGGGCTGATCTCCTTCAGAATGGACTGGTTGGATCTCCTTGCAGTCCAAGGGACTCTCAAGAGTCTTCTCCAACACCACAGTTCAAAAGCATCAATTCTTTGGCGCTCAGCCTTCTTCAACAGTCCAACTCTCACATCCACACATGACCACGGGAAAAACCATAGCCTTGACTAAATGGACCTTTGTTGGCAAAGTAATGTCTCTGCTTTTTAATATGCTATCTAGGTTGGTCATAACTTTCCTTCCAAGGAGTAAGTGTCTTTTAATTTCATGGCTTCAGTCACCATCTGTAGTGATTTTGGAGCCCAGAAAAATAAAGTTCAACACTGTTTCCACTGTTTCCCCATCTATTTCCCATGAAGTGATGGGACCAGATGCCATGATCTTCGTTTTCTGAATGTTGAGCTTTAACCCAACTTTTTCACTCTCCGCTTTCACTTTCATCAAGAGGCTTTTTAGTTCCTCTTCACTTTCTGCCATAAGGGTGGTGTCATCTGCATATCTGAGGTTATTGATATTTCTCCTGGCAATCTTGATTCCAGCTTGTGTTTCTTCCAGTCCAGCGTTTCTCATGATGTACTCTGCATATAAGTTAAATAAGCAGGGTGACAATATACAGCCTTGACGTACTCCTTTTCCTATTTGGAACCAGTCTGTTGTTCCATGTCCAGTTCTAACTGTTGCTTCCTGACCTGCATACAGATTTCTCAAGAGGCAGATCAGGTGGTCTGGTATTCCCATCTCTTTCAGAATTTTCCACAGTTTATTGTGATCCACACAAAGGCTTTGGCATAGTCAATAAAGCAGAAATAGATGCTTTTCTGGAACTCTCTTGCTTTTTCCATGATCCAGTGGATGTTGGCAATTTGATCTCTGGTTCCTCTGCCTTTTCTAAAACCAGCTTGAACATCTGGAAGTTCACGGTTCACATATTGCTGAAGCCTGGCTCGGAGAATTTTGAACATTACTTTACTAGCATGTGAGATGAGTGCAATTGTGCGGTAGTTTGAGCATTCTTTGGCATTGCCTTTCTTTGGGATTGGAATGAAAACTGACCTTTTCCAGTCCTGTGGCCACTGCTGACTTTTCCAAATGTGCTGACATATTGAATGCAGCACTTTCACAGCATCATCTTCCAGGATTTCAAATAGCTCAACTGGAATTCCATCACCTCCACTAGCTTTGTTGGTAGTGATGCTTTCTAAGGCCCACTTGACTTCACATTCCAGGATGTCTGGCTCTAGGTCAGTGATCACACCATCGTGATTATCTGGGTCATGAAGATCTTTTTTGTACAGTTCTTCTGTGTATTCTTGCCACCTCTTCTTAATATCTTCTACTTCTGTTAGGTCCATACCATTTCTGTCCTTTATCGAGCCCATCTTTGCATGAAATGTTCCTTTGGTATCTCTGATTTTCTTGAAGAGATCCCTAGTCTTTCCCATTCTGTTGTTTTCCTCTATTTCTTTGCATTGATCACTGAAGAAGGCTTTCTTATCTCTTCTTGCTATTCTTTGGAACTCTGCATTCAGATGCTTATATCTTTCCTTTTCTCCTTTGCTTTTTGCTTCTCTTCTTTTCACAGCTATTTGTAAGGCCTCCCCAGATAACTGGAGAAAGAGAAACCTAATTCAGTTCTCTGGAAGAAGAGAGACTCTAGCTAACTACATGCAGGGTTAATGCAGATGGTGGCTCTGATGGGGGAAGGCAGGTGGCCACAGAAGTCCTCTAGTCTGGAGAAAGGAACAGTGACAGGTGAATGGCTTCAAATGGCTCATTAACTATGGAAAAATGGCCCAGTGCCATGGAACCAGGACCTCTGGGTAGATAGAGACAGGCTTTCAATTTCAGAAAAGCTTCCTGATAATTTGAGCTGTCTATAGATGGAGTGACTGGTGCAGGCAGTGCAGGTAAATGAGCAGAGGCCGGAAGGTCACGTATTTGGGGGATTTACCGGAAGGATTCCAATGGCCCATTCCAGGGTAGACCAGATGGCCTTTAAGGACACAGTCATCCCTGGGACCTATTTGACAGTCTTAGAACTCAGGGAGCAACTTCTCTGCCAACTCCTATAGCCACCCTGCTTCTAGAGATGCAATGGTGTCAGGCTTTCTGACTGTTGTTAGCTGGTGAATTACACCCCAGCACCAGTGACAACCAGCAGCCTGCCAGTTTGGCCACAAACGTGCTAAATGTCCAGGCTTTGAGCCTCTGGCCTCCTGGGAAATTCTTATAGCATATTTATAAATTGACAGCTCAGTGGTGAGCTTTTCCAGGATGCAGCTGCTAGGAAGGGGTAGGATGAGTGGTTTGAAACCCACCATAAGCTGGGCAGGAAATTCCTCAAGACACAGGTCAACATGAAGCAACATAAGATCTAACTGCTCCGGCACCTGTCATGCCTCCGCCCTCTCTCCCAGGACCCAGAAGCCCAGGGCTCCAGCGAATCACCTCCTCCGTTGCCCTTCCTTCTGCAGTCCCCTCTCCAGCCCAGGCAAGCTGATGCCTGCCCCCTGGAATGCCTGGCTGTGCCCAGCCCACAGCACCATCATATGGTGTCTCTGCCACACAGTCTCATTTTCCCTTGAATGTGCTTTATACCCCTTTCTAAGAAAGGGTGTTTTTTTACTTATTTTAATAAGTGCTCAATAGATAAACAAACTGCTCCACTATACAGAGGGATGTTTTTAAGTAACATAAAAAGAAATGAACTATCAAGCTATGAAAAGACAGGAAGGAAACTTAAATGCATAGTACTAAATGAAAGAAGCCAGTCTGAAGAGCCTACATACCATGTGTTTCCATGACATGCTGGAAAAGATAAAATTACGGAGACAGCAAAATAATAATAATAATAGTTGCAGGGGGAAGGCAGAATAATGAGGGGGACACAGGATTTTTAGGGCAGTGAAACTGCTATTCTGTATGCTACTGTTTAAGAGTGGGTAACATTATTATACAACTGTAAAAATCCATAGGATGTGCCACACCAAGAGTGAACCCTAATGCAAAGTATGGGCTTTAGTTTAATAATAATGCACCAATACTGGCTTGTCAGTTGTGACAAATACACTACACTAACCAAGATGTGAAAAATACGGGGAGTTGGGGAGGGTGGTAGAGAGGATCTGGCAATTCTCTATAACTTTTGCTCAAATTTTCTTGTAACCCTAAAACTGCTCTGTTACAGGAAGTACAAAAAGGGATGATGTGATCTAGAAAAATCCATTATCTCACTCAGAAAAACATTTTTACTACCAAGGTATGTGAAACCTTTACTCAGTTTGGTTCAGTTCAGTGGCTCAGTCATGTTCGACTCTTTTCGACCCCATGGACTGCAGCACACCAGGCCTCCCTGTCCATCACCGACTCCCAGAGTTTACTCAAACTCATGTCCATTGAGTCGGTGATGCCATCCAACCATCTCATCCTCTGTCGTCCCCTTCTCCTCCTGCCTTCAATCTTTCCCAGTATCAGGTCTTTTCTGATAAGTCAGCTCTTAGCATCAGGTGGCCAAAGTATTGGAGCTTCAGCTTCAGCATCAGTCCTTCCAATGAATATTCAGGACTGATTTCCTTTAGGATGGACTGGTTTGATCTCCTTGAAGTCTAAGGGACTCTCAAGTGTCTTCTCCAGCACCACAGTTCAAAGCACACTGTTCATGGGTCCACTTATGGATTTTCGGTTAAGTTCCTTGGATATGAATGATTGTTTCTCTTTTTTTTCTTTTACCTTTAGAAACGATTTCTTTTTTCTTAGCCGTGATACTGCATTTACAATGTGCAAAAACACAAATAAAACTATCCAAGGTTTTTTGTCACTAAATGGCTATTTATATGCCTATACACATAGTTTTAATAACCATAGTTTAAAAATACATTTTAGTAACTGTAAGAAAGTCTGCTATCACATTATTTTTAAAAATTTTCTTGACTATTTTCATACATGTATTAGAATTTATTTTTAATTAAAAAGAATTAATGGAATTAAAATCTGAATATTTTAATAACATTATATATTATTTTCAAGGCCATAGTATATATTCTTCTCTAATCAAGTCTGTTATGTTTCTCTGCAAAGTGCTATTGTTTAGTTTTATTTTTGTTTACTTTTAAATCTAGGTTCTATTCATATTTGTTAAAGTCATTCGTGTAATTCATACTTTATATCTTACTGTGAATTTTTTTCATTATATTTTAAACTAATGATATAGTGGAGGGAAGAAGTATTGCTTTTGTAAATTTCTCTTTTATAATCACCTTTTGCTGAAAATCAGTTTATTAGTTCTAAAGTTTCTTGAGTTTGTAGGGTGTGTCTGTGTGTGTGTGTGTCTGTAGAGGGTGGTTGATTCTTTGGACTTTTCCAGCTAAATCTATCATTTTCATCTCCAGCTTCCTATTTCCCATAGTTCCTCAAGACAGAGGAGGTACAGAAGTTCTTTGTCCTGATCCTGCAGCTTTTCTGTAACTTTGAAGCCATTTTACCTTAAAATGTTGAAACAATTAGAGGATGGGGCTGCCGGCTCCAGTGAAGATTGGAATATTCTGCTTCCTGCCCTGAGAGCATCAGACAGTCCACACATGCACCCTGTCAGAAACAGCTGGATGACTAGATGAAATGCTCAAAAGGCCTTGGAAAGCAGGCATCACAGGAGAAGAGGGAGGAAATGAGGTGAGTTCTACGGTGGCTCAGATGGTAAAGAGTCTGCCTGCAATGCAGGAGACACGGGTTAGTTACCTGGGTCAGGAAGATCCCCTGGAGAAGGAAATAGCAACCCACTCCAGTGTTCTTGCCTGGAGAATTCCATGACAGAGGAGCCTGGCAGGCTACAGTCCATGGGGTTGCAAAGAGTCAGACTCGATCGAGCGACTAACACTTTCTTTTCTTTTCTTATTCTCTTTTTATGCCTGGAAGGTAAAATCCAAACTGGCACAAAGAAGGGAAACCCACACAGAGCCCAGGAATCTCACTGAGTTAAAGACTCAGAGATGGAAATCTGCAGAGGTCAAGACAACCAGAACTGACAGGACAGAGCAAGCAGGCAGAGGGAAAGCAGATGAGGAGCTCTGCATGGGGTCCCCCGAGTCTTTGGCTAAACATGAATTGTACACACGTGGGGGGACATGCCATGAGGGAGATGAAAACACTTCCAGGGAAGGAACGATTCCTGCAGAGCCGAACAGTTCCCCAAACTCAGAAATATCAGGAACTGCATTTTATTCCCATCAGCCAACGTGAAGAGATTTCACTGAATGCATACGGTGTTGGGTAGAGAGTCCAGACATACCACTCCTTAAAAGTGGGTTGAATTGGCCAAAGAGGAAAGGCTAGACCAACCTTGAAAGAGCTTAAAAACAAGTCTTAAAAGATCAAAGTGATCTGCAAATAAACTACTAATAACTGCTTCCCATAAAAATTCCAACACTCTTTATTAGGTGTTCTTTAAAGCCTCTTTCAGTTTTGAAAGTCCATGATTTTTCACATTAACCAGCTAATCTTTTTGAATTTTAGCCTTATTGAAGTATAGTTGACATATATAAGTGGTAGGTTACAGTCCATGGGGTCGCAAGAGTCGGACACGACTGAGCGACTTCACTGACATATATAAGATTTGATATATGTATACATTGTGAAAACATTCCCCATCTAGTTAATTAACACATCCATCACCTCACATAATTATCTTTTTTTCTTTCTTTTTTGGTTAAAGCTCTACTCTCCTAGCAAATTTCTTGTAGCTGTGTAGGGACATGGTAATTCTTCATTGCCGCCACTGGGTGGCACTTGCAGTTTTAAAATTGCCTGCCAGGCGGGGATTGACTTGACTGTATGGATCACAAAAAATTGTGGATAATTCTCAAAGAGAAGGGAATACCAGACCACCTGACCTGCCTTTTGAGAAATCTGTATGCAGGTCAGGAAGCAATAGTTAGAACTGGACATGGAACAACAGACTGGTTCCAAATAGGAAAAGGAGTACGTCAAGGCTGTATATTGTCACCCTGCTTACTTAACTTACATGGAGTAACGCTGGGCTTGGTGAAGCACAAGCTGGAATCCAGATTGCCGGAAGAAATATCAATAACCTTAGATATGCAGATGACACCACCCTTAGAGCAGAAAGCAAAGAAGAACTAAAGAACCTCTTGATGAAAGTGGAAGAGGAGAGTAAAAAAGTTGGCTTAAAACTCAACATTCAGAAAACTAAGATCATGGCATCTGGTCCCATCACTTCATGGGAAATAGATGGGGAAACAGTGGAAACAGTGACAGACTTTATTTTTTGGGGCTCCAAAATCACTGCAGATGGTGATTGCAGCCATGAAATTAAAAGACGCTTGCTCCTTGGAAGAAAAGTTATGACCAACCTAGACAGCATATTCAAAAGCAGAGACATTGCTTTGCCAACAAAGGTCCATCTAGTCAAAGCTATGGTTTTTCCAGTAGTCATGTATGGATGTGAGAGTTGAACGATAAAGAAAGCTGAGCACAGAAGAATTGATGCTTTTGAACGGTGGTGTTGGAGAAGACTCTTGAGAGTCCCTTGGACTGCAAGGAGATCCAACCAATCCATGATAAAGAAAATCAGTCCTGAATATTCATTGGAAGGACTGATGTTGAATCTGAAACTCCAATATTTTGGCTACCTTATCCAAAGAACTGACTCACTGGAAAAGACCCTGATGCTGGGAAAGATTGAAGAAGGGAGGAGAAGGGGACAACAGAGGATGAGATGGTTGGATGGCATCATGGACTCAATGGACATGAGTTTGCATAAACTCTGGGAGTTGGTGATGGATAGGGAATCCTGGCTTGCTATAGTCCATGGGGTCGCAAAGAGTTGGACACTACTGAGCAACTGAATGGAACTGAACTGAACTTACTATGGCTCAGCTGGTAAAGAATATTCCTGCAATTTGGGAGACCTGGATTTGATCCCTGGGTGGGGAAGATCCCCTGGAGAAGGGAAAGGCTACCCACTCCAGTATTCTGGCTAGGAGAATTCCATGGACCGAATAGTCCATGGGGTTGCAAAGAGTCGGATACGATTGAATGACTTTTTCACTTTTAAACCCATATTCAAGTTTGTCTTGTATAGAAGAGAGTATTGGTAACGCAAAGTTTGTAAGATCTCGTTGTCTCCTGAAACCCTGGGGTGAAGTCCACAGCAGACTCACCTGGAACATTAGTGAAGAGGGTCCCCACACTGTCCCTCCTCCTGGGCTCATGACTCACCTGCCTTCTTCCCTCTGAGGGGCAGTTCCAGTGAGGAGACCCACAAGGCTAGAGATGGCCTGAGCAAATTCTGCCCTGCACAGACCCTCATCTTTAAAGTTAGGGTCACAAGATCCATCTTCTTGGTATACTACAAACATGGGATACCCCAGAACATCTAATTTCTAAAATAGAGATCTCCAGACTCCATCTCCAAGGATCCTGATTCTGGTTAGAGTGAGGGTATTTCCCAGGTTACTGGGAAGACTAAATAAGACTCCTCAGGATTTGGGGGAAATCAAGTGAGGCCGTATATGGAAAGTTCCTAGTGCCGTGTGCAACAGAGAGTAAGTGTTGGCTGATTGGGAGCTTTAATTGTTTTTACCACCAGGAGTTAGCAGCCCAGGTGCCTATGACTGTGTCTGTATATAGTAGATACCAGTGTGTGCATGTGTGCATATTTTCTCAGTTGTGTCTGACTCTTTGCGACCCCATGGACCGTAGCCTGACAGGCTGCTCTGTCCATGGGATTTCCCAGGCAAGAATATTGCAGTGAGTTGCCCTTCCCTTCTCCAGGGGATCTTCCCAACCCAGGGACTGAAGCTGGGTCTCCTGTCTTGCAAGAAGGTTCTTTATCATCTGAGCCAGCAAGGAATCCAAGATACCCAGTAAATATTATCAAACAAGTGGAAAAAAACCCAAAAACCTTCAGGCAGACCCCGGGGGTGGAGGTTCCAGACCCCATCTGTAGGGACAAGGGAAATAGTATGACCACCTGCCCCACCAGCACCCCTACCTTCAGCTCCATGGTCATGGTCTTCACTGGTTCCTTCCTGGGAACCTACAGTGGCCTCATAAGTGGTTTCCCTGTCCTCATTTTGCCCTGAGTTAGAATCATCTTTCTAAACTGTAAAGTGTTTCTAGCATCTTCCTTCAGCTTTTGGCTCCCTGTGTTCAGTTTTCCTTCAGTTTTTGACTCCCCAGTATATTGCGTCCCTGTTTTCTCTAGGATGGCAAGTGAGCAGGGAAATGCTATGCGAGAACCTGTGGGAAAGTTCTGGTGTGGAAAATCAGCTTGTAAACGATGCAGAGCTTTCTGAACTGTGAATGGGCTCTGGATTGGGCACACACGACGGTGAGTCACAAGATGATTGGCCCAGATCCAACTATGCGCACCAAGTCTACTCAACTGTGAACGCTGAAGAATTGATGCTTTTGAACTGTGATGTTGGAGAAGACTCTTGAGAGTCCCTTGGACTGCAAGGAGATCTAACCAGTCCATTCTAAAGGCAATAAGTCCTGAATATTCATTGGAAGGACTGATGCTGAAGCTGAAGTTCCAATTTTTGGCCACCTGTTTTGAAGAACTGACTCATTGGAAAAGACCCTGATGCTGGGAAAGATTGAAGGTGGGAGGAGAAGGGGATGACAGAGGATGAGATGGTTGGATGGCATCACTGACTCAACAGACATGACTTTGAGTATGCTCCAGGAGTTGGCAATGGACAGGGAGGCCTGGCGTGCTGCAGTTCATGGTGTGGCAAAGAGTCGGATACGACTGAGCGACTGAACTGAACTGAACTGTCTAAAAGGATTTTTCAAAAGAAATTGCTTTCTAAGAAGAGGGTCTTTGAAATACTTCAGACTATTTGAAAATGTAAAGAAATTAATTTCCTTTGAAATTTAGACACAGATCATTAAGAAATATAACCTGGAAGAAGTGCTTTTTGTTTTTGTTTAGATTTAAGGTTTTTATTGGAGTATATTTGATTTACAATGTTGTGTTAGTTTCAGATGTCCAGCAAAGTGAGTCAGTTAAACATAATACATATATCCACTTTTTTAAAGATGTTCTTCTCATATAGGTCATTACAGGATATTGACTAGAGTTAATAGAGTAGGTCCTTACTAGTTACCTATTCTCTATGTAGTAATGTGTATATGTCAGTCTCAGTTTCCCTATTTATCCCTCCCTGCCTTCCCTCCCTGTTGACTCTAAGACTGATTTCTACATTTGTGACTCTATTTCTATTTTGTAAATAAGTTCATTTGTTTTTTTGAAAAAAGATTCCACATAGAAGTGATATTTGTCCTTCTCTGACTTACTTCTGGAGAAGGAGTTGGCAACCCACTCCAGTATTCTTGCCTGGAGAATCC
The DNA here is from genome assembly GCF_027580195.1 of Bos mutus. Lineage (NCBI taxonomy): Eukaryota > Metazoa > Chordata > Mammalia > Artiodactyla > Bovidae > Bos > Bos mutus. Next base: position 15,627,813 of record NC_091618.1, on the reverse strand, counting down.
CAGGGACAGAGGAACCTGGTGGGCTGCTGTCTATGGGGTCACACAGGGTCAGACACCACTGAAGTGAGTTAGCAGCAGCAGCAGACTTACTTCACTCAATATGACAATCTCCACACTCATCTATCTTGCTGCAAATGGCACTGTCTTGTTCTTTTTTTTACAACTGAGTAATATTTCATGGTATATATGTATCACATCTTCTTTATCCATTCCTCTGTTGACGGACTCAATGCATTTAAAAAATTACTTATTTAGTTTTGGCTGTGCTGGGGCTTCACTGCGGCTCAAGCTTTTCTCTAGCTGCAGCAAGCCTGGGCTATTCTTCCTTGCGGTGGGCAGGATTCTCATTGCTGTGGCTTCTCTTGTTGCAGAGTATTGGCTCTAGAGCATGTGGGCTTTGGTAGTTGCAGCACACAGCCTCAGCAGTTGTGGTGCATGGGCTTAGTTGACCCACGGTACACGGAATCTTCCTGGACCAGGGAGTAAACCTGAGTCCCCTGTATTGGCAGGCCGACTCTTATCCACTGCACCACCAGAGAAGTACAACTCATTGAATTTTAAATAAATAAAGATATATTCTTGAGTAAAGAAAGGATCCAGTCCAGCCAGTGACTTTCCTGTCTTCAAAACTGCCCTACTTATCCACCCCCGGAGGAATGAATGAGAATTCTTTGGGTTTATTCCTCGGTCACCCAGTGTGCAGATTTATTTTCCCTAGCCATTTCAGGCTGTATGCTCACTGAGGCCAAGTTACCTGGCTTTAAGATGCATATGGAGCTGAAGCTCCCTGGGCCCCAAAGCCATCTGCTCTCACCAAAGCCTTGGAAAATGAAAGTGACCATGATGAGAAGGCTGGCCATCTTTTCTTACCTTAGGGAGAGCAGACTCCAAACTGATTCTTATCATGAGATTTTAAGGACAGAGGGAATTTAGACTTGTGGTTTTATAATGAGCTGCGAGCCCAACTCTCTGAAGGCAGATTTCACGCGTCATTTTTTTGTGTAACGTATCTCCTCCTTTCAATGGAAGAGATGTTTTAACTCACATTTTTAATGGTAAAGAATTCCTCTTAATGATTTCTGTGTTGAATTTAAATTCTTTTTAGGATGAGGAGAGAAGCCAACAGAGCATCTACAGTATTTTTGAAGATATGTCATAAAAGTATAATTAATGTAGAAATAAATAGCATTTTGTGAAATTTCATACAATAATGTGTGATACAGAGAGATGTAGACAACTTTGACTTATGATGATTTCCTGGGGAGTTGGGCAAGGAGTTCTTTTTTAGTTCTTTAGGATAAATATTTAGCAATGGAGCCTAATTTTGCTTCATGAATTTTTGTCATTAATAGATGTGTTAACAAATCATATTTTAAGAATTATTTTTAAAAGTTTGCATGTTTAAAAATGAGGATACCTGGTATTGTCATACAGGTAGGTGCAGAAGGAAAATGTATTTTCTGCTCTCATAGATGGAGAATGTCGTTTCATTTTTGTACCTTGAAGTTATTTTTTTAAAAGGAGTTGATGTTGAGAAGAAACAAACTTTCCTTGACATGTACGAATAACCTCAGATATGCAGATGACAGCACCCTTATGGTGGAAAGCGAAGATGAACTTTAAGAGCCTCGAAGAAGGTAAAAGAGGAGAGTGAAAAATCTGGCTTAAAACTCAGCATTGAAAAAATGAAGATCATGGTATCCGATCCCATCACTTTATGGCAAATAGATGGGGAAACAGTGGAAACAGTGACAGACTTTAAGTACTTGGGCTCCAAAATCACTGCAGATGGTGACTGCAGCCATGAAATTAAAAGTCACTTGCTCCTTGTAAGAAAAGTTATGACAGCCTAGACAGCATCTTAAAAAGCAAAGACATTATTCTGCCGACAAAGTCCATCTAGTCATAGCTATGGTTTTTCCATTAGTCGTGTACGGTGTGAGAGTTGGACTGTAAAGATGTCTGAGAAGACATTGCTGTCTTTGAACTGTGGTGTTGGAGAAGACTCTTGAGTGTCCCTTGGACAGCAAGGAGATCAAACCAGTCAATCAAGCCTGAATGAATATTCATTGGAAGGACTGATGCTGAAACTGAAGCTCCAATACTTTGGCCACCTGATGCGAAGAGCCAACTCCTTGAAAAAGACCCTGACGCTGGGAAAGATTGAGGGCAGAAGGAGAAGAAGACGACAGGATGAGATGGTTGGAGGGCATCACTGACCTAATGGTCCTGAGTTTCAGCAGGCTCTGGAAGATGGGAAGGACAGGGAGACTTGGCGTGCTGTAGTCCATGGAGTCGCAAAGAGTCGTACATAATGACTCATAGGGACTGAACAGCATATTTGCTTTACCTCTAATTGTTTTTTCTTTCTCCTTTACCTCTAATTTTTTCTCTTTCTCCATATGTGCAGTTATATATGTATATGATTTTAATTTAATTTTAAATTTTTGTAGTTTTTTTCTGTTTCATTTGAGAGTCCTCAAATGGACTTACATGACCTCATGCACCTTTCCCTCCAAACATTTCAGCATTATTTTCTAAGAATGAGAACATTCCTCTACATAGTCACAATAAAAATTTCAGAATCATAGAAAAGGAACATTGGTATGATACCGTTGTCTAATCCATATTTCCTATTCAAATTGTTCTAATTATCTCTTTAATGTATCTTATAGCATTTTTTTTTCTTGTTCAGGATAGAATTAAGAATCATACGTACACTTAGTTTTTATGTCTCTTTAGTCTCCCTTAATCTGGGATCATTCTTCAGCTTTTGACACTGATGTTTTTGGTGACTATGGTAGATTGATTTTGTGTCTGTCAATTTGGACTTCCCTGATTTTCTTTCAAGATTAATTTCAGTTTATGCATTTTTGTTGGGAATATGACACAAGTGATACTGCGTCCTTGTCAGTGTATCTCATCAGGAGGCACACGGTGCCAGTTTGTCTCATTATTAGTGATGTTCCCTAAGTCAGTAACAGCTGGGCGGCAGGGATGCATAGGGCAAGGCATGTGGGAAGGGGCACATCAGAGTGCTTTATGCCATCCTTCCCACACCTTCACCAACCCTGAAGCTCCCGTGTATTTGCTTACTCATTCACCTGTCGATGGACATCTGTGTTGGTAAACACGATAGCCACGTGTCAGGTATGAATAAAGCTACTATGCATATCTTATACTCATCTCTGGGTAGAAATTTTCTTTGGTGAATGTATGTCTAGCAGTGGATTGTGGGGTCGCTGAATAGGTGTATATTTCAATGTAATAGATAACTGCTAAACAGTTTTTTTAAGTGGTTGAACTAATTTGCAGAAATGATGTTATTAATCTTGTGCTAATCCGGGTCTGGACAAGATATGAATAGCTGGTTGCTGAAGTTCATGCTGTCTGACAGGACAGCTATCTCTTCCCCTTATTATCATCAGATCTGGACCCTGTGGCATCATCCTTCATTTTCTTCTTTCTTCTCTCTGCCATTATCCTGAGGTTACTTCAGAGTCCATGGGATGACCCATCCTGTCTTCCCAGGCTCCTGATTCCGCGACTTACCTCCCACCTCTTATTCTTACCCTAACCTGCTTTTTGACATTACCAGCAAATTTGTAAACTGTTTTGTTTTTACTTTCTTCCTCATTGTGCCTCAGTCACACTTTTGCCAGTACCCTCCCTTTGCCTTCGTATTCATCATTTATTGTGATAACAAAATCCTAACCCAGATTCAGTCATGTTGTCAGCTCACTCTTAGGCTAAGTTGGAGAAAGAAGCCCACAACCATGCAGGCAGGTGCCATCTCCATCTTGATTGGGCCTTCAGAACTACTGTCGGTAACTGCAGTGTGGTGTCCTGGATTAGATCCTGGAACAGAACAAGGACGTTGTTGGAAAAATGGGTTAAGTCTGTGAATAGTTACTAGTGGTGTGCCAGTGTTGGTGTCTTAGTCTTGACAGGTGTACTGTGGTAATGTAAGTTGTTTGTATTAGGGGAAAGTGAGTGAGTATCTGTAATATCTTTGTAACATTTCTATAAACCCAGAATTATTCCTAAATAAAGTTTATTTAAAAAAATACTATTGTAGATACAGCAGCTACCATTTCTGCATTCTTCTCGAAACTTACCCTGTAACCTACTGTCATCTGCCTACTTATCTGACAAAACTGAGGCCACTGAGTGTGAATTCCCCACCACTTGCTATTCCACCACCAAAAGCCTGCAGGTATCTTCAGTCATTTGAACATACTTTGCTCTTGTCACAAGTGGATAGGCATTGGCGTGTCTTTTTTCCCATTTGTTTTTTGAAGCCCCATCCAGCCTGCCTTCTGAGAGCTGCATTTCCATCATATTTTTGCTAAATTGTTTCTTCACTTTTTGATTGTACTAGTTGCTGCAGTCCATGGGGTCGCACAGAGTCAGACACGACTGAGCGACTTCACTTTGACTTTTCACTTTCATGCATTGAAGAAGGAAATGGCAACCCACTCCAGTATTCTTGCCTGGAGAATCCCAGGGACGGGGGAGCCTGGTGGGCTGCCGTCTATGGGGTCGCACAGAGTCAGACAAGACTGACACGACTTAGCAGCAGCAGCAGCAGTAGTACTTTTCCTTTAGGATATTTTCCTCTAAAATGAAAGTGGAAATTTTCTTTCTACTCTGCTTCATTTCGCTTCACCTTTCGCAGCTAAGATTCTAGAAAAAGTTGACTGCATTTGTAGTCTTCCCTTTCTTACCTCCCAACCTCTGAAATCTGGCTCTGTCCCCACCAAACTTCTTTAATTGTACTCTTCAAGGTACCAATGACTTCATCGTCGAAGCCAGTGAAGACTTTTCAGCCTTTCTCTTTTTTTACTTCAATATTTGAAACTTCTGAATTCTTCCACTCTTCTTCTTTTTTTTTGGCCAATGTTATCTCTGTTTCAAACAAAAATTAGTAACTTACTAGGAGAAGAGCTACTCATAATTCCACTATTCAGTAGTAAATATTACATCTGGGGACATATAGGTAAATACCCACTAAGAATGTATTTTAAGACATCTTGATTGTAATTAAATCCTCTGTATCTGTCAGTCGGTTCAGTCACTCAGTTGTGTCCGCCTCTTTGCGACCCCGTAGACTGCAGCATGCCAGGCTTTGCTGTCCATGACGAACTCCCAGAGCTTGCTCAAATTCATGTCCATTGAGTCGGTAATACCATCCAACCATCTCACCCACTGTTGTCCTGTTCTCCTGCCTTCAATCTTTCCTGGCATCAGAGTCTTTTCCAATATGTTTCAATTTAGAATCATAGCATAATCTTTCTGAAGGCGTTATAAGCAGTCCTTAAAATCAGCTACTAGGAACAACACGATTGAGAAGATGATGATAATGAGCAGCTCTGACCAAGTTTATCCTTGTGCACATAGTGACAACTCTGATACAACTTCCGTTGTGGGTCAGCAGCAGTTGTAGCATGGTGCTCATTCAGGTGCATTAATGACTGCAGTTGAGGTAATAAGTGTGAACAATGGTAGGTTACTTGGTCAGAGGATGGTTTGAGAGATTTAGGATTTAAAACGGTTGTTTAGTCGCTAAGTCATGTCTGACTCTTTTGTGGCCCCATAGACGTAGCCAGCCAGACTGCTCTTTCCGTGGGGTTTTCCCAGGCAAGAATACTGGAATGGGTTGCCATTTCTTTCTCCAGGGGATCTTCCTGACCCAGGAATTGAATCCATGTCTCCTACATTAGCAGATGGGTTCTTTACACTGAGCACCAGGGAAGCCCTCAAAACAGGTAGAATGTGGTAACTGGGAGATGATTAGATTAGGAGTAAAGGATGATTCCGAGACTCTTAATCCATTCGCTTAGTAGATGATGGTACCCTTACCTGTCTTTGGGGATACAGGTGATGAAGGAGGTTTTGATGAGTAGGGTTTGGGGTCTGTTAGACCTAAAGGGCTGTGAGTGGTTGAATAAGAAAGCCTTACTCTGTAGGGGAGAGTTCACACCTGGAACTGAGAATCGTGACCTTACAGAGAGCTGCTTTTAGATTTGTACATCTTCACACATCTACAGATACATTCTAAGCTGAAGTTTGGATTTGAACAATAGTTAACAAGTGAGGATTGTGGTTATTGGGGAGGGCTTGTTTGAGAAGGCTCTGCTGCTGCTACCTGTCAGGTACTACTAGTACTCCTGGGAGCAGCACTGGGCCTCCGGTGTTAAACAGATCTCCACTGGCCAGGAAGGTGAAGAAGATAAGGAGAGGGAAATTTCATTTGGGCCTAGTGTTGGGGTTGTTGAACTTTTCTGGAGGAGTGGAGTGGTGGGGGGGAAACCAGGTTGCACTGGGTTTTGAAGTGTTTGGGAAGTGAGGCAGTGAAGACGTCTCTGAAATGAAGAGGAAAGACGACCAGTGCTGCATCGCCAGAGAGGGATGCTGCATTGGAGGACTTTTAAGCAAATCAATATTAGATATACTTAGAGATGGTAGGGAAGGATGATGGGGAAGGAACGCTGATAGGGAAGGACTGAGTTTCTAGAAGAGAGGGCTATATGGAACACAATTCTAGAGGACGTAAAGACCACGGGTGGGTTTTTAAGGAAGGACATTATCCAAATATGCTTCAGCTTTTCCAGATATTTGTGGGTGAAGAAGGACTTTGGACAGGATTTGTTGATTATTGAGTGGAGCACAACCATTGTCCTGGTTCAGGCTACTGTCTTCTCTAGGTTGCATTATGCTTAGCTTGCCTTCACAGTAGCTGGAGAACTCTCTCAAGTATGCATTCTTGGTCATGTTACTCTTTAGGTCTGGTACCTATGAGAAGTGTTCAGGTCCTAGGCATGGAAAGCCCTTGGGGGTTGTTGCTCAGTTGCTCAGTTGCGTCCGACTCTTTGTGACCCCATGGACTTCAGCATGCCAGGCTTCCCTGTCCTCACTATTTCCTGGAGGTATCAAACTCATGTCCATTGAGTTGATGATGCCATCCAACCATCTCATCCTCTGGGGGTTAGTGGGGGTTTGAAACCTTGTGAGGAGCAGATGAAGAAATTAGGGGTGTTGGGCAGTGAGTGGGAAAGCCTCTAGTGAGACTTAGTAATTGCAGATACTGGGATGGTTTTCCCTTAGAAAAGGGAAGAGAGCTTAGATGTGCCCTCTAGTGGTAGACACTCTTAGGGAGCATACTGATTCAGTATAAGATAGTTTAAACTGATTTCTAATTGATGTATATTTTAAAATTAATTTTTGGCAGACTGAACCGTGACTGTTTTAAATAGAAATTTCAGACCTCATTGTTGGAAAGATTTTGGTCTTTTTAGTCATAAAAACCTAGTTTTTGACTCTTGGTTCTGCTGACTGTGATTGTGGGTAAATGGCTTAACGCCTTTGCTTTGTTTTTCTCATCTGTTTTATTGGGAGTGGTTGTGAAACTTATAAAATGAGTATGTGTAACACTAGCAGCTTCAGTTCTCAGTAGATATTAAGTCCACATTCTCAGGGAAGAGCCCAAATGTTCATGAATTTGATGTGAACCACTGTACTGGAAGGTCCTTCAGCAGTGGTTGGGTCCTCTTTTGTGGGCATGTTGTTTTCTTACTGACTTGTTTAGCCTGTCTTATAGGAGTTGGACTCAATGACTTCTAAGTCCAAGAATAATTGGAAAGAAAACAAAAGACCAGCCCAATAGCAGTGAACACTTCTAGCACCTGGACTGTGGTCTTAATATGTATATTACCAAAGAGAATCAGGCTCCCTGGTGAAATGGTTGATTCCACGTCTGAGGCAAGAAATAAGCTGGTTTTGGAACATTTGACATACCAGATAGAAATGAAGTTCTCAAAGACTACTAGCATTGGGTCAGAAGGACTTGGGAGCAAACCTGAAGCCTCTTCCACTAGGCAAAGATGAGACAGTTTGAGTATTGTTAAGAATAATTGCAGTGAACTGAAATACATTAATGAATATAATTTTACTGTTGGAGGATTGTTAGTGAACCAAGTCATTATTATGAAAACTAATAAACGGAAAGGAAGAATGAAAGCTTTTTCTTTTCTTATATGAGCTATATTCTATTAGGTAATACCAGATGTATAAAAGGGAAGTTTCTCTTTGTAGAACTACTCTGCTGCTGCTGCTAAGTTGCTTCAGTCGTGTCCGACTCTGTGCGACCCCATAGACGGCAGCCCACCAGGCCCCACTGTCCCTGGGATTCTCCAGGCAAGAACACTGGAGTGGGTTGCCATTTCCTCCTCCAATGCGTGAAAGTGAAAAGTGAAAGTGAAGTCACTCAGTCATGTCTGACTCTTAGCGACCCCATGGACTGCAGCCTACCAGGCTCCTCCATCTGTGGGATTTTCCAGGCAAGAGTACTGGAGTGGGGTGCCATTGCCTTCTCCTAGTAAATAAAGAAGCAGTGATAGAATAAAGTCAGTCTGTAACCTTAGTGAATGTGGGGATCTCAGCTTGGCTCGTGAGGGACTGCTTAGCCTTGCAAAATGCAGCAGGCGGTGCGGGCCTCGTGGTGGGATGACATACCACCACATATACATAGTCTTATCAAGTCTGATCAGATCTCTACGTCCAGCCACCAATTTACATGAAATGCAGAGAGCAGAGAAATGTAGTAAACTATATCACAGGGATAAAGTTAGCAAAATCCAGACTTAAAGAAAAACCTATGTCTTTTAGAGATAACATTCTGAAATATTTAGAGGAAATGATGACTTTTCTTAAAAGAATTTTCTCCAAACTTAAAAATAATTTCCTTTAAAAATCTTGAAAGCCAAAGAGCTCCTTTGGAATAACATTAAAGGAGGGTTAGATGGGGCTGTAGAAGGAGTCAGAAGGACTGTAGACTGGGTTGATGGGTATAGGGGAGTTTCTTCTTGGTGGTTTTATATATGTTCAAAATTGTCCATAATAAAACATTAAAAAAAAAGTAAAACATTGAAATAAAAAAACCTTGTTTGTCTTACTGTACTAATACATACCCTTTTTTTTTTTTTATATTCTGGTATTGCTTTCTACATGTAAACACATTCTGTATATTTACTATGAATATGCTACTTTTTCTGCCATTGTTGAATAATTTGCAAATATTTATTGTGCTTGGCCTTCATACTTTTTAATGTACAAGTTGTAGACCAGTCCTTTCTTTTTTTGTTTTTGTCAATACAACTTAGCAATTTTGGGGACATATTTCAGTCGGTTCAGTTCAGTTGCTCAGTCGTCTCCGACTCTTTGGCTTCCCTATCCATCACCAACTCCCAAAACTTGCTCGAACTCATGTCCATAGAGTCGGTGATGCCATCCAACCAACTCATCCTTTGTTATCCCCTTCTCCTCCTGCCTTCAGTCTTTCCCAGCATCAGGGTCTTTTCCAGTGAATCAGTTCTTTGAATCAGGTGGCCAAAGTATTGGAGTTTCAGCTTCAGCATCTTCCAATGAATATTCAGGACTGATTTACTTTAGGATTGACTGGTTTCAGCTCTTTGCAGTTCAAGGGACTCTGAAGGGTCTTCTCCAACACCACAGTTCAAAAGCAGCAATTCTTTGGTGCTCAGCTTTCTTTATGGTCCAACTCTCACATCCATACATGACTACTGGAAAAACCATAGCTTTGACTAGATGGACTTTGTTGGCAAAATAATGTCTCTGCATTTTACTATGCTGTCTAGGTTGGTCATAGATTTTTCTTCCAAGCAGCAAGCATCTTTTAATTTTATGGCTGCAGGCACCATCTGCAGTGATTTGGGAGCCCAAGAAAATAGTCTGTCACTGTTTCCATTGTTCCCCCATCGATTTGCCTTGAAGTGATGGGACCAGATGCCATGATGTTAGTTTTCTGAATGCTGAGTTTCAAGCCAGCTTTTTCACGCTCCTCTTTCACTTTCATCAAGAGGCTCCTTAGTTCCTCTTTGCTTTCTGCCATAAGGGTGGTGTCATCTGCATATCTGAGGTTATTGATATTTCTCCCAGCCATCTTGATTCCAGCTTGTGCTTCATCCAGCCTGGCATTTCACATGATGTACTCTACATACAAGTTAAGTAGGCAGGGTGACAATATACAGCCTTGATGTACTCCTCTCCCAATTTGGAACCAGTCAATTGTTCCATGTTGGGTTCTAACTGTTGCTTCTTGACCTACATACAGATTTCTCAGGAGGCAGGTAAGGTGGTCTAGTATTCTCATCTCTTGAAGAATTTTCCACAGTTTGTTGTGATCCACACAGTCAAAGCCTTTGGTGTAGTCAATAAAGCAGAAGTAGATGTTTTTCTGGAGCTCTCTTGCTTTTTTGATGATCCAACGGATGTTGGCAATCTGATCTCTGGTTCCTCTGCCTTTTCTAAATCCAGCCTGAACATCTGGAAGTTCACAGTTCACGTACTATTGAAGCCTGGCTTGGAGAATTTTGAGCATTTCTTTGCTAGGGTGTGAGATGAGTGCAGCTATGCGGTAGTTTGAATTCTTTGGTATTGCCTTTCTTTGTATTGGAGTAAAAACTGACCTTTTGCAGTCCTCTGGCCCCTGCTGAGTTTTCCAAATTTGCTGGCATATTGAGTGTAGCACTTTAACATCATCTGTAGTATTTGAAATAACTTAACTGGAATTCCTCACCTCCACTAGTTTCTTTCATAGTGATGCCTCCTAAGGCCCACTTGACTTTGGACTCCAGGACGTCTGGCTCTAGGTGAGTGATCACACCATCGTGGTTGTCTAGGTCATGATCTTTTTTGCACAGTTCTTCTGTGTATTCTTGTCACCTTTTCTTAATATCTTCTGCTTCTGTTAGGTCCATACCATCTCTGTCCTTTATCAAGCCCATCTTTGCATTAAATGTTCCCTTGGTATCTCTAATTTTTTTGAAGAGATCTCTAATCTTGCCCATTCTGTTGTTTTCCTCTATTTCTTTACAATGATCACTGAGGAAGGCTTTCTTTTCTCTCCTTGTTATTCTTTGGAACTCTGCATTCAGATGGGTATATCTCTCCTTTTCTCCTTTGCCTTTCTCTTCTCTTCTTTTCTCAACTGTTTGTAAAGGCTCCTCAGACAACCGTTTTGCCTTTTTGCATTTATTTTTCTTAGGGATGGTTTTAATCACTGTCTCCTGTACAATGTCACAAACCTCTGTCCATAGTTCTTCAGGCACTCTTGTCTATCAGATCTAACCCCTTGAATCTGTTTGTCACTCCCACTGTATAATCATAAGGGATTTGATTTAGGTCATACCTGGATGGTCTAATGGTTTTCCCTCTCTCTTCAATTTAAGTGTGAATTTGGCAATAAGGAGTTCATGGTCTGAACCACAGTCAGGCCCTGGTCTTGTTTTTGTTGACCATATAGGGCTTCTCCTTCTTTGGCTGCAAAGAATATAATCAATCTGATTTCAATATTGACCATCTGGTGATGTCCATGTGTAGAGTCTTCTCTTGTGTTGTTGGAAAAGGGTGTTTGCTATGACCAGGGCGTTCTCTTGGCAAAACTCTGTTAGCCTTTGCCCTGCTTCATTTGAATTTCAGGGCCAAACTTGCCTGTTACTCTAGGTATCTCTTGGTTTCCTACTTTTGTATTCCAGTCCCCTATATTTCAGTGCTTCTGTTGAATTTTCCTTTGGGCTAAACTACTGACTTGCAGTACTTTGGCTCCTCTTACCCTTGTTATCAATTACTTTTTAGAACTTTGGGCCACTCTTTAATAATCAGCTACTCTTGATGGTAGTTTTCCCAGGGGGAAAGCTTGCCATTTTTTGCTGAAGCTTAGCTCCTTTTAAAAATGGCAACCCACTCCAGTGTTCTGTTCCTGGAGAATCCCAGGAACAGAGGAGCCTGGTTGGGCTGCCGTCTATGGGGTTGCACAGAGTCGGACACAACTGATGCGACTTAGCAGCAGTAGCAGCTCCTTTTAAAAATAATAACATGTTATAAAATTGTGTTCCTCTTTTTCCAATTTCCTTCCTTTGAGGTAACTTCTGTTATCAGCTTGAAGTATATTTTTACCTTCTTTTTTTCCTTAGCAGTAAATATGGGTTTTATATATTTTTCTCCTTGTACTTCACAGGTTTTTATTTTTTTCACTGCATTTTCAAATTCTCTACACTCATCATTAATTGCTTTTATTAAAAGTGAATTATCAAATATTGTGGGCATATATAAAAGTATCATTTTCTTTACAAGTATCTGTATTTTGCATTTTCTTTTTGGGAGCAAAAGAAATATTTTAAAAAATAGTTCGTTAAATATTAGGAAATCATTCTTTGACGTGACTGTTCTAGTTTATAATTCCACAAGTACTACTTGAGAATTTGCATTGTTTTACATACTTGCCAACAGCTGGCACTGTCAGATTTATTAATTTCTATTAATCCACTGATGTAAGTTGCTGTCTCACTTTTAATTACGTTTTAGTTTTATAGTTTGGAAAAATGTGTCCCCTCCTCACTCCCTAAGCTTCTTAGGGACATGCTACGATCCTTTTTAAGTTAAGGAATTTCCACATGGTTGTCTACTTATTTCTCAATGAACTCAGTAAACTATTTTCTTAGTGAGCTATTACAGCAGATTGCATTAGAACTAAAATCTTGGATTCCTTGACATATGACTTTTCCTTTCTGTTCTTTTGAAGAACTAAAGTCAAAATATTACAGTATATTCCTTTCTGTTCTTTTGAAGAACTAAAATGAAAATATTATAGTATATAGTGTAGAGGAAATAAAAGGTCCTTACTGCCAGCACATTTGACGCTTTGTTTTTCTATTCTGTCTACTGTTTTAGGCTCTGAGCTCTGTCCAGCGGTGGGAGTATTACATCCCTCCCTTTCTCCAGCATTGCCGAAGTATGTGTTAGCAGACTATCGTTACAGGAGAGAAGAAATGTTAGCACTTTTCCTTAAAGACAACAAGGTAAGAACATAGGAAAGAGTTCAAAATTGCAAATGCAATTTCAGAGTATGTACAGAAACGTGTTGATATATGAAATATCTATGGTTTTTCTCTCTTTTCTTCCTGTGTTGAAGCCTGCAGTAGTTCACAGAGGTTCTTCTAAATGATGCACTCTTTATGTTTCAGAGAAAACCTAAGATTTCATCACAGAAGTAGAAAGCTTCATGGAAGCAGGAGAGTGGTTAGGACTTAATGCTTTGTCTAACTGATTTCCAAACAGCCTTTATTTTTATCCCACTGTGATGGCTGAGAAATTTTTCTCTTCTCTTTATTGCATCTGTCATTCTTCTTTCCAGTTAGACCTTAGGAGCCAGAAGGGCAGATGCTTCTCTTGTTCTCCCCATTTGAGTTAAATATAAAATTTTTAGTGGGGAGAAAATCTTAAAATATGACACCTGATTTGAGTTACTTATAAATGATCAAAACTCATACAGTATAAAGTACACTTCTGTCATGTGATTAGTGAGAAATAACATTTTCTACTTAAGTGTACTTTGTTTTTAACTTTATTAATGGATTAAGAATCAAATTTTAATGATGGTTGCTAAGGACAAATATGGTTGCTTGTAAAACTTTCCTTACCACCTTGTGCTTTGAGTTAAATGTGCACTCTGGAGTATCAGAGTCAGTGAAAGTGAAAGTTGCTCAGTTGTGTATGACTCTTTGTGACCCCATGGACTATACCTGGAATTCTCCATGGAAGTCGTGGAATTCTCCAGGCCAGAATACTGGAGTCGGTAGCCTTTCCCTTCTCCAGGGGACCTTCCCAACCCAGGGATCGAACCCAGGTCTCCCGCATTGTGGCTGGATTCTTTACCAGCTGAGCCACAAGGGAAGCCCAAGAATACTGGAGTGGGTAGCCTATCACTACTTCAGTGGATCTTCCCAACCCAGGAATCAAACCAGAGTCTCCTGCATTGCAGGCAAATTCTTTACCAACTGAGCTATCAGGGTCACTTTCACTTTTCACTTTCATGCTTTGGAGAAGAAAATGGCAACCCACTCCAGAGTTCTTGCCTGGAGAATCCCAGGGACGGGGGAGCCTGGTGGGCTGCCATCTATGGGGTCGCACAGAGTCGGACACGACTGAAGTGACCTAGCAGCAGCAGCTGTATATCAAATCTGAGAGTGGTAGTCTGAAGGGAGGACGAGGTGAGTGACTGGGCTTTTTAATGTTTGACCCTGTCAGAATATTAATTGTGACTGAATAAGCTTTTATTCTGTATTTTGGTAATTAGCAGCAGATAAACCAAACAATATTTTCTTGTTCTGACTTCTTAGAATCGCAGGAGAGCATTAACCTCATGGTCATGTGTTTGGTCAAACAGATCCCAGTGGGTATTGCCCTCCTCACCAGGGCCCAGAGCATCCCGACCCCCAGACCTTCTGGATAAGGATTTCTGCCTATCCTACAGGAGGAGCCCCTGCTGCCACTGGATCTGTGCCCTTCCCAGAAGAACAGATGTGTGTGTAGCTTTGAGCCTCAGGTCCCACCCTTGTTCCTTCCCACTGAGACATAAAAATAGGAAGTTCCCCCTTAGGCTCTCAGGAGTGTCCTTCCCCAGGTCTGCTTCCTTCTTATTCTTCTTGGCATATGGATGCCTCTTAGTTGACTATATTTTGCTTTAGATCTGAGGCTGTTGAGTACTATGTAGAGATAAGGACATGTGTTAGAATAGAGAGAAAAGGGTATTTTTCAAGGAAGAGGAGCTTCTTTTCAGAAACATGTAGTTTTTCAGAAGTGATCTGCTAAACCTGAATTCACACCAGTTTTTACCACTGAAAGAAAATGTAAATATTCAGACCACAATGTGCTTAAAACTATGCTTTTCTGTCACAAACTTTTTTTTTTAAACTTTTATTGAATTCGTTACAATATTGCTTCTGTTTTATGTTTTGATTATTTGGCCTCAGGGCATGTGAGATCTTTGCTCCCCGACCAGGGATGGAACCTGCACCCCCTGCATTGGAAGGCGAAGTCTTAACCACTGGACTGCCAGGGAAGTCCCTGTCACAAGCTTTTTAAATGATATTGTGAGAAAAAGTTTTGGGCTGTAAAGTAACAGATTTTGTGTTTGTCCTAGTATAGTATATGATGTCCATAGATAAATAATAGAGTTTCTGATTTTAAGGAACTGTGGTGATTATAGTAAAATAGAGATATAAAGAGCTTTGTTAGAATACCACTTTAAATGAGGAATCATCATTACTCTTTTTTTAAAAAACTGCTTTATTGGGACCTAAGTTACATGCCATAAAATTTTACAATTTTGTAGTTTTTAGTATATGCACAGAGTTGTATAACACATCACCATAATCTAATTCCAGAACTTTTTTTCATCTTTATTTTTTTGTGACAACTCTGGGTGTTTTTCTGCACCCTTGCCATGCTTCACATGGTGAAGTCAGTCTATTAAGAAGGAAAAGTCTATTAAAATAACTCTATTGAGACTTCCCTGGTTGTTCAGAACTGATGGGGAGCTAAGATCTCACAAGCCACAAGGCATGGCCAAAAAAATTAGACCTCTATTAACCTGCATTAAGTTTTAAGAAAGGTATATTTATTTGGTGACTTGGAGCATCATACTTTTATAAGTAATTTTGTTTCATTTGTGATTTCTCCTAAATCAGGTTTTGCTGTATGCTTAGCTCCTCGGTCATGTCCAAATCTTTATGACGGCTTGGACTGTAGCCCACCAAGCTCCTCTGTCCATGGGGATTCTCTAGGCAAGAATGGAGTGGGTCGTCATGCCATCCTCCAGGGGATCTTCCCAACTCAGGGATCGAACCCAGGTCTCCCACCTTGCAGGTGGATTCTTAAACGTCTGAGCCGCCACGGAAGCCCAAGAATACTGGAGTGGGTATCCTATCTCTTCTCCAGGGGATCTTCCCGACCCTGGAAACCAACTGGGGTCTCCTGCATTGCAGGCGGATTCTTTACCAGCTGAGCTACCAGGGAAGTCCAAAATCAGCATGGTAATTCTGTCTTTATTCATGAAACCCAGTATCATCTAGAGTCATCAGAAAATATTTTCATTGATCAAAAGGTGTTGCAGTTATAAAGAATACATGGGAAAGGAAGGGTCCTATCTCCAGTAATTGCTAGAAAGTTCCTTTTCAAAAGTGGTAAATTTCCTTTTAAAAAAATCTGATATCTGGTTTAATTTTTCTCAAAAATATTTTTATTTAGAAGCGTGTCAAATAGTATAGAGAATATTATTACAAAGATCTGAATATTTTCAACTCAAATGAATCTAATCTTAAAATAATCTGTGTATACCTTTGAAGAAACAAAATTTCTCATCCAGTTGAGACTGCCTGGGGTGTATGCCCCTCTTTGCATTCCCAGGGATTACTATGAATCAGATTACTTTCATCATTCATGTTTTAATATTATCATTACATATTTGTGTATCCATATGCTCCTAAGAGTTTCATTTTATAGGGTTATAAATTTTACATGGACTGTAGCCTGCGAGGCTCCTCAGTTCACAGAATTCCTCAGGGAAGAATACTGGAGTGGGTAGCCATCTCCTTCTCCAGGGGATCTTCCTGACCCAGAGATTGAACCCAGGACTCCCTCACTGCAGGCAGATTCTTTAATACGTAAGCCACCAGGAAAGGCCATACTGAAGATAGCTTACTGTATATTATTTTCTGCAACTTATTTTTTCTTTCAGTAATGATTTTTAGATTTCATCATTTTTAGATTTCATATTCATACACATGGCTTCAGTTTGTTCATCTCTGCTATATAATATTTCATATATGAGAAAAATCAGTAAAATACTTATTCTTTTGCTATAAAAGATATTCATATTGGTTGTAGAAAATACAGAAAATATGAAGAGGGAAATCTTAACCTATAAACTTACCATGCAGAAATAATTAGTATGTTTAAGCAATTTATTTTTGTGTGTGTATCTTTAATTGTCAAAATACAGCTGTAATACAGATTGAATCCAACAGCATATCGAAAGGATTAAACACCATGCCTAAGTGGGGTTTATCCCCAGAATTCCAGGGTGGCGCAACATAAAATCAATATAACATACCCCGTTAATAGAATGAAGAAAAGAAAAGCCCTTGATCACTTTGGTTGCCTCAGAAAAGGCATTTGACGAAATTCAACACCCTTTCATGATAAGCAAACTTAACGAACTAGGAATAGAAGTGAACTTAGTATAATTTAGGGAATTTATGAAAAACACATAACCAACATTATACTCAGTGATGAAAAATTGAAAGCTTTCTTCTTAGATTGGAAACAAGATAAGTATATCTGCTTTCACTGATATCAAACATTGTGTTGGAAGTTTTAGCCAAGCTCTTAGGCTAGAAAAGGAAATAAAAAGGATCCAGATCGGAAGGGAAGAAGTAAAATTATCTCTGTTAGAAGATGACATAATATAGAAAATCCTAAAGAATCCACAGAATAGCTATTAACACCAGTAAGTGAATACAGCACAGTTGTATGCTTCAGAATCAGTATACAAAAATCAGTTGTATTTCCATATACTGTGCACTTAGTCACTCAGTCATGTCCGACTCTTTGCAACCCCATGGACTGTAGCCTGCCAAGCTCCTCTGTCCATGGCAGTTTTCCAGGCAAGAATATCCGAGAGGTTGCCAAGCCCTCCTGCAGGGGATCTTTGCAACCCAGGGATCAAACCCAGGTCTCCACATTTCAGGTGGATTCTTTACTATCTCTGCCACCAGGGAAGCCCTTACTAGGTCCTAAGTATATAGAAAGTATTCAGGTAAAGATAAATTCCAAGAATTTTTGAGTTTAAAACTCTCTTGTTAAATTGTTTCATATGCCTAGAGTTTTGATATTTCATAGATAATTTTCCAGTATTTTTGTAATTGCTTCGTGCTTTACATTTTCCTAAGCTCTGTGTGTTCCGTTTATCCAGAAGTATCGACTAAACATATTTTTGAATCCCAGACTTCCTGTCTTCCTGTGTCCCCTCTTCATGTTTGAAGGACGCCCACCCACTACTGTTCTTGTCATATTTGACCCTTTTCCACATTGACTGTGGGCGCAAATGTAGGCTAATGACCAAGTGATTGGGGTATTGTTTATTCTTTTCAAGCATTCTCTTCTCCTACCTGCTTCTTACTTTGCCCTTCCCCATTTATCCCTGATACCTGTCATTCTATTAAACACTAGTTGGAGTTCCTGATTCACATTGGTCAGCAGCACGAGGCAAAATGATCAATTTTTTTTTCTTTATCCTGTTACTATTGATTCAGACCTTTTGTGACTCCTGCTGATTTCCACCTTTCAGTAATTAAAGGACCCTTTCAAATCAGATTTCTTTTACTGTGTATTCTCTGTTTATTATGATGATGCATACATATCTTGCCTCCTTCTGGGTACATACAGAGCCTAACACAGTGTAAGGCATTGGTTGTTCATGTTTGTTGATCTGAAATGTTAATTTAACATTTTCAGCTAAAATCAGGTTTTGGAACATCTTGGTGTGTTGTGCGGGGATCGTTTCCTGTCGCTAGTAGTCTTTAGATGCCGTTTTATTGATGCAGTGGGAGATGGTGAGGAATAACATGCAGTTTTATCTGTTTCATCCATTTTTTTCTTTCTCTTCTCTCTTTGGCAGAGAAACTTTTCCATGTCTGTAAGTAGTGCTGCTGTCCTGTGGTTGACAGGACGAGGAGGAGGAGGAACAGTGGTGGGGCTCCTCGAGGTCAAAGTTCTTCACAAGGGCGAGGTGAGATTTCACGCGAAAAGAAAGTAATAACGGAACGGTGGAGACAGAGGAGAGGGAAATAAATAAATCACTTTAAAAATATTTTGATATTTGATTTTTAAAAACTGCCCTTTGACATTAACTGCATAATAAATGTCCTGAACATTTGTTTCCAGAACCATTTCTCAGTGTATCTACTCCACAACCCCTGGTTTGGAGTAGAAGAGGGTAATTCAAGCCTAGAGACTTGAGTGTGAATGATTCTAGATGGTCCTAATTCTCTTTGGCAAATATTCGTGATCCATATTCCTCACCCCCAGAGGACCTTATGCTGTGAGAGCCAGAGCTCCCTGAAGTGCCTTGGCTGCTGGAGTGGCACCCAGGGCCCTGCAGGCCTCTGTGACTCGGGTCTCCATATAAGGCCAGGTGCCAGGAGTGTCCCCAGCCAGAGAGAGGCTTTTGTAAAAGCCATCTCCTCAGTACGAGACCTATTTTAGGGTGTAGAAGAAATAAAAAATTATGCAACAATCCTTTATATAATCTGTACTTTTATATTTTATAGATTTGTATCTTTTCTTAGAAGAATAATTGATATTACTTGTTCTTTGATATCTCCTCCTTACTTGGAGTTTGTTGATCTTCTGCTACTTAAGGGCATTCTTAATGTTTGTAATATAAATATTTACTTGGGCTTTTACTTCTAAGTTGGCCTAATCATAGCAGAAGTCTGAACATACCTTGCAATTTTAAGAGGTGCTTTAGGAAGAATTGGGTGTCTGCAAAAAAGAAGTGATTTTGGCCACAGCTTGCACTGTCTAGGTTGGCATGATCATGAGTGTGGAGTATCTACATTCTTTTTTCTTAAAGTTATGCTTTATGAATAGAGTGATGTATACACACTCTTTATAGAGACTGTATTAAATTGTGCATTCCTGTGGAGGGGTTTCATTCAGAATGTGGGAAAGCAGCTGTTGTGAATAATGAAGAGTCCAACTGAAACTCTGCTTGTAGGTCAAGTGCTATTACTGAGTTGTCCATGTTTCCTTCTGAATTTGTCAGTCTCTAGAACGGTGGTTTTTAACCTGGGGAGTTGTTAGAATCATCTATAAAACTCAACAAGAAATAATATCTGCAGCAGAATATACTGGGTGGTGAGATTTAAGCATGTGTATTTCAAAAGGTTCACAGGCCATTTAGATTCCCAAATGCACTTAGTTCAGTTGGTCCAGAAATCGTGTGAAGTCTGTGCTTCTTGGAGGCGTGCTGATGGTGTTTTGAGGACGGCTGTGGCCCGCTCCTTGGATGTTGCCTGTGTTTTCCTGCAGTGGGCTTGCACTGAGAAGAAGCTGTCCTTGGGGAGCTTTTCCTCTAGTGCCTTTCAGGGCATGATGGTGAGAGGTCTTATTAATTAAGAAGTGTGGCCCATTCCTCAAGTGAGCACCAATGTTGTATGTTGCAAGTACCAACCAATCTCTAAATAGGTGTTAAACAAAAAATTCCAGGTCAAGAAACTGAGGAAGGGTTGGTAAATTTCTTCCTGCCTTCTAGTTTCTTTGAAGCATATATTGTTATCACATAGGATAGAACTCTTACATTCAGAATTTAAATGAGACATATATGAAAGATAGATGCTGTGATAAAAACAGTGACTTAATTAACATTGATATGAATGGATGACATGAAACTACTTAAATGAATGAACTAACTTAGTGAGAAATACTTCTGACACCATTGTCCCAACTCTGATTCTTAATGCTTTCATGAGACCTTTAATCTGTGGTTTTGTTTTCTCGCTTATTGCTTAATTTTGACCTGTTAGTTAAATAAATAGTGATTAGTGTAGCTTTTTTTTTGGCATGAGCAGACCTGACATCGGATGACTGGCCTGGCTCTTTTCAACTTGAGAGAAGTTTGATGTGAAAATTATTGACTTTCATACTTCGGAATATCATGAAACAGTAAAATGTAATAAATGAACAGGGAAATAACATGAATTCATCTTTTTATTTTATCTGGTGAAGATGTTTAAAAATAAAACATCTACACAATTGTTAGTACTGTCTTCACCATTATTAAAGGAAATATATTTTAATCCCCCCAAAGAAGAGGGTGAAATCTCAGAGATTAGGGCAGTCATTTAAATTTAACTTTGTGAAAGATTCTCCATGTTATATTTACTTGCTTCTTGTCACATGGGAACTACTTTTATAGATGATTATGGGCCTTGCACTTTGAAGAGTGTTCCTTACATTTGACAAGTGGAAAGCTCTAGAATCAGGTTTTTTTTTTTTTTTTTTTGTGCCCACTTATAAAGCTTTGGGCTCATAAGGAGGACCAGTGCCGATGCTAGTCATAACTGGCAGGAAATATTTTGTGGTTTGCTTATTTTTCTGGCAAATTTTGAACACTGTTTTTCACAATCACATGTTTCCAGAATAAAATACTTTTTCAGGGTGCTTTGTGCTTAGTGGTTTTCTTGAGAAAATTGTTCTCTAAAAGGACAAGGGACTTTTATTCTTTCATCCTAAAAAGATCTTTGTAGAGATCACCACAGTGTTACATAACAGTTTGTATTAGATTGTGTTAAGATAGACCTTAAATAATACATCTGTATTTCCTAAGGACAGAGGTAGAAAACTGGACATGAAGTTCAAGTTAAGTTGATACAACTGGAAGGTAACTTTAGGATTATTATAGTTCAAGTCTAGTCCTCACTTCCATTTTACAAGTGAAGATATTGAATCTTGGACTAGTTAAGAGGGTACTCATTATTCTAAGATTACATACATAAAATTCTATGCATTATTCTTATATTCCATAATGTCATATACAAGTATTATTGTATTTGAAGCCAATTCTTGATAAATAATGCTAAAAAGTAGAAATGCTGTATGGATATTTGAAACAGTTATTTAACTCAGTTGTATTTAGCTTTGGAATGCATTCATACTTTTATTCAAGATTCATCATTTTTTCTTGGGTGGTTTTAACTGTTGGAGAAGTTGAGGTAAGGATAATGGCTAAGATTTTATCTAGGTATAAATACATCCCTCAGTTCACTTCAGTCACTCAGTCGTGTCCAGCTCTTTGCAATCTGTGGACTGCAGCACTCCAGGCCTCCCTGTCTATCATCAACTCCCGGAGTTTACTCAAACTCATGTCCATTGAGTCGGTGATGCCATTCAACCATCTCATCCTCTGTTGTCCCCTTCTCCTCCTGCCTTCAATCTTTCCCAGCATCAGGATCTTTTCCAATGAGTCAGTTCTTCACATCAGGTGGCCAAATTATTGGAGTTTAAGCTTCGCATCGGTCCTTCCAATGAATATTCAGGACTGATTTCCTTTAGGATGGACTGGTTGGATCTTCTTGCAGTCCAAGGGCATCCCTAGGCACAGTTCTTACCCCCCTCTCCCCAGTTTTCTAACCTATGTGTTGGATGCAAATGGCATACATTAGTTGGGAAATCCTCACACTACACAGAAAATAAAAAGCTGAAAGTGCATACTGCCTTTTGCCCCCAGATGCAGCATTTGAATTTATATCCTTCTTGATCCTAACCATTCAATCATACCATTTATATACATGGAATTTTTTTTTTAGTGTGTATTGCTCTTTGGCATGCTTTAGTTATTCAACAGAAAAATTTAGATTTCTTTTAATGACAGTACTTTATCTTTTGTGACTTCCTAGCATTCTACTGAAGGAGAAGGCAATGGCAACCCACTCCAGTACTCTTGCCTGGAAAATCCCATGGATGGAGGAGCCTGGTCTCCTGCAGTCCATGGAGACTGCAGTCCATGGGGTCGCTAAGAGTCGGGCACGACTGATTGACTTCACTTTCACTTTTCACTTTCATTCATTGGAGAAGGAAATGGCAACCCACTCTAGTATTCTTGCCTGGAGAATCCCAGGGACAGAAGAGCCTAGTGGGCTGCCATCTATGGGGCTGCACAGAGTCGGACATGACTGAAGTGACTTAGCAGCATCAGCAGCAGTATTTTACTGAATTGTTTTATCAAAATTTACTTAGCCAGTTCTTTAGTGAATCAGTTCTAATGAGGTGGATGAAACTGGAGCCTATTATACAGAGTGAAGTAAGCCAGAAAGAAAAACCAATACAGTATACTAACACATATATATGGAATTTAGAAAGATGGTAACAATAACCCTGTATGTGAGACAGCAAAAGAGACACAGATGTATAGGACAGTCTTTTGGACTCTGTGGGAGAGGGAGAGGGTGGGATGATTTGGGAGAATGGCACTGAAACATGTATAATATCATATATGAAATGAATCGCCAGTCCAGGTTCAATGCATGATACTGGTTGCTTGGGGCTGGTGCACTGGGATGACCCAGAGGGATGGTACGGGGAGGGAGGAGGGAGGGGGGTTCAGGATGGGGAACACGTGTATACCTGTGGCGGATTCATGTTGATGTATGGCAAAACCAATACAATATTGTAAAGTAATTAACCTCCAATTAAAATAAATAAATTTATATCAAAAAAAATAAAAGCAAAAAAAATTGCAACAAAGATCTCCATATATATATATATATTTGCATATTTGTGCAAATATTTCTATTAGGATAAATTCTGATTAGAATGTTGAGTCAAATTTTGATAAATCTAATCAGATTGCCTTCAGTAAAGGCCAGTGTACATTTGAGCCACTGGAGCCTCTATAAATTCCTACATCCACACTTTTTTACCAGCTCTGTGGTTTGAATTTAGTGCTGCCTGATATTTTTCTCCAAGATTTGCGCAAATGGGAAAGAGTGACTTTGGTTGCTGTGGAATATTCTTTAAGGAGTTAGTTCACAAAATTGATAGTTTAGAGTTGACCCTATTAAATTATCCTTTCTCTGGAATTAAAGAAATTAACATATGTGCCTGGTTTTTGTACTTTATCTGCTCTCTTCTCAAACTCCTCACATTTTCCATTTTTAAAGAAAATAATCCAATAGAAGGTTTGATTTGTCATAATGGTTTACTGATCTTAGAATTCCACTATTGACTTTTCTGTCAAGGAGCTCAATGTTGACACTGTTTCTTGTTCAGGACTGGAACTGGGACTCTTACACAGTTTTCTAACTTTTTTTTTTAATCCTCCTGTGGTCTAGCTACTTCACTGCCATCATTGCTATTACTGGTCTCACTGGTAAAGATTCAGTGGGCCTTGCTAAATATTTAAATGTAGATATCCTACTTCCCTAGTGGCTCAGACAGTAAAGCGTCTGTCTACAATGCTGGAGACCTGGGTTTGATCCCTGGGTTGGGAAGATCCCCTGGAGAAGGAAATGGCAATCCACTCCAGTACTACTGCCTGGAAAATCCCATGGACAGAGGAGTCTGGTAGGCTACAGTCCGTGGGGTTGCAAAGACTCGGACACGACTGAGCGACTTCACTTCATCCTGCTTTGTATATAGATAGCACTTCAAAGATTAATGTTTGTTTTGAACTTGTGCCAAATGTTGACATCTGACCATCATTTTCTGTGTGTTCTTGTTTTTAGGCAGAGGCAGAGGTGAATGTGGTTTCTACCAAGGAAGCTTTGATGAAGTGGATGTTTGGCCGAGGAGGCAGCAGGGAAATGGACAGGTCACAGAGCTGGGAGGAAAGATAACTGAAGGAGTCACGTCTTGGGATAAAGATTCTTGGTGTAAAAGCATTTCTTCTCTGCTTTCTGCAGAGGAGAAGGCTCTCTGTACAGTTACAAGGTGTCATTTTCCCCCAAAATGCTAATTGAATAAGAATTATATTAGAAATGTTTAAACGATCCTTACTTAAAGGAAGAAACATTCTAGATAAATACATTAATATTTTTGTGCCAGCATGGATATTTAATAGTTAATTAGATGTGCTGTTTGATTAGCACTCAGTGAGACACATTTTCATTTTATTGTTTGTTGCTGTTAATCAAAGCATCTTCTCTATATATTGCTTGTGACTTTATATGAAGTCTTTCAAGCTAAGCAAAGGCAGTTGCACAGATACATATACAAAGATGTCCATGTGATAACATGTATAATATAAAACAATGGGAAATAAGCCAAGCAACTTAATTTCAGTGTGGTTTCTTATATAATGGCATATCTACACAATTGTTATTGTTTGGTCACTAAGTCATGTCTGACTCTTCTGTGACCCAATGAACTGTAGTCCAACCAGGCTCCTTTGTCCATGGAATTTCCCAGCAAAAATACTGGAGTGGGTTGCCATTTCCTCTTCCAGGGGATCTTCCCAACCTGGGAATCAAACCTGCATCTCCTGCGTTGGCAGGTGGATTCTTTACCTCTGAGCCACCAGGGAAGCCCTGTCTACACAGTAGAATACTATATGTACCATATAACCATAAAAGCTAGGATGAGTTTGAAAATATTTAATCCTGTGTAAAAACACATTCTGAAAGCAGTTTATAAAGCTCTGTATAGCAGATACCTAAAATCAAACATGAATTTGGCTAAAAATGTATCTAATAAAAAAAGTTTCTAGGTCTGTATAAGCTAGCTTTTGGTAGGTGAGATGGATATTTTTGTTTTTATATTTGTGCTTTTCTGTGTTTTCCAAATGTTAGGCAAAAACAATATATTTGTTTTATAATTTGAAAAAACTGCTATTAAAGATAGGAAATGGGTGTCATGGATGGGAAATCTATGTATTACTCTTACATTTTGTTTGAAATTGGTTTTTACCTTTTCTAGGGGTGACATGTTTTGACAAACCAGGACAAAAAGATGTAGGTAAGACTTTCTTGCTGTTTTGAAGTATTTTTATCTAGATTTCCATGGCATTAGTTCTTAAGGCTCACAAAGGATACCTTTATTAAAAATTCACTCAGTTACTTGCCTCGCTTCAGTAGATGGGGTTGTAGCATTGCTTGCATTTAGAGTTCCATGGTTATTTGAGGGCTGTATTGCATGAAACCAAGGATAATAATTACAATCATTAGAACTGGTTTAACTTTTTAAGTCTGTGAGTTCTCTGCAAGACATATATTCTGTATTAAGGCTACCTTATGAAGTGAAATTTCAAGTTAGGAAGCAGCCTATTAACTCCTTTTCCAAAGTAGTTAGCATCTCACAGGTGAGAAGAAATAGAGAAAATAGTAGAATGTTTGCTTTTGTATTCGAGAGCAAAGACTAAAATGACTGTTCTTACTTTAGTCATTTATTCAGCTGGTCTTTTTGATAAATGACAGTCTGTCTTTCTTAAAGGGCAGTTTTCACATAGATCTAAAAAATATTTTATAGTGGCTTTTTTTTTTTTTGAATCAACAAACGTTTATTGGATCCCACCACATGTTGGATTTTGTGCAGTAGATGACAAGGCCTTTGCTCTTGACCAGTCTCAACAGTGTGGGAAACAGATACATAAATTAGCAAGAATAAATCAGTAAAAGCTACAATGAAAACCTGAGCAAATTGCCATAATACCACAGAATGGAAGAGTTTCACAGAAGAGGTGACACTGAAATATAATTGGATTTTTCTAGGCAGAGGAAGGGAAGAGGCATTCTTTTTGAAAGGAAAGATCTCTGTAATGTTCCCCCAGTAAATTCAGGGATGGTGGGCTTTAACTATTATAACTGAAGGCTTGGGATTAGAATTGATTTATCCCTTTACACTGAGGTGAGACGGGTGTTTCCTTGACCCTGGAAATAGCTATAGTTAATCTCTGAGGCCATGCCTCAAAACTTTCTTTGTGAATCTCCAGGAATAGTCTAGTTTGAGAAGCACTATCTTTATTTTTACTGTAACATTTTAAGTTTCTGTTTTCCTGGCTACTGATTTTTTTTCTTTTTCTTTTTTCTTTTTTAATTTTATTTTATTTTTAAACTTTACATAATTGTATTAGTTTTGCCAAATATCAAAATGAATCTGCCACAGGTATACATGTGTTCCCCATCCTAAACCCTCCTCCCTCCTCCCTCCCCATACCATCCCTCTGGGTCATCCCAGTGCACTAGTCCCAAGCATCCAGTATCGTGCATCGAACCTGGACTGTCAACTCGTTTCTTACATGATATTTTACATGTTTCAATGTCATTCTCCCAAATCTTCCCACCCTCTCCCTCTCCCACAGAGTCCATAAGACTGTTCTATACATCAGTGTCTCTTTTGCTGTCTCGTACACCAGGTTATTGTTACCATCTTTCTAAATTCCATATATATGCGTTAGTATACTGTATTGATGTTTTTCCTTCTGGCTTACTTCACTCTGTATAATAGGCTCCAGTTTCATCCACCTCATTAGAACTGATTCAAATGTTTTCTTTTTAATGGCTGAGTAATACTCCATTGTGTATATGTACCACAGCTTTCTTATCCATTCATCTGCTGATGGACAACTAGGTTGCTTCCATGTCCTGGCTATTATAAACAGTGCTGCAATGAACATTGGGGTACACGTGTCTCTTTCCCTTCTGGTTTCCTCAGTGTGTATGCCCAGCAGTGGGATTGCTGGATCATAAGGCAGTTCTATTTCCAGTTTTTTAAGGAATCTCCACACTGTTCTCCATAGTGGCTGTACTAGTTTGCATTCCCACCAACAGTGTAAGAGGGTTCCCTTTTCTCCACACCCTCTCCAGCATTTATTATTTGTAGACTTTGTGATCGCAGCCATTCTGACTGGTGTGAAATGGTACCTCATAGTGGTTTTGATTTGCATTTCTCTGATAATGAGTGATGTTGAGCATCTTTTCATGTGTTTGTTAGCCATCTGTATGTCTTCTTTGGAGAAATGTCTATTTAGTTCTTTGGCCCATTTTTTGATTGGGTCATTTATTTTTCTGGAGTTGAGCTGTAGGTGTTGCTTGTCTATTTTTGAGATTAGTTGTTTGTCGGTTGCTTCATTTGCTATTATTTTCTCCCATTCTGAAGGCTGTCTTTTCACCTTGCTAATAGTTTCCTTTGATGTGCAGAAGCTTTTAAGGTTAATTAGGTCCCATTTGTTTATTTTTGCTTTTATTTCCAATATTCTGGGAGGTGGGTCATAGAGGATCCTGCTGTGATGTATGTCAGAGAGTGTTTTGCCTATGTTCTCCTCTAGGAGTTTTATAGTTTCTGGTCTTATGTTTAGATCTTTAATCCATTTTGAGTTTATTTTTGTGTATGGTGTTAGAAAGTGGTCTACTTTCATTCTTTTACAAGTGGTTGACCAGATTTCCCAGCGCCACTTGTTAAAGAGATTGTCTTTAATCCATTGTATATTCTTGCCTCCTTTGTCAAAGATAAGGTGTCAATAGGTGCGTGGATTTATCTCTGGGCTTTCTATTTAATTCCATTGATCAATATTTCTGTCTTTGTGCCAGTACCATACTGTCTTGATAACTGTGGCTTTGTAGTAGAGCCTGAAGTCAGGTAGGTTGATTCCTCCAGTTCCATTCTTCTTTCTCAAGATTGCTTTGGCTATTTGAGGTTTTTTGTATTTCCATACAAATTGTGAAATTATTTGTTCTAGCTCTGTGAAGAATACTGTTGGTAGCTTGATAGGGATTGCGTTGAATCTATAAATTGCTTTGGGTAGTATACTCATTTTCACTATATTGATTCTTCCAATCCATGAACATGGTATATTTCTCCATCTATTAGTGTCCTCTTTGATTTCTTTCACCAGTGTTTTATAGTTTTTTCTATATATAGGTCTTTAGTTTCTTTAGGTAGATATATTCCTAAGTATTTTATTCTTTCCGTTGCAATGGTGAATGGAATTGTTTCCTTAATTTCTCTTTCTGTTTTCTCATTATTAGTGTATAGGAATGCAAGGGATTTCTGTGTGTTGATTTTATATCCTGCAACTTTACTATAGTCATTGATTATTTCTAGTAATTTTCTGGTGGAATCTTTAGGGTTTTCTATGTAGAGGATCATGTCATCTGCAAATAGTGAGAGTTTTACTTCTTCTTTTCCAATTTGTATTCCTTTTATTTCTTTTTCTGCTCTGATTGCTGTGGCCAAAACTTCCAAAACTATGTTGAATAGTAATGGTGAAAGTGGGCACCCTTGTCTTGTTCCTGACTTTAGAGGAAATGCTTTCAATTTTTCACCATTGAGGATAATGTTTGCTGTGGGTTTGTCATATATAGCTTTTATTATGTTGAGGTATGTTCCTTCTATTCCTGCTTTCTGGAGAGTTTTTATCATAAATGGATGTTGAATTTTGTCAAAGGCTTTCTCTGCATCTACTGAGATAATCATATGGTTTTTATTTTTCAATTTATTAATGTGGTGTATTACATTGATTGTTTTGCGGATATTGAAGAATCCTTGCATCCCTGGGATAAAGCCCACTTGATCATGGTGTATGATCTTTTTAATGTGTTGTTGGATTCTGATTGCTAGAATTTTGTTAAGGATTTTTGCATCTATTTTCATCAGTGATATTGGCCTGTAGTTTTCTTTTTTTGTGGGATCTTTGTCAGGTTTTGGTATTAGGGTGATGGTGGCCTCATAGAATGAGTTTGGAAGTTTACCTTCCTCTGCAATTTTCTGGAAGAGTTTGAGCAGGATAGGTGTTAGCTCTTCTCTAAATTTTTGGTAGAATTCAGCTGTGAAGCCGTCTGGGCCGGGGCTTTTGTTTGCTGGAAGATTTTTGATTACAGTTTCAATTTCCGTGCTTGTGATGGGTCTGTTAAGATTTTCTATTTCTTCCTGGTTGAGTTTTGGAAAGTTGTACTTTTCTAAGAATTTGTCCATTTCTTCCATGTTGTCCATTTTATTGGCATATAATTGTTGATAGTAGTCTCTTATGATCCTTTGTATTTCTGTGTTGTCTGTTGTGATCTCTCCATTTTCGTTTCTAATTTTGTTGATTTGATTTTTCTCCCTTTGTTTCTTGATGAGTCTGGCTAATGGTTTGTCAATTTTATTTATCCTTTCAAAGAACCAGCTTTTGGCTTTGTTGATTTTTGCTATGGTCTCTTTTGTTTCTTTTGCATTTATTTCTGCTCTAATTTTTAAGATTTCTTTCCTTCTACTAACCCTGGGGTTCTTCATTTCTTCCTTTTCTAGTTGCTTTAGGTGTAGAGTTAGGTTATTTATTTGACTTTTTTCTTGTTTCTTGAGGTGTGCCTGTATTGCTATGAACTTTCCCCTTAGGACTGCTTTTACCGTGTCCCACAGGTTTTGGGTTGTTGTGTTTTCATTTTCATTCGTTTCTATGCAAATTTTGATTTTTTTTGATTTCTTCTGTGATTTGTTGGTTATTCAGCAGTGTGTTGTTCAGCCTCCATATGTTGGAATTTTTAATAGTTTTTCTCCTGTAATTGAGATCTAATCTTACTGCATTGTGGTCAGAAAAAATGCTTGGAATGATTTCTATTTTTTTGAATTTACCAAGGCTAGCTTTATGGCCCAGGATGTGATCTATCCTGGAGAAGCTTCCATGTGTGCTTGAGAAAAAGGTGAAATTCATTGTTTTGGGATGAAATGTCCTATAGATATCAATTAGGTCTAACTGGTCTATTGTATTGTTTAAAGTTTGTGTTTCCTTGTTAATTTTCTGTTTAGTTGATCTATCCATAGGTGTAAGTGGGGTATTAAAGTCTCCCACTATTATTGTGTTATTGTTAATTTCTCCTTTCATACTTGTTAGCATTTGTCTTGCGTACTGTGGTGCTCCTGTGTTGGGTGCATATATATTTATAATTGTTATATCCTCTTCTTGGAATGATCCTTTGATCATTATGTAGTGACCTTCTTTGTCTCTTTTCACAGCCTTTGTTTTAAAGTCTATTTTATCTGGTATGAGTATTGCTACTCCTGCTTTCTTTTGGTGCCTATTTGCATGGAAAATCTTTTTCCAGCCCTTCACTTTCAGTCTGTATGTGTCCCCTGTTTTGAGGTGGGTCTCTTGTAGACAACATATGTAAGGGTCTTGTTTTTGTATCCATTCAGCCAGTCTTTGTCTTTTGGTTGGGGCATTCAACCCATTTACGTTTAAGGTAATTACTGATAAGTATGATCCCGTTGCCATTTACTTTATTGTTTTGGGTTCGAGTTTATACACTATTTTTGTGTTTCCTGTCTAGAGAATATCCTTTAGTATTTGTTGGAGAGCTGGTTTGGTAGTGCAGAATTCTCTCAGCTTTTGCTTGTCTGAAAAGCTTTTGATTTCTCCTTCATACTTGAATGAGATCCTTGCTGGGTACAATAATCTGGGCTGTAGGTTATTTTCTTTCATCTTTTTAAGTATGTCTTGCCATTCCCTCCTGGCTTGAAGAGTTTCTATTGAAAGATCAGCTGTTATCCTTATGGGAATTCCCTTGTGTGTTATTTATTGTTTTTTCCCTTGCTGCTTTTAATATTTGTTCTTTGTGTTTGATCTTTGTTAATTTGATTAATATGCGTCTTGGGGTGTTTCTCCTTGGGTTTATCCTGTTTGGGACTCTCTGGGTTTCTTGGACTTGGGTGATTATTTCCTTCCCCATTTTAGGAAGTTTTCAACTATTATCTCCTCAAGTATTTTCTCATGGTCTTTCTTTTTGTCTTCTTCTTCTGGAACCCTATGATTCAATGTTGTAGCATTTAATATTGTCCTGGAGGTCTCTGAGATTGTCCTCATTTCTTTTAATTCGTTTTTCTTTTATCCTCTCTGATTCATTTATTTCTACCATTCTATCTTCTAATTCACTAATCCTATCTTCTGCCTCTGTTATTCTACTATTTGTTGCCTCCAGGGTGTTTTTAATTTCATTTATTGCATTATTCATTATATATTGACTCTTTTTATTTCTTTTAGGTCCTTGTTAAACCTTTCTTGCATCTTCTGAATCCTTGTCTCCAGGCTATTTATCTGTGATTCCATTTTAGTTTCAAGATTTTGGATCAATTTCACTATCATTATTCGGAATTCTTTATCAGGTAGATTCCCTATCTCTTCCTCTTTTGTTTGGTTTGGTGGGCGTTTATCCTGTTCCTTTATCTGCTGAGTATTCCTCTGTCTCTTCATCTTGTTTAAATTGCTGAGTTTGGGGTGTCCTTTCTGTATTTTGACAGTTTGTGGAGTTCTCTTTATTGTGGCGTTTCCTCACTGTGTGTGGGTTTGTACAGGTGGCTTGTCAAGGTTTCCTGGTTAGGGAAGCTTGTGTCGGTGTTCTGGTGGGTGGAGCTGTATTTCTTCTCTCTGGAGTGCAATGAAATGTCCAGTAATGAGTTATGAAATGTCTATAGTTTTGGGGTGACTTTGGGCAGCCTGTATCTTGAAGCTCAGGGCTGTGTTCCTTTGTTGCTGGAGAATTTGCTTGGTATGTCTTGCCCTGGAACTTATTGGCCCTTGTGTGGTGCTTGGTTTCAGTGTTGGTATGGAAGCATTTGATGAGCTCCTGTCAATTAATGTTCCTTGGAGTCAGGAGTTCCCTGGAGTCAGGGTTTGGACTTAAGTCTCCTGCTTCCGGTTATCGGTCTTATTTTTACAGTAGTTTCAAAACTTCTCCTTCTATACAGCACCATTGATAAAACATCTACATTAAAGATGAAAAGTTTCTCTACTGTGAGGGTGACTCAGAGAGGTTCACAGGGTTACATGGAGAAGAGAAGAGGGCGGAGGGAGTTAGAGGTGACCCAAATGAGATGAGGTGAATCAATAGTGGAGAGAGTGGGCTAGCCAGTAGTCACTTCCTTATGTGCACTCCACAACTGGACCACTCAGAGATGTTCATGGAGTTATACAGAGAAGAGAAGAAGGAGGAAGGTGACAGAGGTGGCCAGAAGGATAAAAGAGGGGAATGAAAAGGAGGGAGACAGATCCAGCCAGTAATCAGTTCCCTAAGTGTTCTCCACCATCTGGAACACACAGAAATTCACAGAGTTGGGTAGAGTAGAGAGGGGTAGGGGGAGGAGACACAGGCGATCTGGTGGAGAAAAAAGGAGAGTCCAAAGGGAGAGAGAGCAGTCAAGCCAGTAATCTCGCTCCCTAGTGGAAAATGGGTCCTGAAGATTGGGTTCTTAAAGGTACAAAATTGGTAACAAATACATAAAAGCAAAAATTAAAAATCTAGAGTAGAGTTTGGAATTTCAAAAAATACCATGTTAAAGAAAAAGAAGAAGGAAAAGAAAGAGAAAAAAAACAAACAAACAAAAACAAACAAGGTCACGAAAATTATTAAGAAAGTACAGGTACAAAATTGATAACTAATACCAAAAAGCAAAAATTTAAAATCTAGAGTTTGGAATTTCAAAAATACAATGTTAAAAAAAGAAGAAGAAGAAGAAGAAAAATAAAGAGAGAAAACAAACAAACAAAAACAAACAATGTCACAAAAATTATAAAGAAATACAGGTACAAAATTGATATCAAATACCAAAAAGCATAAATTAAAAATCTAGAGTAGAGTTTGGAATTTCAGATATACAATGTTATATAAAAGAAGAAGAGAAAGAAACAGAGAAGAAGAAAAAAAAAAGTCACAGAAATTATATAAAAAAAAAACTATAGGTACAAAATTGATAACATATACCAAAAAGCGAAAATTAAAAATCTAGAGTAGAGTTTGGAATTTCAAAAATGCAATGTTAAACAAAAGAAGAAAAAGAAGAAAAAAAAACAAGGTCAAAAAATTATAAAATATATATATATGAAGTTTGCTGAAGAAGAAAAAAATAGGGTCTGTTTGTTTTTTTTTTTTTGCAAAGTAATAGGTTATAAAAGTGAAAATTAAAGGAACAATAGAGGACTTAAAATTTTTTTTAATTAAAAAAAAAGAAAGAATGATCGTAAAAATAATAAAAATATATCTAGGACTTTCTTGGTTTTGTTGTGCGTGTTGTGGGTTCAGTTCATTTTTGGCTAGTTCCTTGGTCAGACTTCTATTTCTCAAGATCTATAGGACCCTTCCTATGTAGTCCGTAGTAACCACAGGGTTTTGATCTATTGCCTGTAGCCCAAATTATTTCGCTCAGATAGCGCTCAGGGTATTCAGGCCAGATTCTTACTCTCAGCGATGCAGCCCGTGCCGCGCCTCCCTGCCCAGCCCCTGCTTGCTAATGGCGGATGCAGGCGTCTGCGCTGCTTCTTCGCTCGGGGAGTTACCGTAGGGCTCGCAATCTGCGAGTTTTAATTGTTTATTTATTTTTTCTCCCTGTTATGTTGCCCTCTGTGCTTCCAAAGCTGGGCACAGATTCGGCAGTGAGAAGGTTTCCTGGTGTTTGGAAACTTCTCTCTTTTTAAGATTCCCTTCCCGGGAAGGAACTCCGTCCCTCCCTCTTTTGTCTCTTTTTTTTTTGTCTTTAATATTTTTTCCTACCTCCTTTCGAAGAGTTGAGTTGCTTTTCTGGGTGCCTGGTGTCCTCTGCCAGAATTCAGAAGTTGTTTTGTGGAATTTACTCAACGTTTAAATGCTCTTTTGATGAATTTGTGGGGGAGAAAGTGTTCTCCCCGTCCTACTCCTCCGCCATCTTGGCTCCTCCCTCTATAGTGGCTTTTATTTAATGCTTTTTAATAAGATGTTCACTTCAGCTTATTAAACTATGCTAATGAATCAGTGAACTAAAATGGATTGGAATGGGTGAATTTAACTCAGATGACCATTATATCTACTACTGCAGGCAGGAATCTCTTAGAAGAAATGGAGTAGCCATCATGGTCAACAAAAGAGTCCGAAATGCAGTACTTGGATGCAATCTCAAAAATGACAGAATGATCTCTCTTCGTTTCCAAGGCAAACCATTCAACATCACAGTAATCCAAGTCTACGCCCCGACCAGTAACACTGAAGAAGCAGAAGTTGAACGGTTCTATGAAGACCTACAAGACCTTTTAGAACTAACATCCAAAAAAGATGTCCTTTTCATTATAGGGGACTGGAATGGAAAAGTAGGAAGTCAAGAAACACCTGGAGTAACAGGTAAATTTGGCCTTGGAATACGGAATGAAGCAGGGCAAAGGCTAACAGAGTTCTTCCAAGAGAACGCACTGGTCATAGCAAACACCCTCTTCCAACAACACAGGAGAAGACTCTACACATGGACATCACCAGATGGTTAACACTGAAATCAGATTGATTATATCCTTTGCAGCCAAAGATGGAGAAGCTCTATACAGTTAGTAAAAACAAGACCGGGAGCTGACTGAGACTCAGATCATGAACGCCTTATTGCCAAATTCAGACTTAAATTTAAGAAAGTAGGGAAAGCCACTAGACCATTCAGGTATGACCTAAATCAAATCCCTTATGATTATACAGTGGAAGTGAGAAATAGATTTAAGGGACTAGATCTGATAGATAGAGTGCCTGATGAACTATGGGTGGAGGTTCATGACATTGTACAGGAGACAGGGATCAAGACCATCCCCATGGAAAAGAAATGCAAAAAGGCAAACTGGCTGTCTGGGGAGGCCTTACAAATAGCTGTGAGAAGAAGATAAGTGAAAAGCAAAGGAAAAAAGGAAAGATATAAGCATCTGAATGCAGAGTTCCAAAGAATAGCAAGAAGAGATAAGAAAGCCTTCTTTAGCGATCAATGCAAAGAAATAGAGGAAAACAACAGAATGGGAAAGACTAGAGATCTCGTCAAGAAAATTAGAGATACCAAGGGAACATTTCATGCAAAGATGGGCTCGATAAAGGACAGAAATGGTATGGACCTAACAGAAGCAGAAGATATTAAGAAGAGGTGGCAAGAATATACAGAAGAACTGTACAAAAAAGATCTTCATGACCCAGATAATCACGATGGTGTGATCACTGACCTAGAGCCAGACATCCTGGAATGTGAAGTCACGTGGGCCTTAGAAAGCATCACTACCAACAAAGCCAGTGGAGGTGACGGAATTCCAGTTGAGCTATTTGAAATCCTGGAAGATGATGCTGTGAAAGTGCTGCACTCAATATGCCAGCATATTTGGAAAAGTCAGCAGTGGCCACAGGACTGGAAAAGGTCAGTTTTCATTCCAATCCCAAAGAAAGGCAATGCCAAAGAATGCTCAAACTACTGCACAATTGCACTCATCTCACACGCTAGTAAAGTAATGCTCAAAATTCTCCAAGCCAGGCTTCAGCAATATGTGAACTGTGAACTTCCAGATGTTCAAGCTGGTTTTAGAAAAGGCAGAGGAACCAGAGATCAAATTGCCAACATCCACTGGATCATGGAAAAAGCAAGAGAGTTCCAGAAAAACATCTATTTCTGCTTTATTGACTATACCAAAGCCTTTGACTGTGTGGATCACAATAAACTGTGGAAAATTCTGAAAGAGATGGGAATACCAGACCACCTGACCTGCCTCTTGAGAAACCTGTATGCAGGTCAGGAGGCAACAGTTAGAACTGGACATGGAACAACAGACTGGTTCCAAATAGGAAAAGGACTTCGTCAAGGCTGTATATTGTCACCCTGCTTATTTAACTTATATGCAGAGTACATCATGAGAAACGCTGGGCTGGAAGAAGTACAAGCTGGAATCAAGATTGCTGGGAGAAATATCAATAACCTCAGATATGCAGATGACACCACCCTTATGGCAGAAAGTGAAGAGGAACTCAAAAGCCCCTTGATGAAAGTGAAAGAGGAGAGTGAAAAAGTTGGCTTAAAGCTCAACATTCAGAAAATGAAGATCATGGCATCTGGTCCCATCACTTCATGGGAAATAGATGGGGAAACAGTGGAAACAGTGTCAGACTTTATTTTTGGGGGGCTCCAAAATCACTGCAGATGGTGATTGCAGCCATGAAATTAGAAGAAGCTTACTCCTTGGAAGGAAAGTTATGACCAACCTAGATAGCATATTCAAAAGCAGAGACATTACTTTGCCAGCAAAGGTCCATCTAGTCAAGGCTATGGTTTTTTCAGTGCTCATGTATGGATGTGAGAGTTGGACTGTGAAGAAAGCTTGAGCTCTGAAGAATTGATGCTCTTGAACTGTGATGTTGGGGAAGACTCTTGAGAGTCCCTTGGACTGCAAGGAGATCCAACCAGTCCATTCTAAAGGAGACCAGTCCTGGGTGTCCTTTGGAAGGAATGATGCTAAAGCTGAAACTCCAGTACTTTGGCCACCTCATGGGAAGAGTTGACTCATTGGAAAAGGCTCTGATGCTGGGAGGGATTGGGGGCAGGAGGAGAAGGGGACGACAGAGGATGAGGTGGCTGGATGGCATCACCGACTCGATAGAGGTGAGTTTGAGTGAACTCCGGGAGTTGGTGATGGACAGGGAGGCCTGGCGTGCTGCAGTTCATGGGGTCACAAAGAGTCAGACATGACGGAGTGACTGAAGTGAATGATTCTGAACTTACATAAGTAATGAACTTTTGTTGAAAATATTGTAGATTAAAAAAAAAAATTGCTCATGCTATGTCTTACTGTCTCCCAGAACAGCAGTAGTTAACTAGTTTGTTGAGACATACTGACATACTGATCATTGTGAGGTGTCCTATGGCAGCAAATTAAAATCATTTAAATACTGAAAGTTCCAGAATGATTTGTTCTTTTTAAAGTTAGAGACAGTTCTTATCATGTATTTGCTTCTTATGAAGTAAGGAAGTAGAGAAGTGGGTTCAATTATAGAAATCTGAGTAAGAATTGTGCATGACCCTTGTGAATACCCACAGGAGGATGCAGAGGCAAAAAAAGGCCTGTAGTACTCAAATTATAATTTCTGTTCATTAGGAATCATCTTACAGTATGATTCTATGAGGATGAAATTAAAAGATCATTCAAGTAAAATCTAGGTGATATGGAAAGGTTCAACTCAGTGCATTTTGAAATACTTTGAAGCAGGCATAGCAATTTTTGGCTGTTAGGTTGCTGCTGGCAGTTGGTAATAAGGGCTTGTACATATATAAGGCACTTCCCTTTTGGCTCCGATGGTAGAGAATCCACTTGCAATGCAGGATACTCAAGTTCGATCCCTGGGTCGGGAATATCCCACATAGAAGGGAATGGCTTACCCACTTCAGTATTCTTGCCTGGAGAATTCCATTGACAGAGGAGCCTGGTGGGCTAAGTCCATGGGGTCACAAAGAGTAGGACACAATTGAGCGACTAACACAACAACACACATATAAAAGTGGGCTTTATGGGCTTTGGTATCTACTTGTCTTCAGTTTACTGGGACCGTTATGCTATCTGTATTGGTTTCCACAAGCATTTTTTAACATCATTCCATTGTGGTCTCCTGGATCATGTATCCGAGATATTATCACTAATTTCCCAAGTGGCCCAGGTAAGTGAGCTATAGAGCCAAGTGTTAGAGCTGCTGGTCCCACCTTCTAGGAAATTTCTCCTCTTTCAGTTTGCACTCCATTCACCTGAAATGGAGCCTTTGCAGAAAACTTAATCCGCTTAACACAGAAGGTGTGATTCTTTGAAAGAATCATTCTCTCATAAGCTTTCAATCTCCTAGACAGAAGTATTTGATTGCATTTTTTAGCTGTCTGTTATTGTATAGCATTAGTATACCAATGGAGTTTTTCTGGGGGGAGTCCATATGTGTCTAAGGAAAGTCGTATCTAATTTTCAGATGTAAAGTTTATGTATAAATAGTATGGTAAAAGATCCCTCTGGCTTGAATGGAGAAGGTACTGCATCTGTGCTGAGCCTGAGAGCCCAGACAGGCCTGTTCACTTCCTAATTATGTTACTTTGGGCATCCTCTTTGTGTGACCCGTGTAAGTGATGTGGAGCTCTTAGGAAAAAACATACCATGTAAATCTTCAATACTACTTTATTTTCACAGGTTAGGTGAATCTTGTTACTTTATTATAGAAATAAGAATTCCTGCTGTCTGTCTGTGTTACAACAGTCTTGGGTTGGAAAAAAATCTGTTGGTCTAGCTAGTACTTAAGAATGCCTAAAATTTTTAAACCACAAAAGTACTCAATAATTAAGTTTATGTGTGATTGATATACTTTGCCATTATCAGTCTTAGAGCACTCCAGAGTTCTTTATTTTCTTCTCCTTTTGATCAAAGAATAGGAAAATGTGACTTCCTGCTGTGCCCTGCTCTTCACAACTGCTTGCCTTTACTGGCTAGTATTTACTTCAGGAAATGATTCCTGCGTGGGTCATCACCAGTGGGGAGGGTTCATCTTTCACTTAGCCCACATAGGCCTGGATGGGGGAGATTTCAGAAGAGCAGCAACAAATCTGTTTGAAATCTGATAGGGTGAGTTTTTTGGGTCTTGTTTTGGTTGAGGACAGTTTAAATTTTTTTTTTTAATGGAAATGACAAGTATACAAAGGATAGTCTTAAGTTAAACCGGAGGTAAGGGAAAGGGTTCGTCTTAGTATCAGATCAGACCAAATCAGTCGCTCAGTCGTGTCTGACTCTTTGCGACCCCATGAACCGCAGCACACCAGGCCTCTCTGTCCATCACCAACTCCCGGAGTTCACCCAGACTCACGTCCATCGAGTCAGTGATGCCATCCAGCCATCTCATCCTCTGTCGTCCTCTTCTCCTCCTGCAAAACAGCAGAGAAAGCATAATTTTCATGGAGTATTAGATTTGGAAAGAGATAATAGTTCATCTAGTCCAACCTCCTACTGGTGAATAAACACTCATTTTGTATTTATAGAAAAACCTGTTATAAGTTTGAAACAGAAACTTGGGTTTGAAAATGCTTCATTGCCTAATTATTTTTTGCTTTTTCTAGTGGAGGTTTTTCCCCTGGAGCTAAATTATATCTAAACCTTTATATCTACAAAAACATAAATATATTTGCATCTATGAGGTTTTTATACTATTGAACGGATCCTAGGTAGAAAGGGAAGGTTTTTACTTTGGTCGGAAGTCATTCAGGTGAATAGTTGTAATATTTAAATCACTATTTGATTAATGTGCACAATAGCTTTATTTTTTTTAATTTAATTGGAGGCTAATTACTTTACAATATTCATTCATATGAATCAGCCATGGGTGTACATGTGTTCCCCATCCTGACCCTCCCTCCCCATAAAGTAGATAAAATTTTGCATCTTTGCCTAATAGTACCCTATAGTTTCCGTCAGGCTAGTGCTTGTTTTACTTGCTGTGATCACTTTCTGCCACAAATATATGAATATGTAAGTGTGTTTGAGTGTCATGCCCAAATGCTTTTAGAGTTATGGTTAAATCTATTTTTTTGGTGTTTTCTTGTGAATTTTTGTTCTTAGCTGTTAAAAATTAAGGGAGGAATATTTGCCCCAGTTTGGTTTTATAAGGAACCAAAGGAATGATCTTTGTTGTCTTGAAAAAAGAGCAGTTTAAAAAGGATGTTCACTAAATATTGTGAAATCATCATTCTACCCAGGGAGCTAGGTTTGAAACTAGACTGTTGCTCTGACTTGCAGAGGAAAATGAGAAGTTTGTGACTGATTATCCTAGAGTTCACTGTGTAAAGTGTGTCCATTTTTACCTTCATTACTGGTATCATACCACATTCATATAAACTCACCAATAGCATTTCTGTTGTTATACATATCTGTTACTGTCACATGCATTGATTTCAGCAGATAAACATAGATAGCAACTTTGTATAATGTTGTATTTCCACAGTGTGTATTGTTAGCTCAGCCATTTTTTATGGGTGGAGACTTGATCATCATGATGTAATCAGCATTGGAAAAAAAAGAAAAAAACATGAGATACAAGAAGGAAAAACAGCTACATAACTGGCTGAGTGTATTTAATACATTTAAAAATAGGGTGCTAAAATGGATACTTCTTACTCTATGAGTCCTGTTTCAGAGATCTGAAAGCTGTCAATGCTTTGTCCATTGATGTAGATGTCCAGGTCAGTCCTGTTTGGGCTCTTGGAGACCAGAGGAGTTTGAAATTCAGGAATAGTCTTGTCAAAATTCTCCATCTTGATTTGATATTCACCTTTGGAGCCTTGGGTCAACAGAGATGCAAAACAGCGATATAACATGATCTCGGGAGGACAGGTAGGATGTCTTCCTCTGGCATGTTTCTCCAGTGCCTTCCTGCGCTGTTGAAAGGAACACAACTAATTCAAAGTGGGAAGGATTTTCATACTGGAGCAGAGTAGCCAGAGGACTTGATGGTATAATAGAGTGGTAGTAGGTGAGTGGAAAGGTAAAGAATGGACATTCCTCAGAACTGATGCCATCAAGGTGGAAGTCCACACTGGTCTGGTAGAGTTTGCCGTTTCCTGATAGAGTATAGCTGAGACCCGAACATTGGTTAGAGGGCTAGGCTGAGTTTTGGCCACTTGGAAAATGAGATTAGGTTTACCATCTAGGTGAGCTACTACTGCTAAGTCAGTAAAGCAAATTGAGGAAGCTCGATTTTTTGGCCGGGCAATCTTCGCCACAAAGGCACCTAAATTAGAAACCATTGAGTTCTTTTTTTAGAATGAACACTAGAAATGTCATTACTTTTTCTGAGTGACAAGGATCTAGCAAATTGTTATACATTTCTTAGTGTCATGCCTGCCAAATAAGTCAGGAATTGAACTTGTTAATTTCTCATTAGCCTGAAGCGTTTTTCAAAATAGTACATATATTCTTATTTTAAAACTGATTTCAAAATGGATAAGAAAAATTCATTTGTCACATAGAGATGTAAAACTTTCGAAGTTTGTTAGGAAGTCAGAGTCATCATTGCCTATATCCCTACCCCTGCTTAAAAAAAAATACAACAGAAAATAAATGCAATTTAGTTGCCATCAGATTACTTCAAGTTGAAATAGAGATTAGATTCATAGTAGAATGGTTTGGGGTAGGGAAGGGACCAGTAGACAAGTGGTCCATTGAAGAACTTTTAACTTTGAAATTTATAGAAACCTTTTTTCTTTTAAAAAGGCTCTGGCTCTAAGGGGATTTCAGTGTATGCTTCAAGTGCATCCTCCTTTGAACCCCACCCCCACCCCCACAACTCTAGATCAGGGTTTCTTAACTACTAATGCACCACAGATATTGGCAGGCTGGTGAGGTCTATGGACCTCTTATCAAAATTATGCTTTAAATGCATTAAAGTAAAATACATAAAAGGATACCAAATATATATATATATTTTTTGCTAAGGATGTGTATTCTTGTTCTCTATCATGCAATACTGACTGTGGTGCTCTGGGCTCACTAGTGTTGAGTAAATGTTGAAAAAATGAACTCAGGAGAAAATTCTAACCCAGTAAATGTTTCAAAAAAAGAACAAATTCTTCTGCTAGGTAAAATGACAGTAATATGCATTGAACATATTTATTCACTTATTTAAGAAAATATTTAGCTCCTTTGAAAAATTCCTTTTAGATTTTTTTATTCATATGTTTTTGGCTAATATAGAATCAAATTTTTAAAAATTTCTCCAGTTGTTTGACCCTTG
This sequence comes from Bos mutus, assembly GCF_027580195.1. Taxonomy (NCBI): domain Eukaryota; kingdom Metazoa; phylum Chordata; class Mammalia; order Artiodactyla; family Bovidae; genus Bos; species Bos mutus. Next base: position 15,585,925 of record NC_091618.1, on the reverse strand, counting down.
ACTCTTTCTTCTCAGTCTCAGGCATTACTTGTCAATAATGCAAATGAATTGTTCTGTAGTATGATTGCTTATAACTGATTATACCCATTCCAAAATATTCCTGTATTTTTTTAAAGAACAAAAACAATTACTTGTGATAAAAGCCTCTAGCATGAGGCCTAGGAGCATTTGTATGGCAAGGAGGGTGATTGCACTTGGACCGTCACCACTGGGGAACATGGTGCCGTAACCAGTTGTGAGCTGTGTCTCCAGGGAGAAGGTGAATGCCGCTGTGAAACTGGTGATGTACTTGACACAGATAGTGTGGTTTTCAGGTGGGGCATCATGATCCAGTCCCCGGTCACCATTCACCTCAGCTAGAACATACCAGAGTACTGCAAAGACAAGCCAGTGGATAACAAAAGAGGCGGAGAAAACCAGCATTATCTAGCGCCCCCACATGTACATTAGGATTCCCCAAGCGTCTCAAAGATACGCAAGACCTCCTGAAGCGTGCTGTGACCATCCTTGGTAACCATCCTCTGAGTCTCTGACTCAGGAGAGGAGCAGTAACTTTGCAGTGACTGCCATCCATCTCAGGCGATAATGCTCTGAAATCGAGAGTGCATTAGTAAACCCTTAACTGTTTCATAGTTAATATTAATAAATCCTGGTTTTGTAATGTTTTTTTGGAATGCTTCCCCAACTACCCGGCAGGCTTTCCCAGTCTGATAGCTCTTTCTGTTTTCAATAAGGGAGCATTCACTGACTTAGTCATTTGTTTGATAGCTCATCATGGATTGCCTTGAGATATCTCTTACTGGTTCCTTTATGCTATGCTATGCTATGCTAAGTCACTTCAGTCGTGTCCGACTCTGTGTGACCCCATAGACGGCAGCCACCAGGCTCCCCCGTCCCTGGGATTCTCCAGGCAAGAACACTGGACTGGGTTGCCATTTCCTTCTCCAGTGCATGAAAGTGAAAAGTGAAAAGTGAAAGTGAAGTCACTCAGTCGTGTCCAACTCTTAGCAACCCCATGGACTGCAGCCTACCAGGCTCCTCCATCCATGGGATTTTCCAGGCAAGAGTACTGGAGTGGGGTGCCATTGCCTTCTCCGGGTTCCTTTAAGGACTGTTAAAATACTATTGGGCACTTTAACAAATCTCTGAGGGCTGGGGTTACCACTAATGTCTTTTCTGGTGCTTTTGTATCTTTCTTGCTCAAGTCCAGGCTTTCAGTGTGTACTGATTTGACCAAATGTTATATGTAAATAACTTTTTGTAATTAAACTTATAACTGAATATTGAAAAGGAATATTAAATATGTGTTCCTTTGTTTAAATAAATGGAAATCATTTAGAAGTGTAGTGTTTAACTGAAAATGTTTTGAAGCCAAACTCAGTGCTAGGATAAGCTTTTAGACATCTGTAGTTCTATTGTATCTTTTATAATTAGCCTGTTGAAATTTTATAATTAGATTTTATTTGTTTTTGTTACTTTGTGGCCATTTTCATGGAGTCTTTCCTTCTATGGCTGGTGAATTGCCACCCTTTTGAATATTCTTGGTTCTGACTACATAGTAGAGAGGTAAGAAATTCCAGGTAGAGATTTCAAGATAATATTAATTTTGAAAGTAAATGAACCAGAAGAAAAAGTTTTAAGTTTAATGAACTAAAATAATCATTAAGACATCAAATGGCAATTTTTAAAACATATTAATAAAACTAGTTTTTAACTGTAGTCAGTTTTCATCTTTGTTTATGTTTTCTCTGATGAATAGAAATCTAACATGTGCTTTCCATGTGACCATCCTTGCATACAACAAAGGTGCGGAGGACTTAGGCAGAGGCAGCCAGAACAGAGTGGGAGATGCGGCTTTGCTTCCCTTGAGTGCTCCTTTCTTCTCTGCCTCAGTCCAGTACTTGGGGTTCATGTGTGACTCATTTTGTTTTTTTTTTTTTTTTTTTTTGAGGATTCTTCCTCAGAAGTAGATGCCCTCGGAAGTGTTGTGTATCACCTTCCTACCTTCTGAATGACAGCGAGGCACGTGGAGCTAGGCTATTGCTTGAGTTTACTGGACCCTCCTCTGTTTAGGAACTTTGCGGTTTTGGAGACTGCCTTCCCCTGTTGGAAATGGACCTTAGCAGCTGGGTAGATACTTTCCCTTTTGTCGTAAAGCTGATTTAACATTGCTTGCTGATATTAGAGACATTCTCTTATATTTTCTTTAGACTTGAGTTGCTGATGGAACAATGGGATGACTGTTAAATTTATTTAGATTAGATGGTCATTTCAGTTTCATATTATAAATTGAAAAAAAATCTTAGGACCTTAATGTTTTATAATTTATTATCCTAACAAGTTGTCATTATCATTTTATTTAGTGTTTTTTTTTTCTTGGCACAGATATTTAATGACTCATTTTACTAGATTTTTTGATGTTTTAGAAGACCTGATATCCGCCCTTTTGTAAATAATAATAATAATAACAAAATATTCATAAGCATTGTGCTAGGTGCTTTCATATTGCATTGTCTCTAATTCTTTGGGGTCTCAGCAAAATAGATATTCATATCCCATTTTTCAGATGAGATCACTGAGGATCCACAGTGAAATTTTCACAGGGCATATGGATTATTTTCCAAATTTGGCTAACTTTATAGTTGGGTTTTTTTTTTTTTTTAACTACAAGAAGCTGTCTCATTTAGAGAGTTTGGTGAGATAAGTCTTCTCAAGATAATTGATACTGCATTCACAAGATAGTCTTTGACAGCCTAATTTTTAGCATCTTTAGTAATGCTTTAATGTCTCAAGTATCCATTTAAAATCATTGTTAGCTTTATTCATAATTTTTATGTCAATACTGATTATATTAGCTAATATAAATTATTTATTATTTGCCAGGAGTCATACCAAACACTTCACATGTGAAGCCAATAGTAGTGCCAGACACAGAATAACCTCTTGGGCTATTTGTTGCTTTATTGGTATTAATAATACTTATGTGCACATGACTGCTTGGTCGTGTCCGACTCTTTGTGACCCCATGGACTGTAGCCGCCAAGCTCCTCTGTCAATGGGATTCTTTAGGCAAGAATACTGGAGTGGGTTGCCATTTCCTCCTCCAGGGGATCTTCCCGACCCAGGGATACAACCTGTGTCTCTGTCTCTTGCACCGGCCACCAGGTTCTTTACCACTGAGCCACCTAGGCAGACCAACGTTTCTTAACTTTCATAGTAATAAGTGCCATTGTTAATGCAATTTTATAGGTAATGAAGCTGAGGCACAATGTGTCTCTTAAGATCACAAAAGTAGTAAGTGGTGGTGAATTCCTGCTCAGTCTGTAGACCAGAATCAGTACTATATTGCCTCAAAAATAGACATTTTGACCCTAGTAAGCCTAATTTTGTCCAAGAGCCCTACTGATTATTCTTCAGAAATTCTTAGGCTAAGACCTGTGATTTGTAGACAAGAAATATATTTTCAATTAAGGAAGACATCTTGAATGATTTGAAAATTAGTAAGGAATCTTCCATAAGGCTCTTATCCTTATCCATCAGAAGGCAGACAGAATGAAAACCACAGTCACAGAAAACTAATCAAACTGATTACATGGACCACAGCCTTGTCTAATGAAACTATGAGCCATGCCATGTAGGGCCACCCAAGACAGATGGGTCATGGTGGAGAGATCTGACAAAATGTGGTCCACGGGAGAAGGGAATGGCAAACCACTTTAGTATTCTTGCCTTGAGAACCCCATGAACAATATGAAAAGGCAAAAAGATAGGGCACTGAAAGATGAACTCCTCAGGTCGGTAGGTGCCCAATATGCTACTGGAGAAGAGTGGAGGAATAGCTCCAGAAAGAATGCCGAGATGGAGCCAAAGCAAAAACAACACCCAGTTGTGGATGTGACTGGTGATGGAGGTAAAGTCTGATGCTATAGAGAACAATATTGCATAGGAACCTGGAATGTTAGGTCCATGAATCAAAGTAAATTGGAAGTGGTCAAACCAGGAGATGGCAAGAGTGAACATTGACATTTTAGGAATCATTGAACGAAAATGGACTGGAATGGGTGAATTTAACTCAGATGACCATTATATCTACTACTGTGGGCAGGAATCCCTTAGAAGAAATGGAGTAGCCTTCATAGTCAACAAAAGAGTCTGAAATGCACTAATTGGATGCAGTCTCAAAAACGACAGAATGATCTCTGTTTGTTTCTAAAAGTGGGTCTCTGTGTCATTCTCTCCCACGGCACCCTCATCTTTTGTTTTATAGCACTAATCGGGCTTTTATTGTATGTTTATCTATTTCCCTGCCAATTCTGTCTCTGCACTACCCTGGATACTCCATGTTAGTTTTATTCAGCTTGTATCCTCAGCACTATGTCCAGGCCTGGCATAAAGCTGCCATTCAATAAAAACATGTTAAATGAGTAGGTGAATGAGTAAAAGAATGACTTACTTTAGTTAACTTCTCTAAACTTCACTTTAAACAAGGCGGGTATTTAAAATATCTAACTAGTAAGGCAGAGGGCAGGAAAGCATCACAAAGCATGCCAAACAACAGAGTACTACTGTATAACACAGGGAACTAAATATACAGTATCCTGTGATAAACCATAATGGAAAACAATATGAAAAAAATCTATATGTGTGTGTGTGTGTACAGCTTCCCTGGCTCAGTTGGTAAAGAATCTGTTTGCAAAGCAGGATACCCAGGTTCAATCCCTGGGTTAGGAGATCCCTTGGAGAAGGGCATGACAACCCACTCCAGTATTCTTGCCTGGAGCATTTCATGGACAGAGGAGCCTGCCCAGCTATAGTCCATGGGGTTGCAAAAGAGTCGGACACAACTTAGCAACTAAACTAAACTGGGTTTCAAGTGTCCTCAGAGGAAGACCCAGAAAGAAGCTTTGCTAATGTGGCCTTGGGAGTCAGATTCCTGGACTTTCTCTGCCCTCTACTTGTTAGCAGCTAGACACTAAGTTCTGCCCAAGTGCAAAGGGGGAGAAATGAGATTGCACGTTTGGTTGGGAGGAGAGCCCAAAAACTGTGGGCATGTTTTTATTTTTACTTATTTTTTAAAAATGTTTTGTTTTGTATTAAGATATAGCTGATTAACAATATTGTGATAGTTTCAGGTGGACATGACTGAGCAACTAACACTTTAACTTTTAATGTGCATATATATGTGTGTATATATATGTGTGTGTGTGTGTGTGTGCTGAATCACTTTGCTGTACCACAGAAATTAACACAACTATACTTCAATAAAATCAAGACTTGACTTCAAGAAAATAAGTTTTTTAAAAAAGTAAAATATAGCTGTATTTTAAAACAGAGAAGAAAGCATCCCAAATGTTCAAGCCAAGTTCTAGAGCAGTGAGTATGCCAGAGGTCCCTGCTATGCTAAGTATTAACCTTTCAGTTGCCAGAAGGTACAGAGGTCTGGGGGATCCCAGGGGAGAAAGTGGGGGTGATGGGAAGCTGGAGGGGCACTTAGGGGATTTGCAGCAGCAATCAATACAAACATTTCACTAATTTAGCAAGCATTTGAGACTGCACTGGTACAAACCAGCTAAATGTTACCCCTGTCTGTGAAATGGAAGAACTGACAGCCAGCTGATCAAAAGGGGTGCTGGGAGAGGTAACATCAACCAGCTCCATGACATGCTAGGAGAAGCAGGCCTGAGGCAAAGAAAATAGCAACAGCTTAGGAAATACTAGGACAGAAATGTCTGCTTTCACCTTCTCGCTTCCCACCCCAAAGAGACAGACAAATCCTAACAAGCATGCCAAGTGTGGGGGGAATCCAGCTGCATTCGGAAAGGGTGCCTGTGTTGAAGAAACTGCAAATATGAAAAAACAGAACACAACCAAGTGGCAGGAGAGACTGAGGCTCTCCAGGAGTTTCCTTCTTAACTAAGGAAAGTTAGAAATTGCAGTCCCTCCATGAAAAGCCTGACTGGCCCCCTGACTAGTGTTCAAGACCCTAGGCTCTTTCCTCCTCTCTCTGCTTCTAAAGTGCTCTGACCCAAAAGCTCATTCAAAGTAGGGGCAGAGGCTCCAGAGCTCTTTAGGTCTTTGGTCTTATCCACACCAAGACCTTTGAATTTGCTTCTCTTTTGAGCAGCCCTTCAGAAGTGGACTTCTTGAGCATGACAGAACCAGCTGCTGGAGGTAAACCTGCCTTCCTGGTGAAAACAAGAGATACCTTACATCTGACGTCCACAGAAAGAGGACTTTACTATAAAGCTAGAAGTCGTGTTGCAGAATCCAAAGCTGGGGACTGTGAAAGGGAGACCATCAGAAACTTCAATCCAAGCACTGGCTTTGCTTTTCTTCCCAACGTCAGGCTGACTGGCCTTGTTTCTTGGTATGCCTCATGGAAAATGCCCATTGTCAACATCTCCTTCGATTATAGCACCTCCATTCAGAATCAGGCAAGACAGCAGGGCTTCAGCACCATTCCAGGGTCCTGGAAATGGGACGTGATTGGTTGGCTTGAGTTAGGTGCCTGCCCTTGACCAGTCATCAGTGGCTTGGGTGAGAGGTGGACTCACAGTTATGTTTGGCTGTTCTCCCCAGTTCTATGCACACAGAAGGGGTATGGTGTTGCTAGACGAGGGATACTGGGCAGGCAGTAGATAGAAAGTACCCTGTAAATATGATTTATCCAATGTCAATCAGCTAGAAAATGGCATGCCAGGTTTAAATGACTCTGTGTTCTTCCATTTTGCTCTGTTTTGGGGGTATGAAATGAAGGTTATTTATTTCCCTGGGAGGTGGGGAGCCTTGTTGGAGGGACACCAGAAGTGAAGCCCACAGCCTCAGACTCCAGTAAGCGTTCAGAGAGCTGAAGTTAGTGAGTACAACAGTGCTTGCCAATCCCGGCTTCCAGGCTAGACTGTAAACTGAAGAGGATTGTATGTGTATAGCTTGGGTCCTGGTAGGGAGGGTTTTTTTTATGCTAAGTCACTTCAGTCATGTCTGAATCTTTGCAACCCTATGGACTATAGCCCACCAGGCTCCTCTGTCCATGGGATTCTCCAGGCAAGAATACTGGAGTGTGTTGCCATCCCTTTTCCAGGGGATCTTACTGACCCAGGCATGGAACCCGCATCTCTCTCTTACATCTCCTGCACTGGCAAGCGGGTTCTTTACCACTAGCACCACCTGGGAAACCCTGATAGGGAAGAGTCCTTGGTAATTGTTTAGGGAAGAGAGGGAGGGAAGGAAGAAAAAAGGAAGGAAGGAAAGAAGGAAGGGAGGGAGGGAGAGAAGGATTGTGATTCTAAATCACTCATAGAGCTTGGTACAAAGAAAGATAATCATAAGTAACATTTATTGAGCACTTAGTATTCTAAGACTTTGCATGTGTTAAATCATTAATCCTCACATACTATCAATTGACTGAAAATTATTGTTCTCTTTTATTCTATTCTGTTTCATAGATAAAATACTGAAGCTCACGAAGGTGAAGTTCACCCAGGTTCACCATGTTAATGGCAAAACCATTACAAATCTAAGCAGGTCTGGCTCCAGAACCTCCACCCTGAACCACTGCACCACACAGTCTTTTTAGGTGTCAGTAGACCACTCAGAGAATCAGAATCTTTGGGGGTAAGACTTGGGGATCTGTATTTGAGCCAGGGTTCCCAGCTGATCCTGATGCATAACCAGCATTAGACCTAAAACCATAAATTTAAAAATTAGCGGCAGGCCTGGGGCCACGTGACTAAAACAAACAAGACTGCTTCCAGGCTTTTAAAGTTTATCTGATCATATGAACATGAGGCTTGCCAAATAATGTTGATTGATTATATCCCCTTTGTGAGGAGGGAACTCATACCCAGATCAATTACAAAGAACCCTCTAGGGACCTTTGAGCAGGCGGCCAGCTCAGGGGACCTGCCTATGAGACATTTTCCAAAGGGGCTCCAGTCACAGGCCACCGTCCTTGGGAGAGCCAGGATTGACTGTGTACCTGTCTAGTTCCTGGACTTTGATCTCCCATCTGACCTCCTTCTCACCCCTGCTCTCATCTGACAACTCCTGCTGGGTTGACCCCATCTCTGACCCCAGCCTGCCCCAGTTTTCAGCCTCACTGCTCCAGGCTGCGATCTCACATGATGACAGCTTGAGGCAGGACAATATTTGTATCAGCCACCAATAATAGGAGCAAAATACCATCTCTTCTAATAATGTAGTGACAAATGGAATATTCATGTCAAAAGAACTGTGTCTTTCAGAGTGGAATTCAGGTATCTTAAACCAACTCTGCAACTGTCATTGAAAATTAGATGCAGAAACAGTGAGAAATAAATGACCCTTGGTACTAACTGGAGCAAATGTTCTTTCATTGATTAAACAAATGGTTATTGAGAGCCAATTTTATGATGGTTTTTATGTTACCACTGGGGGCAAAAAAGATGAACAAGACATTGTGTCTGCCCCCATGGAGTTCCCTCATGCTCATCTGCTGCAGGATTCAGAGAAGTGATGCTTCCAAGATTAGTCAATGGATGTGACTAAAGGGAAGAAAGGCTGCAGGATTGCACTGTCAGAGAGGGGATGGTTCTAGATTTGTCTGAAGTGCCAAAGTCCCTCAAATACTGGACCAGCCTATGGAAGCTTGGAGGAGCCAGTAATGAGCCTTGGAACACAAACACCTTTTAAAAACCTAGTGTCTTTGTAGACATAACCAAGTTAAGATGAGGTTTTAGAGCTTCACTGTGGGTTCAGCTGGTAAAGAATCTGCCTGCAATGCGAGAGACCTGGGTTTGATCCCTGGGTTGGGAAGATCCCCTGGAGAAGGAAAAGGCTACCCACTCCAGTATTCTGGCCTGGAGAATTCCATGGATTGTATAGTGGACATGGCTGAGTGACTTTCACTTTCACTTTACTGGATTAGATTGGGTCCTACTCCAACAGGACTAGTATCCTTATAAGAAGAGGGCAAGTTGGACACAGACATACAGGGAATGCTGTGTGATGATGGAGGCAGAGATTGGAGTGATACACGACTAAGCCAAGGATTGCTGGCAACCACCAAAAGCTAGGAGAGAGGCACTGATTAGATTTTCCCTCTTCACCCACAGGAAAGAACCAATCCTGCTGGCACTTTGATTTTGGACTTCTGGTCTCCTGAATTGTGAGAGTAAATTTTTATGTTAAGTCACCTGGTTTGTGGTATTTTGTTACAGCAGCCCTAGTAAACTAATATACTTATCCAAGGCCATTATTTGGAAATGATCCCACTGATGGATATTAACAGAGCCCTTAAAAGCACCAGCGGCCCTGACATGTCTCCAAATGTTCATTGAAGATGAGTCATCATTGTGTCTCTCCTAGATCTCTGGGAAAAAAAAAAGCAGCAGCAGCCTGATTCCCCCAGGGAGAGGGAGGAAAGCCTTCCACATGATTATTTAGCAGGAAGAGGATGCTAGGAGGTGGGGAGGAGGGTTGCCAGCTGCTTCTCTTCCCCAATGGGGACAGTCCAAGAAAAAAAGGAGGCTTTCATCACTATAAGAGGATGTCATAGTCATTTACTTTCACCCATTCAGTAAACACACGTGGAGCACTTACTGTGCTGGGCACTGCTAGCCACCAGGGACAGTGTGTGTATGGATGGGAGAGGAATGCTAAAGAAAGAGAACTGAGTTCCAAGAGCTGAGCTGGAGTGGAAAGCCTATGGCATGGAGGGTCATTAGCATGGACTTGGGTATTAGACAGTCCAGGCTTGAATCCTGGTTCCACCACTGACGTCCACTGTGTTTTTGGGTAAGTTCACATCTTGGACTCCAGGTGTTCATTCTACTCTAAGTATATATGATATATAGCACAGGGCCAGTGTTAGTGCTCACTAAATATTAGTTCATTACTGTAAAGTAAAGACATCACTAGAAATATCTCAGTAAAAGAAAAACATGATTATGATCAAGAAGGATCTCTGTCCTGAGAGTAGGAGGCTCTCATCACCTCCTACCAGATACGATCTTACTGGAATGCTCAGAACAACTCCAGGAGGAAGTAAGTCTCATTCTACAAATAATGTAACTCTGGCTTGAGGGTGTAAAATAACTTGACCAATTTCACAGAACAGAATGCGGCAGAGTCCACATTCAAAGTAGAACCCTGAAGCACATCTTCTTCCTATTGCAAGTCAGAAGGGAAAGGGGCAGCATGTAGTTAGGAGAGGGTCCAGAGCATTTTTCTTAGGGCTGCGGTCACCTCTACAGAAAGTACACTGTTGTATTGGACTCCATGTTTATTTTGTTGAATTAGCAAACATATCTCCAGGGCTTCCTGGAGTGAACACCTTATGTTAGTCACTCATTGATCTTCACAAGAGCCTGTAAGGTGGGCACTGTATTTTTCCCACTTTGCAGATGTGAAAATTGGGACACAGAGAGGTTAAGCAAGTTTCCCAAGGACACAGAGATAGAGAATAATGGAAGCAGGGTTCACACTTGTTTCTTCAGCTGCAGAGACAATGCTCTTAAATACTGTCTATACCGCTCCATCTTTCAGGATGGTGGCAGATTGGTTGTTGAAGTGTGTGCATCGGGGGACGGGGAAAGGATTAACATCCACCCCTGCAAGCCACCCTTTGGTGCTATTGCTGCAATAAGCCCTGAGTAATTTGACCCTATAAGGTGAATGGCAGGATGGGGGCTGTTTAGCCCTGGATTCTCTGAGTCAACAGCTTCTCATCACTGCCCCACTTCCTGAAAACTCTTTACGCCTCAGCTTTGGAAACCCTTTGAGCACAAAGAACTCATTTCCTGTGGCCAGGAAGGTCGGGAAGAGTTCCTGATGACAGCTCATCTCCCTCATTAAGGCGCTCATAAAAGTGTTTCAAGAAGCCTGACTTATGGCTCCACTGTTTGTCAAGATCCCTTTCTGCAAGGAGCCACTCCGGTAATTTGGTGCTAGGAGATGTACAGGAGAAACCAGCTCCTTTGAGTCCAGGAATTATTTATGATCCTAAGAAGAGAGGATGTCATTTGGAGAGATAACAAGCCTTCACCAGCACAACAGGCTGTTTAATATGCCACAAGGGATGAGAGACAGCTCCAGAATTCCAAAGCCAGCTAGGAAACTTTGAGAGATTCTGTACACGTGGGTTGTCTGTTCCTACTAAAGCTCCTATGTCAATAACAGCTAACAATTATGGAGGTTTTACTTCTAAGCCATAGCTTGTGCTAAATACTTTTTGTTCATTAATTCATTTGATTCTCACACCATTCCTATCCTATTTTATAAATGAGGACATTGAGGCAGAGCAGTTAAGTAACTTTCCCTAGGCCACACAATTAGTGAGTAGGCAAATTAGGATTTTAACCCAATTAGGTCTGCCTCCAAGTTTGGGCTCTTGAACACCAAACATCACAGCTTAGGAGGAAATTGGGTTTTAAGTCAGCCCAATAAGGCTAAATGTACTTACAGACAAAATTACATTTGCTAATCTCTTTAAATGCCTATAAAGTTTAGTATATTTGGTTTGAGGTATTACTATTTTGTCCAATAATTAGTTAGAGATCCACTGAGCTAAACTAGAGGAAGAAGTAGAGGAAAGCCTAAATGGAGGCGCCTATTCTTTTAAGCTATTCAGCCTTCACCAAGCTATCAAATTCCCCAGGGGTAAAATTGAAGCACTGAGAATAATAGAGTGTCCTTAACCCACCTGCAGCGGTGACTCTGTTTTCCTTTAATATTTAGCCTCTGTGACCTTAACACATATCACCTGTCATGTAATATTTTGCAAGATTAAAGAGAACATGGTCACATCTTAAGAGGATAGGAGAGAAAGTTCTGTTTGAGAAGGAGTTCTGAAGTCTGAATCTAAATTAAATGAGCCTAGTCCCAATGAGACTCTAGGAGACTAGCTTTGCAGCCGGATAAACCTGGATTTGAACCCTTGTCTGTTACTTCCTAGCTGTGTCACCTTGGGCAATTTACTTAACTTCCCAAAGCCTCAGTTTCTTAATATGTAAAATAGTCATAGCAATACCATCATGTTTGAATTAAAAAGTTTATAAAGTAGCAAGCTTGAGTGTAAATCATAGTGATTAAGCACTAGTTCTTAATAGCTGTTTGACCAAAGATAGATCACTGTCACCTCTCAGAGCCTCATTTCTTATCTGCGATTTGGGCATCATTGTTCTGCCTACTAATCTCAAAGGTCATTGTAAGGAAACATTAAAGCCCTGTACAGAGTTTCTATGAGGATTCTTCCAGCTGCTTGGTATACCTGGAATTGTGAGGAGGTGCTGGGAGACCCCTACTGGAGAAAATAACTCAGGGGCCCTGAAGTCAGAAATGGGCTTCAATCTCTAGTTTTGTCATTCAGTGTGCCTCTGTGACTTTGGGTGAGTGATCTACCCTCTCTGAGCCTCCTCTTTCCCTTCTACCAAGTGGGGTTACAGACATCACAGGGTTATCCAGGGAATCATATTCTGCAGAAAAGTGTTAGACCCATGGTAAACGCACGATAAATGTCTGCTGAATCTGAATACTTCTGAGAGGAGCCAAAGGAGCCAAATTCAGCCCCTCGCCTTCCACGGGGTGGGAAATGTGGGGATGCCTTCACACCAGCTCAGGTAGTGAAGATGCTCTGTGCCTCCCCCCTTCACCCCCTCCCTCTCAGACGTTGTCATGGCCACCGGTTCAGGCCCGGAGCAGCACCTAGGCGTGTTCAACCCAATCCCCGCCTCTCCACAGTGCCAATTGGCTGGAGAGGCCACGTGACGCACGCTGGTATGCTAATATATGGTAATCGCCCCCACGCCCCTCCTCCCCAGGCCTTGGCCGAGTAGCCAGCAGGGTGCGCGGCGCCGAGCCGAGGGGGCGGGCTGAGGGGCGGCCCCGGGGAAAGAGCAGCCAGGTGGAGGAGGAGCGCGAACGCGACCGCAGGTAACGGGCGGGCGCGTGCGCGCTGGGGCCAGCTCGCGGCGGACTGGCATCGCGCGGGGCATTCCGGCCGCCGCGCTACCGGCTTAACCCTTTGGGCACCCAGCTGTCAAGGCCGGGCCGGGCCGGGCTGCGCTGGGCGGGGCATTGCCGTGGGCACCGGCAGGCAGGCGGCGGCGGCCTGACCTGGGATCCGCGCCGTGGGGCCCGCGTGGGGGCCGAGCAACCGGGCGAGCGGATCGACCGGCCGCCGCACGCCCTGGGGGTCGGGACGCAGCCGGGCGAGGACTGCGGGGCAGCTCTGGGGCCGGGACTCGCGGGGGGCTGCGGGGAACCGGCTGGAGTACCCGCACTCGCGCGGTTTCTCTGGGGGGGGGCCCGAGTCCCCCGCCCCCCAACCCCCACCGCCCAGAGGCCCGCGCCTGAGTAGCCCGTGGCCTTGCGCGGCCTGCGTCTACTCCGCGCGTCCCGCGGAGTGGAGGAGACCTGGGGGTCGGGCCTGACCTCGGCGCTCCCTCCCAGCCGCGGCCTGACAGCCCAGCCGCCGGCACTTTTGACCCGGAGTCAAGCTGGGGCCCCGGTGGGACGAAGGCAAGAGCGGTGCTTGGGGGGCACCAGCCAAGGGACCTGGGGATTGTCGGTGCTGGGAGGAGCTGACAATCCCCTAAAGGAAAAGCAGGCCCCCCAAGATTTGCCAGGTTTCAGAAGGAGGGATGCCCAAGAAAGGCACTGGGCCCTGGTTTTCTGTGCTGGGTGATGGCCTGACACTCATGGGAAAAGGTCACTGCTGGACACCTGGATCGGGTCTGTCATGTCCAGAGGAAGCGGCTGTTTGCGTGAGTTTCTAACAAATTTCTTATTAGGCCAGGATTAAATTTATCTTCCTCCCTCACTCTCCTATTAGGTCTGCTAGAGAAGTGTGTTTTTTTAATTACCCACCACCACCAGTTCACTAAGAATGGTGGCAGCTTTAGGCTTACAGTGTAATTTAGCTTTCACTACAATGGAAATGGTAGGATGGGCCGTGTGCCACTAATACTAAGCTTGTCCTGGGAGCTTCTTGGAAGTGGTGGGGGGTGGGGGCGCGGGAAGACGGCTATTTCTCTCAGTAGTGCAGATGACCGGTGATATCAATAGAATTTTTTTATGAGTCTAAAGTCCTTTCTTCTGAATCAAGGGAAAGTGCAATTACACATGAAAAGTACCAGGACCCAATTTGATTTTTGCAAATGAAGTGCAAATTTCACTTTCATGTTGCTCTTGATGTCTTTTATCACACAATAACAAACTCTTGCTGTTTGCCAGGCACTCTGCTATGTCTTGGGGATGCAAAGATGAATAAGATAATTAATCCTTGTCCTCAGAGAAGTAGTAGGAGAGACAGAAATAAAATTGGCAGTTGAAGTGGTAACAGCATAATAGATGTGTCGATAAAGAAGCACAGAGGAGGGAACAGATAGCTGTGTGAGATGATCTGGGAAGGCTTCCCAGAAAATAACACGTTTAAGTAAGGTCTTGAAGGATGAATAGGAGTTTGCCTTGCAGGGAAGATTGGAAAGAACAGAAAGAGCAGCCAAAGCAGAGGAAACTGTGAATATAGATGCTTTAGTTTAGTTTAGTCTAGTCACTCAGTCGTGTCCGACTCTTTGCGACCCCATGGACTGTAGCCTACCAGGCTCCTCCATCCTTGGGATTTTCCAGGCAAGAGTACTGGAATGGGTTGCCATTTCCCTCTCCAGAGGATATTCCCGACCCGGGGATCGAACCTGGGTCTCCCATATTGTAAGCAGACGCTGTACCATCTGAGCCACCAGGGAAGTCCTAGAGGCTTTAGGAGTATGGTATCTCTAGGCAACAGCTTTAATGCAGCCATAGCCTTTTTCCTTTCTTGACAAAGTAACCTAGAGTTTCTAATTCCCACCACAGTTTCCAGTGATAGATTCCATCTTGTTGATCTTCTCCCCCGCATTTTTCCCTCATCATTTTTTTGAGCTTCACTCCTGGTCTCTATCACTCATATCTTTCCAAGAAGGGTCCAACCATATGAAGGTGGGAAAGGAGTCATTTGCTATAGCTCCAAGGTAGAGGATTGGAACACTGGGCATAGATGTGATGCTAGAGTCACCATCCCAGGAGGGCAAGTCTAAACTATACAGTCAGGGAGCAATACGGGTCATACCCAGGGAAGCCATGCTGAACGTCCAGTCTGTGAGGTCAGATTTGTGAGACCTTGAGAAGTGAGTAATCAGATGAGAGGCTGGAAGGAGCTGGACTGTGATGTGGGTCAGGACAAACAGTTTGGGACTGAGACCATAAATCATGCAGAGATGATAGAGCCTGCTGTTAGTGGTCCAGCCCTGGAGAACAGAGTTGGATCTGACAGCTTCAAGCAACTGAAGAAAAGGGCACCACCATCTCTTCAGTAGAATATTTCCAGTACTTCCTTCTTTCTGTTCTTACTTCTTTTTACTATTATCTTACTATTATCCTCTTTGATCCAGTTTCCACCCATGATTCACTTTGATTAGGCTTCTTTTACTGAGGTCTTAGCTACCAGAGCAGAGAAAATCCTGTTCTGCTGCCTTAGCCTCTGCTTCTAGAACTGTAAATAGTCCATTTTTCTCTCATAAGCCATCAACTTAGCCAGCCTGTTTTTACTTCCTGCTCCTTTGGAAACAGAGGAAGGGTGGGCCCAGCATTGGTCAAGTAGACCTCATCCCCAAAACTCACCTAATGTTTGACTCAGAGAAGGGGCCTTTTAGTTTTGCTGAAATCAAAATTTATTTTTAGAATGGAACATGGTGAATTTTTGGCAAATCCCCCTCTTGAACTCTAGTACAGATCAAGCCTCATAAAGAACATGACACTGGGTTGATACGCTTAATTTGCTCTGCTGAGATTGACAATTCTGTAAGTGCTGAGACTCACAGGTGCTACTTAAGCAATCTTCTCAATCAGCATGTTTACTGAGCACCTGCTTGTGTGTAAATACTGTGCTGTATTTGAGCTTTGGAGGAGACAGGAAAATGAAAGAGGTGCTATAGTCCAGGGGTTACTTTCAGCTAAACAAGGATCTGGATCCCAGTTCTAGAAGTTACTTGCTGTGTGACTTGTGCGTGTTATTTGACCTTGTTTCTTTGTGTGTAATAATGCCACCTACTTTATAAACTTGTGAGAATTCAGTATAAAGCATACTTCCGTAAATTTTCAAAGTACTAAACGTGTGATATTATCAGAATTGCAAAAAGAGATCATTGTGGACTATGATTATCAAGGAAGGCTTTTTTTCAGAGATACGGTGGATTTTTTTATATACAGAGAAGGAAAGTGGGAGGGATTTCTAGACAGGAGAAAATATGTTCATAAAACACAGGACTGGAGCATGGAGGAAAGTTTTCAGGGGTCAGTTGATGAAACTGACCAATGTGGCAAGATCAGAAGATTTAACTATAGATGTTGTAAGATTGGAAGTGTTGATTGAAGCCAGATTTTTTAAAATTTATTAATTTTTTAAATTAAAGAATAATTGCTTTACAGTATTTTGTTGTTTTCTGTCTGAAACTAGATTTTAACAGGCATTGAATGCCAAACTAAGGAGTTAGGGCTTTATCCTGTATGATGGAAAGCCTGAAGATGTTTGGTTGAGGAAATGGGGGTTATAAAAGTAGTATGTTAAGAAGACTCTCAACAACAGTGTATAGAATAAACTTTAGAAGGGGTAGAAAGAGAACTGTACAACCAATTAGCTGGTTATTTAAATCGTTCAGATGTGAGGGGAGAAGGAATTAAATTAGGACGATGGCAGTGAAAATAGAAAGAGGTAGGTTCAATAAGTGTTATAAAGCAGGGGTCCCGAGGCCCTGGGCTGTGGTCTATTAGGTCAGCTGCACAGCAGGCAGTGAGCAGCAGGTAAGGGAAAGAAGCTTCGTCTGTGTTTACAGCCACTCCCCATCACTCACATTACCGCCTGAACGCTGCCTCCTGTCAGATCAGTAGTGGCATTAGATTCTCATAGGAGCTTGAACCCATCTGTGAACTTAGCATGTGAGGGATCGAGGTTGTGTGTTCGTTATGAGAATCATCCTGAAACCATCCCCTGACCAGCCCCGGTCCATGGAAGAAGTATCTTTCATGAAACTTATCCCTGATGCCAAAAAGGGTGGAGACCACTGTTATAAAGGAAGCATGAACAGTACTCTGACTGATAGATATGGAGAACAAGAAGGAAGGAAGAATCAAATATAGCCTTGAACTTGAGTGACAAGATCAACAGAAATAAGGCAGATGGAAAGAAAACTCAGTTTGGGGGAGAAGAGGAAAAGCTAAGTGCTAGATATCTTGAGGTGATACTGGAATTTATAAGTGGGTACATCCCCTAATTATTTGGAAGCTGGTGGGGGAGGCACTAGTGTTCAAAAGAGAGAAGTCAGGGAGTCTTATATGTAGGAGATCATTAAAGCCATGTGATTAGCGTAGTTCCCGCTTGATTCTTAGTGGCGTGACAGCATTGAAATAGAGGCGTAGAGGACCAAGGCTAAGCATGGAGATTGCCCACATTCAAGGAGGTAAGAAGAAATGGGGCCAGTATGGTGGAAAATAAGGAATATCACAGAAACAAGAGAATCATCTAATTTATTCATCCCACAAACCCGATAGATACCTATCAGACATGCTGTTGGCCATGAGGGTATAGTACTGTAGAAATGAAGCAAAGAGAGGGTTTCAAGCTGAAGCGATTGATCAGTATGAAATTTTACATAAAAAGTGGGAAATGTCCATTCTATTTAGTGAACAAGAGTCATTAGTAGCTTTTTAAAAATAACCTCAATTTTGTGGAGGATAGCCATAGGGCTGTTAAATACCAGATTAAAGAGGATGGGGGCATGAGATGTGGGTAAGAAATGGAGACAGCGTGTATTTACCTTCTGCATGTTTGGCAGTAAAAGGAAAAAGAAATAGGGAAGAGATTAGAGAAGGCGGAAGAGTCAAACAGAAGATTTGCTCTTCCCTGTCTACTTCATTATTTTAGTTGTCCTGAAATATCATTTTCATTCTTTCATATCCTTAACAGCAGTTCAGCAATTCATTTCTTAAACTTACTGCTTTGAGAATTACCTGTACCTTTCATTGAACAATAATAGATAGCTACCATTTATTGAGTGCTTACCTGTGTTAAGCACCTTGTATACATTCTATTCATTATCCCATTTAATCCTCACAGTACTGAACTGCAACCATACAACCTACTAGAAGCATGGAGAGGCCAAGTGAATTGCCTGATCGCATAATTAATGAGGGGCAAAGATGGGATGTGGACCCAGTTTTGACTCTCAAGCTCTACAAAAGGACCATACTATACTGTCCCTGAAGGCCAGGCTAGCTTTACGGGTGTGTGACCTGTGCAGTCTCCCGGGGCCCTGAATTTATACAGACCTCACACTCAGTTGAATGCTCTGTTGTTGCTCTCTTGAAATTCTTGATAATTTTTTAACAAGGAGACCTGCCTTTTTATTTTGCACTGGTATGAAAGTGGTTCTACCCAAATGTATCAATACTCCTTCCTAAAGCTAGGAAAGCATTTGTCCTGATAATTCCTTTTGGTTGCATAACCTGAAGTCCTTGCTATATCATGGTACACCATCACATTTTCCTGTCTTTTCATTTTGACTCCTGATATAAAGGGCAAAAGGGGGGTATTTTGAAATTCAAGTATTAATAGATATCCAGTATGAAAAGAAAAAAGAGGCAAGGAATTATTTGCCCAGAATGGCTTCTGGAACCTCATTCATCATATCATGAGAGTATGATTAGATCGAGTTACTGTCCTGATCCTGTTGTTACTCCCAATTTAAGTAAGAAATAGTTAATTTATATTTCTTGTGTAGTCAGAAGTTCCCAACTGCTAGGAAGCTGGGAAGACCATTTCATAACCTACTGAAACAGAAATTGGGGTCGAACAGGTATTTGCCCTGATCTGATAACTTCTTAACCAGACTGGAGCCACTGGGGACTACCCAGCAGGTTTGAAACATGTGGCCCTGTTCCCCACATTTATCATGAATGTTACTATCCCTTTCTTGGCTTTTTTGCCCACTCTACTCCTTCATCTACCTATAGGGATCATGAAAACCAGAAACATTTAAGTTTTGGTATTGTCTTTGGTCTTAGGCTTTATAATCACTACTTGGAACTGACAACAAGTTCAGTTTTTCTGGTTTTCATGGTTATTGCTCTCTAGAAAACAACATGTACTCATTCTCAGGCTCCTCCCACTCCCAGTCTCTCTGAGTAATCATTTGACCAGGTACTGGCCAAATCCTGACACCACTTGACGCTAGCTGACCGCTTGACCGAGTCCTAGCACCAGCCAGCATAGATTCCTTTGTGAAGGATCTCAGGCAGGGTTTTGCAGTTGTGTTGCTTTCTCTATCACCAGCGTCATTCCCATTCCAGAACAAGCTACTTCCTTTCACTCCACTCCCATCATGGGTCAAGTGAGCCTAAGAATCTGTGAAATGAAAACCATGAAGAGGTTAGAGTACGGCCTATAGTGCACGTCAGGAAAGCGTCTAGTGGCCTGGTGCTTATGGTCTCCTGCCTGTGCTGCTTGCGGAGTCTCCATAAGGCACTGCAGTAATTCTCTATTGCTTAAACAATTATTCCCGAATGTATCAGCTTAAAACAACAAGCTTTTCTGTCTTTTAAGATCAAAGTATCACATCTCGGAAGCATCTCCCAGTTTGCTTTTCATGAGTCGTATCCTTCCTCTCTGGCCTTCCTTTGTGCTGCTGCTGTTCAGTCACTCAGTCATGTCTGACTGACTGAGACCCCAGGGCATACAGCACGCCCGGCCTCCCTGTCCTTCCCATCTCCTGGAGCTTGCTCAAACTCATGTCCATTAAGTTGGTGATGCCATCCAGTCATCTTGTCCTTTGTCATCCCCTTCTCCTGCCTTCAATCTTTCCTAGCATCAGGGTCTTAATTCTAATGAGTCGGCTCTTCCCATCAGGTGGCCAAAGTACTGGGGCTTCAGCTTTAGCATCAGCCCTTCCAATGAATATTCAGGGTTGATTTCCCATAGGATTGACTAGTTTGATCTCCCTGCAGTCCAAGGGACTCTTCAAGAGTCTTCTCCAACACCACAGTTCAAAAGCATCAATTCTTTGGCGCTCAGCCTTCTTTATGGTCTAACTCCCACATCTACACATGACTATGGAAGAACCATAGCTTTGACTATACAGACCTTTGTTGGCAAACTAATGTCTCTACTTTTTAATATGCTGTCTAAACCTAGACCTGTTTGTAACATCTTATTAATAGCACTTAAAACATTGTTATAATTGCTAGGGACTCAGTCTTTTTCATACCTATAGCTTCAGTTCCTAAAACTATTTCTTGAACATAGAGGATGCTCCATAAATGGTTGCTGAGTATACTTAAGAATGGCTGATACCTTTATATGCTTTTTATTTATTTAAATTTTTATGTGTACTCTCTTCTTTAGTATGTATACTACAAAGTACCTAACTTTGTGCCCTATGATAAATACATTCTTCTTCATCTCTCTGTCTAGAGATGTGTCATTGTTGTTGAAGATATAAAGAAATCATTGTATATGTCAAAGATTTGGCTTGTCAACTCACCTTCTCCAAAGAGAACTTTTTGAGGTTGTTTCTGTCTGGAAGTTCCTGCTCCACCCTGAAACTAATTCTGGCCCTTGTAGGAAATCATATAATGAGCCCCTAGCCCAGAGATACTTGGTTCAATAACAAAGCCAATGCTGGTTCACTATTGAAATATTTGACTATAAACTTTATGAAAGCAAAACCTGGGTCTGGCTTATCCACTGCTATATTCCCAGCACCAAGCACTGTTAGATGTTTAATAAATACTTGGTGATTGAATTAAGGACACTTTATTCTTAATATTCATATCACATTCCTTTACCCAGGTCCTGAGCTCTGATCACCCAGAGTCTTAGGCCTGAATTCATCATTTCACAGGGCTTAAACATCTTTGTCTTGGTCCTTGACTCGTCTCTTCTAGCTCTTTATCATAGCTGATCTCGCTTAACTTAGAAGTAAAGTACATCCTCCTCTCTTTGATCTTCCTTAACTAATAATATTGACCAGATGCCATTAGGAGAATTTTCTCTTCTTTATCTATAGCCAGAAATATCCAGCACACATATTTGATGTGTTTTAAAATATTTGAACTGAACAGAATTACAATTCAGATTTCAAAAGAAAGGGGACAGTCCCCGCAAGAAGCGAGCTTTGGCTAGAAACCAAATTCTAACATTTTGTGAGTCTGTTAAACTGATTAACTTGTAAGCTTCAGCGATTCAATGCAAATTAATTTTTATACCAACCAGCGAATCAGAGGAGGGGAGGGAATTGAGTGTGTAAATATGGTTGCCAGGGAAACTTTTCGTAACAGAAGAGAGAACCTCCCAGGAATTTATACAGGCCCAAGACACCAATGTAACCTGATCTTCCTGTGTTCTCTTTCTGATGGGGAAGAAACCGATGTAGAAACCGTGGATACAGAGAAAGGTGGCTCTAGGCTTTTCTAAAGACTTGAGGAGTTGAGTTGTCCCTCTTGAAGTGGGAATGAATATTTTCTCTAGGGGAAAGATGACTATTATAAGGCACCCGTTCCTTCTGAAGAAACATCTGGAAATGCAGAGCTTCTCTGAATCCATGTGTGAAAGAGTTTTCATTTATTCACATATTTATTCAGCAGGAAATATGCTTATAAGAGATAGTAATTTGATGATATTCTACTGCACATAGTGGATGTTCCTTAAATTTTGTCTAAATTAATCTTTTGAGGGGTGGGTGATGTGGACTTACATATTTAATGCTTTTTTAAAAAAGTAAAATTATGTTTTTGTAGAAAAAGTGTAAATCCAATTGTATCCTCTGAAAAGTGAAAGTGTTAGTCACTCAGTCGTGTCTGACTCTTTGCGACCCCATGGACTGCAGCCCGCCAGGTTCCTCTGTCTATGGAATTCTCCAGACAAGAATACTGGAGTGGGTTGCCATTTCCTTCTCCAGGGGATCTTCCTAACCCAGGGATCAAACCCGTGTCTCTCATGTCTCCTGCCCTGGCCGGCGGGTTCTTTACCACTAGCGCCACCTTCACAGCCCTGTTCAAGTCTTCACCCTCCCTGTGCTCTGTCTTCTTGTGTGTAATGGGGATAATAATAGTACCTGCCTCAAAGGATTGTAGAATTAAATGGGTTAATACCTGTAAGGTGCGCAGGAACACCTTTACTATTTCCTGTGACCTCCTGGAAATACGGTCAGTTGCATTTTAAGGAGGAGACTGTTGCAATGTAGAGGGGTATGATAACTTCCCTAACTGCTAAGTCACTTCAGTCATGTCCGACTCTATGCGACCCCATAGACGGCAGCCCACCAGGCTCCCCCGTCCCTGGGATTCTCCAGGCAAGAACACTGGAGTGGGTTGCCATTTCCTTCTCCAGTGCATGAAAGTGAAAAATGAAAGTGAAATCGCTCAGTCGTATCCAACTCTTAGCGAAAGGGAAATTTCAGTACTAAATTAAGGATGAAAATATTCTGAGCCCAAAGTTAATGTACAAATATAACTTCCCTAAAGTTGTACATTAACTTTGGGCTCAGAATATTCTCATCCTTAATTTAGTACTGAAATTTCCCTTTCTATTCAGTAAGAGACAAAGAAAATGAGAGCATGACAGAGGAACTTGGCTTTTGGAACATTTTGAAATGGTGACACTAAAGCGTATGAAAATGAAATTGCTTTCTCAAAGGCAAAATGAGTGTGAGAAATGGTTGGGGAAAATATAAGATAAGAAGTACCATACTGGGCCAGGCCTCCAGTATATCCAGCCCCAAATTCTGTCTCTGATCAGTAACAGAGACAATTGGAGGGGAGCATTGTAGCTGCCATCCGTGGCACGACCTTCTAATTATAGGGAGGGACTTGTGCATCCCTAAGTGTCTCTTGGGCTTCCCTGGTGACTCAGCTGCTAAAGAATCCTCCTGCAGTTCAGGAGACCGGGTTCAATCCCTGGGTTGGGAAGATCCCCTGGAGAAGGGAACGGCTACCCACTCCAGTATTCTGGCCTGGAGAATTCCATGGGGTCACAAAGAGTTGGACACAACAGAGTGACTTCACTTTCAAGTGTCTCTTAGTAGTACTGCTACGTCTTGTTCACCCAAGTATTTAAGCTTTATTTCTACTTTTGGCCTTTAAAATCTGTTCTTTGCTTTTTTTGTTGTTCAAAAAACATTTCTGAAGCTTCCATATCCCCATACTAGTAGCTAGGGATGCAAAGATGACTCAAACCCAGTCCTGGCAGTCTGGAAGTTTCTGAAGGAAGAGAGACATGGAAACATCAATTATGGTATTGTACTTAGTGCTCTAATAGAAGTATAGACAGGTATCCCTGATAGCTCAGTTGGTAAAGAATCCGCCTGCAATGCAGGAGACCCTGGTTCAATTCCTAGGTCGGGAAGATCCCCTGGAGAAGGGATAGGCTACCCACTCCAGTATTCTTGGCCTTCCCTTGTGGCTCAGCTGGTAAAGAATCTGCCTGCAATGCAGGAGACCTGGGTCCAATTCCTGGGTTGGGAAAATCCCCTGAAGAAGGGAATGGCAACCCACTCCAGTATTCTGGCCTGGAGAAAATTCCATGGACCGTATAGTCCACAGGATTGCAAAGAGTCGGACATGACTGGGTGACTTTCACTTTCACTTTCTGAAAGGTTAGAGGAAGGATCACGTAGTGCTGCTTAGAAGTGTCACCATCTGGAGGAAGAGACATTTGAAATGAGGAGTGCCTCAGGCAGAGAGAGCACCTCAGAGAGGAGAGCGGCATGTGCAAAGATGGGGTGTACATGTGAGACTGTAGTACACGTGGGGGATTTCAGTAGTCCCATGTGATGGGAGCATGACATATGTTGGGCAGGGACACAAACAAAGCTGAAAAGTAGGCCAGCGTCAAACACAGAACGCTGGTTTTCAGGCCAAGGAATTTGGACTTCGTGCTGAAGGCCACAGGGAGCTGTTGAAACACTTCAGAAGAAACGTGATTAGAGTCTTCTTTTCAAAGGATCACACCCCCAGTGTGGAGGCTGGTTTGGACAGTAGTGAGACAGGAGGCAGAACCCTGGGATAAAGAGGAATTCCACTCCAGCGCAGCTTCTCTACTGCCAGTAGTTTTACTATCGAATATATATATTCACATCTGTTCCTTCAACCCGGATTTATTGACGTCATGCAGGGTGCTGGGCTAACTGCTGGGGATGTAAGACAACAACCGTCTGTATCTTGGAGTTGCTTGCGGAGTTTTGTTTGCCCTGAACCAAAGCTTTCCTGAGTTTGGAGCTTTCCTGGTCTGTTTGCTGCTTCATCTCAGCCCCAGTGCTGGTGCCTGGGGTGTAAAAGCATCTGGTGTGTGTTTGTCTTGTCTGCACTCTTCATGACTTACTGTCCCCATCATCACTCCTGCCTCTCCACCTTCATCTCTCCAGAGTGCAAGATGCCAACCATTTAACGAATTCCTGTAGAAAATGAATAGATTGTATCCCTTTTTTAGACTTTGCTGTTTAAGTCCTTAATTTTCTCGCATTTCCCCCAAATCTCCAGTGCTGTATTGTTAGCACTCTCAGTCACACACTTGACTCTTCGGGCCCTACTTCTTGTCCTTTCCTGGCTTATAAAATCCTTACTTTCTTCGCTCTTCTTTTCTTGTTTCCCCAAAGATATGCATCTCAGAATTGCAGATTGCATTATTGTCTTTGCTTTTTTTATATGGTGTTAAGGCCTTTTACCCATGAAATTATAGTCCCCAAAGGAAAAACTCTTCTTTCCCCGAAAATTAATAAATGAAGATTTACATTCTGTTTACAATAGAATGAAAGAGTTTTATGAGAATAGCATTTGTTACATAAAAATGAATCATGATTACAGTTTATCAAGTACCTAATATATGTGCTCATCTCCGTCCTGGGACATTATGCGAGTTCTTATTTAATTCTTACAACAACTGTGCAAGGCAATACTCTTCTTATTACTCCCACTTTACAGATGAAGAGAGCAGCTTTAAGGAGTGAAATGATTTGTCCACTGTAATATTACTAATATATATGGAAACAGAAACTCAGGCCTCAAACTCAGGCCTGATTCCAAAAGTGAAGTTCTTCGCTATTCCCTGGGAGAGTTTATATATTATTGGTATTATTTCTTTTTTGAATCTTTAGTAGAATTCACCAGTAAAACCATCTGGGCCTAGGGTTTGCTTTGTGAAATGGTTTTAAACCAAGGAGTCAGGCTCTTTAATAAATAAAGGGCTATTCAGGTTATCTGTTTTTTCTTGAGTGTGCCTTCCAAGGAATCTGTCTCCTTCACCTAAGTTGTTTACTTTGTTGCCACAAAATTGCTTGTATTCCCTTATTACCCTTATAATATCTGCCAAATCTTTCATTCCTATTATTGATAATCTATGCCTCCTCTCTTTTATTTTTCTCATCAGTCTGACTAGAGGCTTATCAAATTTTATTAATCTTTTCAAAGCCAGCTTTTCATTTTGTTGATTTTTCTCTGTAGTTTTTCTGCTTTCAATTTCACTGATTTCCAGTCTACTTAAGGTAGAAGCTGAGATTAATAATTTGAGATGTTTCTTCTTTTCTGATATATATGTTTAATGCTACAAAATTTCCTCCAAGTTATGCTTTAGTTATAGTCTATAATTTTTGATACGTAATGTTTTTCATTTCATTTGGCTCAAAATATTTTCTAATTTCCCTTTTGATTTCTTCTTTGATCCATGGATTAGTTTGAAGTATGCTGTTTTGTTTCCAGGATATTCTCAATATCTTTCTATTATTGATTTCAAATATAATTCTATTATGCTCAGAAAATGTACTTTGTATGGTTTTGATTTTTTCAAATTCATTGAGACTTATTTTATGATCCAGAATATGTGTATTCTGTTGTCATTGAGTGTAGTGTTCTAACTAAATTAGACTGGTAATGTTGTTCCAGACTTTTATACCTTTATGGATTTTTCTGTCCACTTGTTTTATCAGTTACTAGGATAAGAGTATTCAAATTTCTATAACTGTGAGTTTTTTTCTCTTTTTGGTTCTGTCAATTTTAACTTTTATGTGTTCTGATATTCTGATGCTGAGCGCATACACATTTAGGATTATAAGCCGTCTTGATGCGTTTGACCCCTTTATCACTCTGAATTGATCTTCTTTTTCTCCTGGTAATATTTCTTGTTTTGAAGCCTACTTTGCCTGATATTGATTCGGTCGTGCAGCTTTCCTGTGCTTTTTTTGTGCCTGGTATATCTTTTCCATCCTTTTACTTTTAAACTATATATGTCTTTACCTTTAAAATAGGTTTCTTTTAAAAAGCTTATAGTTGGGGCTTTCTTTTTATCCAGTGTTAAAATTTCTGCCTTTTAATTGGAATGTTTAAACAATATACATTTATTATAATTATTGATATGGTTGCATTTAAATTGACTATCTTGCTGTTTTATTTCTATTTATCTCATCTGTTCTTTTTTCCCCTCTTTTGCCTGAGTTTGGATTATTCAAGTTTCTTATTTCTTACTTCATTGTATCTTTATTATTGACTTGTTGCCTATATCTTTGTTTTATCTTTTTTTAGTAATTGCTTTCATGTTTATAATATACATCTCTAAGTAGCCTTGTTTATCCTCAAACAAGATTATATCACCTTATGTCTAGGGTAGAACTTTAAAACTGTATCCTTCCATTTCTCCCTTCCTGTCATCTGTGCTGTTATCATATATTTTATTTAATACGTTACTACATTTGTCTTAAATAATTATCTTTTTTGAGAAACAGCTTTTATATTTACCTACTTATTTACTGTTTTGGACAATCTTTTTTCCTTTGCGTTTCCATCTTTTATCAATTTCCTTTAGCCTAAAGAACTTCCTTAATATATTCAGTAGTTCAGGTATGCTAGAATTAGTTATTTCCATGTTTTTCTGTTTTAAAAGTTCAGTTTGAGAAAATTTTCACTGAGTAAAGAATTATCAGTTGACAGGTTTTTTTTTTTCTTCTAGTGCTTTAAAGCTGTCTGACCGTTTCCTACGGGCTCGAATACTTTATGATAAGGAATATGCTGTAATTCTTATCTTTGGTCCTCTGTAATGTGTCTCTTTTCTCTGGCTGCTTCTAAGATTTTCTTTTTATCATTTCCTCCATTTGATTATGATGTTCCTTGGAACTGTTTTCTTTATATTTATTCTGCTTGGATTTGAGCTCCTTGGACCTATGGGTTTATAATTTTCATCAGATTTGGAAAAATTTTAGTCATTATTTCTTCAGGTGTTTTTCTCTGTCCCTTTCCTCCCAGATCTCTTTTCCTTCTAAAACTCCATGAGTGTTACATTGTTGATATTGTCTCTCAGGTCACTGGTGCTCTGTCCATTTTATTCTGTCTTCTGTCTGAGCTTCATTCTAGATGGTTTCTAATGTGGTGTCTTTACATTTACTTCTGAGGTTCCTATTCTGTTGTTAACCTAATTCACTGCATTTGTAATTTCAGATGGTATGTTTTAATCTCCAGATGTTTGTTGTTTTGCATCTCTTTCCTCTTGTCCTCATGTTTGTTTCTCTCCACTTCTTGAGCATGTGGAACATATTTATTATAGGTGTTTGAACAACCCCGTCTGCTAGTTCTTTCATCCTTGTCATTTCTGACTGTGTTTTTATTTATATTGTTTTCTTCTGGTTCATGACTTTTTTTTCCTGCCTGGTTGTTTTTATTGGATACTGGACATTGTTAATTTTATATTCTTGTTTGCTATACTTTGCTTTGGAATGTAGTTAAGTTACGTGGAATCAGTTGGATCCTTTCAGGGACTGGTTTTAAGCTTTGTTATGGTGGGTCCAAAGCAGTCTTTATTCTAGGACTAACATAGCTCCCACTACTCTGGCAATACCCTTCTGAAGATTCTCATTCCTTGTATTTTACAAGGTCTTTCTTTTTTTTTATCATTTTATTTTATTATTTAACTTTACAATATTGTATTGGCTCTGCCACACTTCAACATGAATCCGCCACAAGTATACACGTGTTCCCCATCCTGAACCCTCCTCCCTCCTCCCTCCCCGTACCATCCCTCTGGGTCATCCCAGTGCACCAGCCCCAAGCATCCAGTATCGTGCATCGAACCTGGACTGGTGACTCGTTTCATATATGCTATTATACATGCTTCAATGCCATGGTGGGATGATTTGGGAGAATGGCATTGAAACATGTACAAGGTCTTTCTACTCCGATGTGAACACAGCTATTCCCAGCCCTGTGTGAACTCTGAGAATGGGTCTCCTAACTCGTTTATATAGTGGAATTGAGTAGTTTCCTCTCACGCCTGTGCAGATCTGTATTCAGCCAAAGACTCCAGGGAGGCCTGTCTATAAACAGAACTGTGGAGTGTGCACCTCTCTCTCTTTCGTCTTCTCCAGTGTAGCACCCATCTCTCTGGTTCTGTTTCACAAATTCTAGCCACTGTGCCCTCCTGCATCTCTGATCTCGCTCTCTTCAGCCCAGCGAGACCACTGAGCTCTGTTTGGGTTCCCCATCCTTGGGATGTTCTCTGGAAACTGCCTCCAGGCAGTAAACTGAGGCAGCCTCAGGGCTCACTTTCTCTTTTCTCTGATCACAGGCCCGCACTGTCTGTCAGCCAGTGTCTGAAAAGCATTGCTTTATGTATTTTGTCCACTTTTTTAGTTGTTCAAGGAAGGAAGGTCCTTGTTTCTCCAGTTTTTAAGTCAAAGTCTCTAACATCTTTCCTAGGGTCTTTACATGTTGATTGTTGAGTTCCTTTCTTTAAAGAAACTCTGTCACTTCAGACTTGGTTTCTGAATAGTTAAAAAGAAGATCTATACTTAAAGTAACAAAGCCATACATCTAGGTAAATCAAAATAGGGTTTGGGGGATTGAGAGACTAATTCATTGTTATTGAATGGCAGAGAGTCAAAAAGGAATTTCAAAATAGAGCTGAGACTGCCCAGATGATGATTTACTGAGGTTCCATGGTTGTACAGAGCTGTAACCAGCTCCATCTTGGCTTTAATAAGCTCCTTAACTGCCCTACTATCTGTTTAAATTCCTTCTTTGTTGATGGTCTTCAGTGTTTAAATGATCAGTTCCACAGCTCATCCCAACATTCAAACAAGGAGTGAAACATTCAGAACCGCTGAGATAAAGATCAAAAGTGTAGTGAGGTCAAAGAAAATGCTGATGGTGTTTGAACTGTGGGACCTTCCACCAACTACTGACTGTCTGGCCCCAGAACTAATATTTTTCTCCAAGTTCTTACTGGCCTCACTGAAAATAAGTGAAGCCAATTATAGCAGTCTATCCTTGGGCCACATTATGGCCAATAAATCAACCTCAAGTATTAACCTTTGCACATGCATGAGTGTGTGTGTGTGTGTATGAGAAACAGAGTTAGTGAGTGTGGGTGTATCATGGTTACATTTTTATTTAGCATCTTATATCTGCCAGGCATCTCATTTAATCTTTATAATAACCCTATAAATTCCAACTTTTATTGATGTTATACATTAGGTATTCAGTTGAAAAGCTGAGATCCAGAGATACCAAATGACTTGTTCAGATCTTCCCACCACACCATGCTACCTCTCGCGATGCCACACTGTATTCCCGTCAGCAGCGCCATAATTCTGTTGTCAATAGACCATAGACATAGCCTGGGGCCATTCATGTTGCAACCATGTACTCTGGGCCACAAGAGGGACAAGACAGAGTTGGATAGACAATAGGTGTCTTTCATTAGAAGAAGAATTCAAAGTTCATAATTTACATGCAGTGAAACAAAGCAACAATAAGGCAATGAGGACAATATATTATTTTCCACAGAGGCCAATTTAACTGAAAAAACCTGATCCATTCTTAGTACCAAACCACTTGTCACTCAGAGACAGACATTTTAGTTTGAGGTTGCAGTCACTATTAGCAAAGCCCAACAGTGTTGCAACTCTGTATTTTAAACTTCTGATCTTCATAAAGAGCCTTCACATTTGAGATTTCTATCATGGAATGGTTTTTCTGTGGTTGTTTTCTAGCTACACCAAATTCATACAATCTTATCTACTTTCCTGGCAGTGATATTGGCTTAGAGGAACACTCGAGAGCCGGGCTGCCTGGGTTTGAGTTCTGGCTTCTCTCTTACTATTTGAGTCAGCTTGGTCAAATTACCTCTTCCTGTTATTGTATCCTGTGACTTTGATAAATTCACTTTAATTCTAATAGGTTTTTTGAGTAGATTCCTTAGGATTTTTCTACAAACACAATCATGTTGTCTGCAAATAAGTATGGTATTACTTCTTCCTTTTTAATCTCTATGCCTTTTTTCCTAACTTTGTCAAGGACCTCCAGTATCATGTTGAATAGACTATTGAATCATTCCCAATCTTAAGAAGAACATATTTGGTCTTTAACTAAATAAATGTGATGTTAGTGGTAGGTTTTTGTTACATGGCCTTTATCAAATTGAGGACGTTTTCTTCTATCCATAGTGTGCTTAGAGCCGTCGAAATTGGTTATTGAATTTCATTAAGCGCTTCATCTTCATCTCTAGGGGTCATCAGATCTTGAGTATTAACCCGGTGATTTCTTAATGTAAAAACAAGAAAATAGAGCTATTCCAGCACATATTTCCTTGCATTTTTTTTTTTTTTTTTTTTTTTTGGAAATAGGCAATATCTTAAAGTAGTTTAACATCTCCAGGCTTATTCCCTAGTTTTCTCTCAATTATGTTGGGCTTCCCTTGTGGCTCAGCTGGTAAAGAATCTGCCTGCAATGTGGGAGACCTGGGTTCAATCCCTGGGTTGGGAAGATCCCCTGGAGAAGGGAAAGACTACCCACTCCAGTATTCTGGCCTGGAACATGGGTAATTTTCTCTCAGTTATAGAGCTATGTGTTAAAGACATAGTAATCAACAGTAATACATTTTTCTGGAGAAGGAAATGGCAACCCACTCCAATATTCTTGCCTGGAAAATCCATGGACAGAGGAGCCTGGCGGGTTACAGTCCATGGGGTCTCAAAGAGTTGAACACAACTTAGTGACCTTACAACAACAATACACTTTTCAAGGGATAAACAAATGATTATATTGAGTCTTCATAATTAATAATTTAAACACATTTTGGTGAAATCGGAATCAATGTCATGATAATATATCAGTAGTATTTACACAGACTTCCTGCTTCCCTGATAGCTCAGTTTGTAAAGAATCCACCTCAATGCAGGAGACCCCAGTTCGATTCCTGGGTCAGGAAGATCCTCTGGAGAAGGGATAGGCTACCCAGTCCAGTATTCTTGGGCTTCCCTTATGGCTCAGCTGGTAAAGAATCTGCCCGCAATGCAGGAGACCTGGGTTCAATCCCTGGGTTGGGAAGATCCCCTGGAGAAGGGAACGGCTACCCAGTCTGTTACTCTGGCCTGAAGAATTCCACAGACTGTATAGTCCATGGGGTCTCAAAGAGTCGGACACGACTGAGCAACTTTACTTTCACTTTCCTGATCATTTATTTCTCCTATAATCCATGGAAAAATAATCTTAACTCTATCAAGATCTTATATTTTAAAGAAATGAATATACTAGATAATGAAGCTAGCTGGGTAACACACAATTGTTGAGAAGTAGTTCTGTGCATATTTAGAAATTATTTGGGAGTAGTAATCATAATAAGCAAAAGTTTCCAGGTAAAGAAAGTCTTGGTTCTTCATCTGGTGATAAAGAAAAACAGGAAACCCCCCCTGCATAGTGGGGGCCTTGATTTTTCATTCTTGCTTTTTAACCGTGACCATTATATGATGTTCATTCTCTTTATAGGAAGATATCTTTATTGTTGGTTACTAGGTATTTCTGGGGCTGCTTTTTTATAGCACCTGCTAATTTTGTAAGGAAGCCACTCAAATATAGTAAGAGTGATTCATCGCCTCCTTCTGCCAGTTCCAGTGCCACAAATGGAAAAGCACTGAGGGGGACCTCCGCTGACTTAATCTTCCATTAAGGTTCTATTTGCATAGCCCATGATCTCGAAAGGCTTAGTGTGCTTTTGCCTGAGTCGACCTTTTGTACAAATAAAATTGAATCAAACAGATGAGTGGATAAGTGTGTCTGGAGAGCAGCCCTGGGTCTCACTGCCTGGCTCACGTGCATGGCTGCGTTTCCCAGCCTTCTCTGTGCACACACAGCCCCTGGGGTCAGACCCGAGGAGGTGCTCTCATCGACTCCTTTACAGGATTGGCCTTTTCAGCCTCAGAAGCAGCATGACCCGTTCCATTCAGCCGCCGCTCTCAGCCCATTCTTCAGTTTCTCCTCTCCTGTTCCCGTGGAGGGAGGCTCTGGGCTGCTCCCGCACATGCTCCCTGAGCCAGTCATTCACAAAGACCAGTCTGCTCTCCAAGGCATAGCAGCAGAGCCAGGGAGGAAGCAGACGAGGAGTCATGCCAACCAGGGTGGGAGAGGAAGGTTTAAAATGGCACTGAAATGGCATCAGTGCAGTTATCCTACAGGGGCTTGAACTGAGCTCAGACATTTCTCCTGGAAATTCCAGTTCATTCCAGGCATTTATTTTTCTTCTGTAAAGGCATGGGGGCAGGTCTCATCCGCTCCCCTTGACTGCCCCCCACGCAGGAGAGACCATTAAACTTTATTGAGCAACTCTTCACAGAATGGCCAAGTACATAGAACAGACTCACCTTCCAGGGACAGTGCATGAAATCATCATAACCATAACTTTCCCCGTGGTGATTCTCTCAAAACATTTTTATATAGTTTGGGTATAAGAGAACATATAATGCTATAAGGATAGTATAAAATGCAGATTATTTGGTAGAAAATGATCATATTTGAAATATGTGATATTCTGTTACCATTATGTGGGTAAATTTCTGACTTTAGCAATCTGTTTTCAGTTCAACAAATATCTATTTTATGAACCACCTACCCACTTCTGATGATGAAATGTTCCTCTTTATTCTGGGTGGCCCGAAAAGCTGAGAAAAGATGTATTTGGACTAAGCGTGGTAAAAGGATGGAATTAGGGAAATATAGACTTCTCTGCTAATTTGATGGACTGGACCCAGAAGTAACTGGTCTGAGGTGGTGGATTAGATGTATCCATAAGCGAAAAGAACTCTATTTTATAATCAATCCATTTTTTTCTTATTATAGAATCCATTTTCATTATAGAAGGTGGGGGAGGGGTGGAGAATAAGCAAAGCCAAGGGGAAAAAACCCTGCTATCCTACCACCCCAAAGTGATGCTGCTAACGTTTTATTTTAGATCCTCCAATGAGTATATGAGGAAAGTCATGGAAGCTGGACGTCATTGTAAGCTGGACATCACTGGACAGTATCAGACTCTGTATTTGTATTTACCTATTCATGCATCCCTGCACTCTGATTAAATCCTCAGACTTGATGTGCAGTCATTTTCATTGCTCTGGGTTTTCAGCTAATGCCCAACCACAAGTAGGTAGGAGGTGAGGGAAGAGATGAATTGGAGAATGTAGTTCTCCTAAGGTGGCCTGAAGGCCCAGGAGGGTGACAAAGAAGACAAGAAGACTGGCGTTTTATTTTGTCCTAGATCCTAGAGAAAGGAGTGGATGCTCACGAAACAGGGTCTTTACTCTTCAAGAGCTTACTTTCTAGTCTGGAGAAAACACACATTCCTGTAAAGCAGATGTTGTGCAAATACCAAATTCACACAATTCAAACTGTTATTTTCTTTTCTTGGTTAATGTTTAAATATGTTATCCCTTCTGCTTATAAACAGAGTCTGACAAAATGTGACCAAAATAAACTTAGTTGATTACTTTCCTCCTTTATTTCAAAGTCCTCTATTGGCTTCTCATCTCACTTAATCTAGGAATTTTCATATCTTATAATGTTGGGCTAGGTAATTAGGACCACTGAGGACAACTATAAAAGTTGAAAGAAATATTCTTTTTAATTTTCTTAAGTGTACTGAAGAGCTAACAAAATAGCAAGATTTGTAGACCTGAGTCAAAATCTTGGGTACAGCAAGAATTCAGAGATATAAGCTGAGCACTCAAAGCCTCTTTTTCTCTAAAAACATTTGCTAGTCTGGGAGGAATATCTGTGAAATCAAACTGGGTTGTTGGTAGCCTTACAGGACAAAGGAGACAGGAATCAAAACTTAAAATCTAATAAGCCCTTCCCTTCATAAACTGGGACCATGAAGAGCTATACCTTCAGTGTAAGAGTAAAGTGGAAGTAAACCAGCCCTGGAGCAGCTCAGGTTTGTTGACACAGGTGACCCAGGGAGCCTCACACTTTTATTAACTTAGGCCAGAATGAATACTAGTCATCTCCCCTGATGCCCGGCAGAAGTAAAAGAAAATCCTTTATAGAAGTCTGTACCATTATCCTAAGGACTCAACCTCAAAAGTGATTTTTTCCAAGTATAATGACCAGCAGTCAAAGATAATCAGTTCTAAAACATAACAGGCTATGCTGAGTAATAACCAATAGAAATGGCAGACAACATAAAGTCCCACAAAAAACTTCAGATATTGTGGTTTTTAAGCAGACTCTAAACAACTCTGCTGACTACATGTAAATAATTTTTTTAATGGGCTTGAAAATATCTGTAGGAACTGGAATCTATAAAAAGTGCTGTAACAGATTGGAAAAATAAATAGAACTTCCAAAATTGAAAAATACAATCACCAAAATTAAGAACTCAGTGAATATATTAATCAACAGATTATACATGGCTGAGGAGAGAACTGAATGATGGTTCTGAAGAATTTACCCAGATTGCAGGAGAGAAAATGGTTGAACATATAGAAGATAGAATAAGAGACTAACTAGACTTAACATGCTTTTAGTGAGAGTCCCAGAAGGTAAAGAGAAGCAGCTGGAGACAGAGGCATATTTGAAGAGATGATGGCTGAGAATTCTTTCAAACTAATATAAAACAACAATCCATAGATTCAGGAAGCCTAATGAGTCCCAAGCTGGTAAATGAAAAGAAATACACACTCAAAATACATCATAGTAAAACTGCAGACAACCAAAGACAAACCTGTGATAAATAAATGTTATCTTCAAAGAAGTAGCAGACAGGCTGATGGCTAATTTCTCAATATCGACAGTGGAAGCCCGAAGACCAAGACTTCTGTAATTGTTTCTGCAGATGGTTTGCTTTACAAGGCCCTCCTGCCAGGGAGTTAATGGAAGCAAAAATCTAGTCCTCACTCCAGTCACCAGAACCCTGCCTGGCTCTGAGCTGCTTCTGCCCAGAGAAAAAGGGTGCCTTTTTCTCATTCCTACAAGGATATCTTCCACTTGCCAAGCCATGTGCTGGGGACAGCAAATGCCCAAAGGAGATGTTTTGGCTTGTGTAAAATCACCAGATGGCCTGGCAAGTGCTCTGCAGCAAAAGTAAAATCACATTGCCATGCCTCTGGTAGTTTTGAAGATTTGCATTCTTTCTGTTCTCGCTGTCAGTAGACCAAAGCAGAGGAAAACGCTCAGGTGGACATCCCAGAAGGAAACTGAAAGATATTTTGAGGCAAACAAAAACTGAAAATTTACTAATATGACATTAAATGTGAATAGACTAAATGTTCCCATTAAAAGACAAAGATTGTCACTCTGAATAATAATTGAGTTGTATACTGTTTACAGAAGATTACCTAAAATATCAGCATCAGCCAGTGTTTCTCAATTGAGGGTGATTTTGCCCCCAAAGGGACATTTGGCATGTCTGGAGGTATTTTTGACTGTCATAACTGGAAAGAAGAGGGTGTCCTGTGGACAAGCAGTAGCTTGGGGTGGTGCTAGACTGCAGTGTGCAGGACTGCCCCCGACCACGAGGAGTCATGTGGTCCAAAGTGGTAACCCCGCCAAGGAAACTTTGACATAAGTAAACAGAAGGTTTGAAATTTTAAAAATGGAAAAAGCATATATCACGAAAATATACACCAAAAGGAAACTGATAATGCTATACCAATAATGAACAAAACTGTGTTAAGGCAGGAAACATTTCTAGAGAGAAAAGTCATCACTTCAAAAAAATAAAACTTTCCATTTACCGGGAATATATATAAATTTTAAATTTGTAATTACCTGATAAAATGACTAAAAATACAGAAACCAAGAATTTGCAGAACAAAAATTCACAATTGAGGTGTTTTATGTTTACATTTCTCTCACAGCATTTGATATGCAAGCAGTCAAAAAACAGGATATAGGGACTTCCCTGGTGGTCCAGTGGCTAAGACTCCATGCTCCCAGTACAAGGGGCCTGGGTTCAATCCCTGGTCAGGGAACTAGATCCCACCTGCTACAACTAAAGATTGCACAGTGAAGGCCTTACATGCCACAACTAAAACCCGGTTTGGCCAAATAAATATATTTTTTAAAATAGAATATATAAGATTTGAATAACAACTAATTTCACGGATGGACTTTGATAGAATCCTGTACCTAACAGTGGTGGCTCAGTGGTGAAGAATCCGCCTGCCAGTGCAGGAGGCACACGGTTCAGTCCCTCTGTCGAAAATATCCCCTGGAGAAAGAAATGGCAGCCGGCTCCAGTATTGTTGCCTGGGAAATCCCATGGACAGAGGAGCCTGGTGAGCTAAAGTCCACAGGGTCACAAAAGAGCTGGACACAACTTAGCGACTAAACAACAACCACCTAACATCTAAAGAGTACGTATTTTCTTCAAGAGCACATGTGGAGCCTTTATAAAAGTTGACCATGTATGTCCTGGACGTGGAGCTAGTTCAGCACATTCCAAGAGATTAAAATTGCACATAATTATGCTCTCTGACATCAGTGCAATTAAGAACAATAAGAAAAGGGTGACTGAAAACACATACTCTGCCCCAAATATTTCAATGTTAAGCAGTCCATTTCTATATAACCCCTGGGTCAAAGAACAAATCACAGTAGAAATCAGAAGTAACTAAATGATAATGAAAAACTCCTGGGGTATAAATAAAGTTGAGTTAAAGAGAATTTTATTCCTTTAAACTCACCCATCTCAAGAAGTAGGAGAAAAAACCAGCAAATTAAACTCCCAAAAAGTAGAAGGGAGGAAGTAAGGCAAAAACAGAAATTAATGAAAAAGGCAACAGTCAGAGAGAGGATCAGCAAAACCAAGAATTGGTGCTTTGTAAAGACTCATGGGGCTTCCCTGGCGGCTCAGGTGGTAAAGAATCCAGAATGTGAGAGTTGTGGCTTCCATCCCTGCATCAGGAAGATCCCCTGCAGGACAGCGTGGCAACCCATTCCAGTATTCTTGCCTGGAGAATCCCATGGGCAGAGAAGCCTGTTGGGCTACAGTCCATGGGGTCACAAAGAGTCGGACACGACTAAACAACTAAGCACCCAAAGACTAATAGATTCAAAATCCTTATGCAGACTGATGAAGAAAATTAAAAGGCAGAGATTTACCAGTATCCAGTGGTTAGGACTCTGCACTTCCACTGCAGGGGGTACAAGTTCTAGCCCTGGTCAGGAACTGAGATACCACATGCTGCTTGGCATGACAGGGTGGTGGTGGGGGATGCAGAGAAAGAAAGCGAGAGCATCCCTATAGAACCTAGAGGCATAAAAATAATATATTTCTAAAAGAGTGAACCCCAGCTTCTTACCCTGGTTGTACTCAGCCCTGTGTGATCTAAGCCTTGCCTTCCTCTCGTTTTATACCACTGGCACACTTGTCTGCTGTGCAGTCATCAGTCGTGCTAAGTCTGTTTCTGCCTTAGGGACTTTGCACCAATTCCTCACTTTTTCTGGAACACAATTTCTGTCTCCTTGTAGTTTGATCTCAATTTTAACCATAACCCTCCACAGGGCCTTTCCTGACCACTAGCCTAATGAAGCCACTAATCATTCCCCATCATGTGCTGCTAAGTTGCTTCAGTCGTGTCCAACTCTGTGCGACCCCATAGACAGCAGCCCACTAGGCTCCTCCGTCCCTGGGATTCTCCAGGCAAGAACACTGGACTGGGTTGCCATTTCCTTCTCCAGTGCATGAAAGTGAAAAGTGAAAGTAAAGTCGCTCAGTCGTGTCCAACTCTTAGCGACCCCATGGACTGCAGCCTACCAGGCTCCTCTGTCCATGGGATTTTCCAGGCAAGAGTACTGGAGTGGGGTGCCATTGCCTTCTCTGACCCCATCCCATGACCCAATTTTAATTCCCTAATGAGTGCATTACTATCTGGCTTTTTAATCGTTTGCTTTCTGCCTCAGATAAAAACACATGAGAGTAGGAATCTTATCTTGCTCACCACTCTGTCCAAGAGTGCACACAGTAGGTGCCCAGTAAATGTTTATTGGTTGAAGTAGCATTCAGTCAGGGAGAGGTGAGCTAGGACAAACAGGAAAAAAAGTAGAAACAGATAATGAAGAAAAATCAAACTATTTAAGAACTTATTATGTACAAAACTATAGTGTTTTTTAAAGAGAAAAAGAAGGGACAAGAAAATGTGCACAATGGATTGAAAGGAGGAGGGTGTAAAATACTTTAATTATATAGGAGTGCTGTTGTGTTTGAGAAGCTCTTGTAATTAGAGGGAAAGGAACTAACTTTACTGAGCTCCCTCTATGGAGGAAGCCTAAATTGCCAGGTGATGTTCTTTGAAAGATTTCATTTCTACTTAGAGCTGTAACCAATATAATTTTCTTTGTTTTCAACTCTTTTCTAGAAAAAAGAGAAAAGAGCAAGTTCTTTCATCTTATAGGAGGAAAAACAAAAGGCTCTTTACTTTCATGGTGTAATATTTGTCCAGGACTCTGGCAGTGCCATTCACTAAGAGAGAACACAAGAACACCCATTTTGGAGAGAAATCAAAAGTTTCCCTTTTAACAGGTTAAGATTTAGAGGGTTTTGGAATGTCCAAGTAGAGAGGTATTGACTAGATAAAGGATACATCAACCTAGATCTCACAGGAGAGGTCTTTGCTAGAGATCTAAATCTTTGATATACAGAAGATAATTGAAACCATGAGCATGGTTGTGAATGTCTGGAGAGGAAGAGAAGGAAGTGTTAAAAATGAGGTTCCAGAGATGATCCTTGAGAAACTCCAGCATGGAATGGTTAGGTGGTGGGAAGCAAGCCCACTGAAGGAGCTTGAGAAGGAATGGTCAGGAGAATGTGGTTTCAAGAGAACCAAGGTTAGACACCATTCCAAGGAGAGAGGGGCGTCAGCAGTGCTGAATGCTGCTGAGACATCAAGGAGAACAAGGAATGAGCATGTTTGTTAGACTGAGTGACAGCAAAGCCTGTGAGCTCCGTGGAAGTCATTGTAGCAGAGTAGTGGTAGAATCTGAGCCGGTCTTAGCTCTGCATGCACAGTGTCTTTGCACAAGGTAGACCCTGGGTGTACTTGTTCATTTGTTTTACTGTGAAATGTTTAATGCAGAAATATGTATAATACGTGTATGTAGGATATAAAGAGTAATTATAAAGTCAGTATATTTACTGATCACCCAAGTTGAGAGAAACTTAGGAGACATCTATCTGCCCCTCCCTGGTTGCATCTTCTCTGTTCAGAGATACCACTCTGCCAACTGTGGCAATAAGTATTCCCTTGCTTTTTCTTTATAGTTTTACGACATATGAACGTTTCCCTAAACAATACACTGTTACTTTTACAATATACTTTTAGTTTTGACTGTTCTGAATTCTGTGTAAGTGGAATCATACTGTATCCATTGCTTTCAGTCTTGCTTCTGTTGCCCAGCTTTCTGTTTTTCTTGTCTGTCAGGGGTGAGATGAGGCTGTATGTCACTTGTTTTCACTGTTGTATAAATATACCACCATTTATTTTTGCATTCTGCTCTGATGGACATTTGGACCAGTTTCAGTTTTTGCTGTAACCAACACCACCTCCATGACCACCACTATATGCTGCCCTATGAACTTGTGTGACAGTGTTTCTAGGACAGGTGTGTACACAGGAGTAGAATCTCTGGGTCCCACAGGTATTTTCAACTTTACTGTGAAGTGCTGCCTGTTCCATAAAGTGGTGTTTCAGCTTATACTCCTGCCTTCTCAGAGTGAGTAACCTCTGCACCGATCCTCCCCAGTGTTCGACGTTATCAGACTCTAAAATTGCTGCCAGTCTGATGGCTATGAAGTTTTACCTCATTGTGGCTTTAATTCACATTTTCCTGTTTATTAATAAGGTGAATATTTTTTGTATGTTTATGACCACACAGTATTTCACCAAAGGGAAAATCCAGTAGAGTCTATTGTCTGTTTTTCTGTTGTACATTTTTCTCATTGGTTCATAGATATTCTTTAATATTTTGGATGCAAATTCTTTTTTGGTGATGTGTGTCAAAAACATGTTTATCAGTTACAAGGTTTGAATTTGACTTTATCATGCCTTTTAATGAACAAAAGTTTTTAATTTTAATATAGGCAAATTTATCAATCTTTTCTTATTTATCAACCCTTTTCTAGAGACTTCCCTGGAGGTTCAGTGGTTAAGATTTCGCCTTCCAATGCAAGGAGTAAGGGTTTAATCCCTGGTCAGGTAACTAAGACTCCACATACCTCAGGGCCAAAAAAAAAAACCAAAACATTAAACAGAAGCAACACTGTAACAAATTCAAAAAGACTTTAAAAATGGTCCACATCAAACAATCTTTTCTAGAAGTTCCCGGTGGTCTAGTGCTTAATTCAGTGCTTTCCTGCCGTGCTCTGGGTTCAGTCCCTTGTCAGTGACCTGAGATCCCACAAGCCACATATCACAGCCAGAACAAACAAACAAACAAAAAAGCTTTCCTACACTGAAATCATTATGATTTTCTTCTAAAGTCTTATAATTTTATCTTTTCTGCTTAAGCATTTAATCTACCTAAAATTAACTGGGGGATTGGTGTGAAATGAGGTATCAGTTTCATTTTATTCCTGCACAGATACCTGATTTTCCCAGCACTGTTTAATGAAATGTCCATCCCTTTCCTGATCTGACATACCCATCTGTCCGGTAACAAGTCTTCTTAAATGTGTGGATCTCTTCTGGGAATCCCTGCTGGGTTTCATTCAGGGATGTGCTGATGTATGTTTAGCAGGCAGCTCTTCTCTCTCCTCTCTTGTATACTCAAAAAAGCCCTGACTTGCAGCATACGTTGATTTCTGGTGGGGTCTAAATACTTTCACCATGACCAGTTTCAAACTACCAACATGATGTCACAGAATGCAGACTTTGGAAGAGATGCCAAACTCTTGGATTCTTGAGAACAGAGTATATTCCACTGAGAAACCCAAACACTCTTAATGATTATAGCTTGATAACTGGTAGCACAATTTCCCTACATTATCATTCTCTTCCAGAGTGTCTTGCTTATTCTTGGTCTTTTGCATTTTCATAGAAATTTTAGAATCAGGTTGTCATGTTTAAAAAAAAAAAAAAAAACCTTGGGATTTATATTGAAGTTACACTTAATCTATGGAATGATTTAGGAAGAAATTTCTTCTTTATAATAGAGTTTTCCAAGTCTGAATATAGTATATGTCTCCATTTGTTTGGGTCTTTTTAAGTGTCTTTCACATCACTTCATGGGAAATATATGGGGAAACAGTGGAAACAGTGTCAGACTTTATTTTTGGGGGCTCCAAAATCACTGCAGATGGTGACTGCAGCCATGAAATTAAAAGATGCTTACTCCTTGGAAGGAAAGTTATGACCAACCTAGATAGCATATTGAAAAGCAGAGACATTACTTTGCCAACAAAAGTCCATCTAGTCAAGGCTATGGTTTTTCCTGTATGGTCATGTATGGATGTGAGAGTTGGACTGTGAAGAAAACTGAGCACTGAAGAATTGATGTTTTTGAACTGCGGTTTTGGAGAAGACTCCTGAGAGTCCCTTGGACTGCAAAGAGATCCAACCAGTCCATTCTGAAGGAGATCAGCCCTGGGATTTCTTTGGAAGGAATGATGGTAAAGCTGAAACTCCAATACTTTAGCCACCTCATGCGAAGAGTTGACTCATTGGAAAAGACTCTGATGCTAGGAGGGATTGGGGGCAGGAGGAGAAGGGGATGACAGAGGATGAGGTGGCTGGATGGCATCACCGACTCGATGGACATGAGTTTGAGTGAACTCCGGGAGTTGGTGATGGACAGGGAGGCCTGGCGTGCTGCGATTCATGGGGTCGCAAAGAGTCGGACACGACTGAGCGACTGAACTGAACTGATGGCATTGCTGATTAATATTCATTGTTTCTAGGTTTTTGCTATGACAGTGGTGGCCATCTAGTACATGTGTCTTAAAATACTTTGGGGGTATATATGCTTGAGGGTAGATTTCTAGGAGCAGAGTTTCTTAAGATGTGCTTTAAAATGTTGATATCTATTGCCAAATTGTCATCCCAAAAGGATATTCCAAATTACATTCCCACCAGCAAGTAGTATGAGAAATGTATTTACCCACCTTACATAAGCCCTGGTTATTAATCAAATTTCTGAATGTTTGCCAATCTTATATGTATTGTTTTGTTTTGCATCTCTTTAAATATGAGTGAGGTGAGACATCCTTTTATAGGTTTATCACCTTTTTTTAACAAATGGTGATGAACTGCTTGTTCATATCCTTTGCCTACATTCCTTCTAAATCATATTTTTTTATTTTATTGAGTATTGTTGATTTACAATATTGTGTTAATTTCTGCTATACAGCAAAGTGATTCAGTTATATATATATGCTCTTTTTCATATTCCACAGTATATTGAATATATATAGTTCCCTATGCTATACAGTAGGACCTTGTTGTTTATCCAGCCTGTATATACTGGATTGGATCTGCTGATCCCAAGCTCCCAATCCTGTTACTGATTTCTATGAGCTCCTCAGTTCAGTTCAGTTCAGTTCAGTTGTTCAGTCGTGTCTGACTCTTTATGACCCCATGAGTTGCAGCATGCCAGGCCTCCCTGTCCATCACCAGCTCCTGGAGTTCACTCAGACTCACGTCCATCAAGTCAGTGATGCCATCCAGCCATCTCATCCTCTGTCGTCCCCTTCTCCTCCTGCCCCCAATCCCTCCCAGCATCAGTCTTTTCCACTGAGTCAACTCTTTGAATGAGGTGGCTAAAGTATTGGAGTTTCAGCTTTACCATCATTCCTTCCAAAGAAATCCCAGGGCTGATCTCCTTCAGAATGGACTAGTTGGATCTTCTTGCAGTCCAAGGGACTCTCAAGAGTCTTCTCCAACACCGAAGTTCAAAAACATCAATTCTTCAGTGCTCAGTTTTCTTCACAGTCCAACTCTCACATCCATACATGACCATACAGGAAAAACCATAGCCTTGACTAGACGGACCTTTGTTGGCAAAGTAATGTCTCTGCTTTTGAATATGCTATCTAGGTTGGTCATAACTTTCCTTTCAAGGAGTAAGCTTCTTCTAATTTCATGGCTGCAGTCACCATCTGCAGTGATTTTGGAGCCCAGAAAAATAGCCTGACACTGTTTCCACTGTTTCCCCATCTATTTCCCATGAAGTGATGGAACCGAATGCCATGATCTTCATTTTCTGAATGTTGAGCTTTAAGCCAACTTTTTCACTCTCCTCTTTCACCTTCATCAAGAGGCTTTTTAGTTCCTTCACTTTCTGGCATAAGGGTGGTGCCATCTGCATATCTGAGGTTGTTGATATTTCTCCCGGCAATCTTGATTCCAGCTTGTGTTTCTTCCAGCCCAGCGTTTCTCATGATGTACTCTGCATATAAGTTAAATAAGCAGGGTGACAATATACAGCCTTGACATACTCCTTTTCCTATTTGGAACCAGTCTGTTGTTCCATGTCCAGTTCTAACTGTCGCTTCCTAACCTGCATACAGGTTTCTCAAGAGGCAGGTCAGGTGGTCTGGTATTCCCATCTCTTTGAGAATTTTCCACAGTTTATTGTGATCCACACAGTCAAAGGCTTTGGCATAGTCAATAAAGCAGAAATAGATGTTTTTCTGGAACTCTCTTGCTTTTCCATGATCCAGTGGATGTTGGCAATTTGATCTCTGGTTCCTCTGCCTTTTCTAAAACCAGCTTGAACCTCAGTAGGATCTTTTAAATACAAAAATTAACACATGAATTTTCAGAAACATAGTTACTTGGAAAGTAAGACTTAACTGTGAATTAGTTCCATTCGTTTAATATTATCTTATAAATATTTTAAAGCTACCTTCGTCCCCACCCCTGCCTCCACACATATCCTGATCATTCCCACCTAAGAGTTCTTGGGGTCAGGGTTGTGACTTCTATTCCTTTAGTCTCTCCTTTCCCCACTTCCCCAGTAGCATCAGCTTCTTTGCCAAATCCAATGACTGGTAGAGGAGCCTTGCTAGAGAAATTTTGAAAGCATGGACCAAGTCACAATTCTAGGATATGAACTGCTCATCGGATCATTTGCAGCCTGGGAAACAGACAGTTGTCTAGAGGCCAAGCAGACCCTTGCCATACGTCCAAGAGCAATGTTCAAGTCTAACAGCAAAGAAAAAGACTGGCCTTTTGTGTGGCATCATCCAGGAAACCTTGGCACCAATGACTGAACTTTTTCATACCCATTCACCTGTAACTGTGTGTCTCCACAGAACTCTTCTAATGGCGACAGTGGTGGTAGCGTCTGTAAGGTGGCCCTCATGACGCTTGTTGCCTTAGCGTCCGAAGCAGTAACAACTGCCGTAGTTTCTGTGAATGCCTGCTGTGCGAGTGCTGCTCTAGAAGTTTTACAGGGAACCCTCTGTTGCTCACGGTGTCCCTTCAAGGGTGGTTATTCCATTTTACAGATGAGGAAATAGTGACACATTAAGGTGTGGCACCTTGTC
This sequence comes from Bos mutus, assembly GCF_027580195.1. Classification (NCBI taxonomy): domain Eukaryota; kingdom Metazoa; phylum Chordata; class Mammalia; order Artiodactyla; family Bovidae; genus Bos; species Bos mutus. The sequence continues at coordinate 15,541,128 of NC_091618.1, read as the reverse complement.
CTCAGTCACACTGGTGACAGCGTGTGTCCCAGGCCTGGGTAACCCCAAAGCCACTGCCCCATACTGCTTTGTTCCACCCTTCACTTTGTAGGTCCGTGGCAGGATTCTCCACATTGTGCCTTGCGTTGTAGTTCTCTGTATTTCTATTGTCCTTACGATATTGTCAAAGTCCTTGCACTCAGAAACCACGTCTTTTCCATCTGCCATCCAAGCAATACTAAGTAAGGCTGACGAGGTGAATTGGGTTGAGTGACCTGCTGCAGGAACACTTCAGGGCCAGTGTGGGTCAGGAGTTGTACTCTCTGATTGGAGATGACCCCAGGAGTCCATGCCTCCCATCTTTGTGTGCTTCCTCACTCTGACAACGACCCGGTAGTCCCTGGAATGTCCACTGGCAAGTGTACCAGAGAGACGAGGGCTGCCCCTAGCCCCGGTCAGCAGGATGCCACGGACAGACCTGCACCTCCAGCATCTGAATGACTGGCCACACATTCTTCAGATGCGGGATGAACACCATTTACCCGAGATTTTCATTTTTCACTTATGGTTTCTTCTAAGAATATTGTGATATTTAAGCCCAGATACTTTTAAAAATATAGGCAATTTGGAAAATAAATAAGAGCATAAATGAACAGACAAAAATCAGCAGTAACCATATCATCCCATGCAACCATTATTAACATTTTGGTCCATATCTTCCCAGCTAGCTATACATTCAGTAATGTGGCATTAACAAAAATGAATTATGTTATGCATATTGCAATGGCACCCCACTCCAGTACTCTTGCCTGGAAAATCCCATGGACGGAGGAGCCTGGTCTCCTGCAGTCCATGGGGTCGCTAGGAGTCGGTCACGACTGAGCGACTGAGCGACTTCACTTTCACTTTTCACTTTCATGCATTGGAGAAGGAAATGGCAACCCACTCCAGTGTTCTTGCCTGGAGAATCCCAGGGACGGGGGAGCCTGGTGGGCTGCCGTCTATGGGGTAGCATGGAGTCGGACACAACTGAAGTGACTTAGCATATTATGTTTGTGATGTGCTTCATCCCCTTCTGTTTTGACTGGCTGTTCCAAACCCAGTGAAACCCCTGTTAGAGAAAAGTCCTCTCATCCTACTCTCTGTGATCTAGTGGGTGAGGTGGGGTTAAATCATAATTACACTTATTTAATGTCATTTAAAGATTTGTAAAGCACTTCACATCCTAGTGAGGAAAAAAACTTAGTCTGACTCATAATGCAGAGGCAAGATCAATGTTTATATCTGCACACCAGCCTCAGAATCTTTCCACCACTGTTTATTCCGTCTTTCCACAAATGCTTTGAAGCTTCAGGTTTCAGGAGGAGAGAGGAAAAAAAAAAAAAAAAAAAGTACAGCTGTAAGTAGAGCTGGATGATCAAATGGCAGGGCCAGACGGGGTGTTGTTTTTAATTGCACATCTATCTAAGGTATTCTTTTTAAAATTATTATTGACTAATTTCTGAGAGTTTTACATGCATAGGGAACAAAATTTAAAAGATATAAAGGATATAAAACAAAATTTTTATAACTTAAAAGATATTTGAAAGAAATGAAAGCAGCCCCCACACAGACACCCTCTCAGCCTCTGGGTCCCTTAGCCCTGTAGTCACCACTCTGGAGCATCCCTGTTAGCAGTTCTTGTGCGTCCTCATCCAAAGCTTTCTGAGTTCGAAGGGCAGGAGCGTGCAGAGGTGATCACAGGCGAGAAGAATGTGCTTCTGTATCTTCTTCCATCACATCTGTATCCTCTGGTGAGGTCATTCAAGTAATTGGGATGCAGTATTCCAAATGAAACGGAACCTCCGCCTACTAGAGCCCATAGTGGATGTATCTCAAGGCAACGTCAAAACCACCACCACCGAAACCGCTGCAAGGAAAGAAGCAGTGCGTGTGCCGCAGGAGGCCCTGCTGGGCTTGGACCAGTCTCAGGGTCAGAGGACGAAGCCTTGTCTGGGCTCTGCCCTGGGCTGACTCCAGGCAAGTTACCTGACTTTTCTGAGCTGCATGTTCTAACTAGGTCATCTCCAAGTCCCTTTCTTCTCTAACCATGTAAGATTATCTTAGCTTAGGCTGCTATGACAAAATAGCATAAACTGGTAGCGTATAAACAGCAGACATTTATTTCTTACAGTCTTGGAGGCTCAAGACTGAAGTCAGGGTGCCAGCATCATAGGGTTCCAAGGAGAGCCCTCTTCTGGGTTGTAGTCAGCTAACTTCTTATATCCTCACATGGCAGAGAGCAGAGCAGAGGAAGCAAGCTCTCTGGTGGCTCTTTTTTTTTTTTTTTTAATTGGAGGACAATTGCTTTACAATATCGTCTTGGTTTCTGCCACACATCAACATGAATCAGCCATAAGTATACATATGTGTACCCTCTTGGACCTCCCGCCCACCTCCCACCCCATCCCACCCCTCTAGGTCTGGTGGCTCTTATAAGGGCATTAATCCCATTTGTGAGGGCTCCACCCTCATGACCTCATCTAATCCTAATTACCTCCTAATGCCATCACACTGAGGGGGTAGGGACTCAATATATGTATTTGTGGGGGACACAAGCATTCAGTCCATAACAGGGGATAACTTAAAACAGTGTTTCTCAATTTTTAATGAATTGTATATGAATCCCCCGGGAATCTTGCTACAAGGCAGATTCTGATTGAGGATGCAGCCTAAGAGTCTTCATTTTAAACCTGCTCCTACGTGACGTCATCTTGCTGATCTGAGGCTCAGGTCTTGAGTAGCAAGAACCTAGTTGGCCTGGCTAATGGCCCATGACCTATTCTAGGGATTAGACACCTGGGAGTTTGGAGTAACATTTTGATTTGAAGCTGAGGTCTCCCTCTGGGGAATCCTGGTGCCTCGTTTCCTAAGATCCTTCTCTGCTGAACAGTGCTGACACCCCCTGAGCTCTACTGCATGCTGGGCTCTGTGCTGAACAGTGCTCTGAATACATTCTCTTAATCCTCACAGCTCGGCAATAAAGTCAGCATTGTGACTGTCCCCATTTTACTGATGAGGACACTAACCCTTAGAGATGTTAAAGTGCTCAAGATGACATGGCTGGTAAGGGGCAGAGCAAGCATTCCAACCCAGATTATGATTCCAGAGCCCTTATCTTACTGCTGAACTAAGTTGCAGAATGGCATTCTTGGTTCCAGCCTTGGAAGTAAACACCACGGCATCACATGTGTGCAGAAGCGGACACCGTTGTCCATCAGTGCAGTGTGTCTCCTCCAAGGGAACACAGCTCCACTTGCAGATCCAGCCTCTGCCTCAGATTCTCTTGGTAACTCCAAGGAGGTCTGATGGCAGCTATGTCAGCCAATGGGGTGGGAAGGCTGCTCTCGCCCCAAGGAAAGGATTCCTTGGCTGTGAACAGCACTTAGATCATGTCATGGTAAGACCATGGACCTTAACAGGCCACATCCATTTTCATTTACCTTCTGAAAGAAGATTAAGGAGAAAATTCAATTTTGCCTAATGCTTCCCCCAAATGGCTAATTTATATGCTAATTAGCAAGATAAGAATCGATGAAACTAGTAATCAATATGATAGCCAAGGCACCAGTAATAAAATTCATCTGGAGATGAACTGCCAGTGGAAATGAAGCAATTACACAGAATAAATGGGGCAGCTCAGGGAATAGTGGTCCATATTGCTCTTGACAGCATTATTCCCCCCATTAATCCTCCCCTCACTCTCTCCCCACCCCATTGAAATCAACTGTCCACTCAGATCTTTCGGGGTGCCGCACACCAGCTTGTCCCTCTCTAGTACCTAACCTTGCATGATCCCTGTGGATTTGTGGTCCAACCAGGAGAAAATGAAGGAGGGAAAATTATAGTCTGAGAAGATGTACAAGCCCTGGAGGAGAATTAGGGGCTGAATAGGGGCTTTTAAGTCAAATGCTGAGTCATGAATAGCACTTTACTCTCATACTTGCTGAGTGTAGTTTAAAGCTTTCCAATTCTAGAGCTTAAATATAGCCACTCTATTGCCTAGATTTTCCAGAGCTGTCCTGATTCCAGACATTTTGTCTCATCACACCATATGTCAAATGATGTGTCCTATTTAAGTCCAGTGTGAAGTAGGCCATAGGGTTTCCATAAGATTTAGTCTGACTCTTGGAAGTCTTATTTCAAATTGCCCATTTGTTCCAGGGCTCTAGGTATTTTTCTTTTCTGTGTGTGTGTGTTAAGGGTGTGATTACAGTCATCTCAGAAGGTTAGTCACACAGCATTATTCATTTTGGACTTTTCAATAAGACATTTAAAATTTGTCTTTTATCCCCAGTGTCTGCTCACTGGTATCATCTGAGGATCTTTTTTCCCCAAAATGTATTTATTTATGAAAAAATTTTAAATATGAAAAAGTTGGAAGAATTGTGAAAACTAAGATCATGGCATCCGGTCCCATCACTTCATGGCAAATAGATGGGGAAACAGTGGCTGACTTTATTTTTTGGGGCTCCAAAATCACTACAGATGGTGATTGCAGCCATGAAATTAAAAGACGCTTACTCCTTGGAAGTAAGGATATTAAACATATTAAAAAGACAACCTAGACAGCATATTAAAAAGCAGAGACGTTACTTTGTCAACAAAGATCCGTCTAGTTAAGGCTTTGGTTTTTCCAGTAGTCATGTATGGATGTGAGAGTTGGATTATAAAGAAAGCTGAGCGCCAAAGAATTGATGTTTTTGAACTGTGGTGTTGGAGAAGACTCTTGAGAGTCCCTTGGACTGCAAGGAGATCCAACCAGTCCATCCTAAAAGAGATCAGTCCTAGGTGTTCGTTGGAAGGACTGCTGCTGAAGCTGAAACTCCAATACTTTCGCCACCTCATGCGAAGAGCTGACTCATTTGAGAAGACCCTGATGCTGGGAAAGACTAAGGGAAGGAGGAGAAGGGGACGACAGAGGATGAGATGGTTGGATGGCATCACCGACTCGATGGACATGGGTTTGGGTAGACTCTGGGAGTTGGTGATGGACAGGGAGGCCTGGCGTGCTGCGGTTCATGGGGTCACAAAGAGTCGGACACGACTGAGCGACTGAACTGAACTGAACTGAACTGGATTTCAAGGAGATCCAACCAGTGCATCCTAAAGGAAATCACTCCTGAGCATTCACTGGAAGGACTGATGCTGAAGCTGAAACTGCAATACTTTGGCCACCTGATAAGAAGAACTGACTCATCTGAAAAGATCCTGATGCTGGGAAAGATTGAAGGCAGGAGAAGAAGGGGACAGCAGAGGATGAGATGGTTGGATGGCATTGCCGACTCAATGGACATGGGTTTGTTTAGACTCTGGGAGCTGGTGATGGACAGGGAGGCCTGGCGTACTGTGGTCCATGGGGTTGCAAAGAGTCAGACACGACTGAGCGACTGAACTGAACTGAACTGAACTGACACAGTGAATATTATATATATATGTTCATCTAGATTCTACAGTTAGCATCTTACCATACTTGCCTTATCACATATCTATCCAACTGTCCATCTCCCATCCGTTATGAGTCCATCTTCTATTTTATGCAATTTTAAAGTAAGTTTCAGGCATCAGAATGCTTCACCCCTAAATACTTCAGCGTAAGTGAAGTCACTCAGTTGTGTCTGACTCTTTGCAACCTCCTGAACTGTAGCTTACCAGGCTCCTCCATCCATGGGATTTTCTAGGCAAGAGTACTGGAGTGGGTACTGGAGTGGCCATTTCCTTCTCCAGGGGAATCTTCCTGACCCAGGGATGGAACCCAGGTCTCCCTCATTGCAGGCAGACACTTTACCATCTGAGCCACCAGGGGAGCCCCTTCAGCATGCATATCATTAATTAGAGTTCAATATTTCTTTTTTCTTTTGAAGAAAAATATATGTATAATGAAATACACAGATCTGAAGTACACCATTCTGTTAAGTTTTGACAGATACATGCAACATGTGTATGTATATACCTGTATACATATAATATACATTAATATAATATCAACCCCTATCACCATATAAAACATTGCCATTCACCCTAGAAGTCCCCCCTGCCCAGTTATCCACCACACCCCACTTCCAGAGGTAATCACCTGTCTGATTTTGCCCACCCTAGTTTAACTTTTCCTATTTCTAGAATTTCATGTAAGTGGAACCATGCAGTATGCACTCTTGTGTAAGGTTTCTTTCATCCAGCATAGCATCTTTGAGATTCGTCTGAGGTATTGCCTGTATTGATAGTTTGTTCCTTTCTATTGCTGAATAGTAGTCCACTGTATGGATATACCACAGTTTTAGCTAGTATGAATAAGGCAGCTAGGAACATGTTTGTATAAGACTTTTATGGACAAATGATTTCCTGGAATAATTCCTAAGAATGGAATTTCTGAGTTTTAGGGTAGGTATATGTTCAGTTTTATAAGAAATTGCCAGACCGTTTTCCAAAGCAGTTGTTCCTGGGAAGCTTTTAAAACACAACGCCTCCCCCTTATCCTCAGAAATTCTTAATTAATTACTCTGGATTGGGGCCTACGTGTAAGTATGTCTGAAATGATCATCTGGTGGTTCTAATGTGCAGCCAGAGGTAAGAATCACTGGAGATACATTGCACTATGCATGTGTGGGCTCAGTCGCTCAGTCATGTCCGACTCTTTGTGACCCCATGGACTGCAGCCTGCCAGGCTCCTCTGTCCATGGAATTTTCCAGGCAAGAATACTGGAGTGGGTTGCCATTTCCTCCTCCAGGGAATCTTCCCAACCCAGGGATCGAACCCATGTCTCCTGCATCTTTTGTGTTGTCAGGCAGATTCTTTACCACTGGCCTACCAGGGAAGCCCCATATTGCACTATATTAAATGCAAATGGATTTTTTTTTTTACCTTTGAAAAGTGGCTTTCTGTTGCGGTTTCATTTTTTTCCTTTATTTTTCCTGCTCTAAAGACCTGGGCATGGTCTAGGATGATCTGAATGTCATGGTGCAGACTTGAGAGTGAGAAGACCAGCTTTCTGGTCCCAGCTTAACCACTTGTATCACTTGACCAAGCTACTCATCAGTTTCTTCTTCTATAAAATGGGGCTTATAGTGTGATTTCCAAGAAGGATAAAAGTGCCGACTCCAGGAATTTTCTGAAATTCACCATAGGATTGGGATGGGAAGAGAATTTCCAGCCCCCTAGATGAATGAGATTCCTTAACCCTTGCCTTTCTGAACAAAGGCAGATTGACAGTTCTTTTCTTTGGTTCCATAATAGGGCTGTGGATGGTGAGGCTGTGAATGTCAGGGGTTGGAAAGCTGTCACCACCTCCCTGCAATGACTGAAGTCTAATTATCTCGTCTTACACCTATGTAAAAGCTACAAGTCAGCAGTATAAGGATTCTGAGTTGGTTTTCCATCCCAGTGGTAACTTGGGCTGCTCTGTCTATACACCATGTGACCAACAACACACCTTTGTGAGACTGCTGGCTGAGACAGCAGTAAGGAGCTATCCAGCAGCTGATTACTGAGCTTTGAGTCAACAATGACAACAAAACAAAATCACTGAAATCTGATCCCTACCATCTGAAGCCTGGCTCACTCCCCTAGGGGAGAGACCTGGACTCTCTGTCTCCTGAGTTCATCTTTTATGACCCCAGTTTTAGATCTGAGTGAACCAGCCCCTGAGCCTTATAGAAACCTGGTATCTATAACTCCTGACAATGTTTTATATCAAATACCCAATCCTTGTTGGGAAAACAACAACAAAGATCTCTTTAAGGAGGTCTTCTGAGAGCTTCACTCATTGTTCAACCCTTTGAATAAGGATTTGCCAGTGGGCTTCCCCGGTGGCTCAGATGGTAAAGAATCTGCCTGCAATTCAGGAGACCCAGGTTCGATCCCTGGTTTCGGAAGATCCCCTGGAGGAGGGAATGGCAGCCCACTCCAGTATTCTTGCCTGGAGAATTCTATGGACAGAGGAGCCTGGAGGGCTACAGTCCATGGGGTTGCAAAGAGTTGGGCACGACTGAAGCAACTTAGCACACACGCACCAGGAAGAATGCAATTGTGAACAATGGGCTTTCCCACGTGAGACAGGCCAACATGGACATAGATGAGGCTGTTTAAAAAAAAATTTTATTGGAGTATGAGTGCTTTATAATGTTGTGTTAGTTTCTGCTAAACAATGAAGTGAATCAGCTATATGTATACATATCTTCCCTCCCTCTTGAGTCTCCCTCCCATCCCCCATCCCACCCTAGAGGGTCAGCAAACCCCAAGCTGAGCTCCTGTGCTGTACAGCAGGTTCCCACTAGCTCTCTATTTTAACACAGTAGTGTATATGTGTCATTGCTGCTCTCCCGATCCAGCTTACCTTTCCCTTCCCCCACTGTGTCCACATGTCTGCTCTCTATGTCTGCGTCTGTCTTCCAGGCCTGCAAACAGGCTCATCTGTAAAATCTTTCTAGATACCATACATAGGCATTCATATACTATATTTATTTTTCTCTTTCTGACTTACCTAAGAAAACCATAATTCAAAGAGACACATATATCCTAGTGTTCACTGCAGCAGTTTTTACAATAGCCAGGACATAGAAGCAGCCTAAATGTTTGTCAGCAGATGAATGGATAAAGAAGATGTGGTACATAGATGAGGCTCTTAAATCAGCCTAGAACCACGAGGTTTTAGCTCCTTTCTGAACAGAGGGCTGTGGAGGCTCCTCCATCACGTCCTGCACAGACAGCTACTGAGAGCGCAGCCTTCTTGCCTTCCCAGGAAAGTAGGTTTCCAGAGCATCAGAGGTGGTTCTGAGCTCCGGTTATCAGCACAGAGATTCGGGGTAAAGGATGGCTGCTAATGAGCCCCTTTTCAACTTTTTTGGCCTCCATGAGTGTCTGTCTGTGGAACCCTCATGTTCTCTTAGGAGGTGCAGGGCAGAGAGGGAAAGGAAAAGCAATCAGATGGCCTGCTATCTGAGGCATGTGACTGGCTTCAGTCACCCCCCCTTTTGGCTTGGTTTTATTCTGTAATGCGTCCCCTGAGAAGACAGACTAAGCAGCCTGGGTTACCCTGCAATTTCTCCAAACTATTTGCATGAAATACTGCAGGCAAAAAGCCCAGCGTCCGATTGGCTGTTGCTAGGTAACAACATAATCATCAGGAAATTAGGCTGTCTTTTTTTTTCCCCCCAGCTCGGAGTATGTATGTGATTGCAGCATTGTGCAGGAAGAGAGAGGGAGTGAAACAAAGAGAGATAAAGGGGATGGTCTTGAAGGCGGGGACACCACAGCCACACACCTGCATCCCACGGTAGGACAATCTGCTTCGGGTTGGGCTTTTACTCAGTCAAGCCAGTATTGGTACATTTTCCTTTATTAAGAGAATGACAAAGCTAGCAGATCCTGCAGACAGCAGGAACAGAAGCTATGGAAGCAACTCTGACATTTGAAGTGATTTTTAGAAGCAGGAGATAGTGCTTAATAAATGAGAATGAATCCAGGTGATGATGAACAAATGAATGTGTCTGGAGAGTGTATGCAGGCAGATAAGCATCCATTCACATGGCTGCAGGATGCCTGCAAGGAACAGACCTGAGAATGTGCGTGTGAATGAGGCATGAAACAGAGGAAAACCAAGCATGCTTTCCAATGTGTTAAGGAAGCCCCGTAAACTGAAGTTTGGGATCATGTCTGTGATGACCCTACCAATGTTTAGGCATGTGGTCTTATTGTTGCTGAGCCAGGCAGTCCTCAGCCTACCCTTCTGCCTAGTTGGAATTGGCTGATGAATGAAGAGTAATGTGAAGAGAACATTTGTGTGTGAGTGTGTGTGTGCATGTGCACAGGCACACTTGAGTGCTCGTACACACATGCATGCACTTTGGAGCACCTAGATCATTTTCAAGATCACTTCCTTGAATAAGAGCATGGCAAGCCCTGACAGGTGTATAGCTACACCTGGACATTTCCTCCGGGTAATGAGTTGCCATGGAGACTACAAACACTTTCCTTTCCCCTCCTGCTAGTCCCAGATGGCTTTCCCACCTCTAACCTCCCTTATCTTGTCCTCTTTTTGAGTTCCCTAGCAATGACCCTGCATTACACCAGACTCTCCACTGGAGAACTGCATACTTCGTTGGCTGCTGCAAACCCCAGCAAGCTAATTGCCTTTTGCTATTCATGTCTGCCAGATTAATGACTCCTCCCGTGTCTGGTTGGCCACAGCCTCCTCTAAGATTCCTCTGTGAACTCCCTCTGGCTTGTCTTTCCCTTCTTCACCTGCCTCTTCAGCTCAGTCTCTCTGAATTCCACATCTGAATTTTTAGAAGTCATTTAAATCCCAAAATAAAGGCACTTTTTTTTTTTTTTTGGCCTGATCAATGGAGGTAGTCCCCAGCTCAATGCAGTGGGGACAGTTTGGTAACAGTGATAAAAATATACAAATGTATCAGGAGTAAGACAGAATGCATGCCAATAACCAAGAGGCAGAAAGGAATGCCCTCCCAAGTTCACAGCCGCCAGCAGTGAGCAGCTGCCTCCAGTAGATGAGCCTAGCAAGGTTCAAAGCCCCTTCCTCAGAGGAAGAAGTCATCAACTTCAGTTCAGTTCAGTCACTCAGTCGTGTCTGACTCTTTGTGACCTGATGGACTGCAGCACGCCAGGCTTCCCTGTCCATCACCAACTCCCAGAGCTTGCTCAAACTCATGTCCATCGAGTCGGTGAACTATCTCATCCTCTATCATCCCCTTCTCCTCCTGTCTTCAATCTTTCCCAGCATCAGGGTCTTTTCCAATGAATCAATTCTTTGCATCAGGTGGCCAAGGTATTGGAGTTTCAGCTTCAGCATCAGTCCTTTAATATTCAGCACTGATTTCCTCTAGGATTGACTGGTTGGATCTTGCTGTCCAAGGGACTCTCAAGAGTCTTCTCCAACACCACAGTTCAAAAGCATCAATTCTTTGGTGCTCAGCTTTCTTTATGGTCCAGCTCTCACATCCATACATGACTACTGGAAAAACCATAACCTTGACTAGATGGACCTTTGTTGGCAAAGTAATGTCTCTGCTTTTTAATATACTAAGTTTGTCATAGCTTTACTTCCAAGGAGCAAATGTCTTTTAATTTCATGGCTGCAGTCACTATCTGCAGTGATTTTGGGGCCCAAGAAAATTAGATCTGTCACAGTTGCCATTGTTTCCCCATCTATTTGCCATGAAGTGATGGAACCGGATGCCATGATCTTAGTTTTCTGAATGTTGAGCTTTAAGCCAACTTTTTCATGCTCCTCTTTCACATTCATCAAGAGACTCTTTAGTTCCTGTTTGCTTTCTGGCATAATGGTGGTGTCATCTGCATCTGAGGTTATTGATATTCACCCAGAAATCTTGATTTCATCTTGTGCTTCATCCAGTCCAGCATTTTGCATGATGTACTCTGCATATAAGTTAAATAAGCAGGGTGACAGTATACAGCCTTGACATACTCCTTTCCCAATTTGGAACCAGTCTGTTCCATGTTCAGTTCTAACTGTTGCTTCTTGACCTGCATACAGATTTCTCAGGTGGCAGGTCAGGTGATCTGGTATTCCCATCTCTTTGAGAATTTTCCACAGTTTATTGTGATCCACACAGTCAAAGGCTTTGGTGTAGTCAATAAAGCAGAAGTAGATGTTTTCCTGGAACTCTCTTCCTTTTTCTATGATCCAGTGGATGTTGGCAATTTGATCTCTGGTTCCTCTGCCTTTTCTAAATCCGGCCTGAACATCTGAAAGTCCTCAGTTCACATACTGTTGAAGCCTCGCTTGAAGAATTTTGAGCATTACTTTGCTAGCATGTGAGATGAGTGAAACTGAGCAGTAAGTTTGCACATTCTTTGGCATGGCCTTTCTTTGGTATTGGAATGAAAACTGACCTTTTCCAGTCCTGTGGCCACTGCTGAGTTTTCCAAATTTGCTGGCACATTGAGTACAGCACTTTCACTGCATCATCTTTTAGGATTTGAAATAGCTCAACTGAAATTCCATCACCTCTGCTAGCTTTATAGTGATGCTTCCTATGGCCTGCTTAACTTCACACTCCAGGATGTCTGGCTTAGATAAGTGATCACACCATCATGGTTACCTGGGTCATAAAGATCTTTTTTGCATAGTTCTGTGTATTCTTGCCACCTTTTCCTAATATCTTCTGCTTCTGTTAGATCCATACCATTTCTGTCCTTTATTATGCCCATTTTTGCATGAAATGTTCCTTTGGTATCTCTTACTTTCCTGAATAGATCTCTAGTCTTTCCCATTCTGTTGTTTTCCTCTATTTCTTTGCATTGATCGCCGAGGAAGGCTTTCTTATATCTCCTTGCTATTCTTTGGAACTCTGCATTCAGATGGGTTTATCTTTCCTTTTCTCCTTTGCTTTTTGCTTCTCTTCTCACCTATTTGTAAGGCCTCCTCAGACAACCATTTTACCTTTTTGCATTTATTTTTCTTGGGGATGTTCTTGATCACTGCCTCCTGTACAGTGTCACAAACCTCTGTCCATAGTACTTCAGGCACTCTATCAGATCTAATCCCTTGAATCTATTTGTCCCTTCCACTGTATAATCATAAGGGATTTGATTTAGGTCATATCATTGCACTCATCTCACACGCTAGTAAAGTAATGCTCAAAATTTTCTAAGCCAGGCTTCAGCAATATGTGAACCGTAAACTTCCAGATGTTCAAGCTGGTTTTCGAAAAGGCAGAGGAACCAGAGATCAAATTGCCAACATCCACTGGATCATGGAAAAAGCAAGAGAGTTCCAGAAAAGCATCTATTTCTGCTTTATTGACTATGCCAAAGCCTTTGACTGTGTGGATCACAATAAACTGGAAAATTCTTCAAGAGATAGGAATACCAGACCACCTGACCTGCCTCTTGAGAAACCTATATGCAGGTCAGGAAGCAACAGTTAGAACTGGACATGGAACAACAGACTGGTTCCAAATAGGAAAAGGAGTATACATCAAGGGCTGTATATTGTTACCCTGATTATTTAACTTATATGCAGAGTACATCATGAGAAACTCTGGGCTGGAGGAAGCACAAGCTGGAATCAAGATTGCTGGGAGAAATATCAATAACCTCAGATATGCAAATGACACCACCCTTGTGGCAGAAAGTGAAGAGGAACTAAAAAGCCTCTTGATGAAGGTGAAAGAGGAGAGTGAAAAAGTTGGCTTAAAGCTCAACATTCAGAAAACAAAGATCATGGCATCTGGTCCCATCACTTCATGGGAAATAGATGGGGAAACAGTGGAAACAGTGTCAGACTTTATTTTTTGGGGCTCCAAAATCACTGCAGATGGTGCCTGCAGCCATGAAATTAGAAGAAGCTTACTCCTTGAAAGGAAAGTTATGACCAACCTAGATAGCATATTGAAAAGCAGAGACATTACTTTGCCAACAAAGGTCCGTCTAGTCAAGGCTATGATTTTTCCAGTAGTCATGTATGGATGTGAGAGTTGGACTGTGAAGAAGGCTGAGAGCCGAAGAATTGATGCTTTTGAACTGTGGTGTTGGAGAAGACTCTTGAGAGTCCCATGGACTGCAAGGAGATCCAACCAGTCCATTCTAAAGGAGATCAGTCCTGGGATTTCTTTGGAAGGAATGATGGTAAAGCTGAAACTCCAGTACTTTGGCCACCTCATGCGAAGAGTTGACTCATTGGAAAAGACTCTGATGCTGGGAGGGATTGGGGGCAGGAGGAGAAGGGGATGACAGAGGATGAGATGGCTGGATGGCATCACCGACTCGATGGATGTGAGTTTGAGTGAACTCCGGGGGTTGGTGATGGACAGGGAGGCCTGGCGTGTTGCAATTCATGGGGTCGCAAAGAGTTGGACATGACTGAGCGACTGAACTGAAATGAACTGAATGGTCTAGTGGTTTTCCCTACTTTCTTCAATTTAAGTTTGAATTTTGCAGTAAGAAGTTCATGATTTGAGCCACAGTCAGCTCCCAGTCTTGTTTTTGCTGACTGTATAGAGGTTCTCTATCTTTGGCTGCAAAGAATATAATCAATCTGATTTCAGTATTGACCATCTGGTGATATCCATGTGTATAATTGTCTCTTGTGTTGTTGGAAGAGAGTGTTTGCTATGACCAGTGTGTTCTCTTGGCAAAACTCTATAAGGCCAAACTTGCCTGTAAATCCAGATATCTCTTGACGGCCTACCTTTGCATTCCATTCCCCATGATGAAACATATTTTTGGGGTGTTAGTTGTAGAAGATCTTGTAGGTCATCATAGAACCAGTCAACTTCAGCTTCTTGGGCATTAGTGGTTGGGGCATAGACTTGTATTACTGTGATACTGAATGGTTTGCCTTGGAAACGAACAGAGATCATTTGCCCTGCACCACACTCGTGCCCTGTGGTGCATGTACTCAGAAAGGGGCACGTACCCAAGTACTGCATTTCAGACTCTTTTGTTGTCTATGAGGGCTACTCCATTTCTTCTAAGAGATTCTTTCCCAAAGAGTGGATATAATGGTCATCTGAATTGAGTTTGCCCATTCCCATCCATTTTAGCTTGCTGATTCCTAAAATGTCAGTGTTCACTCTTGTCATCTCCTGTTTGACCACTTCCAATTTACCTTGATTCATGGACCTAACATTCCAGGTTCCTATGCTATATTGTTTTTTAAAGCATCGGACTTTACTTCCATCCCCAGTCACATCCACAATTGGGCATTGTTTTCGCTTTGGCTCCATCTTTTCATTCTTTCTGGAGTTATTTCTCCAGTCTTCTCCAGTAGCATATTAGGCACCTACCAACCTGGGGAGTTCATCTTTCAGTGTTTTATCTTTTTGCCTTTTCATACTGTTCGTGGGGTTCTCAAGGCAAGAATACTGAAGTGGTTTGCCATTCCCTTCTCCAGTGGACACATTTTGTCAGAACTCTCCACCATGACCCGTCTGTCTTGAGTGGCCCTACATGGCATGGTTCATAGTTTGATTGAGTTAGGCTGTGGTCCACATGATAAGTTGAGCCAACTTACAGTAGCTCAAAGCCCCTTTCTGTGTACATGGACTAAAGGGCATGAGCCTGGTACAGGGCAAAGCTTCCAAACCGCTATGTACAGATTTGAGAGATGATACGATAGTGGTGCCTGGACCACCAGCATCAGAGATCAGTATGTGGGATTGGCAGTCAGTTTTGACAAACTCTCCAGTGGATTTTCAGGTATGCTAAGGTTTGGGAACCACTGTGGGCCTGAAAATTAGCATTTTTAATAAGTGCCCAAGTGGTACTGCCCACTCCTTGAAAACCTCTGCTCTAAGAATAGAGAAGAGGGGACAGTGTGTAATGGGGATAATCTCCTTCCCCCTAGAATGCAACCTCCCCACTTCCCGAGTCCCAGTCAAACCCATCTTTGAAGGCCCACTCCAAGGGAAACTTCTAGATAACTGGACAGTAGGTTATCACATTACACCTTATTACATTTCAGGAATCAGCAGACTAGGAATGGTTGGGGGAGGGAGATCAAATAAGAAGTATGCAGCAGAGACTAGATGTGGCCCTCAGAGCCTGAGCTGTTTACTGTCTGGCCCTTTACAGAAAATGTTTGCCAATTCCTCTTATATTTATTTATGTACTTTTCTTATTTCTCCTCATAAACTGCTAACTCCAAAGTCAATATCTGAATCATATTTGTGTTTCATTCAGTACCAAGCACATGATAGTTGCTCAACAAACATGGAGAGGATGGATGTTGGTTGGGTGAGCCAGTTTTGTGTTTAACCAGTGTTCTGAGGTCCAAAAGAAATGATCAGCCTTTCTACTTAGCTACCTTTGTGGCTGCCATGTCCACGAAATAAGAACAATAGTTTCTCATTTGAGTAGATGACGAGAATCGAGAGGTTTACACCAATGGAATTTATTCTTTTCGTTAGTGACTTGAATGATGAAAACCAGTTAGGAGTTGTCCTGTTGCTTGAAAAACAAGACTAGCATTTTAGAATGTTCATAAATGTGAGTGTTAAAAATAAGCTAAAAGCTTGAATTTTCACTTGGATTTCTGGTGTCCAGTAAAAGATTTTCATGGTTACACACTACCAGAGTTAAAAAGAGACCCTGGAGGGACTTCCCTGGTGGTCCAGTGGTTAAAATTTTGCCTTCCAAGGCAGGGAGTGTGGGTTTGGTCCTTGATCCCTGATTGAGGAGCTAAGATCCCACATGCCTTGTGGTTAAAAAACCAAAACATAAAACAGAAATGATATTATGACAAATTCAATAAAGACTTTATAAAATGGTCCACATTAAAAAAAAAATCTTTAAAAAGAGAGAGAGACCCTAGAGGCAACACTGCATGGATCCCACAGTCCTGGCTCACCCTCTGCTTGAATGCCTCCACCAACTGAAAACTCATTTCTTCACAAAGCAGCCCTCCACTTTTAACAACTCCAACTGTTAGTAAGCACTTTTTTTCTGTTGAGTTGAAGTCTATCTCCTTACAGTTTCCACTCTGTAGTCCTATTCTAGCTATCACAATTAGCTACTGAAGTTTTATAATTATGAGGGGGAAAGTAAGGTAAATGTACACTTGCCTGGAAAGAGTGGAAAGTTGAAGAGGATCTACCCCTGTTTAGATAGTTTTCTTCTGCAAACAGTAGCAAGATGGTCTAAAAATACCAGAAGCTAAAAGCCAGCAGGTATGCCAAAAGAAATAAAGCAAACATATGGGTATAAAATGGGATAGAACATAACATTCCAAATACAATAGGAAGCAAAAGACTGGTGGTGACAGTAGATCACAGGCTGACCACAGACAGGCTGTGTTTCTGCTCGAGGGGAAGGTTAATAGCAATTAGAGGCTATTCTTTGGGACAAATGAGGGAAAGAGCTGGGCTGGGGCGGGGATGGGTGTGGGAGTGGGGGAAACTCTGAATTGCTTTGTGATCCCAAAGCTCTGCACTGGCTGCCAGGACAAGTTGCTAGGGCAGACACACAGCAAGAGAAAGCCTCTTAGGAATGGCTGAGTCCTTTAACCGGTGGGCTGGGCCAAAGTAGTGAGGGCCTAAGGAGGGAGCTGTTGCAAAGGAGATGGGAGGAGTGGGCGGAGGAAGGATGCTCAATACCTGTCCACAGTATAATGTTGGCTGAGTACTCATCCAGACACCTTGCGAACTGACCAGCCGATCACTGCATGAAAAGTAGCTCCAGGACCCATTTTTATTTTCATTTTTCTGTTCATTTTTGTTTAGAGTACAGTTGCTTTATAATGTTGTGTCAGTTTCTGCCATACAGCAAAGTGAATCAGTTATATGTATACATATATCCCCTCTTTCTTAGAGTTCCTTCCCATTTAGGTCACCAGAGAGCATTGAGTAGAGTTCCCTGTGCTATAAAGTAGGTTATAGCACTGTTATAACTTATTAGTTATCTATTTTATGCATGTGAATTCGCTCAGTCGTGTCCAACTCTTTGCGACCCCATGGACTGTAGCCCACCAGGCTCCTCCATCCATGGAATTTTCTAGGCAAGAGCACTGGAGTGGGTTGCCATTTCCTTCTCCAGGGGATCTTCCCAACCCAGGGATCGAACCCGGGTCTCCCGCATTGTGGGCAGACGCTTTACTGTCAGCCACCAGGGAATCCCATTTTATGCATAGTAGTGCATATATGTCAATCCTAATCTCCCAGTTTGTCCCACCCCATCCCTTGGTATCCATACATTTCTTCTCTACATCTGTGTCTCCGTAAGAACAATGTTTATTGATCACTTACTCTCTGCTTTTCTAAAGCACCGTTACCGCTCAGAGCCTGGGGTAGTGTGGGGCACTTAATCTAAAACTAGCAGACGCTAATAAGCTTCTGGTCTCATACCATCCGCCTGTCTTCCCAGCACACATGTGCATGAGTGCGCATGCGTGAACCTGCCCCTCTCACACATACACACATCGTACATACCATGGTTAAATCTACATAGTTATCACCTCTTCTAGTTTCACCTGTGTGATGGGATTTTTTTTTTTTCCTTTTTTTCCAGCCGCCCTTTGCTTAGGAAGAAAATATCTTAGATTTGAGAAAGGGGCTTTTAGGATGCTGGGGAAGAGTTTATAATCAAGCCTAGAATAGGAGTATGTTCAATAATTGTAAAGGGTTAAAAGCCCAAAGGTGTTGAGGGTCTTCCCTTCTCCACATTCAAGGAGCTCCCATATGACAGTTGAGACTTGAGTTCTAGATTCAGACTGTTCTGGTTTCTGCCATTTAATAGCTGTGTGATCTTGGACAAGCCGTGTGACTTCTCAGAACCCGCTTTCTCAGCAGGTTCCTCAGCAGTGGTGGCTGTTGTTCAGTTGCCAAGTCATATCCAACTCTTCACAACGCCATGGACTGTAGCACGCCAGGCTTCCCTGTCCCTCACCATCTCCAGGACTTTGTCCAAGTTCATGTCCATTGAATCTATGATGCCATCCAATCATCTCATCCTCTGTCGCCCACTTCTCCTTCTGATTTTAATCTTTCCCAGCATCAGGGTCTTTTCCAATGGATCAGCTGTTTGCATCAGGTGACCAAACTATTGGAGCATCAGCTTCAAAATCAGTCCTTCCAAAGAGTATTCAGGGTTGACTTCCTTTAAGATTGACTTGTTTGATCTCATTGCTTTCCAAGGGATTCTCAAGAGTCTTCTCCAGCACCACAGATCAAAAGCATCAGTTCTTTAGCACTCTGCCTTTTTTATGGTCCAGCTCTCACATCCATACATGACTACTAAAAAGACCATAGCTTTGACTAGATGAATCTTTGTCAGCAAAGTGATGTCTTTGCTTTTATTACCCTGCTTCCTCAGCAGTAATGATCAGTAATTACTACTCCAAAACAATGCCAGAAAGAGTAAGCAGGTGAGGAGGCTGATCATTATTAAATGCCTATTCTGTGCTGCAAATTGTACTTGCATTTTATTATTCAATTTTTCCAATCAGTCTTAAAAATCTATATCAGTAGCACTGTTTACAAATGAGGAAACTGAGGCCCATGGACTTAAGTAACCTAAGGTTTCCCAGCTAGAGCAGAGGCAGGGATGGAAGTAGCCTGCTCTGAATACAGAGCTCTTCCTTGCTTCTTCTAAATCATGTTGCTCCCTGAGACTGTGCCTGGCACATAGTGGACTTTCAGGAAAGGTAGATGTCCTTCATCCCCAAATGATTTTGTAAACAACGTGAACAGGACCAGACTTATATCTAAATAAGATAATTATCTGAAAATAGGTACAGGAAAGGCTTACAAATGTTAGACACACCCTAAATCCAGGTGTGATTTCTGGGATACACAGAGGCAAGCCTGGGGAGAGTTACAGTTGACAGATCTGCTGTGTACTGACACCCTGCTTGAGATAACACCTGTGAGATGGTCTATCAGACAGAAGGCCGTAGGTGCCAAGTTAAATTGGTAAGAAATTCACTGGCCCAGAGAGACCTAGACTGGGGTGCACATAAGTCACTCTGCCATTTGTATGTAGACTTGCAACCCTGGTTTCAGACCACATGCCATTTGCAAGCTCCATGGCCTCAAGTAACTTATTAGAGTGCTCTGAACCTCAATTTTCCTGTGGGAAATTGAAGATATAATCCGTGTATCATAGTTTATTGTGAGGAATAAATAAGATCATGCATTTCAGGCTCCTGTCACTAAGCAGGTACCCCCAGAATGGCAAGAATTATCGGTTACCAGCACCGGATCTAAGGGCACTAGCCTCCTAGTGCATAAAAGATCATTCACATACAGACCAAGAGTATGAGGTATCACTTCTACCCCAGGCTATCTATCTCTCTATAATATCTCAAAGCCCCATTTTTTAAGCTCCTCATAGCGAATAATAAAGGAAACTCTGAAGGAGGAAGGCTACACTCTTGGAGTAAGCTCTGGGGGGAGCATGTTCAAATGGCAGTGCCCCAACATAGCCCCTGCTTCTTCAAGGGACTCTTGACCCTGGTGTTCATAATGTGAGCAAATGCCAAGTCAAGTGATAGCTACAGGGCCACCGGTAGATCCAAGGTATATCCAGTTTGGAGCATAGGACAAGAAGAGAAAATACGTCTGGTGAAGACTTTATAGAGGGTCGTCCTTGGTGGTCCAGTGGTTAAAAATCCACCTTCCAGTGCAGGGGACACAGGTTTGATCCGTGGTTGGGGAATTAAGATCCCACATGCCTCAGAGGTACTGAGCCCACACACGGCAACTAGAGAGTCCGTCCTCTCTAAAGCCTGTGCTCCACAACAAGAGAAGCTCTTCCCTTCACACACATACACACACACACACACCCCCCGCAACAAAGACTCAGCACAACCGAAAAAAAAAACAAACACTTTATAGATAAATGTCCATGTCCTTGAACAATTACTTTGAAAGCCTGGCTATTTCCCCTAATCTCTGTCCTAGCTCAGTAATGCTTGTCAGAAAGTAGCAACAGTAGACAGACTAGCCTACTGTGACTTAACCCAACGTCAGGCCAGTTCAAGGCTGAGATGGGGTGGCAGAAAATGGAATGCACTAGAAATGGGGAGGGGGATGTGAGCTTGGCAGAGAAACTTAGTATGGAGAGGTTTTTATAGAGGCCTTTTTATAGCCTTGGCTCCTGAGACTTACACGTACAAATCCCAGGAAGGCAGAGTTCTGCTAAAACTATACAGGGGAAAACGGACTGAAACCATCAGATGAAGAGTTTACTTTGTCCCCAGGCATACAAAAGAAGAGTTTTCTAACTTTGAGGTTATTGGTGGAAATCGAAGTATCTTTTTCTCATAAAAGAGTCTTCTTTTACCCTACGGTGGCTCAGTGGGTAAAGAATCCACCTGCAATGCAAGAGACACGGGAGATGCTGGTTCGATCCCTGGATTGGGAAGATCCTGTGGAGAAGGAAATGGCAACCCACTCCGGTATTCTTTCCTGAAAAATCCCATGGATAGAGGAGCCTGGTGGGCTACAGTCCATGAGAGTGCAGAGTTGGACACAACTTAGCAACTAAACAACAACAACCTACTCTCTTTTGAGTCTGTGCCATAATCTAGGAGGCTGTTCAAACAGCAGCCACTGTGTCCCATAGTTGTCCCATAGTTCTGGGGATTATAAATCCAAAGTCAAGGTCTTAATCCAGGTCAGCAGGGCCATGCTCCCCCTGACAGGCTTCCTTGCCTCTTCCTGGCTTCTGGTGACCCCAGGTATCCCCTGGTTTATGAAAACATTACTCCACTCTCTGCCCACATCTTCACGTGGCTGCTTTCTCTTCTTGTGCGTCTGCCTCTTCACACTGCACTCTTTCATAAGGACACCAGTCATTGGATGAGGGGCCTACCCTATGCAGGTATGACCTCTTGTTAACTTAGTATATCTACAGCGCTTCCAAATTAGGCCTCTTTCTGACATGTCGGCATTAGGAATCGGGCATCTTTTTGAGGGGACACAGTTCAGCCCATAACAAGGAGTATTTGAAGTGAGAGAAAAAAGGACACAGATACAGTGTATGATGGCTGGCTGGGAAATTAAAGAGATGAATGTCCCAACATTAGGCACCAACTTAATGTAACAACTGGATTCAAGTTTGTCTGAACCAATAGAGTAGCATCCATCTTCAAACCCTGGAGTTAAGACTGAAGAACCTTTAATAATGTCAATAATAATAGCAATTAATAATAATCATGATAGCAGCAAATAACATTCATTAAGAGTTTACTAAGTGCCAGTTACATATCTAACTGCTATCTTTGTATTATCTCATCTAATACTCCGAACAACCCTACAAGGTGATATCGTTACCCCAGTTTTACAGTTGAGGAGACCAAAGCCTGGATGGGGTGGCGGGGGGAACTTCCTAACTTCCTTGGAGTCAAACTGAGAAGCTGAAGGTGGAGCCCAGGCAGGCTGGTTCGAGAGCACACTACTCACTACGGAGATCAACCGTCTAAATCTTCTATTCCTGAAGAGCCTTCTGGAAAAACGGCCTTTTAAAAACAGGCGCAAACGTAAACAGATAAAACAGACCAGACCATGGTTCTTTATAGAGAGACTTCTGAATGTGACTGTGACTGATGACAGAAACAACCTTTGGGATCTTCACTATTGAACAGGTTTAAAGTAATCATTCTCCAAACCCCAAATCAGGCTTGCCTCCTCACGTTCAGCACGTGCTTACCATCTGCTCAGCGTGGCCCTCGGTGCTTTACAGATATCTCATTTACCCCACAGAACCAGCCTATGAGGGAAATGGGGTCTCATTTCTCTGCTGAAGAAACTGAGGCCCAATAGATGATATAACTTGCTCAAGGACACGTGGCTAGTGTGTGGCCTGCTCAGAATTTGAACCCAGGTCTTTCTAACACCAGAGCCCATGCTGTCAGCCAGCCTGCTGCAGGTGTGCAGTCAGCCGTGTGGGTCTGCACAAACCAGGGGCCCTAAAAACTACAGGCCGCGCACCAAACACAGCCCACCTCCTTTTCATAACTAATATTTTATTGGAATACAGCCACACTCTTCTTAGGGCTTGTCCGTGGCTGCTTTTGCACAGCAGAGCTGAGTGGTTTCAGCAGAGCCTAAAATATTTGCTCTCAGGCCCATTTCAGAAGTGCCGGTCTTGCCACAGAAGATGCAGGCTATATAGCTGCCCTGCCCTAGAGCAGTGGGGCTAAGGCTGCCTCTATCCCCAAACACCCAGGGCCGACATAACATGGCGTTATCTGCATGTTCCTTCCAAAAGAGATCAGATCCTTTTCCCCTTCATATTCTTCAGCCAGCCAGCACCAGCTTGTTAGAGAAACACTTGATAGAGTCTGCTGTCTATAAATTACAAACAAAACAATGGGGTTTCAGAAAAAGTTTGCTCATTTAAATTTATAGGGTTCTGACCTTAACCAAGTAACTGAGGTTAACATCACCAATAACATATCACCCTGGAGATGAGGTACTGGGAAGGACACAGCAGCACTTTGCTGAAAAAAGGCTAACCTCAATCTGCTGCTGCTGCTGCCGCTAAGTCGCTTCAGTCATGTCCGACTCTGTGCGACCCCATAGACAGCAGCCCACCAGGCTCCTCCATCCCTGGGATTCTCCAGGCAAGAACACTGGAGTGGGCTGCCATTTCCTCCTCCAATGCATGAAAATGAAAAGTGAAAGTGAAGTTGTTCAGTCGTGTCCGACTCTTAGCAACCCCATGGACTGCAGCCTACCAGGCTCCTCTGTCCATGGGATTTTCCAGGCAAGAGTACTGGAGTGGGGGGCCATTGCTTTCTCCAAGCCTCAATCTAATCATGAAAAAAAAAAAACCCACCAAGTAAACTGAAATTGAAGAACAGTCGGGAGAATAATTGACCAGTTCTCATCAAAAAATGTCAATAACATAAAAGACCAGACAGAACTAAACTGTCACAGGTCAGAGGAGACTGAGGAGGCGTGAAAATCAAATGCTGTGTGGTATCCAGGACCAGTGGTGGTTTAGTCACTAAGTCGTGTCTGACTCTTGTGACCCCATGGACTGAGCCCACCAGGCTCCTCTGTCCATAGGATTTTCCAGGCAAGAATACTGGAGTGGGTTGCCCTTTCCTTCTCCAAGGGATCTTCCTGACCCAGGGAGTAAACCCGGGCCTCCTGCACTGCAGGCAGTTTCTTTACTGACTGAGCTACCAGGGAAGCCCATTCCAAGGACTAAAAGGAGGACCAAATATGGTCTGTAATTTGTTTAATAACAGTGTATCTATGTGACTTTCCTGGTTTTGATGATTATACTGTGGTTCCTAAGAGTATATGGGAGCTCTTGCCTATTCTCCCAACTTTATAAATCTAAAATTATTTCCAAGTACAAAATAAAAGAGATGCATCCCACGGGCGTGCTTAGTCGTGTCCGACCCTTTGTGACCCCATGGACTCTTCTGTCCATGGAATTTTCCAAGTAAGAATACCTAGTGGGTTGCCATTTCCTCCTCTAGGGAATCTTCCCAACCCAGGAATTGAAACCGCATCTCTCAGTGCGTCTCTTAAAAATATTTTTTTTTATTTGTTGGGTTCTATTTCACAGTGAAATTGTTCTATTTTGATGGCTAGGACTACGTGACCAGTTTTAAACTCTCATCCTTCATTTCTGCCTTTGTGGGCCTTCTTTTATGTAGTTGGGTTTCTAGAGACACTAAAGGAGACAACATATAGAGGACTGGGGAGAGAGAAGAACTTTTCACAGCAGTTTGAGCTAAATCCATCTGGGCTGTTTCCAGTGTATCAGTAACCTCAGACAGCTGCCAGAGGCATAATCACATTAGTGCAAATCACGACACTTATGTTGATGCAGAAACTGTAGGGAAGTGCAAGGAGTTCTCCTTTCGGGCCCCTGAGTCTAGAGAGCTTGAACGCTTTGCTAACACTGACTTGTACCTCGACAGAGAAGCAGCCAGAGGAGAGGCAGATCCGCAGCAAAGAGCACTGTCCTCTGCCTCTTCAAACTCCCCATCCCCTCGCCAGCAGCCTCTGAGGGGCACTAGACTGCTCATCTCCCATCAGTCAGTCTCCACTTCCGTTAGGGGAAGCCGACCCCACTCCACCCCCAAGGCTTTAAGCTCCATTTGGAGAGCTCTGTTTTCAGTTTCTTCTACTCTACTTCCCTGGAACCCCGGTCACAGCTGTAATCCGCGGCAAATGGATTTATTTCCCTGACCCTCGGGACAAAAGCCTAGTGTTCCCCAGACTTGGTGGCTCCTGGGAGGGCAGAACCATCAGTGTTTCTCCAGCTGCTGGTCTCAGGCCCTCTGGGCAGCAGGGACCTGTAATCAGATCACTATCGGAGCCAGTTACAGTCAGCATATCATTCAAAGTGGTCCCTCACGGCGGGGAAGGGGAAATGACTAAAGTACCAATCACAGCCTTTGGAGTGCCAGCTCACACAAAACTACACAGTGAGTTGGAACCCCGAGAAAAACAGACTACCAGTTCTAGACGTGAGCCATTAACCAGATCTGGCTAGGTTTGCAGTGGGAGTCCACAGGGATGGGTGGCCTTGGGGGAGAAGTAAGGAACTAGTTAGGAGAAGGGAGGAATAAGGGTAGGAATTGAAAAGGAAATTGAATAGGGGTATGTAAAATGTTGAAAGCCGAGTTAAGTTTAAAGTATTCGGATTTTCTCATGTGGGGCCCCAGGGTGGGGGTGTAAGGAGACTCCACCTGTGCCTCCGTGGCTCCCATGAGCCTTCAGAGCATCTGCTGCTTCCCACAGAGCAGAGCTTCGGGGCAGAAGGCCCTGCAAGCTTGGCTTCAAAGAGTGGACTGTAGTCAAAAATGTCTAGAAGCTGCTATATTGTTCTACGCTTACTAATTAATTCTGTTTCTTTCTAACCCTAGTTCCTTTCCACCAGGAGACCAGTGAGAAAGTGACATATGGCAGGACCCTAGCTTCAGATTTCTCCTTAGGACAAACTCCAGTCCTCCAGTTGAGCAAATTCAACCACAGGTCCAGTAGGTTTGCCAGGGATGCCTCCATGTCCGTGCTTCTGGAGGACAGTCAGCGAAGCCCAGTCTCCTTAAATGACTCACTTCCCCAAATGCTAGGCTTCAATTTTTGCATAGGGAAAACAAGGGGGATTATGGTAATGTTTGATTTCTTAAATTGATTAGTGAGTGCCCTTGCGTATTATCCTTTGTATATTATATACATGCGTGCTCAGTCCCTCAGCCATGTTGAACTCTCCGCAGCCCCATGGACTGTAGCCTGCTAGGCTCCTCTGTCCACAAGATTTCCCAGGCAGGACTACTGGAGTGGGTTGCCATTTCCTACTCCAGGGGATCTTCCTAACCCAGGGATGAACTCCCGTCTCCTGCATTAGCAGGCAGATCCTTTACCACTAAGCCACCTGGGAAGCCCATATTATATACAGAGAGAGGTTGTTTTGTAAGTATGCAATATTTAATAGACATTAATTAATAATTAGGGGTTAAATTCAGTGACCACAATTCTTTGCCACCTCTGAAAATCTAGTTTGCTCTGGTATAGACTTTGGCCAGTGTCATTGAAATAATTGCTCAAGCTGAGATCATGAATGACATCTCAGAGGGTGTAGTGTGGGAAGAGCTCTGGCTTTGGAGTCAGACTGAGTTTTGCATCCCAGTTCTGTGACGACCGTAGATAAGTTACTTTGATAAGTTCTTCATTGACAAAATTGGGATAAAATCTATCCCGTAAGAGAGATCATGTATATTTATAAAGCATCTACTATAGAGATTGATACATAATAGGTGCTCAATAAATAATCAATATTTTAGTGCAGATACTGATGGAAGGTACTGGAATTAAAACACCAGTGGTGTATGCTTTAAAGGAGTTGGTGAGAATTCTGCAGATGAGATAGAAATTAATCAAAGCTTTCCAGCAAGAAGTAGGATGGAGTATGGTATGTTTCACGCAATTTTGTTCAACAAAAATTTATGAAATAAAACACTAGGTATAAATGGGAAAACAGGATATAATCCTTGTTCCCCAGAAGTTCACAGTCTAGTGAGAAAGACAGACATATAAGCAGATCAGTTTCATGTGACATGACATTACAAGATCTAGGAGAGAGGTAAGCACAAAGTGTCATGGAATAGCCAACCAACTGGACGGCTCTAAGGGAGAAATTAAAACCTAGTTTGAAGTAAGCAAGACAAATGTTAGAGGAATCTGTGTTCAGTAAAATTTTCACAGAAGAGCCTCAGGTTGTTCCGATGATCTGAGGAGCTCGTTTAGTGACAAATGGAAGACGGGCATTACAGGGAGGAGGGAGTAACATAAGTAAAAGCATGGAGGTCGGAAACAACTAGGTGTCCGAAACTTCAAGTCCTTGGGAATCACGCCGTTTACAGTGACAGTGTGGTGTGGAAAGTGAGGCCAGGGAGGCAGGCAGGGTCAGCTCATGGGCGTCCATATGCCACATTGAGAAACAGAGGGGAAACTGTGAGAGCCCAAGAACAGAGAGAATGACCAAATGGTGTAGGGACAACAGGAATATCAAAGAATGGAGTTGAGGGAAGCTGTTTGGTAGTTCCTCAGAAAGCTAAATATTGAACTCCCATCAGTTCAGTTCAGTCACTCAGTCGTGTCCGACTCTTTGGGATCCCATGAACGCAGCACGCCAGGCCTCCCTGTCCATCTCCAACTGCCGGAGTCCACCCAAACCCACGTCCACTGAGTCGGTGATGCCATCCAGCCATCTCATCCTCTGTCGTTAGGGTCCTTTCAAATGAGTCAGCTCTTTTCATCAGGTGACCAAAGTATTGGAGTTTCAGCTTCAACATCAGTCCTTCCAGTGAACACCCAGGACTGATCTCCTCCAGGATGGACTGGTTGGATCGTCTTGCAGCCCAAGGGACTCTCAAGAGTCTTCTCCAACACCACAGTTCAAAAGCATCAATTCTTCAGTGCTCAGCTTTCTTCACAGTCCAACTCTCACATCCATACATGACCACTGGAAAAACCAGAGCCTTGACTAGATGGACCTTTGTTGGCAAAGTAATGTCTCTGCTTTTTAATATGCTGTCTTATGGTCTAGCGATTCCACTCCTAAGTATATACCTAAGAAGAATTGAAAGCAGGGACTCAAACAGGTACTTGTATACCCATGTTCATAGCAGTGTTATTCACAGTGGCCAAAACGTGGAAATAACCCAAGGGTGCATCAATGGATGAATTGATACACAACATGTGATAGATACATACAATGGGACGTTATTCAACCGTAAGGAGGGATGAAATTCTGATACATGCTACAAAACGGATAGACCTTGAAAAGTGAAAGCGAAACGTGAAAGTGTTAGTCACTTGATCATGTCCCACTCTTTGCAGCCCCATGGACTGTAGCCCACCAGGTTCCTCTGTCCCTGGGAGTTCTCCAGGCAAGAATACTGGAATGGGTTGCCATTCCATTCTCCAGTCTTTGAAAACATGCTAAATAAAATAAACTAGACACAAAAGGTCAAATATTACAGGATTCCACTTATATGAGATATCTAGAAGAGACATTTATAGAGATAGAAAGTAGATTAGAATTCATCAGGGGCTGGACATTCACTTATTGCTAAATGATGATGGAGTTTGTGTTTGGAGTGGTGAAAATTCTGGACATAGATAGTGGTTGCCCAAGGCCATGCAGCTAGTCACAGTAGAGCTGGCATTCCCAAAGCCAGGATTACTGGACTCCTAAATCCATGCTCTGTCTTCTTTAGCATGTCTCCTCTCCTGGGACGATTGAGCACCAGAGAATGGGCAGAGGGAAAGGCTGGTGATCTGTTCACCTGCAGCAGTAACTACTCTGCATGTGCGAAACCTAGGGAAACCCTCCTTCTCTTTCCCTGCACCACACTGCACACATCCCTCAACACACCACTCTTCTGAACGCCAGTACGTGTGCTCTTACCACGCATTTGGAACTCATATCAGGGTGGGCAACATTATTGTTATTTTTAAATTTGTACTTTATGCCCAATCCCCACCAACTAAGAAAGGGAGTCAGGAGTTAAGGGGCAGGCTTCTAAAGATTCATTAATCTCTACAATTGTAAGCACATTTTTTATATATCTGTGCATTTTTTTCTGGGCTACAGGGCTTAGGTGTCATCATTTCTGATAAGTCTCCAAAAGTTATGAATGTTGAAATGAGGGTCCATGTCTCCTTTCAGTTCCCAGTACTTAGCAACCATACTTCACATGCTATAGATGCTCATCAGAGGTTCAGGTTGTGGGAAAACTAGGAACGTGTTGATTGGGGAACATTTTAGAAGTTTTGACGAGTGGAAGGCAGGACTGGGCAGCTTCGTGCTTTGAAAGCAGAGACACAGTGTAGGTTTGGGCAGCTCAAAGGTTACTTCTCCTTTGAAGTGATCCCTAGTCTGTATGGCAGAGTCTATTCTTCCCTCCTCTGTGCTCCACAGGAGACTGCAAGGGAGCCAGAGAGAGAGAGAGAAACTGGAGAGACAGTGGTAGCCTTCAAAAGTGAGAGCTAGAACAGAGAGAAACAGCCAGCAGAAAGGGAGGAAGAGGAGTCTCCCTTCCTCTCCATGTGCCTGAGAATGAAAAAGAGGATGTGCCTGGTCAGCCCTGGGGGAGAGACAGAGCCAGGCAGGGGGACCGCAAGAGAGAGAAGAGGGAGCTGGAGCCCGGGGAGTGGGACCAAGAGTGAGCATCGGGGAGAGGGTGTGGGAGAGAAAACAGAGGGGAGGAGTAGGGAGAGAGCACCTCTGGGTAACTGGAGTAGCCAGTCAGGGTCCATGGGAGGAGGACAATGGGGTGAGAGGGAGAGGGGAATACTATTCTAGAGGAGAGGTGAGTATGAGCACACGGTGAGGGGGGCGCGGGGGGAGGGAGGGCAGCTGTGAGCATGGGGGTGAGAAAGGATGGGGTTGAGGGGGCAGCAACAAGAATGGGGAAACCAGGGGCTGGGGGCAAAAGTCAACAAGACAGAAGAGGGGTGCAGAAGCCAGGATTGAGGCAAAGAAGAGAGGAGGGAGAGGCATGCTTGGGAGCAGAAGAAATGGGCAGACAGGCAAGAGAGTTCAGGAAACACTGTGTCCCATGTTGCTGAAGTCAGTCTCTCGTTCTTTCTCTTTCTCTCTCTTTCTCTTTCCCTCTCTCTTTCTTTCTCTTTCTCTCTCTGTCTCTCTCTCTTTCTTTCTCCCTTTCTCTTTCCCTCTCTTTCTTTCTCTTTCCCTTTGTCTCTCTCTTTCTCTTTCTCTCTCTGTCTCTCTCTCTCTTTCTTTCTCCCTTTCTCTCTTTCCCTCTCTTTCTTTCTTTCTCTTTCCCTTTGTCTCTCTCTTTCTCTTTCTTTCTCTTTCTCTCTCTGTCTCTCTTTCTCTCTCTCTTTCTCTTTCTCTCTGTCTCTTTCTCTTTCTCTTTTTTCTCTTTCTCTTTCCCTTTGTCTCTCTCTCTTTCTCTTTCTTTCTCTTTCTCTCTCTGTCTCTCTTTCTCTTTCTCCCTCTCTCTTTCTCTTTCTCTCTCTTTGTCTCTTTCTCTCTCCCTCTCTTTTTTTCTCTTTCTCTTTCCCTCTCTCTCTCTCACATGGGGAGCAGCTGCTATCTTGCCTGTGCAGTTTTTCCATAAACAAATGCCTTGCCGTCTTTAGAATGTTGTCTTCTTTTATTTCTCATCAAGAATTGAGTGTACACTGTGCCCAAGATCTGCCCTGGCCACTGCAAAAACACAATCAAGCCAAGGCCTGACCACTCAGGATGTAGCCTGCCCCCTCCTTTATTTGCTGTGGCTGCTGCCTTGTTTCATTTTATTTGTTTATGTCTATAAGTGTACTACTTCCGTTGAGATTTCCTAGGGTGGGACGCAAAGCAAGAACTGAAACCCAATTCTGGTCAACAGTTTGGAAAAGGGAGGTGGGCATTGAACTAAAAGAAGACTTTGAGATTCTGTGGGATATTTCAAGTTTGAACGTAACTCTCATTTACTGACTTGTTGCTTGGTAAGCCTCCTAATTCCAACAGAGCCTTATCTCTACAACTAGGTTGTCAGTTTCTGCAAGATCAGAAGTATGCCTTCTGTCTGTCGCTTTTTATTGAGCCAACCCTTCCTTCCATAGAACATAAGGTAAATTTCAACTGAGCGGAGCACAGGAAATACTTGCTGGCTTTGCTGTTTCATCAGCCTGCACCACCATTATCATCATAAGCATTCTTAACAAGTGAGTGGCCAAAATGAGTCCTAGAGCTGAGTGCAGTTCACGACAAAGAGAATTCATGGAAGGCAGCCTTGCCCTGTGGCAGTAAAAGCAGACATAAAAATTAGGAGAGGGACTTCTCTAGCAGTCCAGTGGTTAAGACTCCACATTTCCAATGCAAGGGGGCGCAGGTTCAATCCCTGATCTGGGAAACTGGATCTCACATGTTTTGTTTGAGTGTGGCAAAACCTTTACTGACAGCTCAAACCTCAGTAGACATCAGAAAATTCATACAGGAGAGAAATTATTTAAATGTGATATATGTGACAAAGTCTTCAGCCGAAATGCACACCAGGATCTCACATGTTGCACAGCATGGCCAAGAAATTTTTTAAAAAGAACAAAATTAAATTTTAAAAAGCTAGGGGAAATCACTACTTAAGGACCTGGTCACGAGTATTGTGTGCTTTGCTTTGAAAGCCGTAGGCCTCTGAACTTCCACTTGCTGCCTTCCGCTGGGAGTAACCTGGGTTTCCTCACCTCCAACCTGCCTGTCCTTGAGCCTTCACCCATACTTTGTGCAGCCCGTGGTGAAACTTGCCCAGTCTGAGGACAGCATCCTGAGGAATGCTGACAACCTCCAAACTGAGCATGTTGAGAAGAAGATGGCAGGGTGTTATTAATGACTATTTTAGTTCTTTGCACTAAGGTTCTCAATATATTATTATTTTCTTCATTTATTAAGTTGGCCTAATCTGCAAGCAGAGAATTGAATTCTATGATAGAATGACGAAGAAGTGTGGTTTTTAGATATAGGGAGGAGTGGGTAGAAGGAAAAGCTTATACACACACATATATATTAGGATTTTTAGGAATAGCATGAAAGAAGAAAAAGAGAGGAACTTGACCTGAGACCTGGGCATGACTTTCCCCTGACTCCTTCCTTTTTTCTCAGTTCTTCTCCATTCCCCATCACATTGCCTTGAAGGGATGCACAGCTTCCAGTTCTGAATCCCAAGCATACAATGGTCCCTGAAGGAATTTCTGGCACTTCCGTCCTTAGTGCCCAGGATAGAAGTTCCAGGAGACTCTGCCAGTTCCACCTTGGAAGAGGATCGATCTGTTGGAACTGGACAGTGGGAACCAGGCTGGGGACAGTTTTAATAACCACAATGGCCAGTGCATAAGGAACTCTCAGTATATGCTCGACTCCCCACTTAGCACTCTATCGTTAATATCCTCCCAACAATCCATCAGTCTCGTGTCTGCCAGGTTAAGACAGAAGGTTAGAGAAGGGTGACTTGCCAAGGCTTCCCAGCTGGTAAGTGGCGGAGCCAGGACTCAAACCCAAGTCTCTCTGACTCCAAAGCCTGTGGTTTTCACCACATTGCTCAACATGGTGTCCTGCTCAGCATAGACCGGGGAGCACTCGCTGAGTACTTTGGGAAGGAAACAGACTCCAAACATACTCGAAGCTCTTCTGTCTTGGCAAACGAGACAAATACAAAAGCAAAGCAAACAATACTCATGACCTGGTCCTTAAGCAGTGATTTCCCCTAGCTTTTTAAAATTTAATTTTGTTCTTTTTTAAAAATTTCTTGGCCATGCTGTACAACATGTGAGATCCTGGTGTGCATTTCAGCTGAAGACTTTGTCACATATATCACATTTAAATAATTTATTTTTACAGTTTATTTTACTGCCTCTTTCTCTCATTCTGTTCTCTCTAGATTTTTTCAGTTCCCATTTCTTTCGAGAACTGCCTGTGTAAATACAGACAAGTAATAATTTCTCTGATGTCCAGTTTCTCCACCCACTGATTAACAGGTTGCTGGTGCGAAGGATGCCCCCTAAGGAAGCCCATCACAGGGGGTCCTCCCTGGCTGTCTTTCACCTCCCCGAGCAGAATAACAGATCATAAGGTTTAGATTCGGGCTGACCTGATTTCACATCTCGCCTCGCGATCCTTGTCCTGATGGCAGGGGTGGCTCAAGACCTCGGTTCAGAAGAGGTCCCACCACAGGCTGGGGGCGACAGATGCCTACTTGTGTGTTCTCTAGTTTGTTAAGCATTTCCCTTCTGCCTCTTTCCTCCCAGCACCTGCCTGTTCATCCGCTACCTGAGCACCCTGACTGTGCCATCCCATAGGCCATGGAGGACGAGCTGCCAGTCCCCCATACACCCAGCAGCACAAGTGTCACCAGCAGTGCCAGCGGCAGCAGCAGCAGCAGCAGTAGCAGCAGTGGGGGCAGTGGCCGGCCCACGGGGCCCCACATTTCTGTGTATAGCGGCATTCCTGACCGGCAGACTGTGCAGGTAAGGTACCACCTGACTACTCATTAACCAGGAGGACGTGTTGGCGTGGTCCGGTCGGACAGCCAGGGTGCCAAGTCAAGAATGGGCACAAGGGCGTATGTTAGTGGCAGATGTCTGTGCATCATTGGAGAAGCAGTGATGCGAGATGGGTTCCCTCAAGGAGGTCTGGGGAGAGTGGAAATACTTAGCAGAGCAGGAAAATGCCTTTCTTACCTGGTGACTCAGACACCACAGGGCCATGTGGGGAGGAGATGCGTGTGAAATTATTAAGGGCAAATGAGTGAAACTAGCAAACAGAAGAAAATGATCAGGATCAGCTCAGCTGCAACCTAGACCCACTATCTAAGTGACCGTTGCCCCATGGCAACTCGAAGTCTCTAACACACAGAGGACCAAAAAGGACCCCCAAACAACCCTTTGTCTTTGCAGCCTTCTGCCTTCTTCCCTAAAGCAGTGGTTTGCAAAATGTCATCCGTGAGGCCTTCTGGGTGACTACACACTGTTCCAAAATGCAGTCATGACCACACATTGCCTGCCATCGGAATGCTGTCCAAAGCATTTTGCCTATTTATCTTCTCCTCCAGCTGGGAGGAGGGTTCTTATTAGGCACAATTCTATAGTTGAGAAAACTGAGGCTCAGAGAAAGTAGTGTCTTATCCAGGGTCATGCAGGTAAAGACAAGAATGCTGAACCTGATCCTCACCCCTCACCCCCATCCCAAACCTGTGTTCTTATTCCCTACAATGTCTGGTTGAAGTTCCTGGATAAAATAGGCAGAAAAGAAAGACCACAGCAGAGAAATGTGTTTTCTGATGGCTTCGTTGTTGCAGTTTGAATGTACCAGATGAGTGTCCTTACCCTGCTTTGGCCCTAGGCCCAGATTAGGGGATGGAGAGCAAGCCACAGCAGATGGTGGGAGAGCCCGAGAAATCTAGCTAGAGCAGACCCCATTAGATACTCTGGAGTCTCCTCTCCTAGCTCTCTCACACTTAATAGCACCACGCTTCCATCCTTGCTGCCTCCTCCAAAGCCTCCTCCCCTGGCCCTTTGCACATGAGTATTTTAGCACGTTTCTAGCTGCTGACATTAGGAGGTGCCCCCCTGCCCCTCCTGCCCCTCACCACAATTCCAGGCAAAAGGGATTTGAGATTTCTGCTCTGGCAAGTGGACTGACCCGAAGTTGTGTTCCACACCCAAGCAGAACCAGTGGGGTGCCTCCTACTTCCATTCGTTCACATCCTCCAGGGAGGAAGAGTCTGTCTCTGCCACTGCTATCTGGATGCTGGGAGGTGCTTTTAAGAGTCTAAGGAAAATAGAAAGGCTAGATAAAGGGAATAAGGAGAAAGAATTACGGGGAGAACAGGTATAAGAAGAACTGAGTACATGTAAAGCAGGAACCTCAGAGGGGAAAGTGCACTGAAGGAAGCGTATGGAGGAGATGGTATGTGGAAAGGGTATCTGGGGAGACCCCAGAGCCCATGGAGAATCTGTGATATCAGCCTGTTTTTATAAAACCCCCAATCTGAGCCCCAAAGTGATTTTGTCCAAGAGCCACCAGCCCCTGGAAATCACTCTGAGCCAAAGAGAGCTAGACTGGAGGCTCACTGCCAGGGGGCAGAACCCAGGGTAGGAGCAGCCCTGTAGCCAAGGGATTCAGCAGAATAAGGGTGGGAAGTGGGCCAAAGCCTGGCCAGGGCCCAAGTAGGGCACCCCCAACCCTGGGAAGATGGCAGGAGAGTGACCAGGTAGGAAGAAAGGAGGAGAATAGAGAAGAAGATACAGGGTCTCGGGGCTGGAGGACAGGTGTTTGCTTTTCCTTGTTCCTGAGGGTGGAGGAGAGGCTTTGAGGAATGGGAGACTGGGAGGGGATCAAAGAGCAGCCGTTTGTTGTTTCCCAGAGAGTGTGGCTCAACCAGTCCCATCCGAAAAGAGGGAATAGCAGTAAGACTAGCGGGAGATGGTGGCTTGAGAGAGGGAGCAATGGAGAGAAGGAGGGAGAAAGTAAAAGAGGAGCACAGCATCCTACGGCTCCAGCAGCACCCTTGTACCTGTAGCATCTCTGTGGCTGTAGCATCCCTGCTCCGCAAGGCCAGAGAGACAGGCTCCTGAGGGACCAGTAGGACCTCTCAGCAGCTGGGGGCAGACCCTGCCAGGAGGGTGTTGCCCTTGGACAGATTTTAGTTTGGCTGGCTGGAACAGGCCCCCACTTCCAGCTTGTGTCTTTCTTCCCATCCCTTTCCCCCCTCTCTGCCTTGTTGAGCTTTGGTTCCCTCTGTCCTCATCACCCCTGTGGGCCTGTTACTCTCATCTGAGGCTGCAGAGTGGTGGGGAGGGTACCTAACAAGCCTGCCATAGGACCCGGTGGCACAGGTCTCCTGTCTCCTGACCTGAGCGTTGTTGGAGGGGCATGTGCTGCCCGTATCCAGACAGAACAGTGTACCCT
The DNA here is from genome assembly GCF_027580195.1 of Bos mutus. Lineage (NCBI taxonomy): Eukaryota > Metazoa > Chordata > Mammalia > Artiodactyla > Bovidae > Bos > Bos mutus. Next base: position 15,505,748 of record NC_091618.1, on the reverse strand, counting down.
GAAGAGAGGTGGAAATAGATCAGGTGGGAACGTGTGGAGCTGTGCAAACAGCCATCTCCCCTGCTTCCTGGCGAGTGGGGATCACAGACCTGGTCATTCGGGGGGAGGGGTTGGAGCGGCCTGACTGCAGAAGGGGCTCTTCCCTCCCCCGCCCCACCCTCCGCAGGTGATCCAGCAGGCCCTGCACCGGCAGCCCAGCACAGCGGCCCAGTACCTGCAGCAGATGTATGCAGCCCAGCAGCAGCACCTCATGCTGCAGACGGCGGCCTTGCAGCAGCAGCACCTCAGCAGCACCCAGCTCCAGAGCCTGGCGGCCGTGCAGCAGGTGAGACCGAGGATGCCACCAAAGGAAGTGGGGGAGGAGGCAGGTGCCCCACCCCTCCCACACATTCTCTAACTGCCTCCTCATTGGAACCCCTGCAAAGTAGGCACCACTGTCATCTGCATCCTTCAGCAGATGAGGAGAGAGGCTCTGGGAGGCTCGGACCTCCCCTGGGGTCCACAGAGCTCTCGAGCAGAGGCTCAAGGAGGGACTGCCGGCTGCCTGCCTCACCACAACACCACACCTCAGGGAGGGGACTGAGGGTGCGAGAAGGCATCCACAGGAGAAGGCCGTCACCCATGCAGCCCACTTGTCTGCCCTCAGTGGCTGAGAAGAGCTCAGTCATCCAGTCAACAGAATGCTTATGCACCTACTGTATGCCAGAGTTCATGTCAGCCCTGGGTGCACCGTGGACCTTGTCCTCCTGGAGCTTGTGGTGGGGAGACAGCAAGTAGACAGAAATCCAAATAGACAAGAAAGCAAAGTAGCTAAATACCAGAGTGCTGACAAGCTCTCCCAAAGAGGAGTAACAAGGAGGCCCACCTTAGTCCGGGGGTGGGTGGGGGCCTATCTGCTGGAGGAACGGTGAATGAATGAATGAATGTCTGCCAGAGGAACATTGAGTGAATGAATGAATGTCTGCTGGAGGAACTGAAGAATGAGAGGAAGCTGGCCAAGGGGAGGGCACAGGCTGGACATTCCAGACAGTCTGTGCCCAGCTCGCCATGTGGGAGCCTGTGAGGCGGGTATAATAGAGTGGGGCGGGGTGAGGGGCTGAAGAAAGCTGGAAGCATGGGTGATGGTCCTTGCTGACAGCTGGAGTGCTTCTGTGTAAATGCTCGGCCTCGTGTAAGCCTTTCGGCAATCCTGCAAGCAGTCCCCACTGTATAAAAGAGGAAGCCGAGGCACTTGCTTGAGGGCCTGTAGATGAGCCAGAGTAAGGACATGACTCCTCATCACTGCCCTGCAGTGCATCCCATGGTGGATGAGGGCCGAGGGCCTGGCTGGAGGAGATCTGGGCCTCAGTGACAAGGATTCTTCTTTCCCAGGCAAGCCTGGTGGCCAACAGACAAGGGAGCACTTCCGGCAGCAGTGTGTCCGCACAGGCCCCTGCCCAGTCATCCTCGGTAAGTAGGGTGGGAGCAGCAGGCCAAGCCCACGGTTCCAGGACCACTTCCTTCCTCTTTGCCCAAAATGCTCATGAGCCTCCAGATGCAATGGTGGTGAATCCTCAGTCATGTAGAATCATGGCTGGAATCCATTACTCTCTCCAGAAAAAAAAAAATGTGTGCCACTTTCTAATTTCTGTTTGTAACTCCCTGTCATCTTTACAACGTCAGGGCTCCTGGTTCACGGCTCAGCCCTCTTCCCATGGGGTCCTTCCGACAGCACTGCACACAGGCCAGAGATGCAGCAGTGCTGGGGGGAGATCCAGGACCCAAGAATCAGAGCTGGTCCTAAAGAAGGCTGAGTTCACCAAGGAACAGAGGAGGTGGAGAGAAAGAAGTGGATGAAGGGGTGCAGTTAAGCCACAGAAGCACCCGTTTCCTACTGCACGCATCTCTCTCCTCAGATCAACCTGGCAGCCTCCCCAGCAGCAGCCCAGCTCATCAACCGGGCTCAGAGCGTCAACTCGGCAGCAGCCTCAGGCATCACCCAGCAGGCCGTGCTTCTGGGCAACACGTCTTCTCCAGCCCTGACTGCAAGCCAAGCACAGATGTATCTCCGGGCACAGATGGTGAGTCCCCAGCCTGGGCCATGGCTCAGGTAAGCCAAGAGGACAGAGGCAGAGAAGTTGGGAGCTGGGCGATTAAAGAAGGGTGGCAATTAGAGAAGGGTGGGGAAGAAGCACCAGGCGGACAGTTGGTAGGAAAGCAGGGGTGGCATAAAGAAGGCGGCCTGGAAGGCTGACGGGAGCTTTGATAGTGGCTCCATGACTCAAAGAAAGGTAGGGTTCCAGGCCAAAATTAAGTTACCCATGGTGCCTCCTTTCCTTTCCCTCTGAGAGTGAAACAGAATTATCCTCCTCTTATCAGAAACCACTCCCTAAAATTAGTTACGATAGGGAACACAAGGGTCTGTGCCCAGGTGGTCTGTCCCCTCAGACACATAAGACAAGCAAGTGCACAAACATCCGATACCCTTCAGAAGTGGGGTCTTAGTCCGCTGGGACTATCCTGCAGGGATTGGCCACCACTAGTTCGGGGCCATGGAGAAGGCAATGGCACTCCACTCTAGTACTCTTGCCTGGAAAATCCCATGGACGGAGGAGCCTGGTAGGCTGCAGTCCATGGGGTCACGAAGAGTCGGACACGACTGAGCGACTTCACTTTCACTTTTCACTTTCATGCATTGGAGAAGGAAATGGCGACCCACTCCAGTGTTCTTGCCTGGAGAATGCCAGGGACAGGGGAGCCTGGTGGGCTGCCGTCTCTGGGGTCGCACAGAGTTGGACACGACTGAAGCGACTTAGCAGCAGCAGCAGCAGTTTAGGGCCAAAAGTGCATTCCAGCCCAGGTGGTGAAGGCGGCCACCAGCTCCAGGAACTGTGTTGCCACCACTGCATTCCCAGCCGGGCCTCCATTCCCATGAGGGCCACCCGGTCAAACGTTCATCAGGTGGGCTTGCTCGGGCCGAATGTACGATATCAGCCCTCCACACGCATACCTAGAGTCCCGCCTTGACACCTGTCCCTAAGAGGTACAGAGGCCCATAAGAAGCTGAGGGGTTCCTAAAGTTAAGCAGACTTTCCCAGGAAAGCAGCAGCATTTGTTCACCCAAGGAAGCAGGCAGGTCTAGGTCTAGATTGGGCTCAGCCCACTCTGAGTCCGGTTCTCCCAGCCCTGCTCTGAATTGTTCTCCCTCCAGCTCCTTGACATACCATCCTGAAGGCTGTATGGCCCCAGCCCTCGCTTAGTTTTTGTGGCCAGAGCTTGACGCTGGGAACTTTTCTGGTTCTGCTCCAGCACGTCAGTTCTTGACTCTGAACTCACTGAGGTGCAGCTCCATTCCTGGGGAGTAGCCTCAGACACCCATGGGGACCAGGCTTCCACTTCTCCAGGGAGCCAGGCAGCCCACGTGACACCACCCACACCTGCTCTGTCTTCAGTTCACCCCATCCCTTCTCTGGCTCAACTGCTCCCACTGGAGCCCTGGAGCCTGGCCACCTCCCTCCCCAGAGTGGGGTGCCCTCACTCAGAGGAGCAGATATGCTGTCATATACATGTCCAGAGCTGGACTCACAAGGGTGGGAGTGTCGCACAGAGACCCTCAGTCCCTGCGCGCCATGCAAGGAGATGTAGACGCGAGTACAAGCTGGTTCCTCTTGGTTCCTCTAGCACTGTTGTCTCTGCTCATGCTGTATAAACACACACACACACACACACACACACACAGAGCCTAATCTAAATTTGACTAAGAAATGGGCAAAAGAATCTAATCTGATCCCTTCTGGCAGAAAGTCCTGTTCTGACCCACACCTAGAGTCCAGAGCAGTTTAGATTTTTTTTTAAATTTTTTATCTTGTATTGGGGTATAGCTGATTAACAGACAATGTTGTGATGATTTCAGGTCAACAGCGAAGGGACTCAGTCATACATACACATGTATCCATTCTCCCCCAAACTCCCCTCCCATTCAGGCTGCCACAGAACTTGCAGGTGAGATTTAGAACATGGTTCCAGGGCATCTGTCTCAGCCCAGGGGCCCTGCTCCCCAGGATGCTGCAGAGACGGACTCGAGGGTGTCCGGCCATCACTATTGGCCCCTTCTCTGGGGTGAGCTCTTGGCAGAGGCTTCTGAAGTACACCTGACTTGGTGCAGCCCCAGGACAGCCCCCTAGCCCTGGCCCTTCCCTGCCCGGCCTGGATCAGGACTTGAGGACCTTCTTGAGATTTTCAGGAGGCACCCCTGGATTCTCTCCCTCTCCCACCTCCCCCGCCTCCTCCCCCCAACCCTGTCTGCTCCCTGGCTGAGCTGTCGTGTCCTGTGGCTGAGCCCACAGTGGGCAGGTAAAAGGCGCCTCGTTTCCTGTGATTCCAGGCCCAGCCAGGTAACCTGGTGCAGGTAGCTAGGAGCCTAGGCGGCACTGTTCCTTTGTCCCCTCAGCTCATCTTCACGCCCACGGCCACCGTCGCTACCGTGCAGCCTGAGCTCGGCACTGGCTCCCCCGCCCGGCCCCCCACCCCTGCCCAGGTGAGGATTCCATGCTTGTGGGCGGGCAGGGGGGTGGGGACCCCTGCCGAGGGGGCACTGATGCTGGGTCTGGGCCCGAGCCCTGGAGGAGCTTTGGATGTCTCGGGGTGCTCCAGGAAAGCAGGTGGGAGACGGGTGTCCCATTACCCCTAGACTCACTCCTTGATTCCTCTCTGAGAAGGCCTCGGCCACTCCGGACCCTGCTTCGGGCCTCGACCACAGGGCAGGAGCAAGTGTGATTGCCAGAACCGGTGGCCCTCACTACCTTATACCCTCCCCAGGATGAGCTCTGCTGTCATTGCTTTTCAAGAGGAAAATTCCACTCTGATTACACATGCTAGCAGCTCTAGGAATCAGGAAAAACGGCATGCAAGAGGGAGCAAGGATGAGTCCTAGGTCCCTTCTTTCTGCTAGGAGCACACAGACACAGCTGTGGCTGTAAAGATTCTGTGGGAGGTGGGAAGGAACCAGCCCCATCTAAAGGATGGGGGTCAGACGCGAGTCTGGCACAGCCTCCATGTGTCCAGCAGAGGGTGCCAGGGACCAAGTTGAGTCAGCTTGCCCGTCCTGATGTGTAAACCCGATCCTCAGGACAGGATAATCCTTCACCTGGGAGACCTTGCTGGTCAACTCGCTTTCACTTTTGCCCTGGCCTTTCCCAGTGTGGGAAGCCCCATGCCCTGCCATGATTCTAAGTGGTACGCAGCCCATCCTGATAGATTGGGGGAGGAGGGGAGGTAACAGAAGGGAGAAGCAGCCCCGGCCTCCCTGCCCCCGCCTGCCCCAGCCAAGGCAGACATCCCTGCTCAGAATTTAGTTTCTTCTGCAGATGAATCCAATGACCAGCACTCTGTCTGTCCCCTTTAGAAACTCTGCTCCTGGTTTCTCCTTCAGCCCCTTGTCTCGTCTCTCTCGCTTTCTTTACGATCTAACAACTCTCACGTTCAGCACTCCTGGATCCATCCCTAACTCCTTCCCTGTCTGAACAATGTGTCGGCATTGCTCACACCCACATTCTCTGGACTCCTACAGACCCCTCTTTTCCAGGTACAGAACTTGACCCTCCGATCACAGCAGACACCAGCTGCAGCAGCCTCGGGCCCTACCCCCACCCAGCCTGTCCTGACCAGCTTGGCCCTGAAGCCCACGCCAGGTGGTAGCCAGCCTCTGCCTACCCCATCACAGGGCAGAAACACTGCTCAGGGTTCCCCTGCAGGTGCCAAGTCTGGCACAACTGACAGTGTGACAGAGCCACTCAAGAGAGGAGACAGCAACGGCAGTGTGCCTGGGAGCTTGGAGGGCCGGGCTGGGCTCAGCCGGATGGTGCCCACCGTGGCTACCCACCCGCTCATTGCACCAGGTAAGCACTCCAGGAGGAAGGATCCTATCCCAGAAAACTCAGAAGGACGATGGGTCAGGGGGAAACTTTCACACTCTCCTATTTCCCATGGGCAAGATAAGATGTCAGCCATGGGTCTCTCTTTCCCCTTCTACAGTCTTGAGATGTTCTTCAGCTCCAGATTCTGTTTCATGCTTCTTGTCCAGCTTTAAAGAAGGAAGCCATGTTAGTGGAAATAAATGGGACCTTCTTTTTCTTTTTTTTAAGAGGAGAACCTTGTTCATATAAATGGTCCATCATTTAATTTTCTTTTATTTGGCCACACCATGTGTCATGTGGGATCTTAGTTCCCCATCCAGGGATCAAACCCATGCCCCCTGTAGTGGGAGCACAGAGTTTTAACTGGACCGCCAGGGCAATCCCAAATAAGACCTTCTTCACAATGGGTACCATGATTCTCAGGGTACCAAATCATAGCTCTTCACCTAGGCAGTGGAGGTTTGGCAGTTACAGTATTTTGAAATTCTCTAAGAGTCAGCAAAAAAAGGATAGGGGCTAGCCAGAGGCATGTAAGAACCACACAGGGAGATGAGGAAGTGAGAAGTTTATTTTCTCATCACTCAACAGACATCTGTTGACTAATATGCGTTGGTTATGTTGCCAGTTCCGGGGGTGCCGAGATAAATAAGACATGGGCCCTGCCTCCCAGGTGGGCAGGGTCTGGAGAGACAGACGAGTACAGCCTGTCATAGATGTTAGCTCTGAGCCCCGAAGGATCACAGAGGCACCATCTAGCCTGGGGGAGAGGAGCCAAGAAAGGTTTGCCAGTAAGAGTGGTACTCAAGAATAAACCTTGCAGATTAAAAAAGTAATAATCCAGCAGATTACTTATGAGGCAAATTATATGAACAAGATGAATCAGTATTCCCTAGGGCTAGATTCTCTCTGCTGCTAAAATTCTCCCAGCGCTGCCTACTGAAGGCAATCTTTAATGAGGAAATCTGCCAACAGCCCTGGAAGCCAGACTAATCAGTCTCGGGAAGAAGACCAAGCTCTTATAGCACAGAAATGTAGTGATGGACCGTGTGACCTTGCATTAAAGATAGAGTCACCCTGGTCACATCCCTGAAATAACTACTCCCACTCCGTCCTCACCCAGACCATTTTACCATCCAGTCTAACCTGCGTTTTTATTTTTCTTGAGAGCCTACTTTGTGCTTGTTACTAGATTAACCACAATGATCAAAATGTGATTTCTCACCTAAAGGAGGGTGCAATCAAAAGGAGGGAGGTAGATTTTTAAGCAAATCCATTCAATTTCATAATTGCCATTGTAGGAGTAAGTATGAGGTACAGGGGGCCCAGATGGACACCTCTGTGCCAGGCAGGATGGACAGAGGTGCTGCCCCCAAGGAAATGGCACTGGATATTGAAGCAGGAGTCATCTCCCCAACAAAGGACGGGAAGACATTCTAGACAGATGACAGAGGCGTAGGTAGAGCCTTGTAATGTGAACCGAGAAGAGCCTGAATTCAGGTCCTTTATTCACCCTCTGGAGGCCTCAAGGACAGAGGTGGTCTCTGCCTCCAGCGGACCCTCTGAGCTGAGGCAGGCAGCTCTCTGTAGAAGCCTAACCGCCCTGTGACTCCGGGCCTTTCTTCCTGTCTGGCATTGCTTTCTCCAGAGACTAGTCCAGCTTCTTCCTTTTATGGAGAAATAAACTGAGGCTCAGAGGGTAAAGTCTGGGTAGGGGGAGGTGGGGTGTCTTAAAATGAGCTGATATCAGCTGAGACTAAAGCAAGGACCCCAAATTAACATTTCTCCTACCTCCTCACACAACCTACAAACCATAGAGCTACATCTGCATTTCAAGACTTCCTGAGAATCCCGTTTCTACCCAGGTCAAAATGTAACCCCTGCCTAGATCTAAGCCAGCGCCCACCCCCCAGATTCTAAGGACCCTTCAATGGAAAGACTAGTTCTTAGGTTTCCTCCTAAGGCTCCTAGGCAACCCTGGGGCCTCAAGAAAACTGAACACAAAGGGGACCAGCACTGATAAAAGCCTCTGATGTGTATTAGACAATACGCTGGGCTTTTTAATGTACCCCACCTCTTCTGCTTTTCAGAAGAACCCCCGTAGATATTTTCATCCATTTTACAGATGAGAAAACCGAAGTTCAGAGTGGTTACCCAAGAAATTACTATAAATATCACTCAAGGTCACATCAGTATTACGTGGCAGAACTGGAAACCGACTCCACGTCTGGCTGAGTCAGACAGTGCGCTCTTAATCATCAAGCCGTGTTTGCCTCTTTCAGCTCTTTTGGGGCTTCCTAGGCCTTTCTTATTCCTGACCCAAAGTTCAAAGAGCCTCGTGGTTCTCAGATTGTTCTGGGTTTTACAGTCTAGCAGAGGGCTCTCTTTTCTTGAGCCTGATAAAAGGGAAGGCCAATGAGTTACAGACCGAGGCCCAGGGCCCCAGCTGTGGCCTAAGACTAACAGTATGTGGCTATAGGCAGTACAAGAACTCTCTGTGGAGCAGCTGTGAGTTGCAGACCACAAAGACTCTCTCCCCAGTGACAGGAATCAGTAGGCTTTGCATTGTTCCTGCCTCCCACTGTCCCCCCAGTTCTTCCCTTCCCCTCCCACCCCTTCCTCTCCATGGTTCTACTCCCCACCCTCAACAGCCCGAATGGAAGGCAGCAGGGAGGCTTAAGATGCTAACAGATCCTTTCAGGGCCTCTAGAACAAAAAAAAGTCTGAAATAATTCTCCTGACCTGATGGGGGTGGGGAGGGGATGGCCAGGAGCAGCACCTGCCCTGGGCCGCCACTGTTCCCCAGGCAGGAGGTAACTTCTGGCCTCCTGCCCAGCCAACACACTGTGAATGAACGGCAGGGATCAGAGTGTGTGCGCATGTGCGCGCGCGTGTGTGTGTGTGTGTGTGTGTGTGTGTGTGTGTGTATGTATGAGAGAGAGAGAGAGAGAGACTGAGAGAGAGGGACTGGGGAGTGGAGTGGCAGGTTTTTGTTTGTTATTGAAGCATTTTTTGAGCTGGCTGGCTGGCTGCCCGCAGGGAAAGTAACCAGTGGAGACTTGTGATGGGGGGCAGTGGCGGGGGTGGGGGGGACAGCAGAGAGGAATGTGTTCTCTGGGGGCCATTCCCTCCCCAGCAGGCAAATGCTGCAGTCCCAGCTGGGACTGCTCCCACTGACAGCTGTTTAGGGGCAAAGCCCCTCCCCCCATGGCAAGCTCCCTGCTGTTCCTGCTTCTGTCACCTTGGCAACGGGCTTCTTTAGGCTCTGCAAATAGAAAAGGTCCCTTATGCCAGCAAGGGCCTGGGTTGGTGTGGGGGGGGGAGAGGGGAGGGGGCGGAGAGCAGAGCAGAGAGGTTGGGCCTCGCAATGTGATGGAAAGACTGAACCAGGAGGGCAGAAGAAGGGTCTCCTTAGGTCTGGCCTCCAGAGGAGACCAGGGGGAGCTGGGTCACAGCTCCTGATAAGAGGCTTGGTTCTTGGAGTCCCCATTCTAGTGGCTCCACTCAAGGCCCCTAGACGTACACGGAGGCCCAAAGGTGAGAAGAAAGTGGCTGGCCAGGAGGGAGATGCTGTCATAAAAGAGAGCCGTCCAGTCACTGAAAATCCTGGGCGCTTTTCACACAATTGTGCTCCAGATGCCGGGTCTTTGTTCTGTCTCTTCATCCCTCCTCAGGTCTCTGGAAGGAGAGAGAATTCACTGTTGGGAAGGCCTGCCACACAGTGGCTTTGTTTTTACCACAGAGAGGGTTTTGTGTCAAGGAGCGGGGATTCTGTCTGTGAGAAGCTGGACAGTGTGACGCGTGCTGATTCCAGGACCCTTGGGTACCATATTTCCCTCCCAAAGCACCTGCCAAACTGCAGGGTAGAAACACTTTTGCTGAGAAAGTTCAGTAAAAACCAAAACATTACATGAAGTCCTGTTTTCTAGCTCCAACAATTTTAATGTTAAAATCAGGCAACCAATTATGACGATCATTTCAGTTACCCACTGTAGGACCAGATTGAGATTACTAAGCATCTCCTCCTTGTATTAGGTCAGGGTTGGGAGAAGCCAGCAGATACCAGCAGAGAAGTTTTATATTTGCTGAACATTTCCCACCATGGGTGTGCGTGTGTGAGAGAGAGAAAGAGGAAAGGCAGACTGTGTGCCTTGGAACTGTCGGGCGTTCCTTCTTTCCCCGACTCTTTCCCCCTAAGCTCCTCTTATGTTACATCCATGGTTGCTGCCAGTAATAATAATTACCAACCAATAATGAACAACCATGTTCCAGGCACTGTACTAAATGCCTAACCTACATATCTCATTTACTCCTAGCAATAATTATTCATCTCACAAATGAAGAAGGTATGGCTCAGAAAAAAATAATTAGTTACCATCTCCATATAGCTTTCCCTCCTTAATTGTTCAATTCAGCTCCACAAACACTCATTTAGCACCTATTATGTGCCAAACACGATGCCAACCATATGGGCATTAGAGTTGAACAAGTGTAAAATCTAAGAGGGGCTATGGAAATTTGAGTCGCGCCTTGAAAACTGAGTATGTTTCCAGAACAGAAGTGAAGGGGATTATCTCAGCTGGCACCGGGAGGCATCTATGCCCAGAGTGCCCACGTGGGCCTGGGACCATCTGTGCACGTAGATGGGCCCTGGAGCTCCTTGCTCCTCCCTGGCCCCACCGCCATTAGCTGTGGGACTCCCAAAACGCTCAGTCCATCCATCCCCCGTCATGTTTACCTCTCTTCTAGTGGACCTTGCCTTTTTTTACATTTCAGATGCCTGCCCCCACCATCCACAGATGACTCCTCAGTACACAGCCAACTCTGCCCCCCACCCCCGTCCCCAGCGATTTCCAGCTGTCTATGGGATCCTCCCAAGAGGATGTCACCCCACCTGCACACACATTTTTAAAATTTGGAGATTCATACATCAACCCCCAAAGCTGGAGGTCTCCCTCTTCAGAAAGGATCCCCCTTTCCCGTTCCTGGCCACTGTCTGCAGTCATCAGGTATTCCTGGACCCAGGCTTACAATCTCAAGACGGTTTTGATTCATTTCCCTTCAGGGAGGCAGGAGTGTTTGAATGGGAAAAGCATAGGCTTCACAGTGAGACCTGGTTTCAGACCCCAGCCTCATCACTTACTGGTTCTGTGACCAGCATCCAGTTACTTGATCTCTGTAAACCTTGATTTCTTTGTTTATAAGACTAAGATGGTTATTTTTACCACATGCTATAAAGATGGATGAGATGCGATGTGTCCAGCACTGAGCAGGCTCACAGTACTCATTCCCTTTCACTCCTTATTCCCACCCTCCATCACCACCCACTTTCTCACCATGTTCTGACCATATTTTCTCTGTGTCAGCTCCCAGGTTTGCTTAAGGCCCGCTGACCATATGAGGTTTAACTGACCACCTGACCCTCCTCCCATACTTGCCAGAGTCACCGTCCTCAGAGACTTGCTCCTTGCTTGTTTAGAAACCTTCACTGCGTCTTTTATTTCCTGCTTCATCGGGTCACAGGAGGGATTCAATAATTAGCATGTTAATGACTTCTGACCACTGACTCTGACTCTGGGTAGGGGCCTTCAAGACCCCAGAACCACTGTAATTGCTCAGGGCTTCCCCGCACAGATCCTCCACCTCTCCTCCCCCAACCCCAACCCCTTTGTGACCAACATGACCTGTGCAGACCTTCCATCTCTCCTCCTGGCATCACACTCCCCCTTCCTCATCCATCCAAGATTACCTCCAAAGTTCTCAACAGCCTCCAACTAACCCTTGAAAGCCTGCCGTCTTAATTTGCACTTGCTGACTGCACCCTTCACTCACCCATCAGCATTTTTCAAGCGTTTATGAGATCCAAGACACCCTGCCTCATGTGTCAAATGAAGTCAATTTTCCCTGAATCTGCTGCATTGTAGGAGTCTCCTGGAAACAACTCCCCTTGCTCGTAACATGGGAACACTGCCCATTCGCCTCAGAGCCTGCTTGTAAGGAGTAAATGAGACTCAGATTATAAGAATGCTTTGAGAAGTTCAAAGCAATATATACATAGCAGGTAGTATTTTAAGAATAGCTACCGTGTATTGTGCATCTTCTCAGCATGAACAAAGGCAGTGAACCTCTCCTCTTTGTGGTTGAAACATAATCTTCCATTTGATACTAACAGACTGCTCTGTGAAGTGTATCACTGTTTGTAGAAGAGGAAATCAAGATTCGGAGAGGTTAAACAATTTGTCTTCAGTTGCACAGCCTGTAGGTGGCAGAACCAAGATTCAAACCAGATCGGTCTCTAAAATCCATGTTGTTAGCCACTTCTGCTGTATTTTCATCCCTCTACCAAGGGTGGGTAGTTTCCTTTCTAATGCTGCAAGCTGTCCTACAAGGAATCCTGCCTACAGAGGGTGTCTGGTGGTTTTGCCAGGTAGCTGCAGGGCAGGTCTAAAGATATTAGGGCATAGACAGCCCACCACAGCATGTCCCAAAGGTGGGCAACCCTGTTTTTGTAAACTTGTTTCCTCTGCCAGGGAGATTCCCTCAGCTCCATTTCCCCTCTCACATTCCTCCTAGGCCTCAGCCTGGCAGGACTGCATCTCAGAAAATCCATGTGCCTATTTCTTCAGATTTTCCTAAAAGAGCTTCCTTGTCTAGTTATGTGTATGTGGGACTCTGACCTCCAGAGTCAACCTCAATTTCAGTCACTCCCTGAGGCCTAATCACGTGAGGTATCTTTGGAGATGAGCAAGCTCTGAAGGGTGCTGGCATCATTTAGACCCCCCCACCCCCCAGCAAACTGCCTCCTCTCTGGCTGTTCTCACACCAGTCACCAGGGGTTCAGCTGCACAGGATGCCCTGTAGGTCCCTGAAAGCACCATGGTATTTAAGGCCTCAGGTCTTCCCACGTGCTCTTCCTTTCATCATCTTCAGAACTCTGAATCATGCTAAATACTCACTTCCTCCAGGAAGCCTTCTCTGCTTTCCTTTCCAAGCTGAATCTCCTTTTCTGTGTTCTCAGTAATGTGTGCTTGTCTCCTGTCGTTAATATTTACCAAGTGATGCTGAGGGTATCTGTTTACCAACTCTCTCTTGCTAAACTGTATTCCACTAAACCTATTCTAGGGACCAGGTTTTGGCCAGCACCAAACACAGCGCTTGCTCTGTAGTCGGTGCTGTGATTTTTGTCGTGTGAACGAATAGCTGAAAGTATCTCTTCATTTAACTCTCTAAGCCCTGAAGAGTAGTAGGTAGTAGAAAGTTATGCCATTCCTCTCTTGCAAGCACCCTCCCTTCACTGGTAGTCCAGGTAATTCCAAACTCTAGTCAAGCATTGCAGCTCAGAGAAAAATGTGTTTGAGCAAACCAACCTACATCTGGGATGCTCGCGGCTCCCGTGTGTTTTGAGGCAAGAATCCCAGCACTTCTGGACACTGAGCTTTTTCCTGCATCCAGGAAGACTTAGGATCAATCGAGATCCATTACTGGTCACAAGTTCTGGCAGTGCATGCAGCAAAGGGCGCGAGTCGGTGAACCCTCACAGCCGGCCCTCCTGCACAGGGGCCCTTAATCCTCTGGCTGCTAACAACCAACTGTTTGGGGAACGGTGAATTGGTCTCTTCAGATTCTAAGGCGGCTGTCAAGGTTAAAGCACAAGACGGGAAAGAAGAGCTGACCTAGAGTCTCTCCACTGAGCTGGGCCCTAATGTGGGGAGGCCCTAGGCCTGCCCCTCCTCTGTTCCGTAACAGAAAGGGCTGACGAGGCCTTCCAGAGCCATGGCTGAGGTCCCACGGAACCAAGCTTTTGTTCCCTAGAAGCAGTGAGCCTTCTAGCAGTGGGGGATAGGGACAGCCAAAAGAGTTCCAAGCGAAAAATGAAGCCCCTGGACTGTAGGAGGAAATAAAGGCCCAGAGAGATTTCTGTGCATTAATATTTCAAAAAGTGACATGCCCCATCTGAGCTGTAGAGAAGAGGGGTGCGGCCGCCTTTGGTATGGTGGCTTCAGTGGGAAGTGCCCATCATCAGCCACCCCACTGACCTCACTATGATCAACAGCAGATAGATGCTGAGCATCTACGGACATGTAGATTATTGTGCTGGACAGTGTGGAAGGGAAAAGAAACACTGAACGTTAGTTCAACTAAAGCACATCTCTAAAGTTAAAAAAAAAAAATGAAACATAAAACTTTGACTCAAAAAGCATATAATCTGGCCAGATAGACAGAAAATAAACACACAAAAGCATAAAAAGTATTCCAGTTTAAGATACCACTGACTGTAAAATGCACCATGTTTTTGCCTCTAAGGAAAGCACTACCAATTAAACCAGCATCATCAACTGTAATATGCAGCCTAATTCAAAAGATGTTAAAATGGTGGTGGGGGATAAGAATTTTTAAACATTGATGAAATACATCTACAAGATAGTACATGTTAAATCACAAATGAATCAAAGAAATCAGCAGTAAAAGCAAGCGCATTCAGGACTTCCGAGGGAAAACCCGTAACTGAGGGTCAAGGCAGAGAGAACATGAGCTGAGCCTGGGCCAAAGAAGCTTATGCCTTACTGAGATCACTGAAGCAGAAGGAGGGCATTCCAGAAAATGGAAGCACTGAAGTTGAAGCCAGAAGGGCACAGTGGAGAGGAATGCTGTACAGACAGTGAGCAGAGCAGTTAGGATGGATGAAGGTAAGGGCAGGCAGGCGGTGAGCAGAGGTTACACAGGAGGAAGGTCTTCAGTAAACCAGAGTGCTGATAAAACCAAAATGGCCTATAGGGTTATCCCCAACTCATGCCTGTCCAAGCTCTGAAGGGGAAGAGTTCTGTGGCACAAACAAGCTGGAGTTCCACCTTGCTGTCATTCATTCATACAGCCACACTGAGCATCTGCTAAATTCTAGGCACTTTGGAGGAAACAATCCTAAATTCTGTCTATCAAAGCAGATAAGTCATTCACTGAAATAACTGTGAGTGTAGATATCATCGTGACCCCCACTCTAAAGATGACGAGCCAGAGGTCCAGAGAGGTCCAGTGATTGCCCAGCCTCCCACTGCTGGGAAGTGGCAGGAAAGGGAGGTTGTGAGGATTTGATTTATGGCACTCTAGACAGTGTGAGACAGGGTACAAACTTCTGTACAGGGTGCAGTGAACAGTAAAGATTGCTTGGATCAAAGAAATAATATTAAAAGGTTATTTTATATTGTAAGAAGATCTTGAACACCAGGGGCCTTAGACAACCACAGACAGAGGAGAGTCCCTGATGGCTTTTAATCAGGGATCAGATCTGTGCCCTAGGAAGATTAATTTGTGATCTATCCACAAGTCAGATTATAGAGAGAAGAAACTAGAATCAGAAAGACCAATTAGAAATGTACTACAACGCTTTAAATAAAAGGAATTTGACTCAGCACAATGCTGGAGTTAAATCATGGTCTTTGCTTTTATTAACCTTGAAAGTTTAAGGACGTACATTCCCCCTGCCCCAAAATATCCTGGAGTCTTTGATCTATGAACTTCTCTAAGCTTTCATGAGCTTTGTTTCCAGCCTCAGCATGTGCTAGCATCATTTGTCCTGAAACAATGGCCTTCCACAAGCAGCACAGGGTTGGGGAGAGTGGGACAGAGAGGAGGTCCAGGGATGGAGGGCTGGGAGGCCAACAGTTGCTTCTCCCAGTCTTGGTGAACACATGTGTACTGTGCCTAACTGTACTCTTATGCACTATAGATCTAGAACCTACTCTAAACTTCCTTTTTCCACATTATAAATCCTGAATTTTAAACTCTTTTCCTATGATAGCCACCCTGCCCCCATCAGACTGTATGATCATCTAGCCCAAACCTCTTGTCTCACAGATAAAACCCTGAAGTCCTGGGAAGGAAAAGGACCTGTCTCGGGCCACATAGCCAGTGGGTGGCAGGACAAGCCTCTGACCCTCTTAGCCTCTCTGACCTGTACCATCTCCAGCTCTCAGCTCAAACCAGCAGCCCCTAGATGGACTCTGTTCCCAGGATAGGAATTCATGGTTTGGGGATAAGGGAGAACAAGTTTCACCTGAGTCTTCAGTGATACTTCCCCTCATCTGCAGATCTTTTTGACTGCTAGAGCCTATCCAGGCACTTCATGGCCTCTGCAGTATCTCTTGGGTGTCTTAACAAGGATCATCTTAAAAATCCCTGATTACTAAGTTTGCCTGATTAACAGTCTTTACCTGATTGTTAAGTTTTGAGCTGTTCAGGGTGAAATTAGGAGACAAAGCTCAGGTTGGGGTCAGGGGCAATTTATAATCACCAAATGCCTGCTGGCATTTCCAGTTGGATGCTCTACCATCACCTGAAGCCCCACACATTTCTCACAAAACCTCATTACCGTCCATGTTTCTCTCTGCCACAGTTCACCGTCATCCAGGGCCATCCATACACCCTCCTCCTCTGCCTCCAACAGTAGGTCACCAAGGAGCATTTTGTGTCGCTTTAACACCTCTTGTTTCTGTCCTCTCCTTTCCATTCCTGCTGACATTCTGCTTGAAACTCCACATGGGCTTGTGATGAGATAGCTGGGAACCTATGTGTAATATAGACAAAATTTAAGAAAGAAGGTGCCTCCCCTAACTGTGTGTGCAGTCTGCTTCCTTTGCACCTGTGTCACAGGATCCTTTCACATGTCAGCTCAGGACCCAGAATTGGCATTCCCCTCATTGGCTTGGAGCCTGTGGTTGTAAAAATCCACTTGCGAGCTTCCAGCTGTGGTCCTCTGTGTATTTGCACAGCACAGCCTCTCTCTGCCGGCCCTCCAGCTATACGAGTCTCTGCCAAGGACAGCTTTTTTAGGCAGGACCAGTCCAACTGAGCGGCCCTCATGCTAAGCTAGCCTGGATGCCACTAGTCAGAGAGTGAGCAAGGTGAGAACACCCAATCTCTGAGCTAAATTTCCTGAACCCCTACTGTCCATAAGGCATGAGCTGGACACTGGAAGGATGATGAGAAAATATAGGAATCCTCACCTCCACAAGCCAGCCTGGCTAAAAACGGAAGAAAGGGCAAGGAGCAAATGGCAACCCCTGAACCCCAGTCCATGACAATACATTTATTTATTCAGCCCTCATCTGATATTAAGTATCATATGAGGTTCTAGATAAAGCCATACGTGATTGTTTCCAATCATCAGGGGTTCATGACCTGTAAGGGAAGATAGCTAAGAAACAGTTCTTATCCATTGTGATACACGTCATTTTGGTAGAGGTAAGCCCAGGACACTCAGAACCTAAGCTAAGACTGAAATAACACTTTTAATGATATGATTGAATATACAAATTAAATGACTGACCGTGACCGTGTGCCAGGCACTGTGCTGTTCACATTATGTCATTTTTCTCATTTTATTTGCACAGTTTTTTTGTGTTGTTTCTTTTCTTTCTTTCTTTCTTTCATCCTTACAACATTCTGGGCAAGAGCTTTTTTTGTTTCTGGTTTTCAGACAAGACATCTAAGGCCTTGAGAGGTTAAACAGCTAGCCCAAGGTCCCCCACTTGTAACAGGAGGAAACTGTGGTCCAGCCCAGGCTGCCTCCCGCCAGAGTCTGAGGACTATGTGTGCAGCAGGCCCTCCCTGGAGGGGGCCCGGCTCGAGCAGAGCCAGGAGGGTGACTAACAGCCATCCTTACAGAGCTGGGCTGGGTGATGGGCTGCACCTGTTGCAAACATGGAGCAAAGCAAGTGCAGGGCATGGAGGAGAGAGAAAATGTATCACCCTGCAGTATCCAGGGTTTCTCTGAACAGCTGGAATGATCCAAGAAGGCTTCACAGAGGAGGTGAGCTTTGCATTGGGCTTTGAGGGCCAGCCAAGGGCCCAGTGTTTCCGAATAGGAAGAAAGCAAAAAAAAAACAGAGAAAGTCAGGCCCTAGCAATGGCCAGGCTAAGCTCTTGGCAAAGGAGGAAAGAGATGAAAGCAAGAACATTGAGTTTGGAGAGCCTTCTTTATATGGATGTGGGAGGGGGCGCAGATGGGGGGACACAGTAGAAGACCAGGCCAAGCCATGCCACCTAACCTGGCCTCTCCCTCTTCAGCCTATGCTCAGCTGCAGCCGCACCAGCTCCTCTCCCAACCGTCCTCAAAGCACCTGCAGCCCCAGTTTGTGATGCAGCAGCAGCAGCCATCACAGCAGCAGCAACCGCCCCAGCCATCACGGCCGGCGCTCCAAGCCCCATCCCATCCCCAGCTGGCCTCGGTCCCTCCGAGCCTGGCCCTGCAACCCAGCCCAGAAGCCCATGCCATGCCGCTAGGTCCAGTCCCATCCACCCTGCCTCTCCAGTGCCCCACTGCCAATCTGCACAAGCCTGGCAGCTCTCAGCAGTGTCCCCCTCCCACACCAGACACTGGGGCTCACAACGGATATCCCGAGGGCCTGGCCCACACCCCTCAGCGCAGGTTCCAGCATGCCTCGGCTGTCATCTTACAACTACAGCCTGCTTCACCAGTGGTGAGTAAGCCTATCCCAAGGCCCAGGGAACAGAGAGGGAGGTCACCACTCAGGCCATCCCATGGCCCCCAATGGGATGTGTATCTGTGTGGGCTGAGCATCAAAGTCCTTGTTGAGTACTCCAGGAAAGAAAAGGGGCCTCTCACTAACTTGGGGCTGGCTGAATCTTAAATGTCCTTCTTCCCAAGCTCCACGGAAACAGGGGACACATCCAGAAAGGCAGAGACAATTCATGAGCAAATCATATCTGTCCTGTCCTTCAACAGCCCCAGCAGTGCACCCCTGATGACTGGAAGGAAGTGGTACCTGGGGAGAAGAGTGGGTCGGAGACTCGGTCTGGCCCATCACCACATCAGCAAGCCATCGTCACTGCCATGCCAGGTGGCCTGACTGTGCCCAAGAGCCCGAACATCCAGCAGTCCCCAGCTCACGGTATGAAGTGTAGTGGGCCCTTGGGGGAGGGAAGAGAGTCAGCCCTCCTTGCCACCCCCTGGCACATTGCACTTGGGCCTCTAGAACGGGAAGGAAACTATAAACCCCAAGTAGCAAGAAAGAATTTGGGTAGGTGGGATCAGAGAGTGGATTGAGAGGATGAAGCAAGGATAAAGAAAGGGGACCCAGAAGGTATAAAAGGATAGAGAAAGAATTGAAAGTTCTAGATGAGGCCGGCCTGTCACTGCTGTCAGATGTATCCACTGCCGCCATGTGCTAGGTTGAGAGTTCACCCAGGGATCCAGTTGTCTCAGTCCTCTGCTCTGCTTGGTATGAGAGAGTGTTCTTGAAGTTGGCGATACGACAAGGCGGCTGCATAGCACACAGATGAGGGCAATGCCTAAGGGGAGCTAGCAGGGGATTCATGGAAAGCCTCATTGAAGGAACAGGCAGCTCTGCCCTGGGCTCCCCCACTGAGCAAGCGCTCAGTGGCAGTCAGGCTTCTCTAAGCCCTGGGTTTCAGGAGGCTCCACTGATCCCTCTACCCTGACAGGAGAACCACGGTGGTACCTCTGCCCCCACAGCAATCCCCTCACTTTCCTTTCCTTCTCTGCCAGTGTGTGCAGCCATCTTGGCCCAGATCTCGATGACATTCTGGGCCATGGGCCACGTATAATTCAGGGAGGCAGTTCCATTGTTGAACTCAATGTGCTGGGAGTGGGGGTGGAGAGAACAAGAGAAAGGGGGTTTTGGAAATGGAAGAAAGAGAAATGAGAATAAAAGAACTTTGGGGCAAAGTAGTTATAAATGTCCTATAAGGAATGGAAGAGGGATCAAGGAAAAGAAAAGCAAAGGAAAGCAAAGAACATTCGAAAAATTAAAAGAGAGGAGATCAGAGTTCTCTTGGCAAATTGCAATGAAAAGGGGTTCACCATTTTGTAAAGCAGCCCATTCCACTGTGGGTTTGCTCTAATTATCAGAAAGTGGCTTTTCAAATTAAGTCAAAATCTATTGTGCTGGAACTCCCACCACTGGCTGTGATTCCGTCTTGTGGATTGCAATGGAGTCCATCTCCTACAGTGTGTGTAGACAGTTATCATGTCTCTTTCTTCTCCCCATCCCCCCCCCCATTAAAAAAAAAAAAGAGAGAAAAAAACATCTCCAGGCTAAATATTTTAGATTTATTTCAATTTTTACCTGTCACACATCAAGACCTCCCATTTCCACCATGCTGATCATTCTTGTCTAGCCACATTCCACCTTTCCATGAATTCTCTTAAAGTGTGATTCCCCCAAATGAAGCACATTAATTCCAAATATAAAAAAGTGCTAGTGACCCAAGGTTGGCACCTAGACCTAGCTTTATAAGCCCTCCAAGAGGCAGAGCTCTGCATAGTATAGTAGAGAGGAGCTAAAGTTTATTGAACACCTACTATGTGCCAACTTGTGTTTTCCTTTGCTCACTCATGATATCCCTGAGAGATCATTACTACTGTCCCCATTATTTAGAGGAGGAAATGAAAGGCTCCAGGTCTCACAGGTAAGAAAGGGCAGCCCCAAAATTCTGGCTTCAGGGGTAATGCCCTTACCTGCCTTCATCAGGACATTGCACCTATGACCCCATGTTAACTCTCCCAACCCAAGGGAATGATGCCCTTGGTTCACAGAGCACCGTGTCTTGTGAATCCCAGAGGGGTTGGGCTTGGTTTTGGTTTCTGGTTTTGTGGTTTCTTTTTACATGAACTGCTATCACTTCAGGTCCCCTCCATCTCAAACTTGTACAGAGTCTATTGTGAGCCAGAATGTTATTATGTCCATTCAATGGTGTCTTGTGAATTTAGCCCACAGTTTGAGGCACACCAGAAAATGGTAACAGTTAATAGCTAGCATTTAATGAGTCCTGTCTGCCAGCTTTACATGCATTTCCTCACTTAATCCTGCCAGTAATTCTCTGAAGCTGAAACCTTTATTATGCCCATTTTCAAGATAAGAAAACCAAGGCACAGAGAGAATAAGTGGTGGGTGAGGAATGTTTTATATCTGAATTTTGTCACTCATTCTACTAACGCCTCTGCTTAACTTTGCCATCTGTATATTATATAGCATGTCTTTAGCCAATTTGCTGATAGAAATGTTGAATAGGACCTGACTGAAGACATATGCCCTGTCTGCAGGTTGGTGGTAATCAACAGTCTTTGTTCAGTTACTTGTTATCCAACAATCTCTGAATGAACTGACATTTGCCTTCCTTTCTCCATCTTGTCTATAAAACTCTCAAAATTTTTTTCTGAAATCTAGTCCAAACGATACACATATAACAAAGCACCCTGTTCCTAACGTTCTATCTCATGAGAAAAGTAAGCTTTGCACTGTGGAAACAACCGTCAACCACCCAAGATTTAAATATCCATCTGTATTATGTTTGAATGCCTGCTTTGTGCAGAGCACTGTGAAATGGGAGGTAATCCACAGAGAAAGGAGGTCTGTACCCTACCTTCAAGGAGCTTAAGCTCCTCTGGAAAAGATGAGAAGTGCACAGGAAAAAAATACAGTAAAAGATATGATAAATGTCATAGAAAGATTATGGGTAAGTGCTTTAAAAAGTAAGAGAGAAAAGTTACTGCTGAGTAGAGATTATCTGGGTAGATTGCAGGGGGGTAAAGTGGCATTATTCTAGAGCAAAGGTTGGCAAACTACATCCTAAGGGCCAAATTCATCATATTACCAGTATCCCTACAGCCCACAAGCTAATAATGGTTTTTTGCATTAAAAAATTTTTTTAAGACTCAAACGAATATTTTGCGATACATGAAAATTATATGAAATCCAAAAGTCTGTGTCCACAAATAAAGTTTTATTGGAACACAGCCACATACATGCATGTAGTGTTGTCTGTGGTCACTTTCCTGATGCAACAGTAGAGTTGAATGGTTGCAATAGAGACCACATGACCTACAAAATCTAAAATATTTACTATCTGATTTCTTACTGAAAAAGTTTGCCAGCTACTTTTCTTGAGTCTAGACCTTTAGGAGAGGTAGGACCTGGACATGTGGAGCTGGGCATACAGCATTCCAGAAGGGACTACTGAAGTGGATAAAGGTAGGGAGTAGTGTGGGCATGTTTATAGAACAAAATACAAGTGTAAGAAATGTAAGGACAGAAAGGGGAAGGAAATGTGAATATTAATGAAAGAAGGCATTGAAAAATGGGCGGAGGGAGAGGGAAAGAAAAAGAGAGCAAAGTAAACCAACAGGGAATATAAAATAAATGTAAAATGTGGAAACAAAGAGAGATGAGGCCTGTGGGGAAAGGGATGGGGGGATGAATGAATGCTAAGAAAGGTAAGGATATGAGAAAATATTGGAAATAGAAGTCAAGCATGGAGAGAGAAATTCGGATCATCTATTCAGCATGAAGCTGGGCGTGGGGGGGTGGGGGCTTGTGAAGGTCTCACAAGCTCTAGCACGTCTACTGAATGAAGGTGCTTCCCCACAGTTTAGTTTAAACCAGCGTGGTTTAGAAAAAGAAGTAACATTTACTGGGCTCCAACTGTGTGCCAGGCACTGCAGGCAATTTGTGTAAATGCCCTCAGTTAACCTGCATAGTAAGCCTAAAGAGGAGGCATTATCCCCATTTATGGAGGTGTAACTGGGGCACTTTGGTCATTAGTTAACCTCTCTGATACTTAGTTCCCAGTGGGGAGGATAATGACTACTTGTGGGGTTATTGTGAACTCTTTTAAGTGAGAGGAGAGCGCGAGCATGTAGGGGCTTGACACAAATTAAGCACTCAATTAGTGCTAGTCGTTATTCTTCCTGCCTCCGACTTGGCCAGGCGACAGTCCATCACCGCACTGGGGACTTCTGACGGGGCGAGGGCGGAAGTCTGCGAGGCGCGGCGCGGCGCCTGCCTCCTTAAACCTCAAACTGACGTCTCTAACCGGCCACCGGCCTCGCGGAGCCTTCCCAAGGGCGCCGCGGGGGCGGGGCCGGCGCGGCCGCACAAAGGAAGCGCGCGGCCCAGCTTCCGCGCTGGCGCCCCGCCTCCTGGAGGCCCCGCCCCGCGCGCCCAGGCCCCGCCCCCGCCCCTCGCCCCGCCCCCGGCGGAGGCGGCCGCGGGAGCCCTGCCGGGACGCGCCGCATTGTCTCCGCGGCGGCTGCAGCCCTAGAGCGCCCGCCGCGCGCGCGCGCGCAATCCGCCGCCGCCCGCACCCCCACCCCGGCCTCGCGCCCCTGCCGCCCTTTGTGGACGCCGGCTCGGCCGGTGCGGTCGGATGCGCCGCGGCAGCCCCGGGCCCCGGCTCGGAGGCTCCCGGCGGAGAGGAGGCGGCCCGCCCGGGCCCGGGACCCCGCGCGAGGCGGCGCCCGGCCGAGGGGTTGCGTAGGCCCCGCCCGGCCAGGCCCAGCCGGGCCCTGGACAGGTCAGTGTCCGTGGCGGGGGAGGGGTTCTCGCCCGGAGGGGTCCTGCGGCCCACGCTGGTCGCACCAGACAACGGCCACCGCCCTCCGGTGCCATTCCCGGCCCGGGCCTACTCGGCTGCCAGGCCGTGCCAGCCTGCGACTCTCGCCCTCCCGGCGCCAGGGAGGTGCCCTGCGCCTCCCCCGCCTCGTCGGGGACCCTGCCTGCCCCTCACTCCCCCGGCAGCCGTTGCGTCACCCTCGGCGTGCCCAACGCTTCCGTTGTGTCCCCGCACGCCCCCACCCCCGCTTCGGTCCTCCGGGGACGGCGCTTTCCCGGGGATGGACGGTCCGCTTAGGGACAGGGCTGCTGGCATCTGCTCTACTTTCTGGGTAGGCGACTGCCTATCTTGGAGGGCCTGCGACTTCGGTGGAGAGTTTTGTTTTTAATCTAGTCTCACGAGGCTTTTAATTGGATGGAAAGGGACAAGCTGTTCTGTGTCCTCCTCTCTTCCATTTTTAGAAGAGCGTTTTCTCTCCTTCCCATGCCAAATGAAGGCATATTGTATTGTGTGGGCTCTTTACATTAAAAACAGAGACCTGTGAGATTCCGTCGTTAAATTGAAGTCCACAGGGAGGGAAATAATCTGCCCAAGGTCAGGTTGCCAACTAACGGTGACCCTGCAGTGATGAGAACTCCTAGTCGGCGACTGCTATATTGCTGGATACCAGTTTGTGCCGGTGATACTCCACCGTCACAGTCCTCACCCTCCCTCCCCCAAGGCCGCTTTTGAGACCTGAACAGATTTCACTGACACAGTTTCAGTTCTAATCAACTTTCCTTTCCTTCCTGCTCCATACCTAGAATGTTCACCTTGTTGCCTTGCTGTCTACAGAGACACAGTTTTCTATTCCTTTTCCTGTTTAACAAATCAGTGACAGCTCTCCCCCTTAGATCTCCCATTCCAGATCTTTAATCCCTTTCCATTAGCATATTGGACCCAGAGGATCCCTTGTTGTGAAATAAGCTACCGACCTAAATCCACCATATGTCCCCAATTTTTCTAGGACAACCCCAATTTAAAATATTCCATCCCATTGTCTTATCAGCCAAGTGTCTCAATTTTTGGTTTAGAAAATAGTGTCATTTTAACCGTATCAGGCCCTGCTGTCCTGGCCTTTTCCAGCTATTTGACTCTGGGGCATAACTGGGTAATCCAATTACCATTCACCTGGGATTTTTTTTTTATTCCTCACCCCCACCCCCAGTCAACCCAAACGTTGGAACTGCTAGGATTTCTAGATGAGTCTGGAAATTGCAGGCTAATGAGGCAGGGAAATTCCTTCTTGCTCCTATATGTCTGCCCCTGCCCTCCCCAGTTTTTATTCTGTGTACAGGGCCTCAGACCTGTGGCAGTGTCTGTTGATTTAGGGCTTAAGTTGAGGTCACATGGGATGTAGGGCTTAATAGCATTTTGACTTTAGAAGAGAAAGAAACTTACTGTGTTGGTTACAGGGCGAGAGGTTCTATCTCGTATCTTAAGATACCTGCACAGCTAAGTAGTTTTGGTTCCTCTCAGATTTCACACACCTTGTTTGCCCTCCTGACCCATGCGAAGCATTGTCCTAGGCACTGTGGAGAATACAAAAGTGGTTTTCCCCGCTTCACCCTCAACATCTGGATCTGCGTGTGGAAATAACCACACTTTTGAATCAGCTGATGCCTGTGTGTTTCCCACTGTTTCTGTCCCTGAGTTCCAGTCCCTGCCAGACGGGAACCAGAGCTTCTGGCTCGGCTCCTTTACAAGGGCTGGCTTCTTTCACAGAGGGCCCAGCAGATGGGCAGTGGTGCTCGTGCGGCACCTGCCCTTTCCAGGCACTCACCATGGGAGCTCTGCCCCTCAGCCCACCCAGGATCTGTTTCCAGGCTTGTCCATACACATTGGGAAGAAGAGATGCCTTTTTTTCCCTCTCCAGCATTAATCTCAAGTCCACTTTCTGTTGTTCTTGAGCTGCTTTTTCAGTTGTCGAACTGCATTTTTGTGAGCCATAGCTCCTGTTTTCATCACCTTCCCCCCCACCCCCAACCGCCGCCTTTTTAAGCTGTTGTTGTATTGCTAGGTGGCACATAGATACTTAATGAATATTCGTATTTTTCATGGCCTCCTAGCCCCGTCCACTTCTCTGCCAGGTCCTGGCTTAATTTCTAACTTGCCTTTGTCAGGTGCACTCAAGATATTATTTCCACTGCCCTCAAAGTGAGGAGGAATCTCCAGCTCTTCTTCCTTCTGTGCCAGTAATGATTCTCCTGGCTGTGGGCCTCTTCAGCCCTTGTTGCTCTGCATTGCAGTGGAGCAGAACCTCTTGGGAAGGTGTCTCATGCTTCTCCAGACATCCCTCCTCTGACACTGACTTTCTAGTCTAAACTGGTGACCCTGAGACTTCTCTTCCTGTCCCAGAGGCCCCTTCCCCCATCTCTGACCCTGTGCCTGTGCCTTGCTCTGGCTCAGCCCCAGAATCCACTCTTTTCAAACCACATCCTTTTTCCTGCCTTACTCATTTCCTGTCTCAGATACTTTGGATCCCTTGGATCTTTCAGTGGGAGAGAGAATAAGGGGAATAAATAGATAGATGATTTTATGAAACTGAACTGTTCGTGCCTCTGGTCTTGCATGCTCTTCGGCGTCCCCTCTGTAGGTTTTCTTGTTTTAGGGGAAAGAAAACACTTACTCAGAATTAAGAACCTTTCCCTGAGTTTGTGAATGTCTTTTTGTCTCAGTTTTTTCCTGTTGTGATTAAGTCTCTGTCCTCCTCTGGGCTGTGGGCCTCTCTCTAGGCATTCAGTAACTAATTTGCTGAATAAAGTTCACCCCTTTCCTGTCAAACTCCTTCCCTTTCAGTTCACATTGATAGGTAGGTAAGCCAACATAAAGTTTAAATTGAAAAACTAGAGAATAGGATAGTGGTTCCAGTTCTAGTAAGGCTGCTCCATGGAAGTGTGACATTCACAGGGAGTTTTTACCTCCTCTTGGTTAGTCCCAGATTATATTATTAAAGTTCTTCAGCTGTGCAGTGCCATTTACTCTCCAGGAAGATTTGATTCCCTCCTGGAAAAGATTCTCTGAAAAGCTACATCACATCTACTAGAAATAAGAATAAGGAAGCAAGACGCCTTCAGAAAAGCATAGTTTCTCTTTTATTCCCTTTCTTTGGTGCCAGTTTTTGCAACTGGAAGATGAAGATGATGATTTTCTGTGGTCAGGAGGAATCTCACAAAAGTGATTGTAGAGATGCTTGGGTGTTTTCCACTCCCTGGAGAAAGAGTGAGGACTAGCTGCCTTACGCAATCTGCTCCCCTGAGGGCTTTTGCCAGTAACAAAAATGACTCTGCAGTGCCTTACCAGCACCTGTCTGATGGAAATGAAAGCTGGGACTAACCCCTCAAGGTAGAGTGATGAACATATACAGATTTATGTTTTCAGTGTTTTTATGGCCTGCTTTAAACTGCAGTGTGAGTCACCAGTTTAAAAGACTCTGTTTGAATATGTGTTCTGTTAAAAATGTTTCAAGTGGGCCTGTTTAAGATAACTTGAAATACTTACCACAGTTCAAGTAGATGCAGGTTTCATTTTAAGCATTGACTTACTTAAAAATTTCAGCTTGAATTTAGTTACATCAGAACACAGATATACTTGTTTAAAAAAAAAAAAACTCAGAGACAAACCATCTTTAATTCAACTTTATGACATTTTGGGAATTGTTAGGAAAAGAATCAGCCATTTGTTTATCCAAGACAACAGTCTTACAGACTCAGGGCTTTTTCCCCATTAGTTACAAAAGTAGAATTGACATGAATTAAAAAATGTTTTTTTTTATAGTTAATCCAGTTATATTATTAAGAATGATTAGTTTTTGAAGATATATACTAAAAAATAGCATATGATTTAAATAATAAATTGTTACTGTGTGATTCATTGTAAAATCATCTAGGCCAGCATACTTAATGGTTTTTTCTTTTTCCTTCCCCTTCCAAATTATTTATAGTTAGTGAAAAGGGATGTGTTTTCCTATACTTTAAATTTCCAAATGATTTTTTTTTTTAGTTCAATCCAAAAGAAAACATTCTTTCTACATCTGCCAAAGAAGTGATTGCTGTTAAACAGGGATTGCCAGTATTCTAAGATAAATCCAGATGTTGAAGAGAGTCCCAGTCTGCCATTGGGCTTTCTTTAAAGCAGAAACCTGTGTCTTGGATGATTTTATTCTTAGCAGTGAAATTTGTCATAGCTTCTCTTAAGAAAAATGGCTTTTAGATGCCATGTCATAACCGACTCTTCTCCAGTAGATTAGGAGGAGCAGGCCTGATGCTGAATATTGGAACTTTTGGCAAGAAAATGAGAGTTCATGACTGCTAGGAGTTATTTTTAAAGCCCTAGTTGCATGGCTATTATGTCTCAAATACAGTATAATTATCCCTAGTTACTGATATCTTTAGCATATTTGAAACCGTCCATATGTGGCCTAAATCCACACTGCTATATTAAGACATTTTTAAACAGCCCAAGCAAATGACACTGAATTAAAATTAATGTGAGCCAAATACTATTTTTTTTTTTAAATCAATTAAGTCCACATTTCTAGGCCTCCAGTATTAATCTCTTCTGTCAGCTTATTGGTAGCAAAGTAGGGTGATTGAAAACTTAGATGATGGTTATAAAAGGGAGAGGGCAGTGTTTTCTAAGAACAGAAATGATCAAGAAGATTGATTTGCAAGATAAGAATAATCTATCCCATTATATAGACAAGGACAACCAAGGTTGGATTTCTCTAGTGCATTCTCTCTCTCTCTCTCTCACCCATTTCTCTAAAAATATTGTTGCTTCTGCAGCTGGTAGACAAAAGAGTCATATCCAGCAACATGGTGGCCTTTCCTTGTTATCAGCCTGAAAATAGAGAATTTTCTAAACATTTGTGGTGGTTTTTTTAACTGTTACAAATCCATCTTCCATGATTTTATCTTCAACTTTTTAAAGTAATTTCTTTTCACAGGCTAAACCACCTCCTGGCATTATAAGAACCACTGGGAAAAAGTGGTTCTTCTTTGGCTCCTAAATTCTTTGCTGGTTTCTGGGGTTCCTTTGATACCCTGAAACTCTATGAAATAAATGCATAGGAAGGAAATCTGGCACTTCTCATGTCCTTTGAATTAATGACTGTTGAAGGTGAATTGAGATGTGTGATCTGCCTTCAACAGCAGGTATATTTCCCTAGTGTTGCAGTTCATTGTCAAAGCGGAAGTATGATTTCCTGAAGCCTGAACTCAGGAGTGCCGGGACAGGACGCTGAGTAGGCCACCGCATCTGAGGAACATGAGTGATAACCTGAGTTTGGGCCAGTGAAAGAACAGCTGTGCTCTGGAGCCGCAAGAGGCCAGGCCCAGTGCACTGAGCCTGGGGCGGCTTCCTGGTCTCTTGAGTCTCAGTGATGGGAGCCCTCCAATGGTAAGTCAGGCCTCTTGCACTGCATTGTAACTGCAGTATCACGTTTAATCCTTGCCACAGCCATATGAGACAAAGATAAGCATCCCATTTTACAGATGAGGAAACTGAGGCCTTCAGTAACTTGCCTGGGATAATCTAAGATTTAAGCTTAGGGTCTTTCTGATCCCAAGTGTTAACTGCTGTTTAACAGCTTCCAGATGTAATCAGTGCCAACCAAGCATTTTACATGTATAAACTCTGCTATTCACTGTCAACCTGCAAGACAGGCAGCATGATGGTCATTTATATAGATGGAGACACAAACACAGCAGGTACCAAGTGCTTGAAGCTGCCCAGGTGATCAAAGATGGAACCAGAGTGAACCCAGGTCTGCCCAGAGCCGGTGCCCTTTCCACTCTGCCATTTTTCCTGTCGTCTCCAGTGATTCTGATGTCCCTAGCAGAGGGCCTCTCATGTCCGTTCCACACCTTTTGCCTTGTGAAATCGCAGCATCTGCTAGAGAACTGTGACATCAGGGTATCTGGGAGCCCTCCCTGGGCACTGGAAAGGAGGACTGGCTCCAGTAAGTGGAGCTCTTGTTGAGAACTCCCCCTGGCTCCCTGCAGCCGGAGGTAGTCATCGCACGGTGCTCCTTGGCCTGAGCTGGGCAGCAGTGTTGCAGCTGTGTGGAAATCCCCCCTGAGTCCCGGCCCGAACTGAGCGGGGGCAGCTGGCTGTTCACTCCATTGATTCCTTCCTCCAGAGCTGGGGGTGGCCGCTTGGAAAACATTCAGCTGTTTACAATTCAGCTTATGTCCACTGTAGCTGGGGCCTATGGGTGAGTCAGAAGGGCTGTGCGCTCCGCCTGTGTCCAAAGAGACAGGCTGAAAGTCAGCTGTATGGTAATGGCTGCAAGGGAGGAGGATCCCTCCTACCAGGCTTGATGCTTAAGATCCAGGAAGCCTGTCTGCTCTCGAATCCTCTTAACCCAGACTTAACAAGGTCACTCCGCAGTGACACGGAGGCCCGTCTGAGGCCACCTGGCCCAGCTTCCCTGGCGTTGTGCCAGCCAGCTCTCCGCAGAGCGGGCCAAAGCGATCTTCCTGTCACAGTCCTTTCTTCCCTTCTCGGGAGAGGCTCCCAAGAGCAAAGGTGCTCTGAGGGCAGGATGGTGACAGCACCTCTGAGAAAAGGCCACAGCCTTTTGTGTGTCTGACATCTCGGTCCTTAGCAGAATTGCACAAGCTAAAAACATCTGGCCTTGGTGCCGCCTACCTTCTGGGTTCTCAGGGGAACCCAGGATGGGAAGCGAAGTACAATTTTCCCACCTCTAAGAGCTCCTTTTATGCATGGTTTAGTGGGTGGTGGTGGTGTTTATTTGCTAAATCACATCCGACTCTTTGCAACCCCAAGGATTGTAGCCCACCAGGCTCCTCTGTCCATGGGATTTCCCAGGCAAGAATACTGGAGCGGGATACCATTTTCTTCTCCAGGGGATCTTCCCAACCCAGGGATCAAACCGGGTCTCCTGCATTGGCAGGTGGTTTTCTTTGCCCCTGAGCCACCAGGGAAGCCCGTTTTAGAACGTAGTCTCTTCATTTAGGTGGCACACACTCTTGCCTTCATTCTGAAATGTAGACTTAATTATGCACCCTTTTTCTCCTCTGGAAAATTAAGATGTTAGACCCAGGACCCTCCTAACCCCAGTCCACAGAGGACTAGTGCCCCTGATCCAAAATATCCACTCTTCATCCCCCATGCCTCTTTCCAGACCTTCTGTCCCTAACTGGGGAGGAAAGCGCTCTGCTTCTCTAAATGATTCACAGCCAGGTGTGAATGACTGCAAGTGTATATTTGCATTTTAAAGCAGGTTGTTAACCAAATGCATCTCTTTAGTTGACTACTCTGTCAGGGTCCCAGGATGGAGCCACGATTCCTCTTTCCCTCTCTCTTCCCCCTCCCCCTTCTCCCCACTAACAGATTGGTACTTAACGAGATTTTGTACCTCCCTCACTTTCGGAGCGGCACTGATGTCTTTAGGGGCCCGACTATAATGAGATTGTAAAGGGTGGCCACAGCCTTTGCTGAGGGCTCACGGGCCCTCAGCTTGCCGCCCCATGTTAGCGCCCGGTGTGCCTGGTCTGCATCAGCTGCTCTCCGCCTGGGATGTGGCTTCCCTGGGTGTCCCTTTGCAGGCGCTCCGCTCAGGGTCTCTCTAGAGCAGGCAGTTGCTGAGGAGCCCTGCTGTCACCCCTCCTGCCCATGGGACTGGCCTGCCAAGCTGAGGCCCAGTGAGCAGGACTTCACAGCCAGGGGCCTGGAGAGAACGCTCTGTGTTGTGTAAGTGACCTTGTTTTGCCATTTGCTGAGCAGAATTTGCTGCAGGAAATGATCCGTGTTATCACCTACTATGCCTCCTTGAATCCTCTATTAACTTCATTAGCTTTGTCTTACTCCTGCTGCTGCCAGGCACGGGTAGTTAGAAGTCTTGAAAATTAAAATACTTCTTTTTCCTCATGTCTGTAGAAAGTGTAAATGGCCACTGGCCAAGCTGAGGGGTGTAGGGAGAGGTCCTGCTTGCTTTTCATCTCCTCTGAAGTCAGGTCTTCAAGGCTGCTTATTTTCGGGGCAAATAGACTTGGTCAGGTCATCTGAAACACCCACAATAAATGCTAGTACTGAACCGTATTTTAGTGTAACTGATGATTTTTGCCGTATCTGTGTTTATAAAGAGCACCATCTGCTGCTGCTGCTGCTAAGTCGCTTCAGTCGTGTCCGACTCTGTGTGACCCCATAGATGGCAGCCCACCAGGCTCCCCCATCCCTGGGATTCTCTAGGCAAGAACACTGGAGTGGGTTGCCATTTCCTTCTCCAATGCAGGAAAGTGAAAAGTGAAAGTGAAGTCGCTCAGTCGTGTCTGACTCTTCGGGACCCCATGGACTGCAGCCCACCAGGCTCCTCCGTCCATGGGATTTTCCAGGCAAGAGTACTGGAGTAGGGTGCCATTTCCTTCTCCAAAAGAGCACCATAACTGGTTCCAAAGTGGCCCAGATGGAACCTAGCTAGGGCCAGCCCGACCTCTGTCTTCGTGGGCAGGAGAGCTCAGCCTCTCTGGACACCTACCTCCTGGCCCTGGGGGCAAGGCTGTTTGTATAGGCGCCTCTGGCCTCTGCTTCTGGAGGACATCATTCCTTTCTGAATGCCTGGAGCCAGCGTCAGTGTTTCACAGCGGGCCAGGGAACCCAGAGCTGCAGTCTTTGGAGGTGATTTAATGCGAAATTTCCCATCCACTAAGGAAATCCCCACTCTAACAAGAATAAATGGGCTGAGAAGTAGCTCTTATTCTTCTTCAGAGCCAGGTAGCCAGAAATGCCATTCTTGTAGGTAGGCACCAGCCCACCTGCTCTGTCTCAGTCATTATCGCCTCAGAAAGTGACTTGCCAATCTCAACTGGTGGTTGCTGTTGGAAGACTAGGGAGAACAAAACTGTGGTCAACTGTGAAGATGGAGACCACAGTTTCCACACGCTGTGGTTCAGCACCTATTAAATGGCTGTCATGTGTTGGTCACTGGGTTAGCCCTGAAGATACAGACAAGACTTGGACAGCCCTGCCTAAATAGGGCCCCTGCTTTGCCTAGCAGAGAAGACTGGCCCTGAGCAGATAATTTCACAATTGGGGCCCAGGGAGTGGGGAGGGGATTCGCCCTTCCTGTTTTAATCCAGTCCCTATAAGGACTGTTTCTGCCAGAGCCTGAGAGCAGATTGAGACGCAGCCTACAGGTTGAGGCCTGTGTTATGTAACAACGCCCCCAGAACACATTGCTTTGTTCATTCTCATCCGAATACTTGGCCCTTTGTGGTCAGCTTCAATCAAATGCTAGATTCTACCTCTCCCTTCCCCCGCCCCCACTGGAGCTTGGTTTTATTTCCTTATGCAGCTTCTCCTTCTCAGGGTGTCCTGGCCTCTGCCTTGCAGACCCAGGTACCTCACTCTGTATAAAGGCATTTGAGACCTCTGAGAATCCCAGCAGCACTTACAGTCTTGGGACCAGTCAAGGGAACTGAGTAAGGAAGAATTCCAAAGATAGAGGACTTCTTTGTCTCTCTCTCATCTGGCCTCAGGGCCAGCAGGGCAGGTTGTTGCACGTTTAAGCTGCTTTCCCTTAAGCAAGCCGCAGAGCAGTCTGGGAGAGCGGGAAGCAGATTAAATTAATCTCAGAGTGCTGAGCTTGGCAGGGGGTGAGATCGTGTATGGTCATTCTAGAAATAGCCCAAACTCCTTTGTTACTAGAGCAGATGATGAGGGTTTGCCTGCAAGATGACTGCAAAACAGAATCGTTGCAAACCTCTGTACAAGTTGTAAAGCACTCTCCTGCCTGTCCCTGGGACTCTTGTCTGTCCTGCAACCAGCCAGAGTTATAACGGAGAGTGATTGTTCTAAGGATGTAGTGAAAGGGCTTATTAGTTTGTTCTCTTGCTTAATAAGATCCCTTTTTTTTAGAACTTAAATTCAAAACAGGTCTTTTTCCAGAGTTAAGCATTGGCCCTGTAGCCCCTGGGCTGGTGAATATCTCTGTTTGCTACTGTATTTGGCATAAGGAAAGAATCTGCCCTCAGGAACCACCACCTCTTTGCAGTGTACATTTATCAGTAGGGTAGAGGGGCCAAAAAGAAGAGTCCAACAAGGTTGGAGAAATCTCAGGGAGATAAGGTATCAGCACCCATTTGGTGATAAATATCAGTGAAAAGTGGCAGGCGGGCATGATCCCAGAATGAAGAGGAAAACGGATCAATTCCAAGGAAGTGCTGTGAAGTGAAGTCGCTCAGTCGTGTCCGACTCTTTGCGACCCCATGGACTGTAGCCCACCAGGCTCCTCCATCCATGGAATTTTCCAGGCAAGAGTACTGGTGTGGTTGCCATTTCCTTCTTCAGGGGATCTTCCTGACCCAGGGATTGAACCCAGGTCTCCCGCATTGCAGGTAGACGCTTTACCATCTGAGCCACCAGGGAAGCCCCAGAAGTGCTGTGAACTAAAACAAGGGAGTCACTCATTGCCCATCTGTGCTCTCCAAAACAAAATTCTTACAAACTGGATCTCTTAGATCAATACTTGATATGATATGTTAGGGTTGACTACCTGACTTTAAAAAATGCTGACAGAGATGACAGAGGGTGATGAACTTGCAGCCTTTCAGATAAGAAGTAGTTGAAGGAGCAGAGGGAGTGTGGCCTGGAGGAGAAAATATGTACTGGGGTCATGAGTGCCACCCTTCATGACACCAAGGGCATTTCTTGAGTGTTTCCCAGTGTGGTCACACTGCACTGCTATTCATCATCTCACTTAGCCCTCGTAGCAGGGCTATAGAGTTGTCGTCTTATCATCTATATTTTCTAGCTGGAGAAACTGAGGCTCAGAGACAGATAAGGACATGCTGCTAATCCTTGAGTGATAGAGACCAGTCTCTAAGCCAAGTCTAAGGCTGTGTTTTTACCCATTGTGCAAGTATGATTGGCCTTGTTCTGTGTGGTCTTAAGGAATAGAACCAGGATAAGTAGATAGAAATTAACAGATGGATTTTTGGCTCATTGTAAGGAAGAACTTCTTGAACTGTCCAAGTTGGGGACAAACTACTTCAGAGGTAGTGAGTTCCTTTGTCATTAGAGGTGTTCAAGCAAATGCCAGAAAATCACTAAGTGGGGCTGTTACCGAGAAAGGTCAAGCACTGGTAAGGGCTTGAACCTAGGGAATATTCATCTAGGCTCTAATTGGAAGGAAATAGCTGCCATGTAAAAACAGGATTTTAATTTAAATACTAAGCTTTCTATCTTAACATTTACTCATTTTTAAAAATACGTATTTGTTTTTTCACGTATTTAAAATTTAAAAGCAAAGAAACTTAATTGATTGCATAGTTAACTCAGTCCTCCTAGTTATTCATGGATTGTTAAGGAAAGATTTTCTTTTCACTTCCTAAACACCTTTACAATTTAGAAACACTGAATCCAAAGTAGAAAATTTCCGTCCCTATAGAAAAGTCAAAACTGTCCAAAAATTTTTTTTCAAAGGAGACTATAAACATTGAAATGAATTTTTCTTAACTTGGTGGTATGACTCTCTCTCCAAAGAATTATTTTAAAATCTCATTAATCACATCTCTCAGGTAACTCCTGCTCAGCTCTGAAGTTCATTACAGCTGAATTATAGAAGTCTGAGTACTGAAGATGTATGTCATGGTTAACTTTTTTTTAACAAAAAAGATTTATCCTGGTTTATTGTACGCTAGGACTACTAGTAAGAAAGCCAGTTATAAACCTTTCCTAAAATGAGTTTACTTTGATTCCTCCATCCTATATAATTAGGCCTTGTAAATTCCTCCTCTGTGGTGGATTTTGGATCTTTAACATGAAATAAGAGCATCTTCCTATAAATTTTGTGCAAAAATTGCTTTAATAATTATACTGAAGTCGTTTTCCAAAGTGTGTACACATATACACACTGAGTTATGCTTACTGGCAGTAGGCTTGTTGCAATAAAGAAATGGCTTTTTCTTTCTTTCTCTTTTTTTCTTTTTAGGAAGTTCCAGTTTAAAAGCAGCCTCAGCTCACACAGTTGGTGGTGGTAGACAATGGCCCTGGGAAGGGGTGGGAAGAGAGTTACAAAAGTGAGGAGATAAAAGTTGTTTCTCACAGTGAAGCAGCTCATGAGAGGTACTGTTTGAAGTGGAGACGAGGAGGTCCCTCATGCGGTTCCGCGGAGGCTCCCCTCCCTCACACTCTTTGGAGCTCTCTGTCAGGCCTTTCAGAGCAAGGCTGGCAGGCCTATGGGGAGAACTTAGGCAGCGCTGTCCATGGAGGAAGGAGACTGTGGTCGGCCAAGGATCAGATTGAGTGTGAAGCTGAGAACTGGATAAGAGGCTTGATTGGAAGCACAGGACCTGCAGAAACAGCATAGATAACCTCATCTCTGCCTGGTGGCTTCCTTGGTGGAGAAATAGAACACACACATATCTTAATGCAGTGATCCCAAGCAGCCAGTCTTTGCATAGGCAGATCTATATTAAAATGTTTACTTGGGGTTCAGTACTTTGACATTTCACAGCATGCTTAAAATTGGACCCTTGCCCGAGGAACTTCATGGAAGGTTCCTTTAATCTGTCTTCCCCCAAACCCATCAAGCCCCAAGCCCTCTACCTAGTTCAGCTTTTTTCATCCTGGTTTTAGATGGTACCTTGAATACACTTTTCTCCCTTGAGCTGAATGTTAAACTTGTTTGTCCAGATCAATATTGACCAAGGTCTTCACTCCTCCAAAAGGCAGAATCCTTGTCTGTTTAACCTAGTCAAACTATTCTTAGCGCAGGATAAAAATAAGAAACATGTCTGGTTGTTTAGCTTCATTGTTGTAGAACAGACGAGACTCACATGGTGGTTTGTCCATGAAAACTGCCACTTTGAATGGGTCACGGAGGGAGGGGACTGCCTGGTGTGCATTATTGGGCGAGGTGGAGTCCCTGCTCTCCTTCTGCTGGCCTCGACCTGGTTCTGACCTCATCTGCTTGTGTTCTCCTGCTTTCCTTGCACAGAGACAGGGCAGGGCATTGTTCATGCACTGACCGACCTCAGCAGCCCCGGCATGACCT
Organism: Bos mutus; assembly: GCF_027580195.1. Classification (NCBI taxonomy): domain Eukaryota; kingdom Metazoa; phylum Chordata; class Mammalia; order Artiodactyla; family Bovidae; genus Bos; species Bos mutus. The sequence goes on along the minus strand of NC_091618.1, from coordinate 15,469,427 downwards.
CAGGGAACGGAAACTCTGCCTCCAGCATCACCGGCACTGCCCCCCAGAATGGTGAGAATAAACCACCACAGGCCATTGTGAAACCCCAAATCCTGACGCATGTTATCGAAGGGTTTGTGATCCAGGAGGGGGCGGAGCCTTTCCCGGTACGGACTACTTCTTTTCCCCTCTTTTTTTTTTTTTTTTTTTAAAATAAGTATACTTTGGATGTGTATTAGAATATTTTTACATTTCCATGTAAATTTTCTAAAAATGTGAAAAGAAATTTGCTCTTTCCTTGCTAATTTCCCCCCAAAGGAATGTCAGAGTCATTTTCTTTGTAGGATTGAGTGTCTTCCTAAGATCCAGAAGGGGTCAGTAATTAAGAATAATTGGCATGACCCCTTCAGTTAGAAGTTTCCACACAGACTCAACTGTGTCCCCACCTGGTGAAGTGGGAACCCCTTGGTTAGAAGGGAGTTCACACTGGGGTGTTGGGTGCAGGATGATGGACTTTGGGAAATGAGACCTCGTTCAGGTTTGAATGCCTCAACTCCCAAATGGCAGCACTTTAGCCAGTTAGCAAACGGAACCTGTATGGAAGAGAATCCTCAAGGTCTATCTGAATGGAAGATAACTGATCAGAGTTCTAGCCTAAAACTTCTTTTCTGGGGACAGAGCCTTGAAAGAGGAGTGAGTGAGAGTAAGGGGCATTTCAGAAAGGGGCATTTCATCAAGTGTCTCAAGCATTATACTGCAGGGAGATACACAAGCAGCAAGAAAGTGGCTCATTAAACGCAGCACCCAGCACTGGTAGTGCCCGTGTAATTTGGTGAGACAGGTTGCCTGCTCCATAGGTGAGAGGAGCCCAGAGCCAAGTGCACTCCAGCCTCTCTCATGATGAAATTAACTGGTAGAGACACAGCATCTTCATGGGATGCCATCTGTCTTTTGAGCTTTCTTTGGATCCATGAGTGGTTTGAACAGTCAGTCAAAGCCTCTGAGCTTGATTAACTGCGATGGGTGGACTGCCCTTCTGAAATGCCAGAAGACAAAAATGCCTGGGCTGGTTCTCATCTGCTTTCCTTCTGGAGGTCCGTCAAGGCCTGTGGCCCCTTAGCTACAAGGAGCTTTAGCCCTTCACATCCCCTCCCTCGTTAGACTCCGTCCTCCCTTTGGCCTCCTAGAGAAACACCAGAACCAGCTGACCTCACAGTGTAGATGCAGATGGGGTAGCAGCCCCAGTCTCCCTGCTAGAGGTCTGGCCACCAGGCTGCCCGAACAAAAGGCAACAAAGGGAGTAAAGCAAAGTGTGAATGAGCCAGTCCAGGGTTGGCCTTTCAGTGTGGCCCCACGTCCCCATGTTCCTCTTCTCCTCTGGCTGCCTGTCCCTCTGACTCGGGTAGGGCAGTGGTAAGGGAGAGAACAGAAAGGGATCCAGGAATGGTGGCCAGGACTCTGTGTCACCCATACACTCACACGCAGCCTCAGCCGTGTTCCTGCCCCAGGACATGTGAGCGCTGGGGCCTGGCCCTGGTTCCAGCGATGCGGAACCTGACCCATGTCTTTACCTGTGCGCCTTAGACAACTGGGAAGAGGAGATATTCTCCTGACCTCTAAACCATCCATCAGTCCTGGGCTGAAGCCATTTTCATCCCTGTCCTTTGGTGGCCAGTGGCATCTTACCTCATGAGCTAAACAGCAAAACAGGCCTTGAGCAGGGTGTGCCTGGATGGTGGTGGGGTGGGGGCTGGCCTCTGTGCCTGGGTGCTTTATACTTGTGATTGTGATGAGGCTGAGAGCAAGCGAGCCTGCCCACCTGACCCTCACGGCCTCCCTGTCGCCTTGTCCTCTAGGTGGGACGCTCGTCCCTGCTGGTGGGGAATCTCAAGAAGAAGTATGCACAGGGGTTCTTGCCTGAGAAACTTCCGCAGCAGGACCATACCACCACCACTGACTCAGAGATGGAGGAGCCCTATCTGCAAGGTAGTGTGCCAGACCCTGGATGCCGGGGCTTTGGTTGGGGTGGAACCGGGACATCAGCAAGGATGGAAGGTCCTTTCCTGCTGTCCACGGAGGGTCTTGGAGCCAGAAATTGTGTGAACATGGCGGTCGACCAAACGTTTCCCCCAGTGCACACTCAGCCCTGTCCCTCGAAAGCGGATAGGAGCCCCTGTCCCCGGGGAAACGTGTGTCCTCCTCTCCAGCCCCGGATCCCCGGGAGTTACTGCTGAGTTATGGGCCAGCCGGCAAGTTGCGGCCTTCCTCCACTGCTTCAGGGCCTGCTCTCAGGAGAGGGGCCAGCGCAGAGGCACATTGGAGCAAGTAAGGGCTGCACTTGCCACAGAAGCCCCTGGCTAAATGGAGGCGGGTGGGGTGCCTGCATGGCTACCATCTCCTGGGCTCTGATACCCAGGCTGGCAGCCAGCCGGACCCCCCCCCCGCCCAGGAAGGGAAAAGTGATTGCAAACCAGCAGTGACAGACAGCATTAGCACTTTCCCTCTGGAGGGTCGCCTGCTTTCTTCTAGGGTTGTAAAGAAGGGGCGCTAGCCCTTCCCCACCGTGTTTTGTCTCCTAGCCCCTAAAAGAAGGAACTCTCAGGTGTCCAGGGTACGAAGTCATAAAACAGCAGCAAAAGTGGGTTGGCACTATCCAGGCTGCTGCTGCAGGGCACAGCTGTGGGCACGAGGAACAGGCTGGGCAGAGTGAGAGAGGCCCCAGATCCTGTGGGGACCACTCACTGTCCACACTTACGAACTTTCATGCTTTCAGAGTCCAAAGAGGAGGGCACTCCCCTCAAACTCAAGTGTGAGCTCTGTGGCCGGGTGGACTTCGCCTACAAGTTCAAGCGTTCCAAGCGCTTCTGTTCCATGGCTTGTGCAAAAAGGTAAGCACGCTCACTCCACTGCTGTGCCCAGCCCCTCCCCTCTCAGGGTTGCACCTTGATGCCCAGCTCCCTATTTCCGTGCCCTGCCTGGAAGCAGTGTCCTGTCACTTGTTCACCAAGAACTCCATGAGCAGGTCCAGGCAAGCAGCGGTAAGCCCACATGGAAGGAAGAGGCATTTAGCTTGTCTGGCCCTCCTCGGCACCCCGGCACCTGGCTTTGGCAGCTCCCATCTCCGTAGGGTTTGCCTAGGCCCCCACTGGAAACGCTGCCCTGAGCCCCTGTACTGACTGCACCTCCCTTGTGAGCTCCTCCCGACTCAGAAGACAGACGCTCACAGCAGGCAGCAGTGCTTACCGTGGGCCTGCCACGCGCAGGTTTCTGTGCTGAGCGTTGATAGGCATGGTGTCGTCTCGTCTTCAGAGTAACCCTGTGAGCCAGGATTGCTGTCAGGCCCTCTGTACATGATGGGAAACTGAGGCACAAGAAGTACTTGTGCCTAAAGTCTTTGAGCTGGGGATCTAGACGTCTGACTCATAAGTGCTGTGTGGTCCTTGTGCCAAGGTGGAAGGGGCCTGAGCTCCCAAAAGAAGGGACTCTAGGCCCCCAGGCAGAGGGGCCCTGCGGACCAGTTAGAGTAGGGTTACCCCCAGCCCTCCTTCCCTGGGCTATGCTGGAGGTCCTCCCGGCACCTTTGTGATGCTTTGCCAAGCTGTCCCCCATCAGAACAGGGGACACTAGCTTCTGGGCACAGGTAACATGTGGAGTAGAATAGGGCAGCCCTGGGTTCTTCCCGTGAGCCAGGCAGTTGTGTCAAGCACGAGCTTGTGTAACTGCCAGACCAGTTACAGAAAGTGAGTGGTCTCATCCCCAACTCCAGATGGGAAAACAGAGGCTCAGGGGCTGAGTGACTTGCCCAGATTCACACAGCCAGTCCTGAGTGATGGACTTAGGATTGGAATGAGCAGACAGACTCAGATTTTGCCCTTTGACTGCTCTTACTCCTCCTGGGGCCTGTGGGCACCCTGCGACTGCCCTGACCTCCCTTGTTCCTCTGACTCTGGCAGGTACAATGTGGGGTGCACCAAACGAGTGGGGCTTTTCCACTCAGACCGGAGCAAGCTGCAGAAGGCGGGAGCCACGACCCACAACCGCCGTCGGGCCAGCAAAGCCAGTCTGCCGACACTTACCAAGGATACCAAGAAGCAGGTGAGAGGCCAGAGGAGCCTGGAGCTCATTCTCTCAAGTCTCCACCGACTCCCCTTCCTAGCACAGCCCTGGGCGCCCACTGTCCTTTCTGCTGTGGCTGTCAGTGCTCCATCATATTCTCATTTCTCCTGATGTGTCAAGTCAAGCCTTCCCCATGTCCCTTCAGAGAGCTCTCATTTAGACCCATGGATGCTCAAGAGGGACCCAGGGTCCCTCTTCCGCGACCTTGCCTCTGCTCACCCTGTTCTCCCAGTCTGCCTCCATCTTTGACTTCTGGGGCTGCACATGAAGACATAGGCTGTCCCAGGTAGCTACGCCTGCCTTACCTGAAGGGCTAGGGGAGAAGAAGCTAACACCCTTCATCTCCCCACCTTTTTGCTTCTCTGTGCATCAGCACTGAATCCTTAAAGGTCTCTATCAAAAACGAGGTGTTCTGTTCATTAAGTATGTTTCAGCACCAGCTATATGCCAGCAACTGTTAGGCACTAAAGCTCTGAATTGTGCTGTAAGAACTCACAGCCTAGTGTGATGCTTTAGACCATGTGTTTTGCTGTTTATTGTTATTGTTCTGGTCTTAAACCTCTTTAAGAATCTGATGAAAGCTATAGTAAAAAACGGACACATAAGGAAATCTACATGCTCTTTCAGGTGGTGCACAGACCAGTCCCCAAAACCCGTAGAGCCCTGGTTAAAAACCCACATTTACGAGAAAGAATAGACCTGTAATGAGATTACTGCAGTGTGGGTGGTACGTGCACCAGTAGTAGGACTCTCTGCTTAGGATCAGAGAGAGGACGTTGCAAAAGGTACTTTTTGATCTAGAGTTCAAAGGTACGTAGCAGCCAGCCAGATAGAACGGGGAGACTATACCTGCTTTTGCCCAGCACTCTTGTAGAGGCGGTTTACTCCCCCATCCTGAGGAAAACTGTTTCTGCTCCCAGCCAACAGGCACCGTACCCCTTTCAGTTACCGCTGCCCTGCAGCTAACACACAGCCAGGAGGACTCCAGCCGTTGCTCAGATAACTCAAGCTACGAGGAACCCTTGTCCCCCATCTCAGCCAGCTCGTCCACCTCCCGCCGGCGACAAGGCCCGCGGGACCTGGAGCTCCCTGACGTGCACATGCGGGACCTGGTGGGCATGGGACACCACTTCCTGCCAAGTGAGCCCACCAAGTGGAACGTGGACGATGTCTACGAGTTCATCCGCTCTCTGCCAGGTAAGGCCCTGGGAGTTCCATGCCTGCCTGGAGTAGCAAAGAATGAGAGGGCGTGAGAGACCTCACCTCCTACCCCCAGGAGAGACCACAGGTTCAGTGAGAGATGCAGGTTCAGGAACAGGGGGCAGGGATAAGCATGAGGAGATTACTGCCCATGAGAGCTTACCTTCTAGCACAGAGCCCTGACTGGTGTCCTGTGGCCGGACGCCAACATATCTGTGGGCTCTGCGAGGGGCCTGTGTGGCAGATGATGACGTAACCTACCCTGTGTGTCTCCAGGGCAAGTTGGGAGGGGCGTCAGGTGGGAATGAAGGAAAACTGTCAAGGAGAACGTCAGAACACAGGACATGGACGCCAAGTGGCAGTGGCCACGCAGGCCTGTGCCTGATGGAGAGGTTGCATCAGGGAGCAGCCTGGACAGAGACGCAGAAGCACGTGAGGGAGCCACAGGCCGCCCGTGACCCTGGGCATGCAGGGTCTCAGGGCGAGGATCTAGAAAGGAAGCTCGAAAGACAGAGCTCGCATCTCCACAGCTGTGCTTGTTGAGGCCCCAAAGCCTTTTCACGGTTTCTCCTGCCAGTCTCACCCAGCCACTGGCCAGGTCAGGTAGTGATGGCAGCCATAAGCCAGTTCATTCAGAGACTAAAGTGGGCTATGGTGGTTGAGAGCGGGCTTCGGACTTAAACAGAACTGGGCTCAAATCTCGGCTCTGCCACTTAACCCAGTGTGTTGGTTATCTATCACTGCAGCCCCACCGTTTGTCAGCACACAGGTGGTTGGAGTGGGCATTCTTAGGCGGCTGTGGTGTCAGCCAAGGCTGAGGCCATCTGAAGGCTCGAGTGGGGCTGTTGGCTCCATCCTCAGGTGCCTCACTCGTGATTCTCAGGGAGGGGATGGCCGTTGGCAAGAGGCCTCGGTCACCGTCCACACGGGTCTCTTCAGAACACTCATGCTCTGGTATTCTCGTGATGTGGCAGCCAGTTGACCCCCCAGGAGGAGATCTAAGAGAGCAAGGTGGAAGCCACCTGCTGTGCCCTTTATGATCTAGCCTCAGAAATCACATATTGTCACTTCAACAGTATCTTATTGACCACACAGGTCAACCCCATTCATTGTGAAGGCCTCATGAAGGCATGAAAGCAGGGGTTATTGGAGGGAGCTACTTGGAGGCCAGTTAGCGTAGTTCACCCCAGTGATTCAGGTTCCCCCCTCATGCAGCACCCCCACCCCCACCCGAGGCCCCACGGGTCTCATCCCATCACAGCAGTGGTTCAGGGTCTTAAGATCTCAGCATCTGACTCAGGTCCAGGCCCAGATGAAATTCGCTGGGTCCAGCTCCTCCAGGGGAGTTCCCCAAGTCTTCACACCTGCGAACGAGGAGGGTCTTCGTTTCCCCTCCACTAACCTAGGAGATGGTGGGACGGGCACAGGGCCATCACGGTAGATGTGCCTGTTGAAGAACGGAGCACACAAGAGGCCTCAGGAGTCACCAGCCCACACCAGGCGTGTGTGGGCGTTTCCTTGATGACAAGGACGCCAAGCCTGGAGTGGTCCTCCTCTCTGGGTCCTCCCTGACCCCTCCTTCCTCTCCTTGGAAGGAGGTGGCTGCTGGAGTTGTTTGCTCAGCCTGCTTCCTGTTGCCTTTATTTCCTGTCACCTCTGGCCCTTGCAGTCCAAGTGAGCAGTGCTTCTGCCAGACGAGTCTCTCACTCTTTGTGGGCTTTTTAAATAAATCTTATTCAAAAGTGTCTTCTAGACAAGCCCTACTCCATATTAGGCTTCATCTGAAGCTGAGGGACTGAGGCCTTAACAGTGTAAGGAGCCCATCTGTTGAATGGAGAGGCTCTGTGAGTCACACCCATAAAATCCTGAGAGAGCATTTGATCCAGCAGTTCTCTGAGGCCACACCTTAGAGCTTCCTGCAGTCTTAACAGATGATTTAAGACACCCCCGCTGTCTCATCTTTAGACTGTTTTTTTTTACTGCGTCCTGGATTTGGTTTTTGCCTGGAAACCTTTTTTTTTTTTTTTTTTTTTTTTAAGATTATGTGCTGCTGAAACAAGCACTAAAAACCATTTCTTAATTTTAGCGTCATTTGCCATCTGGAGAGGCTGAGGATTTTCAGAAGCAGCAAATCCAGGCTCTTTCCTGTTTCCCAGTTTTCCCCCTCGCATTTCCCACAGCCGCGCTGGGAAGCCAGGCAGTACCTGCAGGCTCTGCCTGGGGTCCCCTGAGCCGGAGTGCTGGTTCAGTGGGAGTCTCACACTCACCAGGTCACCACCAGGAACAGTGTGGCTGAATTTTCCATTTCATACCAAGGATCCCTCTTCTTCCAGTTTCCAGTAACCATTTCCTCACTTTGCTTTAAGCCTCCCCAGCAGTCTCCTCAAAGGCCATCAGGCTTCTGTGAAGTCTCTCAGGAAACCTTAGATATTCTTCTCGAAGTCACTCCCGCCCCCACCCACTACTGCATCCCAGGCCACACCCACACAAGGAGAACTGCACGGCTTTCCTCAAGGGCTCCATAAACATCAAGCTGGGGCCCACCCTCAAGATCTACGTGTGCATCAGCATGCTCAAGGAGCAGGGCGGTGGAGGGAAGGGCCCCCCGCTGTGGGGCGTGGCTGGGGAGGAGGTCTCGGAACCTCCTTGGTGGCTCTCAGGGGCCTTTCTTTCTGTGGGAGGGGCAGAGAGGTAGGTGGCACAGAAGATGGGGCTTTATGCTTGTAAATATTTGATAGCACTGGCTTCCTCCAAAGTCCCACGACTCTAGCCCCGCTTCTCTTCCCCTCTTTCTGTCCCCCATTTTCCAGGGGGTATGTGGTCAGGGCTCCCAAGCTGAGTTGGGTCACTTCCCAGGGCAGCCGTCGGGCCTGGAGAGAGGCTTCGGAAGCCCTCGCCTGCCTTCTTCCTCTTCTTTCTCGGGGCCCAGATCGCTCTTCCGTTGCCAGCTTCTCCCACTTCAGCCTGTTACTGAAGCCGCCAGAAGGGTTCTCCCCCCTCACCCCTGCAGGTGGAGGGAGAGAAGCTGGGCCCGCTTTGGCCACACCTGCTAGTACAGCCACCTTAACGCTATGTGTGTGACTGTGTGGGAGCCTGGACTGACTGACGGGCCGAGAGCCCCCCTGGCATCTCCAGGTGTTTTGTAAGAAACAGCCACTTAGTGCTTTGTTCTGGACTCCACTCAGCCTCGGGATGGGGAATAGGAAAAAGCGCTGCCCCGGTGCAGAGGCAGGATCAAAAAGCGATGCAGGTTAGCAGGAGATTTTCCTTTCCAGATTATCGTGGTGTCTCTGCAGCCCTTTCCTTCACTGTTGACGCCCCCCGCCCAAACTGCCCTGCTGTGTCACAGACGGCATTAAGGAAGATGCCAGTGGGCTGGGCCAAGCTGCGCCTCCTGGTCTTGCCTGTCCACTCACCCTGAGAGCCCAGTGGTGGGGCCCAGAGAACGTCCAAGGGCGGAAGAGCTGGAGTGACCGCCGAGGTGAAGAAGGCAGCCTTCAGCCTCGGCTCCCACACTTCTTTGCCTCTGGAACTTGCTGGCAGCAGTGTGAGCTGCCGATGGAGGAGGCAGGGCAAGAAGGGCAAGGGCCGGCCTCTGACCTGCCCTGCACACTGCTTGCTCCCGGGGAAGAGTTGGAGTCTCCCCAGGGGAGGGTGGGTGCCCTTCTCAGTTCGTTCTATTCCCCACTCACACCCCCAGGCAGGGTTGGAAATGAAGGACTTTTTAAACCTTTTTGTTTTTAAAAAAAAATACGTAAAATCCATTCCTTCTGTGCCTTTCTCCCTGGGGATGCCTTTCTGTGATCCTGAAGAGCTTTTTTTCACCTGCAGGGAGAGGGTAGGTCCCTGGGCTGGTAGGGGGATGACCACCTTAACTGGACAGCATATCCTCCACGCTTTGCGGTGTCATTTGAGGGCACACTCAGCCCCGGTTCAGATCCCACCTGTTCTTCATGGGTATTCCTTGGGAGTGCAAGGGTCCAGGGCCCCTTCAACTCTGAGCCTCCCCGACCCACCACTGCCGCTGGGGAGACAGGACGCTGTTCGTCAGGAATACCTGGCCCACCGGAGGCAGAGCCCAGAGCTCCCCACCCTCACACACACACCTGTGGTGCGTGCAGCTCCGTGTCCAGCACCACCCTTGGGGTAACTCTGCCTCACTCAACAGCTGAGCATTCTTTGGATGCTGGAATAGCAAACTGTTAGAGAGTCTCTGCCTCAGGAGGCAATTGCCTAAGCCTCGAATAAAGAAGGGGCCTTCCAAACACAGGCTGCTTGTGCACTCAATTAGTCTGTAACAGAGGGGCCCAGGGAGACTGATTAGCAGGGACCTTTTAAGAACTAATACCCACATCTTGATGACAACTGCAGAAAACCTTTAAGATGTAACTACTTCCTGGAGGAAGAGGAGAAACAAACAACTGACTAGTTGACCACCCACAGGATGGAGCTAGGACTTGGGAGGTCTGGTCTGCAGAAGGTCGGGAATGGCTAGCCAGACCGGGGCCAGCATGGGACCCTGGGCTGAGGGGGAGTGGGGAATGTCCCCCAGGAAGACCCCCATATTGCCCACCCCACTCCAGGGCAGGGGAGCGGGCCACTGTGGCCCGTGCAGCTTGGCGAGTCCATGCTGGACCTCGACTTCCACTTTCTGGAGGACAAAGCCAGGCCCAGCCAGAGTCTGTCCTTGTATGTGAGGTGGGAGAGGGAGCTGAAACTCCTGAAAGAGGATAGGGTGGATCTGCAGGGCTGCCTGACACAGGTAAATACACCCCTGCTGTCTCTTCACTCTGGGTGGAAGGCCTCAGTCTGAAGGGTGCTTCCTTCAACATATATTCGCTCCTGATGTTCATGCCTTACATAGAATTTTGCAAAACTTTTGAGGCTTTTGTTCCAGTCACCAGGTCATTTCTTCCCTGGCTCTTGGCTGAGGTGGTTCTCAGAAGTCTGTCCCACCTGCTGCTTGACATGGCTTTCAGGGAAGGACCCAGGTGAGCGGGGACGCTGCCAGTGTCTGGGGGAAGATGGGGCATGACAACTGTCCTGAGAGGAGTCCAGTCTGGTGGCCAGAACAGTCAAGGAGGCATCAAGGAGGCACCAAGGCTGGCCCGCTGAGAATGAGCTGAGCCATAGAGGTCCTTGGGGGAAAGTGGCTGGACGGGCATCGCCGTGGGGTATGGTCAGTCCAGGGCACGAATGGGGCAGTGGGGGAAGACAGCATCCTGGGAGATCTCGTAGCTTGTGAAGAGTATGGTGACTCTCCTGCTGCCCTTAACTCTGACCCCATGGTGAACAGAAAACAGACTTTGGGATGCACTTCCCACTGAAACAGAGCTCTCTATTCCCACTGGGAGTGACCGTCCTGGTCTACAAATTTATTCCCGCTTAGGAACTAACAATTGATCTTTAACCACCTCCTGAAAGTGAGGAGGGTCCAGGAGCCAGTGTGAGGCGGCCTTGAGAGATGGCCTCCTGCAGGTGGGAGCTGGGTGGGGGGGGTCCTTTTAAAATTATCTGAGCAAGGAACTGGGAACAGTGGGTCAGGCAGATGCCTCTGTGGACTAGGGTTCCCAGGCTGGGACATGGGAGGAGGGATTGGCAGGACCTGATGGGTGCTCGTTGAAGGCCTAGGTGTCAGAACCCTCCCAGGCCTGACAGAGCCCACCTGGACCACTTGGGGATGGCTCTGCCTGGCTGCCCTGGATGGAGGGACTGGCTAAGAGCATGGGATGGCAGAGAAGGCTCTGCTCCAGCATTTTCTGCCCTTGCCAACCCACCCACCCCATGGTGTCCCTGTAGGGGGCAGCCTCGTTTCCAAGAGCAACTGTAAAATAGCTCCATAATGTTTATATTTATTACATATTGAAAGGATATATTGGATTAAATTATTAAAACTTCAGTTTTTTCCACTCTCTCAACATGGCTACTATTACTAGAAAAATTTAATTTATATTCCTGGCTCACATTATATTTCTATTTTCTCATGTTTTTATAAAAGAACAGAGATGTACACGTCTATGTACATTTTATAAAAGAACACAGATGCACAGGTGCACGGGTACGGGAGCCTTCCCCTCACAGAAGTGAGGTCGGCCTCTATGCACAGTTCTGTTACTTCCTCTTCCACTGAGTCCCTTAGGCCCTCTTTTCCAGAGAGCACGTATCCACCAACCTCATCCTTTTCAATGGCCAGGCTGCTCTCCATTGCACGCGGATGCATTACTCATTCACCCTCCTCTCCACAGACCAACACTGGGGTGGTCCATCTACTTTTTCCAGCAATACTCGGAGAACCACCTTGGTCTGCTGGCTGTGCAGTCTCATTTCCAGAAGGGTAAAGTTGGGTCTGGTGTGAGTGTGTGAAATGGTTTTGTAGGCCCTGTAGGCAGGACTGAGGTGGACTTCACCTTGCAGTCACTAGAAAGGCTTAAAACTGCTTGCTCTTTCCAAATGGCTCTGTATTTTTCCTTCATTAAAAGAAGCAATAAAAGCACATTAGAGACAGGTGGGAGGAAAAATAAAGGAAAAAAAAACCCTCCTGTAACCAATTACACAGATACTTCTTCCTTTTAGTCTTCTGGTGCATGTTTTCATTAGTAGACCTGTAATCACAGTGCCCATAAATTTTAGATCTTGCTTTTTCCATTGAAGGTTTTGTGTAAGATCTTTCCATGTGACTACAGAATTTTCATAAAAAGTTTACTTCGCTGGACACTGGGGCCTTTTCCAGTTTATCTGAGCAGCCCGCGCAATGCCTTCTCCATGGGTGCTCTCCAGCCCTTGTTCAACCAAGCTCGTCTCCCTATGTAAAAGAAACACACACGCCTCCATCAGTCTCAATCCCTCAGCCTCTTCAGTTCCCATCCTTTCTCTTTCCTTTTACACAGACTTCTGGGAAGAGCCCCCTGCCCCTCCCTCCATTTCCTCCTCTGCTCACTCAGCCCCCTGCCCGCCCCCAGCCGTGTCCTCGGTGCTGGGCCCTGGCTCTCCGCCCCAGCTCTCTCCCTCCTCCACAGCATCCTTGCCCTCCGTGGGAATCCCAGAACTCTCTCCTGAGGCTGCCTGCCTGCCTTCTGGGCTCCTTAACCCCAATCAGACTAGTAGCCTTCATCTCCTTTGCTAGTCCCCCAGTCCTGCCCACCCAACCTCGACAGCCATTCATCACCTACTCCTCCCAACCCTCTGCCAACACTGACCTGTCTTCCTGCCTCCATGCCCCCTGCCTCCCACTCCATGTCCAGGCTGGAGTATTTCTCAAATAAAAACCTGGCTGCAGCACTTTTTGAAGGGAAGGCCCTGAAAAGGGTTCCCCAGGGCTTCAAGATGAAGTCCAAACCCCTTAGCCTAGAATGTGGGTCCTGGGTGATCTGGTTCCGGCTTATCCCCAGCCTCACCTTTCATCACTCCCCATCCACACTCCACCCACCCGTGGAGGACCTACAGTCCCACATGCTTTCTCTCTCTCACTTCCTCACTTCTACACATTGCTGTCCCTTTTTCACGGACCTCCCTTTCCCCTCCACTGTCTTCTCTGCCTGGATAACTTCTAATCCTTCAGGTCCTAGCTTAAAGGGCACCTCCTCCAGGAAGCTTCCCTTACTTCCTCCCCATGTGTCCAGGCTCAGGTGCCATCCACTAGTTTGCCCTTAATGCTATCTTGTATTTACACAGCCTTTGCTATGCTGTTCCATTCCTCTCTTTGCCATCTGTCCTCTGACCCCATTCCCCTCTTTCTGGCCATCACATCTTCCTGACCCTGCTCCTGGAAGACAAGGTCTGTGTCTCGCTCACCTCTGAATCCTTGACCTAGCGCAGTGCTCAGTTCTGAGCTTGTGACCACTAAGCGTGGGCTGAATGCATGAATGAGCAGAAACTAGTGAACATCTTGATGCATAAAGTTTTCCCATGCTGAAGATGGTCTCCTTTGAACGGGTTCCCAGAAGCTGCAGTGATTGGATTAAAAGGGATGACTGCTGAAAGTTTCAATTCCCACAGCTAAGGAGCTTTCCATGAAAGCTGTAGTGATTTACATCCCACCGGCAGGCGTAAGAGTGCTTGTCTCGCTGTATTCTCACAGCGTGGCTATTTTCATTTCTTTTTAAAAAGTGCTCATTTTATAGGCAAAACATCTCGCCTGGTTCTAATCCGTAAGTCTTTGATTACTGTGAGGGTGAACATCTTTCCATATGTTTGCCTACTAAATGCATTTCCCCTTTGAAGATTTCCCTCATGCAATGTGGACACAGTTAAGGCAGCTGGCATTTTATGAGCTGACTCTGGGGGCTGTTCGGGGGAGGGGGAACCGGGAGCAGGCAGGTCCTGGTGGGGATGAGCAGGCAAGGTCACTGTGGGGGTTGGGGGGATAGGTGCGGCAAAGAAGGGGGAGATCAAGGAGGCAAAGCCAACACACCCTGAGGACTCGAAACAGACAGTGGGTGAGGCAGAGGGAGGGGTCAGTGCACCCAGGTTTGGCCACCTGAACAGAACCATGCGTCCAACGGAGATGCACGGGTGAATATGTACATACACAACTGCAAGGGGCCTCTCTGACCTATTTACTGGATACACCTGCTGAGGAACAGTGACATGGGGCAGCAGGAAAGGCAGGGGCATGAGGGTCTGATCAGGCTGCCTTCTTGGAAGAGACCGGAGGAGGCAGATTTTGGAAGGACTTTATAGGGCAGGGAGGGGAGCTGGGAGTTTGTGCTGAGAATCCTGAGGGCTCGTTCAGCAACGATAATATGAATGATAATCAACGATAGCTAAAGCTTATTGAGCTGTTACTGTGTGCAAGGCCTTGTTCTAATCACTTAGCAGGTATGAACTCAGTAGCCACCACAGCCCTCTAAGGTAGGTAATCTTATGAAGTACATGTCTAGATGAGCAGACTCAAGTGTAGAGGCCCAGAATCTTGCCCGAGGTCAGAGAGCTAAGAAGTGGTGGCCTGGGATTCAAACCTGCGGGTCTAGCTCCAGTGGCCAGGCTCCTCACCACAGGGGTTCAGTCTATCTAGAGACACTGGAACCCAGCAGGGGTAAGGAGAGCTGGAGGAGACCCCCTCACCCCCGGCCGAGGAGCTTATTAAAATTCTCAACTTTCAGAGCCCTTCTGGAAAACAAGCAACTACGGACAAATCGCAAAGTCCACCTCCTTGGGGCCAGCAATGGGGTTGCTGAGCTCTGCTGGAGGGACCCCACCCCATGACTGGAGCCGCCATAGACATACAGTCCCCTGACTGCAGCCTGCCCTCCAGGAAGCCCAGCAACTCATCCCTAAGCCCCAGATGCTCTCAACTCCCAGCCACAAACTTCCCTGCATTCCCTTCCAGACTCTTCCCTGTCCAAGTTCTATCCAACCCAGGCGAAGCACCCTGTTACTATCCCCCATATCTGCTGCTGGAGAAAAGCAAAAAAAATTACACATCTACATGCTCATCAGAAATGACCTGGTTAGGCAAATGATGCCGTCCCAATCAAAGGCATATTAGGCAGCCGGAAAAGAGGGTGAGGAAGCGCTTCAAGAATGCAGATGGACATAATGGTCCATGGAAAATGCAAGGTGGAGCAACCATTTGTGGGGGGAAAGCCAAGGAAGGGATGGAGGGAAGGAGAAAGAACTTGCTACCGCATTTATATTTGCCTGTTTATGCATAGACTAGCCCCCTGCAGAGGGTACTGGGTGGCTAAGAACAGGAGAGACTGCACTATCTACCCTCTTCTGTACCTTTCAATGTCTGTGCCAAATGACAGAATAATATATTAACATTAAATCACATCATTTTTCATATATAAATGTATAGGTGTGATGAGTTGCTGATGCTCCTTCCAGCTCAGTCGATAAAGAATCTGCCTGCAATGTAGAAGACCCCTGTTCAACTCCTCGGTCAGGAAGATCCACTGGAGAAGGGAGAGGTTACCCACTCCAGTATTCTTGGGCTTCCCTTGTGGCTCAGCTGGTAAAGAATCCACCCACAATGTGGGAGACCTGGGTTTGATCCCTGGGTTGGAAAAATTTCCTGGAGAAAGGAAAGGGAAAATACTCCAGTATTCTGGCCTGGAGAATTCCATGGACTGTATAGTCCATGAGATCACAAAGAGCCGGACACGACTGAGTGACTTTCACTTTCATTCACTTTCACTCCCCACCTCCCAGGGCCTGGAAGAAAATCTTCTGCCAGCTGATCCTACTTGCACTTGGCATCTTAGGGCTGCTCCTGTTCGGGCTTCCTGTACTCAGGTATAACCCCTTCCCCAGCCCTCACAATGGGACCAGCAGGGGCAGGGCCCAAGTGGCCCTTTCCAAGTGCCTCCTTGAGGGATGAGGAGTGGCAGCTGTCACGGCTGCACAAGCATCCTCGGGGGCTCTCCCCCCTTGTAAGTAGCAGAGAAAGAGGGCTCCTGAGCAGGCTGGCACCCCCCTCACTACTGCTCCCACCCCACAGGCATCTGGAAGTCCTCATCCCTATGGGTGTCTGCCCTCTGGCCAGAACGCCCCTGCTGAGAGACAATTTCACAGGTCCCCTGCATCCTGGGTGAGAAGCCACCACCTCTCCCACTCTGAGAACACCCCCACACCCTACTGAGCTCTGCCCCAGTGTCCCTGTCCTCCTCGCATCCCCGACCCTGGCAGGGCTAGGCACTCCACCCAGGGCCCCTACTCTGCTGGATCTGGGACAGAGATTTCTAGGGGCAGGCCTGGGTGGTCCCGAGGGCCCAGGACTAGTGGGGGGTGGCAGTGAACATTCACCCAGCAGGTGAATGGATGAACCTGTCTCTCCCTCACTGCCCCGGCCAGGGCCCCCGAGGTCCTAACCTGTACTTCCTGGGGGGCTCCCATTATTTGGGATGGCACCTTCGACCCAGACGTGGCCCAGAAAGAGGCTGTACAGCGGAACCTCACTGTGGGTCTGACTGTCTTTGCTGTAGGCAGGTAAGGCCTGGGGAGGGAAATGGTGGCATCCTAGCAGGAAGGAGTGGGGATGCATGTGATATAGCAAGTGGGGCACCCCATTTTCCTGGGCCATAGGATGCCAAGGAGAAGCAGAGACAGCACCCCTTGTCCAGACCCCCATGGTGAGGGCAGACCCCTCCTCCCTGGACACCAACGCCATGGAATCCACCCGGCACAGGCAGCCAGGAGCTCAGAATCATAACCAAGAAGGAATCTGCCCAGGGTCTGGGACAGATCCATCCGGAGGCCTTGGGTTTTCGGTGAGAAAATGGTCTTTTCAGGTGAGACTTGTGAGAGCAGACGACGACTGGGTAAACAGAGGGGCTGGCCCAGTGGCAGAAGGGCCCGTGGCCAGTGGCTCAGGCACAAGCACAAGCACCCAACAAGGGGAAGCGGGAGGCTGGCCAAGCAACTCTGATGGCAGGAAAGGGACTGGGGAGCTGAGGGCTTTTGCAAGGGAGCGAATCTGGGCTGGGTAAAGAGGGATGTGAAGAAAGGGAGATGCTGAGAATGGCAGCGTCAGCAGACCAGAGGACTCTGAGGAAGGGCTGTTGGGGGTGGAATCACAGGACATGGGCTGGAAGGATGGGGGCTCCCAGAGTGGGACATATGAAGGCTGCAACTTTGGCAGGGGGCCCAGACTGATGATGACCAAGTCTAGAGAGAGGCCATGGGGGCAGCTGACTGAATGGGGAGGGGACAGGATCAGGACAGGAGGCCAATCGAGGATATGAGGGGCCCCCAGGTATGGAGAAGGAGCCCTGAGTAGTAGGTGGAGAAGAAATCTCAGGGCACTGACTTTTTCATCTCCCCATTATGGACAGCAGGCTCTCCAAGCTGGTATTCACCTTCCAGTAGTGAGGCAAAGTTCTGGCTAAGAGCAGCAATCAGATCCTGCAATCTAAGGGCACAGAGAGGTAGAGTTTCAGGCAATCTAAGGAAAAGTTTCTAATAACGGAACGGGCTGCTTTGGGAAGGCAGTGAGAGCTTTGCATCCAGAAAAAGATATCTAAAAGTCTGGGGAAGGAATTCTGTCATCAGATACCCCAGACAACTGCTCAAGGTTCCTCCAAATTTGTACCCCACACTCTGGAAGGGAGAGAAAGTCAGGAGGGCCCCTGGAAGGCCAGGGAGCAAACAGGACAAGGGCTGACCAGGCAGCCAGGTGGGCTGAACTGTGGCTTCTCCAGGACCGTGGTGCCCCCACTTCTGTTCTGGATGCTGAGTAGGGGGTTTCTCCACCAGCCTTCAGAGCTCAGTTGGTAAAGAATCCACCTGCAAAGCAGGAGACCCTGGTTCAATTCCTGGGTTGGGAAAATCTGCTGGAGAAGGGACAGGCTACTCACTCCAGTATTCTAGGGTTTCCCCTGTGGCTCAGGTGGTAAAGAATCTGTCTGCAGTGCAGGAGACCTGGGTTCAATCCCTGGGTTGGGAAAATCCCCTGGAGAAGGAAAAGGCTATCCACTCCAGTATTCTGGCCTGGAGAATTCCATGGACTGTATAGCCCATGCGGACGCGAACAGTCGACACAACTGGAGCGATTTTCGCTTTCACTTTCCACCAGCCTGAGGGACCCAGAGTCTCTGGGACCAGAAATTTCAGGGTCCTAAGTTCCAAGGTTCTATAAACCCAACATAGGACGCTGAGGCTTCTAAGTCTCTTAATTCCAGCTTCTCCCAGTTCCACCCAGAATACAGCAAGTGCAGGTAAGGATACAGGCTCTAATGCCAGGCTGGGTTCAAATCCTGGTTTCACACTTACCAACTGTGTGTACACTTGGACAAGTTAATAAAGCTCTTTGTGACTCAGTTTCCTCACCTGAGATAAAGATAATAATGGTGAAGATTAAATGAGATAATGCACATTACTTTGAAAACTGTCTGCCACATGATTAATGTTCTAAAATATCAGGCATTATTACTATTATTTTAGGATCCCAGGATTCCAAAGTGTGTTTATAGAAAGTTACTAGTATTGCAAACATCCCACTTACCTAGGTTTGTGGTTTGTCACCACAAACTCAATGACAGAAAACAATTCATTATTACCATTGCTCAGGGTCTTGTGGCTCAGGAATTCCGACAGGACTCAGCAACGGGGGCCCCTCCCTGCTCCCAAACTTTTGGGTCCCCACCAGGCCAGTAGCCTGCAGAAAACCGGAGGGCGCTTTTCTCCATGGCTAGCTCAGGCTCTCTCACTTCGTGGCAGCCTCAGAGTGCTTAAGCAAAGGGCCAGAGCTCTAAAGAGACAAAGGCTAACGGGCCAGTCCTCCCAAGGACCAGCACAGCATCCCTTTCTTGGGACTCCACTGACCTAGGCGGTCAGGGAGTGCCGCGTTCAAGGGCAGGGACACAGAGCCCCTGTGGGCAGGGATGGCAAACAATGGGCAATGATTTTTAATTCACCTCGGACGACTCTGGGGCTGAATAGTTCTGGAGTTCTGGGGTCTGGGGTTGCAGGGTCCCAGGAAGGACATGGGGAGGGCTGGTAAGCCCAACGACTCCTCGGACTCCGGAGGGCGCAGCGGCCGGGCTGATTTGGCCTGGCCCCGCCCCGCCCGGCAGGTACCTGGAGAAGTACCTGGAGCGCTTCCTGGAGACTGCCGAGCAGCACTTCATGGTGGGCCAGCGCGTGGTGTACTACGTGTTCACCGAGCGTCCGGCCGCGGTACCCCGCGTGCCGCTGGGCCCGGGCCGCCGGCTGCGCGTGGAGCGGGTGGGACGCGAGCGCCGCTGGCATGACGTGTCCATGGCGCGCATGCGCGCGCTGCACGCAGCGCTGGGCGGCCGCCTGGGCCGCGAGGCGCGCTTCGTGCTCTGCATGGACGTGGACTAGCACTTCAGCGGCACCTTCGGGCCCGAGGCGCTGGCCGAGTCGGTGGCGCAGCTGCACGCCTGGCGCTACCGCTGGCCCCGGCGGCTGCTGCCATTCGAGCGCGACGCGCGCTCGGCCGCCGCCCTGGGCCCCGGGGAGGGCGACTTCTACTACCACGCGGCCGTGTTCGGGGGCAGCGTGGCGGCCCTGCGGCGGCTGACGGCGCACTGCGCGCGGGCCCTTCGGCGGGACCGCGCGCGCGGCCTGGAGGCGCCCTGGCACGACGAGAGCCACCTCAACAAGTTCTTCTGGCTGCACAAGCCCGCCAAGCTGCTGTCGCCCGAGTTCTGCTGGAGCCCCGACATAGGCTGCCGGGCCGAGATCCGCCGCCCGCGCCTGCTCTGGGCGCCCAAGGAGTATGCCTTGCTACGTCGCTAGCGGTGCACTGAGCCCCGGAGGTCCCAGACGCTGGCGGGGCCCCTTCTGCAAGCGGAGTGGCGCTGGAGGGGACGGAAAGACTGCATGAAAACCTGCCTGGCTGCGGGGATGGGGGACAGGGGGCTGGAGGAAGCCCGGCCTTGGGGGAGTGCCTCTCCGAGGCGGGCGGTCCATCCCTTCCCCAACTTTGTACAGCGACCCAGGCACCACCAGCTCCTGGAAACCTTTCACTTCTGACCTTACTGAGTTCAGCAGAGGCCCCACCCCCGAAGAGATGTTTTAGCCCCTTCCTCATACCCCCCACTTAAAAAAGGGGGGGGACTGAGGCCCAAAAAGGGAACGTAACTGTCTAAGGACCCAGAGCATCTGTGAGTCAGTCAGTGAGGTCAGCAGCTGGAAAGTCAGGACAGGCCCACAGGCCAAATAGAGCTGCCGCTGGGCAGGAGCCCCAGATGGAGAAACACAGTGGCATCCGGTTCACCTCCCCCGCTCTCGGCAGGGTTTGTACATATTTAAGCAATGCGATAATAAAATACATTACTCCACAGTGTCCTTGTGGCCCTTTCTCCTGGAGAATCCAGATTAAAAAAAAAAAAAAAAAAAAAAACATTTACTCGCCATGGGACCCACGGCTGTTTAGCCATAGTGTCTGGGAGATAAATTTCCTTATCCGTGGCTGCTGTCCAGACTCTTCATCCTCAATAGAGAAAGATGCATGTTCCGAATGGGAGCATGAAGTCATCAGGCCTTCCAGGAAAGGTGGTTCCCTCCGGGAAATAGGTGCAGAGTTGGGGAAGTTATCTGCTGGAAGTCCCTGAGATATTGTCTTAACAGCTGAAAACTAGAGGCCCGGAGAGGGTGGGATTTCCCTCCGGGTCTCCTGAACCATTTCTGTAATGTTCTCATAGACCTTCAATTTTTAACAGCCTCCACTGTTTTCAGGTGGGACAACAGTTCTGTAAGCCAACTCTGATGGCTTACACAGTAACCATTTTTTCAAACCATTTTTACAAACATTTTATCAACACAGTTGATGATGATCTCCCCTCTCCAAAGCAGTTCCTAGGTCCCAGTGTCTCCTGCCTAAACTAGATTAGCAGAACCCAGGAGGCCTTTTGGACTCTCGGTTAGAGCTAAGAACAGGCCAGGTGTGCCTGAGAACAGGTTATTACTTGATGACTCTAAGCTGACATCCCTTCCTCTGGTGGGAGAATGTCCACCTTACCCTGCAGCATTCACTAAAAGCCACACAGACCGACTCCTTGGCCAGCAGAGACCTGAGTTCGGATAGGTAAGATCTGGTTAGGAATCAGCTCCCTTTCTGACTCTGTGAATGGCTGTGGACTAGATCCTTAACCTTTGTTGAGCCTGTTTTCTCATATGTCAAGTGGGGATGCCAGTCACCCTCCGTGCAGGTGTTGTGACGCTCCAGAAAATAACTTGCCTTCTCCCGCTCCTTGCCTGCCCCTTCTCCAGCAACTTCAAGGAGTGCAGAGGAGTCAGCAAAGGCCAGTCATTTCCTGTTTTAAAGAGGAAGTGATGGCAGGAGTCAGGGGTTTTCTGGAGCTGGGCTGGAGCAGCCTCCTGCGGTGGGTTGAGACCTTTCTGAGGAGGGGGAGGGGTC
This sequence comes from Bos mutus, assembly GCF_027580195.1. Taxonomy (NCBI): domain Eukaryota; kingdom Metazoa; phylum Chordata; class Mammalia; order Artiodactyla; family Bovidae; genus Bos; species Bos mutus. Next base: position 15,448,306 of record NC_091618.1, on the reverse strand, counting down.
AAGGAAGCTGCAGGGGAACAAAGTGGATGATCACTTGGCAGCAGGTCCTCCTTTGTCCCAGAGGCCCACCGTGAGGGTGGGGCTGTAGAGGCAGGAATAAGCTCCTTCTGCAACTCCTCATCAGTATCTCTGTCAATCATTCTCCTCAGTACCCATCCTGCGACCCTCAAGGACCCAATAAGCTCCTGGGAGCTTCCAGGTGAGCCGGTGAAAATCAGACTCCCATTCCCCTAGCGTCACTGCTACATGCAAAATCTTCACCTGTCCAGCCATCCTTAGTGCCATGCCAGCTCAGATGTCATCCCCCCAAATTCCCAAACATCGACAGCCCTCTGTAATCAGAGTTCACTGATCATAAAGGACATAGATTCATCAAGGCTACATCAAATAATAACAAATTACATTTATTGGGTACTTACTGTGTTGCAGACACAGTTCTAAGCCTTAGATATCTATTGATTCATTCAGTCCTCATATCCATCCTATAAGTTACTATTATTATCCTCATATTACCCATGAGAAAATCGGGCACAGAGAGGTTAACTAACTTACCTGCTGCTACACCATTTAGTTCAGTTCAGTTGCTCAGTGATGTCTGACTCTTTGTGACCCCATGAATTGCAGCACGCCAGGCCTCCCTGTCCATCACCAACTCCTGGAGTTCACCCAAACTCATGTACATCGAGTTGGTGATGCCATCCAGCCATCTCATCCTCTATCATCCCCTTCTCCTCCTGCCCCCAATCCCTCCCAGCATCAGGGTCTTTTCCAATGAGTCAACTCTTTGCATGGTCAAAGTACTGGAGTTTCAGCCTCAACATCAGTCCTTCCAATGAACACCCAGGACTGGTCTCCTTTAGGATGGACTGGTTGGATCTCCTTGCAGTCCAAGGGACTCTCAAGAGTCTTCTCCAACACCACAGTTCAAAAGCATCAATTCTTCGGCGCTCAGCTTTCTTAATAGTCCAACTCTCACATCCATACATGACCACTGGAAAAACCATGGCCTTGACTAGACAGACCTTTGTTGGCAAAGTAATGTCTCTGCTTTTTAATATACTATCTAGGTTGGTCATAACTTTCTTTCCAAGCAGTAAGTGTCTTTTAATTTCATGGCTGCAGTCACAATCTGCAGTGATTTTGGAGCCCCAAAAAATAAAGTCTGTCACTGTTTCCACTGTTTCTCCATCTATTTCCCATGAAGTGATGGGACCAGATGCCATGATCTTAGTTTTCTGAATGTTGAGCTTTAAGCCAACTTTTTCACTCTCCTCTTTCACTTTCATCAAGAGGCTTTTGAGTTCCTCTTCACTTTCTGCCATAAGGGTGGTGTCATCTGCATATCTGAGGTTATTGATATTTCTCCCAGCAATCTTGATTCCAGCTTGTGCTTCTTCCAGCCCAGCGTTTCTCATGATGTACTCTGCATATAAATTAAATAAGCAGGGTGACAATATACAGCCTTGACGTACTCCTTTTCCTATTTGGAACCAGCCTGTTGTTCCATGTCCAGTTCTAACTGTTGCTTCCTGACCTGCATACAGGTTTCTCAACAGGCAGGCCAGGTGGTCTGGTATTCCCATCTTTTGAAGAATTTTCCACAGTTTGTTGTGATCCACACAGTCAAAGGCTTTGGCATAGTCAATAAAGCAGAAATATGTTTTTCTGGAACTCTCTTGCTTTTTTGATGATCCAGCTGATGTTGGCAATTTGATCTCTTGTTCCTCTGCATTTTCTAAAACCAGCTTGAACATCTGGAAGTTCACAGCTCATGTATTGCTGAAGCCTGGCTTAGAGAATTTTGAGCATTACTAGCATGTGAGATGAGTGCAATTATATGGTAGTTTGAGCATTCTTTGGCATTGCCTTTCTTTGGGATTGGAATGAAAACTGACCTTTTCCAGTCCTATGGCCACTGCTGAGTTTTCCAAATTTGCTGACATATTGAGTGCAGCACTTTCACAGCATCATCTTTCAGGATTTGAAATAGCTCAACTGGAATTCCATCACCTCCACTAGCTTTGTTCGAAGTGATGCTTTCTAAGGCCCACTTGACTTCACATTCCAGGATGTCTGGCTCTAGGTGAGTGATCACACCATCGTAATTATCTGGGTTGTGAAGATCTTTTTTGTACAGTTCTTCTGTTATTCTTGCCACCTCTTCTTAATATCTTCTGCTTCTGTTAGGTCCATACCATTTCTGTCCTTTATCGAGCCCATCTTTGCATGAAATGTTCCCTTGGTATCTCTAATTTTCTTGAAGAGATCTCTAGTCTTCCCCATTTGGTTGTTTTCCTCTATTTCCTTGCATTGATCGCTGAGGAAGGCTTTCTTATCTCTCCTTGCTATTCTTTGGTACTCTGCATTCAAATGGGAATATCTTTCAGATGACCATTATATCTACTACTGTGGGCAGGAATCCCTTAAAAGAAATGGAGTAGCCATCATGGTCAACAAAATAGTCTGAAATGCAGTACTTGGATGCAATCTCAAAAACAACAGAATGATCTCTCTTCATTTCCAAGGCACACCATTCAATATCACGGTGATCCAAGCCTATGCCCCAAACAGTAATGCTGAAGAAGCTGAACAATTCTATGAAGACCTACAAGACCTTTTAGAACTAACACCCGAAAAAGATGTCCTTTTCATTATAGGGGACTGGAATGCAAAAGTAGGAAGTCAAGAAACACCTGGAGTAACAGGCAAATTTGGCCTTGGAATACGGAATGAAGCAGGGCAAAGGCTAACAGAGTTCTGCCAAGAGAACGCACTGGTCATAGCAAACACCCTCTTCCAACAATACAAGAGAAAGACTCTACACATGGACATCACCAGATGGTCAACACCGAAATCAGATTGATTATATTCTTTGCAGCCAAAGATAGAGAAGCTCTATACAGTCAGCAAAAACAAGACCGGGAGCTGACTGTGGCTCAGATCATGAACTCCTTATTGCCAAATTCAGACTTAAATTGAAGAAAGTAGAAGAACCACTAGACCATTCAGGTATGACCTAAATCAAATCCCTTATGATTATACAGTGGAAGTGAGAAATAGATTTAAGGGACTACATTTGATAGACAGAGTACCTGATGAACAATGGACAGAGGTTTGTGACGTTGTACAGGAGACAGGGATCAAGACCATCCCCATGGAAAAGAAATGTAAAAAAGCAAAATGGCTGTCTGAGGAGGCCTTGCAAATAGCTGTGAAAAGAAGAGAAGCTACACCATTTGCAATTTATAAATACTGAATAAATTCACTGATGTGAGAGCAAGCAGGGAATTAGAGCTAGCCAAAAGATGGAGACGAAGTCAGGGGCTGAGGGTGCCACTGGCCCTTGGTCTCTTCTGTCCATCTCTGCTTCTCTGCCTCCTTTGTCCTCCTGCTTGTCTCCCGCACAACACAGCCCACCCCACCCCTGCCAACATAGGATTTTCCCTATCAGGTGCCCACCAGCTCCAAACTTGTCCCTAACTCACCAAATGGAGATTTCTGATTGGAGAGTCAGCCAGTGGTGTGCTGGTCAACGTTTAGCAACTGACTCTTGGAGGAAAATGAAAGGACAACCCGAATGACGATTTACTGGCTTATGTAACAAGTCAGTGCTGGGACTGGGCCAGGTACAGGACTCCGTGATGTGTCTCCGGCTCTCCTCTTGGCTTTGTTCGGAGTCAGCTTCATCCTGGGACTCCTGCAGCAGCAGCAACAGCAGCTCCAGTTTCACAGCCTCCAGCTATCCCAGTGACTGAGGGGACCAAGAAGGCCCCTTCACACACAGCTTCCCCATGGAGGGTCGGGGGGGTCAATGTTTTGATTGCCTAGGAGGGAAATGCAGGAATTCCCCAAGAGCTTAGCAAGGCTGGCCCTGGGAGAGAGAAATTGACTCAACCATGAGTCCCCATGGAGGACTGCACTCCTCGGAGCCCTCGTGGTTCTTGGCTGCAAGTGATGGACACGAGACAGGCCATTTCCCTTCCTTCCCAATTCTGGAGGGGGTGGCGCGGGGGAGGGGAGAGGAGCGTGGAAAGGTGCCCCCCGGCCCCGCCCTCGCACAGAGCACACACACCGCTGCCACCCGGCTGCAGGTACAGTTTATTCTTCACAACAGAGAAATACAAAGAGCAGAGGGTTTGGGATTCCTGTTTCTTGCCCCCTTTAGTGTCTTCCCCTACATTTGACCTTTTTCTCCTCCCCACCCCTTTTCTTAAATAGAACGCAAACTGTGTTCCTGAAGCGCATTGGGGGGGAGCACCTGCCCTCACCTCCCTGCCACCACAATGCAGACTGAGAAGCCAACAGACTGTTTTCTCTTTTTTAATAAGGTAACTAGTTCTAAATACGGTGGCCTGGAGGTCCCATAGAAAAAAAGCAAAGGGTGTTAACAGTATGTATAACAGCGTATTTACAGGGTAGTAACATGCGGACGAAAAGCTACAATACTGAGTATCAGACGACGCAAGTCAAACAAAGGGGTGGGGGCGGGGCGGAGAACTCCGTGGGAAAAGAAACCCCGGGAGACGTTAAACTGGTAAATCAATGGCGAGTTAAGGCTTAAAAAGTGTATAAAAATAACACAGTTAATATTCAAAACGGAACTCCAGATACAGAATATATAGATGAGTTTCTGTCTAGTTTTCTTTTTTTTTTCCCCAGGGGATGTAGAGGGGGCTTCTCCGGGCTCTGTACATAGTTCCTATATACACGGACACGCATGGCTTTCAGATTGGGGTGTGTCTGTGGGGGCTGAGGGCAGGGTCTGCTCTTGGGACCCTCCTCCCCAAGGATCTGTTCCCTGCCGAGCGGCCTAGGGCCTGGGCTGGGGATCCCCCTCCATGGCAGGGAAGACAAGTAACCCCTCCTTGGGCACTGCCCCAACCGGAGGAAATTCTGCAGAGCGGAGGGGGTCCTTGCCCCAGGCCCACTCCCTCCCCCGCTGCCCACAGTCTGGGATGGTGGGAGAGGTAGCCGATAGGTTTCCTGGCCAGCACTGAGGTAGACTGGGGTGGTCTTCAGGGCAGTGGGGGCACCGGGTCTTACCCAGCCCGCCCCCACCCCGTGTCCCTGGGCCTGCGCCCAGCCCAGCCAACCCTGCACCCTTTGGTCCTGCGGACCTCCCGGCCCCTCTCCATCTGTCTCCTGAAGCCCGGGCAGCCCTGGTAGCTGCCACGTCCCTCTGCTCAGTGATGCCCAGGGCGCAGCTCTGGAGGCTCGAGCTGGCAGCCGGCGGGGGGGCGAGTGGCTCACTCCAGCTGCTTCCTGCCCCTCCCACCGGGGAGCCCCACTGCGGTCCAGACTCTCAGGCCTGCGCCTTCCCCTCAAGACCCGAGGCCGCGGCAAGAGAAGGTCCCACGCAGCCCTCCGGGTCTCTGTGTCCATCTGTCCGGTTCTTTCCATTTCTCGGTCTTAGCAGCACCAACTTCTTGGCCAATAAATATCTTTTTTTTTTTTTGTTATTTTCCAAAACAAACTTAAAACAAAACAAAACAAAACAAAAAAAACAGTGAAGCAAGTGAAGGATGGGGGAAGAAAAGGAAAACCCAGCGGAGAGGTTCAAAGTGCTCTGAGATCGTCTTTGGATGCCACCAAAACAGTCCAGAATCTTGCAGTTGGCCTGGCCGCCCCCGGAGCTGGACCGGGCAGGGCTTCTGCGGCCCAGGCTTTCTGGAAGGTCAGGAAGGTCATGAGAGAGCTCGGCTGTTCCTGGAGGGCCCCTGGAGGGAGTCGGGCCGGTGCTGCCTGGGTCTGTGTCTGCCAGTGGGCAGGACGGGGCGGCGCCTTGGGTCGGCTCAGATGAGGGAAATTCGCACCGGGATGCTGGGGGACTCCGTCCTCTGGGGCGAGTGATGGCTCACCAGGTGCTCCACCACTGTGTGTTTGGACATGTGCTTCATCAGGTAGGTCTCCTGCGGGCAGGGGTGAGATTCAGAACTTAAAACCAGCTGCTGGCAAGGGCGCAGGGGGAGCTGCAGTTCCTATAAGCGGCCACTGGAGGGCTCCTGGGTAGATGAGCCGGCTAAAGGTGGACAGCCACAGCTTTGGGGGTGCCAGATGGACATTGGTATTGGTTGCAGGGATACTGCATTTCTGCCAGTGGTGGGGGCTGGTTCATTTACCAGAGTCGGAGCCCACTGTGTGCTGACTAGAGAACAGGCAGGCATCAGGCTCGTCCCTCAGCAGTGACCACCTGGAACTCTCTAGGACCAGGCCATTAACCAATCAGCTGCAGTGGAGTCCTGTCCAGTGGAGCAGACCTGCCCCCATCTGGCCGGTGCTCCCCGTGAGGGTGGAGCAGTAGGCCTCGGGTGACCCTGGCTCTGCCATTTCTCAGCAGTGGAACGTTGGACCAGTCATCTCACCCCTCTAAGCCTTAGTTTCCTCCTCTGCAGGCAGGGATGGGGAAGGAAGGACCTCACAGGGTAGCTATGGTGATGAGGGTAAAGCTCTTAGCAAGCAGCAGGGCTGAGGGGACCACTGCTTCCCTAGTCTCTACATTTCATTCTAAGTGGTGATGGGAGCCCCAGCAGAAGCATCCCCAAGCTCTCCCCTCCCTTGGGAAGAATTGGGGCCTGATCTGACTGGTGACTTTAGAAGCATAAACTGGGCATGCTCGGTTCGTCCTTTGAGCACCACCCCAGCTTCGGCTGAGTCTGACCTGAGACACCCAAGACTGGGTGGGTGAGGTGACCCAAGGCTCACCTGCAGACCCACAGGCCCTCACACTAACCTGCCTGGTGGTGCTCTGGTTTCCATCTGCCACTTCTTGGCTTCCTACCTCAGTTTGCTCAACATCAGGCAGAGGAAGCCGTCAAATGTGGTGACAAAGTGCTATCAACCACCACCAAAGGGAAGCAGTCAGCAAAATCCAAACAAGGAGACTATTCTTCAGTGAGTAAGTTGCAAAGAAAAGGCAGTTGGGATCAGGGTGGGGGCAAGGAAGAATAGTTTAAAAGCTATACTGACCCAGTGCAATGTAAGAATTTTATTTGGATCTTGATTAAAAAATAAAATTTATAAATAAATAAAATTATAAATTATGCCATCCATGAGACAAATGAAAATGTGAATACCAACTGAGTATTTGATGATATTAAGGACTATGGTGAATCATTTTAAAGTATTATAAAGGTATTGTGGATAAGTTAAGACACAAAGTGAAAATTTTCAGATGGAACAATATGTCAGTTTTATTTCAAAAAAACAGGGATATGGATGAGGAAGGACTGGTTGATGCCAGGTCCTGGGGTCTGATGGCAGCCTGGCACCTGGTGCAGTCTGATGCAGTCTGGGGTCTGATGGCAGCGTGCGTGCGTGCTCAGTTGTGTCTGACTCTTTGCGACCCCATAGACTGAAGCCCGCCAGGTTCCTCTGTCTATGGGATTTCCCAGGCAAGAATACTGGAGTGGATTGCCATTTCCTCCTCCAGAGGATCTTCCCCACTCAGGGATCGAACCCAGATCTCCTGTATCTCCTGCATTGACAGGATTCTTTACCTCTGAGCCACCTGGGAAGCCCCAACGGAAACATGAGGGCTCACTAGTCACAAATGTTTCTTTTATGTACTATAGTAGTTTAAACGTCAATCCACTAAAATGTTTTTTCAGAAAAGGTAATTGTTCTGTGGAGTCTAGTCAGGCCCAGTTCAGGGTGGGGCCTTAGGCCAGGTGAGATCTGACAGCCCCTTTCTCCCAGAGTTCAGATCCCCTCTAAGAACCATGGCTCTGAAGGCTGGTGACCCCTCCTTTAAGGTGCGATCCATCTGCCCCCTCCAGCCAAAGTGAACTTTCAAAATAACCCTCCTGGACAGTCTTCTCCCCATGGTCCCCACTCCACCTGGGAAAACATGCAAACTTCCTAACAGGGCCCCACAGCCTCATGTGACCTAATTATTTTTCAGTTTCTGGAACACACTGCGTTGGTTCCACCTAGGGTGTTTGCATTCACTGTCCCCCTGCTTGGAAAGTTCCTCCCCTCCTCTTCTCCTCACCTGGAATTATCCCCCACGCCTTCTTCTAAATGCTACTTCCTCACACACCTACCCCAAACCATCTCCCTTCCCCAACTCCATTTTATCCTCCCTGCAGCTGTCTTTCAAAACATATGTTTCTTTTTTTCCTTTATAGCTGAGGTTCTCAATCAGAGGCAATTTCTCCCCCAAGGGACATTTGGCAATGTCTAGAGGCATTTTCCAAGAGCGGTTGCTAAGTGGAATGTGGCCAAGGATGTTGCTAAACATCCTATAATGCTCAGGGCAGCACCCCCAGAAAAACGTCAGTGTGGGCAGAGGTTGAGAAAGCCTGCTGGAGAGCAGTTGCCGTGGCCTGTCACTACATATTCACTTGTGTGGTTACTTGTTTAATGTCCGTCTCCAGCAGTAGACTCTTAACCTGCCTGGGGGCAAATAATACGTCTGTCTGATTCATCCTGATTCCCAAGTGCCTGGCACAAGTGTTCAGTAAACACTGAGTAAATAAATAACTGTGTTAGCTGAGGTCTATCAGGCGCTGACTCTGCCAGTCAACAGTGCTATGAGTTAACAACTATTAGCTCCTCCATCTTACAGATGAGGAAACTGAGGCTTGGGGATCACTGGGTACATGTGGGGGTCTGTTAACCAGAATATCTGATTAGGCTGAAGGATACACATGAGTGACTCACCTGGACTTCCTCCCCTGGGTCTGAAAGGCCCTTGTTTAGGGAAATCCCCACCAGAGGACAGGGGATTGGCACCTTTCTGGCCCTGTTTGGACCTTTCCTGGTAGATCACCTTTCCAGGGCCAGGTCACTATGCCCCCTTGTGGCCATGATAGGGGTTGCAGCTTCCCCAGTGGGGAAAAGGCCCCTTCCTTCCCTGGCCCTGGGAAGCAGGGTGACAGGCCCCCCTCCACCACTGCCTGGAGGAAACCACGCCTCTGGCACCCAGGCTAAAAGGCTGCCTGAGAAGAGCTTAGCCTGAGGCAGCCAAAAACAGAACGGGGAAGTGGATGGCCCAGCTCTGACATTCACTGTGATCTTACCCTCTTCCAGGGCCTCAGTTTCCTCATCTGGAAAATGGGAGCATCAGTACAGGTCTGAGGGGGCTGGGGTGAAGGAGAGGCTCCCAGGGGCCCGGCACTCACCGAGGTGTAGGCCCGCCCACACATGCTGCAGCAGTAGGCCTTGGCGTGCTTGATGGCATGGGCCGAGAGGTGGATCTGCAGGGAGGCAGAGTCCGAGTAGGCCCGGTAGCAGTTGGGACACTTGTAGGGCTTGTCCTTGTTGTGCTGGCGCTGGTGAGACTGTGGGGAGCACAGCAGGGGTCAGGAGGCAGCTGGGCTCCCCTGGAGGGGGTGGAGGGAGCCGTGCACCTAGCAGGCGGGGTGGGCAGGCAGGCACTCACCTGGAGGTTGGAGAGCTGAGTGAAAGCCTTTTCGCAGCCAGGATGTGGGCACTTGTAGGGTCTGTCGCCTGTGTGGATTCTGCAATGGGGAGCCCAGTGAGGTGGAGTCCCTGGCAGGTCCCCCAGGCCAGCTCCAGCCCCCAAGCCCTTGGCTGGCCTGCCCCACACCTCTGGCCCCCAAGCCTCCCAGGCTCCCTGCTCCACACACTTTCCCCTGACCCCGAGTGAGCCCCAGACAAGAGCTGGGACTTCAAAGGCGAGCCCTGTCCTTTCTTCTCCAGCCTCCCACTGCTGGTCTGTGACCAGAGCCTCCAGGCTCCTCACAGGGCCCCACTAAACCCAGCCCTCCACTAGCACCCACTCAGGCCTTGTAATCACTGTGGTGGGCTTACTTTGACTGCATTCTGCCCCTCTTCTAAAAGTCACCTGCAGACCAACCCAATGAAAAGAACAGATTCACAGCTTTGCCAGGACCTTTCCTGCCTGCCTGCCTCTCTCAGGAGACAACTCCCCAATTGGCCCCCAGTTTCTATGTCCTGCCTACTCTCACCTCCACCCCCAATGTGGCTATCTGGTCACCCCAGCTACTGAGAGACTTCAGGGCAGGGTGGCCCTGAAGGTCAGCCCCTCTGTGTCCTTCCTGTGAGCCCCTTTTTGTTCTCATCCTGGCTCCACCATTTACTAGCTGGGTGACCGTGGTCAAATCACTGAGCCTCAGTTTCCTCATCTGCAAAATGGGTATAAAAATGCAGTCGTCCACCTCACTGGGTAGGCTTTGTGAAGATTACATTAGATAATATGCAAAGGGGCTTAGCCAAATATCAGCACAAAGTCAGCACTCCATCACCACTTACCATTATTATTATTATTCATTCATTTAACAATTACTGTGTCGGGCACCTGTGTGCCAGGAACCACCCTGGGTGCTCAGAACATATAAGTGAACAAAACAGACAAACTCACTGCCTTGTGGAAACAAACAAGCAAGCATGAAATAAGTAAGTAAAGTGTGTGTAGAAGGTAATAAGTGCTCTGAGAAGAAAGCGGATGAGAGGGGTCATGTCGGGGTGTAATCTTAAATAGGGTGGTGGGGGTCCTCACTGAGAAGGAGACTTGGGAGCAGTGACTTCAAGGCTGATGGCTGCACTTTCTGATGGCTGTTGCTGCTTGCACTCGCCCAGCAGCCAGGTGAGGATGGAGGGGGACTGGGATCTAGTGCAAAACAGGCTCAGGAGCGCTGCGCACACACAGGGACGGGAGGCCCTCCCTGCTCTCCTAGGCTTGTCTTCAGTCATCTGCTCCGCAAATCCTGTGCCAAGCAGGTGGGCAATGAAATGCAGGCTAGACATGGACCTCTTTTGTCTAAGTTGCCAACAAGCATTAGATGAGAGGGGGAAGTCCAGCTCTGACCATGTGGTCCACCTCCTTCCCAAAAGCCCCAACCCCCTTGGTTTACTCTGCCCATCAACAGATTCATCAAACAACTAAGGTCCCTCTGGCCAGGCCCTGTGCTGACCAGGCTGGAATAAGGAACACTCCCTGCCATCAGTGAGCCCATGACCTTGACTGCCCACTATGAACACTGACAGTCCAGATCCCTAGAGTGCCAGTCAGGGCCCTTCACCTGCGATCGGCCTCACCTTTCTGCTCCTGCACCCTGCATCCTGGTAGGAGGACCATTTCTCATCAGCAACCGTGTCTGATGGATGCTTCTGCTCACCACCCCTGTGCCCTGGCTGCATCCTCAGCACGTGACCGCCCCCTCCTCTGTTTTCTCTAGTAGACGGGGAGCCCCAAGGGCAGGGACAGTGCATCTCAGGCTGCATGGAGACAGGCCAGGTGGAGCTGGGCTGCAATTCTGAGGACCTCTGTTCTACCTGCACATTTAGGGGTGTCACATGTTTGGGGACATCATCCCAGGCAGCTGCACCCCGTCTCTACAATGGGAGCACCTTAACGGTCACCTGGACCAGTTGCACCTGCTGCCAGAAACCTTCCGTTTCATCCTATCCTTGTCCCGCTTAGGGCTTGGAACTTGGTCAGCTAGGGGTCAGGTGGCAGAGGGGACCAAGGCACCCCAGGACGTATGCTGATTTTGTTTTAAACCCCACAATGCCCACCCCAAAGTCCTTGCCTCCCACTGCTGCCCAGGTCATGCCTCTTCCCCGCCCCAAGGCTCCAGCCTGGCCACCTCCCCTCCACCCCACCCTGAACATTTCAGGTCCCTTCCTACCTTCGTCTTGTATCCAGACTGCTCCTCTTCTACACACAGTCTCCCCCCAGCTCATACCTGGCTAGAACCTAGACTCCAGGTCCCAGTATAAAAGCCCCTTGATCGGGGAAGCTTTTCCTGACACCCCAGACTAGGCCTGGCCCCTGCACCTACCCCTGAGCAGAAGTCTGTGTGTGGGCACGTGCTTTGTCAATGTCTAGTCACTGACACTGGCTCCCTCCCTCCTTGAGAGCAAGAATGCTCTTGGTCTCTTCACCACCATCATCCCAGGGCCTGGCACAGGCTCCTCAGAGAGGACTTGAAACACAGGAAGGTGAGTTCTTTCCTCCTGAAGTCAGTCACTGACAGCAGTACTACGCTTCACATCATCACCACCTATCCTCACCACCTACTCCTCAGGGTATGTCGTAAGTGTTTGTTGACTGACTGACTGATGGTTCTCCAGGGATACCAGGTCCTTGCTTTGGACCTTGCTCCTCTGGCCTCCACCCCAAGTGCCCCAGCTGCCCAGCCTCCTTCCTAGACTCTCAGTTTCAGCCTCTCCTCTCCTGACCTCCACCACAGCAGCAGTGTGGGATCCGACCTTGTCACAGCCCTGCTTCACACCCCTACGTTACCCCCTTTTCTGGGACAGAATCCAAATCCCCAGCCCCCGACCAGCCTCTGAGCCTTGGTTCGTGCCATTCCCCTAGTTGGGAACACCATTCCCATCTCTCACTAGAAAGGGCTATGGACCCTTCCACACCCAACCCAGATGATCCTCCCCAACCTCCATCACATATTTCCCACTTTCATGGGATTTTTCACATCCATCGGCCTCCCAGGTCGTGGTAGGAGTTCTTTTGGCCCAGAGCCTGCCTCTGGCCACTGATCTCTCATTATGCATGGCACTCAGCACTGGGCTGGCTCAGAAGGGCTTCAGGGAGCCACAGTTCCCCTGATAACTGGCCCCCAAGTTCTTCAGCCTCTGAAATTCAAGTCAGGGCCGTGTCCTCAATTCCAAAATGAGTCATCTCTTTGTAGGGCATCTTCCCACTAGGGGAGCACCTGGCCCTGACTCCCAACATCTGTAGTGATGGGGGGGAGCTCACCACCGACTCCAGGCATGGGCAGTGCAAGGAGGCAGAGCTGAAATCAGTGCCTCTGGGCTGCTCCTTCACCCCACTAACCGCCCCAAGCTCACCCTGGCATCCAGAAGACTCGCCTTGCTCTCCTGCCTGGACCTCGCCCCACCTTCTTCTGCAGCCTGACTTCCCAACCCCACCCACCTCCACGCACCCCCACCAAGCCACAGGCTGCTCCTTGGCACTCTGGCTCACATCTCACTTCTGCCTCCTCTTAGCGGGGTGGCCTTGGGCAAGAGACTTTGCCTCCCTGAGCTCCAGTTTCCTCACCTCTAAAATGGGGATAACAATAAGGATTGTAGGGACTTTCCCGGTGGTCCAGTGGTTAAGAATCTGCCTTTCAATGCAAGGGATTCAGGTTCAATCCCTGGTCTGGGAACTAAGATCCCACGAGGCAAGTAAGCCCACGTGCCACAGCTACTGAGCCTGTGCTGCTGCTGCTGCTAAGTCGCTTCAGTCGTGTCTGACTCTGTGCGACCCCATAGACAGCAGCCCACCAGGCTCACTTGTCCCTGGGATTCTCCAGGCAAGAATACTGGAGCGGGTTGCCATTTCCTTCTCCAATGCATGAAAGTGAAAAGTCAAAGTGAAGCCGCCTGTGCTCCCCACAAAAGATCCCACATGCCGCAACTAAGACTTGATGCACCCCAAAATAATAAATATTTTTTTAAAAATATGAATTGTTAAGGACTGTAACTTACAGAAGGAGCGTTCCTAAGACATTTTCACAACGTTAGCTTTTAATACACTCACATCTCTTTTAAGATAATTTATGAAAAACAAAGGGGGAATTTATTCTATGTTTAAATAGAATTATCGAGAAGTCATTAGTTACCATTTATCCTCTATTCTCCAGGTAAGAAATGGCATGTTACATTGAGTGACTTAGTCCCACTGTGTTTTGTAACTAAAACAATGATAGACACAGTAAAAATGGACCTTCCTTGAGATGGTTCTCTCTCTGTGGCACTTTTCAGATTCATTATCTCTTATTGAGAAACAGGTTCATGCTGTGTAAGGACTTTATGGATACCCTGTACGGACTTTATGGATACCCTGTATGTATACAAAGTAGGTATAAGGCATACCTTGCACGCCTTACGCGGGAGCGGACACTTGGAAGCTCTCTGACAAGGAGCAGTTGCTGCTAGGATGTCACTGTCATCACACTTGGGAAACCGACCCTGCCACAATTAGCATCGCACATGCACACAGCATCACAAAGCCAGGAGGAGGAAAACAGAGGCAAAGCCCACTCCGCAGCCTGAATAAACAGGCACAGCCAGGGCCACTGTCTAGCAGGTGTTCCCCAAACAGGTAAAAACACCGAGCCCTTTCTCAGACCTCACAAACTGACTCCCTCATGAGGGCTAGTTTATGAGGACTAACCCCCTCATAAAACAAGGTTACCCCTGATTTCTGCGTCATGGCATCGACAGCTGTGTTACCTACAGATGTGTTACCTCATCTACAGAAACACAAGACATCTGCTGTATCTCTACCATGAATAGACTCACTACAAATTCCTGTTCATTTCTCCTTAAAGACACGTGGTATTTATGACTTACAGGGCTGACCCTTCTGAAGTCTGGATTTCCGCAAACACTTTGCGAGTCACCTTTCCATCTTGTGCCTTCCTTTCACAGATGGAGGTCCCACCCAGACGCTCCAGAGCCGCCAGGCCACTCAAACTACACGAGCCCCCACATGCTTCCAGGCACAGCTCTCTCAACTCCCAGGGGGATCTGGCTCAACCTGCTTCTAGCTCCACTTTTACTACTTGACCGGAGCTGGTTCTGTTTTGACATGACCTTCTTTTACCCCCTTTATTGCTGGCACAATGTTGGGAAGATGGATTTGATTATATGCCTTGACCGTCTGGTTCTCGATCCAGGGGCAAAAAACAGGAGTCTCTGTGGAATAGTGGCAAACAAGAAACCTGGAATGTGGTTGCTTCTTTATGTTTGGCTTTTTTGGGTTTGTTTATCTAAAGGATTCTGGGACTTGCGGGCACTGGGGACACCCACCTCTTTGTCACTGGGTTAGGACACATTGGTTTAATTACATACGCCACTGCGTAATGACTAATAATTTGTCCTAAATGTTGATAGGACCCTCTTATGTTGCTTGCTTACTTTCCAACCACTATGAACTCAAATCACTCGGGAAAAAAAGAGAAGGAAAAAAAACTGTGCCCTCAAGAACAGAGAGCAATCCCTGAACAAGGAACATTCTGACAAAATACTCTCCCCTCAAGGGCCTGTGAATTTTTTGTTTGGTCACAGCTTTAAATAATATTTTCAAACAAACAGCTATTTCTGAAAACACTAGGATTCTAATTATCACTTGCTACTGGGTTTATTTCCTACCAGACTGACGCTCCAACTCTGCCTCCTCTGCCAGCTTTGTGCCTACTCTGCCAGATTTCTCAAATCCAGGCCCCCAATTCAGAATAATAAATTATCAAGGTATCTTTTACACCCAGATGCTCTTGGGAGTTTCCAGCTGGCCACTGGCAACACCAAAGATTTGCTCCCCAGCTTTACAAATGCTCCCAATGAGAGCACGTTTTGTACTCTTCGCATTTTATTAATTAGCCAAACACTAGAGTACCCATGTTCTATGAAGTTTCTAGCATAAGAAAGTTGGCAAATCAAAAGAAAAGAAGCTCAATCTCCGAGTTAATTTTATGTGTGTATATATGTAATTACATATAATTTATATAAATATATAGTAATATAATATGTAATATATAATTACATGTAATATAAACATATATATTTGTGTACTTTTTTAAGATGGAGGAAAAAACCCAACAATTTATTTTCATGTATAGAGAGACCAGCACTAGAAGTATCCACAGAGAAATGTCTTTGAAAAGATTTTTCTCCTAGATTTAACTACTTATTGGTACCAGTCATAACACACGCTTTGACAGGGACCCCCCAACCTTTTTGGCACAGTGACCAGTTTTGCAGAAGACAACTTTTTCACAGAGGGGCAGGGCGGTAGTCTCAGTATGATTCAACCCGATTATATTTACTGTGTACTATATTTCTATTATTATTACATAATATATAATAAAATGATACATGGTGCATAATATATATGATGACCTATAATGAAATAATTATTCAACTCACCGTTATGCGGAATCAGGTCATCAGGCATTAGATTCCCATAAGGAGCACACAAACTAGACCCCTCACAGGCACAGTTCACAGCAGAGCTCCAACTTCTTTAAGAATCTACTGCTGCCACTGATCTGACAGGAGGTGGAGCTCAGGTGGCAATGCAAGCGTTGGGGAGTGACTGTAAATACAGGCGACGCTTTGCTCACTTGCTCACTGCTCGCCTCCTGCTATGCAGCCCAGTTCCTAACAGGCCATGGGCTACTATTGGTCCATGGCCTGAGGGCTGGGGGCCGCTGTTTTATGAGATCAATTAAAAGATCATGATGATGAGTCAGTGCCTTTGCTGCCTATAATATGCTCTGTGGGAATGTGAACTGGTACAGCCATGATGGACAGCAGCAAGGAGGTTCCTTAAAAAACTAAAAATAGAGCTACCATATGACCCTGCAATCCCACGCCTGGGCATATATCTGGAGAAAACATGATCCAAAAGGATACATGCACCCCGATGTTCACTGCAGCACTGTTTACAATAGCCAAGACATGGAAGCAACCTAGATGTCCATTGACAGATGAATGGATAAAGAAGTTGTGGTACATATACACAATGGAATATTACTCAGCCATTAAAAAGAATGAAATAATGCCATCTGCAGCAACATGGATGGATGCAGAGATTGTCATACTGAGTGAACTAAAGTCAGACAGAGAAGGAGAAATATCGTATGGCATCCCTTATATGTGGAATCTACAAGGAAATGAGAAAAATGAACTTACTTAAAAATAGGATAAGGCTCACACTTAAGAGAATGAACTTACGGTTGTCAGTGGGAAGAATGCGGGGAAGGGATAGTTAGGGGGTTTGGGATAGACATGTGCACACTGCTACATTTAAAATGGATAACCAACAAGGACCTACTGTTTAGCACAGGGCGCTCTGCTCAATGTCATGTGGCAGCCTGGATGGCAGGGGAGTTTGGGGGAGAATAGATACATGTATATGCACGGCTGAATCCCTTCCCTGTTTATCTGAAACTATCACAACACTGGGAATCGGCTGTACCCCAATACAAAGTAAAAAGTTTAAAAAATTTGCTCTGAATCTGAACAACTGATTATACATCACACCTGAACAGAGGACCCCACTCTCCTCCACTCTGATTTTGTTGAGTATGTGATACATAGACCAGAGTCATTCAATCTTAGCAACACATCTGGCTCTCTGCCTCACACTTGCGTAAAGCCCTGTGCTTCAGGTCAGAGCTTGAGTCTTCTGAAAGAAATACCAGGAGCGCGTGGCCTCAGGAGAGGACTGGACCAGTGCACTGGCTCTTTACACTTTGGGAAGAGACCCAGGGCACAGGCTTCCAAGATGCCCCATCACCATGGCCTATACTGCCTGAGGCCAAGGCAGCCAGGATCCAAGTCTAGTCCAGAAGGAGATAATTTTGCAAAGCAGATAACTCCCCAAGATCAGGGAATAGGAATTATGATCTGGGACTGGATAAAAGGGATTTAATTGCAGTTAATAGTCTATCTTCTAACAGAAATAGCTGCTAAGTCATGTCCGACTCTTGTGACTCCGTGGACTGTAGCCCGCTAGGCTCCTCTGTCCATGGGATTTCCCAGGCAAGAGTACTGGAGGGGGCTGCCATTTCCTCCTCCAAGGGATCTTCCTGACCCACGGGTCAACCCTGGGTCACCTGCACTGCAGGCAGATTGTTTACCAACTGAGCCATCACCAATATACGAGAAATCCCCCTTTTCTTTCCTTTGATCTACCACTATTATTCAGTTTAGAAGGCTATATTTGAACAAACTAGACCAGAATATTCCTTAAATGGTTCCTTGCTCCAGTTAGTCCTGCAGAATCACAGAGGGTAGGGTGCAGGGGGACTATACACATTTAACATAAACTGATGAAATATCAAGGAAATTTAAAAATGATAGTTCTATTAAAAAGACATGTAATTGGCCGTGTCTACAAATCTACCCAGAACGATTGCTAAAAAATACTCAAAGTGCCTTTACTGAGACTTGTCCTTCATAGAACCATTCGTTTCTCTAAACAGGTTCACTGAGAATCTGTCCTCCTTCCTAATGGGATATAATTGGGTAAATCAAATTTGTAACCATGACCATGCCAGAAATGTCACATTTGAAGACAAATTTCATTGAATTAGGCATGACAGCGTGATAGCAAGAAACAAGGCCTGTACTTCATAAGTGGGAATACAGCCTCCCCAGGCTTCCAGGAAACCGGACTGAATCTACTCCATGGCTTGTGGAATCCTTGCCTTTAAGGTTATGAGCAAAGTCATTCCTGCCAGCCCAGAAACACTGACCAATGAGGGATTCTCCAAACAGATGGTAACTTTCCCATCACAGGTTGTATAGGCACAACCTGAACAGGAGGTGAAATCTGATGGGTCTAGGTTCCTAATCCTATGTAGGAACTTAGATAGATCTTTGATTAGATAACACGGTAAGAAAAATCTTTTCACACATACACAGATTAAAATTATAGCCCGGGGCCTTAAAAAATCTCCTGACAGAAGTTACGTTTCAAACCTTGGGGGTCACATGCTCTCATTTTAATAACCAAACAAGCAGAGGGACTTTGTTTACTGATCAGCACTTCACTGGGCTTTCCAGGTGGTATTAGTGATAAAGAACCTGCCTGCCAATGCAGGAGACATTAAAAGATGCAGGGCCAGATCCCTGGGTCAGGAAGATCCTCTGGAGGAGGGCATGGCATGGACAGAGGTAGCTACAGTCCATAGCGTTGCAGAGACTCAAACGCAACTGCAGCAACTTAGCACGCGTGCATGCATATCCATAAAGCTAGCCAAACTTCAAAAAATAAATTCATGACAAAATCAGAAAGTTTCTGAAACTAATCTATGTGGTCAAATCCATGCCTTAGGAGGCATGGGGATGAGAAAAGCAGACTGATGCCATCTTGAGGTCATCCTGTTATTTGTTCCTTACCATCAAACCTACTCATCATGCCTCAAAGTCCGAGAAACAGACATAACATCTTGCACTCTGGGACAAAGCATACAAAGACAATGGACAGACATGGATAAATTACAAAAACAAAACCAAACCTCAGGTCCCTCTGTCTAGTCTTAGTGCCCGAAAGACAGAAACCCCTGAGCACTTTCTGTGAGTTACGAATTCTGCAGCAGAAACTACTTTATCCTGACTTTCGCAATGCTGATATTGGCAGACAGCCGTGCTTAGAGATACAAGAACCATCATGCGAGAAAACTGCTGGGCTCCTTTCCTCTGAAGAGATGAACTGTAATTTGGCAACCTTTAGTTTATTTCTTTAAATACTATGGTGTTTTTATTTGGTGAGCCAGTCTGATGCCTGTACTCCCCTGCAAAAACTTTTTTCCCTTAAAACATGTCTATCTCTGAATCTCCCTTTCACATATTCGACTAGACTGCACACCCTAAGAGGGCAGGAATCTGTCTCTGTTTTGTTCACTGCTGTGTTCCCAGCACCGAGGGGCATGCCTGCACATGGTGGGGGCTGTGTAAATATTTGTTAAAGGGATGAATCACATGCCCTGGAAAAGTCAGTTCTATTTATTCCACAAATATTAAATAAATGCTTCACTGCTTATTATGTGCCACCCACTGGGGATGTGGAAATGGAGGAGACTGGGCCCTCACCTTCAAGAATCCCCAATATATTGGGGGTGGTGGGTAAATAACCAGGCAAGTCGAAGACAGTCTACCACTGCTTGGATGGGGAAGCCCAGGGGCTATGGAACCAGCACAGGGGGCCAGGGAGGGCTTCCTGGAGGAGGTTTTACTGACAGATGGATAAGAGAGGGCCAGAAAAACAAGGGAAAGGAGGGGGATGGTGCATCAGGTAAAGGACACAGCACATGCAAAGACAGATGACAAATGGTGGGCAGGGCAAGTAGTAAGAGTTGAGGCCAGGGAGGACCAAAGAGGCTGTATCACAAAAGGGCTTGTATGCCAAGCAAAAGAGTCTGGGGAAGGCACCTAGAGAAGGGCCTTGCATCGGGCGCAGGGGCTGAGCTGAAGCCAGCTGCAGCAGGGCAGCGCCAGGCTGGCCACTCACCTGGTGTGCTGTTGGAGGTGGGAGAGCTGTCGGAAGGACTTATCACAGTAGGAGCAGTGGTAGGGCTTGACGCCTAGGTGGATGCGCAGGTGCTGGGCCAGGTAGGAGGCGTTGGCAAAGGACTTGGAGCAGTGCGGGCACTTGTGGGGCTTGGCCTCTGTGTGCGACTTGGAGTGGATCTGCATCTCGGACTTGGTGAAGAAGGTCAGCGGGCATACCTTACACCTGCGGGCAAGAGGCAGCTTCACCCTGGGAAGATCCCTCCAACCATGCCTGGAGAGCTGAGGGGAGACCCTCTCTGTCAGAGAGACCTTGCACCAGGGCCAGAGCTTTGGGAGGAGGGTCCGGGGCGGGGGGCGGGCTACAGGCAGGCCCCCAGCCTGGACATCCTCCCCTTGAGGCACGCTGACACCAGGCTGGGAAGCAGGCTTCCACCTCACCGGGAAGAGCTGCCTGCTGGGCCGTGATTCTGGGAGAGGGGCTCCAACACTCGGTGAGTTTTCTGCCCTGGCTATAGACACTTTAGAATCATCTAGGGAGCTTTCTGAAATGGCTCATCCCAGGCCCTCCATATGCCTCCCCTCCATAAGTTAAATCAGAATTTCTGGAGGTACCGCCCTGGCACTGGCATTTCTGAAAAGCTCTCCAGATGATCCTAACATTGAGGGTTGACAATACTGCTTGAAGAGAGAAGGAAGTAGACTCTCAAAATCCCAGGCTGTGGGATTTTGGGTGGGAGGCGTCAGGAGGCCCCACCCCTCTGGGCCACAACCTCCACGTTCAAGCCTCTGGGCCCCCCTCTTTGCAATCCCCCACTGCTAGGCTCCGGAGGCAGCCCTGAGGCACCAGGTTCTGTCCCAAGCCCGCTGGACCCCTCCCACCAAGACCCCCACCTGTATGTCTTGCCCTCCTTGGCAGTCTCGCCCGAGGCCAGGATGGGGTAGGGGACTACGAGGACAGGCGGCCCCCCTGGGTTCTCCGCCTTGATCTTTTTCCGGCCGCGCTCAGACTTGGGGGGGCCAAGCAGGCCGTGGCCCTGGATTGTCTTGATGGAGTCCAGGAGGGGGGGGCTGGTGATCCCTGAGATGAGGGTGGGGGACGAGGCGATGAGGCGGCTCTGGCTCGTGGTGGTGGGTGTGGACGGGCTGCTGGTACCCGTGCCCGCGCTCGACTCCGACGTGCTCACAGCCGGGGTCCGGGAGGAGATTCCCAGACCTGTGAAGACATGGGGGTGGGGACAGGGGTGAGGGGCAGCCAGAGGCCAGGTCAGCCCCCGCCACCCAGCTGTGTGTCTCTGAGAGGTCGCCAGCCTTTCTGAGCCTCCCCTTCCCTTTGCAGAGTTTTACTCAGGGGTCAATAAATGACAGCTGTGTAAGATTCTTTAGATATCTAAGGACTGTTGTTGTTAAGTCACTTTTGCAACCCCGTGATCTATAGCCCACCAGGCTCCTCTGTCATGGGATTTCCCAGGCAAGAATACTGGAGTGGGTTGTCATTTCCTTCTCCAGGGGATCTTTCCCACCCAGGGATGGAATCCCCTGTCTCCTGCATTGGCAAGTGGATTCTTTACCACTGAGCCACCAGGGAAGCCCATCTAAAGACTAAATGAGCCTGATTATCTATAACAGGGGCACTTTGGAAATCAGCCCAACAAAAAACAGACAAACAAAAAACTCTGAAGCACAAAGATGTTCACTACTATGTCATTTATAACAGCAAAAATCAGAGGCAACTGAAATATGCAATATTAGGGAAGGTTTCAATAAATTGTGATTTTCTCTACTGAACATCAACTGCCCGATAAAAAGGAGACTGTAAAATTAAAAAAAAAAAAAAAAACATTTAAGGCACAGAAAAAGTTAAGTAGGAGATGGAGATGCACCAACATGTGATATGGATGGTGGAATTAGGGGTAATTTTAAAACAATTTTTTTGGCTTAACTTTCTGATTCTTTGACAATGAACTTTTCTTTTTTTAAGTTCTGTATTAACAGCTATTATTTTAAAAACAAAGGGACTAGAAACATTTATAACATCAAGAAAAGTACACCAAAAAATGAAAATGATATCTATCATAGAGTTAAAACTACACTTGAAAAAAAAAAAAGAAACCCCAAATTTGCACACTGGAAAAGATAATATCCAGAGTTGACACAGGTATTTGGCGTGTGTGTCATACATGCTGGGAGTGTATGCTTATCAACCTTAATCATAAAGGGTGCTTTGGCAACAGCCATTAAAACTTCAAATGTACATGACTTCTGACAAAGTAATTCTAATTCTAGAAATTGCCCATAAAGAGATATTTATTTGCACATAAGCACAAAGATCTGTGTACTTGGACCTTCCATACAAAACTATGATCAGACAAAACTGGACACAGTTTGCTTATCCTCAGTAGGGACTGTGTAAAGAGATGTGGTTCATCACAAGATGAAGAACAGGGAAACCACGAAGATAAGACAGACATGCAGTGACGAGGAAAGAATGCCAAACTGCTGTCAGGTGAAAAAGCAAATCCTACACAGCATGAACCCATGTCTTCAAAAAATACACACATCCAAACAACATATGTATATACAGACAATATGTGTGTGTGTGTGAAAGCACAGGAAGAGGTCTGAAAAGAGACACACCAAACTATGTGTAAATTGTGCTTCTCTCTAGGGAGGGCAAAGAATTTGTTGGTAAAAGGAGATTTTCATACGTTATCTGCTTCCATATTATTTGAATTTTTTACCTGGTGAATTCATCCATTTTTTACATCTGTGATTAAAGGATAAAATAAAATAAATACAGAGAAAACATATGAAAATGCTAACAATAGTAGGACAAGGGTTAATTTTTTTTCTCCTTTCAGCTTGTCTGCAATTTCTAAATTTTCTATAATGACTATGAATTACCTTTATAATAAAAATGCACTGAATATGTTTATGATAAAATGGTGAGTAGGAAAAGAAATTAAAGGCATGGGTACAGCCTTACCACAAACTCAGCAAAACACACCCCCTGCACATTAAAAAACAAACAAAAACGATGGAAAAAGAAGGAAAGGGACTAAAGGCTCTCTAAGCTGCTGGGTTACAAGCTGGGGATTATGAGTGACTTTTTTTTTTCTCAGTTTCTTTTTTTCCAAATTTCCCTTAATATGCTTATATTACTTTTTTAATATTACTTTTATAATGAAAAAATAAATTTAATAAGGTCATAATAAGGAGGGAATGTGCAGAGGGTGGCTGGAGGAGGCCTGGATAGGGAGGCTCATGGGGCCCCAAGATTCTTAAGCATCTCTGAGAGGGAGGCGGGAGACGCGTCTGGCTGGTGGCAGGGGCCAGCTAGAGGAGGAACAATGGCCCAGTTGCAGTGGCCACCAGGAAAAGCCTGTCCAGCAGGGTGAGGTGGGCACCAAGCAGCCCAGACCCATAATATTGCCTAGGATGTCTTTCCAGCCCGCAGCCTCAATCTATCCAGGACTGGGCTCACAGTCAGTCCCCTACCCCGTTCCTCCTATGATTCCATCTCACTGGCAATGCCTGGGTGTCCCCGGTGCCCACCCTCCCACTCCTTCATCCAGCCCAGCACCCAGCCCTGTGGGCTCTTCCTTCTCAGCATCCCTCAGTTCTTTTCCCTTCTCTCCATCCTCTCTGCCGCTGCCTGGCCCAGGCCACCACCCTCTCCTGCAGCTCTCCCTGCTTCCATGCCAGTGTCCCACCAAGCCAAGTCTTCACCTCACAGCCAGAGACCTAGCTTTCTAACCTCACCTACTTCCAGGGGCTCCCACTGCCTGAAGGTAAAAACCCAAACTGCCCAGGTGGCCCACGGGGTCCTTCACAATCTGGGGCCTCAGCAGAGCCCCGGCAGAGCGACAGGGTTCACGCCTGGGCTCTGGAACCACACTGCCTGTCTCGGCCGCTTACTGGCTGTGAAACTGGGCCGCAGTTCGCTCATCTGCTGAATGGAGACGTTAGGGTGAACCACAGGAAGCCGCTGTTTTTTGTACTTCAGTCTGTAAAAGGCAGCCACCTCACGGAACGGGCGGGGAGTGATAACACAGACACTGATGAACACAGATGCTCACCTGGAGTTAGCTGCCACGTGATGGTGATGAGTTTCATCACCCTTTGACCTTCCCCACCTGGACGCCGTCCTACTCTTGCTTTCGACACACATGCTCGCTTTGCACGTGCTGCTCTATTTTCCCTAGTCAACCACCAACTCTTCCTCGCATGGGGACCCACCCAGGGAAGTCTTCCCTCACCCTTCAATCCCCACACAAGTCTGGTTAGGGTTCTCCTCTAGATTCCTGAAATTCACTGGAATTGGCTTCCTTGACGGGCAAGCAACCCAACCTCGACCCTCTCCGGCTGGCTTGGTGAAGCAGGTCAACAGGATACAGGATGGCAAGGCTGGAAGCTCCACCCCCCACCCCCGTCCCAGGCCCTGCCTGCCCCGCCCCGCCGCGGGCGACATGGCCACGCCCCTCCCCGGTAGTCCCCGCCCCGTCTTCACCAGCCCCGCCCACCCGGCCTCTGTACCTGTGACCGTGCTGGTGGCCGGCCGCGCGTGCAGCGCCACGTCGGGCTGCGGCACGGCCTGCGGGTGCAGGCCCGGCACCTGCTGCAGCTTCGGCAGCGACATGACCGCTTGGCTGCTCTCGGCTGGCGCTGGTGGCACAAGCAGCGGCTGCTGCGACGAGGCCGAAGTAGGCGGCAGGTGAGGCGGCCGGATCTTCTCCGCCATCAGCTGCTCCTTGATCTTGTTAATCAGGACCAGGTTGTCCAGCTGCGGGAGGGAGCAGAGAGGGACTGAGAGGGCTTGGGCCGTACCCGGCCCCGGCCCGGGGCAGCCAGGCCACCCTTGAACCCCTTGTCCCGCAGGCAGCAGCCAAAGCCCGGCGCAAACCCAAGCCGCTCCGAGAAGGGGAGGGCGGCAGGAGGGGAGACGCTCCGTCTTACCTGGCTAGGCATGGTGGGAGGAGGGGGCCAGAAGTAGGGGTTGTTAAATCGAGGCTCGGCCATCCTGTGGGGAGAGAGCGACTGTCACAGGGAAGAGGGCCCTCCCCATCGGCCAAGGGTGAGCTCCCATCAGCTATGCCCGCTCAAGTCTGGGCCAGTGTCTGGTATCCCTGCCCCCGTGGGACCCTTACCCCACAGCAGAGCAGGATTTCCACCAGGCTCAAAGAACCACACCTCCAGGCTGAAGCTCTGGAATTCAGCGTTTCCCACAGTGGGCCCCAGAGAGCAAGGGCCTATCCCGAACAGAGCACCCCCCAGCCCAAATCACCCCTCCCAAATCACCCTGATGCCAGTGGACTACTCCCTGTCCCCCCACAGAGACCCTAGGCTGCAGAGCCAACCCCATGGATTAGACACACAAGTCTGCTGCCCAGGGACAAACTGAGGAGTCCTGGGGCAACCTTGTCAATGGCCGCAGAGCAGAGGCAACCGCCCCTCCCTGATCCCTGCCCTTCTGACCCACAGAACACAGCGGGCAACTTGGGTCACCAGGTAACTGCTTCTGTGTGTGAAGGGCAATTTGGCAGGATGATTTATGGGGACTCAAATGGTTACAGTATTGCCCTTTGACCCAGGGAATTGTACCTCTGGAAAGTGCTCCTCAAGAAACAAGCATGGCCAGGTACAACATTCTGCTTATAAGGATGTGTCAGAACACTGTACTTAAGAGGGGAATGAAGAGGCCTGAGGCTTGGGACCCTTCAGTAGAAGAATGTGACCATTTGTCTGGTGGCCCTCAGCTCTGGCAAGTTCCTGTGCAGTGAGAAGGGCTTTGCAACCAGGGCACTATGACGGATGGGCCTTCAAAGCTATCTTTGTCTTCCAGAGGATTCATGTCTTCCTGTGGCCCTACAGTAAGTCAAGAAGTGACTTACAGAGACTGTGCTGGACAGGGGTATTCCATGAAGTCTCGCTCCCTATCAAATTTCTCTTCTTTATCTGTCCCTTACAGAAATCACTAACTAAATGCCTACTGGTATTGGTCGCTTACATGGAACTGCTTCTTTTGACAGGCAAGGCTGAAATGAAGTGTCTTTAACCTTTTTTTCCTGGCTCTACAAGCGGGAGAAGCCCTACTGGAATTGCAGGCAGAGGGTTTCAGGAAAAAAAAACCCTCTGTAAGGATACAACCTAATCTCAACACTTTAAGAAAGATCTTTTATATAAATTATTGCTTGTGATCTTTACTTGAAGAGTAGTCACAGGAGCTATTATCCCACTTTTGGTGAAGAAATTGAGGCTTGGAGAGAGGGGAAGAGACCTGTCCAAGACCACAGGGCTAGGGTGCCAAGAGTCAAAACTAGACATCAGATTTGCTCAAGCTGTTTCCTCTGGGGAATGTGTTTTGCAAACCCCAGCCCTTGGTGGAACAATTATCCACATGCATATAACTCAATACCTGTATATAAAAGTCTTGCCTTTCACTCCCAGCCTGGGGGTCGGTTTGGGTCTGAGTCTGGCCAGGTGGGAATCAGAGTGCCCTCCTCTTGGGTGGCTGGGCAGCTCTAAAAGCCCTCCTGTTTCCGCCACCCACAAACACCAAGCTGCCCTTCTCTCTACCCATCCAACACAGCCCATCCCTCACAACCCAATACCAGCACTTCCTGCCTGGAGTTCTCCCTGACTGCTCCAGGTCCCTGGATCATCTCCTTTCAAAGAAAGACCTCAACCCAGTAAAATCAGTGAGGAGGCTGCCATTTACTAAGTACCCACCTTGTGCCAGGCACCCTGACACTAAAAGGCAGGTACACTCCTCATCCCCACTTTACAACTGAAGTTCAGAGAGGTAGAGTGACTTGGTCAAGGTCACACAGCAAGTAAGCAGGGAGCTGAGATCCCCACTCTGATCTGCCCGACTCCCAACGTCCAGCTCATCAGTCCCTCCAGCTGTTCGGAGGAAGGACAAAGCATCCTGACTAGGATTGTGGACAGGCCCTGTGTTAGGATGGCATGGCACCCACTACCCTTCCATTCAGAAGTCTCAGACCTGTCCCTCCCCTGCTGTTGTCCACTGGGGAAAATGTGAAGTCATCTGAACTGTAGAGCCAGGGTAGGGAGGCTCCAGGGCTGAGGGAAAGGGGAGCTGGGGAGCTGCCTCAGAGAGGACTGGGAATTGAAGACACCTGTCTCATTCAGCTTGGCATCATCAGTGCCTAGGCCCAAAGGTGATCAACAATGTGAGTTGCGGGATAGAATGAATAAATGAAGGAATAAATAATCAGATTCATTTTAAAGGCAATCCCACACAATTATCCACCACCGCTGATGGTGTACAATGCCCTCTGTACCCAGCAGCATTCTCACCAGAGCCCCAGGAATCTGGGAAGATCTGCACCCCCATTTCGCCAAGGAGGAAGCTAGGCCACCACCAGGGAAGCACTTGCTCCTGGCCACACAGATGGGAAAACAGAAGGAAGCACTGCCCTGCAGTGTTGGGCATCGGCAATCTGAACCTCTGTTTTTCTCATCTGTAAAATGGGATTGACAGAGGCCTCTGTGCCTCTTTCCTGCCCTGGCCCAGTGCTCTGCCCACTGTACCCAACCATTCCTTGGACTGGTCCAGGGGAACTGTCCTCTCCTCCTCTTGAGTTTGATGCCAAGTCCAGGCTTCCCAAAGCTCCTCACTGGTCAGGGAGGTAGGGGGTCCCATAGCTGGGATAGAGCATCCTCTCTGCCACTTATCAGACCCCTGATCAGGAAGGGAACCACCCCTAACCCTGGACAAGAAGCAGGGTCTGCCCTGGGTCATGGAATCTGATCCACACAGCATTCACTCCTCTGTGTCCTTCTCGGGCTGGGCTTAAGGAACTCCATGATTTGGTCAATGCTCCAGATCCTGGTGTATGTCTACCTGTGTTAGCTGAGGGAAGACAGGCAGGGGGAGGAGTGGATTTTCTGAGCCCTTATTGAGGGCCCGACTCATTGCCAGACGCACATCAAGAGCATCTCACATGAGCCCCTCAACAAACCTTCAAGGTGAGTGTGCGTCTGTGCAGTCCTAGGACCTGCAAGACAGGGTGGGAAGGTGACCGGGGCCAAGCTAAGCCACGCAGACCTTATGTTGAGAGAGATTTTAAGCAGGATAGAGATGGCTGGATATCTGCTTAGGACAGGTGTACAAGGCAGAAGGGCATCCAGGTGGAGGCAACAGTTTGAGCAGACATGGAGCAGGTTTGGGACAGTGAGCAGCTACCCACTAACGCCAAAGAGAGCTGGAGAGTGGTGAAGTGGGGAGAGACGGAGACCAGCCAGCAGCATCCTGAAGGCTATGCTAGCGGTTGGGAAGGAATGCTGGCTGTGAGGAGGCATCAGGGAGTGTGCTGGGCGGGGCAGCCAGGTATCTCAGAGGACCAAGGTCAGCAGGTGGAGCCTGAGGACAGCACCGGGGGACAGAAGAACCGGAGACAGAGGAGGCTGAGTGTCCAGGC
This sequence comes from Bos mutus, assembly GCF_027580195.1. Lineage (NCBI taxonomy): Eukaryota > Metazoa > Chordata > Mammalia > Artiodactyla > Bovidae > Bos > Bos mutus. Next base: position 15,419,888 of record NC_091618.1, on the reverse strand, counting down.
CGGACGGGCAGAAGAGACATGCTGGCAGTCAGGCAGGACATGCAGACTAGGCTTCAAAGCTCTAGACAGAAGCCAAGACTCTGGGCGGTGGGCCCCAAGGTACACACCCCTGATCCTTGCAGTAGGGCGAGCAAGGTGTCATTTTATTTTTCTTGCTCAAAAAGGTGAAAAAGTCAGATGGGTCAATGAAACACCTTCTAGAGCCACCTGCCCGCCCATCCACCCATCCACTGGTTCTGGATACATCCTCTGGGCCAAACTGGGGACTGGTGCTGGGGAATCGAAGGCAAAGAGAAGAGCCCTGTCCTCTGGGGGCCCCTAGCTAAGTGGAGGAAACAGACACATGACCCACAAGCTTCTGTGAAAAGAGAATTTTGGGCTATGAAACCTGCCACATGCCACCAGGGACCTCCATGTGGTCAAAGCCAGTGGGCCACCTCCCAGTCCTATCTTTCATGGCCTCCCAGCCACCCTGACCCTTGGAGATCAGTGCTATGAGCCCTGGGTTCCACATCTTCTCAGTCTCTTTCCCAGCTTGCACCTCCACAGCCTAGGCTTCTCAGGGTGAGCAGGAGCCTCCTCCTTCCACTGGCCCCAGTCCCTGGATGGTCCATCCACTCCAGGACTTTAAATACCAGAAAATCCCCAGGTCTGCACCCCTAGACCTGGCTGCCCCCTGAAGATCCAGAACCACCTTCCAGTTACCTCCCTGGCCGCTCATGGGCTGTTCAGTCTGGAGTTGGCCTTCCCCTGGGATACGTAAACCCTCTAGCCATCCCCTCTGAGTAGGGCATCCCAACCTGCCCAGGTGCTCCTGCCACAGACCCTGACCTCCCCATTCCCAGTTCAGACCCACCACCAGCCACGTCCCCGGGATTCCATTTCCAAACTGAGATCCACTGCATCCTCTTCACAAGTCCTAGCTACTGTCCCCTCATCTGGACCATGGAACAACCTGCCTTAGTTGGAGCCCAGGGCACCCAGGTTCAAATCTTGGCTCCAAAACACTAGCTGTGTGATCTTGGGCAAGTCACTTGTTCTTACGCCCCAAGTCAGGGATGAGCAGGATGCAAAGAAAGGATCAGAGAGGACTTCCCAGCAGAGGTGATACGTGCTTTGGGTCTTAAAGGATGAGTGGAAGTTAGCCAGGCAAAGAAGGAGTGGGGAACATTGCTGGTGGAAGCAGCAGTCTTAACAAAAGTCCCAAGGTGAGAAACAGCATGGTGTGGGAGGGCAGCTAAAGGGATCAGTGTGGACGTGAGACAGGACATGAGGCTGAAGCCACTGGCCACTGCTAGACCTAGAAAGGCAGTTCCTGAATTCGAGGCCTGGGGTCTAGACTTGAAGAAGTTGGGTAATGGGACAGAATCTGTGGTTTAGAAAGGCCCCTCTGCCTGCTGAGCGTAGGTGGGACTGGAGAAGCCAGGAGAGGCAGCAGTGGGAGGGAACCGGTTGAAGGTCCCCAGGGAATAGAATGGAGGTGAGAGGCAGGAGCTACCCTGGGCCAGGGAGGAGAATGACCAAGGAGGCCTGGCTATTTGCTTAGAGCTGGAGACCAAGGAAGCATGCAGGTTGCCCCCCAGCACCACGGTGTGGCCTGGGAGGTCCCCTGGATACCAACGCAGACAGAGTCACAGGAACATGCAGACAGACAGCACCAAACTCCGACAGACACAGATCTGTGATCCCAAACATGAACAGATGGGGACACAGCAACTCCCGTGAGCGGGACCCCACAACCTCCAGGACAGAGTCACAGGTGGATGCTATGACAGGAGGGTGGGGGCACAAAGCCCCCAAGCAGACCCAGAGGGAGGCGGTGAGGGGCACTCAGGGGAGCTGGGATGAACACGATGCCTCAGTCACCCAAAGAACAAACCCCTCATTGACAGGTTTCAACCTGGAATCACAGGCTCCTTACCTAGAGTGTCCTTTCCCACTTGGTGAACTTCTACTCATCCTTCAAGACCCAGCTCAAGTGTTCCCTCTTCTACGGAGCTTTCCCTGAACCCCCAGTCAGTCACTCCTCTGTGTTCCCAACAGCACCTTGTATATGGGAATAACAATAACAGTAATAATAAAAATGGCAGCTACTACTGATTTCAACACCTATTAAGTGCCAGGCACTGTGCTGAGTATGTTGCACGCATCATGTCACCGTGAGACAGGCACCTAACAGAAAAGGAAGCTGCAGCTCAGAGAGGTCGGCCAATTTGCCCAAAGTCGCACAGCTAGCAAGTGATGGAGTTAGGACGCCACCCAGATCTGGTGCAGCAGTGCAGGGGTGGTTGCATTCTGGCGCAGTCATGTTTCCCTGGGTGACTTCCCCACAGACTGAGCTCTGTACACAGGTAGACCTGGTGCTCATTCACTTCTGCCATTCCAGCATCTAGTCCAAGGTGGTCTCAGAAACTCTTTGCAGAATGAGAAAGTACAATATCAACCATCTTTTCCTGAACATTTACAGTAGGCCAAGAAAGGTATCAGGGCATTTAATAGCCATTACTTAACTGTTGCAATAGACCCATTGTACGTATAAGAAAACTGAGGTCCAGAGAGGTTAAGTAACTTGCCTGAGGTCACAGAGCTGAGTCTGGATCGCAAACCAAGTCAGTCCATCACGCTTTCCCAGGAGGGTGGCCCCTGAGGGCAGCCTAGCAAGCTCCACAAAGAGGAACTAGGGGCAGGGGCACTGAGGAAGGGTTACACCAGGTGCCAGGCCCTCCCACCTGGGGAGGTTCAGGCCTAGACAAACAGTCGCAAAGAAAATGGGGCAGCCCAAGGGGAAGGCGATTAGCTTTGCCCACTGCAGGACAGAGGGTATATTTAAGCAACTTTTGTCCCACCCACCCCATCCCCAGGCCAGTCCAGATACGTTAAAAAATGAGATTTGCCCAGACCCCATGGCCACCAGGGAACTAGTTCCCAACAAGCAAATGGGAGAGAGCAGGACCCAAAACTGTCCAGATACTATGATTACAAAGAGGCAAAAATAAAAACCTGCGTCAGAAAAAGCAAGCTGCGGGGAACCACGCCCAGAGGGAGGCTGGCAGTGCTGGGGGAGGCAGCTGGAGCTAACCTGGTTTTTTTGTCTTTGTTTCTCTGATTTCCAAATACTCTGCAATGTTGTTGTTGCTTTTATAATGAAAACAATAAATTTATTCTTTAAAAAAGGAGAGAAAGAAAGTGGTTGGTAGCCGGAGGGAGTGGTGGAACGACAGACAAGCGTCTGGAGGCAGCGGGGAGCAGGTGGGATCAGGGTCAGTGATGGTGGGTGCTCAGCTGATAGCCACATGCTGAATCCCGCACAGGCCCCATCCTCCAGGCACACAGGACCGGGGGGGTCCTGGCAGGTGTTGGCCAGGATCCATCCGGGAGTATTTCTACCACCTTCCTTGCCCTGGTCCCGGCCCCCTTCTGCTCTGGCCTCAGCTATTCCAAGAGCCTCCTCCGAGGGACCCTCACCTCTACCCACGCCTCCCATTCTGTTCTCCTATTGCAGTCCCTCTGCTGTTTCTAAAATACAAATCAGATCACAACATTGCCCTCATGAGAATCTTCAACATTCCCCTCATGAGAATCTTCAATGGCTCCCTCGTTCCTTCCAGACCAGGTCTTTGGACTCCTGAGGCCTTCCGTGACTGGCCTCTGCTGACCTCTTTGGCCTCACTGGCTCTTTCCACCTTCTGCTCTGCCCAGCCAGACCAAGGGCTTCCCCGGTGCTCCACTTCCCTTCTCACTTCCTCACCTTTCCCTGGAACTCTCTGCCTTCCCCTATTTCACTGGTTAACTACAACTTACTCCTTAGGCCCAAGTTTAAAGGCCACTTCCTCCTGGAAGCCTTCTGGGACTGCGAGGCTATGTTGGGCGCCCCTCTTCTCTGTTCCCTCTGTGCCCTGCATTTCCATCATCAGACACCTGTCATTCCATTTTCTGTCTGTTTTCTCATCCATCTCTGCAGTTGGACATGCTCTCTATCAGGGCACAATAGAGGCTGAGTCATTTACCTTTAAGCCAAAAAGTACCTGATAAATGTTTGAATGAATGAATAGTCTAAGTAGAGGGAACTGAAAGTGTCATGGCCTAGATAGAGGAAAGTCCCCTCCCCCTCCTCTGAGTCCCCGCCACCCACTATGGCACTATGTTGTCCCCTGTGTTATACTCTTCCCTATTTCCTGTATCTTAAGCCCTATCTTCCTAATTGATCTGAGAAGAGATTGTGTGCTGTAGACTGCTGCTGCTGCTGCTGCTAAGTCGCTTCAGTCGTGTTCGACTCTATGCGACCCTGTAGACGGCAGCCCACCAGGCTTCCCCGTCCCTGGGATTCTCCAGGCAAGAACACTGGAGTGGGTTGCCATTGCCTTCTCCAATGCAGGAAAGTGAAAAGTGAAAGTGAAGTCGCTCAGTCGTGTTTGACTCTTAGCGACCCCATGGACTGCAGCCCACCAGGCTCCTCCATCCATGGGATTTTCCAGGCAAGAGTACTGGAGTGGGGTGCCATTGCCTTCTCAGTGCTGTAGACTAGCAGACCCAAAAAAGTTATTAACAGCTAATAAACATAGAACTGGTTCTGCTTCCCTAGCAGTGAAAATTAAATGAGCTTCACATGTTAAAATAGCAAAAAGCAAGAAGAACATGGTAATGCTCAATGCTGGTAAGGGTATGGTGAAATTGGCACTCTCCTGCATTATTTCTGGGAGTGTAAATTGGAAGTCATTTCTGAAAACAATCTGGCAATAATGTGTCATGAGCTCTATAAAAATGTTCAAACTTCCTGGTCTAGCGATCCTATTCTTGGTCATCTGTCCCTAGAAAATACCCCAAATATAGACAAAATTTTATGCACAAAGCTGTTTGCTTCAGTGGGTTTTTTTTTTTTTCCAGTAGCAAAAATCTGGAAAAACCAAAATTTTAAACAACAGGGGGATGGCTCTGTAAATCATGTTACACAGTGACACAGGCTATAGTCATTGATAATAGCCAATGTTTACTGGCATTGTAATGACTCATTTTACATTCATATCGACCTCACAAAGATCTGAGGCACAGAGAAATTAGGTAACTTGCCCAAAGTCATGCAGTGTGTGTGTGATCTGAACTCAGAAAGTCAGGCTCCGAAGCTCAGGCTCTCCACCCTGACACTAGATCCATTAGAAAGGATTAAAACCACCCTGCAGTCATTTAGAAAACACTTGTGATGCAACAATAATGGGAGTGGGGGGAGAGTTTGAAATTATTTGTATAGATAGAGCAATGACATCTATATAAAAACCAGGTGCTGGAAGAAAAGATAGGAAGGAAATACCAAAATACTAGCACTGTGTGTTTCGGGCTTGGGGTGGGGACAGAAATGGGGGTAGGTTTTGGTTTACTTCATTTCTCTATTCTTGACTTTTCTGCAGTGTGGCTACATGACTTTTTAAGGAATATTTTTAATAACACTAACAGTTCAGCCAGCTTTGGCCAAGCAAGACACCCCAGCCCCCGCCTATGGTCCCATTAGGATTCTGGCCTCAGGCCCTGCAGGTTTACCCAGGAGACCTGAGCTCAGAGAGGGCCAGGAGCTTGTTCAAAGGCCCACAGTAAGCCTCGAGCCCCACTCCAGACCCAAGCCAGGAGTGCAGTCAGAAAGGGATTCCTCTTTCCTATCTGGGGACTTTGGAGCCAAAGTCAGACAAAGGAAAGCCTGTCTACTTTCTCACTCACTCTCCTGTTTAAAATCCTTATTGGGTTGCCATAACTTTGGGAACACAGTTCAAACTCTCCAGGGTGGCCCAGAGGCCTTTGTTAAGGAGGCCTTGCTGGTCACATGCATCCGGACAGGTACATCCCCACAGCATCCCTCCCTCCAGCCTCACTACACTACTCTCAGGTTCCCAAAACAAACTGCTCTCGTGCCACCGTGACTTTGCACAGGCTCTGCCCTTCCATGTGGGGGCCATCACCCAGCGGGAACCTTGTCAGATACCCATCAACCATCAGGAGTTAGGTGAGGTGTCACTGCCTAGAGGAAACCCTCCTGATCACCACCCCGGTCCTAGGCTCTATTTGCAGCCTCTCCCCTGAGCTCTTGCAGTGTCCTGGGCTCCTCCTCCACTGCAACCAACGCACTGATCCCACTACCTTAGAACTGCCTGGTGACTTATCTGCCCGAGCCCCAGGGTGGCTGTGAGCTTCCCAAGATCAGGGCTTGAGTCTGGTTCTTGGCTGAGCAACTTCCTGGACAACCCTATACTGGGACTCAGCAGCACAGCCCACTAGGGCTCTTCCTTCAGGTCTCAGCTGAAGGTCACTCTCTGACCCTCTCCTGTTATACACACCCCATGGCCCTTTACACTTCCCCTCCCCTGCCTCTGTATCTTGGCTCTAAACATCCCCCTCCCCACCGCTGCTACCCTTGAACACAGGGTTGAGAACCTGCCACAACCCCAGAGCCTTGCACGGGACGCACAGTAGGTGCTTAAGTGCCTAGTTCACCCTAGCTGCTCGACAGATGTTCACTGAAGAAACACATGGGAGGAGGGGATGTGTCCATGTGGGCCTCAAAGATGGGGACGTTTGCCAGGAAAGCGAGAGAGCAGAGGGAGAGCATTCCAGGCAGAAACCACGGATGCAAAGACATGGGAAAAGCTGCTTGCTTCTTAGGACAGCAGTGTGTTCAAAAATATGTCCCCTGCCCCAGAGAGGGGGCTTCCCCAGTGGTTCATTGGTAAAGAATCTGCCTGCAATGCAGGAGATGCAGGTTTGATCCCTGGGTCAGGAAGATCCCGGGAACTGACAGCCCACTCTAGTACTCATGCCTGCAGAATCCCATGGACAGAGGAACCTGGCAGACTACAGCCCATAGAGTCACAGAGTGGAACACAACTGATCTGAGGTGACTCAGCACGCAGGCATGCCCCAGAGAGGGGCAACAAGGTACTGCTGGGGTAGGGCTGGGCTAGGGGTAGGGGTGCTCCTGAGAAGATGAGCTCATCCCACTGAGGGATGAACAACGACTGCATGAAGGGAAGGGGAGATGTCAAGAGAGATGCCAACGAAGGGCAGGCTGGGTGGGAAGAACTGTATGTGCAAAGGCCCTGAGGCAGGAAAGCACCCAGCGTCATGTTGGTCTGGTGTGAGCCCAGTGTGGCTTCTCACGGGCTTCCCAGGTGGCGCAGTGGTAAAGAATCCACCTGCCAATGCAGGATGCAGGAGGCACAGGTTCAATCCTGGGTCGGGAAGATCCCCTGGAGGAGGAAATGGCAATCCACTCCAGCATTCTTGCTTGGAAAACCCCATGGAGAAAGGAACCTGGAGAACTTACAGTCATAGGGTCTACAAGAGCCCAGTGTAGGAATTCGCAGGGGAAGGAGGGAAAGGTAGCCAGGGCAATTCACAAAGGGCCAGAGTCCCAGGCTTAGACACTTAGATGAAAGGCCATGTGGGGCCATGTTCAGGGGTCCCTGAGCTGAGAAAGGCCACGGTCAAGGTTTTCAGTAGACAGGTCATCATGGGGCCAGGAGGATGGCCTGCATGGACAAGCAGGAGTTGGTCTAGGAGAAAGAGAAGCTGAAGTTTCCCGTCTTCCCAGCACCTTGAGACCCCATTCCCACGACCCCTCTGCCCTCCATATGCCCCTACTCTACACAGCCCGGAGTCCCGAGTCCCAGCTGCTGCACCCCACCCCATCCCCAAGACCCAGGCCAGCCTCGGAAACTTGCTCCTGGGAACTTCCTGTGAGGAACTAGGCTCCCGAGGGTCCTGGATCCAATTAGGCTGGGTTTCCGCAGCCCTGCAGGGCTGGGAAGGGCTGTTTTCATTGTGAGGCTGGGGCTGATCAGAGCAGAAGGGGGCTGCTGTCTGCGCCCTGGTCAGTGGGAGCTGGGATGCTGCACCCTCCCCTCCCAGTCCCCCCTCTCCCACGATCGGCCACTCAGACACCCAGGGTGGTAATCCTCTCTGGGAGCCCCAGCGTCTCTGCCAGGGAACGGGCCATGACTGCCTTCTCAGGGCTGAGAGGACATTCTGCAGGCTTTGAACCCATGCCCTCCTCTGCTGCCACGTCCCCTGTGGACCCCCAGCTCCCATCCCCAGTGGGAACTCCTTCTGCCGGTGTGAAATGACCATAATAATAAGTCACTGAGCGCTTCTTCCATCCCAGGCACCGTTAGGTGCTTTACAAGCATTTCTCACTCAGGCTCCTAATGACCCCTGTGAGGTGGATGCTGTGCACATTTTGAAATATAACACACATTCAGGAAGATGCCTGGAACAAAAATGAGCAACTTGACGACTTATTACAAAGCCCACATCCAGGGTGCCCCAAAGCCCCCACCCATGTCTATTCAACATGTCTATTCAAAGTCCCCCACACCCCACAAAGATTCCACCCTGCTGGCTTCTACCGCAATCTCTCCCTTGCCTGTCTGGGTTCATGAATGAGACTTGGAGAGGATGTAACTTGCCAACCATGCAGCTGGTGGGGGCAGAGGGAGCCCCTTCTGTCCGCTCACTGTGTGACCTTTAGCAAGTCCATTTCCTCTCTGGGCCTTTGTTCCTTCCTCTATAAAACAAAGAGATGCAACTAAACCACAGCCTGGGTTCTTGGACCCTCTGAGGGGCAATGTGGCCACTGAGTATTGAAAGTACAGATTCTGGAACAAGACAAGGTCAAAGCCACAGAGACTGTTACCGAACTGGGATGATCACAGTATCTCCTCAGCATTGCTGTGAGGATCTGATGAGTTAATAGGTATAACATCTTTAGAACAGAGCCTGGTCCGTGGTAAGGATTCCGTGGTGGCTGCTACCATTTTGCTATGAGGTTCTCCAAGGCACATGGGAGCCTTTCCTAACCTTCTGAAGACTCCTGGAAATGGGACCAACCAGAGATGTCAACTGGGCTGGGGGCAGGGGGCGGGGTGCAGTTTCTCAGGACCCACAGGGCTGCCCGGTGGCCTGGTAGAGAGCCAAGTCTGGGATTAGCTCAGAGCAAGAGCCAGCTGCTGAACCCCAGCTGCCGCCTGGCCCCCAGGAGCTTTCTAGATAGGTCCTTGGGGGTCCCAGGCTGGGAACCCCCAGCAGGTGATCACAGCCTGTACTGGGACTGTATCTCAGGACTCCTCGGGGGCAGCCTGTGGGGCAGGAAAGATGGGGCCCAAGGCTGGCGTGGCAGCCTGCAAAGTGAGCCCTGAGCCGCGAAGGGAGGGCTGGGCTGATCAGAGAGAGGGATGGGTTGGGTCTGGGCTGGACATGTGGGTGGGAGGGTCAAGGCCACGGAAGACCTAGCACAAGCCCGGGCAGACCAGGCCCACCTCCCCCAGGTCTCAGGGCCACCACCCTCTCCGTGGTCCTTGACTTCCCACCTCGGGGCCTTCACTCCGGCTCTTCCCTCCGCCTGGAATGCCCTCACCCGGAAAACTTCAAGCCAGATCACTTCATCCCTGAAGCACCTCTCCCCTATACACACCATCATCATCACTGGTTACAGTAAATGTAAAAGCACTAAGCTATAGGACAGCCCTCGTCATAGGAAAGTGGTTCCTTTCCAGCAGGTAATGGAAAGTCTGTAATCATATCCTCAGCTGTGTTTGCCTCAAGTCTCCAGACCAGGGCAGGGACGACATCGGTCCCCCCCACTGGTGTCCCCAGCATTGAGCAGGGGGCCTGGTACACAGTAAGTGCTCGAGAAGCATTGATGAGTGAAGGCGGGAGGTCCAGGCAGGCTGCAAGCAGATCTGGGTGGGGCATGGGCACACGTGAGTGCACAGGTGTGCGGGAGGGATCCTGGCCAAAGGATGTAAGGCCCGTGTAAGATGCACTGACGTGTAAAACACACGTGTGCAAGATTATGGCTGCGTGTAGGTGATCAACACAGCATGCACATGAGCGTGGAAGGACCTGAGCAGGGGCAGGCAGGCGGCCGTGTGTGGGTTCCTGGGAGGTACACGTGGGTATATGACTACCGTGTGTAATCCGTGGGTGGCAGGAGTGCATGCCTCTATTGACGTGTGTGGACACACACTCTAGTGGACTTGTCTTCTGAATGCCCAGCTCCTATAGCCCCAGTTCAGGGCATCTCTGGTAGTGTTTCTGAAATAGCAGGGCAGCCCCTCAAACTGGCAAAAGTGGGGTAGCGGAGGTAGGGTCAAAGGTGAATGTGGAAGGACTTGGGGTGTGAATATGTGTGTGCGTGATGTCTGGAGGGTGTATCCACCCCAACCAGGTGCCCCTGCATTGAATCCCAGAAGCTAAAATGGCTAGACTGTCCCCTCAAGGAGCATGAAGCCTTTGCTCAAAGCTCAGAGATGGACTCAAATGATGAGGACTACCCCCACGGACATTCTGCCACATGGATGAGGCAGAGACAAGGCAGGATGCTGTGGGCCCCACAGCCAAATCCCAAGGCCTTCCCCACACACCGTAACACTCAACACACCACTCAGTCCCCTCCCCAAATCCTTACCAGCTTCCAGAGTCTGACCATAGTCCTGGCAGTAGGAAGCTGAACCCACAGCCCCCAACACACTTCCATGCCACCCACCTCTCAATCCCATCCAAGTCCAGGTGGGGTGCTGGGCCCTCTGCAGCCCTGTGCATCAGAGAACATTCCCCACCAAAGTGGAGATAAGGAGGGCGCTGTGACAGAGGGAGCAGCTCCCCTACCAGGGCTGTTGCTGCCTTTGACCCCAAGACACATACCATGGCAGCCAAGTGACACCTGGGGAGAGGAAAGCCTACCAGGCAAGGCACCCAGAGGCGTGGGTGGCCCTGGACAAGGCCCACACCTCTCCTTTCCCGCTGCAGTCTCCCCAGTGGACAGACTGAGGTTTGGCTGGCTAATCTGTGAGGTCTGCCTCTTCAGTTAACATGTGACTTTAGATCGAGTGGTTCTCCAAGGACTGGGTACATATGGGGCTACATGGAGATGTCACTGTCCTGTTGCCTTAAGTACACCAAGCCTGTCCAATACCCTGGACCAGGGCCAAGCGCGATGCTACAGGGACAGGAGGGGCTCGGGAGGCATGTATGCTTGGTGCCAGGTCACACATACACCACCAGGCACCGGGTGGTCTGCCCCCAGGGAGCTCACAACCCAGTGGGGAGAAAGAAGCTGCTGAAGTCACAAAACAACAAGGTCAGAAGCACTGGGAAACCATAACGCTAACATCACTTCCCAAGTGTTATTCACAGGGTGGGAGCAGCACTTTGCCCTCTGTAAAGATGATCTTTCCAGAAATGACGATGGTCTGACAAAGGGAGGCTGAGGGGCCTGGTCAGGAGGGAACTCCCCATCACTCTAGTAGAGATCAGAGGCCCTCTTGTCAAGGATGGGGGAAGGGGGTTCCCGCTCTGCAGAGGGGTCGGGTGAGTTTGGGCTTCCCCTCAACAGCTGTGGGGTTCTAAGGCGGAGTCCTGGAGTGCTGCATTCAAGTCACACAATGTGCCTGATGAGCTCTGTGGACTTGGCTGTTATCTCATGTCTCTGTGCCTCTGTTTCCTTAGCTGTAAAATGGGGGTGATAACAATGAAGATTAAGCATGTCCATGTTTACAAAGCCTTTTGGAACATGGCCTGGCACAAAGTGAGCACTCGGGGCCACTAAACAAATAAGGCAGTGAAGAGCCTCTACGTAAGGGTCTAAACCCCAGATCGGGGCTTCCCTGGTGGCTCAGTGGTAAAGAATCCTCCTGCGATGCAGGAGGTTTGGGTTCGATCCCTGGGTCGGGAAGATCCCCTGGAAAAGGAAATAGCAACCCACTCCAGTATTCTTGCCTGGAGAATTCCATGGACAGAGGAGCCCGGGGGGCTGCAGTCCACAGGGTAGCAAAGAAGTGGATAAAACTTAGCGACTAGACAGCAACAAAAAACCCCAGATTGGATCAAATGCAGACTCCAGTGTCAAAGGTTCTGAGTCAGAAAGCTTCTCAGATGCCAAGTTCTGAGATTGGAAGAGACTGGGATTCTTAGATCCTGTGATTTAATCATCTCATTATTTCCTGACAACAGCCTGGAGCCTCCCAGGGGAGAGGAGGGCAGAGAGCTCGGTGTCACTTCATCTCCCAGGAGCCGCCCCGCTGCAGGGCTTCCGCCACACCTGGGCTCCCTGGCATCTCCTCACCTCCATCAAAGCCACAGCCACCCCACACTAGACTCACCTGCCCACTCACCTGCATGGGGTTTAAGCACCTGCCAGCCGTGCAGACAGGCAAGAAGTGCAAATAAATACAGGAAGAAGTTTCAGATACTGGTAAGAGCTGCAAGGGATGATGTGGCCATGAGTGACAGTGGGAAGCTGTTACGGAGCAGGTGGCCAGGGAAGCCCCAACTGAGTCAAAGCCGGTGAAACAAGAAGGCACCAGCCATGCAAGCATTCTAGGTTTGGGTGGATGTGCAAAGGCCCTGTCAATAGGCTTTGTAAATTCAAGCTGCAGAAAGAAAGTTGGTCTGGCTGAACATGGTGAGACTGGGAGATAGGGGAGCTGAGATGGAGGGGCGGGCAGGCCCAGACCATAAAGGGCCTTGTGTGATGTCCTCGGTCACATCCAACTCTTTGTGAACCCAAGGATTGTAGCCTGCCAGGCTTCCCTGTCCATGGAAGTCTCCAGGCAAGAACACTGGAGTGGGTTGCCATCTCTTCCTCCAGGGGATCTTCCTGGCCCAGGGACTGAACCTGTGTCTCTTGAGTCTCCTGCATTGCAGACAGATTCTTTACCACTGCGCCACTTGGGAGGCTCATAAAGGGCCTTGTAGGCCCCTAAAGGACACTGGGTTTTTGGTCTTTGAAATGCTTAGGAAATATGAGAAGAGTTTCAGCAGGGGAATGACAAGGTTAAACAAGGTTTTCAGGGTCCCCAGATCACTGGGCTCATTCTGAAACCATAATGGTTTTCAAAATCAAGGCAGGGCCTGAATTAGTAATCAACAATCCTTCTTGATACACACCGAGCTGCTATCACGTGCCTGGCCAGGGCAGGGAGAGGTCGTAGACACTCTTGTGGTGGTTCCCAACAAGCCATGAGTCATAGAGATTACCCCATTTTACAGATCAAGAAGTAGAGGCTCGGAGAGAATGTGCCCAAAGTCGTACAAGCCATATACCACGCTGTGACAAAAAAAAAAAGGATCTTGGTCCCAGCACCCAGATTCACCATCAAAAGAGTATTTTCAAGCCTCTACTTCTCAGACAGACCTTCCCTGAGAACTCATGTGGCGCCCACAAATACTGCCTGAGCTAGTGCTTTCTGCACCCTACTGGCTTTGGAGCCCTCGAAGACTGTACTTGTATATCACATGGCTGTCCAACCCGGACTAGGGAAGCTGGGGATTGAATGGAGGGATGGACAGATGGACGGGTGATGAATGACTACTGAAATGGCTAACCAATAAATTAACAAATGTACAGTGAAAGAATAAAGGAATAATCTAGCAAACGAATGAATGAACTAATGGGTGGAGATGAAGGAAAGAAGGGAGGGAGGGAGAAAAGAAGGAAGGGACTCACTTTACAGAAAGGCAGGGAAGCATCTGCCCACAGAAGGGCTAGAGATAGACTAGTGTTGGCCATTATAATGCCCCCGGCCCCATCACTGCAACCAGCAACCAGTCATGTCCTGGGCCCAGTGGAGTCTGGTGACCAGGGAAAGTGGTTCCCTCTCCCTCTGAGTGTCTCACAGAGAAAAGAAGACAGGAAACCATGGCTCTGCTCCTAGCTGGGACCCAAATCGCTGGGTGACTTCAAGCCAGTGGCTTCCCCTCTCTGAGCCCAGATGACCTCTCCGGGCCTTACCAGCTCTGATAGTCTTAAGGGGGCAGGCTTCTACATTTTTCTTTTTTTTTTTTTACACAGTCACTGAGGTCAGTAGATGAATCTGAAAAATCAAAAACTAGAAGTTAGGAAAGACACCTATCCACAAGTACCAAAATCTACCCAGGAAAAGGCTCCCTGGACAAGGAATCCAGAAGCCTGAGTTTAAGCCCTCCTCTGCCACTGCTCAACCTCTCCAAGCCTCAGTTTCCTAAGTTTTAAAATGGAGTTGAGTATCCTCACCTTGACAATTTCACCCAAATGAGTTTCTGGGAGAACCTGATGTGATAACAACCATGCTCTACACCCAGGCAGGATTATGATGTTGGGGGCAGGGGGACAAGTGAAGGCGGACATGCTCTTCCATCCCAGTCCAGTTCTGTCCAAAATGACTCTTCCAGGAGTCAACTCCCACCTCCCCTGTCACTCTGCCAACAGAGAACAGTGGAGAGAGCCCAGACGTGAAAACCTGAACATCTCTGTCTCAGATCTCCTAACTGGCAGTGTGACTTTGGGCAAGTCACTTCCCCTCTCTGGACTTCAGTTTCTCCATCTGAAAAATGCCTAGCTTAGTTCCCCTCTGGCTCAGACACACCAAGTTCTGCAGCCCTGAATCCCTAAGTCTCAGCCTTCAACCCCTGGCTCTGCCTGAATTCAGCTCACCCTGCCCAGTGGAGCCAGAACATAGGAGTGACTGGAGGGGTCTTGCCTCCAGGAGACCTTGGGGCAGGAGTTAGACAGGCTTAGGGTCCTCCTAGGACAGACAGACTTTTCCAGAAGGGCAAGACCAGGCCCAACCTGCCCAGGCGCCTTGGACAGCGCCAGCCACACCAGACCTTGTAGACCTTGAGAACCCTTCTGTAGCCTGAAAGCCAGCAAGTCCTGACCTGTCCAGAGGGATGCTCCAGGAACTTCACCCAAGTGTAAACTCCCTTCAACAGGGAGCCTCCAGGATGCAGGGCAGAGGCGGTAAGAGCACACCACAGGGAAGAGGCTCAGACCACCCCCACCACCAAACTCTCCTGCCCCTCCCCTCAGACAGGACCCACTGGGGCTGCCCGCCTGCCCCCAGCCAAACAGCCAACCACCTGAGGGCATTCACCCAGATGGTACCTACCAGGGCCAGGAGGCCCACCAGGGGAAGGGGCTCTCCGGCGGGAGCCACCCCAGCACGGAGGACAAGAGTTCCGCCTACAATAGGGCCCTGGCCACCCATGAAGGAGACAGGCCCACCCCCCACCCCCACCCCCCACAGAGCTCACAGCTCTGAGGGTTGCACACTGCTCCAGGGCACGGTGGCAGACAGCAGGATTATTTCCTCATGCCAAGGGTCTTAGCTGGAAACCGGGGGCCCACTCAGAGCCCCTACTGCCAACCCTTTCCTCCAAATTTGAGAATATAGCTCCTTACATGCCTCTTCCAAAAGACATTCCCTGGTCCCCGAAACCCCCATCCCCAACCTTCCACAATCCCCCCCGCAGTTCTGAGGAAATGGGCAGTTAACTTTTCCCAAAAATCCCGCAAAGGCGGCTGGCTGGGGGGAGAAATGCGCCCCGAGATCCTTTCGCGGCATTTCACCGCCTTCCAAAAAAAAAAAAAAAAGCTTAAAAAAAAAGAAAACTTTCGGAGTTAACTTTAAATTCCCAACCCTCCCCCCCAAATCGCCCAGCGGCTTCCTTTTTTTTTTTTTCTTTAAAGTGCAATTGCATTGTGTCTCACCTCCCCGAAAGGCTCGCGGCTCTCGCCAAAGAAAAGGAAAAAAGCCAACCCTTCGGGTGCCCCCTCTGCTTCCAGCCGCCTCTCCCACATTCTCAGACAGTTTTATTAAAATTTTCAGACAAAAGAAAAACAAAAATGGCAGCCTGGCTTATTTTTAAAACAGGACAGGGACGCCATATTCTGCAGATCTGCAAAAAAAGGGAGAAATCCGGCACTGGCCGCTCCACCGGGCCGGCTGCAAAGTGCGCGAACCGCGCCGTTTGCAATCCGTTTATTTGCATTAAGCCCCATGAATCATTGTTTACCGGAGAATTGCAGCAGGTTTGAATAGCCCGGCTTAAGAAAACACACACACGCGCGCACACCACACACACACACGCACACTCGGAGAACAGACCAGACACGCCGCCGGAGACACTTCCTACCCCGCGCGCCGCTGTCGCCACCGCCGCTCCGGGCCGGGCCCGAGGCGCAGGCGGCCCCGGGCCCTCGGAGCGCCCCGGCCCGCGCTGACAGCGCCCGCGCCCCGGCCGGCCCCCCGCCCGCAACTCGGCGCAACTTTCCCGCGGGCGAGTGCCCGCTGCCGCCGGGCCCGCTCCCCGCGCCCCGGGCCCGCACGGACCTGGCTGTGCTGGCGGCGGCTCCGGGACGCGGCCGCAGCCCCGCGCCCGGCGGCCCGAGCAGGGCCGGGCTGGGGCTCCGGCTCCGGGCTCCGGCTCCGGCTCGGTGCGGAGCCGCGCGCAAACCTTCCGGGTCGCCTGCTGTTCACTTCTGGGTTCTGCAAGCGCCGAGGCGGCGGCGGCGGCGGCGGGAGGCTGGGTCTGCAGCGCCGCGCGGCCCCCCGTGCGCTCGGCGAGCCCCCGCGCCAGGCGCCCGGCTCCGGGGGGGCCGCGTCGGGCCCCCGCCTCTCCAGCTGCGCAGCCCGTCCGGCCCCGGGGGCTCCCGCGAGTGGGCAGCGCCGGGCTCCGGCGACGGCGCGCGAGGGGAGGGGGCCGGGCGGGGGGCGGGGGCGGGCCGCGCGCTGGGGGCCCCGCTCGGGCCCCGGGGCCTCGTCTCGAGCTCGCCGCCGCCGCCGCCTCGCAAAGTTGCGCGGCGCCCCCCGCCCGCGCCGCGCCGGAGGCAGAGCCACAAAGGAACTCCTCGCCCCCCTCCGCCCGCCCGAGCCGCGCGGGGAGGGCACCGGAGCCCGCGGCCCTAGGCCAGCCCCTTCCCCAGCGCGGGGGCTCCCGGGGCCCCGGCGGCCGCGGCCATTGTCCCGCCCAGGCCCGGCCGTCGCCTCGCCGCCCCCTCCCCGGCGACGGCGGGCTGGGGGACCTGGGCCTGCCGGGCCGTGGCCCGGACCAGGCCGAGCCTGCGCGGGGCCAGGCGGCACCCGGGGGTCTTCCTCGCAGACCGCAGGCAGGAGGGGACCCCTAGGATGGGCCCTCCACACCTGATAACCAACGATCGCGTTCAAAATCCAGCCTAAGATTTTTTTTTTTTTAAGTCGAGGACACGGGGATGGGGGCAGAAGTTTGTACATGCCAGGCCACCCCTCCCTCATTAAGCTCCAGCCCTCCCTGGCCCTAGGCCTGAGCCCCCAAAGGGTGGGGCCGCCGGAGGCTGTCAGCGGCTCGCCTCGCCGAGTCTCTCAGAGGTGGCACCGGCTGTCCCCCAGCTCCAGACCTCAGAGCCATCTGTGTGTGACTCCTCCTCCCGCCTCACCCTCCCCAGCCAATCAGTCACCAAGTCCTCCCGATCCGGCCTCCCGGGCTGTGTCAGCTTCCAAACTTCACTTCTACCTGAGGCGGCGGCCAGTCCCCGCGTCCTTTCAGGGGCTCAGACCTCCTGTGACACTCAACTGCCACTCGGCCTCTAGGTCCCGATGAATCGAGGCTGGCCTTACCCTCAGGGAGCACCCAGTCCCTGGGGAAGGGCATACATAAACAATCACCTGCCAGTGTTTGCCTTCCTCCAGGAAGCATTTCCCAATTGGTTAAATGGTGATTAAGGGCCTCCTATCAGACACCCTGCTGGTTGGCTGGAAACACAGCTGTGAGCAAATTGGACAAAGTTCCTGCCCTCATGGAGCTTCCAGTCTAGCACAGGATGTCAAGGTTGTGAACAACTAGAGGACTCATGTGGACCGTCTGTGATAAGTTCCAAGCACAGTACCTGACGCAGAGCAGAGTACAATACATATGCCGTGCTGCGTGCTAAGTCGCTTCAGTCGTGTCCAACTCTTTGCAGCCCTGTGGACTGTAGCCTGCCAGGCTGCTCTGGGATTCTCCAGACAAGAATACTGGAGTGGGTTGCTGTGCCCTCCTCCAGGGGGTCTTCCCGACCTAGGCATTGAACTCAGATCTCTTATGTCTCCTGCATTGGCAGGCGGATTCTTTACCACTTTCGCCACCTGGGAAGCCCTACCATAGGTATATGTAGTGGCAATTAGTTGTAGTTATAAAGGGGAAGGACTTGTAGAAGACAGGGAGAAGGTCATTCTTTTTTTCCTCAGGGAGCTGGAGAAGCTTTTCAGAAATTAGGTCCGGAGTGAGCTGGTTGGGAAGAAGAGACAGTTTTCTGGTTTCCAGGAAAGTAGGGGTGATAAATATCAACCCACATTGAGAAGTTCGGGGAAATGATAAGCTAAGAAATGGAAGAGGAGACAAATATCTCATGCAGAAGAATTTGAACACTACTGTAAAGCAACAATACTCCATTTTAAAAATACACATTTAGGACTTGCCTGTTGGCCCACTGGCTTCCCTGGTGGTTCAGTGGTAAAGAATCCACGTGCCGATGCAGGAGTCACAGGTTTGATCACTGATCCAGGAAGATCCCACGTGCTTCGGAGCAACTAAGCCTGTGAGCTACAACTATTGAGCCTGTGCTCTAGAGCCCAGGAGCCACACTGCAACTACTGAACCCCCAGTGCCACAGTTACTGATGTGGCAGTAACTGTTACTCTAGCTCGTGTGCCCTAGAGCCCATGCAAAAGGAGAGAAGCCATGGCAACAAGAAACCCACGAACCACAGCTAGAGAGTAGGCCCCCCCCTCCACAATTAGAGAAAAGCTCACAAAGCAATAAAACTCAGCACCGCCATAAATAAATAAATTTTTAAAAACTTAATTTTTTTAAATGCACATTTAAAAAATGAATTTGAAATAATTTATGTGGAAAGTCAAGGAGGTGGAAGATAATTCCCTACTCTTCGGTAATGGGTTACAAGGGTGACTTCCTTCCGAAGTGTACAGTATAAAAAAGGAGGAAAAGAGAACAACTTCACAGTAGAGAAACCTGACAACTGCCTCAGCCAGGTGATTGAGACCAACATCAGCAGTCACAAATCACATTGACAGTATGTATGCTTGACAGTATATGACAAAAATGACACTTACCTCTCTAGTTTTCCTCCCAATAACCTGTAATTTCAGTCATACTAGGTAGAATAGTAGTAGAAAGTAGAAAGTGAAGTTGCTCAGTCATGTCCGACTCTTTGTGACCCAATGGACTGTAGCCTGCTAGGCTCCTCCTACCAGGGGATTTTCCAGGCAAGAGTTCTAGAGTGGGTTGCCGTTTCCTTCTCCAGGGGATCTGCTAGAATAGTGGGGCATCCGAAAAAAATACCTAACTAGTACTCCTCAAAACTTTCAAGGTCATCAAAAAACAAGCCGGGTCTAAGAAACTGTCACAGCCCAGAAAAGTCTAGAGAGACATAACAACTAAATGTCATGTGGCATCCTACGTGGGATTCTGGAATATAAAGAAGACATTAGACCAAAAACTAAGGAAATCTTAATAAACAATGAACTTTAGTTGATAATAAATCAGTAAAAGTTTTCATCAGTAATTGCAACCAATTTTTTAAAAATATAACATACTAACATAAAATATAACTAATAGGGAAAACTGGATGGGGTGAGGGACATACAGGGACTCTTAATATCTTCTCAATTTGTTTGTAAATCTAAAACTGTTGTAACAGATAAAATCTAATAAGAAAAATTACTTAAAATACACACCAATCCATGTGATTGTTGATGTCATTGTTGTTCAAAGAAATGGTGCTTGACACAACACCTAACACATTTTAAGAGTGCAACAAATGTTATTATATTATCATCACCATCCTCACTGTAATTCTAGGCACTAATATCACAGGCAAAGGCACTGGAGTTTATGGGGGGGAGGGAGATGGGAGATAGAACCCTGAAAGCTTCGACTGTTGCTGAGCTGGAATCTTTATAAGGGGTTTATAGAGGAGGGTCACATTATCTGGCCCTGCCTCACCAGCCTCCTGTCTAACCACCTGGAAAGCTATGCTTCAGCCAGACAAAGTGAGCTGCCATCTCAGGCCTGACCCTTTGTCTTCCAAGGCCTTGGCACATGCCATTCCCTCTGCCTGAAATTCCCTCCCTTGTCCTTTCATCTCACCTTTCCTGGTCACTTTTACTTAGATGTGCTCTAAAAAGCCTTCTGGGACCATCCCAGAGGTTTTAATATCATCTGAATGGAGTCAGTGTGGGTTGAGGTGCAAGCCAGATGTGAAGAGATTGAACTCATCTCTTTGCCAGTGGTACCCAGACCCCTTGCCCCCAAATCCCAGCACACTGGACCCTGCTGCTTCCCTGAACACACTGTGCACCTTCTTGATTCCAGGTCTCTGCTCATGCTGTTCCCTCTGACTGGGATCCTCAGTTCTTTTCACTCGTCTCTTATCTCTCTGGCAAACACCTACTTATCAAGGCTTGGCTCAAACATCACCTCCTCTGGGAGGCTATTCAAGGTCCTCTACATGCGGAGGACACTTTCCTCTGGTTCCCAAGAGTACCAGAGCCCGCTGGCCACACTGCTGGTAAAGCACTGAGCAGGTGCGTTAGAATATATATTTGCTGGATGGAAGGACAAACGACAGAGTGAACAGCAACCCACCCTTATCCTCTCCGGTGCTTCCCTTGTAGCTCAGTTGGTAAAGAATCCACCTGCAATGCAGGAGGCTTGGGTTTGATCCCTGGGTCAGGAAGATCCCCTAGAGAAGGACACGGCAACCCACTCTGGTATTCTTGCTTGGAGAATCCCTGTGGACCTAGGAGCCTGGCGGGCTACAGCGCATGGGGTCACAAGAGTCAGACATGACTTAGCGATTAAAACACCACCTTATCCTCTCCAGTTCTTCAAATCCTCCTTATTCTCCTCCAGGAACCCCGCCATGACTACTCCAGCCCATTGATCTGCCTCCCTCCCTCTTCTTTATCTTTTTTGGCCATGCTGTACAGCATGTGGGATCTTAGTTTCCAGACCAGGGATCGAACCCATATTCCCTACAGTGGAAGCATAGAGTCTTAACCACTGGACCTCTGGAGAATCACCTCCTTCCTCTTTAATTTTTACAATTTAGTCTCTGGTTATATTCTAACTGTGTGTGTTCCAAGGGACACTGGAAGACTGTTTCTCTGGAAGGTGAAGAGAAGTGGATCTTGGTGAGTTCTCCCACCATCTGTTCCAGGAGACAGAATTTAACAAATAACCAAATGAATAATTAATTCATCTCATAAGAGTTTCAAAGGGGAGGTTTGAAGCGTGTGAGGAGGGGATAAGAGAAGATCAAGGAGAACTTCCCAGAGGAAGGCACACTGAAGCTGAGACCAGGGAAGAGATAAGAGAAAAGCACTTCTGGCAAAGAAAACAGAATGTGAAGGTTCTGAGGCAAAGAGGAGCTTCCTGTATCCCAAGGCCAGAAAGACAATTGAGTGCAAATGGAATGAGGGAGGCTGCAAAGGGACACTGAGGGTTAGAAGTCCCAGACAGGCTCTGGCAAGGATTTAGGATTTTAGTTTAAGAGCAATAGGAAGTCGTGGAGAGGTGAGTGTTAAGCAGAGAAGTAGCCAGACTTCTTCTCAAAAGGTCTCTGTGACTGCTGAGAAAAGAATGGGCTGCAATGGGGCAAAGCAGGAGGGCAGGGTGGCCAGGAGGGGGACTTTTAAAGTCTGCCAGATGGGCAATGGAGATGGATTGGACCAGGGTGGCACTAGCAGAGGTGGAAAAAAGTGGACAAACGTGGGACATATTAAAGACTTCGTGTCACCAGGACTTGGTGACAAATAGACGTGGGGAGTGAGGAAGCAGGAGGTGCCCAGGTGAGTCCCAGGTGAGTCCCAGGTGAGCCCCAGGTGAGCCCCAGGTGAGTCCCAGGTGAGTTCCAGGTGAGTCCCAGGCACCGCAGCCCCATCTGGCAAGTACAAGGCTGGCTTCATAGCATTGCATCCCCAGCCTGTTCACAGTGGGACCCTTGATGCCATGAAATTTCCATCTTCCTCTCCTTGCCCTTCAAGCTAGCTGCCTCTTCATCCTGCAAACAGGGGTGTACCTCCCATCAGAACCAAAACAACAATCTGGAGCCTCATCACACACCTTCTAATTGTACCCCCATAGGATCCATGGGAGGATGGCTGGCAGGATGTTACCCCCACTTCACAGATGGGAAAACTGAGGCCCAAAGAAGGAAAATGGTTGGCTAAGTTTGGGGTCAGGTTTTCAGCTGAGGTCCTTGGACTCCTAGTGCAGAGCTCTATTTGCTGCAGGGCCTGGTGCCTGGTGAGAGCTTTGTGGTGTTAGCTAAGTGAATGAATGAATGAGCATGTGAGTTCTCTGCCCACCTAATTCTCTTTACCTTTGCTCATTTTGTTTCTCTCAAGATGGCCATAGACTTTAGAGTTAATAGATAAGTTTAAAAGTTCAATAGAGCTAGGTGAACCTCAACTTTTTCTCTTATAGGCAAGTTTTTTCTCTCTCTAGCCTCGGTTTTCTCATTTGCAAACTGAGTATGGCAATACCTACTTCACAGGGGAAATAGGAAGTGAGATCATGTGTGGGTTAGGCCATTGCAGTGTTAACTACCCGTACTTATTTCAGGAATCCACTCCCACCTTATCTCCTCTGGAAAAAAATCTTCCTTGAAAACACCCACCCCCTAATAGGAACTTCTGGTGTCTTCAGGATGCTGCCATAACTCTATAAATTTCTCCTTTTGTGCACACTTATCCCTGATGTAATTCTGCATTCATATTGCTAATCCTTTCACTGGACATCAGATGGCAAATTGGATAGTCCGTACATATTTTTGCATTCATTCATTCAATTAAAAATAATGGGGATTGAATTTTTGAAGGCAAGGAGAAATGAAATATGTGAGCACTGTCTTGAAATGTGAGGATGAGCAGGAAAATGGAAGAGCTTGAGGAGAGAGGTGGCCAGTGAATAGGGGGCTGCAGGACTTGTAAGCACAGTGATATCTATTATTCAACTTTCTGCTCATTGTGTCGCTTTGATACAACCCCCATTCTGCTTCCTTAAGCTTTTAGTAAGATGAAGTGTATGCTGAATGATAGGCTGGTACTAGTTAGGCTGGATTAGCAGAGAGGAAAGGCGGGGAAGGAGAAAGTCAGAGCTGGAAGAGACCGGGACTCTAACTCACTGGAATTTGAAGAAACCTTGAGGACATCATTGGATTTCTACCAAGTGTGAGGTAGGAAATGCCAGTCAATTTTTATTTAGATCTCAAAGGGTTAGGAATCTGGCCTTTAGTCAGGAAGAATGTTGTGACTTTTTACTAATGAATGTTATGGGCTGGGCGAGCCTTCTTCAGGAGTTTCCAGGTCCGCAACTGAGCTTAGTACTTGCAGATGATACCACACTAATAGCAGAAAGTGAAGAGGAGCTAAAGAGCTTCTTCTTAATGAAGGTGAAAGAGTAGAGTGAAAAAGCTTTCAAAAAACTGAGATCATGGCAAATAAAGGCGGAAAAGTGGAAAACAGTGGCAGATTTTATTTTCTTGGGCTTCGAAATAACTGTGGACAGTAACTACGACTATGAAATTAAAAGGTACTTTCTTCTTGAAAAAAAGTTTGACAAACCTAGACAGCATATTAAAAAACAGAGCATCACTTTGCCTACAAGTGTCCATATAGTCAAAGCTATGGTGTTTCCAGTAGTCATGTATGGATGTGAGAGCTGAACCGTACAGAAGACTGAGTACTAAAGAATCAATGCTTTCGAACTGTGGTACTGGAGAAGACTCTTGAGAGTCCCTTGAACAGCAAGGAGATCAAATTAGTCGCTCCTAAAGGAAATCCACCCTGAATATTCATGGGAAGGACTGATGATGAAGCTGAAGCTCCAATACTTTGGCCACCAGATGAAAAGAGCTGACTCATTGGGAAAGACCCTGATGCTGGGAAAGATTGAGGGTAGGAGGAGAAGCGGGTGACAGAGGATGTAATGGTTGGATGGCATCACTGACTCAATGGACATTAGTTTGAGCAAGCTCTGGGAGCTAGTGAAGGACAGGGAAGCCTGGTGTGCTGCAGTCCATGGGGTCACAAAGACGCATACATAACTTAGAGTCTGAACAACAACAAGACTATGTCTTGGTCGTCTATGTGTCTCCATCGTCAATAATGAGCTGGGGGTGGTGGGATAGAGGAAGGTACAGAAGGAAAGCCAGGGATAGGGGGAAGAATAGAGCCAGAAGCAAGTCAGAGCCCTAACCAGGCAGGGCAGGCCACGTAGATCCTGGTCCTGACTCTGTTAATAACGTCAGTGAGCTGGGGTAAGCCATGCTGCAGCTCTGGGCCTCAATTTCTTCAACTGTGAAATGGATCAAGAGCACCGGGGGCAAGTTGTCAGTGAAAAGCCTGAGTGCTTTGAGATCAGACACACAGGGTGCAAATACTGGCTCCCATGAGCTTTAGGACCAGAGGGCATCTTAGTCTGCTCCTTTATCAAATGAGAATAATCATCCTTGGGTTTCCCTGGCGGCTCAGATGGTAAAGAATATGCCTGCAATGCAGGAGATCTGGGTTTGACTCCTGGCTTGGGAAGATCCCTGGAGAAGGGAACGCTATCCACTCCAGTATTCTGGCCTGGAGAATTCCATAGACTGTACAGTCCATGGGATAGCAAACAGTTGGACACGACTGAGCTTTCACTCACATTCTTATTTCACAGGGCAGTGTGTCAGGATTAGAAATTGTATACAGCGCCATTGACCAAGAATTTACTATAAGTGAGGCCCCTTGCTGGGTCTTTTATGGGCATGATCTCACCTGGAGAATTACAACACCCAGAAGCACAGTGCCTAGGACCTGGAAGAAGCTCAGGGAGTGTTAATTCCCCCATCCCTACAGGGTCTAAGGAGTTCATGGGTATGGAAGGGCCTTATTATCCACAAATCACCTTCAGAAAGTGATGGCAGTGACTATTTTATTTTCAGCCCTTTTCCCTAGCTGGTCTCCACAAGCCTTCAGCAACTGGCTGTCGCAGCAGATCTAAACCCAGCTCTTTTTTATGACTGGCCCAGGGGCTGCCAGAGAAAAAGGGCAAACGTGCCATAATGAAAGGGCAGACAATTACCTTCCCTTATAATTACCATTTGCAGTAATTAAATAATAATAGACTTTTGTAGGCCCCAAGAACTCAAAGCAGCCCACATGGGTAACATCTGGCTCCCTTTTCCTCTGCCAGGAATTGTATGCCCACAGGGATGGGATGGGGAAATTGAGGCAGAGAATGGAATAAGGCCAGCCACTCCAAGCCACTCACAAAGCAGCATGTCAGAGTCATGGAAAAGTCCGTGAAGACGTGACTCAGTGATGGACAATTGGGGGCTTGCATTTGAAGTCCTGGCTCCACTGCTCACAGGCTGTGTGACTCTGGATGGCTAACTTTCCTCTCTGGTCAGCTGTCTCCCATAGGTAAAATGAGACAGAGCCAACATGTGACCTGATGTGAGTCTATTGTACTAGACTTCATTCTGTTCACAAGTAATACCAAGCAGTATTTATACACTTTAGATGGCAAGAAAGAGAACTCCATCTCAGGCTAGCAAATAAACAGGAGAAAGGGGTTACTGGCTCACAGAATTCAAAAAAAGCTTAACAGCCAAGCTGTACAAGAAGCAGAGGTCTCAGGAACAATCAGCCCAGGGACTAGAATACCTCAGGCCCCTTTCCTCTTAGCCTCCCTAGAACCAATGCTAATCTTTCTCCAGAGTGCAAGGGCACCAATGGCTACTCCAACCTCCAGATCAGAGCTTCAGCCTCTTGAAGGAGTCTGCTCTCATTGGCCCGGCTTGAGTCAGGTGTCCACTTTTGGACCAATCAAGTGCAGCCGGTAGGGCAGCATCTATAGCATCCCAGAGAAGCATTAGAGAGCCAGGAAGAGAAGGGGCAAGTTGCCCAGGGAGAAGTAGGGGGCACTAGGCAGGCAAAATCATGGTTATTCACTAAAAACAAAAATCCCTGCAAGACTGAAAGGGAAGGAATGCCATTAAACCAAAGCAGTGGTATAAATCCCTGGGAATGCAGAAATACTAGAGGTGCACCGCTGGGGTGGGGTGGGGAGGAAGGAGAGAGCTTACAGGATTGACTTCAGACCCCAGTCCTGTCTGAGCATCTGAGCTGAGTACCCAGTCCTATCTGAACATCTCTTCTCGACACTTCATCCACCTGTAGAGAGGCAGTTTCCAGGCTTCTCAATGGCCTGGATGAAACACCTGTGTGCGGACATCAATTCATACTGCCTACTAGGCTGTTACCTTCTATGAGCACAACAGCCTCCCTCTTTAAAGAAATTGCTGTGCTTCTTATTCCAACCAGGTGGTTCCAGTGGGGACCAAAGGGTCACATAACCCAAACCAGGCCAATCAGAATCCTTTTCCTGGGCTTTCCTTGGTCACCTAAAGCCATGGCCCCAGAAGAAGCCATCTGAGAGACTAGAAATCTCATGCTGAGAGGGTTAGAGTCCAAAGAAGGTGCTGCAGCACCCCAAGACCTCAGCCCACCACCAAGTTCAGCCTAACGGCAAGCCCCTCCCTTGGTTTGGCTACAGTACGCTAGTTTACATGTGGACAGGTGTACTAGTTTTTCAGGGCTGTTGTGACAAATTATGACAAACTTGATGGACTGAAATTATTCCTGTCTCAGTTCTGGAGGCCAGAAGTTTTGAATCAAGATGTGGGTAGGGCCACACTCCCTCCTCAGGTTCCAGAAGACAATCCTTCCTGGCCTCTTCCAGATTCTGGTGACTCCAGGCGTCCCTTAGCTGTGGCTGCAAGCGTCCAATCTTTGCTTTGGTCTTTACACAGCCTTCCTCTCCTCTGTCATTTACGGGCACACTTGTCATTGGATTAAGGGCCCATCCAGGTACTCCACAATGCTATGCTATGCTATGCTAAGTCACTTCAGTCGTGTCCGACTCTGTGTGACCCCACAGATGGTAGCCTACCAGGCTCCCCGTCCCTGGGATTCTCCAGGCAAGAACACTGGAGTGGGTTGCCATTTCCTTCTCCAATACATGAAAGTGAAAAGTGAAAGTGAAGTCGCTCAGTCGTGTTTGACTCTTAGCGACCCCATGGACTGCAGCCCACCAGGCTCCTCCATCCATGGGATTTTCCAGGCAAGAGGGGAGAAGGGTTCAATCCCTGGTCTGGGAGGATTCCACGTGCCATGGAGCAACTAAGCCCACGCGCCACAACTGCTGAAGCTCGTGCACCCTAGAGCCCATGCTGTACGACAAGAGAAGCCACCACAGTGAGAAGCCATGCACTGCAAGTAGAGAGGAACCCCCGGTCACAGAAACTAGAGAGAGCCTGTGGGCAGCTGCGGAGACCCAGTACATAGATAAATAAATTAATTAATTCAAAATCCTTCCAGGAATGCAGTCCCTCTCTCAGCCTCAGTTTTTGTTTTGTGAACCTGGAACCATCTATCTATCCACAGGGATGCTGAGTGGATTAAAGGGAGGCTGAGTGGATTAAAGCAAGACCCAGCCCCACTGGTTACACTCCACACAAGCTTGTCGCCTCAGGTCTGAAGGTAGACCCAGTACTCAGGTCACTACAAAGGAGACACTTGACACCTGATTTCTTCATCGGGATCCCAGGAGTATGAACCCCGGGACCTGACAAAATCAAATTTCTGTTCCTGCAGAGCTGAGGGCCAAGGAAAGAAATCTGAAGGCTGATTAAATGAGGTTCATGGCCATGTGGGGGAAATCCCAGAGATAAGAAAAACACAATATTGGTAGCTCTTCCCTACTAGGTACCTCCTCCAAGCCAGGCTCCACACTCAGGCAACTGATCCCCCTTTAATGCTTCCCATAATCCCATGAGACAGCTTTGGTGATCTCCATTTTTACAAACCATGTTGCTGAGGCTCAGAGAGATGAAGTCAGTGGCCAAGGTCACACAGCAAGTGAATACTGGGGACTGGTCTGACTCCGTTTCCTCTGCCTGTCTCCCTCTCACCCTCACAGTGGCGTGGGGTGCTTAGAAGCAGGGAGGGAGAGCATTCTGAAGCATCAGCTGAGGGGTTCCCCTTCTAAAATGCCCTTGTGCCTCCAGTCCTTTCTCCACTGGGCTTTGATTCTCGGTTGTATGCCTGGTGCCTGAAGCAGTGCCTGGCACACACCTGGCACTTGATCAATATTTGTTGCATGAAATAATTCCATTAGCTAGGGCACTCCTGTGGTTAGTGCCTCCAGGAAGAGATGACATGAAAGTGGGGGTGACAAAGGGCTCGTGTTCTGGACTTTTGTGTCAAAAGCCTAGGCCCAGATCTAAGATCGAAGAATTAAGCGAACATATGATAATCTCAGAGGCTGGCAAAGACACCGTCTCTGCACTCACCAGCCTGTGAGGGAGGGGAGGTACAGAAGGATGAGAGGGGAAGGGGAAACAAAGCTTAGAATGCGGAAGCCCTCCCCTGAGAGGGGAACTCCAGAGGGCTCTTGGGATCTGATAACTGAGGCACATGTGCAAACCCGGTGGTCCTGGTGCCCTGCATGGTGCAAGGGGGAAGGAAATATAGCCTCAGGGCTACCAATGCACAACCCGGGAATAGAGCACGGCTAGGAGGGGCTGGGAAGATGCTGGGATGCAGGTCTTGCTGAGGCTTGGAGCACCCACAGAGCGCAGAGGAGATTTAGAGCCATGCTCTCTGGTTCTGTGTGACCTTGGGAAATCCCCTACCCTCTCTGTGCATTACATCCATAACATGAAGATGACCATAATATCTCCTACTTCACAGGACTCATGTGAAAGTGAAAGTCCCTCAGTTGTGTCCGACTCTTTGCGACCCATGGACTATACAGTCCATGGAATTCTCCAGGCCAGAATACTAGAGTGGGTAGCCTTTCCCTTCTCCAGGGGATCTTCCCAACCCAGGGATGGAATCCAGGTCCCCTGCATTGCAGGAGGATTCTTTATCAGCTGAGCCACCAGGGAAGCCCAAGAATACTGGAGTGGGTAGCCTATCCTTCTCCAGTGGATCTTCCCAATCCAGGAACTGAACCAGGGTCTCTCACATTGCAGGCAGATTCTTTACCAACTGAGCTATCAGGGAAGCCCAATAGGGAAGCCAAATAGGGACTCACGTGAGAATGAGCTAAATACCAGGCACTTTTGCTACTTAAGTGGTTTTGTTATCAATACATGAGCTGGGCCAGCACCCACTGTCAACCCTTAAGGGAGATCTCCCTTATACTGCAGTGGTGGAGTTGACCCTGGGTCCCATTCAGCCAGCAAAGTCTACAAACTGAGATAATGTTTATAAAAACACTTTGCAAAACAGAAAGTGCTCTAGAAATGTCAGCGATTATTCATAGCAACTGCATTTCTACTTCTTCCATCCCATCCCTCAACAATTCTTTCACCAGTCTCCAAACTCATAGGCACTTTTTCAACTTCCTTTTCCTTTAAAAATTTTTCTTTAATTTCACTCCATTATAAAAGCAATTCATGCTTATGATAGAAACATTTAAATCTATGAATTAATAAAAGTCATAGGAGGAGGGGAAAATCTCCTTTGATGGCCAATATTTGAATGTATACACCTCCAGTCTTTTTGTAGCCCGGGCCTTTTCACAAAGGCATTTGTCCGAACTTTCATATAATTATTTTGAATATCTTTCTTCTCTTATTATAATACATGAAAAAAATTAGTACATAAAGAAAAAGAGAAAGAAAAAAGAAATGTTAACCTGAATCCTCCAAGTCAGGATACAATGCACTCCTAGGTCCCTCTCTCCACCACCTACTTGGTCATTTTCTAGGACTTGCAAGTTTTATATGGACTTTTTTAAGACAGAATTGTTGTGGAGACAACACTCTGGCTCCCCAAAAAGCATAAGCTTTAGAAGCACAGCTGCCCTTTTTTTCCAATTGCAACATACCTTAAGTGTCTGCCCCAGGGACAGAAAGGGAAGGAAGGATGAGATATTTACAACCTGCCCTTTCCTATCAAATATCACTTGTGCCTTGCTAATTCCACCTCTTAATCCACTTCCCTCAGGTTCTAGTCAGTAGGAAGTCTTGATTCCAATCATGGCTGGAGTTCCAACCTTGGTTTTTGATGTCTTAATGAATTTTTGTCCTTTCCTGAGTCTTTATAGGTATGTTCTTGGGGTTATTGCTAACTGCTTGCTAGGCTCCACTTTAACAGCCTGTTGTCCTATTTGACTTTTCATGGCATTTGTCCCCAGTGACCATTTTCTCCTGCTTGACATTCTCACCTCCCTGACTTCTGTGACACCAGTGTCATTAACTCTCCCTTTGCCCTCTGATCACTGCTTTTCTATTTACTTTGCAGACCTCTCCTCTTCCGCCAGCTCTGAAATCTTGCTCTCCCTATGGTTCACCCCTGTTCTCTCTTCTCCGTGAAGTTTTGTCCATTCTTTCCAGGACTTGCACAAGGTTACTTCTCGCCACTCTGAAAGGTCCTTCCAGCACCAGGATCACATACCCAGTGGCTGAGATTCCACCTGTTCACAGCCTCCTCGTCACCTTCCCGTAATTCTTCTTGCTGCATTGATATATTCCGCCCACCTTTTTGTGTTCACCCATAACAGATGGCTATCATCTTCTTCCCGTTACCTCACATACCACTGGGTCCAGCTTAACCTGTGTAGGTATTCTTGGTTTTGTGGGAAGGGGGTAAATTTTCATTTTGAAATAATTTCAAATTTATAGAAAAGTCGCAACAATAGTACAAAAAACTCCCAAACATCCTTTACCCAGTTTCACCAATTGTATACATTTTGCCTCATTCACTCTAAAAAGAGTGTGTCTTTTATCTGTATATAGATAAAAATGTATATCTGTCTATGTATACATATATCTGCATACGCACACACACGCACACACTCATATGGTGACATCTTGCCCCTTTCCATTAAATATTTTCTAAGGAAAAAAGTACTCTTAAAGAAATTAACACAATCATCAAATACAGGAAATCTAGCACTGGTACAGTTTTGTTTAGTCCACAGTCCATGTTCAAATTTTGTCATTTACTACTCCATTAATGTCCTTTGTAACTATTCTTTCCTAGTCCAGGATCCAACCTACAATGGCACATTGCATTTAATTGTATCTCTTAAGTCCCTTTCTGTCTGAAACAATTCCTGAGTCTTTCTTTGTTTTTCTTGACCTTGACATTTTTAAAGATTCATGGACAAGTTATTCTGTAAAATGGCTTCAGTTTTGGTTTGTCTGATGTTTCTTCATGATCAGAATCAGATTATACACTTTTGGCAGGAATACCACTGAAGGCTGTATCCTTCTCAGTGTCCTATTTGGGCACCCAACACCCAGAACAGACTCTCCTCGTACATATGACACAATTATCTTCAGAGATGTTCATGAAATGGTATGAGTGATAATAATGACCCAGAAAGGAAACACAGAAATGCCAATGAAAATATGAGGAAACAGAAATATTAAAACATATTCTAGGACCAAAAAATTTAATGGATTAATGATTTTTAATTACATCAGTATAGTTTTTAGAAGAAGGGAGAAAAATATACCTACATATTGGTCTGTCACTGAAATGCATAATAACTTAATAGCTTCTGTTTCTGTGCCTCAACTGCTATAAATTTATCACATCTTCAGCAGAATTGATCTTATTCATATTTTCATGATAAATGGAAAGCATAACTAGATTGATAAATCTGTCCTTTTAGTTGTTCCAAGAATAGTTTTTATTAATTTTAATTTAGAAAAGTTTGTTGCATATGAATCAACAGATAAACAAATAGAAAAACGGGGAAGTTTCTAAGACACTCAAGAAAATCCCCTTTCACAATAAATCCAAGAAATTTCAGTGCTGCTCATGGTTTTGTTTCTTTCAAATTGATACTGATTCAAACAGCTCCACAGTGGAAATATTTCTATTATACTTGGTTTTAAAAAAAAACAACTTCCACAGTTTTTCTTCTTTCATGAAAACTGGCAAAATGGCTGAAAATCGACATTCTATGATACATTGTTTTTCAAAAGTATCCAGTTCTTGGAGAAAATGATTGC
Organism: Bos mutus; assembly: GCF_027580195.1. Taxonomy (NCBI): domain Eukaryota; kingdom Metazoa; phylum Chordata; class Mammalia; order Artiodactyla; family Bovidae; genus Bos; species Bos mutus. Next base: position 15,388,033 of record NC_091618.1, on the reverse strand, counting down.
AGCATTCAGACATCTCCCTTTTATTTTTTCTGGCCAGGTAAGACCGGCATCTTTTATTTTCTCAGCTCTATTTTTCGAAATCTGATGATCATTTCTATGTAAATGGTCACTTCCTCACATTTGCTGTTGCATAGTTAATGAGCTTCTCCACAATTTCTGTCCACCAACCTTCAAGAAGCAATTTCCAAGCTTGATGTTTTACTGTACAGGGATCAAGGCTGATTCCAGCTGCTTCAGATATTTCTGCGTCTGATGGACCTCACTGAAAACTTCACAATTGATCAAAGATAACTCAGGGGAAAATTGTCACACACCGCAGAAAGCAAAATCTGAACTGGTTCTCCTTTGGATCGTGCAGTTCTTCAAAGGTTGAGGTTAACTTTTCCAGCCTTGTTTCTACTGCATGCACAGCTTCACGTGGAGCAATCGTTTTTGTCTGGGAAAGTCTTTTCACGCTTCCTCATTCTACACCATTTTCCATCAATGAAGTGAACCTGAAAAGGTGACTACACGTTTTCTAAAGTTCAAAAAAATGTCACACGTGGGGGAAAAACTCCAGGTAGTCACACAGAATGTCAGAATTAAACTATCTCAAGATCAGTTTCTTTGCCACCACTCTATTATTGCTTATCTTGAGTCTACTATTTAAATACTGGAATATATAGTACAATAGAGGTTGGGGGCACAAACGGCACCAAAGTTAGCTCAAATGGTTTCAAGAACTGAAATTGATGGACTCTAAAAAAAAGTGGAAAAAACCCCCCACATTTTTCAGAGGCCGCATATGCCAAGGTCAGCTGTATAACTGGGAATTCTCCAAATACACTTCTGCTTTGAACTCAGTATTTATTAAAAAATAAGTCACTAAAATATGTTCATATGAAACACATGTGTGTATATACTAAATAAATAATTAAAACTCAAAAGTAACAGTGACAATTGCTTAGATTATTTTCCAATATTTTAATCACCAAACTGCTGGCATGTGGTCATCACAAACAGCAAATAAATTTTAGTCAGTTTTACTACTTTTAAATTCTTTGGAAATACAATTCATGTCTTTATTGCCTGCACCCAGGGCAGTGGACACCCCACCAGATAGCTCCATCTTTGGTCCACCGCTGATCCGGGACATCATATCAGAAAGCACAGCACGTCAGCTTATCCCAATATTGACAATGCTTACCTCGATGCTAGGTGAACGTAGAAACCACTGGAAAGGCACACTAATAAAGAACAAGGGGGAATTACTCTGAGACCCCACTAATACCTTGTTCCTCATCAGGCTTTTACCCATCGGTTCTGTAATACCATCCCTTGGTGATTTTCTAACTCTCATTCTATCCATATTTAGTAGTTGTCATTCTATGATAAGGAAAAAACCATTTCCTTCTCATTCATTCATTCATTTGTATCAACAGGGACTCAGGTTGCTGTTTTACTCGATGGTGTATAATCCATTACTATCATTTATTATTTTGGTTTTCAGACTGTCCCTGATACGGCCAGTGGGAACCCCTTCAAGTTAGCTCCTGTGTCCTTTGGAAGTCTCCTCATTGTTTGGAGCACGTTCTTACTTTCTGTGTAACAATACGCATAATGCATGGCAATGTGTGTATAAATACCTGTATGTGTCTATGTACCAATATGCATATATGAGTACCAGGAAAATAGACCTAAGGGGTCCCAGAGGGAATGTTGGGGGTCCCCATTGGAGCCCATGTGTTGGGTCTTGCCAAGGATGTTGAAGCAGGAGAGAGCAAATCTGAGATCTCCTTTCAATTTTTGTCTACAAATCCCCCCAGAGTAAGTTTGCGGCCATTGTTCTGTCCAATGGTATAATTATCAACCATTTATAATCCTCTATCATTAATAGTACTTGGTAATAATACAACAGGGGCTTCCCTTATGACTCAGTGGTAAAGAATCTGACTGCCAATGCAGGAGACACAGGTTTGATCCCTGAGTCGGGAAGATCCCTTGGAGAAGGAAATGACAACACACTCTAGTATTCTTGCCTGGGAAATTTCATAGACAGAGGAGCCTCACAGGCTACAGTCCATAGGGTCTCAAAGAGTCCAACCCAACTTAGCGACTAAACAACAACAGATAAGGCAACTGATACAGATTGGGGGATGGGGTGGGTGTTCCTTGGCTCACAGTGGTTCTCCCAGGGTTAATTCACCATGTTTGTGTTCCCAAGCCTGCGAGCAACACACAACCGTGTGGAAAACCCTCCTCCTGTATTTGCCTACTCAGACTACTGTAGCACGATAACAAAAAGACTGGGTGGCTTAAACAGCAGAAATTTATTTTCTCATGGTTCAGGAGGCTAGAAGTCCAAGATCAATGTTCCAGAAGGGTTAGTTTTCAGTGAGAACTGTCTCCTCCGCTTGCAGACAGCACCTTCTCACTGCGTCTTCACATGGAAAGAGACAGTGAGTCCTATTGTCTCTTCCTCTTGTAAGACCAGCAGTCCTGTGGGATTAAGGTCCCACCCATCTGTCTTTACTTAACCTTAATTATCACCCTTCCTCCAAGCAGTTACATTGTGGATTAGAATTTCAACATGTGAATTTTAGGGGGACACAGTTCCGTCAGTAACACCTACTTTGGCTCTGGCTTTACATCTTTTTTACACAACTTTGCCTTCCTTGAGGCATTCATTGGCTGAGGGACAAGGGCCTGATCTAAGCTTAGCCAATCACAGTGTCTTGTTCTCCTTGGCTATGATGATTGGCCCATCCATAGGCACATGATTCAATTTGACTTTCTAAGAGAATTCATTTTACAATTTGGAGCTGGAATCCTAATTTTTTAATGAAAGTATAGACAGTAAATATTTTCAGTTTTGAGGGAAAGGAAGATATGATCTCTTTCAGAACTCTTCAATCTGTGCTAAACTCTGTCCTTTTAGTCACTCAGTCATGTCTGACTCTTTGTGACCCCAAGGACTGCAGCTGGCCAGGCTCCTCTGTCCATGGAATTCTCCAGGCAAGAATACTGGAGTCGGTTGCAATTTCCTTCTGCAAGTGAAAGAGAAAAAGGCAATATGTAAAGGAACAGTCCTGGCTGGATTTGTCCCATGGTGGGCTGGAGTTCTGGCTTCTGATCAACAATATAGTAAGACAGATAAAATGTGGGCGCATGACTTAACCATGTTCAAATCCTGACTTTATTACCTGGTATTTTTGCAATATATATATATATTATTTAACATCTTGGTGCATCAGTTTGCTCATCTGTAAAACATGGACTAAAAAATGTTTGTATTAAACAGACTGGATGATGCCAGTTGCTATAATAAACAACTCCAGTATCTCAGTGGTTTAGCACAACAAAGAAGTTATTTCTTATGCTGTTCATAGTCCACTGCTGATGGACAGAAGCAGGTGGCAGTTAGTAGCAACTCTGCTCCATGAAGTCATTTGCAGATCACACTCATTCTACCATCTGGTTTCACCATCTTTAACATCTGGCTTTAAGGCTGCCCTGTCTTCAGTCAGGGGTCAGATTAAAGAAAGAGAGAGCATAGAAGAGCATTCATTCTTAACTGCACTGGACCACAGGTCACTTCTACACATATTCCATTGGCAAGAACTAGTCTTGTGGTCCCACCTAGATGCAGGGGTTCTGGGAAATGTAGTTCACTTGTGGGTCCAGGAAGAGAAACTGCATCTGATGAGCATCTAGCCAATCTCTGCTCTGGACTCTAGGTTACCATAAGGACTGAAATAGAAAAAAACTGTAGTGACTTAGAACAATATCTGATCCTCAGAAGCACTCAGTAAATGTTAGCTATGATTATTTGTAGTAAAGCCATATTGATGGCATATTAGAATAGCTGCTTAGAACACGAGGAGCTTCCCTGGTGGCTCAACTGGTAAATAATCTGCCTGCAATGTGGGAGACCTGAGTTCGATCCCTGGGTTGGAAAGATCCCCTGGTGAAGGGAATGGCAGCCCACTCCAGTATTCTGGCCTGGAGAATTCCGTGGACTGTATAGTCCATGGGGTCACAAAGAGTCAGACATGACTGAGTGACTTTCAGTAGAACAGCTGCAGCTATGGCTCCTACTGAATGGGAAAGCTGGAGTGAGGAAGAGATGCCAACACACTGAAAGAGGACCCCAGGTGAGTCACAGAGGCCAGAGAGAAAACCCTGATGGTACTGAAGTGCCTGCTACAGTCAAAACCCGTCCTTCTCCAGTCTTGCTTGTTTGCCATGAATAATGACGATGATAGTAAGCCAATATTTATTGAGGCCTTATTACGTGCCAGATGTTGTGCTAAGCTCTCTTTTTTAATGTGGATTCTTGTTGTTGTTTTTTTTTAATACCCAACACATTCTGTATTGGGGTATAGTGAGTGACGTAAGTCAGACAGTAAAGGAAAACTATCATACAACATCACCTATATGTGGAATCTAAAAAGAAATGATACAAATGAACTTACGAAACAGAGACTCACAGACTTAGAAAACAAACTTATGGTTGCCAGGGGGAAAAGGGAAGGGATAATTGGGGACTTTGGGAAGGTCATGTACACATCACTATATTTAAGATGGATAACCAACTAAGCTCTTAATAGATGTGAATTAATTTTTAAACTCAAACCACAAGCCATGGCAAAGGGAGGGGTCATGAAATCATTTTAAGGAGTTGCTACCAATATGTATTTTTTCAATAAACAAAATAGACTAAACTAGAACTGGGACTAGACTAAGCTACAAAAGAAAATACCTGAGTATAACACACATAAGAAGAGAAAATATTGTTTTACAGACGCTTGTTTTGTAGTACATGTGTACTGGGTCATGATATAAAGTACCTTTCTTACTGTGGGTTGCCGTCACTGCCCTAATTCATTGACCTTTCCCAACAACCTATTGAAGGAGGCATTATTATAAGCTGCATCCTATAGGTGGAGAAATTAGAACACCAAGAAGTGACCTCATTGGCTCCTCATTTGCTGTACGCTGCACTGTTAGGAGCGGCACAGTCAACATTCGTACCCCCAGAGTCTGGCTCCTGGTCTCACTCTAAAATCTACCCTGATATCCTTCTAATAAATTGATAACTTCCTTTTTGACTTATGCTTCTTCAAGTTGGATTTCTGCACTGCACAAAGCCAAGAGCCCTGACCAGGGAAGCAGAGAGGTGAGAGCATGGACAGGCACTGGATGTGGAGAAGGGAGGTGAGGGTCCTAGACCGGGCTCAGCCTGGAGGGACCCAGAGACTTTTTCTTTGTGGCTACACAGCTTGCGGGTTCTTAGTTCCCTGACCAGAGATTGAACCTGCGCCCTCGGCAGTGAAAGCTCCGAGTCCTAACCACTGGACCGCCAGGGAATTCCCTGCCCAGACACCTTCAGCATCTCTCATCCTCCTAAGTCTCTGTTCCCTCTTGCTGGAAAACAAAGACGGCAATGATGTGTGTCTCAGAGGCTTTTACCAGGATAAAGTGAGATGACCTAGGAAAGCATCAATCCTGTGTTTGGCTGTGAGTACCTGGGAGAGAAGGAACGCAGTGCAGCAGGGCAGGGACGGGATCTGTAAAGCTACAGAGGTGGCACTGAGCAGAGGCAGGAGAAATCAACCAGCTAGAGCCAACCCGGGCAGGTGGCACTGGGCCTTAAAGGCCAGGTGAGGGACATGGATGGGATCCCCTACCAATGCAGAGTCCAGGGAGGTTCCAGAAGGCCAGAGAGTAGGAAGTCCCCAGTGTCCTAAGGCACAGACAGACATTTCCCATGAATTATACTTCAAGAATACACAGCACGGTGCCTCCATCACAGGTGGCTAATGGAGGAAAATGGAGTCAAGTATCTCAAACCTCTGACTCAAGACTGGGGGTTGGGGAGGTGAGGAAACTCGATGTTGGGGCAGTGGCCTCCGCAGTTCCCAGGGCTACACTGCAGGCTCCATGCAGAGCAGGAAGCCCGGAGCTGCTCTGGAGGGCAGGCAGCTGGGAGGCCTCCTCTGGTGGAGCCATCCTTTGATCTCCCCGGCCCGCCAGCAGCCAAGGGGTCCCACTTCCTGCGTCCCAGAATGCCTGCTCCGGAAGAGACCTCAGAGGTCACAGAGTCCAACCCTGTTGGACAGATGGGGCCCAGGGAGCCCTGAGAGGTGCAGGAGCTGGTCAAGGTCACCCGGGGAAACCATAGTGCTCACCCAGGCTGTCTCTGCTCCTCAAAGCTCCTCCTGCTTCCTCTCTCTCAGTGGGAAGCAAGCAGGGAGGGCCTGCTCTTTCCAATCTCTCTGCTGTGGGGGGTCCATTTCCCGTCAAAGCTGAGTAAGTTCAAAGTACCCTGGAATGGTGTGTGTGTGGTGGGGGGGAGGCGGTGTGGGCCTGGACAGCTCAGGGTGGAGAGTGGGCCTTTAAATCACAAAGACCACTTTATCCTTTGAGATTTTGAGTGGCCAGAAGCCAACTTCCTAACATCCTTTCTTCTGATGTAGCCCTTGGCAAAAATTATGACATGGGGTGGGGGCAAGGAAACTTAAGGTATTTGAGCCACCACTATATTCTGGGCTCTGTGCCAAGCGAATCTTTCATAGACATAACAATCTCTCAAGGTAGGGATTGGCTTCCTCGTTTTACAGAGGGGGAAATGGAACCCAGTGAAGTGAAGTAACTTGCTTGAGGTCACACAGCTAGGATTTGAGCCCCTGTGTCTGATGTAAGAACCTTAATAGTGTTTAACTTCAGGCCACACCAGTGCCCAAGGGTATTGTTCTGGGTAACCTAAATTTCAACTCTGTATTAAGGTTCTCCATAGGAACAGAAATAGATAGATAGATAGATGTGTGTGCTTGGTCACTCAGTCATGTCTGACTCTTTGTGACCCCTTGGCTTGTAGCCTGCCAGGCTCCTCTGTCCATGAGGATTCTCCAGGCAAGAATACTGGAGTGGGTTGCAATGGGAACCATGGGCATCAAATCCAGGTCTCCTGCATTGCAGATGGATTCTTTACCCACTGAGCCACCAGGGAAGCCCAAGAATATTGGAGTGGGTAGTCTATCCCTTCTCCAGCAGATCTTCTTGACCCAGGAATCAAACCGGAGTCTCCTGCATTGCAGACAGATTCTTTACCAGCTGAGCTACCAGGGAATCCCTAGATAGACAGATAGATGATGTTTATTATAAGGAGTTGGCTCATTATGGAATTATGGAGGCTGAGAAGTTCCCCAGTCAGCTGAAGAACCAGGAAAGCTGATGGTGCGTTTCCAGTCCAAACCCAAAGGCCAAGAACCAGGAGAATCAAGTATGTCAGTCCAAAACTGAGTGCAGAAGACCACAGTTCCAGCTCAAACATTCAGACTGACAGCAAATTCATTTCTTCTTCTGCCTCCCCCCGCCTTCCACCCAGGTCCTCTTCAGATTAGGTGATGCTCACCCACATTGGGGAGGGTAATCTGCTTTGCTATGCAATGCTATGCTAAGTCACTTCAGTCGTGCCCGATTCTGTGTGACCCCATAGACAGCAGCCCACCAGGCTCCCCCGTCCCTGGGATTCTCCAGGCAAGAACACTGGAGTGGGTTGCCATTTCCTTCTCCAATACATGAAAGTGAAAAGTGAAAGTGAAGTCGCTCAGTCGTGTCCGACTCTCAGCGACCCCATAGACTGCAGCCTACCAGGCTCCTCCGTCCATGGGATTTTCCAGGCAAGAGTACTGGAGTAGGGGTGTCATTGCCTTACTCAGTCTATTGATTCAAATGCTAATCTCTTCTGGAAATAACCTCACAGACACACTCAGAAATATTGTTTAAATAGATACCTGGATATCCTATAGTTTAGTCAAGTTGACATAAAACTAACTATCACAACTGCTCCATTCATTCCTTTAACAAATTGTCTGGTAGGTGCCAAGTGTTTGGAGTACAGAGGTAATAAAAATAGACAAGATTTATTGAGAACTTGCAATGTGCCAGGCAGTGTTCTAAGCATTCTACATGAATGAACTCATTTAGTCCTCACAAAAATTGTGAAGGGTAGAATCTATTTAATATCCTCATCTTATGGGGAGTGAAATTAAAGCACAGAAAGATGAAGGGATATACAAAGTCCCATAGCTGGGAAGCGATGGAGCTGGCAGTCACATTCAAGTCCCACATTCTGAACTTATGACCTCTGCACAACACTGCCCTGTTAAGCCTCTAGAATCTTACAATCTCATGGGAAGATAGACATGACTTCAGGCAACTATACAAAGGGTGAGGAGTGATGGGTGAGGGCATTGTGGGCATGCAGAGAAAGGGAAGACCAAAGCCAGTTCAGGTGATCGAGAAAGGCTTCTGACCGCAAAACTAACGCCCAAAGAGTGAAGAATCGTGCAGAAAGGAAGTGGATTATCCTGGGCAGATGGAGCAACATGTGCAAAGGGCACAACAGGGAAACTGATGTTTGGTCTGGCTAGAGTGAGATGGGGAATGCAGAATGGTGAGACTTGAAGCTGAAGAGGGTAGAGAGGACCAGGGATCCTGAAGGGTACTGAATGCTAGGGTAAGAAGTTTGGGTTTTATCCCATGAGCAAATAGCAATGTCTGTGTGGTCCTGGACAAATCATTTTACCAGGTAATACTTCAGTTTCCCTATCAGCATTGGAATTAAAAGTATCTACTTGGCAGTGGAATAAATAAGACAATGCATTTGTATTAGGAACCTCAAATGTTAGTTTCCACCCCCTACATGAGGGCTTAATGTGAAGACATGCAGCTGATCAACTAGACAAATGCCATAGGAGCCAGAGGCTCCATGTGTGCCAATCAAGAGTCTTTGAACAGCAAGAAACTCCAACTAAACAGATTTCAGCCATAAGGAGTTGATTTTCTTACATAACAAAGGAGAAATATTCTAGAGTTTGGAAATTCGGTGGCTTGGTGATGCCTTTAAAGATGCACCAGCTTCCTTCCCCTCTTGGCAATAGCTTGCCTCGTGGTTGCAAAATGGATGCAGCAGTGCCTGCCTTCATCTGCAGACACGACAATGTTAGATGAAGAAGGTGTTTCCTCCTATGTATGTTTAAAAGAAGAAAACTTTTATTTGAAGCATCTCATCAAAGTTCCCCTCAGTTCCTATTGACCATGATTAAATCATGTACTTTTCATTAAGCCAAAACTGGCAAAGGGAGTATAATCACCACGATTGGCTTAGCCCCATTCATGCCCAAGCCCTGAGGAGGGGCCTGTCTTCTGAATGCTTGACCGCAAGAGGGTGGCACCCAAATAAAATAGGCCTTTCCAGCAAGAAAGACGTAGGAATGCATTTGGCTAGTCCGTGGGCATTATAGTAACTCCAAGGACCTGGAGTTCTGGGCAATAAAGGTAATTTCAGGCCTTTATTGCCAGTGGGCTCAGGTGCTGAGATTATTTTATGACTCCTGAAGTTAAGACAGGCTGAGCCCAATGCCCTGAGCCTTAGAAACTGCCTCAGTGGGGCTGCATCCCCTGGGTCTAACTCAGTGCCTGTGGCATCATTCACTCATTCAAATCCACAAATAATAATTAACCACCTGTTCGTGGTGAGACAAATAATGAGCAAAACTCAATACAGACCTTGCCCTCACAGAGCTTACCCTCTAGTTGGGGAGACAATCCAATAACCACACCAGGTGTGTGTAAAATGACAACCATGATCTGGTTGTGCTCTGTTTCAGGCACACGATGCTAGGAGAGGAAACAGCAAGAGGACTTGACCCAGACAGGGAGGTCGAGGGTTTTGGACTCAGCAGGTGTCATTTTGAAACCATGGTCAGCCACTTACTGGCAGTGTGACTCCCAAAGGCAATTTGCTTGACATCCCTATGCCTTGGTCTTCATTGGCAAAGAGCAGAAATAATGGTAATCATCCCCTGGGATGGATAGGAAAACTAAAGAGATGCTATGGACTATTTCGACCATCATGCAATAACAAAGAAATCTCATGGTATCAATGATCCAATGGTACAATGAGGTTGAGACTTCTGCCTCAAGTCAGATCACATGTGTTTAAAGCCCAGCTCTGCCTCCTTCTGGCTGTGTGCCATTGAGCAATTGTCATGTCACTCTATGCCTCAGTTTCCCCGTCTGGAAAATAGCAATAACAAACAAACTGGTTGTAAAGATTAAATAGATTATGTATATAAAGCTCTTAGCATAGGGCCTGGCACATAGTAAGTTCAAGAAAGATTGATGAAGGTTATTACTGTCACTATCATTGTGTTGTTTTGAAATTAATCATAAAAACGAATGTGAAAACGGGCAGACTACAGACTTTCAATCTAGCCATTGCAAAATCATTTTCCTTACCGGTATTTTAATGATAAAGCTGCTTACCCTAGCAATATGTGTTCAGCAATGAATGTTAAACATCTCTGAGCATCTCTGGGTTTGATTCCATCTAGATATTCCTCTGGAGTACTCGCCTTCCTATTTCTATCACCTCCAGCACCATCAGGAACACACCTTAAGAAGCAACCATTGTTAGGATAAACAAAGCCAGACCCAGCCAGCAGCCGCACGCAGCTGCAGCTTCCGGCAGCTTCCAACTTGCAGTTGTGTATAACCAATCACAAGCCTCGGGATGCAAATTGTGTTCTCTAATTGATCCATCAAGCTCTGTGCAGTTCAGGTTATGAAAATCGGCGCTGTGGGAGGACTGCCTGCTCACGCAAACACTTAGCACTGGGCCCAACGGACGTTAATGTTCAGGGAACACCAGCTATTGTTTTTGGTATTACGAATCCTCCAGATGGTGGGAGCATCAGACTTTCCTGTAAACTAGAGAGAGAGCTCACCAGCGTTGCTTTCTCTTTCCTTTGTGAAAGCACTGCAGCCTCTTTATGTTACTGTGTTACCGTTACAACCACACCTTCCATTGTGGCTCAGATGGTAAAGAATCTGCCTACAGTGCAGGAGACCCAGGTTCGATCCCAGGGTTGGGAGGATCCCCTGGGGAAGGGAATGGCAACCCACTCCAGTATTCTTGTCCAGAGAATTCCATGGGGAGAGGATCCTGACAAGCTATAGTCCATGGGGTCGCAAAGAGTCGGACACGGCTGATCTACTAACATACACACACACACACACACACACACACACACACACACACACATAACCACACCTACTTCATGGGGTGAGAGTAAGGACTGTACGACTTCAGTGCATGTAGCATGTCTGGAAAGGTGCCTGTCCAGCATAAGCAATCAGAAACAGCAACAATAACAATAGCTAATGGTTACTGAGCACTTACCCGGCTCACTGTTCACATTTAATACTCACAACCCACAAAGAAGGTAGGTATTAATACCATTCCCATTTTACGTGTGAGGAAACAGGCATAGAAAGGTGAAATGACATGCTTAAAGTTACATAATAAATTTAAATGTTAGCTGCCATGATGATAAGTTTCTTCAAAGTAGAGCATTCATTGGAGAATTGTCAGAAGCACTGGTATTTTTACAAAATGCAGTAGCTTATGCACACAAAAAGACTGGTAGGAAAACACTTCAAAATGTAAACAGTGCTTGTCTCTAAATGGTGGGGATGTGGGTGGGTTTTTTCCCCTCTTTTTTAATTGATATGTGTCTTCTAAGTTTTCCACTGGCAACATGTATTTTTACATTATTTTTATTTTTACGTTATTTTTATATTGGGGGGAAATAATCAAAATTAATGTTTTAAGTGGCCTAGGAAGCAGCTGGAGGGACATTGTAATAGACAGCTGTGATAGTTGAAGCGGCAGGACCAGGGTGCTGACTTAGGAAGTGTGAAGGCGGCGGTGGGTCCAGGAGAATATAGAAATGACTTTGTGGCTGACTGGACATGGGCGAGGGAGCTGGTGGCATCATCCCTTCATTCCACAGACAATTATTAAGGAGCCCACTAGTGATCTAGGAGCTGTTCTAGGAACCAGCATGTGCAAGACACATAAAACCCTAAGCTCTCAGAGCTTCCATTCAGCTGTGAGAAAGCAGATAATAAACAAGCAAGGCCTGAGGAGGCTGGTGTTAAGTATTATGGAGAAAAACAAAGCCAGGTGAGGGGGACAGGGTGTGCCAATGTTGCGGGGGGGCAGTGGACGGCCGCTAGGGAAGGACTATCTTTAAAAACAGTTGAGGAGAAATGTGTAAAACCCAAATACTAGATGAGAAGTGAAGTGAAAGTCACTCAGTTGTGTCCGACTCTGCGACCCAATGGACTATACAGTCCATGGAATTCTCCAGGCCAGAATACTGGAGTGGGTAGCCTATCCCTTCTCCAGTGGATCTTCCCAACTCAAGGATTGAACCACAGTCTCCTGCATTGCAGGTGGATTCTTTACCAACTGAGCTATCACGGGAAGCACTAATGAGAAGGTCCAAGGGTAATTATAGAGAAGATGATTAGAGGTTTTCAGGCTTGAGTGACTGGATGGATGGTTTTCCTTTTTCAGAGATGGAAAAAATGGGAGAAGGGACAGGTTTTAAAGGGAAGATGGTGTGTTAGCTATGCACACACTGATTTGAGGGGCTCTAGGACATCGGAGAAGGCAATGGCACCCCAGTCCAGTACTCTTGCCTGGAAAATCCCATGTGCGGAGGAGCCTGGTAGGCTGCGGTCCAGGGGGTCACTAAGAGTCGGACACGACTGAGTGACTTCACTTTGACTTTTCACTTTCCTGCATTGGAGAAGGCAATGGCAACCCACTCCAGCGTTCTTGCCTGGAGAATCCCAGGGACAGGGGAGCCTGGTGGGCTGCCATCTATGAGGTCACACAGAATTGGACCCGACTGAAGCGACTTAGCAGCAGCCACAGCAGCAGGACATCATGACGGACAGGGAATGGCCTGGCAGGCAGTCAGGTCTCGAGGTCATGAGCTCAGGAGAGAAGTCTGAGCAAGAGACAGAGACAGAGGATAACTAAAGCTCAGCAAATTTATGTAAAAGAAATGCAAATCTATACAAACCCAATTCCTTTTCCTAATTCCTAGTGTCAGGGCAAACAGGTGTCAAGGCAGGTGTTCTAGGTATTAAAACAGGAATTTGAACTCACCGGTGAAACTGTCAACCATATATAATGTAAGGGAAGCACCCTAAGAAAAGAACTGAGTGAGAGGAAAAGAAGGACCCTGGCCCTCCCCAGTTCCAACCACCATCTGCTTCTCCAGGGCACCTGAATGAGGGACCTGGAAGGAGTCAGATGGAACGGAGATGAGACTGGGAGGAGGTGGTTCTCTGGTTTTCTAGTCAATCCTAAGGGAAATCAACCCTGAATGTTCATTGGAAGGACTGATGCTAAAGCTGAAGCTTCAATGCTTTGGCCACCTGATGTGAAGAGCTGACTCATTGGAAAACATCCTGATGCTCAGAAATTTGAAGACAAAAGGAGAAGAAGGGGATGACAGAGGATGAGATGGTTAGATAGCATCACTGACTCAATGGACATGAACTTGAGCAAACTCCGGGAGATAGTGGAGGACAGGGAAGCCTGGCGTGCTGCAGTCCATAGGGTCGCAAAGAGTCAGACATGATTTAGTGACTGAACAACAACAACAATGGTGGGAAGGGTTTGTCCCTGCTCCAAGATGTCTGAGGCTTCACCTGGGGAGACTCCAGTGGCTGGGGACAGAAATCATCTGGAGGCTCCTTCACTCACATGTCTGGCTCCTGGCCTTGGATGGCTGAAGGCTGAGCTTAACTGGGAAAGTCGCCTGGGAGTCTTATTATTTGTGGCCTCTCAATATGACTTCAAACATCATGGCAGTTGGATTCTGAGAGGGAATGTTTCAGGAACCAGTGTCTAGAGAGAACCAGGTGGAAGTTCCTGAAAGGTGGAGCCTCCGATGTTATGCATGGTCACTTCAGTCATACTCTATCAGTCAAAGCAGTCGCAAGCCCACTCAGACTCAAGAGTAGGCTACACAGACTCCACCTTTCCATAGGAGGATTGTTTTTCAAACAATTTGCAGCCAATTTCCTTGTTAATAGTTTGAGATAAAATTAATATGTCATATGATTCACTCATTTAAAGCATACAGTTCTTTGGTTTTGGGTATATTCACAGAATTGTCCAATCCATCACTGCAATTTTAGAACATTTTCATCACCCCCAGAGGAAACCCTATATCCTTTAGTTTTTACCAACATCCCCTCTCCCTGACTACCCAGTCCTGGCAACACCTGATCTTTCTGTCTCAGTGGATTTGATTTTTCTGGACATTTCACATAAATGGAATCACATATGTAGTGTTTTGTGCTGTTGAAGCAAGTATCAGAACTTCATTCCTTTTAATGGCCAAGTGATATTTCATTGTTTGCATATAACCATTTTTTGTTTATCCTTTTATCAGATAATGGACATTTAGGTTGTTTCTGGTTCTGACTCATGTCAAATACTGCCATGAATATTCATGTGTGAGTTTTGTGGCCAGTTTTTTAAACCATCACAGACCCGCAGGCAGGACATCTGTGGGTGGACCCCAAACAGAATCTTAACATGTCTTAGCTCTATGTTCTTCAGCAAGTCACCCAACATCTCTGAGCTTCATCTGCAAAATACAATGATAAAATACCCCTGGACAGTAAGGATTAATGAGCTCAAGGATGTGAAGTGACTATTAAAATGATAACCTGAAAGATGCTATGTAAGGAGTCTCATGGGTTGGTTGCCCACCCAATTGCACTCCCTTTCTTGGCAACAGAACCTTGATTTGGTCCAGTATCAAGCAACCATCTTCCTCATGAGTCTGAACCGTTCCTACCATAGCAGACAAGTCAGGGTCAATCTAAGCCAATCATAATAATCCATTGTCTTTCCCTGTAAATTGTTTTATAATGGCCTAGTGATGGGGTCCTGGTCAATGAAACAGGAAAGAGGTCTGCTGGGAGTCATGCAGAAGATGAGTCTCTTGGTCCTTAAAAGAAGATGGCGAGGGACTTCCTTGGTGGTCCAGTGGCTAAGACTCTGAGCTCCCAACGCAAGGGGCCCAGGTTTGATCCCTGGTCAGGGAACTAGATCCCGCTTGCCACAAGTAAGACTGGGTACAGCCACATAAATAAATAAATAAAAGAAGATGGAGAAGAATAGACTATTCCTCTTTAGCAAGATATTTTCATGTCTTCTTGTGAAACTGTGTAGCAACCAGCCTTCTGAGTGTGATAAAATGTGAAAATGGAAACCTAATTGATGTTAGCCTCAAACTAACACAGGCAAAGCCTTGTCTCTGGATGACTTCTTACATAAGATAATAAATATCTTTTTTCTCTAAGGTCACTTGTAGTTGGGTTTCTGTAACATGCGGCTGAAAACATGCATACTTAAGCACCTATCAGTTTCTCTCCACCTGTCTATCACTCTCATCTGTTCTAGAGAGGATTAGTCTCTTCTTACAATAAAAGACACAGGGGAAAATCAGAACAAGGATAAACAAATAAAGAAGGGAGACTTCTGTTTCTGGCATCATGGTATACTAAATACCTTTAATGACCCTCTTGAGTTTAAAAACGCTGAAGTTATTTTAAATACATTTTAAATGAATCAATTGCATTTATCAGCTTATATTTAAGTCAAGGGAGAGAAAAAATCATAAAGTATTTCTTGGTGGCTCAGACAGTAAAGAATCTACCTGCAATGCAGGAGACCCAGGTTAAATCCCAAGGTTGGGAAGACCCCCTGGAGAAGGGAATGGCTACCCACTCCAGTGTTCTTGCCTGGAGAATTCCATGTACAGAAGAGCCTGGTAGGCTATAGTCCATGGAGTTGCAGCAAAGAGTCGGACATGACTGAGTGACTAATACATTCATATTTTCACTTTCAATATGCCAGAAGGTAATAATATATGGAGAAAATAATTCAAGGAAGAAGAATCAAGAGTAAATGGATTACAGACTAAAATAGGGTTTTATAAAGCAACTGTACCCCAACAAATAAATAAAATAGGTTGTCCTTAAAGGAACTATATTGTTGTCTAATCGTTAACTCATGTCTGACTCTTTGTGACCCCATGGACTGTAGCCCACCAGTCTCCTCTGTCCATGGGATTTCCCAAGCAAGAATACTGGAGTGGGTTTCCATTTCCTTCTCCAAGAGATTTTCACACCGAGGGATCAAACCCATGTCTCCTGCATTGGCAGGCAGATTCTTTACCACTGAGCCACCAGGAAAGCCCCAAAGCAACTATACCCCAGTAAAAAATAAATTCAGTTCAGTTCAGTTGTTCAGTCATGTCCAACTCTGCAATCCCATGGACTGCAGCACACCAGGCTTCCCTGTCCAGAACCAACTCCCGGAGCTTACTCAAACTCAAGTCCATCAAGTCAGTGATGCCATCCAACCCTCTCATCCTCTGTCATCCCCTTCTCCTCCAACTTTCAATCTTTCCCAGCATCACGGTCTTTTCAAATGAGTCAGTTCTTTGCATCAGGTGGCCAAAGTATTGGAGTTTCAGCTTCAGCATCAGTCCTTATGAATATTTGGGACTGATTTCCTTTAGGATGGACTGGTTGGATCTCCTTGCCGTCCAAGGGATTCTCAAGTCTTCTCCAACACCACAGTTCAAAAGCAATTCTTCGGCACTCAGCTTTCTTTATAGTCCAACTCTCACATCCATACATGACTACTGGAAAAACCAAAGCTTTAACTAGATGGACCTTTGTTGGCAAAGTAATGTCTCTGCTTTTTAATATGCTGTCTAGGTTGGTCATAACTCTTCTTCCAAGGAGCAAGCGTCTTTTAATTTCATGACTGCAGTCACCATCTGCAGTGATTTTGGAGCCCAAAAAATAAAGTCTGTCACTGTTTCCACTGTTTCCCCATCTATTTGGAATGAAGTGATGAGACCAGATGGCATGATCTTAGTTTTCTGAATGTTGAGTTTTAAGCCAACTTTTTCCACTCTCCTCTTTCACTTTCATCAAGAGGCTTTTTAGTTCCTCTTCACTTTCTGCCATAAGGGTGGTATCATCTGTATATCTGAGGTTATTGATATTTCTCCCAGCAATCTTGATTCCATCTTGTGCTTCATCCAGCCCAGCATTTCTTATGATGTACTCTGCATATAAGTTAAATAAGCAGGGTGACAATATACAGCCTTGACATACTCCTTTCCCAATTTGGAACCAGTCTGTTGTTCCATGTCCAGCTCTAACTGTTGCTTCTTGACCTGCATACAGATATCTCAGGAGGCAGGTCAGGTGGTCTGGTATTCCCATCTCTTTCAGAATTTTCCACAGTTTATTGTGATGCACACAGTCAAAGGATTTGGTGTAGTCAATAAAGCAAAAGTCGATGTTTTTCTGGAACTTTCTTGCTTTTTCAATGATCCAGCAGATGTTGGCAATTTGATCTCTGGTTCCTCTGCCTTTTCTAAATCCAGCTTCAACATCTGGAAGTTCACAGTTAACGCGTACTGTTGAAGCCTGTTTGGAGAATTTTGAGCATTACTTTGCTAGCGTGTGAGATGAGTGCAACTGTGTGGTAGTTTGAGCATTCTTTGGCATTGTTTTCCTTTTGGATTGGAATGAAAACTGACCTTTTCCAGTCCTGTGGCCACTGCTGTGTTTTCCAAATTTGCTGGCATATTGAGTGCAGCACTTTCACAGCATCATCTTTTAGGATTTGAAATAGCTCAACTGGAATTCCATCACCTCCACTAGTGATGCTTCCTAAGGCCCACTTGACTTTGCATTCCAGGATGTCTGGTTCTAGGTGAGTGATCACACCATCGTGCTTATCTGGGTTGTGAAGATCTTTTTTGTTATAGTTCTTCTGTGTATTCTTGCCACCTCTCCTTAATATCTTCTGCTTCTGTTAGGTCCATACCACTTCTGTCCTTTATTGAGCCCATCTTTGCATGAAATATTCACTTGGTATCTCTACTTTCCTTGAAGAGATCTCTAGTCTTACCCATACTATTGTTTTCCTCTATTTCTTTGCACTAATCACTGAGAAAGGCTTTCTTATCTTTCCTTGCTATTCTCTGGAACTCTGTATTCAAATGGGTATATCTTTCCTTTTTTTTTCTCCTTTGCCTTTTGCTTCTCTTCTTTCCACAGGTATTTGTAAGGCCTCCTCAGACAACCACTTTGCCTTTTTGCATTTCTTTTTCTTGGGGATGGTCTTGATCACTGCCTCCTATACAATGTCATGAACCTCCATCCACAATTCTTCAGACACTCTGTCTATCAGATCTAATCCCTTGAATCTATTTGTCACTTCCACTGTATAATCATAAGGGATTTGATTTAGTCATACCTGAATATTCTAGTGGTTTTCCCTACTTTCTTCAATTTAAGTCTGAATTTTGCAACAAGGAGTTCATGATGTGAGCCACAGTCAGCTCCCAGTCTTGTTTTTGCTGACTGTATAGAGATTCTCCATCTTTGGCTGCAAAAAATATAATCAATCTGATTTCCATATTGACCATCTGGTGATGTCCATGTGTAGAGTCTTCTCTTGTGTTGTTGTAAGAGGGTGTTTGCTATGACCAGTACATTCTCTTGGCAAAACTCTATTAGCCTTTGCTCTGCTTCATTCTGTACTCCAAGGCCAAATTTGCCTGTTACTCCAGGTATTTCTTGACTTCCTACTTTTGCATTCCAGTTCCCTATGATGAAAAGGACATCTTTTTGGGGTGTTAGTTCTAGAATATCTTGCAGGTCTTCATAGAACCATTCAACTTCAACTTCTTCAGCATTACTGGTTGAGACATAGACTTGGATTACTGTGATACTGAATGGTTTGCTTTGGAAACAAATAGAGATCATTCTGTCATTTTTGAGATTGCATCCAGGTACTGAATTTCAGACTCTTTTGTTGACTATGAGGGCTACTCCATTTCTTCTAAGGGATTCTCGCCCACAATAGTAGATATAATGGTTATCTGAGTTAAATTCACCCATTCCAGTCCATTTTAGTTTGCTGATTCCTAAAATGTCAATGTTCACTCTTGGCATCTCCTGTTTGACCACTTCCAATTTGCTTTGATTCATGGACCTAACATTACAGGTTTCTATGCAATATTGCTCTTTACAGCATCAGACTTTACTTCCATCACCAATCACATCCACAACTGGGTGTTGTTTTTGCTTTGGCTCCATCTCTTCATTGTTTCTGGAGTTATTTCTCACTGATCTCCAGTAGCATATTGGGCACCTACTGACATGGGGAGTTCATCTTTCAGTGTCCTATCTTTTTGCCTTTTCATACTGTTCATGGGGTTCTCAAGACAAGAACACTGAAGTGGTTTGTCATTCCCTTCTCCAGTAGACCACGTTCTGTCAGACCTCTCCACCATGACCTATCCATCTTGGGTAGCCCTACACATCATGGCTCATAGTTTCACTGAGTTAGACAAGGCTGTGGTCCATGTAATCAGATTGGTTAGTTTCCTATGATTGTGGTTTTCATTCTGTCTGCCCTATGATGGAGAAGGATAAGAGGCTTATGGAAGCTTTCTGATGGGAGAGACTGACTGAGGGGGAAACTGGGTCTTGTTCTAATGGGCAGGGCCATGCTCAGTAAATCTTTAATCCAATTTTCTGATGATGGACAAGGCTGCATTTCCTCCCTGTTATTTGACCTGAGGCCAAACTATGGTGGAGGTAATGAAGATAATGGCGACCTCCTTCAAAAGGTCCCATGCATGCATTTCTGCACACAGTGGCCCCAACCCTGCAGCAGGCCACCGCTGACCCATGCCTCCACCAGGGACTCTTGGACACTCATGGGCAAGTCTGGGTCAATCTCTTGCAGGGTCACTGCGCCTTTCTCCTGGGTCCTGGTGCGTACAAGATTTTGTTTGTGCCCTCCAAGAGTCTGTTTCCCCAGTCCTGTGTAAGTTCTGGTGGCTCTATGGTGGGGTTAATGGCAACCTCCTCCAAGAGGGCTTATGTCATACCCAGGTCTATTGCACCCAGAGCCCCTACCCCTGCAGCAGGCCAGTGCTGACCTGTACCTCCACAGGAGACACTCAAATACAGTTTTGTTTGAGTCTCTGTGGGGTTGTTGGTCCTGGTGCACACAAGGTTTGTTTGAGCCCTCTGAGCATCTCTGGCACATATGGGGTTTGATTCTAAAAAATAAATTAATTAAATTAAATATGGTGTTCAAGGTTGACCTCGTTGAAATGTTGACTTTGAGAAAAAAACTTGAAAGTGATGAGGGCAATAACCATATGAATATCTAATGGAAGGATGACTCAAGTAGAGGGAACAAACAGTAAAAAGAACCTATGGTATGAACATGTCTTTAATATATAAAAAATAAACCAGTATGACTTAAACTATACAAGTGCAGGGGAGAATAGATGAGGTCATAGTAATAATGTATATAGAATTCTAGATTGGCAGTTTTTTCTTTCAGCAATTTGAGATTCTCATTCATTCCGTTGTCTTCCAGCTTCCATGGTTTCTGTGTAGAACTCTGCTATAAGTCTTATTGCATAGTCTTTTGAAATACAGTATTTTTTCCTCTCACTGTTTTTAAAATTTTCTGTCTTTAGTTTTCAGAAGTTTTGTTATTATGTGTCTGAATTCAGTTTTCTTTGTATTAATTGTATCTAGATTTCTATCTCGGAGAAGGCAATGGCACCCCACTCCAGTAGTCTTGCCTGGAAAATCCCATGGATGGAGGAGCTTGGTGGGCTGCAGTCCATGGGGTCACTAAGAGTCGGACACGACTGAACGACTTCATTTTCACTTTTCACTTCCATGCATTGGAGAAGGAAATGGCAACCCACTCCAGTGTTCTTGCCTGGAGAATCCCAGGGACAGGGGAGCCTGGTGGGCTGCCGTTTATGGGGTCGCACAGAGTCAGACACGACTGAAGTGACTTAGCAGCAGCAGCAGCAGCAGCAGAGTTCTATCTAGAGTGCTTCATGCATCATGTGACTTGATGTCTTTCTTTGGCTTTGGAAATTCTCAACCATCATTTCTTTGAATATTGCATCTGATCTATTTTTTATTTCCTTTCATGAGATTTTAATTATGCATAATTTAGACATTTTCACTGTGTTTCATACATCTTTTACATTCTTTCTGTATTTTTTCATCCTTTAGCCTCTCTTTATCTGATAGCTCAGTCAGTAAAGAATCCACCTGCAATGCAGGAGACCCCGGCTCAATTCCTGGGCTGGGCAGATCTGCTGGAGAAGGGATAAGCTACCCACTCCAGTATTCTTGGGCTTCCCTTGTGGCTCAACTGGTAAAGAATCTGCCTGCAATGCAGGAGATCTCGGTTCAGTCCCTGGGTTAGGAAGATTCCCTGGAGAAGGTAAAGGCTACCCACTCCAGTATTCTGGCCTGGAGAATTCCATAGACTGTATAATCCATGAGGTAGCAAAGTGTCAGACATGACTGAGTGACTTTCACTTTACTTTAGTCTGGATGTTTTCTTTTTGCCTTTTTCTAGCCCACTAATTCTCTCTTCAGTTGTGTATAATCTGCTGTCAAGCCCATCTGTTGAGTTCTTAATGTCAATTTTTATATTTTTAAGTTATAGAATTTATTTTTAATAATTTTGTATTTCTCTGTTGAAATTATCCATCTTTTTATTTAATTTATTGATTATATTAATCACTGTTATTGAAAAGCCTGATAATGCTAATAACTGGATCTCCTTTGGGTCTCTTTCTATTACATATTTTTTTCTCTTGATTTTGTTGGTCAATTCATGTTTCTTTGTGTATCTTAAAATTTTAATAAAATTTGACATTATGCATTAAAAAATGTAGAGATAATATGAAGCTCTGGCTTATGTTGCTGTCCTCAAGAAAGAATATACTTTCACTTTCAACAAATATTAGAGGCAGATCACCTTAATGCCATTAGAGATTGAGCTGACCTGAAGCTGGTATACAGTGTTTACAATGGCTAGTCTATTTGTAATTCACTTAAAATCTCAAACCATGATAAGTGCCATGAAGGAGGTAAACTGAATGGTGGAGAGAAATTTGGGATTGGAGTGAGAAGTGGATGCTTTCTTAGCTAGGGCACTCAAGGAAGGCCTTTGTGAGAGGTGATATTGAGGTGCAACCTGAATGATGAGAAAGAAACATCCATGTGAAGATGTAGGTTCTTCCAGATAAAGTTAGCAGTAAATGCAAGTTCTCTGAAACAGAAATGAGACTGGCAGCTTTGTGAAATAGAAAGAGGACATGATGGCATTACAAAGTGCCAGATATTAGCTTCAGATATAAGTGTCAGATATTAGCTTCCCTGGCAAAGAGCATGAATTTCATTCCACATGCAATGGGAAATTATTGAAGAGTTTTACACAAGAGAGTGATAAGATCATTTATATTTTTGAAAGATTTCTCTGGTTGCTATGTGGAGAAATATTTATGACAGAACAAGAATTGAAGCAGAGAGACCACTGCTAAGGCTATTTGCAGTCACCCAAGTGACAGATGATGGTGGCCTTGACTAGGGTGCCAGTGCAAATAAAGAGAAATGGATGGACTTGAGATAAATGTTGGAGGAAGGATTGGCAGGGCTTGTTGCTGGGTTAGGTATGGCGTGGGAAGACAAGGGTTTGAGTAATTGGGTGGATGGTTGTCCCTTATATCAAGATGGGGAAGTGCAGGAAAGGCATAGATTTGGGGGATAAAAGTCAAGAGTTCCATTTTGAAGACATTTACTTGCTCTACAAGTGGCATTAAGTTGGTGTCTTTCAGTTGTAAGTATCAAACTGGCTTAAGCAAAAATAGGAAATCATTGGCTGACTCTGCTGGGAAATACACCCTCATAAACAGCTAGATCCAGGCACTCTGTCATCACAACACACACCCACACTCACACACACATACACACACACTCTCTCTCTCTCTCCATTATGCTCTTCTCCTCCTTCTCAGAGATGATTTAAGACTTGAATGACTGCAGTCATGCCCCTCTCACCAGGGAAACTGTCCACAGTAGGAAAAAGGCAGTCATCCCATCACCAGTGCTCCTATCGCTGTATTCTTCTGCTCCATCACTCACACTGTGTGAGATTACCTAGCTATCTGTTTATTCCTCTAGGAAGAGGCTGGACACCCCTCAAGTGTAAGAACCACATCTTATTCCCTCTGAACCCCTAGCTTAGTAAAATAAGTGAGTCAGCTTTGGAGTCAGACGCCTGGATTCCACAAAGCTCTGACATTTACAGTAGTAGCTGTGTAGCCTTGGACAAGTCACTTAACCTCTCTGAGATTTTCCTCATCCATAAACTAATGGTTAAAAATATGTGATTGGGTAGGTTACGAGGATTAAATAAGATCTTGAAGAGAAATGCCTGGTACAGTTCAGGTACTCTATGGTTTGATAAATGAGGACATAACAGAGGCTGTAACACCCAACCTGGGTTTGATCTTTGAGAAACAAGTGGGGAGATGTGAAGGTGAGTAGAGCTTGGCAGCTGGGGAGGGAAACCAGCTTGGGGCAGTGGGCAGAGATGCCTGACACTCACTGTGCAGTTTTCTTGATCAGCCCCACCCCAAGCCTGGCCTCAGACCAAACTTGCCTGGTGGGGACCCTTCTGAGGCTCCCCACCCACACCAAGACAGGCCCTGTCCTGTACCCCACTCCTGTGCCTGTGGCTGGGGTTTGCTAAAGCCACATACATTCCTAAGGTGTCAATAATATTCTGGAAGGCACGCCTACCACCCACTGCCTACCTCAGGCTGGATAGGAAAGGAGCACATGCTGCCCTCCTCCATACAGCAGGGGCTGCTGGCCAGGACACATGCACACCCCTGCCCCTTCTTCCCAGAACCACAGACAGCACAGCTTTAAGGACCCCAAAAGAGTCCCCAGCACCCTCCTTCACAGATGCCTGTGGCCCTGCCAATCTGTGAAAGGCCCCACCACGTTCCCCTAGTTAGCACCAACCAGCTTCATCCTCCCCCACGAAGCCCACAAATTTTAAAAATGTACTCAGAACCCTTTGACATCAGGGAAACCATGCCTAGGGTGACCTGATGATGGATGAATGTACCGATCACTGTTTGGGTATCTTTACCTTGACGATAGCTCCCAGGGCTCTGGGTGCCCGGGACCCAGGTGGAAACCCACTCATCTTCATGGGTGCAGCACACGGTCCAACCATGACTGAGGAGGGTGGTGCAGAGAGAAGATGGGAGTTCTTAGCCTCTGGGGTCAAACAGAGGACAGTGCCCTGACTCCCTGACTCTGCACTTGTGACCCAGGGGCAAATGGTTTAACCTCTCTGAGCTCCTGTGACCTCCTCTGTAAAACAGGGCTTGACAACAAGGCAAGCAAGGATTAAGTAAAGAAACATTTGTAAAGAAGTTAGCAGGAGGCTGGACACACAGTAAGCAATCTATAAAGTGAAGATCATCATTAATAGAAACAAAGGAATAAAAGTCTATGATTCCTGTCTCAGATTGGGACCAGGCTGGAGATTGAACAACCCCCTCCCCCCCTTCCCAACCCTGCCAGCATTGTAGAGTTCCAGGACCTCATTACCTCTTACCTGCCCACCTCTCCTCCCCCAGAAACCCACAGCTTAGGGTCCTGGGCCCAGCCCTGTCCTCCAACTCCTGCCCTCTCTGCCTGATGACTCATCCCAGCTCCAGGCCATAGTTGTTCCCATCAGAAACCCACTTTTCCGGTTTCCCCTCCTGAGTCGGGGACCCCTTGGGCCCTGCCTTGCTCCTAGCTTAAGGGAGTGGTAGGGGACCCTGAGTCAAATACAGGTCTCTCTCTTGTCCCCCTCCCCAGACCTGGGACCTCGAGGGAGCTGGGGGAGGGAGGAGAGAGATGGGAGCGAACTCAGGGAAGGAAATGACCCCCTTCCTTGGCCTGAATTATATCTAGAGCAGCTCTGATTCCTGGGCAGGGATGGACCCAGGTTTTGCAGGCCTAGGGGGAGTGGGGAGGTAAGACAGGGAGGAGGGGAAAGGTCAGGCTAGAGCTAGGATTTCGCACTGCTGGGGGTTGGCAGGGGCGGGGGCGGCGGGGTGGGGGGCGGCGCACTGGTCCTGGAAGTCCCTAGGCAAAATGCAGGCAGAACTCTTCTCCTCTGTGAGCAATCTGCATCTCCCCCAGCGGGCCCTGGAGTCCCTCAGGTAGAACTCACCGCTCATCCACCCTTCCTCTAACCAGCGCATCTCATCCGTTGCCAGTGTCGGCCTTTTCTGCCTCTCTCTCGCTGGTTGCTCCCACCCACGTCTTCCCCACTGCCTGGTGTGGATCTGTATTACCTCTTCCCCTCCCTGGTCTCCTCTCCTGCAATCTCCCTCCACACAGCCAGCTCACCAGGGATCTTCCTTACACCGAACCAAACATGGGGCAGGCCTGGGAAGGAGCAAACACAGCCATGACGGCAGGAGCCAGTGCTTCCCTCTGTTCAGTCAGTTGAGTTATGGGGCAGCGGGGTGGGGTAGGGGGTATGGGGCAGGGCCGTGGGGTTGGGGGGGCAGAGGGTAGGGAGGTGGATGGCCTGGGCTGTAATCTCTAAGCACACGCACATGCCAGACTACAGCGTCCCTCTGTTCACAGTTCCTTCATCACACCCTGGGAAGGGTATCATTGGACCCATTTTATAGATGAGAAAACCGAGAGGTAAAGAGATCATATAGGTTGTGCCCAACCTATAGCTAGGAGGTGACAGAGTTGGAGTTTGACTCCAGTCTTATTTTAGAACCGGATTTTCTTCAATGTTCACAGCTGTCTCCAGAGACTAAGGAGAAAAATCTGTGTTGGGGGCCCCTGAAGTGTCAGTGGACCAATTGGTTTCCTGAGAAGCTCTCTGAAAGGGTCTTTGTGTGTGTGTGTGTGTGTGTGCCCTGCTCCAGGCAGACCTGAGTGTGTCCTGCCTGAAGATGAATCTTGCCCACTGCTGCCCTCCGCTGACCGGAGGCAGAATTGCTTCAGTCTCTTGGGAACCTGACTGCAGGGGACCATGTTGCCCAACTCTAAGGACCCTGAAAAACCAGGTGGTCTGAAGTTAAATCTCTAATATATAAAGAGCTCTTAAAAAGCAATAAGAAACAAACAGACCCAACAGAAAAATAGATAAAGGACATAAACAGACCATTTGACAAAAGAAAATATCCAAATAGCTAATAAGCAGATGATCAACCTCACTAACAAACCAAAGAAATGAAAATAAAAACAATATCCAACCTAGACAACTAGACAGCATATTGCAAAGTAGAGACATTACTTTGCTGACAAAGGTCTGTCGAGTCAGAGCTATGGTTTTTCCAGTAGTCATGTATGGATGTGAGAGTTGGACTATAAAGAAGGTTGAGCACCGATGAATTGATGTTTCTGAATTGTGGTATTGAAGAAGACTCTTGAGAGTCCCTTGGACTGCAAGGCGATCCAACCAGTCCACCCTAAAGGAAATCAGTCCTGAATATTCATTGGAAGGACTGATGCTGAAGCTGAAAGTCCAATACTTTGGCCACCTGATTCCAAGAACTGACTCATTGGAAAAGACCCTGATGCTGGGAAAAATTGAAGGCAGGAGGAGAAGGGGATGGCAGAGAATGAGATGGTTGGATGGCATCACTGATTCAATGGACATGAGTTAGAGCAAGCTCTGGGAGTTGGTGATGGACAGGGAAGCCTGGTGTGCTGCCGTCCATGGGGTCCCAAAAGAGTCATACACGACTGAGAGATTGAACTGAACTGAACTGAAGGACCCTGAAAAACCAGGTGGTCTGAGGTTAAATCTCTAATATAGAAAGAGCTCTTAAAAAGCAATAAGAAACAAACAGACCCAACAGAAAAATAAAGGACATAAACAGACCATTTCACAAAAGAAAATATCCAAATAGCTCCAAATAGCAGATGATCAACCTCACTAATAAACCAAAGAAATGAAAATAAAAACCATGAAGTTACATGTTCACCTATTAGATTAGAAATGCTTAATGCCTTCTGTTTAAAAAAAAAGATGTTGACCAAGGCAATCTTTATATGTAAGTTTTATTTTTTGTAAGGCTTACAAAAACTGCTACCCACCAAAAAAAGGGGGGTGGTATTGAGAAGTGGGCACTCATATTGTTGGCAAAAGTGAGAACTGGTACTAACTTTAGGGAGGATAGTTGAGCAATATACATAAAAATTTTAATATTCACATTTTGAACCCAATAATTCCACATCTGAATATTTCTTCTAAAAATGCAAAAGGATGTATGTTTAAAGATGTTCATTGTAGTAGTGTTCATAGTCCATTCTTTGATAGAGGAAAATCGGAAGCCATAAAAAATAAAGAAGTGACTAGGGTTTGCCCATGTTCATGCTGATCACATTTATGCATTGCATAAATGTCATGGTATATTTTTATGTGAGTATGTAATCAACATTTAAAAAAATTAAATAACAGAATATTTTTCCATAGATTCCATGACAATTTTTTCCATTGAGTGGAAAAAAATAGATTTTTTAGATTAGATTATAACATAATTACAACATAGTTAAAATACTATAATTTTATCACATCAAGTTGTGTGTGTGGATGTTTGAAGTGTATGTGTGCAGGTGTACATATGTGTGTGTGTGTGTGTGTGAACAGAGTGAATAGTCTAGAAGACTGTGGTCAAAATCTTAATAGTGACTACCTTTGCATATTAGGATTGCACTTGAATTTTATGTTCTCCCTTATACTTCTCTTATGGCTTTAACTTTTAACAATTAACTCATGAAAACAGTAATGCTATTTTCATTTTAGGAAAGGAAGAAATCAGAGAGTCTTGCTTCTCCAAGAGATGAAGCCCAGTGGTGGGGTTGGGACATGCTAATCCCCATGGATTGGGGCATGCTTGGGTTGCCCCCAATGCAACATGGTTGGGGCATGCTCACCCAGTGGGTTGGGATATTAAGGAGAGACAGAACTGGAGTCAGATCTGCAGGCTGATTGTGAAGGTCAAAGATGGGAAGGCTTGTCCAACACCCTCACTTTAAGGAGGGAGTTGACTGATTAGGTGGTGCTCAGAGAGGGCAAGGGACTTGGTGGAGGTTACACAGTGAGCCAGTGCTGACTCAGACACCAGAACCCAGACCTTCAGACCCAAGGCCAGGGCTCTTTGCTGGCTGCTCTCATGTCACAAGGCAGATCTGGAGGTCAGAAGTTAGGTCACTTTTAAATAGCATATTTCCACAGTTATGGTGCTGCCAGCGATTTGCTGGGGAAACAATTCTCTCCAACTTAGTCACATAAGATGCCTGGGGACATCTTCATAGCAAAAGGCCTGTCATTGATGGTGAGCAGGAAACTGAGTTGTAGGAGAATGAAAGATGGTTTCTTCCCTCTGTCTCCACAACCTCCCCTCCCTCTCACCACCTTCCCTGCCTCCAGTGTTGCCGCAATAATTCATTTTCTATACCACCCTCCAGGGAAGTGAAAGTCACTCAGTTGTGTCTGACTCTTTGTGACCCCATGGTCTGTAGTCTGCCAGACTCCTCTGTCGTTGGAACTCTCCAGGCCAGAAAACTGGAGTGGGTAGCCATTCCCTTCTGCAGATCACCCTCCAGGGATGTGTCAAAAACACCCTCCAACCACAACACCTCAGATTAGAAAATCTTTCTGGTGTTCCCCCTCTGTCATCACTTAGGGCCTTTAGTGAGTGGTCCCTCAGTTTGCAGCCTCCGGCCCCTCCCCAGGGGTCACATCCTATGTGCTGACTCTAGCATGTCTTTTTTTTTTTTTGGCTACACTGTGTGGCATGACGGATCTTAGTTCTCTGACCAGGGATCAAACTGTGCCCCTTGCACCGCAAGCATGGAGTCTTAACCACTGGACTGACAAAGAAGTCCATCTAGCTTGCCTCTTTATCTCCCCGTGCATTTGCTAATGCAACCCCCTCTATGTATTATATTTCTGCTCATCCTTTAAAACCATCTTAAATAAATGTCCCCTTTTCCAGGAAGCCTTCCTAGTCTCCCACAAACATTTTTAAGGCGGTGCATTAAGCTATTCCTACCTCCTTTCCTGTGACTTGAGCTACTTCCTGCTTTTTCTTTACTTCCTTTTTCTTATTTCACATTTTTTAATTGATTTAAAAAAAATCCCCTTTCTTTGTTCTCTCAGGTACCATGGAAGTGAAGCATGCATAATACACAGTTAAAATAGAGAGTTGAATAAAAACCCCTTGCCTGATTTCTACCATCCAATACAAAATCAGATGTTTTCAATCCGTTTTATAATTCTTATCATTATGTCTTATTTAGATTCACCAACACATTTGCCAGGTTCTTTGTTCATCATTACCTCTCGCCTCCCACACTTTTCTTCTGGGATTGTTTTTTAACAGTTTTATTGAAGTCTAATTGGCATATGATAAATGGTGCAGAAAAATTGCACATATTTTAAGTGAGCAATTTTGATAAGTTTTGACATATATACCACCTGTGAAATCATCACCACTGTCAAGATAATGAACATCACCCCAAAAGTTTCCTGGTGCCTCTTTGTAATTTCTCCCTCCTTCCCTCCACTCCCTGCCCCACCCCATCCTCAGGCAACCACTGATCTGCTTTCTGTCACTATAGATTACTTTCATTTTCTAGAATTTTGTTTGAATGGAGTTATATAGTAAGTGGGCTTCCCTGATGGCTCAGTGGTAAAGAATCTGCTTGCCAATGCAGGAGATGTGAGTTCAATCGTTGGGTTGGGAAGATGCCCTGGAGAAGGAAATGGCAACCCACTCCAGTATTCTTGCCTGGGAAATCTCATAGACAGAGGAGCCTGGCAGGCTACAGTCAGTGGAGTTGTAAAAGAGTTGCACAGGACTTAGTGACTACACAAAACTCTTTTCTGTCTTTTCACTCAGCACAATTATTTTGAGATTCAGCTGTGTTGCTACATATATAAATAATGTGTTCTTTGTATTGCTCAGTAGCATTCCATTTTATGGGTAGACCACAGTTTGTGTATCCATTTACTTGTTGATTTGAGACTTTTATTTCCAATTTGTTGTTGTTGTTTAGTTGCTAAGTCACGTCTGACTCTTGCTACTCCAAGGACTGTAACCCCCTAGGTTCCTGTCCATGGGATTTCCCAGGCAAGAATATTGGGTTCCTATTTCCTTCTCCAGGGGATCCTCCCAACCCAAGGGTTGAACCCACATCTCCTGCATTGGCAGGCAGTTTCTTTACCATTTGAGCCACCAAGGAAGCCCTACTTCCAATTTGGGCTATTATAAATAAAGCAGCAATGAACATTTGTGTACAAATCGTCATGCAACAATGGTTTTATTTCTCTTAAACACCTTGGAGTAGAATGGCTGAGTTATGTGGTTGGTGTATTTTTAACTTTTTAAGAAACTGCTAAACTGTTTTCCAAATTAGTTGTACATTGAACAGTTTCTCCAGCAATTTAAGAAAGATTTTGTTATTCCACACCCTCACCAGCACTTTGTATGGCCTTAGGTGTTACAGTAAGTGCATTGTAGTATCTCATTGTGGTTTTAATTTGCATTTTAATAATGACTAATGATGTCAAACATCCTTTTATATGCTTATTGGTCATCCACACATATTCTTCGGTGAAGCATTTGTACAAATCTTTTACCCATTTTGGGGGAAGCTGTGTGTTTTCTTTTTATTGAGGTTTTATAGTTCTTTATATTCTGCATAAAAGTCCTTTTTTAGATATGTGATTTGCAGTTATTTTCTCCCAGTCTGTGGCTTGTCTTTTCATTATTGTAACAGTGTCTTTCAAAGAATAGATTTTTCTTAATTTTGATGAAGTCCAGTTTATCAATTTTTCCTTACATGCTGTAACCAATGTTTTAAAATTTCAGTACTATATACAGGAAATCATTGCCTAACTCAAGACCAACAAAGAATTTCTTTTGTTTTCTTCCAGAAGTTTTATAGTTTTATGGCATACATTTAAGTCCATGATTCAAGTCTTATTTTTGTTTTCATTTTTTGCCTATGGATGTTTAGTTGTTCCAATACTACTTTTTGAAAAGATTATCCTTTCTCAATTGAATTGCCTTCACATATTTTCAAAAATCACTTGACTAAGTGTGGCTCTCTTTCTGGAATCTCTATTTTGTCCTATAGATCTAAGTGTCTATCTTGAAGCCAATACCACACTGTCTTGCTTACTGTAGCTTTATAATAAGTCCTTCAACATTCACATTCTTTTTCAAAACTGTTTTTACTATTTTACATCCTCTGTATTTTTATATAAATTTTGGAGTTAGCTTGTCAGTTTGTACACACACACACACACAAAGTCTACTAGGGTTTTCATTAAGATTGTGTTGAATCTATAGATGAATTTTGGGAGAATTGATTTAATATTGAGTCCACTAATCTAAGACCATTGTATAGCATCCCATTTGTTTAGGTCTTCTTTAATTTTTCTTAGCAAAGCGCTGTTATTGTGTACAGGTCTTACACGTTGTTGTCAGAGTCATCCCCAAGTATTTAATATATTTTACTATAAATAATGTTTTAAAAATTTAATTTCTGATTATTTGTTTCTAAGAAATAGAAATAAAATGGATTTTTTCATATTAATCTTGTGTCAAACCTAACTCACTCACTTATTTGTTCCAGTAGCACTGGCAAGAATCTCTAGTATAATGTGCAATAAAATGATGAGTGCTGACATCTTTACTTTGATTCTGATACTAGGGGAAAGCATTCAATCTTTCACCATGAAATATGATAGAAATTTAAGTTTTTCATAAATGTCCTTTATCAAGTTGAGGAACTTCCCTATTATTTCTAGAGCATTGAGGGTTTTAATCAAGAATGGACGTGACTTTTGTGAAATGTTTTTTCTGCTTATTAAGATGATCACATGGCTTTTCTGTCTCAGTCTGTTAATATGATGGATTATATTGACTATATTCCTGGGGCATATTATCCTTTTGACCATGATGTGTTGATAGTATCCTGTTTATATATTGTTGAATTCAATTTGCTGGCCTCATAAAATAAATCAGGTAGTATTCCCTCCTCTTCGATTTTATGGAAGATTTTCATAAAATTAGTATTATTTCTTCCTTATACATTTGGAAGAATTCCTCAGTGAAGCCATCTGGAGTTGGAGTTTTCTTTGTGGAAAGATTTCAACTATAAATTCAATTTATTTGTGTGTGTATATGTGCTCAGTTGGAGAGTCGTGTCCAACTCTTTGGGAGCCCATGGACTATAGCCCACCAGGCTCCTCTGTCCAAGCAGGAATACTGGAGTGGGTTGCCAATTCCTTCTCAAGGGGATCTTCCCAACCCAAGGAATCAAGGAACCCTCATCGCCTGCACTGGCAGGCAGATTCTTTACCACTGAGCCACCTAAGAAGCCTCAATTTATTTAATACTTATAAAATTATTCAGGTTATCTCTTTCTTCTTGAGTGAGCTTTGGTCATTTGTATTTTTCAAGGAATTCATCGTTTTTATCTAAATTATCAAACTTAGGTTGGCAGAGTACCTTCAGTATCTTTGAAGATCTGCCATCTTCTAGCTTGCATTGTTTCCAAATACAAAATCCGCTGTCATCACTCTTTGTTTTTCTGCATGTAGTGTGTCTTTTTTAAAAAAATATTTTATTTATTTATTATTTTTGGTTGTGCTGGGTCTTCGTCACTGCACGTAGGATTTCTCTAGTCAGAGCGAATGGGGCTACTCTCTAGATGTCGTTCAGGGGCCCCTCATTGCAGGGGCTTCTTTTGTTGCTGGAGTACAGGCTCTTGGCAATCTTCCCAGGTAACACTAGTGATAAAGAATCTGCCTGCCAAGGCAGGAGATGCAGCTCTGATTCCTGGGTCAGGAAGATCTCCTGGAGGAGGGCATGGCAACCCACTCCAGTATTCTTATCTGGAGAATTCCATGGACAGAGGAGCCTGGGGGGCTACTTCCAGTTCAGGTCCATCGGTCGTGAAGAGTCGAACACCACTGAAGCGACTTAGCATGCACACCTGTGCAGGCTCTAGGCACTCTGGCTTCAGTGGCTGCAGCTGGCAGGGTTTGTCGCCCCAAAGTCCTTCCAGAGCAAGGATCAAACCCGTGTCCCCTGCATTGGCAGGTGGACTCTCAACCATCAGACCACCAGGGAAGTCCCGGCAGTGTGTCTTCTTACTCTGACTGCCATGAAGATTTTCACTTTATCACTTGTCTTATGCAATTTGATACGCTGTGTCTTGTAATTTTCTTTATGTTTCTTGTGTTTGTGGTCTATTGAGTTTCTTGGATCTGTGAATTTACAGTTTTCATCAGATTGGAAAATTTTCAGACATTTCTTCAAATTGCTTTTGGTCCCTCCCCTTCTCCTCTCCCTCCAAATACACATATGTTAGGCTGCTTTACAGTTATCCCACAGCTTGTTTATGCTCATTTCATTTGTTACATCTTTTTTTTTCTTTGTATGTTTTATTTTGGATAGTTTCTATAGCTATGTCTTTAGATTCACAAATCTTTTCTGCAGTATCAAAACTGTCATTAATTCCATTCGGTGTATTTTTCATTTTAAACATTGTAATTTTCATCTCTAGAAATTTGATTTGGGTCTTTTTTATATTTTCCATGACTCTACTTAACATACTTAATCTTTCTTCTAGCTTCTTGAACATATGGAATTCAGTTATAAATATGTGTTTTAATGTCTTGTCTCCTAATTCTATCATGTGTCACTTCTGGGTAGTTCTGATTGATTTTTCTCTTCCTGATAAGTTGTATTTTCCTCCTTCTTTACATGCCTGGTGCTTTGTTTTTGGATGCCAGACATTGTGAGTTTTACCTTGTGGGTGCTGGATCATTTTTGTATTCTTATAAATATTCTTTAGCTTTGTTCTGGATATGGGTAGGCTCAGTTCAGTTCAGTTCAGTCACTCAGTCGTGTCCGACTCTTTGCGACCCCATGCACTGCAGCACGCCAGGCCTCCCTGTCCATCACCAACTCCCAGAGTTTACTCAAACTCATTTCCATTGAGTCGGTGATGCCATCCAACCATCTCATCCTCTATCATCCCCTTCTCCTCCTGCCTTCAATCTCTTCCAGGATCAGGGTCTTTTCCAATGAGTCAGTTCTTGGAATCAGGTGGCCAAAGTATTGGAGTTTCAGCTTCAGCATCAGTCCTTCCAATGAACACCCAGGACTGATCTCCTTTAGGATGGAATGGTTGGATCTCCTTGCAGTCCAAGGGACTCTCAAGAGTCTTCTCCAACACCACAGTTCAAAAGCATCAATTCTTTGGCACTCAGCTTTCTTTATAGTTCAACTCTCACATCCATACATGACTACTGGAAAAACCATAGCCTTGACTAGACAGACCTTTGTTGGCAAAGTAGTGTCTCTGCTTTTTAATATGCTGGCTAGGTTGGTCATAACTTTTCTTCCAAGGAGCAAGCATCTTT
Organism: Bos mutus; assembly: GCF_027580195.1. NCBI lineage: Eukaryota > Metazoa > Chordata > Mammalia > Artiodactyla > Bovidae > Bos > Bos mutus. The sequence continues at coordinate 15,353,751 of NC_091618.1, read as the reverse complement.
TAATTTCACGGCTGCAGTCACCATCTGCAGTGATTTTGGAACCCCAAAAATTAAGTCCATCACAGTTTCCACTGTTTCCCCATCTATTTGACATGAAGTGATGGGACCAGATGCCATGATCTTAGTTTTCTGAATGTTGAGTTTTAAGCCAACTTTTTCACTCTCCTCTTTTACTTTCATTCAAGAGGCTTTTCAGTTCTTCTTTGCTTTCTGCCATAAGTGTGGTGTCATCTGCGTATCTGAGGTTATTGATATTTCTCCTGCCAATCTTGATTCCAGCTTGTGCTTCTTCCAGCCTAGCATTTCTCATGATGTACTCTGCATAGAAGTTAAATAAGCAGGGTGACAACATACAGCCTTGACATACTCCTTTTCCTATTTGGAACCAGTCTGTTCTTCCATGTCCAGTTCTAACTGTTGCTTCTTGACCTGAATACAGATTTCTCAGGAGGCAGGTCAGGTGGTCTAATATTCCCATCTCTTTCAGAATTTTCCACAGTTTGTTTCTCTGTGATCCACACAGTCAAAGGCTTTGGGGTAGTCAATAAAGCAAAAGTAGATGTTTTTCTGGAATGCTCTTGCTTTTTTGATGATCTAGCAGATGTTAGCAATTTGATCTCTGGTTCCTCTGCCTTTTCTAAATCCAGCTTGAACATCAGGTTAGGCTACTTGGAAATAATTTGACCCTTTCAAAAGTCTTGCTTCTAAACTTTTTGGACAGGATCAGAGTAGTATTTAGCCGAGAGATAATTCTCCCCATTACTGAGGTAAAATTCTTTTGATTTCTCTACTCAGATTCCCAAGAACTATGATATTTTCCTCTCTAGTTGGTGGAAATGGCCTTTTTACTAGCTATATGTGAACTCTGAGAATTTTTTCCTCAAATCCTTCTGGGAGGTCCTTTCCCCTACCTTGGGTCCTGTCCTCATATGCGTACATTGATCAATACTCAGTATTGGGCTAGTACCCTCGCTGGTACTTTGTCCTGTAAACTCTAGCTTCCTTGGCCTCCCTGGACTCCCTGATCTCAGGGATCTGTCTCCTAATCTCAGGAAGACGTCTGGAGTCTGTCTGAGGTCCCTCTCCCTACACTGTGGCCTGGAAACTTTGTCTAGGCAGTAAGCTGGGGCAACTACAGGGCTCAGTTTGTTAGTTTCCCGTCTCTCAGAGATCACTGGCCCTTAGAGCCTCATGTCTGACGCCTTGAGAACCACCACTTCATACATCTTTTCTAGCTTTTCTTAGTTGTTTCAAGCAGGAAGGTAAGTCTAGTTCTTGTTATTCTATCTTGACTGGAAGAGAAGTCTTTTCCACTGCATTTAATTTTCTTCTTTCTGAAGTTCATCCTTCATAAATTGTTGGAGCAACGTCTAAGATACGATTCCCTTATCTCCCAGTCTGTAAATCTCTGAAAATTTCTTTATTTTACACTCACATTTCAATGCTAGTTAGCTGAATGTAGGATCCTAATTGTTTTTCCGTTTACTCTGAGGTTTTATTCCATTGGCATCTATTGCTGCTGATGAGAAAATGGCTTCAGGCAGAAATCATTCGTTTATAGATAACCTTCCTCTCTAGCAGTTTTTCAGATTTCTTTATCTTTATTATTTTCCAATTTCTTTACAACATCTCTGGGAATGACATTTTAAAAACTACTCAGAACTCAATGTTTTCATTTTAGGGGCTCATTTTTCTTCATGTATAGAAAATTCTCATCATCATTTCTTGAAATGTTGCTTCTTTCCTATTGTCTCCATCTGGGACTGATTAGATAAGTGTTGGAACTTCTTGCTTTCTCCACCATGACTTTTAATTTATCGTTCATATTTTCCTTTTCTCTATTATATTAATGTTTACTGAATACTTACTATGTGCTATAAGTACTATAACTCAGTGATAAGAACCATAAATTCAATTAATCCTAATGGCTCAGCAGTAAAGAATCTGCCTGCAGTGCAGGAGACCTGGGTTCAATGCCTGGGTCGGGAAGATCCCCTGGAGGAGGAAATGGCAACCCACTCCAGTATGCTTGCCTGGAGAATCCTGTGGACAGAGGAACCTGGTGGGCTACAGTCCATAGGGTCACAAAGAGTGACACGACTGAGTGCATACACAACAAACAGGTATAGTATATCTTCATTTTGCCTTTGAGAAAACTGACACACAAGGAGGCTTAAAAATATGCCTAAGGCCTTACAACTGGGCTTCCCAGGTGGCTCTAGCGGTAAAGAACCCACCTGCAAATGCAGGAGGCATAAGAGACAAAGGTTAGGCCCCTAGGTTGGAAGAGGGCGTGGCAACCCACTCTCGTCTTCTTGCTTGGAGAATCCCTTGGACAGAGGAGCGTGGCAGGCTATAGTCCACAGGGTCACACAGAGTCGGACACGACTGAAGCGACTTAGCACGAAAGGCCTCATAACTAGTAACGGAGTTGAAATTTAATCCCAGGTGTGTGGCTTCAGATCCCCTGCACTCGGTTGATATTCTTTGCTAGCAGTCATAATTTCATTTCTTTGTGCTTCTTTGTGCTACAGCCTGGGTGATGTCTTCAGGCCAATCAAGTTTACTAATTCTCTCTCCAGCCTAATGTCTAGTCTACTTCTCAAAATACGAATGAGTTTTCAATAGTTCATTTCTATTATCTCTACTTGGTTCTTTCTTTATTTTAAAAAAGCTGTATGCCTTCTATTCTTAATTTTATCTCTTTAAACATACTTCTATTCTCATCTTTCGGACTCTTCTGTTTTGGGCATGTGCACCATTCAGATCTCCTGTCATTAAAAAGAAAAATTCACCCCATTCAACAAGGGGTGCAGTTAGCTGACAGCCTGGGACTATTAGTACCTTTACGACCTGCCTGGGCTTTTGAGTTGAGACCATGCTCTTCCTTGACAGTCTCCAAACAATGACTGATTAGAAATAGGGAACTAGTGTCTCACCGTTTTTGTTCAACATGGGACTCCTCCAATGTGCAATATTTGCTCTGTAATTCCCCTTTGGGTTAGCAGCCAAGGCTTTGTCAAGTCTGCATCACATCCAAGGCTCTCACTGCCCAGTCTTGCTTCCTCCCCTCTTATCCTTCATAGGCAACACCCCAACTCCTAACTCTATCCCTGCCTTTATTTTCTGGAGGACACAACTAACACAGCATGCGAATTATCCAAGTTGTCTCATCTTCTAACTTTTATCTCCTAGAAGTCTTTCTCTTCTTATACTTTGTAATGGTTTACTAGTGGGAGTTGATTCTAAAGAAATCCTATGTGCCCTGCATTGCAGAGGAGTACTTTGGGTAGTTTCACAAGAAACTTCATTCGCTTAACCTGCTCCGTGACAAATTTTCTTTCAATTTCTGGGTTTTCCCCTACCACCGACACCACCACCATTGTATTGTTAATACAAACTTAACCCTCTCCTGTGCTGCTGCTAAGTCGCTTCAGTCGTGTCCAACTCTGTGCGACCCCATAGCCAGCAGCCCACCAGGCTTCCCCGTTCCTGGGATTCTCCTGGCAAGAACACTGGAGTGGGTTGCCATTTCCTTCTCCAGTGCATGAAAGTGGAAAGTGAAAGTGAAGTCGCTCAGTCGTATCTGACTCCTAGCGACCCCATGGACTGCAGCCTACCAGGCTCCTCTGTCCATGGGATTTTCCAGGCAAGAATACTGGAGTGGGGTGCCATTGCCTTCTCCGAACTTAACCCTCACACCCGCGCTATAAGCAAGCTGTGGTGTGATTATTCCCAGGTGACTCTTTTCTGCCTACAGTTTTTTATCTCATTTTTAAATGTACGTTTTTAAATACATTTAAAATGTATTTTAAAAAACATTTATTATATTTTATCAATCATTTCTATTTATTTACAGTAGGAGGTGAAAGGGACTTCTTCACTGGAGTACCCCATACTTACTGAAATCAAACCCCAAAACACACAGTAAGTACATATATTCAGTTAATTGCATGCAACTGGTTTCACTGGTCATCCTGTTTTTTTAACTTTTAATTTTGAAATAATTATAGAGTCTCAGGAAGTTGTAGAGAAGTCTTACATGCTCTTCAGAGTTTCCCCCAATCAGGAATCTGCATTTTAACCAAATAATCAGATATGTAGATGCTGTCAGTTCCACATGTGTATCCCTTGGAGCTTTCCTATCAACTGCTAGCATCTGCCCATAACCAGTGATGCTCAGAGTTGGTACATAAAACACCTCGTGGGGCTTCCCTGGTGGTTCAGTGGCTAAGACTCTGTGCTCCGAGTGCAGGGGGCCTGGGTTCCATCTCTCATCAGGAAACTAGATCCCACATGCCAGCTAAAGGTCCCACATGCTACTACTAAGACCTGGCAGAGTCAAATAAATAAATATATATTTTTTAACCCATCTGCTTTACCCCTCACATGGGTTATTTCTGAAGAACATGTCTTTTACCATTTCCCAGAGTTTCCCTGCTAGGTGAAGCTTTGATTACCAACTGTGGTAACTGGTTGTCTTCCTTTCCTTCATCACCTCCCACTTTTCTCCCAATGCAACCACTTCCCAAACAAGTGAACTGAACTCAAATCCTTGTCAAATCTGGACAGTCTGTACCAGAAGTGGTATTAGGAATCAGATCCTTAGGATGGAATTCTAGAGTTGGGTCACCTGTCAGTCAGCAGCGACAGGACCCCGTAGTTGGAAGTCCTTGACGTGCCTTGAAGTTGGTCACCTTCACTATAACAGGTGACCAACTGCTGTTATAAACACTCTTATCTGTGGTGAATTGGGGGCTCGGATACAAGTGTAAGGGGGTGTGATGGTTTCTATAGCCTCTCTAACATTTGAGAGATATGGAGGCAATGGTAATTAAAAGAAGTTGTGGAATTTGCTGGTTGTTGTTAAGAACCATTGATGTGATGAAAGAAGAAAATGATAGGCTGTAACTAACTAGCCAACTAACCATCTAGGGCACAGCTCGAGAACCAGAAGACTTCTATGACAGCATGTAATGATCTCCTAATCTCCTTTGCTGGAGGGAAAACCAGAACCAGGACCCAATGATTAGAGCGGCAGAAGTGTCCCACTCCCCTTTGTTGGAGGGTAAGAGGCTCCCCCTTCTTGCCTACTTAATACTTTATGTGTATCCAATATGCTAAGTCACTTCAGTTGTGTCTGACTGTGACCCTATGGGCTGTGGCCTGCCAGGTTCCTCTGTCCATACTAGATTTTATTAAAATAGAGTTGGGGTTTCTGTCTCCTGATTGAACCCAGATCATTACTTTTTTCAAGCTCCAGGTGCCTTTGCCAGGATGACAGATCCAGAGACCCAGGAAAGTACTTCCATCTCAACAAACTTCTGTAATCCAACTCCACGTTCCATTCTGCTCCTGACTCAACACCCTCAAAATCCATTCCCAGATTGCTGTTGCTACTTATTAGTCAGATTACAATGCTAATTACTTATTAGCATTTTTTGTTTGTTTGTTTTTGGTAAAAGTCTCCAAGCAGAGGTAATACTTCCTCAGTGGTGCTATGCTAGGACTTGACCTTAGTGACTAGCCCAGAAGTGACAAGAGGGAGTAGTAGCAGGCCTCCGAGAGGGCAAGTATCCTTCTTGCAACATACCTGCCTTAGGTGAGGCCTCTTCCTGGTCTCTAGGCAAGAAGGGGGAGCCTCTTACCCTCCAACAAAGGGGAGTGGGACACTTCTGCCCCTCTAATCATTGGGTCCTGGTTCTGGTTTTCCCTCCAGCGAAGGAGATTAGGAGATCATTAAATGCTGACATTAACTAGACAACTGGATAGGTAAAAAGAGTGATTGCTAAGTTATCACAAAGGCAGCAATTACAAGAGTAGATGCCATGTCCAAGGCTCATGAAATAAGGTAAGAGGGTGGAATTACAAAAATTGAAAAGCTTGGAGGAGGGATTCCAAGAAACTAAAACTGACCTCCAAGGAGAGGAACCAAAGTGTTGGAAACTGTTGCTACAGAGTGCTGGAAAAACTGCAAACTAGATTCAGCGGTGGCAAAGGCATTGCTGTGCTAGAAGGAAGAAGTAAGCCCCTCCTTCATGCTTTAGCCTTGCCAACACCCTGCTGCACTCCTTATTGGCAGGGCATAATGGGGAGCAACTGGAGATGCTGACATGATTTTCTGAATCCTGGCTCCAGTACTAAACAACAGGGTATAGTATTTATGGTGTAGTGGTAAAGAATCTGCCTGCTAATGCAGGGGACGAAGGAGACGCAGGTTCAATCCCCGGGTCAGGAAGATCCCCTGGAGGAGGAAACGGCAAACCCATCCAGTATTCTTGCCTGGAAAATTTCATGGACAGAGGAGCCTGGCGGGTTGCAGTCCATGGCGGGGTGCAAAGAGTCAGAGATGACTGAGCAATTATGCAAGCAAGCAGGTACATGTAGCATTTAGGCAATAGTTTAACAACTGACAGAAAGAATAGCTACAATCAGCGATAAAGCAACACATGAACTGCCAGGACTGGAGGAAGCAGTCAAAAGGTCGAGAGAAGTGGGCTCCCTGGAAGAACAGCATTACCTAAAATAAGAGGACCCCCTAGCTGAAATGTTCTCAGTAAGCTGCTTTCACTGATGCTCCCGGGAAATGAGCTTATGAAGGGGACACTGGCCCCGTGGAGCAGCTCAGTGGTGGCTGTCCTTTCTTAGCTGAGGACTGTAGGGGAGGATGCTATGCGCCTGGACTCTGTAGTGTTTATATTAACGGTGTGACAGTGGGATTCCAGAACTGCAGAGGCCAGGTGGCAGCACTTGAGCATCAGAGGTCAAAGTGGATAGAAGGTCTACCAAGGGGCCCTGACCCACAGGGATCTGAGGGATCACTGATAGACCTTGGAGTTCTAAGCTTGGCTCAAAAGGGGAGGTGGCCTGCACATAAATGTCACTCCTGGGCAGTGGTGATGGCTTGCTTGGTTAATCAGGAACCTGCAAAGGGCAAGACTGAAAATTTGGAGTTACGGAAATCTGGAGAAGAAGCTTGTGGATTAAGCTTGGAGAGAAGTTACAGAATGTATGGATCTCAGGCTCCTTTCAGTGTCTACTGGACAGTGCCCATTGTAGAGGAGGCATGGAATAGGCAGGTAGAGAGCACAGTTCATCCCATAGAAATGAGCCATCCTCTAACCTCAAAGCATGCACAATCGGCCAGTGAACCAAGTAGCCATGGCAGCAAGGATGGAAGCCCTGCTTGGCCCAAAGGCATGGGCTCCCTCTCGCAAAGCCGATCTAGGTACTACCACTACTCAGTGCTCAGTCTGTCAGAGCAAAGACTGATATACTTGATAGGGTACCACCCCTGAAGGAGGGCACAGGGTGCCAGGCTGATTACAAAGAACCCAACCATCCCAGAGGGGCCATGATTCATCCACGACTTCTTGGGATTGATGCAGGCTTGTCTTCTCAGTTCATAATCTCTTGCCTAGCATTACTATCTGAAGGCTCCCGGAGTGTCTAATTTATCATGATGGGATCCCCCAATAACATGACCATGGAGGAAGTGGGCATGACCATATTAACCACTGGTCCTACTATATACCATATCAACCAGAAGCTGCCATCTTGAGAAAATATTGGGATAATCACTTGAAAGTATAACTAAGGCATCAGCTAGAAGATAGGGTCAAGATGCTGTCCTTAACATATATACCTTCAGCTAATAGCCATTACATAAATACATGCTATATTCCTGATCAGTAGACTATACAGCTCTGGGAACCATGGAAGTGGCCCTCCTCACCTTTATTCCTGGTGTCCCATTTGGTAAATTTATGCTTCCTATCCCCAAACCTTTAGGCTCTGCTAGACTAGAGATCCTATTTCCTAGAGGGTAAGAGAACACTCCTACCAGAAGCCACCATAATGGTTTTTACTAAATCTAAAATTATGTATGCCTCCTGGCAACTCTGAGCTTCTCATGTCAGGAGAAGTGCAGGCAAAGAAAGGAGTTACTGAACTGGCAGGAGTAAGGGACCCCAGCTGACTCAGGTGAGAGGCATCTAGAGTGGGTGGTAGAGGGACTTCCCTGGAGGTCAGTGGTTAAGCATCCTTCTTGCAATGCAGGGGATGCAGGTTCAATCCCTGGTGGAGGAACTAAGATCCCACAAGCTATAAGATCCCACATGCCGTGGAGCAACTGAGCCCATGTGCCACACGAGAGAGTCTGTATGCCACAATGAAGATCCTGTGTACTACAGCTAAGACCTGATACAGCCAAATACAGTTTTTTTTTTAAAGGGTGGTAGAGAAGGAAGCTGACGAGCATCGCTTCATCTCAGGACCAACAACAGCAGTGGCATTTTGGCTTGTTCCACTGATCCTCCTGTTGTCTTCTTTTTTTTAAAAAAATGACTGGTTACCACCTTGAAGAAGCAGGGGCAGGACATGAAACTTGAAGTGGGGTGCTAGTTGATCTGAGGGTGTGTAAGGAGGGCCGTCACAGATACTATTGTGCCCTGTCCTTATCCTTCAGCCCCCTCAGTGGGCCAGCATGTGTACCATGGCTGTGGCTGAGGGATCTTCTCCCCAGAACTGCAGGAAGCTGACTACATACATCACAGGTCACAAGTACTGGGGAGCAGCCTCAACACTCTGAGATGGTGTATAAATGCCCACCTTCCTCATCCTTGGGGTGGGATCACTGTGAGGCATGTTTTTTCCCACTCCTAGAGGCTTCCCTGCAGGAGAAATTGTCACTTGCCCTCTGTGCTAGCTGGCTTGATAGTACAGCCATAGGGGGCTGCCTCCTGTTCCCTGTATCACTCTCCCACTTCTCTGTAGTGTTACTTAAAAACATCTCCCAAATAATATTTTCTCAAATATTTTCCAAATATTTTCTCAAGGTCAGCTCCTGGAAGGCCCTATGCTAAAGACACATGTGGCTCAAGAAAAGAAATGATTTAGAGAGTGAACTCATTTCTATTTTTAAAAAACCTCTCTCTTAAGAATTACCTTAATTTTTAAAAATATCCCTCTCTCCCCCTCCCTCTTCCCTTCTTCCTCGTGTGTGCATGCATGCGTGTATATGTGTGTGTGTGTGTGTGTGCACGCGCGCGATAAACGCCTATGAGGATATAAGCCAAGTATTAACAATAGGTCTTTCTGGGTGGTGTAATCATGAATATTTCAAAGTTTCTCTTAATTTGTCTCTGTGTTTTGTTTCTCTGCAGCAGCAGCTATATATTAGCAGCTATCTTTAATTGGCAATTAGGAGGTTATTAGTGAGTTTGGTGGAATGGTGGGGAGCAGGGCCAGGCTGCCATGGCTGATGAATGGCAGAGGAGGGTGGGCAGACAATTCTTCCAAGAGGCTGGGCTAGAGAAAGGCAAGAAGAAATGAGATGGTCGCTCAAGACGGGGGAAGTGGAGAGAGGGCTGTTTTAAGAGAAACTCGAGCCTGTTTATCGGCTGAGTGTAAGTAGTCAATGCCAAGGCAAGAAATGAAAATACAGGGTGGAGAGGGAGAAAACTGAAGGAATCAGATCCCAGAGGAGGCCTGAGAGGATCCAACTCGGGCCTAGGTGGAAGAATTAAGGCAACTTCATCCTCAGACTAGAGGAAAGGAGCTGAGGATGAATCAAGTTATAAATGCACTGCCTTCATTCCATTTGTTTATTTTACACTCAGCTTCACTGCACAAAGGATGGATCTAGGCTGAAGGGGAGTGGATGCTAAGAAAGCCCCCTGGAGGGACATTTTTCCTAGTATGGGATGCTTGGTCCCCCACTGAGAAAGAAGCAGGGGGTGTCTATGGTACTTGAGCAAACAGGCAAAGGTTTGGTGTGGTGGAGAAGGGAAGAGAAAGGGAGGCTAGCTGGATAGCTTATAAAGACCATCGGATAGAGCTATGGGCCCAGGTATGACCCAGCTCCAAGATGCATAACTGTGGAATCTTCTCTCCAGTATCTGGGGGTGAAAAAGTCTGTGCCTTTTACTTGCTCTGGTTTGAGGCAAGTCACGTCTCCCCTTCGAGCTGCAGTTTTCTCATCTGCAAAGCGGGAGAAAAAGGACAAGTCTGGAGGGCTGTTGCGAGGATTAAATAAAAGTCATGGACACCAAGCACCTAGTGCAGGGCCTGACACACAGAAGTGGCTCAACCCACGGTCATTCTCTTCCGCTCCCCCTTTGACAGACCTGAGCCAATGTTGCTTTGTATGCTACACATTCTCTGTGCCCCGGAGCTCAGTCATGTCCGACCCCGTGGACTACAGCCCACCAGGCTCCTCTGTCCCTGGGACTTTTCCAGCAAGAATACTGGAGTGTGTTGCCATTTCCTCCTCCAGAAGATCTTCTCAACCCAGGGATCAAACCTTCATCTGCCGCTTTGCAGGTGGATTCTTTACCGCTGAGCCACTGGGAAAGTCCTCAAGCCAATGTTACCTGGAGGGAAAGGGGCATGGGGTTTGGTACCTCCTACTGATGCGTGCTGCGATTCGTGGGGTCGCAAATAGTCAGACACGACTGAGCGACTGAACTGAACTGAACTGAACTGCTGTTAGACACAACGTTAAGTACAAGTGACTCTTGACATTCACACAGTTATGTTCCACTAAGTCGCTGCAGAGACTGAAATAGGGAATATTAAACCATTGCCCCTTGAGGAAATACAGAAGCAGGTTCCTGGGAGCCTCTGGCCGCATTTTTGTCAACCAATCAATACATAACCTTGTTTTAAGTGTGTTTCTGTTTAAAAACGCCTTATTTAATATATGTTGTTGATTCACTAACGTTGAACTCATGGCCAACAGCACTATAACTTATGCCTGAATGAAGCTTATCAAACACACTCCTCCAGCCGCCTCCAACCCCCAAGGCCCGTCACAGCCCTGGTGCACTTGGAAACACAAGATAGCACGTTAGTGCCGGGCTTCGGAGTAATTTTAAAACAGCAAAATCACCAACAAAAAGCCCCAAAAGTGAGGGAAAAAAGTGGTGCTGAAAAGATCATGAAAAGTTGGTTGTAAGAGAGCTGAAACAAGAAGACTGGTTCCGCATCTGTTGTGTATCAGACAATCTAAATGTTTGCTACCCTGGACCTCTGTGTGTCCACAAATGACAGTGAAAACCCCTCAAGTGTTGATTGGGGGGCGGGGGTTACAAGTAAATGAGGGGTAGGCGAATTTGCAAACAAAAGCTATGAAGATGAGAATCAACTGTGTCTTTTTTTTTTTTTTTGAAGTATAGTTGATTTACAATGTTGTGCTGATCTTTATTGCAAATCTTTTTTGGGATTATAAAAGCAAACAATAAGCAAATAGAGCTATACAGTGTCATAAGTAAAGTCCCCCCACCCTAGCCTACATGTAAACACAGCTAGGATTGCTATAGTGGTCTACAGATTTTTGCTATACAAATAATGCCTGTGAGCATGCATAGGACTGCATGTGCCCATGTCCATGTATCTGTGTGTATGGGGTCTCCTTCTCCCTTTTTTTTTAATCACTCAACAACATCTCTTGGATGCATAAAAAAAATTTTAACTCCTGATATTATTCTTTAGAGAATGAATAGATGTGGGTAGCATACCCTGCAGTCAGGATCACAAAGTCTTGGTTGACCTCTCAGCCACATCAGGTTGGAGAAACAGATCCAGAAGGAGCAATGACTTGCCAAACAAATATAACTAACAGTTTGCAGGAGTGTGGTGCTCAGTATCTTAGTGGAAATGGGGGTAAATTCAGAAGAACAACAACTCGAAGGGCAAAAAGATTGAAAGCTGGAAAGAATTGTCATGGGTCTAAGAGACTGCAACTTTCAGCCAGAGAAAACCATGTTCTATACTCTTTAGAAGAGATTGGTGCTAGATTAAGAGGAACTTAGCTATTGAAAAGATTTGGACAGTAGCATAAAATAGTACCAAAGCCTCTTCTAAAAACAGCTATGAGTAGCATGGGGTAGACTAAGCTGCTACAACAGAGTCCCACATACAAAGGCTTCTAGAAAGAGGAAGTTTATTTCTCACTCTCTAGTCCACATTGGTGGGTGATCCACTCCATGCAGTCATTCAGGAACCCAGGTTCCTTCCTCATCTTTGCTCTGTCAGCCTCACTGAAGCATTACTGAAGCTGGGTTCCTTACACATCTGTGTTTCAACATGAAAAGTCAAAGTGTTAGTTGCTCAGTCATGTCTGACTGTTTGCAACCCCTGGAGCCCACCAGTCTCCTCTCTCCATGGGGTTCTCCAGACAAGAATACTGGAGTGGGTTGCCATTTCCTTCTCTGGGGGATCTTGCTGACCCAGGGATCAAACCCAGGTATCCTGCATTGCAGGCAGATTCTTTACCATCTGAGACACCATGAGGGAAGAGGAAATGGAACACAGAAGAGCACATACCTTAGGCCTATTTCTATTACATTTTATTACAAAGGATTTAGTCACAAAACCACACTCAGCTGCAAGAGCAGCTGGAAAATGTGGCACCTAGCAACTCATCCTTTCTCTAGCTACTATATTGCTATAGAAGAGGAGGATGGATTACATATTGAATAAATGAAGCCCACTGCTTCATCCATCATCAAGCCTTTTTTCATTTCAAGTGCTTCAATAATTTAGACTCTGCCCTCTTTGTAAAAAAAATGAAGGTGCATATCAGTGTATCATTTGGGATTCTTTTGTTTGCCAAGAGAAAGCACAGTGCTATTAAACCTGCTTAAGCAGTAAGACAGACCATCTCATATATCCGAAAGTCTAGACTCTCCGTCAGTGCACCAGTTCCTCTTCCCCAGGATTCTCCTTGCCTCTGTCATGTATTGGCTGCATCCTCAGACTGGGAGCAATTCCAAGTATCACCACCAAACACATACAAGTATATCCAGCAAAAAGGGCAGACTGGTTTTGATAGGGAAGAGACCCTTTGCAGAAGCTGTCTCCTTGCCACAAGATTCCCCTCTGGTATTTAAGGCCAGACCTGCATCATATGTCCAAACCTAAGCCATCACTGGCGAGAGGAATGTAACCATCATGATGGATTTGGACTGAACAGGACTTATTCCTAGAGCTGGACTGGGGTCAGCCAACCCTTGGTCACTTGGGGAAGGCGGGGGGCGCCACCTGAACAAAATCAGGGCCCTGACTGCAAGGAAAAATCCATGAATAGTTGTTACACGGGCTACCAACTTATTTCTGGCAATGATGGAGACAAGAAACCAGGTAACGATGTGATGGAGGACACATAAATAGCAGAGGGGTAAACGTCAAGCTTTTTCTTAAATTGTGCTTTGATAAAGTTTAACTCCAGTGAAGACGTTGCTGGAGGAGCCAGAAACTGGGGGGAGCCACCTTCATGCCTCCTTCTTTCTCACTCCATAGTCAATCCATTACAAAATTTCAGAGTGTCTATACTTTCAGTATCCTGTCTTTCTCTCCTTACCCACTGTCATGGTGCCAGCTCAGGTCTCATCATCTGCAGGCACTATGACAACATGAATCTACTGCTGCCCGGTCTCTCTTCTTGAAACCCACATCTTTGCTTCTGTTATTAAGCTACACACCTTCACTGTCCACAGAGCACTGCACATATGCGGACAAATCAGAAAGTCTGCTTTCATCTTGCCAATGGGCTAATAAGCATCACCTTGACTTCCTGAAACCCACATCAGACCAGGTCAGTCCCCTGCTTGAAAGCTCAATGCTTTCAGGAAATCTTTCAGCAAGACCCTCAACGCCCTCCACCCCACTCTAGCCCCTTTTCCACCCCAACCCCAACAATAGAGAACTGCTCACACTTCCCCAAAATTTTCCTCCCCTTTCACACCTCCATGCTCCTGCACATGCTGCCCCCTCTGCCTAGAAATCCCTTATCCCCTCTCCATCTGGCATGCAGACCAGGTCTCCTATTACTCTTTCACCCTCTCCATAATACAGCACTCATACTATAGCACTCCAGAAATGCTTGCTAAGTGGAGACAACTCCTCAGGTTAGATATAAGTCAGGGCCAGGACTTTCCAACTTCCGCCATTAGCACTGCTTAAGAAAGTGAAGAGGAAATGGGACCCCAGGGCTTAGAAGTGTGAGGCTCTTGAACTTGATCTAAGCAAGCAGGGTATTTCTCGAGTTTTATCTTTACATTTTATGCAAAAGTTGTATTCTACGCAGATTAAACGACATACCTGTATTTGTTTTAATACAAAATATTATTTTTCACCAATCTTCACATTGATGATCCAAAAAGATCCTGTACTCCTTACCCTCTCAAAATAGAGGCCCACTTCTCCCGCCTCCCCTCCCCCGCCCACCTCCGCTGCAGGGACGCCAAGCGAGACCTGGATGTTGTTCCAAGTACAGACCCTGAAGGAACAGCTGGCTTTCGCACCCCTGGGAGCTGGGGAATGGTGGGGGCGGGGAGGGGTTTCGCAGGCTGGAGTCCCGGCCCTGCCCCTCCTCTCCCCCGCCCGCCGCGGGGGCGGAGTCACTGGGTCCCCGCCCGCGGAGGCGGGGAGGGAGCCGAGGCCGCCGGCAGCTTTGGCTCGGCTGGTTCCGGGTTGGGAGGCTGCGCTGGGACCGAAGCTGTGGCCTCTGAGCCGGCGAGGGTAAGAGGCCGCGCGGGGACGGGTCTTGGGGCCGGGATCGAACAGCTGAGCTTGCTCACACCCCTCCTCTCCTCTGCCGGGAACAGCCGAGGGGTGGCTCTTCCCCCTCCCCGAGAATTCCCCATCCCCAGCTTCTCCCCCTCCCCCCACCGCACCCATCCTGGTATTATAGCCCCCCAAGGCCTCCGCCCCCCTCCCTGATCCTCTTCTCCCAGCACCCATACCTCGGGACTGCCCCTTTCCCTAGACTCTTCTTGCTGGGAGCACCCTCCCCCAGACACCCACGGCCCCCTCCCTCCAGCACCCATCGCTCCGGGTCACCCACTACCTCGAGACCACCTTCCTGGGCTCACTTCTCGGATAGTCTCTACCCCGGACCTCTTACTCGCATTACCCCGCTCCCGGACAACACCTCTTCCTTCTCTTGTAGCTCCTGCTTCTCCGGGCCTGCTCCTGGCACCCATTCCCAGGAGCTGCCCCCGACAGCGCCGCGCTCTCCCCGCCGCCCCCTGCATCTCGGGGGACCCTCTCCCACCGCCCCTGGCGCCATGGCATGCAGTCTCAAGGACGAGCTGCTTTGCTCCATCTGTCTGAGCATCTACCAGGACCCGGTGAGCCTGGGCTGCGAGCACTACTTCTGCCGCCGCTGCATCACCGAGCACTGGGTGAGGCAGGAAGCGCAGGGCGCCCGCGACTGCCCCGAGTGCCGGCGCACGTTTGCAGAGCCCGCGCTCGCGCCCAGCCTCAAGCTGGCCAACATCGTGGAGCGCTATAGCGCCTTCCCCCTGGACGCCATCCTCAACGCGCGCCGGGCCGCGCGACCGTGCCAGGCACACGACAAGGTCAAGCTCTTCTGCCTCACGGACCGCGCACTGCTCTGCTTCTTTTGCGATGAACCCGCACTACACGAGCAGCACCAGGTCACCGGCATCGATGATGCCTTCGAGGAGTTGCAGGTGAGCTGTTTGCTCGGCCTGGGGCGGGGGGCGGGGCGGGGCCGGGGGCGGGGTCAGGGCTGGACCGCGCGGGCAGGGCCCAGTCAGAATTGCCATAGGGCGGGGCCGCCGGCAGGGTCAGGGCCCTATCAGAATTAGGACGGGGCGGGGCCGTGGCGAGGAGGCGGTGTTGAGGGTGGGGCCTTGAGCCGAGTTCTCCAGGCTGGGTCTCAGAACTGAAGCCGGGGGTGGGTCCATGGCTGGGGAGAGAGCCCCAGTGGAGTGCGACGGCGGGGACAAATAGGATCAGAGCTGTACTGGCTGGGGCAAGGTTAGGGACGCGGCCGAATCTGAGCTGGGCAAGGGCAGGGCCACTGTGGGAGGTCCTAGAGTGGGACCTGGAGACAGGGCCCACATAAGAATGGTTCAGGATTGAGTTGGGGACAAAGACACAGGTGGGGAATGGGAACAAAGTCAGGACTGGACAGGGGTTGGGGCCGCCGTCCGAGGATGAGTCTGGACTAGACATTGTAGCTGAGCTGCAGGTTTTGGGGCATGATGTCCTTGGGGGTTCGATCAGGTGTGCATCAGGACCTGGGGATCAGTACCTGGGCTAGATCACTCTGAGCAGGTCAGGGTTAAATCTAAGAGAGGGTCTAAATGAGGGTCAGCAAACTGCTGAGAGAGTGGATTTGGGTGCCAGGGGCTAGGGCAAGGTGTGTGAGGGTCTAGGCTGGGATCAAGTTCAGATACTGTAAAAATCATTCTGAGTTGAAATCACAGTAGAGGCTAATTGAGAGTGAGATAGGACCTATAGGCTCAAGATCTGGGTAATAAGACCCTGAGGTGAGGTGATTCAAGAAAAGAGAAAGAGTGGACCTCTAGGAGTTTCCAGGGACTTTTAGTGACCTCTTTAGCTCTGTCGACCACATCAGGACCTTGAGGACTATGTGAAACAGTACATTCAGGGTAGCCTGATCATAGTCAGCCTAGGACTGTAATTGATCTCCCTGCAGCCTTCCCATCCTCACTGACCGACTCCTGTTCAACTCTCAAAGCCCTGCTCAAATGCTCTCTCTGTATAAGCCTTCTCTAAACTCCAAAACAATAGCATTAGCACTGCAGTCTTTGTTAATAAGTATAATATTAAAAAAAAAATAGTGTTCCAGGAACTTCTCTGATGATCCAGTGGCTAAGCCTCCACACTTCCAAGGCAGGGGGCTGGGGTTGATCCCTGGTCTGCAACCAAGAGTTTGCATTGCTGCAACTAAAGATCCCGCATCCCATAACTAAGACCCGGCATAACCAAATAAATAAATAAAAATAAATATTAAAATAGTGTTCCAAGATTAGCTATAATTAGGAAATAAAGTACATTCTCTATACCCTCCTTGGAGAATTCTCAGTGTACATTTGCATATTAAAGGCTTAGAGAAATCTTGTAGCAAAGAAACCCATCTTGCTGTGTTTAATAAAGTGATTCCCAAGCTTTTTGTGAGCCTGGAATCTCTTTCTCAAGCTAAACCATTTAAATCTAGCAAACCTTGTGTCTTTGGCCTCAGGATACCAGACTAGCACACAGTCACCAAGAGAAGGGACAGTCTCTTAGTCGTCATATCTGTGGACCTAAAGCCTGGCACAAGGCCTGGCCCACAGCGCACATCAGTAAAGGTTGAATGAATGACCATCCCTGACCTAAGTTGGCCCAGACTGTAGAGCCTTTGGAAGCAGAAGGTTTTTGACTCCTTAAGCAGGAGCTAAATGACTATTTTCCCTGTTGTAGGGGGTCACCCCCCTTATACATGAGTCTCCGTGAGCCCGCCTGCATCAGCAGATACCCTGGCCCTAGGAGAAATGACCCTGTGTTCACCTCATCTGCTCCTTGTTCCTTTAATCCCCAAAACACCGCTGACTCCCTTTCAGTTTGGTTGTGTGGGGATGGAGAGCAAGAGCTGGGGGCTCTGGGAGCTGGCACAAGGATGGCATTGGCCCTCTACTCCCAGAGCCCCTTGTGCCAGGCTCTGGTGCTTCCATCTCCCCGTCTATGAAGTCACTTAAACAGGGAGAAGGAGAGAAGCTTGGACAGGACTGAGCACAGGTAGTAAGAGACTGGAGGGACTCTGAAACCATCTGTCCATCCTTTTCATTATGTAGACGCGGAGACAGGTCCAGAGAGGTGATGCAACATACCCAAAGTCACACTGCCAGATAGTGAGAGAGCCGGCCTAGAAAGCTCAGCCTGACCCCAGCCAGATCCCGTCCCTGCCACTCAGCCCCTCGTCTCTCTGTCTGACTTTCTAGCTAGGGAGAACTCTGCTTTCCAACATTTGAATTCCCTGTCTGCAAACCAGCAAATCCAAATCATGGTGTTGTGGGGTTTTGTCGTCTGTTCCATGACCTGGGGCAGGCAGGAGAAAATGAATATATATTTTCTCCAAATGTTTATTGAAACACTGTCATTCTTGGGTGAAAAGAAAAATAAGACTGCTACTCACTCATCCTCTAGTGTACTGTCCTGGGGTCAGTCACATTTAGGTTCCAAACCTTCCTTCAGCCCTGTCTGTCTAATCGGCACATTTCTTCATGGAAGCCTCCAGGCTCTCGCCTGTAAACTGGCATCAGAATGATTCTTTCCTACCAGGATTTTCACGAGGCTGACCTGAAATGAATCTGCTATTGAGATGCCTGGCACAGGTTAGGGGCTGGGTCAGCACGCGCTCCCATCCTTTCTCCTTCTACGTATGAGACCTCAAGTGCCCAGCTGGGCAATTGCCCAGACCTGCCTCTCACCTGAGAAGGAGGCCTTGTTTTGGTACCTCCTTTGGGCTTGGCAAGAAAGTGGCAGAGAAACATCCTCTCCTGTGGAGAAGTAAGCTGCTGGGTGAGTCTCAAGCCACTCCCCACCCCCATGACTCCCCCTCTGTTCATGGGGAAGTGGGGCTCATTAGCTATTTATGCACTGGAAATGAGACTGGGCTTGCCTGTCACACCCCCTCCTCTCCCAGCAGCTGGTGGCTTGTCCCCAGGGCTCCTGAGGCCTGGGCTGGGCCCCTCTCCTGGAAAATAACAGACTCCGAGCCAGCAGGGCCTTGGAGATCATCTGGTACAAACTTCCTTTGACAGATGGGGAAATGGCAGAGCAGGGAGGAGAGGATCCTCCCCTTTCCCAAGGCCCTGAGGCCAGAAGAGGCTACTCCTGGCTCATCAGGAGTCTCCTCACAGCTCCCCCCTCCCCCACCTCTCCTAACAGTTAGCCTGGAGCTGTTTTCATTTATTATAAATCCTAGACGCAGCAGAGGAGAGAGGTAAAGGACTCTGGCTTTGTACTCAAGCAGCTCCAAGTCTGCAGTACCATTTCTGGCTCTGTGACCTTAGGAAAGCTCCTTATCATCTCTGAGCCTCAGGAACCTCCTTCACAGCATGGGAATAACGGGGTTGAATTCAATAAGATGACATTGGCCAGAAGTTGGTGCTGCACTTGATACATAGTAAGCACTCAATAAATGACAGTTCTGGTTTGTTACATCGTACTTGGCACTATTAACATTTGGGGCCAGATAAGTCTATGTTATGCAGTGCTTCCCAGGTGGCACAGTGGTAAAGAATCCGCCTGCCGATGTAGGATGATGCAGGAGATGCAAGTTGGATTCCTGGGTCGGGAAGATCCCCTGAAGAAGGAAATGGCAACCCACCCCAGTATTCTTGCTGGGAGATCCCATGGACAGAGGAGCCTGGCAGACTACAGTCCATGGTATTGCAAAGAGCTGGACACAGCTGAGTGACTGAGCACGCACACACACAAGTCTATGTTATGCAAGGCAATCCTGTGCACTGTGGGCTGTTTAGTAGCATCCCTGGCCTCCACCCACTGGATGCTAGTAGCGTGACCCACCCCAAGCTCTGACAGTCAAAAATGCCTTCAGGCTTCATCAAATGTCGCCTACGGTAAAAATCACAACAGGCTGAGAACCCAGGCCTGGAGAAGTCCTACTCAGCTTTCCAGGCTCAGCTCAAATAGCCCCTCCTTCATGAAGCTTTCCCTGACCTGCAAGTAGAATGGCTTTGTACCCTAGATTCCAATACTGGGGTCAGAACCTGGCATCCTCACCGATAAGCTGTGTGTCCTTGATCCAATCACTTCATTCTCTAAGCCTCCACCTGCTAACATGGGGATAATACGACCATCATGGCAAGGATGTCGTAAGAGGGAGGTTGTATCAAATGTGCCTGACACTGTGCTTGGCATACAGTTAGTGGTAGCAATTTTTAAATATCTTTATTTTTTCTGAGTATAAAATTAACATAAGAAACAGAGCTATATAATGTAAAAGTTAAAACCCGCCCATAGTCCCACCCCATGAAAAACAGGATTTTTTTCTTAAAGATTTGTTTACAGTTCTACAGAAATTTTGTCATGTAAACAGTGTGTGTGTGTGTGTGTGTGTATGCCTTCCCTTTTTTTCCACTGCTGAGCACTGGCCCACAGAGCAAAGTGGAGGGAAGGAACCACCATCTCAGAAGGGTTTGGGGCTTCTCAGTTAATATTACTGAGTCCTAAGTGCTAAGCACTTTTCGTGTACTGACTCATTTAATTTTTTTTTCATCTAATGTTTTTCATAACACCCTGTCAAATGGGTACTGTAATTTACTCTTTTTACAGATAAGGAAACAGAGGCTCAGAGGAATTCAGTGACTTGTTTGGTCACCCAGCTGGTAAACAGCAGGGACAGGATTTGAAGCCTGGCTGAGTGGACCATGCATAGCCTCTGAGCTACCTCTCAGGGCCGGGTGGCTGTCTCCCCCGCACCCTGCCTGTCTTTGTAGTTCAAGTGTACAGGGTCAGGCTCCGGACATCGTCTGCCTGTGCCAGCTGATGCTCCAAGGGCAGGTGCTGAATGTCATCTTACTTGGGCACGGCATCCGGCTCTCTGGCCATCTCAGCTTCCTAACCTCCAGGCAAGGGGTTGGATGCAGTCCCAGCCACCCCCTCCAGGTCTCATGTGACCGCTGGAGCCTTTCCCAAGGCCTCCTTCATGCCAAGGGAGACAGCAGTGGATCAGCCTTGGATGGGAGCCCTGAGGAGTTGGGCGTGGGGCTCCAGAGACCCCCGAGGCAGCCACACAGGGAAAGAACAGAGCTGAGGGACTGGATTCAAATCCTGACACTGGCTTCTTCCAGCTGAGCAGAAGGTGCTGCCTTCTCTGCACCCTCTCCCAACCTGGGAAGTGGAAATTAGAACAAAACATAAAGAAGGAGAGCGAGTTGCTGCCTATCCAGAGACAGCTGGTGTGAAGGTGCTTTATTTGCTACTGTGGACAGCTGGGCTGTCTGTGTCTGGGGGAAGTGGCCTCTGCTGTTACTTTTGCAGGAGAGGGCAGGACTTGTGTGCACAAAGCAGGCTCCACTGGGGCAAGGCTGCCAGTGAGTCAGACCCACGGCCGCAGTTGGCATCTCTACTTCCCTCTTCACAGGTGTGTGTGGGCAACCAGGAAAAGCCCAGTTCATCCAGAACACCTTGGCTGAGCACAGGTCATGGGGCTGAAACTCAGAATGGAAGCTGGGGACCCCAGGATGTTTATTTTCTAGAGAGGAAAGGATCGGGTAGGAAGTGACAACAGAAACAATAACAACCCCATAAAACGAGCCAGAGTGTATTGGACCATTGTTATGTGCCAGGTGCTGTTACAGGCCTCGAATCGTTACAGAAGCCCTTTTTCTTTTCCCCGCTCCCCGAGTGGGACTAGGATCAGCCCCATTTCACAGATGAAGATGATGAGGCTGAGAGGCTCAGTAACTTGCCCAAGATCACGCTGCAAGTAGGAGGCAAAGCTGGGTCAGACTCTGGTCTGACTCAGAATTCTTCCCCCCTCACCAACACCACCCTAACTGCCTCAGGGAACATCCAAATGAGACCTCAGAAATCCGCTTCCACCCTCTCCCCACTGTGCAAATGGGGAAACTGACTTGCCCAAGTTTGGTCCAGAGCCCAGCTCCCTGGAATCTCAGTCCAGTGCTGTTTTTACAGCATCATTTACTTTCTGGACCTTGAATTCTGTTTGAACACAGAGGTGGTTGTCAAGGATGTGGAGATGGTGTCCTTCTTGGATTCAGAGATTTAGTCAGTAATTTACTCGGTTGACACTCCTCTGCTGGCTCACTGAGGGCCAAGGTCCTGGGCCCAGGAGAGAACAAGACAAGCTTGGCCCTGCTGTGGTTCTTGGGAGACAGGCCTATAAGCTGCCGCGTCATGTCCTAGGCTCCTGTGGGCACAACTGAGGGTTGGCCAGGTTCCCCAGCTGACAACTGGGTCTTGAGAGCAGAGAGAGGAGACGTTACACAGGGAGAAACAACACCCACGGTCCCATGTGCAGGGTGCCGGGGCAGATACCCGTTCTCGTTTCACCCTCACAGCCGCCCTAGGAGACAGGTCTCATTGCCCCATTTTTCACATGAGGAAACTGAGGCTCAGAAGTTGTGCCTAAGGCCACACAACCAGTACATGTTGCTGAAGCCAGAACTTGGACTCAGATGATGATCTGAGTCAGCCAGGGACAGGCATGAAGGTGAGCCGGCGGTTCATCGTGACTGGAGGGCGAAGGGTGGGAAAGGGGCTTGAATGCACCAGTCCTGCCCAAGGAGCTGGACACCAGTCCTGCCCAAGGAGCGTGGACTTGACCCTGGAGATGCGGGGGAACTAGAAACAGGCTGGAGCAGGCAAGGCGGGCCTGGTCAGTGTGCCTTAAGGGGCGGTGTGTGGGTGGGCCTGGTGGGCAGCCTGGAAGAGGGGGCATAATCACGCGGTGCTGCCCTGCCAGAGACCCTGAGGCTCAAAGTGGGCAGGGCAGGCTCAGAGGCCGAGAAGATGCATCAGGGTTCAGGTCTGACAGAAGAAACAGAAACAGGAGCATCAGGGGTCTGCAAATAGAAGAGAGACCTGGGGGAAGGGAGAGAAGAGGCAAGTTCAGTGTGCCCTGTGAAGATCTGGGGCAGCTCTGGGCCAGAGGAGGGAAGAGAAGGCAGTACTGGGTGTGGAGGAGGGGAGGAGTCTTGAGCACCAAAGGGTCTTGAGTACCTATCGTGAGCCACGCCATGCTGGGCCCTTTCAGGGGTCTCGTCTCATTTTATCCTCATCACATCCCCTGCCAAGTGGCTCTGGTCCTCATTTTATAGATAAGGCTCTGAGAGGGGAAGATGTGATCTACCCAGGGGCATGCAGCCAGGATTTGAAACCAGGTTTTTCTACACCCAAGTTCATGCCGTTACCACGGGGCAGAAGCGTGACACGGGTGAGAGGGTCCCTGAAGCTGGTGGAGATGGCTTCTGGCAGCACCTTTATCCTCTGGGCTGGAGGAGGAATGGCCTTGCAGGAAGGGAGGTCTGGCCTTGGGGGCCTGTGAGCCCTGGCTCTCTGTCCTCCCCCACAGCTGCTGCCCCAGGCCTGGCCTCTCTGCATGCGGGAGCCTCAGAGTCTCTCAACTGACATATTTGCATAATTGTGTGCTTAGGTCTGCACCAGCCCTAACTCTGCCCCCTCTCCAGCGGCTCTGCCCTCAGGAGGGCGTCCCCCCACCCCCCACCCCCATTCCTGTTCTGCCCCAGCATTGATGGGCCTGCAGAGTCCAGCTCCCCCAGGCTGACCTCCAAGGCCAACTCCACCCCACGCCCTGCTGCCCTCATCCCAGCCAGCCCCACTGGCCTTTCCAGCTTGAGACTCCACCCACATACCTGGCTCCAGCCACCCCCAACTGCCCCTCACTTCCTGCACACACCTGTGCCCCTACCTGACCAGTTCTCTCCACCTGGAATGCTCTGGCCCCACCCTGGAGACTAGAAGGGACCCTGCCCAGCCATCCATCCATCTTCCCAGATCTTTCCGTCAGAAATAAACTCTCTCTAAGAAACTTCCTATTCCACATACAATTATAATTATTGTGATGATAATGACAACCACGAGTGACTGAGCACTTCCTGGGCCTCCGGACAGGTCCTGCATTAAGTCACCTAATCCTCACAACAACCACAGAGCCGGTGGTGTCATTAGCTGTACTTTATAGATTTGGCAAATGAGGTGGGAGGGAGTCACAAACACAGCCGGGCTCCTGGGTGTTCCCTCCACGTTTATCCTGTTCTCCCTTTGCAGTCTACCTGTTTCTATTTCTGCCTGTCCTACTCACTGCAAACTCTCAAGGGCAAAGGCTGTCTGCAGCGCCCCAGCCCCCTGGAGTGACTGGCCTAGAGCCTGACTGTGGGTGCCCAGACGTGATTGCTGTATTGCTGACAGAAGGACCGAGTGGTTTCCAGCATGGATTTTGGAGTCACTCAGATCCCCACTCCTGATTCTTACAAGCTCTGTCCCCTTTGGCACACTGCCTGACCTCTCTGAGACTCTCTTTCCCCCTCTGAGAGACCAAGTGACAAAGGCACCAATCTCATGAGGTTGTTGTGCGAATTAAGTGACACGCTGACTGTGAAATTCAAACCTAGGCCACACTGCCTCCAGACCCGGTTCTGAGCCTCCAGGAGGGTCAGTGTCCCTCCGCACAGTTAGCTCTATCACTTAGGAGTTCGTCAACAGCTTCGTTTCCTGTCTGACATCTGCTGGGAGATTTCCCAGTTGGTTCTCTGTCAAGCCGTGTGGCCATGGGCCACTCAGTCCCTTTTTCTTGGACCTCAGTTCCCTGTTCTAGAAATCCAGATGGCTGGACTAGATGGTCCCTGGGGCCCCTTCCTATTTCGGCCGTCTGAGGAGGAAAGGAGGGGCCTGACACAGCAAACCATAGGGACGTGGAGAAGTGACCCAGGAACCTCACACGGGACATGGTGGCCCCCCGTCTCCCAAGCACCCAGTGTATGCGAGGCTCTCCACTGTAAGGCTAAACAACACTTCTTACCGTTATCTCATTTCACCCTTCCAACCCTAGGAGATATTGTTATCCCCATTTCTCAGATGAGGGACTGGGGCCCAGAGAGGTTAGGTTACCTGCCCAAGATGACAAAGCCAGTCTCCTAACCCAGGGGGTCAGGTCTGATCCCAGGCCTGGAAGGAGGGAAGGCAGGGTGAGTAACAAAGCCCAGGCTGCTTCCTAGTCCTGCTCTGTGGGTTCTACGTTTTGTTTTTCCTAACTTAGCTGTTCCCTCAGGATCTGTAGCTCACCTGAGGAGAGCTGCCTGCCTGGGGACTCTGCCCACCCTTTCAGAGGTGAGCCCTGACCCAGCCTAGCCTCTCCCCAGGGCAGATTCATGATATAAACTCTGTGCCTGGCCCTCTCCTAGGTACTGAGGGTGTGAAAATCTCTCAGACACAGTCCCTGGCCTAAAAGCCTATACCTCAGAGGGAAGACTGACAGGTAACCTTGCTGTTAAGATGCAGCATGTGCCTGATAGTGTGAGGGAAGGCTCTGCACACAGGGATTGTCTGATGACAGAATGGAGTTGAGATATGGATTCTCAGTGGAGGTGATGTCTGTTCTAGGTCTTCCAAGATAAGCACTCACCCCACTCCAGCACTCTTGCCTGGAAAATCCCATGGACGGAGGAGCCTGGTGGGCTGCAGTCCATGGGGTGGCTAAGAGTCAGACACGACTGAAGCGAGTTAGCAGCAGCAGCAGCAACAAGTAGAGAAAACCATGTAGCTGAGCCTTCCAGACAGAGGGAACAACATGTGTAAAGGCCTGGTGGAGGTCACTGCAAGTTGCTTCATGCATCTAGAGCAGCACTGTCCAGTAGAACTTTCTGGAATAATGGAAGTGTCCTGCATCTGCACCATCTGATACCATAGCCACCAGTCACCTGTGGCTGTTGAGCACTTGAAATGTTTACTCTAGTATAGCTGTTGTTTTTCTAGCTCTAGTATAACTGTTGCTCAGTTGTGTCCAACTCTTTGCAACCTCATGGACTGCAGCACACTAGGCTTCCCTGTCCTCCACCAACTCCCGGAGCTTGCTCAAACTCATGTGCATTGAGTTAGTGATGCCATCCAACCATCTCATCTTCTCCTGCCTTCTCCTCCTGCCTTCAATCTTGTCAAGCATCGGGGTCTTTTCCAGTGAATTGGCGCTTCACATCAGGTGGCCAAAGGATTGGAGCGTCAGCATCAGTCTTTCCAATGAATATTCAAGGTTGATTTCCTTTAGGATTTACTGATTTGATCTCCTTACTGTCCAAGGGACTCTCAAGAGTCTTCTCCAGAACCACAGTTCAAAAGCATCAATTCTTTGGCATTCAGCCTTATTTATGGTCCAACTCAGTACAGCTTAGGAACTGAATTTCAATTTTATTTTATTTCATTTGAATTTAAATAACCATGTGTGACTAGCAGCTACTGCATTGAATGTTAGGTCTGGATGAAGAGAAAAGGCTGGAAAAGAAATCTTGGGTCAATACTGAAGGGCCTTGAATGCCTCACTCAGGCATGGTGCCCTTTTCCCCAGAGTACGTGTGTGCTCAGTCACTCAGCCGTGTCCAGCTCTTTACAACTCCATGGACTATAGCCAGGTTCCTCTGTCCATGGAATTTTGCAAGCAAGAATACTGGAGTGGGTTGCCATTTCCTACTCCAGGAGATCTTCCTGACCCAGGGATTGAACCAGTGTTTCCTATAGCTCCTGCACTGGCAGATGAATTCTTTACCACTGAGCCAACTGGGATGCCCTCTTCTCCCCAGACAATGTGGAAATCCTGCAGAGGGCCCTGGGGAGGAGATGCAGGAACACATCCATTCTGGAGAACCATCATCCCAGCTGCTCTGTGGGGCAGGGAGGAGCCTGGAGCCATGGCCCAGAAAAGAAGTGATAAAAACTGAACCGGGTGGTGGGTATAGAGAGGAGAGGACAGATTCCAGGGCAAGCCCAATGACCGATTGGATTGGTGACTGGGCCATGTCAAGGGTGACTCCTAGATTTCTGGCTTGGGTAGCAGCAGGGGTAGGGGGTGTGCCCTGCACAGAGATGGGGAACATGAGAGGAAGGGCAGTTTGGGGTACCATATCACTATTCCAGCTTTCACTGTGATGTAAATCTCTCTGTCCCTGTCTCCCACCCACCCACCCAGCCCATCTACACACCTCCTGAGGCTTCATAGATTGGGACTTGCCCCCATCCTTCTCCCTGTCACTGACACAGCAGCATGTGGGGCCCAAGGAGGCCTCATTCAGCACATGTTTGTGGATGGATGAAAGAGTGTTCCATTGCTCCTGGGATCCTGTTGTTCCCTGACCCTGAAAGCAGGGAGGAATTTGGCCATGTCCCTGGGGTGCCCTGAG
Source organism: Bos mutus (assembly GCF_027580195.1). Lineage (NCBI taxonomy): Eukaryota > Metazoa > Chordata > Mammalia > Artiodactyla > Bovidae > Bos > Bos mutus. Next base: position 15,327,034 of record NC_091618.1, on the reverse strand, counting down.
CAATGTGAAGAACGTGGCCTCCAGGGCAGTTTTCTCAGAGAATCTGAAGAAATGCCTGAGTGGTTGGGTCTATGAGGGCCACCAACCGAGAGAGTTGTAGCATTTGGTTCATCTCCTCAAACTCTGCATCTCAAGCAGACTGTCCCAAGCTGGACAGACCCAAGGCCATCAGGGAGGAGCAGTCATTTTGTATTATTAGGTGAACGTGATCTGTCTATTCCAGTGGCTCAGATGCATGAGAATCTATTAGGAATAACTCCCAACTGTTAGTAATAGAGAGCTGCCCAAAGTAACTGAAATTAGGTGAGGGTATATTTCTCTTCCACGTAAAACAGGTCTATAGGAAAATAGCCCAGGCAATGGTCTGCCAGGGCCAACTTGCCCCAGTTCCTGAGAACTAAATGTGCAAATCTTGTCTCAGCTCTGCGTCTGATGACCTCACTTGGAGAGCTTGAAATTGGCTTTGAGGGAGCCTTTACACCATGGAAATTGGCCAGCGCTATAAACTGAAGCTGTTTATCTTTTTTACAGAGGGCAAGCTTCCTAGCACATCCCTGAGTGCAGTGATGGTGTGGCTAACCCATCAGAGACCCAGGCTGCTTCTTCCTTCTGTTTCACTAGTTTTGGCCTGTCATATCCGCCTTTCTGGTTGCCTTATGGCCTGAGATGGTACTAGAGTTCCAGTCGTTACGTCTATGCAAGCTCTCTACTCCCATAAAACTAGCTATTCCGAGTTTTCTATCTAACTTGTATTTTCAAGGCTGGGTCTTCATCCTTCACCTGTCATCTGAGGTGTGCCCTCCATAGAGAAGCCTTCTCTGACACCCTACTAAATTCATCACCCATCCTACGCGGCTTTATTTTCACTAGAGCATAGACCATGTGTGCATGCTGTGCTGCTTCAGTCGTGTCTGACTCTTTGTGACCCTATGGACCATAGCCTGCCAGGCTCCTCTGTCCATGGCATAGACTATAATGGATAACTATCTGAAGGCTTCCCTGGTGGCTCAGTGGTAAAGAATCTGCCTACCAATGCAGGAGATGCAGGTTCAATTCCTGGGTCGGGAAGATCCCCTGGAGAAGAAAATGGCAACCCACTCCAGCATTCCTGCCTGGGAAAACCTCTGGACAGAGGAGCTTGGAGAGCTACAGTCCATGGGGGTCACAAAAGAGTCAGACATGACTTAGTAACTAAACAACAATATCATCTGTCTTCCCCACTAGACTGGAAGATCCCTATCAGTAGGGACTATGTCTGTCTGGTTCTCTGCTCTGTTCCCAATGCCTCACACTGCCTGGTACATTATAATTGCTCAATAACTATTTGTTGAGTGAATAAGGGATAGTAAGCACAGATCATTTTGTTTTCTACATGCTTCCCTTAGCGTGTCATTGTGACCATTTTCTCACGTTGCTATCTAGCCTGTAAAATTAGTTGGATTAGATGTTTTCAAGGGCTCTCCCTGCTCTGACGAGACAAGTGATAAGGAGGTGGGGTGAACAGGTAAGTCAGCTCCCTGGCACCACTCACACCCCAGGCTGACTAGAGAGCCCAGGCCAGAAGCTATTTCCATGGAGATTCACTCCCAAAGAAAACTTCTTGGAGCCTGATTTCAATGCCAGGCCATTGATGGGTGCAGGGGAGATAGAAAATGGTAGGGTAAGCCCGCCCTGCATGGGGATGGATGAAGGACAGCCAGAACGACCAGCTGTGATAGCATGGACTAAATGTCCAGAAGTACTGGGAGCCAGGGCCTCCCAGGTGGCGCTAGTGGTAAAGAACCCACCTGCCAATGCAGGTAGACATAAGAGACACAAGTTTGATCCTTGGGTCGGGAAGATCCCCTGGAGGAGGGTGTGGCAACCCACTTCAGTATTCTTGCCTGGAGAATCCCATGGACAGAGGAGCCTGACAGGCTGCAGTCCATAGGGTCGCACAAGAGTAGGACATGACTGAAGCGACTTAGCATGCACACACTCACTGGGAACCATCCATCTCTATGCCCCATTCATTCATTTGACAAATAATTATTGAGGCCCTACTGTATGCTGGGCACTATCCTAAGTGCTGGGGATAGAACAGTGAACATGTCAGTCAAGACTCTTGCCCTCCTAAAACTCACATTCCAGTGGAGGAGAGGAACAGTAAACACACTGTCAGATAAATAAGCAAGATCGTGGAGACCATGGAACAGGATGCGATGGAGGGTGGAAGGGATGCCACTGTGTGGGGCTGGTGAGGCAAGACCTCTCAGAGGAGGCAGCATCTGAGTTGTTACGTTAATGCTATAGAGGAATGGGTGGGGAGGGGGGCGGGTGGCTGTGGGGTTGTGGATCTGAGAGTGAAGTGCACCAGGCAAAGGAAGCAGCAAGTGCAGTCACAGAGCTGAAACAGCCCAGAGTGAGGAACAGGAAGATTGCTTTGGCTGGCTGGGATTGATGGGGGAAGGACGGTGGAGACAGCGGTGGGACGAGCATGAGGTCACTGAGACACTTGCTTCAGGCACAAAGCTGAAGCAAATGCCCCAAAGCTCAGTAATCAAGATGAATAATTTTTAGTGAAATTTTTAAAAATCACAATTAATGCCCAAAAAACTACATGATGAACAAAATATCAGATTTGTAAATAGAAACAAGATGACTAGCCATGTCTTACTGAGCCATATTGGAACCAGAGGCAAAGGAAAAATTAGTCATAATGATCCTGTCCTTTAAAATTTTGACATGTTGTCTATCATGGATTTTTGTTGCTGTTCATTACTGAAGAAAATTTATCACCTGGTGTCATGATCATGGTCTCCAGAACTGGACTTCCTGAGTTCCAATTCTGGCACTACCCTTCCGTGCTTAGCTGTAAGTTTGGGGTTATTGGGAGGATTAGATGACCCCATACAAGCTAAGGTCTGAGGACAGTGCCTAGCCCAGTGGAAGTGCTCAGAGGATGTGGGGAGTTTGTCACAGCCCTGGACAGTGGTACGGCCTTGGTTCCTGCCAGAGGATTCTAAGCAAGGAGTCTTGACCAGCACATCAGGGGGTCTGAAAGTATGTGGAGGTGGATTGGAGACTGGGGGGCCAGAAGCTCCTAGGATGGCCCTAGTGGAGGCTGTTACAAAACTCCGGATGAAAGATGGGCACAGACTCTGGAGATACTTGGGAGACAGACTCTACAGGACTTCGTGGTTGTTGAACTGTGACGGGAGGAGGGTGCTGGGGCAGGGGAGGCACGGGGTCAGGACAGCTTCCAGCGCCTGCAGCAGTTAGCCCTGGTCTCTGCATCACCGTCACCAGGAAATACCGGGCTGGCTCTGGCCTGCTCTGCCATTCCTGTCTTGTCTGTGTTCCAGAGGGAGCTGAAGGAGCAGCTTCAGGCCCTTCAGGACAGTGAGCGGGAGCACACAGAAGCGCTGCAGCTGCTCAAGCGACAGCTGGCAGAGACCAAGGTGAGCCTGGCCTGGAGGTGGGGCGGGGCTGCCAGAGGTGGGGGTGGAGCTTCGTGGAGGCGGGGCCAGTTGGGCACTTGAAGGGCGGGGAATCGAGCCTGCTGCGGGGGAGGGGCTTCGAGGGCCCAAGCTCCAGGTGAGAAGGGTAGGGCATGCGGAAAGGTGGAGGCTGGGGCTTCTGCGAAGGTAAAGGGGCAGGGACCTTTCCCCAGATGATGGAAGGAAAGGATATGGGCTGGTGCCCGGGGTTAAGGATAGGATCCTCGCTCCCTGCTTTGGGTGAAATTTGAGGTGGGATCAGGGACCCTCTAGGAAAACCCGGACTGGAAGAAGGTACCTAGTCTCTTTTTCCTCTCCTGTTATTAAACACACCCATTTTCAGAGTTAGCAATCCCTCCAATCTCTTGGAGACAATGTTCCCTCCAAGCCCTCCTGATGATTTGTGGCTCAGCCCTGGTATAATCTCCTCTCCGAAACTCTGATGAAGATATAAACAGTAGGGGCAAACCCTGCAGGCTTTGGATACGATGGTCTCAAAAGAAAAGTCTTTTTCCTTGAGCCGAGAGGAAGGCTATGGGGTCTGATCCAGGCACTCCATGCTGTGTGACTTTGGGTAAACTGCATACTTTTCTGCACTCTTAATCTTCCCATCTGTGCAGCAGGGACTCTGCCAGGCTCTGTCCAGCCATGCTATTCTGGATCCTAGCACACTTCCAAGGGGCTCCTTCCAAGTCCTCCACAGATATCTCTCTAACTGAGCAAGGCTTGCTTTACTCTCTGCTGTCCTTCTGGGACCACTCACCAGGGACCTAGACCTGGCTGCTAAGCTCTTGGGTGATTTCATTGACCTGGTAGCTCAGTGGTAAAGAACCTGCCTGCCAGTGCAGGAGACAAAAGAGAAGTGGGTTCAATCCCAGTGGGTCGGGAAGATCCCCTGGAGGAGGGCGAGGCAACTCCCAGTGTCCTTGCCTGGAGAACCCCATGGACAGAGGAGTCTGGCAGGCTACAGTCCATGGAGTCGCACAGAGTCGGACACGACTGAAGTGACTTAGCACACACAGCACAGTGCTCCATTTGCAGAGATGCCGCTGCCAGCAGCAGCTGGAGGCGAGCCTTAGGAATGTTCTGGGCCTCCAGAGGTCACTGGAGAGGCCATTGGAGATTCAGACTTGTGCCCCAGCTTGGCTGCCAACCCACTGTGGGGTCTCAGGGAGGTCATGACAGACATTTCTTCAGAGAACATTCTGGAGTGCCTCCAGGCAGGCCCCTCAGTGGGCAACAGATGAGAAACAGACCCAGAACTCCGGCATCTTTGCTTCTCACAGCCTCAGTTTCCCACCTGCAGGGGAATCCGGTACCTCTCAGGTGAAGAGAAGCAAATGGAAGCCTCTGTCTGGGTGAGAGGGGAATATTATGGTCTGTTTTTCTCCCCAGCATTCTGTTCTTCTCTCCAACCACCCCCCCTCCATTGTTTTTCTCCACTGACCTCTTCTTCCCCTGCCTTCCTGTCCATCTGTCTACCTCTGGGGGGTCCTGTGGGGCCACCTTCCCCTCCAGTTCCCCCAGCCCTGCTTCCTGTCTGGACTGGGGTGTTTATACAAGAAATGCCTATGGATGCTTTGGAGGTCATATTTCACCTGGTGCCTGACTCGGCTCAGCTTTCTTGCGGCGCCTGCCCCTCCAGTGGCCCGGCTTGAGGGCCCGTCTGATCTCCCTCCCCAGACCCAATGTTTTCCTTGGTCGGCCCTGACCGAGTGACGCATTCTTGGCAGGGTATTTTTCTGAAACAGCCCCAGCTCCTCCAAGCCCCAGTGTGTTCCCAGGGATATGGTGGGCTGAGGTGGGGGCTGCTTTCCCAGTCGAGGCACTGAAGGGATTGGGGGTGGGGCAGGCCTGGCTCTGTCCTAGAAAAAACTAGAGTAAATGGGGCACACCAGTTTAGCTGAATCTTTCTCTGTGCTGGGAATTGTGTTCCCCATCCATTGTCCTGCTGAACTGCACAGAACGCCACCTCCATGAGCACAGGATTCCCCAGAACCGATACACTGTCCGGCACACAGTAAATCAGTTCAGTTCAGTCACTCAGTCGTGTCCGACTCTGCGACTCCATAGACTGCGACACACCAGGCTTCCCTGTCCATCACCAACTCCCAGAGCTTGCTCAAACTCATGTCCATTGAGTCAGTGATGCCATCCGATCATCTCATCCTCCGTCGTCCCCTTCTCCTGCCTTCAGTCGCCTCCTGCCACAATTGTGCCTTCAATTGTGCCTGCTGCCACAATGATAAATAGTTGTGGAACAAACGAGTGAGGAAAAAACACACCTTTTGAAGTAGGAATTGTTGTCTCCATTTTATTAGCAAGGAGACTGAGGCATAGAGAGATTGTGGGACATGCCTGAGGCCTCATGGCTAGTAAGTAGCTAATTGAGAGCTAGTTCTGTCAGATCATAGGACATATTCCAGCCTCACGCTGGGTTGTCCTCAGCAAGATCTCTGGCTCTGTGGTCTGCAAGCCGGGGAGGCCTAGAGAACCCATCAGGGACATACTTAGGGCTCCTAGGGTGGCTGTCACTCTGATGTTTCACTTCTGAGCTGCCCTCTCCCAGCTTCTTTCTCTCCTCTTGTGTTGGAGACACTGGGCCCCCACCAAGAAAGATGATGGAGTCTGCACCCACCTCTGCATATCAGTCTTGGGCGAGACCCTTCCCTCCCTCACCATTCAAGCAGGTTCTGACTATCAACCTTGTGCCAGGCCCTGGGATGGGCACAAGGAGTGCAGGGTTAAGAAAGATGTCATTCCCACCCAGGAGGGGTTCATTCATTAGCTGGGGAGCCACATAAAACGTGGGGCAGCATATTAAGAATATTTACAAAATATTGGGAACATTTAGCCTGTTTAACTGGCTTCAAAAGTTAGGGAAGGTATCACAGAGAAGGGAGCTTTTGGTCTGGGTCTCACAGGATGAGTAACAGTTTGCCAGTTGAATAAAGCATTTGCTGGGGGAGGGGTCCACTCTAGGTGGGTAGACTTACAGTGCAATGGCACTAGAGTGGTAAGCTGGGATTAGAGGAAGGACTTTGAATTCCAGACTAAGGAATTTAGCGCTGTACTAGTCATTAAGGCGCCAAGAGATGTTCCTGAACACAAGACTGACTGTGGCCCAGTTTGCACTTTAGAAGGATCACTCTGGTAGCAAGTTTGTTGGCAAAGATTAGGTGTAGTTGACACATTAAACCAGTGAGTTGGTGGAACCCAGGGGCATATGTGGAGGAGGCAGGTGGAAAGATGACTGTAGAGCTCAGGAGACATGTAAGGCCTTCAAGATGGATGGATCTGGAAAGCAGCCTCAGAGCAGCAGGAGTTGAAGATGAGGGAGGGCGTGTCATGTATGAACAAAAGGAGCCAGGACTGGATGAGTCCTCAGGAACAGGGATGGCAGGGAGGGAGCAGCCACAGCGGTGGGAGGCAAACCAGAATTCTCGATTGGTAGCGGCTGGCCCTTGGGCCAAATGCTGCTGCAGACTGGCCAAGGAGGAGCCAGAAGGGCTGGCCATGAGATTTAGGATTCTTTGGAGGCAGCAGCAGACGGTCCAGGGCGGGCAGGCCCCATCTTCCCCACCATGACCTGCCGCTGCAGGAACCTCACCTTCCCTGGGTGAGGGGGCTCCAAGAGGCCACAGGCAGCCTGGCCCCTCATCCCCAGCCTCTCCCTTCATCACCCCCTTTGTCTGCCTGGCGAGCTGGGTGGGCATGCGCAGGGAGGCTGGCCCACTGCCAGCAGCTCTTCCTGCCGGCCCACAGCCACGACCAGGAGGGAACAGGCCCTAATTGAGCCTTTGTGGAGCTTCCCACAGAGCCCTGGGCACTGAACACAGCGGGGTCTCTGACTCTGTGAACTCCCAGTCAGAATCCCACAAAGTCAAATTGCAGAGGCAGGCCCCACATGCTGCTGCTGCTGAGCAGCGCTTTTGTGTCCTGTGTCATCCTGCCTCTTGCTGTCCCCTCAGCCCGTCCCCCCCTCCACCCCCAACTGACATCCTGCTCACCCTTCAGGCCCCAGCTCAGCAGCCATCTCTCCACGAAGACTTCACTCTCCACGAACAGGGATGTGCCTGTTCCAGTGTTTAAATAACCAGGCTCTGGGGCTGCACCTCAAACAACGTCATGTACGTTGTGAACCTCCCCTCACTTATCGTAGCCCTGCAATGTCATTGTGTTACCGTCTTCCCAGATAAGAAAACCAAGGTTTAGAGATACCAGGTGACTAAAGTTGCCACAGCGGGAGACCCAGTGCCCTTGGGCACTGAAGCTGTCTATGCCTTTTACCACTCAACCCCCCCTTGGGCCTGGCAGTGCCCTTGGAGACAAAGAGAATCAATCAAGTCCATGCTTATCTTTCTGTGACAATGGCTTTAACCCCCAACTCTTGTTCCCTGGCAAGAGGGTCTGGGGGTAGTGGGACAGGTTGCGTGACCCCCAGACTTGCCCAGTATGTTGCCATTTATAAAGCTCTCTGACATCTGTGACCTCCTTGGCATCTTTGCTTAGGCTGCATGAGTGATGTTTTTTAAAAAATAAAAATTTCCCTGTCTCCTAGACTGAGCTCAGCATCTGCTCCCTGCCCATCCCCCCATATCTCTGGCCCACTTCCTCATCCTTCCCGTCCCCAAACCAGAAATCCGGATATCATCCTCACACCTGTCTCTCCTTTACCCTTACAGCCAGTCAGTTGGTCACCAGGGCCACCGAGGCTCCCCCTACAGATGTCTTTCAAGCCATGTCCGTCTGCTGCTCCTCTAGCTCAAGCCTCATTGTCTCGCCTGGACCACTTCATTTGTTTCCTAACGGAGACTTTGTTGTCCCTGATCAGGCCAGTTCTCTTCTGCCGCCATGCTTTTTGCCATTTCCTCACTGAACGTACCTTTCCCGCCCTTTTCTCTCTGCGTGCCAAGACCCTCAGTTTCCTCCTCTCACACAGGGATCACCCCGTCCGTTCTCCCTGACTAACCCCTGATGACCGTGTTCACAGTCTTCCACCAAAAGCCTGCGGACCACCATCGGGGAGGCGTTCGAGCGGCTGCACCGGCTGCTGCGGGAGCGGCAGAAGGCCATGCTGGAGGAGCTGGAGGCAGACACGGCTCGCACGCTGACCGACATCGAGCAGAAAGTCCAGCGCTACAGCCAGCAGCTGCGCAAGGTGCAGGAGGGGGCGCAGATCCTGCAAGAGCGGTTGGCTGAGACCGACCGGCACACCTTCCTGGCCGGCATGGCCTCGCTCTCCGAGCGGTGAGTGCCTGCCTGCCCCAGCGTCTTCTCCACATGGAGCACCCCTCCCCGGCCCCTGTAGGATGGAGGGAATGGAGGCGGATGGGGGTGGTTAGCGGAGAAATCATTCATTCAGATCTCCATCAAACACACAGGACATCTGCTCTGTGCCATAGCCTGGGGTGAAGGCTTTGTGTACGCACGCTATTTTATACATCATATTTATAATCCTATAGGATAGTACTTGTTTTGCGTGATTTGTATTATAAATATACATTTTATAGTATTTATCATAACATCTTTACCCTACTAGCCCCTTGGAGGTCGTCACCGCTGTCATCCCTATTTCACACATGTAGAAACTGAGGCACAGAGGAACTGGAGCAACTGGCAAAAGCCCTTCATCTAGTACGTGGGGGAGCCAGGATTCAAGCCCAGGTCTCTGGTTCCATGGCTACCTTTAATAATAAAACTTGGGACTTCCCTCGTGGCCCAGTGGTGAAAACTCCTTGTTCCCACTGCAGGGGGCAGAGATTCCATCCCTGGCTGGGGAACTAAGATCCCGCATGCTGCATAGTGTGGCCCCCCCAAAACAACAAATAAATAAAACTTTAAACTAATAATAATAACAACACTTAATTATTGGTTTTCCCTTGTGGCTCAGCTGGTAAAGAATCTGCCTGCAATGTGGAAGACCTGGGTTCGATCCCTGGGTTGGGAAGATCCCCTACAGAAGGAAAAGGCTACCCACTGGAGAATTCCATGGACTATGTAGTCTGTGGGGTCGCAAAGAGTCGGACATGACTGAATGACCTTGACTTTTACTTTCAATGACCAGTACTGATAGCTGATGTCATGTATTGTGTTGAGCATGAGGCACACACTGTGCCAAGCGTTTTACATGCATTAAGCCTCACAGTGTTCACAAGCCTAGGAGGCAGGTGTTATCATAGTACCCATTTTAAAGATGAAGAAACTGAGGGTGATAGCTAGAGAGTTAGGAAGTGGTAGAAGCAAGCACTTGAGTCTGGGTATGGCAGACTTCCCACGCATGGCCTCTCCCTATGCCAGCGACCCTGAAGGTGCTGGGATGGGAATCCAGCCCCCAATGTGGTCTTCTCTCTTGCTGTCTTTCCAGGCTCAAAGGGAAAATCCACGAGACCAACCTAACCTATGAAGACTTCCCAACCTCCAAGTACACAGGCCCCCTGCAGTACACCATCTGGAAGTCCCTGTTCCAAGACATCCACCCAGGTAAGGCCCTTCCTGCCACTCACCAGAGGGCCCAGGAAGAGGCAAGGATCATCACAGGTCGGAGCTGGATGGGCCACTGCCCAGTCCAGCCCCCTGCTCTACACACAGCATGGGGGCAGGGAAGAGGGATGGGAAGGGTGCCTTAATAAGCGCCTACTATGTTCCGGGGCCTGTGCTGGGCACCTGCAGTAGCTCAACCCAGGGAATCTTTATAATGATACAACTCCAGGAGGTTGGTTCTACTAGTGAGCCCATTCTCTAGATGAAGAGACTGAGGCTCTGGGCTGTTCACTCATTCACTCTATGAGTACAGAAGAGATCAAGCACCTGCCTCATACCAGGCACTATTCTAGGTACTGAAGATAAAGCAGTGAACGAAACAGGCAAAACTTCCTACCCTCGTGCATCTCAGTTACATCCTAGGGTGTGAGAGAGAAAGAAAACAAAATTAAATAAGTAAGATACATAGTTCATTAGATAGTGATAAAAGATGAGGAAGGAGGCTAACAGATGTTGAGGTAGGATAAAATGTTTAGTAGTGGATTCAGTCAGAAGACCTCCCGGAGAAGGAGGGAGTAAAGGCCTGAAGGAAGAAGGAGAAGAGTGAGCCACGTAGATACCCTGGCAAGAGTGCTCCTGGCAGTGGGAATGGCAAGTGCAAAGGCTCTGAGGCAGGAGCAGCTGGGCATGTTCAGGGAAGAGGAAGGAGACCAGTGTGGCTGGAGTGCAATGAGTGAGAAGGAGAGTGGAGGTAGCAGTAGCCAGACCATGAGGGCCTGTGGGCCCAGGTGAAAACTTTCAATTTTGTGCTGAGTGAGATGGGAGCCAGTGGAGGGTCTGGGACAGTAACGTGAAGTAATGTGAGTTTTTAAGTTCTTAAAGTATTCCTCTGGCTGCTGAGTTGAGAATAGACGCGAGGAGTAAAGGGTAGAGGTCAGGAGCCTCTTGCAGTAATCCAGGTGAGAGGTGGTGCTGGCCTGAAGCAGGGTGATACCAGTGCACATGGTGAGACGTGGTTGGATTTGGGTCCATACTGAACAGAAAGCCAACAGGAGTTTCTAATGCACTGGATCTCAGATGTGAGAAAGAGGGGAAAAAAAAAGGAAGACTACGATGATTTTGGCTGAGGTGACCGGGAAGATGGAGTTGTAAGCATGCGAGGTTCGTGATGCCAATTAGATGTCTCAGTGCAGATGTGGAGAAGGCAGTGGAAATGACACGTATGCAGTTCAGGAGGAGGGTCTGGGCCAGTGGTGTCCGCATGTGGACGGTACCGAATGAGCCAGGAGGAGATCACCTAGGAGGTGAGTTGAGGGTAGAGAGAAAAGAGAGAGGACCATGCTAACAATTGGAGCCCTGGGGTCCTCCTAGAAGTCAAGGACAGGAAGGGGACCCAGTCAAGGAAACTGAGAAGGAACAGCCAGAGAATAGGAGGGAGACCTGGTCCATCCTGGAAGCCAAGTGGAGAAAGTGTTTCGAGGAGGGGAAGTGGCTGGTGGTGGCCAGGCTGCAACGCCAAGTGTGGGAGGATCAGCACTGACTGTTCTCTTGGTCCTGATGGCCTTGACAGGAGCCGCTCTGGTGGAGCAATGGAGGCAAATCCTGATTAGAGGCCATCCTAGAGAGAATGGGAGAGGAAGTGGAGACAGTGCTTTCAAAGAGTTGTATTTATGGGAAGGAGAGAGTGTGGTGGGAGCCATTTAAGATAGAAGAAATGATAGCATATTTGGGGGGAGGGGGGCTTTCCTGGTGGCTCAGCTGCTAAATAATCCACCTGCAAAGCAGCAGACCCTGGTTCGATTCCTAGGTTGGGAAGATCCCCTGGAGGAGAGCATGGCAACCCATTCCAGTATTCTTACCTGGAGAATCCTCATAGACAGAGGATCCTGGCAGACTACAGTCCATGGGGTCGAAAAGAGTCGGACATGACTGAGCAACTCAGCACAGCACATGGGGGAAGTGGGGCACAGAAAAGATGCAATAGAAAAAGGTAGAATTGAGGATGAATGAGAGAGCATTGCTGGAGTGCTGTCAGGTGTGGGGTCCACCCCAGCCTCTGCTGGGAGCCCGCAGAAGGTAGAATACATGGGCACCGAAGCAGAGGGGCAGGTGGTGGGAGCTCGTGGGAATTGTGTTCTGATAGCTTTGCCTTTCACAGTAAGGTAGGAAGCAAGATCATCCGGTGGGATGAAAATGGGAGGTTGGCTGAGAGGGGAGAAAGTCTGAAATGGATTTCTAGTAGAATCAGTAGACCCTGGGACTCTGAGATCAACACCTTCCCAACATTACACAACCCACCAGGGCATCAGTCTAACCTACTGGCAGCAGGGAACCTTCTGTGTTGAGTCAGGCGCAATGTCCAATAGAGAGGAGACAAGGATGCAGAGGAGACTAGTCCCTAAGAGATAGACACTATTACTATTTTTTAGATGAGGAAACTGAGGCACAGAACTGTTAGGAATTGGTCATGGTCATAACCTGGTAAATGGTACAACCACGATTTGAACCAGATCCATCAGACCCAAAGGGTGTCCCCTTCCCTACTAAGCCTACCAGGCATTCTCTGGCCTCATACCACCAACCCAGGAAGGCTGCTGGGGAGGCTGAGGCTCAGAGAGGCTCACTGATTTTCCCAGGTCACACAGCAATCAGAGCTCTTTGCACCTGTCTGGATTCATTCTTTCAATCTACAAACATTGGAAGTCCTTTGAGGCACGTTCAGGAGAGACAGATGAGACAACAGACCCTGACAGTCCATGGGAAAAGGGCCATCATGAGGGACTTACACAGGGCCATGGGAGCCCAAGAGGCAACAGGAAGCTCTGGGTGGGTCAGGGAAGGAGCCAGGGGAACACTGAGCAGATGGTGTTTGCACTGAGCACTGAAAACTGAAGGTTTTCCCACTCAGGGAGGATTCGCCTAGAGGTATCCCCAGACAGTCCCTGGCATTGAGAACAATATACGCAGAGAAGCATCCCAGGATGCTCACGATTGGCCTCCAGGTACAGATGGAGAAGGACTGAGGATGATCACTGAGGGTGTGTGTCGGACAGGGATGGGGCTCCCCTCTAGGTGATTGAAGGCCGCCTCTGATGCATCATGACCAATTTCACAAAGATGAAGGGATACCTCCTAGTACCCTTTAGTCTGGATCTGTGCCCTCGTTGACAAAGGGGGCAGTAGTTGGGGGAAGGGCCCATTTTCCAGCCAACTGGGTAGGGCTCTGGACTATCCTCCTGGGGTGGGGGTGGGGGGGTCTCTGTGTGCTCCCAGCCTTGGAGGGACCTTCACAGTGGGACCCAGCAGGATGAGGGCCACGCATGGGTGAAGCGGCATAATTCAAAGAAGCAAGAAGCCCAGCCAAGGGTCCTGACCCCTCCCCTGACCCAGGGAAGCCCCTCAGGCAGATGGTCTCAGGAGCTGATTTATCTCAGCTGCCACCTGCCCCACCCCCGTCACAGCTCAGCAAGGCAATCCAGGCAGTTAAACCTTATATATCAAGGCACTGTGAGATCTGGGCCCTGCCAGTCTCTCCTTCTCCCTCTACATCACACCCAGACACACCGAGCCATCTTCATGTCTTACATGAGCCATATTCCCTCTCCTGCACACTTTTCTCACTTTTGCACAAGCAGTTCCCTTAACCTAAACCCTTGACACAAACCTCAGTCTTTGAGAACTAACTCCTACTCTCTTTCACATCGTAGTTTATAAACACCTCCTCTGAAATGCCTTCCTGGATTTCTCCAAGTAGCCCTGGGCTTTCCTGGTCTTGCTGTCTTATTAATGTCTGCATGGCTGTCTCTCTCACTAAACTGTGAGCTCTAAGAGGTCAGGGGCTGAGTCTGATTCATCACTCTACATCCCCAGCAGCCAGCGCAGTAAATGTTTGTGGATGATTGAATAAAGAAATGAATGAGTCCTGGTCTCAGTTCTGTTACTAGAATAGCCTGGTATTAAGTAGGTGCTCAGTGATTATTTGTTAAATGAAGGAACTTGCTGCACATCCTTGGATAAGTCCCTTCCTCCCTCCAAGCCTCTGTTTCCTCCTCTATTATAGGGATACTAGTGTTCCCTGGATAAGGCGATGGCACCCCACTCCAGCACTCTTGCCTGGAAAATCCCATGGACGGAGGAGCCTGGCAGGCTGCAGTCCATGGGGTCGCTAGGAGTCGGACACAACTGAGCGACTTCACTTTCACTTTTCACTTTCATGCATTGGAGAAGGAAATGGCGACCCACTCCAGTGTTCTTGCCTGGAGAATCCCAGGGATGGGGAAGCCTGGTGGGCTGCCGTCTATGGGGTCGCACAGGGTCGGACATGACTGAAGCGACTTAGCAGCAGCAGCAGCAGTGTTCCCTTCTTGACTCCCCCACAAGAGAGCAAACGGATGTGGGAATTTGCATTGCCCCAGGGCAGGCTTTCTCAGCCTCAGAACTATTGACATTTGGGGCTGGATAATTCCTTATCTTGGGAGCTGTCCTGTCCATGGTAGGATGTTTAACAGCATCCCTGGTCTCTACCCAACTAGATGCTACACACACATACACACTCAGATGTGACAACCAAATATATCTCATTCATTGTCCAATGTCCCCTATGAGGCAGATCCACCCCAGTTAAGAATGACTTCCCCAGAGAAAGCAGCCTGTAGCAGAGGGGCTGAGAGAGCCCCAGTGTGTGCTCTGAACATCCTGCCAAGGATAGCAGCCCCTGGGGTTCAGAGAACAGTGGCCTGGTTAGCCGGGCCTCTTCCTTTGTCTGTAGGGCCTGTGAAGTCACTCTGGCTCTTCTGCCAAAACCAAGGCCCTTTATGTCTAGATGGGAGGGGCAGGCGCCCCCAGGGACCTAGCCCTGGATTCTAGCAGCTTCCTGCCTACCTGCCTTCCAGTTCAGGCTTCCTACTGAGTCACCAGAGAATTTTATCTAGCACCTGTTACTCCCCTGCTCTGGAACCTCGACTCTCTACCTCCCACCCACACCCCTGCCCCACCCCTCAGCTGACACTGGAAATCCTCCTCCAACTGCCTGGCCTGACTGCCCCATCTCCTGGGCACCAACTTCCTCCCCACCCAGGACAAGTGGCCATTGTCCAGAGGACACCAGACACTGCTTCCTTTGCTCCTGCCACCTCCCTCTCTGGGCTGCTTTCTCCTCCCCCTGCTTATCTGAATCCAATCATTTTGGGTTCCAGCATATTCACTGTCAAGCTGTGTGACCCAGGGCAGATCTCCACCCTGTCTGAGCTTGTTTCCTCATCTGTGAAACAGATGGTGGAAGGGGTGATTTATGCCCACGGTAGGTAGGAGAATTAAATAAGATTATTTATTTGTGATAATAATCCTGGAACTTAGTAAACGAATGATGCCTATTTCTTATGATTATCATGAATCATCAGATGTTCCCTCAGTCTTGCTGAACAGGCTTTCTGGGGCCTAAAGGAAAGAACATGAGTGAAAAGATCTTAGCTCGAGTTCTGGTTCCACATCCACCCCAAGTGGCAAATTAAGCAAGCCACTTAATTCAGAGAAATCTCCTTGGAACCTCAGTTTCCTCTTCTCAAAAATGGGTACAATAATTTGTGCTGCTGGGGCTGCTGTGTTAGTCTTATGAACTAGAGAATGTGAAAGTGGTTTTTTTTTAATGCCCTACTGGGTCCAGCTGAGGGCCTGAGTAGGCAGGAGGAATCAGACTTTTTAAAGGCCTGACCAGAGGAAAGAACTGATGGTATTTCTTGCTCTGTCAGGCTTCAAAGTTGTCCTTGAGAACAAGGAGGCACAAATGACTTGCTGCCCAGTCTTTGGAGCTGCTGGACTTTGGAGTTTCTCTGTTGCTTGGGTCGCTGCAGTATGTGGTTGATGGTGACCAGGAGACAGATCCTGGGCCCCCTGCAGTCCACGCTCCTTCCTGAATGCCTTTTGACCTTGAGGTCTCAGTTCACTCCCTCAGTCTTTGCAACCCCATGGACTGCAGCATGCCAGGCTTCCCTGTCCATCACCAGCTCCCAGAGCTTGCTCAAACTTCTGTCCATAGAGTCAGTGATGCCATCCAACCATCTCATCCTCTGTCATCCCCTTCTCCTCCTGCCTTCGATCTTTCCCAGAATCAGTGTCTTTTCAAATGAGTCAGTTCTTCGGATCAGGTAGCCAAAGTATTGGAGTTTCAGCTTTAGCATCAGTCCTTCCAATGAATATTCAGGACTGATTTCCTTTAGGATGGATTGGTTTGATCTCCTTGCAGTCCAAGGGACTCTCAACAGTCTTCTCCAACACCACAATTCAAAAGCATCAATTCTTCTGCACTCAGCTTTCTTTATAGTCCAACTCTCACATCCATACATGACTACTGGAAAAACCATATCCTTGACTAGATGGACCTTTGTTGGCAAAGTAATGTCTCTGCTTTTTAATATGCTGTCTAGGCTGGTCATAGCTTTTCTTCCAAGGAGTAAGCATCTTTTAATTTCATGACTGCAGTCACCATCTGCAGTGATCTTGGAGCCCAAGAAAATAAAGTCTGTCACTGTTTCCATTGTTTCCCCATTTATTTGCCATGAAGTGATGGGACTGGATGCCATGATCTTAGTTTTTTGAATGTTGAGTTTTAAGCCAACTTTTTCACTTTCATCAGGAGGCTCTTTAGTTCTTAGTTATTCTTCATTTTCTGCCATAAGGGTGGTGTTATCTGCATATCTGAGGTTATTGATATTTCTCCTGGCAATCTTGATTCCAGCTTGTGCTTCATCCAGCCTAGCGTTTCTCATGATGTACTCTGCATAGAAGTTAAATAAGCAGGATGACAATATACAGTCTTGACGAACTCCTTAACCAATTAGGAACCCGTCTGTTGTTTCTTGTCCAGTTCTAACTGTTGCTTCTTGACCTGAATACAGATTTCTCAGGAGGCAGATAAAGTGGTCTGGTATTCCCGTCTCTTGAAGAATTTTCCACAGTTTGTTGAGATCCACACAGTCAAAGGCGTTCACATAGTCAATAAAGCAGAAGTAGATGTTCTTCTGGCACTCTCTTGCTTTTTCGATGATCCAGCGGATGTTGGCAATTTGATCTCTGGTTCCTCTGCCTTTTCTAAATGAAGCTTGAACATCTGGAAGTTCTCGGTTCACGTACTATTGAAGCCTGGCTTGGAGAATTTTGAGCATTACTTTGCTAGTGTGTGAGATGAGTGCAATTGTGTGGTAGTTTGAACATTCTTTAGCATTGCTTTTCTCTGGGATTAGAATGAAAACTGACCTTTTCCAGTCCTGTGGCCACTGCTGAGTTTTCCAAATTTGCTGGCACGTTCAGTGCAGCACTTTAATAGCATCATCTTTTAGAATTTGAAACAGCTCAACTGGAATTCCATCACCTCCTCTAGCTTTGTTCATAGTGATACTTCCTAAGACCCATTTGACTTTGCACTCCAGGATGTCTGGCTCTAGGGCAGAGATTACTGTGGTTATCTAGGTCATGAAGATCTTTTTTGTATAGTTCTTCTGTGTGTTCTTGCCACCTCTTCTTAATACCTTCTGCTTCTGCTAGGTCCATACAGTTTCTGCCCTTTAGTATGCCCATCTTTGCCTGAAATATTCCCTTGGTATTTCTAATTTCCTTGAAGAGACCTCTAGTCTTTCCTATCCTATTGTTTTCTTCTATTTCTTTGCATTGATCACTTAGGAAGGCTTTCTTATCTCTCCCTGCTATTCTTTAGAACTCTGCATTGAGATGGGTATATCTTTCCTTTTCTCCTTTGCTTTTCATGTCTCTTCTTTTCTCAGCTATTTTAAGGCCTTGTCAGACATCCACTTTGCCTTTTTGCATTTCTTTTTCTTGGAGACGTTCTTGATCACTGCCTCCTGTACAGTGTCACAAACCTCGTCCATAGTTCTTCAGGCAGTCTGTCTATCAGATCTAATCCCTTGAATCTATTTGTCACTTCCACTGTATAATAGTAAGGGATCTGATTTAGGTCATACCTGAATGGTGTAGTGGTTTTCCCTACTTTCTTCAATTTAAGTCTGAATTTTGCAGTAAGAAGTTCATGATCTGAGCCACAGTCAGTTCCGGGTCTTGTTTTTGCTGCCTGTGTAGAGTTCCTCCATCTTCAGCTGCAAATATAATCAGTCTGATTTTGGTATTGATCATCTGTGATATCCATGTATAGAGTCTTCTGTTGTGTTGCTGAAAGAGTGTGTTTGCTATGACTATCGCATTCTCTTGGCAAAACTCTGTTAGCTTTTGCCCTGCTTCATTTTGTACTCCAAGGCCAAACTTGCCTGTTACTCCAGGTATCTCTTGACTTCCTACTTTCGCATTCCAGTCCCCTATGATGAAAAGGACATCTTTTTGGGTGTTAGTTCTAGAAGGTCTTGTAGGTGCTCATAGAATCATTCGATTTCAGCTTCTTCAGCATTAGTGGTTGGGGCATAGACTGGGATTACTGTGATATTGAATGGTTTGCCTTGGAAACTAACAGAGATCATTCTCTCATTTTTGAGACTACATCCAAGTACTGAATTTCAGACTCTTTTGTTGACTATGAGGGCTACTCCTTTCTTCTAAGGGATTCTTGCCCACAGTAGTAGGTATAATGGTCATCTGAATCAAATTTGCCCATTCCAGTCCATTTTAGTTCATTGATTCCTAGGAAGTTGATGTTCACTCTTGCTGTCTCCTGTTTGACCACTTCCAATTTACCTTGATTCATGGATCTAACATTCCAGGTTCCTATGCAGTGTTCTTTACAACATCGGACTTTACTTCCATCACCAGTCACATCCACAACTTGGCATTGTTTTCACTTTGACTCCATCTCTTTATTCTCTCTGGAGTTATTTCTCCTCTCTTATCCAGTAGCATATTGGGCACCTACTGACCTGGGGAGTTCATCTTTCAGAGTCCTATCTTTTTGCCTTTTCATACTGTTCATGGGTTCTCAAGGCAAGAATACTGAAGTGGTTTGCCACTCCCTTCTCCAGTGGACCACGTTTTGTCAGAACTCTCCACCATGACCCATCCGTATTGGGTGGCCCTACACATCATGGCTCATAGTTTCATTGAGTTAGACAAGGCTGTGGTCCATGTGATCAGTTTGGTTACTTTTCAGAGATGCTTAAATGGATAGACACACCTGGAGACCAGATGGGCTGCCTTGGCTCCTTCTTTCTGTTTGTGTAAAACGGTGTCCCAGGACCTAGAAAAGAGCTCTGACCTTTAAAATGTTGAACCCCAGGGGTCAGGATTTGTTCATTCTCAGGAGAGTCTGGCGCCTCTCCTGAAAATAAAGGATGGGTGGAAGGTTTGCCAGTCCCCATACGGGGACTGACTTCTCAGAGTTCAGTTTGGTTCAGTCCCTCAGTTGTGCCCAACTCTTTGTGACCCCATGGACCGCAGCATGCCAGGCCTCCCTGTCCATCACCAACTCCCAGAGTTCACCCAGACTCACGTCCATTGAGTCAATGATGCCACCCAACCATCTCATTCTCTGTCATCCCCTTCTCCTCCTGCCCTCAATCTTTCCCAGCATCAGGGTCTTTTCAAATGAGTCACCTCTTTGCATCAGGTGGCCAAAGTTTTAGAGTTTCAGCTTCAACATCAGTCCTTCCAATGAACACTCAGGACTGATCTCCTTTAGGATGGACTGGTTGGATCTCGTTGCAGTCCAAGGGACTCTCAAGAGCCTTCTCCAACACCACAGTTCAAAAGCACAATTCTGTCCGGAAGTACAGAAGGGAGGACCGAAGACAGGACCTCTTTTTATGAGGGGTGGACCTCAGCCCAGGTTTTAGGGTGCAAGAGCCTCTTAAGAATCAGGTCACACCCTCTGCCTAATAAGGATGCCAGGCCCTGCCCCTAGCCTCGCCCTTTGGGCTGTTGGACCCTGCCCACTGTGGATCAGGTCCCGCCCCCAGCCTCGCCTCTACTGCCGGAAATGACCAATGAACAGCAGACCCCGCCCCTGCTGCTGCTCCTGCTGCTGCTAAGTCGCTTAAGTCGTGTCTGACTCTGTGCGACCCCATAGACGGCAGCCCACCAGGCTCCCCCATCCCTGGGATTCTCAAGGCAAGAACACTGGAGTGGGTTGCCATTTCCTTCTCCAATGCATGAGAGTGAAAAATGAAAGTGAAGTCGCTCAGTTGTGTCCGACTCTTAGCGACCCCATGGACTGTAGCCCACCAGGCTCCTCCATCCATGGGATTTTCCAGGCAAGAGTACTGGAGTGGGGTGCCATTGCCTTCTCCGGACCCCGCCCCTAGGCCCACCCAATGAGTGGCGGGTCCTGTCCCTTGGCTGCCTCCTAGAGTGCCCTCCGTACTCATCAGTGGCACTGTAAGCGCCCACGTTGCCCTACTTAGACGTAAGAGTACGGAGCTGAGCCCTCCAGCGTGCTAGTCTCTCGCCCCCTCCCCAGCCCCGTCCTTCTTCTCCCAGCCTGGGTTCTGCCTGTCGCTGGTCTCCTCAGATCATCCTGGCACCTCCAAGGCACTCATGACAGCTGCCCACACCTTGGCATTGTGCCCATCTCCTGTCTCTCTTGCTCCTCTGCCACGAACACCTGAGTATGACCCACATTCCACAACCAGAGGAGTGGCCCCATGTGTATCTGATTAGATTTTTCTTCTCTCCCGAGCTCCCCACAACACACACATACCTCCAACACCCCCTTCACCTCCTACCTCTTGACCCCACGGTGGGAACGCCCACATTCCATGTGGCAGGAGCCTTCTGGTCTGACAGGCTGCGCTGTGACCAGAGGACAGGGTGAAACGTTCCTCTGCTGACTCGGTGTCCTCCTCCTCATGGCTCCCCTCGTCTGTGTCTCTGGATAGAGAATTATGTTTCCTTTGACCTCTCTATTCACAGGGCTAATTGTTTCCATACAGCCCTCTGGCTTCTAAGAATAGGAAAGGAGGGTGTAACACTCAAGACTAAATTTATTCCTGACAGAGCTCAGGAAAGGAGCTTGCTCTAAGTCAATGGTCAGCTTTGTTAGTCGACTGAGAACAGGAGCACAGTTCGAGGACTGGCTGTCACTCCCTGTTAGAGATGATGGCCATCACTGAGGCATTTTATTTCTCTGTATACACACAGCCAGGCGAGGTAGCTGAATTTGGAGGTGATGTTCAAGCCAAGCATCATCATGGCCCCTCTCCACCAGATAATGAAAGCACCAGGGAGTCAGATGGAGGAGTCCCTCCTTTGCTCCAAGGAACTAGTGACAGAATTTATTCTTCTTTTCTCCCCTCTGTCTTACTCTGCTGTGGCAGTGCTCATCCAGGCTAACAGG
Organism: Bos mutus; assembly: GCF_027580195.1. NCBI lineage: Eukaryota > Metazoa > Chordata > Mammalia > Artiodactyla > Bovidae > Bos > Bos mutus. The sequence continues at coordinate 15,305,788 of NC_091618.1, read as the reverse complement.
AGCCAATTCTCAATTCCTTCTTCTGGCTAGGCATCAGCTCCTTCAGGGGGACAAGAGTAAACAGAGTCTTTGACAAGAGTTCATGAGACTTTGAGAGCCAAGCCTGCGAAATCAGTGTGGCCACCTCAGAGCTGGGTGTCCCAGCCTGCCCAAAGACCAACACAAGCAGGGTCAGTTTAATTTGGTGAGCCTTTCTGGAAACCTTCCCCATGCCAGGCTGTGGGGAAGATTGTATATGTCAATAAGTAGATGCTGGGCACGGGGCACACCAGGGAGAACCTAGCTGGAAGAGTATGTGGTCCTTGACCTCCTGGTGTACATGATAAGTTATGGGCACAGAAGACTATCCTAGGTGTCAGGAGAGAGGCACAAACAAAGTTGAGAAATTTCAGAGGAAGCAGCCAGGAAGGCTTCCCTGAGATGAGCGCTGGAATTGAGCCTCATGGGGATGATTACAACAAGCAGAGGTGAGGTGGAGGAGGGAAAAGTCTGCGTGAAGGCTTAGGCCTGACTGGAAGGGTGAGTGAGAGGTAGGCAGGAAGAGAAGGCTGGGGCTGGATTGCACCTGGTCTTGATTAGTCCTGGCTCTGCCAGTGTTTGCCTGTGACCTGAGACTAGTCAAGTCTCCTCTCTGGGTCTCAGTTTCCCCATCTGTCAAATGGGAGAACTGGCCTAGAATCAGTGGTTTTCAACTTTTTCAGACCCATCATATACATTTTTTTTTTAGCATTTGGGTTTATTTTTTTTTTTCATCATATACTTTTCATAACAAGTAATTTGTAATGATTCAAAATTAGTGTGACCTTCTCACAATTTCAAGTATATATGTACCTATATATATATGTATATATTCGGAAAAAATAGAAGGAAAATATTTATAATAAAATACTGTATATGTCAATATGTAGATGCTCACTCACAACCACCCCCAGAAAACATAATGAATGAGTCAGGTGCTCACACCATAGGTAAAACATCATTCTGCCTCAAATGCAGTCTGAAATAGGTAGGTTATCTTGGTCAATGGTGTTCTTCTTAGAGATGTACTTTCAAAAAAAAGCAAACAATTCTTAGTGAAGTTCCAGACAAAACAAATTCAGTGTTCCCCCAGTTTATAGGGTAGTTGCATTTCAAAATATTCAGTATATATTAAAACTGTACAAAAATTATTTCATATTTATGTATAAAATTGAGTTAAACTGTAGTTCTGGGTCATTGTAAACATTTTTTTCATCCACATGAATATCTGGGGGAGCATCTGAAACTTATTGGTGGGGGTATGGGACCACCCTGCACATTTCATTCAGGGCATTTAGCATCCCTGGATCCTACATATGGAGACAACTCAAACACCCCCACAAGTTTCCAGATTACCCCATAGAGTGATTATCCAGCACCTGAAGAATCTTTAAACTCCCTCCCAGCTCTGAAATCTTCCAGTTCTGGACCTCATTCAGGTTTACTCAGCAAATTTTTGCAGAGTACCCACTGTGAGCCTTGCCCCCCAGGAAATCATCAGTGAACAAGCCGCCATAGTTCTTGTCCCCTACAACCGAGTTTCAATCCAAAAAGCTCTTAACTGTCACCGTCCCATTTTACAAAGGAAGAAGCTGAGGGCCAGAGAGGGCAGGCTTGTATTCAGCATCACACAGCCTCCTGGGGGCCAGCCAGAACCTGGCCTCAGGGAAGCACCATAGAGTGGGTCCACAGCCTTCTCTCCACTCATCTTCTCTTCCTCCCCCATCCCCGCAGTGCCAGCCGCCCTGACCCTGGACCCGGGCACCGCCCACCAGCGCCTGATTCTGTCCGACGACTGCACCATCGTGGCCTATGGCAACCTCCACCCACAGCCGCTGCAGGACTCGCCTAAGCGCTTTGACGTGGAGGTGTCGGTGTTGGGTTCGGAGGCCTTCAGTAGCGGCGTCCACTACTGGGAGGTGGTGGTGGCGGAGAAGACCCAGTGGGTGATCGGGCTGGCGCACGAGGCCGCGAGCCGCAAGGGCAGCATCCAGATCCAGCCCAGCCGCGGCTTCTACTGCATCGTCATGCACGACGGCAACCAGTACAGCGCCTGCACGGAGCCCTGGACGCGGCTCAACGTCCGCGACAAGCTCGACAAGGTGGGTGTCTTCCTGGACTACGACCAAGGCCTGCTCATCTTCTACAACGCCGACGACATGTCTTGGCTCTACACCTTCCGCGAGAAGTTTCCGGGCAAGCTCTGCTCCTACTTCAGCCCCGGGCAGAGCCACGCCAATGGCAAAAATGTGCAGCCACTGCGGATCAACACCGTCCGCATTTAGTGCAGTGGAGGGCGACCATGGGCGCCTGGGCTTGGCCACCAGCAAGAGCCTTGCCTCCACAGACGGGAGGCCTGGACTCCAACCCAGCGAGGCCACCCCTGAGATCTCAGGCCTGTTGTTTACCCTTCAGCCTCATTTCCCCATCTGTGCAATGGAGGTTGTGCTCCGTGACTCGGGAAATGTCTTCCAGCACTGATGTTCTATAGCTCTGACCTTGATGGGGATGCAGTTGTGGTCCAAGAACCAGACCTGGCTTCTCCTCATGGCAGCCCCTGCCTAACCCCTCATCCTCTTCTCGGGCAGGTGACTGCGTCCCTGTCTCCTTCCTGCCCACATGCCCTGACCTCAGGATGTGTCAGAGTGTTGCCAGCAGTTGGCAACTGCAAAGAGAACCCTCTTATTCTCCCAGGCCTGAGACTTGCCCCTGACCAAGCTAGTGATGGGCTGTTTTGTCCTTGATCACAGCCCATGGTGGACACAGGTGGTAGCTAGCCCCTAAGTCGCCTGAGAACCACCCTCTCCTTCCACCCCTGTACCACAGGTTTTATAGTTCCTGATTTTCCCATTTATCTGTGGGTAAAAGTGATATTGGGCTTCCCTGGTGGCTCAGTGGTAAAGAATCCACCTGCAATGCAGGAGATGTGGGTTTGATCCCTGGGTTGGGAAGATTCCCTTGGAGAAGGAAATGGCAACCCACTCCAGTATTCTTGCCTGGAGAGTCCTATGAACAGAGGAGCCTGGTGGGCTGTAGTCGCAAAAGAGTCAGACATGACTTAGCGACTAAACAGCAACAGCAACAATACAAATGAGGCTGTGGCCTATGGAAGGCAACCAGTAGTTGAGCCCACGTGTTTCAGCCAGTAAGCCCACAGGCCTTAGGGCAACAGGATGGCACACCCCAAGGCTCATGTAGGACAAGCACCACTGGATGGTGGAGGTCCCCAGCAGCTCTGAACAAAGGTCCAGCCGGGCCTCTTGACTTGGTAAGAGTGTAGCAAGGCTGGGGAGAGCTGTTGTTTAGGCCTGAGCACTGGGGTGGGCTGTCGGTTAGGCCCCCCCATCAATCTTGGCATCTGTCTCAGCTGGGATACCATTGCGGAAAACATGAGCTGCTTTAGCTTTTTTTAATTAGACAAGGATTTATTACCAGGTCCCTAGTGGCTTTGCAAAATCACTGCAAGGGCTAGAGGAGCCGACTCTGCTGAATTTCCAGGAACAGCTCCCAGCCGCCAAATTCATCACGTCTGCTATGACCGGGAACGCTGCTCCCATCGGCAGGCAGCCACTGCATCAGAAGCTGCTGGCTGCAGAACTGTGCAGTCTCTGCTACTGTCCATGCCAGTAAATGATGTCCTGAGGCCTGCCTCCCTCCAGGCAATTCGGTTTCCAGATCCAGATCTCTACAAGGGATTCTGTTTGGGGAAACATAAATCAGATCCAGAACCTTGGCTGCAAGGGAGTCTGGGAAATGTACTTTTCTTCTTTCCAGCCTCATCCATACAAAAGGCACAATAGAAGAAAGTGAGAATGGGTCTTGAACAAGCTCACTTTCAGTTTTTGCCTTTGGAATCCACCTCTAGGCCTTGGCTTTGAGGCAGCAGAGCCTCTAGGTGTCCTGCTCCAAGGCTGTGTCCCTGTCCAGGACAGGCACCCCTAGAGTGAGCCTGCAGAACCAAGCTGAAAGCCTCCCACCCTAGGCTTTCCATTCCAGTTCTGGGGCCTAGATTCTGAACTTGGGGTCTTTGGTCATACCCATCTCAAAGGAACCAGACTAGCTGAACCTGGGGAGCTCCCACCTCACAACTGCTGCCCATGGGGACCTCCCTTGGGCAGGAGGAATCCTCAGTCTCACCCCACCCATTCAGCTACCAGAATCTGGGCCACCCCCAGCAGTATTTTTATCTTAAATGTTACCCATTTTGTGAGTTATGATGAATTTGTATTAAATTAAAGTTACAGGCTGTGAGTGGTCAGTGCCATTCATTTTGACACACACAGAGGCCCACCCATCCTGGCCCAGGCAGCATATATAAATCGACATGGCTAATCCACAAAGCAACCCGGCTGAGTAGCAACATACCCATTTTACAGAGGGGGAAAATGAGGTTCATAGAGAGGACGTGACTTGCCTACAGTCCCATGTCCCACACTAAGCGAGTTCAGAATTGAGCCCAAGGCACTCTCATCACAACTTACCAGTCAAGGAAGACTGTCAGTCTTGGCCTGGAGGAAGGCATGGTGGTAGCCTTGGAAGCAGAGAGGAGCTCATGAGACAGTGGCAAGAGACTGGGCCCTAGAACCCCAGAGACCTAGGCTTAAATCCAGGCTCTGTCACTGTGTGCCTCTAGAAAAATGAATTAACTTCTCTGGACCTCAGTTTTCTCACATGGAAAATGCGGATAATCACACCAGTCTCACATGATTTGTTACAAGCTGCAAAGTGCAGTGCATTTAGGGAGGACCTGCCTGTCACTAAGCTGCCTCCCATAATCCGTGCCTAGAACTGGGTGGCTTTTCTCAACCTCTGGGCTGGCTCTGCTCTTAAGGAGTCTATCTTCTTTCTTGTGCTTTGTGAGGGGGTGTGGGACCATCCAGGCCAGGCAGTTCCCCAGGTTCGCTATGTCAAAGGAGTCCATCCCACCTCCACCTGGCCAGGAGTCACAGCCCTGCATGTGGGCACACAGGTGTGTACACTAAGGAGAAAGGCCACTGGGACCCCCTGGAGTTGTGCAGTGCAGTGCAGCAGCCTTGGAAGCAGGACTCCTGGGCCTAGTCTTGCTTCTGTGCTGACTTGTATTGTACCCTGAGAGTCCCTTCCTCCATCGCCTCACCTATAGAATGAGGGAGGTTAGACCGGGTGCTCTGTAAGGCGCCAGGTGGATCTTCACCTATACCTGGAGGCGGGGAGGAAAGAGAGAGGGAACTACCCAAGTCACTACTTGTTTGCGGTTCTTGGAAGATGGACATGAATGAGGAGGAGGAGGGGCTGTTGGCAAGGGCGGAGGGAACGGTGTCTGGATGGCTGATAGCGCCCCAGTTTACAGAGAAGCTGTAGGGAGTGGGCCTGGGACCAGAGAACCCCATCACCCCCTCACCCCATGCTCTCAGATCCCTGTGACTCCTCCCAAGCCCACTCCTCTATTTTGCTCAGGGCATCTGTCCCCTGGAGGAGTACCCTGTCCATGGTTCTTCCTTCCCCTCCCCCGACTCAGGCTCAGCACCTGGTCCCAGAAAGGCTGCTTGCTGCCCCATCTTCACCCCTGGTTTCCGAGTGTCTGGGAGTGTAGGGATCTAATCTGAACACCCAACTGGGGACTCTGGGAAATCAGGGGACCTCCAAGAGGTATGAAGTGTCTGGAGACTTCCTGAATGAAAGAATCTGCGGTTGCCAGTATAACACCAGGAACCCACTTAATACAGGTAAGTGAAGAGGGGAGACAAAAGCAGTCCAGCCTTGGGGTGGAAGCAGGGATCAGCAAGGATCTTCCCCAGGGCAGGAAAGAATTGATAGAATGACAAAAAACCCCATTCACAACCATGTTCATGGCCAGCAAGCGAAGCAGTGGGACTTCCTGCACCTTATCTAACATCAAAATAAGTCCATGAAATCAGTATCATTATCTCAGTATTTGAGCAGGGAAACACTACTTCCCAGGGGACCCACAGCTGGTACTCAGTAAAACTGGAAATCAGACTCAGGCCTGTCCAAAGCTAAAGCCTAACTCTTCACTGGCCTCCCTGGAAATGCTTCTCAACTTTGAGAACAGCTTCAGTGACAGGCAGCACCCACCAGAAGTGTGATCCCCCTGGGATTCAAGGAGGGAACTTAACCCAGACTCCACACCATTGAATTATGCAACTGTGAGTTAAGTTTCACCTATAGACTCCACCTCATGTGCCTCCCAGATCAGAGGTGGACTCGTGAAGGCACTGTGACCCGGAGCGGGTCTCTCTCCCTTTCTGGACCTCTGTTTCCCCATTTCTATCAAGGAGGTTCAGATTCTAGCTAACTGATTGCCAAGGCAGTGGTTCTGATGGCCCAGGATCCTGTAAGTCTTATGTTGGTCCCAGGGCTTGGCCCGCTCAGCACCTAACAAGGCCATTAGCTCTGGGTCTTTCTCTCTGGGGTGGCAGCAGGAATAGAAAACAACAGAGATAAGGTCTCCTAGCAGCACAGTCTCAGCTCGGGGCTCTGGGGATGGGCCTCCCCTCCTGCCGGAGAGGCCATCCCAGGAGGCTGACTGCTCACACCTGGGCAGCATTCCTGGCTTCATCCCCTCCTGTCTGAGTCTTGGCTCTATTCACTCTCCCCAGATGCTCCACGAGAATGTAAGTTGCAAAGGACCCTGTCACAGGCTTAAATACAGACGGAAAGGAGTGGGATGAGGTTGGGGGAGGGGCAGTGTGCTGACCGAGGTGCTGAATCTTCATTCCCACCAGGGAATGGTAATTTCTCCTTAGTCTGGGACATCTGCAATTCTAGCCAGTGTCTCTGGGGAAGAAGGAGTGCTGGGAAGCAGAGGAGAAATGAGAAGGAAAGGGAATGACAGAGGGAGGGAGGGAGAAGGAGAGAAAGAGAGAGAAAAGGAGAGACGCATTTAGGAGGCGTAACCTCTAAAAAATAGAAAGAGATGGGGACTTTTATTTTGAAATATGCTCATTTTCCTTTGTTTTTCTTTTCTATCTGGTTTAAATTATGTGGATTTTTGTTTACCCTAGATAGAGTATAGAACAGTCTTCCATCTTCTTTCAAAATGTTGACAGTTCTATCATATTTCTGACTGTTACAAAATGCTCCCTATTCACCCTAGGAATTCAGTGAAGGAGGGGAAGAGTGGCCACTTTGGACCCGAGGACCAGGGGACTTGCTACTCTGATGTCGTGTCAAAGGAGGGCCTTTCAGGAAGCTAGAGCCAGAGGCACAAAGCCTCGGCCCTGGTGAGCTCCCCAAAACCATGGGCTGCAAGATGATCAAGTCTGAATGCTCAAGGCACCTAAGGGCTCCTCCAGCCCAATCTGGAGGCCCAGAGAGGGTTGGTTTCTAGTTCAAGGTCATATAGCACATGACAGAGCCAAGCCAGGGAACCCAGGTGAGGAAGAGGAATAAGCAGAGTCAGGAAGTCCTCTCTGGGTGGAGATAGCCCAGTTGAGCATGCTAGTCAGGATCATAGACTCCAGGATGGCTGCTAAGAGACCACTGGCCTCAACTCCATCATTTCACAGGTAAGAATACTGAGACCCCGACAGGAAGTCCATGAGGCAGAGCAGGCCCAGACCCAGGTCTCCAGACTCACAGCCATCAGTTTCTCATGCAACCTTTAATCTCCCCCCTGTGGATTCTGATGCCTCCTCCTACCCCATGGGAACTTGGAGTCAGAGCCAAAGGAGAAGGGGAGTGGCCAGGATCCCTGCAGCTCCAGGCACTAAGAGCTGGTTACCTTTCTCCATCCTCCTCCCGGAAGAGAACAGAGAATTGGCCTGGACCCCAATGGCCCCTCCTCCAGGGCAGAGTCAGTCGGTGCCTACCCACACCTGGTACCTCCCTTACTGGCAACAGAGTCCAGAGCTAGTAACAGCCACAGCAGGGACAAAGCCACCTGGGCAGCTGCTGGAGCCACTGGGAGTCACAGGTAAGAGAGGGCACTGTGGGTGATGGCCCAAGAAGGTCCCCTGATTCCACGGGGATTTGGGATTTTTTTTCCCTAAAGAAGGGGCTTTTGCCCCTTCTCTCCCTGTAGGCTGAGCCCCTGGGCCTGCTTCCTGTGCTCACTGCAAACCCCAGGTGAAGCCCCTCGATGACTAAGCTGCCAGATCTACAAATCAGGAATGGGGTCCCAGGCTCAGCAGCTCTTCTCCTGCCCCTGGGAGGAAGGAGAAGCAGATAAGGGCCCCAGGAAGTCCCAGGAAAAAACAGAGACCAGCTGGAGGTGTGTGCTTCTCACAGGTGTGGGCTGTGGGCCGAGATCTAGACAAACCTGCTAAGTCTGGAGTGGACCCCCACTCAGTCTCACTGACTCACCAGTGACCCTGGACAACTCCCGGCATAGCCACCTTACTGATGTCCATTTCTTGTTGGTTCAATGGAAAAGATGGGTGGCCCTGGGCTATGGGACAAGTTTAGAACCTCCAGTTCTAAGGTTCTAGCTTGAGGCAGCCTCATGGAATTTGTCCAACAGTCTCCATCCACCCACTTCACCTTCCCTCTTCTTTGGGGGTCTCCCTCTATCACACTTCTGGAATGCCCTCCTCCACCCCTTTCATTCCTCCATCAATACTTACCCTCCTGCGTTCCTTAGAGTAACTGACTTGTGGTTTTCGATGGCTCCTTCCCCAACCCATGCACATGTATAAAGAAACCTCTTTTAAAGAACAGCTAGTGGTCAGATTTCAGACACCACACCAAGCAGGTGGGAGAAAGATAATAGTGGGACTAGGAAGGCAGAAGAGACCTCCATATAGGCAGCAATACAGCAGCAGTTACTGTGTGGACACAGATCTGGCCAGAAACAACCATGGCTCTCATGTACTGAACCGATCCAAGTCCTACTCTTGACCCAGCCTTCAGCCCTCACTCCCCCTCGCCAGCAACAAACAGGCTAATGGTGACACAATACTGCCTTTCTGGTTTGAGGATCTCCTGGTGGAGGAAAAAAATGATGATGTGTATAAGATTAGCATCAGAGAACTCAGAATATTAAAATCAGGACTTCCCTTGTGATTCAGTGGCTAAGACTCTGTGTTCAAATGTAGGAGGCCTGGGTTCAATCCCTGATCAGGGAACTGGATCCCAGATGTTGCAATTAAAGATCCCGAATGCTGCAATGAAGATCGAAGATTCCAAGAGCTACAACTAAAACCCAGGGCACCCAAATAGATAAATAAATATTTTTTAAAAAAGAACATCGGGATCTCAAGTGGAGAGTGTGGAGCAGATTTCGGTCCTTAACACTTCCACTTGTGCAACACCCGTCTACCTCCTAGAATATCCTTGCCCTCCTTTTTCTTCCTGTTGAAATCTTACTCATCCTTCACGTCCCATTCAAGGTGAAGCTGTCCTGGTCATTCAGGTCCAGTGGAACCCAATGCTCTGCACCCTTGAAGCACTTTGGGTCTCCCACTACTACTAGATCATGAGCATCGTGAAGCAGGGATCACGTTCCCTGGGGTCATGGGTACAGAGAGGGTCACAGAAAATGTTTGCTGGGGAATTCCCTGCTGGTCCAGGGGTTAAGACTTTGCCTTCCAATGCAGCGGGTGTAGGTTCAATTCCTGCTCTGGGAGCTAAGATCCCATATGCCTCGAGGCCAGAAAATGAAACAACATAAAACAGAAGCAATATTGTGAGAAGTTCAGTAAAAAGACTTTAAAAGTGATCCACATCCAAAAAAAGAACTTATGAAAAAAAGAAAGAAAGAAAGAAAGAAAATCTTTGCTGGCTGGAGCTGGTTAGTGTCCAAGCTGGAACCGTGGTTCGTGTGTCCAAGTTGGGAGGGAGCGCAGAGACCAGGAATGGCTCCTCCCTAAAGATGCCCAGGAGAGAGCACCAACACACCCCCGGCCAGGCTCTGCGCAGAGAGACCAGGAAGAGCTGGCAAAGACTAGGAACATTGCTTGATTGTTTTTTTTTTCTGCCCATTATAAAATAACTTCTGCTTTTTGCAAAAAGATTACTATAGACATAAACCTATAAAACAGAAAGTCCCCTCCTTCTGCTCCCAGGAGTCAACACCTGTTTACAGTTTGTTGCAGGCCCTTCCAGCCATTCTTGTTTATACATAAACAAAGATAGCCTTTTCCTTTATAAAAATATGTTCGTTTTTAATTTCCTACGAGTTCTATGCGTGTGCGCATCGTGTCCGACTCTTTGCGACCCCGAGTTCTGTAAATTCCTACAATTTCCTGGTCAAAAGGTTTCCTCATTTTATTCTATTTTTAAATTTTACCTATTTATTTATCTCTGGCTGTGCTGGGTCTTCGTTGCTGTGCTCGGGCTTTCTCTAGTTGCGACCAGGGCTGCTCCCTAGTTGCACCAGCTTCTCATCGTGGTGAATTTTCTTGTGGCGCACAGACTTAGTTGCCCTGAAGCCATGTGGGATCTCCCCGGCGCAGGGATCAAACCCAGGGCCCCTGCATTGGCAGGCAGACTGTTCACCGCTGGACCATGAGGGAAGTTCCTTGCTCATTTTAAATGTCTTGCTTTCCTAAGTAAACTTTTTTTCTTATAACATGTTCATTGTAAAAAAATTGTGACATACAGTCAAGACACACAGAGTACATATTTCCCATCAGCCACTGTTCAGAGATAACCACTGCTTGTGTCTAGGTGATTAGGTTTACAGGTTTTTCTCCATGTGAGTACATATGCTTGTTTACAAAAATTGGAACACACTCTCCTGTTGTTCGCTAGTTTATTTTTTTTCTCCACTTAATAATAGATTGTGTGCATTTTCCCGTATTGATGAATAGTCTTCTACAGCATCAATTTAATACAATAAGGTTGCTTGACCTTGAGGTCCCCCTAGTAGCCTGTTTTTCCTGACTCCCTTTCTGAGTACGGAGCCTGCTGCAACAGTGAGCCAGAGCCTGTTGCACCAGGGTTTAACCTTGGCCTGCTCCCTGCTTTCAGGAAGGGAAGGCCCTGGAAGGCCTTGAACCCTGCCACCTCCGCCCCTCCTGGGATAAGGTTCCAACACCCCACAGATGGGCCCAGGGCCCCCCTGCAACTTCTCCACCGCCGCCCACCGGTGCAGTAAGTAGACACCTGCCACTTTCCCCTGCTGCTCTCTTAGACCCTGGGCTCCTTGAGTCCTGGAGGGTGGGGGACTTGGGCGATCTTGACCTTGAAGTGGAGTAGGGAGGCTGGAATCAAGTGGAAAGGGAGGGGCGGAGTGCCACTTGCCCTTGTACTTCAGCCAGCTCTTCAGCCAGCCATTTCCTCATGTTGCTGGGACTGGGGGAGTAACAGGGGCAGCTGGGGGTGGGGGGAGGGTGGGGGAAGGAGCTGAGCCACTTGAAAGTTTTCTGGTTCCCAAAGTAAACACCCAGCTTCCCAGCCCAAGCCCATGCTCTGCCCCAGGAATTTACCAGCCAAATAGTAAGGAATTAAGTGTGATCCTGGACCAGACTCTTATCCACTCTTTGGGCCGGGGGGCAGTGGTTGGGGGGCCTCAGTCTCCCCTCCAATGTACCACGTGGTTCTTAAGGCAAATTCCCTGCTCTGGAATTCTGTAACCCAATTCAAACCCATGTTTTCCCAAATGCTCTCTTTTCTCTCCAAGCCCCTGAAGACCTTATGATTGGTTAAATCTAATTGTGCACCAGGGCTTGTTTGAGGGATCATTAACATAATGTGTATGATTAGCTGTCAACTTGTTTAATCCTCACAACAAGCCTAAGAGGAGGTACCCACTTTTATCCCCATTTCACAGATGAGAACACTAAGCCCAAAGAGTTAAAATGATTTTCCACATTAAATGGTAAAGCTCAGATATGAACCCAGGGCTGTGGGACCCCCAAACCCACGTTCCTTATTATCATCCCATCCACATACCACTGTGCTGTATGTGCTGAGATCATTCTTCCCTTGCTACAGTTGAGGAAACTGAGACCAGAGAGGGGAGGTGGATTCCTCAAGGTCATACAGCATGTTCATGGCAGAGCTAGGTGAAGCCTGGCTTTCTGCCTCCCAGCCCACCCTCACCTCCTGTGCTGCCCTGGATAGCTTTCAAAGAGGGAAGCTGCTGAGCTAGAAACAGTCCTTGGACTGGAGTCAAATGCCCAGAACTGATTGGGGCAGTCAGGTAGAAAAGGTTATGTTTGTTCAGCCCAGCTTGGTTCTACCCTCCTCTGGCTCAGTTCCGGGAAGTGTTGACTTTGGGCAGGTCCCAAAGGAGAAAAGGTGACATTACTTGTGAGTGGGGGAGGGCTGGGCCAGAGGAGCCCCTTCCCCACTCTCCTCTTAGCCCCACTGTGCTCTCCACTCCTCACTCTGCCATTCAACCTCTTACCTGACAAACCCTTATTGAGCAGCTACTATGTGCTAGCACTGAGATGAGCAAGGACAGGTTTATCTCAGGTCTCCATCAAAGAGGTGACAGTGACCAGACAGTCACAGCACACGTGCAGAGGGCTGGGCTTGGACAGAGGAGAGAAAATCAGAGGGGCTACTGGAGGAGGTACCATGGAAGTTGAGACCTGCAGCATGAGTGAGAGTTGGGGACAGGGTTCCAGGCAATGGGAACAGCATGTGCCAGGGATAGGAGGCCAGAAATGAGATCATGTGGTTAGAGCACTGAATGTGAGCCAAAGAGGCAGCCTCTGCATCTCAGCTTCTCCATCTGGTAAATGGAGACAGCAGCTTGCTAGTGGGCTAAGACACGGTATGTAAAGCGCCTTGGGTTATAGCATCACTGCTCTCCCTTTTAGGCCACAAACATGTGCCTAGCAGCAAGTGCCAAACACTGGGGGAAATGAATCATTGCCTGCTTGTCCAAGGTCACTCAGTCTTTGCCTCCAAGCCTGTGACTGCTCTGTACCAGTCTTCCTTCAGACCTGCGGCCCCAATATGGGGCCCCAGCTACTGAGGCCCAGGGAACAGCCCGCCCTTGGGGAGCACTCCACTACCCCTGCCCTGATGCCTCTGTCCCTTCGTCCCCAGACGTGGGTGGCCTACCGGCTGCAGTGATCATCATCCCAACCCTGCTCTCCTCGTCCTCTCTCCTGATCATCAGCTTCATCTTATGGAAAACTTGCCGCCGGTTGTCCCGGGTCACCCAGCCCCACCTGCCATCCACATGAGGGGCCCAGGTAAGCCACTTAAGCACCTTCAGCCCGGGGGGGTAGGTTCTAGATCAGTTTTATTCTTTGTCTCTCATAAGAGAAGAAATTCTCCTTATTGTCTTGCGGCAACAAGGGATGATGTACTGAGTTGGATAAAGCCTCACAGAGGCCACAGCCACATGTGTGGCCTCACAGTCTCCTGTACCTTTGTCCAGGTGCTGCTGGATGTAATCATCAACCCTGCAGGTCAAGGAAGCCCATTCAGCAGCCCCCGTAACTGTGGCTCTGGGTGACTATGAGACCAATGCTGCCCTTACCACACTGCCCCCTTACCTTCCAGGGATGCTCCCTGCCTGGTGGGGCCTCCACAGGGAACCTGACCAAGGAGCAGGAAGTCCTCCTCCGGGGACTGAATGAGAATGCTCCGAGTTTCACCCCAGCTGTGGCATGGCTTAGCACGGTATGCAAGGCTTGCAGTCCTTCAACCTTTCCACTTCTCATATCTCTAAACACTAGCACTGCCAGTGCTTTCCTGAGGTCATGGTGTTTCAGCTTTTTCTATGGTTCTTAGAGGAGAACATAGCCCTTTAGCCCCTGGCAGGCAAGGCTTGGATGGCACAGAAATTTCCAGGAGACTCCTCGTCTACCACCTGAGACCTGGGATTCAGAGGAGCAACAAAGTGAGGAAATTGGGTCTCACACAGCTTAATACAAAAGCCCAGAATTCTCACCACTGCCCTAAGATGTCAGGATGTCTGCTCTGATTGTCTGCCAGCCACAGGTTCACGGCATCTTACATTCATCCAGTGGTACCCAGGTGTGTAACATGTGCCGGGCACGCCAGGTGCTGGATTTATAACGACAAATGAGACCCAGACTAGAATCTAGTGGCTGTTACAGAGCAGTGATAACAGGGTGTGAGAAGTGCTTGGATAGAGTATAGGAGTCTAGCAGGGTGTAAAGAAGAGATCAACTACAAGCTAGAGGAGGAGGGCTGGGGAAAGTTTCCAAGAAGTGGCATCTAAACTGGGACCTGCAGGATGATGGGAAGTTGCCAGAAGGAAGGTGGGAGAGGATAGTAGAGGCAGAGAGAAAAGAAAGTACAGTGTAAGGTGATGGCACACTATGGCCCACTTTTTAGTTTTATAAATACAGTTTTACTGAGACATAGTCACATCCATTCATTTATGTATTGTCTCTGCTTTTGCTTTACACAGCAGAGTGGCATAGTTGTCACAGAGACTCTTTGGCTCACAAAGCTTAAAACATTTATTATCTTGTCCTTGAAAGAAAAATATTGCTGGCTCCTAGAAGTTAGAGAGCTTATACTGCCCCTTAGGAACACAGTGGCTGTAGGGTTGAGGGTGAGAACTCTACAATAAGCATCTCACAGCGAGTGCCTCTCCTCTTAGTCATTGTGGATTGATCCAGAAGTAGACACACCTGATTCAAACTGACCTAATCAAATTCTCTCTTCCCAGGAATCTGAATTGTGGAATGTGACACCCAGAAATGGAGCTGAGTTATATTAATGCCTGGGAACCTCTGCTGCTGAGGCCCCTGGAGCTACCCTGCTCCTTTCAAAGACCCATTCATCAATAATCCTTTTGATTCTGAAAGTCCTTGCAATCAATTCCCCAAACTTTTAATTTTCATTTCTTTCAGAATCAGTTTGTTACTTTTAAAGAAAAAACTTTGAAATTAACAGTGAAGACAGATGAAGCTGGTGGGGTACACAGTCAGCATGGTCCAGTGTATGTATAATAGGACCCACATATGTAATTTTGCATTTTCTAGTAGCCACATTTTAAAAATTGAAGTTAGTGAAATTAATATTAACAATGTTTCATTTCACCCAATATAGATAAGTATTATATTTCAGTATCTAGTCAAAATGTTTAAATTGCTAATGAGATGTTTTACATTCTTCTCTTTGAACCATGTCTTTGAAATGTGGGGTGTATTTTACACATATAGCATATCTCAAATAAGACTGGCCACACTTTGAGTGCTCCATAGCCACATGAGGCTGGTCGCTTGCATAATGGATAGCACAGATTAAGATATTCAAGGTGATGAAGGATCTGCTAAGAAGTCCTGGCCTCATTCTGAAGAGATTCATCCCCAGAAGAGATTCAAATCTAGAAGTAACATGATAAAATATATATATAACTTTAGGAAGATCACTCTGACTTCCACTTATAGAATGGACAGGAAAGGAATTTGAAGCTTGAGTTAGGGAGATCAGTTAGGAGGAGCTGAAGAGAGAATGAGAGGTAAAGATGTTGATGATAGACTTTGGTGGCAGCAGCTGAAATATTAAGATGCAGTCCTTCCCATCACTCCATCTCACATATCTTCCCCTATTCTCTCTGGCAACCAAAGAGGCAAATCTATGATCTTTAAGGCATAGTCCCTGGCAGTTATGCCCACAAAGTGGTCCACAATAGGAGATCAATCAACAGATGTGTCTTTCCTCCCTCAATGAAATGTCCTCTGAATGCTCCTGCCCGCACCTAACTGCTGATACTGAAATTTGGAAGACAGGAATATTGGCCCAATCTATGGTAAACTGGAGATCCTGTCCTAGGAATTTTCCAGCAACTCTAAGAAGAGCTTTCTGCTGCATGGGTGAAGGTGGAAAGTTATATTTAACCAGAGTTGTGGTTTTGCTTAGAGAGTATACATACAACAAATAAAAAAGAGGCAAGGAAGTAGTGGGTGAATGCAAGGGAATGATAATAAAAATAACTATGGAATTTAAGCCAGCATGGGAATATTTAAGAGATATTCATAAAAATTCCAGTTCTCCAACCCCACCCCTTGCTTCTGGACCCTGGGAAGAAATGCACTTTTCTGTCCATTTGAGGCTAGGTGTGGCCATGTGACTAGTTCTGGCCAATTAGATTACAGACTCTAGATGGAGCATTTAATTGCCAAGACCCTCCAGTTTCTCTTTTCCCTCTCATATACTGACCAATGTTATTTGAAATGGTGGCTTTTCCATCAGCCTGGGTCTCTCACTATGAAAAGCAAGTCCTCTGTTTGTTGACCAACAATGTTCAAGTTGTGTGAGCAGGAAATAAATCTTTCTTCACTATATTAAAGCTTAAAATGCAAGCCTTAAATATAAACCTGAAATATTGGGATTGTTTTTTACTACAGCACCACATAGCCTAGCCTGACTGATATAACCAGAAGAGAGGACATTAATAGGGAGGGAGAAAATGAAAAATGTAAGATTAATAGATTTCAGTTCCTGGCACTGAAGATTGATGAAGTCCCAATAGGAGAGAGAATAACTGGAGAGATACTTGGTATTATTAGAGCGGTAAATTCATGGCAAGGTCTAGGACAAGATCTCTGAAGCAAGAAACTGAGAGAACAATGTCAGGAGGATCATCTCTGTGTGTATTGAAATTGTCAAAGATTAAGACAGAAATAATGTCGAAGAGGGTTAACAGGCAGAAGCCAAAATTCTTATTGTTTCTCTTCCCACAAGGAAGACATGAATGCCATGAAGGTAAGACTTCTGTGCTCACATTTATGTCCCCAGTGCCTGGGACGGCACCTGCCACAGGGAAGACACTTAATATACACTTGCTGAATGAATGAGCAGAAGAAGGGGAGGATAGTACACCATACATTTTGACAAATAAATTTAATTCAGGCAACAGAGTACTTTCCAGTTCTTACTCCTTTGCTTCTGTTTTTTTCTGCAATACTTTCCCCCCAGACCACAGTGGCTGTTCTCTTTGTCCACGAGTCTGCTTGTTGATCTATCTTCTTGTTGCCAGAAATCTCAAGGAGCTACTTTTTAAACTTATCCCCAGAGGCTTGCATGCTGGCAACTCTAGCTAATACCATCCCCCATGTTACAAAACACCAGTGTTATTTTCTCCTCCACCTTCTCCCTCATTCCCACATCCAACTTCAATGCCAAATATCTTTTGTTTATTTCCAGACCTATCTCAGATTCATCCACCCCTACAGCCAATGCCCCACTCCAGATTCTCATTATCTCTTCCCTGGCCTAGAACAAGTGTCCCCTCCTAATCAGCCTGCTTTCTCTTTGCTTCTAATCCCTGTCTATTATCTAGTTATCTACTGCTGCATTAAAATTACCTTAAATTTTTGTTAAAGCTTAAAGCCACAAATATTTATTATCTCGAGGTTTCTGTGGGTCAGGAATCTGGGCACAGTTTAGGGGGTGCCTCTGGCTCAGGGTCTCTCACTTGACTGCCAGCAAGTGTTGACCAGGGCTACAGTCAATGCCAATGTTCACCTGGAGGAGGATCCAACTTCAAGCCCACTCATGGCTATTAGAAGCCCTCAAGTCTTTGTTATTGGACAGAGACATCCATTTCTGGACACCTAAACCTCTCCATAGGACAGCTTGTAACATGGAAGATGTTTTCCCCAAGAGCAAGTGAGCAAGAGAGGGTGCCAAAGACAGAAGCTACAGGTTTTTTTGTAATTTAATCTCAGAAGTGGTAACCCATCACTTCTAACATAGTCTATTCATTAGAATGGAATCAACAAGCCCAGTCCATACCCAACGAGAGAGAATCATAGCAGGGTGTGAATACTGAAGTTTGAGGTCACTGGAGACATCTTGAAGACTGCATACCACAACCTCTTCACTGCCTCTAGTGAGCCACCTAAAGTGCAAAGCTGATTTCTTCTCTCCCTTTCTCAGAAACTTCTGTTAACTTGCCAGCACTACCACATTTCCCTTCATAATATGCCTCAATTGCTATTGCATTATCATCTTCCATCCTGTGCTCCAGTTCTTAAGAAAGTGCACCGAATTATTGCACCACTATCCCTTTACACACCATTTCCCTGGTTTGGAAAACTTCCCTCAGCCTTCTCAGGCTTTTCTACTTGGTCAGCTCCTACTTTTCCACCAAGGTTTCTGCTTCCATCCACTGCTTCTGCCAGGTCCACCCTAACTCTAGCAGGCAATTTCATCTATCACTAATCAGACCCCACTTGCAACCCTCTGTTTTCCACTAACACACAACTTACCACACCAAGTTATAATTATTTCCATTTGGATCTCTCACAGGATCTCAGATTCAACACATTCAGAAGTTCATTTCTGCTGACTTTTATATCAATGAGATTTAGCAGGAGTGGACCTTACAGACTCACCATCTTCAATGGAGATGTATGACAGTGAAAAGTGTTAGTTGCTCAGTCGTGTCCAACTCTTTGCGACCACATGGTCTGTCCATGGAATTCTCCAGACAAGAATACTGGAGTGGGTTCCCATTCCCTTCTCCAAGGAATCTTCCCGACTTGGGGATCAAACCCAGGTCTCCTGCATTGTGGGTAGATTCTTTGCCATCTGAACTACCAGGGAAGCCCATCTTCAATGGAGATATATAGAACAAGTTATAGAACCTCGCTATCTCGACTGGTGTTATTTAAATGCCCAGAGAGCAATCATTTGGTAATAGGGTCTTACTAAATAAATACGTGTGGGGCTCTAAAGACAATCATGGTCCCCACAGGATTCCGCAGGAAGAGGGCTGGGTGAGTATGATTGAAAAGTTTCCTCCAGAGTGGGCAGAGCTGCTTCCCTACCTACCTCCACTAGTAATTAACACTATCAGTTCTAGAGAAGTTACTTCATTTCAAAGTCTCCGTTTCCTATTTTATAAGTGGAGGTCACCTAAGTGGTTCCTATGGTGACCACGAATCAGCTGCTGTTCTGAGTATTTTAAACATGCTAACTTATTTAATCCTCAGAATTAGGGTATGAGATAGGTGTATTATTTCATTTTACAGATGCACAGGAAACGCAGATAATAGCTGCTTAGGATTCCAGGATTCCAACACAGGCACTGAGGAATCGGCGTTCCTGTTATAATATCCACTTCACAGGCTTGCGAGGGTTAAATGAAAAAGATGAGAGTGAGGGGGTAGGGCAGAGCATGGCACAGTGAGTATCGTTTTCAAAGGTAAAACACATTGGCCTGCAAGTCAGGAATTCATTCAAAGCCCGTGATTTTCTGCGTGAATTTATGAGGCGTCTCCTTTAGGGAGTGAAATGGATGAGTGGGGAGGACACTGAGGACAAGCCTCCCAAGATCGATAAAGCTCTCACGTCCCGTTACTCATGGATACTCCTATTTTGCAAGGCGAAGTGGAAGTAGCTGGTGGGCAGAAGCCCACTTCCGGTGTTATGGCGGGCCTTTCTAGCCGAGCAGGGGCCCGGCTGCACCTTCGCCTGCTTCCTGCGTCCCGGGAGGACCCCTTGCCGGTGGGGGCCCTCCCTAGGCAAAGGTTCTATTTTCCATTCGTGGAGGCTGCGAGCTCCGTCTGTCTAGTCCTTCAACCAATGGACTCGGCTGTCTCTTCTCGCTGTTTGGTAAAGTCTTCCTCCGCTCAGGAAGGGGGCGCCAGAGCGCGGGGGCTCGAAACCTGGGAGGCACTCTGACGCGAAAGTGACGTCACGACGCCGGAAATCCGCCTCTCCGGGGACTTGGGATGAGACGTGAGCCGAGCAAGCGAGGCTGGTTTAGAAGGTGTTTAAAGGCATCGTTTCCACTCCGGATAGACTCGGAGACTCAAATGAGAAAAGTGAGCTTCTAGAGGCAGGGATATGTTCATATTCCAGCGAGAACCTCTCCGAGGACTAGCGCGCTTCCCACGCGACTCCTCGGAGCGGGGAGGGACGTCCTCGGGGTGGTTTGCTCCACCTGAGAAGTCCCTGAAGCAAGTGTCTCTGGAATACACCTATTGCACAGATGGGGAAAACAAACGGAGAGACAGACAGTGACTTGCAGGGTCGGGTTGCCGGATTGAGCAGCTAAAATGCAGGACGCCTAGTTAAAGGTGAAGTTCAGATAAACAGCAGTGTTAATACATGGGTCATATGTTTACTGAAAAAGTAGCCGTCTTTTTTCTGAATTCAGCTTTAACTGGGAGTCCTATATTTTACATGGTAACCCTACTCCAAGGTCACCCAGCTGAGTGGAAGAGCAGAAAGAGCTATTGAGGTATCTTGTATCCCTCCCCACCTAAGATTCACTAGTATGTGGACCCGGGCTCCTCCTGGGTTGGAATCCTGGAAGCCTGCCGGGCCCCTAGTCTTTTCTAGTTAGTGGTCTGCCCTTAGCGGGATCTAGGCTGCTGTTCAGGAGCTGAGGAGAAGGGCCTAGATATTTCTGCCTCGAGGTTCAGGGATAAACCCCCGCCATCCCATTCTCCAAGATTCGGTTCAGTCGCTCAGTCGTGTCTGACTCTTTGTGACCCCATGAATCGCAGGATGCAAGGCCTCCCTGTCCATCACCAACTCCTGGAGTTTACCCAAACTCATGTCCATCGAGTCGGTAATGCCATCCAGCCATCTCATCCTCTGTCGTCCCCTTCTCTTCCTGCCCCCAATCCCTCCCAGCATCAGGGTCTTTTCCAATGAGTTAACTCTTTACATGAGGTGGCCAAAGTATTGGAGTTTCAGCTTCAGCATCAGTCCTTCCAATGAACACCCAGGACTGATCTCCTTTAGGATGGACTGGTTGGATCTCCTTGCAGTCCAAGGGACTCTCAAGAGTCTTCTCCAACACCACAGTTCAAAAGCATCAATTCTTCAGCGTTCAGCTTTCTTTATAGCTGGAAAGACTATACGTGACTCACATGTATACATGACCACTGGAAAAACCATAGCCTTGACTAGACAGACCTTTGTTGGCAAAGTAATGTCTCTGCTTTCTATATACTGTCTAGGTTGGTCATAATTTTTCTTCCAAGGCCACAGTCACCATCTGCAGTGATTTTGGAGCCCCTCAAAATAAAGTCTGTTACTGTTTCCATTGTTTCCCCATCTATTTGCCATGAAGTGATAGGACCAGATGCCATGATCTTAGTTTTCTGAATGTTGAGTTTTAAGCCAGTTTTTTCACTCTCCTCTTTCACTTTCATCAAAAGGCTCTTTAGTTCTTTGCTTTCTGCCCTAACTGTGGTGTCATCTGCATATCAGGTTATTGATTATTTCTCCCCACAAGCTTGATTTTCCAGCTTGTGCTTCATCCAGCATTTCTCTTGATGTACTCTGCATATAAGTTAAATACACAGGGTGACAATATACAACCTTGACGTACTCCTTTCCTGATTTGAAACCAGTCTGTTGTTCCATGTCCAGTTCTAACTTGTTTCTTGACCTGCATACAGATTTCTCAGGAGGCAGGTCAGGTGATCTGGTATTCCCATCTCTTGAAGAATTTCCCACAGTTTGTTGTGATCCACACAGTCAAAGGCTTTGGTGTAGTCAATAAAGCAGAAGTAGAAGTTTTTCTGGCACTCTCTTGCTTTTTTTGATGATCCAAAAGATGTTGGCAATTTGATTTCTGGCTCCTCAGCCTTTTCAAAATTTTAGAATTAAGAGCTTAATTGTAATTAAATGTATGTCAGGTGATGAGTTATGGGGAGTGGGAGGAGGAACGACTATGGAGGGGATCATGGGATAGTAGGGTGGGAGTGTTACAGTTTTAACAATGGTCAGGAAGGCCTCACTGAGAAGGTAGCATCTGAGCAAAGATCTGAAAGTGTGAGGGAGAGAGATCAGAGAGCTATTGGGGTTATAAGGAAATGCACCTGTCATGTCAGAGGAAGACAGAAATAATGAACTGCTTCCAATGGGATAGCTTTCTCAGGGATTTTCAGTGGAACTGTGACTGTGTTCCTTGCCTTAAATGTTACCTTTAGAATCTACCTTCTGTAAAATGTGATCACCCCCCCCACACACACACACACATAATTAGGTGGGAGGGGCACTTTGAACAGGGTGTACAGAAAAGGCCTTCCTGATGTGCTCTTTAAGATGGGAATGAGTCAGCCCTGGAGAGCTCGAAGAAATGCAGTTTAGGCAGAGGGGACAGCAAGGGCAAAGGCCTGGAAGCAGAAAATAATTCCAGTAAACATGGGGAACTGAAAAGAGGCCAAACAGGCCAGTGCTTGGTGAGAAAAGAGCGGCAGGAGATGAGGTTGGAAAGTGGTAGGAAATCTCAGGCAATTTAACTTCTATTGGGGCATCACAGTGGGAAGCCACCGAAGAGTTTTCAGCAGTGGATTGACAAGATTGGGTTCATATTGCAAAAAGATCCCTCTGACTGTTAGAAGCCTACGTCGAATAATTTTGCAGGTTAAGTTTACACAGGCTTAGCTACTCATCCGCTAGGTGCCAGGAAGAGGGTTTAAAATGGAACAAAGGGTTGACTGGAAACTCCCATCCTGTTGCCTTATGGTCCCTTTGCAGCTGGAATGAGCTGGCTTGGGCAGGTGGGCTTCCCAAAGGGGGAGGGGTGGAGGGGGTGCGTGACACCCAGAGAGTCACCATCTTCCTCTTGTCACCTCACCAGGGATGGACAGAGGTGACAACTTGTGTCTTTTGGACCCCCTGGCTGGACCTGCCTTAAACAGGCTCGGGGTGAAGGAAGTGGATGCTACCTCCAGGTCTCCCTCTGCCCCTTGTGAATAAGCTTTCATTTATCCTCTCAAAGGTCTTACCATGCTTCTGCTGCAGAGGCATATAGGGTTCCCTGCTGCCTGCAGAATTAAGTTCAGACTCCTTGCTTTGTTGTTCAGATTTGTAGGACTGAGCCCTTAACCTGTGGGATCTGATTCTATCTCTACTCTAGGTAGGTAGTATCAGAATTGAGTGGAGTTGTAGGACATCCAGCCGTTGTCAGAGAATTGTTTGGTGGTGTAGGGGGGAAAACGCACGCATTGTACCAGGCTTACCCAGGAAGAAGCTCAAGTGAGACAACTTGAGCTTCTTGAACAACTTGAACAACAAGCTCAAGTAAAAACAACTGCAATTCAGAATATCTAGACCAGGCAAATCCACAGAGGTGGAAAATAATTAAGTGGGTACCAGGGGCTGGGGGAAAGGGAGAATGGGGAGTGAATGCAAATATGCAGTTTCTTTTTGAGGTAATGGACATGTTCTAGAATTAGATAGTGGTGATGGTTGCACAGACTCTGCAAATATACTAAAAACCACTGAATTCTACACTTTGAAAGGGTGAGTTTTAGGGAATATGAATTATATCTTTTTTAATTGCAGAAGAAAAATCTCTAGGATCACCCGTTAAAGCTGGGGGAACTCTAAAATCCAAACTCCTTTGCTAAGCAGCTCACACACTCCACATGCATAGTTTTGTGACCCTAACAATGTGAAGTCCTAACGAGAACTGCCAAACTGAGGAGCCGTGGGCCTCAGGGCCCTTGACACTGTATGCGGCAGTAGTCTATGGCCAACCATGTGCTAACGGTCACTGCCTGAATAAGCAAAACCAGCCATGTATTTGTATTGCTCCGATTGCCTTGCTGACCTGCAAGGAGAGGATGGGTAGGGGATCTCCTTAGAACCTCCCAGGTACCCACCTCTTCGCTCTTCATCTTTGTTAGGAACACCTAAAAGCTGTGTCAGATATTCGATTGCCCATACTTTAGGCCAGGACTTAAGCTGGGTACGGGGGACACCCAGAGACACCTCTTCAGCCATGAGCTGCAGCTCCAGTGCTACAGGGAGGCAACCCTGACCGCCACCCCAAGCCCTGACAGCTATGCCTTCCTCATGCTGCCAGCGTGGAAGCTTGGGGAGACAAGAGAGGTGAATCAGAGAAGCTGGAAGCCAGTAGGGGAGGCCCACACTGCAGCGTGAGGTTATCACTGTAGGATGGGGAAGTCTCAGCCCTGGCCTAACCCAGGCTGCTTTGTGAACTGAACTGCCGATTCCACTAGAGTATTAAAAAACCTAAATATTTTATTTGCTTCATATTTACAAAGGTGAGAAGGAGACCAAGGGAGACCCCCAAGAACACCCCCACACCTGGCTGACCAGGCCCCTTGCGCTGCAGAGGAGGCAGACACAGCTGGAAGGGACAGGATTTATGTTGCATACTTGAACTACAGTGAGTGTAAGACTGGTCCTATTTACAGGGCAGAAACACTACAGGTGGAGCGTGGGGGTGGCAGAGCGAGCACCAGAGTCCTGGCCAGAGGGTGCCTCTGCTTGCCACTTTCCCCACCTCTCCCAGAGGCATCTCTGGGGCCCCGCTGGGGTTCTCCGGGGGGGAACGGGGCCCGCTCACATGATGCTCGCCGGGGTGAAGACGGGGCCCATGCACAAGGTGTCCGTGATCTCCCAGCCACAGGACAGAGGCTTGCACATGCCCTCGGCGTCCTCGTCCTGTTCTGCAGGCAGCAGCTGCCCTTGCAGGGCTTCCCTGCAAGGGAGAGGGCGTCTCTGAAGGCAGCTGGCACATGGCCCATGGGCCAAGAACTCCCCATGGCTCCTGCACTGGAAGACCTGGTGCCCAGCACCCAGGGGCAAGGGCAGGGGGAGGCCTGCTGCCCTCTCTTCCCCCAGTGCTGTCTTCTCCCCAGAGCCTAACCCACAGGGAAAGGAACCCACTTTCACTGATGTGCCCATTATTGTGCCAGGCACTTGGCTTACAGTATAAGTGTATCCTCCCAAAACCCTGTAAGGGTGACTTTATCGTCCCCATTTTACTCCAAGCAAACTGACTTAGAAGTTACCTGCCCAAGGTCACAATCCTAGAAGGAGGCAGAACTAGGACTCAACCCAACACTCACTTCAAAGCCCACATTCTTCATACCCCAAGCTTGGTACTTAAAAAATAAAAATCTGCCCTTCCCTCAAAAATCCTACAAACTGTTTCTCCTACATCCTCACATTAATAAACAGCTCCTGTTCTTACCATGAGTTGGGGATCTTGTTCCCACACCCAGTGGATCCCTGCTGAGCCCCATTCCTGAGCATCCCCAAAGGCACCTGCTTCTCTCCATTCCCACTGACACCACCATGTTTAGCCAGGAAAGCACAGTCTCCCAGAAAAGTCCAACCCATGTTCATCTTTCCAAAAAGCAAATCTCTTCTGAGTTGCTGGCAGTTTCTCTCCACACTCAGGCCACACAAGGTCTGGCCCCGGCCCGCCTCTCCCACCACGCACAACGGTGCAGCTGACTTCGGGCTCATATCCCATCCTAGGCACATCCTGTGCACATCCAGTCTCTGCCTGCATCAGCAACCCTTAGCTGAGTCCCACAGCACAGTGTAGTCCTTGATAACAATGAGCATTCAAAACATGCTTCCCTGACAATCCTCTAGCTACAGCGGGGCAGGGGATGTACCTGAGTTACTCACTGCCTAGTGCCCCTGACAGCAAGTAAATACACCCTTGGTGCAGAGAGGTGGACGCTGGGTGGAGGAAGGGGTAAAAGCACTGCGTTCGGTATCAAGAGGCCCGGTCGGGGCAGCATGACAGCCTGTTCCCTACTTCTACCAGGATCTGCTTCCCGGGACCCTCCCTCTTCCATCTACATCTTCCCTCCCCTCCTTTCATACTTCCAGCCTATTCTGGTCCCCCACCTGCAGGAAGGCCTCCCCCTTTGCCAATGTGTACAATTCAGCAGCAAATCAGTAGTCAGTCCAGTCGGGCCATTCCCTTCCAGGTGGGAGGTACTCTGGGCAAGTGCCCTCTGTCTGAACCTCTGTTTCCTTATCTAAATGGGCTTTGAAAGATAAGTTTCTTAGAATCCCTCACTGGCTCCCCACTGCCTTCAAGATCAAGGCCAACGTGGGCCTCCAAGGTCCTTCTTGACTGAGTTGTCCCTTCATGCCACTGCAGCTAGACAGAACCACTTAAAACTCTGGATGAAGTGGACTCTGAAGCCCCCCTCCACCCCGGCCCAGGCCACCCTCCTGTCAGCTTGCCTGGCCCTCCAGTGCCTGGCTAACTCCTCCCTCACCCATCAGGTGGTGCCTCCTCCCCAGCTCACTGGCCACCCTCCCTCCTTAGTGACCTCTGCAGTCTGCTGGTGTGTGTCTATGTCTCTGTGTGTGTGTGTCCATCTGTGTATATCTGTGTGTGTGTGTGCGCGTGCAGGTCTGACCCTTGGCTCTCCATATTCTCAGATGTTCTTTTACCCTCCAGGATCCAGCACAGAGCCAGATTCTAAAGTAGGATGTGCCCACGAGGCCCCTTCGATATGGAGGATTTTTGGACGTGGCCATTGCAATACATCAGAATTTTATGTTCCTAGTAACGTGTGCATCTGACTCCGTGCAACTTCATCCACCTGTGTTTGCTGACGATGGAGCCGGGATAGATAAGGAAGCCTGTGTGATTATTGGTTTCTTACGTTTGGTGTTTTGTGGGGTTTTTTTGGCCTTGTCAAAACACTCGTGATTTCAAAATGGCAGCATCAGCCTGTCCCGTGCAGGGAGTAGAAGCGGCAGGTTTGTTGACTGGATGAACTACAGGTGGCTCTGATCCCGAGCCCGTCAGGCCTGCCGTTTGGGACCACTGTTCCTGGGGTGGGGGGAGCTCAAGCCCCCAGCATGTCCCTGGGGGCACAGGCTTCACTCATTCCCCAGGACCCGGCATAAAAGCCCCTCCCAATGGCTCCTGCCCTCTGCAGCCGTCTCCCCAGCCCCATATGGGGGGAACTCTTCACTGCTGACCAGCTGTGTGACCTCAAGCAAGTGACCTCTGTTTGTGTCAACACTGATCCCATAGTGTTGTGTGTTTGAGTAAAAGAAAATCATCATATGATGCCTAGTGTAGAGCCTGACAGAAAGGCCCAGGACTTTCAGGCTTGTCTCGCTGGATCCCAGTGCCGGCCTGGTGAGGGCATGCTCAGTGAGTAGCCACCCGACTGGTCAGCTCTGTCTACACCTGCCCTTGTCTTCCCTTCATCCACCCAGT
Organism: Bos mutus; assembly: GCF_027580195.1. Classification (NCBI taxonomy): domain Eukaryota; kingdom Metazoa; phylum Chordata; class Mammalia; order Artiodactyla; family Bovidae; genus Bos; species Bos mutus. The sequence continues at coordinate 15,278,961 of NC_091618.1, read as the reverse complement.
AGCTACAGTGGTCTTTCTAAAATCCAAATCAGACCATGTCACCCCCAGACTTCCAATCAGTCCCCACCAGCACTGCTGGAAGCTCTAAGCGACCCTTCGTGGCCCTTCCCACGTCCAGCCCTGCTCCCTCTCCAGCCCCGACCAACCTCATGTTTTTCGAAGGCATGTTTGCCCCCAATTCCTTCTAAAATCCAAATCGGACCATGTCCCCCCTCATGGAAGGTCCTCTTCTGGGGGACCTTGGAACAGAACCCCCTTCCTGCCCTTCCAGCCATTTAACTCCCGCCAGGCTTTGACTTCATCCTTCTTTCCTCAGGGAGGTAGATCTGGGCCTCGGGAGGTGGGGGTGGGGATCTAAGCCTCCAAAACCCGCCCCTCCCGCAGCACTGTATTCTCAGGTGCGCCTGTCTGCTTCTGTGTCCCTCCAGGGCTCTGAGCTCCCCAGGGGAAACTCAGTCTCATTAAAGACCACAGCCAGGTGCCCGGCACAGGCCTCACTTGAAATCAGTAGCCCAGGATTACTTGTCCCATTGGGTTACACAGGGGCAGGGCCCCAAACCGGAGGCTCCCCATGTGGCTTCAGTCCAGCCTGCCCCCCTCTCCAATCCCCATTCCATTTCCCAGCAGGGCCCCCTTACCAGGCCACCCGGGACATGGCATAGGTGATGCGGCAGGTCTGGGCACCCCTGAGGAGGGAACCCACGCCCACAGTGTAGGCGCCCATGTTCTCAAAGACCAGCCAGTCCCCTACGTGTAGTTGCGGCAGCCACAAGCCCTCAGCTACGCAGTCACAGCCACTGGCCACCGGGCCCCACAGGCTGCTGCTGTACAGGGGCTGTTCCGTGGATGGTTTCTGCAGGAGAGACGGACAGTCAGCTTTCCCGGGCATACGTGCACAGTCTGAGCACTCCCTCCCTCCAAAGCCTGCACGGCTCCCAGAGCAAACAGGATCAAGACCAGCTGGGCCTCCTAGCCTGCATTTAAGGCCCCCCCACTTCTCTGCATTCATTGCCTTCTATACTCAGAAGCCACAGTGCCTGGTCTTAAATGCAGGCTCCAACACTTGCTAACTGTGTGACCTTGGGCAAGATACTTAATCCGTCAGTTTGCTCATTTGTAAAACGGGAATAGTAGCAGTTACCTACCTGCCAGGGTTAGTGAAAAGATACATGAGTATAGGATGAGTGTGTGAACCAGCGTCTGACACATGGCAGGGGCCCAGTAAGTTAGCACCATCTTTATTAATCGCTGGCATTGCCGTCAGCCTCTGGCTTCAGTCTTCACTGGAGCATCTGCTGCTTTGCAGACCCTGGGTGTTTCCCCACCTCTGCAGCCCTTCCCCCTCCCTCAAATCGAGATTGTCCTCTGGGCCCAGCCCTGAGGCTCCTTCTACGCAGGCTGTCACGATCCCCTCCTTCCAGGCCTGGCCCAGTAACAGGAGCCAGAAGGACACCAGTGAGTTAGACCCTCCCTCAGGCTCGCACGGCACTCAGTCTGGTGAGGAGGACCGGCGTCCCATAGACAGTCACAGGGTGGCCTGGCAGAGGTCACAGAGGACCTCACAGACTCAACAGAATTACTTCCATTTCAGAGAAACTGAGGAATTCTGAGAGGTTAAGTGACTTACCCAAAGACACAACTAACAATGACGTAAAATTTTTACTTTTTCCTTAAGTGACTTCCAAATCCAGAAAAAAATCTGTAGCACAGACCATCTGAAGACAACCAAGATATCAGTGCCATTTGTCACAGTGTAGGGATGCTGCTAGGCAGGTTGTGACTGGAGCTGTGACTCCCCGGGTAAACCCTGCTTCTGTCCCCTCCCTCCCCTCACCCCTGGCTCCCCAAGCCATCCCCATGCTATTCCCTGAGGTCCCAAACCTACCAACTCCTAATTTTCCTTTAGATCTCAGTTTTCTCCTGGAAGCCTTTACTAAGGCTCTGCAAGCTTTGCCTTCATAGCATTTCCTATCATTTATAATTCGATATTTAAGAAGTGTATCTCCTCAGGCCCGTCTTCCCGTCAGACTATAAATTTGGTTGAGTCTCGTTTACCTCCATCTCCTCCAAGCCTAGCGGTCTGGCATACAGTAAGTGCTTTTGTGAAGACTGCTTAAGGGAATGAATGAATAAATAAATGAATAGGGAATACCTGAGTGATGGGAAAGAACAAAAAAGAAAAAGAAGGTACAAATAGAAGCTATCCAAGAGCCTTAGGAGGAGGCAGCAGAGGAGACCAATGGAAGGAGGAGGAAAGGTGTTTTGGTACCTCAGCCAGGAGCAGGAAGAGCCACAGGCGCCATGAGCAGAAATAATACTCATTTGTTACTGCATAAGTCATTAGTCTCATTAATAAAGACACGCACATATTATTAAAATCAAACGTGAGAACTATCCTATACTCATTCATTCATTCAACAGAAACTTATTAAGCACCTACTATGTGCCAGGCTCTGATCTAAGAGCCTGGGATGCAACAGTGAACACACAAGAAAACAAAGTTCCTGTGCTCATGAACCTCACATGCTAGAAAAATACAAATCAATACATCCTTGTTCATACAACTTAACACTCTTGTTCATAAGCTTATTAATGAGTAAAAATTCATCTCAGTTGCTCTGAATTAATTACCTTAGCTCCAATTGTTAAAAAACAATTTGGACTTTTAAAGACGTGTGAGGGGAAATGCTATATAAATGTGTCCATGAGGATCCTTAAGAAATCCTTAAGAAAATAGGTTTCAAAGCTTCTTCCACAATAAAATGAAAAGAAAAGGCACCCTTGATTTATAATCAGATTTCTCTCACTTATTAGTGGTATAAATTTAAAATGGGTAGAAAGGAAAGATTTTAAAATTCCACAGGAAATAAGGCAATTACCATTTAAAACCTTTTTTTTAAAAAGGAAATAAAAAAGGAAATAGCAAAATAAATGTTCCAAAAGCATGTGGGAGCAGGCTTTTAAGTCTCAGTTCTGTTTTTGAGTTGGAAAACTGAGTGGAAATGGACAAGCCCCTGTAAAAATACAAGAAGCCCGATCAGCTACTAAGGCCCCTTCTGAGAGCAGGCAGAAGGTCCCACTTCACAAAGCACACCCACCACTGCTTCACACTTCATCTGGGAGGCAGCTGCATTCCCATCTTACAGATGAGAAAACTCAGAAGAAGTGACCTGATCCGGGTTCTGGAGCGAGTGGCACAGCTCCTGGGGGTCCCAGACAAGGGCCCTCCCAGCTGCACCTGGATGGCAGCTTTCCTCAAAGAGGCCCAACAGGAGACCAGATCCACAGAAGAAACATAATGAAACATTTAAAATGGCACATGGCCCTGAGGGAATCCCTAAATAATTCTCCAACTTTTAAAGTATACATAAGTTAGCTCCTATACTGCATAAAGTATACAAAAATATTTTAAAAGGAAAAAAAATGGGATGAACAAGGACGGCACACAAAAAGGAAGAAACATAACAAAAGCCTGTGATCAAAATCTCACTTGTGAACATACAGGCAAAAATCCAAAATGAAACCCTAGCTAATCAAATCCATACTCTTTTTCAAAAAATCACTTTCAATGGTCAGATGATTTAAATGGAAGGCAGGGACAATGAGCAAGGTGATCACTGGCTTCATCATAACACAGAAAATATAGATCTACAATTCAAATTTAATTTTCCCAATCATGGCATTCAATAGCCTATAGGACCCCTTCTTGATTAAAACTACAGACAAAATTAAACTCCACAATAAAGAGAAACTATTTAAAATAAGGAGCCAACTCTAACTTAATGGAGATATACTAGAATGGCTTCATTTCAGAACTAGAAGCAACCTTAATTGCTACAGTTAAGCCCCCTCATTTTCCAGATGAAGAGACTATAGAAACAGGGCCCAGAGAGGTTAAGTAACTTGCCTAATGTTACTCAGCTACTAGATGGCAGAGCCAAGAACCAGACCCATGTCTTCTGACTCCAAGTCTGAACCTTTCTGTCATTTCTATTTTACATAGCATGAGAAATGCTGACAATAGCTATTATCTGGAAAAAAAGAAACAAAAAGGTATAATATAGAAAAATAAATAAAATATTATACTGCAGACAAAGCTTGCCCACCTAGAAAATTCAGAGGGGAGAGGAGTAGTTACTAGAGATTAGTGAGTTTTTACATGTAAGCCGATGTCTCAGCTTAAACACAAAAGGGACCATCTCCACTCACACAATGATGAAAGCATTAAGTTACTAAACTCAGGGATGTACTTGGGCCACAATAATACTTAACCCATGAAAATAATAAAACCTTGAAAGGAGAGATGAAATACAAGGACTCTACCTTCTCCTAGCTGGAAAAACTTAATAAAGCCAAAAAGAGAATTTCCTCGAATTTCAGAAATAAATAAGCTACTACTAATTAAAAGCCCCAGAGATCGGGATCCAATTTCATTTTTTGCATACGGACAATCAGGTGACCTAGCATCATATATTAGGCAATTCCCAATGATGTGCTTTGCAAGCCTTGTCAAAATCAAGTTTCCAGATATATGTGGATTTTTTGTGTGTGTGCTCTAATCTATGTTTTGCTGGTCTATGTTTTTATGGCCACTCTCCAAACCAAACTGTTTTAATAAACTCCTACTATTTTAGTGGTTACTCCAGATACTTACTTTGTAATATGTATACTTGCTGCTGCTGCTGCTAAGTCGCTTCAGTCGTGTCCGACTCTGTGCGACCCCATAGATGGCAGCCCACCAGGCTCCCCCGTCCCTGGGATTCTCCAGGCAAGAATACTGGAGTGGGTTGCCATTTCCTTCTCCAATGCATGAAAGTGAAAAGTGAAAGTGAATCTCTCAGTTGTGTCCAATTCCTAGCGACCCCATGGACTACAGGCTCCTCTTTCCATGGGATTTTCCAGGCAACAGTACTGGAGTGGGGTGCCATTGCCTTCTCCGAATATGTATGCTTAAGGTAGTCTAAAATCACTCAACATCTTTACCCTCTGCTCAAGCAACTGAAGGGCTTCCCAGGTGGTGCTAGTGGTAAAGAACCCACCTTCCAAGGCAGGAGACTTAAGAGATGTGGGTTTGATCCCTGGGTTGGGAAGATCTTTTGGAGGACGGCACAGCAACCCACTCTAGTATTCTTGCCTGAAGAATCCCATGGACAGAGGAGCCTGGCAGGCTACAGTCCATAGCGCCGTACAGAGTGGGACATGACTAAAGTGACTTAGCACACACACAAGAAATTCAAAACCTTAGAATGCCAACTCAGTCACTCCACCTCCCAACTTACATTCTACTGCTATCCAGTGAAGGTTGATAGATCGAAGTTGCTATTTCACTATCTTCTGCCTTCCATTGTTATGGGGAAATAAGCTGTAAGTCTAATAAATATTCCTCTACAGGTATTCTTTTATCTGTCTCATTTCTCTCACTAGTTTTATGATCTTCTGTCTCTGGTGTTCAGTTTCACTAATATGTTGTCTACGTATGGATTCATTTTTAGGTAATATACTTGGAATTTGTTGGATTTCCTGAATCTGAGAATAAACGTTCCTCTTGTTTACTCTCTGCCAGCAATTCATTTTTAATTTATTTATTTAGCCTCAGCTCCAAATCTACCCTTCTTTGCCCTGCTTTGTGATACTAGAGTGAGACATTTCTTCCTGACTAGGCAGCTCTATGCTCTTGATGATGTGGTTTAGTTGCTATGTCTGACTCTTTTGCAACCCCATGGACTATAGCTCACCCCTCTCTCCATGGAATTTCTCAGGCAAGAATACTGGAATGGGTTGCCATTTCCTTCTCCAGGGGATCTTCCTGACCCAGGGATCAAACCCATGTCTCCTGAATTGGCAGGCAGATTCTTTATCACTGAGCAACCAGGGAAGCCCAGCTAGCTCTATGTTAGGCTTTGTCTATATAAGTTGCTTGAAAAACACTGCAAGGGCAGATCAGGAAGAAGGAACTCTCTCCCTTTCGGCTTGCTGTTTTCCGTGTGGCCACCTTTGGTTCAGGGTATGAGGGTGTGGTTGCGTTCACCTCAATGGCCTTCAGTTCAACTTTGGCCTGCACAGTCCAACAAGCTTCTCTCCACTCCACAGCAGGCTACTTCTGCAATTCAGTTGTGTTGGCAACCCTCTGAAAGGCTGCACACCATGGCCTTTCCTCAAAGGTTTCAATCTCAGACTTGCAGGGAGGAGCTCTCCTCTAAGCTGCTTCATTTTTCACTCTCCCAATAGCACCCCATTCCAGTACTGTTGCCCGGAAAATCCCATGGATGGAGGAGCCTGGTAGGCTGCAATCCATGGGGTGCTAAGAGTCGGACACGACTGAGCGACTTCACTTTCACTTTCCACTTTCATGCATTGGAGAAGCAAATGGTAACCCACTCCAGTGTTCTTGCCTGGAGAATCCCATGGACTGAGAAGCCTGGTAGGCTGCAGTCCATGGGGTCGCACAGAGTCGGACACGACTGAAGCGACTTAGTAGTAGTAGTAGTACCAGATATAGTAACTGCTTTTATCCTTTTTAGTAATTAGCCATCTTTAAAGTTAGCAATTCTTTATGTTAAAATTTCCCTGTTCAAACTACCTGTCTTGTTTCTGTATCCTGATACAATCTCTTCCTGAAACTATGATTAGACATTACACCCTCTGGCTCTACCACTTCCTTTGCCTTTATTTTCTTTCTGTCTCTTTGTGCTACATTTGCAAAGTTCCTTCAGCTCTATGTTCCAATTCCTTCTTTATCTTCTCATATCTTCTCTCTTCAACTGTCTCTAATATCTCACTTTGTTGTTGTTTAGTCGTTAAGTCATGTCTGACTTTTTTGCTACTGCGTGGACTGTAGCCTGCCAGGCTCCTCTGTCCATGGACAGGCTCCTCTGTCCTCTGTCCCAGGCAAGAATACTGGAGTAGGTTGCCATTTTCTTCTCCAGGGGATCTTCTTGACCCAGGGATCAAACCCACATCTCTTGCATTGGCAGGTGCATTCTTTACCACTGAGCTACCTGGGAAGCCCCAATATCTTGCTTACCCTGTGTATAATTTCAATGTTCATATATTTCATTTCTACAAATTCTATTTAGTCCTTTTAAAAATCTGTTAAGTCAAATTTTTATATTTGCTTACTCTTTGGTAAGCAAAGTAATTTTCAATTTACTTATTTTCAATTTATTTCTTTAAACACAGTAAATATTTTTGTTTTATTTTTCAGTTCAGTTCCAACTCTTTGTGACCCCATGGACTGCAGCACGCCAAGTTTACCTGTCCATCACCAACTCCCAGAGCTCACTCAGACTCATGTCCATCAAGTCAGTGATGTCATCCAACCATCTCATCCTCTGTCGTCCCCTTCACCTTCTGCCTTTAATCTTTCCCAGCATCAGGGACTTTTCAAATGAGTCAGTTCCTTGCATCAGGTGGCCATAAGTATTGGAGTTTCAGCTTCATCATCAGTCCTTCCAATGAATATTCAGGACTGATTTCCTTTAGGATGGACTGGTTGGATCTCCTTGCAGTCCAAGGGACTCTCAAGAGTCTTCTCCATCACCACAGTTCAAGAGCATCAATTCTTTGGTGCTCAGCTTTCTTCACAGTCCAACTCTCACATCCATACATGATCACTGGAAAAACCATAGCTTTGACTAGAAGGACCTTTTTGGCAAAGTAATGTCTCTCTGCTTTTTAATATGCTGTCTAGGTTGGTCATTCTTTAGGAGCAAGCATCTTTTAATTTCATGACTGCAGTCACCATCTGCAGTGGTTTGGGAGCCCCCCAAAATAAAGTCTGTTACTGCTTCCATTGTTTCCCCATCTATTTGCCATTAAGTGATGGGACCAGATGCTGTGATCTTAGTTTCCTGAATGCTGAATTTTAAGCCAACTTTTTGACTCTCCTCTTTCACTTTCATCAAGAGGCTCTTTAGTTCTTCTTTGCTTTCTGCCATAAGGGTGGTGTCATCTGCATATCTGAGGTTATTGAGATTTGTCCCAACAATCTTGATTCCAGCTTGTGCTTCATCCAGCCCAGTGTTTCTCATGATGTACTTACTCTGCATATAAGTTAAATAAACAGGGTGACAATATACAGTTTTGATGTACTCCTTTACTGATTTGGAACCAGTCTGTTGTTCCATGTCCAGTCCTAACTGTTGCTCCCTGACCTGCATATAAGTTTCTCAAGAGGCAGGTCAGGTGGTCTGGTATTCCCACCTCCTGAAGAACTTTCCATAGTTTGTTGTGATCCACACAGTCAAAGCCTTTGGTGTAGTCAATAAAGCAGAAGTAGATGTTATTCTGGAACTCTCTTGCTTTTCCAATGATCCAGCAGATGTTGGCAATTTGATCTCTGGTTCCTCTGCCTTTTCTAAATCCAGCTTTAACATCTGGAAGTTCACGGTTCATGAACTGTTGAAGCCTGGCTTGGAGAATTTTGAGCATTACTTTACTAGCGTGTGAAATGAGTGCAATTGCGCATTAGTCTGAGCATTCTTTGGCATTGCCTTTCTTTGGGATTGGAATGAAAACTGACCTTTTCTAGTCCTGTGGCCACTGCTGAGTGCATACTGAGTGCTGTAGCATATTGAGTGCAGTACTTTCACAGCATCATCTTTCAGGATTTGAAATAGCTCAACTGGAATTCCATCACCTCCACTAGCTTTGTTTGTAGTGATTCTTCCTAAGGCCCACTTGACTTTGCACTCCAGGATGTCTGGCTCTAGGTCAGTGATCACACCATCGTGATTATCTGGGTCATGAAGATCTTTTTTGTGTAGTTCTTCTGTGTATTCTTGCCACCTCTTCTTAATATCTTCTGCTTCTGTTAGGTCTATATTGTTTCTGTCCTTTATTGTGCCCATCTTTGCATGAAAAGTTCCCTTGGTATCTCTAATTTCCTTGAAGAGATCTCTAGTGTTTCCCATTCTGTTGTTTTCCTCTATTTCTTTGCATTGATCACTTAGAAAGGCTTTCTTATCTCTCCTTGCTATTCTTTGGAACTCTGCATTCAAATGGATATATCTTTTCTTTTCTCCTTTGCCTTTTACTTCTCTTCTTTTCTCAGCTATTTGTAAGGCCTCGTCAAACAACCATTTTGCCTTTTTGCATTTCTTTTTCTTGGGGATGGTCTTGATCACTGCCTCCTGTACAATGTCATGAACCTTGTCCATAGTTCTTTAGGCACTTGGTCTACCAGATCAAATCCCTTGAATCTATTTGTCACTTCCACTATATAATCCTAAGGGATATAATTTAGGTCATACCTGAATGGTCTAGTGGTTTTCCCTACTTTCTTCAATTTTTAGTGTCTGATAATTCCAGTACATGAAGTAATTGCAGGTTTAAATCTGCTGTCTATTGCTTATGCTGGCTCCCCATCATGGTGACTTGTTTCTTTGTGTTTGTGATTTTTTATTGTGAGCTCATGTGCTTGAAACTTTATCTGTGATAATTATTAAAAGCCTCGTTGGAAGATTCCTCAAGAGAGAGTTTGTGTTTGCTTCTGCAAGATAAAATAAATTCTAGGCTTCAGGCTTCCAGTGAAAATAAAAGTGAAAGTGAAAGTCACTCGTCGAGTCCGACTCTTTGCAACCCCATGGACTTTACAGCCCATGGAATTCTCCAGGCCAGAATACTGGAGTGGGTAGCCTTTTCCTTTTCCAGAGGATCTTCCCAACCCAGGGATCGAACCCAGGTCTCTCACATTGCAGGCGGATTCTTTACCAGCTGAACCGCAAGCAAAGGCCAAGAATACTGGAGTGGGTAGCCTATCCCTTCTCCAGGGGATCTTCCTGACCCAGGAATTGAATCCGGGTCTCCTGCATTGCAGGTGGATTCTTTTCCAACTGAGCTATGAGGGGAGCTTCTAGATCACATAGTTAATATGAATTTGGGCAATGAACCCAAGAAAAGACTGGCTTGTGGCTTCAAATTCTCAATTTTTTGCTCTCTTCCAACCACTAACAAGATCAAAACAGACACATTTTCTTGCTGTCCTCCTCTATGGGGGGTTCCTAATATTCTCTTATACTAATGATGATGTACTTTGTTTAGGGTTCCCAGCTTTATATGAGGGATCTTATCAGATTCTCTATCTTGGCTAGTCCCTAGGAACACTCATAGCTATCAAAACTGAAGATCAGTGCTAAAAGGATTCAGCATACATCCCCAGAGAGGCCAATTTCAGAGCTGGTTTTCTCTCTGGATTAATTCACTTAACATATTTGAATAGTCACTATTGTACATGCTTGGGACACACTAGTGAACAAAATAGACAAAGATCCTTGTCCTCACAGGGTTTATAGTCTAGCAGGAGGGAGGAAGACAAAGAAGTAAATTCTATACTATGTTATAAAGTAATTTAAAAAACAGATTAGGTGAGGAGTACAGGTGTAACATTAAATATGGTATAAGGTGTCAGGGTGTAAGGAGATGACTTTTCAGCAAAGACCTAAAGGAGGTGAGGAGCAAACCAGGGTGGTACCTGGAAGAGAAGTGATCCGGTCAGAGGGGAAAGCTGGTGCAAAAGTGCTGAGGCAGGAATATGCCTGGTGAGTTCAGGGAGCTGCAAGGAGGCTGGAGTGATTAGAGTAGGATGAGCAAGGGGATGTGGGTGAGGGAGGTGGTGTGAGAGGTAACAGGGTCAGATCTCAAAGGGCCTTGGGAGCTACTGGAAGGGCTCTGGCTTTAATGCAGAGTGAGACAGGAGCCCAAGCAGAGTTTCAGGTAGAAAAGAGACATGATTTGACTTACACTTGAAAAGGATCCCTCAGACTGGTGGGTTGACTGACTTTTACACTAAGTGAAACAGAGATGCCTGCTTTTGTTTGTGTATTGACCTCTGAAGAGTCCCTGCTATCTTGTAAGTCAGGACACAGTCTTCTTTGTCAGTGGGGAGGCTGTTCAGAGTATCTCGTCTACCACATTAGAAACTCCCAGGTTTCTAAACATAGCACAAAGCTGTTGTCCAAAGAACAGGATAAAAACTAGAGATCATTGAAAAATAAAAGTAATGGATAGTATGGCAAAGCAGAAATGAAATAGGATTAGAAATCATTACTTAAGAATTTTTAAGACAAGAACTAACCAGATCCAGACCTGAAAAAGTACTACTGCAATGTACTCCAGATGGAACCCTACTTTTTAAACCATAAAATAATTAGAATAAAATATAATGACAAATGAAAGAACCTGGTCTTGGCAACAAAGGTGTCTCTGTACAGAGCGGGGTGATCAGAGCTTGTAACCTGAATTGTGCTTCTGAAAAGTCTCGTAAAACTCCCATGGTACTTGCCCCCTCTGGGACCCTCCCCACACCTAACTATACCTTGCATTCATGAAGTACTAATACACATTTATTGAACTGCATTTTAGACCACTCAGTGAATATTTAAAATGTTTATAAATAAAAAGTCTACCTAACATATCAGTAAAGAAAATCATGTCTTGGAGAAGATGATGGCAAACCACTCCAGTATTCTTGCCTGGAGAAGCCCATGGACAGAGGAGCCTGGTGGGCTATGTCTGTGGGGTCGAAAAACAGTCAGACACAACTTAGTGACTAAACAAGGCCATGCCAAAAATATTTTCAAGAGTAAAGGATATTTTCTTACCTCAATTGTTGCTTTTAAAATAGCATTTTAAAAAGATAAAATTAATATGCCCAAACATTGTTAATAAAAGACAAAGTTACTAAGTTATTATATATCCAGGGCATCTCTGGGAGGCAGAGGTTGTATATTGGCTTCTAATTTAAAAGTGTTCACTTTATGAAACATGATTTGGCTTTGGTTGGCCTTTTATAATTTACATAAAACAAAGTTGATTTTCCTCAATTCTGTGATTCAGATATTTCCCACACTGAGCAAATAATGAAATTTGAATTAATACAAAAAAGAAAACCATGTCTCATAATATGTTTTTTTTAAGTTAAAACAATGTGCACTATGACACTTAAAGAAATGAAAGTAAAATTTAACAATAGTCATCTCTGAATGGTGGGATTAGTGGATTATTACTTTTTGTGCTAAATTTTCCCCAGTAAATGTTCTAGGTATTATACACACACACACCATAAACATATGGTAAATCTATAACCGGCAGAGCAGGTAGAAAGAGATAAATATCATTACTATTAATTGCAGAAGACTTAGGTAAGACATATGAGAGCATGTTGAAATATCTATTAAAGAAGCCTTTATACTTGTCAAAGAAACAAAAATGAAAGACTGAGGTATACCATTTCAGATAAATTAGCCAGCAAGAAAAAGGTCACAGTGTGGAATGCTGGTGAGCTTATTGTGAAATAGCACTGCTGGTAGTAATACATATTAGTCCAAGCGTGGACCAAAACAGTCTAACAATACGTATCAAGAGGAATAAAAACGCTCAAATCCTCTTACTCAGTAACCCTATTCCAGAGACTCACCATAAGAAAATGGTTTTTAAAAGGGAATATACTTTAAGCATGTACATTGAGCCACCTATACAAAGAGACTAACAAAGAACAATTTTTTGACAGAGGATACTCAAAGAAACATGAACAAGAATAATAAAAAATTAGCAATGCCCAAATGCTAATGAAGACATTTTATAAGGAGGCAGCGATTTTACAGGGAGATAATCATTTTATAGGAAAATAGTTCAGAGTTTGGTCTTTAGCAACAGACAGATAATCAAAGATGAATAAGACATGAACCCTACCCCAAGGGTCTACAGTTTAAAACACTGCCATTTATCAACTGTGTGACTTTGAGTAAGTTCCTTCACCTCCCTACCCCTCAGTTTTCTCACCTGTAAAATCAACTATAAAAACCATTTATAAGGGAATATCTGAATACTCACTAGGTGACAAGGGATACTATGGAATTGCTTCGTTTTTAGTCTGCTGATGATACTGTGTTTCTTAAGTCCTTATCTTTTAGTTGTTAAGTACTAAAATACTTTTGAAGAAAATGCAGTAACATTTGTCTGTACTTTTCGTACTTTTCTTATGACATTGCTGTAGTCAGTGTACTTCTCTGTGTGTGTGTGTGTCGCACACACACGTTTCTACTCAGCAAGACTATATTTCCAAGGCACAAGCAATCCTTCCGTACCTACTACCTTCTGCAGACCTCAGTGCATGCGGAAGGTGCTCAAATATTTGTTAAATTAAACAAGCAAACAAAAAAAGGCCACACATATTCCAATGATGAGAAAAATACCCTGAAGCAAGGATTACGTTTAATACACCTTTTTCTACCTGAGGTCCAAAATCAAAGTCCATGGGCACGAAGAGCAGGGTAGAAAGCTGCCCTCCTGGCTGGTGAGGGGCTCCTTCCTTGGGGAGGGAAGTGCAGATACTGTGGCCAGGCTGGGCCCTCCCGACACACTCCTAGCACAGCCGTAGCTCATTTACTAGGCGTGCTCCATCTACACAGTCTCCATGGCCACACTGTGGGCCCACCCTGGGTATGGTCTCCTAAGTGGTGGGCAGCCCGAAGAAGAAGCCCGGGCACCCCCCAGAGGAGCAGCAGCATAGACCACTGAAAGACTTAGGAACATCCTGGTGCCCAAGCCAGGAATACCAGCTGGAGACTGAGCCACCAGGCTCCTGGGGCAGGTGTGGTGCTGGGCTGGGACCACAGCTCCGCTCCTCAGAGGAGCTGATGAAGGGAACGGGGAGTGGGTCAGGGATGGCCTGCAACAGGAAGAAGGGACTGGGACCCTGAAGGGACTAGGAAGCAACTGCTGCCTGCTGTGTAACCTGGGGCTTGGCTGGCCTAGGCCGGTCCTTCCCCTGTGCGGTAGGATGTGGGAGACCACAGGAATGCCAGCAACGCTAGTACATCACTGTAGAAAACTGAATTCCTGAGCACTTCACTATCGGGGAGGCTTACTCAGACAACGACACAGCTATGGAATGAGGACTCATCCAGTTGTGGGGGGTGGTGGGGGGGCGCCTGGAGGAGGGAAGCTCCCTCTGCCTGCAGTAGAGGACGGGCAGGAAGAGCTACAAAGAGGAGCCCACATCTGGTTGACTCTGGGGGGAGAAAAAGATGGAAAGAAAAACAACAGCACGTATTGAAAGCTCACGGTGGTCTAGGTGCTGGTTAGGCACTTAAGCTTCCTTCCTGAAGCAGGACCACACAAAGGCCTGTGAGAATACAAGTGTGTCTGATTTCTTTCCCCTCCTAACGAAGCCCACTAAAGCTGCCAGAGGCCCTGGGCTGGACTCAGCAGGCTAGGAGGGACCTTCTATCTATTCCTCTTCCCTTGTTAACACGGAAAAACTCCATAAAATGAATTTTTAGACTTCCCTGGTGATCCAGTGGTTAAGAATCTGCCTTGCAATGCAGGGGATGAAGTTTCGATCCCTGGTCAGGGAACTAAGATCCCACATGCTCTGGGGAAACGAAGCCCACGCAGCACAGTGAAGACCCAGCCCACGAGCAGTGATCAGAGATGGATGTCAAGATAGACTCAGGAAGCTCAAAAACAGGAAACCAAATGGATAATTGCTAGAGTTAGATTGCCTAAAATATTATATGGTCATCAAGAAGCGTGTTGTTAAAGATTCGTGAATGGCATGCACACCCCATATGAAGTGAAAAAGAATCAGGTTACAAATGAATATGATCCCAACTTTATGGGGGAAAAGTATAACACGTTTTTTAAAAGACTGAAATCTAAATATTCAAGGGGTCTATCTCCATGTGGTGGAATTAGGGGTGATAAGCTTCTTCCTTCTTAGTGTCTGTTTTCTCCAACAAATATGTTTTACTTTTTTAAAATTAGATAACAACACACACCAAAAAAAAAATGTTCTTTAAATGCACCCACACAATTGAAAACAGGCCCAGCAGGGCAGGCTCACCTTCTGCAGGATGGGGGCGGGGCAGGCGCTGTCAAACAGGACTGAGTTGAAGACTCCATACACGCCCTCGCCAAGGTGGTACACAACGCTCTTGGGGGAGGAACTGGTTTCCTCTGCAGGGAGGGGAGGGGTCGGGGGGCACAAGCAGCATGTGAGGGGGTGGGACAACGGCGGGCTCAGCAAGCAGACAGGAGGGCTGCCCCTCCTCAGCTATGGGGCTGCTCCTGCCTCCTCCTGTGTTCATGGCTGGGTTGGAAACATCTGGCAGCTGAGCAACCCTGCCTAGAACACCCTCCAGGCTTGCACCTGAGCCCCTCGATGCCCCAGCAAAGGCTGAAAAGCAGCCCACCAGAACTCAAGACCCCAAGAGACTGAGTCAGCGGCTCAGAAGTATGCACAGTGGGGCAACGCATGAGCTGGAATGAGAAGTCGGGTCTCCAGGCTGGGCTAGAAAGTATAATCCCAGATCTGGAAAGGAGGCCAGAAGAATTCCATCACTATGCACACATACACACAAAGAAGACCTTCCACCTGGAGCCTACTACCCATCTCTGGGAAAAACACCCAGACCTTCAGGCTGGGGGTCCCAGAGCAGAGAAAAAAGCTCCAAGATCAGAGTCAGACCTCTCACTCAAGAGTCTGCTGAGAGGACTGATCTATCGGAAGGTCAGTGAGGAGCACTGATGTTGGCAGTGTGGACAGAAAAGCCTTGAGTCAGCCTGAAAGTGTTAGTCGCTTCAGTCGTGTCCAACTCTTTGCGACCCCATGGACTGTAGCCCGCCAAGCTCCTCTGTCCATGAGTCAGCCTAGCCTGGACTTGAACCCTGGCGCTGCCCCCTTCTCAGCTGTGTGACCTTGGGTGAGTGACTCATCCTCTTCATGCCTATGTTCTGTAGTCTGCAAAATGGGCTTAGACCAGTATAAGTTGTTGTCAATTATTTTCATTATGTTATGAGAAGCAGTAGGATGAGTAAGAGCTTGGACTCTGGAAAGGAGACAAACATGGGGTCAAATGCAGGGTTTACCACTTACTAGCTCTTAAGCAACTCACTTGTATTCTGTCTGGCTCTCAATTTCCTCATCTGTACTATAAAATGTGTGCTCAGTCATGTCCAACTCTTTGCAACCCCGTGCACTGTAGCCCGCCAGGCTCCTCTGTCCATGGGATTTTCCAGGCAAGAATACTACAGTGGGTTGCCATTTCCTTCTCCAGGGAATCTTTCTGACCCAGGGATCGAACCTGTGTCTCTTGCGTCTCCTGCATTGGCAGGCAGATTCTTTACCACTGCACCACATAGGAAACCCATATACAATAGGTTTAATAAAGTATCTGTTCTCCCCAAGGTTGCTTTGATCTCAATCTTCATAAAATATAAACATGCACAGGGGGAAAAAAAAGATGCTAAAAGAGTGTGTTGGGGGTGAGGAGACATGACTGTCAATTTCCCTAAAGAAGGAGCCAGTCTTCAGATTTCCCCACCCCCTAAAATCAGACCCAGCCTAGCCAACAACCGTCCTTGGCTTTAGGGAAGAACAGGCCTCCACTGCCCACCTGGAACCTACCCTCCCTGCCTGGCTGATCCAGAAGAACCTCCTTCTTGGCAATGATGCTGACTGCCAAGGTGAAGGCCGAGGTCACGTAGTAGCGCCCCAGCTTGGCAAGGATGTCCACACCACAGCCCTCCGGGAAGTATAGGTCCAAGGCTGAGTTGATCACAGAAGCAATCTGAGGGTAGAGAGACAATTACATGTTTGAAATGTGGGGTTTATGCTGGAGACTAGCTACAGCTCCAAGTCTTACTTCTTGAAAGCAGCTTTGATTTCAGGAAGAAGAACTTGGCAGCTGCTAAGACCCCAGTTGGTAACCACAGACCAAGGCAGGCAGGCAAAGATGGAGCAGGGTCAAGACCCTTACCCTTGAAAATCACCCTTCAATGCCCCCCACAATGGAAAAAGGAACTTTTAATCTAACAGTTGGTACTCAGATGGCAGAATCTGTGATGCAGATCTTTCTCTGCTGAGTAACCAGTATGCTAAACAACATATTTTTATAGACAAGATAGAGAAGGAAAAAGAAGACCAAAGTCACCCCTAATTCTAACCCCAGATTAACCTATTCAATGCTAACTTATTGGAATCACTCCTTTAATTTCTTTTTATACAAACCTGAAAATCTGATTTTTTATTATAAACATAATAGGGCTATAAGTATACAGGTTTTTATAACCTGCTTTACTCAATAAATTGAATGATCTCTCCATGTATGTAAATCTATGTAAATTCTTTTTACATAAGAATATACCATAATTTACTCAGGGACCTCAAACAGAGCCTCTGTGACAATCTAGAGAGGTGGGAGGTTCAAGAGGGAGGGAACATATGTATACCTATGGCTGATTCATGTGGATGTTTGGCAGAAAACAAACTTCTGTAAAGCAATTATCCTTCAGTTAAAATAACTTTTTTTAAGTAATTAAAGAGAAAGATTTAAAAATAAAAATATTTTAATAAATCTTATTTGCATTTACCCATAAAATATACTGGTATCATTTCCATATGATAAATATTTTTATAAAATGATTTTTATAAAAAATTATATCTTTATAAAAGTAAAAATATTTTACATAAAAAGAATGTACTGTAATTTAGCCAATCCCTGAGCGACCTCACTTTCACTTTCACTTTTCACTTTTCACTTTCATGCACTGGAGAAGGAAATGGCAACCCACTCCAGTGTTCTTGCCTGGAGAATCCCAGGGACAGGGGAGCCTGGTGGGCTGCTGTCTATGGCGTCGCACAGAGTTGGACACAACTGAAGCAACTTAGCAGCAGCAGCAGCAGCAGAGTGTTAGTTGGACCAGGGAAGTCCACTGAACTTCTGTTACGAAGAATGTTGCAATGCTCATCTTTGAAGCTAATTCTTAGTGTCCGTCACAGATTATTTTCTTAAATTCAGTTCCAAGATGTTAATATTCCAGAACGAGGCACTTACTAAGGAAAAGCGACCCCTAGTGGTTCCAGTGGGGATTGCAATGACACATTTTTCCTGATTTAATTGAGGGCAGGAGAAGGGGAGGACAGAGGATGAGATGGCTGGATGGCATCACTGACTCGATGGACGTGAGTCTGAGTGAACTCCGGGAGTTGGTGATGGACAGGAAGGCCTGGCGTGCTGCGATTCATGGGGTCGCAAAGAGTCGGACACGACTGAGCGACTGAACTGAACTGAATCTTGGCATCCAGTCCCATCACTTCATGGCAAATAGATGGGGAAACAGTGGAAACAGTGACAGACTTTGTTTTTTGGGGCTCCAAAATCACTGCAGATGGTTACTGCAGCCATGAAATTAAAAGACGCTTACTTCCTGGAAGGAAAGTTATGACCAAAAGAGTAGAGACATTACTTTGCCAACAAAGGTCCATCTAGTCAAGGCTATGATTTTTCCAGTAGTTATGTATGGATGTGAGAGTTGGACTATAAAGAAAGCTGAGTGCCGAAGAATTGACGCTTTTGAACTGTGGTGTTGGAGAAGACTGTTGAGAGTCCCTTGGACTGCAAGGAGATCCAACCAGTCCATCCTAAAGGAAATCAGTCCTGAATATTCATTGGAAGGACTGATGATGAAGTTGAAACTCCAATACTTTGGCCACCTGATGGGAAGAGCTGACTCATCTGAAAAGTCCCTGATGCTGGGAAAGATTGAAGGCAGGAGGAGAAAGGGACGACAGAGGATGAGATGGTTGGATGGCATCACTGACTCAATGGACATGAGTTTGGATAAACTCCGGGAGTTGGTGATGGACAGGGAGGCCTGGTGTGCTGCAGTCCATGAGGTCACAAAGAGTCGGGCACAACTGAGCGACTAAACTGAACTGAAACTTGCTGGTGGGAAGGAGACAGATGGACTAGAAGTGGATAGAAGGTTGGCTTTTCCTTCCCCTGCCCAACTTGATTTCTCATCATCCCATAGGAGGGTGAACAGGGCACACCCAGGCCCTCAGAAAGCCTTATGACTTATGCAGATATGGCCCGATTAAGCCTCAAATATGTGCATGTTCAGAGTCCGGGCAGAGCTGGGTGCGCAAGCCGGCCCTGCCATGGACTCAGGAAATGAAGTAGCTTCTGTGAGCCTCAGTTTGCTCAGCTGTAACACAGGGTTAATAATGAGATAATCCAGGCAAACCACCGAGCGCAGTACATAGTACAGAGGACCCACTCGCAGTGGGCTTCCCAGGATCACTGTAGCCCTCCCTCCAACCCTCGCCCAGCCCAGCGCAACACCTGTGACCCCACTTACCTCCTCGAATCTCACTTTGGCGTCCTCCACTCCGGGGAAGCCGCCACCGAGGTCCAGGATGTGCATCCTGTGGCCCAGCTCAGCACCCATTTCGAACACAACCCGGGCGTCCGCAATGGACTGAGCGTAGGCCTGAGGGTCAGGACAGCCACTGCCAATGTGAAAACTGGGGAGGAAGAGTCTTGGCTTACACACAGGACCCTGGGTATCACCACTTCAGCCTCAGCCAGCAGCAGCCTTGCCCAAGCATACTGGGCACTGTGCCCATTTTCCAGATGCAGTGACTGTGGGCCTAAAAGGTTGAGGGGGTTGCCAAGGGCCATGTGGCAAATGAAGGTGGACAGGAGACTAGATCCAAGGACCTTTGGCACTTGGTGCCCCTCTCATCCCTCCACGCTGCCTCTGGAGGCTGAGCCTTCCTAGGATGAGGGCTAGGGCCCCAAAGTCAGCCAGAACTAATGTGTATCTCACTGAGCAGTGTGGCCGGCCATGCTTCCAGTTTCTCCATCTATAAAGTGGGGATAAGGTCCCACAATTGCGGGACGTGTATTTAGCACAGTGCCTGGCCATGCGAAATGCATAGCATAGGAAAGTTATATCATCAGGTCATAGTTCTGGCTCCTTCCACATCCCCACCAGAAAAGCAGCAGAGCCAAGGTGTGCCAGGATGACCTTTGGCTTCAGGCCGGGGACACTTCCTGCAAAGCCAGGTCCCTCCTGGAACCTCCTGGGACAGGACGTTCTGCAGACTATGGGGTTGGGGCGGTGGGACACTCCAAACCTTCTTTCCAAAAGGAGGAAACTCTCAAATAGCAGAATTCCAGACCCAGGGACAGGCCTGCCTTGGGGGCCCTGGGGGAGGTTCCACACAGAATTGAGTAAGTCCTGGGAAAGAAGCAGGAGGCAGCGGGCATGGTGGGGGATGGCGGGGTTCCAGCACTCACCTCACACCTACCACCTCTACATGGTCCCTCTTGGCATTCTCAAGCAGGTGTCGGCAAGATTTCAGCGACGCTCCGAACTTGAGGCTCAGGTGGCTCAGAGAGTGGGAGTCCTCGGTGGCAACGCACAGAACCATCCTGAGGGGGAAGACAGGGTGCAGCACCTCGGCGGGGGCGGGAGCCCGCTTCCCCTACACCAACCATGTCTTCTCTAGTCAAGGGGGATGAACCCTCATGGCTCAGAGCTATGTCCAACCCCATAAGCCCCGGCCCCCTTCCTCCCCCTGCACAGCCAGTCAACCTCTGAGTACTGTCCAATCCACTCCCTAAATGTCCCTGGACCCTTCCATGGGACCCCTGCCCTGGTCCCAACTTCACCAGTTTCCCCCTGGGCAGCCCTACTTCCTCCCAATCAGCCAGGCTTTTCCAACTTCTCTTGTATGGTGGGGTGGAGGGGACCTTTTTTTTTTTTTAAACAGTCTTATTGAAAACACCTGTATCCTCAGTATGTGAAATAGTCAAAACGGAAGCTGCTTTGGGTGAACCCGAGTGGTGCCCCTCTTGGCCCCTCCAGCGTGTCCAGTGACCAGGTGAGGGGGACACCCTGAAAAAGATGTCCAGCCCTGACCCCTTCCAAAGCCCACGTGCATCGGGGTCCTTGCCCTGTGACCAGCATCACTGACTTCTTCACCCCTGGCCGCACATGGTATGATCCAGCAACATCAATTTCTGCTTATCCTGCAAATGCCCTGTGCTGCTTCCGGCCTCCATGTGCTTGCTCCTGCAGCTCCCTCTGATGCACTGTTTATGCCCACTCCAGATGGCAGTCACCCCTGAAGGCCCACCTCAAATGCCGCCTCCTCCGTGTAACTTTCCTGACCACTGCTCCCTCTGCCATGGCTTTGACCTCTGCAGTACCCTGGGCTTTGCCTGGACTGTAATCCATCATTTCTATCTCCACCCTAGTCAGGCTCTGGCATCCTGGGTCCAGCCCAGGAGTGCCCGCCCCAACCTCCTGTGGCTATGGCCAGCTCCAGGGCAGGATCCTCAGCCCCAACCCTATTTCGCCTACTCCCCCCACCCTCACCCGCAGCCCAGCCTCCCACCTGAGTGGTTCTCAGCTTACTTGGCACTGGGATGGCTTTTCACCACCTTTGCCAGCTCCATCTCGTTGTCAAAGCTCAGCAGCCGGACCCCGTGCTTGGCAGCATACTTGATGTGTGCAATTTGCTTACAGGGATTGGCATAGATGATCTTACTGGCAGGGACACCAATATGCTGGACCAACTCCATCTCTGCCTGTGGGGTCCCAAAGGTGGTGGTGAGGAAGCGCCAGAGCCTGCTGGGCCCATGGAGGCCAAGGAAGCACAGATGAGGGGCAAAGTCATAGCTATGCCTAAGGAGGTCCATAAGAAGTGGGCCTCACTTTTAGACAACAGATACACAACAATCAGAACTCACACTGATTCCCAGTTGACAAGAAGGGCTGCCATGTACAGCTGTGCAGAGGGTGAACCGCTCAATCCTAGGGAGGGTGGGGCCCCATTCAGAGAATCACGCATGCGTATTCAGTCGCTCAGTTGTATCCGACTGTTTGCAACCCCATGGACTATAGCCCACCAGGCTCTGCTGTCCATGGAATTTTCCCAGCAAGAATACTGGAGTGGGTTGCCATTTCCTATTCCAGGGGATCTTCCCAACCCAGGGATCGAACCCAGGTCTCCTGTGTCTCCTGCATTAGTAGGCATATTCTTAAACACTGCACCACCTGGGAAGCTCCATTCAGAGACTACATAGTATACTGGTATGTTTACTACAACTTCCTAATCGCAAAGAGTCGGACACGACTGAGCGACTGAACTGAACTGAACTGAATGGTGAGCATCTTACTCTAACAAAATCTATGTATTTGTAACAGTGTCTTCAAGATACATTTTTTAATTCCCACAAAGGCACTGTACAGATTCATGGTGGCCCTGAAAACAGACTTCTGACATATTTTCCTGGCAGATTTAAATGGATAGAGAATATCATTTGATGTATTAGAAAGTTTGCCAGCTCAAGAGTCTTCTTGGCACAGGTCATCCACATCCAAAGGCCGGCCCTGTGTGTGGCACTGTGCCGGGTGCTCCAGCAAGGCCTCTTCCTCCTCATCTTTCCAGAACAGTGCTTCACCTGATTGCTGCACTAATGATACAGACAACGATGATGGTCTTGGTGAAGAAAGCGACCATGGGCATGGAGCACCTACCACAAGGAGGCACCGAATGAGAGGCTTTACATGGGCCTTGACAAACTTTTCCCATGAAAGGCCAGAGAGTAAATATTTTACGTTTTCTGAGCCAGTAGTTTCTGCATAGCTAAACTGCCTTTGTAACACCAAGCAGCCACAGATAAAGCATAAGTGAGTGAACGTGGCCGTGGGCCAGTAAAACCCTGCAAAACCCACCATCTATAATTTGTCAACCCTTGTTTTAGATTCGCTCTTATTTCCTCCTTACAATACCCCGCCAGAGGGTTATTAGCTCCATTCTACAGGGAAAAAAACATGCTCAGAGAGGCCACACAGCAAGTAGGAGGCAGAACCAACTTTCAAACTCAAACCTGACTCTCCATGATTAACAAAGAAGCAGTTTTGAAACATGGTAGAGACACACAGGGCCATCGTTAGCCATCCTGAGTTTGTAACAAGACTATGTAATTTTAATGTAGCAACTTTTCAGCATGAGGTATTTATGTGCATTATCTCATGTGATGTCTGTAACTATCCCATGAAATATTTATGGCCACATCCTACAGAGGACGAAATTGAGTTCAAAGGAGCCCACCTGTCTGGGTGACACAGCCAGTGACACAGCCAGAGGGAGAAACAAAGGTCCCCCTCCAGAGCTGAAAATGCCGTCATCAGAGCTTGCTTCCAAAGACCCTGCCTCTCTGCAGATATGAAAATATGGTTCCGCTCCTGGCTTCACCCATGAGGTGAGAGGAAGCGGCAAGGGCAGCACTTTGGGGACCTGTGGTTGAGCTTGGATTATAGTTATTTAAATAATAACCATTGTCACTCATTGACGGATTACCATATGCCAGTCATTGCATTAAATATTTTATAGACATTCTCATCATCCTCATAATAATCTTATGAGACAGGGAACAGAGGCCCCAAGAGGCCTTAGGTGACTTGTTCAAAGTCACACAGCTTGCAGGTGGCACAGCTGGAATTCTAACCCAGGACTGGCGACTTTAGCACACTGGCTCTCAACCACAGCACTTCGGCGGAGAAGACACCTCAATGCTGCCCTGGCAAGTGTCTCTTGAGCATCTATCGAGTCGCCAGGCTCTGTGACAGATGCAAATGAAAGCAAAGCGCTGAGTAAAGCAGACAGGGTCTGACTGTGGAGCTTTCAGACAGATGGGAAAGAAGGGGAGGAACGAATGAACACTGAATAGTGATAGAGTTACAAATGGATAGGAGCCATAGAGAAAAAGTATGGGATACTAGAGAATGTGGGATGCAGAGACCTGGGTGAGAGGTGTGGCAGGCAGCTTTCTGAGGGTCAGAAATTTAAGCTGAGGAGAAAGTGTGGGGAAAAGGGAACCCTCCTAGCCTGCTGGTGGGAATGTAAATTGGTATAGTCACTAAGGAAAATAGAAGGGAGGTTCCTTAAAAAAACTAAAAATAGAGCTGCCATATATATGATCCAGTAACCCCACTCCTGGGCATATACCCAGAAAAGATGAAAGCTGCAATTTGAAAAGATGCATGTACCACAGTGTTCATTGCAGCACTGTTTATAATAGTCAAGGCATGGAAGCAACCTAAGTGTCCAATTACAGATGAGGAGATGAGGAAGATGTGGTAGATACACACAATGGAATATTACGCAGCTATAAAAAATGAAACCCTGCCATTTGCAGTAATGTGGACAGAACTAGAGATTATCACAGTAAGTGAATAAGTTAGAGAAAGAAAAACACCACATGATATCACTTATATGTGGAGTCTAAAATGTGACACAAATGTACTTATTTACAAAACAGACTCAGACACAGAATGTAAACACATGGCTACCAAAGGGGAAGGCAGGGGAGGGATAAACTGGGAGTATGTGATTGACAGATGCACTCATCCATATGCAGAATAGGTCAAGTATTTACCATATAGCACAGGGAACTATGTTCAATGCTATAATAATGGAAAAGAATTTTAAATATATATACACACACACACACATATATATAACAGAACCACTTTGCTGTACACCCCAAACTAACACAATATTGTAAATCAACTGTACTTCAATGAAAAAAAAAGATTTGAGCTGAGCCCTGCAGGAGGAGTCAGCCAGGCTGGAAGGGAAGCAAAGAATATTTCTGGTACAGGAAGCGGCCTGTGCGGAGGTTCTGAGATAAGACTGTGCTCAGCCTGATGGAGGAGCAGAGAATGCTGGTGTGGTCTGGGCAGGGTGACCAGTGTGGGAGGACGAGGTTGGAGGGAGGCAGGCAGAGCCAACGGGGAGAACAAGAAGGCCGATGTGGATTTATATTCGACGCTGCAGGTTGTGGGAGATGGTTTGATGGAATCGCAAGAGGGAAAAGGACATGGTCAGATGTGCATCTTGAAGGCAAGGCCTAAGTGCTTGTCACTCCAGACATCATGTGGAAACGGACCAAGGGAGGGCCCGGAAGGACCTCCCCGGGAGACACGACAGGCTGTGCTAGGAAGGGGGCAGGGTGTGGTCTGGAGGCAGGGCTGGCAAGCTTGCTGATGGATGGCACGTGGGGATGTGGGGTAAGAGGGGGACTTCACACCCAGCAGACCTAGGGGCCCCTCTTGAAGGGAAGATTGTGAATGCATTTGAACACGCTGGGCTCCAGGCATCCTGTAGTATCAACTAGGAGTCCGCCTGCCAATGCAGGGGACACGGGTTTGATCCCTGGTCTGGGAGGATAACACAGGCTGCAGCACAACTGGGCCCATGCACCACAACTATCGAGCCCATGGTCTGCAACGAGAGGTCACCGCAGAGGAGCACCGCAACAAAGAGCAGCACCTGCTCCCCATAACTAGAAAAAGCCCGCAAAAGCAACGAAGACCCAGGGCAGCCAAAAAGTTAATTAAAAAAAACAAAAACTGGGGAGGTGGTGGCATCTTGGGGATATTTGAAGCCATGGGAGGAGATGAAATCCCCTAGGAAGATGGAGAGTTTATAAAAGAAGGGAGCCTGAGCTGGAATCCAGAGGAACACTTCCAGCTAGAGAGAGGGGCAAGCTGGCATAGGACTGGCAGAGGGGAAGAGACAGCGTCTCCAGAAGAGGCAGGACAATGCAGATGTTACTATGCCATTCCTGCCAAGGTAACCCTGTCTTACAGTTCACATCTGGGCAGGAGACGCCTGCACTGTCAGAGGCCTCAGACTTCACTGTCAGACTTCACTTTGCTGTGCTTCACAGATTTTGGGGTTTTTCTTTAAAACTGATAGTTTGTGGCAACCTTGCGTGAAGCGAGTCCACTGGCACCATTTTTCCAACAGCGTTTGCTCACTTCACCTGTGTCACATTTTAGTAATTCTCTGGATATTTCAGACATTTTCAGTGTTACTGTATCTGTTATGGTGATCTGTGATCAATGATCCTTGATTTGACTATTGCCTTTGTTTTGGGGTGCCATGAACCGCACCCATATGAGATGATGAACTTAATGGATAAATGTTTGTGTGTTCTGATGGCTCCACCCACTAGCCATTCCCCAACTCTCTCTCCCTCTTTTTGGGCCTCCCTATTCCCTGAGACATAACAACCCAATCATACTGAAATTAGGCCAATGAATAATCCTACAACAACCTCTAGCTGTTCAAGTGAAAAGTAGAGCTATCTGTTAAGAAACAGCCACCCCAAACTTCAGCAACCACCACCCTGATCAACGACCAGCCATCAACATCGAAGCAAGACTGTCCACCAGCAAAAAGATCACAACTCACTGAAGCCTCAGATGATAGTTAGCATTTTTTAGAAATAAAATACTTTTGACTTAAGGTATGTACATTTTACTTAAGGTATGTTTTTTTAAGACATAATGCTACTTACTGCACATTTAATAGACTACAATATAGTATAAGCATAGCTTTTATATGCACTGGGAAACCAAAATATTTATGTGACTCATTTTATTGTGACCTCTACTGTAGTTGTCTGGAACCTAACCCACAATATCTCTAAGTTATGCCTGTGTTTTTAAAAAGACTATATTTCAATGGCTGCAACTAGAAATTATTATTCTAAGTGAAGTAAGTCAGAAAGAGAAAGACAAATACTCTAAGATGTTATTATATGTGGAATCCAAACTATGACACAATTGAACCTATCTAAGAAACAGAAACAGAATCAGGGGCCTAGAGAGGAAACTGGCGGTTGCCAAGGGGATGGGCTGTGGGAGAGGGTTGAATTGGGAGTTTGGGATTAGCAAGACGCAAACTGGTATACAGAAAAAGGATAAACAAAAAGTCCTGCGGTACAGCACAGGGAACTATATTCAATACCCTGTGATAAACTGTAACGGAAAAGAATATGAAAAAGAATATATATATATGTATAACTGAGTTACTTTATTGTATAGCAGTAATTAATACAGTATTGCAATTTAAATATACTTCAATTATAAATAAATTCTAAAAACTAAAAAAAAAAAGAGTGTGTTTCAAATGGGGAGTTACTATTCAGTGGGTATAGTGTCAGTACCGCAAGGCGAATAAGTTCTAGAGATCTGCCGTACGACACAGTGCATATTGTCAACAACTGCTTGTTGTTCAGTCGCTCAGTTGTGTCCGCCTCTTTGCGATCCCATGGACTGCAGCACGCCAGGCTTCCCTGTCCTTCACCATCTGAGTTACTTATATACGTAAAAAATTGTGAGGAAAGATCTCACGTTAAATGTCGCTCCACACACACACACATGCACACACTCCAAAAAACAGTACAAAACAAACAAAACCTTTTTTCGTGGTAAGAGCAAAAAAACATAGGAGGATCAAGGAATGTCCCCTACAAGGTCTAAATGCATCAACACAGACAGATCTCCAGCCTGGTGAGTTTTAAACCCACTGAGGCACGGTGCGTACCAGATGAATATTTTATATTTTGTTACAAAATCACAGCATACTTTATATATTTTCTATGGATCATATTTGTAAGTATTTTTAGAATATAGCCACCAAACTCAAACTCAGAATGTTGATTATCTCTGGAGATATAAAGCTGATGTTCTACTTCTCTTCTGCAGATGAATCAATGTATTATTTGAATAATTCAAGATGAGTGTTTAGTATAAAGTGCTCACTGGATCCTGCAGATCACTGGGGACATTGGTAAGAGGAAATTCCTTGAAATGATGAGTGGAGGTCAGGAAGCAGTGGCTTAAGGAGTGGGTGCTAAGGGAAAGAGACAAGTGAGTATAGATAAGTGAGTGTAGACAACTCAGTTTGGTTTTCAAGAGGGAGCAAGGGATTGGACCGGGGGGAAATGTGGTGTCCAGAGAAGGCTTTTTAAGATGGGAGGATGCTGAGGGAGACAAGAAGAGAGGGCAAGGGATGGCGTGGGAGAGATGACAGAAGGTCCTTGGGAAGGTGGGTGGGTGGACCAAAGCCCCACATAAGGAATGGTTGGTGCCCTTGACCCTGGAGCCTGTCTGGGGCATATCTGTACACAAAGCCCCAGCTCACGCCTGTCCCTTGGCCATGCATGTGTGTGCGTGCTTAGTCGCATCCAATTCTTTGCAACCCCATGGACTGTAGCCCTCCAGGCTCCTCTGTCTGTGGGACTTCCCAGACAAGAATACTGGAGTAGGTTGCCATTTCCTTCTCCAAACCGTCTTCCCAACCCAGAGACTGAACTCATGTCTCCTGCGATTGCAGGTGGATTCTTTACCACTGAGCCACTCGTGAAGCACCAAAGCATGATGCTGTACAGGGTGGCCACCAGCTCTAGCCTACCAGAAGAGGGCAGCCTCGGGCTTCCAAGAAAAGCTATACCACCTCGGAGTAAAAGCACCCAAGGGCTAGGTGATCCCACCTACCCAGGAGGGGTCCCATCTCTGCCATCCCCTCCAGAAGACCTTCATGAAGACAGCAGCCATAAAGTCAGAGAGGCCCTCGCCATAATCAAGTGGCCCTTCCCTGTGCATCCCTCAAACCTCTGGGCCTCCTTCCCTTATATGCTAACTGCTTCCTCATGGGACTGTTGTCAGAATCACCGTGATAATAATTACTTTACAGAGTTGTTTCGAGAATCAAATTAGATCATGTACAGAAAGCTCTTGGCAGACAGCCTGGCACAACAGATGCCCTCAGCAAACAGTAGATGCTTTTAACATTCCCCACTGACTTTTAAGCCCTAACACCACAGTTTTGCTCTTTTGAAGGCCAGTCCTGAAGCTTGAGGGCCAGCACAGGGCCCACCTCTAGGTTTCCAGAAGCAGAGGAGTCTAGTCAGTAAGGTTTGGTCTTGTTCTTCACTCCTACACTAAGCAGGCTGGAAAAGGGTCCCCTTCCACCTCGATCAGAGCAGAGACTCTGAGAGCTGCAAGGGGCAAGTCCTGGCTCTGCCATCAGCAAGTTTGGCGCAGCTGGTCCCCAATTTCAACTGCAAAATGGCGATCTCCCCCTCAGATACCTCACCGGGTCTTATGTAGGCCATGCATGAAACTTGGTGTGCAAAACAAGAGCTGATGCAAAGGGGCTTCATGGGTGACAAAAGAGAGACTTATCTGCAAAGGACACTAATGTGTATCTCTGATGAAGGTGAACCTGCTCATTCCAACCCCCACCATTGGTGCGTACCTTTCTTCCACTTAGAATCCCTCCATCCCTGCATGCCGCCCAGGCAAACTCTCCTTCTGTCTCCTTCAGGATCTCTTTCTAGAATCCTTACAACACCCAGCCATATTGCTGATCAGGATTTAAAAGGGGTTCCCTCTCAAAACAATCATTGCTGCTGCTGCTGCTAAGTCGCTTCAGTTGTATCCGACTCTGTGGGACCCCATAGACGGCAGCCCACTGGGCTCTCCGTCCCTGGGATTCTCCAGGCAAGAACACTGGATTGGGTTGCCATTTCCTTCTCCAATGAATGAAAGTGAAAAGTGAAAGTGAAGTCGCTCAGTCATGTCCGACTCCTAGCGACCCCATGGACTGCAGCCTACCAGGCCCCTCCGTCCATGGGATTTTCCAGGCAAGAGTACTGGAATGGGTTGCCATTGCCTTCTCCAAAACAATCATTACTAACCATTTAAAAAAATAACAGTAGTAACAATATCACAAACCAATGCCCACCAGGCTTTCTCCCACCTCAGGGCCTTGGCGCTTGCTGGTCCTTTTGCCTGGAATGCTCTTCCCCTAGTTATCCACCGGGATTGATCCTTTGTTTTCTGCAGAACACTGTTCAGATCTCAGTGAAGCCTTCCTTGGCCAAACTTTCTAAAAGTACAACCCTCTCTCCCAACAACCATGTCTCTTCCCTACTTCCCTTTCCCACCGTAATTTTCTCCACAGCATTTACCATCTAAAGTACCATAGATTTTCATTGTTTGCTTGTTCTTTAGAAAGCAAGTTCCATGAAGGAAGAATCTTTTTTTTGTTTTGGTCACTTGCTAAGTCCCACTAAGAAAAGAACCTGACCCCACAGTAGGTGCTCAATAAGCACTTGCTGAATGCATAACTATGTCAAACCTGTCTATGTCTCGGAGGAAACTATGTCTCATAGGAAACTCTATAGCTAAAAGACTTTATCAAGTGAGAACAGAATGAAGATAGATAAGCTGTACATTCAATTCAATGACAACAGAGTCTGTTTTACTCAATACTATATTGCCAGCTGAGGAAGGCTTTCTAATCTCTCCTTGCTATTCTTTGGAACTCTGCATTCAGATGCTTATATCTTTCCTTTTCTTTGCTTTTTGCTTCTCTTCTTTTCACAGCTATTTGCAAGGCCTCCTCAGACAGCCATTTTGCTTTTTCGCATTTCTTTTTCTTGGGGATGGTCTTGATCCCTGTCTCCTGTACAATGTCACGAACCTCCGTCCATAGTTCATCAGGCACTCTATCAGATCTAGTCCCTTAAATCTATTTCTCATTTCAACTGTATAATTATAAGGGATTTGATTTAGGTCATACCTGAATGGTCTAGTGGTTTTCCCCACTTTTTTCAATTTAAGTCTGAATTAGGCAATAAGGAGTTCACAATCTGAGCCACAGTCAGCTCCCGGTCTTGTTTTTGCTGACTACATAGAGCTTTTCCATATTTGACTGCAAAGAATATAATCAATCTGATTTCGGTGTTAGCCATCTGGTGATGTCCATGGGTGGAGTCGTCTCTTTGTTGTTGGAAGAGGGTATTTGCTATGACCAGTGCATTCTCTTGGCAAAACTCTATTAGACTTTGCCTTGCTTCATTCTATACTCCAAGGCCAAATTTGCCTGTTACTCCAGGTGTTTCTTGACTTCCTACTTTTGCATTCCAGTCCCCTATAATGAAAAGGACATCTTTTTTGGGTGTTAGTTCTAGAAGGTCTTGTAGGTCTTCATAGAACTGTTCAATTTCAACTTCTTCAGCATTACTGGTTAGGGCATAGATTTGGATTACCGTGATACTGAATGGTTTGCCTTGGAAATGAACAGAGATCATTCTGTCGTTTTTGAGATTGCATCCAAGTACTGAATTTCAGACTCTTTTGTTGACTATGATGGCTACTCCATTTCTTCTAAGGGATTCCTGCCCACAGCAGTAGACATAATGGTCATCTGAGTTAAATTCACCCATTCCAGTCCACTTTAGTTTGCTGATTCCTAGAATGTCGACGTTCACTCTTGCCATCTCCTGTTTGACCACTTCCAATTTGCTCGATTCATGAACCTAACATTCCAGGTTCCTATGCAATATTGCTCTTTAAGAGCATTGGACCTTGCTTCTATCGGACCTTGCTTCTATGCTTAATAAAGGACAGAAATGATATAGACCTAACAGAAGCAGAAGATATTAAGAAGAGGTGGCAAGAATATGCAGAAGAACTGTACAAAAAAGATCTTCACAACCCAGATAATCATGATGGGATGATCACTCACCTAGAGCCAGACATCCTGGAATGTGAAGTCAAGTGGGCCTTAGGAAGCATCACTACAAACAAAACCAGTGGAAGTGACGGAATTCCAGTTGAGCTATTTCAAATCCTAAAAGATGATGCTGTGAAACTGCTGCACTCAATATGTCAGCAAATTTGAAAAAGTCAACAGTGGCCACAGGACTGGAAAAGGTCAGTTTTCATTCCAATCCCAAAGAAAGGCAATGCCAAAGAATGCTCCAGCTACTACACAATTACACTCATCTCACACGCTAGTAAAGTAATGCTCAAAATTCTCCAAGCCAGGTTTCAGCAATACGTGAACCGTGAACTTCCAGATGTTCAAGCTGGTTTTAGAAAAAGCAGAGCAACCAGAGATCAAATTGCCAACATCAGCTGGATCATCGAAAAAGCAAGAGAGTTTCAGAAAAACATCTATTTCTGCCTTATTGACTATGCCAAAGCCTTTGACTGTGTGGATCACAACAAATTGTGGAAAATTCTAAAAGAGATGGGAATACCAGACCACCTGATCTGCCTCCCGAGAAACCTGTATGCAGGTCAGGAAGCAACAGTTAGAACTGGACATGGAACAGCAGACTGGTTCCAAATTGGGAAAGGAGTACGTCAAGGCTGTATATTGTCACCCTGCTTATTTAACTTATATGCAGAGTACATCATGAGAAATGCTGGGCTGGAGGAAGCACAAGCTGGAATCAAGACTGCCAGGAGAAATATCAATAACCTCAGATATGCAGATGACACCACCCTTATGGCAGAAAGTGAAGAGGAACTAAAAAGCCTCTTGATGAAAGTGAAAAGAGGAGAGTGAAAAAGTTGGCTTAAAGCTCAACATTCAGAAAATTAAGATCATGGCATCTGGTCCCATCAATTCATGGCAAATAGATGAGGAAACAGTGGAAACAGTGGCTGACTTTATTTTGGGGGGTTCCAAAATCACTGCAGATGGTGATTGCAGCCATGAAATTAAAAGACCCTTACTCCTTGGAAGGAAAGTTATGAGCAACCTGGACAGCATATTAAGAAGCAGAGACATTATTTGTCAACAAAGATCCGTCTAGTCAAGGCTATGGTTTTTCCAGTGTTCATGTATGGATGTGAGAGTTGGACTATAAAGAAAGCTGAGCACCAAAGAATTGATGCTTTTGAACTGTGGTGTTGGAGAAGACTCTTGAGAGTTCCTTGGACTGCAAGGAGATTAAACCAGTCAATCCTAAAGAAAATCAATTCTGAATATTCACTGGAAGGACTGATGCTGAAGCTGAAGCTCCAATACTTTGGCCACCTGATGCGAAGAGCTGACTCATTTGAAAAGACCCTGCTGCTGGGAAAGATTGAGGGCAAGAGGAGAAGGGATTAACAGAGGATGAGATGGTTGGATGGCATCACCAACTCAATGGAGTTGAGTCTTGGTAAACTCCGGGAGTTGATGATGGACAGGGAGGCCTGGCGTGCTGCGGTTCATGGGGTCACAAAATGTCAGACACAAATGAGTGACTGAACTGAACTGAACTGCATTGCCAGCCCTACCTAGCAGAGTGTCTAGCATACTGCAGGAGTAAAATGAATAGAGATAGTAAATAAACAAATCTAAAGAGAACAGTCCATTCTAAAGGAGATCAGTCCTGGGTGTTCATTGGAAGGACTGATGCTAAAGCTGAAACTCCAATACTTTGGCCACCTCATGCAAAGAGTTGACTCATTGGAAAAGACCCTGATGTTGGGAGGGATTGGGGGCAGGAGGAGAAGGGGACGACAGAGGATGAGATGGCTGGATGGCATCACCAACTCGATGCACATGAATCTGTGTGAACTCCAGGAGTTGGTGATGGACAGGGAGGCCTGGTGTGCTGCAATTCATGGGGTTGCAAAGAGTTGGACACGACTGAGCGAATGAACTAACTAAAGAGAGCAGGAGGGAATTAAGACAATCAGATCAGATCAGATCAGTCGCCCAGTCATGTCTGACTCTTTTCGACCCTATGAATCGCAGCAAGCCAGGCCTCCCTGGCAGCAGAACTGGCAACAATAACAAAATTCTAAGAGTATTAGTTAAAAAAAAAAATACAGTCACACATTAATATTATAAAAGAAAAAAATAAAACCAATGATAGAAAGATGTTTTTGTTATGTCTTAATTAGAAGAATATCACATATAGCTCTATGCCAAGAAGTTTTAAAATCTCCATTAAAAAGGTGACCCACCTGCCCAGGGACACATGTGGTTCCAATGCGGAACTTCAAGGCTGGCAAATTCCTCCCTCATCCCTTAAACTCCTCCCAAGTGGGTGGCCCCTCCCAGAGGACAGGGGCCACCACAGGTCACTCCTGCCTCCCCTGGTCCACCCGATTGCAGCAGCTGCAATCGGGCCAGGTGTGAGCATTCAGTAAGTCAGTTTGCAGGTAGGGGATAGGGGCTCACCTTGTTGGCACAGCTGAAGCCCAGCCCCAGCTCGGCCAGGACCTTCAGCACGCCCGGGCTGCTGTTGCACTTGACAGCGTAAAAGGATCGGACTCGAGGCAGGCACTTCAGAAAGCAGAAGTGCTTCCTCACCACGGCACCCAGGTCGGCCACGAAGAAGGCAGCGACCTCTTCCTGTCCAAGAAGAGGGGTGAAGATGAGACCCCACTCAGCTCCCTGCTAGTGCATGCCACCCACGTTCCCCCCAAGTACCCTGCTCTAAAATTCTCTGGGGCTCCCCAAGCCTACAGGGTGTGCAAGGTTCTGTGATCCAGCTCCAGTCCCTCCCCTCACGGCAGCTCAAACTCCAGCTCTGTCTTCCATCATTTTCCACCTCCCAGCCTTTACTGTCACCACGCCTCCATGTAGAATACCCTGCCCCCGTAGGAGTCTGGCAAATTCTTAATCTACCTTCAAGTTTCAGCTCAAATGCCACCTGCCCCAAACCAATAAGGCAATTCTGCCTTTAATGCTCACACTGCATTTTGCACATGTTGCCAAAGTATCAGAACTGGGTTATATATACATCTTTCTCCTCCAGATCAATTCCTTGAAGACCAAAGCTATGGCCTTCAGCCACTGGCTTTCACGTTTAGGAACTCAATGAAGCCTTGAGGTAGTCCCATTGTAGAACTGCAGCCCAAACCTGTGGACAACTGTCTGCTGATGGCTGGATGTGTATGAGGCCATGGGTGAGACTACATTATTTAAACCTTTCCTGCGCCTCAGTTTCCCTTTTATGCAACACCTTTTTACTGATGCCCACTTGGCATCTGATCAAGCATATTTATGCAAGTATGCTAAATAAGGTACAAAGATGAACAGACAGGGCTCTAGCCGTAAAGGGCCTTGAGTCTGGACAAGAACTAACCCTGCAAGCAATTACAAGCCCATTCAGGAAATGCTAAGCAGGAGTTTCTACAAAATGCAGCCGGAGAAGTACAAAACCTGCCTGGGGCAATCAGGAAGAGGTGACACAGATGAGTGATAAGTAAAGAGTAGAAACGGGTATTGGAGAAGGAAATGGCAACCCACTCCAGTGTTCTTGCCTGGAGAATCCCAGGGATGGGGGAGCTTCGTGGGCTTCCGTCTACGGGGTCGCACAGAGTCAGACATGACTAAAGCGACTTAGCAGTAGCAGCAGAAACAGGTAAGAGGCAAAGAGGCTGGGAGAAGGGTGTTCCATGCTGAAGGAACAGCCTGGACAACAGAGTGATAATGGAGCACATGGAATCATTGGGGAATATGAGCAGAGTAGTTCAGTTCAGATGGAGCACGATACATACCCTGGGAAAAGCCAGAAATGGGGCTATGAAGGCAGAGGGGTTCTGACTTGGATCCTGTAGGCAGTGGGAAACTGCCAAAGAATTTAGATTTTGAGCAGGGCTGTGATAAAGTTGGAGGGGGTGGGATGAGGCAGGGAAAAGTTTAGGGGGGTTATCAAGAGATGAGGCCTAAACTACAAAGTGAGGTTCCAGAAGAGCACGTGTGTGCATGCTAAGTCCCTTCAGTTGTGTCTGGCTCTGCGACCCTATGGACTGTAGCCCTCCAGACTCCTCTGTCCATGGGGATTCTCCAGGCAAGAATACTGAAGTGGGTTGCCATGCCCTCCTCCAGAGGATCTTCCTGACCCAGGGATTTAACCCTTATCTCTTATGTCTCCTGCACCCTGAAGGATAATTTAAGGAGGCTGAATTTACAGAACTTGTGGTGCCCAGGTGTGGGAGAGAAAGTGAGGATTCCCAGGTTTCTGACTTAGAGGGCTGGGTAGATGATGGTAGTGTTGTTCATGAAAGTGGAGGACACAGGAGGGGCAGGACTGGGGCAAGGACCAGGAATTTGCAGATGAAATGAGCCGTTCTCTTGCATACAGCAAGGATAGAATACCAAATGAGTGAAAAGAACCAGATGAGGGCCCTAGGGGGCAGCTGAGCCTGCTGTGAGAATAGAGGTCCCACCCCCACCCCCAGACCCTCACCGTGGTGGCCTGTGAGGCCCCCAGAGTGAGCTCCTCCAGCAGGTCTCGGGTGCTGA
The DNA here is from genome assembly GCF_027580195.1 of Bos mutus. Classification (NCBI taxonomy): domain Eukaryota; kingdom Metazoa; phylum Chordata; class Mammalia; order Artiodactyla; family Bovidae; genus Bos; species Bos mutus. Next base: position 15,243,257 of record NC_091618.1, on the reverse strand, counting down.
AACCCTCCTCCACCATCACAAAGTCCGTTTCTCTCAGGTAGCCAGCCATGCCGAGGGGGAGGACCCGATGGGCTGGATGGAGTTGCCGCTGCCTCCGGCCGCCTTAGAAAGTATGCAATACACTGCGGGAGGAGAGTGAGGGACGGCTGGGGGACTGGCCTCAGCTGCGCCCCTCCCCTCCCCAAGCCAGGGCACCCAGTCCTGTCACACCCTGCCCCCAGCACAAGCCTGGGGAGCTTAGGCTCACTGAGGAAAGTGAGGACGATCAGGACTTCTGGCCTGGGACAAGGTATTATATGCCTAGATGTCATTGCCTCTCCGAGCCTCAGTTTCCCCATCTGTAAAATGGATAAATTGCTTTGGTGATCCTTTCCAGTTCTGAAATTAGGGTTTTGGTTAAAAGGGAAAGAATGAGAGGGAAAGGGCAGAACAATCGAGGGGAGAAGTTTCCAGGTGCCCCCCCCATCGTGACCACGCCCAGTTAAAGTGGCTGCAGGTGGCTCCACCAAGGAGTCTCAGCTCTCTCTCTGACCCTGGATATGCCCGACCCCCTCTCAGAGTCTACTTTCACCGTTTGTAAAGTCGGGGGCGGGCTGGTCCTGATGTGCTAGGATTCTAAGCATGCATAGGAGCTCCACATGGTGGGTGGGGGCCGCGGACTGAGATTCTGTCCTGGTGAGCCCTCCTGAGTGCACAGCCGAGGTCCCGCCCCCACAAAACCCCCTTACCAAGCCCCGTGCTCCTTCGCGGGGGCCAGAGCCAGGCGCGCTGCTAGGGGGGGTCGCCGGTGACCTCGAAACCTGTGCAACACCCCGAGGAGTGGCAGTTGCGGAGCCGAGGCCCCTGCTGAGAGGAGGCAAGAGTAGCCAGAGAGCAGGTCAGCATCGGAGCCGAGAGCGCCCGCTCCCGAGGCTCCCCGAGGGTCTCCCCGCACTCGCCTTAAAACGCATTTACACGGCTTCGGCCCATAGGTCTCCCCAGCGAGTGAATCGGATCCTCCGCGCCTCCGCTCGCTCGCTCCCCCCGGCTCGGGCCCCGCGGCCTGCGCCCCGCCCGCCCAGCAGCTACCGACCCCCCCACGCCCCGCCTTCCACCCGTCACCCACTTATATAAGCCCCGCCCAGACCCCGCCCCTGGCACACAAGCCCCGCCTCCACCCGGCGGCCCCTCCGTAGCCCTGGCAACTGGGTGCCGCCATCCCATTGGTCGATTCCGACATAAAGCCTTCAACTCTGCTAGCCAGCTCCGCAAACCTGAGCCTCAGTCCCAGGGAGACCCCTGCGCGACTCGCCTACGCTGGTAAATCGGTATTGCAGGACCGCCAACTCAGAATCCTGAGCGCCTACGCCATGGGACCCTTAGCTCCTGGATCTTGGGTCTTAGAGAATGTGCAGAAAGCCAGGAGATTTACTATTCGCTGAGAAGCCTTTGCTGACGGTGTCTCTTCTCTGATCTGGTGAACTGCCCACTCGTCCCTGGAAGCCCAGGCCAAATGTCATCTCCTTGTATTACTTTTCTCATCAAGTCCTTTTCATTTGTCTCTTCCAGCATCCTCCAACTCAAAACCCAGATGAAATGTCTTCAACGATGCTTCTTGTCATATTCTCAGTTCAGGGCAATACCTCCCTGCATCCCATCTTCTGAATCGGGCAAACTTCTACTCACTTCTCAAGTAAAATGTGTCCCCCCCTCTCCAAGAAGCGTTCTCTGACTTTCTCAAAAGAGCTTCTTCTTTTATATCTAATGAACTCCTGCTCCTGCGCATCCATCAAAGCCCAGTATGTCACCTCCCCCATTGAGCCTACCAAGACTTTCCTAGCTTGGAGAAGCAACGGAACTCACAGTACTTACCTCTGGGTGGACTCCTTCCTTTTTCCGCTTTTGTTTCCTCATCTCATAACATGATATTCCTGTTGTTGTTTTACACTTCTTGTTTGGTTACACTTCCCGGTTGGTTTGAGAGCTCCCAAGGGCAGGAACTGAGTGCCTGCCTCCTCAGAGTGCCCAGCACTGGGCATAAACAAGAGTGCTGAGGAAGATTCAATATCTCTGCTATTCAAAATCGAACTGAAACGTTCATCTGAAACTGTAATTGTACTAGAACAGCCAAGACATTCTTGAAAAAAGAAGAGGATGTCTTCTACAAGATAGCAAAGTATTTTATAAAGGAAATGGCAACCCACTCCAGTATTCTTGCCTGGAGAATCCCATGGACAGAGGAGCCTGGTGGGCTACAGTCCACGGGGTCGCAAAGAGTCGGACACGACTGAGCGACTTCACACACATACATGGTCTTTAAAACAGCATGATGCTGGTGCAGGAAAAGGCAGTGGTAGAACAGAATAGAGTTTAGAACAGTCTTGTGCATGTTGGAGAATTTGGTACACAGTGAAGGCAGCATGTCAAATAAATCAGTGTGGCCAAAGAGCTTTTGGTCTGACATATGTGTTCACATCCCGTTGTCAGGCTATAGGCTTCTTGAAAGTCAGAGGCAATTCTTTTTTTATATACATGAACTTTTTTTGTATTGGGATATATTCAATTAACAAACCATGTTGTGATAATTCCAGGTGAATAGTACAGGGACTCAGCCTTACCTATACATGTATCCATTCTCTCCCAAACTCCCTTCCCATCCAGGCTGCCACATAACATTGAGCAAGGGTTCCATGTGCTACCCAGTAGGTCCTTGTTGGTTATCCATTTTAAATATAGCAGTTTGTACATGTCCATCCCAAACTCTCTAACTACCCCTTCCCCATTTTTTTCACCCTGGCAACCATAAGTTTGTTCTCTAAGTCTGTGAGTCTCTTTCTGGTTTATAACTAAGTTCATTTGTATCATTTCTTTTTAGATCCCACATATAAGGGATGCCCTTTGACATTTCTCCTTCTCTGATTTACTTCACTCAGTATAACGATCTCCCAATCCATGCGTGTTGCTGCAAATGGTATTATTTCATTCTTTTTAATGGTTGAGTAATACTCTATTGTGTATATCTTCTTTATCTATTCCTCCATCAGTGGACTTTTAGGTTGCTTCCTTGTCTGAAAGTCAGAGGCACTTCTTGTTCTGCATCAGTATCTCCCTAGGGCACCCTGCACAACCTAATCAAAGCATCCTTAGCACACAGATGGTATAGAACCTTGAAGTCTGGAAGAACCATTTTCTGCTCCCCACCTAGCGTAGCTGCATAACTGATGGATGTCCTTGGTTGGACCATCCTGCTGAGACCAGGGTCACGTCTGCCTGGTTTGATTTCCCCCTGTGAACTGAGAGCATCCAGATTAATGATTTCTGTGTGCCTTTCTGCCTGGAACACTCGTGCTTTCTATACTAGGAACAGCCTTTCAGAAAGCAGTCACTTTTACCAGAGGGGTCATTTGGCAGATCCATTCTGAGACATCTGTAGCCATTTGCACCGTAGTATGAATTAGTGACTGAAATCCTCCTAAGAATAAGCATCTACTGACTCGGAAGGAGTAGACCAAGATGGCCATGGCAGAAACCTCAAAGGGAGCCCTCAAGAAAAGATGACAGTAAGAGGAGGGAGGGGCACCCAAACAAACTGTCTTTACTTTTTAAAAAATCATTGTTGAGCTGGCTTTATGATGCCATAGTCTAAGTTTGCCTCACTAGCTCTTTTCATCACCTGATATAGTGTAGGCATGTAACAGACATATTCAATGTGCTAACTGAATGAACCAATAAAGATAAAAAGAAACAAACCATAATCCAGTCTGTCCATTTGAAAACTGTTAAGGGTTGGTAGTCAGAGCAGAAAAACCATCTCCTGAACTGGATACAAATACACTGTGGATTTATCTTTTACCCTACTGGGTATATGATGTCACTGAATCACCATGACAACCCTATGTCATAAGGCTATAATTGTCCCCATTTTACAGATAAAGAATCTGAGATTCAGAGAAGTCAGTAACTTACTCGGGGTCACACAGCAAGTCAGGGTGGACCCTAGGCTTAAACCCATCTGACCTGACCCTTCACCTTCATGCTTAACTGCCAACCAGTGGCTGAGCATTCAGGCCCCAGCTCAAAAAATGTCAGCCAGTCATGCTGCTGGCATCCAGGCTGAGATCTGGTGGCTCTTCTCCTGCTAGTCTCTATGCACTGTTATCAATGCGCACTGTTATCAATGCACTCTGTGCAGAGCCCTCAAAAACATATTGCCGAAGCAGGACAAAGAGACTTTGATCATTGTATAACTCAATTTCAGCCTGTTCTGCTTAAATCAGTCATAATTGTATTCACAAACACTCAATAATAAAAATGCCTTATGTGTGCCTATGGAACAACAGACTGGTTCCAAATAGGAAAAGGAGTACATCAAGGCTGTTTATTGTTACCCTGCTTATTTAACTTATATGCAGAGTACATCATGAGAAATGCTGGGCTGGAAGAAGCACAAGCTGGAATCAAGATTGCCAGGAGAAATCTCAATAACCTCAGATACGCAGATACCACCACCCTGTGGCAGAAAGTGAAGAGGAACTAAAGAGCCTCTTGATGAAAGTGGAAGAGAAGAGTGAAAAAGTTGGCTTAAAGCTCAACATTTGGAAAACTAAGATCATGGCATCCAGTCCCATCACTTCATGGCAAATAGATGGGGAAACAGTGGAAACAGTGTCAGACTTTATTTCTTTGGGCTCCAAAATCACTGCAGACAGTGATTGCAGCCATGAAATTAAAAGACGCTTACTCCTTGGAAGGAAAGTTATGACCAACCTAGACAGCATACTAAAAAGCAGAGACATTACTTTGCCAACAAAGGTCCGTCTAGTCAAGGCTATGGTTTTTCCAGTAGTCATGCATGGATGTGAGAGTTGGACTGTGAAGAAGGCTGAGTGCCAAAGAATTGATGCTTTTGAACTGTGATGCTGGAGAAGACTCTTGCAAGTCCCTTGGACTGCAAGGAGATCCAACCAGTCTATTCTAAAGGAGGTCAGTCCTGGGTGTTCTTTGGAAGGACTGATGCTGAAGCTGAAACTCCAATACTTTGGCCACCTCATAAGAAGAGCTGACTCATTGGAAAAGACCCTGATGCTGGGAGAGATTGGGGCAGGAGGAGAAGGGGACAACAGAGTTGGTGATGGACAGAGAGGCCTGGCGTGCTGCGATTCATGGGGTCGCAAAGAATCTTACACGACTGAGAGACTGAACTGATGTATGCCTAGAACTGAAGAGTTTGTAAAATACTTTCCTGTTCATCATTTTATTTGGGCTTCCCAGTATTTTATGGGATTTGATATCAGATAAATTTAGGTTTGGCTGAGGAAAACAGAAATGTCAAATGCAATAGAACCATGAACAAACAGGTTTACTCTACTATGCATGAAGTACTGCCTATGAAGTAGGCAGTCCAAATCTGGTATGGAAGCTCCACAAGGTCATCAGGAATGAAAGTGCCTCCTTTCTTTCAGTTCTACCTGGCTTCTAACCTCATGGTTCAAAATGGCTGCAAGAGCTCCAGCCACATTTGTAGGACTCCTATTTAACCAGTATACATGAATGTAACCAAATCATTCATGGCCAGTGTCCTTTCTGGTTGATCAGTGCCCATCTTTATATTGATTGTTAAATATTTTAAACACCAACCCTGCACATTCCAGGCAGGAGGAAGCAGCCACCCCCAAATTCTACACATGCTAATTTTCCAAGGGTTGCCATAACAAAGTACCAAACTCTGGGTGGCTTAAAACAACAGATATTTATTGTCTCACAGTTCTGGAGGCTAGAATTCCAAAATCAAACTATTGGCAGCACCACGCTCTGTCTGCTAATTCTAAGGAAGAATCCTTCCTGCCCCTTCTGTTAATAGCTTCTGCTGTCCACAGTCAATCCTTAGTGTTTATTGGCTTATAGATGCATCGCTCAGGTCACATGGCTATCTTCTTCTCCCTGTGTCTTCATATCATTCTCCCTGTGAACATGTCGGTCTCTGTGACCAAATTACCCCTTTTAATAAGGACTCCAGTCATATTAGATTACAGCCCACCCAAATGACCTCATTAAAACTAGATCACCTGTGTAAAGACCTTATTTCTTTTTTTTTTTTAAGACCTTATTTCAAAATAGAATATGAAATAAGAAATTTCATAATATGAATATGTAAAGACCTTATTTCAAAACAGAATATGGTATCATATTCTGTGATCCTGAGGATTAGAACTTTAACTTATCTTTTGTGGGGACACAATTCAAACCATACCAGCACTCCAATATTTCTTGTAATATTGTTGGCAAAATATAGATACAGGGTGCCACCTAGCTGCAAAGGAGGCGGGAAGGTCTAGTTTTTAGTTGGGTACATTGTTGCTTTCTCCCACTCCCATTAAAGTCAAGATACTAAAGAAGAAAGGGAGACTGGATATTGGGTGGAGCCTGGCAATCTCTGCCACAAGTAGGAAAGGTTATTTTCTCCTTTTACAGATACACCAGCTCAGAATAACTATGGGATTTGCAGGGAAGTAAATAAACATATATTGAGCACCAATTGTGTGACAGACACCCTGCTGAATACATGTCACATTTAATCTTTAGACAACCCTGCAAGACAGGCATTGTTAGTCCCATATTACAGATGAGAAAAGTGTGATTAAATCCATTGTCTGGTGAGTACAGAGCTGAGACTTAATTCTGCCCTGACTGATATTATGTCTGTGAGACGGACCCCAGGAATGGGGCATGAATGCTGAAAACAAAGGATTCTGAGACCAAGCCAAGGGCAAACAGCAGGAGCCTCAGAGAGGCTGGAACTCAGAGTCAGACACAAGGTGAATTGGCAGAAAAGGCACCAACCCCAAGTTAGCACTGCAAACTCCCCAAAGGCATTAGTGAGATGGAGACCCTTAAGTAACTAGAAGCGAAAAGCTCAAAGCAGCCATAGGCATTGTTAGGTCAAAGATGTATTCACATTAAGATGGAAAGTAACAGGACTTCCCTGGTGGTCCAGTGGTTAAGAACCCACCTTCCAAATGTAGGGGGATATAGGTTTGAGGAACTAAGACCCTAAAGCCCATAGGGCAACTAAGCCCTTGCACTACAGCTAAGACCTGACACTGCCAAGTAAATAAATAAAGAAAATACTATTTTGAAAAGACAGAAACTAACAGTAACCACCGTTTATTGACCATCTTCTGTGCTCCAATAATAACGATAGTAGCTTTATTATCAGTTCAGTTCAGTTCAGTTCAGTCACTCAGTCGTGTCCGACTCTTTGTGACCCCATGAATTGCAGCACGCCAGGCCTCCCTGTCCATCACAAACTCCTGGAGTTCACCCAAACTCATGTGCATCGAGTCGGTGATGCATTCCAGGCATCTCATCCTCTGTTGTCCCCTTCTCCTCCTGCCCCCAATCCCTCCCAGCATCAGTCTTTTCCAATGAGTCAACTCTTCACATGAGGTGGCCAAAGTATTGAGTTTCAGCTTCAGCATCAGTCCTTCCAATGAACACCCAGGACCAATCTCCTTTAGAATGGACTGGCTGGATCTCCTTGCAGTCCAAGGGACTCTCAAGAGTCTTCTCCAACACCACAGTTCAAAAGCATCAGTTCTTTGTCACTCAGCTTTCTTCACGGTCCAACTCTCACATCCATACATGACTACTGGAAAAACCATAGCCTTGACTAGACGGACCTTTGTTGGCAAAGTAATGTCTCTGCCTTTGAATATGCTATCTAGGTTGGTCATAACTTTCCTTCCAAGGAGTAAGTGTCTTTTAATTTCATGGCTGCAATCACTATCTACAGTGATTTTGGAGCCCAAAGAAATAAAGTCTGACACTGTTTCCACTGTTTCCCCACCTATTTGCCATGAAGTGATGGGACCAGATGCCATGATCTTAGTTTTCTGAATGTTGAGCTTTAAGCCAACTTTTTCACTCTCCTCTTTCACTTTCATCAAGAGGCTCTTTAGTTCCTCTTCACTTTCTGCCACAGGGTGGTGGTATCTGCATATCTGAGGTTATTGAGATTTCTCCTGGCAACCTTGATTCCAGCTTGTGCTTCTTCCAGCCCAGCATTTCTCATGATGTACTCTGCATATAAGTTAAATAAGCAGGGTGACAATATACAGCCTTGACGTACTCCTTTTCCTATTTGGAACCAGTCTGTTGTTCCATGTCCAGTTCTAACTGTTGCTTCCTGACCTGCATATAGGTTTCTCAAGAGGCAGGTCAGGTGGTCTGGTATTCCTATCTCTTTCAGAATTTTCCACAGTTTGTTGAGGAGCTCCACCTGTGGCAAAGGTCATGAGGGAGGAGGCTCGGCATACGCAAAGGTGGGATCAAGCCTCAGGAGTCCCCCTGGAAATTCTCGAGCATCTACCCCCAAAACCAGAGTCTGCCTACTTTCTGCTCTCACCTACACCTCTGACTTTATGGGGGGCTGTCCCCCACTACCTCTCTCTGAAAAAAGAGTTAGCTTACAGCTCCAGTTAATAATTCCTGGGTGTGACAGTGTTTCAACCTACAAACTCCTTTGGAAGTCCTCTAGCCTGCCTGAATAGGTTTTTCCGGCCACATGTGGTTGTTCAGAGCCTCCCAACTGTGAGAGGCAGGAGATGTTCTAAACTGTCTAAATACAGATTCCTTTGAGCAGCTAAAAGATTGATTAGAAATTGTATTGGTGAAGGGTTTTTCACTTGTTGGGCCAATGTTTGCTGCTAAGTTTCCATATCCCTTACCTGCTGTGTCCCTGGCAGTGTATTGATTAATATGATTGGTGTAAGTAGTAGCTCTAATGTTTGTAACCTTGGACCCTTGAGTTAATTCTTTTTCTTGTTATAGCCCACCACACCTTTGCCCTATAGGAATGCAACTTTATCTAATGCTTTTGGAGGGTGGCGCCTGACTAATCACCTTTAGAGAAAAATAAGTTTTCTGAAGAAAGGGTCTTAAAATGTTAACAGGCCTCCAGGCCAGAAGATGATGCAAATCACCTAAACTTTTGCATATGATAAGTTTGCAGGAAGAAAGCCTGGCTTACTGCATGACTCTACCCCTTCCCCCATTATCCTCTATGCATAACTTAAGGTATAAAAACTACTTTGGAAAATAAAGTACGTCCTTTTGTTCACCGAAATTTGGTCTCCCCATGTTGTTCTTCCTTTCGCCTTCTGGCTGAATTTTTCCTCTGAGGTGGGGAAGCTCGTCAAGCCTACTAATTTTGCCTGGGCTTCTAAGATCTGACTGGGGAGGCCTTAGTGTCTCCTCTCCTTCGGGAGAACGGGAGGACGCCTGCGGCCTTCGTAGGTGACGTAAATTCCCTGCTTTGGAATTTTGTTCAGCCTCTTTTCTTCACTGAATTTCTTCGCTGAGCTATCCTTATTTCACCACTCTTTATATCCTTAATTAACGTTTAATTAAGCAGTTGTTTCCTGATCCTCGCCAACGCCGTCCCCGCTTCGAATTCCCTGAATCCACCGGGGCTGGACCCCGGCAATCCACACAGTCAAAGGCTTTGGCACAGTCAATAAAGCAGAAATAGATGTTTTTCTGGAACTCTCTTGCTTTTTGATGATCCAGCAGATTTTGGGAATTTGATCTGGCTCCTCTGCCATTTCTAAAACCAGCTTGAACATCTGGAAGTTCACGGTTCACATATTGCTTAAGCCTGGCTTGGAGAATTTTGAGCATTACTTTACTAGCATGTGAGATGAGTGCAATTGTGCGGTAGTTTGAGCATTCTTTGGCATTGCCTTTCTTTGGGATTGGAATGAAAACTGACCTTTTCCAGTCCTGTGGCCACTGCTGAGTATTCCAAATTTGCTGGCATATTGAGTGCAGCACTTTCACAGCATCATCTTCCAAGATTTGAAATAGCTCAACTGGGATTCCATCACTTCCACTAGCTTTGTTCGTAGTGATGCTTTCTAAGGCCCACTTGACTTCACATTCCAGGATGTCTGGCTCTAGGTGAGTGATCACACCATCATGATTATCTTGGTCATGAAGATCTTTTTTGTACAGTTCTTCCGTGTATTCTTGCCACCTCTTCTTAATATCTTCTGCTTCTGTTAGGTCTATACCATTTCTGTCCTTTCTCGAGCCCATCTTTGCATGAAGTATTCCTTTGGTATCTCTAATTTTCTTGAAGAGATCTCTAGTCTTTCCCATTCTGTTGTTTTCCTCTATTTCTTTGCATTGACCACTGAGGAAGGCTTTCTTATCTCTCCTTGCTATTCTCTGGAACTCTACATTCAGATGCTTATATCTTTCCTTTTCTCCTTTGCTTTTTGCTTCTCTTCTTTTCACAGCTATTTGTAAGGCCTCCCCAGACAGCCATTTTGCTTTTTTGCATTTCTTTTTCTTGGGGATGGTCTTCATCCCTGTCTTCTGTACAATGTCACGAACCTCCCTCCATAGTTCATCAGGCACTCTATCAGATCTAGTCCCTTAAATCTATTTCTCACTTCTACTGTATAATCATAAGGAATTTGATTTAGGTCATACCTGAATGGTCTAGTGGTTTTCCATACTTTTTTCAATTTAAGTCTGAATTTGGCAATAAGGAGTTCATGATCTGAGCCACAGTCAGCTCCCGGTCTTGTTTTTGCTGACTTTATAGAACTTCTCCATCTTTGGCTGCAAGAATATAATCAATCTGATTTCAGTGTTGATCATCTGGTGATGTCCATGTGTAGAGTCTTCTTTTGTGTTGTTGGAAGAGGGTGTTTGCTATGACCAGTGCATTTTCTTGGCAAAACTCTATTAGTCTTTGCCCTGCTTCATTCCATATTCCAAGGCCAAATTTGCCTGTTACCCCAGGTGTTTCTTGACTTCCTACTTTTGCATTCCAGTCCCCTATAATGAAAAGGACATCTTTTTTGGGTGTTAGTTCTAACAGGTCTTGGAGGTCTTCATAGAACCGTTCAACTTCAGCTTCTTCAGCATTAGTGGTTGGGGCATAGACTTGGATTACTGTGATATTGAATGGTTTGCCTTGGAAACGAACAGAGATCATTCTGTCGTTTTTGAGATTGCATCCAAGTACCGCATTTCGGACTCTTTTGTTGACCATGATGGCTACTCCATTTCTTCTAAGGGATTCCTGCCTGCAGTAGTAGATATAATGGTCATCTGAGTTAAATTCACCCCTTCCAGTCCATTTTAGTTCACTGATTCCTAGAATGTCGACGTTCACTCTTGCCATCTCCTGTTTGCCTGCTTGCCACTTCCAATTTGCCTTGATTCATGGACTTAACATTCCAGGTTCCTATGCAATATTGCTCTTTACAGCATCGGAACTTGCCTCTATCTATCACCAGTCACATCCACAACTGGGTATTGTTTTTGCTTTGGCTCCATCCCTTCATTCTTTCTGGAGTTATTTCTCCACTGATCTCCAGTAGCATGTTGGGCACCTACCGACCCGGGGAGTTCCTCTTTCAGTATCCTATCATTTTGCCTTTTCATACTGTTCATGGGATTCTCAAGGCAAGAATACTGAAGCGGTTTGCCATTCCCTTCTCCAGTGGACCACATTCTGTCAGACCTCTCCACCATGACCCGCCCATCTTGGGTGGCCCCACATGGCATGGCTTAGTTTCACTGAGTTAGACAAGGCTGTGGCCCGTGTGATTAGATTGACTAGTTTTCTATGATTATGGTTTGTGTGTCTGCCCTCTGATGTCACTTGCAACACCTACCATCTTACTTGGGTTTATCTTACCTTGGACGTGGGGTATCTCTTCACGGCTGCTCCTATTATAGGGGACTGGAATGCAAAAGTAGGAAGTCAAGAGCTACCTTGAGTAACAGGCAAATTTGACCTTTGAGTACAAAACAAAGCAGGTCAAAGGCTAACAGAGTTTCACCAAGAGAATGCACTGGTCATAGCAAACACCCTCTTACAACAAAACAAGAGAAGATTGTACACATGGACATCACCAGATGATCAATACCAAAATCAGATTGATTATATTCTTTGTAGCCAGAGATGGAGAAGCTCTATGCAGTTGGCAAAAACAAGACTGGGAGCTGACTGTGGCTCAGATCATGAGCTCCTTATTGCCAAATTCAGACTTAAATTGAAGTAGGGAAGACCACTAAATCATTCAGGTACTACCTAAATCAAATCCCTTATGATTATACAGTGGAAGTGACAAATAGATTCAAGGGATTAGATCTGATAGAATGCCTGAAGAATGATGGATGGAGGTTCATGACATTGTACAGAAGGCAGGGATCAAGACCATCCCCAAGAAAAGGAAATGCAAAAAGGCAAAATGGCTGTCTGGGGAGGCCTTACAAATAGCTGTGAAAAGAAGAGAAGCAAAAGGCAAAGGAGAAAAGGAAAGATATAAGCATCTGAATGCAGAGTTCCAAAGAATAGCAAGGAGAGATAAGAAAGCCTTCCTCAGTGATCAATGCAAAGAAATAGAGGAAAACAGTAGAATGGGAAAGACTAGAGATCTTTTCAAGAAAATTGGAGATACCAACGGAATATTTCATGCAAAGATGGGCATAATAAAGGACAGAAGTGGTATGGGCCTAACAGAAGCAGAAGATATTAAGAAGAGGTGGCAAGAATACACAGAAGAACTATATAAAAAAGATCTTCATGACCCAGATAACCACGATGATGTGGTCACTCACCTAGAGCCAGACATCCTGGAATGAGAAGTCAAGTGGGCCTTAGGAAGCATCATTATGAACAAAGCTAGTGGAAGTGATGGAATTTCAGTTGAGCTATTTCAGATCCTTTAAGACGATGCTGTGAAAGTGCTGCACTCAATATGCCAGCACATTTGGAAAACTCAGCATTGGCCACAGGATCAGAAAAGGTCGGTTTTCATTCCAATCCCAAAGAAAGGCAATGCCAAAGAATGCTCAAAGTACCGCACAGTTGCATTCATCTCACACACTAGCAAAGTAATGCTCAAAATTCTCCAAGCTAGGCTTCGACAGTACATGAACTGTGAACTTCCAGATGTTCAAGGTGGATTTAGAAAAGGCAGAGGAACCAGAGATCAAATTGTCAACATCCGTTGGATCATTGAAAAAGCAAAAGAATTCCAGAAAAACATCTGCTTTACTGACTACACCAAAGTCTTTGACTGTGTGGATCACAACAAACAGTGGAAAATTCTTCAAGAGATGGGAACACCAGACCACCTGACCTCCCTCCTAAGAAATCTGTATGCAGGTCAGGAAGCAACAGTTAGAACTGGACATGGAACAACAGACTGGTTCCAAATCAGGAATGGAGTATGTCAAGGCTGTATATTGTCATCCTATTTATATAACTTATATGCAGAGTACATCATGTGAAATGCCAGGCTGGATGAATCACAAACTGGAATCAAGGTTGCCAGGAGAAATATCAATAACCTCAGATATGCAGATGACACCACCCTTATGGCAGAAAGTGAAGAGGAACTAAAAAGCCTCTTGATGAAAGTGAAAGAGGAGAGTCAAAAAGTTGGCTTAAAACTCAAGATTCAGAAAACTAATATCATGGCATCCAGTCCTATCATTTCATGGCAAATAGATGGGGAAACTGTGGAAACAGAGAGACTTTACTTTTTGGGGCTCCAAAATCACTGCAGATGGTGACTGCAGCCATGAAATTAAAAGATGCTTGCTCCTAGGAAGGAAAGTTATGATCAACCTAGACAGCATATTAAAAAGCAGAGACATTACTTTGCCAACAAAGGTCCGTCTAGTCAAAGCTATGGTTTTTCCAGTAGTCATGTATGCATGTGAGAGTTGGACTATAAAGAAAACTGAGTGCCGAAGAATTTATGCTTTTGAACTGTGGTGTTGGAGAAGACTCCTGAGAGTCCCTTGGACTGCAAGGAGATCCAACCAGTCAATCCTAGAGGAAATCAGTGCTGAATATTTATTGGAAGGACTGATGCTCCAATACTTTGGCTACCTGATGTAAAGTACCGACTCATTGGAAAAGACCCTGATGCTGAGAAAGATTGAAGGCAGGAGGAGAAGGGGACGACAGAGGATGAGATGGTTGGATGGTATTGCCGACACTGCGGACTTGAGTTTGAGCAAGCTCCAGGAGTTGATGATGGACAGGGAAGCCTGGTGTGCTGCAGTCCACGGGGTCACAAGGAGTCGGACATGACTGAGTGACTGAACTGAACTGAACTGAGCTAACATTCTACTAACATTTTACTACTAGTAATTACTATCCTGCAGTTTTGTTGTAAATTCATGCTATGGGTATGGCAGGGCAGAAAACAAGCTTGAGAGACTAACAAACCTGCTCTAGGTCATGCAGCTAATGAATGGCATCACTATGCTACATACATTTCCTCCATCCTCACAACAAGCCAGCAAGGTGGAAATTATTTCTCTCATTTGTCAGTGGAGGAACCTGAAGCCCAGAGAGGCCAGGTGATTTGCCCAAAATCACACAACTGGTAAGTGGCAGAACCTGACCCAAACTCAGGGCTATGTTCTGGTAATGCAAAGTCATGCTAAGTCGCTTCAGTTGTGTCCGACTCTGTGTGACCCCATAGACTGCAACCCACCAGGCTCCGCCGTCCCTGGGATTCTCCAGGCAAGAATACTGGAGTGGGTTGCCATTTCCTTCTCCAATGCATGAAAGAGAAAAGTGAAAGTGAAGTCCCTCAGTCGTGTCCAACTCTTAGTGACCCCATGGACTTGCAGCCTACCAGGCTCCTCTGTACTCTTTCCAGGCAAGAGTACTGGAGTGGGGTGCCATTGCCTTCTCTGATGTTCTGGTAAGGAACTTGAAATGGTGCAGCCCAGAGTTATATTGGAGCAGACTCTGAACCCCAAGTCTTGGAACCCCCAAATTCTAGTTAGTGAGTTGTCTGTGCCCCTGACACAGAGTCAGGCAGGAAAGAGACCCATGTGTGCCTCAGAGCCCAGCCTGGGACTGGGCACCAAGGAGGCAAAGCTTGAGTGTGTGGGCTGAATGTGGGATTATAGTCATAGACCTTCCCTAGACAGACAGGATTCTAAGATGCTGAATTTGGTCCTTTGGATTTCTTTACGTTTATTTTCACTCTTTTAGGCTGAACACAAATGTGAAAAATAATAATAATAGTATGCAACAGTTAAGGATTCACACACTATCTCTCAAGCCAGCCCTGAGTCATTTCTAACAAATGTGATGAGAAAGCAACAACAACAACCAAATTAAACATAAAAAATACTCAGATGAAAGTTTTTGCTTTGGCCAGAGTCCTCTGGGAGTAGAATGGAAAGGGTGTTGATTCTTCTGCATTCTTCAACGGTTCGCAAATGAGTGTGTATCAGAAGCACCTGGAAGTCTTGCTAAATAACAGATTTCTGGGGCCCGCCCTCGAGTTTCTGATTCAGTAAGCCTGAGGTGGGCCTGAGAATATGCATTCTGACAATTTCCTGACCATTTCCCAGGTGATGCGGATGCTGCCAGCCCAGGAACCAGACTTTGAGAACCCCTGCCCTAAATGAAGAGAAGGCAATGGCACCCCACTCCAGTACTCTTGCCTGGAAAATCCCATGGACCGAGGGGCCTGGTAGGCTGCAGTCCATGGGGTCGCAAAGAGTCGGACACGACTGAGCGACTTCACTTTCACTTTTCACTTTCATGCATTGTAGAAGGAAATGGCAACCCACTCCAACATTCTTGCCTGGAGAATCCCAGGGATGGTGGAGCCTGGTGGGCTGCCGTCTATGGGGTCGCACAGTCTGACATGATTGAAGCGACTTAGCAGCAGCAGCAGCAGCCCTAAATGAACTTGAAGTACAGCAGGCAAAGGGGTCAAAACTACGTACCCTTGAAAAATCTCATCAGGCTCTTAACTCTATCCCCTCTCTGGTAGGGAAGTAGAGTGAGCCCAAAACCTACCTGGGCTAGCCGAACAACTGTACAGTTTCTAAGTAACAAGAGAATACACTGCATGTGTATATAAGCTTTGCTCTGTTTCCTGGGGCCACACTCACTGGCTGTGTGACCTTGGAAAATTTATTTATTTTGTGTGAGCCTCACTTTGAAGGTTAAAGTGTTAGTTGCTCAGTCATGTCCAATTCTGTAGCCTGCCAGGATCCTCTGTCCATGGAATTCTCCAGGCAAGAATACTGGAGTGGATTGCCATTCCCTTCTCCAGGGGATCTTCCTGACCCAGGGATTGAACCCAGGTCTCCTGCAGTGCAGGCAGATTCTTTACCATCTGAGCCACCAGCCAAGGTCATACAGCCAGTGAGTGTGCACCCAGGAAATGGAGCAAAATTTATATACTCACGAATTTTGTTCTTGTTACTTAGAAACTGTATAGCTGTTTGGCTAGCCCAGGTAGGTTTTTGCCCCACCCTACTTTATACATCTGTAAAATGGGCATAATAGTAACTACTTCCTAGCATTGATGTCAGAAATTCATAAACTTATAAAAACTCTTGCCTAGAGCTCTGCTGGTGGTGCAGTGGATAAGAATCTGCCTGCCAGTGCAGGGGACACAGGTTCAGTCCCTGGTCCGGGAAGTTTCCACATGCCGAGGAGCAACTAAGCCCATGAGTCACAACTACTGAGCCCAAGTGCTGCAACTACCGAAGCCCGTGAGCCTAGGGCCTGTGCTCCGCAACAAGAGAAGCCACTACAGCGAGAATCCCGCACACCACAAAGAAGAGTAACTCCTGCTTGCCAAAACTCGAGAAAGTCCTCTTGTAGCAATGAAGACCCAGTGCAACCTAAATAAATAAAATTATTTTTAATAAAGCTCTTGTGTAGTATCTGGCACACACATTCTTATATGCATTCTACATAGTAGCTGTTAGTATTATTACCCTGAGCCGGGGTGTGCAGGGGACCAGAGGAGAAAACCTAAACTGTGTCAAAAACTAAAATTGTCAGAGCCACACTGCTGGGACAGGATGGGAGAAGCAGCTCCACAGGAATGCTCTGGGACCCAAGCCGAGGAACACCCAGCAGGGGTCAAGGGCTCAGTGTGAGGGGATGGGTGGATGGGTAATGGAATTCCATTCCAACCCCATGGGATTGCACAGGGGCAGCACCAGTGTGCTGGCTACTGAGTCATGGAAGCCTGACCCAAGTTGGGCTTCTTCCTAAATTGCTGTAGTGTCATGGTCTCCCCTTGAAAACTGCTCCCTCGCCCCCAGAGTGGCCAGGTAGCCATGTCTGTACCTCAGGGTTCCTGCTCCCCTGCCCCACGGCCAGTAGAATCACAGAGCATCCATATACCTCCAGTTAATTGGCCAACCAGAGACGGAGACTGTGGTCAAGTAATAGGTCAAAGCCAGGGTCAGTGAAATCCTCTCCAGAGGGAGCCAGAGAGTAAGTACTTGCCTCTGTCTCTGAGGCTTCCCTTGTAGCTCAGTTGGTAAAGAATCCACCTACAATACAGGAGACCCAGCTTCAATTCCTGGGTTGGGAAGATCCCCTGGAGAAGGAAATGGCAACCCACTCCAGTATTCTTGCCTGGAGAATCCCATGGACTGTAGCCTGCCAGGCTCCTCTGTCCATGGGGTCGCAAGAGTTGGACACGACTTAGTGACTAAACCACCATTGAGGCTTCCAGCCCTGCCTGATATCTATGAGAGGGCCTGCATCCTTTGGGCAAACCCCTTCACAGATGCCATGTGGCTATATAGGGCCTTCCCAGGTGGTGTAAGCGGTAAAGAACACACTTGCCAATGCAGGACACCGGGTTCGACCCCTGTGTCAGGAATATCCCCTGGAGAAGGGCATGGCAGCCCACTTTCCAGAATCTTAGAATTTATATATTAAGTCTATGTACTTTAAGCTTCATAAAGGCAAGTCTCTTGTGTTCACTGAAATATCCTAAGCTCCTAAAACAGTACTTCACACAAAGCAGATAGTCAATAAATATTTATTGAATGAATGAATGAGCCAACTCGGAGTCACAGCAATGATGGCACAGTGCTTTTCAGCAGGTGGTGCCACGGGCCTGGCTCTGTTCTTGGAGCTTTTCTGTGATGTCCTCTGAGGTGCCCAGGCTCTCCATGGGTCAATCTATGATGCTGGTTTATGTATTCCCTAGCCAAGGTGGGGATGACCCAAGACAAAACCGAGATGTCCATTTTGCTATTACCTTGGCTCCTCTTTTTCTCTCCTTCATCCACCCCAAAGCTACCCTGTACCCCAGTATTATTTCCCCACATGGCAACCATTCCCCTCTTGTGTGTCAGGGACAGGGCAGTTCTGTGCAAAGAGCACCAGGCAGGAACCCTTGGAAAAGTCACTTTCCTCTGTGGGTCCACACTCCCTCCTTCATGACTCCATCTCTGAGACTCTCGGTGGCTCAGATATCCTGCACAATCTCTTTACATCTCTGCCCTGGGAAATCTAGGTTGAGATGGTACCCTTTTCTCTGATGGAAGCCTGTGTGTCTTCTTCTTACAGGGAATGGATGATGAAAGTATTTTCAGGTCAGAAGCTTCTATTTCCTAGTCTCCCAGTTTGGGACCTAAACACAGCGGAATTTAAATTTAAAGTTGCCACACCGAAGTAACTCTATGACCCGGCAATTTGCTTGAGTGTTCTGAACCTCAGCTCTCTCCACTGTGAAACAGGTTTAGTAATATCTCCTGCAGAAAGTTGTTGAGAAGAGTAAATTAAAAGATGCACACAGCTCTGCACATCACCTGACATACAGAAAGTGTTCTAAAAATAGTAGCTGCTGTTAGCTTCTGAGCCCCAAGTGGATCCCTGCAGGTGCACATGGCTGAGGTTGGGTGGGGCGCGTTTCTGGAGTCCTCTCTGCTCTGCAGGTGTGGGCCTGGGCACTGTGTGCAGCTGGCTCCTGCGGTGGACATGGGTGGAGGCTGTGGCTGTTCTGGAGACACCAGTTCCTGATGCTCAGGCCTCTCATTTCCCCACCTCGGAGATGGAGCCCAGAAGTCTGAGTCACAGAAAACACTTGAAAAAGTCTCTGGGAAAGCTCTCTGGGCCAGGAGCCCTTAGAAGATGTTCTTCCCACATGTTTAGTTTGTTGAAATATTGTATTTGTCATTTACATCTGCAAAACAAAATAACTCTGAAAATATAATGGCTTCAAACAGCAAACATATATTCTTTCACACTGTTTCTGAGGCTTAGCAATCAGGAGGCAGCTTAGCTGGGTGGCCTGGCTCAGGGTCTTTCATGAGTTTGTGGTCAACCAAGGTTGCAAACAAATGAGAGCTTTAACTGAGGCTGAAGGATCCTCTTACTGGAAGCTCAGTCACATAGCCAGGAAGCTTGGGTTCTTCGCCTTGTGCATTTCTCCCAGGGGATGCCTAACACTGGACAGAATAAGCAAAATAAAAGAGAGAAAGTACAGGACAGAACCTCAGCATCTTTTATAACCTAATCTCAAAAGTGACATGCCATCATTTCTGCCACGTTCTAGTCACCAACAGACCAGCCTGATACAAGGTGCACGCAGGGATCACACGAGGAGGCAGGGCTCCCTGGGAGCTATTTTGAAAGCTGCCCATCACAGGTATAATTTCCATATAATGAAATCCATAGATCTTAGCTATACAGCTTGATCAGATTTTTAATATATATTTGACCCTCCATGTGGTTGATTGATTGATTGATTGACTGATGTTTGGCTGCACTGGGTCTTCACTGGGCTTACTCTTGTTGCAGGGAAGCGGGGCTACTCTTCAGTGTGGCGTGAGGGCTTCTCTCGCGGTAGCGCTAGAGCTCGGGCTCAGTAGCTGTGGGGAATGGGCTTAGTTGCCCCATGGGGGCATGTGCGATCTTCCTGGACCGGGGGTCGAACCCGTGTCCCCTGTATTGGCAGGTAAATTAACCACTGGACCACCAAGGAAGCCCAAGCCCAGTTTGATGAGTTTTAGCAATCAAATATTCTCCTGAAGCTCACACTCCTGTCGAGGTTTAGAATGTGTCCATCCCCTCACAATGCCCCACATCCTCAGAACGTTCCTCAGAACAGCCGTCACCTCACGCCTCGTCAGGGTGGGTCCTCTCTCCCCCAAGCAACCGCTGATCTTACTTCTACCTATACCCGACCCACACTTGTGCCTGATCTAGAACTTCATAAACGCGGATTTGGACCGCCTGTACTCCTTTGTGTCTGGCTTCTTGCGTTCTGAATGATGATTGTGAGATTCATCCCCGTGGTTGCGTGTGTCAGTGGTTCGTTCCTTTTTACTGCTGAGTGAGGCACTCTCGCCTCAGTGTGAGTCTTACCCTTCTTCAGTGTGCCCTGGGACGTGTGAGGACAAAGAATGTCACCTGCCATTTCAGTAAACAAAGGCTGTTGAGGCCATCATGCTATCGGCCACTGCAGCCGCCCCAACTGTGTACCCTGAGGGGATTCAGGCTGGAGATAAAGAGGATGCTGGCCCTAGATATTTAAGATGCATATCAAAAGAGTGATTTCAAGGAGCCCAGACTCTTGCATCTTCCCATGTACAAGAAAGTGCTAAATTTATTAGCTTTTTCTTTAATTAACATTAATCATTTGATATTCTGACTACCTGGGGGATTTTTTTTTTGCAACCCTATATGTCCTGTCTCCTCCCTTAGCTCTTCAGAAGAGTCCCTCAGAGGTATCTGAGAGGCTTTAGTCCTCAATATGTCCACTGAATAAATCATAATTCTCAGCTTTTAGGTTGTGCTTTTCTTCAGTTGATTCCTGACAGCTGGCAGTGAATTCTGCATGTTTTCCTCCTGTTGAACTGTGACCTGCTTGAGGACAGAGGCTGTCTCTCTCTCTCTCTTTTTTTTTTTTTAGCAGCACTATGTGGCATGCAAGATCTTAGTTCCCTGACCAGGGAATGAACCCTCACCCCTTGCAGTGGAAGCAGAATCTTAACCACTGGACCACCAGGGAAGTCCCTGTATCTCATTTATTTAAGGGTCCCCAATATAAGCTCGGGGCTTCCCTGGTGGCTCCATGGCAAAGAATCTGCCTCCTAGGCAGGAGCCACTGGAGATGTGTGTTCGATCCCTGGGTTGGGAAGATCCCCTGGAGGTGGGCATGGCAGCCCACTCCAGTATTCTTGACTGAAGAATCCCCAGGGACGAAGGACCTGGCCAGCTACAGTCCACAGGGTTACATAGAGTTGGACACAAATGAAGTGACTTAGCACAGCACACAATATGAGCTCAGTGCTTGACTAGACAGTGAGTGCTGGGAACTTGAAAGTGGGGCATGATAGGAAGTAGGGGTCAACAGGGAGCCAAGTGGTGGGGCAGGCAGGCTGGACACTGGTGGGAGACCTGGCCACTGGAGCCAGAAATCACTCCAAGATCCAGAATCCCCAGGCCTCGGGAGCTCAAAGAGATCTCCACCCAGAGGTTCTAGGACAGAGAGGGGCCTCCAGGCCAACAAACACAGAAGGGCCCGAGTCCAGGGCTGTTACCTTGGGCCACTGAAAATCTCACTGGTTGAGGACTGACTCAATAAGATGGTAAATCCTGATTATCCTTCTCTTGTTTCCTCCCTTTTCACCCAAACAGCATACCTGCTAACTAGCCCCAACACTCAGGCAAAGGTTGGAAGCCAGGCCTCTCTGAGAACTTCTGTTCAGCCCCTCCCTCTCACACTGCACACTGGCCTCACCCTTGGCAGAGCCTTGAGAAAGACCAGGGCTAAGCTTCCAACATCCAGTAGGCTTTTTGGAATCTCAGGGCCCCTGGAGCATGGACCTAGGGGTCAGGGTGCTAAGCCCTCCTCTACCACCTTCCGGCTATGTGACTTTGGCTAGAGAGCTCCCTTGTCCGTAAAATGGGTGATAGCTAGTAGAGTGAGTGTAGGACCGATTAAGATAAAGTGCTAAGTGCAGTAGCTGGCAGAGAAAAGGTAATGCGACTTGGTGGGACAAGATACCACGCAGGACCGTCTCTGTTTATCCAGAAAGGTAGGATTAACACCAGAAGCCAGGACTGAGATCAAAAGGCAAAAAGTATTCCACCTTCCAAGCTTGGAGGACTGCTGGCTCCCCACAGGGCCTGGCAGGAAACGCCTTTTAAGCAGACCCAGAACTATTCACAGGGTGGAGGTGTGTCCCTCTCTCCCTGGGCAGAGCAGGGAGCAATGGATTGGTTCCGCTCCCTGCATCTGGGCAGCTATGTCCAACTATGCCCCGCATAGTATGTCTCTTCCCACTGGGCCTTCTGCAATGTGACCTGATCACTCCTGCATCAAGAGGACAAGTCACATCCCCTCCCCTTGAATCTGGGCTGACCTTGGAGATAGAATACAAGTGTCCCAGGTGATTTTTGAGACAAGGCCAAAAGGAACCTTGCAACTTCTTCCTTAGTCTCTTGGAAAGCTCACTCCGTAGACAGTCCCTCTTGAGACAGTCCTTCTCCAAGAACCCAGTGACTTTGCTGTGAGAAGCCAAGCCACGTGAACTGGCCGTGTGTTGTCCCTCCGGGTTAATTTTGGACATGTACAGAAGTAAGCAGCAGCTTGCAGCAAGCAGCAGTGAGTGGTAACTGGAAGCAGGGTCTCAATTTCCCAGGCCAGGGGTCCTAACCACTGGACCACAGGAGCCAGCAGTTAGGGCTAAGGTCCCTAGTCTTGCTTGCCTAGTCAAGAACAAATACAGGCGAGGAGGCAGAAGGTAAAGTAAAAAGTTTATTGAAAAGAAAAGTATATGTAGAAAGGCACATGGGCGAGTTCACAGAGAGAGAGTCTGTCTTTGGAAAGTTTAACTCCTTATACAGGGGCAGTTTTTTGGATTTTTGTCTTCCCTCAGGCCAATCACCTTGCTGTGTCCCCCATCCCCCAGTTAATTTGTCTCAGGACCCTTCCCTGGGGTGCGCCCCCACACCTTAGCCAAGATGGATCTCAAAGTGAAGGCTTCTGGAAGGAGCAAGACTCATTATGGTCTGGAATTATCACCTGACTTTTGACTCCAAGAAGGCTTTCTGCACCTGTGTAATGTCTTCCATATCCTTTACTCAGACAGGGTTTTGGTCTCTCTCCATAAACAAGACAGTTTGTGGAAAATTCTTAAAGAGATGGGAATACCAGACCACATGACCTGCCTCTTGAGAAATCTGTATGCAGGTCAGGAATCAATAGTTAGAACTGGACATGGAACAACAGACTGGTTCCAAACAGGAAAAGGAGTACGTCAAGGCTGTATATTGTCACCCTGCTTATTTAACTTATATGCAGGGTACATCATGAGAAATGCTGGGCTGGATGAAGCACAAGCTGGAATCAAGATTGCCAGGAGAAATATCAATAACCTCAGATATGCAGATGACATCATCCTTATGGCAGAAAGTGAAGAGGAACTAAAGAGCCTCTTGATGAAAGTGAAAAGAGGAGAGTGAAAAAGTTGGCTTAAAGCTCAATATTCAGAAAACTAAGATCATGGCATCCAGTCCCATCAGATCAGTCACTCAGTCGTGTCCGACTCTTTGCGACCCCATGAATCGCAGCATGCCAGGCCTCCCTGTCCAGCACCAACTCCTGGAGTTCACTCAGACTCACATCCATCGAGTCAGTGATGCCATCCAGCCATCTCATCCTCTGTCGTCCCCTTCTCCTCCTGCCCCCAATCCCTCCCAGCATCAGAGTCTTTTCCAATGAGTCAACCCTTCGCATGAGGTGGCCAAAGTACTGAAGTTTCAGCTTTAGCATCATTCCTTCCAAAGAAATCCCAGGGCTGATCTCCTTCAGAATGGACTGGTTGGATCTCCTTGCAGTCCAAGGGACTCTCAAGAGTTTTCTCCAACACCACAGTTCAAAAGCATCAATTCTTTGGCGCTCAGCCCTCTTCACAGTCCAACTCTTACATGGCAAATAGATGGGGAAACAATGGAAACAGTGACAGACTTTTATTTTCTTGGGCTCCAAAATCACTGCAGATGGTGACTGCAGCCATGAAATTAAAAGACGCTTACTCCTTGGAAGAAAAGTTATGAGCAACCTAGACAGCATATTAAAAAGCAGAGACATTACTTTGTCCACAAAGGTCCGTCTAGTCAAGGCTATGGTTTTTCCAGTGGTCATGTATGGATGTGAGAGCTGGACTATTAAGAAAGCTGAGTGCCAAAGAATTGATGCTTTTAAACTGTGGTATTGGAGAAGACTCTTGAGAGTCCCTTGGACTGCAAGGAGATCCAACCAGTCCATCCTAAAGGAAATCAATTCTGAATATTCATTGGAAGGACTGATGTTGAAGCTGAAACTCCAATACTTTGGCCACCTGATGCAAAGAACTGACTCATTTGGAAAGACCCTGATGGTGGGAAAGATTGAAGGCAGGAGGAGAAGGGGACGACAGAGGATGAGATGGTTGTATGGCATCACCAACTCAGAGGACATGAGTTTGGGTAAACTCCAGGAGTTGGTGATGGACAGAGAGACCTGGCGTGCTGCAGTGCCTGGGGTCGCAAAGAGTTGGACACGATTGAGTGACTGAACTGAACTGAACTGTCCTTCTGTGATTATTCCCTTGAGGTGTTTACAAGAGGTAAAGACTGGCTATTTACCTGTTTCTGTTGTTACTTCCATTTCTGAGAGCAAACAGGAGGCTTGTTATAAATTCCTCAACTGGAGCCCACGTATCTCTTATCTCAGGAAATGCAAACAGAAGGGTGGCTGATCGTAAATGTTCAACCTGGAGCCGGTCTATCTCCTACCTCAAGGTGACAGAGTCCGCTGAGCCTTCAAGCCATCCCAGCTCAGGCACCTGCCCCAAGAATGAAGCTGCCTCCAGGTAATTCCAGCCCCACCCATTTGAATATTGCCAGCAAAGGGTCCAGACATCATGGTGCAATGTATTAGTTATCTATCGCTGTATAACAAATTATCCCCTAAATGCTATAGCTTAAAACAACAAACATTTGTGATCTCACAGTTTCTGACAGTTAGGAATCCGAGAGGAGCACCTCTAGATGGTTCTGACTCAGGGTCTCTCGTGAAGTTGCAGTCAAGCTGTTGGCCTAGGGCTGCAGTCATCTCTCTCTGGGGTCAGCAGGAGGCCTCAGTTCTTCCCTAGAAGGGTCTTTCCATATATGAGTGTCCTCACTCATGGTAGCTGGCTTCTTGCCGGAAAAGAGAGGCACAGCCTCTGAGTGTATTCAACACAATTACCAGGTTTCCTCAGGGAAAAAATTCTGCGAATTCAAAGTCATTTCTATTAGCCTTATTGGGATATGCTGGGAAATTCTCTGTGTTATATTTCATTGGGAGAAATAGCAGGTTTTTGATTTGAGAGTATTAAATCTGGAAAAGTAAATCAAAAAGAGGGAGAGAGGCAAAAACCACAGTATCTTTTAGAACCTAGACTCCAAAGTGACATCCTATCTCTTCTGCCATGTACTGTTGGTTACACAAACCAAGCTGATGGAAAGTGGGAGGGGACCACACAAGGCAGGGGTCATCGGGAACCATCTTGGAGGCTACCTGAGGCAAGCAGAGCCTAGGCATCTCCCCTGTGCCCTGTAACATTCTTGACCCACAGAATCCTTGAGCATGATCAAATGCTGATTGCTTGCCCCCATGAAGCTCAGGGTGCTCTATTACACAGTCGTAGGCTTCCCCAGTGGCTCAGCAATAAAGAATCTGCCTGCAATGCCGCAGATACAGGTTCAATCTTCCTGGGTTGGGAAGATTCCCTGGAGAAGGAAATGGCAACCCACTCCAGTATTCTTGCCTGGAAAATTACATAAACAGAGGACCCTGGAGGGCTACAGTCCATGGGATTGCAGAGTGGGACACATCTTAGCAACTAAACAACAAGATAATGAGAACAGAGCCAAGAGAATTATTCATCTAGTCCCAGATGCCACTAGAGGGCGTCTGACTGCTCATTCCCCGTGGGTGTCAACTGAGTCTCTGGCATTTGCCCAAATAAAGGGCAATGAAAAGAAACGACCAAGGAAGTGACCAGGTGGCAAATGGGCAAGAAAACGAAGAAAGACTAATTCTGCCCATGTCCATGGGCCCTGGGATTGGGGCTGCAGAGAGCAGAAACTTGGGGGCAGCAGGCCAGTGGGGGCTAAGAGCAACCCTTGTCAGGGAGTTTGAGGCTGCCAGCAGAGGAGGTTATTTGTCACAGAGTCCTTGAACAGCATGGCCTTGCGGAGGGGGGAGCACCTCCACGCACCCTGTCTGTAGATAATGAATGAGTTGAGCAACTGTGATGACAGGAACACAGCCTTGCTATAAGCAGTCACTGAAGGGTCAGCCAAGGGTCAGCAAGAGACAACTAAGGAAACAAGTCTTTTTTTTTTTTTTTCTTTTCCCCTTCTCGTTCCTCCACCAGAGGGCAGGGAAGAGACAGATCTGAGCACTCCAGTCTCCTCTCCTGCCACAGGTCCTGCCTGCTGCAACTTTGAATCCAATAGAGATTGATCTTTAAGAAAGGAAAAACCAAGGTAATGTCTCAAACTAAAGACTGCACTAAAAACTAGGGAATTCCCTGGCAGTTGAGTGGTTAGGATGCTGGACTTCCACTGCAGGGGATGGGAGTTCCATCCCTGGTTGGGGAACTGGGATCTGGTATGCCCCTGGGGCAGCCAAAAAAATAGGAAAACAGAGAGAGAGAGAGAGAGAGAGAGAGAGAGAGAGACTGCACTAAAAACCAAAAATGACTGAAAGTTTTGGAACCAGCTGGCAACTTCATAGGAGGTGGGGGGAGGCAAGAGCCTATCAGGAAAGGAGGAGTGATAGGTTAGAGCTGGTATTTTTTTAACTATCTGATGCTAAGTCGCTGCTAAGTCGCTTCAGTCGTGTCCGACTCTGTGTGACCCCATAGACGGCAGCCCACCAGGCTCTGCGGTCCCTGGGATTCTCCAGGCAAGATCACTGGAGTGGGTTGCCATTTCCTTCTCCAATGTATGAAACTGAAAAGTGAAAGTGAAGTCGCTCAGTCGTGTCCGACCCTCAGCGACCCCACGGACTGCAGCCCACCAGGCTCCTCCATCCATGGGGTTTTCCAGGCAAGAGTACTGGACTGGGGTGCCATCGCCTTCTTCAAACTATCTGATATATACCTTTAAATGTTGATATTCCTCAAACTAGTTGCTGAAGCCATTATTATTGTTGTTGTTCTTGACTCCTCCTGTTTCGCCTCATTCATTCACTCACTTTTTCACTCCCCTTTCACCTCATATATTCATTCACTCATAAGCACGTATTGTGTGCCAGGCACTGTACTAGGCACAGTATTATGGTAAGCACAGTGAATTGGAAGTTCAGTCAGTTGACCACCAGGACCTGTCCATTCAACTTTCAAATATCTCCTAAGCCTTTTTTGTCCACTTCTCCGACCCTAGATGTTTCTGCCTTGGCTCAAGCCTCAGTAGCTCTCATTGGATTATACTTTTGGCTCTGACCTCTTACCATCCAGTCTGTTCTCCACCCTTCCCAAGAGAGACCTTTCCAAAAGGCAAATAGGATTATCACTCCCTGATGAAGACAGCTCGTTGTCCCCCGGTGTCCATCGTTCCTTTAGTAAGAGTCTCTAGATTTTAGATGAGCACATGTCTGTCCAGAATTAAAACTGTTTCCTGGCACTCTGGCTGCCAGGGGTGGCCATGAGACTACATTCTGGATGGAGCAATGAATGGCAGTGATATGTGCAAGCTGGAGGTGATGCCTTTCAAGGAAAGGCGTGTGTCTTCCACAGCCCCTTCATTCCTCCCTGCTGGCTGAAATGCAGAAGTGATGATCGGAGCTGAAGGCTCCCTCTTGGACCACTAGAAGGAAGCAGTATATTAAGGATGTCTGGGCACCAGGAGGGAAGGAGCCAGGCAGGGTCCCTGAGGATTGTGGAACCACTATGCCCACTCTGGCTTTCCTACCTGGGTTTTTACGTAAGCGACAAGTAAACTTCTATCTTGTTTAACCCATAGTTATTTTGGAGTCTTTGTTATAGTAGTTGAGCCTGTTTTCTAATTAATAAACTCTCCAACTCAAACTACTGTTCCCAGGTTAAGTCCAAGCAGATGAACCCAGAACTTAGGACTCTTTGAGATAAAAAGTGCCTGTCGGACTAGTTTCTCACCTTATCTCTTTCTCTTCTTTAGTATAAACTCTATGCTTCACTCACACCAAACTACTTGCACTTACTAAGTGCACTAAGCTGATTCATGCTTCGAGGCCTTTGCTTAAACAGTTCCCTCTTCCTGGAATGCCCTTCCTGCTTCTTCTTTGCTGCCTCCTTCCTGCTCATCCTTCAGGACTCAGTTCTGGAATCATGTCCTTTGTAAAGTTATCCCAGAACGCCCACCCCAATCCCAGATTATTCACCTCTACTAAATGCTTCCCTAGTACACTGTGTATATTTCTCTGGTGTCTGGTAGACTAGGAACTTCAGCAGGGCAGGGACTTCCCTGGTGGTCCAGTGGTTAAGAATCCGCCTGCCAATGGAGGCGGCGCGGTCCTATCCCTGGTCTGGGGAGATTCCACATGCTGCGGGACAGCTGAGCGCATGCACCACAGCTACCGAGCCTGCATGGCCTACAGCCTGTGCTCTGCAACAAGAGAAGCCACTGCAATGAGAAGCCTGCACACAGCAACTAGAGAGTAGCCCCCGCTCGCCACCACTAGAGAAAGCCCGTGCACGAAGCAATGAAGAGCCCGTGTACCACAACAAAGACCCAGTGCAGCCAGAAGTTAAAAAAAAAAAAATTTAAGCATAAAAAAAAAATCAGCAGGGCAGTGAGAGCCCCTGTCTGGTTTGCACTAAATGTCCAGTCTCTAGCATATCAGAAGAGCCCAATAAATATGCATCAGATGAATGAATGACTAAATTAACCAGCCTACCTCATTTATCACACTATATTATCTTCCTCTGCTCACTCTCGTCTGTGTCCACTGTCATCTGAGATCCCTGACACAGGGACCACGGAGTTCTGACCACTAGGCATAGTAGGTGCTTAGTAAACGTTGTTCTAGGAGCAATTCCAACCCACTGCCCTCTGTTCTGCATCATTTTCCGACAGAACTTCTAGCTCATTTCTCACAGGCAGTATCCAATGTGCAGCCTTCCCCGCAGAGCGCGTATTGGTTGCTGTTAACAACATAAGCCTTTTCTTGGTAGGCTAGCCGCATTTATGGAAATTAACATTTGGCCACTGTGACTTCAGAACACTGAGAGTTGAAAGGCTTTGCTTGTTGAAGTGGCTTGGGCTTAGCCAGTTCTTTAGAAAACTATATCTCAGCATTGTGGTTTGGATGGCAAAGGGACAGGAAGCAAGTTACAGAGACTGGGAAGTGGGCACCAGGTCAGGGGAGGTTGTAGAGCCCCAGGAAGGCACAGTGGGTGTGCTCTGGTAGATGGGGGATGGGTAATTGAAACCCAAAGTCTATGGTAAGTAGGTCTTGGTTCACTTGGCAAGAACCTCTTGTCCAGCCACTTTGTTTTAACCCCAGTGAGGGATAGATCAGTTTGGATGGACTTGGTTTTGCTATAGTAAGAAACAACAGGGGCAACCTCAGTAGCTGGAAACAACAAAATAAATTTCTTTTCTATATAAATCACTTTACTTATTTTTGCTTGTGCTGGATCTTCATTGCTGTGCACAGGCTTCCTCTATTTGCAACAAGCCGGGGCTACTCTTCATTGCAGCGTGCGGGCTTCTCATTGCAGAGGCTTCTCTTGTTGCAAAGCACAGGCTGTAGGCTCCAGGTGCCTGGGCTTCAGGAACTGCAGCACATGGGCTCAGTAGCTGCAGCTTACAGGCTCTAGAGTGCGGGCTCAGTAGTGGTGGCACAAAGGCTTAGTTGTTCTGCAGCATGTGGAATCTTTCTAGACCAGGGATCAAACCTGGGTCCCCAGCATTGGCAGGTGAACTCCTATCCACTACACCACCAGGGAAAGTCCACAAAATAAAGTCTTGCTCATACTCTCCACTCACGTGAATCAAATAGGGGTTTTACCTCAAGGCAGGTTCTCAGAGACCTAGTCCAAGAGAGGATCCGTCTCAACACAGGTTTCTGTGTCTGCAGAGGCAGGGCAAAGGGAACATAGAAACTCTGCACTGGCTCTCAAAAGCTCTGCCCTGAAGAGCCATGTATGTCACTTCTGCCCACATTTCATTGGCCAAAGCAAGTCCTACGCTCTTGCTGAAGTTTCACAAAGCAGGGATATGTAACAGGGAGAGGCAGAAATTATCTTCGAATGACAGTGATCTACCACTAAAGAAAATGCCATTTGGTGGAAGCTTTCACTAACTGCAGGATTTCAAGCAAGCAATCAACCAGGCTGGAACTTGATTTTCCCAAACAGAAAACAGGATAGTGACAGTTCTGACACAGCCCAAGAGGTGTGATGACTCAGTAAAATTATATGCAGAAAGTTAAACACAGGGCTTGGGATAAATACTTGCTAAATAAATGATTCTTCAGGGAATTCCCTGGCGGTCCAGTGGTTAGGACTCCGTGCTCTCATTGCTAAGGGCCTCAATTCAATCCCTGTGTTAGAGAATTGAATCTTGCAAGCCTTGAGGCCAAAAAATAAACAAAAAATGATTTTAAAGTTAAATTATGGAGAACCATTATAGCCAAAAAGCGAGAGTGAAATGGAAACCCCGTGATCACGCAGGATCACTGAAGTTAGAACAGTAAGAACCCTAAGTTGCATTTCTCTCTCTTTTTTTTTTTCATACATGCAGCAGCTGGGATCAAAGGCTGCTGTTCTGCCTTGAGAAGGCCTTTGACCTTTATGGGCCCAAGCAGGCATAGCTGACCTCTTGGCCTGCTTTGGTTCTTGCCAGCTGGGCCGACGTAGCCTGTGAAACAGAACCGTGATTGTGGCCAGCCAGCCAGGCCCTCTGGAGGTCAGCATTGGATTTGGGAGTTGCAAGGAGAGCTCTCAGGCTGACTGAACCCTGGTCCTCCTAGGCCTGAGAAATTAACTCTGAGATGTTTATTTTGTGCTAGTTACCTATACCAGGCAGACACATAACCAGCTCCTGTCTAAGCAGTCAGCCAGAAGCCAGGAGGAGATGGGGGCTTCTCACACCTAGCAGAACCCTCTTTCTGTGGGGGAGCAGCAGCTTACATCTCAGTGTGGATTTGGGAGGCCTCAGCTCCCTGTACCTCTATCTGGGAACATGCATAATGTCTCCTGCTTAGTGGACTTCCAATAGATAGATTTCCATGGGTGCTAAGTCACTTCGGGCATGATTGACTCTGTGACCCTATGGACTGTAGGCTGCCAGGCTTCTCTGTCCATGGGATTCTCTAGGCAAGAATATTGGAATGGGTTGCCATGCCCTCCTCCAGGGAATCTTCCAGATGCAGAGATTGGGCCCACGTCTCTTAAGTCTCCTGCGTTAGCAGCTGGGTGCATTGGCCACCTGGAAAGCCCAGGTTTCCATACGCTGGGCCATTAAAGAAAAGTTGGCATTCTTCAGTTCTGCTGGTGTTTTTCATTAATCATTTCAGTCTCCTGATGGAACACCCCAGCCAGGCCAAAAGTTTGCATTCTAGAGCAGCTCCTCTGAGAGCAATACCGGGGAGAAACTGGAGGCTATAGGAGGCCAGCCAGAGGGCAGCTGAGATAATCCTGGTGAGACGGGAAGGTGGCCTAAACCAGGATGGAGCCAGAGGGATGGAAGGAAGGACACAGACATGAGAGGTGTTAAGGAGATAGGGCAGATACAACTTGCTGACCACTTAGATCTGGGGGAGGGATGGGAATGAGGCAGGCTGACTCCCAGGACTGCCTTAGGAAAGATTTTTTAAATTTGGCCCCAAAAGTACCTTGACAGCAAAATCTGACCTGAAAGACATTCTGACTTGAAGGAAGGATATGAGTATAATCCTTAGGCATCTCATACATTTAATGCAGAAATATTCATGTATTTTATTACACGGGGCTGCCCCCGACCACACTTACAGCGTTACATAATGCACTGCTCTACCCCATGTCACCTTTGTCTAAAGTCCAAAAGAACTCCAAATTCTGAATCACACTTGGTCCTAGATAAGGGACTGTGGGCCTATAAAAATAGCAGTGGCGGCAGCTGACCACCACACTAGGCTCCTCCTGAGAGGGCCTGTAGGGCTGTCCTTGTCCCCATTTGCTTTCCAGTCATCAGTCCACAGAGGTCTCTCCTTTGAGCTCCTTGTAACTCTCTCAAGGCCTCTTCTAATTCACCCGTCACCAGTGTCCACTTGGCCACTCCTCAGGTTGCCAGCTCACTGTCTCCCTCCTTTCCTGGCCCAGCCTCAAGAATGAGGAATCTTGACTCACACCTCCCCCACCTCAAACTGCTCCCTTGTTAAAGGTAATGGACAAACTCCTTGAGGCCAATTCCAAGGAGCTTTTCTCAGTCTTCATTTTGATTCCTTCAGGAAGCAGATTATATTATTGTTCATGAATGTTCACTGCTCCTCCTACCGGGGCCCTCCCAGTGAGAGAAATATATCCCAGTCTCCTTGGCTGCTGTATGGCCGGGAGACTTGCTTTTGCAAATAAAATGTGAGTGCATGTGACCTGTGGCATTTCCACAGCCTGTGCCATTTCTGGGCAGAAGCTTTAAGAACCAACATCACTGTCCTTTTTTATTGCTGTGCTTCAGTTCAGTTCAGCCGCTCAGTTGTGTCCGACTTTTTGCGATCCCATGGACTGCAGCACGCCAGGCTCCCCTGTCCATCACCAACTCCGGGAGCTTACTCAGACTCATGTCCATTCAGTCGGTGATGCCATCCAACCATCTCATCCTCTGTCGTCCCCTTCTCCTCCTGCCTTCAATCTTTCCCACCATCAGGGTCTTTTCAAATGAGTCATTTCTTCACGTTAGGTGGCCAAAGTATTGGGGTTTCAGCTTCAATATCTGTCCTTCCAATGAATATTCAGGACTGATTTCCTTTAGGATGGACTGGTTTGATCTCCTAGCAGTCCAAAGGACTCTCAAGAGTCTTCTCCAACACCACAGTTCAAAAGCATCAATTCTTCAGCACTTCTTTATAGTCCAACTCTCACATCCATACATGACCACTGGAAAAACCATAGCCTTGACTAGACGGATCTTTGTTGGCAAAATAATGTCTCTGCTTTTTAATATGCTGTCTAGGTTGCTCATAACTTTTCTCCCAAGGAGTAAGCATCTCTTAATTTCATGGCTTAATTTCAGTCACCATCTGCAGTGATTTTGGAGCCAAAAAAAAAAAAATAAAGTCTCTCACTGTTTCCACTGTTTCCCCATCTATTTGCCATGAAGTGATGGGACCAGATGCCATGATTTTCGTTTTCTGAATGTTGAGCTTTAAGCCAACTTTTTCACTCTCCTCTTTCACTTGCATCAAGAGGCTTTTTAGTTCCTCTTCACTTTCTGCCATAAGGGTGGTGTCATCTGCATATCTGAGATTATTGATATTTCTCCCAGCAATCTTGATTCCAGCTTGTGCTTCTTCCAGCCCAGCATTTCTCATGATGTACTCTGCATGTAAGTTAAATAAGCAGGGTGACAGTATACAGCCTTGACGTACTCCTTTTCCTATTTGGAACCAGTCTATTGTCCCATGTCCAGTTTTAACTGTTGCTTCCTGACCTGCATACAGATTTCTCAGGAGGAAGGTCAGGTGGTCTGGTGTTCCCATCTCTTGAAGAATTTTCCAGTTTGTTGTGATCCACACAGTCAAAGGCTTTAGTGTAGTCAATAAAGCAGAAGTAGATGTTATTCTGGAACTCTCTCACTTTTTCAATGATCCAACGGATGTTGGCAATTTGATATCTGGTTCCTCTGCCTTTTCTAAATCCAGCCTGAATATCTGGAAGTTCATGGTTCACATACTGTTGAGGCCTGGCTTGGATAATTTTGAGCATTACTTCACTAGCATGTGAGATGAGTACAATTGTGCGGTAGTTTGAGCACTCTCTGGCATTGCCTTTCTTAGGGATTGGAATGAAAACTGACATTTTCCAGTCCTGTGGCCACTGCTGAGTTTTCCAAATTTGCTGGCATATTGAGTGCAGCACTTTCACAGCATCATCTTTTAGTATTTGAAATAGCTCAGCTGGAATTCCATCACCTCCCCTAGCTTTGTCTGTAGTGATGCTTCCTAAGGCCCACTTGATTTTGCATTCCAGGATGTCTGGCTCTAGGTAAGTGGTCACACCATTGTGACTATCTGGGTCATGAAGATCTTTTTTGTATAGTCCTTCTGTGTATTCTTGCTGCCTCTTCATATCTTCTCCTTCTGTTGGGTCCATACCATTTCGGCTGTCAGTAGTACAAGCCATCTCTAACAAACACATGTACCACTTCCCCCTCACCTGAGATCAGCTTTGTCTGGATAGGGGCTGCCCTGATGTACAACAGAACCAAAGCTGACCTGCAGCTGCCATGCACCCTTTTCTGTAAGTTAATATTTTGGGGTTATTTGTCATTGCAGCATGATTGAGCTGAAGCTGACTAATGCACTCACTGAACTCTTTCTTTGGCTTCAGTAATACTCTTCATCATTTCAATTAACAAACAGTTATCACTGTCCATGACATATGAGAGACACTGTAGCATATGGTTAACAGCACAGGCTAGAGAGCCAGGCCACCAAAATTCACAGTTCAGCTTAGCTGTGCCATTGACTAGCTATGACCTTCGGTAAACTACTTAACCTCTCAGTTCTTCCTTTTCTTCATCTGTAAAATGGAACTAATAATAGCATCTACCTTATAAAAGTTGTCATAAGCATTAAATGATTTAATAAATACAAAGCACTTAGCATGCCTGGCACAGGGTAATCAATCATCAAGTATTAACTTGTATTACATATTATTTCCCCTAGCCACCAGGCCCCACACTAGGGGCAAAAGATGCAGCCAGGGCAGTCTTGCTGTCAGGGAATTCATTCACAGTCTGAGGCAGCAATCACAATAAAAGCAGAAAATCACAACAAATCATGACAGGTGCAAGAAAAGAGGAATACCAGCTGTTGCATTGGTAAAGAACATGACTGCCAATGAAGGAGGTGCAGGAGATGAGGTTTCAATCCCTGGGTCAGGAAGATCCCCTGGAGAAGGAAATGGCAACCCACTCCAGTATTCCTGCCTGAAAAATCCCACGGACAGAGGAACCTGGCTGGCTACAGTCCATGGGGTTGCAAAGAGTCAGACACAACAGAGCACATACAAATTCAGCACACATGGACATGCAGCACGCTGTGGGAGCCAGAGCATCAGGACAACTAACTCAGAGTGTGAGGCTGTGGTCAAGTGCCCAGGAAGACTTCACAGAAAGGGAATAAGTAAACTGGGCTTTAAAGGATAAGTAGGAGTTTTCCGGATAAAAAAGGGTAAGTTTTCCTCTCTTTTTTTTAAATTTTGATTGCGCTGGGTCTTCATTGCAGGGCATGGACACGGGCTTCTCCCTAGTTGTGGCACAATGACCTGGTTGTCCCATGAAGTGTGGGATCTTAGTTCCCCGACTGGGGATGGAAGGTAATTCTTAACCACTGGACCACCAGGTAAGTCCCTCAAGTTTTCCTCTTAACTCTCTAATCATTCCCTTAATCGTTTGCAGGCTACCTTTTTCTCCTTAAAGTTTGGTTTCCCCGATTTAGTTTTCATTCCCCTTCTCTTCTCTCTACCCTCTCCCAAGACAAACTCATCTGCTCCCTGGTTTTGATGCAGGTAGTAATAGTTAAGGCACGGTGATAAATACATAACATCCATTATCTAATTCCACTTTCATGGATCACAGCTTCGTTGTGGTGAATAATTTGCAGGCTTGCATAACTCAATGAAGCTATGAGCCATGCTATGCCGGACCACCCAAGTTGGATGGGTCTCAGTGAAGAGTTCTGACAAGACATGGCCCACTGGAGAAGGAAATGGCAACCAACTCCAGTATTCTTACCTGGAGAACCCCATGGACAGTATGAAAAGGCAAAAAAGATATGACACCAGAAGATAAGCCCCCCAGGTCAGAAGGTGTCCAATATGCCCCTGGGGAAGAGTGAAGGGCAATTACTAATAGCTCCAGTAAGAATGAAGCAACTGGGCTAAAGCAGAAATGATGCTCAGTCATGTATGGGTGTGAGAGTTGGACCATAAAGAAGGCTGAGCACTGGAGAATTGATGGTTTCAAATTGTGGTGCTGCAGAAGACTCTTGAAAGTCCTTTTGACTACAAGGAGATCAAATCAGTTAATCCTAAAGGAAATAAACCCTGAATATTCATCAGAAGGATTGCTGCTGAAGCTCAAGCTCCAATACTTTGCCCACTTGATGCGAAGAACTGACTCATTGGAAAAGACCCTGATGCTGGGAAAGACTGAAGACAAAGGAGAAGGGGGCATCAGAGGATGACAGCATCACCGACGCAACGGACAGGAGTTTGAGCAAACTCTGGGAGATAGTGGAGGACAGATGAGCCTGGCATGCTGCAGTCCATGGGGTTACAAAGCGTGGACTTAGTGACTGAACAACAGCAACAAATTATCTAGTTCAATGTTTACTATGCTCCTGTGAGGCAGGTATGATCATCCTCACTCTGCAAAGAGAAACTGAGGCCCAGAGAGGTTAGGTATCTTCCCCAATAAGTCCCAAAAGTCCCATAGGGTGCCTTTAGCAGCAGACGTCAGAGCACCCAAATAAATGTGGCTTGAACATGAGTTTATCTCTCATCACAAGGGACCTAGAGGAAGGCAGTGGTAGGTATCAGGTTGTTTAACCGAGCAGCTCAGTGATGTCCGACTCTGGGTCAGCTTCTCTGAGAGTTTTGGTTCCTACCTAATGCTCCCAGGATGGCTATTAAGCTAAGCATTGCATGCTTCCCAAACATACAGAGGCAAGCAGGAAGGGGCATTTTCCTCCTGGACATCTTTCTTTTTACTGTAAAAGAAAGTCTTCCATAAAAGCTCCCAGCAAATTCTGAGTCCCTGCCTCTTCACACTCTCTCTGTTTTTTTTTCTCTTCCCTCTTGTGGTAGCTGCAACCAGACTGACTCTCTCTCAGCTCAGTAGGATCAGGGTTTTGGTGCCTAACCTAAACAGTGAAGGAGTTTATTGAATAATGTGGGGGATTTACAAATTCCAAATGTAGACAGGAACCAAAAGCAGTTAGGCTAAGGACACAGGCAAAGACGTAACACAGGAAAAGCCTGGTTGGACAGCCACTACTGGCCATTGGCTACACACTGCGGCGGGACTCTCCCCTCCAAGAACAGGCAGTGACACTTCACTTCTCTCTCTCTCTCAAGGGTCGAAGTCCTGGGCAGAAATATCCCACTAGTCAGGCCTGGTCATGTGCTCATTTCCCAGTTGCCAGGAAGGCAATCAAGATGCCACCCTTTCAGCTTTGTAGGTGAGAGCTGGCTCCTTCTTCCCCAAGCCCTTTGCAGGACAGAATTTCCATGGCATAAAAGAGACATTCTTCTTCAGAGTACCAAGGTTCCCCTCAACTTTCCACAGTCTCTCTTGCCTCCAGGGCTTTACATACACTCTCCCCCGTTTCCCCTCCCTCTTCTCCAGGCAAATCCTCCTCATTCTTTTTTTTTTTTCTGGCTTCACCAGGTATTAGTTGTGTCACACAGGATCTTTCGTTGCGGCATGCAAACTCTTTGTTGCAGCCTGTGGGATCTAGTTCCCTGATCAGGGATCGAAGTTAGGCCCCCTGCGTTGGGAGCGTAAAGTCTTAGCCACTGGGCCACCAGGGATGTCCTCCTCCACATTCTTGAGAGTTCACGTCTTAGATGTCACGTCCCTTCAAATCTGGGCTAGGTGCTCCCACCCATTGTGTTTCTGCTGCAGGCTGTACTTTCCCCAGCATAACCTCCATCACCGTGCTGAAATCACCATCTTGTCTTTTTTCCCCACTAGACTGCAACTTTTATGACTGATCTCTTCGTCCCAAGATGCAGGAACCGATCCCTAGCACCCAGCACAATACTGGGCACATAACATATGCTCAATAAATGTATATTGAATGAGTCAATTAAGGAATGAATGAGATGAGTTAATGGCACCACCATCCCCCTAATCACCTGGGACGCTGTCATCCCCATCTGGTCTGGTGCCAAGTCCCATTAATTCTACCTGCACACTTCAGTCCTGTGTTCTCTCTCTCCTGGGCCTTTACCATAGCTACTTCTGACTTGACATCTGTCACTTCTGCATGCCCAACAGCTCTTCCCTCTTGTTTTGGAAACTGTCATCATTTGTTTTTGAAAAACTACTTCTCCCTCCTTTCAGTCTTGAGGGAACTGTCAGTCAAGGTACTCTCCACCTTTGGCAAGGGGTGAACATGAGATCCAAACCAAGCCAGGACTTTAAATATTGAGTGGAATGACACAGGTATAGAAGACAGTTGAACTGAGTCATTCCAATCATAGCATCCATGAGAAACTGTTGAGTTTGGGGATAGTACTTGAGGGGTAGAACTTGGTTCTCATCCAAGTTTAGAAACAAAAGAGAGATAGCTACAGAAGCTGGGAGAGCTTCAGCAGAGGGAGATCAGAATATCAGCTTTGCTACTGACAAAGTTGCTGGGAACCTACCTTTAGGTCCGATTGACATGTGGGTTTACTAATACTGAACCCCCAAAATAATCTCCTCTACCCAGTCTCAGGCAGTGCTGGAATATCATAGCCCTTTCTATAAGGATCAGACCCTGAGAAATTTAGAACTTTGAGGAAGGGCATAAAAAACCAAGGTTCCTGTGGGCAGGTAGGTCCGAAAGAAGGAGGAAAAGCTGAGTTGAGCTCCATTCATTCTCCCTAAACTCACCAATCAGATAATTCACTCCTCCTCCTCCCCCTCTGGGGAAGATAGATGGATGAAGTAGGGAGGCAATAGACAAGAGTGTTATCTGAAAGAGGTCTCTCCACACGGAAAAAGCTGGAGGAGGAAATAAACATTCCCCTCTGCACTGTCCCCTTGTTCCTGACACGTAGATTACCCAAAGCACCTCCGGCTCCTCTCATCCCTAAGGCTCAAAGTTGTACAACTGTATCCTCTGAATTAATTCCTTTTTTTTTTTTTTTTTTGTAGTGTAGTCAAAGCCTGTTTCTGTTGCTTGCACCCAAAGAACATGTTTTAGTTTCCTATTGCTGCTGTTAACAAATTTGGTGGCTCAGAAGAACACAAATGAAAAAAAAAAAGAAGAACACAAATGTATTATCTTCCGATGCTGGAGGTCAGAAGTCTGAAATGGGTCTTCTGGGGCTAACATCAAGGTGTGACCAGAAACTGTGTTCCTTCTGGAGGCTCTAGGGGAGAATCTGTCTCCCTGCCTTTCTAGCTTCAGAAGCTGCCATCATTCCCTGACTTGTGGTCTGCAGCCAACAATCACACTACTCTGACCTCTGCTAATGTCATCACATCTTCTCTGGCTCTCTTCCTCCCTTTTACCCTTAGAAGGACCTTTGTGACTATATTGGGCCCATCCAGATAATCCAGGATAATCTTTCCATCTCAAAATCCTTAACTTAATCACATCTACAAAGTCTGCTTCGCCAAGTATGGTAACATGATCACAAATTCCCAGGATTAGGACCTGGATATCTTTGGGGGGTATTATTTTGTCTACCACAGAACACTAACAGAAAGATTTCTTAGCTTTTCTTGCATTCATCTCTTTCATCTCCAGTCTTCCAGATCTTTATAAAATGTGAATCTGATCATGACTATCCTACCTAAGAAAATTCCTGATTCCCCCAAACCCATTGAATGAACCCCACGGCACCCCTGACTCTCTCTCACTTCTGGTGGTTTGCTCCAAATGTTCTCTCAGCCTGAAAAGTACCCCCACCCCAAAGCCAAGTCCTCAGTAATCTTCAGACCTCTCACAGAAACCTCCATGATTCCTCTGACTGGAACCCAGCTGCGCTGTGTGTCTCACATCTACAGAAACTGTCTTTTCACCTGGCAGTGCTGGGTACTAGCCAGTCAGATCTAACCTCTCTGTGCCTTTGTTTCCTCTATTTAAATAATGCAGATAATAAAGCAGTGACCCCATATATAGTCTGTTGTGAGAATTAAATGAGACAATGGATATAAAGTTTTGAGCACAGTTGCTGCTGCTGCTGCTAAGTCGCTTCAGTTGTGTCTGACCCTGTGCGATCCCATAGACGGCAGCCCACCAGGCTCCCCCATCCCTGGGATTCTCTAGGCAAGAATACTGGAGTGGGTCGCCATTTCCTTCTCCAATGCATGAAAGTGAAAAGTGAAAGTGAAGTCGCTCAGTCATGCCGACTCTTAGCGACCCCATGGACTGCAGCCTACCAGGCTCCTCTGTCCATGGGATTTTCCAGGCAAGAGTACTGGAGTGGGGTGCCATTGCCTTCTCCTTTGAGCATAGTGCCGGCATGCAATTTGGCACACAGTACTCAATAATAGGTAGATGACAGCAGTTATTATTAAAATTTAATAGTTGAGTGAAAAAAGAATGAGGTACTCTCTCCTTCCCCTGAGCTGTCAATATTCCCTTTATGATCCTTAGTATGCCTAAAGACTAGGACATTTTAAAAACTTGAATGAATACCTCTGATATTTTGTGTGTTTCTGTGTAATCTTAGCTGTTTTCCCTTTTGGGAGCTCCATCTCTGGCTAGAATCATTGTAGGGATTGATGGTAGAAGGGAAAGGAATAAGAATTCCTTCTTGTTCTAGTGTCCTGAACACATCAGACCTCAATCAATTCTGACCTTCTTGAAGTGAATTTCAGGCACACAGAGGTTTCCACTCTCACCTCCATGAATCTTGTGCTCCCTGGGGCACCAGCTTGCCGTTCTCAGTGTCAACTGTGACTCCTCTACTGTATGGCTTTGGGCTGGTCACTGCATATCTTCCTGAAAAAATGGGCATAATGGGACTTTCCTGGTGGTCCAGTGGCTAAAACACTGTGCTCCCAAAGCAGGGGGCCCAGGGGGCCCAGGTTCAATCCCTGGTCAAGCAACTAGATCCCACATGCTGCAACCAAGAGTTTGCGCGCTGAAACAAAAGATCCCACATGCTGAAACGCCTCAACTAATACCTGTGTGGCCAAATAAATCATTTTTTTAAATAAAATGGCATAACCGTCACTGCATTCTCTAAGGTCAGGAACCTTGTAGAAGACGAGTATGGGCATGAGGAATGAATGTCAACTTCTTTTGTGAGGTAAAATAGAAGAAACCAAGCGGAAAAGTTAGCAAATTCATTTCCAGGATGTAGAAAATGCGCTGTGGGACTTTCCTGGCAGTCCAGTGGTTAAAACTCTGTCCTTTCACTGCAGGGGCCATGGGTTCTATTACAAGTTGAGGAACTAAGATCCTGCATGCCACTTGGCACAGCTAGGGGGAAAAAAAGAAAAAAAAAAGGAAGTGAGTTGCCATAATCTGTGGAGAAAAAAAACTGTTTCATAATCACACTCTGGTCTAAAGGTCCAAAGGGGCCCTTGGGGCTGATCTTGAGAGGACCTTAGGATTTAAACTGTCCAAGAAAAGGACATTTCTTTTGAGGAAAAACTCCCTTTTCCTGCTTATTACAGAATTCATTACAGAATTTTTTGAAAATATAAAAATGCACAGAAAAGGGAAGAAGCTCTGGTAATCACACTCGGTAGAGATCATCACTTGTAACTATCAAACAAAACTGTGATTTTGTTGTAACTGCAATTTTGTATCCATTTTCCCATGTGATTAAATATACAACGGGGAGAGCGGCTTTCAGTATACAAACCTGTTGCTACTTATTTAACTCAGCTTATTGTTGAAACATTTAGGATATTGCCTTTGTTGTTGTTGTTATGTGTTTTAGGTTTGGGGACCGTTTTAAGTGCTACAACTAATATTTTTGTTAAACAAGTCTTTGCTGCTGCTAAGTCGCTTCAGTTGTGTCCGACTCTGTGCGACCCCATAGACGGCAGCCCACTAGGCTCCTCTGTCCCTGGGATTCTCCAGGCAAGAATAGTGGAGTGGGTTGCCATTTCCTTCTCCAATGCACTAAAGTGAAAAGGGAAAGTGAAGTCGCTCAGTCGTGTCCGACTCCTAGCGACCCCATGGACTGCAGCCCACCAGGCTCCTCCGTCCATGGGATTTTCCAGGCAAGAGTACTGGAGTGGGTTGCCATTGCCTTCTCCAAACAAGTCTTTACATATATCCTAGATTATGTCCTTGGATTTCCTGGAAGTAGAATTGCTAGACCAAAGGATATTTGATACATATTAGCCAATTTGTCTTCTAAAACTGATTGCACTCATTTGTACTCCCACGGGCAATTTTATAGGACTTCACTCGGGTTGCCCGTGCCATTAACTGTCAAAAGCCTACCTAGAACCCGGAGGCAGGCCTCTAGGCTTGCTTCACGTTTTCCCGCCCACTCCGCACACCCGGCGCGAGCCCCGCCCCTTCGTGCATAGTGGCCCGCCCCTTCCTACTCACTCACCGATTCTGTCCAATCAAAAGCAGCTTTCCCCACTCTGGCTGCGTGGTTGGTAAGCTGAAGTTTCCGTCGCGCTCAGGGGCGGGCGGAGCGGACTGACAGACATGGCAACGGACCAGTGTGAGCGGCGAGCGAGGCGTGCGTGGCGTGCGTGGCGCGCTGGCCTGGAAGCGCTGGATCTGAGAGGTGTGCGGGCGGGTTGAGCAGTGCGAGGTTTTGGCGGCCATGGCTCCCAACGTGCCTGCGGCCGAACCGGTCCCGGAGTCTCCTAAAGGCGTCCGGGCCGTGCTCTTAGGGCCGCCCGGAGCCGGCAAGGGTACCCAGGTGAGCTGCTGAGCCGGGCTTGTCGGTGGAGCCCGTGAAACTTCAAGGTCAGGGCGGCCGAAGGTCCGGTTCGCCCCAGACTCAGGCCGCGCGGGCTGAGGCCTGGACGGGGGGTTCCCTGGCTGGCGTTTGGGGTTCTGGCAGGTGTTTTGGGGAGGGTCCAAGTTGGAGGTCGAGGGAGTCTGAGTTAGAGTTCTTGAGTGCCCCAGGCCTGGGGTGCTGTGTTAGGGGATCAAAGGACTGAGTAGATTCCTTTAGGGTTTAGAAGCTGAGAAGATTTGAAGGGTAAGTGTGAGCCCTGGACTGAGGCATGTAGATCGGAACCCGAGTTGGAGACAGGGACCCTAGATTCAGTGCGATTTGACAGTGGATTACGTTCTAGGGTTACGTTCCAGGCACTCGCGGTAGGGGCACGTTTCTGGTATTGACTCTGAAGGCGGAGGAGCATCTCCCGGACGTGGGGGAAAGCGCCAGCTGTAGTATGCTGCTGCTAAGGAGAACTGCTCAGAGAAGTGATATGACCTGTCTGAGCCAAGTTAGGTGGATAGGAGAGGGTACCTCAATGTACAGGTAAGAAAACAGGCCTGGAGAGGTCAGATGACTTTCCCAAGTTAGTAAAATTGACCTCAAGGAGCCTGGAACCTCAAGGTTCTGCGTGATTGGAGTGAGGTCACCTTCTGCTGACTGTGAGGCCTCTCTTGGCACCTGGGACATAATGGGCCCATAGATCAGGGATGAGATTTATGATCTCAGAATTTGGAAGCCCATGCTGCTGCTGCTAAGTCACTTCAGTCGTGTCCGACTCTGTGTGACCCCACAGACGGCAGCCCACCAGGCTCCGCGGTCCCTGGGATCCTCCAGGCAAGAACACTGGAGTGGGTTGCCATTTCCTTCTCCAATGCATGAAAGTGAAAAGTGAAAGTGAAGTCGCTCAGTCGTGTCTGACCCTTTGCGACCCCATGGACTGCAGCCTCCCAGGCTCCTCCGTCCATGGGATTTTCCAAGCAAGAGTACTGGAGTGGGGTGCCACTGCCTTCTCCTGGAAGCCCATAGATTGGGTTATTATCCTCCTGGAATTGCCCCCGCCCCTCCCAGACCTCAGGATTTTGCTGGTTGTTAGGGTCTAAAGAGAGAATTCCTGAAAATCTGAGCTCCTAAGGAAATGAGGTTCTGGATGCTGCTCTGTGCCCCCTCTTCTAGTCCTAGTCCTTGCAAAGATTACAAAGTCTGGGCAGACAATTTGTCTTACTCTTTCTTGGAACTCTTGTGACACCCAGCACATTACTTGGCACTTGATGAGTTTACTAGATATGGATGATGCCGAGAAGGGGAGTCTGGGAGGATTCAGTTCATTCCTGTGACTTTGCTTTTTGGCTCTGGCTACTAGGTCAAGAAAAGCTTCCAAAATGGCTCAATGGTAGAGAATCTGCCTGCCAGTGATCCTTGGGTGGGAATGATCCTGCGGAGAAGGGAATGGCAACCCACTGCAGTATTCTTGCCTGAACATCCCCATGGACAGAGGACCTGGTGGGCTGCAGTCCATGGAATTGCAAAGAGTTGAACATAACTGAGCACGCATGCACTCAGTCAAGAAAGACCACTTTCCCTTTTCTCTCTGTAGGCAGAGCCGATTTGCCCTTGAGGCTCACAGTTAGCCTAATCCCCTTGTCCTTTCATACGGAAGGTTCCTCTTTCCTGTTTCTGCCACCCTCAGTTATTAGGTAACCTGTGGCTAGGTATATTTAATCCCAAACTCTATGGACTTCTGCTGTGAGTGACCAAGATAAACAAGGTAACTCAAATGCATTGATTTTTTTTTCCCTTGGTTCATATTGAGGTTAATAATTTCAGTGGTTGTGAAATGGGCAGCCAATCTCAGTGCTGAGGCAAGGGCTTGACAGTTTAACAGACTTGTAACTTCTAGGCCTCACTGCTGTCAGCTGAAAAATGGGGATAATGCTTATGCGGTCAGCATTTCTTGAGCACCAGACATTGGAGATAGAACAGTAAACAAGAC
This sequence comes from Bos mutus, assembly GCF_027580195.1. NCBI lineage: Eukaryota > Metazoa > Chordata > Mammalia > Artiodactyla > Bovidae > Bos > Bos mutus. The sequence continues at coordinate 15,198,649 of NC_091618.1, read as the reverse complement.
GGAGAAGGTCCTTGTCCCTCTAGACCAAAAGTTAACAAGGATACTGGAAAATTATGTGTGTGTAAAGCACACCTAGATGACAACCAGGCGCATAGTAGGTGTTCACTAATTGTTGACTCACTCATCTTAATTGATAATACATTCCCTCAACCCCCAACTCAGTTGTAGCTCAGTGTAAAGGGTGATGTACTCAGGAAGTTTTGAGGGAAATTCTACTTGTGAGCTGACTTACAAGGGTGTATATATGATGAGAGTTGGTCAGAGAAGGCCTTATGGAAGTCAGGGAGATGTGACTTTAGCTGGGACTTGAAAGGGTAAAATTTACACAAGTTGCTTAACCTCTGTACACCTTTCTTAAGGTATTGGGAACCATAGGGATACTGGCAGTTGTAGTTTTAAGGAATTAAAACTGTTCATAAATCAGAGGTTGCAGAGTGGCAGCCTGCAGCAGCTTGTAGCCTGCAGACACACCCCAGCTTTGAATTATGAAGAGTTTGAATACACAAAAGATGACAGGATGGTGTAATGAGCCCCCAGGTACACGTCCAGGCCCAGCTACCATCAGCTGGTGGCCATTCCTTCCCCATCTGGTCTCCCTTCACAAATGATTTTAAAGAAGCTCCCAGATACTGTTTCATTTGTAAATATTTCAGTGTGTATCTAAAAGACATTCTTTTTTGTAAATAAACATAATATTCCATAAAAAATAAATAGTGGGAGTAAATGTTTATGTTTCTATTCATTTGCATTTCAAGTCTCATTTTTTTATTAGTTTTTTTTTTAAATGTTTATGTATTTATTTGACTGCACTGGATCTTAGTGGCCACGCGCAGCATCTTCGATCTTTAGTTGCAGCATGTGGGATCTCATTCCCTGACTGAGGGTTGAACACCGCGCCCCCTGCATAGGGAGCTTGGAGTCAGCTGCTGGACCACTGGGGAAGTCCCTCAAGTCTCTTTCAATTTACAGGTTGTCCTGTACCTTGGGTTAGTGCCTAGTACCTACTCAGTAATTTTTTTCTTCCCACTGGTGCTTCCTTTTACACCTGTATAAACTCAGTATCTTAGGTATTTAATGTTGGCATGGCTGAAATAATTGTTTCCTTTTAAAAGTGAGTTTTAACTGAAATAGGTAAACATTTTTAAGCTGCCTGCTTTTGCATCAGCATGCTGCTGCTGCTGCTGCTAAGTCACTTCAGTCGTGTCCGACTCTGTGTGACCCCACAGACAGCAGCCCACCAGGCTCCGCAGTCCCTGGGATCCTCCAGGCAAGAACACTGGAGTGGGTTGCCATTTCCTTCTCCAATGCATGAAAGTGAAAAGTGAAAGTGAAGTCGCTCAGTCGTGTCTGACTCTTCGTGATCCCATGGACTGCAGCCTCCCAGGCTCCTCCGTCCATGGGATTTTCCAGGCAAGAGTACTGGAGTGGGTTGCCATTGCTTTCTCCATAATAATGTCTAAAATATCTGGACCTCGTGGGTTTGTTGTTTTGTTTAAATAACCTTATTTCCCTGTCTCCCTTTTGGGGTTGGATGTTCTTAGGGTGCGGCCAAAACCACAGTGTGTTTCCTGTTTTCCTCTGCTAACCCCTCTCATAGTTTCTTCCATGTGTCCAGCTGACACCGGCTCTTCACGGCCAGCACGTGTAGGCTGTCAGCTGCCGTCTTGCAGATCATGCTTGGTCAGTTAATGTCTGTGCACTAACCCAGTGCAGAAGCAAACTCAGTGAGACCCACGTTCCTATTCCCCCTTTTACAGATAGAGAAACTAAAGCCCAAATAGCTTGTTCTCTAGGTTACAGGGCAAGTAACTGGCTGCTCTTGCATCTGAATGACTCTGGAGCTCCTGCTCTTTCTGCTGCCCTGGGTTAGATTTGTCTCCTACCCTGTGCATGTTTTCTTAGGTAAGTTCCTTGCTAGAGCTGCAGGGTAGCCCTCAAGAGGGTGTAGTATTGCAAAATAGTCACCCTTTCCTGGGTTCTGTGACAGACTCCCCGTATTCCCCCCCATCTCCACCACCCACCCCCCAGCCAGAGATTTAATCCTTTTAATCCAGATTTAATGTCATCTGATTTAATCTTTCAGCCCTTGGAGGAAGGTCCTGTTGTTATCTTTGCCTTTTTACTGATAAACTGAGGCCCAGTCTGTATCTTGCCCTAGGACATAGGTAAAGTAGCGAAGATAGGATTTGAACGTGTGACTGATTTCTTGAACAGCATTAGCATCCTGTTGCTTGCAGTCTTAAATGTAGGAGCAGAAACCAACATACATGCAGGCAGTACTTACTAGTGCAGAGTACCACAGGGGAAGTACTGATGAGTGACTGACAACTGCTCAGATAGTTCAGGGTTAGAACAAGGACTGTGATTTGTTGAGGGCTTCCCTGATAGCTCAGTTGGTAAAGAATCCGCCTGTAATGCAGGAGACCCCAGTTCAATTCCTGGTTTCGGGAAGATCTGCTGGAGAAGGGATAGGTGACCCACTCCAGTATTCTTGGGCTTCCCTTGTGGCTCAGCTGGTAAAGAATCTGCTTGTAATGTGAGAGACCTGGGTTCAATCCCTGGGTTGGGAAGATACCCTGGAGAAGGGAAAGGCTACCCACTCCAGTATTCTGGCCTGGACAATTCCATGGACTGTATAGTCCATGGGGTCGCAAAGAGTCGGACATGACTGAGCCACTTTCACTTATGATTTGTTGAGAATCTTCTATTCTTCCTCCTAACCTCCCAGTGAAGAATGTTCCATTCTTTCTCCTACCTACCCACTGATACACCCAATTTATAGATGAAGAAATAGTCTCAAAGAATCACTAACCTGAGGTTACATGGTCAGTTAAAAGGTACAGCTGAAATTCAAACCAGGTTTCTGTGCTCTTAAATGACTTTAAGTATAACACACACAGAGAAAGGTGCAGACATCTTAAGAGGGCGGCTTGATGAATTTTCACATGTGAACACACTTGTGTAGCTTGTACCCATATCAAGAAACAGAACATTGCCAGCACTGTGAAGGCTTCTTGCACTCCCTTCCACACACACACACATACACACCTTCCCCAAGGACAGCCACTAAGGCTTTGGGGGTGGTGGTGGCATGTTTTGTTAGGTAAGTTCCTTGCTAGAGCTGCAGGGTAAAGAAGCCTATTTAGTGTCATGGATAAGAGCTAGGGCTTGACAGTCTTGAGACCAGTTACCAGATCTGCTGTTACTAACTTTGCAATTTGGGTCAACTTAGCCTCTGAGTTTCATTTGTAAAACACAGATAAAACTAGTTACTACCTCCTGTATTTGTTGTGTATTAATGTGGTTTAGTTGCTAAGTCATGTCTAAGTCTTTGCAACCCCATGGACGGTAGCCCGCCAGGCTCCTCTGTCCATGGGATTTCCCAGGCAAGAATACTGGAGTGGGGTGCCATTTCCTTCTCCAGTTACGTATTATACATACTGTAAAACAGTGCATGGGAAAATTGCTTGGCATCTTGCAAACACCGAGTTAGCTGATGATTCCTTCTCAGAGGAAGAAAGGACAGTTGGGGAGGTTTTTGGTGGGGGAGAGATGCTCAGAAGTTGAGGAAGGGGAACGTTGAGGCTTCTGAATGTGTGTGTGGTTTGCGGGGTGGTAGCGCGTCCAACAGTATTTTAGATGATTGCAACTGTACGTGCAGAGGCACTGGAGGTAAAAGTGGGAAAGACTGCACGGATGCCGATTGTGAGGCGAGAAAACAAGTGTGTGTGCTCAGTCACTCAGGCCGACTCTTTGCAACACTGTGGAGTGTAGCCCACCAGACTCCTCTGTCCATGGAATTTTCCAGGCAGGAGTACTGGAGGAGTTGCCATTTCCTCCTCCATGGGATCTTCCCAACGCAGGGATCAAACCCGTGTCTCTTACGTCTCCTGCATTAGCAGGTGGATTCTTTACCACTGAGCCACCTGGGAAGCCCCCTAGAAGACAAGTGATCTTGATTAAATCAAATCTTGACTATCTTGACTATCAGTTTCCCTTTATTTCCCTAGTTGTCGGGCACTGTGCTGAATTATTTTGTGGATATATAATCTTATCAAGTCCCCATAACAGGTCTGAAAGTCGCTCAATCATACACTTTAAAGAGGGGCCAGACTTTGTATTTTTAGCATGTGCCCTAGATGATTGTGGTAACACACTGAAGTTGGAGAGTGGGGACGGGGGAGCCTGGTGGGCTGCCGTCTATGGGGTCTCACAGAGTCGGACACGACTGAAGCGACTTAGCAGCAGCAGCAGCCCCACCGTGCAGCCTCCCATCCTAACAGTTTGAGCCTTCTGACCTACACCTTCCCCAACCACAGGTTTCTCACACAGGTGGGGTGCCTATTTCTTGGGCTCAAAAGTGGCCCTTGGCTAGTGAGACATGTGGCTCAGGGCCTCAGCCACAGCAGAATATGGCCCAGGGGTCAGCAGCATAGCCAGTCCTGTGGCGTGTTTAAAATCGGATGCTCAGGCCCCACCCTACTAAATTAGAATCTGTATTTTAGCAGCACCCTTAGGTGGTTTGGAGTAGAAAAAGCGTTGCTTTAAAGTATAAGCGTGAAGTCAGGGGAATATAATACAACCATTTCATTAGGGTTCTTCTATAGTTTGCAATTAAAGAATAGTGTAAGAAATGAAGACCATGAAGGAGGCCTTCTAATTACTGAATGCCTACAGTGTCTGGGGCTTCCCAGGTGGCGCACTGATAAAGAATCCGCCTGGGGGTCGCATAGAGTCAGACACAACTGAGTGAGTGCACACACACGCACAGAGTGTGTCTGATGTTTTGGGTACTTTATTTCATTTTATCCTCACAACAGCCCTGTGAAGTAGACATCATCCCCCATTTAACTGGTGAGGAAACAGATTCTGAGACGTTAAGTAACTAGCCAAAGGTCATCCAGCTTTTGGGGGCCGCCAGGTTCATATGCAGATCTGTCTGACTCCTCGGTTCATGCTCTTTGCAGCCCACCACAATGATTCCTGTGCAGCCAGCAAAAAATGAAGGAGTTAGTCTTCCTCCGTGCCACCCTTTCCCTCTGAGAGTGTTGTTCCACAGAGCTGCAGAGTCCAGTCGCCTGGAACAGCACAAAAGTGTCCTGTGGTTTGGGGTGATAAAAATAGGATGGTTAGGTTCTATGCTGACAGCGCTTCGCTGGTGTTTTGGTTAGTCTCTCCCTTGGAAGAGGCGTGACCTCCAAATTTTCCACCCAAGTTAATTTCAACAACCAAGAAGAAAGATCGCCAGAAAAGCACAGCCTTCTGGTTTTGTGGCCACTGTGCCAACCCAAAGGACCAGAGACTTTCCATTGCCAGAGGGGCCTGACTTTCATTGCTTTTCTAAAGTGCTGTTTTTAACACCTCACCTGGATTCTGTTTTGCTCGGAAATCAGTTCTTTGCTTGAGCTGAATCAGTCCGTGACTCACAAATCAGCACTTGTTGCACTGAACCCTATTTGGCTTTTATCATGTGCATCTGAGAAAACTCCCAACCAACTAGTTTGAACAAGGTCCCCACCCTACTTATTTTCTATAACAGTTGAACCAGAAAGGTAAGTGTTAGGCTTTTGAACTGATTCTATTCCTTTTGAATTCTACATTCTTTTTTGCCTCTGCGAAACCAACGTAGAACTGTCCAGGGTCTCTTCCTCTTTGGTATTCATTCAGTTGTGTAGTCTACTGAACTGTGAGCTCATACAGGACAGAGTCTGTGTCTCCTATTCATCTGTTTCGCTGGCTCCCAGCGAGGTTCTAGGAAGAGGCGTATGAGTGAACATGGAATTAAGGCAAGGGTCACAGTAACAGTTGATGCTTCCTCAACGCTTACAGTGATCCTTCATAATCTCTCATCAATCCAGTGATACAGGAGATGATAGTACCATCTCCATTTTACCTAGAGGAATTTAAAATTTACAGAAGTGATACAGTTTTTCTCAAGTCACATATCCAGGCTTGGTGGACCTGGTGTCTGAAACCCAGGCAGTTTGACTCTGCAGCCCATGCTGTTAACCAAAAGGCTGTCCTGCCTACTAGAACTACCAAGAGCTTACTTTGCCAGGTGCTGTGCTGTTCTAAGTCGCTTCAGTCGTGTCTGACTCCACAATCCTATGGAATGTAGTCTGCCAGGGTCCTCTGCCCATGGGATTCTCTCCAGGCAAAAATACTGGAGTGGGTTGCCGTTTCCTCTTCAGGGGATCTTCCCGACCCAGGGATCAAACTCACATCTCTTACGTCTCCTGCACTCCTTTACCACAGCACCACTTGGGAAGCCCCACTGCTTGTCAGGTGGTCTTCATACATAGCTCATCTGATGCTCACTGCTACCTTTTGAGATGGAGCCTTTGTACTTTCATTTTATTTTATTTTTTATTATTATTTTTTTTGTACTTTCATTTTAAACAGATTAGAAAACTGTGCCTCTTGAGAGGTTAAGTGATTTGGCGCAGGTAATGCAGCTACCTGGTGACAGGGAAGGGGAAGGCCAAGTCTGCCCGGGGGAGACTTCTGCATCTGGCCCCAGCCGCCTCCCACACTAGTGACCACAGTACTTGACATCCACACATCCATTCCTTTGGCAAATATTCATTCAGCATGTTACATGCCAGGCATTGTGCCAAGTGCTTTATATATGTGAACTCATTTAAACTTCAGAGCAACTGTCTGTTTCTATTCCCATTCATAATGGGGAAGCTGAGGCTTAAGTGTCACTAGTGTGTCTAGTGAAAGCAGCGATAATAGCTGCTATTTATGACAATTTCCTGTGCTAGGTGCACTGTTGCAAGTGCTTCCATGTATTATCTCATGTAATTCTTCCTGCAACCCTATAATCATGGGTTAGAATATAACATAAGGTAGTTTTATCCCTGTTACAGGTAAGGAAATTGGCATTTCTGCACACACCCAGAAAGTGGCAGAGTCAGCTTCACACCCCAGCAGTCAAACTCCAAGGCCTGCACTGTTAACCGTATCCCGTGTTTTGTCCTGCCCTCCACAGGCACCCAAATTGGCTAAAAACTTCTGTGTCTGCCATTTGGCTACTGGAGACATGCTGAGGGCCATGGTGGCTTCCGGCTCAGAGCTGGGAAAGAAGCTGAAGGCGACTATGGATGCCGGGAAGCTGGTAGGTTCAGTGGGACCAATGAATGTTGATCTTCCTCAGTCCAGGTCTGCCCCGCCAGGGTGACCACCAGCCACGTGCAGCTATTGAAATTCATTTTAATTTAAAATTAACTTTCTCAGCTTCACTTGCCACATTTCAGGGTTTTGCTATCCAACACAGATATAGAACTTTTTAATATTTATAATTGTATTTCTGTATTTTCGGGTGTGCTGCATCGTCATTGCTGCACAGGCTTTCCTCTAGTTGTGGCGAGTGGGAGCTACTCTCGTTGCGGTGTGCAGGCTCCTTGTTGTGGTGGCTTCTCTTGTGGTTGAGCATGAGCTCCACAGTACTTGCGGCATGTGGGCTCAGTAGTTGTGGCTCCTGGGCTCTAGAACACAGGCTCAGTAGTTGTGGCACATGGGCTTAGTTGACCTGCAGCATGTGGGATCCTCCCAGATCAGGGATCGAACCTGTCTTCTACATTGTCAGGCAGATTCGTTCAGGCAGATCACTGAGCCACCAGGGAAGCCCCGAGATAGAACATTTTAATCATTGTAGAAAGTTCTGTCAGACAGCCCTGTGCTGTGGGGTGTTTTAACAAACTGGAAGATTATATGAACTTTTACATTAGCAAGTCTGCTTGGTTCATTCTGAATTTATGGCACTGATTTTATTCACAGTATTCTTGAAGTTCCTTTGTGCTGGCGTATTTTGTAATACAACCCTAGTTTTTAGAGCCAGAAACAAAATTGACATCCTTAGACCAGAACTCAAGGGTCCTTCAAGAGAGGACTCAAGAAGGCACAGGGTGCTTTTACTTACTTTTGTGACTCTCTTCTGTGTCTCTTAACAGAGGGGTTGCTTGGCAGTTAACAAAAGTATCCTTCTTATTTGGAGAATATAATAGCATTTTCTCTTGTTTTTAGTCCAGTTGATCTGATAGGAGAAGTACAATTTGTTATCCACTAGATCGTTTTGGTTAGTGTGTGTGCTAAGTTGCTTCAGCAGTATCTGACTCTGTGCAACCATATGGACTGTAGCCTGCCAGACTCCTCTGTCCATGGAGTTCTCCAGGCAAGAATACTGGAGTCAATTGCCATCCCCTCCTCCAGGGAATCTTCGCATCCCCGGGATCGAACCCCCATCTCTTATGTCTCCTGCATTGGCAGGCGGATTCTTTACCACCAGCACCACCCAGGTGCCAGAGCTTAATTGTAACTGAGTTTTTCTGGGACTTGGTTTTGGGAAGAATCGTTTTGTGCTTGGGCCTCTGGTCTTCATATCTTAGTATGTTGGTTAGGGCAGGTGCTGGGCTGAGTTAACCTCCTGTCAGGCTTTGAGATTGTGGATCTGGGCTAGCTCTGCTGACGCGCCCACTGCCCCTTTACTTCTGGCCTGCCCTTCATGTGAGTGAGGCCGTCAGTCACTCCTGAGAGCTGGGTATTTTGGACTTTGGACCTTGATAGAAGATCCTGTACTGAGAACAAAATGGGATGTGGCAATGAGATTACTTATCTCCAGCCTTCACTTAGTCGTAGAGCTTATACTTTGTCCCCAAGTTCACAGCTGGTCCCAGGAGATAAGAGCGTTAGCTACCAAAATGGGCAGCCTTCACTTTAACACTGGCAGGGAGCTTTTCTTCCAGTGATAACCCAGGATAACCAGTTTTTGAAAGCCAAAGAGGGTCCTCACTAGAGTTTTCAGAGAGGCTCAGAGGCCGTTGGGCTGGCTCCTTGGTTCTGACCCAGTCTTGTCAGGTCAGTAAACTTCTCTGTTGCTTCCTGTCCAAGGTGGCCTGGGTCCCTTTACTGTTAGCCTAATCAAAATTGTGAAACAGGTTAAGTTGGTGCCTTTTGACATTTTGGTCAACGCTCATTCTCTCCTGGAGCCTCCCTCAGGTGGTCTCTCAGCCGTGTACCCTCACTTTCTTGTGTCTGGAGGACAGCTAATTGCCGAGAAGCTGTTATTTGATGGTTAGGACTCTGACTAATAGCCAGAGAGGCCTTCGGGACCTAAGACTTGGAGGTCTCTAGATGGAATCCTGGAATCCTCTTTCCTCTCCCTGATTACTGGGACACAGGAGAGTCTCAAGGGAAGAGAATGTGTGTGTGGCAAGCACAGAAATAATCATGAAACTGAATCTTCCAAAGGGAGCCACTCCATAGTTGCTCTGATTTTTGCTTCTTTGGGGTCAAGAACCTGTTTAGTAATCAGGCTATACAGACACAGACTTAAATAACCCTGGAGTTGGGCTATTGCCACCTAGTTAATGGATATAACCCCAACAACTGTTTTGTTCTTGACTTCCAGGTGAGTGATGAAATGGTCTTGGAGCTCATTGAAAAGAATTTGGAGACCCCTCCATGCAAAAATGGTTTTCTTCTGGATGGCTTCCCTCGGACCGTGAGGCAGGCAGAAATGGTGAGTGACTTGGTTTTGTAACACCAAGCCAGGAAAGCAAATCCTGGTCCTTTATCTCTTTATTCCTTTGAGGGAAATGGGTCTTATCAAGCTCTGGTAGCTTAGATGGGCCACATGCTCTTTTTACAGCTTGATGACCTCATGGAGAAGAGGAAAGAGAAGCTTGATTCTGTGATTGAATTCAGCATCCCAGACTCTCTGCTCATCCGGAGAATCACAGGAAGGTATTTGTCTCCTGAAGGTCCCTTCTTTTCATGCTTCATCAGAGCTTTGGCAGACCACAGGAACTGCTCTGGCCTAATCCCAGCCATGAAGCTTAGTGCCGTTTCCAGGGGGATTGATCTTATTTGGTGACATGGGATGGGGATGTGGAAAGAAGAGCAAGGGATCCAAAGTCCAGCAGCAGCTCAGTCCTGTCACCTTTTAACTCTGACCCTAGGCAAGTTTCTTAACCTCTCTAAGGCTGTATCCTTATGTTGCATGGGGGTAATAGTACCTGCTTCAAGGAACGGTTGTGCATGATAGATAGCTTGTTGTGCATAGTTCAGAACCTTGCTGACATGGGTGCTTAAGAAATACTAAATTCCTTACATGTGTATCTCCATTTCAGTGCTTTTTAAGTTTGATTTCAGTTGGAGTTGCCATACCTTGCTGTAGGCTTTTTATTTCTTATAAAAATAGTAGGACCATCTTCACAGAGTTTAGAAAATTGAAGAAATTTTGTTCACTGTACAGCCAGCTTAGCAAAAAACACTAATTTATTTGTGTGTTTTGTTTTAAAGTGCTGACTTCTCTATAGGGGTTAACATTGAACACAGAAATGCTTCAGCTTCTGACGAGTGGCTCTTAAAGAGTGTGAGTGGCTCTTAAAGAGTGCCGTTGCTCCAGGCTACAGTTTACTTAACCCTTTCACCGACACTCTACATCTGCTTTGTGCTGCCTTCCAGAGATACGCGGGAAGCTTCCAACTACTAATAGACCCTCCCATTCTTATCTTTATTATAGACCATATCTTATTTTTATCCCTTAGTCATTTTATTTATTTTTTTAAAAATTCATTTGTCTATTACTGTACCAATAGTACACTTTATTTTTAAACCTGGTTTTTTTTTTTTTTTTTTTTTTAATGTGGACCATTTTTAAAGTCTTTTATTGAATTTGTTACAATATTGTTTCTGTTTTATATTTTGGTTTTTGGCCACAAGGCATGTGGAATCTTAGCTCCCCTGCCAGGGATGGAAACCAAGCCCCCTCTTTGGAAGGCAAAGTCTTAACCACTGGACCGCCAGGGAAGTCCCCCTTTAGTCATTTTAATGGAATCTCAGGAAGGTGGTCAGCTTTCCATCTTGAACCAGCCTCCTGTGACCATTATTCTTCATTGCTGCATGTTGTTTCACAGTAGATGAACCATCATTTACTTCATTATTCCCTAGTTGTTGTATATTTGTGTTTCTACTAGTTGTCTACTGGCAAACTGATGCTCTGACCATTGTAGTACATGTAAGTTAGTAATTAAGGGCGACATGATTTTTTTTATTATAAATGTACTACTTTGATTTCCTAATGAGGTTGAGCATTTTCCCCCGTGTGTCTGCAGTTCGTGTCTTTAAGGAGAGCCTCAGGCAGCAGAATAAGTGTTAGATGTGTTCTGGAAGGTGGTGTTGGATACAGGGGAATGCACCTTGTATTAATTTCCTTTTCAAATGTCCAGGTTTCATATTTCCAGCTATTGCATAGGCTCCTTCAGTGCAGATTTTTTGTTTCTTTGCACTGGCACAGAGTAGGCAAAGTTGATACAGTCCAAGAAGCAGTAGGGTTGTTAGGAAGGGACATCACCAGGGCTGGGGTCCCAGACATTGCAAAGTAAATGTTAACAGAACTAGATGACACAAGGGACCTTTGATCTGATTGGCCCAGCTTCCTAAGTGCCTGCTTTGTGCACAGCACAGCTCTGGGAGCAAGGGACCAAGAGAGGATATACCAGTGCCCATCTCTGACCTCAGAGTGTCCACAAACCCTACATGAAACATGGGCTGTTTAGTGCAATAGGAGTCCAGTAAGAGAGCCTGTGGGCAGAGAGGGAAGGTTGGCTAGGAGAGAGGCATAAAGTGAGACTTGACCTTCTTGGGTAGAGAGGATTTTATTGAGGTTTTCCCAGAAGGAAGTAGAGGCAAGAATGTCCAGAGCTGGAGAAATGGCCTGGGAGGCTGGATGGTAGAATGAGAGAGGTTGGGAAGCTGCAAGGTCTGCCAAGGAGCAGAGAGGGTAGACCTGCCTGAGTCAGGAGTCATGGGATGTTCTTAAGCCACTAGGTGCTGTGGCCGATACAGCATTGTAATAATATTGGCTTGGTCCTGGGATACAGGCTCAGTTGAGGGAAAGAAGAAACAGACAAGGACCCCACCAAGGAGCCTCGTGTGATCCACCTGTGGAGTGACGAGGCTGAAGTTGGCTGGTGGGGAACCGAGAGATTCTGAAAACAAACTACACAATTGTAGAGGGCGAAAGAGGGAAGGCTCAGTCTCTCGGTTTGGAAGTGAGTGCTCTCCTCACAGAGGAGGAAACAGAACAGGTCAGACTGTGTGAAAGTGCTTTTCCAAGTCCATTTGTACGTATGTCAGTGGCAGAACAGGCACCAAAAGCCTGCTTTCTGCCTCATCGTCCACTGTGCTGATGGTTGCCAGAAAAAGAGTCAGGAACTAGCCAGTTTAATATGGATCTTATTTGACACGATAAGATTGAATTGGCTCAGGCCTCACTTCTAATAATTTTATGGGTGATTATTTTATTCCTTGCCATAAGTATGGCTGGTGGGTTTTGTTTAACCTGTTCAGTGTTGGCTCTCTGGTTTCATTGGTTTCTTATGTCTTGTGCCATTGCCATTCTGTGGATGAGAACGCAGGTGTCTGAAGTATCTCAGCCAAGGCAGCAGTGGCTGTAGCATCCCAGCCTGGTCCCCCGACATCTTCACCTCCAGGCCAGGCTCAGTGGGTCTAAGAGCTGTTTTGGTACTTTGGTCCTTGAGACCAGTCCCATTTTAAGAACTTGGAGATTGATTTCTTTTCCCTTCTAAAAAATGAGTCTTGCATTCTTCTTAAAATGATATTTGAGGGTGGAGAAGGAGCAGTGTATTTATATGTAACTGGAGGGCTGAGGGAATCTGAGAGTGAGCGAGAGCTGATGTAGAGACATGGAGAGGAGAGAGTTGTGTTTGTTGCTGCCTGGCTGCTATATGCCCTGTGCTATTCAGAAGGTGATGAAACATGGTCCAGGGACTTCCCTGGTGGTCCAGTGGTTAAGACTTCATGCTTGGGGGCATGGGTTCAGATCCCGGTTGAGGAACTAAGATCCCACATCCTTCGAGGTTCAGCCAAAAAAAAAAAAAAACATGGTCCCCATCTCATGCCCCCAGCCCTTCCCAAAGAGAAAGCTGTAGTCGAGCCCCAGCTCCTGCTCTTCCTCTCTCTGGGTCTCCCAGTGGGCATCATTTCCAGTGAATGCACCAGAGGAACCCCTCCAGCAACTCAAAGAAAGGCTCAACCTTGGGCTGTGTGATTGCAGTCACTTGTCCCCTGACCACCTTATTCTATAAATGGACCCCTTGGCCCCCCAAAATTATGCTGTCATGGAAACACAGTGCCACATTTTGCAAATTTGTGTGGCTTCAGAAGTCTGACTCAGACTTTCCCAACTGATGTGCTGAAATACTGACCCCCTCTGCCACCAGACCAAGCACGCTGAGTACTTTCTGTGCCTGCCAAGAGGTAGAAAATGTTGGGAAGCTCTGGTCTAACAGACTTCATGAAGAGAGCAGCCATCGGTTAAATAAGCAGATCTTGGTTGGCATAGAATTGGGAGACCACGGGAATTTGAGAGGGCCCCAGCTGCGGAGCAGCATTTGGCCTGCCTCCTTCCCTTCTTAGGTTTCGGGGCTCCTGTGGTGTGGCCACTGCCAGTCAGGGGCGTGGGCTTATTGCTTAAGGGGACATGGCAGAGATGCAGCTGCCAGCTACATATCCCGTGCCAGATAGAAGCTGCTTCTTGAGCTCTTTGTTCTGTGACTTAATGTGTCAGTTTTCTTGACACCTTGAGCATTGCCCTCTGATGGCTGGGCTGTCTGTGTCTCTGTGGTCAGAGGTATGCGACGTTGTCTGGTGACATCTGCGTCCATAGCACGTGTTTTTTCCTATAGCGCCTTTCTTGTTTTTTACCCAAAGTAGGTTAGAAAATAAGGGTAGTCTCTCTGTCCTCTGTCCCCCATGGCACGTTGTCCAAGTCTCTGTTAAAGGATTACCACATCTACTGTAGTTACTTATTTCCACATTTGTCTCCCTCTCTACATTAAGCACTCTTTGTGACCAGGGATCTTGACTCACTTCTCTGTAGCCCCTGGATTCAGCTCAAGACCTGAACTGGACTAGGCAGTTAGTCAGCACTTGTTGAACGAACAGGTGAATACATGGGTGGCTGTGTGAGACCTATGGGACACACAGCCCACAGGCTGTCATGCCAGCCTCCAGCCAGACAGACACTTATTTTAATGTTGGGTCAAAAGAGAAAAGATACTCGCTCTGGTATATGCCCAGTTACTTTCCTAAGCAAGGGATGCCTGTAACTGGTTTCTCTGCTGGATTAAAGTCGTTGCATCCAGCTTCTCTGTGCCTGTGGTCTTGGAGACCCCTGGAGTTCCAGCGGCCTGATTGACGTTCATTTGCTGTCTTGCAGACTGATTCACCCCCAGAGTGGCCGCTCCTACCACGAGGAGTTCAATCCCCCAAAGGAACCCATGAAAGATGATGTATGTAAATTGAGGACGGGAAACGTCCTTTTCTTTCTTTACTCTTTCTTTCTTCACTTTTTCTTCCTTTTGTTCTTCTCATCTTCCCTCTGTTCCTCCCACCATCATTAAACTATGCGAAGTATCACTGTCACGTAAATCACATGGACTGTGGCTCGTCTTTAGAGTGTCCCTCCAGGTGACTTACTGTTTGACCTTGAGGTAGCCACCAGTGCCAGCTACTTGATGGTGCCCAGTTTGTACCTGTTTTGTCCAGAGCAGCCCCTTCCTGGCATCATGGGAACCTCAGTGGTGACCTAATCAGGAGGAGAAGGCTGCTTGGAGGCCTGAATTAAAGCCAGGGTTGGGAGGACAGGACTGAAGAGAGGTTTGTTGACCAGCCCCACTTCAGAAGAATATCCTCTCTCTAATGACTCTACTGTGCCCTGCAGATTCCAGAAGGGCTTGGCCAGGTTAACACTGCCAAGTTCCTATGACAGTCTTCAGTTGTTTGCAGATGTAAAAGGAGGGTCTCATACATAGTCACTGAAATATTTGCATAAATAGTTCATTTAGTCTGTTTTAGAACATGCAGGCCACAACAGAATGAATTTCCTGGACTTAACCTTATCAAATGAGACAAGTTCATCAGGTCACACAGGTTGCAAAGCCATCTGTCAGCTCTGTCGCATTTCAGATCTGCAATGTTATCACTCAGCACCCCCCCCCCCACTTGCCACGTTTAGAACGTTGATGGCCTGGTAAAAAACTGAAGCAGTTAAGATCGTAATTTCTACTGCAGCTCTGATTTTGATGTATTCTCCTGGTCTCAGGGGCCTCTGTTTCTTGTTTCTCACCCTGCAAGTGTTTGTCGTGGAAGCTGAACAGCCTGAGCACCAGCTATGAGATAAAGACATTGCCCATCGCCTCCCTCAGCCCTGTTCTCGCAGTTGCTATTTCAGGCTCCCCGATTTCTCTGGACCAGGTGGTCTGCTCCTGGGACCAGCTTGCTGGGAATAGTGAAGGTCTTCATAGTTCTCTATTGAAGGAGGTCTAGATTGTCTGTCTCTCCCTGTGATGGACTTTGGGATCAGACAGCATCTCAGATCTGCATCTGGCCTTGGATTAGGAGACCTTGCTGAGTCCCAGCCTTTCATTGCCCTCTTCTTGTTCTCAGATCACTGGGGAACCGTTGATCCGCCGATCAGATGATAATAAGAAGGCCTTGAAAATCCGCCTGGAAGCCTACCACACTCAAACCACCCCGCTGGTGGAGTACTACAGTAAACGGGGGATCCACTCCGCCATCGATGCGTCCCAGACCCCTGACGTCGTGTTTGCAAGCATCCTAGCAGCATTCTCCAAAGCCACATGTAAAGACTTGGTTATGTTTATTTAATGTTGGGTCCAAAAAGGAACTTCTTTCTTCTTCCTTTCCCTGTTGAACGAGTGGGTGGGAATGGCAGAGTAGGCAGAGGGAAGCTTCCTCAGGCCAGCAAGAATATCATTTGATGTATTGATTAAAAAAGCACTTGCTTCATGTACCTTTGGTGTGTGCGCAAGTCTCATCTCATCTGTGTGTGTGTGTGGTGTGTATGTGCGTGCACGTGCACACACGTGTGTCAGTATAAGTATGTGTACACTCTTATACTTCTTAAATTGTAGGCGAGACTGTTTACTTCTTTAGCCGTACTCTTTATTTTCGACTTCCCTGGTGGCTCAGACGGTAAAGCATCTGTCTACAATGCAGGAGACCCGGGTTCGATCCCTGGGTTGGGAAGATCCCCTGGAGAAGGAAATGGCAATCCACTCTAGGACTGTTGCCTGGAAAATCCCATGGACAGAGGAGCCTGGTAGGCTACAATCCGTGGGGTTGCAAAGAGTCAGACACAACTGAGCGACTTCACTTCACTTCACTTTATTTTCAACCAAAATAAACTAACTCAAGTATCCGCCAGGCAGACAAGTTCCTGGGTATTTTTCCATCTCCAGCAGCTAATTAGAAGTCCTGGGTCACATGCAGTCAGGCAGGGCTACAGTTCCTGATGGCAGCCTGTTGGCCAGAAATTCCACTTGTTTTCTCACCCATAATGAAAAGTCATTGAGTCATTGTGGAAAGGGATCATTAATTTTTTCCCCCTAAACAGGAATGAAAAGGCACTTACTTTATAGATTCCAGAAATTACTGGGAGAGGGTATCACCATAGAAAGAGCCTGGCCAAGTTGAATTATTTTTGTGATCTGCCCCATGGTTCTATAAAGTAGGAATCATTCGGCACCTGTGTTGAATACTAAATTGATGCCAAAGAATTAAACCAGGTGAAAGGTCCTCTTGAATTCAGACTGTCTTCTGAACATCCAGGCTAGGCATCTGAGAGCAGCCAGTCCACTTCCCCAAAGACAGCAGGATAGATTTGTCTTTATTTTCAATGTTTGCTCTGTTTGCAAGTGTGAACAAAACGGTGATTTGAGGATCATTTGGGGATCATGTTGATTAGCATTTATTCAAGCCCAGTCTCTACAGGATATGAAGTCACATATATCCCTTTTGAACTCAGCCCTCTCCCTTCCATATCTAGTCCTTCACCCCTTATGTCATGACGGTGGTGGCCACAGTCTCCCCAAGAAAGGACCACCCCCAAAATAAGATCACCTATGGCCGTAACCAGCTTTTCTTCCTAACCTCGGCTCCCGGCTCTTAGGCATCTCCTGAGATCCACACTGTGCCTTTTGGTCTCTGGTTTGATCTGTGGCAAACGGAGGAATTAATAGACTGCTATGAGGGACCACAAAAACAGCAGGCTCTGGAAAAACCATTAAAAAGTCAGTGACAGGTCCAGTAAATAATGCCACCTGCCCAGGGTACTCTGCTGACTCAGTGCAGTGGCCTCGGAAGTGCCCAGCCCCCACCTGACCTGAGCTCTCCTGCTGTCTGTGAGACCACCAGAGGGCTTGTCCTCTGTCCGCCTGGAAACTGGCTGCGGTACGTGGCCACCTGTGTCCCTCTCTGTCTGCTTCAAGTGAGTGTCTGCTGGCTCTGCTCTGCCTTGTTTCCCTGGTTGGAGACTAACTCCACCCATTCTTAACGGAAACCCAGCCTGGCATGGGATGTTTCTGGGAAGCACATGATTTCTGAGAATGGACAAGGAAAGGGAGTGAAACCAAAACTGTCTGCTGTGTCTGCAGGGATCTGGGCTGCTTCTCTAGGTGAGGTGGCCTCATGAATCTTAGAGTTGACTCTCTTTTGACTGGGGACAGTTGCAGGCACTTGGCCTCAAAGTTGAGGTCCTTGAATGATTGCTGATAGCGTGTGCATGATCTGTGCTCAAATATTTGTCTGTGTGCATTCACACGTGCACACATATACATGTGATATTTGGGCTGCCAATGGGAAAGGGAAGGTCGTCGGGGGTGCATATGTCCTCTTGGGGGTGGGTAGAATTCAATTTTTGCTTTGCTTAATTCCAGAGCCTTAACCTCAGCAGGCATGAGAGCTTTCACCTGGCAGAGAAATGTCCGGTGTTTAATGCATTTGGTTACTGGGGTGTGCATGCCAACCTTCTCTGATGGTTACTTGGTTTTTAAAAATGCATTTTGTTTTCTCTTGTCTCCTCTTTATTTCAGCCTAGTAACAGAAGGCCAGGCGGGACTGCACCACTACTCATCACCCCACGGCATGATCCCTGCTCTTAGGTGCTGGGCAGAGGGAGGGGCGGTCAGGGTAAGGATGGGGACAGAGGAGCGGTGAGGGCCCAAGCGGGGGAGAGGAGCTGTGTTGCCATGAAGCAGTTTCATTTACGTGGAGTAGAACTCTTAAAAGCATAAGCAAAGGGGAAAATTAATTTTTTAAAACACTTGATTGGAGGGTATAAATAGAAACAAGGAGATGCAATATTATTTCTAAGGAATCATGCTTTCATTTACTTTGGACTGGTGACAACTGGACAGGTCTCAGTGCCCTGAGACCTCAGCTTTGATCAGAACCTCATGCCAGCCCAGGAATGCGGGAAATCACACTGTTGTCCTGTCTGACCCATAGCTTGGAACAGGGCAGGAGTTGATTACTAATCCTGGTTACCCATACCATGAAATCAGAACGTCATCTCCCCACGTGCAATAGACATGGAATGTGTTCCTGGGGGCGGCGTCTCAACAAATCCGGCTTACTGGAGTCATGGGGCAGGCTGGTGTCCCTCCCTTCCATACTCACCACTGATTTACCAGCCCACCTGCCCTCACGGGTGAGCCCTCGGCAGCCACCCAGCATACGCCACAGTCCTGCGCTCTTGCCTTCCTCCATCCACATCGTGTGAAAGGACTCTTTTTAATCAATGAGCAAGTGTCCTAAGCAACATTATCCAAAGACTGTCCTTTCCATCCTCAAATCCTATGACTGGGATCAGTCTACAACACTGTGATGTATTATTTTCAATGAGGTGCCTTTCTTAACTGTCCAAATGCTGCCTTGTTTGGCCCTTAAATAAAGTGTGTTAAAAGTTTGTATCCCCTGTTGTGGCATTTTTTAAGGAGCTGTGGGCTAGTAAAATGATGCTGAATTCTGGATCTGACTTAGAAGCCCTTTTCTGGGTCATTAGAAGTCATAAGAAGGCAGAAAGGTCCAAGAGTGTGTTCATAAGAAGAGTCTGCTCCCTCTTGGCCTTCAGCTCATCTGCAGGATTTTCTTGAGCCCAGGGACAAGGCAGCTTGGGCCAATGGAGACAGTGCTGTGCTTTGGGTTCAGGGATGTACAACAAATCCCAGCCAATCATTTACTCTGCTCCTGTTTCCTTGTGTGAGAAAGAGACTAGTGGTGGTCCAGTGGTTAAGACTCTTACCTGCCACTGCAGAGGACACTGGTTCGATCCCGGGTCTGGGAAGATCCCACATGCCGTGGGGCACCTGGACCCATGTACCACAGCTATTGAGCCTGTGCTCTGAAGCCTGCAAGGTGCAACTGTTGAGCCCACATGCAGCAACTGCTGAAGGCCACGTGCCCTAGAACCTGTGCTCCTTGACAAGAGAAGCCACCACAGTGAGAAGCTAGCGCAACACAACCAGAGAGTGGCCTGTGCTCTCCGCAACTGAAGAAAGCCTACGGGCAGCAACCAAGACCCAGCGCAGCCAAAAGTTGATAAATAATTTTTAATAAGAGGCTGGTGATGCTACCTTCTCAGACTCATTTGGCAGTTAATGAAGTTTATAAGGAGAAGGTTTCTACTTGGTACCTGGCACACAACAGACTGGATAAATGCTAGCTGAATCCGAGGATACATAGAAAAATAACCTGTTTCCTGCCAGGGTGAATGATCGTTAAGCAAACAGTTGTCCACAGCCTAGAAAGCCAGTGCTTCTAATCCCTAAGCCAGATTTTTGGCTGCCTTTTCAGCTGCCTCTTTAATACCCTTGGTTGCTTCTTTGTAAATCCATCTCTTCCCCTGCAAAAAGGAGGTTAAATCATTTGTCCAAACTGAAGCTCTTGTGCTCTTTGAATGGGCTGCCTTTGCACTGGGGTTTCTGAGAGTGACTGCTATTGCTGAAAGCAGATGGAGCTGAGCTGGAAGTACCTTCCTGCTCCAGGCAGGTGTTCTTACTCTGGAGAGAGGCAGGCCTGTTTCTGGTGTCTGAACTCCTGCTCCCTCTTCCAACTCCTCCCTCTCCTGCTCTACCACGTCCCGCACCTCTGCAGGGTCATTCTCACGTGATTTATCTGCCTTGATCTTTTCATCCCCCAAAGTATTTAAATATCCCATGAAAATTTTCTTCTGTTCCTTGATCGTCATGCAACAAACTGAGGGAAATCTTTGTCAGAGCAGCCTGGGAGGATACGTGGTATGAGTGGAAAGAATAAACTGGAAGAAGACCAGGTGAGCTCTTGCTCGCTCCTTTGGGCTTGGCCTCCTCTCTGGAAACCGAGATTGGATGAGGAAGACTGACACGTCAGGTGTTGTGCAGCAGCCCCACACCCACGGCCTTGCTTGACCTCTCCCCGGCCCCTGCAAAGCCCCGGAGGTGGTCAGTGCTGTCTTCTGTCTCAGGGAAGGAGACCAGGCCTCAGCAGTGGTCACATTCCTGAGGGCACCGTAAGCAGAGTCAGGACTCACAGTCTCTGACACCTTGCTGCTGAAGTGATCCAGTGATGCAGTGCCACTGTAGCAGAAAGGGCCCTTCCAGATGGATTCTTTTTCGTGGACGCCCCACACCGCCGGAGCCAGTTTGGGGTAAATCATTGACAGTCTGAGGACCCAAGGTATGTGTTTAGGATCTCATGTGCACGAAATGTCACAGACAGGACGGAGCGGGGTGAAGAGCAGGCTCGGTCCTCTGGAAGCCTAACTAGCCTTTTCTCAGGAAGAAGCTACATGAGTCAGAAATGACAGGTTTCAGCAGCAGCTCCTCCACCACCAGCCTTCCAGCAAATCATTGCACCTTAGCCGTTGAATGGGAATGATCTCCACCCCTCAGATGTGCTGACGACACTGGCGAGCAAGACTTTGTGTGGGCATGCAGCAGGCGCTCATTGTGTGCTGATGGAGCTCAGTGAAAATGTGGGTGTGGGCAAGAGCTGTTTTCCTGAGTCAGGAGCCAGGCTAGGCTAAAGATTCTTCTGTTTTTTTCTTTTTTAAAACAAGTGTAGTTGACTTACAATGTGCCAATCTCTGCTATACAACAAAATGGCTGTTTATATATATATTTTTATATATATATATATATATATACACACACATATATACACATTCTCTTTTTAATATTCTTTTCTGTTATGGTTTATCCCAGGAGATTGGATAATTCCCTGTACTATCGAGTAACACCTTGTTGTTTATCCATCCTATATATGATAGTTTACATCTGCTAATCCCAAACTCCCCAGCCTTCCTTCCCCACCCTCTCCCCCTCTTGGCAACCACAAGTCTGATCTCTGTGTTTGTGTGTCTGTTTCTGTTCTGTAGATAGCTTCAGTTTGTGCCATGTTTTAGATTCCACACATAAATAATTTCATAAGGTATTTGTCTTTCTCTTTCCTGCTTTACTTATTATGATAATCTAGTGGCATCCATGTTGCTGCAAATGGCGTTATTTCATTCTTTTTATGTCTGAGTCGTATTCCATTATGTATGTGTACCACATCCTTTTTATCTAGTCATCCATTGATGGACATTTAATTTGCAAGAATTCTTAACCTGAAGATCTCCTAGAAGTCTATGGATGCCTGAAATTGTATGTAGAATTCTGCATTTTTGTATATTCATAATTAATAGTATATTAACATTTCATGCTTACTGCTTGGTAGGTTCTGCATATATTATCTCATTTATTCTCAATGACCATGTGGAAGTAAGTACTATCATTATCTCATATGTATGCATTTTGAGGCTCATATACCTATGAATGGCTAAGCCTGGTCTGTGACTCCATACAACACCATTGTGCCAATTTCTTCGACATTTTTCTGGAAGACAGATTCTGAAGGCACCTGTGATACAGAGAAGCCTGGATGAACAGAGAAGAAAGCTAAGTAGGTTTGCTCTGTCCCAGCGAAGGGCCTGGGTCAGGAGTGCCACCTCAGGGTAAAGTTGTTTTCTGTGTTGTTTTTCTTGCTTGCTTCCTTGTTATGGGCATGAAGGTGCTAAGGTGTTGGATTTGCAAAGCTCTTGGAATAACCCCTGCTTCTGGGAAGGGTGGCAACAGGAGGTTCTGCCTCGCAGTCTTTCCTCTCTGGCTGCAGCTTCGCACGTCTCATGGCTCTCACACCCCAGAGGGAGCATTGCCCTGCTGATGTCTTGGGAATGTGGCGGCTCTGTGTTTGGAATCATCCAGGGCACTGCGATGGTGAGCTGCCCTTACAGAAGGCCCCTTCCAAGTACCCAGTCTGGATGAGGTGCCCCCAAGCAAAGAGCAGAAGGGAGGAGAAAGACAGGTGTCAGAGAGCAAAGGCAAGACAAGACTTAGGCCCCCCACCCTATGCTGGTAACTTAGGCTAAATAGAGCTGCACTTTGAGGGTAACATTGCTGCATAGCAAATGACTACTCTATATGGGGTCCCTTAGATAAAGACTTTGGGGGCAAACCTCTCTGAGCTTGGAGCTAGGAGATCCTTTTGCTTCCTACTTAGCTGGTCTGCACTCTTCAGTTAGATAAAGGAATGCTTCATTTTCTACTGTTTCCTTTTTGCCCGATGTAAGAAAGCTCCCCTAATGTTCACTTGCTATGCTTTCCTCTGCCACTGTTTCTTAATGAGATTCTTACTCCACCTCACCCAAACTCTGCTTTTGTAATTTTAGTGTTCTGTGCCCCCATGTGTGTTGTAAACTGCCTTGAGTCTGTTTTGGAAAAGAAATGGGATGTGGAAGAAGTGCTAATTATGTGGTGCAGGAAGTCAGACTGCAGAGAAGCGGGTAGCTTCATGGAGGAGGTGGGTCGGGGTGGGTCTGTGGAGGGAGGATGGGCACTCCAGACAGGGGTCATGGCCCAAGGGGAGGTACAGAGGCCGCTGGCACTTACTGGCAGCTTTTACCTAGTGAGCCTCTAGAATTCTTGGGAAATCTGCAACTGGTTAGAAATATGCTTGAAACCAAGCACAGGGAAGAGAAGGTTTTCAGCTCAAGAGTAATGTCGAGGGATTTCCCTGGTGGTCCAGTGGCTAAGACACTGCACTCCCAGTGCAGGGGACCCAGGTTCCATCCCTGGTCAGGGAGCTAGATCCCACATGCTGCAACTAAGAGTTTGTATGCCACAGCTCAAGATCCCACATGCCGAGATGTATATCAAAGATTCTGCATGCTGCAACTAAGACCCAGCACAGCCAAATAAATAATAAATATTGTTTTTTGTAAAAGTAATGTCAGGAACACAGAAGAGCACAGGGGCATGTACATGTAGGCTTGAGGGCCCACTGAAGCTCAACCACAGGCCACCCTTCTTTCTGCTTCCCCCAAACTCTCCGCATGGGTGCTTTGACCGTGAATTGTGTGATTCTTTGCTGTGGGACACAGCAGTCCCTCAGAAGAGGGAGAAATCCCTGTCTTACTGTAGCTCAGTGTTCAGTCATGTGCCTAGTGGTTGTGGGCCTGGGTTGGGGGTGACGAAGATGACCTGTTGTTAGATCTTGGCACTGACTGTAGCTCCCCTGTGTGCCTTGGGGAGACACTTCGTTGTGAAGCCTCAACAAACTTACTGTAAAATGAGGATCATAGCACTTTTCTATGGGTGGGCAGAGTCAATGTGAAATATAGCAGCTGCCCAATAAATGACCCTTTTTTTCTCCTTTCCCGTGGCCACTTGCTGAGGATAAAAGGACGTTACCATAGCCACCAGGTATATTTCAGAATGTCTGTCTTAACCCTTTCCTACTCCCCAGTGCTACCTCCACCCCCCATGGCTACCACACCAAACCAGGAAAGGCTGCTTGACACTGGAGTGTTTGCCGAAACCACCTCTGGTACCTGCCTTTATTCCACGGACCACCTGTTGGCTGCCTGCAGGAACTGCCCTCCTGGAAGCCAGAATGAGAAGGAGTGCAAAAGAGCAAGAGAGGTCTGTGTGCGTCCACGGCAGGGGCACCAGGGAGGTGCTGGACTGGGCTGAAAGAGTGCTGAGAATTTGTTGGCTCATCCTTTGAAAACCTTTGAAAATTGCCCTAAAGGAATGAGAGCGGTGCCTCCCCCTTGTGGTTGGCCGATCAAGTTTATGTATATCAGACCCTTGTGAATAGTGTTAGAGCCCGTGGTGCTCGGCATGTGTTCCCTAGCTGGCAGCTCCACCTCAGCAATTCCACTTTGTTAAATATCCGAAGGAAATGACTAAGTGTTCACAAGCATTTGTATGACAGGGTAAGAATTGGAAACAACCTAAATTTCCAACAATAGGGGGGATAGGCTATGATTCATTCAAGGGATGAAATAGAATGCTATCATATCATTCCAAGACAAAAAAATTTCATGATAAACTATTGAGTGAATAAACAAAATCTATTAAACAATAGAGAATGGGTCCATTTTTTAAAGTAAACGTTTGATTTGTAATAATTTTAAGTTTACAGGAAGATTCCAAAGATAGTACAGAGAGTTTCTGCATACACTTCACCTAGCTTCTCCAAATGTTAACATCTTACATAACCGTGTAACAAACGTGGGTACATTATTAGACTCTGACTTTATTTGGTTTTCACCAGTTTTTCCACTAATGTCCTTTCTTTCTGTTCCAGGATCCAACCCAATATATTACATTGCATTTAGGGTTGTTTTTTGTTTTGTTTTGTTTTGTTTTTAAGTTTATACACACAGAAAAAGCATGGGAGGTTACAGATGAAAGTATTTTAACTGTGATCATAGCTGAGTGTTGAAACTATGGAGTTTTTAAAAAGCTTTCTTGGGTCTTCTAATTTTTCTGTGTATAATTATCGCATACTTAAAAACAGAAAACTAATACCTTCAGGCTGAGGTGGTGTCTCTCTGGTGACTCCTAGTATGGCTAGGCTGTGTTGTGATTATTTATTCATTTGTCCTCTTTAGACTGACCTCAAAAGGAGGGGCCGTGTCTTCTTCATCTCCTTTTCCCCAGTCTTGCAGCTTGGGTGGGGGCACTGAATTCTGGTTGAATGAATGAGTAAAATCAAAGAATTTTATTGCTACCAACTTTCACAACTAGTCTTAGCATTCTCTCAACTCAAGGAAACCCCAAGCTTATGTTTCTCTAGTTGGGTGACCCCTGCAGAAGTATTGGAACTGTTTTTAAAGTCTGCAGCCCCAGAGTTGACCCTAATGCCCATTACTGATTGAGTCACTGTGGGCAGAGTCATGGACTATGCCAGATAGCCAGACCTAGGTCAGCTGACCAGGCGTTTATATGGTGTCCAAAGAAAAGACAGAGTTCTATTGTCCAAGGGAGTGGGGTTGGATGTTAAGCAGGTTAAAAATAAATACAACATCAGAGTCAGGTCCCAAAGCAGTTGCTTAAATTCCTGATTCTTTCCACTAAACTATAAACTTGAGGAGGATAGGTCCACATCAGTACTGTTTATTGTTAAATCCCCAACACCTAGCACAGAACTTGATATGTGCTGCTGAGTCGCTTCAGTCGTGTCCAACTCTGTGCGAACCCACAGACGGCAGCCCACCAGGCTCCCCCGTCCCTGGGATTCTCCAGGCAAGAACACTGGAGTGGGTTGCCATTTCCTTCTCCAATGCATGAAAGTGAAAAGTGAAAGTGAAGTCACTCAGTCATGTCCAACCCTCAGCGACCCCATGGACTGCAGCCTTCCAGGCTCCTCTGTCCATGGGATTTTCCAGGCAAGAGTACTGCAGTGGGGTGCCATTGCCTTCTCCAAACTTGATATGTAGCAGGGGCCTAATCAATATGTAGTGAAGAAAATACATCTCTTTGTAAAAGTAGTTTATTAATAGATAGTGTTTGAATCAGAATGATTTTAGTTGCAAATAACAGCAAACTGGCTTTGAAAAGGAAATTTGTTGGCTCATGCAGCTGAAAAGTCTTGTGGAGGCTGGGAGGCATGATTTGATCTATTTCTCTGCTAATCCCCTAGCTCTGTACTCTCAGGATCATCCTCAGGTTGGCTACTCTCATGACAGCAAAAGGACTGCAGCAGTTCCAGACCTCACATCTACACTCTGTACCATCTGGAGCCAGAGAGAGACTCTGTATCCAAGAGTTCCCAGCAGGATTCACTGTGGACTAAGATCATCTGTTGTTCAGTTGCTAAGTCATGTCCGACTCTGTGACCCCATGGGCTGCAGCACACCAGGCTTCCCTGTCCTTCACTGTCTCCTTGAGTTTGCTCAAATTCATGTCCATTGAGTCAGTGATGCTATCTAACCATCTCATCCTCTGCCACCCTCTTCTTTTGCCTTTAATCTTTGCCAGCATCAGGGTCTTTTCCAATGAGTCAGCTCTTCGCGTTTGATTAGCTTCTTCACAAAGATCATCTGATCACTTGTGAACTGGCCATTAGTGGGAGGGGTTATTTATTGGCTTAGCTTAGATCATGTGCCCTACCATTAGAACAAGTGCAGGAGGGAGTAGAATCAGCTTTCCTGAAATCATGTGGAACCCCAATGGAAACTGAGATTTCTGAGAAGGCAAAAGCAGTCTAGGTCCTGGAGAGGTAACAAGCAGGCATCTGACTCAGTTGCTGAGTTGTGTGGAATAGACATAGGCTGCAAGAGTTAAGGGAAGGCAGTGAGTGAGGGCTGCAGCAGCCGGAGAAGGGAAGCTTCACGGAGGAGGAGAAGAGCCTGAACTAAGACCTGAGATGAATGATTTAGGCAATGGAGAGTTGTGGGCTGGGGGGCAGTGAAGAGGAGGGAAGGACCTCTTGTGAAGATGTCATGAGCGTTTCCATGTGCCAGACGGCATGCTAACCCCTCTTTAGGCATTTTCTCCATTAATCACCACAACAACCTGCAAATTTAGTATCTTCATTGTCTCCATTTTACAGGTGACAATCTGAAACCCAGGGGACACACGGTAATTGTTGACGTTGGGCCTTGGACCCAGCCTGTCTGGCTCTGGAGCCATGATGCTAGTGAGTGAAGAGGGCTGAGGCCATCTGAGGTGTGTGTGCGCTAGTGGAGTGGCCTGACCTCAGAGATCATCACAGAGGTAGTTAAGAGTGTGAAGCGAGGCTCCAGAGTTTCATCTCCCAGCCTGTGTTCATGCTGTTTTCTCCACCTGGAGTTCCTTCTCCCCATCCCTCTCTAAACCCTACTCCTTCATGGCCTGAGCCCCCTAATACATTGTAACACCTAGCCCATGTGAACTGCATGAGACTGTTCTCACTAGACTTCCGTGAGCTCCTCACAAAAACTGCACTTCACCTTTGTATTTGGGGGCTTGACACAGTGAACAGCCCTTTATGGTTGCCATGGTGACCTCCTCTTCTGAGGACTGGAGGGATATCAAAGACACAGATTGTTAGAGCCCTCAGCTTTACCTTATCTAATCCTCTTGCTTTATAGGAAAAGAAATAGGCCAGAGAGGTTGGGACTTTCCCAAGGAACCAGTTAAGTCTAGAACTCAGGATCCTGGGATTCGAAAAGGATATGGCTTGAAGAGCATTATTAGCTCTGGAACCAGATTGAACTCAGATCCCAGTTTCTCTGTGCCAGTCTGTGTGACTTGGGCAAGTCACTTACCCTCTCTGAGCTTCATTTCCCTCAGCTATATAGTGGGGTTATAATGGAGCCTCCTCCCAGGGCTGTTGTGAGAAATAGTTCTTTTGAGTTTCCAGCACAGAACCTGGCACATGATGATTCTGCAGGAAATGCAGGCTTTCGTCATCCAAGTTATGGACACCAGCCCCACCCAGCAGGGCCTTCAGAATCCTCCTGTCCTCTTCCACATCCCAGTCCACACATCTTCCCTTCAGAACAGCTGAGAGACCAAAAGGAAGTCGCTGTGATGACTTTGGGGTGGAGGTGGGCCAGAGTCCCCTCCTTTGAGATACTGGCTTGGGCTCATATGACTCCCTTGTAGGTCAGAGCCCCACCTGTTGCTGCCCCACTGGCTTGAGGCCACCAAGGCCAGGCCCTGAGACTCCCTGCTTCCGCCTCAGGCTGGCACAGGTGTGGAGCTGCAGTGTGGTCCCTCACATGCTCTGTGCCAGACCAAGAAGGCAGCAGGAATAACAGACAGCCCTGGGCAGACACCCAGAATGCAAGGTCCTTTGTCTCTGGGGTGGAGGTGCTCCCAGGGCTGGATGGCACAATCACATGACTGGGCCCCGCCCATCCAAAAGATATACTAAGTCATCCCCTTTTGAGAGCCGCCACCCAACCCCTGCTCCTGCTCATATAAGCCCCTGACTCCCCATCTTCTGTGTCTCCCTGGCTGGGGGATGGTGGACAAGTCACTTTAGTCCTGTGTGTTTCGGCTTCCTCCTCTGTACTATGGGGACAGTGATGCCTTCTTCAGAATTAAACAGAATCCCATATATGAGAGTGTCCCATGCTAGGTCTTCACACAGTAGGTGCTCAATATATGTTTCTCCCCTCCTCGCTCAGCTGTGCCATTGTCTGGGCAGCGGGGATCAGAACCGAGGCATGATGCCTTTGAAAGTTCACCAAGCTCTGAGCACAGCTGTCTGAAATCATACCTTCTGTTCCCACTGGATGGACTCCCAACACCTGGGCTTGGTCCTGGTTCTGCCCCTTACCAGGCAGCTTTTATTAATATGTATCATTCACATTCTGTGAGCCTCGGTTTCCTCATCTGCAAAATAAACACATTTATTGATTCAACATATTTACTCTTTTGTACTGGGCTCTGGGCACCAAGAAACAAATGAGATTGCTTGCCTTCAAGGACCTCCCGGTCTAGTAGAGGAGACAGATGTAAAATCAGAGACACGTGGAGGGAGCAGTAAGAGCATAGCAGGGGGTGAAGAGCTTAGCCTAAGTGGATCTGGGAAGACCTCAGAGGAAGGGACATCTGAGCCACACCTTGAAATATGAGTGCAAATTTGCCAGGCAGCCGTGGGGGACAGATTTTGTGTCAAATGTGTTTTATTAATTGGGCTGCCTGGCCCTGCTAGCTCCTACCTCAGCCCACCTTGCTTACAGAGGAAACAAAGAAATGCGCTAGAAACTCATCTCCAGGCCAAGAGCTCCTAGAACAAGGGGCAAGGGAGGTGTAGCCACCTGCAGGGCAAAATCTAGACTCACCAGCCCACCACACGGAGGCCCATTCACCTTCATATCCCCCTTGTATTTTACACTCTGGCACAACAGAACCTCTTAAAGGTTCCTGAGATCAACATCAACCTGTCTCTCCTCCTTGAGTCCCCTCCCTCTCCACATCCACCTGGCAACCTCCAGTTCATCTCCTGGAAACGTGATTGGGCCCACAAGCCACCTGGACACCTTTTTATTTATAAATACACAGACTCAACCTATGTTGAGGAGTGACTGAGGATCCTTCAAAGACAAAAAGTAGGTTTACGCAGTGTCCAGCATAGGATTGACCCAGGGCTGCATTTCTGGATGAATGGTTCAAAGTCCACTTCTTCAGCCAACATTGGGCTTCTGCCTCTGGCCTGCTGGCGGTCAGCAAGGCATAGAGGATGCAAGAAGCACAGGATACCGTTCAGGGAGAAACACACATTAACAGGTAATTATAGCATTGGGTGATACGGTGGGAAAACAAGTGAGAGCAATTATAGGTTTCCCCTGATATCTGAAATCGGGGCTTTCCACTGCAACCTTTCATAAGCCAAAATGGCATAAGGCAAAGAAGCAGTTATCTCAGGACACAAGGACGCACAAGATAGAGCACAGATGCTCACAGACACAGGTGAAAGCTATGGCAGCTTGATGCTGAGACGCTGAGTGGGGTGCCCGGAGAAGGAGCTTCGTCGTGCCACTCTCTGCTCTGCTCTGGATGCCCACTGCCTCTACAGCTGGCTGCAGAGCAAACACTGAATGCTGTTTTTGCTTTTTGCCTTGTTTTGTAAAAGTGAAAATCCCCTTCGGATTCCTCTTGGTTAGCAAAAACAGGTACTAATGTGGGTCTTCTATAAACAAAGTGGTGGAAAGCAAACTTTTGAAAAACAAGGGATACCTGTAACTTTGGGTGCACTGGAGAAGACTTGGAGTAGCCAACATGAAGCTGGGCCTTGAAAGCAAAGCAGGAGTTTGCTGGATGGTGAGAGAAGAAAAACGTATACAAGGCACAGAGACATGAAAAAGGATAGCATGCTCCAGGGACAGCAAAGTATTCCTCATGGCTGGAGCCTGAGAGGAATGGCTAGTGGCGGGGGGATGGGTGGGAGGGCTGAATATGGGAGATGAGGCTAGGGAGGCAGGCCGGGGCCAAGGAGCAGCAGACCTCACCCTCATGTCAAGGAGTTTAGACACATACACATCCTAGAGCCAGTTATTGAAGATCTTCAAACGAACAGAGTGACATGGTCAGTTTGAGGGATTCTGTTTTTTAGGCCCCAGAGCAAGGCATTCAAGACCTTAGTTCCCTGACTAGGGATCAAACCTGGGCCCCCTGCACTGGGCCCCAGCCAGGGAAGTCCCAGTTTGCATTTCAATGTAGAGGGGAGAGGGGATATAGAAGCCCGAGAGGAAGCTGTTAGTCCAGGGATTTGGGCCACTCAATACTGTTAACACTCAGTCATCACTCTGTTCGGCTCCATGCTAATTACCTTATACAGATCCCATTCTCCCAGGACCCTCTTTCAAAGACTGAAAAACTGAGGTGTAAAGAAGTTAAGTACCTTGCTTTACTTGGTAAGTGGTGAAGCCTGGATTTGCACCATGGTGGCACACTTCAGGGCCTGTGCTTTCAGTTTCTGTGCTATATGGGTTCTCACTAGCATCACAGCAATAATAATAATGCTATGCTAATGAGGTTTGCCGAGTGCATATTCAACTTTGGACTCTTACCTCAGGTTTAATCAAGTTCTAATCAGGCTGGCAAGGAGGATACTGTCCAGCTGGAAGGCCATCCCCAGAGCCCAGAGTCCAGTGGAGACAGTGCTCCAGGCCTTGCTGTATCCAAGCCACTCAGAGGGAAGTGACCTGGCCACCTCCCCAAACTGCTGACAGTGACCTTTGGCAGAGGCATCCAGAGCCTCGTGCTGCAGTTGGCCGACAGCCCAGCCAGAACGGCTGAGCCAGTATGGCCTGGGCAGCTGCGGGGCCTGGGCCCCAGGGGCCTCCAGACACCCTGGCTTAAAGCCAGGACACTGTACAAGGCTGCTAGAGCCCATAGCGTTGGACCCAGCATGAGGAGCCCAGCTTGGTCACTGATGTGCTATGGAATCTTGGGCAAATCCCTACCCCTCCGTGGGCCTCAGTTTTCTAGAAGGTGAATGAGTAAAACTTGCCCCTTCCTTACGCGGCCTGTGATGGGCAGGGCACTGGGAGTACCACAGAGTCATCTCTTCTGCCAGGAAAGCTGACCCTCACGTTACTTAGGATCTCTCCTTAGTGCCAGGCCCTGTGCTCTATACTGAGGCCACAGAGCAGGGCTGAGCTGACTCCTGCCTCCAAGCAGTTCCCAGTTAGTTGTGGGACTGGGGGACAGACAGTAAAATCAATTGCAGCCCAGTGTGGTAGGTACTGTATTGCATAGAGAGAAGGATACCTGTGGGGCTCCAAGGAGGGAGCAGCTGGCTCTGTCTGCAGAGACCGGGAGGGCCTCCAAATAGGAAGAACAGGGAACTGCACCCTGCATCTTCCAGGTCGAGAAGGGGGTGGGGTGCGTTCCTATTGAGGCAACAACCTGTGCAAAGGCCTGGAGGCAGAAAAGACTGGTCCGTTGAGGAAAAGGTGAGCATCATATGGCAGGTGGTGGGGAGGGGAGTGTGTATGTGTTCAAGGAAATGGGGCTGAAGGGGCAGGTGGGAGGCAGCATGGGGCTGCACTGAGTCCCAGGCTGCCAAGGCGCAGCTGAAGACTCCTCGGCCAGGAGCAGAGCCCACACACAGGCCTCGTGGGCAGCTGGGAAGGAGCCTCTGGAGCCCCAGGTGGCCGGTTCCTCCTACCTTCCAAGGCCAAAAGTCACCCTGCCCTCCTGTTCAGGGCACTCCATCCCCTCCAATCTCAGACAAAGCCCTTCACAGAGCAGCCCAATTATCTCAAGCACCTCATCCTTGGGAGCTTCATCCTCTATCTTCTAGGTTTCCTTGGCAGTCCAGTGAGGCAGCTGAGGCTCAAAGCCACCAGGTGGTGCAGAGACAGTTTTAAGCACCTGTGGGTCAGTCCCCATGTTAATCTCTGGAGAAGGAGCCAGACAGGATGCCTGCAAGGAGCTCACAGACTGGCTGGGAGAACAAATGCTAAACGGGGGAGCATGCTGATAATTAATTATTTACTGTTGTTTTGGTTGTTTAGAAAAACACATCAGCCATAAAAAAAGAATGAAAATAATGCCATTTGTAGCAACATGCATGGACCTAGAAATTGCCATAGTAAGTGAAGTAAGTCAGAGAAAGACAACCATCGTATAATATCCACCTATACATAGAATCTTTAAAAATGATGCAAATGAACTTATTTACAAAACAGAAGTTGAGTCACAGATGTAGAAAACAAATCTGTGGTTACCAGAGGGAAAAGGGAGGGATAAACTGGGACATCGGGACTGACATACACACACTCCTATATATAGAACAGGTAACTAATAAAAACCTACTGAATAGCACAGGGAACTCTCTCCAATATTCTGTAGTGACGTATACGGGAACAGAACCTTAAAAAAAAAGTGGATATACCTGTATGTATAACTGACTCATTTTGCTATACAGCAGAAACTAACGCAATAGTGTAAAGCAACCATAATCCAATTTTAAAAATTAATTCAAGGGTGGGATGGGAAGGGGGAGGAAGGCTCGAGAGGAAGGGGATATATATAATTATGACTGATTTGAGTTGTCGTATGGCAGAAATCAACACAACACTGTAAAGCAATTATCCTCTGATTAAAAAAACATAGTGAAAAAATTTTTGCAACAAAAAATAATAAAATTAATTCAAAAATTTAAAAATAAATTAATAAATAAATGAAAAATACATGTAGCTGGAGAACTTTATAAGAGGGAGCTGACCTCTCCGGGCAGACGGAGAAGGCATTCCTGAGAAGTAATGTTGCAGTCTGAGCCTGAGGAAGCAGTGTTGCTGGCTTACTCATTGAAGCAGGAGTGGGGAGAATGTTACCAAGTCCCAAATGACTTGTCCCAGGTCCTCTGTTCACAAAGGGGATTTGACTCCAGGTCCACTGTCTCACAGTCCTCCTCCCATCAGGATTTTTCTCTAATTATTCAGATGTCACCAGTAAAGAATTTCCATATCTTTGATCTTGCTGGATCCTCCCTGAGGTAGGGCCCACCTGCCCATTTAGAGGCAAGCTGAAACATAGGGAGTCCAAGTGACTCACCCAAGTCCACACAGCGAGTCAGATCTAGGGCAAGAACCCACATGTCTGGGCTCTGAGATACCCGATGAGATCACAGAGGAAATTCGATGCTGTCTTTCCCAGCTTTGCCTTGGACCAGACCATCCCTGGAATGACAGACACCCAAGGGGCTTTCCTGGAAAACAACTTCCTTGAGGGACATGAGAGCTGCTAAGAAATATTTTCAGCTCTGGGGCAGCCCCATGCTAAGTCCATGTTCCTGGGCTTAGCGTGCCCAGGAACCTCCCTTACTGATAGCCCTGAGCTCAGAGCAAACACTTGGACCATGATTCTTTCTGCCCTTGATGTTTCAAACAGAACTGCTGCTGAATGAAATGGAGTGTAAGCAAGGGCTGGACAGGCCTCTAGGGCACACAGGCACCACCTTCAGAAAGACCTGTAAACTGTAGTAAGCTCTAAGCCCTGGAGCACAGGGCCCTCAAGCCCTGAAGAGGGATGAGTATCTTTGGATCCCAAGGGGATATCATCCCCATTCAGGGGCCTCTGGGTCCCAGTGGGAAGACCTCTAGACCATTACAGATGGATCTTTTGGGGTTTTAATGAGGAGTCTTTGAATACTGTGGACCCTGGTGACGGGTTCAAACAATAACAGATCACTTGTCAGAATCATGGTAACAGTTGAAGTGTTTGCATGTATTTGCTGTGTATCTATGGAGTTGCTTCAGTTCTTTTCATCCCCAGAGCACGCACTCCTTGATGGTCTTATGCTCCACACTGGCCCTCAGAGCTTCATCTTACGGCGCCAAAGAGACTGAAGATGGAAAAATTAAATCCAAATCCCCTTAGAGAAGCACACATCTGGAATCAGACCTTATCCTGTCCTGGGGCCTCCATCTGCCCTTGCACCCTCCCCCCCACCCCCCACCACCCAGCTGGCCCTGCCTTTCCAACTCCTGCTGAGCAGCAGGCCTTAGAAGCCAAATAACCAGCCCCTACTCCCTACTCCTTTCTGAAAAAGCCTTGTCTGGGGAGGTGGGATGAACTGGAGACCTTCATCCTGACTCTGCCTCCTTCCCTGCTTTGCTAGGAGTTTAAGTGAAATCCTGGGTCTGGGACCTCCCTGGTAGTCCAGTGGCTAAGAAGCTGCATTCCCGATGCAGGGGGCCTGGGTCCAATCCCTGGTCAGGGAACTAGATCCCACATGCCACAACTAAAGATCCTGCATGCTGCAACGAAGACCCAACACAGCCAAATAAATAAGTAAAATCATGGATCTGAAAGTACTTGGTAAACTGAAAAACATTGAACTGACACAAACCAGGGAAAACACCACCTGTTTGGTACAGAGATGAGTGGTTTAACATCATGCCTCTGAGGGGCTCACAGTCTGGGTAGACAGACACACAGACCAACATGGCATGGTTAGTGTGACGGCCACAGGGTGTGCCGGGCGCTGTGAGGGTACAGACAACTCCTGAGGGAGAAAGAGAAGGTCTTGAGAGGAGGACACCTTGGAGATGGGCCCTGAGGGAGGTGTGAGAGTTTACCAAGTAGACAAAAGAGAATATGTGCATTTCAAAGGCAGGAACAGCTGGTGCAAAGGCAGGGGGCCTGGAGAGGGAATGACATCCAGCTAGAGCCAGAGAGTCCAGTCAGGGATGGGCAAATGAGTCTTGGCAAGGCAGTCAGTTCCGTTCAGTTCAGTTCAGTCGCTCAGTCGTGTCTGACTCTTTGCAACCCCATGAACTGCAGCACGCCAGGCCTCCCTGTCCATCACCAATTCCCAGAGTTTACTCAAACTCATGTCCATCGAGTCGGTGATGCCATCCAGCCATCTCATCCTCTGTTGTCCCCTTCTCCTCCTGCCCCCAATCCCTCCCAGCGTCAGGGTCTTTTCCAGTGAGTCAACTCTTCGCATGAGGTGGCCAAAGTACCAAAGTATTGGAGTTTCAGCTTCAGCATCAGTCCTTCCAATGAACACCCAGGATTGATCTCCTTTAGGATGGAGTGGTTGGATCTCCTTGCAGTCCAAGGGAGTCACGGCAGGGCAAACAGTGCTGAAAAGCTTACTAAGAAGATTTGGAGTTCTTTTCAGTAAATAACAAAACTTCTAAAGTAGGGAAGTGGTACTTAAGCAAGAAATGCTTATTTCAATTCTTCACAAGTTTCAAAATAGAGACTTAGAGTAAGGAAGCAAATTGCTCAAAGCCTCAGTATTAGTCAGGAAAACAGAACTAATAGGAGATATGTATATTGCCACACTTATATTTTTATATGTAAATATTTATACTTATATCTATATAAGATTTATTATAAGTGTGTGTATATATACACACACACATACACACACATATATATGGGGCTCTCCAGGTGATACTAGTTGTAAAGAACCCACCTGCCAATGCAGTATATATAAAGAGACACAAATTTAATCCCTGGGTCGGGAAGATCCCCTGGAGGAGGGCATAGCAACCCACTCCAGAATTCTTGCCTGGAGAATCTCATGGACAGAGGAGCCTGGTGGGCTACAGTCCATGGGGTCGCAAAGAATCAGACACTACTGAAGTGACTTAGCACACACACGCATATATAGGAGATTTTTTTTGTAAAGAATTGGCTTGTGCGGTTATGAAGGCCAGCAAGTCCCAGGATCTGCAGGGTGAATCAGCAAACTGGAGGCCCAGGGGAGCTAATGGTTTAATTCTAGTTCAAGTCTGGAGCTATCTGGACACCCTGTGATCCAGTCAAATTGGCACATAAAATTATCACATCCTCACAGCTAAACAGTGGTAGGGCTCAGGTTCGATCCCAGGACTATCTGACTCGAGAGCACATTGCCACAGCAGCCTCTGGGCAGAGATCCAGGGCTCTCCTTTCCCAGCCTGATCTCCAGCCTCATGCCAGCTGGAAAGAAGCAGCCAGTTACCAGCCAGGTCAGGCCATGGGCCAGCCAGAGATAACCAAGCGGGGCTTGGGGAAGGACTAAACAACAGCTTCTCTGTTTTAGGCAAGGCTTTACAAAGGGTTCCACGCCCTCTTGGGTGACCAGGTGAGGACAAGGGGGTTGGGGCTCCAAAGGAACTGGCCAGCAGGAGCAGGACCTCCTTTGCTCACATCAGATGTCTAAACAGCTGTGCCTCTGTCTCCGTCCCCACCTCCTGCTCCCTGACCTAGAGAGTCATTGCTTTCAAGATTGTTGGAACTGGAAAAGCCCCCAATCTTCCCTTCTTCAAATCAGTTCCACACCATTATGCAGGTGGCAAAACAGAGATCCAACGGGCTTCCCCACTGAGCCAATTCAGTTCTTGTCAACCCATGTTTATAGGTCTCACTGCGTTCTACCGTGTAGAGGCTCAGATGGTAAAGGAACAGAAGAGGCAAGTCCAAGAGAGCGGTTACGTGACTCTCTCCCCACCAGCCTGGAACCCCTAAGGAATAAAGATGTACCCACCTCTGTACCTCCAAAGTGAGCACAGGGCCTAGCATAGAAAAGGTGTGTGTGCCGGCTATTCAGTAAAGTCCCCACATGTCCCACAAGGTCCTAGGGTACCTACGAGAGACACAGAGAACAGAATCTTCATGGGCTGGGGCTAGTATAAAGGTGGGTGGTGAGAGAAAAGAAGTGGAGGATAAAACATGACAGGTTCCAGGCTTCAGCTCCTGGGTACATGGGGGTATCCTTCCCTAATTTGAAGGACAGCTGGAAGAAGTGCAAATCTAAAGGGAAGATGACAAGCACAGCGGGGACCCTGAAATTATGAGTAAAGGTCTGGAGAAGGAAAAGTAAAAGGTTTGTTTGGGGAAGGCTGTTGGTATGTCTTGGAGAGCAGGAAGAATTAGGTATGAGTGGTAGGAGGTTTGGAATGGAGGCTGAGATTGGTCCTTGATTCCTTTCTGGCAGTGGAGAGCCACTGCAGGTCTGTAACAGATCCTCAGAGAGATGATTCCAGAAGTCACTTCCAGGACCTTCCCTGGTGGTCCAGTGGCTAAGAGTCCCAAGTTCCCAATGCAGGGCGCTTGGGTTCAATCCCTGGTCAGGAAACTAGATCCCACATGCTGCAACCAAGAAAGCATTTGCATGCCACAACAAAGATAAAAGATTATGCGTGCTGCAACTAAGAACTGGTACAGCCAAATATATAATTTTTTTAATTCTTAAAAAAAAAAAAGGTCACTCCCAGTAAGCACCATGGAAACAGCACTGCCAGATTCCTCAGGGAGTAGGGGAGATGAAGCCAGACTCTGCCCACATCAGTGCCCACTTTCTTCCCTGTTCACCATATTTCTTCCCTGTCCACAATATTTACCCCTCCCCATTGGGCTGATGAAGAAACTAACACAGGGAAGTGAAGTGTGTGCCTGGGGTCACAGCTGGGAAGAAGAGAATCACTTGGAGCCCATCCCCCTCCTACCTTACAGAGAAAGAATAAGAGGCCCAGAGGGGAAGGTCCCCATTTTGCCCATGAGGAAGTAGAAACACAGGAAGGTTGGGTCTTTTCCAAGCTATTCAGTAAATAGTGATCAAGCCCTCCAAACATCCTGAGTGTTTTTTCATCTCTCCACAGAACCAGGCCTTTCTACAGTCCTCAAGCCCAGAGTTTCCAAAATACTTGTCTTGGCCGCTGTATCTTTGGTTCAAGATG
The DNA here is from genome assembly GCF_027580195.1 of Bos mutus. Classification (NCBI taxonomy): domain Eukaryota; kingdom Metazoa; phylum Chordata; class Mammalia; order Artiodactyla; family Bovidae; genus Bos; species Bos mutus. Next base: position 15,160,830 of record NC_091618.1, on the reverse strand, counting down.
ATGCCACTGCGGAACCAGATGCAACCTGACTGCATACTGAGACCCAGGGAGGGGAAACAACCTCCCGTCACCCGGAAAATCAGGGTCTAAGGTCAACGGCTATTTCCCTGGGCTGTCCCATAGAGTGGCAGGATAGAGGCTCGAGGGGTGGTGGGAGCAGCCTCTGGGTGACCCTGGGAAACGTCTCTGGGGAAACGAAGATTCTGAGGCCCAGAGACGGCAAGGGGCTGGCCCCAAGCTCCATCAGCTGAGACCTGCTGTTGCCCTACCTCAGCACTTGGCGAACACCAGGTACTTTCTGGCGGTGAGGAGGATGGGCCCGGCCCCCGCACTCACCCCACATCCCACCATGAGAGGGCACCAGGACAGAGGGGCTTTCCACTCAGATCCCCGAGAGAAGTTGCTCCATCATCCTGTCTCACCACAACCATTTCCTTCTCTAAAAACTCCCTTCCCCACAGGCCCGGAGGCCAGCCAGGCTCTTCTCAACACAGAGGGACTAGCTTCTCGGGCTGAAGCCAGGCTGGGCTCAGGAATGTCCCAGGAGACCCTCTTACCTCTGCCACGGCCACAGAGGGTGTGTGCCGGGTTGGCCCCAGGCTGGGCGGGGCCTGAAGCTAGCCCCTCTCTGAGAGGAAGAGTCACACACTCCCACGGTTGCAAAGGCTTCACACACACAGGAGCTCACTTAATCCTCCCAGCCAACCCGCAGCGGCGGAACAGTTATTACCAATGGCCCTTTTCCAGGTAAGGAAAGTGAAAGCAGGAAGGAGCTCTGAGTAATAACGACTTTTCCGTCTGACTGAGCAATTTGTTCCTCCTAAGGGTCTGCTCAGTAGTGTATCAGCAGAGTATCAGGTTCTGAGTTTTGTTTAGCTTTCGCAGACTTTTTTGGAAGTTGCCCGGGAAAGAGCCGAGCCTCACCCGTCGTTTCCAAAGTGGAAGCCCCCTGGATTGGGAAAACCGGAGCAGGAAAGGAGACTTGACTTAGCGAAGTTCACACAGGGCAAGTGAACTAACTGGCTGGGGTCAGACTTGGCGGCGGGAAGTACCTGCCAGGCTTGTACCCTGACACCCGGGCTGCCGCCTGCCGCCTCCCATCCCTAAGGCCTCAGCTTCTCGGCCCTTCCAGAGCTCACGCCTCCGGTGGGGCCGCAGACTGTGGGAGCCTGGTGTGCTGAAACCCGTCGATCTCTGTGGGTGGAAAGAGTCCGACCCCACCCGCTTTGGGCGCCGGCAGCTCCTCCAGCCCCCGCTGGCCTCCCTGACCCTTCCAGCTCTGCCCCCGGCCCACCACCTATACGCCAAGCACCTGAGACTTGAAAGGCTCCACCCCCAGCGGTGCGACAGGTGTAAGGGGCGGGGCCAGGCCGAAGCTCTGCCCCTTTACCTGCGGAGGCCCACCTTGGGAGACGAAAGGTTCGCTCCCCCTAGAAGAAAGAAGGTATGGCTGGTAGGTGTCGCCAGCAGTTACTGACTCACACTCATCCATTCTTTCATTCAACCTCCCTGATGTTTATTCATGGACTTCCTAGGCAAATTCTTAAACCCCAGAACCTGCTAATTCTCTCACTAGACTCTTCCGGACAGCCAAACTGGGTCACGCCTTTTTCTGAACCCTGGGGACACAGCAATGCATAAGGTGAACACAATCTCTGACCTGGAGGAGTTTAGTAGTGCAAGGGGCACAGCAGCATGTGTCTGGTACTGTAAAGGATGGGCACAAGGCAGCAAGGAAACAGTGAAGAAGCGTCATGTGTAACAGCATTCCAGGCAAGGCTACAGAGAGGAGTGGTGTCCCACCTGGATCAGGAAGGGAGCAACAACTGGCCAATGGTGGAGTTAGCAATAGTCAGATCAGATCAGATCAGATCAGTTGCTCAGTCTTGTCCAACTCTTTGCGACCCCACGAATCGCAGCACACCAGGCCTCCCTGTCCAGCACCAACTCCCGGAGTTCACTCAGACTCACGTCCATCGAGTCAGTGATGCTATCCAGCCATCTCATCCTCTGTCGTCCCCTTCTCCTCCTGCCCCCAATCCCTCCCAGCATCAGAGTCTTTTCCAATGAGTCAACCCTTCGCATGAGGTGGCCAAAGTACTGGAGTTTCAGCTTTAGCATCATTCCTTCCAAAGAAATCCCAGGGCTGATCTCCTTCAGAATGGACTGATTGGATCTCCTTGCAGTCCAAGGGACTCTCAAGAGTCTTCTCCAACACCACAGTTCAAAAGCATCAATTCTTTGGCGCTCAGCCTTCTTCACAGTCCAACTCTCACATCCATACATGACCACAGGAAAAACCATAGCCTTGACTAGAAGAACCTTTGTTGGCAAAGTAATGTCTCTACTTTTGAATATGCTATCTAGGTTGGTAGCAATAGTAACAACCCAAATGTAAGCTCTTTTCAGTCTCTTACTGTGTACTTTGGCTTTCCCGGTGGCTCAGAGGTAAAGGATCTGCCTGCCAATGCAGAAGACGCGAGTTTGATCCCTGGGTGGGGAAGATCCCCTGAAGAAGGAAATGGCCACCCACTCTAATATTTTTGTCTGGGAGATCCAATAGACAGAGGATCCTGGAGGGATGCAGTCCATGGGGTCACAAAAGAGTGGGACACAACTTAGCGACTAAAACAACTATGTGCTTTATTTCCATTAATTTTCATCTTTATCACAATCTTGGGAAGTAGAGATTATCACCTTCATTTTACAAATGAGAAAATTGAGGCTTCAAGAGTTTAAATCAATTGTCCAAAGTGATATAACCAATAAATACAAAACCCAGAATCTGAGCCAGGTCCATATCTGAGTTTAGACCTAGATTTAAGTTTAAAAATACAGAATGTTACACATAAAGGCCTGGAGGCTATATCAAAAATATTAACAATGGTAGTCTCTGGGAGATGAATTTATATTATTATACATTTGAATTATGTATGAGATGAGATATCTATGTATGTTAGAATTCACAATTTCCCTATGGCAGATTAGTTTTGCTTTCTCCAATTCTTTTTTCTTTCTCTAGAAATGGAAATTGCTTGACAGTGGTGTTTTCCCCTTGATTACAAAAATATAGGGTCATTTTTGAAAATCAGTCCATTTAAAAATAATCATTTCCAGTGATTATTTTCCCTCTGTGTTTTCCTAACTTACTGCATCAAGCATATATTACCTTTGTAATTCGAAAGCAAATGCTATTTTTAAGAAATGAATTGCACACATCCAGGACTGAGTGATCCGAACAACTAGAGCTCAGACAGTTCCTGAGAAAAAGGCTTGGGGGTTTTGGTTGACCTCATACCAGAGTGAGTCATCCCAGTGAAGTAGCTGCCAAACACTGGGCAGACAAGTAGAAATGCAGGTCCCAGACTGGAGAAGGAAACCTCCCTTGCACCCCAGGGCTGTCAGACTTTAGGTGGGCTGGAGAGCTGCCCTGCAGCTGAGGAGAACCTGAGTGCAGTTGAAGGACCTTGGAAAAGAGGCACCTGGGGAGAGGTCTTCACAATACACCTACAGTTGGCATGCAGGTATGGGCAGGGTGACCAAGGGGGCTTAACTTGTCTGGAGAAATAGTGAGCAAGGAGAGGCTAGAAGCCCATCTCACTAGTTGATCACATTAGGAGACCTCCCTAATGTTTGTAGAATAGGAGTAGGAAGAGATACATCCCCAACTCAATATCTCAGAGGGAATGTGCTGAAACTATTAACAGTAAGCAATAGTGATAACAATAATGAGAATTGGTGTTTGCCAGACTCTTTGTGCCTAGCACATTATATATAATACATTATAATATATGTAATTATATACAATATATAATACTAATTATGTTGATTATTATATATAATACATGGTATGTTATATAATTGGAACTTCTCAAGTGGCTCAGTGGTAAAAGAATCCTCCTGCAATATAGGAGATGCAGGTTTGATCCCTAGGTGGGAAATATCCCCTGGAGAAGGAAATGGCAATCCACTCCAGTATTCTTGCCTGGGAAATCCCATGGACAGAGGAGCCTGGCAGGCTACAGTCCAGAAGGTCACACAGAGTCAAACACCACTGAAGCAACTTAGCACGAACACAAGTGTGTGTCTGTGTGTGTTTGTGTGTAGTTAGGCATAAAGGGCCTGGTTGGTATATATAATCAGTGGCTTTCAAATTCAATCTATACTAGACTCCTCTGGAAGGCCTCTTGCAACACAGACTGCTGGGTCCCACTCCAAGAGTTGCAGATTCAGTATGTCAGGAGCGGGGCTAATTCACAGGTGATTAAATGTGGCTGGTCTGGGAACCACACTTTGAGAACCACAATATACTTTATCTTATTATTTGTCACAACCACCTTGCAGTAGAGATTCTGTTGTTATCCCCATTTTACAGATCAAAAAACAAACAAAACAAAACACATCATCTGAGGTTCCTCACAGAGGCAAAATTACTGTTTACAGCTAGTAAGTGCCAGAACCTAGATTTGAATCTAGGTTTTCCTGACTCCAAAGTTCATGCTTAACAAAAACAATCAGTTCTTTTTTTTCAATTAATTGATAAGTAGAAATCAAGATTGCATTGTTTGAAATTAACACAACATTGTAAATCAACTATACTTCAATAAAATTTTTAAAAAGATTCTATGGTTTGGTAACAAACTTATAAATTGTTCCTTGGAGTTATAAAAAAAAAAAAAAAAGTCAAAATTTTGATCCCCAGAAGAAGCTTGACAGGAGTTGCCAGTGTTTCAGAGGTACAGAAAGAGCAATGCCTTGAGGGAGGAAGAGGGACTTTGGATATACCTTGTCCAAGTTTTCTCAGTTCTTACAGCTTCAGGATCTTGTGCTGTGGGTTCTCTGCTAGAGCAGTTGTTCTTCCCTTTCTTAGGATGCAATATACCAAATGTGCATTGACCATCTTGTTCGATTGAGCAGGGTAGGCTGAATGACGGCCACCAATGATATCAGGTCCTAATCCCCAGAAGCTATGAATGTTACCTTATATGGCAAAAGGAACTTAACAGATGTGTTTATATCAAGAATCTTAGACCTAAACAGACATTTCTCCAAAGAAGACATACAGATGGCCAATAAACACACTGAAAAAATGTTCAACATCACTCATTATTAGAGAAATGCAAATCAAAACTACAATGAGGTATCACCTCACACTCTTCAGAATGGCCATCACCAAAAAAAAAAATCTACAAACAATAAATGCTGGAGAGGATGGGGAAAAAAGGGAACCCTTTTGCCCTGTTGGTGGGAATGTAAACTGATACAGCCACTATGGAGAACAATATGGTGATTCTTTAAAAAACTAGGAATAAAACTACCATATGATTCAGCAATCCCACTACTGGGCATATGACCTAAGAAAATTGTAATTCAAAAAGACACATTTAATACTTAGGAATAAATCTACCTAAAGAAACAAAAAACCTATATATAGAAAACTATAAAACACTGGTGAAAGAAATCAAATATGACACAAATAGATGGAGAAATATACCATGTTCATGGATTGGAAGAATCAATATAGTGAAAATGGGTATACTACCCAAAGCAATCTACAGATTCAATGCAATGCCTATCAAGTTACCAATGGTATTTTTCACAGAACTAGAACAAATAATTTCACAATTTGTATGGAAATATAAAAAACCTCAAATAGCCAAAGCAATCTTGAGAAAGAAGAATGGAACTGGAGGAATCAACCTGCCTGACTTCAGACTATACTACAAAGCTACAGTCATCAAGACAGTATGGTATTGGCACAAAGACAGAAATATAGATCAATGGAACAAAATAGAAAGCCTAGAGATAAATCCACTCACCTACAGACAACTTATCTTTGACAAAGGAGGCAAAAATATACAATGGAGAAAAGACAATCTCTTTAACAAGTGGTGCTGGGAAAACTGGTCAACCACCTGTAAAAGAATAAAACTAGAACACTTTCTAACACCACACACAAAAATAAACTCAAAATGGATTAGAGATCTAAATGTAAGACCAGAAACTATAAAACTCCTATAGGAAAACATAGGCAAAACACTCTGACATAAATCACAGCAAGATCCTCTATGACCCACCTCCCAGAGTAATGGAAATAAAAGCGAAAATAAACAAATGGCACCTAATTAAATTTAAAAGTTTTTGCACAACAAAGGAAACTATAAGCAAGGTGAAAAGACAGCTTTCAGAATGAGAGAAAATAGTAGCAAATGAAGCAACTGACAAAGAATTAATTTCAAAAATATACAAGCAGCTCATGCAGCTCAATACCAGAAAAATAAATGACCCAATCAAAAAATGGGCCAAAGAACTAAACAGACATTTCTCCAAAGAAAACACATAGATGGCTAACAAACACATGAAAAGATGCTCAACATCATTCATTATCAGAGAAATGCAAATCAAAACCACAATGAGGTACCATCTCATGCCAGTCAGAATGGCTGCTATCAAAAAGTCTACAAACAATAAATGCTGGAGAGGGTGTGGAGAAAAGGGAACCCCCTTACACTGTTGGTGGTACAGTGTACAGCCACTATGGAGAACAGTGTGGAGATTCCTTAAAAAAATGGAAATAGAACTGCCATATGACCCAGCAATCCCACTGCTGGGCATACACACCAAGGAAACCAGAATTGAAAGAGACACGTGTACCCCAATGTTCATCGCAGCACTGTTTATAATAGCCAGGACATGGAAGCAACCTAGAAGTCCATCAGCAGAAGAATGGGTAAGAAAGTTGTGGTACATATACACAATGGAATATTACTCAGCTATTAAAAAGAATGCATTTGAATCGGTTCTAATGAGGTGGATGAAACTGGAGCCTATTATACAGAGTGAAGTAAGTCAGAAAGAAAAACACCAAAATAGTATATTAACACATATATATGGAATTTAGAAAGATGGGAATGACAACCCTATACATGAGACAGCAAAAGAGACACAGATATAAAGAACAGACTTTTAGACTCTGCAGGATGATCTGAGAGAATAGCATTGAAACATGTGTATTACCATACGTGAAATAGATGACCAGTCCAAGTTCGATGCATGAAACAGGGCACTCAAAGCCAGTGCACTGGGACAACTCAGAGGGATGGGGTGGGAAGGGAGGTGGGAGCAGGGTTTGGGATGGGGGACACATATCCACCGGTAGCTGATTCATGTCAGTGTACGGCAAAAAACCACCACGGTATTGTAAAGTAATTAGCCTCCAATTAAAATAAACAAATAAATGTTTTTTAAAAAGACACTTGTACCCCAATGTTCATTGCCACAGCATTTACCACAGTCAGGACATGGAAACAACCTAGCTGTCCATCAATAGATGAATGGGTAAAGAAGGTGTGATACATGTATACAACAGAATATTAATCTGCCATAAAAAGGAATGAATTTGAGTCAGTGGATGAGTAGTGAGGTGGATGGACCTAGAGCCTGTTGTATACAGAGTGAGGAAAATCAGAAAGAAAAAAACAAATATCATGTATTAACACATATGTATGGAATCAAGGAAGATGGTACCCATGAACCTATTTGCAGGGCAGGAACACAGACACAGACATAGAGAACAGACTTGTGGACACAGCGGGAGGAGGAGAGGGTGGGATGAATTGAGAGAGCAGCATTGAAATATACGCATTACCCTGTGCAAGACAGCCAATGGGAAGCTGCTGTATAACACAGAGAGCTCAGCCTGGTGCTCTGTGACAACCTAGAGGGCTGGGAGGTGGGAGGGAAGTTCAAGAGGGAAGGGACATATGCATAGTGATGGCTAATTCACGTTGTTGTATGGCAGAAACCAACACAACACTGTAAAGCAATTATCCTCAAATTAAAAATAAATTCTTGTAAAAGAAAATTAAAATGGGGAGATCATCCTGGGTTATCGCAGTGGACCTATACCAGTCGCAAGGATCCTCCAGGAGAGAAGGCAAGCACAGAGAAAGAGACTGGAAGATGTGATGCTGCTAGTTTTGAAGATGGAGGAAAGGCCACAAGCCAAGGAATGCAGCTCTAGCTTGATTGAAAAAGCAAGGAAGCAGATTCTTCCCCAAAGCCTCCAGAAGAAACGCAAGCCCTGTCAATACCTTGATTTTAACCCCTGCGAGACCCTTTTTGGATCTCTGACCTCCAACTATAAGATAAAAATATTGTCTTAAACCATTAAATTTATGGTAATGTGTTACAGAAGCTACAGGAAACTGTTATGAAATTAAGTGCTGCAAATAGAAAACTGCCTCTGGTTGTCACAGAAATGTGTGAGCCAATAAACATGCACACATCCAAACTCACACTCATATGGCTTCTGCCCTGTGCATGTAGAGGAGCAGGTGCAGACAGGTGCCTCAGTGGCTTCTGGCCTCAAACAGTGAGAGTACCCGTAGCCATCTGGACCCACACAGACCTCTTCTGGTCTGTCTTTCAGTAAGTAAGAAAGCAAAGGTGATTCATTCCCTCAATAAACATTTACTGAGTACCTGCTCTGTGCCCAGTTTCATGCTGGATATGGGTATGAGAGATGAGGCAATCAAATCCTTGTGGGCTTCCGGTCCAGAGGTGCAATACTCTTTCACGTTCGTAATTATAGTGTGGGTGTCTCAGAAGCAGGCTCGATTCAAAAGTCAGCACCCATGTGGAAAGCATATATCATTCACAATTACATTTGAAAACCCTTAAATTACCTATAATGCACAATAATTTTTTTAAACTGATGATGTTGATTGCCTGATTGTTCTTTTTTCCCCCAGGAATGGCAGCTTTATTTATTTATTTATTTATTTTTGACCGTGCCATGTGGCATCCAGGATGGTTCCCTAAGAATCTCACTCAGGCCTCCACCATCAAAGTGCCATAAACTAACCACTAGGCCACCAAAGAACTCCCCACAGTAATTCTTTTGTATGCCTAGATCTTAGAACTCAGCCAAAGGGAGTGACTAAAGCAAAGGCTGTCTTAAGATATCTGCACATTGAAGCCACTCTGCCTTTAAGAAAAAGATCCTATCTCTAGGGGTGAATTGAGATTGGGCAGAGAATTTGGGAGTGCTCCTGGCAGCTGCAGGGTGATTCCAATCTGTCTTTATATTAAGCATCTATCATCTTAGTGAATGTTCAAAGATTAGTTTGTTTTTATGAGGATAATACAAACTCTGGAGTTGCATCTTTAGGGGTCACTTGGAGGATGAAACTGAAGTGAAAGTGTTAGTTGCTCAGTGTGTCCAACTCTTTGCAACCCCATGGATTGTAGCCTGTCAGGCTCCTCTGTCCACGGGATTCTCCAGGCAAGAATACTGGAGTGGGTTGCCATTCCCTTCTCCAGGGGATCTTCCTGACCCAGGGATCAAATCCTGGTCTTCTGCACTGCACTGCAGGCAGATTCTTTATCGTCTGAACCACGAGGGAAGCCTGATGGAGGGAAGGTAAGTTGATGTTTTAAATGTGCTTTGGATATGAATCTACAGGGCAAACTGTGGTCAGCATTATTACAGAAAAGAGCTGAACCCATGAAAATCTATGGTAGGGGAAGCATGGGGTCCCACAGAGGTCTTCCCAGAGGAAGTGACATTGAACTGATACCTACAGGTCAGGTGGACAGGTGAACATTAACCAGGCAATACCACTAACTGGGAGAATATTCCAGACACACCAAAGTACCTCAGATGTGGCTAGAGTTGAGACCTCCTCTGTAGACTCAAGACAGTGACACCCACAGTCTTTTGCTGCCCAAAGAAACTCTGGGACACGCTGTCCTAACACTGAGACTTTTAGAGATCCTTGTCAGTGAACCCTAGGCAATGTTCCACTTTGTAGGAACTGCTGGGGACTTCTTAAGACTAGGGATTTTTTGCTCACACATGAGGAACTGTTTGTTTTCTACTGTGTGGTGAGGCTCTGCAGGGACTGGTCCTAGAATCTGTCCTAACATTAACTCGCCGAGTGATCTTGGGCCAGTCACTTCTCTCTGGACCTTGATTTGTCCACCTGTAAAGCGGGTTGAGCCCTCCTCTGGGATTGTGGAGAAATAGCACCCTACAGTGGTTTGAAACCCCAGGCTGTGGCACTAGCTCTGAATGGGAGTCCTGACTCCACTATTTACTGGGACCTGGGGCAAGTCATTTTACCTCTCTGAGGTTCCATTTCCTCATCTGTAAAACAGGGGCCTTTGTTCCCATCCCTCTGGATTGTACGAGGATTAAGTGAGATCAGGGACATAAAGCATTTGTTGCCCTTGCAGCTGCAGTCATTTTTTGTTATGGTTGTGAAATGGAATGAGTTAACTCTGCTGATTTCTGCAGAATGCACCACCCTCAGGGTTTACCACCAGTGCAATCTCGGCAAACAGCGTCAGAAGGTCCTCTGATGGATATTCAGGGAAACACCCAGAACTGGGTAGCTGCATTTGGCAGGAACAGAGGAAACTCCCCACGGGGAAAGTTATGATGGGTGGGCGGTGGCTGCACTAACTTGTGAGTACAAAGATGATTCCCAGACGGAGCTGTAGGAGTGGGCCTGGGATGGAGTCTGGGTGGCCTGAAATAGCTCAGGGTGGGAAAGGAAATGTCTATGCCCTCAGCTGGTAACCAGGGCCAGGACAGCTAGGACAGAATGGGCAGGAGGAGGACTGAGTCTTCACTCACCGATGACCAGCTCCTGAGCCTCTGGTCCCACCCCACTTTGATTCTGACCATCTGGTGTCTATTCATATTGCAGCTTAGACAGTCTGACTGTGCTTTATACAAGAGATAGGAAACTGAGTCCCCAAAAAGGACAGGGACTTGCCCAAGATCACACAGCAAATGAGAACTAGAATTGACATCTTTCGGTTTCAGATCCAAGAATCTCTGACTGCATCAGGCAGCCTTCTTGACTCGGTCAAGAGAGTGTGTAGCTGGTGGTTGCCTGGCAACTGCAGCAGTCCCACATGTTTTCTATCTCCACACTTCCATGGGAATCAGGCCACCCAGTGACTGGGCTCAGACCTCAGAGAAAAGTCTCTAGCTTATGGGACAGTTGGCAAGAAGGTTTCTCTTTCTGAAGCACTGACCAGGGCAAGGCACAGGCAGTTCCCTTCCAGGTTCTAGCGGTCCTCCCAGGCATCGCAGACTTGTCTGTCTTTCCAGCTCAGGGTCAGACTCCCACGATGCCTTCCCTCTAGGCAGAGCTGAGCTGTGGGCTGTCAGCACACACAGCAGCAAGTGATGGAGAGGAAAAGCCAGCCGGGGCCTTTCCATCACCACTGGGAGGCACCTTACGAGAGTGCCTCATTGGCTAAGTGACCCTAGTCAGGTCACTCCACCTCTCTGAGTTGGTTCCTTCATCTGTAAAGTGGGGTTCATCATATCTATCTCTCACATCTGGATAAAGAGCAAATGAAATAATGAATGTAAAGTACCAGGCCTGGAAGTGGGTACTCAGAATGATACCTGGATCAGTTAGTTTTATTAACTGTAAACAAGTCCGCTCTAGGTCATCTAGCAGAAAAGGGCCAGAAAATCAGGCTGGGAGGCTACATGGCAAAGAAACAACACCCTCAGAATGCAAGCACATGGTGCAGGATGGGCAGCGTGCACCGGGGGGATGCTCCTCAGGCTCACTTCCCTGACACCCCTGTTTAACACTGCACCCTCCTTCCTCCTCAGCATTCCCTGACACCCTCACCCTGCTTAGCCCTTATCATTTTCTGACATAATTTACTGACTGTGGTTACAAGTTGTCTGCTTTCCCTTGTAAGCACCGTGAGAGCACGAATCTTTGTTTTGTTCACTAAACAAAGTATGGCACATAGTAGGTGTTCAAAAACATTTATTGAATGAATGTCAGTAAGGTCTCTGAGGTCACACAGCTGGGGAGCAGCATGACTGTGGTTAGAACCCGATTTTATTTGACCCCAAAGCTATAGAATCTTCTTCCTAGGGCAGTTATGAGACTCAAATGAGTTCACTTGTGTTAGCCACTTAGTGCCTGGTATAAAGGTTTTGTACCATAAACATGGGCCATCATTATCATCGCCATCATCACCATCATTATTAGCATCATTATTATTGAAGGGGGCCCCCGTCTTCTTTCCTCGTGGGCTCATTTTTCTAAACTCCATAATAGTTCATCCAGGGATCTGGGGTATGACTTCAAGCCTGGGCAGACACACTGACATGACCCTCAGGAAGGAAAAATACAGGTCCTTCTGAACAGCCCTGGTGGCAGGAAGCCCTGCCTCCCCCTTCAGACCCCCACTCCCCCAACCCCCACTCCCCCACCCCCACAAGACACAGTCTTCTACGTGGCCCCGCCTATATTGTAACTGACCTGAAATTGTTCTCTCACTGCTGCAAACAACACAGACTTCCTGTGTTTTGAGAAAGGGGAAGTCCAGCAATTTACCTTAAGTCACTTGTTTCAAGAAGGAAGCCCCTGCAGTTGGCAGAAGGTGGCGGAAGGAGGAAGGCTGCCCAAAGACAGAAAGGAGGATTCTCGGAGCGCCGCCACGTTGTGACTCTATGCTGAGCAAGTCTCCTCTCTGGCCTTTTCTCATTTGGGAAACAGGACAGTGATCTTTATCTCACCCACCCCTCTGCCTTGTACTAGTATCAGTTAGTGTGTGTGAAGAACTGGGAATATGTAAATGTTGTGCAACTGGAAGGTCTTGAAATGGCCCCCGAGTCCAGAAGTTAAAAATACCCTGATCTGGATTCAAATCCTGCCTCCATCACTTTCTAGCTGTGTGTTCCTGGACAAGTAATGGAACCTCTCTGAGTCTTGGTTTCTTTTTCTATGAAATTGGCTTTTGGTTTCCTCAGCTGTGAAATAATAGCTTATCTCCTAAGCTGGTTTTGAGGGTTAACTGAGAATCGCACGTCAAGGAATGGTGGCCCTTGTTTTTAATCCTCGATGACCTCTCACTTCCTCACCTCTCCCATGTGTCACCTTGTCCAGTCCCTTCTGTACTCAGGGCAAATCCCCTTCTGAGACTGCTTCTCATAGACCTTCCCCCACACCTATGAGGCCACAGATAATTGTGAAAATAGTTTTACTGATTACAAAAGTAGTAAATCCATGGTAGAAAAAAATGTAAGCAAGTAAGTAAGAAGAAGAAAATAGAGATTACACATAACTTCACCACGAAGAGATAATCACTATTGATTGGGTGACTTTCCTTCCTGATTTCTTTTTAATGAATGTGTAACAGGATGTTAAATGCAAGTTTCCTGTCATTCTGGCAGAGGTAACAAATGCCATGAACCATGGACCACCCAGGCAGGGCATGCCTGAAGGGTGGAGAAACCGGTTCTACCAGCAGTACCCCATCACCCACCTCATGAGAGGTTGTGTGTCTGTGAGAGACAGAGAGTGAGAAACAGAGACAGAAACAGAGATGAAGGGAGAGGAGAGGCTGGTTAGTAGGGATTTCTTTTGGAGAGGATTGTTGGTTATTCTCTGGTCCCCACTGCAAAACCCCCTCCACCCGAGAGAGGTGGTAGACTTGAAGGGAACAACCTAGTGAGTTTGAGATGTACCTGAGGTCTGCAGACCAAAGAGAATGGCAGGTAGCACTCTCTTCTATTGTTAGAGGAACTACTGACTGAAACTGCCCACCCTGGCCAGACACCAGAGTAACCGCTTGCATGAGCAATCTTAAATAGGAGGTCCTGGTAAGGAATGTGGAACTAACAAGCTACCACCAACTGGAAGAATTCAGGAAAGGTCAAAAGGAGAGAAGACTCCAGTTCATATCGCCTACCAACTTCCCAGAACCCTTCTCACTGGGATCCATCTTGGCTGAGTGATGCATATGCCACCAGGAAGGACCCTGAATCAGAGTGATTGGCCAGAGACAACCCAGGCACTAGCCTAATTACCATGAAACTCAAGACTTCAAGCCGTGTGGCAGAGTAGTCCTCCTGGGTTCCCTTGCCCTACTGCTCTCTGCCTGGGCACCCCTTTCCAATAAAGTCTCTTGCATTGTCAGCACATGTGTCTCTTTGGACAATTCATTTCTGAATATTAGACAAGGGCCCACTTTTGGACCCTGGAAGGGGTTCCCCTTGCAACTCTATCACTCACACTTGACCCCAACACAGAGCTTATCAGGCTGAATTTTTAAATATCCACTGAGTTGTCTGCCTCCCAGCTTGTCCTGGAAAAGACTTTCAGATAGTCTAGGCCTTGTATCCCCTAGTACTTAGCTGATGTTTGATAAATGTGCTGGTGAATCAGGAGAAGACTGAAGAAGCTGTGGCATCGAAAGCAGAATGAACAAGGGGTTTAGACCCACACAGATCTAACTTCAAATCCCGCTTCTGCCACTCCGTAGCTGTGTTCTCTTTGTGGAAGTCACATCATATTTCTTACCTCATCTTTTTTTCACTTGTAGAGTGAGAATAACTTGAGTATCTGTTCTGCAGAGTTTCAGATGAAACGTAATCAAGCAGTGGCACATAGTATGTGTTCCAGCAATGATGAACGAATGAAGACACTGTAGTCTTGGAAACTGCACAGTGGCTGGGCCTCCTAAGAATTCCTCTTTGAACTGATACAGTTCTGGAATCTCTGGATTTTTTTTTTTCTGAATAGTTTCTTTATCTATCAAAATCATTTCTGGATAACTTCTTTCCCTGCTCCTTTTTCCAGCATCATCCTCATGTTATCATTATCATCAGCTGCTAGTTGTATGGAAATTCCATGACCTGGTCTCATTTAAATCTCACAATAAACCTGTGAGATCTATAATCCCCATTCCACAGGCAAGAAAACTGAGACCTAGAAAGGGTGAATCACTTCCTTAAGAGCACGAACACCTTAGACTTGAGGGCGCTGCTTTTGGTCTTCCTTAAACTAATTGATTTAACGTGTACTCAACACCCCCTCTGTGTGTCAGGCACTTGAAATTACTGGCTTGGCTCCTGTCCCCTTATAGATGAATGAGAAGGACAGACACACAAATTAAAACAATAATTATAACTCTGCATACTAAGTGCCGTCCAGAAAAACCCCAAAGAAGATGATTATTTCTTCTGCTCAGGGCAATCGGCTGGAGAGCAAGTCCAGCCTACCATTTCCTATCTCTGTGACTTTGGGCAACTCACTTCATCTTTCTGTGCTTTAATTTCTTCATCAGTAAAATGAAGATTATGATAATATCTCATACAGTCACTGTGAGGATTGTAGAGATAATGTATGTACGTGCACAATGTCCGGTGCAAGTAACCACTTAGTAAATTATAGCTGGTTCGTTATTACTGTAACCTAGATGTCAGCCAGGGATCTCCTGACCCCTTGAGATCATGGGACGAATCCAAGTACCTATTCCAAAACCCTCTCCAAGATTACTGCAAATTCCTGGGAGGCTTTATGTCTTGTGGTCCAGCTATTGATTCAGCCTGTACTGTGTTTGGTCAGCACGATACCAAAACAGATGGAGAACTTGGCCCCTTCAGCCCTTTTCACAAACACTCCAGTTGAGGCAGCCTCTGAATACAGGAGATTTTTTGAAGATTTCCAGGAATGGGAGACAGAGGAAGAGACCACATCATAGTTATATCAACAAAAGACCTCAGGGTGGACTTCCCTGGTGGTCCAGTAGCTAATACTCCACAATCACAATGCAGGGGGCCTGGGTTCAGTCCTTGGTCAGGAAACTAAATCCTCCATGCCGAAACTAAGACCCAGCACAGCCAAGGCTGTGGTGGGTCCTCATTGCATCACTTGGGCTTTCTCTAGTTGCAGTGAGGGAGGCTACTCTTCATTGCAGTGTGTGGACTTCTCATAGCAGTGGCTTCTCCTGTTGCAGAACACAGGCTCTAGGTGCACAGGCTTCAACAGTTGCAGCACGGGGGCTCAGTAGTTTCAGCTCACAGGCTCTAGAACACAGGCTCAGTAATTGTGGCACGCAGGCTTAGTTGCTCCATGGCATGTGGGATCTTCTCAGACCACGGATTGAACCAGTGTCCCTTGCATTGCAAGGTGGATTCTTTTTTTTTTTTTTCGCAAGGTGGATTCTTAATCACTGGACCATCACTTAGTGCCCAAATAAATGGTTTTTAAGAAATGATTAAAAAAAAAAGATCTTGGGGTGAACTAGTAATACACTGGTTCCCAAGACAGCCTTAACAGCTCTTCTGCTTCCCTCCACACTATTCCTCAGCTGTGGCCAACTCCTATCTCCTGGTCATGGGTATCTGCCGTATGGAGCTCCGAAGAAAGCTCCAATTTCCCTTCCAGGCATTACCCCACTGTGTGAAGCCTTAGGAGTTGGGGAGTTGGCTTCCCCTCCTGTCTTCAGGTCACCCCCTTCACCCCACCCTTTGCAAGTCCAAGCCCCTCCCTGGCAGGGCCCCTCCCTGGCCCTCAAGCGGGCCCCCATGAGGATGGGAGGAAATGTTTGCTATCATTCACAGCGGTTGATGCTGGTGGGTGGGTCCCCCAGGGTGGCTTCCTGCTGTCTCACTTCTACCTCCCACAATCCTGACCCCTACTCTTGGTTCCTGCCCATTTCCCAAACTCAGTGCTACAGTTTCTGATAGATTCTCTGAGTCCTCAGTAGCTTAAAACATCTAGAATCATTTTAGGAACAAATTCAAATCCAAATCCTCTTCCTCATTGCCTCCACAACAGCTGCCTCTGAAAGCTTCAAGAATCACACCTTCTTAAAGAGTTTTTCAAAGTATTTTCCCAGCGAAAGGCATCCTCTTTCCTAAAGAGAAGAGGTCATACACTGAGGTCTATGAGCTGCATCTGGTCCACGGGATGTTTAAAAAATTTTAAATTAATATTTTAAAAGTGAGTGATTACACATAAAAATCTGGGTTTGTGGTTTTTCCTGCAAACTCATAATATCTGGCATCATAGGGTCCACAGTCCCCCAAGGAACGTGTTGGCCTCAGTGGAGGGCTGGGTCCCTGCCCTTTAGGCATAAGATTTTCTTATGCCTCTGCCCACTGGCCCTGTTTATTTCTCCTACTTAACCCTGTAGTCTTTCAACTTTGTGATCTTTGTTGAGACATTTCAGCACCAGTTCCCACCCTCCATAGAATTATAATAAAGTTCAGTTCAGTCGCTCAGTCGTATCCGATTCTTTGCGACCCCATGGACTGCATCATGCCAGGCCTCCCTGTCCATCACCAGCTCCCGGAGTCTACTCAAACTCATGTCCATCGCGTCAGGGATGCCATCCAACCATCTCATCCTCTGTCGTCCCCTTCACCTCCCGCCTTCAATCTTTCCCAGCATCAGCGTCTTTTCTAATGAGTTGGTTCTTTGCATCAGGTGGTCTAAGTATTGGGAGTTTCAGCTTCAGCATCAGTGCTTCCAATGAATATTCAGGACTGATTTCCTTTAGGATGGACTGGTTGGATTTCCTGGCAGTCCAAGGGCCTCTCAAGAGTCTTCTCCAACATAATAAAGCTGGGTCTTGTAAATGTGCTGTGTTCGCAAAGGGCACCCTAGGCACGAGGTACAGTAAGAGTAGTCACTTGAGTATGTAAGTGATGGCTGGACCTGAAAGGGCAGGAGATCCAGAGGGACTGGGTCTCTAATGCAAGGGGGCCGTGGGACTGGAAAGGGTTACCCCGGGCTTGGCTATGAGGGGCCTTAATGCTCCCCTATAGGGTTATCGGGAGCCAGTTTAGGGTTTAAAGCTGGGTGACACAACATGAGGTGTGTGACTGGGAAGCTAGTGGGGCAGGATAGATTGAGACCCTCTTGTTCCCCGCTGTTCCTGCAGGAAGCCCAGTGAGAGCCTGCGGCAGTGGTCCAGATGGTCCAGGGATGCTGCGGCCCGCCTGCGTGGCTGCAGTGGCGGTAATGGCTGGGAGGGATTCCCGAGGCAGCCTTGCCGGGAAGTGGGTACGCTTGACCTTGATGGGAAAAAATTGCGTGCGCTGCGGCTGCAGCTTGCTCTCCTCCCCGCCCCTCCCCCGCGCCGCAGCGGACTGCGGCGGAATCCCTGAGGCTCGCGGGAGCTCACGCCCGCGCGGCTGCGGCACGCGAGGGGTGGGGGGCGGGATGGCCGGGGTGGCACCATGACGGGGATGCCCGTCTTCCCTGGAAAGCGAGGAGGGGAGGAGATGGGGAGGCGAGTCACGTGGTGCCGCCACCAGGCACAGCCCGATTGGCGGGTCCTGCCGCGGAGCCAGCCGCACGGCTCGGGTTTCCAGGCACGGAGCAGTCCCCTCCCCTCGTTAGAGCGCCCGGGGGTGCGCTGGCCCCTAGAGGAGGAGGGTGGCGCGGCGATCCTGCTCTCTCCGTTGGATGTAACGCAGCCCGGTCCTTGGCTGCTTGCCGCGGTCTTCTTCACTGCAGCTTGGGAGGTCTGATTATTGTTTCCGTGAGCACATCCTTTCTCTGCTTATCTTCTGCCTTCTGCCCCTCTTAGAACCACCATGCTAGCTGGAGGCCAGCTCTCTTTGGGCTGGCTGAAGGGGGTTTCTTTCCCTTGCCACAATTTTTCAGTTTGGAGCAAATCAGTTAACCTGGCTAGACGTGGGAAGATTAAAACAGAAACCCCACAGGCACGTCCAGCCCCACACATCCAAACCGACATTTTTCTCTTTCCAAACTGCGTCTTCTTTTTGTCTTCATCTATTTCAGCCATCCAATCTATGATAAAAACCTACAAAATGTACCTCCAAAATAGCTCTTAAAATTCAGTATCTAGTATTTTTCCTTAGCATTTATCTTGATTTGTAACTGTGTTTATTTGTGATTGTACGTTTTCCCCCACAGGACTGTAAGCCCCATGGGAACCAGGACCTTGTCTATTTTGTTCATTGCTGCATCACCAGCACAGTACCAGGCACGTGGTAGGTGATTAATAGGTGTTACTGGAATGAACAGATGCATAGCAAGCACTGTGCTAGGTACCAGGTGTGAAAAAGGGGCTCAGATTTTAAGAAGAAACTACACAGAGAGTTCCCTGGTCATCCAGTGGCTAAGAATCTGAGCTCCCAATGCAGAGGGCTCGGGTTTGATCCCTGGCCAAGGAACTAGATCCCACATGCTGCAACTCAAGATCCCTTGTGCCACAAGGAAGATCCCGCATGCTGCAACTACAACCCAGCACAGTCAAACAAATAAATATTTTTTAAAAGATGAAACATAAAGCTCTAACCTCAAGAAGTCATCTTTCCAACAAACATGCCCTAAGACCTTTTCTACACCAAGGGCTGGGGGGAACTGGTGCACAAGATAAGTAAGACTGCATTTCTACCTTCCCTCTACATCTTGGATCTGGAGGAGAACCACACATGACTAACTTAGTAAGACTCTGTGGTACTAGGGAGTCGGGTGTGGTGGTACCTACCGATCTCTAGAGTCAGAAGAGCCCAAGATTTGAAATCTGATGTTCTAACTTCCCAGGCCAGTTTTGCTGCCTTCTTGGTGTGAGACCATAAGTCTCTTCTCTGTCTGAGGCTCTATCTCCTCATCTTAAAAATGGGGATAACAATGGGACATCTCTGTCAGTCCAGTGGGTAAGACTTCACCATCCAATGCAGGGGGTGTGGGTTCAACCCAGGGTCTCGGGAGCTAAGATTCCACATATCTCACGGCCAAAAATCAAAACATAAAACAGAAACAATACTGTAACAAATTTGATAAAGACCTTAAAAATGGTCCACATTTAAAAAAAATTAGAAATATATGGATAGCAATATCATCTCAAAGGGCTGAGACATGAAAGCATCAAGTGTCAGGTTTTATGACGTTGGGTATAGGTGTGGGTGACCATAATTTTTAGTTTGCCTGGAACAGATTGATTGACACCTGTTGAGCTGAAGCAAT
The DNA here is from genome assembly GCF_027580195.1 of Bos mutus. NCBI lineage: Eukaryota > Metazoa > Chordata > Mammalia > Artiodactyla > Bovidae > Bos > Bos mutus. The sequence continues at coordinate 15,141,052 of NC_091618.1, read as the reverse complement.
TGATGATAGCATTCCCTTTCATTCTCAAATGGGGCTTTTTCCCTCATAGCTCAGCTGGTGAAGAATCCGCCTGCAATGCGAGAGACCTGGGTTCGATCCCTGTGTTGGGAAGATCCCCTGGAGAAGGGAAAGGCTACCAAACTCCAGTATTCTGGCCTGGAGAATTCCATGGACTATAGTCCATGGGGTCACAAAGAGTTGAACATGACTGAACCACTTTCACTTTCATGTTTCACTTTTCATTCTCAAAAGTGTCCTGGGTTTGGACAGTAAATCACGTGGTCATCCTGGTAATAGGTTTGACTGACACTGGGATTATCTACATCATGTCCTGGGGACATGAGAGGAGGTGAGTCTGAAAGTAGAAAGGAGGGTGATGACCATGAAAATGAACCTGAAAGCATGCATGGGATTACAAGCAGAGGGATTAGCATTTGCAAAGAAGCAAGATGCATGGAAGGAGATGCAGCTGGTTGTGGGAACTGTAGAAAGTTTTGAGGAAGGGCTGACACAAGCTTTCTTATCTACAACTCCATTAGACTGTTCCTCTCCATGACCCTAGTGCTTGGCAAACAGCCTTCCACAAAGTAAGTATAATAAATGTTTACTGAATGAACAGATGAGAGTCCTTCTCTTTCCTGTCATCTTCCTGAGTCACTGCTCTGCTTGTATCAAGTGGAGACACAGAGGAAAAAGTGACAGGAATTGCTTTAGTCCCTTGCTTCAAGGGTGATGGGTTCAGGAGACAAAACCCAGAAGAAATGGGGTCATAGCAAAGTCCAGTGATATTTATGAGAGGTCACTTTCCTGCCAAAGCACTGGTGGTGGCAGCTTTGAGCTGAGGCAGGGTTTGTTTGAGAACCAGAGCCAAGACAAGCAAGCATTTGGTGTGTTGAGCTTTTCAGCAAGCTATTCAACAATTCTGACAGTTGTTTCTGTCAGCTGCACAGGAGGAAGCATCTCAAAGCCAGCTGGGTCTGTCTGGAATCACAGGTCCCCAGGTCCTTCAGCACACTCTAACCCAAGGAACAAAGCAGCCTTCTCCCCCATCTTTCATCCCTACAACAGGCACACATCTCCTCCAAGCAACTGCTCAGAACATTGGTCACCAAGAAGAGAGTCAATGATGATTATAGGGAACTGTGGCTGAGATAAGGTCACTTACTATTATAAATAGTCCGTGCCTCCCCCCTACATTTCTCAGCCTCCTTTGCAATTAAATTGAGCCTGTGTCACAAGTTCTAATAGTCTATGAGTGGAAGTTACATATGTCATTTCCAGGCTGAAGTATTTAATTGCTGGTGCACAACCCTCCTGCTTCCCAGGAGGCGCAGTGGTAAAGAATCAGCCTGCCAATGCCAGAGACACAAGAGATGCAGGTTCGATCCCTGGGTTGGGAAGATCCCCTGGAGTAGGAAATGGCAACCCATTCCAGTATTCTTGCCTGGAAAAGCTCATGGACAGAGGAGCCAGATGGGCTACAGTCCATGGGGTTGCAAAGTGTTGGACATGACTGAACACGCGTGTGTACACACACACACACACACACACACACACCCTCCAGCTCTCTTTCCCCTATTGAGGCCATCCTTAAGACCTTGGGTTGAGATGGTAGCTGCTGCTGCTGCTAAGTCGCTTCAGTCGTGTCTGACTCTGTGCGACCCCATAGACGGCAGCCCACCAGGCTCTCCCATCCCTGGGATTCTCCAGGCAAGAACACTGGAGTGGGTTGCCATTTCTTTCTCCAATGTAGGAAAGTGAAAAGTGAAAGTGAAGTTGCTCAGTCGTGTCGGACTCTTAGCGACCCCATGGACTGCAGCCTACCAGGCTCCTCTGTCCATGGGATTTTCCAGGCAAGAGTACTGGAGTGGGGTGCCATTGCCTTCTCTGAGCCCAGGAAGAAAGTGCCATGGACCTCCCTGAGTGACTGGAAGAGTGCCTTGCCCCAATAGGCAGGCTTTGTATGAGTGGGAGAAATATACCAATGTGTTGAAGCATTGAGATATACGGGTTGTTACCACAGCAGAGCCCAGCATACTTTGACCAGTATACAGAAATCAATTGTTGTTTTAGCCATTTAGCATCAAATCTCCTTCCTCCTTGAGGAGGAACATTTCGCCTCCTTATGGACCTCTTTGGTATTGCTAAATCCAGTGATCACTTCCCTGTTCTTATCTGCGTTGATTTCTCAGTGGGATTTGTCATAATTGACCACTCCCCCTGGAAACCTTTTATCTAGGTGTCTGTGACATCATGCCAGCTTGAATTTTCTCCTGTGTCACAGCCCCTGCGTCTCAGTTTCTTTCGCTGGCTTTTCTTCCACTGTTTTACCTCAAAAGTTTGAAGTTTCCCAGGGTTTATTCCTAGGGACCTTTCTCACGGTTTTAAATACCACCCATGAAAGACAGCTGGTTATCTTTTAGTACAATTTCTACCAATCTTTATTAATAACAGAGAACCTATTTTTAGGGACACATTGTGCCCAGTTAAAATCCCCACTGGGATTGTGCTACATATCCCAGTATGGCCATGTGACTACGCATTGGCTAATGAGATGTAAGCAAATATGTGCCGGGCTTTCAAGGCAGTCTTCTTAAAAGGAAAAGTGTACCTTTCTTCTCTTTTCCCTCCCCACTGTCTGGAATGTGGGCCATAATGTGTCGACCTTAAGATTAGAAACTAATTGCTGAGAATGGCAGAGCAGCCTTGAACTTCTATGAATTATTTCTCATGAATTGAGAAATAAATTTCTATCATAAGCCTTTATTTATTTATTTATTTATTTTTGGTATTTGCAACTGAGTCTAATCCTAACCTGACACCTTCCCATTGCTGTTAAAGCGGCTTGCTTGTCTCCCATGTCTCCCATTTGTAAGGCTGATTCCGTATCTTTCCCCAGTCAGACCAGTGGGGGGTCAGAAGAAAGGCACTTCCAGGCACCCCCCAAAATGCTGGGCATCCGTCCACAATTTGTAAGTAACCAAACTACCAGAAGGTTAGAATGGGCTGTGGACCTAGGAATAGTTTAGTAGCTCACAGAAAGTACTGAATGCTAGATTGGAGGGATTTGGATTTTGTAAACCTCTCGCAGATAGGGAGATCCTGTCTGTTTCACCTAGTAATGCCTCCATTTAATAGAAGCTCAATGAATATATTCTTTATTAATTACTGCTTAATATACATCAAAAGATGTATTGGAAGGTAGACCAGTTGGGAATCACTATCTGATTTACCCTCATCAGCTTTTTACAGATGGAGTAAATGAAATATCATTTGCTGGAAGCAGCAGTCGGCCCAACCTCGAGGAAAGGCAAACCGAAAACTCTGCCGCAGGTTCGATGCCGCTAAGGGAGATGATCTTGACGAAAGAGGCCGAGTAAACTATTTGAGTTACCGTCTTCTCAAGATGGCGGCCCTGGAGTCACCTGCCCTCCGAGGAGGCGGGGCTCGGCCCCAGCACGCCCAGCACGCCCCACCCGGCTCGGCCCCGCCCAGCGCCCCCCCTCCGGCATGGGCGGTGCGGGTTGTGAGGTGTCTCCGCGAAGCGCCTGCGCAGTGGGCATCGGCGCGCGGGGCGGAGGCTTTATAACCACTTCGTCAGTACTGCTCGGATTTTATCTCTGGGAGGGCGGCTGAGGCGGCGGCGGCCGGGGCGCCGGCTGTGGGGGCGCTGAGGCGGGAGCTGTGGTGGCGCTGGGCGCCCCTCGCCCCTCGGCCTCTGGGGACCATGGGCTCTGAGAAAGACTCCGAGTCGCCGCGCTCTACATCGCTACACGCGGCTGCGCCCGACCCCAAGTGCCGCAGCGGCGGCCGGCGCCGGCGCCTCACCTTCCACAGCGTCTTCTCCTCCTCGGCCCGTGGCCGCCGCGCCCGAGCCAAACCGCAGGCCGAGCCGCCGCCCCCGGCCGCGCCGCCGCCGCCCACCCCGGCCCAAGCCTCGCCGCCCGAGGCGCTGCCCGCCGAGCCAGCCGCCGAGGCCGAGGCGGAGGCCGCGGCGACAGTGGGGCCCGGGTTAGACGATGAGGAGGCGGCGGAGGGCGGTGGCTCGGGCCCGGAGGAGGTGGAGTGCCCGCTGTGCCTGGTGCGGCTGCCGCCCGAGCGGGCCCCGCGCCTCCTCAGCTGCCCGCACCGCTCGTGCCGGGACTGCCTCCGCCACTACCTGCGCCTGGAGATCAGCGAGAGCCGGGTCCCCATCAGCTGCCCCGAGTGCAGCGAGCGACTCAACCCGCACGACATCCGCCTGCTGCTCGCCGACCCGCCGCTCATGCACAAGTACGAGGAGTTCATGCTGCGCCGCTACCTGGCCTCGGACCCCGACTGCCGCTGGTGCCCAGCCCCGGACTGCGGGTGAGCGCGGGGGCGTGGCCCTGGGGCGGTGGCCGCGGCGGAGGGGACCTGGGGCCGAAGGCTAGACCCTGCGTGTGGCCGGCCGTGAGGGGCGGTCCTCCACGCACCGTGTGTGTGTGTGTCCGTGTCCCAGCGTGGAGGGAGAGGTGAGGGATGACCAGAGGAAGGGAGGCCAGGCGGCAGTTACGGCGGGTAACCGGTAACCATTGGCAAGCCCAGACGGGTGAGGTGAACGCACCCAGTACCCAACCCCTGCCTGAGGACTTGAGGTGGGGGTCGAGCAGTGGGTAAGAAGGGAGCTGTCCATCAAGTCAGGAGGCAGCCAGAGGCTGTTTTTGGTCCGGCGAACGCCCCTCTCCAGAGGAAGCGGGTATCTCTGAATGAGGATAGGGAGGGGATATCTGGCAAAGGACGGAATAAGAACATCATTCTGAAAGGGCAGCGCTTTGGAGGGGTGTGTCCAATTGACTAGGGGCAAACTTCGCAGCGTTGCAGGAGAAGGTGTGCTCTTGCTGAGACCACCACTGCTGAAAGTTGGGATGCAGGTGACTGAAATGGCTCTAGCGGGAAAGGACAGCTCACTGGCAGCGCTCTGGGGGCAACCTGGGCATTGTGGTGTGTCTTCTGTGCCTGGCTATTGTGTGGCCACCCCAGTGGTCCTTACACTGCTGCCTTGGGCAGGGTGTGGAGTGGACAGACCCTTTCTTTGTCCAGAGAGGCAATGGGGGCACTGAGAAGGATGCCCAGAGATTGATATGATTAAGAGAAAATGTGGTTTCCCAACTCCTCCGATCTTGAGTTCTTGATGTTGCACTGTGTAGATGCAGAGACTTAATACCACCAGATTTTGCCATCTAGAGAATTCAGTGGAAAGCCCCCCACCCCACCCCCGGCGCCTCCCGCCCCCACCCTTTACTTTTAAAAATCTGATTGTGTTACTGTCAGTAATAGTAAGTTAATAATAACATCCCATAAATGGTTGCCTGCAGGAAAGAGGGACATCAGAGTGTGTCATTACCTGCTCTGTGACCTTGGCCGGATCATTTTATTCTTGTGTGTCATGTCTTGAGGACAGAAAGGGGCTAGGGACTCCTAGTAAAAAGCTGTATGTTCTTTTCTTTCAAAAGAACTAAGGGCTTTTAATCATAGCCTATATATCAAGGCTCTTTCATGATTTCCATGATGCTGCTATTTGTCTCCTTCAGAAGAAGCTGTCATAGAGTGTTTAGGCGGGGTGAAAGTGAAAGTGAAGTTGCTCAGTCGTTTCCAACTCTTTGGAACCCCATGGACTGTAGCCTATCAGGGTCCTCTGTCCATGGAATTCTCCAGGGAAGAATACTGGAGTGGGTTGCCATTTCCTTCTCCAGGGGATCTTCCCAACCCAGGGATCGAACCCGGGTCTCCCGCATTGCAGGCGGGCGGTTTATCGTCTGAGCCACCAGGGAAGCCCATGTCTAGGGGGGTAAGATGAGTTAATTTCTTATTATTTTTCTATTCTGCCAAACTTATTTAGAATGTATGTGTTATTTAAGCTCACTGAGATGAGGTTTCTAAATTACTTTGAAATGTGGTGGTCAAAGGTTGAGGTGTTTGTCTATGGTAGGTCACTTTCACTTTCAGTTATTAATAATAAGTATCAGAAAAAAACCTTGTAGGCCCTTGGAAAAGTTTGCTTTTATCTGGAGATCTGGTAGTCTTCCTAGCCTTAAGAGGTTAATTTATGGGGTATTGAAGTTTTACAGACAGTATTGATCTATTTTCTGAACTAAGGGAATATTTACTTAAGAGAACACTATTTGGTTCATTTTGGAACCAAATTTGGTTCATATTATCTCCTTTTTGAGATGTGAATTTCCTTGAATTTTAACTGAGAAATGTGGGATCACTGACATTTTATTTCTGGGAAAGTTCTCTTTTTGTTTATTTCTCTGAGTCAATCTCTGTCTTTGCTCACATCAATTAAAATGGACAGGAATTAACTTACAATCTTGATGATAACTCTACACCATTCCTGACTTGGAAGTTATTAAAGTATTAGGCCATTTTTATATTAATCAAGTATTGAATTACTATCATATTATCATCCAGAGTTTTTTTTTAATTAGTTAAAAAATTATAACAATTTTAATATAACTTTTAAATCTGTGGGTTTAAAGAAGGTGAAGTGTAGGGAGAGCAAGCAAACTAGCATCTGAGTATCCATGTGCCAGGCATACATAATTTAATTTGCTCCTTGCAACATAATAAGATACATTTGATCTAGTTTTACAGATAAGGAAACTGAAGTTTAAATGAATTGAGTGACTTACTTAGGGTCATACAACTAGTGGGTGGTGGAACCAGGCTTGGAACACTGGTGTTAATTCCAACCAAGGCCAGTATGCTTTTCTCTCAAAGCTTTAGAAAGCACAAGCTTATCAGCATTATTGGGGATGCTACTGTTTGGGTCATTTCATCAAGTGTGGCCTACAACATTGAGAGAGCCAAAGAGGCTAGAATCTGGTTTCTTTTCTGATTCTTCTTGTTAACTGCCTCTTACCTACTTTTATTTTTCTTATCTAATATAGGCCTAATCTTTTCCTTCCTTGAGAGGCCTAATTGATATTTTCAGAGTGTTTTGAGAATTCAGGTGAAGATATTAGATAAACAGGGAGTAACTTTGTATTTCTATCACTTCTCAAATAGGTGGGGATGTGGCCAGTGGTTTTGCCATCTCTTTTTAATGTCATGAGAAAAATAGTTGTTTTGTTTTAATCAAACTGTTGTTCTTTTGGGTCAGATAAAAGTCATGGATGAGAACTAGAAGAGAAGCCTAAGACCCCAGTTATTTCTTCTCATACCTGATCATCTTACTGACCACAGATCAAGTTTCTGTCAGCCAAATTTATCAAGTTCTTTACTCTGTGTGTGTGTGTGTGTGTGTCTATTTGGTGGGGTGAGGGGAGCATATGAGTGATCTTACAGAGTTCTGATCACTAGTTTCTCTGTGATTGCTCATGATAAAAGCACTATATGTTAAAAGATTATTTGCTTATGAATATTTTTGGAACATAGAAAAAAGTCTTGAATTTTTCTTTTCCTATACTTGAATACAATTTTATTATATTCATAAATAAGGAAACCAATTTCTGTGGGAAAACTTTCACATTAATATTATTAAGTACAGTATTACTGAAGGTAATCTTTCTTTTCTTTTTTTACTGTGCATGCACAGTTTGTGGGATCTTAGTTCTCAGACCAGGGATCGAACCCCAGGCCATGGCAGTGAAAGCTGCTGAGTCTTAACCACTGGACCACCAGGCAATTCCCACCAAGTATAACCTTTAAAACATGCTTTCAAATGAGATAAAATTCATTCAGAATACAGTTAACTGACATTTTTATAGTCCTTTATAATCTTCAGACTGTAACTGTTTTATGCAGGTAGATGGTGGTAAACTCATTTGATAAAGGAGAAGGCAGTTCAGAGAAGTTTAAGTGTGGGACCCAGTGTCTCATAGTTGATAAATAGTACAACTGATCTGCTATCCTTTAGAGTCTCTACTTAAGCACAGGGTCTTTTCAGAAACCTCCAAATCATGTAAACATGTAATGTTTTCCTCTCAAGTGCCCTGTCTTTAAATCTTTCAGAAGCTCTAGATTGTTGTTGTTGTTCAGTCACTAAGTCATGTCCAGGTCTTTGCGACTCCATGAACTGCACCACGCCAGGCTTCCCCGTCCTTCACTAGCTCCCTGAGTTTGCTCAGACTCAAGTCCATTGAATCAGTGATGCTATCCAACCTTCTCATCCTCTGTCACCCGCCTTTTTCTCTTGCCCTCAGTCTTTCGCAGCATCAGGGTCTTTTCCATTGAGTCAACTCTTTGCATCAGGTGGCCAAAATATTGGAGCTTCAGCTTCAGCACCAGTCCTTCCAATGAATATTCAGGGTTGATTTCCTTTGGGATTGATTGGTTTGATCTCCTTACTGTCCGAGGGACTCTCAAGAGTCTTCTCCAGCACCACAGTTGGAAAGCATCAAATCTTCAGGGCTTGGGTTTCTTTATGGTCCAACTCTCACATCTATACATGACTACTAGAAAAACCACAGCTTTGACTATATGGACCTTTTTCGACTATACACTATCTAGGTTTGTCCTAGAAGACTTGAGGGTTTGGCAAAGGAGACAACAGAATATTTCCTGGCATACAGGGGGCAGATCTTCTGTACAGATGAATAGGAGATAAGACTGTCTTGACCTAAATTCTTTGTGCAGTCCACCACTTCAGCCTCTCATTGCTGCCTTTGTCTCCTGCAGAGTCCCCCTGCATACCTGTTCCCAGAAGGTAGTATTGTCTATTGGCCTTCCTAGACAACTGGACTGAATTATCTTAAAAACAGGAAGCTTCTGTTTGTCCCTAATACATTTATGAGAGAAGAGTAAGCTCCCTGAGCAAGACAGATTTCTCAGTCAGTGAAGGAGGATTTTTCCTTTCTGAAGCTTTCTTGAATCTTTTCTCTTAATTTAGCTCTTTAGCTTCATTTTTGCACCTCTGTATCCCCTACAATCCACCATTTACATCATCTTCCAGCCCAATGTATCTTTCTCATATTTGCCGAAGTATTCATTCTAAAACAGAACATTTTATATCAGTCGCCTGCTTAAAACTGCTCATACCTAACCTATAAGATGACTTCTTATGTCTTTAAGAACATATTATTTATATGATCTATCCTTATGATTTAAGAGCCTTTATGGTTTCCAACCATCTTTTGATCTTATTTTCTATTTTTCACCTACATCAGTATTTCCTCAGGGTATAGGTATTATTGAAAAGAAAAATGTGTTGGGATTGAATAAGCTTGGGAAATGTTGGATTGAACAAAATAAAGCAACCCTTATTTCTGAGCTCCTTAGACCCTTTAAACAATTCTGATATACACTGTAAATCTTGTTAATGCTAATATGCAGGGTAAAGAAACATGTTTGTTTTTGTTTTTTGATGACATCTTTAAAGCAGACCTGAAACTTTGGTTGTTTGTAGTTCTCTGAGCTCCTTTAACAGTTATTCTGGCCTGTCTTCTGTTAGTGTCCTTATTTAACACTAAATCTTGTGCTCTGAGTAAATTGAGAGCTCTTCTAGACTAAGATATCTATGTTCCAACTTTTTCTACAACTCTGAACAAAGTCTTTCAATTAGGTCCCAAAAGAATGGTATGAGTAGTTAAATTTTTGATAATGGAGGTAAAGAATACAAACACCACAGTTTTGAGAGGAGAAACAGATAAGAGAAGGGTGGGCAAGAAGAGGACAGACAGGTAATCAGCGGTCCTTTTCGGAATCATATGGTGTTGAACCTTAGGTGAGGTCTGAGTATTGCAAAAAGAACTTAGACATGGTCCTCTTGACAGGATGTTTGGCCTGGTGGAGGAGACAGACAGATAGTTATAAATGCAGTGTAATAGATATTGAAGAAAATACAAGTGTTCTTAGAAGATGAATGAAAGGTTTTGCATGATTGTGTCACTAAAGACTTCATGGAGGAGGTGATACCTAATCAGGGCTTGAAGAATATGAGTAGAAATTTATGGTGGCTCAGACGGTAAAAGTGTCTGTCTACAATGTGGGAGACCCGGGTTCGATCCCTGTATCAGGAAGATCCCCTGGAGAAGGAAATGGCAACCCACTCCAGTACTCTTGCCTGGAGAATCCCATGGATGGAAGACCCTGGTAGGCTACAATCCATGGGGTCGCAAACAGTTGGACACGGCTGAGCGACTTCATTTCACTTCACTTCAAACAAAGATGAGGGTAGAGAAAATTAGGCGTCTTAAACCAGAATGTTACAAGCAAATGCGTGGAGGTATGTAAATTCAGGACTAAGTCTGCGGTCTAATTTGGTTTGCCTCTGGATGTGCAGTGTGGGGAGCATGATCTGGGAAGTGACTTGAGATTGATCTGAAAAGGTAGACTGGATTCAAATTGGTAGGTCTAAGTATGCCATGCAAAGAAGTATAGATTTGAAGGAATTTTTTCTTTCTTTCTTTTTTTTTTTGAAGGATTTTAAGCAAAAGAGTAACATTATGATAGATAAACTTTTGGCATTGGAATTTGGATTGGAGTAGGGAATAAGCAGACCAGATAGTCTTACAGTTGTCTGTTCAAGAGATGACATGGTTTTGAACTAGGGCAGTAAAAAGGAAGGTAGTGATAGTATGGCTCACTCGGCCTGTGTCATCCACCCTTATATATGTTCAGAGTCTGTTTGTAAAGAAGTTACATGGCCTGGAACAGTGAAGTATAGACATAATATAGGAACACATTTCTTTAACTACCAGGATTTGTTGGCACTTAATCAAATTTATACTAATGGGATTTCCATCCCCCAGGCTAGAGTAAGGTATTGTGGTCTAGCCTGTCACATTATAATGTTTCTGAAGATGGCAAATTGACAGAATTAATAAGTTGTATGAACTTAAGAGGGAGAAAGGATGCTTCTGTTTTCTTGGCATCATGTAATTTCCTAGACCTTACATTTAGCTTCTAATTAGCAAACCTGAATGCTCTGTTGAGCTAAGAAAGCAGAGTAGGAGAGAGATCCAATGTAGGCCAGAGAAGAGAAAGAACAAAACAGTTTTTTTTTTCTTTTCTTTTTTTGACTACCTAGAGTAGGAGATTGCCCTATTCAGAATATAGGAATTTACTCCTCAAAAGGGCTTATACAGAATTTTAGGATTAAGTTACAATAATTGGCATATAGAAAGCCAATAGATACATAGATAAGTTTAAAAGATTGCTTTAGGGAAATGTAATGGCCCAAGAGAAGAGACCTGGGTAAAATAAAAAACCCAAAGAGGAGAGGGTCTCTATATCATTCCTTCAAAACAGGTGTTTTAAGCATGAATCAGTGTGCTAGACCCTGGAGATTAAAAAATGGTTGGTATTTTTTCTTGCTTAGTCTGGTTGGAAGAAGCATACATAAAAACAGATATTTACTGTATAATGTGTTAAGTATTGTGAAGTAATTATGCACAGACAGGAAGTGGGCAACCAACTGCCTGGAGAGGTTAAGTGGATTTTATAGAAAGGATGACATTTGAGCTGGTTCTTAAACAGATTAGTATTTGCCAGGGCAAGAAGTAAGCAAAGGGCATTTCAAGGCAGAAAGGAATAGAATATGCAAAGGCCAGGAAGTACGACAACATGTGCTGTGTATTTATACCATAACTTTCAGGGCAAGATCTCAAATGCAGTTTTAAAACATGTTTAGTTACACTTGAAAGCGGCAAGCACCTATACTTCCATTTTAGGGATAGAATCTAAAGTTGGGAGATTTTAATTAGCTCAGTGTCATGCAGTATGAGTCAGGGGCAAAGAGCCTAGACCAGGCACCCAAAAACCGGAATGCCAAGTCTCGTGCCCTGAGTAATTCTGTGTCACAATAATGGTTGCTGTAGGTTCATGAGTATTTGAGGTTATTTTACTTCCTTCAGAATTCCACACCCAAAATTGATATTGTCAGTCCTATCAAATGTTCTTTAAAAAAAAAGAAAAAGAAAAATCTGTTAATAAATATTACTTCCACTATGTGAGGTAGAAATGTATCATGAAATGTTCAAAGGCTTCCTGACTGGCAATCTGTCTAATTTGTATTGTCTTGTCTGAAGTTGACTTAATACTTTTTTCTGAGATCACCTAGTACCTTTCTTATTTAACACAAAATAGCAAGCAAATCACTTTCTTCAAGAAAAATGTTGTTTATCTTTAGTAGTTATTTTGCAACTAGGTGGGATAAATTTGCTCAGAACTCCTACAGGATATGAATCATTTGCATTTATACATTGAACTCACTTTGCTCTTTTTGAAAAGTGTTTTAATACAGCCTGTATTGTGTAACATAGATGAAACCTTGTCATTGATATTTTCAGTGTCATTCTCAAATCAACTTGCAAAATCTATGATAAGCCTGGAACTTAAGTTGCTGTCATAAATATCTAGTGTACAATCAAATAAGCAAACTGTAAAATAGATCTAAGAAAATGCTATTATTCTTTTGTTTAAGTTGTTTGAGGTCTTTGGCTGTTGGAGGAGAGCATGGAATAGGGGATGACAACACCAAGCCTGCAATCGTTGACTTGTTTAAAAATTGTTTGAAAAAAAAAAAAAATTGTTTGAACTTTCACTACTGCTGTCTTCCCTTCTTCGTTTGTTTAAATTACTTTTTTTTTAAAATTCTTATTTTAAATGCATCCACTTACTAGGGTAGCCTGTGCATTTAGTTGAGATTTTTAGAGTTAGAAAGGCTAATAGTTGTAAATACATTGGATTGTTTGTAGGAAAATAATTCTTGCTAAATAAACATGAATTGTAAGAAACAGTTAATTCTGGTTGGTGCTGATAGATTCTGAATTGTGTTTCATAACTAAGAATATTTTATCAGAAGGGATTAGGAGGAAATAATCGCCATATTCCATGTTGATTAATAAGACTGATGAGTGGTATTCTTGGATTCTGGAACCTGTCAAGAAAGAAGATATTTCAAGGTGTACATTCAAGTTGGAAAAAATTATGGAAAGATAAAATGAGCTTTCAATTGTCTTTCAGTCTGTCATCAGGTCAATTTCACTGTGAAACCTAAAAACGAAAAAGTATTGAAATCATAAAACTCCCAGAAGAAAATATAGGAAGAACACTGTTTGACATAAATTGTAGCAGTATTTTTTTTTTCATCTGTCTCCTAAAGCAGAGGCAATAGCAAAAATAAATGATCCTTGGACTTCCCTGGTGGTCCAGTGGATAAGAATCTAGCTGCCAATGCAGGGGACATGGGTTCGATCCCTGGTTCTGGAAAATTCCACATGCCCGGGAGCAACTAAGCCCACTTGTTACAACTACTGAGCCCAAGCTCTTGAGCCCATGAGCTGCATCTATTGAGTCCGCATACCACAACTCCTGAAGCCCATGCTCTGGAGAGTGTACTCTGCAGTAAAAGAAGCCGCCACAGTGAGAAGCCCCGAACCGCAGTAAAGAGGAGCCTCTACTCACTGCAACTAGAGAAAGCTTGTGCACAGCAACAAAGACTCAGCACAGCCAAAAAAAAAATAAGTAATTTTTTTAAAAAGTATTTCTTAAAAAAAATAAATGAGACCTGATTAAACTTAAAAGCTTCTGTACCACAAAGGAAACCATTGACAAAACAAAAAGACAACCTACTGAATGAGAGAAAATATTTTCTAATGATATGAGTGATAAGGAGTTAATATCCAAAATATATAAGCAGCTCATACAAATCAACATCAAAAAAACAAAAACAGTCCAGTTGAAAAATGGGCAGACTTGAATAGACATTTTTCCAGAGAAGACATACAAATGACCAACAGTCACATGAAGAGATGCTCAGCATCATTCATTAATCATCAGAGAAATGCAAATTAAAATCAGTGAGATGTTACCTACACCTCTCAGAATGGCTATCATCAACATGGCCACAAATAACAAATGCCGGCAAGGATGCAGAGAAAAGGGAACCCTCATACACCGTTGGTGGCAATGTAAATTGTGTCACTATTATGAAAAACAGTATGGAGATTTCTCCAAAAATTAAAAATAGAATTACCATGTGTGCATGCGTGCTAAATTGCTTCAGTCATGTCCAACTCTTTGCTACCCTGTGTACTGTAGCCTGCCAGGCTCCTCTGTCTATGGGATTCTCCAGGCAAGAATACTGGAGTGGGTTGTCCTGCCCTCCTCCAGGGGATCGTCCCAATCCAGGGATGGAGCCTGTGTCTCTTATGTTTCCTGCATTGGCAGGCAGGTTCTTTACCACTAGTGCCACCTGCGAAGCCCCTGGAACCCAGCAATTCCATTCCTGGGTATTTATCTGAAAAAAAAAAAAAAAAACCCAACACCAGTTGAAAAAGATACATGCACCTTTATAGCAGCATTTATAACAGCATTATTTGCTGTTGCCAAAATATGAAAGTTGCCAAGATATGCAGTTGCCGAGATATAAGACTTCCCTGATAGCCCAGCTGGTAAAGAATCTGCCTGCAATGCAGGAGACCCCAGTTCAATTCCTGGATTGGAAAGATCTGCTGCAGAAGGGATAGGCTACCCACTCCAGTATTCTTGGGTTTCCCTTGTGGCTCAGCTGGTAAAGAATTTGCCTGCAATTCAGGAGACCTGGATTCGACCCCTGGGTTAGGAAGATCCCTGCAGAAGGGAAGGACTACCCACTCTGGTATTCTGACTTGGAGAATTCTGTGAACTGTATAGTCCATGGGGTCACAAAGAGTCGGACATGAATGAGTGACTTTGACTTTCACTTTTAAGATATGAAAACAACGTAAGTGTCCATCAACAGATGAATGGATTTTAAAAATATGGTGTACATATACAATAGAATGCTACTCAGCCATAAAAAATGAAATTTTGCCATTTTCAACAACATTGTTGGACCCAGAAGATATTATGCTAAATGAAATAAGCCAGAGAAAGAAAAATATAGATGATATTACTTATATGTGCAATCTAAAAAATAAACTAGTGACTATTAAAAAACAGACACACAGATATAGAGAACAAACTAGCGGTTACCCTTGGGGGAGAGGGGAGGGATATGGGACAGACAGGATAGGGGCAGGGCATTAAGAGGTACAAACTACTATGTCTTAAAATGTTACAGGGATACATAGTACAACACAGGGAATATAGCCAAAATTTTATAACTATAAATGGAATACAGCTTAAAAGTTGTGAATCATTGTTGTACCCCTGAAACATATAATATTGTACATGAACTATACCACAGTTTTTTTAAAAGTATACTTGCTTTAGTTTTTTCTATTGTTCTTGATTATACAAATGTTCTGTCCTTTAAATAAATTCTGATTTCTCTAAATATAGCAAACCATCGAAAGGAAATAGTTTTGTACCCTTATTTATGAAACTTGCTATGACAAACTGTTCCCAAAGCAGCTTAAACTATGACTGAATACATGCTAGGAATTCAGGCTGAAAGTCCAGTTGTTAAGACTCTGTGCTTCCACTGCAGGGGACATGGGTTCAAACTCTGGTTGGAACTTTCTCACACAGAATATGCGTGCGTGTTACACATATGTGTGTTCTTTCCTCTATATCATATGAACTGTGGGGTACACCAAACAGTGTTACCCCACTGGAACCAATGCATAATGTCTTAGCTTATTTATATCTTGTCCTATTTCCTTACCCAGGTATGCAGTTATTGCCTATGGCTGTGCCAGCTGCCCAAAGCTGACCTGTGAGAGGGAAGGCTGCCAGACTGAGTTCTGTTACCACTGCAAGCAAATATGGCATCCAAATCAGACATGCGATATGGCCCGTCAGCAGAGGGCACAGACATTGCGAGTCCGCACCAAGCACACTTCAGGTCTCAGTTATGGACAAGAATCTGGACCAGGTATAAGTTGGCGTAGTCTCATTTGTCTCTTTATTTGATATTTCATAATGTGAGCCCAAAGTTGGGAGAGATTACCTTAATGTATGATTCAAGGATTAGAAAGCAGAAACTATTTGCTAATACTCTCAATACTATATTTAATATGTAGCTTCTCTCTCTGGCCGTTTATAGGCTGTCCAACCCAGGTGAATTGGAATAAAGCAAAACTGAATTCTGTAGTTTCTACCTTCTTAGTAATATGTCTCAAATTGGAGAGCAGTTAGGTACTTTTGCTAGGGGCATTTTCAGTCCTTTCATCATGAGCAGAAAGACATTTAGTATTAGACCTATCCTGTTTTCCTACTAGCTTTAAGTACATCACTGTTTTTGGAAGTAGGGTACAGATTTGAGGAAAGCAAATGATGTTAGTATGGATTAATGATTAACCTTAAAAGGAGGAATATCACACATTCAGTTTCAACCTTGCCATGTCAAAGGAAACCTGTTTTAAAATGTCAGTGGGCTTACTAACTTTTATAAATGTGCTTTATTTCACTCATGTCATTTGGGAAAAGCTAGTAGGAAAGATTTACCAATCACTTTTTCCTGGCACAACCTAATCTCCTTTTTGTTTTTAATAGGTTAGTTCCTAGCTTGCTGTGAAAATTACCAGGTGTATGCTACTTAGCACACACAGTGTTTTTAGGTTTTGAATTTTAAAGTATCATGGCAAGAGGCTGTGGAGTGTGTTAACAACAAACCACAGTAATACTTGTTGAACCTGTGAAAGGAGTTTCCTGAACTAAGATTTTTCAAGACTTAAAGCCAAATGCAGGCTACAGACTGTTCTTCCTGTAGAACTGTGCTTTTAATTTGCCAGCCTATTGACTGCTGAAATTCCATTTTTCTTGGAACCATCTTTCTCCCTAGGGAAGTCTCTTTGCTCAGAGTGTGGCTCACGTGCTGTGTAAGATGCCAGTTTGGGGGATAGGCAGCTCAATATGAGACAGGATCCATTTTATGAAATTTCCTGAGGTCTAGACGTAGCCAGCCTTCCAGCGAAGTGGGTTTGCACAATCTGGAATCCTCAGTCAGAAATTCTTGACTGTCTCATTTCTTATGCATACTCCTGGGAATAATAAAACCAAACTAGGTTTAAATAGGGGTATTTTTCTACCCATTCTTCTTCCCTCCCCTCAGCAGATGACATCAAGCCATGCCCACGATGCAGTGCTTACATTATCAAGATGAATGATGGAAGCTGTAATCATATGACCTGTGCAGTGTGTGGCTGTGAATTCTGTTGGCTTTGTATGAAAGAGATCTCAGATTTGCATTACCTCAGGTGAGATGAGAATAATTTTTTTTTTTTTTGAGTATAATTGCTTTACAATGTGTTAGTCTCTGCTGTACAATGAAGTAAATAAATCAGCTAAAATGTACACTTATATCTCCTCCCTCTTGAACCTCCCTTCTGCCTCCACCGTCCCACCCATCTAGGTCATCACAGAGCACCAAGCTGAGCTCCCTGTGCTATACTGCTGTTTCTCACTAGCTCTCTGCTTTACACACAGTAGTGTATGTATGTCAGTCCTACTCTCCCAGTTCATCTCACCCTTCCCTCTGACATCCTTTTACGTAAATCAGTAAGAGAACAAGACCATAAAAACAGTAGGTCCATTGTTTTTATTTATAATCTTCATCTCTTACTGATTGAGGGTAAAGGATGTCAAAGAGACATCATCTGTCCTCTCATTACAGCATTCAGTTCAGTTCAGTCGCTCAGTCATGTCTGACTCTTCGCGACCCCATGAATTGCAGCACACCAGGCCTCCCTGTCCATCACCAACTCCTGGAATTCACTCAAACCCACATCCATCGAGTCGGTGATGCCATCCAGCCATCTCATCCTCTGCGTCCCCTTCTCTTCTGCCCCCAATCCCTCGCAGCATCAGAGTCTTTTCCAGTGAGTCATCTCTTTGCATGAGGTGGCCAAAGTACTGGAGTTTCAGCTTTAGCATCATTCCTTCCAAAGAACACCCAGGACTGATCTCCTTTAGAATGGACTGGTTGGATCTCCTTGCAGTCCAAGGGACTCTCAAGAGTCTTCTCCAACACCACAGTTCAAAAGCATCAATTCTTTGGCGCTCAGCTTTCTTCACAGTCCAACTCTCACATCCATGCATGACTACTGGAAAAACCATAGCCTTGACTAGACAGACCTTTGTTGGCAAAGTAATGTCTCTGCTTTTTAATATGCTATCTAGGTTGGTCATAACTTTCCTTCCAAGGAGTAAGCGTCTTTTAATTTCATGGCTGCAGTCACCATCTGCAGTGATTTTGGAGCCCAAAAAAATAAAGTCTGACACTGTTTCCACTGTTTCCCCATCTATTTCCCATGAAGTGATGGGACCAGATGCCATTACAGCATAAGGAAGCTATAAAAACTTCCTCTGAAACACCCTTCCAATCATGTTTTTCTCCAGCTCAGCAACTTCCAGTGACTGTTTTCCCTTACCTTCCAGATAGAGTTCAACTTCCTTAGGATGGTTTTTAAGGTTTTTTTTACAGTCTGGCCCCAATATACTTTTTACTTTTTTCCATTTTGCTTTCATACATACTGTATCCCAGATTATCTGTGTCTCTTCTGTGCTCTTAGCTCCCTGACCGTTCATGTTCTTTCCTTTGCCTGGAATGCCTTCTAATCACCTCACCTCCCAGCAACCCCATTTTATCTCAACCTGTTCAGTTCTTATCAAGTCTTCAAGAGCCACTTTAAATGCCATTCCATCTGTGATGCCTTCCCCCAGCTTCTTCTGCCTCATTCTTCTTTACTGACATTCTTTACATGTTCCTTTATAAACACTATGACTGTTACTTCGTTTACATGTCTAATTTTGTTAAGCTATATTATGAATCTTAGGCCGATGTTAACCTTTTTACAGTACCTTGGATGTAGTAGTCATTGAAATATTGTCCTGAAGGAGGTAATATTTACAAATTTAACATTCATTGTGTAGATGAAACACTTTCATTTCCAATTTAGCAAACATTTGAGTACTTACAGTATACCAGTTATTACGGACCTAGGAGTACATAAGACGTGACCCCTAACTTTCAAAATTGCTTACCCTGTCTAGTAGAAAAGACAGCACAAAGGGAGTAAACAAAAATGGCTGGACTCAGAACGACTAAGTGTAAAAGTGGGCAAACTCAGAGTATGAAACTGCTGTAAAGGGTGTGATGAAATATTTTTATATCTTATCCCAGGAACATGATTTGCAGTATCTATATATGCCAAGAAAACTATGCAAATCAAAGAGAGTTCCTTCACTGCAGAATACAAAATGTTTGGATGAGATGTCAAGTGTATAGACTTACAGGTTCCTGTGTAGTATCACACAAAGAAGTAGGTTCATTTTGGTGGGTTAGAGAGGATGGAGTTCAGCAGAAAAGAATGGAAAAGAGGTTTCAAGTTTAGAGACCTGCCTTTACAAAAAAAATAAAGAGCCAGAACTCTAAATAGTTTCCCCTCATGCAATATATTCATTTCTTATAACCTTCTATAACTATTAACTCTTGCTCTTATCAAACTCTCTGGTAACAACAGCAGCATTTGTAATATTGACATTAACTTTGGCATATTTCCTCTGCAGCCCCTCTGGCTGTACATTCTGGGGCAAGAAGCCATGGAGCCGTAAGAAGAAAATTCTGTGGCAGCTGGGCACATTGATTGGTGCTCCAGTGGGGATTTCCCTCATTGCTGGCATTGCCATTCCTGCCATGGTCATCGGCATTCCTGTTTATGTTGGTAGGAAGGTAAGATGTTGAGTTCTGTCCCTCTTCCATCTTCAGATCTGTTGGTAGAGTTTTGAAGGAAATGGGGAGGAGCTTATATTTCAGAGCTGCCTAAAAGCCAACTGGTTCTTGAATAATAACATTAATTTCTTAGATGGATTTTCATAAACCCCCAAGAGATCTAAAAGTTCTTTTTAACATCCTGGGCCTGGTTTGTCTCAGTGACTTAAAGGTTGAAATGCTTACTTCATTCCCCTACATTGTCTCTTGTATTAACTTTTTCATATTAGTTTATACCTTCCTGGGGCTTCCCTGGTGGCTCAGAGGTTAAAGCGTCTGCCTCTATTGCGGGAGACCTGGGTTCGATCCCTGGGTCTGGAAGATCCTCTGGAGAAGAAATGGCAACCCACTCCAGTATTCTTGCCTGGAGAATCCCATGGACAGAGGAGCGTGGTGGGCTACAGTCCACGGGGTCACAAAGAGTCAGACACGACTGAGCAACTTAACTATACCTTCCTGGTCTGAGTTAGATTAAAATGTGAGAAAGATGTCTCTTTGAGATGAGGGACTATGTTTTAATATAGATAACTTATAAGGGAATATTTACTTATCCTTTTTCTCCCCAGCAAAAAGATTGATGTCCTAACTCACTGACAGGTATTTTCTTTCTTCTTAGATTCATAGCAGGTATGAGGGAAGGAAAACCTCCAAACATAAGAGGAATTTGGCGATCACAGGAGGAGTGACTTTGTCGGTCATCGCATCCCCTGTCATTGCTGCGGTTAGCGTTGGTAAGAAGCTAGCCAAGATTACGACTCCCTCTACCACCTGGCCTCACCCCACCCCACCTACTCCAATCAGCTTTCTGGCCTCACAGTTTAGCCAGCTGGCCAGATGTTTCACCTCTGGAGGCTCCTACATTTTTATGTCAGACCCACCTTGGGAGTTAACTCTTGTAGGCACTGTTATTATTATTATTATCAAGCTTCCCTGGTGGCTCAGATGGTACAGAACCTGCCTACAATGTGGGAGACCTGGGTTTGATCCTCGCGTCGGGAAGATCTCCTGGAGAAGAGAATGGCAACCTACTCCAGTATGTTTGCCTAGAGAATTCCATGGACAGAAGGGCCTAGAAGGCTACCGTCCAAGGGGTCTCAAAGAGTCGGACATGACTGAGCAAATAACACTTCACTTTCGTTATTATTATCAGCCACGCTAAAGTATCAGAGTTTGGGATCTTTTATTCTTAAGTTAGTACCTAGAACTCCATCTGGCACATAAAAAAAGGTTGAATTAAAGGATATTACTTTAAGGCCTAGGTTTTCACCTTTTCTCTTCCCTCTCCACTTGCCATAAAACCCACAAAACAAAATTTTTATATACTTAATGCCTCATAGTATTTTGGGAGGCATGAGGGTTTGTTTTAGAATAATAATAAGATAACTCCATTTGCCAGGAGCAGGTCTGAGGGTTTGCCTGTATTAATTCATTTAATCCTCACAACAGCATAGTTGTGACAGAAGGTATAGTAAGTTGTCCCGTTAGCTGGGACATGAATCAGGGCAGTCTGATTTCAGAGTCTGGGCTCTTAACAATTAAGCCTTTCTGCCTTCCACAGCAGTAAGATTTTAGAATTAACACTCAGGGGTGGGGCAGGGATCCTAAACCCTCAGTCACTTATTTCATGTTTGATTATTAATTTGTTCTGGGATTAGCATCTCAGCAATGAAGGGAAGTGGGGAAACGAAAGCAACATACATGTGCTGTGCTGGGCCCTATGCATGCATTGATCGTTGGCAGCCCAAGGAAGACATGTCCAAGGTTGTAATGGCTGGTAAATTGAATCCAGGATGGTAACCCAGGCCTTTCTGATTCCAAGTCCAGTCATCATTCTGTTAGACCAGGCTGCGTCTTTAGCACAGTCATATTCTTTCTTTGACCCTTTATAAAGTGGTTTGTCCGTCTTCACCTATGGGAAGGAGAATTCAGGACAGCTGCAACCCGATGGCTTGCTGACGTGTTTCCTTCTCTTCCCAGGTATTGGCGTCCCTATCATGCTGGCTTATGTCTATGGGGTTGTGCCTATTTCTCTCTGTCGAGGAGGTGGCTGTGGAGTTAGTACAGCCAATGGAAAGGGAGTGAAAATTGAGTTTGATGAAGATGATGGTCCAATCACAGGTAAAAGAATTTTCATTTCCCTTTGAATTTATGGGACACAAGATAAAAGTCAGTGAAATTCAGCACATTTTACAGAGAGATTGACATTGGATTACTTTGGATAATGAGCTTTATAGGAGGTAAAGTATTTTTAGCTTTTAATTTCTTTGTTCCAGAGTTATTAGGTTAATTCCTCTGGTACTTGCCTCTGTGTGGCAGGTACTCCAAGTAACTCTTAAATATGCTGGTAATAGTAAATTATATAAGTATAATAAAGTCTTATATCTGCACAATACTTTATAATTTTCAGAAGACTTTACACAGTTATTATTTCACTTGGTTTTTACAACAGCTCTGAAGAGAGAGGACTAGGGCTGTTATTATCCCCGATTAACTGGAACTTCTTTATGCCTTTGTCTCAACATCTGTTAAATGGGTTTAAGAACTTCTGAAGAGCTGGAACTGTAGCAGGTCTTCTGACTTATGCTTTGATATTGTTTCCACTTTACCATATTAACTAGCCTGAGACACAGAGATCCCCAGAGATTTTTCAGACTTCCTACTAGAATCAGCACATGACCTAAATGTATTTGGAAATATTTATGTTTGATTAGGTGGCATCTGTAGCATAATGGAAAGAATAGTGGACTCAGAATCACATGGTAGTATTGTGTGACTGACCATAGACAAGGCATTTAGTTCTAAGCTTTCATTTCCTCATCTAAAATTGAGGTTACTAGTCCCTATTTCTTGGGAAAATTAAATGTGAGCATATGTTAAAATACCTGATACATGGTGGCTGCATGTAGATGCTATTCATTAAGTGAATAAACGAGTGTTTTTCTATATGACTGTTCTCTACTCTAAAGAGTCATTGCAAGAAGATGCCAGACCCTGTTTTGATGTTGTGCTATGTTCAATTGTGATGTTTGGTTCCATCCCCAGTGGCAGATGCCTGGCGAGCCCTCAAGAATCCCAGCATTGGGGAAAGCAGCATTGAAGGTCTAACTAGCGTACTGAGCACCAGTGGAAGCCCTACCGATGGACTCAGCGTTATGCAAGGTCCATACAGCGAAACAGCCAGCTTTGCAGCCCTCTCAGGGGGCACACTGAGTGGTGGCATTCTTTCCAGTGGCAAGGGAAAATACAGCAGGTAAGCGATTTCTGACAGAACTAGTTGGAATTATAAGAAGTAACATATCATGTTGAGCCATTTCTCTGTACCAGGCACGTCTCATATAGCATCTCATTTTAATCTAATCATCAATGGGGTTTTGGTTTTTTTTTTAACTTTTGCAATTAGAAAACAGGCTAAAAAGGTTGAGTGACACAACATAAAAATTCTGTTTTTCTTCCCACTGTACCATAGTGACTCCATATAAAGAATAATCTTGACTTCAGATCCTCCCTCTACTGTGTTAGGCTGCCTCTTTTAGGAAGGGGAAGCATGCATTTTTGTAGAATTCCCAAGACTGTGCCCTCCATTAGGCTTGTCACTGGCTTTTAGTTGAACAGCATTTATGCTGTATCTTGTTGGCTTATTGGTACTGTGACCTTATAACCTTCCTGTTCTGATTCCCATTTGATAAGAAAAATCAATTCTATACACTTGTGTTCGGAATATGTAAGTCTTTATGACTAAAATGGTTGTGACTTGGTTGGTTGTTTCACCAGGTAGATAAAACAGAACACATTCAGAGGAGCATAGCAGATGTTACGTGAGAAGCAGTTATTTGAATGCACTGGAGAAGAGAGGCCTGAGGAGGGGTAAAGGTGATACAGAACAAGGTACAGAGGTAGAGGAGATGCTTACCTTCAGGTATCGGAAGGGCCTTGAAGTGGAAAGAAGGATTAAGACTTCTGCCTCATGCCAAGAGATAGATTAAGATGATTCGGCAGAGGCTAGAGGGAAACAAATTTTGTTTCATTACAGTGACTGTAGGAAAAATCTGTATAAAGTCCAAAGAAGGAATGGATTATATCAGTAGATACTGAGCTCTGTACCTCTGGAAGTATTTGAAGTGAGACCAGAGGGCCAACTGGCTATTAGGAGGTCAAGCAGCAGTTGGCAGATGGGCTGGATCCCACACCTGAATGCGTGTCACTCGCTTGAGAGCCTTTTAAAAATAGATTGCAGTGCCCTATCCCAGAATTAATAAATTAGAATCTCCCAGAGTGGGACCTAGGAATCTCTGTTTTGAAAATTCTCCCCAGCTGATTCTAGCATAACCATTGCACAGACCAGCTTCTGGGAACCACCCAAGGAGATGGCCTTTGTGAAAGGCCTCTTCCAGTTCTGAGAGTGATCTATGGCAGAGCTGAAACTAGGACCCAGGTCTCTGACTCAATGCACTTCCCACTACACTGCTTCATTTTCCTGGACTAAGGCACATTCCTGAAGGGCATCTAAGGCTGGAGGAGCAGAGCAGAGACTCAGACAGCAGGATGGAGGTTGACTGAATGTGCAGCTGTAGGCTGCTGCTGACCTGTTGGTGTCTCCTGACTGTGGTTCTCTCTTGTTAGGGGATCCCGCCTCCACATGCTGGAGAATTCACTGCTGTGCTTTGTTAAAACCAACACCCCTGTAAATAAGCAGACATAATTGGGGACTGACTTGCTGAAACTGCAGCTTAGCCAGGCCAGCTGTTCCAGTTCTGTGAAAGCCTTTTATAGGAAGTGAATGAGTCAGATGGGTTTGACTGTGAAACCCATTATGAGGAAATACTTAAATGTGCAACCAAATGATATTGGAGCCAAGATAGGAAAAGCTATGGGTCCTCTGAGACACCATTGGGAAAGTTTGCTGCCGTTGTTGGAGGCTGACTCTTACGTGTCCTTGAAGCTGAATGTTTAAGTTCCTAGTACATGGAAGACATGGAGGGTAAAGTGTAAATGAGATGTGGCCTCTCCTCTTGGAGCTCACAACTGAGTGTGAGAGAGATGTGTAAATTGATTTAATACATAGGTAGTTGCTGTGAAGCACTTTGCAGAAAGTGGTTTGACGGAAGAAGGGAGGGAGATAATGGTTCCTTTGTTGTTAAGAACTGAGTATGAATTTGTCACATAGAGAAAGGAAACTTCAAAGAGAGGGACTAGCATATGCAAAGTCAGAGAGGTATACAATGTGTATAGGTGTGTAAGGGGAAAAAATCCAATGTGATTAGGATTTAGGATCTGTGGTTAGAGGTGGAACTGGAAACAGAGCTTGGAGGCAGATCAGGTAGACCTTAAATGCCCAATGGTAAGAGGGAGCCAAGAGAGGGGCTCTTAGAGTGATTAGGTTATTATCCACTTTGGCACTGATCTGAAAGTTGTTTGACTTGAACTTATGGCTACTGGAGACAGCACAATTGCAGTTACCCACGCG
This sequence comes from Bos mutus, assembly GCF_027580195.1. NCBI lineage: Eukaryota > Metazoa > Chordata > Mammalia > Artiodactyla > Bovidae > Bos > Bos mutus. The sequence goes on along the minus strand of NC_091618.1, from coordinate 15,115,985 downwards.
GGAGCTGTTAAGAGCCTGAAGTTAAGCAGTAGCAGTGGGGATGGAAAGGAGGGGACGATTTCAAAAGATAACTTTAAGAGAGAAAATGTGTGGGCATCTCTTTGAGCTATTTGGCATTTGGAGAAGATCAGATCAACTCAATTTGCAAGAGAATAATGTAAGAGGTATGTGCCAGGAAGCAGACTGTCTTGGAATACCCAGGTCTCATATTAACTTAAACGTCCCCTCTTTACACAGGTTAGAAGTCCAAGCCGATGTCCAAAAGGAAATTTTCCCTAAAGACACAGCCAGTCTTGGTGCAATTAGTGACAACGCAAGCACTCGTGCCATGGCCGGTTCCATAATCAGTTCCTACAACCCACAGGACAGGTATGTGAACAGTCAGATGCCTAGGAGAAGTTGCATTTTTTGGTTGAGTTTTGGCCCTAGAAGCTCAATGCCTCATGTTAGGGCTCTGTGTACCATACAGTGGGATACATGGTGTGTATACCCTGTGAATTCATTGAGCACATTCTTGGTATGGGAGTGTTTGGCATCTCTTGATTGATTCTTCTTGTTAGCACTTGATTTTTAGAGGTTTTTTCTTCCTTTTTCTTTTTTTTTTTGGCTGTTTTAACAGTGTAATTATTCACATGGAACTTAACAGGCTAGATGGGTATTCACTGATGTCTGTGGCTCTATGGTTTCTGCTCTTACGTTGATCCTTGCTTGACGTGGCTCCTTGTAGCCTATTTCTCTATTTTTGAGAAGCTCGTGTATCTGGTATGGTGTGATTACAGCACTCCCTACTGGAGAGATTCTGGTTTCTTCTCATTGTAGCGGAGAAGTAAAAAGCTGTGACTCTTTCACTTTCATATTTTGAGGAAGATAGTGTGAGGTTCTGATCCTTACTTGAATTTTGGAAGCTCATTTTTAGTTGTTTAAAGAAATTGGCAGAATAACTAATAAGGATATATAGCACAGGAAACTCTTTTCAATATTCTGTAATGACCTATGTGGGGAAAGAATCTTTAAAAAGAGTGGCTATGTGTATAGGTATAACTGATTCACTTTGCAGTACAGCAGAAACTAATGCAACATTGTAAATCAGCTATACTCCAATAAAAATTTTAAAAGAAATAAATTGTCAGAGATGTTTGTGTGCGTATTTTAAATCAGCAAGGAGATCTCATTGTTCTTCTCCATCTTATTTGAGTACTAGATTAAATTTTATTTTCTCTAAAAGTGAGCTCTAGTCTACTATTTACCTATTTTTTTGGACTTTCTAATCCTGAACCCACAAACTGCTTTTACCAACAGGTGTAGCATGACCCATGCATGATTCAGCAAAGTGGATTTTGTCTCCACAGAGAATGCAACAATATGGAAATCCAAGTGGACATTGAAGCCAAACCAAGTCACTATCAGCTAGTGAGTGGCAGCAGTACAGAGGACTCACTCCATGTTCATGCACAGATGGCAGAGAATGAAGAAGAAGGCGGCGGTGGTAGTTCCGGCAGCAGTGGCAACGGTGAAGAGGACCCCCCCTGCAAACACCAAAGCTGTGAACAGAAAGACTGCCTGGCCAGCAAACCTTGGGACATCAGCCTGGCCCAGCCCGAGAGCATCCGCAGTGACCTTGAGAGCTCTGATACACAGTCAGATGACGTGCCAGACATCACCTCAGATGAGTGTGGCTCCCCTCGCTCCCAAGCCGCAGCCTGCCCCTCAACACCCAGAGCCCCCAGTGCACCAAGCCCAAGTGCCCATATGAACCTCTCTGCCCCAGCTGAGGGCAAGACTATCTTGAGGCCAGAAGATGCAGAAGCCAGAGTATGAAGTGGAATGAATGCTCCTGTTTTGAGAAGCACACTTGTAACTGCATCTTTTGGAATCTTTTTGGGGGGCAGGGATTTCTGTACTTTTATTTCAGAGATTCTCTGGTCACAGGTTTTCCCCAGGGAAATTCTGAGAAATTTGCAGTTTCTTACCAGATGAAACATGGAAATTTTGCCCTTAGTTCCATGCATCCCCACATCTCCGCCCCCCCTACCCTTTTTTAGTTTTAATTTATTGGTTAAACTTATGGTGGCAATCCGTGAGGTGTGTCAAAGAGTGTACAGATGTATGTGTGTATATTGTATGTATGCTAACATATTACTGAAGGACACATTTTAATAAATAAAAATTTCTGTCGTAATTCAGCTCCTCTCATTTTCCTTGGCTTGGATAGTCCTCCAGAGCCAAGTGTTTGATTGAAACAGACCACTACATCTTTAACAGTCTATAAATCTGAACTTTCCTAATCCCAGGGAAGAAAGATGGTATTCTAACCAGACTGGAAGGAAGTAAAGTCGCTCAGTCGTGTCCGATTCTTTGTGACCCCACGGACTGCAGCCTCCCAGGCTCCTCTGTCCATGGGATTTTCCAGGCGAAAGTACTGGAGTGGGGTGCCATTCATATATAAACCCACGACTCCTAGCATGACAGAAAGCAAAGCCAAGATTGTCTTGGACTGTGTAGTCAGACTGAAGAATTAGCTGGAGTCAGTCAGATGCCCTCTAGAGGCAGCTGTGCAGTTTTCCTGTTAAGCTGTATTTACCCCTTTTTGCATTATACTCACTGTTAGAAATGTGCTTCCAAGGAGGGAAGGGGTGTCAGTTCTACTGGCTCTTCAGAAATCCCAGTGAATGTTGCATGGTTGTACGTTGGGGAACAGAGGATTCTTCCTAGATGAAGAAATGTACCTATTCTGCTTAATCACCAAGCAATACCTAGGTGTTTGTTACGCTTTCCAGTACACATTCCCTGTTGCAAAAAACAACTTTCTAGTTTTGCCAATCTAGTTTTAAGTAAGGGACAAAGGAATCTGACTAGAACTTGTAGTGAAAGGAGAGAGGAGACATGCCATCAAAATCACAGCATATTTAATTTTATCTCATCTTATAAATTTGTCAGAATTGAGCTACTCCTTGGTTTTGGCTCTGTCGAGAATAATGGTCTTAGAAATGAATGTTCATACATAGTATAGCAGAAAAATTAAAAGATTCATGAGACCTGATGTGAGTTTCCAAATCTGGCAGTAATTTACTTTGTGACTGTTTGAATCAGTTACTCTCATGCCCCTAATTTACTGACTCTCAGACAGTAAGTGAGTATTTAAGGAGCTTCCAGTGCCAAACTTCTCTGTCACTTTAACCCTGGGCCCAGAGGAAGAATTGAAAACATCCTTTCCCCGAGGACCAGATGGCTTTCTGTTTCCTTTCACAGATGCACCTGCTCTTTGTCTTCCTGGCCTGTGCTTTACTACGATGAGGATGAGTCTGGACCACAGCCAGCTTGGAAGATTCTTAGCTCTTAGCACATTGCCCTGCACCTGGGCCGGGAAGTGCTGTTGGCGGACTTTGGGTCTCTGAAAGAATGCCCGAGAGGGTGTCTGTGTGAAAAAGGGAGCTTGTTGGGAAAAAGGCAGACAGTATGGGAATCTCTGAAATGCAAATTATCAACTCAAAGACTTGTATTTCTCTCAGAGCCTCATCAAGGGAGCAATTAACAGGATAAGATCAAGAAAGTCTTTTGAAGGGGCAGGAGTTTGCAGCCACAGCTGTATTCTTACCCAGATTCCAGTTCTTACTGCTGTGTGAGTTGTGTGAGTGTGTTTTCACTTAGCCAAAGTGGGGAGTTGTAAAGATTGTTAGATGGAGTACCAAAAATGGCTTTTGTTAAAGGCCCATGTGTATTTTTTTTCCTCTGGTAGGAATAAGAAGAAAAAAATTAAGGGAGATTATGGATGCCATCTAAAAAAAGCTCACAACTCTAGACCAGAGGCCATGAAAAACCAAGCTTATTCTAATCCTTTGGAACGTTGTATCTCCTAGACATTAGCAGACAAAAAGACCCCTCAGCACCACCTGGAGGAGAACATGAGTAATGCGTGGGAAAAGTTGATGCTCGGCTTAGAAAATGGGGAAAGCTGAATTTCTTTGTACAGCAGTGTTCACTCATTCTGAAATACCTGTTTCAGGTGCAGGATGCAGCAATAAGGAAAACACAAAAATGCCTGACCTTGTGAAACTCACCCTGTAGTGGGAAAGGGCAATCGATATAATGTCTGGATGAGGATAAATGCAGTGAAGAAAGCAGGGAAAGCAAAAAGAGTAGTAGATGGCGCTACATTAGGTAGGTACTGCGGGCCTCTTTGATAAAGGTACATTTTGTTAGAGGCTTGAATGAGAAAGAACCATGTGTCTAGGCAAGAATATACCGGACATGAAGAATAAAGTACAAACACCTTTTGATGAAACATCCTTAGTCTGTTTAAACACATACACACACCTACAGCATAGAGGCCTAAATGAATGGAACAGAGTGGACCAAGGAGGAGGGTAGTAAAAGGTTGAAAAGGTGGCTGAGGACAAGATTGTGTAGACAAGGACATTTTAGGTTCCTCTGAGGCCAGGAGAAGTCATCTTCAAAGCCAGACAGATGGGGTGCTTGTGGTCAACTTTAAAAGGCTAAAACTGGGAGAGGGCATGTCTGGTCACCAACCCTACTTGGATGGGTCAATGAAAGAAATTTATGGAAATGATAAATGGGTACTTATTCACTCTGACCACTTTCTAATGTACTTTTTTGTATAAAACTGCACGTCTTACACTTCCTTGAAACCAAGGTTCTGAATGTAATCTGTTTTGCCAGTTAGATGTACAAACAAGGATGCTGAAGGAGGAAGTGATTCAGGGATCTTTAGCAACCTTATTGCTCCTGCAAAGACACAGAAGACAGGTTTCCCTCCAGCGGTACACCAGTATCCATCAGTATCTGTGTGGGTGTCAAAGGGCTTCCTGACCCATAAATAACCATTTGTGATGTATGTCCTCACAGTGGGCCAGTGCTCGCCTCCTGGTTCCTCCTCTTCCCGGTGGTGGCAAAGGGAGCAGTTCCCGTAGTGGACCAATCTGGGAGTCTCCTGGACGCCCAGCCTAGAGCCCACTTGCCCAGCTTTCCAGTTCTTCTGTAAGCGCCTAATTTACCTGTATTGCATTCTCTTCTACTTAAAAGAGGTGGAACAGTTTTGTTTCCTGAAGTTTCAGAACCCTAACTGATACAGTATTTGGTTCCAAAACTGGTTATAGATAACAGGCCCTAAAAAATGAGATTTTTGCATAGTTATGACTAAGTTGGATTTGAAGGAAGTGAGAATCTAGTTGTCATTGGAAAATGGTAAACTGGTAAAGATTATTTACACTTGTGGTCATGTTAAATGAACTGTCATGGATAAAAGACTTTGATAGACCAAGTGGCTGCCAGAATGGACCACTGTGTAAGAAATGAAGACTTAAATGGCGGTGCTTTTGCTAGAGAGGTTAAAAAAAGAAAATGAAAGTCTCAAGTGCTTTTAAATTTTCAGCTCAGGGCTGTCTTGTAGCCACAAGGCTGATGTACATGAAAAATCAAGGCGAGATTCTGGGTTATTGAATTACAACATAAGTTAAATTCTTAGCTTACCAGGTCTCTTAGGTGAAAATTAGGATCCTGTTTGGGAAAGAGTAAAGTGAAAATCGGGACATTTGAGTAGATTTGGATAAATCCTAGTGTTCTGAACCCACAAACTCTACACTTTGCTTCTCTTACCAGCAGAAGCAGCCCTTCTTTCCCCTGTTGATAGGGCTAGTGCTATCTTACTTGGAGACCTTGGGTAGTTGAGTTGAAAGGAAATGCTTATTGCTGCCCCTTATTGCTATCAGATCTGTGGCTATAGTCAGATCCCAATATGCTTCTGAAGCATATTGAAGTGAAAGTCACTCAGTCGTGTCCAACTCTGCAACCCCCTGGACTATACAGTCCATGGAATTCTCCAGGCCAGAATACTGGAGTGGGTAACCACAAAATCTGACCTTAGAGAAGGAAAGGTTACAGAATTATAAGATTTTGCTCATTTGAATCAGTAGAAACCTGGGGAATGAACGTGTGTGGACTGGATTCTAAAGGTATTAGACCAGGAAGAAACTAACATAATTTTATTTTCATCTGGTTGAGTTTATTAATATGGGCATTCTAGAGATTCTGGAATTAGTATATTGGCGTTGGCAGCTAAAAGTGGCTCTTAGCTGGTTGGTTGGATGAAACCTGGACTTAAGAGGGGTCTACACTTGCTAAGAGCTGACTCATTTGAAAAGACCCTGATACTGGGAAAGATTGAAGGCGGGAGGTGAAGGGACACAGAGGATGAGATGGTTGGATGGCATCACCGACTCAATGGACATTTGGGTGGACTCCGGGAGTTGGTGATGGACAGGGAGGCCTGGAGTGCTGTACTTCATGGGGTCACAAAGAGTCGGACACAACTGAGTGAACTGAACTGAACTGAACACTTACTAAAAATTTCTTACTATAGTATTAGAAGATGAATGCAGAAACATAGCGATAGTAGAGTTGGTGGAGGTTTATCATGTGTACCTACTCGTCTCCTAATTTTGCCTCCAGAATTGCTCAGAGGACATTTCTTACACACACACACACACACAAAGTACATAGATAAGGGGACACTTCACCTTGAAAATGCTGTAGTGTATATCCCCTATAGGCCGGGGATGAAGCTTAGAGATGTTGCCATTGAAATGGAATCCTTGATATCAGTAGAGATGACAGGATCCTAGAGCGGCAGGGGCCAAGAAGCAGTGCAAAGGCAGCAGAGCAGGAGTGAGGAAATATAACCTACCAAGGTCCTACTCGGTGTGCTGAACACAAAGCAGAAGTCTGGCAAAGGGAGGCCTGTTTTAAGTCACTAAGTGGAGGGTCACAGACACTCACTGAATTCTCAGACCAAAGCTCTGAGGGAAGCACCCAGCACTATTACCGTAACTAAACTGTTAATCTTCTAGTCTTCCCCAAAGGAATCTTAAGTCAATTAACTATGTGCTGTGCTTAAGGAAATGAAAATACCCAAGCCTTTAGGAAATACTTGGAAACTATAAACCCTAAACCAGTACTAATCTCAAAGAAACTAAAAGGTCTTTGTGGACCACTAGTTTAAAATAGAGGCTTGGGACTTCCTGGCGTTCCAGTGGTTAAGACTGAGTTTCCACTGCAGGTGAAGTGAAAGTTGCTCAGTCGTGTCCGACTCCGTGACCCCATAGACTGTATAGTCCATGGAATTCTTCAGGCCAGAATACTGGAGTGGGTAGCCTTTCCCTTCTACAGGGGATCTTCTCAACCCAGGGATCGAACCTAGGTCTCCTGCATTGCAAGCAGATTCTTCACCAGCTAAGCCATAAGGGAAGCCCCAAAATACTGGAGTGGGTAGACTAGCCCTTAGGAATCGAACCAGGGTCTCCTGCATTGCAGGCGGATTCTTTACCAACTGAGCTATGAGGTAAGCCAACTGCAGGGGCACAGGTTTAATCCCTGGTCTGGGAACTAAGATCCTGCAAGTCATACGGTGCAAGCAAACATGAAGTGAAGTCGCTCAGTCGTGTCCGACTCTTTGCAACCCCATGGACTGTAGCCCACCAGGCTCCTCCGTTCATGGGATTTTCCAGGCAAGAACACTGGAGTGGGTTGCCATTTCCTCCTCCAATGCATGAAAGTGAAAAGTGAAAGTGAAGTCGCCCAGTTGTGTCCGACTCTTTGCAGCCCCATGGACTGTAGCCCATCAGGCTCCTCCGTCCATAGGATTTTCCAGGCAAGAATACTGGAGTGGGTTGCCATTTCCTTCTCCAGGGGAACTTCCTGACCCAGGGCTCAAACCCAGGTCTCCCACGTTGTAGGCAGACGCTTTACCGTCTGAGCCATATATATATATTTATCCTTATGAGGTATTATGGGTTGAAAATTCATATGTAGGAGTCCTAATCTCCAATACCTCAGAGTGTTACCCTATTTGAAAATTGGGTTGTTGTAGATATAATTATGGAGAAGGCAATGGCAACCCACTCCAGTACTCTTGCCTGGAAAATCCCATGGATGGAGGAGCCTGATAGGCTGCAGTCCATGGGGTCGCTAAGAGTCGGACACGACTGGGCGACTTCACTTTCACTTTTCACTTTCATGCATTGGAGGAGGAAATGGCAACCCACTCCAGTGTTCTTGCCTGGAGAATCCCAGGGACGGTGGGACCTGGTGGGCTGCCGTCTATGGGGTCGCACAGAGTCGGACATGACTGAATCGACTTAGCAGCAGTAGCAGCAGCAGTAGCAGCAGCAGCAGAGTGGGCCCCTAATCCAATATGATTGGGCCAAAGGGGAACTTTGGACAAAGAGTCACTCACACCAGGAGAATGCCATGTGAAGATGAAGGCAGAGATCGGGATGATGTGGTGGAACCAGCCACCAAATTCCAAAGATTGCCTGCAAACCACCAGAAGCTAGGGAGAGGCATGGAACAGATTCCTCCTAACAGCCCTCGGCAGGAACCAGCCCTGTCGACAGTTTGATCTTGGATTTCTAGTCTCCAGATCTGTGAGACAATAAATTCGTGTTGCTTAAGTCAGTCAATTTGTAGTCCTTTGTTGCATACCTAGCAAAGTAATACACAAGGATCATGTAATTTATAAGGAATCTCAGCCTGGATCTATCTCACATATCCACCCTGGTTATTTCCCAGTTCCTATAAGCACAGTTGTAATGGGTGTATTTGGCACCGGGCAGAATCTTCACATTGACCTATAGAGTGCAAGTTATTGTGAGAAGAAAAGCAAAGGAAAGCCCCTGGAACTCTCCTCCACCAGAACTATAAGCCAAAAGCAATAGTGTATCCCTGAGGGCATGATAAATACTACCACCACTATCAAAGACTTGAGAAATTCCAAAGGTGATCCCTATCTTATCTGTGGTACTTCCCCAGTGGCTCAGACAGTAAAGCTTCTGCCTACAATGTGGGAGACCTGGGTTTGATCCCTGGGTCAGGAAGATCCCCTGGAGTGGGAAATGGCAACCCACTCCAGAACTCTTGCCTGGAAAATCTTATCTATATTTAAATTATTTGCAAGACTTGACTTGTAGCTGTTATTTCAGATATAATCACTTTGAAGCAAATCAATACCTGCCCCAGCACCTGCAGCCATACAGCTATTGACCTGGAATATGATGTTTTTCTCTCACCCAAAGAATAGAAATTGTGAAAAGCAGATTACTTTTACCTGTCAAAGTCAACAGTACTGCTTACTGCCATACCTCTGGGTAGTAGCACCTCTCCAGTTCAGTTCAGTTCAGTCGCTCAGTTGTGTCCAACTCTGCAGTCCCATGGACTGCAGCACGCCAGGCTTCCCTGTCCATCAGCAACTCCTGGAGCTTACTCAAACTCATGTCCATTGAGTCAGTGATGCTATCCAACCATCTCATCCTCTGTTGTCCCCTTCTCCTCCTGCCTTCAATCTTTCCCAGCATCAGGGTCTTTTCAAATGAGTCAGCTCTTCGCATCAGGGGGCCAAAGGATTGGAGTTTCAGCTTCCACGTCAGTCCTTCCAATGAATATTCAGGAGATTTCCTTTAGGATGGACTGGTTGGATCTCCTTGCAGTCCAAGGGACTCCTGAGTCTTCTCCAACACCGCAGTTCAAAAGCATCAATTCTTTGGCGCTCAGCTTTCTTTATAGTCCAACTCTCACATCCATACATGACTACTGGAAAAACCATAGCCTTGACTAGATGGACCTTTATTGGCAAAGTAATGTCTCTGCTTTTTAATATGCTGTCTAGGTTGGTCATAACTTTCCTTCCAGCTCTGCTGAAATCTAATGTGCAGGCATTTTAATCATTTCACATTTCCCAGAACATCACTCTGTTATGTGATGATGTGTTTTTGGACCTAATAAGCAAGAAGTAGCAGATATCTAAATGCCATGGAAAACACATGTGTTCTGGAGGATAAGAGACATTTAAGGGCACTTCTACCTCCATGAAATTTTTAGGAATCCAGAACAGAAATCTGGAGGATGGCAGTTTTTATTTGTTGGTTTTTTAGTTTTGTTGTTGTTTTTTATTTTTGCTGCACTGGGTCTTCCTTGCCATCTCTAGTTGCAGCAAATGGGCTTAGCTGCCCCACAGCATGCTGGATCTTAATTCCCCCCAGACCAGGGATCAGATCAAACCCACATCCCCCACACTAGAAGGCAGATTCTTAGCCACTGGACCACCAGGGAAATCCTAGGTGATCACAATTTATCTAAAGTGAAAGATAAGCTGTTGCATTGTACATCGCCTCCCACTAAGAAAAATCCCAAGCATTTGGTGGATTTCTGTGTTTTGGAGGTAGCATACCACGTTTGATTATGCTGCACTGACCCAATTTCCAAGTAACCCATGAGGGCTACTAACTTCAATGGGCCCAGAAAAAGAGGATGGTCGCCAGTTGGTATAGGGTGCTGTGTAAGCAGTTTGAATTTTATGATCTAGCACATCCAGTAGTGTGCGCATGCCTTGGCAAATGGGGCTACTTTATATACACCGTGGCAAACATAAGAGAAAAACAGCACAGGGCTTTCAGATTCTGGAGTCAAGCCAGGCTATTTTTGGCAATTCTCCTTTTGAGAAGCTGATGTTGGCTCACAACTGAGCCCTGCTCCAAGCTCTGGAGGGACCAGCTGGGCACTTAATATCAGATCAGCTCCCTTCCATCACAGAGTAGTCAGGGATTTGTCCTCACTGGAAAAGACACTCAAGATATGAATTGTTTCCATGTATACCGAGCCTCAAATATAAAGAAAAAATCCTACATGAGAAAAATACCAATTATTATCAAACCAAAGACCTCCCACCCCAATTATTCTAAATTTGATTATTTGTTAACTTTGACAAGCACAGTGGTTAAGAGGATAGATGCCAGAGCCAGAATGCCTGGGTAGGAATTCTAACTCCACCATTTACTTAAACAGCTTATGCTCATGCATGTTCAATCACTCAGTTGTGTCCAACTCTCTGTAGCCCCATGGACTATAGCCCATCAGGCTCCTCTGGCCATGGGATTTTCCAGGTAAGACTATCAGAGTGGGTTACCATTTCCTTCTCCAGGGTAGTAGCTTATGACCTTGGGCATATTGTTAACTCTTTCTATCTCCATGTCTTCATTTGGAACTATGAGGATTAAATGAATGCAAATAGCAATGCCTTGCTTGTAGGCTTCCCAGATGAAGCTAATGGTCAAGAATCTGCCTGCCAATGCAGAAGATAGAAAAGACATGGATTCAATCCCTGAGTTGGGAAGATCTTCTGGAGGAGGGCATGGCAGCCCACTCCAGTATTCTTGCCTGGAGAATCCCCATGAACAGAGGAGTCAACTACTGGGCTATGGTCCATAGGGTCGAAAAGAGTCGGACTCGACTGAAGTGACTTAGCATGCAGCAGGCACAGCCTGTAGTAAGAGCTATATACATTAGCTAGTGTCATTCTTTTCACTTATTATTACCATGCTTATCATCGTCATCATCATCACTATCCATGAATTTACTGAATGTCTATTCATCCTGTATTCCACATAACACCTCCTCTCATCAAGTGAGGCAATGGGCTAAGACCCATGTGATCACCCCAAAGCAGCTGGCCTCACACAACAGTTAAATGGTTTACTAAAGACTCATTTATGGCACTACTGAAAGACAAGACTTTGTGAAGGAAGTTCTGTCCTATAGAATGTGGTATGTGTTCTGAAACAGTGATCTACGTATAACCCCTTCACGGAAGTTGCTTCTTGCCCCTGTGACTTTGGTCTTTGTTAGTTTAAGATGTCTTAATCCCCAGAGGGGAAATACTTCCACCAGGGCTAATAATAATGAGTCCACTGAACTGTAAGTTTTTTTGGCAAATCTGTGCTCCTCATCCACTGAACTAATAGCCTAAAAAAGGACAATTGTGTTAGATGCAGTCATTGATCCTGATTATCAAGAGAGATAGGTTTGTTGTTGCTCGGTGAGGGCAGGAAGGATTATGTCTAGAATTTAAAGGGCCCTCTGGGCTACTTCTGGTGGTTTAGTTGCTAAGTCGTGTCCAACTCTTGTTACCCCATGGACTGGGGCCTGCCAGGCTCCTCTGTCCATGGGATTTCCTAGGCAAGAATAGTAGAGTGGGTTGTCATTTCCTTCTCCAGGGGATCTTCCCGACCTAGAGATCGAACCCTTATCTCCTGCATTGCAAGTGGTCTCCTTCATTGCAGGCAGATTCTTTACCAACTGAGCCACTAGGGCTACTTCTAGTACTGCTGTATTCAGGAGTCAAGGTTAAAAGGCTATTCCAGTGAGGGCTTAAGTCCCTTAGAAATGAAGACTTGGGTCACCACACCAGATAAAGAGCCTCATCCAGCTGAGGTACTGACTGTGGGAAAAGGAACTTCGTAAGTAGTAAAGAAAGATATTTATGAATGTAAAGAATTCATGAAAGGTAGAGAAGTGAGGACTATATTAGCATTTCACATTTTTACCTTTCTCTGGCATATATATATTTATAGATATCCACCCATTTCTCTCCCCCCAACTCCCACCACATTTTGCCTAGTATCATCAAGTGTGTTGGTAACTTGATCAGTTAGTCTTTAGGTTGCAGCTTGTTTCTTTTTAAGTCAGTTTCTGGCTGCGCTGGCTCCTTGTTGTTACACACAGGCTTTCTCTAGTTGCAGTGAGCAGGGGTTACACTTCACTGTGGTGCGGGGTCTTCTCATTGCAGAGGCTTTTCTTGTTGCGAAGCACGGGCTCTAGAGCACGGGGTCAGTAGTTGTGGCACATGGACTTCATTGCCCTGCAGCAAGTGGGATCTTCCCAGACCAGGGATTGAACCTCTTTCCCCTGCTTTACAAGGCAAACTCTTAACCTCTGGACCACCAGGGAAGCCCTAGGTTACAGATTGACGAGGCAGGATTGTAACAGAGCTAGAATGACTATCACCCAGAGCTGGATACAGGACTAACGGAATTTTGGATCTCTCCTTCTAGGAAGGGTGTTTAGACTCCTAACTGGTCAAAGGATGAATTTGTGTAGATGTGGTGAGTTGGTTATCAGCATGCATTCCAATCTTTTTCTCATACTGCCAAAGCCACAGAGTTAAATGCTGCACTTCCCAGAATCCCTTGCAGTTAACATTTTACATGCAAATTAGGGTCTATAAATTGCATCCACTTATATAAGAGCTGGGAGGAAAAAGTAAGGCGAAGGCCATCTCCCAGCTGTGTGGTTGTTGCTTCGTGTTTGTGGCAACCTTGAGTAACGACAGAGCATCCTGATGTCCAAACACTAGCTTCGTGACGTTGGGAAGCAGCGGCGGCGGCAGCAGAGGTAGCTTTCTGACCCCTGATCCTCGGGTTGCAGCCACAGTGCCGTGTGTGTTTGCTAACCATCCTATTTCTCGATGGAGATATTACTCACCTAACATGAAATTCACCACTTTACTTTTTTTTGGCACAGCATGCGGGATCTTAGTTCCCTGACCAGGGATGGGACCCAAGGCCCCTGCAGTATAAGCACAGAGGCTTAACTGGTCTGCCAAGGAAGGTCTGAAATTCACCATTTTAAAGTGTGCAACTCAGATTTTAAATGTATTCAGAAAGTTGTACAACAATCATTACTAATTCCCGATCATTGCCATCACCCCCTGAAGTAGCTTGCTATTAGTCAGTCCCATTTCCCCCCTCTTTCCAGGCCTGGCAACAGCTAGTTTACTTTCTCTGTGAATTTGCCTATTCTGGGCATTTCATATAATCACATTAGGTAGCTTTTTGTGTATGACTTCTTTCACTTGGCATAGGTTTTCAAGGTTCATCCACACTGTAGCACTTATCAGTACTTCATTTCTTTTTTGGCTGAGTAATACTCCATTGGATATCGTAAAGTTATTGTATGTATACATCACATTTTGCTTATCCGTTCATCGGTTGATGGACATTTAGTTTGTTTCCACTTTTTGGCTATTGTGTATAATGCTGCTATGAATATGGGTACACAGACATCTGTTCAACCCTGCTCTCAGTTCTTACAGGTATGTACCCCAGAAGTGGAGTTGCTGGATCAGAGGGAAATTCTATGTTTATTTTTTTGAGGAACCACCATCCTGTTTCCACAGGGGCTATACCATTTTACCCAGCAGCAGTACAGCAATTTCTCCACATCCTTGTCAACACTTGTTATTGTCTTTTTCATCATAACCATCCTACTGGGCATGAAGTGGTACCTCACTGTGATTTTTATTTACATTTCCCTAATGACTAATAATGTTGACATCTTTTCATGTACTCCTTGGCTATTTGTATATCTTTTTTTGAAGAAATATCTATTCAGGACTTCCCTGGTGGTGCAGTGGATAAGATTCCATCTGCCAATGCAGTGGACACCATTTGACCCCTGACCCAGAAAGATTCCACATGCCTCAGGGCAACTAAGCCTGCTTGCTGCAGCTACTGAGCCTGTGCACCTAGAGCCTATGCTCTGCAGCAAGAGAAGCCCCGAAATGAGAAGCCTGCCCACCGCAACTAGAGAAAGCCTGCACAAAGCAATGAGACCCAGCACAGCCAAAGAGAAACATAAAGAAAGAAAAAGTTTTTTTTAAGAAATATCTATTCAAATCCTTTGCTCATTTTTAATTTGGATTTTTGTATTGTTGATTTATAAAGACTTCTTTATATATTCTGGTTATGAGTCCCTTGATAGATATATGATTTGCAAATGCTTTCATTCTGTGGGTTGTCTTTTTACTTGGTGCGTTCTTTAACACAAGAATTCTAGAAGCGGCCTCCTGTCTCACCAACTTCATGATTGCACCAATTGGCAGCTCTTTTGGGGTCTTTTTCTGGGGCTCATCCCTGGAGCCCACTCCTCCAGCCCTCCCAACTATTTTTTTTAAACATCTGATTCCCTGTATCAAAGCCTTTTCTGCTTAAAATAGGTTTCTGTTTCCTGCAGCTGCTCTCTGGTTAATAAATCTCACAACTTGAAACCTTCGAGCAGAGATGTGATATGTCATTTTGTAGGAGCTGATGTACAGCCAAACTATAATAATAATACATTCCTGGAAAGTCAAAGTTGGAAACACCTTTGAAGATCGACTGGTCCGAACCCTTCGTTTGTCAAACACTGGAAGGAAATGGAGACACAAGGAGGAAGACACAAAAACCTTGACGCTGAGGGCCTGCACCTCTGTCTGCCATCTCCCAGGGCTGGCAGACCTCAGCTGACCTTGCTTCATGAAATCAGTGGGACGTGGGTCATGTAAATCCAGTGAGGCTAGGCCTGCCAACCTTACTGCAGCTGATTGGACACGGGATCTGGGCCCGAGCCAGATGCCGCTGTGAACCACTTGGATGTGATGGTGGCCACGCACCCGTGAAAGACCGTCTGGTGTAAGAGGCTTCAGTGCTAGGAGCATACCCAGAGTGTCATTATTCCTGTTCTCCAGGGACCTGCTTTGGGGCCCCCTAAGATGACTTCCCCTGACACCCCACTTCCTCTGAATCTGCACCATGGCTCCCATTCCTGAAAATCACCTGAGCACCTACAGAAGCTCAGGAATGAATGTACCCAACCACAGCCGATGATTTTCTGGAGACTGAAGCCTGATCAAAAAAGAGAAAAAGAAGCAAGCCACAAACGCAAATCTGGAATTTCAGATAGCATGCTCTTCCCACTCCGACATGGCTGTCCCACATGCAGACATGAGGAACAGGGCTTCATGAATGGAGTGTGACAAGGAGAGAAGACTAAGGGCGCTATGTGGCTGAACTGTCATCAGGATACAGCAAGGGTGGGATAACCACCCCTCCTCTTACTTTTTTTGGGAGGCCGTGTCACACATTTTGTGGGATCTTAGTTCCCCAACCAGAGAATGAACCTGAGCACCCAGGATTGGAAATTTGGAGTCCTAACCACTGGACCACTAGGGGATTTCTCCTCCTCTTACTTTTGAGCATTTGCCTTTGTGAGTGGCTTGGGACAGAGTTCCAGCTGTGGGTACTGCCTTGTCATTCCTTAGGCACCAGTCTTTAAGGAAATCCACTCTATGTGGATGGCTGCTCTGTTCAGGCTCTGTGTCAAGGCACAGAAATTGACATCTGGAGACACCCAGGCCCTGGAGATGGGAAATCACTGAGAGAAAATGGCTCTTGAAACTATAGCCAGGAATAAATGGGCAGTTGGCCTCCTCTTTTCATAAAACCTAACCAGTGAGTGCAGGAAAGGAGCAACCAGGAAAGGGAGGAGGAGAACCGGGAATAAAGAAAATGACGAAAACCAAGTAGGGTGAGGATTTCAGGAAGGAGAACAGGGCTGGTTTGGAGACAGGTCAGGCTGGCTGAAGACTGGATTTGTCGTGGGGGAAGTAATTGGTGACTTTAGAAAGAGCAACTTCAGAAGACAGCAGCAAGAGAAAACTGATTGCATTTAGTTGAGGCGTGAGTGAAAGGGGAGGAGGTGGAGTGGTAAACAACTATTCCCTAAGAAAAGGAGAATTTTTTTTTTAAGTAAGAGACTTGAGCATGTTTGGAGGCTCAGGAGAAAATAGGGGAGAAATGGAGAGAGTGGCAATATCAGAGAAGACTTCCCTGGTGGTCCAGTGGTTAGGAATCCCCCCGCCAGTGAGGGGATATGGGTTTGATCCCTGATCCAGGAAGATTCCACATGCTGCAGGGCGACCAAGTCCATACGCCACAACCACTGAGCCCATGTGCTCTACAGCCTGGGAGCCCCAGCGAGTGGGTCCACACACCACAACTACTGAAGTCCAGATCCCTAGAGTCTGTTCTCTGCAACAAGAGAAGCCACCACACTGAGAAGCCTGAGCACTGCAATGAAGAGTAGCCCCTACTCTCCACCACTAGAGAAAGCCCGAGCAGCAACGAAGACCCAGCGCAGCCATAAAATAAATAAATAAAAACAGAGAGGAAGCCATTTGGTGATGCTCTGTCTTTAGGAAGATAGACTGGGACCAGGGCCACAGGCAGAGGGGCTGGCCATGGACAAGAGAAGGAGCCCATCTGCTCTCGGCTTGGAGGAAGGTGGAGACCACCATGGGGTTTAGTTTCCTTCCCCAAAAGGGATCATCTTCACCATGAGAAGATATGAGATGCCACCGAATAAATGGTTGACAAATATCAAGTTTTCCTCCCTTCCCTGGCTGTTTCAGTCCTCTGAGGCCACATATGATGTCATTCTGGGATGTTACTAAGGCTAAGGAACACACCTCTAGCTGGAGAAGTTAAAGGCAGTCAGTCCCAAGCTTTTCTGGAATTCCAGGGGAATAGAGGATGCTTGCTGCTAAGGTTCCAAATCTGGGAAATTGTAAGCATAGATCTTTCACTTCATGGACAGGGACAGCCTGATCTTGCCACCAGCACAGAGGAAGGCAGAGCTGAGAAATGGAGTGAGGACAAGAGACAGAGGCACCAGATGACACTGGGATTTTTTTGGTTATTGTTGTTGTTGTTGTTTGACTGTGCTGTGCGGCTTGCAGGATTTCAGTTCCCCAGCCAGGGATTGAACCTGGGCTATAGTGGTGAAAACGAAATCCTAACCACTAGACCAGCAGAGAACTCCCTAGATGACATTGTTTTAATGCCAGGATCTAACCATGCTTAAGGCCTCCTGTAATCCAACAAATTCCTTCCTCCTACCCAAAGCCCGTTTCTGTCAAGATTCTGTCACCTGCAAGTGAAGTTCTGACTATTATAAGAAGTGGAGTGTTGCTAGTGATGTCCCTGACACGCAGAATTGACCGAGCTGAGGTGGGGTACAGATCAGATTTTCCAACTGTTGGGAATAACCTGGGATTTTCCATTCCCAGGAGGCTAGGAGGTAAGCATTCCTTGTAATGCAGCTGCAAGGCCAAGGGCCCCTGAATCTCAGACCATGTGTTTAACAAAGGCAGGAGTTCAGGAGACTTGGTAAAGAGATGTCAGGAGGTTGTGTGTGTTGGCTATTTTCCCAAGCCTTGAGCCAAAGAGATAAATTCTGCAGAAAGAATAATCAAGAATAAAAGCTAACATTTCTGAAGCATTCATCATGTGCCAGGCTCTAAGTGCTTCACACACATTAACTCATTTAATCTTCATAAGAACACAAAGAAATGGATACCATTGTTATTTCCCATTTTACATTTGAGGAACTGAGGTGCAAAGGATTTGCCCAGGATCATAAAGCTAGACAGGGCTAGAGCTCTGCCTTGAATCCAGGCAGCCTGACCTCTGAACTTAAGTGCCTACAGCTTTGCTGAGAAAGACAGCCTGTAGCCAGCGATCCAAGCTGATGCAGAGTCTGATGATCACATGCTTTGCAAGACTGAAAAAGCTCATCTATTCATGTCAAAGCTAAAGTGAGTGGGAATAAAGACAGGGAGGCAGGAAATACAACCCCTCCCAAGCCCTTCCTACCTGCCTACTAAAAAGACAGTCTCCCTATGTAAAGAGCCTTCCAATGGGATGCAGCCTAGGGATGGGGGCAGCCAGCTGTGCCAAGCCCCCATGCCGGGTGTTCAATGGCTCCAAGGCAGAGGTGAAGCTGGAGTCTCTGAGCTGAGGACTGGGAGCTCCTGTTGCTAAGACCCTGTATACCAAGATCAAAGTCTAGATTCAGGGGCTATAATTTATCATTCTTTTTAAAAAAATTATTTATTTGGCTGTTTGCTGGGTCATAGTGCCATGCAGAATCTTAGTTATGGCATGTGAGATCTAGTTGCCTGACCAGGGATCGAACCCCAGCCCCCTGCATTGGGAACCCATTGTGTTAGCCACTGGACCACCAGGAAAGCCCCTCATCATTCTTCTGACTTGGTTATTAACCCATGGAATTACCCAAATGTGAATACCCAGAAAACTTATACATCTTTTAAAGGAGTGGTTCTGTGAGAGAAACCCCAGTCCTGGTATAACTGAAAGTGGGGTTTAATTGCTCACCGTTCAGAAGCCAATAAAGAGGTAAGGCTGGTGGAAAGGAAAGTTTATTTCAGGCTGTCTTTCTCAGCAAAGCCAGCAATGGAAGGAGGGGGAGGGCAGACGCCCATCCAAAGGCAGAACCCACCCCACTGACAATCGGGGGCAAAAGCTTTTATAGATGGAGGGAGGGGCTACATGTAGACACAGTACAGTCAGCTCTGACAGTCCTCTTGAAATTGGTCACGTGGTGGTCTGACCAGCGTCGTTTTGATTGTTTTAAGTACAACTAATCTTCAGTTCCAGGCTCTCTTTTGTTTCCATTTTCTGAATGCCAACTGTCTGCATTGTGGCAGCTTTATGTCATGGCTGCAGTCTGGGCATCATGTAGTTAACTTCTTCCACCTGGTGGGAGTCTCAGTATTTACAAGACAGTTCACAGGATATGGCTCAGAATTTTATCTACAGTCCTTGAGAAGGAATAAAGGTCCTTGACTTTGCCTAATGACTAAACTATTATTATCTGGTCTCCCTTGATGGTTTTCCTTTCTTTCATTTTCTCACTTCTCTGATTAAACTTACTCCTTTTCTAAGAAATTTAGATCGTATATAGTTTTATTTTTGTGTCCGACTCTTTGCGACCCAATGGACTGTGGCCTGCCAGGCTCCTCTGTCCATGGGGATTCTCCAGGCAAGAATACTGGAGTGGGTTGCCATGCCCTCCTCCAGGGGATCTTCTGCACCCAGGGATCAAACCCAGGTCTCCTGCATTGTGGGCAGATTCTTTATTGACTTAGCCACCAGGGAAGCCCATTTGTACTTACTTATTTTAATTCATTGGTTTTATTTGATTATGATTATTAATTTTTCTGTAGTTATATTAAACTCATTCTTAGGCCAAAGTTTTTCTACAGACAAAAGGCAGATGGAGGCCGTCGGGGGAAGGAATATAGTGTCCGGCTACATTTCATTGTCACATGGAATCCTGTAATTGATCAATCCCTGAGGCAGTGTCTTGGCTCCAAACAATACTAGAAATGCTCAAAATCCTCGTGAGATGTGTCCGCAGTTATGTTAGCCAGAGAGATCTCTCAGCATGGCAGAGCACCCAGTCTGCCTCATTCTACCGAGGCAGGGGATTCTGGCTGCTCTTTATCTGCAGGTTGCCACACCCAGTGCACACTGCAGACCAGTAGGTGTCGTTGCCCCTCCTCTTCTGTTCAAAATGAGATTGTTTACTTATAATGACTTTGTTACCCCTTTGTCAATGTACCAAGGTGTTAGAGACTGATCAGATTTATTGCTCATCTATAGCAGTGTTTTCCAGCTTTTTGGTCTCAGGACCCCTATACACTCTGAAAAATTGAAGACTTGAAAGAGATTTTTGTTGATGTGGGTTACATTATTGATATTTATGATATTAGAAATTAAGAATTTTAAAAAATTATGTATCTGAAAGTAGTAAAATTATTTACCTGAAAATAATAAACCCCTCAATGTTAACATAAATAATACCCTTTTCGATGAAAAGTAATTACATTTTGCAAATCAAAAAGATGAGTGAAATGAATGACATTGTTTGACATTTTTGCAAATCTCTTTAATGTCTGACTTAATAAAAGGCAGTTAGAATTCCCATAGCTGCTTCTTTATTCAATATATTGAGCTGTGTTGTTTTGGTTGAAATATATAAAAAATATTCAGCCTTGTTTGCTTGTCTATTCGTTTGTTGGAGGCTATTTGAGCTTCCCAGGTAACTCAGTGATAAAGAATATGCCTTCAATGCAGGAGATGTGGGTTCAACTCCTGGGTCAGGAAGATGCCCTTGAGTTAAAAAATGGCAACCCACTCCAGTATTCTTGCCTGGAAAATTCCATGGACAGAGGAGCCTGGTGGGTTACAGTCCATGGGATCGCAAAGAGTTGGACACGACTGAGTGACTGAGCACATTTGGGTTTTCAGTTTGGAGTTTTTCAAATAAAGCTGCTATGAACATTAAAAAATGAAATAAAATTCAACCTCACACAGGTATATAACTGGAAAAAGGAGGAGTATATTAAAAGGATATTCAGATAATTGTGGATATTCCTCCTTGATCCTATACCTAAACTCGACAAATGACAGTTTTGTAAAATTTAGTTTCCATGTGGAATCTGAAACCATTACTGGTCAACTTTTCATTATATTAAAGTACATTGGTCTGGGACTTCCCTGGTGGCCTGGTGGTTAAGAATTCCTCAGCCAATGCAGGGGACATGGGTTCAGTCCCTGGTCTGGGAAGATCCCTAACGCCAGGGAACAAGGAAGCCCATGCACCACAACCAGTGAAGCTTGTACGCTCTACGGCCCGTGTTCCACAACTTGCTGTCACGACAATGAGACGTCCATGCACCACACCCAAAGAGCAGCAGCCCCCGCTCACCACAACTAGAGAAAGCCCACCCTCCACAAAGAAGACCCAGCACAGCCAAAAAATTTTAAATGAATTTGAAAATGGGAAAAAAATTGGTCTATCTTGCACTTTGAATTCATCCTCTACTTGTGCATGATTTTGTACCATCACATGTTAGTCACTTGCAAAGTATTGGTTCACTAAGTTACACAGATCTCCCAAATGTTGACACATTTTGTTTTACAACATAAAAATATCATATACGTTAGTGTCACCACTGAAAGTCTTGAAGTATTGGGAAGCTGCTAAGCTCACAGCAGTGGATACAAATTTTCCAAAAATCTAATTTTCACTCAAAAGCTCAAATTTCTTCTTTGACAGCAAATATTGTCAATTTTTTCCTCTTGAATTGACAGCGCTCTTCCTTCATTTTAGAGAAAATGTCTGCAAAAAACTACATTTGCATAACCATAGTGTGTCTTTCAATCCTTCTCTCAAGTAGAAATGGTGTTCATGAAAAGAAGCAGCTAGTTCAGCTTGCAACTCAAACAATTGCACAAGTGCTTTTCCTGGAGACAACCATGGTACTTAGGCAGGCAGCAGAATTCTTCCCATTCTGTCAAAATATTTAAAAGAGATATACTCAAGGGTGGAGAGTTAATAAAGTTAATAATTTTTACTGCTTCATCAAGTCGTTCTTAAGTGAATCTGGTATATTTACCTCTGTTGCTGTGCGTGCATGCCAGTTCGGGATACAGTGATTACAAGGGTGGCCTGAAGTCCTGCCTTGTTTAATGCTAAGGGGCCAGTTATTTGACCTGCCATTGCTTTTCCACCATCAAAACCACAAAATAACATCTTAGAATTATTATAAAAATAGTTTTGACTTCACAGACCCCATAATAAGGTCCTGAGGATCCTCAAAGGTTTGCAGGCCACGCTTGGAGAACCACAATCTTAATACTTTATTCATCAGTTAACAAATATGTATCATGACAGCATATTAAAAAACAGAGACATCACTTGGCCAACAAAGGTCCATCTAGTCAAAGCTATGGTTTTTCCAATAGTCATGTATGGACTGTGGTGCTGAAGAAGACTCTTGAGAGTCCCTTGGACTGCATGGAGATCCAACCAGTCAGCCCTAAAGGAAATCAACCCTGAACACTCATCGGAAGTACTGATACTGAAGCTGAAGCTCCAATATGTTGGCCACATGATGTGAAGAGCCCATTCTTTGGAAAAGACCCTGATGCTGGGAAAGATTGAGGGCAGGAAGAAAAGAGGGTGATAGAGGATGAAACGGTTGGATGGCATCACTGACTCAATGGAACTGAGTTTGAGCAAACTCAGGGAGATAGTGAAGGACGGGAAAGCCTGGTGTGCTGCAGTCCATGGGGTCACAAAGAGTCAGACATGACTGAGGGCCAAAAAACAACAAATCACGCACCTGCATTTCCCTGACACCAATCCGGGTCTTGAGCTCTTCCTTGTTGTTGTCATTTGTTTTGATTTCTGGCTAGGCGGGGTCTATGCACGGACTTCCTCTAGCTGCGAAGAGCGGGACTACTCCTCACTGCCGCGTATGGGCCTCTCATTGCAGTGGTTTCTCTCTTTTGTCGCGGAGCACAGGCTCCAGGGCGGACAGACCTTAGTAGCTGGGCACTCTGGCTTAGTTGTGCCACAGCGCATGGCATCTTCCTGGACTAGGGATTGAACCAGTGTTCCCTGCATTGGAAAGGAGGATTCCTTTCTTTTTAAAAAATTATTTTAAATTGAGAGGAAATTGCCTTACAATGTTGTGTTGGTTTCTGCCATACACCAATGCAAATTAGCCATAATTACATACATATATCACCTGCCTCTTGAGCCTCGCACCCCTCTAGGTATCACAGAACACCAGGGTGGGCTCCCTGTGTTACACAGCAACTTGTCAACAGCTACCCATTTTACACATGAGAGTGTATTTATGTCGACGCCACTTTCCATTCGCCCCACTCTCTCCTTCCCCCACTGTAGACAGGAGGATTCTTACCCACTGTACCACCCGGGAAGTCCCCAGGCCCTGGATTTTGGGTGATGAGTTTTATATGAGATACCCAAGGCCTCTGCTCTCATATGGCCACATTCTCATAGAAAGAGCAGAAAATAAATCAATAAATGAATAAGGTTACTTCACCTAGAGAAAAGTGCCTTGGAGAAAGTAAAACTCTGTAGTCCTTAAGCTTTATATAGTGATAGATGTGAATTATTTCCCATTGAAATTAAGGGCAAAAATAAAAGAAAACTGGATAGTTTAACAGAAAGTGACTTGGGGGTAATTTACCTTCATGGTTAAATATGGTATCCACAAACCCCCTTGCTTGTTTCAATTTAAATTTTTTAATTAAGTAAATTAAATAGTTCAGTTTCTCAGTCACAATAGCCACATTTTAAGTGTTTGATAACCCTGTGTGGTTAGTGGCCACCATACTGGAGTGGATTGCCATTTTCTCTTCCAGGGAATCTTCTTGACCCAGGGATTCTTTACTGCTGAGCCACCAGGGAAACCCAGTGGCCACCGTATTGGACAGTACAGATATGGAGCCTTGCCATGATGGCAAAAGTTTCTCCTAGACAGCATTGATTTAGATGGTGAGACAGAGAAAACCTCCCTGAAGATTTGAGGACAGAGTAATAGCAAAAATCCTGAGACAATCTACTTTGGCACCTTGAAAGAAAAAAAGAGAGGGACTTCTCTGGCAGTCCAGTGGTTAAGACTTGGTGATTTCAATGCAAGGTGCAGAGGTATGATCCCTAGTTGGCGAACTAAGATCCATGTGCCACAGAGCGTGGCCGTGTGACTTCAGACAATGACTGCAGCCATGAAATTAAAAGATGCTTGCTCCTTGGAAAGAAAGCTATACAAACCTAGACCGCATATTAAAAAGCAGAGAAATCACTTTGCCAGCAAAGGTCTGTATAGTCAAAGCTATGTTTTTTCCAGTAGTCATGTAAAGTTGTGAGGGTTGGACCACAAAGAAGGCTGAGTGCCGAAGAATTGATGTTTTCAACCTGTGGTGCTGGAGAAGACTCTTGAGAGTCCCTTGGACAGCAAGGACATCAAACCAGTTAATCCTAAAGAAAATCAACTCTGAATATTCCCTGAAAGGACTGATGCTGAAGCTGAAGCTCCAATACTCTGACCACCTGATGTGAAGAGCCAACTCACGGGAAAAGATCCTAATGCTGGAAAAGATTAAAGGCGAAAGAAGGGGGCATAGAATGAGATGGATAGATAGCATCACCAACTCAATGGACGTGAATTTGAACAAACTCCAGAAGATAATAGAGGTCAGAGGAACTTGGCATACTGCAGTCCATGGGGTCACAAAGAGTCAGACATGACTTAGCAACTGAACAACAAAGCTGGAAAGATAGGAGAAGGATGTCAGAGTGCTGAAACATAAGGTCTTAGAGTTAGCATGGTAACTGAAAATGACGAGGTCAAGGGTTTGACCTCAGAATGGGGAATTGAAAACTAGACTTAGAGGTCCAAATCCAGGAGAGGGAAATCAACTAAAAGACCAGGGCTTCCCTGGTGGCTCAGTGGTAAAGAATCTGTCTGCCAATTCAAGGGACACGGGTTTGATCCTTGGTCAGGGAGGATCATGCCATGGGGCAACTGAGCCCCTGAGCAAAAACTGTCGAGCCTGTGCTCCAGAGCCAGCGGGCCACAATTACTGAAGCCAGCTCACCCTAGAGCCCAAACTCCGCAGCAAGAGAAGCCAGCATGATAAGAAGCCCGTGCACTGCCCCCACCCACCGTAACTAGAGAAATGCCCTTGCAACAACAAAAACCCAACACAGCCCAAAATTAATAAATAAATAAAATCATATATAAACAAAAGAGACGAAGAATGAACAGCTACAGCAGTAGGAGGAAACTCTGAAGGGTGCAGAGTCACAGAAGCATGTTTTAAGCAAGATGTAGTAATGACCTTGCTTGACTATTACTGAGACATCTAAGATAAGAACAGAAGAGTGACTGCTGGCTCTGGCATTGTGGAAAACATGCATGTCCGCGGCAGGAGCAGGTTCAGTAGAGTGCTGAAGTTAGAAGCCCACAGAGAATGAATGGGTTGAAGAGTGATGAGATTTGAAAAAGTAGGAAGGGAGTGGAAAAATGAGTGGTGACTGGAAGGCAGGTAGAGTCCAGGAAGGTTTTGCTTTGTATTGTTTGAAGAGGGAGATACACAGCAGTTTGGGCATTGATTGGAGTGATCCATTGATATGGAGAGAGTTCAGTCTTGGAAAGGAGCAAAAGTGGTCTTCCCTAATGGCCCAGCAGTGAAGAAGCCATCTGCCAATGCAGGGGACCTGGGTTCAATCCCTGGTCTGGGAAGATTCCACATACCATGGGGCAACTAAGCGCCTGAGCCCCAGCTACTGAAGCCCACCTGCCCTAGAGCCTGGGCTCCACAGCAAGAGAAGCCACCGCAGTGAGAGGCCCACATGACGCACGGCCTCTGAAACTAGAGAGTAGCCCAGCTCTCTGCAGCCTGAGAAAGCTCAAGGGTAGCAACAAAGACTCAGCTCATCCAAAAATAAAATAAATAAATAAAATATTTTTTAAAAAGAAAGGAGCAAGAAGACTTCATTTATGATAATGGGGAAGAAGGCAGAGAGTGTGGGTTCCTATTCTGGATGTAGTGCTATAATTATGAGAAAAGCTGCTCTGAACATTCAAGTACAATTTTTTTGTGTGAATATATGTCTTTATGTCTCTTGAGTACGTACGTAGGTTTTGCAAAATACCTGGACCATTTTACATTCCCACCAGCAGTACCTGAAGGCTCCAATGTCTCCACGACCTCAATTATCTAATTATAGATTTTATCTGAATTCTTCTACTGACCAATGATGATGAGTATCTTCATGTGCTTATTGGCCATCTGTATACCTTCTATTTAGGCTTCTCGGTGGCTCAGTGGTAAGGACTCTGCCTGCAAATGCAGGATACATAGGTTCAATCCCTGGGTCAGGAAGATTCCCTGGAGGAGGAAATGGCAACCCACTCCTGTATTCTTGCCTGGAGAAACCCATGGACAGAGGAGCCTGGCGAGCTCCTCATGGGGTCACAAAGAGTTGGACAGTAAGCACACACACACACACACACACACACACGCAGACCTTCATTAGAGAAATGTCTCTTTGAATCCCTTGCCTACATTTCGGTTGCCTGTTTTTACTGTTGAGTTGTTAATAGTTCTTTAGTATGTTAATAGTATGCTGGATGCTAGACCCTTATCAGTCATATGCTTTGCAAATATTTCCTCTCAGTCAGTGGGTTGGCTTTCTTGATAATGTCCTTTGAAGTACGGAAGTTTTAAATTTTGATGAAGTCAAACTTCTCTATCTTTTCTTCGTGCTTTTGGTGTCATATCTAAGAAACCATTCTTAATCCAAGGTCACAAAGACTTATGCCTGAATAGTTTTGTTGTTTTAGCACTGATCTTTAGGTCTTTGATTCATGGAGTTCACTTTTGCATGTGGTATAAGGTAAGAGACCAATTTTATTTGTACATGGATACACAGTTGTTCCAGCTTTATTTGTTGAAAACACATTTTTGTCTACCTTGAATCATCTTGGTACCCTTGTTAAACATTAGCCAACCATGTGTATTTTTATTTCTGTTTTATTTTTGGCATCTTTATTTTTGGTCTCCCAATTCTATTCCATTGAATTATTATGCCTTTTGCCAGCACTACATTGCGTTGATCACTCTAGCTTTATATAATAGTAAAATTTGAAATTGAAATATGTGATTCCTCCAATTTGTTTCCTTTTCAAGATATTTTGGCTTATTCTAGACTTCTGCATTTCCATATGAATTTTAGGATCAGCTTGTCAATATCTGCAAAAAAAAAAAAAAAAAAAAAAAAAGGCGGCAACTTTGATTTTGAGAGAGATTGCAGAGAATCTGTAGATCAGTTTGGAGAGAATTCCTATCCTAATAATATTAAGGCTTATAATCCATGAATGCGGGAAGTCTTTCCATTTATTTGTCTTAATTTCTTTTATGTTACTGAATTTAAGCAGAAGAGTGACATGATCAGGCTTCCCTGGTAGCTCAGTGGTAAAGAATCTGCCTGCCAATGCAGGAGACACGGGTTCAATCCCTGGTCAGGGAGGATCCCACATGCCGAGCAGCAACGAAGCCCGTGTGCCACAACTACTGAGCCGGTGTTCTAGAGCCTGGGAGCTGCAACTACTCAAGCCGCGAAAGCTAGAGCCCATGCTTGGAAACAGGAGAAGCCACTGCAATGAGAAGCCCGCCCACCACAACTGGAGAGTGGCCTCCCCAACCTTGCTACAACTAGAGAAAAAAAGCCCAAACAGCAACAAAGACCCAGCACAGCCAAAAATAAAATAAATAAGTAAAATCTACCAAGAAAAAAAAACCAGACTGGATCTTTCCAAATCCTAAAAAAAATAAGAAGAGTGATATGATCTGATTTATACTTTAGGAAGATTACTCAGTAGTATGAAAAACCAGCTGGGGGGAAGAAATGCTGCATGAACGAGGACAGTAGTAGCAGAGACAAGGAGGAAGCACTAGTTACAGAAATATCTATGATGTAAACCCGCGGGACTTGACAATTGACTTATATAGAAAGAGAGGAAGGAGTAGAGAATGACTCCCAGGTTTTTGGCTTGCGTACATTGTGATGCCACCGACTCAAATGGAAAACACAAGAAGCAGTTTGGGGGAAAGTTGGTACATGTTCAGCATGAGGTGACTGGACACCCAGGCGGAGAGGCAAAATCACTGGATATTTACGTCTGATCCTCAAGGAAGCTCTCTAGTCTGGGAGAATCATTAAATAAAAGGGGAGCCATGAGACTGCATGAAATAACCAATGGGACCCATAGAGGAAGCAGAAAGGATACAAAAGAATACCAACATTTAAGAGTTGAGCTGATGACAAAAAGTCCAAAATGGAGACTGAGAAGGAATAACCAGAGGTAGGAGGAAATCCAGGAAGGAGGTGCGTAACAAGAGTGTGGGGAGTAAGTTAGGGACTGAAATGTGGCTTCAGCGTGGTCGGCAGTCGCTGGTGACCTAGATGAGGGCTCTTCCAGCGGAGGGCCGAATCGCACAGCTGTGGACTGGGGAGGAGATGGGAGTCGAGAAGATGGAAACAGCATGTAAAGATAATTCATTCCAGAAGTTTGGCGAGGAAGGGAGAGAAAGTTAAAAAGCAGTAACTAGAAACGTAAAGGGAGCCAAGGGAACGTGTGTTTTTTTTAGAATAGAAGAGACTTGGGTATGTTTATTGGCTGATGGGAAAGACTTGGCAGAAATGAAGAGGATGAGAGATGAAGTGTGGTCCATGTGGAGCTGGAGGAGTGACTGAGAGCAGGAATGAGGCGAGTGGATTCAGAACAGGGCTTTTCAAATTTTAACATGCATCCGAATCATAAGTCTTACTTTTCCCCTCTTCTCTCCATCTTCACAGCCACCATCCTGGCCCAAGTCCAAGTCTCCTATACTTCTCACTAGATGCTCAACCTTGTGATGTAAGTTTGGTGTGAAGAGGCCAGGAGGGGGTAAACTGAACAGAAGAAAGCAAAATAGGCCAGTGTCCTCTGGGAGGTCAGAGTACAAGGCCATGGGAGTCAAAAGACAGATACGCTGCAAGAGAGGCTTTTGTGGGATGCTCGAGGCTGAGATTTCAAAAGGGACCATTCAAAACCTAAACCCGGAGGGAATAACTGAGGTCATGATGAAGGTCAAGGGAGGGTATTAGAGGGTCCTTCACATGGATGAGCAGAACATGAGGAATGACTGCCAGATCTAGATCTGGAAACCCAAGTCCTTGATAGATAGAAGTCGGTGACACGGAGGGCAACAGACCAAGGCGATGAGAACGGGTGGCAGAGGAGGGGTGGCAGGAGTCACAGAGAAGCAGAAAATTACATAGGCACTTAGGAAAACATCCTCCAAAATGTGAACCATGGTTATCTGTGGGGCAGAGAAGGTTATGAGTAGCTCCAATTTTTTTCTTTATACTTTCCTGTTTTTCCTCTAAGTTTTCTACAATAAGCTTTTTAAAAAATCTCCAGTGGTTAGGACTCCACACATCCAGTGTGGGGAGGGTGGGGTTGGGGGGTGATGTTTGATCCCTGATTGGGGAATTAAGATCCCACACAAACTCGGGATGGTCTAAAAATAAAAGAATACATAAATAAAATAAATAGAAAGGTAAAAGGTGGAAAAAATACAAAGAATAACAAATTCCTCATTCACACCATGGAGACTTGGGCATTGTAAACAAGCCTCAGTCCCCTTCAACCACCTCCTCCTCTCAGACAAGCTTGATCACTTGGCTTTTTGTTTTGTGTGTGTGTGTATATATACACACGCACAAAACTGAATATGGTAGGGTGTGTGTGTGATCGTTCTACTTACAGGCAGAACTGTTCTAATAATCAGGGAGGGAAAAGCCTTCCTAAGGTGAAGAGGACTCACTCAGGGACTGGAAGCCTGAACCCCTTCCCAGCTGAGCAGCCCTATGGGGAGGACCCAGAGTCCAATTTGAGTGTACTAGGCCACACCTGGTTGTTAAACGCTCTAGGAAGAGAGAGAATGTCTATTTGTATTTCTCTGGCTAGGTTTCAACCCACTCTCATATCTCTCAAGTCATTTTATCCCTCAGAAATCTGAGAAGGCTATCACTATCTCCATTTGACAGATAGGAAAACTGAGGCTTAGAGAAGGACAGTGAGCTCCCAGAGTGTCATAGTGAGTTGGTGGAGCACAGGGGGCTAGTTCTCTAGTCTAGGCTTCTTCCCAGAACCCCAGAAACCTAGGCCAGTGTGCAGAAGGGTGGGGCACAGGCAGGGGACACTGGGCAACTCAGATGAATGGACTTTGGCCACTTGGCAATAAGGAAGAGAAGTGGTGATAACTTCAGGCGGCTAAGGCTGGGCCGTGGCCAGGAAACTGGGTCAGAGGAGTAAAAGGTGGGTGGTTCCCTCCTCAGAGGTCCCAGGGAGTAGGCCTACTCCCTGGAGACTACGACCTCTCGTCCCCCCACCTCACTCAGAAGCAGCTTTCAGAGTTACATAGATCTGGATTCAAGTCTCAGTTCTACCATTGATACCCACTGAATGCTATTTGAAAAGCCACTTTACCTTTCTAGGCCTCAATTTTCTCATCTGTAAAATGGAGTAATAATATTTAACTCTCAGTATTGGTCTAAGGTTAGAAAGAGAGAACTCTCTTTTATTCGTTTGTAAGCAATGACATTTAAAACGTCTGGGTCTCCAGCCCCATTCCAGAGTGCCCCAAATGTGCTCAGTGTCAAGGGGACTGCCTGACACGGATAGGGGAGCCACATACATGCACACGAGTGAGATCTGACATTGGCTTTGCAGTGACCACACGCACTCTCCAGGGCAGCCCCTGAGAGATGGACTTGGTCATCTGTAACTTGTGTGCCCTGCACACAAGGCACAGGCATCAGTGGATAGCTGGTGTTAGATGCATCAAGCCAGTTCCTGCCCTCAAGGCCACTGACCAGGGGGGTGCGGGGTGCAGAATGTGAACTGATGCTGCCTGGAGACCATAAAAGTGCTTCCCAGAGGCCTGCCCGAGGGCCAAGAGCACAGGCAGGCAGCCACAGCCCTGCCACATTAGAGAATGTGAGCACAGAGACCCTCTACTCCACCACTTCCCCTGGACACTCTTGCTTGCATCCATTTCTACATGTTGAGGATGAAACAAAGGAGGAGGTCATGCTGGTACATTGAAGAGGCACAGTAACCAGCAGCCAGGAATAGTACAGCTCCTATTATGTGCTCCTGCTAGCTCTGCACTTTGTCTGTAAACATACTCTGGAGGGTTTGCAAAGTGCTTTCTCATCCCTTTTTTGTACTTCACCACAACTCGGGGCTTCCCTGGTGGCTCCCATGGTAAAGAATCTGCCTGCAGTGCAGGAGACCCAAGTTTGATCCCTGGGTAGGGAAGATCCCCTGAAGAAAGAAATGGCTACCCACTCCAGTACTCTTGCCTGGAAAATTCCATGGACAGAGGAGCCTGGCCGGCTGCACTCCATCAGGTCACAAAGAGTGGGACATTACTGAGCGACTTTCACGACTTTCAGATCAGATCAGTCGCTCAGTCGTGTCCGACTCTTTGTGACCCTATGAATCGAAGCACACCAGGCCTCCCTGTCTATCACCAACTCGAGGAGTTCGCTGAGACTCACGTCCATCAAGTCAGTGATGCCATCCAGCCATCTCATCCTCTGTTGTCCCCTTCTCCTCTTGCCCCCAATCCCTCCCAGCATCAGAGTCTTTTCCAATGAGTCAACTCTTCGCATGAGGTGGCCAAAGTACTGGAGTTTCAGCTTTAGCATCATTCCTTCCAAAGAAATCCCAGGGCTGATCTCCTTAGGGGACAAGAATTATTATCCTGGATTTTCTGAGAAAACAGAGACCGTCTCCAACCACACCCCACAAGTAAAGTGGCTTGTTCAGTGTGGGGCACAGAAGGATCCTGGGCCGGGGCAGCAGGAAATGTGATTTACCTGCGTTCATGCAGCAGGTCGAGGTCAGTCCCCAATTCTCTAGGTAGCTCTCTTTCATCACTCACCGTGGCATTTCCCCACCCTATAGAAAGAAGTGGATTCCCAGCCTTCACCCAGGGGCTTTCCTGTCATGTGCCCACCCGTCAGGACAACCAAGCACCAGGCCCCCATCTCACTCCCTAGCCAGGACGATCGCAGCTCCTCTGAGCCTGTTTCCATCTGTAAAATGGGCATCCCTGGAATGGGGTGGGCTGGAGGAGTCGGTGGCCGGGAGCTGGCCGGCATCCGAGGCCGGCGCAGGTGGGTGGGGCCAGCGCTGTGAATCAGCCGGGCGGGCTTTGGAGGGGTTGTCCAGCCGGTCGGACCGGCCCAGGATGTAAATGAGGCGCTAGGGCTCTCCCGGGGCCGGGTCGTCCGGGGAGTGACGGGAAGGGAGGCCGGCCGGGCGCCGGGAGCTCGGGGCTCCCGGCGGGAAGTGGGCGCGGCGCGGGCTCTGCAGGGCGCGCGGCGGCTGCGGCCCGGGATGGAGCCCCGCTGAAGCCGCCGCGGAGACGCGGCGCCGGAGCCAAGATGTGTCTCCGCCTGGGTGAGCGCCGGGGGTGGGGGTAGGGGTAGGGATCGGGGGACGGCTCGGGAGGCCCGACGCCGCCCCAAGTCCTCCCGCAGGGGCGGAGCACTGTAGTGGGCGCCCGGAAACCCCCGCGGTCCAGGCCACCTTCTCTGCTGGTCACTTTCTGCTCTGGGCCTCAGTTTCCCCGCACTGAGCCGGCGAGAGGCGGGCTGCTGGTATCTTCCCGAGGTGGAGTCGCACCTTGCCCGCTTGCACTTTCCTTTCTTGCGGAGGAGGGACCTCTTCCCCCAGATGGGAGGAAAGCAGCGCCCGCTCCCCAGAAGCCAGAGCGGAGGGAGGGGTATCCAGAGCCCAGGGAGTTCTGAGCCTGAGGCTGCCTGCCCTTGGCTCCCTTAGCCTCGCAAAGGGCTCCGGTTTCCCTACCCTCTGCTCCCCAGATCCATACAGAGGAATGAGACAGACGGGTCACCTCCCCTCACTCCCTGGACACAGTGATGCTGTTCGCTGTCACAGGACAGATCTGGGGAATCCCTACTCTCTAACCGAGAGAACTTTCGAGCCTCGGTTTCCTCATCCGTAAAGTGCTGAGGGTAGCAACCCCTCCTAGGACCTTCCTGAGCAGGACTGCCCCGAGACTCTGTCCAGTGCTCCAAGCACAGCCCCATGCTGGCACTGTACCTCCGATTTGACGAAGTCTTGGTCCTGGGATGCTGTTGCTCATGAGCCCAGTTGGTGTGTCTGGGTGGCCAGGGAGGTGGGTGGACCGAGTGAAGTGGGTCAGGCTCCTGGGACAAGGCTGCCATGCCCCTTCCTGTTTGACCAGCACTTAATCTTCATGACGCCATCCAGTCCCGCGGTGGCTGTCCCGCCCTTCGTCTGCCCTCTCCTCCTAGATCTGGTATAGTTCCAGAGCATCCTGCAGGCTGCAGGGGTCTCAGAAACCGGCTAGGCCAACCCCTTCCCATTCTACCTCTGGGGAAAGAAACTGGGGCCCAGAAAGGAGAGAGGCTGGTGGGGGGTCAAAGAGGGGCTGTGACTGAGGAGCTCCAGCCCTCCCTGCTCCCTGGGGGCCTCCTCTTGGCACAGGGCCCCCAAGAACATCCAATCCAGGGATTCCTTCCTTCCTACCTCACACTCCCTTTTTTCCTTTCTTTCTGCAAAACCCCCATATATGAAATATGACCCAATCCGCCCTTCTGCCACCGATGGGGACATCGAGATCTGGAAAGGGACTCAGAGGCTCCACACAGAGCAGCTAAAGGAAGAAGGGGGGGCTTGTTTAGTTCTAGGGGCCAGGCCAGTCTTTCGGTCTCACAGAGCTGGCTAGAGTGAAGGGGCTGGTGGGTCCAGGGGCCATCATATGCAGAGCCAGGCACCACAGGGCACATTCCAGCTATCTGGAACAGCTGCGAGGAGGACTCCCTGGTCCTGGGGGGTGTGCAGATGGGAGCTGAGCAGCCACCTGTGGGCGCTCAGATAGGATTTGCATACGACATTCTTTTGACCCCAGCCTCCCTACCTTGCTGTGTCCCTGCCCAGTGCCCTTGCACCCAGGGTATGCCCTCCTTTCCCGTCTATCTTCTCATGGGGACCCTCTTTCCCCACTGGGAAACAAGGGTTATTCTTCCCATTTTGTAGATGGGGAAATGGAGACTCAGAAGCTTGAGTTTCTTACCCTGAGTCTGTTCAGCAGTTGTGAGCTGAGTCCCTACTATGTGCCAGGTCCTATCCACCAAACTGAGTCCTGCATAGTACCTGATCCCTGACCAGTGAACTGGGGGCTCCCTGGCGTTTAGACCAGCGACCATCAAGCTCTCTATGGTGCCTCAGGGCCTGGCATGGAACAGGCATTCAGTGAACACTGATGTAACAAATGTATGGATGAAAAAAATCAGGGGATGCAAAGCTTAGAGGATTATGGGTCTAGAGCTAGAGACCTGGGTTCAAATCCTGACTGTGCCACTCATGACCCTGAACACTAACAAAGACTATTACCCCTTATTATTAAGTACCACCTGTATGCTTTTCCAACCTTAGAGATCCAAGGATTCCCATGAAAGTAATGTGAACCCCTTTCCCTGATAAGGAAACTGAGACTCAGAGAAGACTGGCCCCGAATCATCCAGAAATAGATTTAGAACCTAATGTCCATCACTCCTGCCAGGGCCTCAGTTTCCTCCTCTGCCCAGCGGAATGAGTCCCACCCATGGCCCTGATGTGGCTGTCCCTCCCAGGTGGCCTGAGCGTGGGTGACTTCCGGAAGGTACTGATGAAGACCGGGCTGGTGCTGGTCGTGCTGGGCCACGTGAGCTTCATCGCAGCCGCTCTCCTCCACGGCACCGTGCTGCGCTACGTGGCTGCCCCCAATGACGCTGTGGCTCTGCAGTACTGCGTGGTCGACATCCTTTCTGTCACTTCTGCCATCGTGGTATGGCCAGGCTGGGAGGATGACTGGCAGGAGGGGGCTGGCAGGGGCTGGCAGGGTCTTTGATGAGTCCCCACCCACAGCCTGGAGTGTGCAGGCAGAGAGCCCTGAGCACTCACCCCTATTCCACCACTACCAACCAGACCAGTCACTCAAGCTCTCTTTGCCTTAGCTTCCTCATCTATAAAATGGGGATGGTAACACTGTCCATCTGAGAGGGTCCTGATGAGTACTGAAGGCGATCATCCACATAAAGTGCTGAGCACAGTGCCTGGTACATAGTTAGCACTCACTACTGCGAGCAAGGATTATTACTGCAATAGGGAAATAGTCAAGGCACTGTTGGACAGAGGGAAGGAGCATCAGCTCAGCTTGGGAGTATTCACAGAGGTGGAGGCCCCCGAGGTGGGTCTTAATGGATGAATAGGAATTCAAAGATGATATGCTACAGTTACCATAACCCGGATAGGAAGCCTGCTGGGGCCAGCAGGTAGGAAAGGAAACTGGGATGGCATTTCAAGCATAGAGGATGGCAGATGCAAAGGTGTAGAGGTGGGAATGGATATGGTCTCCTCTGGAGACACTGAAAAAGCCAATTTGGCAGGAGTTTTAGCATTAGGCCCGGACTATCATAAAATGGGCTTCCCTGGTGGCTCAGACAGTAAATCTGCCTGCAATGCAGGAGACCTGAGTTTGATCCCTGGATTGGGAAAATACCCTGAAGAAGAGAATAGCTACCCACTCCTTCATAATGAAGTGAAAATGAAAGTGTTAGTCTCGCTCAGTAGTGGCCGACTCTTTGTGACCCTGTGGATTGTAGCCTGACAGGCCTTCTGTCCATGGGATTCTCCAGGCAAGAATTATGGAGTGGGTTGCCATTCCCTTCTCCAGGGGATCTTCCCGACCCAGGGATTGAACCCAGGTCTCCGGAACTGCAGACAGATTCTGCAGGCATAGCCATCAGGGAAGCCCCGGACTATAATACGGGCTCAATAAATAGAAGCCGTGGTTATGACCGGATGTCAGTACCTGGTCGATGAATATAAGAATGAAGGGATCTGGTATTCTCAAGTTCACAAAACCCTTTCCCAGCTGTCAGCAGCCTTTGGGGAACATTGTCACATCAGTGTCCGAGTTCCATCCCTGCCACCTCCTGGCTGAGGGACTTCTTTCTCCCTCTAAGCCTGCTCCCTCCCCTGCAAAGTGATGCTTAGATAGCTTGCTGCCCCAAGCCTTGGATAAGTGAGGATTAGAAGCCCCAGCAAGTAGAAGAGCCTCTGTCAGTGGGATAGAGCTAGGCCGTGCAGATACGTGTAGTGTGTTATTGTACTTTGTTCCTCTGACCAGCCTTGTGAGAAAGGCAGTGAGCCCAGGGTTGAAGGTCCACCAGAGATGGGCTCTGGGGTGGACCACTTCAGCTGTGCTCTTATTTCCTCAAGTAATCCCCACAGTTCCCTGCAACACGGGGCCGCTCTTATCCTCACTTTACAGATGAGGAAACTGAGACTCAGGGATTCACTCAACCTCCTGCTGATACAAAGAAGCCACCCTAGATGTGAACAATGTGACCTACACCAAAGTCAGTGTCATTCTGACTGTCAAATGAGCTCATTCTGCTGAGCAGACTTAGTTTGCCCAGAGAGTCTGAGGCACTTTCTTGTGTCTGCACAGCAAATTATAGGCATTACTGGGCCCTCCAGAGTCTAAGCTGCCTCCTGTGGGTCCAGCCCAGGCCTGATAAAGTGAGGGGACTGAAGGAAGGAGTCTGGCTGAGTGGAACCCAAAAGATCCAGAAGGCAGCTGGTGGGCTTAATAGTGGAGTCGCCCCACCTATTGGGACCAGGGCTGTTTAGGGAGGCCTGCAGGAGGAAGAACCCAAGCAGGTGAAGAGGAGCCGGAAGGGTGTTCCTGAGAAGGCGCTGTGTAGCTGGCATCAAGGCCAGGCCCTGCGTGGGTGTCCACATCCAGGGTGATGAGGGAAGAGCCTGGCCCAGGGTGGAGTTGAGAAACTGGTGGGACAGGGCCAGGTCACTGAGAGCCTGGGAGAGTTTAACATATTCTTGCTGCCACTAAGTTGCTTCAGTCGTGTCTGACTCTAGTGACCCCATGGACTGCAGCCCACCAGGCTCCTCCGTCCATGGGATTTTCCAGGCAAGAGTACTGGAGTGGGTTGCCATTGCCTTCTCCTAGGGATTTGGAATTCTACTCCATAAAGTGTCCTGCTGCTGCTGCTGCGTTGCTTCAGTCATGTCCGACTCTGTGCGACCCCATAGATGGCAGCCCACCAGGCTCCGCCGTCCCTGGGATTCTCCAGGCAAGAACACTGGAGTGGGTTGCCATTTCCTTCTCCAATGAGTGAAAGTGAAGTCGCTCAGTCGTGTCTGACTCTAGTGACCCCATGGACTGCAGCCTACCAGGCTCCTCAGTCCATGGGATTCTCCAGGCAAAAGTACTAGTCTATTTTAAAATAACAATGTTGTTTTTTTACTTCCTTGCCAGTCAAGTTACTTAGTTTCTTCCAAAACCTTTTCCACTCCAGGGAGACATGTCATGTATATCCTGTGACGTGCCTCTATGACCCTTGAGATACAGAGGTTTGAGAAATATAGCTGTAGGCAGTGGGGAGTCAGGGAAGGTTGTAGGCAGGGGGTGACAGTGTTTTAGAAGCGTCACTTCGGGGCTGGACCATGAAGAGACAGCGCCCCTAAACAGATGGAGGAAGTGAGATCAAAGCTAAGCAGGGGGTAGGGGTTTGAAGGGCTAGAGTGGGCGATGATGGACTCTTTACTGGAGAGCGGCCGGCCCCCCTGCCCATTCTCCCCCAGGAGGGGAGGGGGCAGAGCTGACTTGAGTCTCCCCCACAGGTCATCACCTCAGGCATTTCAGTCATCGTGTTGTCACGCTACCTCCCCAGCATCCCCCTGGTACGTGGTACCTCCTGGGATGGGTCTGTGGGGGTTGGGACAGCAGCTACCGCCAAGGGTCTGGCCTGCTTGGAGGGCGTAACCCCACGGGGGCTAGAGCTGCCCAGGGGGCCAGGCCTGATGTCCAATGACCAGTGGTCTTCTCCATCTAGCGCTGGACAGTGTTTAGCTCGAGTGTGGCCTGTGCCCTTCTCTCTCTGACCTGTGCTCTCGGCCTCTTGGCTTCGATCGCCATGACCTTTGCCACCCAGGGCCGGGCACTGCTGGCCGCCTGCACTTTTGGGGGCCCCGAACCCCTGGCACTGGCACCCGACTGTCCCTTCGACCCTACACGCATTTACGTAAGTGCTTAGGCCTGGGCTGGGGGAAGGGAGGGGGGCAACCAGGGGCTCATCAGAGGTGGGAAGGGTTCTTGGAGTCCCGCCCTTCACTCCCCAACCCCAGGTGACCATCTCTGCCCCTTTCCCCACCCTGCAGAGCTCCAGCCTGTGTCTCTGGGGCATCTCGTTACTGTTCTGTGTGGCAGAGAGTGTGTTTGCTGTTCGCAGCGCCCAGCTCGCCTACCAGGTGCTGGAACTGAGGCCCTGGTTGGGGAAAAGCAGCCATCGCATGGTAAGGCATGCTATCCAGCACCCTCCCCTCCAGCCCTAAAAACTCCCCCATATCCCCTGGGAGCCCCTGCTGGGGGGCTTAGGCTGATCTGCCCCCACCCCTCTGTAAAGGGCCCCCACCTTGAAAACTGGGGCAACAGTCTTCTCCCCCAGGACAAAAGGGAGAACACAGAGGCTCAGAGAACTCAGCTCTCCCAGGTAAGTCACACAGCTGACACTTGGCTCTCCTGAGCCCCAGGATGAGTCTTGAGCAGGGGGAGAGGTGTCTGGACAGGAACTGGGCGCACTGCAGGCATATGGCCTCGCTCTTGCATAGTAGAGAGTAATGGTATCCTTTCACCCCAAAGATCCTCTCAGGCCTCCCCTCCTCCCACTTCCTGGATGTCCTGACATCCAAACCCAGCCCCAGCCAGCCTGGCAGCCTCTGGTGTCTCCACAGATGCAGGAGAGTCCAGAGCCCGTGGAGGACCCTGACCTGCCAAGCCGCACTAGCTCCGGGCCCATGACTCTCTGACAGCTGATGCCTCATCCAGGCCCCGTGGCCGCTGGGGCCCTGCAACCAAGTCCACACTGCGATCAGGCCAGTATTCCTGGAACCAGCCAAGAGGGCTCAATGGCCACTACTCCAGGACCCGGGTGAGGTTTTCACCCCTCTCCTCTGGCCACCCAGCCCGCTGCACTGAAAGGAGACTTTATTCTGAAGTCATTAAAAAGAACAGAGATGCTCCACGTGGGCGCATGCAGCGGGGGAGGGGTGCGGCCAGGGGGGTCTGTTCTTCTTTTCCATACAGGACGCTTTGGGGTTGGGGTGGGGGGTTTCCAATTGTGTCTGCCTGTCTGTCTGTAGGTCTGTGTGTGTATCTGAGAGATACAAAGAGGGGTCCATGGGTCTGTGTTCATCAGAATGCCAAAACGTAGGCGTAGGATCCTGGGCCTCACAGCTTGGGGGCCGGAAACAGGAGGTTTCCCTCTTGCATCAGGGCCTCCAGGCCAGCAAGGGCAGGAGCAGGCGGAGTTAAGGCCCTCCTGCCAGGAAGGATGGCTCAAAGATGGTTTCTCCTCAAGCCTCTAGGCCTCTGGAATCCTTCTCTCCCCTCCAAATAAAAAGACAAGCTCCTTACCTGGGTGCGATTCCCAGCTCCACCAAGGCTGAGATCTACAAGGGTCGGGGTGGAGGTGGGGGAGCCTGCCCCATGGTTGGGCGAGGGAAGTCTGGCCTCATGGCTGGTGGGTGGGGATACAGGGGAGGGGAGAGTGGCTTAAGTCCTGATATCTAGGTAAGGGAAGGCTGACTCTGAGGGGCAGACCAGGCCAGAACCCTTGTCTCGATCATTGCGGAAGGCTGATATTGCCTCTTGGATGGATAGGGTGGTGGGCTGGGGCGAGGGTGCTAACCACTTGCTGGCTTGGGCCTCGGGGTGGGGGGGGGGACAGCAGGGTTCCATTCCCCATAGGCTCCCCACCAGAGTGCAGACCCTGGGGGTGGCCATCTGCCCCCCAGCCTGGATAGACACAAGGGCGAGGAAGCTGAGAGCCGGGAGAGGGTCAGTGAAGGCAGGGAGGGGAAACCTGGCTCCTCTCGCTCAGAACTGGGAGGCGCTGCTGGGGTCGCACTGCAGCAGACGCACGATGGACGGGTCGCTTTTGGCCCCGCGGATGAACTCCTCCAGGGACAGCTTGCCTGCGGGGCGAGGCGGGGAGCAATGAAGGGGGGAGAAGGCAACAGCAGCTAGGGGTGGCCGAGCAGAGCTACGGCATAGGAAGTGGGAGTGGTGCCCGCCGCGCCCGCCCCTGCCTCCTCACCGTCGTTGTTTGTGTCCATTTGGCGGAAGATTTTCTCGGTCCTCTTTTCCGGGGTCGACTCGTCCTCCGGCATCTTCATCACGGACGAAACCATCTTGTAAATGGCCTGGGGGGCGGGTGGGGAAGGCAAAGCGTAAGGGGAGCCTGCCTGAGCTCTCCACCCCCAACTATGTCCAAAAACGCCCGCAGGTGCGCTGACGATCACCGCTCCCAACGAGGTGAGGCGGAGAGGGACCGGCGGAGGAGTGGGGAGCTGGGGGGTTCTGGAAGGAGTGACCGGGAAGGCTTCCCGGAAGAGGGGGCTATGGGAGCGGTCGGTCCCTGACCAAGTTCCTCTGGAGCGTTCGGTGGGAAACGAATTGCTGGCAGAGGAATTTTCATGCACAAAGGCCTCGCAGAGGGCAGCTCTGAGTGGGCACAGGGGCTGGCTGAAAGCAGGGGGTCAGGAGAGATGTTGGAGGACATCGGGGCCCAGATGGCGAAGGGTCCGGGACTCCCAGCTAAGGAGTTTGTGCCAGACGCCGAAGGTTCCCAGTTAAGCACCAGGTTAGAAGAGCCGCTTCTCAGAAACTTCGGGGCTCCGGGTGGCCCGCCCTCGATGGTCGACAGGGAGCGCTGGGCAGGAACGGGTGGCACTGGACTGCGATGCGACTGTGGCTGGCAGGGGGCGCAGGGCCGCCCTAAGGGCTGGAGGGCGGGAGGCGACTAGGTCCACAGGGGGCGGGGCATGTTATGCAAATAAACGCACGGACCATCAGTCGGGGGCGGGGACAGCCTGGGCTGTGGCTGGGCGGAGGACCGCAGCCGCCAGGTACAGGAGCTACGGAGGCGACTCGAAGGAGGGGTTTTGCGCTAAATGTACACAGAGCACGTAGGACTTGGCCTGTGGGCTGGGTCCCGCAGTCCCGGAGCTCAGGGACGCAGATTGGTCGCCTCAGTCTGCCAGCTTTTTGCTACTGACACCTCCTCCGAGAAGCCTTCCTTCTTCTCCCAGACCATAAACTTCCCTAGCTTCAGATCCAGCTTTGGTCTCCGCAGTGGTCTCTTCCGGCCTCTCTCGGGTCTGTTCCCAGGGCCACCTCTGAAAACTCTTTCCAAACACAGATCTCCACTGCCACGTCCCCAGCCCAGGGCCGCCCCCACGTTCCCGTGATACACAGGCCTCCCTCCAGGCCTGCCGTGCACCCAGCTCCTTCTGGATGCTGCCCCACGCTCCTTCTGCTGCCTCCCACTCCTCCTTGGGACTCAGCTTACATGGTGCTTTCTTAGGGAGGCCTTCTCTGATGCATGCTGGGTCAGGGCCCATATGCTGCCCTAGCGCCTCCATTGGGGACCCCTCTCCAGAAGTACTTCTTTGCCTTTGCTCCTTACCCCCAGCATACAGATAAGAACAAAGTACCCAGACCTGCAGAATTTAGCAGGATGCCTGGCATCTGGCAGGGACTCCCCTCTTTAAAAGCCACTGGCACTTCCCACTGCCCTGTTACCAAGTCCAAACATTAGTCCCTTGGCATTCAAGGCACTTCACACTCTGGTCCCTGCTCTCCACCATCAGGCTTCCCCTAGTAGATGATTTTGCCATATCCAGATACCCCTCCACCTTTCAGGTTTTATAGCCTCTGCCTGGAACAATAATACTAGCTACCATTTACAGACACCCACTATGTGCAAGGTACTTTTACATACTTTATTCTCACCCTTGCAATAGCCCTGAAAAGCAGGTACTGAGATCCCCATTTTCCAGAAAAGAAATTGAGACTCAGAAAGGAAACTGATGGCAGAGACCAGATTAGAACCCTCTCCCTCTTAGTCATTGGATAGATGATTTTGGAGTGCTAACGACCCCTCAAAACAGGGTCTTTGAAGTAAGGTTGACCAGGAATAGCATCTTGGTTCCACTAATCACTTGCTCTGTAGCCTTGGACAAGTATATAACCTCAGTTTCCTCATCTGTAAAACAGGGAGTAATCATATCTCCCTCATTTGTACCATCCAGAGTATTAAATGAGATAATGTACGTAGTTGGCTGCAGTCAGTGGTCAGTAAACAGCAGCTTATACTATAATCATTACTCACTCACCACATCCTCAGGTCTTCCCTGCCCTTTACTTCCCTGGACTCTCAAATCACCTTTGTACCCCTGTCCTGAGCTGGTCTGTGTGGCCTGCACAGTTGTCTCTCCCAGCAGAATGGGGGCTCCAAGAGACTGAGGCAAGATCTCTTCCCTTCTAGTATGCCCACCACCTGGCTCAGGGCTGGGTCCTGAGAAGGACTGAGTGAGTGACTTAGAGAGTGACTGCTCCCCGGTGACTGGCCTTCTCCTGGGCTTCCTAATTAATTGTCTGGAATTACTGCTCATTCATTGTTTCACTGGAGCCAACTTGTAATTAATCAGTCACTAGGGTTTGCAGAGTTCTGTCTGCACTGGCTGTCTGGGTCCCCTGGGCTGCTGTAAAAAAAACCAGGGTCTGTCTAAATAGCAGAGGCCAGTCTGGAAGGGATCCTGAGGATGTCCAGAGAATGGTGCTGGCTTGACCAATGCCCTGGGCTTGGAGCTTCCAGCAAGGCTGAGATTTACCAGTGTACACCAGTGCAACCACACTATGTGGTAAAACATGGACATTCATGTGGATTGGCTGGTATTGACCTGCTGCCCAATCCCTGAGAGATTGTCCACCACCCTGGCTACCCCAACCCTTCCACCAGGACCCTGAGAACTCCCCACTATCCATCAACTAGTGAGTTATTGCCTGGCCCAGGGGAGTTACTGACACTCATTAAGCCTTTTCCCTAGTAATAGACATAGGGAAGACACCACATCCCAAGGTAGCCCATCCTATTCTAGCTGGAGAGAGCAGACCCAGAAGCCAAAGTCAAAAGTCCAATAGAGACTGGATGAGTTGGGAGGGGGGCAGTCAGCAGTGCTGAGGGACCAGAAGGGAAGGGATTCAGAGAGACAGAAGGAAAAGGAACAAGAGCGTGTACAAAGTAGCATATTCTGAGGATGTTGGAAAGGCCATTCCAGCTGGAGTGGAGAATGTGCAGAAGAGAAAACAACAACTGACAATTACTAACGTTTACCGAGAACCAGATATCTGCCAGGCCCTCTGCTAGCTTTCCCATCTTGCTTTATACCCACAATAGCCTGGGGAGTAGGGGTTAACACCCTCATTTTACAGGTGAAGAAACAGAGGCTCAGGAAAAAAGTGAACAAGGAATTGACTAGGTAAAATAGAACCAGATCTCTGATGGACCTCAACGTGCTGAGGAGATGGGCACCCTAGAAGATTTTTGACATAAAGCTAACATGCTATACTTAAATTTGTACTAAGAAAGGACATTCCTAACAGGTCCTTAAGTCGCCCTGTGAGATATGCCTCACCATCCCCATTTTACAGATGAGCTATATAAGAGTTGAAGCCAACTCCAGAATTGGAAGTCAGACTCCTTTAAAGAGGCAGCTCTGAGTGTTGGCCAACTTGAACCTGACTCCACTTATGTGCTGTGTGACGTTAGGCAAGCCACTTCACCTCTCTGAGCCTCATGGGGTTGTTGTAAGGATGTACTGAGCTTATGGGTGTAAGGATTTCACTCAGTACTAGGCTCTTAGTGGGCTCT
The DNA here is from genome assembly GCF_027580195.1 of Bos mutus. Classification (NCBI taxonomy): domain Eukaryota; kingdom Metazoa; phylum Chordata; class Mammalia; order Artiodactyla; family Bovidae; genus Bos; species Bos mutus. The sequence goes on along the minus strand of NC_091618.1, from coordinate 15,072,251 downwards.
CAATCAATTAGTTGGAAGATGGCTGGGGATCCAGATGGAATGTGGGCGACAGAGCCAGGTGGCCCATTCACAGTCTGTGTGATCTCAAGCAAATGTCTTTACCTCTCTGAGCATCTGTTTCCTCCTGAGTAAGTTGGGATCAATGAAACACAACTGGCCTGTACTCTGCAGAAATGTCAAGTCTTGAAAGACAAAGGAAGGCTGAGGAACTGTTACAGATTAAAGTGGCCTAAAGAGATGGGATGACTAAATGCAATGTGTGATCTTGGGGCAGAGGAAAAAAATGCTATAAAGAACATTATTGAGATAGCTGGCAGAATTCAATGTGGTCTGTAAGTTAGATAATAACATTGTTTCTATGTTAAACGTCCTGACTTTTGATAATCATATTATGGGTTATATAAGAGAATGTCCTTGTTCTTAGGAAATCTATCCTGATGTATTCAGGGGTAGAGGGTCATGTTTAGAACAACAGAACATCTCACACACACACACACACACACACACACACACATACACACACATAATGATAAAGCAAATGTGATAAAAATGTTCATTGGTGAAGTTAGGTAAGGGGTACATGGAAGTTTTCTCAACTTTTCTTTAAATCAGAAATTACTTCATATTAAAGACTTTTAAAAATAGGCTATAAGAAGAGCACCTGCCACTCGCCTACCCACAAGGACTGTTGGGAGGGTAAAGAGGGCTGGCGGGTGCAAGCTGCTGGGACCTGCGCCTGGCATTCTGAGGGGTCCAGGGGCCCACCTGCACGATCTCCAGCATCTCCTCGCGGCTGATGTAGCCGTTGCCGTCCAAGTCGTACATGCTGAAGGCCCACATGAGCTTCTGCTCCAGGCGGCCCCGCGAGGTCACGCTCAGCGCAATGATGAACTCCCGGAAGTCGATGGTGCCATCGCTGTTGGTGTCGAAGGTGCGGAAGACATGCTCCGCGAACTTGGAGGCGTCACCATAGGGGAAGAAGTTGGCATAGATCTTCTTGAACTCATCCACGTTGAGAATGCCGGTGGGGCAGTCCTTGAGGAAGCCCTTGTACCACTCCTGCAGCTCCAACTCGGAGAACTCTGTGTTCTCCCGCAGGTCCTGCAGCATCTCCGGCCGCAGCTTGCTGTTTTGCTTGCCCATGGCCACGAGCCAAGTCCCACCTGGGTCCCCCAGGGGGGTCAAAGGACAAAGAGGAGAAGTCAGGCCCTCCTGGCCCTTTGACAACACTCCAAGAAAGTCCCAAGCCACCCCAGGCTCTCCTTTGACCCAGTGAGAGACAGAGGAGCTGGCCCAAGATCGCACAGCCTGCCAAGCACCCTGCCACTTTGTCAGCCCCACACCATTTCCCCAGACCTTCTACTTCTGCAGGGAACAGACCTGGAGAGAGAGGAAGAGAAGGGGCTCACCTTTCTGAAGCCCTTCTCAGTGCCAGCTACCAAGCCTTCCCAGGAGAACACCACTTCACCCTCACACAAGTGAAGCCTAGCGATTAGCCCATTTTACAGATGAAAAGGTAGGCTCAAGGAAATGAGGTGAGCTGGATCAGGTCACACAGCCATGGAGACACAGTGCTAACTCCCAGAGTTTCCAGCCAGGTTCAAAAAGGCCCTCTGATCTTCCTCCCTGCTGCCCACTGCCCCCCTATGGCGTCATATACACCTGCTCACATAAAATACACCTGCAACCCAAACACTGACCTGTTCTCCCTCCCACACATGTGTGCTTGACAAGAGGCAGAACAAGATAGGTATTAGCCTGAGCTCCAGAGCCGGACCACGTGAGTTTGAATTCCAGCTCTGCTTCTTACCACCTATGTGACCTTGAGCAAGTTCCTTAAACTCTGCCTTGTCTGTGAAGTGGGAGTAATAGTACCTACCTCATTATTGTTGTGAGGATTAAATTAGTTAATACATATGAAGAACTTAGATGCCTGCACATATAGTGCTACCTAAGTGTTAAATAAATAAAAGAGATTTACAGGTATCCAGATGCCAACAGTAAACAAATGAATACATACTGATGTCTATTAAGCCAAACAGCTCACCAAATCCACACACAGATTCCCCTGCCACTCACATGCCAGCACCCAGCACACACACACCCAGGGTCACCATGCCTCCACACACAGCAACATTCCCTCTGCTCCACAGCTCATACGTACTGACACAGCACCACACACACACAACTCCCATACCCTGTGCATCAAGACACACCAGCCCACGACCCCACATGTCTCATGAATGCATCATAAGCCAGCTCCCATGCCGACACCTCTCACATGGCCAGCTGCACGTGGGACCCTCAGACACCCTTGCCATCTTTCTTTACCCAGGGTGCCAGGTGCCAGGAGAGGGAGCTGCAACCCTTCGCAGACCTGTGAAGGTCCCCTCGTCCAGGGAGACCCCTAGCCATCAACCATCCCCCAACACTTAACCTTTCATCTAGTTCAGAAAGGCTCCCTCAGTGCAAGAGGTTAGACTGTGGAGGGCTAAGGGGAAGGTATTGGAGAGGAGGCAGCCAAGCAGTTCTGGGCAGGGATGCAGGGGTGTATGCAGGTGAATCTCGCCCCCCCCCCCAGCCTGGGGCTGTGAGATAGAGCAGAGGGGAGGGGGATTCCTTGTGTGTGCATGTGCACTTATGTATGAGCGTGTGTGAGTGCATGTGCTCATGCATGCATGTCTGTCCCTGGCTTCTGCATTGCATTTGTCTCCCTGCATGTTTCAATTCATATCTGTGCATGTGCATATATGTGCATGTGACTAGGTGTGCACCATCACAGTGTCAGGAGGATGTGCCTGTGTGGCCATTTGGAGGACCTCTGTGTGTCCTAAGCAGTGTGTCACACGCATGTTTCTGTAAGTTGGTGGCCCTCTTTTCTAAATCAGCCTTTCCTGCCCCAGGCTGTGGACCCACTGAACAAGTGTGTGGGAGGACACTGAGGAAATGCCAGGGGCCAGGGCGGCCGAGTGTGTCCCTTGGTCCCCTCCTCAAGGTCCAAGGAACTGGGTCATCTGGGCGGGGGCAGAGAGATGCGCTGGGCAGGAGAGATCTTCCAGTGCCCCCCTCCTCCCTGCCACCCTCAGAGTTGCCCCCCTCCCAGTTGGAAGACTTGGAAACGAGGGTGGCAGAAGGTTCTGCGGTCTCCGCGAAGACCCCCAGTCCCCAAAATGGGAAGGACCTAAGCTGAGTCTAAGAAACCCGCCTCGGAGACCCTCTCCAAACCTCTCCTCAGTTCTCGCCCTGGCCCTCGCCTCAATCCTTTCAGCTCTGGGAGAGCGCCGGGCGCGTGGCCCCTCCTAGAGGGGGCGTCCCGAGGCGGCCCAAACGCCGCTCCCAGGCTGGCCACTCGGCGGTCAGGACCCTGGAGAGCGCCGCGCGTTTTCCTGGGGCAGCCCCACTCCCTGGGTCCCCGAAGGGAAAATACCTGGGAGGTCCGGGAGCGGCAGGATTGGGGAGTCCAGGACGTGGCCCCCCCGCCTCCGGGATGCCCCCTCCTCGCACCCTCTAGCCCCGGCCGAGCGGCCCCCACTCACCCAGCGACACGGAGACACCGACTGCGCAGGGAAGGCGGCGCTGCTGCGGCGCGCGGCGGCAGAGGCGGCCTGAGGGGCGGGCGGGGGGCGGGGGGCGGGCCTGCGAGGGAGACGCCCCGCAGCGTTCGCCCCGGGCCCCTCCCCTGGGGGGGTCCCCGTTCCTCCCCTTTCCCTCCAGCCCTGTGAGCGCGGGCAGCATTGGTCTAGGCTCCGCCCCCGCCCTGCGGGGGAGAGGGAAGCGGGCGCCCTCTCGAGGCAGCACCCGGCCGGGGGACGAAGACAAGAGGTCTCCATCTCAGCATCCGGACTCAGGTAGCCTGAATAGGGTGGGGATTGCGGGGAATTGGGGTAGGGGGGGGCGGGCGGTCAATGCCCAGAGACCTTTTTCTTAAGCCGAGAACAAGCCCCGACAGCCCCGCCCCTTGCCTTCCCTGTCCCTACCTGGCGTCCCTTCGAGGGCGGAATTTGGATCCTGGGCGGTTCGTTAGGCACTCTCCCTGCCCCTAATCCTCAACTCCAGAACTAACGGAGCTCTTCAGAGAAGGGGCAGCGCCCACGCCTCCAGTCTTTGAGGTCTGGGGTGGGGAGGGGGGAGCAGACACGCCCCCTACCTCACCTCAGCCTTAGAGAGCACCGCCCCCATTTCCTGCCTGCCACACCCGATCTCCTGCCCAGGACCCCATTCAGAATGAATCCCACCTCCTAACAACGACCTAAATTGCCCCTCCCATTTCCCCCCGACTCCAATCAAGAAATCCTCTCCCTCCCTCCCCAGCCAGTGCCTGCACTGGATTACAGTAAGTGAAGGCTAGGGAGCGTCTCCAGCCTGGGGAATTCTGAGGTGTGTAGGCCCCCTGCCTGAAGACAGGAAAGCCCCTTTCCAGAGTCGCTAACCCTTATCAAAGCTTCTCCTGCCAAAACGGTGGCTGCATCCTCCTTCCCCCAGCCTGAGCAACAGTCCAACATCTTGGGCTCAAATTTTGCTTTTTCAGTATTTCCGGGGAAGGGGTGGTGATCCTTATTGTCCCACTTCACAGATGAGAAAACTGAGGTTCACAGAGGTTAAATGATATTTTCCAGTGTCTGACAGCGAACGAGTGGGCTTGGACTTGAATCCATGTGCCCTCATCCATTCATTGCACCAATATTTATCAAGCATTAGTTCTATGCCGAGCCCTGTTCTAGGCAGTGGGGTCACAGGAGGGGACGGTAAGGCATGGATATAATATACAAGTCAATTCTATAGTGTATTAGATAAATGTTTTGGGGAAAGTTGAGATCAGTGTGTAGAGGTTGGGATAGTGGCAATGCAAGGACTTTAGGTGAGATGGGAAACTTGGGGTTTTGAGCAGATTGAGAGGGTTTGAGCTTACTCAGGCAGTCTGTCCTCAACTGACTTTGAGGAGTGGGGTGGGATCAGCAGGCCCTCGCAAGGTGAAAGATGAACAGGGTGGCAGAGATGGGTCTGCTCTCTGGACCTACTTTGAAGGTGAGCTGACGTCATTTGTCATCTGACCTCCGTGGCAGCAGCTGGGACCTTTCTGGCTCCCCAGGGCTCAGACCAAGCCTCTCGGGTCATCCAAGTCTAGCCGTGGTGTCTCCTGGAGGATGAATGAACAGAGTCTCAACCTCTCAACTGGAGGAGCTGGGGAGCCAGGCTGTGGGGGTTGGGGGCAGCTGGGCCCTTCAGAACATCAGCTCCTCCTCTGTGTGCCTTGGCTCTGGTGTTGGGACCCCCCGTGGAGGTGCCAGACATGCGTGGGTGGTTCCCAGATGCCTCCTGCATGAGGACGTGGGGGTGGGGAGAGGCTTGCCACTCAGGATCCTTGAGTGACAAGCTCCCACCCCTCTCCCCACCCGGTCTGGAATCCTGGCTCTGCTTTGGGCTGGGAGAGGAACCTGCCCTTGGCTCCTCCTCTCTTTCCTCCTCTTTCCCCTCTCCCCTGCCTGAACCCTGAGAATCTTCCCAGCCAGGTCTGGATCCTCCTTTCCAGTGGGGTCTCCGTTTTCCCTCACCAGCAGCTGCCCTGCCACTCTGCTTCCTCCCACTCCCCCACCCCAGCTTCACCTCCTGTGGGCTGACTTTTCGGTTCAGCCTCTTGGGAGCCTACTTCCCCCACCCACTGTTTTTCTTATCTGTGCAGTTGACTCTGACGTCCTGCCCTCAGGACCTCCAGTCTGCAGCCTGACTCCCGAATAGATGGGGCTTCTGAAGACAAGGCTATGTCTTTTCCTCACCTCAGGTACCCCACATCCCTCTGACTTTCCAGTACCTCAAATGAGTAGGGTGGATGGTAGGAGGAGAGGGCAGTTTGAGCTCTAGTAGGCTCTGCTGATTGCTTCCCATTAGCCACCTCTCCCCTCCTGGAGTCCTGAGAAGTACTGGGAGATGCCTGAGCCAAAGGGAAGACTTGGGATTCCCCACACTGTCCACCAAGGCCACTGGCCCAGGACCGAGTGCCCCAAGATATAGTCTGGAAAAGGAGGGCAGAGGGGCAGCTTTCAGAAGGCCTGGGTCCCTCACTTCGGATGCCGTGGAGCAAGTCTCTTTCCCCTTTGTGAGCAAAAAGGTGAAGTGACCTGCGTACGTTGACATCTATCAAAAACCCTAACCAGAGTACAAACAAGACCGGCTTCACTTATTGCCTCACTGGCTCCTGGGGGTTTGGGGTGGGTGATTCTGGACATGAGCTTAACACAGATGAGGCTCCAGAAACCCTGGAACCCTGTGGATTGGAAGGGTTCCACGAAAGCCTTTGGCAGGGGTGGAGGTGAGGGGTGTCCTTGCTGATGATACTCAGCCCCCTTCTATCCCAGACTGAGGCATCCAGAAGAGCGGACAATGCAGGAGGGAGTCATTGAGAGAATTAAGTGAGGGATGAATGAAAAGGGGACCTCATATCTCTTGAGCACCTACTGTATGCAGAGTGCTTTGCATATGTCACCTCCTTTGTTCCAAATGGGTTTCCCTGGCGGCTCAGATGGTAAAGAATCTGCCTGCAATGCAGGAGACAGCGGTTCAATCCCTGGGTCAGGAAGATCCCCTGGAGAAGGGAATGGCTACCCACCCCAGTATCCTTGTCTGGAGAATTCTATGGACAGAAGAGCCCGGTGGGCTAACAGTCCCTGGGATCACAGAGAGTTGGACATGACTGAGTGGCTAACATTGATCCAAATTAACGCTGAGGAGTCAGTAATGTGACTGCCATTTTACAGATGTGAAGACTGAGGCTAGGACAAGTGAAGTCACCCGCCTGAGGTAAAAGAGCAAGAAAGTGACAAAGCCAGAGTTTGAACCCAGTTCCACGTGATTCAGGGGCCCAGGTCCCTCTCTGGAACCTCTTAGTGAGGCAGGTGGAGGGAGCCCCTCCCTAGCCCCCCTCGGAGGCACAGCCCCCACCCTCTCCTCTTGGGTCCCAAATGGTTTGGAAAATCCTGATGGGAGCAGATGGTGGGGACAGATGGAGGGAAAAGCATCTCAAGGGCTGAATTACACAAACAAACATTGATAAAGTGATTAAAACCTCAAGCCACCCCTTTCCAAAGGGCCCTGCCCACCCCAGTCTGGAGCACGGTAGACCTCAAGGTGGGAGCCTGGGGGGGCAGGTGGTCTCTGGATACCTTGCATCTCAGCCCATCTGATCTCAGCTTCTGCCTGCCCGCCTCACTGCCGGGGACCACCCCCGGACCAGAGCCCAGGGTGGCAGAGCTGCCAGGAGCACAGCCCGGGAGGGGGATGGGGTGGGCCTGGCTGTTCCCAGGGAGCTGGGCGAGCTGGGCTGAGAGGAACAGAAAGCAGAGAGGGTGGGGGTGATGGGGAAGTCCTGCAACGCAGACCTGAAGTCAGTGGTGGGCGTAGGGGATTGTGGCGGGGCAGGAGGCTCTTGAGCCAGCCTCACTTTACAGGTAGGGCTCAGTTCCCATGGAGCAGGGCCAAACCTTATCCCACCACCCACCCCCACGGTGGAGCGGGGCAAGGCCCTTCACCTCTGGCAGATGTTTTTTAATTAATTAATTTATTTTAATTGGAGGATAATTACTTTACAGTACTGTGGGTTTTGCCATACATCACATGAATCTGCCACGGGTCTGACGGGTTTCTTCATCTGTAAGATGGAAACAATAATATTAGCCCTTCCCTGGAAGGGGCCTATGAGGATTGAATGAGACGGAGCCTGTAAAGTTCAGGGCACTGAGCCTGACACAGGCGGCCTCCAGGCTACTAACAGGGCCTCCCTGCTGACAGATGATCAGGAAGGCTGGGGCTGGTTGTAGACGGTCCCTCCCCAGAGCAGCAGGCAGAGCCCCTGAGGCTGCCGGCCTCTGAAACAGAGGCTCCTCATGGATAAGGCTGATCTCTCTACCAAGCCCAAAATCCAGGACCCCCAGGGAAAGGGAAGGGGCTGCGTGTCTGCTGGGCCCTCACTATGAAGGGACATACAAGGGACATACCCTAACTATGAAGGAGGGCAATAGACCCAGGCTCAGATCTTGAAGTGGCCCCTTCCCAGCCTTGATAAGTTGAACAAAAACAACTCTTCTGACCCTCTGGCTCCTTTTTTGTAAAACCTGCATTTCCAGCTGCTTTCTGGACTTGCTCCCAGAAACCCATAGACACACCTCAGACTCAAGCCAGCCAGTATCCAGTTCATCACCTCCCACCCCAGCCTGCCCTGTGCCTGGGTCCCCCTCCATCACCACACCAGGACCCCTTCCTGCTCTTAACTCCCACACCTGATTCCTTCCCAAGTCAGCCTGTCTACTAGGGTGTCTACTAGGGACATCTCTCAGACCTGCCCTCCTCTCTCCTTGCCCAACACCCTCGTCAGATTGGCCCTGTAGGCTGGCTCTGGCTCTCTTACACTTCGTGCCTTCGGTTTCTCTAAATCTAATCCCCTTCCTCTCTGTTTAATAATCTTCCATGGCTTCCCACCGCCCACCAGAGTAGGTGGACATTTCAGGCCGAGACCCCTGTCTTGGCTCTTCTTCTTCACCTTCCTTTTACAGCTCCCCACCAGCCAGCTCCTCCTCTACCAGACGGTCAGGATTGCCCTAACACCTAGAAAAGGGATCTAGAGCCAAGGCAGGGGAAAAGGGGCTCCCTGACCCCCATATCCTGCATGTGAGTTTAACCTAGTTAGAGGTGGGGTTAGAGGTGAAGCAGTGACCTTGGGGTCAGGCCCCAGCCAACACTTGCCTGCACAATAATCCCTCTGCTGGTGTAAGCACCTCTTAGGTGGAAAGCCTTCCAGCTCTGCCAAGGAGGGACGGTGCCTTACCCGAGGTCACCTCTCCAGGTGCACCCTTTTGTCCCCTCCCCAAGTCATAAGTGACCCCTTCTGCAACAGCTTTCCTGACAGAGAAGCACTCAGATCTTTCTCAGGCATTTTCATTTCTGGCAGGTTTGCCCCTCCCGGTCCATCTCTGACTATCTGAAAATTGTTCCTGGGTTCACAGCAAATGGAATGTCACTCTTGAAAGTGGAACGAAGGGCAGGAGGCTGAGTGTCCACTTGTGACTTCAGAAGCAATTCTGCCTGGATGTATTAAAACCTGCAGATAGGACACTTGAGATTTGAGTTAAAATTAGAGTCAAGATTTTTAAAAGATGGTTCTTCCACTGGGACCTGCCTTCCAGAAGCCTTCTGGCAGCCCAGCTCTGCCCCAGGGGTTGCCCAAGCTGAAAGCTGCACCCAATACTCATGGCCAGTGACTCTCCTTCTGGGGGTCATGGGGACAGCAGACCTGACCCCACCCCTGGCCAGCGGTGTCTTCCTGGAGCCCCAGTTCCACTTCTGGGAACAGCCTCCATCCCAGAGTTGCTGGGAGGAGCCCACGAGACCCTGGGAGGGTTGTATACATGAAGGAGGCTGCTCTGTGGCATCCAGGGCTCTGCGGTGTACATTCATACAGCCCAGGGCCCCCAGCAAGAGAAAAGGTAACATCCCAGCTCAAGGCTTCTGCTGGCATGTGTGATTATTCCTATTTTATGGAAGAGGAAACAAAAAGACCACGTTCCCTGCCTGAGCCTGGGCACAGGGGTAGAGCCACATCCAGGATGGGACTCAGCTCTGTTTCCTGAGCTCTTTCCAGAAGGCTGGGATGCTGTGGGGGACTGGAATGCTGTGGAGAAGTGAGAGCTTCTAGAGGGTTCAAAAGAATGCAGAGTCCCAGAAGCCAACCAGCCCCCGGAGGCTGAGGTTGCCAAATCCCAAGGGCATCATGCTTTGGCTCTGTCTTTCTGGGAAGACAGGGTCAGCTCTCATTTCTGGTATCTTAGGCTCTTCCCGAGGCTGGGGATTGCCTCTTTGTTTCCATGGTAACAGCTCACAGAGGGGCCTCCCGAATCAGTGCAGGGGTACTGTACCGGTGCCCGCAGGTACGCATGTGCCCTGGGAACCCCTGGGATGGAGAGCCTGATGCACATGCACGCATACCCATGCACATCCTTGCATATGCTTGCACACCCAGTGCACGTGTGTGCATGCCCACACCCCCTGCACATTAAGTTACACGAACCATGTGCCCGCTAGCCGAGAAGTGGGTCAGGACACCACCCTGCCAGACATGATCCACTCTCACGGCCACCCTGACCCACTCAGGCTCAGGGAGGGACTTGGAGAAATGAAGCATTTCCACTTTGTAATGATATTTCGGGAAGATCCCTTGGATCAGGAAATGGCAACCCACTCTAGTAATCTTGCCTGGAGAATTCCATGGACAGCGGAGCCTGGCAGGCTACAGTCCATGGGGCTGCAAAGAGTCAGGCATGACTGAGCAACTTTCACTCACTTACACTATTTACTATGCGCCCAGTACTGCGTTTTCCTTTTCACATGTAACAGCTCCCATACTCCCCACAGCACCACTCTGAGAGGTGCCTGGTGAGAAAACAGGCTCAGAACAGGAAAGTGATTTGCCTGAGGTCACACAGTAGCCAAGATTTAGCCCAGGACTATTTGGCTCCTGCTCTCACCACCAGATCCCTTGGTGCCAGACCCAAGAGCACTCACACTGGGACCCACAAACACAGATGGGGTGCCTGGCAGCAGGTGGGACCGGAGCTGAGGCCTCCCACCTGGGATGCCAGGCTTCCTGAACTTACAGCTCTGAATTCCCGTTCCAGCCTCCAGCCATGGAGTGAAGGGAGGCCCAAAGGATGGCAAGGACTTGCCTTCTACTGATTTCTCCCAGTCAGTAGAAAAGAATACTGAACAGCCGGAGCAAGACCCACCGGGAATCTCCTGCTGGCAAAGCCACCTGGGTTCACTTGTCGGCTCTCTGCCCTTCCTGAGGAGGCAAGAATCCAGCTGCCAGCGTCCTGGTTCCCCAACCTCTTGAGCCTCTCAGGCAGAACTTGGGGAAACAAGGGGGCCTGAGGTCAGAGGCTAAGCCAGCCGGGTCATCCTGATAGGGAGCTGGCAGGTGAGCTGTCTTCCAGGAGGCAGCTTTCAGCAAAACGATGATGTGACCATGAGAACAGGCTGCTGGGGAGGGAGTGAGCTCCCTGTCACTGGAGGCATCCCAGGTTGATAGGCACCGGATGCTCCCTGGTTAGGAAATTCAGGGACAGCATCATTCTCATCGTCACTGTCGTCATAGCACCAATGACTGGATACCCTTTGTGTCAGTCACTTTAAGGTACAATAAGACTGCCACCACTGTTAATAAAAATAGCAGCTCCTGTGTATTCAGCCCTTATGTGGTTGATCATCACTGAATCCTGTGAGGCAGGCACTATTATTAGGCCCATTTACAAAGGAGGAAACTGAGGTTCCTCAGAGAGGTACGACAGCAAGGTTCAGGTTCTGCTTGGCTGGAGTCTGCGAGCTGGCCTCTTGGCACCCGGGCAGAGGAGCAAAGCAGGAGGCAGGGCGGCCTTCCCAGCTGGGGCTCTGGGTCCCCAGAGCTATTCCTATTCTGGGCCAACACTGGCTTCCCTGTGGCCCTGGCTGGCACCCTCTGCTGGCCATGCCCTACTTCTGCAGAGTCGCTTTTTTTTTTTTTTTTCCAGGCTGAGGGAGACCCTGAGATGTGGGAGGTGAGTGGGCTCTTGAACCTAGATCCTCACTTTAGATGGTGATACCTGAGGTCACCCAGCCAGTCAGGGGGCTGAGAGCTATCTTATTCTCAGGCTCTCACCCTTCCACCCCTCCCTGACGGGGAAGGAGTTTTATTCCTGCAGCCTTTGCTTCCCACCCCCTGCCACATCTGGAACCCCTAAAACAGAGCCTCCAGCCCCACTAGTCCTCGGGGATTTCAGTGACTGTGGCTTGTAAGCTGAGAATCTGTCTCCAAAGGCAAATCTGGGATCCAGGGTTTGAGGTAATTTAAGGCACGAAGATGATACTGACTGGCTGTGTGACGCTGGGCAAGATTCTCAACCTCTCTGAGCACTGTCAGATGGGAGTCAGTTCCTTTGTGGACTCTGAAGAACTGAAGGAATCTTTTTAAAAGAAGAGGTCTCTTTTACCCAATTCGAAGGCCTTCACTCAGACTTCTCCTCCAACTCCTCCCTTTCCCCCTTGTCCCTCCCTTTCCCCCTTGTCCCTCCCCGCTCAACCCGGTCTCCCCTCTTCTTTATCTCTTCTCCCCACCCCCCACTATCTCTTCCAGTGTTCTGCGGTGTGGATATTACCTTTCTTTTCAAGAGGAGGCATTTGAGGCTCAGAGCGGCAGAGTAACTGGCCCAGCAACACCCAGCCAGATGTTTCGGCTTAGAATCCAGACTTTGACAAGCTGCCCCCGTCCCGTTCCCTCTCCATCTCCTCTCTCCTCACTCATCAGATCGCATCCATCAGCTTCTCCTACAAGGAGTGTCCCCAAATCCTCCATCAGCTCCTCTCCTTGTCCCTTGCCAAGACCCATCTGAGACCCATCATGATGGCTTGGCGACTGCAACAGCTTCCCTGCTTCCTGACAGGGCAGTGACTGTATGATGGTGGACTTCAGGATCATTTCCTACGTGGGTGAGCTGGTCACACAATTTTAAAAGCAGTAAGTGGGGCTTATGAAGAACTCCCAGGAGTGGGTGATTGGTGGAAGCCCCGGGACCTACCTCTCCGGAGCCATGAGCAGGACCCACAGCTGAAAGAACAATGATAATTAAGGTAAACCTCCCGGGGGCCACCGAGGAAGATGGTTTCAGACGCACACATGAGCTTCTGCTCCATCCCAGCGTGACCATGAGGAACACTGTCTTGGTCCTGCCTTCTAGGATTTACAACCCAACCAGAGACAAGCCCTGCTATGCCTGCTGTCGGCATGCCTCGTGCCTTCCTCATGCAGGGACCCGGAGGGAAGCACCACTCTCCTATCTTAAAGGACAGGCTCAGGTTAAATACCCCCTTAAATACCCCCTGAAAGCTACAGAGTTAGCCAGGGGCCCAGCCAGGATGAAGACTCAGAGCTCCAACATCAAAGCTTGCTGCCGTACCCACTACTGCATGTGTGTGTGTGTGTGTGTGTGTGCGTGCGCGTGTGCGCATGTGCACACACTTAGTCACTATGTCTGACTCTTTACGAACTTTTGGACTGTTGTCTGCCAGGCTCCTCTATCTGTGGGATTTCCCAGGCAATCATGCTAGAGTGGGTTGCCATGCCCTCCTCCAGGGGATCTTCCTGACTCAGGGATCAGACTCGCGTCTCCTGTGTCTCCTACATTGCAGGGGAATTCTTTACCTGCTGAGCCATCAGGGAAGTCCAACCACTACATGGCCTCATCCAAATCTAAGGCAAAGCAGTACCAGACGATTTAAAAATCACCATCCCACGGTGATTTGGTCCTCGCACCGTCTGTCAGGCAGAGACCTGAATGTTCAGCAGGGCGAGGACCTGTCCGTCACATGAGAAAGTAACACTTTAAAAATGTCAATCAGATCACATCACATTTCTTCTAGAAGCTTTCCACTGCAGGCAGGATAAATCTAAGCTCTGTTCCACACCCCTGGTCCCTGTGCTACTGCTTCTAGCCACCTGCATGTCCTCCTTCCTCCTCACGAAGCCCCAGTCCCGTTGGCTTCTGTGAGTTTTCTGATGGTGCCAAACCTGTCATGTCTGTTGTACCTGCCTGCTTTTTCCTTCTTAGCTCAGATGTCACAGTCTCAGACCACACTTTGCAACATTTTCCCACCCATTTTCCCACTCTAAATCATGTTCCCCCATTTTTGCTACAGCCGTGTGAGTCTCTGAAGGTATTTTAGTTAGTCACTGGTATTGTCGTTCAGTCGCCAAGTCGTGTCCGACTCTTTGCGACCCCAAGGACTGCAGCACGCCAGGCTTCCCTGTCCATCATCAACTCCTGGAGCTTGCTCAAACTCATGACCATCGAGTTGGTGATGCCATCCAACCATCTCATCCTCTGTCGTCCCCTTCTCCTCCTGCCTTCAATCTTTCCCAGCATCAGGGTCTTTTCCATTGAGTTGGTTTGTCAATCAGGTGGTCAAAGTATTGGAGCTTCAGCTTCAGTATCAGTCCTTCCAATGAATATTCAGGGTTGATTTTCTTAAGGATTGACTGGTTTGATCTCCTTGCTGAGAGTCTAAAGGACTCTTAAGTCATTATCTCACTTGTTTATTGCCTGTCTCTCCCACTGGAACATGAGATTCATGGGGGCAGGGACGTTGTCATCCCCTTCACAGCTGTGTCCTCAGGACCTAGCAAGGAACCTGGCACTTAATAGGTGCACAATATATGCTTGTTGAATGCAGAAAGCCCTCCCCAGCCCCGACTTCTCTTGCAAGCTCAGAGCAGTCTTTCACACCAATCCTGTTTTTCCTGCTCCCACTGTCACAGCCCAGAGCTTATAGCGACCCCTCCCTGCTGCCCTACTCTGCCTCCGTGTTTCCCCTCCATGTAGACGCTATGGCCTCAGGGCCAATGTTTCCTTTTTCCCCTCTGCCTCTTTCCCCTCATTTGACTAATTCCCACCTGACTGTCAGTACTAATTAAGATGCCCTCCCTGCTTTCCTTTTAAGTTTTATTTGTTTTTGGCTTTGCTGTGAGGCTGTGGGATCTTAGTTTCCCAACCGGGGATCGAACCCATACCTCTTGTGATGGAAGCACTGAGTCCTAACCACTGGACCACCAGGGAATTCCATCCTTTTACGTTAGTACTCTCTCCTGGCTCCTATAGATCTGTGGTCCCTCTTGGTCCAGAAGGCAGTCCTTTGTCTTTTAAGAGTGTCTGTCTCTTTAAGGTGTTCCTCAAGAACTTGGACCAATCTGGTTCATCATGATGTCTTTGGCACCCAGCCCCAGGCTGTCCTGGTGCAAACATTCAAGAAACATTAAGCTGGGTTGGCCTCATCATTGCTGCGATGGGGACTTTGGGTGATTAGACAGGCCAGACCATTGTCTCCCAGCTGTATGACCCATGGCAAGCTACCTCCTCTCTTTAAGACTCAGTTTCTACATCCGTAAATGAGTATAACATTCCCAACGTCTCAGGGTGGTGAGGACTCAGGAGAAGCTTCTAGAGTGTGTGTAATGCACCGGCACATAGAAACTGTTGGGTCAGTGGGGGGTCCCTTTCCCAGTATGGTCTTGGCATACTTAGCTTAGCAACTGCCTCTGTGAGCAACCAGCCTCCTCAAGCCCTCTAGGGAATGAAAATGTATATTCGCTGGTGGGACCTGGGCCCAGGACCCTTGAGGAGCCCCCAGAGCTGAAGGAAGGATATAGGCAGACCAGATCAAGCCCTGAACTGGAAGCCATATCACTGAATTTGAGCCATGGCTCCATAATTTACTGGCTGTGCAACCCAGAGTGAGTCCTCACACCTCTCTGAGCCTCAATTTCCTGATCTGGAACAGCAGCTAATAACACTTATCAGTCTAAGACTCAAAGTAACATGGACAGCCTTTCTGCCTCTGCAGCCACCATGGTGCCTGTGAAAAAGCTTGTGGTGAAGGTGGGCAAGAAAAAAAGAAGCAGGTCCTGAAGTTTCCTCTTGACTGTACCCATCCTGAGAAGACGGACTCATGGATGCTGCCAGTTTTGAGCAGTTACTTCAAGAGACAAAGTGAAAGGAAAAACTGGGAATCTTGGGGAAGGGTCAGTGACAATCAAAAGAAGAGTAAGCAAAATTACTGCAACTTCTGTGGTGCCTTTTTCCAAAGGTATTTGAAATATCTCACCAAAAAAATATTTGAAGAAGAATAATCCATGTGATTGGTTGCATGGAGTTGCTAACAGCAAAGAAAGTTACCAATTGAACTACTTCCAGATTAACCAAGATGAAGAAAAGGAGGAAGAGGAGGATGAAAACTCAGTTATCTTGGGGGGAGGGGCTTTCTTGGTGGCTCAGTGGTAAAGAATCCACCTTCCAATGCAGGGGATATGAGTTCAACCCCTGGTCCCAGAAGGTCTCACATGCCTCGGAGCAACTACTGAAGCCCACGCACCTAGAGCCCATACTCCAAAAGCAGCCCATGCAACAAAAGAAGGCACCTCAATGAGAAGTCCACGCAGCAACCAGAGAGTAGCCCCCACGCACCACAACTAGAGAAAAGCCCACGCAGCAACAAAGACCCAGCACAGCCATAAATAAATAGATACAATTTTAAAGCCCTCCAAACTCAGTTATCTGGAATATTTTGTATGGGTTCTTGAATAAAACTCAGGAACCAAAATAAATAAATAAGATGGACAAAAAGCCAAGTTCTGGGTAGGTGCTTGATTACCCCCAAAGCAATCTCCTGTCCTTCTCCTAATTCTTCCTGTGATTTGAAGTGTGTGTACCCATGAGGCACCCTAGACAGGGCCATGACCATTCTAGGTGGCAAAGAGGAGACTTTCCATCCTAAACGTCTGCAGCCTGGGTTAGGCACTGGAACGCTGGAGAACTCGACACTCAGGAAGACCCAAGTGCTCATGACCTCACCAGGTGTGCCAATGTGTAAGTGATCAGTCAGCCCCAGGAGGTTTCTGTGCAGTCCTCCTCCAAATGGAGATCTGTGCAGTTTTGGGGGACAGAGGTACACCCCTCCCCCTCCCACCCACACCCCCACTCACGCATTCATTCATTCTTCCACTGCTGCATTTCCAGAATGTTGCACAGAGCCTGGGACATAAGTCTCAATAAATAAATGATAGAAGAACAAGTTTTTACATGCAACACGCCCTTATTGATTGTCTGCTGCTCTTAGCCCTGTGCTAAGAGATAGTGTACGGATGGTGCACATAAAGGAACTAGCCCTGACAGCTCTCTCCCAAGATCACCCAGGGGGCTTCTAAATCCTCCCAGCTCTTCCCACCCCAGACCCAGCTTCCACTGGTTGCCACGCTTCAGGCATCAGGACTTTCCCCAGAACTGAGGTAATGCCCAAGCACCCCACGCATCATGGAACCCGGGAAGGCAGCATGCCCGCAGCCACAATTCTTCAAATCCTGTCTTTCATGCCCGGTCCATCCTCCAGCCACGCTTCCCCGTCTTCTCAAACCCTCAAACACAGCCATCTCCCGCCTCCCAATGCCCTACATCTACCTGGGGGTTATACCCGACGCGGCCAGCAGGTGGCGCGGAGACTCCCTTTTCCCCTTCGCTGGACTGGACTCCGGACCCCACCAGGACCCCGTCCCTCCCTCCTCTTGTCCCCAGCAGGGACAGGCGTGGACTCTGTGACCTCTAACTGACCCCTCTCCTTCCTGCTGGCTCCTGCGATGAGGCCTGAGGAGACTCCAGTTGCTCCTGCAGGCCCCGGGTTTTCTTTTCCTGCCTGGTGGGTGAGGAGGGTCCCTAAGGGGCCAAGCTGCAGCTGGTGGGGCGGGGCTGGGCGGGGTTGGGCTGAAAGCAGCTGCCAGGGAGAGAGAAAGAGAAAGAAGAAAGGGGAGAGAGAGAAAAAAGAGAGAGAAGAGGGAAAGGAGAGGAAGGGCGAGGCGCTCTGGTTCCCGGCTCCTATCCCAAACAGGTGGAGATCCCAGCTGAAGCTCACCCCAGGATAAGGTATGTAGTTGAGTAAACAGAGGGGCGGGGGTGTCAGCTAGCCAAGCAGAGCAGGCCTGGGGGTACTGAGGGGCTGGTGCTCAGCCAGAACCCTTGAGCTCCCTCCCATCTCAGCCCTTCCAAGGTGACCAAATAGAGACTTGGGGGCAGTACAGGGAGTTGTAGGATGGGCATTAGGAGATGAGGGCTCTATTGCTGCTCTGGACTTGGCTCTGTGAATCTGCACCAAGCTCTTCTCCTCTCTGAACCTCAGGTTCAGAGAGACAGAGGCAGGGGGAATCCTGAATGTGTTGTGGGATAACTTTGCAAGGTGTCCCCTTTTCAAAAAGAATTAGGTCTTCCAGGGGCTTCTGAAGACCAGAAGGCTTTTAAGACCCAAAGGGATGCTCATGGTGGGATTTCAAACAATGGGGGAGGGGGCTCATTGAGAGAGAAGGCTGGTCCCTCCCTGTCAGGGGCCCTAAGGCCCTGGTCTGTTCTTCGCTACTCAGCCTTGTTTCTCTGACTGGGACTCAGCGTGAAGAGTGACACAGGGTGGGGGGTGGGGGGGCTTTCCCAGGAGTCTGGTGCTCCAGAGATGCTCTCATTATTAGGGAGAGGGTGGTGGGTGCAGCGTGAGGGCGTTTCTCTGCCACTCCAAGATCAGAAGAGTGGATGAGACCGAAGGATGTGTGGGCCGAGGCAGGCAGTGGTAGGCATATGGATGTCCCCAGGGTGATGATGGAGGGGTACTCAAGCCCTTTCTGAACTGTGGCTGCCCTTTAGAGTCATTAGCTCATTCACTGCATTCAACCAGGGCCTGAAGGGCGGGGGTCAGGGGGTTGCTGGAACAACTCCTCCCTCATCCCTGCTGTTGAGAAGAGATTGTTCCAGATTGTTCTCTCTCTGGGGAGAAGCTGGCGCAGGCAGTTCTAGGATCTCAGGGATCCCAAGTGGGGAGACAGTCCAGTCAGGCACAGGATGGGGAGTCAGATGGGCCTGTATTCCCATCCTGGCTCTGCTGTGGATCCTTGGGCAAGTCCAAGCTGCTGGCTCCTGTGCAAAATGGGGATAGCAGAGCGGGCCCTGACAGGGCTGCAGGCCCTCTCGTGCATCTGGCACCTCGGGGATGCTCACTGTGGAGAGAAAAACGGAGGCCCAAGAAGGGGAAGGACTGGCCTGGGGTCTCAGGCCCTGGCCCTCACTCTCCCTCTTCCCAGCCTCAGGGTAAACACTGAGCACCCTAGCACCTACTGAGCACTCTATAGAGTCACCCCCATCCCTACTGGGATTGCTCCCCGCTGCTCCCTCCTGCCCCAATCTGCAAAGCCTGCTTGTTCTGGGGCAGGGGCAGACTGAGGGTGGGGACCCCCAGGCGAGGGGGCACAGAGGAGAGTCTCCGTGGCACTCGCCCTCCCTCTCCCCGCCGACAAAGGGCAGCGGTGGCGGCCGGGTCAGGGCTGCGCGCGGCGGGCACAGGCGCTGCGAGGCCGGGGCTCACTCAGCACGGCGGGGCGCCTAGAGCCCGGCTCGGGCTCGGGCACAGGCGAGAGGGTGGGAGCGCCAGCTGGCGCAGCCGCGCGGGCCGGGTCGGGGCCCTCGGGGTGGGGGTGGCTGGGGGGCGCCCTCCGGCCCTCACCCCGCCCCCGCGCCTCTCCCCGCAGCGGGGGCGCCCCGCCCCCCTGGGCGCCCGACGTGGACGCGGTCGCCGCCGCCGCCGCCGCCGCCGTGCGGGAGTCGCTGTCCGCGAAGCCGACATGCAGGCGGCGCGGGGCGGCGCGGGGCGGCCGGACCGGGCGGGCGGCGGGCCGGAGCGCCAGCGCGAGCGGCCGCCGGGCGCCGGAGCCGCGTCCGCCTGCGCCGCCCCGGGCCGGCCGGCCGGAGCCGCCGCCATGCACCCCGGCCCGCCCCGCGCCGCGCTCCGCCTGTGGCTGGGCTGCGTCTGCCTCGCGCTGGTGCAGGCGGGTAAGGGGGCCCCGGGCGGGGGCGCGGGTGGGCGTCCTCCGGTCCCTTTCGGGCTCCCTGGGGACCCCGTGTCTGGCCCGCTCACTGATCCCCCTTTGCCGCACCTCCAGCCCCTTTCCTGCCTACTTGACCCCCGACCCGACCTCCAGCTCTCAGACCCCCTCCCGCCACCCCTGGCTCTGGGATCTAGGGTCTTGGGATCCCCAGCCCCCTCCTCTGTTGCCCTGACCCCAGGCCTTTCCTTCAGGAGCCCTGGCTCCTTTCTGTGGCCCAGGGAGCAGCTGAGGACACGGTCCCCGCACCTCAGGCCTCTCTCCCTGTCCCCAAAGCCTTGCAGGCCAACTCTGCAGGTTGGAGTGGCCTGGGTCCTGCGGGGGAGAGTGGGGAGAGGATTGGCACCCTAGGGCACCGGGAGGTGGGGGGGTGGACCCCGAGCCTGGAGGCTGGTTTCCCCCTGGGGCCTGGCCTCCCGGGCACTCTGCCTCTCCTGATGCCCTGTGCCAGTCCCTTCTGGCTGCTGCCGCCTTGCTAGTATCCCTTCCTGCCCCCCTCCCTGGCCCAGTGCTGTCTCCCTGCTCCTGCCCTGTGTCTGTCCCCCGTACCCCCTTGCCTCTTCTTGGGTGCAGTGTCTGCTGCCCCTGTCTGTGTATCTCTGTCTCTCTTGGACTCCACGTCTGGCTTTGTGTCCCCAGGCCCCATGCCTACGGGGCAAGGGGGGCGGCTCTAGGCTTAGGTCTTCTTCCCCTTTCAGCGCCTGCCCCTGGGGGATACAGAAGCTTCAGTGATTCTGCTGCCCCTCTCTTGGAAGGTTTTTGCTTCTCTAACCCCCACCATCCCCCTCACTCTCATTTCCTCTGGTCCTCTTTGTTCTGTCCCCACTTCCAAAAGGCCCTACCCTGTTCCCTTGACTCTCCTGTAGGGGCTCTGCTCTCAGTGACCCCGTCTTCCTCTGCTGCCTCCCCACCTGCTTCCTGGGGTTGGTAGGGTCTGGAGAAGGCCCTTCCCTGGGCTTCTCCTGCCTGGCCCTCCACAATCCTGGGGCTTCCTCTCTCAAGCCTCAGTCCCATCCCAGGGCTCGCCCAGCTAGACTCTTCTCGACCTCTGGGTCTTTCTCCTTCCCTCAAGGTCACTCACTTGACAGTGCTGTTTGTAGCAAGAGCCCTGGACTGGGAGGCCTTCTAACCGCTTTCACCAGACTCACCTTCAGCTCCTGCAACCCTGGCCACCTATGTGTCCTCCGTGCCTGTCCTCCACCCCACTCCCCACCTCCCACTGACCCTCCATGAGCCCTGGCCCTGGCCCAGGCTCATCAATTTTAGTTGGACTCTAGTGGGGCCAGTTGTGGCCAGCACGGGCCTCTGCCCTAGATTCAAGGAGCCTGGGGCTTCTCAGGCCTGGCTCTTCAGCCCCTAAGAAACTGAGACCACCCCGGGTGCCAGTCCCACCAGAGGCCTGGATTTCTTCCTTGTCACCACATAGCCACCTCAGGTTCGCCTTTCATACTTATGAGACGGTGGATCTGCACCTCACAGCAGGGGTGCTCAGACTCAGATGCCTCCCCACCCCCAGACAGCCCCTCGGCCCCAGTGAACGTCACCGTCAGGCACCTCAAGGCCAACTCTGCGGTGGTAAGCTGGGATGTCTTGGAGGACGAGGTTGTCATCGGATTTGCCATCTCTCAGCAGGTAACCCTCAAGGGGCCCTGGGAGGGAAGAACACATCCAGATACAAGTGATGGTTGGGAGAGGAGGGAAGCAGAAAGACAGAGGAACAAGGAGCAAGAGAGATGGGCAGAAAGCTGCATAGGGGGCTGGGAAAAGAGGCCCCAGAAGGGAAATCTATGGTTGGAACCTAGGAATTAGGGGCAGGATTTTGATCGTAAACAGACGTGAGTTTAGGACCTGGTTCCAGTCCATGGGGTCGCAAAGAGTTGGACACGACTGAGCAACTAACACACCAGTTCTCTTGGGTTTCCCTCGTGGCTGAGTGGTAAACAATCCACCTGCCAGTGCAGGCGACTCGGGTTCCATCCCTGGGTCAGGAGAACCCCTGGAGAAGGAAATGGCAACCCACTCCAGTATTCTTGTCTGGGAAATCCCATGGACAGAGGAGCCCGGCGGGCCACAGTCCATGGGGTCACAAAGAGCCGGGCATGATTTAGTAACTAAACAAAACAACCACCACCACCAGTTCTCTCAAGATAAATGTCCTTGGACAGCTTCTGAAACCTCTCTGAGCCTATCTCCTGGCCTGTAAAATGGAGAGGTGGATACCTACCTGCAGAGGTGATGGGATGCTTGAGTCAGATTGTGGCTGTAGGGGGTTTAGCATGGTAGCCAGGGTGAAGCCTCATCACTGCTGGAGAGGTGGGCAGATGTGGCATGGTGGCCTGGGCACTGAAACCTGGGGCCCGGCTTTGCTCTCGGCAGAAGAAGGACGTGCGGATGCTGCGCTTCATCCAGGAGGTGAACACCACCACCCGCTCGTGCGCGCTCTGGGACCTGGAGGAGGACACGGAGTACATCGTGCACGTGCAGGCCATATCCATCCAGGGTCAGAGTCCCGCCAGCGAGCCCGTGCTCTTCAAGACGCCGCGCGAGGCTGAGAAGATGGCCTCGAAGAACAAAGGCAGGCCCAGGCCACCATCAGCACGGGATGGGGTGTGGGGAGGGGTGGTCCAGACTGGAAGGGTGCATGGCTGACAGAAAGCACAAAACCCGCCCCCCATCCCTCCTCAGGGCCCTGCCACCTAGTCAGACAGCCCCCTGAGAGAGGGAGGTCCACTCAGGTCCCCCAAACAATGGGACTCAAACTCGCAGCTTTAAGTCCAGTTACTGCCCCCTAAGTAGCCATCAGTATGTTCTCGAATCTCTTTTTGGGCACAAGTAGAAATAAGCCCTGATGCCAGGAGAGATTGAAGGCAGGAGGAGAAGGGGACAACAGAGGATGAGGTGGTTGGATGGCATCACCGACTCAATGGCATGAGTTTGAGTAAACTCTGGGGAGTTGGTGATGGACAGGGAGCCTGGTGTGCTGCAGTCCATGGAGTTGCAAAGAATCAGACACGACTGAGCGACTGAACTGAGAAATAGCACTTAAATTGGGGCTTGGCCCTCAATGGGTGGCTATTGGAGGGGCAGGGAGCCCCAGACCTAGTGACCTAGCATCTCTCTCCATGCAGATGAGGTGACCATGAAGGAGATGGGGAGGAACCAACAGCTGCGGACGGGCGAGGTGCTGATCATCGTCGTGGTCCTGTTCATGTGGGCCGGTGAGTCGGGCCCCGAGCTCCCCTTCACTTCACCTGGTGGGAGGGGGAAATGGGGGACCCTGACCAGACCCTTTTCTCATGGAAATGAAGGACGAGGGGCTTAGAGACAGTGAGAGAGGAGGATTTAGGAACCTAAGTTCTGCTCTGGTGGGCCAGATCTGATCCTTTCTGTAACTCACCCCTCACCAAAAAAAAAAAACAATTCAGTAGCTGCCTGGGTGGGGTTGGCCAAAAGGTTCATTTGGTTTTTCCCAGAACGTTATACAGAAAACCCTGAACGAACTTTTTGGCCAACCCAATAGGATTCTGTGAGTGCTTGTCCTCCCTCGCCCTCAAAGCAGCCATGGCTACAGCAGCCTCTCCGTCGGAGCACCTCAGGCTTGGGCCCCCTCTTATCCCACTCATCTGTCTAGACACAGCTCTGAGACCGCCTGCATGAAGCCTCCCAATCCGTGCATTAGAATGTTTCTCCTGCTTCCAGGCTCCCATGGCACACTGTGGTGCTCCTCTCTGAATGTAGCTCTTCCTAGCTAAGTTAGTTGGGCTCCTCCCTCTCTCTTTTCCCACTTGTCTGTGAGCTCCCTGAGGACAGAGACCCCTCAACCTAACCAGAATTTACTGAACAGCCACTCCATTCCAGAGAGAAGTGCTACAGCTGGGACCAAGAAGAGTCAGGTGCTTGTAAGGATCTCAGCCTGGGCGATGCCAGGCCGATATTTAACTATAACTTGACGTGATGAGTGCGGTCAGAGCATCAGGCATGGGAGCAGAGGACAGGGACTTCATTCTGGGGCTTGGAGTAGAAATCAAGAAAAACCCAGAGAGGAGGTAAATGGGGATTGTGTTTTGAAGGATGAGTAGGAGTTCACCAAGCAGCCAAAAAAGAAACGGTGTTTGGGGCATAGCGTGTGTAAGAAATGAATTAAGCTCAGTCTGGCTCAGTGCAGCTGTGACCCTAGAGAAAAGGTAGAGAGTGAGAAGGAAAGGATGGTGAGGCTGTGGACTGAAGTCTTTTTGAAGGAATTAAATACCATGTCAAAGTTATATTAACATCCATGGTTGAGAGGGCATCCGCGGTTGTTGAGGCATATGGAAAAATATGTTCTATAGATGCAAAGAGAAGCAGACGCTTGAAAGAGAAAGGAAAAGCAAAGGATTGTACAAAAGGGGAGCTTTGCTTATGTGGCGTGCTATTAGACTTGGCACAGATAGTATTCACATAATTGAAACAATATAAAATAATGAATTAACCCCAAATTGTGGTGTAATTCTGCTAGAATGATGGGGGAGGAAGTTGAGGGGGGTTGGTGGGCTTTGTCTCCCATGGAGGGGACATCAACAGATAATCTCTCAAACAGACCAAGAAATAGCACTCTATTAGAGTTCCCTGGTTGCCTAATGGTTAGGATTTTGAGCTTTCACTGCTGTGACCTGGGTTCAGTCCCTGGTCAAGGAACTAAGATCCCGCAAGCCATGCCAAAAGAGAAAAATAAAAAGCACTGTAAATCAAGTATAGAGGTGAAAAAGGAAGGCCTCTATGAGAGTTGGAAGTGGTTGCCTTAATATTACACTAATGGCCTTTCAAAAACTAAAAAAGTATTAGTTTAACAGCGTTAAACATTTAGGAGAGTGCAGGCCCCGGAGTGCACCCCCCAGCTGGACCCTGTGACGGTGAGTGAGTTATCTGAGCTCTGCCTCAGGTCCTCCTTGGTAACCTGGGGAGGGTAATAACTGGTGCCCCCCGAGAGCTGTGAGGGCTCAGCGAGGTGGACTGTCAGGCTCTGGCACGTGCTAGATGGATACTCTCATTGTTCTTTGCTCTAAAGGAAAGGGGAGCCCTCTGAGGTTTAGAAAAGGGAAGGGAGGAGACAGCGTCAGAAGGGTGTTGTGGGAAGGCCGGTGAGGTGAAGGGGTTTCGGGGCTAGGGACAGGTGGACATGGGAGCCAGAGGCAGCCTCCTGCAACGGAGCGGGTGAGAGGCCACCGCAGGAGAGCTCAGCCGGGTCTAGGGGGAATGAGGCGGAGGGGCAGGGACTGGGGCTCTGGCCTCTGACTCCTCCCCCTTGTCCCCTGCAGGTGTCATCGCCCTCTTCTGCCGCCAGTATGACATCATCAAGGACAACGAACCCAACAACAACAAGGAAAAAACCAAGAGTGCGTCAGAAACCAGCACACCAGAGCACCAAGGCGGGGGGCTTCTCCGTAGCAAGGTGAGGGCAAGGTCTGAACCCTGGGGCTGGCTCCCTGGTAGTCCCTGGGCTACCGAGGCGTCAGCTCGGGGCCTGGCGTGGCTGCCGCAGGACAGAGCCCAGCTTGGCCACTGCCCGTGTGACCCAGGGCAAGCTGCAGATTGATTTTGGACCCTCTCCTTTTGCAGAGTGCCAGGGGCCAGGAGGGGTTTAACCAGAGTGCAGCAAATAGGGGGGGCAGAGTTCCTGGTTGACGCGGGATGACGAGAGTCGGGGTTCTGGGCTCCTTCTGCTCCTGCTCTGCTGTGTGACCTTGGGCAGGTGCTTCACCTCTTTGTACCTTCGTTTCCTCTCCTGTAAAACAGATATGAAAACCCTTTCAGTGCTTGCTCTGGGCAGCTCAGAAGGAAGACGTAGAGAATGGGAGAGAATCTCATGGTTCTGACGATGGTTGTCCAACAAACATCTGGCCCTCTCCACATTTCCTCCCCTCTCCGTCTCCTTACACCCTCTGGCTTCCTGTCCTCTCTCTCGGCTTCTATCTGGCACTTTCCTGAAGCCTCTTACTAACCCCCATCTCCAGAGGCACCTCAGCAATGTCAGTGGCTGAGGCTATGCTCAAGAGGCAGATCTGCAGGAGGTGAGAGAACCGGCCGGCGGGGCGGCTCTGCTGGGGCCCATCCTGGCCATTCAGCTCAGTGAGGCCGGAGGCTGGGCGTGAGAAGGCAGAGACCAGGCACCCAGGCGAGGCTCCTGCTTGCCTTCCACCTGAGACAAGAGCCTGGCTTTTAGGCTGCAACCCTGCTGCTCCCTTCCTTCTGGCGTCTTCTCCCTGTTTCCAAACCTTGCAAGAACTCTGTTCAATTCAGCCCTGGCCGCTTCTCTCATTTCTTCCCTCCCAGTTTCCAAACAAGCCCTCGGTGAACATCATCGAAGCGTGACTGCCTGTCTGCAGGAAGAAGGATTTTATTTTTCTTCTCTGCTGGTCCCTGGGTCCATGGGCTCAGGGAGAGAGGGGACTGCCGAGGTTGGAGATGGGGAGGCCCCGCTAGCTGCAGTCTCCCTCTGGACTCCCATCCTGGTCTGATGACGAAGGCTAAACTACAGACCCCAACTCTGCAAAAAATAAAACAAGCCACCAAACTAAAAGGCCTGACCCCATTCTGGAAAAGGCAAAGCTGCATGAGACACAGCCTTCTTTCTGCCTCCTCGCCTCTCCTGGACTGGCCTCCTCTCTGAGAAAATGCACAAAGCTCCTGGGAGCTGACACGCAACTGGACTGACAGAAGCTGTGTCTTTCAGGGAAGCTGTGGGGCTGCCTGCCGGGCAGAGTCCTGGCTGCCATCAAGCCTTCGCTGGATCCAGCCATCAAGGACTTGTTTGTGGTGCGATGCACAACTTTGCGAGTGTGTAAGATGTTTTCTGTTCTGTTTCTTTTGGAAAACACAATTGAAGGGCTTCACTCCAGAGGGCAGAGGGATTCCCCGACTAGTGGCCTGTATCTTCTACCTTCTTTGACCCTTGTTTTTGACTGTAAGATCATCAGTCTGGGGTCTGAAGAAGACAGAATGGGAAAGAGACCTTTGAAGGTATGGGCTCCATTTCTTTAGAAAAAAAATCTCTTGGAGTTGCAACAGTGCTGGCTTGCACAACTGAAAAGATACGTCCACATGGGATACCCTGGGGGCTGCTCATCACCCCCTCCGGGTTGGACTCTGCTGGAAGGCAGGCCCAAGCCATTCACCATGGACAGTCAGCAGTCCCAGCCTCTGGGGTCTCCATATCTTGCCATCTCATCCAGGGTTCTGTGAAAGCTCCCCAGGGTCCTCATGTCCTTCCCTAGAGCCTGAGTGGTGTGAGGTGATGGGTCCCTCCCTCCACTGCCTCTTTCTGGTTTAAAACACAAATGGTGCTTGCTAAGGGAGGGCAGAGCCTTCCCTGGGACTGACAAGTTACGGCTGCGGAGTGCCTGCGTGGGAAGAGACGGACCTCTGCGTCTTCCATCGGTGACTGAGGACGAGCGTGTGGGAGACCGCGCTTGGCACAAGCCTGGCACACCATAGGCGCCCAGTGCATACCTGTGGAACTGAACGATAAGAGCAATGGCCCCCAAGCTAGAGAGCTGAAAGCCATTACCCCTGACCACCCCTTCCTTCCGGTCTACAAGAGCTCTCATGGCTGGGGCAGCCGCCCCTCTGCTTTGCCCAAGTGTGGAGCACAGGGAGGGAGGAGACACAGGGTAAAAGGCAGATGTCGACAACACTAAGGGCTTCCTCATGGGAGGGCATGAGGCTCTACTCATTGTCTTGTGACTTCCATCCCTGCTGAATGGGGCTGCAAGGCCAAGGCTCCTTAGGGCAGAGGTCCTTACCTCTGATCCAGTTAGAGCAATAACCACTTTTTAAATGTAAAATAAAAAGACAAATGAAAAGGCACATCCTCGTCTTCTGGTAAATGCCCAAATGTTGCCCTCTTTTTCTGGCAGTTGGCAGCAAGTCAGGATGTGTGGAGGAGGGAGGCAGTTCTCCGTTTTGGCCTGCAGCTTCTTTAGGGACAAGCCTGCCAGCCAAGCTGGAGTTGGAAGGGAAATCTCTAACAGATGGGGGTGCACGTGTAGGAGGAGAAAATAGCTGCTCTATCCTATGACTGAGCCCCTCCCCCCACCACCCCAACCGAGGTTGGGCTGCCTCATCACATAGGTATGCAGGCTGGAGCTCAGTTTTTAAAACAAAGGGTTTTCCCCTCTGGATGGGGTTGGTGCTTTCCCTGGCCAAAGGAATGCACACAGCCCTGCTTCTCCCAGCATGAGGAGGAAGTCAGGAAGAACTGCAGGAGCTGCTGGCTGCTGCAGCTCAGAATTCACAGCATGCTGTTAAGGCTGTTAAAGGAACATCATTCTGATCCCACAGCAGGCTGGAAGGTAGAGTAATGATGCCATTAGCCAATGAGCAGACCAGTAAATGGGGCACCTTGAACATTTCTGTCTAGAGCAGGGAGGAGCTTAGAAAACATCAAGTGAGTGGGGCTTAGAGTAGGCTATTCTGGAAGGTTTTGAGAGCAGAGGGAAGCAGGTCTTGGAGTCTGGGTAAGAAAGTGGGAAATTGATTAGCACACAGAACTCCAAGCCAGACCTCAAAGAGGTACTTCCCAGGCCCTCTGAGCCTGTCCAGTGCCAGAGGATGGAGAATGTCCAGGCTGGCATCCGGTATAGACGGCTATCCGTGGGGTCCTGGGAGTGCCGCTTGCAGTCTTCACCTTGTCAGTGCCTGAAGCACATCATCTTAGGGCTTGAGGGGAGTGGCGCAAACCACACTCCTAACTCAGTTCCATTCCCTGTAGTCATCTCCCTAAACTCCCAAGTTCCCCAACAATTGAGCTGGTCTCCAGTTAACTGGAGTTGCGCAGTGGAACCCGACCACTGTGACTTGGGCTGTCCCCTTTCTTCAGCCCTCACTTCGATCTACAGATTCCCCACAGCTTGGGAAGGGCCCAGGCAAGCCTCCTGAGACTGAGACCCCTGCCCTGCAAGACCACAGCAGGCCTGCAGGCGGATTGCTGGACTGAGGCCGGAGACCTTCAGGCCAGTTACTTCTCTGAGGGGGTCCTGGTCTCCTCTGTCAAAAACAAGAGGGTAAGAACAGAGGATTCCCAGACCTCACCCCCGCTAGAGTAGGAGCCAAAGCACTTCCCTCTGAGAACAGCAGGGAGACCCCAGGGTCTGAGGAGAGGAAGAAGGACTGGTGAATCTCCACGGGGCAGGAGGCTTTCCTTTCTCCAGTCCAGTCCCCTCCCAAAGCTCCAGACCCCAGCTTTTCAGTGTGGGCCTCCCCTGACGCTGGGAAAGATTTAGAGCAAAAGGAGAAGGGGGCAGCAGAGGATTAGATGGTTGGATAGAATCACCAACTCAAAGGACATGAATTTGAGCTAACTCTGGGAGACAGTGGAGGACAGAGGAACCTGGCATGCTGCAGTCTGTGGGCTTGCAGAGTCAGACATGACTTAGCAACTGAGCAACAGCTCCTCTCAAATCCACTTTAAAGATGTCTAGTTCAGTCCTTTACAGAAATATGTGGGATCTCACCCCTCCAGTCATGTGATGTTTCAGACCTCTACTTTCTCATCCTCTTTAAATCTATTTGACAGATTTTGGATTTTGCTTTTAAAAAGTGGCCTCCAAGAACAAAATGCTTCTGTAAACAGGACAACCCTCTCTCCCAAGCTCCATGGGTATAATATGCCCAAACCCTTGTTATTTGAAGATCTTTGTATACAAATAATTCCTTAATGATTCAGCATTTCAGGACTAGATGGCTTTAAAGATTATCCAAAAGATGACATTCCACTGCTTCCCAACAGGTGCTCGGATGGTCAGATTTTCTGTCTGTGGCACGTTCCAGTTGTCACAGGGTGAGGACAGGTGGGGAGGATTGACAAGGCGGGAGCTTTTAGTTAAGGAATTCCACTGTTAGCCAGCTGATACTTCCTGTGACAAATGGACATTTTTTTCCTGACAGGTGTTCTGGCCTACAAAGCAGGCATACCCTAGAATCAGCTTAGGAATAATTGCCTCCTCTTAGAAAAGCAGGACAGCACTAAGAAAAGCAGGGGACTCTGCTTTCTAGTTTTAGATGGTTGGGATTTTTTCTTCCTGTACAAGCTCACAAGAGGCTGGTTAGAAAATGAGCTTTTAGAGAAGGTCCACTTCTCCTCCTCCTTACTTCTCCACAACATAAACTGAGGGTAAGGGACATCACCAGCTCGGAGAACCCCACCTGGTCTCTGAAACCTTTGATGCCTACAGTAACACACTGTTAAAAAGGAAATAAGCGGTTACTGGACAAAGGAACACCTACGCCTGCAAGGACAAAATGGGTATGTGTATATATGCGAGTCAAGAAACCCTTGGGTTCAGACAAGACTATCAAATAGCTGGGTATTTAGCAAATTAATATTGAGCCTTTCGCCTGCACTATAGAATACATGTTAGACAAAACTTACGGCACAGCAGGACAGAGACCCTGTCCAAACACGTTGCTCCTTATTTCCTCAGCACAAGCTGAGACGGTGAACGCAGTGGCAAATGCAGTGACAGCTTCTGCCTTCCCCTTCATCCTGCTCCTGAGGTGAGTCTAAGAAGCTTAGGTTCACAAAAGGGATCTAAGCAAGAAACGCTGTGTCTCCCGCATCTACCCACACTTATCTGACCTTCGCCCCAGGTTCTAGGAGCGGATTTCTGGAGAGGCTGGGTTAAGAACAACTATCAGTTCTGGTTTCTCACATCCCTTTCAAAGGAAGACGGCCCCAGGTAGCTCGGCTTCTTCCTCAGTCAGTGCTGGCGCTGGGGGCAGAGCCACAGGGGGCAGCTGTCCAGCCACAGGAAGGAATCACGGCAACGCCTGTGTGACGGGCCGAGCCCTCCCCCCACTCTGCAGAAACAGCAGCACAGGGATATTTCAGGCTCGCTCTGTGTCAGGCTCCTGACGTGCACTATATGTAGCTGCAAATCCCAATCAATCTCAACATTTCTTAACTGCTGGAACGCCTTTCTCAACACTGTAATTTACCCTCAGAAGAATTGGGAGCACACACCCTCGCCTCCCCAATGCCACGTTCTACTAACTGCCACCCCCTCCCACACCCCACCAACCTACCTACGTAGAGAAGGAAGGAACCCTCCCCTAGAGGCCGCAACAGAAGGCCATAGTACATAAGCCACTGACAAGAACTTTTTTTTCTTAATGACATTAAACACAACTGCTACAGGGGAAAAACATGATACACAGGAGGCACCAAACTTCAGTTTCATAATTGATCCTGACAACAACCGAAGTAAACTGGGGTCGAATTAGATGCAAAACTACAGGTTATTTCAGGCTCTTTTAGTTACAAGTGAACTATGTAAACAGCACAAGTCTACTCTGCACTGTTAAGACCCCTGTGGTGAGAATGTCATCACAGATGAAGAAAGCTTGGTAGGCAGTTCAGTGCACAGAGCCCTTACTCAAATAAAACAATATGGCAAGAATTCTACACGAAAATTAGATTTAAGAGGCCAACACCAAATATGAGATACGTAGCGTTTAAAAACAAATTCAAACGCCAGATTCTAAGCACTACCATCTTTAAGGCGAACATGCCTGATAATGAGTTTTCTTTGGCTTTGTTTTTCTTCTTAAAGAATACCATGTTAACCGCTAGGGAACAGTTCTCTCCTCCCCCAGTCCAAGAGATTTAATTAAGCTGCTAAAGCTTTGGAAAAATAGAATTATTTGAGCAAAGAGGAAATGTGATTGTCACATTTTCAAGATAACCCATCACTCATTAGATTTGGCAAAGGCGATGCTCCCGTGACATGTCAGTCTTAGACCTTCCAGCACCAGGGAGGCAAGAGCGTGAGACTTCAGACTTCTGCCCAAGCCAACAGCCATCCCTTTACTCCCTGGTGATCGGTGGGCAATAAGACACTACAAGGCTAGATATTCCAGCAATACTTAGTTCTAACTATGCTATAGTTTCAAAGTTGGATGTTCGTCTGTCCCACTCCATCAAGCTGATTTACGCAAACTTGGAGAAGTGACTGACGTTGTAAATGCCAACTGAAATAACAGATTTTGACTCTTGCCTTTGAACAGAACTTCTCCTTTGCATTTTGGCCCCAGACTCGCAACCAAATTTCCAAGAAAAGAGACTCCTTGACTGGACAGAAATGGTAAACACTTAGGGACATCCATCTAAATTTACTGATAACAATGACTAAGTTTCTCCCAAGTCAGTTTCTAAAGCAGAGTAGGATGTTTATGTTAGATTACTTGCAGACAAAGATGGGGCTGATGGAGCAACAAAACCTGACAGGCAGCGAGCCCAGTATCACAGGCTGTGCCATAGCAACTAGGTACAACCTTCACAGAGAGTGAACAAGAGCACAGATGCCAAACTGCAAAATCTCCCAAGAGATGTCTAGAGCTGTCTGTAAAGAGAATAACAAACTCCAAAGACATTAAGGTAGCTGCACAAAGCTCGTCAACTTAGCTTAGAGTACTATTCCTTAAGATCAGGTAATGCTTTGTGCACGGGCTTCATCAAAACTATTTTTCATCAAAACTATTTTAAATCCACTTTAGTAGTTTTGTAAAACTGTACATCCTCTGACCAAGTGAGGAGGTGGTAACATCTGGATCAAAAGGCACCTCTTATTAACTAATAACGGAGACAAAGGACAGCTTCCCAAAGTCTCTTCCATAGGATGGAGGCTCACTAACTCGCCAACTCATACTCAAAGCTGGGTTCAGCAGATGAGACTGAAGACCAACTGACACCTCTCAATAGCACTGCCTTCTGGCCTGTCCTAGAGTCAAGACTCTGGGTGGGCAGCTCTTCAGTAAAGAGTGCAATGAGGCTGTTCTTAAGAGGCATCTCTATGTCAAACAGGATACAGGAATATGCCAGTAGAGCCCTAAGATCACTGGGGAAACAAGGAAGGAAGGAAAATCCTTGAAGAAAGACAGAGAAGGCAATCAGTCACAATACCACAAATCAAAAGAGGTTGTTAGTCACCAGTCTTCTGTTAAGAGTTAAGCTATCTAAGACTTAGAAACACTACTGTGCAAAATAAATTTAATGAAGAATGGAAAAAAAAAAAAGCCAAAAAAGGCAGCCAGTAGGTACAAAAAGAAGAGAAGATTTACACTTTTAATTTGTCCTTTCAACTACTTCAGATGTCCTGGATTACCAACTTTAAAATACTGACAGGTATTCAGAGATTCAAATAAAAAAAGTAGAAGGGTTGTTAAAAGTGACTTGTATCCATTTATAAGTCATCAGCAATAATTAAAACTGGTTTGCAGCCTGATAAAGAACCTCTTCCTTCAAGAGATTAAAGAATGATTTCTTTTGGGCACCAGAAGTAGACTTCACCTCTGCACAGAGGTGGCTCTTTGCTTGAGCCGGGATGTTCTGACTTAATGCTGGCTTTCAGGAGGCAGCCACCTTTAATTTAAATTAAAAAATTAAAACTATGCCAACTCAACACTGCTTAAATGCACACACACACAAAAACAAAGAACCTTATACAAAAAATTTCAAGTCAGCAATATGCATTTCCAAAAGGTGACAAGTTCTTTAAATAAAAATATTGTGAAAAATAAAATTCGAAATCTACAAAGCATGGAACAGCAGAAGATGAGATGCTGCTCTGGACAGGACCCTGGGTAGGGTCCTTCACTGCTGATGGGAGGAGACAAATGGACCGTATGGGAAATCTGGTAGACGCTGGAACCGATGGTGGCTTCGCTTATTCCGGTCAACCCACTGGGTCAGACTGTATCTTTGCAGAGATTTCTGTCGGAACCGGGCGTAGTTTCTATCAGGAAAGGGGGAAAATAAAAAGAGGACAGATGAGGGTTTCGGCTGGAATGGCTATTTATACACAAAAAAAGGCCAAGATAACTATTTAAAGAATATTGTTATTTTAGAAAATTGGATATTCATATTTTGATTCTCACAATTTTAGAAATTTGTATTATCTTTCTGATATGAAAGTCATTCTGTAAGCATTTCCCTTCAATTTCCAAAGCCACCTAATTCCCATATAAGTATTATGGTAACATGGTCCACATACATGAATGTTCTAAGAAAAACCAGTGTGTAGTATATAGTAATGTTTAAGTGGGAAAAAACCATTTCTTTCCTCAGGAAACATTCAAGACAGGATTTATACTTTGTTGCTTGCATCAGATCCGTACCTCCAACAGGACCTCACTGTCTGACACAGCTCAAGGTTGCTCAGGACACAGCAGTTAAAATTAGAATAAAATTCCCAGAGAAGGTAAGGCATCACATGAGTATCACATTGTAAGTTAGGAGACTGAACAGACTCAAAGACTGAGAGCCTCCTTTAGTCTTATACTGGGCTAGGGCTTAGAGCAGGACCCTCTGAGTTAATTTCATCCCATTCTCAACTCAGCTGTTCCTATAAACACCTGGGGAGCTTTTTATTTTTTTCTTTTTCAAGATACAGATTCTTGGCCCCTCTCTCCACCTTTAGACTTAATAACTTAAGAGTCCCTGGACATCTGTATTTCTAGGTATCTCCATAGGTAATTTTGTGGAAGAGCCAAAGTTGAAAGTAATTTTAGCAGCACTTAGCATTTATCTAGCCCTATATGCAAATACTTGCTGAATTCTTTAAACATGTCACCTCATTTAATCCTAATGACAATCCTACCAGCAAAGTTACTCCAATTTAAACTCCTTGTACAGATTTAGGAAACTGAGCCTCAGATAAAGTAACTTCCCCAAGGTTATATAGTTGAGTAAGTAGAAGGGCCTAGATTTGAATTCACATCTGACTGCATAATTTAATAACTATTACACAACACTGCTGTTCTAAGAACCGCTGTCATTTTGGTTACTATAGAGGAAATGCTGAGTGTAAAGGCCGGATGTGGGAGCACATCTGATATACTTGGAAAATAGCGGGGAAGCCAGTGTGACCAGAGCAGACTTGAGCAAAGTGAACAGTAGAGGAGAGGGCGTTGATGAGCTAACCAAGCCAGGTTAGACCATGCAGATAGGCACTTGCAGGGGATCATGGAGATGGGAAGCCACTGGAAAATTCTGAGCAAAGAGAATCTGACTTATGCTTATGGCCGACAATCTCTTTGGCTGCTCAAGTTGAGAACAGTACACAGGCAAGGGCAGAAGTAGGAAGATCATTTAGGAGACTTGCAACAACCCAAGTGAAAATGATTGAGAAATGGTCAAGTTCTGGATAATATACATAAGAGCTTATAGGATCTGCTGATGCACTGACTATGGAGTAAGGACTTACAGGTGACTCCAAGGTTTCTGAGTAATTGGATCAAGTAACCGAATAGAATTGTAAAACAACAATGCATCAAGAAACCAGAAGATTTCAAGACTAGAAAGACCCTTTGAGGTCAATTAGTCTAATATCTTATTTTACTGTTGATAGGACCAGAGAAATGAAGTAATTGGATCACAATCATGTAGCTAGTTAAAAAGTGCAAAGCTAGGATCAAATCCCAAGTTTCCTGAATTATAGTCCAATTCTTATTCCATTATACTATCTCACTTCTTTTCTACCTCTGTAGTTAAACAACAATTACAGCCCCATGCCCTACCACAATTCTCCCGCAGCAAAATTCTACCCTTTTCTTGCTTCTTCTAAATACCCACTTACCGCCTGGTGAGGTCTGAAGGGTGCTGCCATTTCTGGTTGTGCATGTGATGAACTTGATCCATCAAGGCACACAGCTCCCCCAAGGTACCTGTGACACAGAGAGATCAGTGGTGAGGAAGCAGCTCAGGGAACTACCATGTCAGCCTAGGTCAAAATATGTGCTTTTAGGAAAAGAGAAAATAGGCACTGGTTCTAAAACTATTTATGATTATCACAAGCACAAAAACTACAAGCCAGAGAAGAAACCTTGCTCTTGGATGATATGAAGATGAAGCAGCAATAATGACAGCCACCATTCGTTCATTCAACATTTATTAGCTCCTATAATATGTGAGAATCTTTACTGGGCCCCAGAATATGGTGCAGACGAGACACTGGACCTATCCAATGATGTTTATACAGGAGACAGGCAATTCCAAAGCTGTGCTAAGTGTAGTGTCAGGAGGAATACGTGATGCTATATGAACAGAAAGACTGGAGAATGGGGGTTTAAAAAAGTCCCGTCCAGGGGAAGTAAATTATAAGCAGGGATCTAAAGGATGTATAGAAGTTAATGAGGTAAAGGGGTGGGAGGTAGGAGTAGCCAATAGAAATAGCTAATATAAAGGCCCAGAGACACAAGACAGTGAAACATTCAAGAAACAAGAGAAGTTGAGAATAGAAGGTGGGTGGGGGCTTTCTGCTTAACAAGAAAAATCACTGGAGGCAATTTCTCAAACACCTAGGATCCAGGCAAGGTCCTAGGCACTTTAGATATTATCTTACTAATTCTGAAAAAATACCTTGAATGGAGATAGATTTTATTAACATCATTTGAGAGATGGGAAACTGTGGCTCAGGGAGGTGAACCTGCCTTAAATGATTATTAAACTGGACTCAAAACCGGCTCCTGTTAGGTTCTATGCTTTTGTCACTTTGATAACACTTATTTTGCACTTAAGGGCTAAGACTTAGGCTGAAGCTCACAAAAGCAAAACTTATGGTTAGAATAAAATAATTCCCCTTGACCAGTGGCTCTCAAATTTTAACACGCATCAAAATCAGCTGCAAATATAAAGCAGGTGCTGGGCCCCACCCCTAGCTTCTGTAGGTTTGGAGTGTGACAGGAGAATTTGCTTTTCTAACAAAGGCCCAAGTGATGTGCTGCTGCTGGTCTGGATATCACACTTTGAGAACCACTGTCCTAGACAGTGGAAACCTTTCTTCCAGCGGCTTTACATATTTCTCATTACCTTTCCTACTCTGCTCTCAGAAACCAAGAGCTGTCCAACTAGGCTACAGATCATCTTTTCAAGTTCTGGTGAAAGATATTTACTCAACTTTTACAACCCATTTAATTTATTTGAAGCCTCAAAAAGCCCAACTCTGTAGAAAAAGTATATACTTTGCAATTACGCATACTTGAGTTAAAATTCCAATCCAGCCACTAACTAGCTCGGTGACCCTGGGCAAATCATTTCACTTACCTATGAAATGTGGACAGTAGTAATATTTTGCTTGAAGTTGAATATTAGAGATATAGTACATAAAAGATCTAGCATACTTCCTGGCACACAGGCAGCGTGCAGTAAGTGGTAGCTATTATCATTATGTTACAGCCTCAGGACTGTTAGTTTGCAAAGACTCTTCCTATGATAGTCAATCACCTATTTACATGGAAAAATGCCTATTATATGCATCAGTCTACATATAAACTATGACGTTTTACAACACTCAGCTGAAATTCTCTAACCATAATGAGACGATACTTTTCAGGAAAAATTTAAGATTCATTACATTAAAAATTTCTATGCAGTTTAAAAAAGCACAACCAAGGGAAAAAGAAGGTAACTGACAAGATGAAAAGTATACTTGAAATGTATTTGCAAGGGTTTACTGTCCTTATTCTATAAAGATCAGTCTCCTCATGAAACAAACAAAAGAGATCAAGGACATGAATAGGTAATTCACAAATGTAATATAGTAATCAAGGTTGTTGTTCAGCTGCTAAATCATGTCCAATGCTTTGTGACCCAGTGAACTGCAGCACACCAGGCTTCCCTGTCCTTCACTATCCCAGAGCTTGCTCAAACTCATCCATGAGTAGATGATGCCATCCAACCATGTCCTTCTCCTCATGCCCTCAGTCTCTCCCAACATCAGGGTCTTTTTCAATCAATAAACACAACAAAAAGATGTTCAATTTCATTAATATAAAAATAAAACATATTAATCTCACTTCTTGAGAAGGAAATACAAATCAGAAATGAGTTTTCCCTTTAAGAGAGAGGTAGCTTTTGATTAGAAAATCCTTGGCCAATTTGATTTGTTAAGCTAAAATCAAAGTTTTCTATTCAAATTGCCTTTCCTTTATCATACTTTCACATCATTAGCAGCCCCCTTCTTCTACCCCCCACAAAAAGAACATTTCAATGTTCTTTGGCGAGGAAATCAGATTTGTAAGAATTTCAAGATACATTTTTTTCTGACAAAGCATCATCAAAGGAGGGCTGGCAAGATATGAAAAGTCTAGTGTCCAATCTCAAAATGGAACATGATAATCTTCAAACCATGTCCTTCAGCTCACTCAACTCTTCCACCTAGACTCAACTGTCCTGATGATGGAGACTAAAGATACACCATAAACCTCCAACAAAGAAACTCATTCACTTTAAGAAAAGAAAATGGCTGATTGATTAGGCCCAAGTATTCCAAGTATTCAACTGCTAGCATTTACCATGTATCAGGCAGTATTCTATGTGCTTTACATATATTAGCTCATTTATTCCTTACAACAATCTTATAAGGTATTTCCTCCAATTTACAAATGAAGAAACTGAGGCACAGAGAGGAAATTCAAACAGCTAGTTACAGAGTCCGAATTCCAACAAAATAATACCATCACAGGGTTGAGTTTCCTTAAACATTTTCTAGGACTGACATTTCACTGTGGGGATTAGAAAACAAGAATCATATATTGCAAAATGTCTTGTATATCCAGTTGGTACCTAACACAGCATTGAATAAACAAAGGCCCAAAAATTAGCTTATGCATCAAGAAATGTTAATTTTCATTAGCACTATGAACTTATTGATGTACCAGGGTAAGCTTTATTATTAGTAAGACAATGATCTAGAGATACTGGGAACTAATATTTTTCAAGTATGTATTATGTACCAAGCACTCAGCTAACTGCTTTGCATTGTTGCTGTTGTTCAGTCACTCAGTCATGTCCGACTTCGCAACTCCATGGACTACAGCACACCAAGATTCCCTGTCCTTCATCATCTATCGGAGCTTGCTCAAACTCATGTCCAACGAGTCGGTGTATATATCCTATCATTTAATCCCAACACCTACATGAGGCAAATTACATAATCTCCATTTTATTCATGAATAAACTGAAACTTAGAAAAGATACTCATCTGTCTGTGCATGCTAAGTTGCTTCGTTTGTGCCTGACTCTTTGCATCCCTATAGACTGTAGCCTGCCAGGCTCCTCTGTCCATGGGATTCTCCAGGCAAGAATACTGAAGTGTGTTGCCATTTCCTACTCCAGGAGATCTTCCCAACCCAGGGATTGAACCTCCATCTCCTCCAACTCCTGTGTTGCAGGTGGATTCTTTCCTGTTGAGCCACTGGGGAAGCCTGATACTCAACTATCATCAAGTAAATGGGAAAGCCAGGATTCAAACCCATATGGAGCTATTAATCCAAAAACCTTATTTCAGCTCATAGCTTCAGTCTCTTCTTCCTACAAATTTAGAGATGCTAACAAGAATGGAAACACTTTACTTTTCTCTTCTCTTCATAGTTTTTAACAGATGGGCTTTCTTGGACCAATAATCAGGACCACGGTTTTATTTTAAGTCGTGGCTAAAAGGTGGTGAAGACCGTCCTTTGTTTTGTGGCTAAGAATGAAATTCATCTAAGAATGAAATTAGGAGGAAAAAACCTCAACATTTCAAACATGGGATCAGCAGTTCACTGAAACCTTAATCTATAAATATGCAGCTGACTGATTTAAGGGAAAATCCAGTCTAGTAATTATCCTTAATAGGTTAAAAGTAAATCAATTATTGTAATATAATTGATAATGTTGAATGCTTGCTATGCCAATGGCCCTTCTGACAGGTCTTACTCATCACCATACTTTGTACCATGTGACCAAGAACAAAGACTCTCTCTGCTGGCTAATGATCTAAGAGCTGGCCTAGCACCAGCAGATCATTAAGTGAATCAATCAGATACTCTCCCTTGGAATGTGAACAAGAGCCTAAATAATAAGAAGACAGAGAACAGCACACACAGGCAGGGCTCTAGGACAGGATGGACACTTGAGATAGCTAGTAAAGAGCAGCAGAAGCACTAGTTATGGAGACAGATTAGAAGGATCAGGATCAATAACTCAGCAGGGAAAACCTATTATATAGGAAACAAAAGGCACTTGTTTTGAAGGGGCCTAGCTCTATGGCTGATTCTTCTTTAGTATGAGACAGAGCTACATTGTTGAGCCTCTAATCTTCCTCTTTTCCTATAAATCCTTAAATTCAGTTACTTAAAGGCAATCACAATGTCTCTATTTAATGTAATAAAAAAATACCTAGTACAGGGGAGGGAATGAAAAAGGAAAGGAAAAAAAACTGTGCTACAGGGTTACAGGCTACTGCTTTTCAGTTCATTCGCTCAGTCCTGTCTGACTCTTTGTGACCCCATGGCCTGCAATACGCCAGGCTTCCCTGTCCATCACCAACTCCTGGAGCTCGCTCAAACTCATGTCCATTGAGTTGGTGATGCCATCCAACCATCTCATCCTCTGTCGTCCCTTTCCCCTCCCGCCTTCAATCTTTCCCAGCATCAGGATCTTTTCCAGTGAATCAGTTCTTTACATCAGGTGGCCAAAGTACTGGAGCTTCAGCTTCAGCATCAGTCCTTCTAATGAATATTCAGGATTGATTTCCTTTAGGATTGACTGGTTGATCTTCTTGCTGTCCAAGGGACTCTTTTACAAAGAGATTAATTAAATAGGAGTAGGGAATTCCCTGGCAGTCCAATGGTTAGGACTCTGAGCTCTCACTGCTGAGGGCCCTGGGTTCAATCCCTGGTAGGGGAATTAAGATCCCACATCCCACAAGTCATGTGGTACCATCAAAACAGAAAAAAGAAAAAAAAAAGATTAACCGGAAAGCAAGAATGCAAACATGTCACCTCCGGGTCAATGGAACTATGATAAGGGATTTCACTTGCAGTCCAGTGGTTAAGACTCCATGCTCCTAATGCAGGAGACACAGGTTCAGTCCCTGCGCTCAGAACTAACATCCCACATACCATGAAGTATGGCCAAAAAACCAGCAAACAAACAAAAAAAAACCCCTATGATGATTTAGTACAAATCTTGACTGGTTTTCCATGCACACAAGGCAAAAAGCGAAAAAAATAGAAGTTACATAATTCACTTCTGCAGTGATGTATTATATAGGGGATACTGAATGATGTATGAATGCCCTTAACAGTACTGGCAAATACAGAAACAGAATTTACATAACCACTGCTGCTTATGATCTTCAGCAAAAATCAAAGCAGAGACTTCTAATCATAACGAATGGGCATATCTCTACTGCAAGCAACTAGAGACTAGGCAAAATGTATGAAACAACTGTTTTCAGACTGCTCAGAATTGTGATCTGTAAGGGAAGGTAACAGATTCCTTTAGTCTTAAAGGAAATCAGTCCTGAATATTCATTGGAAGGACTGATGCTGAAGCGCCAATACTTTGGTCACCTGATGCAAAGAACTGACTCATTGGGAAACACCCTGATGCTGGGAAAGATTGAAGGCAGGAGGAGAAAGGGACTACAGAGGATGAGATGGTTGGATGGCATCACCGACTCGATGGACATGAGTTTGAGCAAGCTCCGGGAGTTGGTGATGGACAGGGAAGCCTGGCGTGCTTCGGTCCATGGGGTCGCAAAGAGTCGGACACAACTGAGCGACTGAACTGAAATGAAAGGAAGGGAAACAAGTGAGATGAGACTCAAAATTTCCTATGAGTCTAGGAGCTTATAATTTTTTAAAATTAAAATACTGTTTTTTAAATGAAGGCCCAACAAACATAAAATAAGTAAACAAAAGCAAAGAGACTTCATCACCAGCAGATCTGCACCATGGGAAACTAAAAGGAGTTCACCAGGAAAAAAGAAAATGTGAGACGGAAACAAATCAAGAGCACTGGAAATGGAAATATGTGAGTAAATATAAAAATCCTTTTCTCATTTAAAAAACATTTTAAAAAGATATCTGTCTTGGGACTTTCCTGGAGGTCCAATGGTTAAGACTTCTCACTTCCCGTGCAGAAGGTGTGGGTTTGATCCCTGCTTAGGGAACAAAGATTCTGCATGTCATGCAGCATGGCCAAGAAATTAAAAAAAATAACTACTTACATTAAAAGCAATAATATATTGAAGAGTTTATAATATATGTATATATGAAATCAATAGCAAAAAAGTGCAGATTTGGAAGGGTACTGCTGTCAGGGCCTTCCAGTATATATTAAAGTGTTAGTCATTCAGTCCTGTCCAGCTCTTTGAGACCCATGGACTGTAGGCTGCCAGGCTCCTCTGTTCATGGAATTCTCCAGGCAAGAATACTCTAGTAAGTTGCCATTCCCTTCTTCAGAGGATCTTCCCGACCCAGGGATGGAACTCAGGTCTCCTGCATGGCAGGCATATTCTTTACCATCTGAGCCACCAGGGAAGCTTAACAGTATAAGTGGTAACTATTTGAAGGTAGAGTGATTAAAGATGTGTACTGTAATCTATAGAGCAACAGTTCTCAAAGTATGTCCTATGGTCCCCAGGAGTTCTCAGTTCTCTTCAAAGCCTTCACAAGATCAAAACTATTTTCATAACAATACTAAAATGTTATTTGCTTTTACTACTTGTAACTTACCAGTGTACTGGGGAGTTTTCAAGAGGCTACATGACATGATATGGAACCCAGAACCACATATGAGAATCTGGTAGTTTTCTATTAAGCCAGATATTAAATGTAATCATTGCATTCTTCTCCCTAAAATTTTTTTAAAATTCTTTTTATTTATTTACTGAATTTATTTGGCTGTACCAGGTCTTAGTTATGGCATATGGGATCTTAGTTCCCTGACCAGGGACTGAACCCAGGCCCCCTGCGTTGGGAGCATGGAGTCTTTTTAGTCACTGGACCACCAGGAAAGTCCCAAAATTTTGGCTTTGTTTTGAAAATTACAGTTATTTCTAATAAAAACACTATGTTAACATGCAATGAATTTGTTACCTTAAAATACATGAATAAACATTTTAATAATTTACCAGTTATCTGGTTGCATAAAGATAGATACAATGCACACAAACAAACACTTTGGGACTCTCAATTTTTAAGAGTATGAATAATCTGTAAAACTGCAAATGAGTCCTGAGACCAAAAACTTTGAAAACTACTATCCTAGAACCACCACTGAAAATAAAACAAAGAGGTATAGGTAGTAAGTCAAGCATGGAGATAAGAGAAAATACTTAAAAATACTCAAAAAAAGCAGGAAAAGATGAAAGAAGAAACAACTGGTAGACAAACAGAAAACAAGTGATAAATGTTAGATTTAAATCCAACCATGCTGATAATTATATTAAATATAACCGAAATAACACCTGAATTAAAAGACAGACTGTGAGACACTAGGGGAAAAAAGCAAGACCTAACTATATGTTGTCTATAAGACATCCATTTTAAACACAAAGATATAGCTAGGTTAAAAGGATGAAAAAAAACATACCATGCAAACACTAGTCAAAAGAAAGCTCAAATGGCAATATTAATATTAGACAAATAAGACTCCAAAACAAGAAATATTACTAAGAGTATAGAGAGTTCATAATGATAAAGGAATCAATTTTATGTCAATATTATGTCACAAGGACATAATATTCCTAAACATATTACGCATCAAATTGCAGAGTTTCAAAATACATGAGGCAAAAATGACAGAACCGAAAAGAGAAATAAAAACATCTTCAACTAGGGTTAGAGATATGAACACTTCTTTTTTAATAAAACAATCTGTAAGGATATAGAATTGAACACCACTATCAACCACCAAAACCTCATTGAAATTTATAGAACACTTTACCAAAATCAGAATATACATTTTCAAGTACACATGGAACATTCACCAAGATAGACCATATGCTGGCCTATAAAGTAAGCCACAGTTTATTTAAAAGGACTGAAATCACACCAAGTATATTCTCTAACCGTAAGAGAATTAAATTAGATACAATAGGAAGATAGCTGAAAATTCCTAAATATTTGGAAATAAAGCAACACACTTCAAGAAATCACAAAGGAAATTAGAAATTGCTTTGAAAGAAATGAAAATGAACACACATCAAATTTGTGAGATGCACCTAAGTAGCACTTAAGAGGGAAATCTGAGACTTTAAATGCTTACAGGAGTTAGAAGGTCTCAAACCAGTGCTCTAAGTTTCCACAATAAAAGCTACAGAACAAGAGCAAATTAAACCCAAAGTAAATGGAAAAGAAATAATAAAGTGAAGAAAAGAAAATAGCCAAAAATAATATAGAAATATGAAACTAAAGACTTACTTTTTAGGAAAAAATAAAATTAATAAAGCTTTAACTAGATTTAAGAAAAAAAATGACAAATTACCAATATTAGAAATGAAACAGTGAACATCACTACAGATCCTACAGTAAAGAAATAATAAGGAAATATTAAGAATAATTTTATGCCAATAAAGTAATCAACTTAGATAAAATGGACAAATTCCTTGTAAGAGAAATTACTAAAATGGACTCAAGATGATAAAGAAATTCTGAAAAGCCCTATATCCACTATTAATACATCTGTAGTTAGAAACCCTGCCAGTAAGAAAAGTCCAGGCTTTATGAGTAAATTCTACCAAACATATAAAGGAAGAAACAATACCAATCCTGCAACAAACTGAGAAACTGAGAAGAAAACAATTCCCAACTAATTTTATGAAGCCAGCATCACCATGATACTTGAACCAGAAGAGGACAATACATACAAGAAAAATTAAAGACCAATATTCGTTATGAACAAGACAAAAAAAAACCTAAAAAGACTAGCATATTGACTAAAGATAATTCATCAAGACCTAGTGAGATTATCCCAGGAATGCACGTTGGTCTAACAGACAAAAAAAGGTCAATAAATGTAATACACATTACAGAAAAAAAGGAGAAACACCACGACTCAAGTAAAGTTCATTCGACAAAGTTCACTTATTCATGATAAAAACTCCCACAAAACTACTAATAAAAAGGGAACTTCCTACCTGATAAAGAGCATCTATGATAAAGCTATATCTAATGTATCATACTTAATGTACTAGAGGTCCTAGAGGTCCTAATAATGTACTAATGTATGATAAAGGTGCTATCAGGCAAGAAATAAAAAGCTTACAGATCAGAAAGGAAGGAGTAAACTGTCCTTATTTGCAGATAAGGTCATGTTAACATAGTCTAAGGAGTCTATTAAAAAGTTACTAGAAGTTAACAGAAAAATTTAGCATGGTTGTAGGATGTTAAGTTCAACATAAAAAATCAATTGTAAAAAAACCCAACACAACCATCTCATCCTCTGTCATCCCCTTCTCCCAGAAAAGCCAAATAAATAAAATATATATATATATATA
Source organism: Bos mutus (assembly GCF_027580195.1). Classification (NCBI taxonomy): domain Eukaryota; kingdom Metazoa; phylum Chordata; class Mammalia; order Artiodactyla; family Bovidae; genus Bos; species Bos mutus. The sequence continues at coordinate 15,027,473 of NC_091618.1, read as the reverse complement.
TATATATATATAGTCTGTATATGCTAGCAATGACCAGCTAGAAATTGAAATTTTATCAGTTACAATATCATAAAAAGCATAAATGCTTATGAATTAATTTAACAAAGTATGTACAAGACCTGCACAAAAAACTGCTAAGAAATTAAACACAGAAATAAATGGAGATATATCCTCATCCATGATCCTCATCATGCATTGGAAGCCTCAAAATCATTATAATATCAACTTTCCCCAAACTGCTCTACAGATGCAACACAATCCCAATGAAATACCCAACAGGTATTTTTTTTTAAACAAATTGACATGCTAAAACTGATTTTTTAAAATTATGGAAATTCAAAGGACCAAACAATTTTAAGACTTACTATAAAGTTATAGTAATATTGACATAAGAAAAGATTCATATACCAATGGAACAGACAATTCAGAAATAAATCCATGGAAAATATAATCTTTTTAATGTTAGAACTAGATACTCATATTTAAAAACAAAACAATCACAACAAAAAGCCTAAGACTTTGCCTTACAAAAGCCATAAAATAGTATAATCACTTTGGAAAACAGTTTGGAAGTTTCTTATAGAGTTAAAAAAAGACAGATATTAAATGACTCAGTAATTCCACTAATTATTTACCTTAGAGAAATGAACACATTAACACAAAAATCCCATATATGTATGTTCATAGATGCTTTATTCATAATAACAAAAAACTAGAAACAGAAATGTCTATCAACAAATGACTAAACTGTGGTATATTTATACAAGGAAAAATTCAGCAGTGAAAAACTACTGATATAGACAACAATATGGAGTCATTTGTTGTTGTTTTAAAAAAACTATTTCAAGTAAAAAAACAAACACAAGAGCACATATTGCATGATTCCATTTATATGAAATCCTGCTGCTGCTGCTGCTAAGTCGCTTCAGTCGTGTCCGACTCTGTGCAGCCCCATAGACGGAAGCCCACTAGGCTCCCCCGTCCCTGGGATTCTCCAGGTAAGAACACTGGAGTGGGTTGCCATTTCCTTCTCCAATGCACGAAAGTGAAAAGTGAAGTCGCTCAGTCGTGTCTGATTCCTAGCGACCCCATGGACTGCAGCCTACCAGGCTCCTCCGTCCATGGGATTTTCCAGGCAAGAGTACTGAGCGGGTTGCCATTGCCTTCTCCGATATGAAATCCTAGAAAAGACAAATCTAATCTACAGTGACCAAAAACAAATCAGTGCTTTCCCAAAGCTGGAGTTGGGGCAGGGACAGACTGACTGGGATGGAGCACAAGGGAAATTTTTAGGGTGATGGGAATCTTTTATCAATTGTGATTGCTATGATGATCTCACAAGTACATAAAACTGTCAAAACTCACCAAAGTGTACACTTAAAAGGGGCTCATTTTATTGCATTAAAACATACTATAATAAAGTTGATTTAAAAAAAGAAAAAGATAAGGCTTATTTCCAGATAAACATACCAGGTTGGCATGAGTTTATCTCCTCTTGCCCCTAACATCCTTCACTAAATTAGAAATGAAAGGTCTGAAATCAATGATCTTAGCAACCATCTAAAGAAAACTAGAAAAAGAAAAGCAAATGAAACTCAAAGTAATCAGAAAAAAGGAAGCAATAAATATCTATCAGAATAGAAATTAGTAAAACAAAAAAATAGAAAAAAAATCAATGAAAAGGCTGTTTTTAAAAAAGAAAAAAAAAAGAGAATAATACTGTTTATAAAGTTTTAAACCAGACTGATTAGAAGACAGAAAACACAAATGATCAATACTAAAAATGGGAAAGATATCACTAGATAATATATAAAAGGCTTATAAGGGAATATTATTAACTGTGAGCCAATGAATTTAACAACTTAAATGAAATAAATTCCTTGAAAGATTACCCAAGTTCACCCCAAAAGGGATACCAGTTTTTCTATACAAATTCTTCCAGAGAATTCTCAATTCATTCTGTTAGGCCAACATTACTTTGCTACCAAGACCACACAAAGAGATTACAAGGAAAGTGCAGACCACATCCCTTGTGAAGATAGACTCATAACAAAATTCATGACAAAATTTTAGCAAATCAACCCAATGCTATTATTATAAAGATAATACTTTAAGACCAAGTACAGAATGCATAAGACCAGGAATGCATGATTGGTTTAACAATGGAAAATCAAAGAATATAATTCTCTAACACTGTATGATTATCTCAATAGATGCAGAAGGATTTAATAAAACCCAACACCCATTTCTAATAAGACCTCTCAAGAGATCTTAAATATGAGGGAACATTCTCAAGTTGATAAAGGGTATTAAAAGAAACATAAAGCTAACATAATAGTTAATGGTGAAATACTAAACGTTTTCCTCTTAAGAGCAGCAGCAAATTACTTGTATTACTTGTATTCAGCACTGTACTGGAGGTTCTAGCCAGCCTAATAAGTCCAAGAAAAATAAACGGCATCCAAATTGGAAATGAACAAGTAAAATGTATTTATTTGCTAATGACATGATTACATATGTAGAAGCTGATGGAATCTACAAAATAGGTACCAAAACTAATAAATTGATTTAGCAAGGTTGTCGGAGAAGGCAATGGCACCCCACTCCAGTACTCTTGCCTAGAAAATCCTATGGACGGAGGAGCCTGGTAGGCTGCAGTCCATGGGGTCTCGAAGAGTCGGACACGACTGAGCGACTTCCCTTTCACTTTCCACTCTCATGCATTGGAGAAGGAAATGGCAACCCGCTCCAGTGTTCTTGACTGGAGAATCCCAGGGACGGGGGAGCCTGGTGGGCTGCCGTCTATGGGGCTGCACAGAGTCGGACACGACTGAAGCGACTTAGCAGCAGCAAGGTTGTAGAATATAAGATCAATGTACAAAAATAAATTGAATTTCCATATACTGCTGCTGCTGCTAAGTCATATCTACCATATCTACCATATGACCCTGTCATTGACAGTATATCCATACAAAGATTTGTACATGAAAGTTTGTAACAGCTTTATTAAATAGCCAAAAACTGGAAACAATCCAAATGCCCATCAACAGAGGAATGGATGGATACACAAACTGTGGTATAGCTATTCAGGGAATACTACTCAGCAATAAAAAGGAGTAAACTACCAAGAATATGATGAATTTCAAAATAATTACTTTTTAAGAAAGAAGCTATGCTCAAAGAAGTGCATAAAATGACAGCACACCAGTGATGGCCTGGGGAGTGGAGGGAACAAGAAAAGACAGAAAGGGAAGAATTACAAAGGGGCACAAAGAAATTTTGGGGTGTTACAGTAGTTTTATTTTGGTTGCAGTTAGTTTCAGGGTGTTTACATATGTCAAAATTTAACAAATTGTATTTAAATTTGTACAGTTTATTGTATTTCATCAATTATAACTCAAAAGAGAAAAAATATCTGGAGATAAATAAATTAATTCATAAAATAAGAATATTCTAAGAAAAAAGGAAAGAAAAACAGGAAAGAATTCTTGGAAATCACAAATGTGAATGTAAAAATAAAGAAGTCAATACAAGAATAGGAAATATCCCAGAAAATATTAACAGAAAAAGAGACAGGTAGAAAAAAGGAAAGAAAAGATAAAAGACATAGAAGATCAGTTCCTGGAAATTCAATATCTAACTATTAGGAATTTCTTAGAGAACAGATTATACAAAGAAGAAACAATTATCAAAGAAATATAAGAACTTCTCAGAATTGAGAAATACATATCCAAATTAAAAAGGCCCACTTAGTGTCTATAAAGTACAAAGAATGGAAGAAAGAAGAAAAATAGCTACATGGACTTCCCTGGTGGTCCAGTGGGCTAAGACTCCGTGCTCCCAATTTAGGAGGCCTGGGGTTCGATCCTGGTCAGGGAACCAGATCCCACATGCTACAGCTAAGAATTCCCATGCCCCAACTAAAGAATCCCACATGCTGCAACTAGAAAGATCCCACAAGCCACAACAAAGATCCTGCATGCCACAACTAAGACCTGACACAACCAAATAAATACTTTAAAAAAAAATGTTAAAAAAAACTGCACCAAGATATCTCAATAATCAGTATAAATTATCAGATACAGTGGATAGAAAAGACTAAAAATTTTCAGAGAGAAAAAACAGGTCACATACAAAGAAATAAAAACTAAACTGAGGGACTTCCCTGGTGGTCCAGTGGTTGGAAATCTGCCTTTCAATGCAGGAGATGAGGGTTCGATCCCTGGTTCAGGAACTAAGATCCCACATGCCCAGGGTTACTGAGCCCCCAAGCTCTAGAGCCTGCAGGCCACAACTAGAGAGAAGCCCACGCCCACAACGAAAGATCCCGCAAGCTAAAACTAAGACCTAGTGTAGCCAAAAACAAATAAATTAATATTTTTTAAAAATTAAACTGAAACCAGATTTCTTAACAGCAACACTGGATGTATGCCTTCAAATTTCTAAGCAAAAATGACTTTTCAATTTAGAATTCTCTATCAAACCATCAATCAAATATGAGGACAAAGACATTTTCAGATATGAAGGAGCCCCACAAATTTATTTCCTATATGCCCTTACTTAGAAATTCTCAAAAAAGAAAAAAGAAATTCTCAAATGTGCTTCACTAAGACAAAGATCAATAAAGAGGAAGAAATGGAATTTAGAAAACAGGATTTAACCCAAAAGGGCAGTAAAGGAAAATACTAAGATGACAGCTCTGCAGCAGGCCTAGAGAACAAGCAGTACAGATTAGAGCAGGAGAACAGAAGGCTCGAGGAAGAAAGTCTCCAAAAAATAATTAAAAATGAATTGATAATTATTGGGTATATCTGAGCATTTCCAGGGGAAGAAGTAAGTGTGAACAACAGTCGCTCAGTCGTGTCTGACTCTTTGCGACCCCATGCACTGTAGTCTGCCAGGCTCCTCTGTCCATGGAATTCTCTAGACAAGAGTACTGGAATGGATTGCCATTTCCTTCTCTAAGGGGAAGGGGAAATACTAATAATGTAAGTTGTACTTGTAAAAAAAATAAACTCATTTGTAATTTTTAAAAAGTGAGCTAATTAACAACTCGAGAAAAACAAATAAATTCAAGAAAGAAAAATGAAGCCATAGTACTATACCACTTGGCTTTGCAGTATACAGTATTTACTTAGTTGTAATACAAATAATGAATACTGATTTAAGACTCATTAGGAAAGCTACCACAGAAAACAGAAAATAACAAGCATTGGTGGGGATGTAGAAAAGCTGGAACTCATGTGCATTGTTGGTGAGATTCCAAAATACTATGGTACAATCACTGTGTTAAACACTATGGAAGTAAAAAATTAGAAACAGAACTACCATATGACCCAGCAACCCCACTTCTGGGGACATATCCAAAGAACTGAAAGCAGGGTCTCAAAGAGGTATGCACACCCATGTCCATAAGCAGCACTATTCACAATAGCCAAGAGGTGGAAGCAATCCAAATGTCCACAAAAGGGGGAATGGATAAACAAAATGTGGTATATTTTATACACACAATGGAATATTATTCATCCATAAGGAAGGAAATTCTGGAACATGCTATACCACAGATGAACCTTGAGGACATTATAATAAGTCAAATAAACCAGTCACAAAAAGTCCAGTATGGTATGATTCTATAAAGAATTAAAATTCATAGAAACAAAATGGTTACTAGGGGCTTTGGAGGAGTGTTGGGGGAAGTTAGTTATTTTTTAATGGGTACAGAGTTTAAGATTTGCAAGACAGAAATGTTTTAGAGATTTGTTTCACAACAACGTGAATAAACAACACTACTAAACTGTACACTTAAAAATGGCTAAAGATAAATTTCATGTTTTATTGTTGTTCAGTCACTAAGCCATGTTCTACTCTTATGTTACTTTTTAAAAATCACAATTAAAAAAAAAGACTTACGGGGTCATGTCAGAAGACATAAGAGCTCACTTAAAGGATTTCTCATTAGTCAAAACCGGAACAAATGAAGCAACAAAAAGGGTCATGACTATAACTGATTAGAAGATACTGATTTTTTAAAAAACCATAATAGTGATACTAAAAAAACATTAAATTCTTTATACAAGAATTAACAACTAGTAATTCTAGAAGAAATGATGTATTTAGGAAACAAACATTTCCTACACAACTCTCTGTGTAGTAGCTAATTCAGACAGAGATCACCAATGAATGTTCAAACCATTAGATGAATAACAGTTGTGCAAGAATTTTCAAATGGTACCAAAGCATCACCCCCAGATAATTTACTAGTTACAAAGGGGAAAATGTACCTTCAAATGGAAAGATGTAGCAGTGAACATTTAACAAAGTGATCAAACTTAGCATCTCTATCAGTGGACCAATCTGTCATTAGATGGTGCCTCCTTACTTGATACAGGATGTATACACAAAGGTATCTATGAATTATTCCAGCTTATTTTAAATGCTTAATCTGAATCTAATCCCTCCTCTAGGCCCAACTTCCAGTTTACAGGAAATACAGTGGATGGAGGAACAAGTTAAACACCACCACAAGGAAACAATCAGACACAATTCAGAAGGAGGGACAATCTACAAAACAAGTGACCTAGATTATGAGAGACTAAGGAGATGATAACCAAACACATGATCCTTGATTAGATTCTGTTTGAACACTTTACAAGACATTTTTGGGAAAACTGGATGGAATACAGACTAGATATTAGATAATTTTAAGGAATTATGATTAAATATAAATTACCAAAACACATGTGAAAATGTTTAATCTCACTAATTATTAGAACAAAATGTTAAAATTTACTCTTAAATTGGTGGCAAAAATTAATACTAGTTTTTGGGGCAGGACAATCTGGTAACATTTAACAAAAGTTTTAAAAATGTTTATATACTTTACCCAGCAATTCCACTTCTAGGCATTCATCCTATAGAAATAAGAGTTGTACATAAACATTTATGAACCAGAATGTTCACTGCAGCATTACTAATGAAAATGGACATAACCTAATTTATCAAGATGGAATAATAATTATATGATTCTTTTAATCATTAAAAACACTTTGAGATATTTAATATGGAAAGGCCCTTAAATATATTAAGTAAATGGAAGAGAGTAGTTATTTTTTGTGATCCTAGAGGGCAGAACTAGGAACTACCACTGGAAATTATAAGGAAGCACAAGTTGGTCAATGTAAGGACTAATTTTCTAACAATTAGAATTTTCTGAAAAGCATCTGAAAAAGAATGAATATATGCACATGTATAACTAAATCACTTTGCTGTACACCTGAAACTAATACAACATTGTATATCACATTAAATAAAAAAGAATTTTCCAAGCAATAAATGGCCTGCTTCATGAGGTAACGGGTTCTGCACTATTAGACGCTAAGCAAAGGCTTAATAATCTTTTTTGGCAAAGATATATGGCATAGATTTACATGGTAGGAGATTAAGGAGAAGATCTTAATGGTACTTTCCAACTCTAAGAATTTATAATCCAATATAAAGTTATCTGTTAGCGGGGATGACAGAAAGGAAGTGGTAGGTATTTCTCTGTAAATGCTATTAATGACCCATGTGGCACTAAACTAAACAGAGATTATACCTATAATAATGGAGTTGAAGGATGATTTAATTATTATATTCTGTATCAGTAATATACAAATTACTGATAAACTGAGAAAGATGATTTAACTTAATGCAGAGGGTTCAAATTGAATTGATAGGAACTAATTTTGAATCTGCCCCCTATTATTTTTCTGTGTCTAATAAGGAGCCTGCAGAGTTAAACTCTTCCAAGGTAAACAGCACTAAACATCTCAAAAAGGACAAGGGGTGCTCTGCTCCTTCTGTTTGCTTCCGGCTGCCCAGAAATTCATATATAAAGAAAGGAGAGAAAGAATATGCCCATATCCCCCCTGCAATATGATATATAAAATCTTTAAATTTTTGAGATGTGGAAAGTGACACAGAATTTAGAATCACACTGGGTTTCTGGAAGGCAGAAGAAAACACTTGAGGCCTATGAAGATTTTAGAGTAGCTGGTAATGTTGAAAATTCTTAGATGTCAAAAAAGAAATTCCCTAAAAGATGCACTTAAAAAAACAAACAAACACCTTTTATCATGGAAAATTTCAAATATACACAAAAGTAGAGAATAGCATATAATAAGCACCCTCACCCTCAATGACTCAGTCATTGAGCTTCATTTATCAACATTTTTGTAAAGCTGTTTTCTCTAATTTTTCAGATTGTTTTTTTATATTGTTTTGTTTTTAGATTTAAAAACAAATACCTGACATCACATTATTTTACCTATAAAAATTTCAGTATGAAAAGACACAATTTCTTGCTAATAATACTAAATATTCAATAAACTTGCTATGGCAATGTACTGTTCTATGTATATTATACCACCACTTACACATATAATTTTCATGTCAGTTAGGCTTCACTGTTATCTTCATCTTATAAATGAGAAAACGGAGTTTTTACTGGCTCAAGGTCACAAAGTCAGTAAAGCAGTGGTGCTAGGGTATGAACCCAGATGTTAACTCTAGACCAGACTTTGTTCTCCCAACCATTAAAGCAACTGACTTTTCTCTTAGTTATTCTAGTTGTTCCTTATGGGATATAGATTGTTGTGATAAAATGGAAGAGGGATTGCTGAATGAGGAAGAGATTGGGAAAGATACAGTAATATGAGCAGCTACTCACTGCTCTTCCCATGAAATTTTCTTTTTAAATGCCCCAAATGAGAAAGGAAAATGTGACTGGATATGATCATTGTCAACTACCTAAGATATAAAAGAAAGTAAGTCACCTTAGAGAGGGGAGCAATGATCAAGTCTCTTCCACAAAGGTTGAATATACATGAACTACTTTTAATCTGCCCCTTTAATGACAGCAGGGGTGGGGTGATGGGGGTGGGGGTGGGGATGTCTTTAGTTTCACACATCCTTTTAGTTCAAGCAAAGGGATCTCACAAGTAGAGGGCCAAGCAATCAGTACAAGTGTACTTAATTGCTTAATGAAATCTGAGGAAAAACATAAAAACCTGGAGTAAAAATTCTTCTGGCTGTTATCTCAGAGTTCTCAACCTTTAGCTCATAGCCTTATAAAACAAAAAAGAAAAAACTACCAAGTAATTCAAGATTTGTCAAAGAAAGGAGAGCTCTCCTTGGATCTTTGGCCAAAAATCCTTCTAAAATCCTCCCTACTGATTTACAATAGATCTTAGAGTAACTGAACTAAATTATCTTCTGAATGGAGGCTGCTTAGGACATCCTTCTTTACCAAACACAAACTCCTTCCCTGTTCCTACTGCACTTCATTCATAGTTCTATTAGAACACTAATCAATATTGCAGGATAATTATGTTTTCTTTCTTTGGACTATCAATTTCCAGAGTCCAAGACCCACCTTACTCTTTACATTTTCAATCCCTTACCTTCAAACTGAGCACTACTGAAAGTACCTGAGAAAACTGTGCTGAATGAACAGAGAAAGAAGCTAAGATGATAGAATATGAACTGATCTTTCTGAGAAGCAATTCTTTCATCAGTATTTTCTAACCTCCATACCTTCAGTATAATTTACAAGCTTCCCTTTAGGAACTAATAGTTTAGGATGAACAAAAACATGAACATGAGGCCTGGAGAAAGAATCTAGCCATTTTGGTTTACAACAGCTTTTAATCAACTAGGAAAAACTCAGACTGAAGATTCTGAACGGTAGTCAACCCTTCCAAGAGCTTTTATTCAGATGCCAAGATGCAAGATGGTATCCAAAATACCTGCTTTTTACTTTTAAAGGCTGAAGGCAACAAGGATAAAAATTTCAAAAAACAAACAAACAAAAAACCCCAATGATTACTAAGCAGTGCCTCGTTGTTGTCATTTCTACTATCTTTCAGACCAAAAAAATCCGAAGCAAAAAAAATCCCAGACAAAAAATGTCTGGTTATAGACCTCAACCATGAGGGAGACTCTTTTCATGTACTGGTATGAGTTGCCTTGGATGCCTCTCTAATACCAGTTAGCCAAACAAGTTTGAGGATTATCTGGTTAGGCAATCCCTTAAAGTGAAAACCTTTGGATAAGGAAATTACCTTTCTCACCAACTTACAAAAATTCAAGATGATCTCCCAGTTTAAGCTATATCACACTGGAATAAAAAAGTCTCATCATATTTTTTACAGGCCATTCTTTGGTTACCATGTTACCTTGGTTTGAATCCACTGGGTCTTCTATATGAGCAATGACATTCCTGAGATAACTTTGCTTCTGCTTTTCCAGGTCTGACGGTGAAAATGTCGGAACATTAGTCCTTTAACAAAGCAAACCAGGAGGAAAAACAATTGGTTAGAACCATGAATATAGTGCTTTGTACAGAGAAGTCATATACTGTTGATGGGTTGTGTGTGCTTAGTTGCTCCGTTGTATCCAACTCTGCAACGCCATGGACTGTAGCCCACCAGGCTCCTTTGTCCATGGGGATTCTTGAGGCAAGAATACTGGAGTGGGTTGCCATGCCCGCCTCTAGGGGATCTTCCCAAACCAGGGATCAAACCCAGGCCTCCGCATTGCATGTGGATTCTTTACCATCTGAGCCACCAAGGAAGCGATGGATTAGAACAACTAACTCTCAAAACACTAAGATGCAATGACAAAAGACAGTGTTAGTCATGTAATGCAAAGCTGCAATCAAGCATAGAGCTGAGGAAAAAAGATACAACCTCCTGTTAGCAAGGTATAGCAAAGTGAAGACTACCTACTCCACAGAGAGAGAAAGCATTTCGAAAAATTCAAGGTTAGTAAGGAAATAACTAACTTCATAGAGCCACACAAAAACTGAGTAAGCTAAAGACCAAAAAGAATCAGCTAGATCTGGCAATCTTTGCTCATGCTGATCACACTGTACTGAGTGTCTGTGGATGAGATCGTGAATTTATTATTGCTCCAAGTAGCCTGACTTGTGTACCTTGGTATAATTTTCATTGTATGCAATTCACAAAGCTCCTCGAAGTAACCCAAACAAAACAAAGAGAAAAAAACCAGAAAACTGGGATTAGGGGGTTATAGTCAATTTTAGCCTTATCTGTACTACTGAAAAAATTTAATATCTGTAATCAAATTTTTAAAAAAATCTCACTGTAAGGAAGCACATATGACACAACCTAAAAAAATAGCTTTGCTAATTGAAAAGGCCCATGGAAAGATACTGCCATCTCCTGGCAACAAGAGAATAGACTGAAAAGGTAACCCAAATCTGCAACCTCTATAAAATTTTTTCACCAAGGACAGATATATGCAAGTTGGGAGAAATGTTTAAATGACTTTCTATAGATGTATCTTAACATTTTTGTTAAAATTATTCTAACTTCCTATGCCTGTGACCAGGCTTCCCCACACATACGAAAAGAAATCTTACATTTATACAGTGCTTTCACTAAAGTCTTTTTCTTTCTTAAAAATAACCCTATGAGGCAGCAGAGAAGGCATCATTAGCCTTTTTATTGACCAAAAAACTGAAGTCATTTGATTTGTCCAAGGTCACATAGTTATTGGTAGTTCCAGAACTTCAAGTATGCTTACTGAAGGCGCAGGGCTTTTTTCCCACACTAAGGAGAAACTCAGGAGAAGAAGAAAGCAACTGAATTGAACCAACAAAAAACAGAATATTTCACTATGTCCTTACCTCGTTTTGGCTTGCAGAACAGGAATGACTTTGCCTAGTCTTTTTTCATGGACCTTTAGCTTCCCAGAATCCTTGTCAAGAACATCCTGCTTTTTTCAGAGCAAGGAAAGATGGCCTTAGTTATAAGAAAATAACTGAAAATAGTACTTATGGAAATATTCTTGAACTAAAGGTTATACAAGCATACTTGTGAACTTTACTGTACCAGGTACCAACACAGGTGCTTTAAATGAGATAATGATAGTAATCTCAAGAAAAAAGTAGAATAGTAAAATCATCTTATTCAATAAATGGTTAATTTTATATAAGTTACTATGATTATTTTATTAATTTTCAATATACTATAAAGTACTACTTACTCCAATTTACAGATAAGAAATTGTGAGGAAACAGAGAAGCTAAATAATTTGCCCAAGGACACAGTGCTAGTTAGGCTTCAAACCCCAATTTATCTGAATACAAAGCTCTATTACATAGTTTCATTCCTCTCTTCACCTTGAAAAACATACTTACCTTGCTGGATGAACTGGAAACTGGTAACTTCATTTCAAAACTTGATTTATATGATCCATTTCTCCTGGATGACCCTGTATTAGGAGTCTCTGAATGGTCCAAGATCTGAGAGAATACAGGCGTAGCTTTCTTACTGTCGGACATATTTTTATCAGAGACAGTATGCTGAAAATTACTGTTTGAAGAAGGGAGTGGGGGCCCATCAGAGGCAGAGTTATCGGGGCTGATCCCTTCAGATTCTGTGCAAAGTGTGCTCTCGTTTGGGCTAAGATCATCTTCTCTCATCTCTTCCCCAAGGGAGGAGGGTTTTTCAGTAACTCTGGATGTAACTTTGGACACGTAAGTCTTGTCCTTATCAAGTGCAACATCACAAACTGTTGGATCAAATGGTGCAACTGTAACTTTTATAAGATTCTTTTCTAGTGCAAAGCGTCTGTTCAACGATTTAGCAGGAGTTGGTCCATGACCAACTGATGTAGTTAGTTGAGGTAGTTTGAATGTGTCAGGGGTCTCAGCTTCTGGTCCCATGTTGTACGGTGAATCTTTCTCTTGGGGAGTGTCAAGTGGAATTTGACTCCCTTTCTCTCCCTTCTCAACATTCCTGCTGTCATCACTAGGCAACCCTCCTCCCCAAGGAAAGTGCTCATTTGATAGGTCATCATCCTTCAAGAGTTCCTGAATCTGTTCCTCTGTGAAACTGAAATGGCCATCATCTTCTCCATCAGATAGCTCCAGCAAGGAGTCATCCAATTCATCCTCATCCAAGGAACTCCAAGAAAAAGGAGCATTGTCTTTAGGCAAGAGAGAGGTACCAGAAGACTGTTCAGAGGGCACTAGTGAGCACATCATATCTGGAGAAATAAGAGGCAGTTTCACTGAGAACAGGAAATACCCTTTTATCAACTCCAATCTGCTTTAGAGAGTTATGGTGTCTTAGTATTTCAAATTCTTTGCACTATGATTTGTAACATGAGAAAGTTTTAAGATATTTAACTTTACCAGAATCATGGAAATAGGTATCAGAACAATGAGATTTTTTTTTCCTATCAAAGTGGCAAAAATTAAAATGACAAGATAATCTATTTTGGTGAGAATGTGAGAAATAAGGATTCTCACATACTATCAGTGAGAGTGTAAGTCAGTACAATATTTTGTAGAGAGTAATTTGGCCATAGCATCTGACTCAGCAATTTCACTTCTGGAAATTTACCTTGCAGAAATACCTGTACAAAGACACACAGATACAGTTACAAAGGTGTTCAAAGCAGCATTATTCAGAACATCCAAATATTGGAAACAAGCTAGATGTCCATCCCCAGACTGTTCACTAAAATCATGGTGCATTCATCTTATGGAATACTTTACAATTATTTAAAAACAATGAAGTGGATCTGTATGTACTATCACTGGAATAATATTTATAACATACAACAAAACAAATACATACATATAAAATGTTTGGATTTTCACAGTGTATACTTTTTAGAAAACACACAGGTATTACTTTTGAAATTTAAAAAGAAACAACTGTATGCATACAAGAAGAAAAAAAATTGTCTTTCATACTGTGTGGAGCTGCTGGTGTGATCTCTGCCTTTGCCACGAGACCAAATGGAAAAAGGGTTCAGCTCCTGCTAGCTGTTCCTTTCAGGAGACTTGTCAAAATGATTGACTCCCACCTTCCTGCAGGCACAAAGAAAATTAGAGGATCTTCTCATCACTTTCAACTCTGCTAATTACAAAGTCAACTGCATTATGCTTTAAGGCGCTCCATCTATTAATTTCGATCTTGATTTTTTAAAATACCACAAAGTTGGATTCTGAGTCAAGAACATCAAAGAAAAATCTTTAGAGGAAAAATTATGCAACTTAAGGAACTAGTTTTCTTCCTCCCAACAATTTATACTTTCTTAATATCATTCACTCTAGTAGGATGAGCATGGTCTTGAGAGTCTAAAGACCTAGGCTACAGTCCTGGTTCTGTCACTAACTAGTTGTGATAATTTGGGCAAACCATTTAACCAGGGACTTGTTTCCTCATTTAAAAAATATAGAAGGGACAGAGAACTGGGATTAGGTGATGTCTAAGATTCCACCAAGATCCAAAAGTTGTAGTCATGACCATACATACAAAAACCTCATTTTCAATACATACATAAACACAAAGAACAGGTCTAGAAAAACACAACACAAAATTGATGATTATAATAGCCTGCAGGGGCATCAAGAGAGGGACAAGGGGAGACTTCACTATTTTACTTGATATTTATATATACTTGTGTAATTAAAAATTAGGTCTTAAGTAGCTAATGACGGACCTGATCTCTCATTATTTTCTACATGGCAAAAGTGATAGAAAATTTGGAAAATTCTTATAGCCTTTTAACTGTAAATTCTTCCCCACTCCACTTCCCTCTCTAAATTTTAGTTTTGGCTCATGCATTCTTTCAGAAAACATTTTCTGAGCTACTATCAACACACATGACTGAGCTAGATAGTACGTCTCTACATGACTTCTAATAAATAAAGATATGGATTCCACCCTCAAGGAATGTATAATCTTCTAATAGAGACAACACTCAAGTTATGCACCAATATGAGAAAACACAAAATGGTTTGGGCAATAAAGCACTAGAGAACTACCTGAAGTAATGTATGTTAACTAAACTCATTGTTGCAATCATCTTGCATTATAGGCGTATGTCAAGTCATGTTGTAAACCTTAAACCAATACAATGTTAGTCAGTCGTGTCCAACTCTTTGCAACGACTCTTTGCAACTCCATGGATTGTAGCCCACCAGGCTCCTCTGTCCATGGGATTCTCCAGGCAAGAATACTGGAGTGGGTTTCCATTTCCTTCTCCAGGGGATCTTCCCAAACCAGGGATCGAACCTGGGTCTCCTGCATTACAGGCAGATTCTTTACTGACTGATCCACCAGGGAAGCCCCAAACTAATACATTGTTATATGGGAATTATATCTCAATAAAATAGGGGAAAATTAAAAAAAAAAAAAAAAAAAGCCTTGCTCATCTTAGAAATTAGATAAATGGGACAAAAAGGGAAAAACTATTAAGCACCCATACTATAAACTACGCACTGAGAGACACATTTTACAACTCTAACTCATGTAACTCTGTAACACAGGTCTTATCAAAGAAACTAAACTGTTATAGTTAAACTTAAGAATTGCTATGACTTTTTATCTTATTTTACCAATTTTTTAGCAATCGTGGAAGAGTTCTAGGCACCAGGCTTCCCAGGTGGCCCTAGGGGTAAAGAATCTGCCTGCCTATGCAGGAGATGCAAGAGAGAGATGCTGGTTGGATCCCTGAGTCAGGAAAATCCCCTGGAGTAGGAAATGGGAACCCACTCCAGTATTCTTGACTGGGAAATCTTATGAAGAAAGGAGCCTGGCGGGCTATAGACCATGGGGCCACAAACAGCTGGACACAGTTGAGTGACTGAACACACACTCTAGGCACTGAAGCAGGTGTCTCTATGAAGAAAAAAGTAATTTTTCTGCCCAGTGACTGGGTTATAGAGTAAAGTTATTTCTTCAGGCAGCAATAGAAAAAAGGTTTACTTTTGAAAAATGTTTCCTTTACTTAATAAAGTTTGTGCTTATCAAGCACAAGTATGACAGACACTGGGGTTAAGTAGCCATTTTCTGAGAAGTCACTACCACCGTCCTACTCCTTCCAAAAGTCTAGTTCTGGGAGTTCCCAGGCAGTCCAGTCAGGTAAGGATTCTGCGCTTCCACTGCAGGGGGCTTCCACTGGAGGGAGCATGGGATCCCACACATTGTGCGATACAGCCAAAAAACCCAAAAAACAAAGGGTCTAGTCCAAGCACTTGCTTAACCAAATGAAGAATTCGATACATTTTCACTCTTGGGAAACTAAAGTTCAGAGGCATTTAAGGTACAGAGTATACAGAACTAATATGCTAGAACAAGGATCCAAACCCAAGTCTAACTTCAAAGGCAATGTTTTTTCTTGCTTTTTCTACCATCCTTGTGATAGACTTGCCCGGAGTCAGTCAGCAAATGGCAATCTTCTACATTCAGTAACTCTAATATACTATGAAGGATGCAGACATCAGAGGGCTTGTAGTCCCTTGGCAAAAATGATTTAAGCCACTGTATTACGCACAGGCTCTGCTTGATTTCCCAAGTGGAATGGAAGAATGTAGGAATGACCTGTGAATGTGGTCAAACCTCAATGGGAAAAAAAATCATTGCTTGCTAACTTTACTGTGCACACACAGGACCAACAGTCTCCATAACCACCGAAAGCTTCAATTCCTTTGCCACATGACATCCAGAGGCACAGAGCCAGCTCTTCTGAGCTTTCCTCACAGAATGCTCCAATAGGTCTAACTTTGCTCTAAATTTGTATGCTCTTAAAAAAATAAATAAATAAATAAATTTGTATGCTCTTAGCATGCAAAACAATATCATAAACATATATTTAACTTGCACAAATCATTCTCTTCACAATTTTATTACCTCATTAAAATTTTTTTATAATAATTGAAAACATATGCAAAAACAACATAATAATGAATACCCACATACCCATCGCCCAGCCCCAACAACTATCAACCCGTTGCTAATCTTGCCCCATCCACTTTCCCCTTTACCAGATTATTTTGAAGCAAATCCCAGGCATCACATCATTTCATCTGTAAATAACAAAAATTCCTTATCATAAAATATCCAGTTCATATTTCCAGCTATTTTTAAAATGTCAAATTTAAAAAAAAAACAAAAACAGTATCCAAGTAAGGTCCATACATTAAAGTCAGCTGATAAATCTTGTATTTTAATCTACAGATTCCCATCTTTTTTTCTAGCAATTTGCTAAAGAAACAATAACGTAAACTGTGTATGGATACAAACATGGATATATTATAAAATTATAAAAACATGCCATTTCAAGATAGTGATTACTTCTGGTGGTGAGGAGGGAAGAGGAATGGTAAGGGGGCGTGAGTAGCTTCAATTCTTTTTGTAATGTTTTATTTCTTTAAAAATCACTAACAGGAAAAGACCTAAAACAATAAAGCTGAGTGGGGGTTTAATAGTACTCATTATTATGTTATATGGTGTAACTGTAACTTTTATATGCTTGAAATATTTACTAATAAAACCATTTTAAAATTAAGAAGCCAGTGGGGAAACAATGATTACATTTTGAAGTTTCAAATGTCCTCTCAAGTAAAATAGGGACCATCATAGTACCTACCTCATAAGGTTGTTGTAAGAATTATAAATGAGATTATGAATACAAAAGCACTTAGCATACTACAGGCACAATGTAAAAGATAATAAAGTGAAGTTCCACAAAGACGGCCTTAGTATTTGCCTGTCTGCCATTCTACCATCACCTGCCTTTCCTGGCACTTGCTTTGTAGTAATCTTAAATACGAAGATCCTGGGACTTCCTTAGCAATCCAGTGGTTAAGACTCCATGCTCCCAAAGCAGGGGGCTCGGGGTTCAAACCCTGGTTAGGAAACTAAGATCCCACATGCCACCACCAAAAAAAAAAATTTTTAATAAAATATGAAAATCGTATTTTTAAAGGAAAAATATATTTCCCATCTCCCGTTTCTCTCTTAATTCTCTGTGACCCTATTCTGTCCTTCCATGTCTCTCTCATCTGTCCACCCCCTTCTTCACACTTCAGTTTACCACCCCCTCGCTCTGTTCTCTAACCTGGTTGCAACCTCAGAAACTAGCTCCCTTTCTATTTTTATCGTACCTAAGAAAACCTATTGCCTTAAAACACAAAGCCTTATATTATTCAGGCCACTAAAACTGCAACACCAAACACAACCTCATACCCCTTTCAAGGCTCTAAAACCAAGACCATTACCAAGCTGGATCTGACAGGTTTGGCCAAGGGCAAGGATTATTTCCAAAAGACCCATTGATCTTTGAGCTTTGATTTCCAACCTTTCCTATGTGCAATACGTGTGAGACATACAGCATTAAAGACACTCGGTAGCCTTTATCACTCCATGAAACGGGCATAAAGTTTAAGCGAAATTAAACTGAACTGCAATTATCTGTAAGAATTCTGCAGACACTGCAGGAAAGAAAAACAACTCGGGCTGCAAATCTCTGCTTTAGGTAACGGCTCACTTAGATAAGGGTGCCAGGACTTTCCTCCCACAGAAACCAAATACTACTCAGCCGAAGCAACAGGTTTCTTTTTAAAAAGAAAATGTTTTTTAAATGATTTAGACAGGATTGCTAAAGCTTGAAGCCTCTAACAAACCCATCAAACTGGAAATTAGGTTGGGGCAGCAGATGGGCAATTCAATTACTTCCTCTCCCGGGCCCACCAGGCGGTGCCAAGTGCCCGCTCTCCTGCCCTGGAAGGAACTGGTGGCACCTCCGATCCTCGAGTGCTTGATCGCAGTTCGCCCAACGCAGGATACGGCTTGGCCGCCCCCAGCTCTTCCTAAGAAGCTCTATTGGCGCCGTACTGCACTGCCCTGCGGGCAGGGCCTTCGCACTCCCCTCCTCCCCCAAAGACCAAGAATTCCCGCCTCTCCGCGGAAGGCGGGAGCAGCTCGGGGCTTGCTTCCCATTCCCCCAGCAGGAGCCAAAGCAGCCCCTCAGCAGAGCGGCGCGGTACACCCTCACCCTGCGGATGGCTGCCCGTCCCACACCTCCACTCTCCCCTGGGGCGGGCCACCCTCTCTCCGCTGCCTACCCGCCCGCAAGGCGCGGCCGGAAAGACAGCAATTTTTTGCCTAGCAACACCCTCCCCGCCTCGGGGCAGGGGACAGAGGCAACCCCCACCGCCACCTCCCCACCCCCACCGGGCACAGAAAACGGACGTCGTTCGCCCCTCTCGGGTAACCAGACGGCACCCTTTGCCTGGGCAGGGTGAGGGGCATCTACCGTCCGCCGACGTGAATGGGGGGGGGGCACAGACACTCCCCCCTCCCGCCGCCATCACCTCAGAAACGAAAACGAGCCCTTCTCCCAGCAGGGTGAAGGCCTCAACCCCTCAACGGGGCGGACGGCATGCGCGGCCCTCTGGAGAAGCAACAGGCGCCCCCCTCCCCCTCCCAGCCGAGGCTCGCCGACCACCGCTCCTCCCTCAGCTGTTCACCTCCGGAAGCCGGGCCAAAGCCTAGGCGAACGACTGCGCATCACTCCGCCCCCTGCGCCATCTTATCGCCCCCTCCCCGACCTCCCCCACCCCGAGGGTGCCGGGCCAGCGCCAGGGGGAGGGCAAACAGGCAATGATTGGCAGGAAACCGCCCCGCCTCTCAGAGGGTTGCGCCCGGCGCAGGCGCCGAAACCCCGCCCTCCACACCGCCTACCCCCACCTACGGGCTCCATCCCTTTTCGTTTCATCGACCCGCTCGACACTTGGCTGTTCCTGGCTGCTGGTAGGAGGAGAAGGGTGCAGGCGGATCAAGCCGAGCGACGAGTTGAGCTGATGCAACCTAACCTGGACCCGCGTGACAGTTTCCGGCACGCGGCAGCGGCGGCGGCTGCGACCGAGAAAGGGGCCTGGGTGCCGGGCTAACCGCTGGAGACTGCAGCGACAGAGCCATGGGGGACTCTCTGAGCCCTGAAGAGAAGCTAAGCCTTATCACCCGGAACCTGCAGGTCGGGCTTCGGGGTTGAAAGTGCGCGGTTGGGGGACTGGGGGCCGGAGGTCCAAGTGATCCTTAGCACCTCTTACGGGGTCCTAAGTAAGAGGTGGGGACCCGGGATTCCGCGCCGAGGCAGCTCGGAGAGAGATTGCAGTCCCTGCTGCCGGTTGGTCAGTCAATCCATCACTACAGAAATCACAGTAGTCACACTTCCTGAGTGCCATTACTTGTGTTGAGCCAGGCTTTGAATCCACGCCACCCACCCTATTATGTGCCAGGCGCGGTGCTAAGGTGCTGGGGGGTACGTCAGGACCCTACCCTCCCAGAGCATGTCTGGAGGAAATCAGACGTTTGCAAGGACCCAGGATCCAGACATTTAATTAAGTCGAAACTAGTGCTGAAAGGTGCTTTACGCGGAGATCTTTATTAAAAGGAAGTTAGGAGGAAGGCTGCGGAGAGTGTTCAGGGAAGGCTGAGAAATAACCTCTAAACTGCCCTGAGGGATACGGATCACCTCTTCACTTTACCTATGTTTTGCTGGTTCCAGAAACTGCAGTAGTAAAAGTTAACCAGGATAATGGGGGTTAAAAACGCATCAGGTAGAATAGAGGGAACCCAGGTCAAGAGCCAGAGGGGAGAAAGAACTCTGTGGTTCTGAGAGAAGGCTAAGTTGGAGTAAAGGAAGCAAAGTGCAGATCAAGCACTTAGAAAATATTTACATTGCTCATTCTCTTGACTCTCTCAGGCCTCTGTTGTCACATCATCTGTGGCCTTTATTTAAATAACAAACCCCTGCCACCAAAACTGCCTCATCCCTTGCTGCTGCTGCTGCTAAGTCGCTTCAGTCGTATCCGACTCTGTGCGACCCCATAGACGGCAGCCCACCAGGCTCTCTGTCCCTGGGATTCTCCAGGCAAGAACACTGGAGTGGGTTGCCATTTCCTTCTCCAGTGCATGAAAGTGAAAAGTGAAAGTGAAGTTGCTCAGTCGTGTCCGACTCCTAGTGACCTCATGGACTGCAGCCTACCAGGCCCCTCCGTCCATGGGATTTTCCAGGCAAGAGTACTGAAGTGGGTTGCCATTGCCTTCTCCAACTTTATTGTATAGATATTTACTCTACCTTTTTTTGTTATTTCTCCATAGAACTGATCACAATCTGACAATATGGTACATTTTTCTAGTTTGTTTAGGAGGAGCAGGCAAAGACCAGGTCATGAGGGTGGTGTTGGCGATGTTTGACAGTGGGGTTTATTCTGAAGGCAGTTTTTCTCTTTTTATAAGATACAATTCACATACCATAAAATCCACCCTTTTAAAGTGTGTGGGTCAGTGAGTTTTGATGTAGTCATATGGTGTTCAATTACCATCATTATTTAATTCCAGAGCATTTTCTTCATCAAAAATAGCCTGTACTTATTACTAATCACTGTTCAGTCTTCGCCTCTCCCCAGTCCTATGGAACCACTGATCTGCTTTCTGTCTCTAATTTGCCTATTCTAGGCATTTCATATAAATGGAATCACAGTATGTGGACTTTTATGTCTAGCTTCTTTCACTAAGCTTAATGTTTCCATGTTTCATCCATGTTGTTACACTTACCAGAACTCTGTTCCTTATTACAGCTGAATAATATCCCATTATATATTGGATTCCTGGATCGGAAAGATCCCCTGGAGAAGGGTATGGCAACCCACTCCAGTATTCTTGCCTGGAGAATTCCATGGACAGAGGTGCCTGGCAAGCTACAGTCCATGGGGTCACAAAGAGTTGGACACAATTGAGCAACTAATACTACTTTTATATGAATATACTACATTTTATTTCTCCGTTTGTCAGTTTATGGACCTTTGAGTTATTTTCACTCATAACTTGATCTTTTTTTTTTTGTCCACACCACACAGCATGTGGGATTTTTTTCCAACCAGATATTGAACCCACGTCCCTTGCAGTGGAAGCATGGGGTCTTAACCACTGAACCAGAGAAGTCCCATTCTCATAACTTCATCTTAACCAGAGATTCTTGCATGCTTCGCCTTAGCCAGATTCTTTGTTTCCTAGCCTCTCTCCATAAGGAGAGGTTAGGGAGAAACAACACACAAAGCTAGTAGCATTGATTTACTCAGGTTTTAAAGATTAAGTGATACGACCTTTTTTGAGTAGTAAAAACTCCAAGTGTCTGCATAGTCAGGGGCTTGAAGGATGCAGGATCAGCCTCGCAACTGGCTTGGAACATACGATTTTAACAAGTCCTGCTAATAGATATTAAACCAGCAAAACAATTTTTGTCTTTCATGACTTCCAATAGTTTCCCCAAACCATCACCTGAAGAAACACTAAAATCTCTTGTCACAGCATACTAGCCTGTTGGGCTTCCCTGGTGGCTCAGCGGTGAAGAATCTGCCTGCAATGCAGGAGACCTGGGTTCAGTCCCTGGGTTGGGAATATCCCCTGGAGAAGGGAAAGGCTAACCACTCCAGTATTCCGGCCTGGAGAATTCCATGGACTGTATAGTCCATGGGGTCTCAAAGAGTCGGACACGACTGAGCGAACTTTCACTTTCAGTAGCCTATTAGGATTTTTCTAATATTGTCTTAGGGCAAAGGAAATTATTAAATAAACCATTTAAATAGGCAAATGAGTTAATCGAATTTTGTTCTGAAGACCTCTCTGGCTTCCTTTTGCGGTGTGGATTGAAGAAAACGAATAGATTTGGGGGACCTGGTAAGCTATTACAGTTACCTTGGTGTGATCTAATGATGGCCAAGACTTCGTTGGTTGTGTAAAGGTGGAAAGAAGTAGGAGGACTTAAGAGCTGTTTGAGAGTAACTTTTGCAACTCAGTACCATTTACTGCACTAGGGGTGAAACTGTAAGTCAAAAAGATGCCTGGGGAGTGAAGGAGAAAGGTGAAAGCGTGAGTTTAATTTTGAACATGTGATTGAATTAACTGGGTTGATAACAAGTACATGTTCTATATAGGTGTGAGCAGAAGATTTGGTAGTTACTGGGGAGACCTGGGTTCAATCCCTGAGTTGGGAAGATTCCCCTGGAGGAGGGCATGGCAACCCATTCCAGTATTCTTGCCTGGAGAATCCCCATGGACAGAGGAGCTTTGGCGGGCTACAGTCCATGGGGTCGCGAAGACTCGGACACTGAGCGACTAAGCACAGCACACAGCACAGCTCATAAGTAGTAATTGAAGCAACTGAAGAGGATCAGTTACGGAGAATGTAGAGTAAAAAGAGATAGGCCCCAAGGATTGCTAACATTTAAATAATTAGGAAGACAAATAGCTGCAAAGAAATCTGAAAGACAGAAGCCAGAGAAGTAGGAGGAAAACTAAGAGTAAAATAGAGGAAACCCAAAGAGATTTCCATGAAGTGAGGACTAAAAAGTATTCATTCAATTTAGCAACTTGGAGGCCATCTATGATCTTACCAAGAGCATTTTCAGTTGTGTGATGCTGTGTGGAATTCAGACTGGAATGGGAGATAAGGAATGGAGAGCAGAAGAGACACCTTTCAAGAAACTGGCTGTGAAAGGAAGGAGCATGAGCTGAAGGTAGTTGGAGGGGAAGATACGGTTAGGGACAGTCTCCGTTTCCCTAAAGTCACTGTCATTACACCAGAGTGGTACTAGCACCAGCACCAGCTTCCTTTGGTTCTCACTCAGTGCTGAGAGCCTGGCTAGACCTCCCTGCTAACTCTGAGTCTGGACTCAGTGAAACGTACCTTTGTTTTCCTTGTCACAGGGTAAAGGATGAGCAGGTGTTGTTTGGTTACTCAGTTGTGGCTGACTCTTTGGGACCCCATAGACTGCAGCATGCCAGGCTTCCCTGTCTTCACTATCTCCCAGAATTTGCTCAAAGTCATGTCCTTTGAGTCGGTGATGCCATCCAACTGTCTCCTCCTCTGTCGCCCCCTTCTCCTCCTGCCCTCAATCTTTCCTAGCATCAGGGTCTTTTCCAGGAATTGGCTCTTCGAATCAGGTGGCAAAGGATTGATTGGAGTTTCAGTATCAGTCCTTCCAATGAATACTCAGGATTGATTTCCTTTAGGATTGACTGGATCTCATTGCTGTACAAGGGACTCTGAAGAGTCTTTAGCACCACAGTTTGAAAGCCTCAGTTCTTCGGCACTCAGCCTTCTTTACGGTCTGACTCTCATGTTTGTATATGACTGCTGGAAAAGCCATAGCCTTGACTATGTCAGCAAAGTGATGTCTCTGCTTTTTAATACGCAGTCTAGGTTTGTCATAACTTTTCTTCCAAGGAGCATCTTTTAATTTCATGGCTGCAGTCACTTTGGAGTGATCACTGCAGTGATTTTGGAGCCCAAGGAAACAGAGTCTGTCACTGTTTCCATTTTTTTCCTCCATCTATTTGCCTTGAAGTAGTGGGACTGGACAACTGAAGCGACTTAGCAGCAGCAGCAGCAGTGGGACCGGATGCCATGATCTTCGTTTTTTGAATATTGGGTTTTAAGCCAACTTTTTTACTCTTCTTTCACCTTTATCAAGAAGTTCTTTAGTTCCTCTTTGCCTTCTGCTGTTAGGGTGGTATAATCTGCATATCTGAGGTTATTGGGTTGAGTGAGGTGGGACACTGCCATTAAAGCAGCTCTTCTGCTTCCACTACAGGAGGTTCTCGGGGAAGAGAAGCTGAAGGAGATACTGAAGGAGCGGGAACTTAAAGTTTACTGGGGGACAGCAACTACAGGCAAGCCACATGTGGCTTACTTTGTGCCCATGTCTAAGATCGCAGACTTCCTGAAAGCAGGATGTGAGGTAAGAACTAATATTATAAACCGGGCAGTTGCCCTTGAGCAACGGCCAAAAGAGAGACTTACTCGCTTGTTTGGAGGTACTTGAACAAATTCACATTTTGGTGACCCCTTTTATCTTTTCTGTCCAGGTAACGATTCTGTTTGCGGACCTGCACGCATACCTGGATAACATGAAGGCTCCGTGGGAGCTTCTAGAACTTCGAACCAGCTATTATGAGAATGTGATCAAGGCAATGCTGGAGAGCATTGGGGTGCCCTTAGAGAAGCTCAGGTTCATCAAAGGCACTGATTACCAGCTCAGCAAGTAAGTGCTCCACCCTCCTCGCGGGTCTGGTGCTTCTAGTTACCGCCTGGGGAGTCAAGGCACTCTAAATTTGGATTCGAAGGTGCTGGGCTCTCCTTGTTAAGAACCATTAAAAATTGTATACACTTTGTCCTTTTAATTCATCTATCAAAAATCTACTGACTAGTAAATGCCTAGGTACCATACTATTTGCTGGGAATATAAAAGTCACCACAACAAAGTCTTTGGCCTTGTAGACCTCACAGCATATGGGAAAGTGGCAGCCTCCCTTTCTCCTTCCAGACTCAGCAAATAGTAATAAAAGAAATGTGAAAAAAAATCACATTTGTAACATCAGCATTCATATAATTTTTTGCTCTAATTTTTAAAAAATTATTTATTAGGCTCTGCCAGGTCTTAGTTGCAGCATGCAGGATCTTTAGTTGTGGCATGCCGGATTTAGTTCCCCGATCAGAAATCGAACCCAGGTCCCTCCATTGGGATTACGGAGTCTCAGCCACTGGACCGCCAGGAAAGTCCCTGTGCCCTAATTTTTTAGCTTCCAGTTTCCTAAGTAATCCTCCCTGCCCACTGCCTCATAGTCTCCACATTATTTTTTTAATCTTTCAAATAAGCCATGTATCTCTATAATGGTCACTTTTACATTTAAACCCTTAGACCAACTTTTTAAAAGGTAAGCATTGTTCTATCCTATTTCACAGATACGGAAAGGGATTCAGATTTAACTTTCCCAAGTTCATGCAGCTAGTAAGTGTAAAGGCCATGATGTGAACTCAGATCTCTTGCTTACAAGTTGATTTTTATTTCATCTAACGTAATTTTCTTTATATTCCCCACTGTTGGACATGTAGAGTTTTAAATAAAGCGTATACCTCAGAGATATTGCAGGTTTGGTTCTAGACCACCTCAGTAAAGGGAATGTCACAATAAAGTGAGTCACATGAATATTTTAATTTCCTAGTGCATATAAAAATATATGAAAATATGTGTTGGACTTCCCTGGTGGTCCAGTGGTTAATACTCCCTGCTTCCACTACAGGGGGAATGGGTTCAATCCCTGGTCAGGGAAGTTCTGCATGCTGCAACTACGTGTGGACAAAAATAATAAATAAAAGTTATGTTTATGCAGTACTATAGTCTGTTAAGTGTGCAATAGCATTATGTCTAAAAAAGCAGTGTGTGTGCCTTAATTCAGAAATACTGTGTTGTTAAAAAATGCTAACCATCATCTGAGCCCTTGGTGAGTCATAATTTTTTAGCTGGTGGAGGGTCTGTCCTCAGTGTTGATGAATGGCAACCGATCAGGGTGGTGGTCGCCAAAGGTTGTGATGACTATGGCAGTTTCTTAAGACAACAATGGAGTTTGTCACATCAATTAAGTCTTTCACAAACAATTTCTCTGTAATTTGTGATGCCTTGTGATAGCATTTTACCCACAGCAGAACTTCTTTCAAAGTCGCAATTAGTCCTCTCAAACCCTGCCACTGCTTCATCAACTAAGTTGATACAATATTCTAAATCTTTGGTTGTCTTTTCAACAGTCTCCATTGCATCTCCACCAGGAGTAGTTTCTATCTCAAGAATCCACTTTCTCTGCTCATCCGTAAGAAGCAACTTCTCATCCATTTAAGTTCTATCATGAGATTGCAGCAGTTTGGGTTCCACTGCTAATTCTAGTTCTCTTGCTCTTTCCATTATATCTACAGTTACTTCCTTCACTGAAGTTTTGAACCCTTCACTTCCACCTGTGAAAATTGGAAGCAATTTCTTCCAAATCCTTGTAATGTTGATATTTTGCCCACTTCCCATGAATGACAAGTTTTGTTGCATTTCTAAAATTATGAGACTTTAATGTTGAAATTACTGTTTGAGCCACAGGCTGCAGAATGGATATTGTGTTAGCAGGCATGAAAATAATGCCAATCTCATTGTACACCTCAATCAGAGCTCTTGGATGACCAGATGCATTGTCAATGAGCAGTAATGTTTTGAAAAGAATCTTTTTCTGAGTTTTTGTTGTTCAGTTGCTCAGTTGTATCCCACTCTTTGTGATCCCACAGACTGCAGCATGCCAGGCTTCCCTGTCCTTCACCATCTCCCAGAGCTCGCTCAAACTCATGTCCATTGAATCGGTGACACCATCCTACCATCCAAGCATCTCGTCTTCTGTCGTCCCCTTCTCCTCCTGCCTCAGTCTCTCCTAGTGTCAGGGTCTTTTCCAGTGAGTCAGTTCTTCACATCAGGTGGCCAAAGAATGGAGCTTCAGCTTCAGCATCAGTCCTTCCAGTGAGTATTCAGGACTGATTTCCTTTAGGCTTGACTGGTTTGATCTCCTTGCAGTCCAAGGGACTCTCAAGAGTCTTCTCCAACACCACGGTTCACAAGGCTCAATTCTTCAGAGCTCAGCCTTCTTTATGGTCCAGCTCTCACATCCATATGTGACTATTGGAAAAACCATGGCTTTGACCACGCAGACCTTTGTCTACAAAATAATGTCTGTGCTTTTTAATATGCTGCCTAGGTTTGCCATAGCTTTTCTTCCAAGGAACAAGCGTCTTTTAATTTCGTGGCTGCAGTCACCATCTGCAGTGTTTTTGGAGCCCAAAAGAATAAAGTCCGTCATTGTTTCCCCATTTGCCATGAAATGGTGGGACTGGATGCCATGATCTTGGTTTTTTGAATGTTGAGTTTTAAGCCAGCTTTTTCACTCTCCTCTTTCACCTTCATCAAGAAGCTCTTTAGTTCCTCTTCACTTTCTGCCATAAGGATGGTGTGGGCTTAAAATATTCAGTAAACCATGCTGTAAACAGATGTGCTTTCATCCAGGTTTTGTTGTTCCATTTATAGAGGACAGGCAAAATAGATTTAACATAATTCTTAAGGGCCTTGGATTTTTGAAATGATGAATGAGCATTAGCTTCAACGTAAAGTTGTTAACTGTATTCCCCCTAACAAGACAGTCACCCTGTCCTTGAGGCTTTGCAGTCTGGCACTGACTTTTCTCTAGCTATGGAAGTCCTAGATGGCATCTTCCAATATAAGGTGTTTCGTCTGCACTGAAAACCTGTTGTTTGATGGAGCCACCTTCGCTAATTTTCTTATCTAGATCTTCTAGATGACTTGCTGCAGCTTCTGTATCAGCACCTGCTTCTTCACCTTGCACTTTAATGTTATGGCTTCTTTTCTCTTAAACCTCATGAAGTCTGAAGTTAACAAAACCCCTATTGATGTTACTATCGCAAAAAAATTATAGTTTGATGAAGGCTCAGATGATGGTTAGCATTTTTTAGCATGTATTTACTAAGGCATGTACATTTTAGTTTTCAGGTATGTACAGTTTTTAGGCATAATGCTATTGCACACTTAATAGAATGCAGCATAGTATAAATATAACTTGAATATGCACTAGGGAACCAAAACTTTATATGACTTACTTTATTGCAATATTCATTTCCTTGTGGTCATCTGGAACTGAACCCACAGTATTCCCAAGGTATGCTTGTAACATGAAAGATCACGTATGACAATAGTGAAGAAATTTGAAATATTGCAAGAGTTAACCAAAATGTGACACAGACATGAAAGGAACAAACACTGTTGGAAAAATGGCACCAGTAGACTTGCTTCATGTGCCGAAAAGTTGCCACAGAAGAAACCCTTCAATTTTTAACAAACAGTATCTGAGGCACAATAAAGTGAAGTGCAGTAAAATGAGGTCTGCCTGTACTAGAAAATTCACCTAGAATGCAGCTCAGAAATGGACAAAAAAGCTTTAAGCATGATTAAGTTATGGATAAGAACTTTTGTTTCCAGCAATCTGACAGACTAGGTACTCTGATCAACCTTCCTGCTGAAAAGTGTTTTTTTAAATGCTGGATAATATATTTTTTAAGCCTTCTAAATGCTCAAATATGGGCTTCCCTAGTGGCTCAGACAGTAAAGAATCTGCCTGCAAGGCAGGAGACCCAGATTCAGTCCCTGGGTTGGGAAGATCCCCTGGAAAAGGGAATGGCTACCCAGTATTCTTTTTTTTTAAATCACAATTTAATCTGGTAACAATAGGTGTGCATGCATGCATGCATGTGTGTGTGCAAAGTCACTTCAGTCATGTTCGACTGTTTGCAGCCCCATGGACTGTAGCCTGCCTGGCTCCTCCATCCATGGGATTCTCCAGGCAAGAGTACTGGAGCGGGTTGCCATTTCCTTCTCCAGGGGATCTTCCCAACCCAGGGATCAAACCCAGGTCTCCTGCTTTAGCAGGCAAGTTCTTTACCACTAGCGCCACCTGGGAAGCCCCAACTCCGGTATTCAGTCAGTCCATGGGGTCGCAAAGAGTCAGACACGGCTGAGCAATGAACACAAGTGTTCAAATAAATCGATTGACAAATTGGTCAAGAATACTCAGTGGCCGGGAACCAAGTGAAGGTGGGAGCACAAAGAGGTTTGTATTTCAGTTAATCTAAGATGTTTTTTTAAATGCTGCTGATTAATCTAATGTGCCTGAATTTTTAATAGTCATCTAGGTTTCAGAGATGCTAAATGTTTAAATAAATATGTCTTAAAATCTATAAAAGATGGTAAGAGGAACACTGAAGACTACACATACCTTGAGGAAACTCCTTGAATTGTATGTACTTGAACTGTAGTTTTCATGGCCTCACAGACCACAGTGGGAAAAAAGGAAAAGGTAAAACTAGAGTATTAGGCCAAGAGGCACAATATTTGAGTTAGTAAGTGTTCCAGAAAAACGAAAAACAGACTCAGAGGGAAGGAAGTCATCAATGAAACGATGTAAGGACAATTAAAGGACATGAATTTCCAGACTGAAAGGGCTCATTGAGTGCCTAATACAGTGAATGAAAATAAACCTACACTGAAGTGCATTATTTTGAAATTTTAAAGCACTGGGAACAAAAAAGTATATGCAAAGGGACAAAAGTCACATACAAAATAATAGCAATCATAATGGTTCTGCACTTCTCCAAAGGGACCCTGAAAACTAAAAGGGGATGAAACAGAGCCATTAAAATTCTGAGGGAAAGGAATTTCCAACCTAAAAATCTGTACCTACACAAACCACCATTCAAGTGTAAAGGCAAAATACCTGAAAATATTTATTGAAAAAAATT
Source organism: Bos mutus (assembly GCF_027580195.1). Lineage (NCBI taxonomy): Eukaryota > Metazoa > Chordata > Mammalia > Artiodactyla > Bovidae > Bos > Bos mutus. The sequence goes on along the minus strand of NC_091618.1, from coordinate 14,997,431 downwards.
ATTTTCAAGTTTTTGTTTGCCATTTGTATTTCCTTTTCTATCAATCAAGTGTCTATGCAAGTGTCTTGGCCCATTTTTTTTTCACTTTTTTAAATAAAGTTCCTTGTGTTTTCTAGATGCCAGGTCCTTTGTCATTTATATAGCATGGAGATAGGATAAACAACTGGAACAGAATAAACATAAACAACTGAAGCAGAGTTGAGAAATAGGTCCCCACAAATATCGAAACTTGATATGTGACAGAGCTGGCAGTGCAGGTCAGCAGAGCAAGAATAAACTTTTTAAGAAAAAAATGATGCAGAGATATTTAGCTATCCATATTGGGGGGAAAAACCATCCCTTCATTCCAAGTGGATTAAGGATTTAACTGTTAAGGCCAAACTATAAAACATTTAAAAGACAACATATAATAAGACTGTCCTATGATTGTGGTTTAGGGAGAATTAAACAAGACATACCAAAAACACAAATCACAGGAAAAGATTAATGGATTCACCTTTACTACAATCGAAGCCTTCACTACATCAAAAGTAAGATAAAAAGACAAGCCACCCACTAGGAGAAGATATTTATAACAATTTAAGTGGCAAAGGAGTATTATATGTCAAAAACGGCAAAACCAGTTGTCAAAAATTGGGCTTCCCTTGTACTCCAGTGGTTACGTGTCTAGCTGCCAATGCAAGGGACATGAGCTTGATCCCTCGTCCAGGAAGATTCCACATGCCTCGGGGCATCTAAGCCTATGCACCGTAACTACTGAGCCTGCACACTCTAGGGCCCTTGAGCCACGAGTACTGAAACCCAAGCACCCTAGAGCCCTCAAGCTGCAACAAGAAAAACCACTGCAGTGAGCAGCCCACGCTCCACTAGAGAAAGCCCACAAGCAGCAACGAAGACCCAGTGCAACCAGAAATAAGTAATTTTTTAATATAAATGAATAATATTTTAATGGCAAAACTTTAAATAATGAGAATATTAAGTAATAAAATTGATTAAAAGCCACTTTGGAAAATAGTTTGACATTATCTTGAACTGAAGTTCAAGATGCAAATCACTTATCACACAGAAATTCTACTCCTAAGCATATATAAAGGAACTGCACATATGTACCAGGATACATGTATAAGAATATTTATAGCACATTGTTTAGAGATACAAACATACTATAAAACAGGACAGAAATACAAAAGTTCAGGCTAATGGTTACTCTGGAAAAGGAAGAAGTAGGATTGTGGAGGAGTGCACAGGAGCCTTAGAAGTAATTAAATCTTTTTTTTTTTTTTGACTATACATGCGGGATCTAAGTTCTTCAACCAGGGACCGAACCCAAACCCTCTGCAGTGGAAGTGTGGGGTCTTAACCACTGGACCACCAAGGAATTCCCTAGGTCCCTTTTCTTAAACTGAGTGATGGGCAGTGTAGTCATAATATTGTTCATTATTCCTTACATGTATTTAAGTTAAAAAAAAAAAGACATGACGATAGACTGAGAAATTCTGGTGTTTATTTAATAGGCATCCAGAAGAAGAGAGTAGAGGGGAATGGCAGAGAAGCCCTTTTTTAGGAGTTAAGCAAAGAGAAAGATTAAAGATTAATTTAAATCCATTTTTAAAAGGAAAAATATAAAAATTAAGTCGTATTTTCAGGAGAGGATGGACTGTTTACATTTAGAAACTAGCAGGCAGAGATGGTCGGATGGCATCACCGACTCGATGGACTTGAGTTTGAGCAAGCTCCAGGAGTTGTTGAAGGACAGGGAAGCCTGGCGTGCTGCAGTCCACGGGGTCGCAAAGAGTCAGACACAACTGAGCGACTGAACTGAACTGATTATTTCTGAATGTCTTAAGATCAGGAGAGTGAATTAACAACACACTTTTAGGGTTGCATTGAGACCTAGGCCCCATCTTAGCGTTGTCTCCTCTTGTCTCCTCTCAGAGAGTACACGCTGGATGTCTACCGCCTGTCTTCTGTGGTCACACAGCACGATGCCAAAAAAGCTGGAGCTGAGGTGGTAAAGCAGGTGGAACACCCTCTGCTGAGTGGCCTGCTGTACCCCGGGCTGCAGGTATGTGGGAGGGGTGGAGTCACCTATGACCTTTTCTGCTCTGATTGTAACTACTAGTGACAAACCTCTCTTTCAGCCCCAGTTAGACCAATGTCCTAGCTGTTCCTTTAGCTTGCCGGAGGCCTTCCTTCCCCCGATAGCCCCTCCCCCAGACTTCTGGGCCACTCTTTGACTTCTTCCCCTACCTCTCTGTCCTTTAAAACGCTTCTCATCTCACATAACTTCTTACAGTAACCATGATCCCTTAATTGAAGAACATTAATTTCAGAGTGATGAGTGAAAATAAATTTAGGCATGATCCTGTTTCCCATTAAGCAAAACAAACACATCATATTTCACGTGTGTGCATTTTTGTATGAGCATGGAGAAAGCATGGAAAAATTCAAACCAGCTATTGATACTGGTTATTAGCTCAGGAAGATGGGGTGAAAATGTTGATACTTTTCTCTTCCCTTGCATATTTCTCTAATGTTTGATATCAAGTCATACAAACTACTGTATATAAAATAAACAAGGTTCTTTATAGCCCAGGGAACTGTATTCAATATCTAGTAATAACCTATAATAGAAAAGAATCTGAGAAAGAATATATGTATATATGCATAAAACTGAATCACTTTGCTATATGTCAGAAACTATATTGTAAATCAACTAAACTTTAATGAAATACATTAAAATTTTAAAAGTAAATAATTTTTTTTTTAAACTTGAAAGAAAAGAAAAGTCTTCTCTTGGTCAGGAACTCTAGATCTGTACTGTCCATTATGGTAGCCTCTTGTCATAGTCATACGTGGCTACTGAAGTAATTAAAATTTTAGTTTTCCAGTCCTACTGGCTATATTTTAGGTTGCTCACAAGCCACAAGAGGCTAACCTGTTGGACAGCACAAGTGTGGAACAGATTCACCCTCACCAAAAGTTGTATTAGACAGTGCTGTTCTGCGTCCTGTTTGCTTACCTTTCTCTTCCTCTCCTTCCTCTTCCCCCCACATCCAATCAGAAACTAAATTTTATTAATCCTACTTCTTAAAAATCTCTTGAATTCATTGTTGCTCTATATCACCACCAACTTGAAAGTCGCTCCGTCGTGTCTGACTCTTTGCAACTCTGTGGACTATACAGTCCGTGGAATTAAGCTCTGTGGACTATACAGTCCGTGGAATTCTCCAGGCCATAATACTGAAGTAGATAGCCTTTCCCTTCTCCAGGGGATCTTCCCAACCCAGGGATCGAACCCAGGTCTCCTGCGTTGCAGGCGGATTCTTTACCAGCTGAGCCACAAGGGAAGCCCCCTCACCAACTTCGTTCATTGTTATTTCTTACCTGGACACTCACAGCAGCTTTCTAGCTTTTGTCTTTGTCTCCAGCCCTCAGGCCACAACTCTGCACTCTGCCGTCTCACTGGTGTGATTTTCTGCAGTACGTGAATTGTGGTTCTTCCCTCCTTAAAAATCATTCAGTGGCCAGTATGATGCTTGGTAGCCTCACATGACATTCAGTGTCCTGACCAACTTTTCTAACCTCATCACTCACCACTTCCCACATCCCTTGGAGTTTATGCTTTTTCAGACTGACTCAGTCATAGTTTCCTTAAATATTTCACACCCCTGTGCCTTCTCACATTCTGTTTCCTCTCCTTGGTGAAAAACATCTATATGTTCATCAGAACCAATCTCAGCCCACAGTCTGATTCTAGGAAGCCTTCACCACCACCAGGCTGAACAGATAGAGATAATCATTTCTTTGTGTTAGCATGTTCCTTAAATGAACATGTAAGTTAGCCCTTGTCATGTTGTATTGAAATGACCTGTTTATGTGTCTTTCTCCTGCCGGGGTCCAGCCCTAGCAGGATCCAAGGGCACCCTCAGGATGGATGGTGTCAGCGAATGAATGACACGAGGAGGCCAAGCTTTGGTGAGCGAGGCCCGTAACTTTATTTTCAAAAGGAGCTTTTATACCCTAATTTGTACGTAGATGGAAATGAAAGATGCAAGGTCATGCAGAGTCAGCCCAAACACTCCAGCAGTTTTGCCCTTATTGAAACCAGGATTTTTTTCTGTATGCCTTTCCATAAACAAGGGTCTTATGCTATGTACATTATCTTCTGGCCTGGAGGCCTGTTGACATTTTATGACCCTTTTTTGATAAAGGTTGATCAACCAGAAAACTTGTTTTCCCTTGAAGTGTTTTTTCTTTATATTTCTAATCTGTGTCAGCCTCAGAAAGTACTAAACAGAGTTACATTCTCACGGAGCAAAGGTGCAATGGGTCACAACAAAGAAAGAACTTATTAGCTCAAAGGTCTGATGTGGTTAATACCAAGGCTACTACTTGTTTCTCTTACATTCCAACTACATTAACTAATGCACTCCCAGGTGCACAATGGATAAGAGATATGGGAACTTGGCAGCAAGCATTGGCCCAGTAATGAAGCCCTTTGCCAGTACTATTCTAATAATTTTTCACCCCTCAAAGGGCTCTATGCCCATTAGGACTTTTAGAATGCTTAGGCTTCCCGTGCCTTTCATGGTTGGGAAGTTGTGAACAATCATGTGCGTTAGTTGTAAGAGTAAGGAAAAACCTGTCAAGCAAGCTAGAATGCCAACAGAGGGGTTAGAATAGAAATATTCCTTTCATGTCCAGGAGACTTATCAACTTAGAGCCATAAGTTGATTTTCTCCAGAGAAAGGTGGTCGGGGATAGCCCCCTGCTAATATCAGAAGAGTGGTTGAAAGGCATAATTACTTAGTAAACAGTAGACAGACAGATTTTGGTTTCAGGGTAGATGCTCTAGCAGGTCCAGGGAATCCCTTGAGTCCTGATCCGCCTTTGCCTGTCAGGTCTTCTCCACATGACCTTTGTCATGGGTGGGATCTCCCGTGGTGGCTCCCAGCATTCTCCCCAGCTAATTAATTGACTTCATGAAGGCAGAGTATGGGTCTGGGTCTGACTCACATCCACAGGGTTGGCACTAGGCCTGGCATATAATAAGTGATAGTAACTGTTTATTTACTAATTCAGTCTTGCCCCTTTTTTCTGAGCTCTCACAGCACTTGCTTCTTAATGCCAGTTATTTGACACTTGTCCCAGGCTGCCTCATTAATTGGGTACCTTTGATGTGAGTATAGTTTTGTCTTTTTCCTTTCCTTCCTTTCCCTACAGGATCATGAACTTCCTGAGAGCAGAGACTCTTCTAATTTTTTAACCCTATAGTATCCACATGGAGTGGAGTTCACAGCAGGCACTCAGCAAATGTGTGTCCAGCTCTTGAAGCCAGCAGGAAGACTGAGTGCTGCTTATTTGCTTCCTGGTTTACTTTTTGAAAATTCTAATGGTTTTCAAAAGTTTCTGATTTCTTAGACCCATGTCGAAGAAATACAGTAGGAGTTTATGCTCGTGTATTTCTTTCCACAGGCCTTGGATGAAGAATACTTGAAAGTGGATGCCCAGTTTGGAGGTGTTGATCAGAGAAAGATTTTCACCTTTGCAGAGAAGGTTAGTGTCCTCTTTCTTATCTTTTTTCTCTTGAGTTGCAGAGGTATATGTTAGAGTTTCTTTCTTTGTTTCTCTTTACTTTGTTTTATGTTTTATCTGGGTCGGGTCTTAGTTGTAGCTTGTGGGATCTTCGTTGCAGTGTGCAGGCTCCAGAGCACGTGGGCTCTCCAGTGGCACATGGGCTCAGTGGTTGCATCTCACAGGCTTATTTGCCTGCAGCATGTGGGATCTTGGTTCCCCAATTAGGGATCAAACTCACATCTGCCGCATTGGAAGGCAAATTCTTAACCACTGGAACACCAGAGAAGTCCACATTAGAGTTTCTTGAATGTGCCAGTCCCAGCAATCATATGATATGGTAGGTATTATTCTCCTTATTTTGCAGATAAGAAAACTGAGTGTAGACAATAAAAAAGATGTCCAGTATCACACAGTTAGTGACTGAGCAGGAACTAGCATTCACGTCTGTCTAACTAAAAAGCCTGTACTCTTGCTGCCACCAAGAAGCTGCCCTCAGACCTGTTGGATTTTCTTCTTCTTTTATTTCCCACCCCCGCTTTTTTTTTCTTCTTGCCTAATAGCTCAGTTTCCAGGGAAAGGCACCACCAGATAGAACTACTGTTCTTTCCCAGAGCATTTGGTCCATATTTCTCTGAATCTTACATAAACCATTTGTCTCTGAAATGAGGTTTAACAGGGTTTAGAAGAGGAAATCAGCACAAACCCCTAATAGTTCTTTTCTGGGAAATAACTTGAATAAGTTGAAAAGGGCTTTTGAGAAGTGGTTGGTATTTTTGAAAGCTTCTCAAAACCTCATGTTGGCAAGGGAGTAGAGAAAATACTGCCAGTGAAAATGTAAATTCCTGATGGGTGATTTGATGCCTCTAAAGTGTTTCTACACTTTGTCCTAATAATAATTATACAAATGGGTCCTCAGGAAATAATTTTTAAAGTGCAACTTGGTTGGAGTGGGGACAGGGGGAGTGTGTAGCTTGGGAGTTCCCTGGTGGTTAGGATTTGGCACTTCCACTGCTGGGGCCCAGGTTTAATCCTTGGTTGGGGAACTGAGATTGTGCAAGCCATGCTGAGTGGCCAGAATCCTAAAATTTTTTAAAGTAAAAAATTTTTTTAATTAAAAAAATAAAAGTGCAACTTGAGTTCTGTATGGAAGTATTTATCATGTTATCAATTTAAAGCCCACTCTAGTATTCTTGCCTGGACAATTCCATGGACAGAGGAGCTTGGTGGGGTACACTCCATGAGGTTGGAAAGAGTCAGACATGACTGAGCACACACACCACAATTTAGAGCACAACTTAGAAATAAATTAGTATTCAGTGGCAAGGGATTAGTTGAATATGTTAAGATAAACCCTCCAGTGGGATAAAACATTTTAAAAAATATTTTATTTATTTATTTATTTGACTGCGCTGGGTCTTAGTACAGCATGTAGGGTCTAGTTCCCTGACTAGGGATTGAACCTGGGTCTCCTGAATTGGAAGTGCACTGTCTCAGCCGCTGGACCATCAAGGAAGTCCCTATATACCATTTTTTAATGGTTTTTGGATATATTTAATAAATGGGGAAATGTTTACAATGTAAGGTTTTTACTATTATTGAAGTATTTTCTATTCCATTTTATCTGTTAAATTTTTTTTTAAAGAAGAAAAAAGGGTTTTAATTGTAGCAAAATACAAAACAAAGCAGTGTTATAGCAACTAGTACATGTAAGAAGTATGCAAGGCACTTAGCATAGAAACAGCAAGAAGTCTTATCCATGTAAAGAAATTCTATATATATGTATAGACGGTCCCCTGGAGGAGGGCATGGCAGCCCACTCCAATATTCTTGCCTGGAGAATCCCATGGACAGATGAGTCTGGCAGGCTACAGGCCATGGAGTCACAGAGTTGGACATGACTGAAGCGACTTAGCACAGCATAGCATGCATATATATACACACACATACAAAATAAATTAGCATATTGTTAGAAGTCAGCCATGTAAAAAATAGATATATGTGTGTGTATATATATATTTTCAAATATATTTTCTCTAAGAATATTTTTTTCTTCTCGACTTTTTTTTCTTAATATATATTTTATGAAGTATAGTTGGCTTACTTTTTAATCAAACCTTTTATTATTCCAACAGAGATACCGCTGATGGCCCATTTTTATATGACTTAGAAGCTCTAAGAATGGTTTTTGTATTTTTTTTAAGGGTTGTAAAAAAAATGAAAAAAGATAAGCAATAGAGACTATATATCACCCAGCAACCCTAAAATATTTACTGTCTGACCTTTTACAGTAAAGTTTTGCCCAGCCCTGTCCTAGAGATTACATGTCCTTGTAATTCATTATAGTTAGATGTTTTTACCACTTCCCAACAGTGCAGTTGGGAACAGTTGGAACTTCCCAACAGTTTTACCTTATTCAATGCCCTGCTGCCCTTTGTGCTATTGTCATATATTTTAGTTTTATGTATATTTTAAATCCCAAAGACCTGTTTATAATGGTTTTCTAAACAGTCAGTTTTCACGTATATTTACCACCACTTACCCTTCCTGATGGGCTTCCCTGGTGGCTTAGCCAGGTAAAGAACCCACCTGCTAATGCAGGAGACACTGGTTCGATCCCTGGGTCAGGAAGATCCCCTGGAGAAGGAAATGGCAACCCTCTTCAGTATTCTTGCCTGGGAAGTCCCATGAACAGAGGAGCTGTGATGGGCTACAGTCCTTGGGGTCTTGAAAGTCAGACATGACTTAGCGACTAAACAACAACAACCACCCTTTCTGATACTGTTGATTCCTTCTTTCGGTTTTGTGCTTCCATCCGAGATCAGTTTCCTTCAGCCTGAAGACTCCTTTGTATTTTGTGTCTGCAATGCAGGTCTCTCAGTAAGGAGTTCTTATAGCTTTCTTTTTATCTGAGAACATGTTTGTTTGTTTTTTGGTTTTTTTACTGTCTTATTTTGTTTGTTTGGTAGGTTTTTAAAGAATATTTATTTATTTGGCTGTATTGGGTCTTAATGGCTTCCCTGGTGGTTCAGCAGTAAAGAATCTGCCTGTAATGCAGAACACGCAGGTTCGATCCCTGGGTCAGGAAGTTTCCCTGGAGGAGCGCATGGCAGCCCACTTCAGTACTCTTGCCTGGAGAATCCCATGGACTGAGGGAGGAGCCTGGCAGGCTATAGTCCACAGGGTTGCAAAGAGTTGAACATGACTGAAGTGACTAAGCACGCACACACGCACATTGGGTCTTAGTTTAAACATGTGGATGTTTGTTGTGGCAGGTGGGCAGGACATTGGTTTTCCATCCAGAGATCTAACTCTGAACTTGTATCCCCATTTTTGTTCCTCTGTGTTTTAGTTGGATATTATCTGTTGACTTTTCTTTGTGTTCAGTAATCCTGTCTTTTGTTGAATCCATCCAGTATTGTACTGTGCCATTTTAGAACTTGCATTTGTTTGGTGTTTTTTTTAAATAGATGCCAGTTCTCTTTTATATTCCTCCATCTTTTATCCATTTCATTCATCTTTTCCTTTATTTCTTTTAACACACCAATTATAGTTATTCTGACATCCTGATCTGCTTGTTCTAGTATCTGGATTGTTCCTTTGTCTGGTTTTATTGACTCTTTCCTCTTGTCTGTCCATCACTTTTTTTCTGCTTCCCATTTCTTGTAATTTTTTATTGTATCAGGGACACCATAAATATGCTATGGTTGCTCTCAGTGCTGTGTTTTCTGTAGGCTATTAAATTACTGACTCATCACTTTGATCCTGTCAAGGGTGGATTTTAGGCTTTGTAGAATAGGTCTATTTCAGTTTGCTCTTACTCCTATGAGGTAAACCTTATCTTAGGATGTGGTCTTTCTGGGGTCTCAAACTAAAATGAAACCTCAGGGTGTTCACAAAGCCCTCTGTGGTTTGATTGAACCTAAACTTCAACTTCTGCCTCCCCAGCACTGTACAGCCCCTAAAATTTGCTCAAGTCTCCAACCTCCCAGAGCCTGTTCTCTGCTGGGCTTCCCTATGTCTCTCTGAATTCTGGCACAGTTGTGATTCAATTAAGAAAGCAATGGAGGGGCTTCCCTGGTGGTCCAGTGGTTAAGAATCTGTCTTGCAACGCAAGGGACACTGGTTTGATCCCTGGTCCGGGAAGGTTCCACGTGCCATGGAGCAACTAAGTCTGTGTGCCACGACCCCTGAGCCCATGCACTGCAACTACTGAAGCCCATGTACCTAGAGCTTGTGCTCCACAGCAAGAGAAGCCACCACAATGAGAACCCCTTGCATCGCAACAAAAAGGAGCCCCCACGTGTTGCAACTAGAGAAGGCCTGCATACAGCAACAAAGACCCACTACAGTCAAAAATAAATAAATAAAAAAATTTTTAAAAGAAAGCATTGGAGCACTTTGGGATTTTTGGAGGGCCTCTTCACTCTGGCTGCTGCTAAGTCGCTTCAGTCGTGTCCAACTCTGTGCGACCCCATAGACGGCAGCCTACCAGGCTCCTCCATCCCTGGGATTCTCCAGGCAAGAACACTGGAGCGGGTTGCCATTTCCTTCTCCAATGCATGAAAGTGAAAAGTGAAAATGAAGTTGCTCAGTCGTGTCCGACTCTTAACAACCCCATGGACTGCAGCCTACCAGGCTCCTCCGTCCATGGGATTTTCCAGGCAAGAGTACTGGAGTGGGGTGCCATTGCCTTCTCCCTTCACTCTGGAACCCTTTCCAAATCCTTAGCCTCCTTACATCCTCTGTCTCCTCTGCTTAGTCAAGACTGCTGCTCTCTGCTTGGTCTCTTTCTCAGCACTGTTTGAAAACAAAAATGCCCTCAAGGAGAAAGCCAGGGTGGGTATGGGCTCGCCTCGCTTCCCTACTCTCCCCATTTGTAGCCCCACACTGGTTGCTATCTAATAGAGTTGTTTATGGTGGGTAGAGCAAGTCCAATAGGTTCATGATGTAATATTAATAGACAGTAGGGAAAAAAAGCTTTGTTCATATTATGATCACCATTGAAAAGTTATATATTCAGTAGAAAAAAAGATTGGAAGGCATATATCAAACTGTTAAGTGAAAGGCCAGGTTAGATGAGATTGGAGCACTGAGGAGGAATTTATACTAACATCTGCTTTTGTGTGTTTCTTTCTAACTCCTTAGTACCTCCCTGCACTTGGTTACTCAAAACGAATCCATCTGATGAATCCTATGGTTCCAGGATTAACTGGCAGCAAAATGAGCTCTTCAGAAGAGGTAGGTTACGAGCTCTGACTTGAGTTGAGAAATCTTTAGCAAAAGATAAAGAAATTGAGGACTAGATAGAAAAGTAACCTGGCTAACTAAAACACACAAATATTTAAGTTATAAGAAATCTTAAGTTATCCAGTTAATTCCACTGATTCTTGAGTATTGAAGCAGTCCTGATGGGATCCAATTATAATTTTAAGTTTTACTGCTACTAATAAGAAGTACAAGCAAAAGTAGCTTCTTCAGCCATACAACTATGACAGAGTACAGCCTTATTAATGAGAAGGCTACAGTTGCGTTTCACCCAGTAACATATTTTTTATTTAGTTTTTAATTTATTTTAGAGTATAATTGATTCACAGTGTTGTGTTTCAGGTATACAGCAAAGTGATTTAGTTATATATATATCTCCATTCTTTTTCAGATTTTTTTCCCACGTAAGTTATTACAGAATATTGGGAAGAGTTGCCTGTGCTATGCAGTAGGTCCTTGTTCATACCAGTTAGCACTTTGATTCTTACGGTGATATTTAATATGATGGTTTTGATAAATATGGTGTCTTAACATTTAAAAGTTCTGCTTGGGGAAGGTACACTTTTGTTCTGATCACTAAGGGCACAGAGTAGAAGAATTGGTAGAACCCAAAGATGTGGAAGTTTGGGTTCTGGGTTCACAAACATGGCTGATCTTTAGAATCACCTAGGGAACTTTTATAAAAGAGAGTATGTGTAGAGTAAGGCCCTGTCCTTAGAGATTTTTTTTTTTTAATATTTATTTATCTATTTGGCAGTGCCAGGTCTTAGTTGCCGCACACGGGATCTTTGATCTTTGTTACAGCTTGTGAACTCTCAGTTGCAGCATGTGGGATCCAGTTCCCTGACCAGGGATTGAATCCAGCCCCGCCCTGCATTGGGCGCACTGATAAAGTGGTTCTGGGGAACAACTCAAGGAATCTTATTTTCTTTCACAGCCTACTAGTTGATTCAAATTGAAGTCATTTTTGGACATTCATCTAGTTCTTCAAGTCTGATTTCTGGATTATCCTATTGGCACCCCACTCCAGTACTCTTGCCTGGAATATCCCATGGATGGAGGAGCCTGGAAGGCTGCATGCAGTCCATGGGGTCGCTGAGGGTCGAACATGACTGAGCGACCTCACTTTCACTTTTCACTTTCATGCATTGGAGAAGGAAATGGCAACCCACTCCAGTGTTCTTGCCTGGAGAATCCCAGGGATGGGGAAGCCTGGTGGGCTGCCGTCTATGGGGTCACACAGAGTCGGACATGACTGAAGTGACTTAGCAATTAGCAATAGCAACCATGTCTTCATCCTAGAAATAGCACCAGCATCAGTTCCAAAACGTGACTGCATCAGAACCACATGGAGAGCTTTTAAAAATGCAAATGCCTGGGTGAACCCCCAAGAAGTTTTGATTTATTAGCTTTGGGTGGGGCCCAGTAGTTTATGTTATTTTAAGCACCCCAGGTGATTCACATCCAGTCCTATGTTGATTGAGCTTGGTAACCACTGGACACAAAAGAGCATGAGCTCACTCACTCCAAAATAGGAAACAAAGCCTATTGCCCTATAAAGGACAAAGGCTTTAAATAATACCTGGTGTTGGTGACTGCCGGGAAACGTCTCCTCACACATGGCGGATGGCAATGTCACTTGGTGTATGCCTGTCGGAAAACAGTTTAGGGCCCAGCAGTGTTTGGTACCTTAAGGAAGTAATCCTAGAGAAGGCAAGAGGACCTCTGCAAAGAGGTTCGTTGTAGCATTGTAGTTTGTAAAGATGAGAGCAAATCTGACAGTTTAGAAACTGCTAAATAAATTATATTGTCACTAAAAATTAGGAATATAATACAACATAAAATCTGCAATTGAAAACTAGGTAGCCACTCAGAAGTACTTATGATATAGTCCCAAGGACATTTATTCTCCAGATACAAATTTGCGACGATTCCGTATGCTACAAACAAGGCCTGGGAAGAACAGAGAAAAATTAAAATATTTTTATGTATTATAGTGAGTGGTCCTTGACTCCAGTTAATTCTGCTCTTATTAAAGTCATTTAATGTTTACATCTTTGTCCAAAAAATTAAAATACAGATGAGTTGAGCGTATTCTCATTTTCAACCACAAGAGGTCCTCCTCTCCTCCCTGGCTTCTAGGAGTCCAAGATTGATCTGCTTGATCGGAAAGAGGATGTAAAGAAAAAACTGAAGAAGGCCTTCTGTGAGCCAGGGAATGTGGAGAACAACGGCGTTCTGGCCTTCATCAGACATGTCCTCTTTCCTCTCAAGTCTGGTAAGATACTCCCTGTTTTCTTCTCAGAGTTTAGGCTGAAATAGGAAAACCGGTGCTGGGTCATCCCTGTGGCTTGTCAGAGTCTTCCTCCGGAGACTGGCTTCTCTGATTCTCTGCTCTGATTTCTCATATGTTAATGTGTGATTGAAGTGGGGATATCATTGAGATGTCTGTGTGTTTGTTACCAGAGTACCTTCTAAGTGGGGTGTCATGGTGGGCATGAGTGGTAGAAATGAAGGGGGCAGGCATGGGGAGTAGAGAAATACAAAAGAGATGTAAGACACAATTGTTTCCCCTGAGCTTGGATGCTAGCTGGGTATACAACACTCCCACTCATCCAGTTTAAAAAACAATAAAATACTGTACAATTAAGTTTAAAATACATGGCAGGAACTACAAATACATGTTTGGGCCAGGGATGCTGACTCGCCATTGTCTGTGAGTTTTTTGGCATGGATTGTTTTTCTTACAGAGTTTGTGATCCTTCGAGATGAAAAATGGGGTGGAAACAAAACCTACACAGCTTACTTGGACCTGGAAAAGGACTTTGCTGATGAGGTAATACGAGAGGAGGATAATCCCCACTGAACTCATTCTGACAAACCCCTCCGTGTGGCCTCACCAAGTTTCTGTCTGCCATAGGGCTCTGTCAGGATGATCTTGAGGCTGTATATTATGTTAATGGCTCAGATGAGGATTCAGATGGCTCGTGGAGTAGATTAGCAAATGGCAGAAAGCTAGTATGTTGGTGTCTTAATCACTCTGCAAAGGACTTAACCTGGAATGAAGGACCAAACCCGACAAGATGAAGCATTTCAGGTACCAAATCAAGGTTCAGAAAAGAGACATGACTATAAAAGAACAGAAGAGAGAATACTGTTCATTTTGACAGTTTAACAAAAGACCTACTAGGTGCCCATGTGTTTGGCACCATGCTAGGGGCTGACATTACAAAGAGGATTAAATCTTCGTGAAGCTCATAGTCCATAGGCGAGGATGACGTGTAAATAAATGTCATTTACTGCTTACTGTACCATGTATGCATGGTCCAGTAATAGAACGGGAGGAAGTGACTAACTGGCTGTCAGGGAAAGCTTTGTGGAGGGGATAATGTTCACACACCATCTCACTCATTAGGGGTTCTTCAGGAAACCCATGAGGGAATTCATTGTGTGAGACATGGTAAGAGGAAGCAGTGTGGTATCTAGAGACTCACAAGTGGTTTAGAGTCTGACTGGAGTCTGCAAGGCGAGGGGCCACTGTGGGAGAGGAAGACAGGGCCAGATGATAAAGGAAAGGAGTAATGACTGTATATAGTGGATGAAATGGGGTCTTGACTGGCTCCGAACGTGGGCCGAATCGGCAGTATGACAGGGCTATCAGAAATGTTCATGAGGTCTTGGCCTCATCGTCAGAAATGCAGAGTTCAGACCGGGGGGTTGATCATCCAGTTCTCTGATGTTCTGAGTACCTTTGGTAAGATGCATGTGCTCATCTGCACTAACACAGTTGCCACTGGCCATTTTGGTTGTGTTGGACTTTTTGTGAGGTTTTTTGTCAAATAAACCTCACAAAAATAAATTTTGTAATGTTCATTTGACAATCTGGAGTGTATTGATGGGGAGAGGAAGGATGCCATGATAGGGAACAGGTTGCAAACCAGGTCATAAAGCACAAGCTGGAAGAACCAGGCATGTTGAACTGGGATGCAAGGATGTGTTCACCTGTCCTCAAACCCAAGGACTCTCCTGAGTTAGGGGTGAGTTTTCTTCCTGTGGCAACAGAGGGCTGAACCAGGACTGCAGATGCAGACTGCAGGGAGGCTTGCTTAAGCTTGAAGAACTTTGTAATGACCCCAGTTGTGTGGTGATGGACAGGACTGTCTTGCCTGACCTTGCATTCCCCATCGCTGAGGTGTTCAGGCAAAGGCCAGAGGACCACTGGAAGCAATGTCATATGAGAGTTTGAGCATCCAGTGGAGGAAAAGACTTAGTGACCTCTGAGCTCTGAGGTTCCTTCAGGCCCATTTTTGGGATATTTGGCAGCTGTTGCTCTGAAACCCTCTGTCTGCAGCCTGAGGCAGGCCACAGAACCCACACTCAACTCTTCAATCTCATGAGCAGTCCTTTGTGGGAATGATAAGAAGGCTTCCCTGGCGGCTCAGATGGTAAAGAATCTGTCTACAAAGCAGGAGACCCAGGTTCAATCCCTGGGTCGGGAAGATCCCCTGGAGAAGGGAATGGCTACACATTGCAGTCTTCTTGCCTGGAAAGCCCCACGGACAGAGGAGCCTGGCAGGCTGCAGTCCACGGGGTCGCAGAGTCAGACACGACGGACTAACACTTCCATTTTGTTCACTAAGAAGTAACGGAAGAAGTGTTTCTGAGAAAGGGCCTGACAGCATAACCAGCAGCACTTCCTGTGACAGTGAAAGGGCCTGACAGCATAACCAGCAGCACTTCCTGTGACAGTGGACATGTTCTCATCTGCACTGACACAGTTGCCCCTGGCCACGTGTGACCAGTACAACAGAGGAACTGAATTCTAACTTAGATTTAAATATCTGCATGCGGCTTGTGGCCACCGTATTGGACAGTGCAGGTCTAAAGCTTTTCTTTTGTTAAAAAGGAAGGACTTCCCTGGTGGTCCAGTGGTTAGGACTTGGTTCTAGAACCAGGTTCAACCCCTCATCGGGAACTAGATCCCACATGCTACACGGTGTGGCCAACAGCAACAAAAACACCATTCCCGAGAAAATGAAGGAGTAACATCAGAAACAAAAACATAGGTGTTTTATTACATGTATTCATACCTGAGGGGCATCTGTCAGAATACCTTAGAAGATCCTTTCGGGCCAGATTTAGGATGTAAAGGTTCTAGTCATGGGACTCGAGAAAAAAAATGGAATTACTAAGCTCCTCCCATGTACTAGCACTACACATCATTTTCACCCCCGTTAAGTGATTTCATCCTCATTCCGACGCTGGAAGATACAAGTATTATTATTTTCATTTATTTTTTAAAGTGAAGAATCCAAAGCTCAGAGCGGTTAAGTGCCTGGTTTGAGGTCACCCAGCTAGCTGGGACTCTCACCCCAGGTGATTTATCTACAGAGTCTTTGTTCTTCCTTCTCGCTCACTCATCTCCCCCCACCCCCCAGGCTGTCTGTAGCCCCCGGGTTCCCTGTGTGAATGTTTTCCCTGCATATAAATAATACCTGCTTTATGCCACTACTCAGCATATTGGAGGAATCTGAGTCATCCCAGGTGGCGCTAGTGGTAAAGAACCCACCTGCCAATGCAGGAGACTCAAAGTCTTGAGTTCAATCCCTGGCTCAGGAAGATCCCCTGGAGAAGGGGACAAAAACCCACTGCAGTATTCTTACCTAGAGAATCCCATGGACAGAGGAGCCTGGCGGGCTACAGTCCATGGGGTTGCAGAGAATTGGACATAGCTGAGCGACTTAGCACGCACAGTGAAATTTGACTAATTAGAAACATTTAGCCTCTACAAACTCTCAAGTTAGTATGGAATTCAGTGTCAGAAGACCTAGGTCTCTGACAAACTAGATAACCTTGTGAACCTGTGTCCCCGTCTCTGCTCTTCCGGCTTCACAAGGTTGTTCTAAGGTTCAAATAAGACTGCTGGGAAAACACCGTGCATTCCATCCGCACATTTTTCTTAGTAGATCCAGGTGTCCTGTGCGCCTTCTCACCTGGCCTTGCACACTTGCAGGTTGTCCACCCTGGAGACCTCAAGAATTCTGTTGAAGTTGCCCTGAACAAGTTGCTGGATCCCATCCGGGAGAAGTTTAATACCCCTGCTCTGAAGAAACTGTCCAGCGCTGCCTACCCAGATCCCTCAAAGCAGAGTAAGGCCAGCTGGGGAGGGGCCCGGGAAGGGGGGTCTGTGGGGGCTGCTGACATGAGAGAGCATGAGAGACATGTAGAGAGCCTGTCAGTGCCTCAGAAAAGGGTTTGTCTTCAGTTCAGGCCCAAGAAGCCAGGAGGGTCTGAAATGCAGGAATGTCATGCCCCATTGACTGCTGGAATGGAAAACTCCAATCATCTTGACTTTGGTTTGGTCGGTACCATGAAGCAATTTTGCTGTTGTTTTAATCACTAAGTCATGACTGACTCTTTTGGGACACCATGGACTGTAGCCCCACCAGACTCCTCTGTCCACGGGATTTCCCAGGCAAGAATCCTGGAGGGGGATGCCATTCCCTCCTCCAGGGGATCGTCCCGACTCAGGGATCAAACCCGCGTCGCCTGCATTGGCAGTGGGTGCACCGCTGAGCCGCCTGAAGCGGTTACACCCTGCTGGCAGTGCTGCTGTGCGACGCATGCCCTGGTCCTTTGACGAAACCCACGTCTTCAGTTAGGGAAAGAGGCTGCATTAGACCCTGAGGCTGACGTAGCTGCTCAGGCAGGGCCTGCACAGCTCCTTAGGGAAGCCGATCTCTAGATTGGCCCAGTTCCCTTCTACGTTTCCCTGACTGGCTCTTAGTCAACCAGCCATGTAGCCACGAAGCTGAGATGTTAACAACAGTGTTAACATTGATAACACTTTCCTCCCAGAAAAGGCTCGGTACTTACATATGGAACATGGGAATGGCGGCAAAGCTACACCAACCCCTCCTCTTCCCTCCAGCCTAATACCTGAGGGGGAGAGTGGTAAAATCTGGTACTTCTCTTCTCAGCAGCGGCCGCCTCTGTTTCAATTCAGTGGGTGGATTCTGGGGATTCTGCACTAAGTCCTGCCCGTGTCCTCATTTGAGGGCATCAGCAGCTGACCTGTCATGGGAAGGAGGAGAGCTCTGAGCCTTGGGTTCTTCTCATCTCCAGAGCCAGCTGTCAAAGGCCCTGCCAAGAATTCGGAGCCAGAGGAGGTCATCCCATCCCGGCTGGATATCCGTGTGGGGAAAGTCATTAGTGTGGACAAGGTACTCATTTTCCACCACGTCCTGGAGAGGCAGACACAGGTCAGGTTTGTCTGCTTCCATCTGGAGGAAACCTGGCCTGGGAGGGAGAGCAACATCCCTTAGGTCATACTGCAAGTCAGCGCCTAAGCATCTAGTTCCAGGCGTCAGGCTTTTCCCCTGGCCATCTCTGGACCTTATGCAACCAAACACAGCCAGGAACTCAGTAAAGAGCGGATGTTAGTCAGAAGGAACTTGTTTATCTATCACATCCAGTTTGATGGACTCACCTGGTGTCTCCCAGCTTGTCTGGACTAGTTGCAGGCCTTATCATTGATGAGCTACTTTGTCCTTCCCTGTCCCCACCCCAGAAAATGGTGAAGGGAGAAAGAAGGACTTCTCTTTCCCAGAGGCAGAAAGCTTTGTAGCCAGTGGCCTAGGACCAGTGGTCTGGGTATTTTTTTCTCCCAGTATATATTTGCTTTTCACCATATAGACCAACCACCAAAACTATCTTCAAAGAGCTGCTGATGCTCTTGTTTCAGATGGTGAAGCCGGTAGCTGTCCCCCATCTTCCAGTCCCCCCCAGGATTGGGGTTGATTTCCAGTGCACATTTGGCCATAAGGATGGTCACCCAGCCACTCCAGGCCATTTTAATCTCTGTTAGAGACTCCTTTCACCTCTAACACACGTAATTAGCCTCATGTTACTCAAATCTGGCTCTTTGGGGCCCCTTCTCATGTCTGCTATCTGAGACCTGGAGAGTTAGCTCTAGAGGGTTCCTCTTGGGGCCCCCGTAGGGAGTGGATGCCCCTTTCTGGAGCCAGAGGACTCGCCAAGCCCCATGATCTGTTCCACTGGGATACTCTCCAAGACTTGACATCTCTTGTGGCAGCACCCAGATGCAGACAGCCTGTATGTGGAGAAGATTGATGTGGGGGAAGCTGAGCCACGGACTGTGGTGAGCGGCCTGGTGCAGTTTGTGCCCAAGGAGGAACTGCAGGACAGGCTGGTGGTGGTGCTGTGCAATCTGAAACCCCAGAAGATGAGAGGAGTCGAGTCCCAAGGCATGCTCCTGTGTGCTTCTGTGTGAGTGAGAACTGGGGGGCTAGAGGGCCTTGGGAGGCCAGGAAGAGGGGGGTGGCCCACATGCTGCCCTTCCACATGCCAGGTGGAAGCCCTGAGAACACTCCCCAAAAGAGGAATTACTTATTGTACAGGAACCGTGGATGAAGCACTTTACTTGAAGTTAACTATATTAAAATGGAAATCGAAGATTCAGAGCTATGTGCATGCTCGAGTCTGTCTACTAGTAATGGGTGAAGCCAGGATTCAAACCCAGTTTATTGGCTGTTACGTCATATCCCTTAAAAGCCCAAATTTTGGAAACTCTCCTGACATAGGATTTCAGTTGAGCCCTGGTTGACCCAGCGCTGGTAATGTCCAGAGATGTGGTCCAGCAGTGAGGAGCTCCTGGGGCTCTGGCATTGAGGGTACCCTAAATCCTATTAGAGCCCCTGAGGTAAAGGCCCCAGTGCTTTGGCCTCCACGGCGGCCGGAGGCCATCCATGGCCTCACTGTCTCACTGTGCTCTGTGTCCTTCCAGAGAAGGGGTAAACCGCAAGGTTGAGCCTCTAGACCCTCCTGCAGGCTCTGCTCCTGGTGAGCGAGTGTTTGTGAAGGGCTATGAGAAGGGCCAACCAGACGAAGAGCTGAAGCCCAAGAAGAAAGTCTTTGAGAAATTGCAGGTAACACGCTGCACTTTCCCCAGCTGGGCCTTCCTGCATGTAAGCCCCTCTCTTCCTTCATCCCAGCCTCTCAAATGAGGTGCCTGAGAGCCCACGGGCCCTCACAGGCACTGCGTGCTGACAGGCTGTTAGAGGCAGCATGTGAGGGACTGCAGCTGTTTCCTCGGTAGACTTTCAGTCTGTGATGGGAGATGATCCCCAGTTTATCTGGCATGGCCATGCAGGGTCACCGGAAGTGATAGAGCCAGGATCAGAGCCCTCCTGGAGTCCTTCCTGCCCAGCCTGGTGTGAGAGCACTGATTCTCAGAGCACTGACTCGCATCACCTGCCCGGAATTCATTCATTCATTCAGCACCTATTGAGTCCCTAACATGTATGTGTGGCACTGTTCTAGGTGCTGGGGTTACATCATTGCATAAAGCAGCAGAGATTCACTCTCCTTATGCAGCTAAGTCACTGCATGTGTGGCTTTATCTAGTTAATACTTGGTTTCCTCAACAGACAAGTGTTTCTGGAGGGCTTTTAGAGTGGTTTCTACCTCTCTGTGCTCCTGCAAGTGACAAGTGGCTTTGTCCACTCCCTCCTTTCCTAGTTTCCCAGGCTGGTTTTTTGAATCAACTTATTTTTTTCTGGCTATAAAATAAATTTTCATTGTAGAAATGTCTCAAATGTAGGGGGAACAAAACTAACATCTATAATTCTGCTGCCTACCACTTCTGAAAAATGTCATTAGTGATTGGTTTCCTTCTGGACTTCTTTTATGTATAGTGATAATGTTTATATTGGTAGTTTGAGTCATACCATATTTTAATTCATTTTTTTTTAACTTTATGCCTCAAAAATTTACCCATCTTCTTAAATACTGAGGAGTGAGAATCATATATATATATAGTATAGTATCATAATGATCATTTCCAAAACCTTATTTGGACATTGACGTTGTTCTCAGATTTTCACTTGGAATGCTACAGTAGATGTATTATACCAGTTGTTTGTACTTACTCATGATTGTTTTCTTAATCTAAATTCCTAAAGTGACCTTACCTTGGGCGAATGATAGGAGATGGAAGTTTTCACAAACTGCTCTCTTAGAGAAGTTGAGTCACCTTACACTCTAGTAGTACAAGAGTCTGTTTTCTTGCATTCCTGCCACCATCACTGTAATCACTTTTTTTTGTTATTTTTCTTGCCCAGGCTGACTTTAAAATTTCTGACGAGTGCATTGCACAGTGGAAGCAAACCAACTTCATGACCAAGCTGGGGTCCGTCTCCTGTAAATCGCTGAAAGGGGGGAACATCAGCTAGCCAACCTGGCGGCTTCCTCCCTTCTCTCATCATCCTCAGTCATCTGCTCTCTCCTTAATTTGCTCCGTCCATCACCTGCTTATCCATCTCCCAGGACACTGAAACAGGACGTTCAGGACTCTCTTAGACACAAGACTTGGTGAGGGGCAGCTCAGCCTCCCTAGGATCCAGGAGCACCCCGTCTGCAGGGAGAGGCTGACCTGGGGAGTGATGAGGGCAGGGCAGCACAGGGAGTCCAGCCCTACCTTCTTCCCTTGGCAGCTGATCTGACAAATCTGGTTTCAATATAACGTAACTCAGAAAAAGTTTATGCCATAATCCTTCTAATTGGAAAAATATTGGTTTCCAGTTTTCCTAGAGTTATCACGGCAGTCATGTCTCTGGCTGGGATCTGGTGCCTGAACCGGGCTAATTACAGCCTCTCCCCAACAGGAAACTGTGGGATTTGAAAAGTGGAGGGAAGGGAAAACAGAGAACCTAGTGGTCTACCAAGTGGCTGGCAGCTTTCCCCCAGCATGCCAACTCTGAGGCTTGGCGCTGGGGGCAGGGCCTGCCCCGGGGCTCCTGGAATGTCCTTTGATCATGCTAGGTGGGGACACTCCCTGAACCAGCTGTGTGTTGTTGGATGGCACAGACTGGTTTTTTCTTCGGGGAGGGTGGGGTACTTCTCCATAAGCCATCTCAGAACCACTAAATGTCGCTGTCATAAATTCAAATAAAATATCTGAACAAGGGTGTGTGGATGGGACCTGTCTGTGAGCTGGACTAACTCAGGAGAGAACACAGTGTACAGCAGCTTCTGGGCTCCTCACCCTGCCTAGGGCTGCATGTATCTTGGACTTTTGAACCTGTAATGGGGCCATGGGTGGACTGGGCTGGACTGCAGATACCTTGACTTTCCCTTCAGCTGTGTTGAGCAGAAAAAGCTCACTTTGGGGTCCAGAACATTTTCCTTTCTAAATGTGGGGTGCATACCACCACCCTGACCCTCCCCATTAAGAAGCAGCAGCCACAGCCAAGTTTTAATCATTTAATTAACACCTTCGAATGAAATCCACACAGAGTTTTTCCATGTGTCTCACTCCGGCTTCAGGGCAGAGGGAACAGATTGTATAGACATATCAAAGACTCAAAAATTTAAAGAAATATATATATATATATATACTTCTCTCTCTAACATTTTTATGGAAATTAAAAATCAGAGGCTTTTGGTCTCCATGTGCACTAGGTCAAGTTCATTTACCCCAGAGGACAAAGAAGGATTGCCTCTTGGGAGATCCTCCCTTCTCCTTTCAACTCTGTCCCACCCAGTGGGGAAACAAGCTCAGAGGACTAACTGAAGATAAGGAGTAACAAAGAGAGGGGAGGCAAAGAGACAGAAGGTGGGCTCCCTCTCAGCTCCAGCAGCTCTGTGGCTGCTGCCTAGGCTTGATGTCATGGAAGCTTTGGCCTGGTCCTAGTACCCCATTCCCAGGAGATTGGTCAAGAGCTCTGAGCAGAGCTGGTTTACCGACTGTCTTCCCCATCTTACCAGGCAGGGACAACACATACCCAGCGGGCACGGAAGAACACTGGTTTATAGCTGAAGAGAAGATGGTGGAGAAGGCCAGAGGAACCTGGGCTCTCCAACGACATCCCCTGTGTTCCCAGCTCTTGTTCTGGGAGAGGGTCAACCTGTCTCCTGGGTGGAGGAGAAGCAGCTAAAAAGGTTCCTTGTCCAGCTTAAGCCTGAGTCACTGTTGAAGAAAGAAGATCAATACAGAAGGGGTGACCCTGGTGACAGCCACACTGCAGCGGGAGGAAGCACTAGGGTCACCCCCATGGAACCTCGGAGGAAACTAGCTTACCAACATAGGTGGCACTGGTTGAAAATGGAAAAATCGCTAAGATTCCTGGAGAGATCAGTAGCAAGAGACTGACATCTACGGCGGGGGGGAACCACCCAGCCTGCCCCTAGGAGCATCAAGTGCCCCCTCTTTGACTAGGGAAAAGTCTGGAATAGAATGCACCCTTGGCTTCCCATCCTGTCACTCAGCGTGAGCACCCTCCCCCAGTGGAACCACCTGCACTAACAGGCAGCTGCAGAAAGGACATGCACAGAGCAAAGGAAGGTCAGGATGAAATCCACAGAGCCAGGTCCCAGCCCACTGCCCAAAGAAGCTCTTCCCTGCCAGCCCCAGCCCCACCCTTTCATCCACGTCCTCAGTACTTCCTGCCAAGCTGAAAGGGACCCAGCTCTGCCATGGCCCATGGGCTCCTGCCTCTAAAGAGTCATGCTCGCGCACCCCAACCTGGTCAAGTGAAATGGGGCCAAGTGACCCATGACATGACTCCCTGCTCTGTTCTCGGAGGGCAGGGTGAGCCTGTGAACCTCCCCTCTGGTGTTCTCCACCACCCATTTGGACCTTGACAGGCTCCCACTTCTGTCCCCTGCATGAAGCACCTGGCAGAACTAGAAGGCAGGAAGCTGGTTGGTGGTAAGTTGAGGCACAGGGGGACTAACCCCCGCTGCACCTTTTGTGCTTTGGAATGCCACAGCCCCAAGCCTGCCTCCAGCCTGGAGAAGCCTGTGGGAATACGACTTGCCTACCTCCAAGAACTAAGAAAAGGAGCAAACTAGATCAGAGGAGAGGGGGACAGGTTAGTCCCAGCCAAGGGCTGGCTGCTGGGGACTGATGCTGCTGCCATGTAAAGAGGCCCTTGGAATGTGGCTTTACGGGCCCTGGGGAATGGACATGCAGCCACTTTTCAAAAGTGCTTTGATTCTGGACTACAGCATGTGCATGATTTGGATATGAACAAAAAGAAAAAGAGGTGCTGTGGTCCTCCATCTCTGTGGCCTTGAGGCCAGCAGGGGGCGCTGACATCCACTCCCACCAGCTACCTCCTCCAAGATGAGGCTAAGGCCAAGACTGAAGCAGCAGCTGCCAGAGGTGAGTCCATTCAGGAAAAGGCATGAGAGCTGGGTGACTTGGAGGACAGGATCCACACAGGCTTGCATAAATACCGAAGGCCGTGGAGGTTAAGGCTGCAGGCGTCCCCCCATTAGGTTAAGTGTCTGCCGTATCCTCTCATCCTCGGAGCCGCTCAGGTCCCTGAGAATGTATTCCTGGGATGGGTCAGCAGTACCAGCGAGGTGTCTGGTGGTCAGACCAGCTCTTTCTATGCGTCTGCAGAGGGCAAAGAAGGGACACTCAGCCAGGGGCTCCCGAGTTTGGTTCTGGCCACTAAGAGCCCAAGGGACATTCTCACCCCTTTGCTTTACTGACCATGCCAACAGCACAGGGCTCAACATTTTACAAATGCTCCCTCTGCCTCTATAAAGTATCACTCCTCACACTTCACAGTGAGGAACTCGAGGCCAGGATGGGTGGATAAAATGGCAGAGCTGGAATTCAAACTCAGTAGGTCTGACTCCAGAGACCCTCATACCAAACTCCTTCAGTGGAGCTCATCAGAGGTGACAGGTCACCTCCCCAGACACCCAAGACCAGAAAAACCTTCAAGATCAAGAGCAAGTCCCTAAGGGCAAAACTTCTGATACCTGTGTCCCGTGACCAGTGCTGGATTCCACACCCCACCCTTCCCAGCCCACTGTACCTGTACTAGGCGGGCCCAGCTTCTGCTCGTCCGGGCCCACCAGCTGCAAGACACTTCCATTCTCTGCCAGCTCCTCCTTAGTCCTGTCCTCGGCATGGGGGAGCCCGTTGGTGGGAGGCGCAGTAAGGGGCTCAGCTCGAGGAAAGCTGGGGGAGGTGGGAAGGGGAATGCCCCCAGAAGGCTTGCGAGCCACAGGCGGGGGGGCCTTAGGTGTCTTCTTTGGGGCCTGGGGTGGCCGTTGCTCTGAGATGCTCCTTAGTTCAGCTACCAGGTTCCGCTGGAGGTCAGCCTGGGTCTCCGGGGACACAGGCCGCTCCAGCTGCAGCTTCTTAGTGCCCTTGGAGAAGATGAAGCTGGCCGTAGAGGCAGGGGACCGTGGCTCTGCCTCATGTGGTCCATTGGGCTGGGCACCCAGAGGGCCTGTGCTGACAACCAGGTTAGAGGCCTTGAGCCGAACAGCTGCATGGAGCCCTGAGGAGGCGGCAGATGCAGGACTAGCCCGCCCTGACAGGGCCCTTCGGAGTGGCTTCTGGGGGGGTGATGGCCCCGATGCTGGATTTGGAGCCACCGTGGGAGCGCCCACAGAGCGCAGCCGAACCGTCTGCAGGAGTGAGGGTGTGACCAGGGGCGCACTGGCATCCTCCCGGGGAAGGCCCCCACCCTTGCTGCAGCCCACTGGCTCCTTCTGAGGGGCCTTGGCCAGAAGCCCTGCGACAGAGCCGGCAGCAGGTGGGGCGGGGGGGGCGGGAGGAGGGTCTGGGGTACCAGAGGGCTGGTTCTGGAAGGAAACAGCAGGTAAGGAGGCCTCTGGGAGGGGTGAAGGGCCTGCGGGCTCAGGGCTAGCCACAGAGAAAAAGGCTTCCTCGGGTGGTGGGAAGTCGGCCATGGACAGGTCCTGCTCCTCTGGGGTAGGAGGCGGGGGAGGGGGCCAGTTGGGATCTTGGAGGAGCTCCTCAGCGGTCTCTGGGGCAGACAGAGCCCCCTCAACCACCTCTGGCTTCTTAGTGGGGGGTGGGGGTGGGTGATATGATGGGGGTGGGGACGGAGGGGGTGACTGGTCTTTGGAGGCAGCAGGAGATGCCTGAGGTGGGGTCAGGGATGTCTGGGGAGTGGGTGGGGACTCAGGACTGGCAGCAGTGGTAGAGACAGGCCCAGGGACTACAGCAGGAGCAAGGGCAGCTTGGTTTGGACTCTTGGGCTTAGAGGGAGGTGGGGAGAAGGGGGCAGCCACCTTGGGGTGAGGAGGTATGACAAACCTGTCGCCCAGGGCAGTCGACATGTGAGGACCAGAGCGGTCTGAAGGTGCTGGATCAGAGGAAGAGGAACACAGAGAAGTGAGGGAGGAGGAGACGGAGGCCCCGGGAGATCGAAGGGAAGTGACACGTTCTGGTTTGGGGGGCTGGGCCTTGCCTGGGGAAGCAGGGGCCCCTGCTAGACCCTTGGGGGGGAGGGTAGGGGTACCACTTTGGCTTGAGTATCCACTGGAGGGTGAGAGTGTCCGTTCCGGGGAACGTGGGGGGCGCCGGGAGCCACCCGGAGACAAGCCAGACACCCAGCTGCCTGCCGAGCTGGGTGGACAGTGCGGGGCCGCCATCCCTTCCGACCCTCCAGTGGTGGGCGGCCGGGGCGGCTGCAGCTGCTGCTTCCGCTCTGGCTTGGGAGGCAGCCCCAAGGGCCCATCAGGGACCGCCGAGCTGCGCTGATGGAGCGAGTGGGTCCGGCGGGGAGGCGGAGGGGGCCGCTTCAGCTTACGTAGGGACACGCTCCGGCCTGACAACTGGCCCCCGCTCCGAATGCTGACAGTGTCCGAGGCTTCAGCGGTGCTGCCCCCGCTGGGAGAGCCCCGCCCGCTGCCTCCCTGTGGAGGGGGCGCCACGCTACTGTTGGCCACGGAGCCCTCTGGCCGGCCCTCAGAGCCACCCTTAGAGGAGAGGGTGGAGCCATCAGACACAATGGTCTCGGAGGACTGAGAATGGCTCCAGGTGTCGCTGGAGGAGGAAGGGTGGCGGCTTCGGGGTCGCGGGCTGGAGACCGAGGAGAAGCGGCCCAGGGAGCGGACGGAGGCCGGGCTGGCTGAGAGCAGGCTGCAGCGGCTCAGGGTGCGCAAGCTGCAGCGGCCCAGGGCCACCACGTCCACGGTGGGCGGCAGCACGGCGTGTGGGATCAGCTTCGACAAGTAGGTGGCCTGGGGCGAGATGGACATGGCCGGGCTCAGGGGTTCTGGAGGCCCGGCCCCTCCCGTCAGTCCGGGCACTGCGAGGGACATGGGCCGGATTAGCGGCGGGGGCCGCGCCCCCGTGGACCGGCCGAAGAGCGTGTCATCGCGGTAGATGCGGTCGATGTGGCGCTGCAGCAGGGCCTCAGCCCCAGCTTCGGCCTCTGCCTCCAGCGCCTGCAGGGACACCCTGGCCCCCGGCCCCGCGGCCGGGCCTGCCGGACGGCCATCCACTGTGGGAATGCGTACAGCGTCCCGTGGACCCGGAGGCCGAGGCGTACCTGGTGGCTCACGTTCATTCCGCAGGCCTGGAATGGACCAAGGAGGACGTGGGAGTCAGTGGAGATGTGGGCGGGAGTCAGCGGAGGGCCAGGGCTCCCACCCACAGCCTCCCCAGTAGGGTGCTCACCGAGTTCCTTTTGCACGTGCTGCGGCAGTCCCAGCACCGTGCTCCGCCGCTCCCGCCGCCGGCGCCCCGACTTTCCAGATGGTTTGGGAAACGAGTCGTGGGGCCGGAAGGTGGAGCCTGGGGGCCAGTCCAGGGGAGAGAAACTGTTAGAGCAGGTCTTGGGGCACATTCCGCCAAGCACGACTTTTACAGACTATTAACAACAGCTCTGTGAAAAAAGATTTCCACCGTCAAGTAGACATGGGCAAAACTGGGTTAAAGCTAGATGCTCTTCCGCAAGGTTCTACTAGGTCAATAAGGATAATTTCCATTTAGTGAACACTTACTATGTGTTCTAAACACTTGGCATTTGTTCCCATAAGGTAAGTATTCTTGTCTCCTTTTTATAGAACATCAAACAGAAACACAGAGAGGTAAAGGGTTGGCCCAAGATCACACAGCTGTATCAACACAAGGCTCAAATCCAGGTTTCTCAACTCTGAACTATCCTGCATTTCAGTTAATGTTCATCATGAATCTCCAAGAGGACATAGGGTACTATGTTTCCTGAATTCACTGAGTCACAGAGTATTGGGAAACACTAGATTAGGAGGAAAAGGGAAAGCTGCAGGTGCTGGGTACCCACCACTCCCCCTCCCTTGCCCAAGAATCCCCGGCTGGTGAGCAGACACCTTTGCGCTGGATCATCTCAGAGCGGATGGAGAGCGCGTCCTCTGCCGTGGAGCTCTCAGCTGTGTAGGACGTGGTCTGGCTGCAGAAGGAGATGCTATCATCATCTGGCCCAGTGCGGGAAGACTGTTGGGAGAAGAAGGATCAGCCCAGAGGCATGAGTGGGGATGACCCTTGCCTCTGCAGGCTCCCCCTTTTGAACTTCTCAGATTCACCCCTCCTAGCCTGCCCCAGCATCACCTAGCACTGAGCAGGCATCAACCAGAGCTACCCTGCACCAGCCCTCAACGGGCAACTAGTCTAGTTTTCACAATACAGAAAGGAAACAGATCCAGAAAGGTTAAAGACATACTTGGCAGAGGTCAGTCAAGCAGGGAGGGAGGAAGAGTCAGGACTGAGCTGGGGGCGGGGTGCACCTGTAAGCTCTGGGTGTCTCCATGGTCCCAGGCACTCTTGTTCAGTTTCTGTTTTTCTGAAAGATATCAGAGAGGCATGCTGAGCCAGGCCCCTGACTCTGTGAGCTGAAAGCGTCGCTAGATGGGGAGGGAGGCAATTACCTTGCTGCTGGAGGGAACGGAGCCCCTCCTGGGCCTGCGTGTGTAACTCTTCCAGGTGAGGCGGTCGCCCAGTGGGGAAGAAGACATTGTCCTGGTGGTCGTCCACTACAGACCCTGGCCCCTGGCCAGGCCCCACACTCAGTCGTTTGTCGCTCTCAGCCTTGGCAGAGCCTGGTGGGATGAGGAGGAAGGAAAGTGAGGCCCAAAGGCATCTGGGTCCTGCGAATGCACAGACACTGCAGCAAGGGCACCCACAGTCCCCAGGGTGCACAGGGCACCTGCCTGGCACCCTTCTGTACCAGCACCTGCCCGGTACAGACTTCTAGTCTGTACTCACAACCCACAGTCCCCCGGGTATATACTCCATACAAAAAAACCCCCAGAATTGGGTTGGCCAAAAAGTTCATTCTGGTTTTTCCATAACATCTTATGGAAACCCCCCAAATGAACTTTTTAGCCAACACGATACATACTCAAGCTGTATCCAAGTGTACATATATCTGAGTACCCACAAGACACAAAGGGCCCCATATAGGGGCATATATGCCCATTATATATGCACATAACACCCACAGGCTTCATTTAGTGTGTATACAAACAAATAGCATCCAAGTATAACAACATCTGCGTGCCCACACCACAGAACACCCAGCCCCCAATCCCAGCACACCCAGCACACGAATCCCACAGTCCCCATTCTGTATCTACGCAAACAGTACCATATATACATACAACTGTCACTCAGAGCCCCATGTAAGACA
Organism: Bos mutus; assembly: GCF_027580195.1. NCBI lineage: Eukaryota > Metazoa > Chordata > Mammalia > Artiodactyla > Bovidae > Bos > Bos mutus. The sequence continues at coordinate 14,968,122 of NC_091618.1, read as the reverse complement.
CTCCAGTGTACACACAGGCCAGAGCAAATTCATTTCTCTTGTCTCCAGATTCTGAGCTCCACTTTACAGAAAGACAAACCACCTTTCTGTACACCTCCTTGGCCCAGATCCAAAAAAAAGGCACACGGGACACTAGGAATGGGTGGGCACTAACACAGGTCATAACTGGATTCCCAGAAGTCCTGGGGTGTGGGCTAAACCAAGGATATGGCCTCCTGGGTCCCCAACTCACCCATGCAGCTGTCCCTTAGTGAAAGGATAGGCAGGGGAGGGGAGAAGACGGACCCCGGCCCCTCCACTCCCAGATGAGGCAGCTCCAGCCTCTCTTGGGGATCAGTCCCAGGTATCCCCCTCTCCTCAGGGCCCAGGCCCTGATGCCAAGGACCCAGGGATCCATTACAAAGGATCTTGTTACAGGCCCCGCCCATGGAGGAGCTGGTCATCTAATCCTGGGAATAGGGGGCTGTGTCAGCAGTGTGCAGGCCCAGCTCCCCTTTAAATGGAACCCACAACATAAGCAAAAGCTCGGTGTGGGTCACGTGACCTTGGCAGCACCTTGTGGAGCAACAGGAACAAAACAAGCCCTTTAAAGGGCCATGCCCCAAGATCAGGGTCTTCAGTTCAGATATCTGACCTGTCCCTTCCTCCTTCCTCAGCCCAGTCCTCAACAGCTAAGCTCCTGCCCAGGGAATCCTCAGGAAACCCACAAGGTCAGAGCTGGGGGTGTCTCTCAGCAATCCTCTCCCTAATCTCCTGAGTTTACAAGTCCATAAACAAGCCCCAAGAGGAAAGGTCTTGCCTAAGGTCACCCAGCAAACTGCAGTCAGAGCCAAGACTAAACTACAGGTTCCCAGATGGGCCTCCGGAATCACACGCCACACTTTGGCGCCCCCAGAAAGTCTAATAAGCTCTGGCCCCTACATCTTAATCCAGGCCTGAAAGCCCATATCCTAGAAGAAAGTGGGGAGAGGCCCCTCCCCTCAAAACAAACCCCCAGGCCTTCAAACAGGATTTCCCTGACCTGCTCCCCAACTTCCAGGGTCACTACTTTCCTCTCCACTCTGCTCCCCACCTGCCATCCTCCCACACACCTGAGCCCACCTGGGAGGGGGTGCCCTGCCTCTTGGAACTGAAGTACTGGGATGTACCCAGTAAAGTATGAGCACCCCTGGAGGAAGGCAATCCTGCCCGAGGGCTGCAGGCTTCAAGGTCAGAGACACCTAGAGCCGCCCTCGGAACAAGCGGAGAGCAGACAAAGGCAGTGCAAGAGCAGTGGACAAAGGCATCGCGGCCGACAGGGCAGTCTGGCCTCATTACCAGCCCCCAGGCCCCATCCCATGACCTTCCCCGGCCTCGATCCCCCAACCTACAGAAGGGTCTGGCAAATGGGGGTGTCGGGGATCCCTCATCTAAGCCCCCCAGCCACACCCACTCACCCTTCTTCTTAAAGAGTCCGAGGAGCGCCGGGAGGTGGCGGCCCAGGAACACCACCATGACTGCAGGCGCCACTGGGGCCGTCCCCTACGCTGACCTCTCCAGAACGCCCAGCGACGCCTTCTTCGCCAGAACCCAGCGCTGAGGGGACCAGTCTGCCAGAGCCCAGCTGCAGAGCGCCGGCTCCAGCCAGAGGGGGAGGGGCTGCTCCCCAGGTCCTCCTCCCACCTTCGCCACTGATCCCGCCCACCACCGACACCGCCCCCGAGTGCGGGGCTGGGATAGGAACCCTCCCACGCTCCGACAGGGAAACTGAGGCCCAGAGTCTCTGAATACCCCGCTCTTGTAGAGAGGATGACTAGGAGGGTCAGACAGTCAACTCCAGGGCCGCCCAATGCCCACCCCCCACCCCCCCTCGCCACTTCCCAAGTCTTTTTCTAAACAGTCAGGAGCCAGAGCTAAGGAAAGGGTCCCAGCTGCCAGATGGGAGGTGGAAGAGCCACTAGACTAGACTTGGCATGATGCCCAGCCCCAAGTCCTCCTGGCTGGTGAGAGTGCTTCCCTGGGGAAGGATCTCAGAACAGGCAGCAGCCAGGCAGAGGCTCAGGACTGCCTGTGGGGATGGCAAAGCCACTGGCAGAGGTTCTGGAGGAGTGGGAGCCAGCCCAGGACACATGCTGGGAAGCCAGGGAGACACCCATCACGGTAGCAGGTGCTAACAGCCCCTCGTGTGTGTTCAGCCCCAGGTTTTCCAAAGGACTGTCTTCCCACTTGGGTGACGTGACATCAGCAACCCCAGAAGGAAGCACTGTGAACTCTGCAAGGCCACACGGCAGAGGCAGGCCTTCCACACAGACTTCTTGCTCCTCCTGCCCAGGATCCTTCCTGCTGGCCTCACTCTGTTGACTCAGTGACTCTGCTGGGTCACCAGGCAAGGAGAACAGAATTAGCCAAGAAACAGCTCATAGATGAGGTCAATACGAGTGGGGGCAGGAAGGCACTTGCACGGAACTCAGGTCCAGGTTCAAATCCAGCTCCATCACATCCAAGTAATGACCCCTTATGGAAACAAGGCCAATAACTACTCTTTGTAATACATTTGTTTAATCAGCAAATATTTATTAAACTAGTACTAGGGGTTATAGCTGGAGAAGGAAATGGCAACCCACTCCAGTGTTCTTGCCTGGAGAATCCCAGGGATGGGGGAGCCTGATGGGCTGCCGTCTATGGGGTCGCACAGAGTCGGACACGACTGAAGCGACTTAGCAGTAGCAGCAGGGGTTATAGCTAATGGAGAATTTTTACCTTGTTCACCAGTATATCCCTAGTGTCTGGCACATACAATGAGTTCAATAAATATTTGATGAATACATGAATGAGGTGAACTAGTAGAATACTTTCAGATAGTGAAGGCTGAGGAGCTGTGACAGGAAGTGTGTAACTTGAGGGGGCATCAAAGGAAAGCCGTTGGAAGCAAGACCTAAAGAATGAGAAGGAGCCGGCCAGGCCAAGTGCTGGGCACAGAAACTTCTAGAAAGAGGCAACAGCAAGCCTACAGCCTTGAGGCAGGAGTGGTGGGGTGGGTTTCCCAGAACAGAGCAGAGGCCAGTGTGGCTGGAATACAGTGAGCAAGGGAGAGAAAGCAGGTGAGAAGAGGCAGGAGCCAGGTCAGGGAGGGCCCCGTTGGCGCTGGCAGAGTCTGGATTTTATTCAAAGAACCCCAAGAGGTCAGTACTGAAGGTTAAGCTGAGGATTGATGGTGTTAAAACAGATTGCCCCTGGCAACTCCAGAAAGAGTAGCTAGCTGAGGGACTTCCCTGGAGGTCCAGTGGTTAAGACTCTGTGCTTCCACTGCAAGAGGCACAGGTTCAATTCCTGCTTAGGGAACTAAGATCCTGGATGCCATGCCAGGCGGTTCAGCCAAAAAAAGAGTAGCTGAGACTGTGGAAGAGCAGGTCTGTGAACCATAAAGTGCAGTCCCCCAAACTCACCTGAGGACACCCCTCTCTCACAGCACCCTTCTCTCTCTCTGAGTCCCTAGAGATCTAAGACTTCACAGTGGCTCCCATGCCATAAGATCCATCTCTGGTCCTTCACTTGCTGTGCCACTTCTTATGGACGACTCACGAAGACAGCTAGACAGCTGAGTCTTCACTCTCCAGAGAACAAAATTCTGTGGGGCTACAGAGTATATATCCACAGATCACTGAAATCTAAATAACACTTTTAAGAAATAGGCTTTTTTTCCCCTTTGGCTGCACTGCATAGCTTGCAGGATCTCCAATCCCTGACCAGGAGTTGAACTCGGGCCCCAGCAGTGAAAGCCCAGAATCCTAACCTCTGGACCACCAGGGAATTCCCAAGAAGCAGGCACGTTTATCTCCATTTTACAGATGAGGATAATGGACACCAAAGAGGGGAAGCATTATAATAAAGCTGGTAAATGACAGGGCAGCATTGGCACTCAAGACCACCTGAATCCAAAAGCCATGTTCTGCCTGCTGTGCCAGCTACAAACCTGATCTTCCCTCTGAAGCAGAGATCACCCCCACAGATGGGAGGTTTCTTGGCTACATCGTCCACTCTTCCCTCCCTCTTAGGCCAGACCCATCCACCCCTCTTATGAGTCCCACTCAAACAGAAAAGAGCAGTAGACTGACACTTGTAGGGTGATTAATTCATGCTAGGCACCATGCCAGACGCTGGCAGAAGGCAGTCTCTGCCCTCTCAGATCTGACAACAGTCCTTTGAGGTAGGTACTCAAAGGTACTCTCCTGGTAACTGACCTGTGAGGCTCAGAGAGCCAGGAGACTGCCCAAGCTCTGGCTGGCCCCCAAACTGGAGCCTTCAACCCTGCAGGGTCATGCTCAGCTTCCCCCAACCAGGGAAACTAAGGGCTGAGCTCTGCTAAGTCAGGGGCGGGGGGAGCATCAAGGTCCCAGGCCTGCAGCCTGCGGTCAGGGCCACAGCTGCAAATTCCCCAGTCTGATCCAAGGCTCTCACACTTGATAACATCTGGTTCCCCCAGCAACACCCTGCCCCCAACCAACTGTGGCTTGGCCAGGGCCGAAGCCACTCTGAGCCACTTCAGGCACAGGTCGACACACCTGTAGCTCCTCTGGTAAGAGGCTCAGTAAGCTGAGTCTTGGGTGGAGAGCATGCACCTCGCCAAGAAACTGAGGCCCAGAAGATTGAAGGACCTTGGCAAAGGCCACACTTGGAGTCCGTGTTCCAGGACCTTCTGCCCCGGCAGAGTTCAGAGGTGCAGCCGGGCTGAGGCACACCACGCTGCCTCCTCCACCTACCTGCCCGGGGGAGGAGGCTTCCCGGATCTGAGAAGACACCTTGATCCCGGGCACACCTCCCAAGATGCAGGGCACATCAGGAAACACACCTGCAGATACTGTCCACCAGCAGAGGTGTGCAGCTCGCACCTCCAAAATGTCTCACTGGGGCCACCCCCACAGGCGGGCCCCTCACAAACACATCCACAAAGCACACCCACGCCTCCTTACGCCATGTGAGCACCACTGCACAGATTCGCGCAGGGCCCTGCTAGGTGGCTGCTTGTACACGAAGGCAGGTACACGTATCCATGGCTCTGGGGCCCTCCTGAGCCTGGGGACAGGGAGGAATGGGGCAGGGAGCCCCCGCCCCTCCAAGGCCACGTGCACCTGTGCGCAGGCGCACACACTGCCTTGGCAACATCCTCATGGGGTGAGGCCTCAACCTGCCCCATTCCAGAGCAAGGGGCGGGGGCTGTGGCGCACCCACAGCCAGGCCGGCCTGACTCAGGGGAGAGGAATGAAGGGGGAGGGCACAGCTGCCCAGGTGGCCTTGCTCTGGAGCCAGGATCCAGGGTGTTTGGAGGCCCCTGCGTCTCAACCCCTCCACAGCTGTACTGGTGGGCCACCCAAGGCCCAGAGGCCACCACGGCCTTCCTATGGGAGCAGCATCCAAAGCACGGGTAGATTTTATTCTCTTAGAGGCGAGGCAAGACAAAGGGAAGTAAATGTAATTCTCAGGTGGAGGTGCTTTACAGTTCTCGACACACTTTCTCTTCTACTGTCTCGAAGAACTTGAAGAACAAGAAACCTGAAAGGAAGGTGTGAGCTCCCCTCTTACAGATGTGTGCAAGGAGGCCTGTGGGAAAGTGACTTCCTCAAGGTCACCCAACCAGGAAGTGGCTGAGCCCAGAACCCAGGTCTCACTCCAAATGCCAGTTAAGGGGTCAGAGAGGGGGAAGGGGGCAGTAGCTTCATTCATGGCCCAAAGTAGGGGAACTCTGCACCCCACTTCTGCACAATGGGAATCTCCCTTCATTTTCTCAGTGCGAAGCTCCACCCCAGCCTGGGCAGAGCTGACAGGCCAGTTCTAAGGTAAATATTGGGGGCAGGGAGTGCCAGGGACAGGGAGAGGAGGATCCCATCCCACAGGCGCCTGGGGGAACAGACAGTAACACAGGGAGGAATTAGCTACCATAATATTAGTAAATGTCATAATGAGTTTCCGGGTCAGCATCTGTTGCTGACAATGACATAATAATCTCTTTCGGCCAGGGTGCGATTCTTACTTTCCCAAACCCTTTCCTTTGTTCCTTCGAGGCATGATTATCCTCATTATAGATGCCAGAGAGGCAGTCACCATGAAGCCAGGAGAGAAAAAGGCCGGGAGTCAGAAGGTCTGGATTCCAGGCCTTGAACAAACGAATCAGCCTCTCAGGGTAACTGCAAGGTGGGACTAATCCCCACTCATAGAGTGCCTGGGAAAGTTAAAGCCACGCAACCAAGTATAAAGGCAAAGTGTTATCATCAGAGGGACCCTCTGCCTCTCCAGGTGTGGGGCCTTTGTTTTGTGTGTGTGTGTGCACAGTCGCTCAGTTATGTCCGACTCTTTGCAACCCCAAAGACTGCAGCCTGCCAGGCTCCTCTGTCCGTGGAATTCTCCAAGCAAGAATACTGGAGTGGATAGCCATGCCCTACCCCAGGGAATCTTCCCGACCCAAGGATCGAACCCATGTCTCCTAGGAGTGTCTCCTGCATTGCAGGTGGATTCTTTACATACTGAGCCACCCAAGAAGCCCCGTGGGGACTTTTTACTTACAACAATAAATAAGCTAGCACTGACTGATGACTGAGACACACATGGTCTCACTAAATGCCCCTCATCATACAAAGGCACTCCCCTAGGGTTAGTGACCTGTCCAAGGTCACACAGCTAATAACGGCAGAGTCAGGATGTGAGGCCAGCTCAGACTGGCCGCTGCTCTTCCATGCCACCAGAGGCCTCCTCTCCCACCCACTTGCAGAGTGCTCTTCAAATCTCAAGTGGCGTTAAGAACCATTTTTAAGATAAAGTCTGATAAGGGACACTTAACATCAGCTTCCTATCAGCTCCTCAGTGACCTAGCCCCATCTGGTAGCCCTAACCCCCGTTTGGGAGGAAAGGGAGTTCGGATCCCACACCAGATATCCCACTGCCCTGGGAGTCAGAGGTCCTAGGCCAGAGCTCTCACTGCTCCTCCACTGCAGTCCGATCCTGAACCAGGCACTGCCTTCTTCTGGGCCTCAGTCTCTATAAGATGGGAGGGCTGGGGAGACAAGTTCTAAAGAGCCCTTGGCATGCATGACTCTGCCCCTAGAAAGAGGGTAGTGGTCCCTCACTTTGGGTCAGGGCCTGGGGCAGCAAGGGGGTTCAGCTTATCTCAGATCCCTCAGACCAGAGAGGGCTGGCCCAGCCCTTTATCTGGAAGCCCAGGGCTCCAACAAGCAAGTCTAGACTTACAGTTGATCACAGGTCGTCCCACCCTAGTCAAATGAAGGAGATGTAGAGGGAAGGGGGCAGGGGAGGTAACAGGAGCACCCCTTCTCCCAGCTGTGGCCCTGGGGCTCCAGGTCCAGAGGCAGGGGGAGTCTGACTCCACCAATGACTTGCTCCTGTCCCTCAGTTTCTCCATCTGCAACGTGGGAAAAATAAACCCTACCAGGAGGGGGGCCGTGTGTATAAACCTGACAGCATAATGCATGTGGGGACAGGAGGCGGGCAGGGTGCTGGGGTACTGCTCGAGCTCCCGGTTCACATCCTTCACCAGTCCCCCAAACTTCCCAGGACTAACTGCCCAGCTGGCCTGGGGCTGGGAGAATTGAGTTGGATTCCTGAGAACCAAGGTCAAACAATCCTAGCGGGTTCCAACGTCTTTCCAGCAATGAGGAGGCCTCTCCCCATCCATGCTCACCTTTCTCTATGGTTCAAGGACATTTGCAACACGGGGCCGACCCTTGCTTAAAACTCAGTTTCCCTTCCCACTGCCCACCAGCTGCCTCGCCGAGCCCTTGGAGTGTTCAATGCTTAGTCCTCAACCCCTGCCCTCCCTCCATAGTGTTTCCTCCACTTTGCTCCCCACAGAGGGCCTCAGGCTTTCTTCATGAGAGGACCTGCAGGCCCCTCCATCATAGGAGGAAATCCATCTATACCTAAAATAATTAAGAGCGCAGTCTTTGGAATCTGACAGGCTTGGGTGTGAATCCCCATTCAGCAACCTCCTTGCTGAGTAGCCTTGGACAAGTGACTTAACTTCTCTGAGCTCCAGCTTTCTCATCTGTAAAATGGGGAGAACAATAGCTTCTGGCTTGTAAAACGGCTGGAGGACACATGAATTAATTGATGTAAAGGGTTTAGCATAAAGGTTTATCTCTGCATAGGACTTCCCTGGTGGCTCAGACCGTAAAACGTCTGCCTACAATGCTGGGGACCCGGGTTTGATCCCTGGGTCAGAAGATCTCTTGGAGGAGGAAATGGCAACCCACTCCAGTATTCTTGCCTGGAAAATCCCATGGATGGAGGAACCTGGTAGGCTACAGTGCATGGGGTCCCAAAGAGTTGGACATGACTAAGCGACTTCACTTTCTTTTTTATCTCTGCATTATCTCTGCTACCATCCCCCAGTCAAGCAGCCTCAGGCACAGAGCCTTGACAGCCCTCTGTGGCCCATACAGCTCAACATCTGATTAATCCTGGGTCCGATCTTTTCTGCCATCTCCTCCCAGTGTCTCTGCAGCTGCCACTCCTTTTCCACTCCCACAGCCCTCACCCTGCCCCAGCCCTCACTTCACCACCTCTCCCCTGGATTACTGCAACAGCCTCCAGACTGTTCTATGAGTCTCTACTCTCAACACCCCACCCCCCAACCTGTCCTGCCGGCACCTGCCATCCTCCTAACACACCCCTTTCATAGGCTCCTCTCTTGCTCAAACACCTTCATTGGCTCCCTGTGGCCTGTAGACTGCAGCCCTCTCTGTTTGCCTGGCATTCTTTCCCCCATCCTTTCACAGACCAATCCAATAAGTACTGAAACCTCAGTCCCATACCTAGGCCTGTGTCAGCAGAGGCTGAGGCCAGGGAAGCCTCAGAATCCTCAGCAGAAATAAAATTAAAGACTGAAGTTTACATTCACTTTTTCTCCTCCCAGGCACACGGAAGAAGCCTCAACTATGTTTCTTTCCAACCTCCATACTCAATGTCAAAGCCTTTGTTCGTGACCATACCCACAGCTGAAGTGCAACCTTGGCCAGGTTCTCTCATCTAATCAACAGTTAACAATACAGTTAACTTTTTTCTTTTTTTTTTTGCCATTCCACATGGGCATGTGGGATCTTAGTTCCCTGACCAGCAGTTGAACCTAGGCCCCTGCAGTGGAATCACAGAGTCTTAACCACTGGGCTGCCAGAGAAGTCCCAACAGTTAACTTCTTTAATACCAGCTCCCCAGTTTTCTAACAGACCCCAACCCAAAAGCCTTTTAATATAGCCTAGAATATTCCCTAGTCCCCACACTTACTTCTGTGTTGCTTTGACATCGCTTTCTGGGTTTTTAGGAACATCTTCAAAGCCTGGTTGACCCTTGAGTTGTAGCAGGAACTGAAAGAACACAAGGGCTACTAGAAGCCCCAGGCCTCTTCCTTAAGAGGTGGAGGGCAGAAGACTGTAAACACAGCCCTCTTAATCTCTCTCCCCCACCACAAACGGTCACAAGTCTGGACCCACAGTTGGTTCTCAGGAAACCATCAGATTAGAGTGGCCATCTGAGGGCAGATGAAGATCCCCAGCCCCAGCCCCACCCACTCGGTGCAGATTCCAAGAGGAGAGACAGGTGGGCACAGGCCAGATTTCAGGATTACTGGGACAGGGAGCCTGGAAGGTTCAGGAGTCTCTCATCAACCCAGCTTCTGAGGAACCTCAGAGAGCATACCAGAATTTAACTAACCTTCTTCCTAATAACCATGATTATTCTTCAGACCACTGCAGGCAGTGAGCTTGGATAAGTCTACCTTCTCTAGACCTCAGTACCTTTCACCATGAAATAACCAGCTAGAAACTGCAAGGATCCCAAGAAGTCACCTAAGCTACGCTGCCCTAATTTGACAGACAGGCCTCCTCTAGGAGCCAGGGACGTCCAAAAAAGTGAAAGCAATTTGCTCAAGGTCACTGAGCCCATACCAGAGACAGCTGGAGAACCCAGACCCCCTAATTCCCAGGCTTGGTCCTTTCTGTCGCCCCCTGCCTGGAGGGATGAGATCATCAGGCTCAATTCAGAACCTCTAGGAATGTGGAACCTGGGAAGACATGAGGGTATTCTCCCACCACAACAGGGAGGCCTCCCTAAGCCATCTTCTCTGAGAGTCTCTCATTCCCAAAGAGCAGCAGACACCAGACTGTTGGAGACCCCTTATCTTGTAGGGTAGGGGGTGGCTCACTGTCCTGCCCCTACCCCATGTCTGGATTCACCAGGTGAGGGAACTAGGCACTCTCGACAGCCCCTCCTCCACAACACCCCTTGGGACGCGGGGATACCCTGAACCGCCACACCCGCTGGGAGAAACCAGGAATTCCGGCTCCCAGCCCTAGAGCTGGAGGCCTTTCCAATTCTGCCCCCTCCCCCCGACTTGGAGGATGGAATGTGACACGCGGAGGGATCCCGCAGCACGCCGGGAAGGGCTGCGTTCCAGCTCGGTGGCTGCACTGAAAGGGGGAGATGCGGCAGCGACCACGGGGACCGCGGGTGGGAGGGGAAGGGGGACAGATAGAGGCAGCGGCGGTGCGGATGGGGGTGGGGAGGGAACCCAGAGAACCAGTCCGACTCCCGATCACGCCAGATGGAGGCGGCCCGCGTCTCCAGCCTCTGGTTTCCTGCTTCTCCCCTTCACCTTTGTCTCCCCCTCCCTCCTGCAAACTTTCAGCCTGTGGGGGCTAAAGCCTGGGGACCAAATGTGCGTGCGTGAATGTGTCTGTGTGTGTATAAGTGCTTTAGGGCCTGGATGGTTGTGCAGTTTTGAACCTGTGTGTACATATGTGTGCCTAAGATGTTGGGCAACTCTACCTACATGAATGATTGTGCCTGAATCTGTGCGTGTGGTGGTGTTTGTGTGGCTGTATAAGCCGTATACATAGGTAGGTGTTCCACTCAGGATCTGTGGGTCCCACGATGGTGTGGGTGTGAACGTGTGTATGTGATTTTGTGTCTGCATGGCCGTACGTCTCAGTGGGTGTTGTGTATGTGACCGTGTAGATTGTGAACATGTACGTGTGCCCGCCCGCGGGTATTCGTGCGTACATGTGTCTGTCTGCATGTGAGGGGTGGGGTCTGTGCGGGGGATTCCCGGCCCCCCCAAACTCACACCCGACAAGCCCCGGGAGAGGGCAGCAGCGGCGGCGGCGGCTGCGGCAGGCAGACCCTCCTCCCCGCCTGCCCCGCCCCCACCCCCAGCCCCTACCTGCCGGCCGCTTCGCCGACCGCCCGAACCGCCAGAAGCTGCGGGCCCGGGGGCCGCTGGGGGCCTTCCTCTTGTGGTGTGAGTTGCCCATGGTGGGCGCGGGAGCCGGCGCGGGAACCCTAGCGCAGCCCAACCAGCCCGGCCGCCGGGCCCGCAGCCACAGGAGGGAGGCAGAGAGAAGCGCGGGCGGCCACCGCAGGCGCCCCCAGCCCCGGCTCGGCCACGCCCCCAGGCTCTGCGGCCAATGACCGGGGAGGGGCGGGGCCTGTTGAGGGGCGGGGCCTGGCGCTGCTCCGTCAGGCTCCACCTCTCCGAGGACCTGGGAGACCTGCTGAGCCGCCCCGCCCAGTTGCTCTGGGAACGGCCGGGCCTGTCCAGGTGGGGCCGGCGGGTCGCTCGCTTTCCCAAGCCAGGGACTGCCTCTGAGGATTGCAGTGGAACCAAGAGAACTAGGGGCCCAGGCTCCAGATAGGCGGGGTCCGGAACCTTGCTGCTGCTAGGGACAATCAACCACTACCCCGTGAGTGTCACGTGTCTGCGTATCTCTTGTCTCTGCTTGTTTGTACAAATATATTTATCTGACTATATTTCCGTAGTAACTGTTTTCAAAATAATAACAAAACACTTTTATATAGCACTTATTGTGCCAGGCACTGTGATAACTGCTTTCATGCATTACTTCATTTCATCCACAATTCTATTAAGGTAGGTATACTTTTTATCATCTCCATTTTACAGATAGAAAAACTGAGGTTCCATGAAGTTAACTGATGAGTCCAAAGTCAAACAGCATTAAGCTACAGAGCCAGTACTCAAACCCAGACTGAGACCAGTACCCACTGCTTCAAGCTACCTACCCCTCCACTTTATCTGTGCCTCTCCATGACCTTGAAGGACACATACTTGGATATTTGTATTTGTGTGCTTGAATGTGGCTGTGTACTTGTGTATCTGTAACCCTGAACATGTGGGTTCCTCTTTGTGTAGTCATCTGAGTGTGACCGCATGCCTGTGTCCATATAATTGAGTCTGTTTACACTGGTTTGGATTTGTGCTTTTGCATATTTGCCTGTGTAATTCTGACTCTCAAGCTGGTGGAATATCACTGATTTTTGTGTATTTGAGTGTGTAACAGTCTGCTTCTGTGCATGTAAGTGAAAAGGTTTGTCTCTAAGACTGTAGAATTTGCATGTGCTTTTGTGGATCAGTATGACTGTGCAACTGTCTATTTGATACACCCATATCTGGGCTTCCCAGATGGTGCTAGTGGTAAAGAACCCTCTTGCCAATTCAGGAGACATAAGAGATGCAGGTTTGACCCCTGGCTCGGGAAGATCCCCTGGAGAAGGGCATGGCAATCCACTGCAGTATTTTTGCCTGGAGAATCCCATGGACAGAGGAGCCTGGTGTACAGTCCATAGGGTCACAAAGAGGTAGACACGACTGAAGCGACTTAGCATGCACACATATACCCATATCCACATTCGGGGGGGTGTATGTATAAGTAATGGAGCACATGGGTAAACATACATGAAACAATACATGTCTATGTATCTATCGCCCTCTCTCATCTCCCTTATACAAGTCTGTTTTTCAAAGCCCAGGCCAAGCTTTACGTTCTCTGAAAGCCTTCCAGGTTGCCTAAGGCATTTACTTCTCATGTTCTCACAAGTACCCTGTGTCCAGAGACCTGCCCAGGGCCCTGCATACTGAGCAGTGACTATCCTTTATGATCACTCTACCATCTCTCCAACCGAGGGCAGCCTGGTATAGAGAGAGCATCCGCTGGGCTGGGAGTCCACAGTCCTCAGTTCTAATCCCTTTATGGCTCCTCTTTCTGCCACCTGGGCAAGCCCCTCCACTACACCATACTGCCTCTTATGCCCAGTGGCTCTAAGACACCCTGTTCCTGCCCTGCAAGATGGGAGAATTAAAGCTGATCCACACCCTCCCTGAGGCCCCTCTCTTGCTAAGAGACTGAGGTTGACAACAGTGCAGTCCCTGGGGGCTGGTATTTTATTCATCCACCCAGAAGATACTTACTGAGCACACACTGTATACCACGCTGTGTGCACCAGACTCCTTGCTTTGCACAGAGAAAAGGGTCCCAGTGTCAGAGCTAGATGAGACCTCAGAGATCTGCTGGCCCAATTCCCTTAATTTACAGGTGGGGAACCTGAAGCCCATGAAGGGAAAAGGTGGTACGGGAGAGAGCAGAGAGAAAACACAAGGGTAAAATCCAAACCCCGTGGCATGAATGGAGTGAGGACGGGCACGCAGAGAGCTTAGACGATGCCATGGCCTTCACAGACCTTGCAGGAGCTAGTCCCGCCCACCAGTTCAGCCTCATCTCTGACCACACCCCTCTCATTCTCAGGGCCCCAGGACACAGAACTGCTTGTGGCTCCCCACTGCACACCTCCAGGCCTCACACATGCTCCTTCCTCTTCCACCTCTGCCTGTCTCCAGGGCCCTGCTAGCCAGTGTTCTTCTCCATGTCTTCTTTGCCCACCTCCTTCCTCAGCCCAGTTCTCGGGGCTCCCCTCTACTGATACAGTACTGATCACACCCATACCAGCACTCGTTTCAAAGCAACGACCAGAAAACAAGTTTCTCCAAGACAGTGATCCTCTCATTCCTCTTAGTAGCCCCAGGCTCAGATTGTGTCTGGCACACAGTAGGTGTGCCCCACATGCTGAACAGAAACTGGCGGAGGTGGTGGTGATGGCACCTTAAGTGCTGGTGGAGGTAAAGAGGCATAGGCGGAAAAGGCTAAGGCACTTCCCCAGTCTTATATCCTTCCACTGCAAAGGCTGTGCTTTGCTCCTGGGTGCGGCGGGGAAGAGTACCACCAATGAGCCAAGTGCCCGGGAGAGCCTAGGGTATGACTGGTGGGAAGAAGTAGGTGATATGGAAGACAAATGGACCAGAACTCCTGGAACCACAAGACAGGGCTTGAGTGTCTCTTGACCCTCGCCTGGCTAGGGACCTGGAGGAGAGGCAGGAGATCCGACTTAGAAGAGGCCCCACCAGCAGCCTCCTGGGAAGCATGCACTTTGCCAGAAGATTCAGGGTTTGAGCCCTTGGCAGGCTGAGCTGTCTCTGTCTGTCCTTCCATGCCAGCACAGAACACCCTGCTGAGTGACCCTACTTGATTAATGAAGGCCCCCAGGACAGTGGATGAAGCCCAGAGTCCTGGGGAGTGTAGTAATGGGGGGAGGTGGACAAGGAAGCTGCTTCCACCCACTTCCTTCCCCAAGTCAGCCACAGGGCTGGAGGTAGGGTCTTCGGATGGGGCAGAGGGGTGTACCTGCTCTCCCCACCCCAGCACATTCACTGCAGCCTCAACAATATACAATGCCTCCTCTCATTAGTTTTATTCAGCATGTGACAGGCCAGGAGCAGCTGAGACAGCTTTGAAGGTTTGGGGAGAGGGGAATTTCCAAGGGGCAGGTGGGTGGAGGGAGGCTCCCCCTCTGCCCTCTGCAGACAACAGATTAAGAGATTTTTCTGGCCACAGGGTGTAGCCGCCCCAGAGCAGCAGATCTCACTGGCAGCCCTACCTCAGGGGCAGAAAGTTGTAGGGTCGGGGGGCAGGCCCAGCCTGAGGGGGATTTCCAGGAGAACCTGGGCCCTGTGCCACGGGGGTGGGCGGGGAAGGGGGCCTCCTTGAGGAGGGAGGAGAGGCAGTTGAAACAGCCCCTGAAGGTGTCAGAGCTAAGGAAGGGGATGAATGAGGCCTTCTTGGCCTCGCTTTCTGCTCCTCTCATCCCACCCCGGTAGAGGCCCCTCTCTGCGACGGGATTTTCCATCTGAAATCAAAACAAAGGAGTGGGGAAGCTGAGGTCAGCCTGGCAGATGTGGGCTCCTGTTCTGCCTCCAAGACTGACTGGCAGTATGACCTTCAGCAAGCCACTTCCTCCTCTGGGCCTCAGATGCCCATCTGTATGTGCCATAAGGGCTCCCCATGACATCTCAGGCCATCAGCTCTGAGCACCTAGGATCTGGAGATGCCCATGCCCCGTATCAGACTACCCACTTATCACCTGAAGCCAATTTTTAAGGCCAGGCCCTGTGCTGGGCAGGGCAGAGGAAAAAGACAAGTCAGCCCAGCTCCTGCCCTCAGGGTGTTCAGAACAGTGATGTCTGGTGATGCCTGTGCTCATGGAACCGGACAGCCAGCTGGCCCCAAACCCTTGCAGGAGCCTTGCCTGATTCCAGCTCTGCAAATGCCTCAACCCCAGCTTCCCCTCATCCTTCCATTATAGTTCCTATTACCTGGGGAAGCCGTCTTTGATTCCCCCGGGATCTCTCTGTCCCTTCCTTAGTTACCCTTCTTGACCCTTAATTACTTGCTCACTGTCTACCAACCCCCTCAAATCGAGAAGTTCATGAGGACTGGGACCTTGTCTTTCTTTCATCCCCAGGACAGAGTCTAACCCACAGTAGGTACTTAGTACCTAGTATTAAAAACTTAAGAAGTATTTGTGAAATAAATTAGCAAGCACCGTCTCCCATCTGGACCCAGGGTGGACAATGTTCATCCCTTCAGACGGGTCTGGAGGAGGCAGACCCAGACTCCTCTGGGGAAGCCACACCCCCATGGACGCATCCCAGCCCATATGACATTAGTCCAAGCCCCAGGCTGAGGACGCTGAGATGCCCCTCCCCACGAAGAAGGTGCCAGAAAAGCACATCCTGTCCAACTCCAAATCGTTTGAGCACCCTGCTCTGGAGTCCGGGGCAGTGATTTCCCCGGGAGTATCACAGAGTAGATGACACTGGACGAGGTCTTGAGGATGAATAGGAGTTCTGGATGGAAAAGGGGAGGGAACACATCCTCGGTGAGATCAGTGCATGCAGTGGCACCAAATGTGGAACTGCGTGAACTGTGTTTATCGACAGGCAAACAGATATCACGCAGACCTCAGAGGGGCAAAGTGACCACTAACCAAAGTGCCTTTGGGTCCTCAGTTTGCTTTAGAGCCACACAGGCCCCTTCCTCAGCAGGAAGACTCGGCACCATTCACCCCACATTCTTCCCACCCACCTTCCTATGATATCCAGGCCACTGGGTCCTGATGTCACGTCCACCCGACTGACCAGAGATAGGCTCTTTTTCCCTTAACACAGCTCCCACCCCCAGCCTCCCTTCCAGCTTGCTCCTCCAGCCCATTCTCAAACCCACAGAATTCTAGAATGAGAAAGGGCCACTAACAGTGGGGGCCATTAAACCCCATCTTTATTAAGAGAGTGTCTTTGCCAAGAGTCGGGCAGGACTTGGCAAAGCAGAACTCACACTCAGGAGTCTCTCCATAACCCCATGCCAAGGACAGTTCGCCATGAATGAGGGCCAGAGTTCATGGGGTCAAATCGGCTGAACCTGGCAGAGTACCTCCTAAGTTCTATCAGTACCCCCACCCCTAGCCACTGCCCTCTGCCTGAGAGAAACCTTCAGGAGGGCTGGCATACATCTCTCCCCAAAGGTGGTCCCAAGCTCTACAGTTACTCCCCACCAGAGTAAGAAACACTTCCAACCTCATATTACCTTGTGTGGGCAGTGAGGCCTCGGGAGGCCAACTGTTACTGCCACGCTGTGTTCATCACTCCCATGCAAGTGACAACCATGCCTGTCTTGTCTCAAGTATTTGCCTTAGCCTGACTTTTCACTTTTCACTCTCATGCATTGGAGAAGGAAGTGGCAACCCACTCCAGGGTTCTTGCCTGGAGAATCCCAGGGATGGGGGAGCCTGGTGGGCTGCTGTCTATGGGGTCGCACAGAGTTGGACACAACAAGCGACTTAGCAGCAGCAGCAGACCAGTGCCTGACACTATATGGTAAGGAATATGTCTCTTTCACCCTGGAGGAGGAAATGGTAACCCACTGCAGTATTCTTGCCTGGAGAGTCCCATAGACAGAAAGACAAGCAGGCTACAGTCCATAGGGTTGTGCAAAGAGTTGGACATGACTGAGTGACTGAGCACATGTCTTTCTCAAATGAATGAGGCTGAATGACCTTGACCAACTTACTTTTACCCTCTGAGTCTATTTTCTCACCTATAAACTACTTCCCAGGTTGTTGAGGACAACAGGGAAAACATTCATGAAAATGCTTGGCCAGGGTCTGGCACATAGCAGCCTTCATGTTCCCCTTCAAACTAGCCAACACCCTGCCTTCCTTCCACACCCTGCTTACCTCCTCCAGGAAGCCTCCCCCGATTATCTCCCGGGCTCCAGTCCTGGCCTCTGTCCCAGAAACACTTCCTCCCCACATACTTGTCTAGAGTCCAGGTGATATTTCTGAAAAATATGGATTCCTGCTTGTTTTGTTTTGTTTTTATGTTTTCTGTGCCTGTGTCCTCCACTGAACAAAGGTAAGACTCCATCTTTTTTTTTTTTAAGACTCCACCTTCTGTGTAAGCAATGAATTGTTTTCCAAACACAAGTAAGAATAAACTCAGCCAACACTCAAGTCCTCAGCATCACAACAGCAACAATTTCCTGCCATCTGCACCACACTCCACAGTTCACAAGGCACTTGCATGTCTGTTATCTGATTTGATCTTTGAAACACCCCTGTAAAGCCAGAATTTATCATCTCTATTTTACAGATAAGGAAACTGAGGCTTGGAGGGGTTACTAACCTGCTGGTATTACATGGCCCAAGAGAGCAGCAGATCACGGCTCAGGCCAGAGTTGTCCTATCAACCTCAGAGCCCATTCCTTCCAGACTGGGTCCTTAAAACTCAGGCGAACAAATTCACAAACACAATAACAGCGACCCCTTACATTTCTATGGTGACTTCCCTTGCATGTAATTTTCACATCCTCTTTTGTGAGAGTCTTGGAGAGAAAGCTCACAGACCCATCAAGGATATAGGTCTACCTGGACGGATACCCCAGTGAGAGGGTCCTCTCTATTCCAAAGAGGGTAATGGAAACGATGAGACCACAGAGAAGTTGCCTGCCTGGTGACACCAAGCTTGCTAACTGCTGGGCCAGAATGTGAACTCTCATCAATTTGCCTGCCTCTGATACTATGCCTACTCTACCAAGTTCCCTCACTTTTCTCTGGGCCTCTTCCCATCTGTAGAATGGGTTGGATGAGGGGATTTTTAAGCCTTACCCCCTGGTCTGTGTCTTTGGGTAAATGAAGAAAGCAGGACCAGTTCTGGAGTCAGATGACTTGAGTTAAAATCCCAGGTGGGTAAATCAGTCACTCACTGTTCCTGAGACTCAGTTTTTTCATCTGCAAATGGGTATAAATGAGATCATGGATACGTGGCTTCTGGCACATTCAGAATAATAAATAAATGTCAGACTTCCTCTCTTTGCTTTTTAAGTGTGTGGCAGGGCAGTGAGGGGAGCAGGGAAGATACAGGCTCAGAATCTATACCAAGCTCAGTATAGATTTACTGGTATTTTCCCATGTACAGTAGGGGACTCAGATTAGGGAAACCAAGACCTGCATCTGTGGATCTTTGGTTCAGCACCTGGGAGGGGGGACCTCCTAGGAATTTTGTGTGTGTGCCTCTTCCCCCTCTCCCCAAATCTTCATTCTAAACATTTTCCCCAGAAAGAGTTAAGCCTTCTTTGGGCTTCCCCTTCCGGACCAGCGGTGCCAGTGGAGATTAGAGAGATCGGATTTATTTCTCTTCATAAACAGAAAAGAAGTTTGGCCAGGCAGGTGACAAAGAAACAATTGGAATAATAGGAGGTTGGAGCAAAAGGAAACAGGACTTCCTCCAGACATACCTGGGGCCACCCCAGACCTGGGGAAACAACAGCCAGTGGCAGGGAGGTTTGGCCCACGCACGTGGGCCCAAATCAGGCCAACCTGCTGCCCAGAAAGCCCAGTGCTACCCAATACCAAACATAAGGCCGGGGGACGTCTGCCACTGACCCAATGACCTCTAACCAGGCTGTCAGAGCAGGGACCTACAGAGTCAGTTTTCCTGTCTCCCCCTTCACCACCACCACCCCACCCCCACCCTAGGCTGGTCTCCCAGTGGACCTCCTAGCCCAGGTCCACTGGCCTAGGCTACACCATTAGCCTTCATTCTCTAACCCTGACAGTGGGACCACAACCCATCTTGTCCAGTTCTGCCCCAGGACTCTGTGAATGAGATGGGGATGACTTCAGGCTGAATCCTGGTGGAACAGCCCTGGGACAGGTTTCATGTATTGTGGGAGCTGCCCTTGGAAACATCCTCCTTGCAAACCTTCCCTCAGGGCCTGGCCCAGTGACCTGAGCCCCAGCACCCAACCTCCATTTGAGGCTGGGCTGCAGGGATGCAGGGCCCATTTCCAAAAGGAAGATCAGGCCGGATGCAATCACACAAGAGGCTTTTCACCCTCTTCCTGACCCCAGGAAGTGTTCTTTCTAATTCTCCTCCAGAGGAGGTGGTTAAAGGACACTGGGAGGGTAAACACAGCGGAATGGGATGGGCCTGCACACACCGCCATTTCCTCACCTCTGGCACTAACACTGCCAGCAGGAAAAGTAGACTTCCTAGGATGGCAGCCCCAAGGGAGCCCCACCCTCTGGCAGAGACTCATGCCCTCCCCCTCAATCAGGAGACACAAACAGAGGGGAAGATGAGGGGAGAACCAAGCAAGTGCAAGTGGCCAAAAGAAAAGTGACCCCGGTAGGCATGGGTCAGGTCAGCCACTCCTGCCCTCAGGCTGCCCAACCACCAGGCCAGAGGGAGCCTACAGGCAGAGAACTAGCTGTGGTAGTTCAGGTACCCACCGCTGTCACAGATACAGCTTCTCCATTAACTTGGGCCTCAGTTTCCCCCCTCTGCAAGCACACTTCCAACACAGGAACAACGTTGGGCTGGGGGAAGGAGTGGTGGGAGGGGCTGTTGGCTCAAATCCCGAGCTCACCACCCCAGGAGGTGGATGTTTGCGTTTGGCCCAGGTGAGTGGTAAGGGGGGGCCAGGTAGGAAAAGCTAACACTGCTAATAACGTAAAGCATGTCACTGCTCCGTGCGGGTCCAGTGTGGGGCTGGCAACCCAGATCCCCCTCCACAGCTGACACACCTTCTGAGTGCAGTTGACTTTCCAGACCCAGAGGAACCCCCACCAGACATGCAAGGCCACTTGCCTCTCCCATTGGCCCCAATCCAGAGTCAAGTCTCTGACCCCCTGACTCAGCAGCAGAGGGCAGAACCTGGGTGAGCCTGGGGGAGGGGGGTACTGCCTCACCGTCCCAAGAGCCGGGCGGCCAGCACTTCCAGACTAAGCCGGGGGATCCCTGCCCCAGTCGGGGGTCCCCCCACCCCTAGAGCGGGGCTGGGTTGAGTCTGGGACATCAGGAGCGGGGTGGCGCAGAGTCGGGGTGCTCGGACCGAGTCCCGGCTCTTCGCTCCCCCAGCACCAACGCCTAGGAAGTCAGCACCCTCCGGACACGCCGCGGACCCCCAACGGAGCCACTCGGGCCGCACCCCGGGCACCGCCCCGCGCCTCCCCAGGTGCCCGGCCGCCTTACCTCGGCCCTTACCCTTGGCCTTCCTGGCCTTGTCGTCCGCCTTCTTGGCCCGGGGGGCGGCCGGCTCGGCGCCCTCGGCCCCCGCCGCCTTCTTCTTGCGCCGCTTGCCCCGCAGCCAGCTGAAGGCGCGGCGGAGGCCGGACGCGCCCGAGCGAGACTTCTTCCTGCGCGGGGGGCCGCCGGGGCCCCCCGGCTCGTCGGCCGCAGGTGCGGCGGGGGACGCGCGGGCCGCCATAGCGCGGCGGGCAGACCTGGCGGCGGGGGTCAGGCCCCCTGAGGCGGGGCGCCCATGGGCCGGGGGCGAGCGGGCGGGCGGGCAGGCGGCCGCCGCGCCGAGACGCGCCCGGAGAAAAGTTTGGGCGGCGGAGGCAGAGCGGGCG
Source organism: Bos mutus (assembly GCF_027580195.1). Taxonomy (NCBI): domain Eukaryota; kingdom Metazoa; phylum Chordata; class Mammalia; order Artiodactyla; family Bovidae; genus Bos; species Bos mutus. The sequence goes on along the minus strand of NC_091618.1, from coordinate 14,947,044 downwards.
AGGAGCGGGCGGGCGGCGGGAGCGGCGCAGGAGGGGCCGCGGGGCGGCGGGCGGGGCGCGGAGGCCGGCCGGGAGGGACGGGGCCGGGAGGGAGCGGCCACGGGGCGGGGGCGGCGCTGCCTGCGGCCCCTCCCGCCTCCTCCGGCCCGCCGGCCGGGGTCCCGGAGCTCAGGGGCTAGCGGAGGGAGAGGTCCGGTCCCCAGGGAGGGTGGTCACCGCGCCCCCGAGCCGCGGCGGGGGCCCGGGCCGAGAGGGCGGGGTCGCGGGGTGGGCGTGGGAGGGGGCGGTACCGAGGTTCAGTCCCGGCGGGGCCATTGAAGAGAGCAAGGTTCGGACGGAGAAGTACTGGCGCTGGGGTGGGGGTGCTCAGAGAAAGCGGGGAGAAAAATGCTGGGGTTGGATCCCAAGAGAACTTCGTGTCCTGAGTTCTGTCCAGAAAGAGATGGGGGATTCTGGAATCCTCTTTCTGGAGTAAGGGGGTTCTGAGAATGCTTTCCAGGATGTGGGTGGTATTGGAGGTTTTGCTCTAGAGACAGACTTCAGACCCACCTGAGACCTGGAGCTTTCTTCTGCAGTCTGGCAACTCGGAGTCTCCTTTCCCTCCTTTCCCCTTCCTCACCACACCTTCCCCCAGCCCCCATCAATCCTCAGTGTGGAGCTGGGACCCATGCTTCCTGGGTTCCTGCTTCACCCTTGGGTGGCAGGTGACAGGATGAGGAGAGCCGTGCCTCAGTTTACCCTTGGGCCAGGTTGTGAGTCCCCAGAGCACTAGTGTCTGGGTCTGGATTTTCCACTGAGATGCTCAGTACTGATCAGAACTGATCTTGGACTTGAACTCACAGCTTTATAAGATGCTTTGAGATCCTCTGCAGGTGACAGGTGTGACCGAGGAAGCCGGTAGAGAAAGGAAGCCTTTAAGAATCACAAAAATGCTATGCTTTGTTTCCTCCAGGCCTCTGGCTCTTTATTGTAGCTGAGGGAGCCCTTTTGTATGATCTGATCCTACAAGAGGCTCTGAGGGAGGCAGGCCAGGGAGTGATACCCATAGTACAGAAGAGAAACTGAGGCCAGAAGAAGACAGATTGCCCAGGAGCATGGAGGGGGTCATCAGCAGAGGAATTAAGATTGACAATGTAAGTCTTGTCTCTGCCTGGTTCCCAGGAGCTAGAAATTGCCCTAGGGACCAGCTGTGAGATCTTGGACTCCCTTTTGACTCAGAAGGGCATCATGATCACCCCACCGGTTAAAATTTGTCTTCATCATCCAGCCTGACCTTGGTAAAACAGCCTTCTCCTTGTCCTTACTCAGCCTAGTCAGCCCTGGTGTAGCGTCAACAGCACTCACTATGATATTGTAGAAGGATTAGAGTGAGCAGTGTGACCTTTTGAACTTGCCTTAGCTCCCTGGGTAGGGGCTCAGCTGTGGCAAACCTGGGCCATCGGTGACAACTCCCCTCCCACACACACACATGTGGTGGGCCTGGGGCAGATCACTGTACTTACTGGGCCCCAGTTTCCCATCTAACCGTCGTCACTCATTTGCTTTCAGCCCATAATCCCAGAGCACCCATTCCAGATCAGTGTGCATCACTGGGCCATGCACAGGGATCACACTGGGCTTGTCCTCATGGTGCTCTCTGCCCCCTTCAGCACTAGGTACGTATCAGAGGAAAAGTGATACCGGAGGGACTGATGTTTTAAGAGCAATGCATAGAACCTCAGCCTGTTAGATAATATGGATGGACTAGAGAGGAGAGAGAAGGCAAACATACTCTGGCTTTTGGAAGGGGTGATTAGGAGAGGAATAGTTGGGCAGCCTTGCCCCCCACCCACCCTTTCAGCACCTCTTTTTCCTGGTGGCCAGACTGGTTACACAGTTTCAGAGCCCAGTACAAAATGAAAATGCAGGGCCCCTGTTCAACATTTATTACAAATTTCAAGAAAGTAACAGCAGAGCATGATCAAGCATGGGGCCTTTCAGAGAGCAGGGCCAAGTGGACTATGCGCATGAAGTTGATCCTGCCAGTGGCTCATATCCTCAGCGAAGCCTTCCCCTCAAACCACAATCCCCAGGAGTCAACTCACAGATTAGGTCCCCTGATTTGGAGGTGGGGAGAGAAAAGGGAGTAGGGAGAGGTCAGGGCTGTATTCCCTTCACTGCTTCTAACTCCAACACCCAGACGCTCTCACCTCCCATCTCCAGCCACCCTTAATCCGGCAGCCCGGCTTTCCTATTTGTCCCCTGGCCTGATAGGCCTGATTCTGAGCCCCTCAGGGCTAGCTGGAACAGGCTAGCCTGCAACACTGCTCTCTGGATTCACGATTCTCAGCTCAGCTACATTTCTTTGCCGTCCCTCTGGGCAGCTAAGGAAACTGACTTCCCAGCAGCCCCTGTCGGCAGAGCCCAAAGTCCATCCTAGAGCCAGGCTGTCACCTGACCAGGAAGGAAGCTGCCAGCCTGTCCCCAGGGAGGAAGGAGCCATAACCAAGCTTAGGGCTGTAGCCCCTGAGGTCATCCAGCTTTTCTCCCTCTGTTATTGTTTGTTATGTTGTTGCTCTCTGACTGTGCCCCATGGCTTGCAGGATTTTAGCTCCCCTACCAGGGATCAAACCCAGACCCTCAACAATAAAAGTTCAGAGTCCTAATCACTGTGCCAACAGGGAATTCTCTGTTCCCTCTGTTTGTGGAAAACTCAGGACCACCCCAGGTGGGCCTCACACCAATCCAACATTCCCTGATCCTCCGATCCTCGGGAGACCTGCCTTTCATAGGATCCAGCTTTGTCCTCTGCTAGGTCTGGCCCATGGACTTTATTCAGACTGGGCAGCCAGGCCAAGGTGTGGCTGAGCCACCCTCATTTTACAGAGAACACCAGGAAGGGTCTGTAAATCAAGCAGCCCCTGGTGGGAGCACCTGTGGCTTCCCTCCGTTCTTAGACCAATTGGAGGGTGGAGCAGTTCCGCAAAGTTGATGATTTTGAGAGATTAACAGTCCTATTCCATGGATAAGAAAGCCTAAAGAGAGGTGGAATGACTTGCCAAAAGACACACAGCTCCCTCTGGGCAGAGGTGAAATTTAAAACTGCTTTGTGTTCCTGTGTGTGTGTTTTCTAATTGATCACTAGCTTTGTGCTCCTGCCTCACCCCTGCTGCTTTCAAAGGTTGGGAAAGGAAAGTATTTATTCTGGGGCCACATCTGGGCCTCTAGGAACTTCCAGAAATGTTCTGCTTAACTTCAGATGCACCTGTATGCATCTTTTCTTGGGAAAGAATGGGTCCACGGCTTTAGCAGACTCTCTAACCTTTGATCCTTTTCAGTGGGAGAAGATAGAAAGAGGCTCCTTGTGTTTGATGTCCTCCACCTCTTCCCTCCCTAACCTAGGAGTTGGGGGACCCTGCAGGTCTCATCCCCACCGTAGGCACTCCTGTGCCCCTACCCTGTGGCTCCTGGCATCTATGGCAGTGTGTCAACGTTTCCAACAACCTCCCTGCTGAGTTCTTCTTTGATACTCCCGGGATCTCTTAGAATCAGGCCCAAAGCCTAATTCCACCCATTTTCCCTGCTGGGTTGAGAGGTCCAAGGTGTTAGTGGCATGTGTGGAAAGGAAATGGAGTTTTGTGGGCTCCCTCCCAGCTCCAAGTTGCTGCCAGCTCCTGGGAGGTTAAGGTAGGGAAGGGAAGGGAAGAGAGAGAAGGTGGGGGGCACTGAGAGAAAGAAGAGGTTGCTGCAGCCACTGCCCAGTCTCCACTGTGGAATGAACTCTGATTCCTCACATTCTTTCAGCCACTATCTCCTGAGCACCGGCTCTGTGCTCCAGGCCTCCAGATTGACCTGTTATTATTCTATGATCAGATCATCATTCTGAGCTGTCCACAGTATAGACAAGTGGGTTTCAATCTTTTTCTTTTAGGAGTGGAACTTTTATTTTTCCTTTCAAACAAAAGCCCGCAGAATTTTACCTGACAAATAAAAGTCAGTGCTTTTACATATGAATTTATTTTTGTCAATCAAAATGTATAACCTTCACTTACCACAAAATAATTCCATGGGAACAATGCCGACATTTTGATGGACTAAAAATTTGAAACCCTGAATTACAGGTGATGGTTATGGTTTTAACTGAGAGCCAGCATTCAATTTATTTCTGCAGCAGTTTCTTTTAGTCAGTAATTAGAAAATACTGCACTTCATAGACATGCAGAGGCAAATGGTAAGTGTTTTAACATCTTGGTAGAAGTGTCAGGAGAAGCTTTATTCTGAGGTCTGCACAGAAATAAGTTATGCAGGACTTCCCTGGAAATCCAGTGGTTAAGATTCCATGCTTCCACTGCAGAGGGCATAGGTTCGATCCCTGGTTAGGGAAGTTTTGCATGCTGCAGAGAAAAGGAAAAGAAAAAAGTTGTACATGATGTGAAGGAAAAAAAAGTTCTGCATGCTGCGGCCAAAAAGAAAAAAAAAAAAGAGTTATTCAACCAGCCCAGCCTAATGGCTTGTTTTTGGTTTGTTTGCTTTGGTTTTCTGCCTATGGTGATTTTATTATTGCTACAATGGCTTGTTAAAAGTTAGGGACTTCCTGGGCTTCCCTGATAGCTCAGTGGTAATGAATCTGCTTGCCAGTGCTGGAGATATGGGTTCAATCCCTAATCTGGGAAGATTCCCACGTGCTGCAAAGCAACCAGGCCCGTGAGCCACAACTACTGAGCCTGTTGTCTAGAGCTCAGAAGCCACAACTACTGAAGCCCACGTGCCCCAAAGCCTGTGCTGTACAATAGGAGAAGTCATGGCAATGAGAAGCTCACGCACTGCGACTAGAGAGTAGCCCCCTCTCACCACAACTAGAGAAAACCGAGCAGCAGTGAAGACCCAGCACAGCCAAAAATAAGGAAATAAAGATTGAAGGCAGGAGGAGAAGAGAACGACAGAGGACAAGATGGTTGATGGCATCACCAACTCCATGGACATGAGTTTGAGCAAGCTCCAGGAGATGGTGAAGGACAGGGAAGCCTGGCGTGCTGCAGTCCATGGGGTCTCAAAGGGTCAGACATGACTGAATGAACAACAAAAACATTAAAAGTAACATGTCACTTAAAAAAAATTAGGTTAGGAACTTCCCTGCAGTCCACTGGTTAAGACTTCGTGCTTCCACTGCAGGGGCATAAGTTCAATCCCAGGTCCAGGAACTAAAATCCCACATGCCATACGGTATGGGCAAAAAGTTTTAAAAACGGAAAAGTTAGCCTAGTCTGTTTCTCATCTCAGTCCTGCCACTAACTTGCTGAATGTCTTTGGATAAGACACATGTCCTCTCTGGGTACCAGTTTCCCCAATGGAACATCTGATTTCATCTAGAAAAGGAGGGTGTGTAGAGGTACTGGAGTGGGTTGGGGCGTGTGGGGTGATGCATGGAGCATATACGGAAGCTTCATTACTCATCCTCACCACCCATGCCCATCCAGTGCTGAGCCTAAAGAAGGGGCCACAAAACCACTGAACTGCCCAAGTTCAAAGGCAGAGGCGAGTTGCCATGGAGACATGCTTTGTTTCCTAACTGTCTGACTGCATCTGACAAGCAGAAAGCCAGCCAGATGGACACTGACCTAGGCGGGGAGAACCAGGATTTCCTGACCCCAAGATCCACAGGGCTCACTGCTCTCCAAGGAGAGCTGTCAGTTCTCAGTTCTCACCCCCAAATCAGGGGCATGACCAGCTTGGGCTGCCAGCTGATAAGGCTTCCTGTAGGGAGCTGCTGGGTGGGGCCTCCAGGTGTTTGCAGACACCCACTCCACCAGTCCTAGGCAGGGAGGCTGGCCCTGTGCCCAAGGGCAGGGCTAGGAGGCAAGTGCCCACATTCAGGGCCTTCTGGAAGCTGGGGGAGGAGTCAAGATGTGTGGGCAGAGCTCCCTGCCCATGATCAGAAAGAAACATCTGGGTGTGGATTCTCAGCAGCACCCTCCACCCCCCAGCATCCTCACAGAACGAAAGAAAGTGAAGTCGCTCAGTTGTGTCCGACTCTTTGTGACCCATGGAGTGTAGCCTGCCAGACTCCTCCATCCATGGGATTTTCTAGGCAAGAATACTGAAGTGAGTTGCCATTTCCTTTTTCAGGGGATCCTCCTGACCCAGGGATTGAACCTGGGTCTCCCACACTGCAGACAGAGTCTTTACCATCTGAGCCACCGGGGAAGCCCACCATCCATACAGGGGCCTACACAAACACACCAAGACACAAAGATAGGATGACAGACCCACATGCACATCAGTTCACACTGGCATACCCAAATACACAGATACACCAAAACACAAACCCAGATACACACGGACAATTCTGGGTACCCATAAACACCCAGGTACACTAAGATAGCCTGATGTCTAAACACACAGACACACAGATACAGAAATGTACCAAATTACACAGACATGCTGACACACACACACACATAGATATACAAATGCTCACACTCCCAGATGCACACTCATACAGACACCCACTGTACAAAAACAACACACACAGATACCCACTGGCCCATAAATCAGAGAGAGGTATACAGAAGGCCTTGTTACATAAATATAAACAAACGGTTACAAGGGGCAACATCGATACACAAAACCCAACACAGATGCAGGCAAGAGGAAGAGAAAGGAATTAATACTTGGTGGGGGTCCATTCTGCACAGCCAGCATGAAAGGAGTTATATCTGTAGGATCTTTTTAAAATCCTTCCGACAATCTGTGAAGTTGGCAGTGTTATCCCCGCTTTTTACAGATGCGAAATGTAGGATATATGTGCTTATAAAAGGCCCAAACAATGCAGAAATAAATAGGGTAAAATGTGAAAATGCCTCTTCACACACATTCCCCACCCACTCCACACCACTGTTCATGTTAGTGGGCAGTATGCATATATTTTTCTATGCATTTACATACAAGCATTTAAAAATACTACAAATTTAGGGGGCTTCCCAGGTGGTCTAGTGGTGAAGACTGTGCTGCTAATGCAGGGGGCATGGCTTCACTCTCTGGTTGGGGAACTAGGATCCCACCTGCCTTGTGGTCCAAAAAAAAAGACAGAGAGAGACAGAGAGAGAGATCATAAACTGGAAAGTCTAAAAAATAATAAAAATACAAGTTTGAACATTTTCCAGGAAACCAACTCAGAGTGGTTAAGAAATGTGACCAAGGTCATAGAGCCAGTTAGCAGAATCAGGGTTTGGATTTAGCTCTGGCTCACTCCAAAATACTGTTTCTGCTGCCTCAGCCCACAGACAACCACAGAGACACAGATTCACAAAGGGGAGGCCCAGGGCAGGGGGAGGGGTGGCACCTCGGGGCTGGCCCAACAGGCTTTTTTCTGATTGCTCTGGGTCCCTTGGGTGGTTCCTCTGACTAAAGGCATTGTCCCTGTAAATTCCTGTTAAGGGGCAGATATATTCCTGGGACGGGAACCTTTGAATCATTGACCCCGGGTGAGAACCAGGCAGGTGACTAAGTGATGCAGGCATGGCTCCAACTCTAGCTTCCCTGTCTCCTAACCTCTCAATCTCTTCACATGCCCTAAAGGGACCTTTTCTAAGGCTAACTCTGGACCTTGTCCCTCTCGCTGCTTAAATCCCTTCCTGTTGACTCCAGCATAAATTCCAGCCTCTTGGACACATGGAGTCTTTCGCTCTCTGGCTCACCTGCCTCTCCCCATTTTTCCTTTTGGTAAAGCACCTGTCCTTCAGGAGCAGCTCAAATGCTCCTTTCGTTGAGTCTTCCCTGACTCTTCTGTGCAAAATGCCCTCTGTTTCACCCCTTACCCTGCCGCATAGTGTGCTCACAGACACCCACCGTGACTTACAATCATCACCATCATGGCGTCTCTGCTGATGGACTGACCAGCTTCCAGGGCCTGCCCTATGTGTATTATATAACTGTTGTTGTGGTTTAGTCGCTAAGTCATGTCCGATTCTTTTGCGACCCCATGGACTGTAGCCCGCCAGGCTTCTCTGTCCATGGGATTCTCCAGGCAAGAATACCAGAGTGGGTTACCATTTCCTTCTCCAGGGGATCTTCCCGACCCAGGGATTGAACCCATGTCTCCTGCATTGCAGGTGGATTCTTTACCGCCAAGCCACCAGGGAAGCCCCAATTATATAATTGCCTCCCTAAAAGATAAAAAGTCTTGTCCCCATTTTGCAGATGGTTAAATGGAGTCACAGAGAATTTAAGTCCCTTCTTTAAGGTCTGATTTTCTCAAAAGTCAGTCCCTGGCCATATCATGTACCACCACGTTATTGCAAACATGTTTCCCTTGCCCTCCCAGCTAGACTAGAAGCCCTGGAGGACAAGGACTCAGCTCTTTCATCTCTGAATCTCTGGTGCCGGCACTGGACAGAGGCAAGGGGCTCAGTGAATGGTTGTTGAATGAGCACCCCATCCATCCCCCCGAGTTGCAGAATAAGAGAGGATAGGAGAGGAGACATTTGGGGGACTTGGGTACCCTGGGAATGTCCCTGCTGTATGGGATTCCCCAGGAAGTCATTGAAAGCAAGAGTTCCCTCGAATCAGGATGTGGGTGCCCCTAGAGCCTGGGGATATCTGTGTAGACCCTGCTGGGAGAGTAGGTGTCCTCTGGCTCCTCCACGTGTCCCTCCCATCAGGAAGCTCTCAGCCTATCTGTTATTAAATATTTATTGTTTCCCACTCTGCTTGGCTTGGTCCCAGGCGCTGGAGGAGGGGACTGACCAGAGAGCAGGAGACAGGGACATTCACAGTTAATGACCACCTACTACATGCCATGGAATCCTCTCAACAGCCCTGCAGTTGGATCCTCAGCCCTGTTTTTGCAGCCAGGGAAATGAGGCTCAGAGAGGGGAAGAAACTGGTTCCAAGTCACACAGCCACTGAGCCAAGATCCAGAGTCAGGTGTGTGCTCCTCTATTCCCCTGCGTCTTACCGCCCACCCCAGAGCCAGGGAGGATGGGGGCTGACTCAGAGGAGACTTAAGGAGGCCATTTTTGAGGTGGGGCTGTGGCTGGAATACAGCCTGCCCTGGCGGATATTTGACAACAACAGCTTGCATTTATCCGGCACTTTCCCTCCCATTAGCTCATCCAGCCCTCCCTAACATCCCCTCGGGTGCCTATTAGTATCTCCACTTGACAGATGAGGGATGGAGGTTCCATGAGGTCAAGTGACTTTCCCAAGGTTGTACAGCGACTGCAGACCCTCATCCTTCTCCTGCATTTCCCTGCTGCCTTCACTTCTGCCTCCTCCCAGCAGTCCTCCATGCTGCCCCAAGAGAGCTCCCTAAACCCAACCATGGGGAATTCCCTGGCCTTCTAGTGGTTAGGCCTCAGCTCTTTCACTGCTGAGCACCTGGGTTCAATCCCTGGTCAGGAAACTAAGATCCCACAAGCCACCTGACGCAGCCGAAAGTAAAATTAATTAATTAATTAATGCGATTAAATGTTTAAAGTAAATAAATAACCCCAACCATGAGCCTCCACCACTACGGGCCCGGCCAGTCTCTGCTCTCATACGGCACATGGCCGCGCCTTTGCCTGTGGCTTGTGCCTCAGCACTCCCTGATTCAGTCACCTTTCAAGCTCCCTCTCAGCCTACAAGTGCCAACTCAAATGCCCCTTCTCTCGAAAGATTTCCTAGACTGGCTTTCTCCATACAAACCTCTAAGAGAACAATTATCTTATTATATTAAATTGCTTGTCTCCATCCTCAGACTGTGAGCTCCTTAAGGGCAAAGACAATGATTTTTCAAGTCTGTCTTCCCTGCACATAGCTTTGCATTCTCAGTAAGAACTTGTTGAATTAATGGATGACATTCTGAAGGTTGGGCCCAGTGGAAGATGATGAGGCCTTAAAAGAAAAGGCACAAGAGTGTGGGTGTGGGGGGAACTTCCCTAGTGGTTCAGTGGTTAGGACTTCGCCTTCCAACGCAGACGGTGTGGGTTCAATCCCTGGTCAGGGAGCTAAGATCTCACATGGGGCGAAAAAAAAAAAAGAAGAAAAAAATTAAAAATTCAAGATAAAGGGATGTCAAGAAGAGAAACTAGTATTTGGGGTGGGGAGAAGGGCTGGGATTTTTCTTTTGGACATTTTGAGTCTGAAGTGTCACTAGGACATCCAGCTGTATGTGCCAAGCAGGTAGGAGTTGGGAGTGGGGTGGGGAGGAAAACTTACCAGGAAGAAAAGATACTAACAGCAACTGCCAGGAACTGACTGCTGGCTATATGTCAGACCCAGTGCTGAAGGCTTTACGTGCATTATCCCATGCTTTATGTATATTATCCCATATAGTTCAGACAGTAAAGAATCTGCCTGCAATGCAAGAGACTCAGGTTCAGTCCCTGGGTCGGGAAGATCCTCTGGAGAAGGGAATGGCAATCCACTCCAGTATTCTTTCCTGGAGAATCCCATGGACAGAGGAGCCTGGTAGGGTACAGTCCAAGGGGTTGCAAAGAGTCAAGACACGATTGAGCGATTAACACTGCTACTACTATCCCATTTGATCCCCAGAAGATAGGTAATATCAACCCATTTGATGGAGGAGGAAGTTAAGGCTCAGAGAAGTAATTTATCCAAAGTTACATGGCTAGTAAAAGGCAGAGGCAGGATTTGAACCAGGTCCATTCGATGCCAAAGTCCAGACACTTAATTACTCCTCCATATGGTAGACTATGGAAGTTTATAGAACACATACCTTTAAGGGGCACAGTCGGAAGGTGAGATCAGAGAGGGAACCATTCAAGAGATAGAAGGAAAACCATCAGGGTGGTATCTGAGGCCAAGAAAAGAGCTCCAAGAAGGGCCAGGTCGGCAGTGCTTACCGTCCCTGAGAGATCAGGGTGGGGTAAGGGATTTAGCAACTAAGTTAAGGCAACCTTCCAGAGAGCTGCTTCCACGTGCTGCTTCGGGGAGTCCGTAATAGGACCTGCTGAGTGGGAGGTGAGAAAGTGGAGGCGGTTGGCTAGAAAGAGAAGGAGAGAGCAGGGAAGGAAGAGAGCACCCTGTGGGTATGTGGGCCTAGGAGGGCGGGGCAAACAGGTTTGGGCTGGCCCCGAAATACTGGGGAAGGGATGCTCGGCTGGTGGGAGGAGGGGGCAGTGAGCATTTGAGCATTTTAGGTTGAGTCAGCCTCAGCGACTAGACTCAAGGACACCCTCACTCTCTTCCCTGATGGCCCCTCCTCCTCCAAGCCATCCCCATCTCTCAGGCCAGGCCACATTAGCCTCATTCATGCTCCCCTCTCCCTCCCCCACCACTCCCCAGAGGTTGTTCAGGACCAGCCACCCCCACGTCCAGTCTGCTGTCTCACCGCCTGGCCCAGCCTGGTGAGGCAGGCGGGGAGGAGTGTCCAGGCAGGAAAGGGCTGAGTCACTCGGCCACGCATCTGGTCTCAGATCTCATCTCGATACCCAGATGAAAGGGGCAGGAAGGAAGAGGGCTCCGCCCCCCACAAGCTCTCCTGGCCTGTCCTCACTTTGCCAGGTTGGGAGAGGAGCCCCGTTGTCACGTTAGCAACCACCATTTGCTGCTTCACCCCCTCCGGCTGGGGTCCTTTGCTGCTCTGCTCGCCTTGAAAAAGTAGGGTCTGGCCGTCACCTTCATTTCACCAGTGAGGAAGTTCAGAGAGACACAGGGGCTTGGGCAAGGTCACACAGATTGGAAGGCTGGCCCGCTGGCGTCCTCATTCGGTATTCCGGGGAACACAGAATGGGGTGGTGTTTGCAGACAGTGGACCAAGGTGTGAGGGGCTCAGACGTGCCAGTGGGTGATGCCTGCAGAAGCTGGGTGGCGGGAGGCACTGGGCTCCTGCTCCTGCCAAAATGGCCTCTTCTCCAGTCCCAGCGGAGGGCAGACCCTCCTTCCTCCACTCCTTGCTCCACCCTTGCTGTTGTTGGCTCAGCTCGGAGCCACCCCCTACCTCATTCCTCAGCATCTCCCATCCTCTCTGCACTTTGCCACGCTGAGAGGAATAGCAGGGGCCTTGGCAGGCCATGCCTGCCATCCTGCACGCTGCCAGGGCACAGTGTTCCCATTGTCTTGAGCAGCGAGAGGTGTCCAGGTCCTGGCAAGGGGTGGGGGATCATGCCAGGCTTCTCCTGTCTCCAGGGGCTGCTCAGCAGCTTTCTCTGGGGCCCAGGCTGTTTGTCCACACAACATCCAGAGTGCCATTGGGCAAGTCACAGAGGAGCAAGCAAATCAGCATTCTCCCATAGACCCGGACCATCCCTGATATTAACTTTTGATTGATTCAATTGCATTTAATGTGGTTAGAGTCACAGCTGTGCCACTTGCTGTATGACCTTGGGCAAATGTCTAGACTCCTCTTTCTTCCTCTTTAAAACAGGAATAGCAATGGTAACAACTCCCTACCAGAGTGGTTGTCAGAGTTGATTTAGATAATGCCTAAAGCAGGTAACAAAAATACGCTTAGTATTATTGGGGGATATCTGATTACAGACTGAATTCAGGCTCAAAGAGAATCTGAGAAATGCAGAAAAGCCCTATGTTGTAAATCAAACTCACCTGTAATTCCACCCAGACGCACCTTCTTGTGATGACTTTCTTACCCAGAGTGGAGTTGCCCTCTCTCACCCTCCAAGAGAATGACCCCTGTGCTTCCCGGCTGGGCAGGTAGTGTTGGGGGTGGATATGGTCTGCATTTTCTGAATCCTCTCTGGGCCTCAGCTTCCCCGTCTGGAAAGGAAAGGGTTGAAGTAATCAGGGAAGATAAATAGATTTAATTTCCTATACAAACTGCTGCCTCAAATGGCTCTGGGTTCAGAGTGCCGTGATCAATTAATCATGTCTGCCATGGATGCAGTGGCTGCAGAATGGAGCAGTGGTGTATACACGTACCCTGAGTAGCCAGAGAAGAGCCTAAGAAATCCCTAAGAACCCCTTCAGTTTTTAATACTCTAAAAACCTTTCCCCCTTTTCATTCTATTAATACTCCCAGTTTTAGATCCTGGCTTCCTCTGGGAAATGGGGAGGGAATCCTTGCTTCTTCTCCCACTTCACACCTGTCTTCAGCAAGCTTCTGGGGTCTGGTACCCAAAATAGCTCCTACTTAACATTCTCCAAGTTGTACCTTCTCTGCAGAGGCCAACTTAAGGCTCTCGCCAAGTCAGGCTCCAAATGGGGGAACTGGAGAGGGAGGAGGATTTGGGTGTTTCCTTCACTAAAAATGAAACATGCAAACTGCAAGTCTGCTAGCAGCCATTCCTCACCAGCCCAAGCTCGGACATTTGAATATTAAATAACTCCGTGCAAATGAATACAAATGAGCACCTCTTCTCTCCTTGCCCCTGCAATTCTTTGGGCAGTAGGGCTTTCAGTCCAACCTGAGTGGATGGGTCTAGGGTCCAGATAACCCTCCCGGCAGGTGAGAAAGAACAGGGCCTAAAGGACTCCACTGAAAGATTTACCAGCTTCTGTTCTGGCGTGAGGGCTCTGTGAAGGGGATCTGAGCTCAGTAAGGGACGGAGATCAAAGAGAGCTGGGGACTTTCAAGGGACAGGGGTGACCTCAATCAAGGGGGAGGCCCTCTGTAAAAGAGGAAGGACTCAGTGGTGAGGGGGCTGCTGAGGAAGGGGGAATAAATCTCAAGAATCTGAGGCATGGTCCCACTGCCCATCCCTTCTCCCTCTCCCAGTCCTGGAGGCCTGCCAAGGGCTATAACCTGAGGGGTAAGCGAGGTGGTCCCTGAGATCCCTGGCTAGGGCCATCCCAGGGTTCCAAATTGCCTTTCTGGACCTCCGAGGTGAGAGGAAACACCCAGGAAATGAGAAAACCTGGAGAGACTCTCAAGTCCACAGTGACCCCAGGCCAGACTACCCTCTCACTGGCTTCCAGGGCCTTGCTCTCAGCCCTGACTCCTGAGCCCCTAAGACCTCACAGTTTGCTGCTGAGGACTGTTTGGTGTTGCCTGCCTGAGCCCCCACCCCCCCACACTGGGCCCCACCCCCATCACTGAGTCCCCATTCCCTTCGCTGAGCCTCCAACCCCCTTCACTGAGCCCATCCTCTCACTGATTCCATATCTCCCTAATGGAACCTTCCACCCTGAGACCAATGCTGCATCCCCAGTCTGGTACACCCATTTCAGCATGTCCTTGTCTTTGTCATGGTCCAGGGCACAGACCATGAGACAGAGGAGCCAGAGGCAAAGGGATCAATAATAGCCTGGAAGGAGAGCCCAGCTAAGGGCCTTCTTGGTCAGGTTCCATGATGGCTCTGGGCCCGCTCTGCCAGTGAGATGGATGTTGAGATGACACTGCAGGCAGAGAGGCAGCCCTCACCCGCTCACCCACAGCTTGCCAAGATTCAAGCCAGGGGCTGCAACACAAGAGCAGGCATCAGTCCCACCCCGATCCCCTGAACAAGCGCTGCGCTGTGCACATCCTTCCCATCCCCTCCACCGCTCCCCTCAGGCCGGCCCAGGGTTGGTCAGGGCCACACAGGAAGGCCGGAAACAGGACACCCAGGCAGCAAGGGAAAAAAGCTGTGAGCTGCAGGGTCAGGGACACAGAGTCAGACCTGCAGGCAGAGAGACTGTGGCTCACACTCCCAAGTCTGGAGTGGTGGGATGGCCACGGGGTGTTCCAGGCATCTCCAGGACACAGAGAAGCAAACCCACAGTAGGGAGACCCAAGTCAGGGAGGTGGGAGCTGATGGTGATCCTTAGTGCCCTGGACAGGGGCACGAGGGTCACAAGCCCCACGGCACAGCCCACCTTTGGACAGAGCCCCAAGGCTCCGTGGCTGACTTCACTTACTTCGGTCTCAGAAGAGCCACCACAGCTCAGCCCTGCCAGCCCTGTGTGGGGCACTGTCCCTAGCTTCATTGAAGCAGCTGAAATCAGGGTCTGGACTCAAGGGAGTTGTATATGCTCTAGATGCCTGGTTCACCCACAGTCCTGGGAGTTAGGAAGCTTTACTATGAGGAAAGCTAGTGGAGGTGATGGAATTCCAGCTGAGCTATTTCAAATCCTAAAAGATGATGCTGTGAAAGTGCTGCACTCAATATGTCAACAAATTTGGAAAACTCAGCAGTGGCCACAGGACTGGAAAAGGTCAGTTTTCATTCCAATCCCAAAGAAAGGCAATGCCAAAGAATGCTCAAACTACCGCACAATTGCACTCATTTCACATCCTAGCAACATAATGCTCAAAATCTTTCAAGCTAGGCTTCAACAGGACATAAACGGAGAACTTCCAGTACAAGCTGGGTTTAGAAAAGGCAGAGGAACCAGAGATCAAATTGCCAACATCCATTGGAAAAAGAAAAAGAATAAGCATAAGAAAAAAGCAAAAGAATAAAAAAAAAAAAAAACACTTCTGCTTCATTGACTAGGCTAAAGCCTTTGACTGTGTAAATCACAAAAAACTGGACAATTCTTAAAGAAATGAGAGTGCCAGACTACCTTACCCGTCTCCTGAGAAACCTGTACGCAAGCCAAGAAGCAACAGTTAGAAGCAGACATTGAACAATGGACTGGTTCCAAATTGGAAAAGGAGTACATCAAGGCTGTATATTGTCACCCTGCTTATTTAACTTCCATTCAGAGTACATCATGAGAAACGCCAGGATGGATGAATCACAAGCTGGAATCAAAAGTGCCAGGAGAAACAACAACCTCAGATATGCAGATGATACCATTCTTATGGCAGAAAGCCAAGGGGAGCCTCTTGATGAAGGTGAAAGAGAAGAGTTAAAAATCTGGTGTAAAACCCAATATTCAAAAAATGGCATCTGGTCCCATCGCTTCATGGCAAATAGATGGGGGAAAAATGGAAACAGTGACAGATTTTTTTCCTGGGCTGCAAAATCACATGGACAGTGACCACAGCCATGAAATTAAAAGACGCTTGCTTCTTGAAAGAAAAACTATGACAAACCTAGACAGCATATTAAAAGGCAGAGACATCACTTTGCCAACAAATGTCTGTATAGTCAAAGCTATGGTTTTTCCAGTAGTCATACAGATGTGAGAGCTGGACCATAAAGAAGGTTGAGCACCAAAGAATGATGCTTTCGAACTGTGGTGCCGCAGAAGACTCTTGAGAGTCCCTTGGACTACAGGGAGACCCAACCAGTCATTCCTAAAGGAAATCAACCCTAAATATTTATTGAAAGGATTGATGCTGAAGCTGATGCGCTAATACTTTGGCCACCTGATGTGAAGAGCTGACTCACTGGAAAAGACCCTGATGCTGGGAAAGATTGAGGGCAGGAAGAGAAGGGAGCAACAGAGGATGAGATGGTTGGATGGCATCACTGACTCAATGGGCATGACTTGGAGCAAACTCCAGGAGCTAGTGAAGGACGGGGAGCCTGGCATGCTGCAGTTCATGGGGTCATAAAGAGTCAGACACAACTTAGCGACTGAACGACAACAACATAATCTGAACCAAGTTGCCCAATTGCCCTGCCACTAACTGGACCAGAGGTGAGTCTGGATCTCACTCAGCTGGCCATAAATTGCCCTCCAGGAGTCAGATTCACTGAACAAAGCAGATCATCTCTTGGAGAATAAGGGAGCAGCCCAGAAAGAAGCATGGACAGGGTCACGAGATCATAGGAGCCAAGCTGAGCAAGGAGTCTAGGCATGCAGGACGTGCAGGAAGGACAGAAGTGAAGGCTCAGAATGACCGAGCCTCTGTGACACTAAAGGTCAGACTTGGGAGCCTGCAGCTGTGACCAACACAAGGCTCCAGGTCAGGGGAGCTGTTTGCTTCCTGAACACCTCTGGTGACCTGGGAGGCCTGGAGATGAGGGCCACCTCCCTGTCTTCCTTAAGCCCCATCTCCTGAAGCCCAGGGGCTTTCCTGGTGGCTCAGATGGTCAAGAATCTACCTGCAATTCAGGAGACCTGGGTTCGATCCTTGGGTTGGGAAGATTCCCCTGGAGAACGGCATGACAACCCACTCCAGTATTCTTGCCTGGAGAATCCCCGTGGACAGAGGAGCCTGGCTGGCTACAGTCCATAGGGTCGCAAAGACTGAGTCGCTCTTAGACTGAGTGACTAAGCACAGCACCTGAGGCCCAGGGTGAGTGTTTCCGTGGTCCTCATCTGAAGGAGACAAAGGGACACTGCTTCTCCGCTCCTGCCTCTCTGGCTCTTCCCAGCCCATCCAGAGGGGGCCACAAAGGGTAGTAAGAGTCCTGGACCTGAAGTCCAAGATGAGATTCGAGTCCTGTTTTGCCAGGTATCTGGCTCTCAGCATCTCAGTATTCTCCTTAGAAATACGGGGAGTAAGGCCTGCCCTGGGGGCTGTTGGGAGAGTGAAATGAGATTGCAGTGAAGAGCTTGTTCCAGCCTCTCCCTGGGGGTCCGCCGTCCATGCTCCTTCTGGCTCTTGGTCCTGTTTCATTTTTCCCATCCCTGTACCAGAAAGGCATCCAGGACTTCCATCAATATGAGACCCTCACTCCAATCAGACTCCCTTAGGCTGGGAGGCGGCTCCAGACACTTCCCCCAGAGTCTAGGGTTCTGATCTAAAAAAGGAGGCCTCCAGGGGACATAGGTCAGACGAACGGTGGAACGGTGGAATTTCAAAACTTGGGACCGCATAGCACAGAGAACTCTGCTCAATATTCTGTAATAACCTTACAGGGAAAAGAATTTGAAAAAAAAAAAGATACATGTATATGTATAATTGAATCATTTTTCTGTACACTTGAAACTAACACAAAATTGTTAATCAACTATACTTTGATATAGAATATGTAAAGCAATTATCCATCAATAAAAAATAAATTTAAAAATAGAGAGAATAAAAATTAAAACAAACAAAAAACTTGTGACCAGCTAGCACAGAGATTGTTCCATGTGGCTCCTTAGTCACATTTTCCCTCAACCCAGTGCCTCAGTCCATGGGAGGGGGCCCCCAGAAAGGAAGCCGGGCTTCGGTTAGAACAGCAAGTCCGCCAGGCCCTGGGGCACACGTGAGTCTGTATCACCTCCGTTCTGGGTATGACGCCCCATGGGAACTGCCTTGAGCCACCTTTCCTCATTTCTACTCTTACCTCATCACCTTTATGCCTTTTTCTCTGGGACCAGTGGCCAGTCAGCCCCAGACTAACCCCCCACCCCTCAACCCAGCCCCTATAAGCATGAGCTCCGGAGCTCAAGAGACTGGGGTTCAAATCCTGCCTCAGCTACTCCCCGACTGTGACCTGGGCAAGCTGTCTCACCTCTGAGCAAGACTGGAGTGAATGAAATGACAACACAGGAATAGCCAAGCCCTTCCTCCTTTCCTGAGCCCTGGACTGGGACCACTGATGGGGAGGAGGCCAGGGGTCTTACCCTGAGTGGTAGAAGTCATGGGATCAAATGCACGTGCCTACCATGGGAACTGCTGTGGTCACTGCGGTACTTTGAGCCCACGTTCTCATTTGTCAATTGGAGGTACAACTGCTGAGCTAATGTTAGGGCTCCTTCTCTGATCACAGAAGGCTACCTGGAGGAAGTGACAGAGACTCCGTTTGGGTGGAAAGAAGGCAAACTGCACAAAGGGGACTGCCCTTCAAGACAGGAGGCTGGTGGGGGAGGGGCAGGGATGGCAGGGAGGTGAGTCACCAGGAAGGGAGGGGGACACAGAGGCTGGGGTTTTTGAAGGCTCAGGGGTCAGTGGGTAGAGGTGGCTCGATGTGGACTCACAAACGTTCAAACCTGATCTCAGAAGACTGCTAGCAACACAGTTACACAAGCCCTTGTCCACCTGGTCCCACCAATGCACACTGGAAACACACTCAGAGACATTCACACACTCCTGTAGCTCAGGACATTCACGGAGTCACCCCCAGACACAAGCACACACTCAGGGACACTCACACACTCCTGTATGCTCAGGACATTCACAGAGTCACCCCCAGACACAAGCACACACTCAGGGACATCCACACACTCCTGTATGCTCAGGACACTCACGGAGTCACCCCCAGACACAAGCACACACTCAGAGACATTCACACACTCCTGTATGCTCAGGACACTCACAGAGTCACCCCCAGACACAAGCACACACTCAGAGACATTCACACACTCATCCATGCGTAACTATATCCACACCTTCAGACACCTTCATACAAGCTCCTGTCGACAACATCCACATGTACAAGGGCAAACACAAAGGCACACACTTGCACACTCAAGTGCACTCACAGAGACACAAAAAGGAACGCACTCAGGCCCAGGGATACTCTGGCACACTGAGAGGTATCTGTGCACTGTGCACGGGGGCACACCAAGACACCCTCAGTGACACACATTCTTGCACATTTGAGTACGTTCTCACAGTCAAAGCCACACACTTGTATGCACACGCCTGTAGGACTCTGGAACATTCACGGATGTTCGGTCAGATATAGCACGGCCAGGTACACTCACACAGTCTCCCCAACCCACCGGTGCAGCCACCACCACCCCCTCCAGCCAACCGGGCTGAACTCTCTCTCCACCCACTTCCCACCATCCTCTGGGGCCTCGGGGGCCTCCCTCCGGAGCTGGGGGAGGGGATGGGGCGGGGTTTGCCCTGCTGATGTGGCAACTCCACTCACCTGCGGCTGGCCGCACCCTCTCCATGGAGAAAAGCTTAAAGGAGCAGGAATCCCCCGGGGCTATAAACCAACCCCCCCAAACCCAGGTCTCTGCCCTTGTTTCTCTGATGCAAAAAGTGAGGTCTAGCGATGGTTCAGACGATGAATGGGACTGGCAACCAGGACTCCAGTGCTAGGAGCCGGCTGCCGAGGGGACGCTGGTGCTGGGAACAGGAAGACTGGGTTCCAGGCTCAGCCCACCTCCACCAGTCCTGGCCGGCTGCCGGAGGAACCTGCTTCTCCTCACTGTTCCCCATCACCCTACCAGGCACTCCCATCCCCTGGCAGTCCTGTCTCCTAGCCAGATGCACAGGCCCGAACCAGAAACACACACACAGTCACTGCAACCTGTTGACCCAACCTTCCCAGTTTCCCTCAAACCTAGGCTGGAAGGAGACAGCCTGTGCCGTGGGAATCCCAGCTCTGCTACTTCCCAGCTCTGTGACTTAAGGCAGGCCACTGCTCTCCTCTGAGCTTCAGTTTCCTCATGTAGAAATGGGGTGATGGTCACACCTACCTCCCAGGATTGGATTGGTGAGCGAATTAAACAATAAAGGTGGAGGCTTCAGGGTCATGCCCAGGGACTCAGGACAGGCTTGGTGAATGAAGGCAAGACACATGAAGGACTTGTTGGATACACAGAGCTGGGCCATGTCTCCCCTGCTGAAGCCTCTCTGATCTCGTCACCTCTTGGGGGATCCTACAGGACCAGCTACTCCCAGATTTCCTGTTAGTTTTGCTGCTGCTTCCAAAGCC
Source organism: Bos mutus (assembly GCF_027580195.1). NCBI lineage: Eukaryota > Metazoa > Chordata > Mammalia > Artiodactyla > Bovidae > Bos > Bos mutus. Next base: position 14,926,684 of record NC_091618.1, on the reverse strand, counting down.
CCTGATCACTACCATGGTGAGAGGAAGGCCCAGCTGGTGGGCAGGTGACAGGTGTGGAGAGGGGTCAAGGGGGCACAGCCATGCCCGTGGGAGCCACCAGTCTGATGGGGAAGATCCAGCTCAGCTCTGCTCCTGTTTAATCAGACCCAGTCTGTCCTGAGGCCAAGACTAGCTAGTGGGGGAGATATGGCCCTGCTCCAAGGGTTCCAAGTCTGATGTGGGAAACAGCCTAATCCAAGAGCACTCTGGTGGCTAGGGAAGACACTCCCTGGCCCAGCCCTGCAAACTACTTGGGGAGACATACACTTCCCCTGGGAGTCCCAGTCTGATGGGGACAATTCACCCTCTCTAGGGGTTCCCAGGCTGGGAAAGGAGACACAACTGTTCTCAAGGACCTTAAGTCACAACAGAAGAGAGAGCCTGCATACCTCGGACACAAAGGTACCTCAGACACTGAGAAGCAGAAGTGAGCACAGATGAATGCGGCTCTGTGCACGTGCCTCTTGCATATGACTGTGACTCTGTGCGTACGCGTGACTCCGTATGTGACTGTTGCCTCTGATTCTGAGATTAGGCATGTGCCTCTGAGTTGAGGCCGTGCTTCCATTCAGTGAGTGGACCCAGTTGTGTCTAATCACTCTTCAAAGGCCATGCATTCACTGAACATTCACTGAAGATTCACCAGTCCCAGTTGCTGGGCCCCGCCCAGGGATGCTATGCAGCCTTCAAGAGGTGCAGTTTCCGCTTTCAGAGGCATCACTACAAAAAAGCAGTGGATGAAGCACTGAAAAAGCAATCTCCTGTGCTGCTATCTGTTTAGAAGCACAGGGGGCGGCAGGTGCATAGGGAAGGTGGACTTCCTGGAAGAGGTGATATTTAAGCTGTGCCCTATCAGGGTTTATAGCTGAGGGAAAGGCTGTTCTAATTAGAGGGAACAGGACTTCCCTGGCAGTCCAGTGGTTAAGAATCTGTGCTTCCACTCCAGGGGGCATGGGTTCAATCCCTGATCCAGAAACTAAGATCTCACATGCCCTGTGGTACTGACAACAACAACAACAACAAAAAAACCCACCAAAAAAACCCAACAACAACTAGAGGGAACAGCATGTGCAAAGGCCGTGTGGACCTGGGAAGAGAGCCCAGAAAAGGTTTTTCTGGAGGAAGTGACTGGGTGAGATTTTGGAAGAAGTAGGTAGACAAGCAGAGAAGGTAATGGCACCCCACCCCAGTACTCTTGCCTGGCAAATCCCATGGAGGGAGGAGCCTGGTAGGCTGCAGTCCATGGGGTCGCTGGGAGTCGGACACGACTGAGCAACTTCACTTTCACTTTTTACTTTCATGCATTGGAGAAGGAAATGGCAACCCACTCCAGTGTTCTTGCCTGGAGAATCCCAGGGACGAGGGAGCCTGGTGGGCTGCCGTCTATGGGGTCGCACAGAGTCGGACACGACTGAAGTGACTTAGCAGCAGCAGCAGCAGGTAGACAAGGAGAAGGCATAGCTTCAGTTTAGTGGGTGGAGGGTGTGGTATAGACTAGCCAGAGGAAGTCGGCTGGCCTGAGCCTGTCAGTCACTCCAGACCCTTTGTGACCCTTTGGACTGTAGCCCACCAGGCCACTCTGTCCATGGGATCTTTCAGGCAAGAATACTGGAGTGGGTCGCCATGCCCTCCTCCAGCGGATCTGATTTTCATGACCCAGGGATCGAACCCGTGTCTCTTGCATTGCAGGTGGATTCTTTACCCCCTGAGGTAACAGGGAAGCCCGTACTGTACCTAGGGGTGGAAAGGCAGTATACAGAGGAACCTGAGGGTCTGAAGGGGAACCTGCACTTCCAGAGAGAGGAGACAGCTGCTGAGCGGTGGGTTTAGGGGGTGAGCTCCTCGACTAGCCTCTGGGCTCTCCTAGGAGAGAGACCCAGCCCAGGGAGCCTGGGGAAGGCCTCCCAAGTATCCTTAGCAGTAAAGGGAATTGAATAATAGCTCCCTCACAGGGCAGAGGGTAGAACTATCAATACAGTAAATGCACTTACTCAAGTCGCTTTCCGCTGAGCTCTGCAAGAGCGCCATTTATTCCTCTCAGTTCAGTTCAGTCGCTCATTTCGTGTCCGACTCTTTGCGACCCCATGAATTGCAGCATGCCAGGCCTCCCTGTTCATCACCAACTCCCGGAGTTCACTCAAACTCACGTCCATCGAGTCGGTGATGCCATCATCCTCTGTTGTCCCCTTCTCCTCCTGCCCCCAATCCCTCCCAGCATCAGTCTTTTCCAATGAGTCAACCCTTCGCTTGAGGTGGCCAAAGTACTGGAGTTTCAGCTTTAGCATTCCTCTCAAGAACTGTATTATTTGGTTTCCATTTTAATGCTGATGAAGCAGGCTCAGAGAGGCTCAAGGCTACAGAGCGCCCGGAACGCGAGAATGAGCGGTCTGGATTAGACTCAGCCTGGCTCCTTCCCTTGAGTCCCACCGCCTCTCAGCACGCGAATGCGCCTTTTAAATCGGTAACAGCTGGTTACTGCTGGATCCGGTGCTGTTACTATTATTATGGTTTATTATTATCACTGTGATACCCGAAGAACTAACTTGATTCATCATCGCGGGCTCCACCTTCCCCGCCTCCCGCGCTCCCTCAGTCCCTGAAAACTCTAGGCCCAGGCGACCCCGCGCGGCCACGGTGGGAACAACAATCCCTGGGGCGAGGGGTCCTGGAGGGGGTGTCGGTGTGATGGCACCCCCTGGAGGCAGTGCTCGGTATTGCGCCAGAGTCCGACGGAAGAGTGCGGCGTCCTCTGCACCCTTCGTAGTGTGCAGACCGACAGTGGTCCTGGAGGGCTGGAAGGAAGGAGGAAAGAAAGGGAATAACACTTATCAAGCGACTCTGGTACACTGGGCAAGGTGCTGGGCATTTTCTCATTTAACCCCTCTATCAGTTCAGTCGCTCAGTCGTGTCTGATTCTTTGTGACCCCATGGACTGCAGCCCACGAGGCCTCCCTGTCCATCACCAACTCCCAGAGTTTACTCAAACTCATATCCATTGAGTCGGTGATGCCATCCAACCATCTCTTCCTCTGTGGTCCCCTTCTCCTCCTGCCTTCAATCTTTCCCAGCATCAGGGTCTTTTCCAATGAGTCAGTTCTTTGCATCATGTGGCCAAAGTATTGGAGTTTCAGCTTCAGCATCAGTCCTTCCAATGAACACCCAGGACTGATCTCCTTTAGGATGGACTAGTTGGATCTCCTTGCAGTTCAAGGAACTCTCAAGAGTCTTCTCCAACACCACAGTTCAAAACCATCCGTTCTTTGGCGCTCAGCTTTCTTTATAGTCCAACTCTCACATCCATACATGGCTACTGGAAAAACCATAGCTTTGACTAGACGGACCTTAGTTGGCAAAGTAATGTCTCTGTATGCTTTTTAATATGCTGTCTAGGTTGGTCTTAACTTTTCTTCCAAGGAGTAAGCGTCTTTTAATTTCATGGCTGCAGCCACCATCAGCAGTGATTTTGGAACCCCCCCAAAATGAAGTCTCTCACTGTTTCTCCATCTATTTGCCATGAAGTGATGGGACCAGATGCCATGATCTTAGTTTTCTGAATGTTGAGTTTTAAGCCAACTTTTTCACTCTCCTCTTTCACTTGCATCAAGAGGCTCTTCAGTTCTTTGCTTTCTGCCATAAGCGTAGTGTCATCTGCATATCTGAGGTTATTGATATTTCTCCCAGCATTCTTGATTCCAGCTTCATCCAGCCCAGCATGGATGTACTCTGCATATAAGTTAAATAAGCAGGGTGACAATATACAGCCTTGACATACCCCTTTCCCTATTTGGAACCAGTCTGTTGTTCCATGTCCAGTTCTAACTGTTGCTTCCTGACCTGCATACAGATTTCTCAGGAGGCAGGTCAGGTGGTCTGGTATTTCCGTTTCTTGAAGAATTGTCCACAGTTTGTTGTGATCCACACAGTCAAAGGCTTTGGTGTAGTCAATTAAGCAGAAGTAGATGTTTTTCTGGAACTCTCTTGCTTTTTCGATGATCCAGCAGATGTTGGCAATTTGATCTCTGGTTCCTCTGCCTTTTCTAAAACCAGCTTCCAGTACATGTGGAAGTTCTCAGTTCACATACTGTCAAAGCCTGGCTTGGAGAATTTTGAGCATTACTTTACTAGTGTGTGAGATGAGTGCAATCGTGAGGTAGTTTGAGCAATCTTTGGCATTGCCTTTCTTTGGGATTGGAATGAAAATTGACTTTTTCCAGTCCTGTGACCACTGCTGAGTTTTCCAAATTTGCTGGCATATTGACTGCAGCACTTTCACAGCATCATCTTTTAGGATTTGAAATAACTCAACTGGAATTCCATCTCCTCCACTAGCTTTTTTCATAGTGCTGCTTCCTAAGGCCCACTTGACTTTGCATTACAGGATGTCTGGTTCTAGGTGAGCGATCACACCATCGTGATTATTTGGATCGTGAAGATCTTTTTTGTATAGTTCTGTATAGTTCTTCTGTATATTCTTGCTACCTCTTTTTAATATCTTCTGCTTCTGTTAGGTCCATACCGTTTCTGTCCTTTATTGTGCCCATTCTTGCATGAAATGGTCCTTTGATGCCTCTAATTTTCTTGAAGAGATCTCTAGTCTTTCCCATTCTATTGTTTTCCTCTATTTCTTTGCACTAATCACTGAGGAAGGCTTTATCTCTCCTTGCTATTCTTTGGAACTTTGCATTCAAATGGATATCTTTCCTTTTCTCCTTTGCCTTTCAATTCTCTTTTTTTCACAGCTATTTGTAAGGCCTCTTCAGACACCCATTTTCCTTTTTGCATTTCTTTTTTCTTGGGGATGGTTTTGATTCCTGTCTCCTGTACAATGTCACGAACCTTGAATCTTCGTCCATAGTTCTTCAGACACTACCAGATCTAATCCTTTGAATCTCTTTGTCCCTTCCACTGTATAATCGTAAGGGGTTTGATACCTTACCTGAATGGCCTAGTGGATTTCCCTACTTTCTTCAATTTAAATCTGAATTTGGCAATAAGGAGTTCCTGATCTGAGCCACAGTCAGCTCCCAGTCTTGTTTTTGCTGACTATATAGAGATTCTCCATCTTTGGATGCAAAGAATATAATCAATCTGATTTCAGTGTTGACCATCTGGTGATATCCATGTGTAGAGTCTTCTCTTGTGTTGTTGGAAGAGGGTGTTTGCTATGACCAGTGTGTTCTCTCGGTAAAACTCTATTAGGCTTTGGCCTGTTTCATTCTGTACTCCAAGGCCAAATTTGCCGTTACTCCAGGCAAATTTAACCCCTACTCAATCTCATTTCTCAGGAGTGGAACTGGAAGCTGAGGTTCTGGGAAGGCAGGTAACTCGCCAGCGATGAACTGGAATTGAACCCAAATCTGCCCAAGTGTGTAGCCATAGCAGCAGCCCGTATAGGGTAAGTCCGGGCAGGAAAAGGCCATCTGACCTTTAGTATAAGCCCCTGGAAATCAGGTATAATGATAGCAATGATAATAAAAAAAAATAATTCAGTCATTAGGAGAAGACTCTTGAGAGTCCCTTGGACTGCAAGGAGATCAAACCAGTCAATCCTAAAGGAAATCAACCCTGAATATTCATTGGAAAGATTGATGCGGAAGCTGAAGCTCCAATACTTTGGCCACCTGAAGCGAAGAACTGACTCTTTGGAAAAGACCCTGATGCTGGGAAAGATTGAAGGAAGGAGGAGATGGGGAGGACAGAGGATGAGATGGTCGGATGGCATCACCAACTCGATGGACATGAGTTTGAGCAAGCTTTTGGAGTTGGTGATGGACAGGGAAGCCTGGTGTGCTGCAGTCCATGGGGTCACAAAGAGTTGGACACGACTGAGAGACTGAACTAAACTGATACTGATTAGAGGGTCTCCATTTCCTGCCTTTGTGACTTTGGTCAACTAAACTGCTTAACCGCTCTGAGCCTCAGTTTTACATAAACATCAGCAAATGAGATTTTTACAGGTCTTATGCTCTAGGATTCTTCTGAGGATACATTGCACTAATGCAGACAAAATGCTTAGCTTAGGAATTCCCTGGCAGTCCAGTGGTTAGGATTACAAGTTTTTACTGCAGAGGCCCTGGGTTCAGTCCCTGGTGTGGGAACTGAGATTCCCTCAAACATCATGGAACTGGCAAAAAAAAAAAAAAAAAGAAAAACCACACCTTGGCACCTGGCATGTAACATGTGCTCAAGAAAATAGATAATACTATTTGTTCATATGGCCATTATTTATTCAAAGCCTAACAGCTAGGGATACAGTAAGGGAGAAATACATGTATTTTTCTTATTTTAATGATTTCCTAGTCTTGTGTTCTTAGGCTGTAGCACATTGTCTGGCTTAATAAATGTTGAAATGAATGAATGAAATATTAAAAGAGTGAATGAAGGAATGGACATACTGCAGTCAGTCAGTCCTTAGTTGCAGTTTCAGGAAGAGTAAGAGGGAGAAAAAAATTTTAAAATAATTGTCGCTATTTCTTGAACATTTACACTGTCAGGTACTTGACTAAATGCTTGCTTTTTGTATTCTCAGTTCATCCTCACAGCAAACTCATGAGATCAAAAGTAACATCTGATTTTACAGAGAAGAAGAAAATAATCTCTGTGAGTTAAGAACGATTTTCCTAAGGTAACCCAATGAGTAAGCTCAGAGGCAGGTTTTGAGCATAATAAAGGACAGAATCCACATCCAGTTGTGGATGTGACTGGAGATGGAAGTTAAGTCCGATCCTGTAAAGAGCAATATTGCATAGGAACCTGGAATGTTAGGCCATGAATCAAGGCAAATTGGAAGTGGTCAAACAGGAGATGGCAAGAATGAACATCAACATTTTAGGAATCAGCGAACTAAAATGGAAGGGAATAGGTGAATTCAATTCAGATGACCATTATATCCACTACTATGGGCAAGAATCCCTTAGAAGAAACGGAATAGCCATCACAGTCAACAAAAGAGTCTGAAATGCAGTACTTGGGTGCCATCTCAAAATGACAGAATGATCTCAGTTTATTTCCAAGGCAAACCATTCAGCATCACAGGAATCTATGTCCAACCATTAATGCTGAGGAAGCTGAACAGTTCTATGAAGACCTACAAGATCTTCTGGAACTAATACACAAAAAAGATGTCCTTTTCATCATAGAGGACTGGAAGGCAAAAGTAGGAAGTCAAGAAATACCTGGAGTAACAGGCAAGTTTGGCCTTGGAGTACAAAATGAAGCAGGGCAAAGGCTAATAGAGTTGTGCTAAGAGAACACACTGGTCATAGCAAACACCCTCTTCCAACAACACAAGAGATGACTCTACACATGGACATCACCAGATGGTCAACACCGAAATCAGATTGATTATATTCTTTGCAGCCAAAGATGGAGAAGTTGTATACAGTCAGCAAAAACAAGACCGGGAGTTGACTGTGGCTCATAAAATGAACTCCTTAATGAAAAATTCAGACTTAAATCGAAAGTAGGGAAAACCACTAGGCTATTCAGATATGACCTAATTCAAATCCCTTATGATTATACAGTGGAAGTGACAAATAGATTAAAAGGATTAGATCTGATAGAGAGAGTGCTTGAAGAACTACGGACAGAAGTTAATAACTTTGTACAAAAGGTGATGATCAAAACCGTCTTCAAGAAAAAGAAATGCAAAATGGTTGTCTGAGGAAGGCTTACAAATAGTAGGGAAAAGAAAAAAAGTGAAAGTCAAAGGAGAAAAGGAAAGATATGTCCATCTGAATGCAGTGTTCCAAAGAACAGCAAGGAGAGATAAGAAAGCTTTCCTCAGTGATCAGTGCAAAGAAATAGAGGAAAACGGGGAAAGGAAGTGTAGGACCAGAAGAGTAGTTAGTAAGACTCCTAGCAGCACCATGTGGCTGCTAAGAGAGAGAGTATAAAAAAAAAAAAAAAAATAGAGGAAAACAATAGAATGGGAAAGACTAGAGATCTCTTCAAGAAAATTAGAGGCATCAAAGGACCATTTCATGCAAGAATGGGCACAATAAAGGACAGAAACGGTATGGACCTAACAGAAGCAGAAGATATTAAGAAGAGGTAGCAAGAATACACAGAAGAACTGTACAAAAAAGCTCTTAATAACCTGGATAACCACGATGGTGTGATCACTCACCTAGAGCCAGACATCCTGGAATTCGAAGTTAAGTGAGCCTTAGGAAGCATCACTACAAACAAAGCTAGTGGAGGAGATGGAATTCCAGTTGAGCTATTTCAAATCCTAAAAGATGATGCTTTGAAAGTGCTGCACTCAATATGCCAGCAAATTTGGAAAACTCAGCAGTGGTCACAGGACTGGAAAAGGTCAGTTTTCATTCTAATCCCAAAGAAAGGCAATGCCAAAGAATGTTCAAACTACCACACAATTCTACTCATCTCACACGCTAGCGAAGTGTTGGTCAAAATTCTCCAAACTAGGCTTCAACAGTACGTGAACTGAGAACTTCCAGTACAAGCCGGGTTTAGAAAAGGCAGAGGAACCAGAGGTCAAATTTCCAATATCCACTGGATGATAGAAGAAGCAAATGTGTATTAGCCACTCAGTCATGTTCAACTCTTTGCAATCCCATGGACTGTAGCCCATCAGGCTCCTTTGTCGATGGAATTCTCCAGGCAAGAATACTAGAGTGGGTAGCCATGTCCATCTCCAGGGGATCTTCCCAACCCAGTGATTGAACCAGCGTCTCCTGCATTGCAGGCAGATTCCTTACTGTCTGGGTCACCAGGGATGCCTGAAAAAGCAAGGGAATTCCAGAAAAACATCTACTTCTGCTTCATTGACTGCGCTAAAGCCTTGTGTGGATCCCAACAAACTGTGGAGTATTCTTAAAGAGATGGAAATACCAGACCACCTTACCTGTTTCTTGATAAACTGTATGCAGACCAACAAGCAACAGTTAGAACCAGACATGGAACAATGGACTGGTTCCAAATTGGGAAAGGAGTACATCAAGGCTGTATACTATCACCCTCCTTATTTAACTTCTGTGCAGAGCACATCATGCAAAATGCCAAGCTGGATGAAGCACAAGCTGGAATCAAGATTTCTGGGAGAAATACCAATAACCTCAGATATGCAGATGACACCACCCTAATGGCAGAAAACTAAGAGAAACTAAAGAGCCTCTTGATGAAGGTGAAAGAGGAGAGTGAAACAGCTGGCTTAGAACTCAACATTCAAAAAACTAAGATCACAGCATCTGGTCCCATCACTTCATGGCAAATAGATGGGTAAAAAATGAAAACAGTGACAGATTTTATTTTCTTGGGCTCCAAAATCACTGTGGACAATGACTGGAGCCATGAGATTAAAAGATGCTTGCTCCTTGGAAGAAAAGCTATGACAAACCAAGACTGCATATTAAAAAGCAGAGACCTCACTTTGCTGACAAAGGTCCATAGAGTCAAAGCTATGGGTTTTCCAGTAGTCATGTATGGATGTGAGAGTTGGACTATAAAGAAAGCTAAGTGCCAAAAAATTGATGCTTTTGTACTGTGGTGTTGGAGAAGACTCTTGAGAGTCCCTTGAACTGCAAGGAGATCAAACCAGTCCATCCTAAAGGAAATCAGTCCTGAATATTCATTGGAAGGACTGATGCTAAAGCTCAAGCTCCAATACTTTGGCCACCTGATGTGAAGAACTGACTCATTGGGAAAGACCCCGATGCTGGGAAAGATTGAAGGCAGGAGGAGAAGAGGATGACAAAGGATGAGATGGTTGGATGGCATCACCGACTCGATGGACATGAATTTGAGCAAACTCCAGGAGTTGGTGATGGACAGGGAAGCCTGGCATGCTGCAGTCCAAGAGTCTCAAGAGTTGGACACAACCGAGTGACTGAACAACAACAACAGGTTTTAGGCTCGGGTCTGCTGCCTCCAAAGCTTGGGTTTGTACCTGGCTCCCGTGAAACAGTGGGCTGGAGGGACCTACTAGGGCATCTCTAACCATCCTCCTCCCAGGTCTAGTTGGCTTGCTGGAGCTCTTGGCATATCGAAACTCAGCACCAGTAATAATGGGAAATGTACTACTTTGAGCTTCCAAGAAGCAAATTCACTTCCAGTCACTCCTGTGCCGAGCCTCATGTTTACTTTTCACAATCCTGCAAAGAGGGTATTGGTCGCCTATTTCACTGACAGGGAATTGAGGTTCAGGCTTGCCTTCTGGGGTGGAGACTGCTGCCAACACGCCCCTCCCTGCTGCCTCTCCCCAGAGCCTCTCTTCCCATCTCATCCCTCTGCCAGTCACCCCCCCACACACACACTTTTGGCCTCTCCCTGACCCATTCTCCTAAGCCCAGTCAGATGAGTTAAGATGGACCTTTTGGATTGGGACTTTGCTCAGAGTGGTGGCCAGGACGTCACTGTTCACCTAGGATGGGATTCTAATCAGTTCACAGCTTTTTTTTTTTTTCTGAGTAGAAAATGGTTTGTTTTTTTAAATCTTTTTAGAATTGAGATATAGTTGATGTACAATATCATGTAAGTTACTAGTGTACAACCTATCGATTCAGTTTTAAAGCTTACACTTCTTTTATAGTTATTCTAATATGCTGGCTATATTCCCTGTGTTGTACAATATATCCTTGTAGCTCATTTATTTTATACATAGCAGTTTGTATCTCTGAATCCCCTACACCCATCTCTTGCCTCGCCCCCATTCCTTCTTTCCACTGACATTATTCTGTTCTCTGCCCCTGTGAGTTTCTTTCCATTTTGTTACAGTAACTGTGCTGTGTGCTATGCTTAGTTGCTCAGTCGTGTCCCACTCTTTGCGACCCCATGGACCGTAGCTCGCCAGGCTCCTCTGTCCTTTGGGATTCTCCAGGTAAGAATACTGGAGGAGGTTGCCATACCCTCCTCCAGGTTATAGTCACTAGTTTGTTTTAATTTTTAGATTCCACACATAGTATCGTATATATCATATGTCTTCGGGCTTCCCTGGTGGCTCAGTGGTGAAAAATCCACTTGCAATGCAGGAAACGAAACGTGGATTTGATTCCTAAGTGGGGAAAATCCCCTGGAGAAGGAAATGGCAACCCACTCCAGCGTTCTTGTCTGGGAAATCCCATGGACAGAGGAGCCTAGCGGGCTACAGTCCATGTGTTTGCAAGAGTCAGACACGACTTAGCGACTAAATCACCACCACCACCATATGTCTATCTGTCTAATTATTTCACTTAGCCTAATGCCCTCCAAGTCCATCCATGTTGTTGCAAATGACAGAATTTAATTCTTTTTTGTGGATGAGTAGTATCCCATTGTATGTGTGTGTGTGTGTGTTAGTCACTCAGTCGTGTCTGACTCTTTGCAATCCCATGGACTATAGCCAACCAGGCTCCTTTGTCCATGGAATTCTCCAGTCAAGAATACTGGAGTGGTCCTACATTGGACTGGTTGGCTCTTATCTTACAGGTGACTCCTTTCATTCCGTCTTTTTTAAATAAATACTTTCACACCCGGAGATCTTCACCTTTCTCTAAGTTTCTTCTACCTAGATTCTTCAGCCTGGACTTTTCCTAGCATCTACCTCTTAGGTTTTTTCCTTCTCCTTCAACTCAGCAACATGAGTGTGGGCCCAGCTTGTCCCCAAAGCCTGCTTGGCCCTGAAGCATCCAACTCTAGGGAATCTTCACCCATGCCTGAAGAAAGTTACGTGTCCTTGCAAACGTCATCTGCTGACACCCTCCACGCGGACACTGTCTCTCCTCTTCCCTCCTCCATGGATCTGCTTATTCAGGACAGTCCTGATTCTTCCACAAGCCCCAGAGTGAAACCACTGTCCCCGTCTGTGGAGGAGAGCACAGAGAAGGAAGAGACGGTCCCGGTCAAGAAACAAAAGATTAGAACTGTGTTCTCGCAGACCCAGCTGTGTGTGCTCAATGACAGATTTCAGAGGCAGAAATACCTCAGTCTCCAGCAAATGCAAGAACTTTCCAACATCTTGAACCTCAGCTACAAGCAGGTGAAGACCTGGTTCCAGAACCAGAGAATGAAATGTAAGAAATGGCAGAAAAACAACTGGCCGAGGAATAGCAATGGCATGCCTCAGGGGCCAGCAATGGCAGAATACCCAGGCTTCTATTCCTACCACCAGGGGTGTTTGGTGAACTCTCCTGGAAACCTGCCCATGTGGGGTAACCAGACCTGGAATAACCCCACATGGAGCAACCAGAGCTGGAACAGTCAATCTTGGAGCAACCACTCCTGGAACAGTCAGGCCTGGTGCCCCCAAGCCTGGAATAACCAGCCTTGGAACAATCAGTTCAACAACTACATGGAGGAATTCCTGCAGCCCGGGATCCAGCTCCAGCAGAATTCTCCCGTCTGTGATCTGGAGGCCACCCTGGGAACTGCTGGGGAAAATTATAACGTTATACAGCAAACTGTCAAGTATTTCAATTCCCAGCAGCAAATCACTGATTTATTCCCAAACTACCCTCTCAACATACAGCCTGAAGATTTGTAACGTCTATTTGTGACGGCTATTGTATGGGATCTTAATGTGAGCAGAGACTGTGTATTCTCTAGATTTTTTTCTCATTCTAGAATTCTGTACCACTTCCCCTTAGTAAGCTGCTTTTCACTATACCTTCTGTGTCAATTTGAGGGAAGGGTAATGAGTCCAGTAAGAGGTTTCAGAAGCATTGTATAACATGACAAAAGGTGTCTGGCTATAGATAACTCGATTATAGTACTTTGGATATAATATATAATATTTTGGATACTTTTAGGATCTAGAATCTAACTTTAAGCACAGGGGGCAAAAGTACAAAGACGTATGATGAGGATTATTCATATTTTCTGGGATAGGGAGGCTTTACTTGCTAAGAGTCCCAGTCCTTAAGATGAGGAGTGCTTTACTGATTTCCTCCACCCCTTTTAGCCATTTTACTACAACGCCTAATTTGTTCATCACTTTTTGGAGAACGATATTTTGTATTTTGCCACATCATAAATAGTACCAGTTTGGCTGGTTTGTTGAAGTACAAATAAAAAATAGCCATTTAAAAAAAAAAAAAGAATACTGGAGTGGGTAACCATGCCACTCCAATGAGGAGTTCTCCAGGGGATCTTTCCAACCCAGGGATCAAACCCAGGTCTCCCACATTGCAGGCAGATTCTTTACCATCTGAGCCAGCAGGGAAGCTCCATTGTATATATTTACCACATCTTCATCCATTCACCTGGTGATGAACACTTAGATTACTTCCATATCTTGGCAATCATAAATAATGCTGCTATGAACATTGGGGTGCATGTATCTTTTTGAATTAGTGCTTTCAGTTTTGTGTGTGTATGTTTTGGATATATAACCAGGAGTGGAATTGTTGCATCATATGGTAGTTCTTTGAGATTGGAATGAAAACTGACCTTTTCCAGTCCTGTGATCACTGCTGAGTTTTCCAAATTTGCTGGCATATTGAGTGCAGCACTTTCACAGCATTATCTTTTAGGATTTGAAATAGCTCAACTGGAATTCCATCACCTCCACTAGCTTTGTTTGTAGTGATGCTTCCTAAGGCCCACTTGACTTCACATTCCAGGATGTCTGGCTCTAGGTGAGTGATCACACCATCATGATTATCTGGGTCGTGAAGACCTTTTTTGTATAGTTCTTCTGTGTATTCTTGCCACCTCTTCTTAATATCTTCTGCTTCTGTTAGTGAAAAAAGTGAAGCTGCTCAGTCATGTCCGACTCTTTGTGACCCCATGGACTGTAGCCTACCAGGCTCCTTCATCCATGGGATTTTCCAGGCAAGAGTACTGGAGTGGGTTGCCATTGCCTTCTCCAGGGGATCTTCCTGACCCAGGGATTGAACCCAGGTCTCCCTTATTGCAGGTAGATTGCACGTCTGAGCCACCAGGGAAGTTCCAAATTCTGTCCTTTATTGTGCCCATCTTTGCATGAAATGTTCCCTTGTTATCTCTAATTTTCTTGAAGACATCTCTAGTCTTTCCCATTCTATTGTTTTCCTCTATTTCTTTGCATTGATTACTGAGGAAGACTTTCTTATCTCTCCATGCTATTCTTTGGAACTCTGCATGCAAATGGGTATATCTTTCCTTTTCTCCTTTGTCTTTTGCTTCTCTTCTTTTCTTAGCTATTTTAAACGTAAGTTCTCCTCAGACAACCATTTTGCCTTTTTGCATTTCTTTTTCTTGGGGATGGTCTTGATCATCCTGTACAATCCTGTACAATCATCCTGCCTCCTGTACAATGTCATGAACCTCCGCGCATAGTTCTTCAGGCACTCTGTCTATCAGATCCAATCCCTTGAATCTATTTGTCCCTTCCACTGTATAATCATAAAGGGTTTGATTTAGGTCATACCTGAATGGTCTAGTGGTTTCCCCTGCTTTCTTCAATTTAAGTCTGAATTTGGCAATAAGGAGTTCATGATCTGAGCCACAGTCAGCTCCCAGTCTTGTTTTTGCTAACTGTATAGAGCTTCCCCATCTTTGGCTGCAAAGAATATAATCAATCTGATTTAGGTATTGACCATCTGGTGATGTCCATGTGTAGAGTCATCTCTTGTGTTGTTGGAAGAGGGTGTTTGCTATGACCAGTGTGTTCTCTTGGCAAAAATCTATTAGCCTTTGCCCTGCTTCATTCTGTACGCCAAATTTGCCTGTTACTCCAGGTATTTCTTGACTTCCTACTTTTGCATTCCAGTCCCCTATAATGAAAAGGATATCTTTTTTGGGTGTTAATTCTAGAAGGTCTTGTAGATCTACATAGAATCATTCAACTTCAACTTCTTCAGCATTACTGGCTGGGGCATAGACTTGGATTACTGTGCTATTGAATGGTTTGCACTGGAAACGAACAGAGATCATTCTGTCGTTTTTGAGATTGCATCCAAGTACTGCATATTGGGCTCTCTTATTGACTATGACGGCTACTCCATTTCTTCTAAGGGATTCTTGCCACAGTAGTAGATATAATGGTCATCTGAGTTAAATTCACCTATTCCAGTCCATTTTAGTTCGCTGATTCCTAAACTATCGATGTTCACTCTTGCCATCTCCTGTTTGATCACTTCCAATTTGCCTTGCTTCATGGACCTGACATTCCAGGTTCGTATTCAGTATTGCTCTTTAAAGCATTGGACTTTACTTCCATCACCAGTCACATCTACAAATGGGTGTTGTTTTTGCTTTGGCTCCGTCTCAACATTCTTTCTGGAGCTATTTCTCCACTCTTCTCCAGTAGCATATTGGGCACCTACCAACCTGGGGAGTTCATCTTTCAGTATCCTATCTTTTTGCCTTTTCATACTGTTCATGGGGTTCTCAAGGCAAGAATACTGAAGTGCTTTGCCATTCCCTTCTCCAGTGGACCACGTTTTGTCAGAACTCTCCACCATGACCCACCTGTCTTGGGTGGCCCCACAGGGCATGGCTTAGTTTCATTGAGTTAGACAAGGCTGTGGTCCATGTGATCAGATTGGTTAGTGTTCTGTGATTGTGGTTGTGGTTTTCATTCTGTCTGCCCTCTGATGGAGAAGGATAAGAGGCTTATGGAAGCTTTCTGATGGGAGAGACTGACTGAGGGGGAAACTGGGTCTTGTTCTGATGGGCAGGGCCATGCTCAGTAAATCTGTAATCCAATTTTCTGTTGATGGGCAGGGCTGTGTTCCCTCCCTATTGTTTGACCTGAGGCCAAACTATGGTGGAGGTAATGATGATGGCGACCTCCTTCAAAAGGTCCCATGCACGCACTGCTGCACACAGTGCCCCCAACCTTGCAGCAGGCCACCGCCAACCCACGCCTCCACCGGAGACTCCTGAACACTCATGGGCAAGCCTGGGTCAGTCTTTGTGGGGTCACTGCTCCTTTCTCCTGGGTCCTGGTGCACATAAAGTTTTGTTTGTGCCATCCAAGAGTCTGTTTCCCAGTCCTGTGTAAGTTCTGGTGGCTCTATGGTGTGTTAATGGTGACCTCTTCCAAGAGGGCTTACGCCATACCCAGATCTGCTGCACCCAGAGCCCCTGCCCCTGCAGCAGTCCACTGCTGATCTGTACCTCCTCAAGAGATACTCAAACACAGTTCTGGCTCAGTCTCTGTGGGGTCTCTGGGTCCTGGTGCACATCAGGTTTGTTTGAGCCCTCTGAGCATCTCTGGCGGGTATGGGGTTTGATTCTAAACATGATTTTGCCCCTCTCCTTTGCCCTTGGACATGGAATATCTCCTCAAAGTTGTTCCATCATCATGCAGCCGCCACAGCAATGCCAAAGAATCTCAAAAGGCAATGATAAAGAATGCTCAAACTACCACACAATTGCACTCATCTCACATGCTAGCAAAGTAATGCTCGAAATTCTCCAAGCCAGGCTTCAACAGTACATGAACCGTGAACTTCCAGATGTTCAAGCTGGATTTAGAAAAGGCAGAGGAACCGAGATCAAATAGCCAGCATCCACTGGGCCATCAGAAAAGTGAGAGAGTGCCAGAAAAACATCTATTGCTGCTTTATTGACTATGCCAAAGCCTTTGAGTGTGTGGATCACAACAAACTGTGGAAAATTCTTCAAGAGATGGGAATACCAGACCACCTGACCTGCCTCCTGAGAAATCTGTATGCAGGTCAGGAAGCAATAGTTAGAACTGGACATGGAACAACAGACTGGCTCCAAATAGGGAAAGGGGTATGTCAAGGCTGTATATTGTCACCCTGTGTATTTAACTTCTCTGCAGAGTACATCATGAGAAATGCTGGGCTGGATGAAGCACAAGATGGAATCAAGATTGCTGGGAGAAATATCAATAACCTCAGATATACAAATGATACCACCCTTATGGCAGAAAGTGAAGAGGAACTAAAAAGCCTCTTGATGAAAGTGAAAGAGGAGAGTGAAACAGTTGGCTTAAAGCTCAACATTCAGAAAACGAAGATCATGGCATCTGGTCCCATTACTTCATGGTAAATAGATGGGGAAACAATGGAAATAGTGACAGACTTTATTTTGGGGGGCTCCAAGATCACTGCAGATGGTGGCTAAAGCCATAGAATTAAAGACACTTATTCCTTGGAAGAAAAGTTATGACCAACCTAGACAGCATATTAAAAAGCAAAGACATTATTTTGCCAACAAAGGTCCGTCTAGTCAAAGCTTTGGCTTTTCCAGTAGTCACGTATGGATGTGAGAGTTGGACTATAAAGAAAGCTGAGCACTGAAGAATTGATGCTTTTGAACTATGATATTGGAGAGGACTCTTGAGAGTCCCTTGAACAGCAGGAAGATCCAACCAGTCCATCCTAGAAGAAATCAGTTCTGAATATTCATTGGAAAGACTGATGCTCAAGCTGAAATTCCAATAGTTTGGCCACCTGATGTGAAGAACTGACTCATTGGAAAAGACTCTGATGCTGGGAAAGATTGAAGGCAGCAGGAGAAGGGGACGACAGAGGATGAGATGGTTGGATGGCATCACCAACTGAATGGACATGAGTTTGAGTAAGCTCAGGAAGTTGGTGATGGACAGGGAAGCCTGGCGTGCTGCAGTCCATGGGGTTGCAAAGAGTCGGACACAACTGAGCGACTGAACTGAACTGATGGCAGTTCTATTTTTAGAGTTTTAAGACACCTCCACACCGTTTTCCTCAGTGGCTGCACCAATTTACATTTCCACTCACAGTGTATGAGGATTCCCTTCTTTTTAATTAATTTTTTTTTTTTGGCCACACTGTGTGGCTTGTAGGATCTTAGTTCCCTGATCAGGGATAAAAACTGGGCTGTTGGCATTGAGAGCATGGAGCCCTAACCACTGGACCACCAAGGGAATTCCCTGAGAGTTCCCTTCTTTCTACATCCTCACCAACATTTGTTACTTATGGTCTTTTTTTTTTTTTTTAATGGACCAGTTATTTAATTAGGTTCTTCAAAAGAAGTTTAGAACACTATTTTGCGAGGATGAATTCTATTTGTGAGAGCAGACACAGAGTGGAGGTAGCCCTGGAGCTGAGGAACAGCTTTGACTCTTTGCAGAATCCGTGAGTCCACAGCTTTCTGATCACCCTGGCACTGCTCTGTAATTTTTTACTTCTTTCTCTCCCCATCAAAGATCTCACCTTCCCGGTGCCTGGCTTATGTAGTTTTTTTTTTTTTTTTTTGGCCACGCCACTGGGCTTGCAGGATCTTACTTTCCTGACCATGGATCAAACCAGTGCCCCCTGCAGGGGATGTGTGGAGTCCTAACCACCAGATAGCCAGGGAAGTCCCTTTCTTCTCGAAGTAAACATCAGTGAGATGTTCTGGGGCCTTCACACCCCTGATATCCGTTTTGGTGGAGGTGGCAATGACAAATTTTGTTCTATACCCAGGAACTCGATTGAGGGGAAAGACCGAGTCACAAGTAGCAAGCCAGTGCTCACCTGCTTTAGGGAAACAACCTCTCACCTTGGCGGCATTCAGTGAGGATGCTCGGAATGGGCCCAGGAGAGAGGCTAGTGTGCAGTTTTCTCACATGCTACTGAAGGTTTTTGCCAAGACAACAGCTTTTGAGGCCCATCTTCAGTAAGATAATACCTAGGCATTTTGCGAAGTTTAATCACTTGGGAAACACCATTCTTGGGCTTCCCTGGTGTCTCAGATGGTAAAGAATCTGCTTGCAATGCAGGAGATGTGGGTTCAATCCCTGGGGCAGGAAGATCCCCTAGAGAAGGGGATGGCAACCCATTCCAGTATTCTTGCCTGGAGAATCCTATGGACAGAGGAGCCTGGTGGGCCCCAGTCCATAGGGTCGCAAAGAGGCAGACAGGCCTGAAGCAATTTAGCATGCACACACATTCTTGTCACCACCAACTGGTTTTGTGACAGTAGCAAGAACCTTCAGCTTCTTTTTCTTTTCAGCTTGGATTTCGCTGCTGAATACTTCGTTTTGTACAAGGCCTTTCTGGAATACATAGCCGGTTGGGAGTATCTGCCAACTCCTCTGACCAGGACAGGATTTCAGCGGCACTTCTTAACCTTTTTAACTTTGCCACCAGAATCAGCCTTCTTTGTCTCAGCTTTTCCCTCCTTCGTATCGGCTTCTCAGCTTTTTCACCTGCCATCTTTCAAGACGTGAAAGAGCTACTTGTGGTCTTTTTGATGGTAGTTGTTCTGACAGCTGTGAAGTGATATCTCATTGTGGTTTTAATTTGCATTTCTCCAGTTATTAATGATGTTTAGCATCTTTTTCACATGCTTGTTGGCCATCTGTAGGTCTTCCCTGGAAAAATGTCTATTTAGGTCTTCTGCCCATTTTCAATTTTTTTTTATGTTGAGTTGTATGGGTTATTTATATATTTTGGATATTAACTTCTTATTGATAATATCATTAGCAAATATTTCCTCTGATTCAGCTGATTGCCTTTCTGTTTTGTTGATAGTTTCCTTTGCTGTGTAAAAGCTTTTATGTCTAACTAGGTTCCATTTGTTTATTTCTGCCTTTATTTCCTTTGCTTTAGGAGACAGAATGACAATAATATTGCTATGATTTATGTCAAACAGTGTTCTGCCTATGTTTTCTTCAAGGAGTTTTCTGGCTTCCAGTCTTACATTTAGATCTTTAATCCATTTTGAGTTTATTTTTGCATATGATGTGAGAAAATATTCTAATTTCATTCTTTTACATGTAACTGTTCAGTTTTTCCTATTTCCTATTTACTGAAGAGATTTCTTTCTTCCATTGTATACCCTTGCCTCCTGTGTTATACGTTAATTGACTATAAATGTGTAGGTTTATGTCTAGGCTCTCTATACTGTTCTATTAACCTACGTCTCTGTTTTTATGCCAGTACCATGCTGTTTTGGTGACTGTGGCTTTGTAATAGTTCACCACATCTTCTGATTGCAGTTTTGAGTTGTGATTTAAAAAGAGGGTCTCCTCAGGACTTCCCTGGCTTGGGTTTGGTCACTGATCGGGGAACTAGGATCCCACATGCCATGTGGCACAGCCAAGAAAATTAAGAAAGAAGGAATGTCTCCCCAAATTCTCTGCCAAGGACTTATCTTCCCCAGGTTTAGTTCTTACGTTAGTGGTCTCAGCAGGAAGCCGAGGACCACTCAAAGCATTTGCCAGAAGAAGGTTTTCTTTTTAATTAATTTTTTTTGAAGGATAGTTGCTTTACAGAATTTTGTTGTTTAGAAGAAGGTTTAATGAAGGAACTATTTACAGAGGTGTGGGCACAAACAGTGAGGCACCCTGCGGCTCACAAGAGTGGAACAGAGTCACGTCTCAGGGCCTGAAGAGGTAAGGGAGGGAGCCTTGCTAACGAGCCTGGCTGGACTCATATCCATGGTCGCTGGCCACCCAGCAGGAGCTGTGACTTTTACTGGAGGAACATAGTACCTGCCAAAATCATATCATCACTGACTCAATGGACATGAGCAAACTCCGGGAGACAGTGAAGGACAGGGAAGCCTGGACTGCTGCAGTCCATGGGGTTGCAATGTGTTGGACACAACTTAGCAATTGAACAACAAAAAAAATCACAGTATTATAAATATCCTGGTCTCACTCTCCTCCTTCCCTCTGATCCCCCGGCAACGTCTCCTACTGGCCAAACTTCACCTGAAACCATAAGGCAAGGAGGCCAAGGTCAGCAAGAGTCAGCCCCTGGACACAGGGCAAAAGCACAGAGAATTCAGGGTAGGCAAAGAGTAGGCAGCCAGGAGGTTTCTCCTGTCTTTGTGAACTCAGCTTTGTGGAGGGGCTGAGAGGCAGAGGGCTGTGCTTGTCTCTCCAAGCAGCCTGACACCGTAACACGCCTTCTCCTCTTCCAGGCCCAAGTTACTTCGACCAGGAGGCTGTTCCCAGGCCTGGAGTAAATCTCTCCCATCCCTGGCTTCCTCAGTTCCCAGTGCCTAGCCCATCACTCAGCTTAGTGATTTGGCATTATTCTCTGTAGGGGTTTGTCTCCCCAGGGGACAGTTCTAGCATCCTCTTCACTGTGAGCTCTTTGCAGGCAGGGCCCTGGGCCAAAGAAGGCCATTTGCTCTGACACAGGGCCCAGCCCAGGACAAGTGCCGATGTTTGCTGAGTGAATGGAGTCCTGCGGCCTCACCCACCTCCCTCTGCCTTGGTGTACACAGCCTGGGCACATGTGTATATCTGTTTCCTTGAGTTCAAAGGGACTCTTTGGTGGCGAGTGGCCCAGACCTGGCACACAACAGGCATCAAATGTTGCCTGAACTGGCCTAGGGAGGATTATCCTTCTTTCCTTCATTCATTCAATACGTTTTTGAGATTTTATGCATACCAGGCCCTGTGCTGGCCCTGGGGACACAGAAGTGTTCTTCCTGCCTTCCATCCTAGTGGGGGAAGCAGAAAAGGCAGGAATGGAAAATGAACAATGTTATTAAAGCCTGCAGCACGTGTTTAGAAAATAAACAGGGTGACGGGACACACGGTACGTGGACGGACATTTCTGTGGGGGATGGACACATCAGAGAAGGCCTTTCTGAGGCGATGACATGTAAGCTGAGACCCGACGATGAGTGAATGTGAAGAGCTGGAAGGGTATTCCAGGCACAGGGAACAGCAAAAACAAAGAGCTAGAGGTGTTTCTGGGACCCCAGGGAATTCAGCGTTTCAGTCTGAAGAAGGGCTTAGAGGGGCGTTGAGAGAGGTTAAGGAATCAGTACCGGGGGCTGCCTGGGGCCAGGTCCTGGGCGGGGGCTGGAGGGGAAGGGACAGCCCTCAGCGCCACCCTTTCTGCCTGTTGCCTAGCACCACGCTAAACACTGCTGCTGGCAGGCCTTCCCCGGGCTCCCTCAGCTCCCCTCGGACTGGCAGTGGCTGTCAAACGACCAGCCCCAGAGGCCTTGCCAACCTCCTCCCCTGGAATATTTTTGAGGTAAGTCAGAAAATGACCAGCAGCCTCCAAAACCTGACTTTTTCTTGTGCATACCTTACAAGGGTATATTTGGCTGCCCTGGGTGTTAATCCCCCACCCCCTTGCACTAGACAGAGATATAAATATACCACACCAGGCAGCACACTCAGAAACATGGATTAATGACCATATACTCGGGGGCCCTAGTCACACTCAGAAGACACGCCATACAGCTGCTGTGAGCACCCCCGCCCACACCCACATACTTCAGCCCCCAGTCTCTCGCAGGCATACAATCACACACACAGCTATATAGATGTCCCACCACACAGTCACGACAGCCAGCCTCGCAGACACTCCACAACCAGCACCATCACCACTCGCATAATCCCTCCCCCTGATCACAGTCACCTACCCACATATCCCCTCACAGACTGCACCCCACAGTTATCAGAGTCACATGTGGACACAACAGTTCCACAGTCTCTCTCTCCACACAGTGCACACACAACCATGTTGGGTGCACACAGCCAGCAGGCCCACAGATCACAACACACTGCCCCACAAGTGGTTCCACAGGGCTGCCCCACCCCCACCCTTGCTCAAGGCCTCTCTGATTAAACACATCCAGCCCCTCGGCTTGTTATAGTGCCTGGCATTCTTCTGCGATTGAGTCAAAGACCTCCCCAGACAGAGGGGCTAAGTGGAAAAAAAAAGGCATCAGGAGGGAGCATGCCAGAGGCCCAGGTCTGGGAAGGGGCCTGGCCACTTCCTGCTCAGGGACCCAGACAGCCTTTAGTGTGGAGTTTGAGCTTGACCCTGGAGGGGCTAAGGACCTGGGGGAGGGGTCACGCCTAGGAGTGGACAGAAGCGGGGTGCGGGGGGGTGGGCGGTTGATGACAGGTGGAACAAGCGGAGAGACCCCTTAACCCTCGCGGCGTGGGAGGGGGGGACAGGAAGCGGGGTTACATATGGACTCAACCCTCCCACGTGGTCCTCGCACCGCCCTGCCCCAGGCTCCGGACTGTCCCCAAACGCACGGGGTGTGGCGTTGTCCCCCCTCCTCCCCCCAGCCCTGGGCGACAGCTGCGGGGGCACAGCGCTCAGGCGAGGGGGTTATCGCAGGGCGCCAGGCGGCGGCGGACACCCCAGGCCTCCTTGCGGGCGGCGCGCAGGGTGCCCACTCCCCCGAGGTCCTCAACCCACCCTGTCCCCATCCCGGGCCGGCCGGGCAGGAAGAGCGCCCTCCTAAGGCAGAGCCACCTTCCTCCCCGGGCCCTGCAACTGGGGACACTCGAAAGGGAAGGATGGGCAGAAAGAAGACTCGGGAAGACCCGAGGTGGCGTTTTAGAGACGCCGACCTCCCCTCCCACACAATCCACCCCCCCCCCACCCCCAGCGCTGGTCCCGGGAGGGGCGGCCACTCCCCGCCCCCGGGCCGCGAGGCCCGCTCCCTCCTCCCGCGGAGCCCGGGCCAAGTGGGCGCGCCCGGCCCCGGGTCGGCGGATCCGGTGTCGGCTGCAGCTGGCAGTGCGGCTGGCGGGCGCGGGCGGCCCGCGGGGCCGACTATTAATACCGCGGCCGCCCAGCCCGGGTCGCGCAGCCATGGCCAGCCCGGAGCCCCGGCGCGGCGGGGACGGCTCCGCCCAGGCCGCGAGGTAGGAAAGGACCTTCTCAGGCCCGGGTCACCACCCCCTCCTGGGGAGGGGGTGCTAGGCGGATCCCTTCTCCCCAAGAGCGCCTTTCGCCAGACGGGGGCGGTGGTCCAGGCGGGGGTGGGGCACAGGGTGGAGCCACCCGCCAAGGGTGATAGGGGAGTCTGGCCCGGGGCGAGGCGGGGGTGGGGGGGGGCCGGGGTTCTGACACCTCCGCTGGTCTGGGGGCTTTTCATAATTCCCCCTCCCCCTCCCACGGGTGATGTGAGGATTAACCCCTTCACACTAGCCGGCATCAACCATCAGATGCCGGATGGCCCATAGTGGCAAAAGACCCTCCCCATTTTCTTTCCTTCCTCACCCCAAATGCAGCTGGACATGGAACCCTCCAAGTCGCTGAATTTGCCGTGTGGAAGAGACTTGGTGCAAGGTTGGGCGGCTGCCAGCTTGGAGTTGAGTCTGTTCAGGCAGCTCATTCTCTCTGGTCTGGGGCCTAAGAGGGCGTGGGGGGAGGGTCCCCAATCCCAGATCAGCAGGAGGGCCTTGGCTGTCCGGAGCCTTGGAGGGGAAGCCCTCTCCATCACCCACACTATCAGCTTGCCCCCTGGAGGGGGAAGGGACCTGTGGCTGATGGATTTGGGGCGAGTAGGGAGCACTTCTGCCCCAGGTCAGCCTGTAGCCCTGGACTTCCTCTTGTACCAAGAGGTAGAAGTGCAGTCACACACACACCTGTCACCTCTTCCCTGTCACCACCGCACGAAGCTGAGCCTAGTTTTACACATGCACTCACCTGTACTGTTGTACACACAGAGCCAGCCACACGCCAACCCAGGGCTGCATGGTATCACAAACATGCCCAGGTGCAGCCCTGATGGCCGGGGTTGGGAGCTGCTGGGATCCTATAGGGACAGGGACAGAGTAGCAGAGGCAGGCTGCTTGGAGCCCAAGGAGGCCTGAGGTCAGGGGCCCCAGCCGAGCTGGCTGCCTTGCCCCTAGACTTCCTGTAGGCTACTTTAAAAAAGCACATTTATTTACTTATTGGGCTGCCTTGGGTCTTAGTCTCAGCGTGTGGGATCTTCATTGTGTCATGAGGGCTCCGTAGTTGTGGAGCTCTCTAGTTGTGGCACACGGGCTTAGTGCTCTATGGCATGTTTCATTAGGGGAGCTATAGTCCCCAGCCAGGGCTTCCAGTTGGCTCAGTGGTGACAATGCAGGAGATATGGCCTCAATCTCTGGGCCGGGAAGATCCCCTGGAGAAGGAAATGTCAAACCCACTTCAGTATTCTTGCCTGGGAAATCCCAAGGGCCAGGAAGCCCGGCGGGCTACAGTCCATGGGGTATCAAAAGAGTTGGACACAACTTAGCAACTAAACAGCAACAAAGTCCCCCAACCAGGGATCAAACCCTGGTCCCCAGCATTGCAAGGCAGACACTTAACCACCAGACCACCAGGCAGGTCTCCCATAAGCTACTTTTCCCCAGCTCTTTAGAGAGAGGCAGTTGAGTGCGGGCAGCACCTAGCAGAGGCCTGGCACTGCGCGTGAGGTGACAGAGGCAACACGGTGTGTGGGAATAGCACTGCCTGCAAGTCAGGAGACTGGACTCCACGTCCAGTCCTGCCACTTGACCTTGGGCAAGTTTCCTCCTTGGAGCTCAGCCAGTTGCCGCTGCCTACATCCACAGAGCCCCAACCCGGGATACAAAGAACAACTGTGCTTGTCGTCTGGAAACGGACTATCAGGGGAGACCGACAGATGCACTTCTGGAACGCAAAGCACTTAGTGTAAAGATGAGCTGCATATAGAGTGCCTTGAGAACACAAGAATGGGAGTTGGCTGGGACAGGCTTCACAGAGGAGGTGGGGTTCCAGCAGGATTTGAAAGATGAGCAGACATTTGTTAAGTAAATAGATATAAATATATTTTGAATGCTAGGGCCGAGCTCTGTTATACCTGCTGTATCTGTTAGGTCTTTTAGACCCAACACCTATTCTATCTAAGACGAGAGTGGTAAAAAGGAGCCCTGCCTCTAGAGCCAGACTGCCAGCCTTCAACAGGCTCTGCCACGTATAAATTGTAGAACTCTGAGTGAGTTCTTTACTTGGTGCTTTTTGGTTTCTTCATCTATAAATTGGGGATAAACCCTATAGCTCAGATGGTAAAGAATCTACCTGCAATGCAGGAGACCGGGGGTTCGATCCCTGGGTCTGGAAGATCCCCTGGAGAAGGAAATGGCAATCCACTCCAGTATTCTTGCCTAGAGAATTCCAAGGACAGAGGAGCCTGGCGGACTACAGTCCATGGGGTCACAAAGAGTCGGACACGACTAAGTGACTAACACACACAAGTGAGCGTTGTATAAATGAGTATTTATGGAGAATGCTTAGAATACTGCCTTGAACGCAATTACGTCATTCTAGGGTGGAGGACTCAGCTGGAACATGATGTGAGGGCGGTCTGCTGGCAAAGCAGGGACTCTGTTGAGGATCTGGGTGGGTCTGGCTGGCTGAGCAGTGCATCCTTCTCGGTGCGAGGAGCTCCAGGCAGTGTAGGACTGATCTCTAGACAGGCAGTATACAATGAACTATATGTTCCCAGCTGGACCCTTTAGACACTGCGGGATAGGAGTGGGAGATTTAAGTTAACACATGTTCTGAGGGACTTCCCTGGCGGTTCAGTGGCTAAGACTCCCAATGCAGGGGCCCTGGGGTTCAATCCCTGGTCGGGAAACTAGATCCCACATGCAGTAACTAAGAGTTCACATGCCACAACTAAAAGGCCCTGTGTACACAACTAAGACCCAGCGTAGTCAAATAAATAAAAATAAATATAAATAGATAAAGTTAATGTGTGTTCCAGAATGTCAAGCATTGGGTGGGTGGCAGGGAGTAATTCAAGATGAGGCTGAAAAGATATGTTGGGGCCACATCTTGAAGGGCCTGGAACCTGTGCAAAGTAGTTCACTATCTATGGGTGAAGTGGAGCATGATGGTTTGTTTTATATTAGAGCAAGTGGCACCACTGTCAAAACTAGACTGGGATGGGAAAGAAGAAGGCTTATGGGAAGGCTGGTACAAGAGTGCAGGTGAGGGATGATGACTTGGATGAGGGTCCTGGCAGTGGGCTGAAGAGGAGGATGGAGACTGGAGACTTTCTGAGATAGAAATATCAGTTTTTAGTGAGGAGGCTGTTTAAAGACCACTGGTCTATCGACAGAAGAATGGATAAAGAAGATGTGATACATTTATACAATGGAATATTACTCAGCCTTAAAAAAGAATGAAACAACGCCATTTGCAGCAACATGGACGGACCTAGAGGTTGTCATTCTGAGTGAAGTAAGTCAGACAGAGAAAGACAAGTATCATATGATATCTCTTATATGTGGATCTTAAAAGAATGGTACAAATGAACTTATTTACAAAATAGAAATAGAATCACAGATGTAAAAAACAAACTTATGGTTACGGTGGGAGGGAAAGAGGAGGGATAAATTGAAGATTGGGATTGATGAAGGACCTACTGTATAGCACAGGGAACTCTACTCTGTAATTGCCGGGGTCCAGCCCCGGCTGATCCAGGGTATTCGAAGGAGAGACGGCATAGGCGACCTATTTATTTAAATATTTTATCAAAGATATAAAGAGTAATAGGATGAGGATAGCTCAGTGAGGAAATTCAGTGGAGAAAAGCGGCTGAAATAAGGATAGCTCAGTAGGAAAATTCAGTGAAGAAAAGAGGCTGAGTAGCTTGGTTTATGCGGGAGACCAATAAAACTTCAAGACAAGAAGTTTGCACCACTTATGTAGGCCGCAGGCGTCCTTCCGTTCTCCCAAAGGAGAGGAGACACTGAGGCCTCCCCGGTCGGATCTTAGAAGCCCAGGCATAATTAGCAAGCATGGCGGGTTCCGCGCTCCAGATGGAGACTCAGCCAGAATTTGGGAGAGAGAGCGACATGGGGAGACCAAGTTTTGGTGAACAAGGCCCGCACTTTATTTTCCAAAGTAGTTTTTATACCTTAAGTTATGCATAGAGGATAATGGGGGAAGGGGTGGAGTCATGCAAGGACAGCAGTTCCTGGTCCTAATCAAAGCCAGGCTTTCAAACTCCATGTGCAAAAGTTCAGGTGATTTACATCATCTTCTGGCCAGGAGGCCTGTTAACATTTTAAGAAACTTTGATTATTCCAAAGTCAAGCACCAGCCTCCAAAAAAGCATTGGACAAAGCTGCATTCCTATAGGGCAAAGGTGAGGTGGGCTCAATCAAGAAAAGAATTAACTCAAGGGTCCAAGGTTACAAACATTGAGGCTACTACTTACATTTCTATACACCCATTATATCAATCAATACACTGCCAAGGACACAGTAGGTAAGGAGTATGGAGACTTAGCAGCAAACATTGGCCCAGTAAGTGAAAAACCCTTCACCAATACAATTTCTAATCAATCTTTTAACTACTCAAAAGAATCTGTGTTTAGACAGTTTAGAACATCTCCTGCCTCTCACAGTTGGGAGGCTCTGAACAATCACATGTGGCTGGAAAAACCTATTCAGGCAGGCTAGAGGATTTCCAAAGGAGTTTGTAGGTTAAACACTGTCACACCCAGGAATTATTAACTGGAGCTGTAAGCTATCTCTTTTTTCAGAGAGGTAGTGGGGGACAGCCCCCCGTAAAGTCAGAGGTGTAGGTGAAAGCACAAAGCAGAAAGTAGGCAGACTCTGGTTTGGGGTGTAAATGCTCGAGAATTTCCAGGGGGACTCCTGAGGCTCGATCCCGCTTTTGCGTATGCCGAGCCTCCTTCCTCATGACGTTTGTCATGGGTGGAGCTCCTCACGCTGGCTCCCGGCAGTGATAGAATTCCAGTTGAGCTATTCCAGATCCTAAAAGATGATGCTGTGGAAAGTGCTGCACTCAATATGCAATATGCAATATGCACTCAATATGCAATATGCTGGCTCCCGGCATGTAATGGCCTGTATGAGAAAAGAATCTTCAAGTGGATATATATATATATATATGTATATACGTAAATAGATGTATAACTGAGTCATTGTGCTGAACAGCAGAAAGTAACACAACACTGTAAATCAACTATATCCAATAAAAAAAAAAAACACTGATATACAGCCTGATATACAGTGATATATTTCTCTGAGCTGGAGAATACAGGTGTAACAAGTTCAGAGAGAAGGATAATTTGTTGGCAGTTGAGTCAAGTAACTGTGTTACTTGGCACCTGATGCTTGGCACTTTAGGTGAAAAAAAAAAAAAAAACACTCCATGTCTGGTAAAGGGAAGTGAATGGACTAGGTGATCGTTGTCTTCAAGCTTTAGGTGTTGGCAGAGGTACTGGGGTTGAATGAGGCCAGTGATGTCTGGGGCCTGGTGAAGCCACACTTTTGTGGTTTCCCGAGAGCCATCAGGGGTTACAAAGGGGAAGCCAGGGATTCCTGGGGTGTAGAGAGGACTGAGGACACAATGATTTAGAATAAAAATAGTCTTTATTGGGAACCTGGAGCTAAGAAATAGAGCTTAAAACCTGGACACAAGTAAACCTTTCCAATACAAATCAAATTCTTTGTTTGATATGTGAGGCTTTTCATTTACACGTTCTATCCAAAAAAGTTTTTTATTCAAATTTAGTCTGTTTTATAACTGGCACTCTCTGAGTACCTGTTTCCTTGAACAAATTACTTAATCTCTTTAACCTCCATTTCCTGATCTGTAAAATGTTAATAATAAATGTAACCACCTCATAGAATTGTTATGAAGATTAAATGAATCAATATATGTAAAGCATTTAGAACAGGGCCTGGCACATATAACAGGACCTTTAAAAGTGTAATTTATTATTATTTCCAGAGTATTTTATATTTTCAAAGAATTGCTCAGAGATCCAACTGAAACAGAAAAGCCTAAAGCCACTTGAGAGCCAAAGCAGCAGGAGCGCATTCCTCAACAGGAACCAAGAAAGCTAGCAGGCAGCTGAAGCTGGGTTAAGGGGCTCATGTGTTAGAAGCACAGAGTCTGAATTCAAGAGCATCTGACAGGCTAGAAGGATAGGCCAGTTCTAAGATGAGGTTTTACAGGAACGAGAGATATGGTTTTAAAGCATTTGCTGTGAAAAAGTCTTAAGGATTTTACTCAAACTCAGCATTTATGAAGAATAAGAGGGACTTCCCTGGTGACCATTGGTTAAGATTCTGCACTTCCAATGCAGGAGGCACAGGTCTGATCCCTGGCCAGGGAACTAAGATGCCACATGCTGCATGGTGTGGTCAAAAAAAGAATATGATAGAGCTGCCCTTTATGTTAAGGGCATCTTGACTACATCAGTAGGAATATAGGGTCCAGAGATTCACTGCTCAGAGTACACCTGGATTCTGCTTCCTATACGTATCCCCAAGAGATAATGAATCAACTTGGAACCTGTAAGAAGTAACCCAAATGAGGAGGGTACTGGAAACCTTGGCGGGCATGGAATAGTTAAGGATAAATCAGTTCTCTTTATTCATTTGTGGCTGTGCTGGGTGTTTGCTGCTGTGTGTAGGCTTTCTCTAGTTGCGGCAAGCGGGGGCTACTTTCCAGTTGAGGTGTGTGGGTTTCTCATTGCAGCAGGTTTCAGTAGTTGTGGCATGGCATGTGGAATGTTCTAGGACCAGGGATTGAACTCACGTCGTCCCCTGCGTCGGCAGATGGATTCTTAACCACTGGACCACCAGTGGTTGTAGTCCCTTTGTTTTTTAAATGTTTTATTGAAGAGTAGTTTATTTGCATTGTTGTGTTAATTTCTACTGCACAGCCAAGTGATTCAGTTATACACATATATATATTTTCATATTCTTTTCCACTATAGTTTATCACAGGATATTGAATATAGTTCCCTGTGCTATACGGTAGGGCTAAATCAGCTCTCTTTAAGTGTTCAAAGAACTGACATGGAAAAGAAATTAGAGTATCTGATTCTAGAGAGAAGACTCAAGTCCAGGTGAAAACTGTGGGGAAGGTCTTACCTCAACACTAGAACTTTCTTATGATGGAACACAGAGTGGCTCAGGTGTGGGTTCCTGTCCTTTGATGGTACGGAAGCAGACTCAACACTTACCTCCTGGGGATGGTGTCAGAGCTAAGCCATAGGCTGTGTTGTGGTGATCAATGAAGGGAGGGGGCGGACGACTGCCCTCCGAGATGTGAGAATTTGCTATTGGCTAGGGTTGTGTCCTGGCAGCTGCAGTCACAAACCCTCCCAGGACTGTGACCACCCTCTCACCTTGTCATTTCTCTTGCAGGGCAACAAGGCCAGAGGTCATTTCTCCTCTTCAAGAGGAGAACTCTGCATCCCTGTATGAGCTGGGGACCTGGAACCCAGAAGTTACTCTGTCTTTGGAGGGGACCTTGAACTTAGAGGACATTCTCTACCTGGGGGACACAGGTGACCTTGATGAGGCTCTGTACGTGGAAGAAACTGAACCGCCAGAGGAGACGCTGCACATTGAGGAAACCAGAATGCCAGATGAAGCCCTGTACCTGGAGGAGCCAGTGAGGCCGGAGGCGGCTTTATATGTGGAAGAGCCGGTGAAGCTGGAGGGGGTGTTATATGTGGAAGAGCCCGTGAAGACCGCAAGCCCAGAGCAGATAGTTCATGGGGGAGACAGGGTCCTGAGTGAGGCGAAGTCTAAACCCAAGGAGAGCCTCCAAGCCGGGCCGAGTCCCAGCACAGAGGGGAGCCTGAGCATAGAGGACCTGGAATTGCTGGAGGGGCGTTTCCAGCAGTGCATTGAAGCCGTGGCCCAGCTGGAAGAGGAGAGGGATCAACTCATCCATGAGCTTGTGTTGCTCCGGGAGCCTGCCCTGCAGGAGGTGCAGCAGGTCCACCGGGATATCCTGGCTGCCTACAAACAGCACGCCCAGGCAGAGCTCGAGAGGGATGGGCTGAGGGAGGAGATCCGGCTGGTCAAGCAGAAGCTGTTCAAGGTGACCAAGGAGTGCGTGGCCTACCAGTACCAGCTGGAGTGCCGCCGGCAGGACGTGGCCCAGTTCGCCGATTTCCGGGAAGCGCTGACCACCCGGGCGGCCCAGCTCTCAGAGGAACTAACCCAGCTCCGGGAGGCCTATCAGAAGCAGAAGGAGCAGTTACGGCAACAGCTCGAAGCACCTCAGAGTCAGAGGGATGGGCATTTTCTCCAGGAGAGCCGGCGGCTCTCTGCCCAGTTCGAGAGCCTCATGGCAGAGAGCCGCCAGGGCCTGGAGGAGGAGTACGAGCCTCAGCTGCTGCGGCTCCTAGAGAGGAAAGAAGCTGCGGCCAAAGCTCTGCAGAAAACCCAGGCCGAGATCCAGGAGATGAAGGAGGCCCTGAGACCACTGCAGGCAGAAGCCCAGAAGCTCCACCTGCAAAACAGGAACCTGGAGGACCAGATCACCCTTGTGAGGCAAAAGCGGGATGAGGAGGTGCAGCAGTACCGGGTAGGCCCACTGGGCGTGGGAGGAAGGACAGTCTTTTAGTCTAGAGAGGAAAAGGGGACCTGGCCAAATGTCTTTGGACTGAAGGATGCTAGCATATGTGAAGTGAAGTTGCTCAGTCGTGTCTGACTCTTTGCGACCCCATGGACTGTAGCCTACAAGGCTCCTCTGTCCATGGAATTTACCAGGCAAGAGTACTGGAGTGGGTTGCCATTTCCTTCTCCAAGGGATCTTCCTGACCCAGGGATCGAACCTGTCTCCCACGTTGCAGGCAGATGCTTTACCACCTGAGCCACCAGGCTAGCATAGGTAGGAAAAGCAATTTGTTTCATGGGCCAGTCACTCACTCCTTTAAGCCATTTTCCATTTCATTCATTCAGGCCTGCTAGGGCTGAAAGTTAACCTGCACTCTTAGTTTCCACGACACTTTTACACCAGTGATCTTCCACTAATCCTCCAAGTCAACTATTACCATTTTTCTTAGATGAGGAAGCTGAGGCCCAGTGAGTCGGAGTAATTTGAACTCTAGTCTGACCAACCCCAAATATTTCAGTGCTCTTTCCACAGCACCATTTTCCGACTCTGAGTGAATCGCCCTTGGGTTTAGATAGAACAGGAGGGAATGAGGCCAGATAGAATACATTCTTTCCCCCTCCCCGGTATTCACTCTCATGTCCCACCTATCTGATCTCTGCTTTGAAGTTTTCCAGTCTTAAAAAGCTGGGATGAAATCTATAAACCTCTATCCCTCCTTTTCCTTTTTTGTGCATTTGTCACCATTTCAACCGTATTCAAGCTATTTCTGATTGTGAGCCAGTCCTAATCCCTTTTAGAACAAAATGGGATCTAAACACTAAGTGCATAAACAGTTCTCTCTCCCCCACAGACTGAGCTTTCAGAAGGTAGGGAGTATGTTTTACTTATCTCTGCCACCAGGCTCAGAGTCTGCATCAGTTAAGTGCTGACTTCTGTGCTGCTGGGCGCCATGAGAAGCCCACACTGTGGTGCTTTTCAGAGCAGTATTTTTGTCTTTTGAAACACACATTTTTTGCATGAACTTAAAAATCCCAGATTTTGACTTACCCATAAGGAAGATGTCCTCTGTTGAAAATGGCTGCATTCACTTCACTGAAGATTTTGTCAAACTTTCTATAGCTTATATTACGAAAAGAATAGGGTTTCGGGGTCATGGTATTGAATGCCTTCAAACTATACATATTTACTCACCAACACTGCCCCCCACCTCCACTGCACTATTTTTTTATTGGATCATAATCTACTTAAAGGGTGCTAATTATTTTTGCATAAACAAATAACTTCTTAACACCTGATACTCAATCAGATGTTACTTTAATAACTGGAACCCAGGGTAGGAAGTAACATGTGATTTAAGAGAGGTACATATAAGAGTGCTATGGGATAATGAGATTATTTTTAGCCATGGATTAAATCAGAGAACCTGTAACAGAAGAGTTATTTAAGTACTGAAGTATAGGCAAGATCTAGACCAGTGCTGTCCAACAAAAATATAATACAAGCCTCAAATATCATTTTAAATTTTCTAATAGCCACTTATGAGAAATAGGTGAAGGTAATTTTAACATATTATTTAATCCAATAGATATAAAAATATAATTAGTAACTTGGCTGCAGGTGAAAAACTGAGAGGTGAGTTGAACTGTGAAGGTAGGTCAGGGCGGATCCCATTAGACTTTAAATCCAGCCTAGGGAGTTTGGACTTTATTCAGTGGTCAGTTGGCTCTTTAAAGATATTTAATAGAGGGATTAACATGATCCTCGCTCTTTTTTCAGTTAAAAAATGTATTTTTGGCTACACTGGGTCTTTGGCTGCAGTATTTTGGCTGCACTTAGGCTTTCTCTAGTTGTAGTGAGCAGGGGCTACTCTAAATTGCAGTGCACGAGATTCTGGTGGTGGTTTCTCCTTGGGGAGCACAGGCTCTAGGCACAAGGGCTTCCGTAGTCACGGCTCTTGGGCTCCAGAGCAGGGGCTCAGTAGTTGTGGCCATGAGGACAGTCGCTCCCAGAATGTGGAATCTTCCTGGGCAACGGCAGGCAGATTCCTAACTACTTGACCACCAGAAGTCCCCCTTGCTCTCCTTTTAGAAACATTATTGGTGGCAGTGTGTAAAATGGGCTAGAGACGGAGAGGCAAGAGAGACTGATTAGGAAGCTACTACAGGTAAGAGGAAACAACGGTAGCAAAATAAAAGGAAGGGAAGCAAGAACAAACGTAGAAGAATTTTGACTACAGAATGAGTGGGGCAGAGGTGAGAAGTCAGAGGATGCTAAGATTTCAGACAAGGCTAACTCAGATGGTGATGCACTAAGTAGGGAATCCTTGGGATTAGAATTTCCTTATATAGTGTTAGAATTCTAGAACTGTTTCCCCAGTGATTTGCATCACCATACTGGATTTGTTTCAGATTTGATTATCTGTGCAGCTTTCCAAAGATCACTCTATGAGAAACAACCCTGATGAAAGTCTCCTATTTCTATACCACAATTAAAGTAGGAAAAAAGGTCTGAAAGAGAATTCTTTCTGAAATGACTTCTCCTAAACTGTTTGCCAAAGGCCATGTATGGCATCTGATTACTTTTCAAGGGTACACATCACCCTGGTGACTTTAAATTTGCTTTCATCACCATCACCCATTCATTCAACAAATATTTAGCCTACTTTTTTTGTGCCAGGCAATGAGCTATGTGGTGGCAAGAGATGAGAACTTGTGGTGAGGGGTAGGGGTGGCGGACAGTCACTGTCCTCAAAAAGTTTATAGTTCAATTAAAAAATAATAAACAAAAAGAAATTAAAAAACAGAAAAACAATCAGAAAGAAAAAAATTCATGATAAAAGTTTATAGTACAGGAAGGATACAAGATAAAACTTCCTAAAATCGAAGACATCTGTATCTAAGTATGTAAAGTGTGAGTTTTAGAATCAATGAAATAACATGCTTCAATGTGATAGACAATGTAATAGTTGTAGGAATAAAACACTGTACTGATGAAGCAGGTATAATTACCCTTGGGGAAATAAGGGGGAAATTTCATACAAGGATTAAAAATAGCTCAGGTGTACTTGAAGTTCTTTACATGTAATAATTCATTTAATTCTTACCTCTGAGATAGGTATAACTATTGTCACCATTTGAGAAACAAGTAAACAGGTGAGTCAGAGAAGTCATTTGTCCAGGGTAACACAGCTAGGAGGGGTGAGGTGGGATGTAACCCTGGGAAATCCAGTTCAGGTCCACACTACAAGGTTTTGAGCCAAGTCTTTAAGGCACACTCCAGCCATGGCCTCCTCCTGGGGTTTCATGGAAAACAGTTTGAAGACCATTTAAGTCTGCCTATCTATATGTATCTGGGCTTCCCAGATGGAGCTAGTGGTAAAGAATTCGCCTAGCAGTGTAGATGTTAAGAGATATGGGTTCAATCCCTGGGTCAGGAAAATCCCCTGGAGGAGGGCTTGGCAACCCACTCCAGTATTCTTGCATGGAGAATCCCATGGACAAAAAAAAAAAAGAATCCCATGGACAGAGGAACCTGGCAGGCTACAATCCATAGGGTCGCACGCTATTGAAGCAACTTAGCACCCATGCATCTGTGTTATCTCTCTCTACTTTTATATCTATTTATGTGAAGGCAGTAAAGCAATTGTTAGAGTATAAGCTCTAAGGTAATGGCAAATCCTGGGTCTACCACTAACTGTGAAACCTTGGACAACTTACTTAACCTGTGGTTCAGCTCCTTCACATGTAAAATGGGATTAATGGGTCTGCTGCAAGGAATAAACTTCTTAATAGTATCTGTAAAGCACTTATAATGTGCCTGGCACATAAGTATGCACTCTAAGTGGCAGTGTAGAGGCTAGATTGAAAGAACCTGGAAAGACCATTTAGTGGGAGGAGAGAGATGTGAAGGAAAATGGGCAGAATTTGGGGACTGGTTGCAGTGGGTGGGGTGAGTTTGCTAAGAATGATCAAGCTTTTACCTTGAAATTGGAAGACTTCTAGTGCCAAAAGATGGAATATGCTTACTACCTGCATGCTTCACATCAATAAGCATTTTATGTGTAGGGTGCCAGACATACTAAGATCCAAGAACCTACGCGTGGCCACAAGAACAAAAAAGCCACATGTAGCTAGTGACTTCCATATTGGACAGTGTAGACTAAAGGAGTAATGGAGGTCCTAGTTAGAAGTGAGGGTCAAACTGCCGCTGCTGCTAAGTTGCTTCAGTCGTGTCCGACTCTGTGCGACCCCAGAGACAGCAGCCCACCAGGCTGTCCCTGGGATTCTCCAGGCAAGAACACTGGAGTGGGTTGCCATTTCCTTCTCCAATGCGTGAAAGTGAAAAGTCAAAGTGAAGTTGCTCAGTCGAGCCCGACTCTTAGCGACCCCATGGACTGCAGCCTACCAGGCTCCTCTGTCCATGGATTTTCCAGGCAAGAGTAGTGGAGTGGGGTGCCATTGCCTTTTCTGGAGGGTCAAACTAGCAGGAGTCTAAATGCCAGACTAAACAAAGTGGAAAGCCTATCAAAGACTGAATGATAAAACACATTTTCATGGCTGCACCATGTGGGATGTTAGTTTCCTGACCAAGGATTAAACTCGTGCCCTGCTGCAGTAGAAGCACAGTCTTAACCACTAGACCACCAGGGAAATCCTGATAAAGCAGTTTTTAAAATGTTAACCCAGTGATGCTACATAGGATAAAGAATGGAGATTGTCCTTCATTTCTGTCACTGTATTAATACTTCATTCTGTGACAGCTTCTCCCTGTCAAGAGCTTATCAGTACAGATTGTCTTCACAAGCATGTTCTTTTGTATACCGAGCAAATGACAGGTTTACTAGATAGCAAGGCTTGGGAAACTGGGGCACAGAGGTATGCAGACGCTTTTAGATAACACACTCTTAGATGGTAAGGCCACATTTCTGCATGGTGTCAAAGCATGGTTATGTGTTTGATGTTGCTCAGGCATATTCGACTCTTAGTGACCCCATGAACTATAGCCCACCAAGCTCCTCTGTCCATGGGATTTCCCAGGCAAGAATACTGGAGTGAGTTGCTATTTCCTACTCCAGATCTTCCCAACCCAGGGATCAAACCCAAGTTTCTGAGTCTTCTGCACAGGCAGGTGGATTCTTTACCACTATGCCACCTGACTAGGCACTAAAAAATGACCTTTTGACAATGTATGATGAAAGCTGAGATTCAGCTACAATATCAAACACTGCAAACTGACATGCCTCAGGTATACCAAGGATGACTCAGAGAACAAATTATTTAGATCATTCTATTTAGAACATGCTTCCCTGTTGGCTCAGTTGGTAAAGAAACCCCCTGGAATGCAGGAGACCCAGGTTCAACCTGGATGGGGAAGATCCCTTGGAGAAGGAAATGGCAACACTCCAGTATTCTTGCCTGGAAAATCCCATGGACAGAGAAGCCTGGTGCGCTTAGAGCCCATGGGACTGCAAACAGTAGGACACAACTGAGCAACCACCATCCAGAGTATGCACCCGAACTGGATTCCAAGTTTATTATTCAAAATCTAAGATAGTCGTTGCCCCTTAAAAATATGCCTTCCAATTTCAGCACTCCCTTTCCTTCCCAACTCCCCCATGCTGAGGATCCATGCCAGCTAGCAGCCAAGCCACAGACTGACTTGCTGACATCTTTCTTACATCATTCCACAGACATTAATCCACAGAGAAAATCTGTAGAATGATCCTACCTGGTTTTGGCACAATGGGAAAGTTATCTGAGATGCAAGGGCCTCCAGGGCATAGCACCTTCATTTTCCAAATTAGCACTTTAGAACAAATTGCCCTGATATAATAAGTGAAGGATATAGGAAATTAACAACTATGATACCCTCATTAATTAAGCATCTGCTTGTATGTCATGTTGTGGTAAGTACTAAGTAAAGCTATGTCTGACTTCAAGGAGCTTCAAATACAGTTATTCAAATATACCTGCTTACATAAAGACTTGGTTTCTTTCAACTTCAGTTAAGTTATAGGGTAGTATAAAAACTGATTATCTTAATGGAAACAAACTTGCTCATTAAGCGTCTATAAAAATTCTTAGTTCACCAACTAAGTGATCAAAATCCTCCCCAATACTTCAGGCAAGACTGCTTTTGGGTCACCATTTTCAAAAACATCCCTGTCAAAACACGTTCTCTGAATCTCATCTTCTCAATCTCAACACTGCTATGGAAATAAAACAATGTGTAAAGAAATGCTTTATAATAAGACGTCAGGTTTTTATTGTTTGGCTCATTAGAGATGTGCTTGGCCCTCATGCAGGAACAGCTGGAGGAAATGGAAGAACGACAGAGGCAGCTAAGAAGCGGGGTGCAACTCCAGCAACAGAAGAACAAAGAGATGGAGCAGCTAAGAGTCAGCCTTGCCGAAGAGCTCGCAACTTACAAGTCAGTTTTTGCTGTTCCCCAAATCTCAACCAACTCTGGCTGAGGGGATGGTGGGGAGGGCAGATGGTTGCTCATGAGAAATTTCTCAACAGTGAAAAGCAGACAAAAAAAATTGGGGGGAAACTCTCAAATTGTGCTCATCCATGAACAGAAGGCAAATGGTTTTTGTTTTTTTTTTTTAAAGGGCTATGCTACCTAAGAGCCTGGAACAGGCTAACGCTCCCACTTCTGAGGCAGGTGGAATCGAGACACCGTCTCAAGGTGATACTTACGGTTACAAGAGTGGTGTCTGCCTTGTTGCCGCTTTCCTAACAGGACTAATGCCTCAAAAAAAAACCTGTGTGTCTAATAACAAATTACATCATTTAGGAGTTAACAGGATGACACATACCTCCAAGCTGCCTGGTTCAAGTATTCAGGCGTCCTTTGCAATGTTTCAGTTTCTAGTAGGACTTAAAACACGCCCTGATTGTCACCAGGAAATCTGGAACAGGATAAAACATCTAGGCTCTCTGCATTCTTACTTTCCTCACCCTACCTGACCCTATCTGCTATTCATAAACAGTTTCCTTAGAATAGCAGAGAGGGCAGTTAGGACATCTAATTCAGACTATGACTAAGGAGGCCAAGAAGGCTAAAGTAACCTGTTAACAGTCACTTAAAAAGCTGAAGAGGGTGTTGTTTATAGACCAAAGGACATTGATTATTGCTTAATTTGTGAAACAAGCAACACATCTATCTATCCAGTGATTTCTTTACATTCCAATGTTCTCATTCTTTATAAAATCCTAGACTCTCTTGGATAGACACTAAGGATTTAAAAAGATGAAATTGGGTATTAGATTAAGTCTATAAATCTTTATTAATTTCCTAGTTAACCCTACATCTTGGATACAAATTCATAAGTAACTATTGTAACTGATGCTTTTCCTGAAGTACTAGGTTTTTTTTTTTTTGGCTCCTCCGCAGTTTGCAGGAGTTCCCCGACTAGAGATTGAACCCCTGCCATAGCAGTGAAAGCACCAAATCTTAACCACTAGACCACCAGGGAACTCCCATCCTATAATTGTCTTCTACTGTGTTTTATCTAGGCATAACAGACCATGCTTATTGTTTGAGAGATCACTAGAACGCTGTAATTGAAGAAAATGAGCTGCTAAACACCTTTGTGTGGATCAGATGAAAAGTACAACTGGGAGAAGACAATGATTAATCCAAAGAAATCAAAACTACAGAATTTCAGACCTTGTTATACCTCTGTAAAGTTAACGTGGGCAGATGAAATTTTTAGTGAGCCCCTACCAA
Organism: Bos mutus; assembly: GCF_027580195.1. Classification (NCBI taxonomy): domain Eukaryota; kingdom Metazoa; phylum Chordata; class Mammalia; order Artiodactyla; family Bovidae; genus Bos; species Bos mutus. Next base: position 14,886,920 of record NC_091618.1, on the reverse strand, counting down.
AGTCATCCCTGATTAGATGCCAATCGCTCTAGCAAGCTCTCCCTAACATATCTGCACTAAGCTTCAGAAATTCATTGTTAAAAACCTTATAATGGAAATTCCCATCGTGGTCCAGTGGTTAGGACTCAATGCTTTGGGGCCTGGTCAATCCTTGGTCAGGGAACTGTGTGGCTTAATTGCAAGCCACACAGCACAGCCAAAAAAAAAAAAAAAAAAAACCCACAAAAATTGTATTATATACTGTATTATTTTAAGTTGCAAAATTTCAACTTATCCTTTTTTCTCTCAACCTTACAGGGGCTGTTTAGAAACATACGGCCGAATCTGTAACCAAGAAACAAAAAAAAACTTCTTAGCAAAGGATCACTAAGTACCCTTTGGACATACTTTTTTCTAAACAGAGAAGGGAGTGTCATGGATTTGGCAAGCAGTTCTCTCTGGGAAAGTTACAAATACTGGCTGACCTGTTTAAAAAGATTCTAGGGCTGGCTGGAGGCAGAACACTGTCAGTCCACTCTTAGCTGTATTCTATTTCATACGTTACTGGTACCGATCTCAGTGCACTGAGGAACGGAAAAATGAGTCTCCTGTCAGCCATCAGCAACCTTCCACAGGCACACTGAGTAAAGGATGAATGTATGGACACACTCTAGTGAAAAATGTACCTTGCCTTGTGTTGACCCAAAACAAAGTTTTTCAGGAACACAGGTGAAGTAAAAAAGGCACCCTATTATCATTACAGTTGACCCTTGAACAATGTGGGGCTTAATCTGTACATAACTTAGTTGGCCCTTGGTATCAAAGATTCCTTCACCTCTGTGGATTCTGTTATTTACTATTGAAGAATATCTGTGTAAGTGGACCTGTGCACTTCAAATCCATGTTGTTCAAGGGTAAACTGTATATGGTTTACAATCTGGATCCTTTTGTGCCATGAGTGTTATACCTTAATTGAATTCCTTTACAAAGTTTTTAAGTCTATGATGATTCACGTAGGTTTACTCTAAAAGAACTACTCACTTAAAAACAAACAAACAAACAAGAAACAATCCAGATTTCCCAAAATATCTTACCTTATGGAAATGATTTTGGGTCAGAGTGATCTCTTCAGTTAGACTGGGTGTTTGGCAAAGAACCAAGCATTTTATCTGGTTATGGTACTTGGCTTTCAAGAGCCTACTTTTTTAACCTCTAAGTACAGGCCCCAGTGAAATACACTGGGGAGATTCAACCTCCATGAGAAAAGGTCAAACACCTTTTCAGAATTTAAATTTTGCCTTAAATTCTCTCTGCCACACTGCCTCTAACATTCTTAAAAGTTCATGTGGTTCTCTAGAGGTAAGACTTCAAAAAGATGTTATTTTACCAAAGCCTAATCTGTACACCTGATTCAGGGTTTTATGTCTTTCACTTCCCCTGGGAAGGAGTAAGCTCTTTTCTATACCTCTGGGTCTACTATATTTAATTCTGCTGTTGGTAGTCAAAGACCACAGAAAATAACTGTCATCTGAACAACTTTTCTAGAAGCCAGAGACTGGTGTTTGATGAATGTTATGCACTAAATAAAACCCATCAGCATGGGATTATGTAGAAAAGCAATTTATTCCATTATAAGCACTTAACACAGTTAGTCAAGGAGAGTAACAGGCCTGCTGGTGAAACAGGTCACCCAAAATAGAGATGGTATCAAACTAGTGGTCAAGGACTAACTCCTTAAAAAAAAAAAAAGCAACTCTTATCCAGGATTAATTTAATTTTAAAAACAAATACAAGCTATTGGTTCACTCTTCTCAACTTAACTGGACAGTCTACCTGTGGTATAACTGTCAGGTAAAAACATACATCTTTACAACTTGGTGGTCCCAAGTTTTTTTAAAAAACCATTTCACAGAAAGGAAAGAAATAATATGAAAACAGCTCAAGAAATACACTAACAAGCAAAAATATATGGGGAAGGAGGAACACATTGTTTTGACTTAACTGAAGAAACTGAGAGGAGACTGGTCTATGTAAGGAAATGTGCATCCTGGAAAGTTCAGCGTGTAGGAATTTGTATGACTTGAATCTCCCCTATTTCCTGAATAAAAACAACATCTTGTAGTATTTATACTTCATGGCTCAGACACCTACCTCACTTAGCTCTATTTCTTACTCACTCTAGCCTTTACTTAAATGAGTCTGAAAAACTTGGGGATATAGCATAAGAAGAAAAATAACCACACACAATATTCCCCTTTTTGTGGCTACTTTTAGACCTCTGTTACTAGAAAATTCCTAAAGAAAATTTAAATATAAGTCTGTGGCTTTGCTGAATCAAGAAGCCCCCAGTTAATATTTAGAAAACACCTTCTGTTTGGACTAATAACATTGTTGCTAGAACTTATTATAGAGAGATAACCAAACAAAGTCTGTGTCTCAAAACCAGTGTTAAATCAATCTCAGAGTTGAGAGGAAGAAAAGGGGAGTCTAAAAATCACAAGTGCAGACATGATCTAAGATCCTTGTCCTTCTGGATCCACGCTTCCTTCAGGGTCTTCATCATTATAAATGTTCTCAGCCTGCCAAAAACAAAGAGAAAACGGTATTGAGTAAACAGGAAAGTTACTTCTTGAAGTTAAGGCTGAAAATAGATGAGGCCAGGAAGACATACAGTGGGGTATATAGTCTGTTTTAACTATTCAACTCTGCAGCAGTTTGCTAAAAGCAGACATAGTCACCTGCAAATGGATGGGTATCGTTGTGGGCTAATAAAAACAGGCAGTTGGCCATACGCCAACCGCCTCCCCATTAAGATATTCCCCAAAAACTGAAGTATGGTTACTGTTTGTCTTGATAATCAACCTTGAATTTTTTTTTTAACCTTGAATCTTTTAACCAGACACTAATCATAATAAGTAAAAACAACACAAATGTCCATCAACTGATGAATGGATAAATAAAAGTAGAGTGATGGCTGCCTAGTACTGGGTGGACTAGAGGTGAACAGGAGGAATGACTACTGGGTATGGGGTTGGTTTCTGGGGTAACTAACGGTAGTGATGGTTGCACAATTCTGTGACTATACTAAAATTTGCTGAATTGTACATGGAGGAAAAAAGAATCCCCAGGCCTCAACAAAACCATGTTTCAAAATCAAATCTCAATTTATAAATATTTTTAAAAGAGAAACCGTTCTTGCATAAGGTAAACTCTACATGTACTACTTTGTTGTTCTTAGTGTGAACTATGCACAAACCACTAGGACAGATGCTGCAGAGGATGGGATAGACATAGCTTATAACCTGACTACAGGGACCAAGAATGTATACAACTGCGTGAGCAGTCTGACAACAGTTGTGTGGTATCTTTTCCCCTGACACCAATGGGGTGTCCAACAATTCAGTTCAATCCTGATGCTGACCAGCTGGAGGCAAATCTGTGACCAAGGGCTCACACCCACAAGACTTCAGAGGCCAGTGTCAAGCCCTGATAGCTCAGGCTACCCAAGCACTTTTGTCCCACTTGGCTGTAAATTTTCTCACAACCTTGTTCCCCACCCTCTGGCCCGGTTTGGGCACAAGGGGCTACTTATAAATAGCAAGAGAGACTCCTACTACTCAGGAAATCTCAAGAGTATAAGCATTCCCTAAACATACCAACCACATTTTGGCAAATAGCCTTCTATCAAATAGTTACATATAATTAAACATAAGACTAGAAACCCAAATTTTAATATGAGGAAACTCTATCACGCTGTTCTACAATCTGCTTTTTCCCAGCTTATCAATGTATCATGAATAGCTTACAAAACTAGTGTACTTCTTTTTGATACGTAATATTCCAAAGTATGGATGCAGAACATGTCTTAATCTCATAAAACACAAATATTCCCATCTTACTTATTTTTGATTAATAGCATTATTCCATATGAAAGTTCTGAGTATCAAAATGTTTTTCCCTCATGCTAAGCCAAAATCTCACCTCTGGCACTTCTTCCTGGTTCTAGATCTACTCTGAGATAATAAAGGTTTATTTAGAATAATTTTCATTTATTCAGCCACTGTCATTTAAAAGTCATGCAATTGTTTTTTAAACTGTAGTAAAAGACACAGTTTATCATCGTAACCATTTTTAACTGTACAGTTCAGTGGCATTAAGTCCATCCATACTGTGTGTGCAAGTATCACCACCATCCATGTCCAGAAGGCAATCATTTCTTGGATTGCAACATGAGACATTGTTAATTATTTTTATTAAATCCCAAGTGCTCTGAAAACTCAAAGCAGGGCGATCACCTTCAACCAGGGCATAAAAAGGCAGGTAATGTTTTTGAAATCGAGGCAAGTTTCCTGGAGAAACAGTACTCTCTGATGCTGTGACACTGGGACAACCAGATAAGAGTAGACATTGACAATGGACAGGTAAGTCACATGGTGGGAGTAAACTAACAGAGCTGCCAGCTGTACTGAAGTATACATAAACAGAATAATACTAGGTTTCATTTATCTAAACACTTACCATTTGCCACACTTGCATGATATTGTCTTCTGATACAGAACAAATCACCCAAGGTTCGTTGGGATTCCAGGAGAAATCAGATATCTTGGCAGTGTGACCACCATGAATAAACTGAAAGAGGGAGGAAAACAGAGATGAAAAGCAGACAGAGGACAATAAATCATGAACTATTTCAGTTGTGCTCAATATCTGTAACATACCAACAACTCTGGTGGCCCATCTTCTGCATCTTCTGGGGATTGTTCCTCTCCAATTTTACTAGCACAAAAAAGTTTTTAAGTTAAATTTACCTTGAGTAATTCTGGAAAGTGTAAGAAAAGAACTTCACAAAAACTAATTTAACAAGACATACCTTAAATCCCAGACATTCAGTCTACGATCAGTACCACTGGAAGCCAAAATAGTCTCATTGTGAGGCGACCACTGAACCTATATGTAAGAAAAAAAATCCATCAATTAGAAAACTGAGGAGAGGGGAATTTCCTGGTGGTCCACTGCTTAAAAATCCACCCTACAATGTAGGGGAAAAATGTTTGATCCCTGATCAAGGAACTAAGATCCCAAACACCGCAGGGCAACAAAAACCCACAAGCCACACCTAGAGAAGCCTGTGCAATGCAACAAAAGATCCCTGCAGTGACGACCTGACGCAGCCAAAACAAACAGATAAATGCCAAATGTCATCCAACACTGACCTAAAAACTAAAGTACAGCTCATCCACACAATCTACCCAAGTACTTTCAGTATTACACACAGTGCCTTTGCATTCAGTTTTGAACATAATGTAACAAATATTTCTTGAACTGAGTCAGAGGGCTCTGCATATTAAGAAAGGAGCTTAATTAAATTGATTAGGCAGAAAACTCGGGAGTCAGTACTTTAGGACTGAACTGTGAAATTATGATAGGTATGGCAAGTTACCAAGAAATGGAAATAAGAGAAGAGACACACGTCAGGCACAAAGTTGATTAAAAACACTAGAAGCATTAGTTTCTCCTACCTGGAATATTTCATCCTTATGTGATTCAAAGGAATGCAACTTAAGTTTCAGATTTCTCAGATCCCACAGGGCAACAGTCTATGTACAAAAAGGAAAGCCAGAGTAATCAATAAAATTTTTTTAATGAGAAAAAGAAAATTCACAACTAAAAGATCTCCGTGCATTCAAAAGAAGTCAGAGAAATCCACCCTTTGTCTTTTTGTAAAGATAAATCACACTAACCTTGTCAGCTGATCCTGTGGCAAGAATGAACTCACTATAAGGATTGAAAGAAAGGCAGTTCACTTCAGCAGTGTGAGCATCAACTGAGTGGCTTGGTTTGGAAGTATTGTTTGAACGAGTATCCCAGCTTCAGTGAAAGAAAAAAAACGGGGAAAAAGAAGCTTAAAATGGATAATCAAATATTATACAACTTAGATAATATATTGAGAAAAAGATGGATTCAACTCACATCATGAGTTTCTGATCATCAGCAACCGACCCAAAGAGGGACTCATGGAGCAGATGCCAGGAGACATCCTCCACTACTGCCGTGTGCCCTGTGAAGATGGTCTTCGCATCCACAACTTTCCCTTCCTTTGGAACAGCACTTATGTCCCACAGGCAGATGGTCTTAAATGAGAAAAATGAGCTATTATATAAAAGAAAGAGTCTCACTTCCTCATATACCCCAGAGGAAAACGCTGATACAACTAGCCCAGATGTGCTTCACACTGGGAAGGATACGCACGTGGTCATCTGAAGCACTCAGTAAGTGCCCACTGAGATTTGGGTTCCAAGAAAGCCCATAGCCTTCCTTCTGATGTCCACGGAGACGCAAGTCTGGGTTGCACTCTCCAGAAGGGTCTACAAAGTAACAGACACATCAAGACTATCCAGTCCACTGCCTCGCTGGACCTACTTAGCATAATGGAATTTTTATCAAGAGGTCTAAAGCTCTTATTTTTTATGAGAAATACAGACTATGACCAAATAGATAACATTTAAAAGCGGCACATTCTGTTCTATGTAAAAAAGCAATTTCTTTTTCCAGATGTAGGCAAGAAGGTTGAAGGAGTAGTACCCACACATATCAACATAATTCACAAGATGTTAAGATACACAATGAATAAGTTAGCAATTAAAACTGAGAGAAGCAATGTATTCCTGTAGTGATACATCATTTGTATTTGAATAGAAGAGAGAAGATACCTGGTTTAGAAGGATGTTTTGTATAGTCAAAAACAAGAACATCACTGGATGGAGTCTTGGTTGCAATGATGCAAGGGTTCTGGGGCATATAGCGTGCCCTGTTTACCTCTCCTTCATGGTTGATCTTGATTTCTATTTCAATTTTTCCACTAACCGAGCCAAAACCTCCAAATTCTGTAAATAAGATGTTAATTGCAAATGAGGACAAAGCAAGAAGTACTCTATGTTACTCAAAGTTTGACACAGGCAAGGCTTTTAATAAATGAACTGGTATAATACTAGAAGCAGTATCAATATTTATTAGCAATATAAAGTGCACACTCCTTATTTCAATTATTTCTTACCATAACTGTACGGAGTAGGGAAGAATTATCTCCAAATATTTCACATGAGAAAAAGAGGAGCTCAGAGGACCTGTATTAATTTGCTCATGGTGACGTGACTACAGCAGAACCTAAAACGAATGCCCATTTTTCTGATCCCTTTCGGCTATGATACTCTTTCAGCTATGCCTAAAATGATTTTGGTAATTATATACCTAATAAATCTCAAATACATACACAGTGTGCTAGGTACTAAAGAGTCCCTCCTCTTGAGGGACTCTCTCTAGTCCCTTTCAATCTCTAGTTTGGGGTAACCTTCCTGAAATACTGACACCTTTCCTCGTATTAGTGAGGAAAAACAGAGCCACAACAGCTGGTTCAATTTTCCTGACCCCCCACTTACACTTGCCAACCAGAGTCCTTGGCTGAAATAAACCAGGTAGGCAAGGACTAGACAAAAACATATTTTATTCACATTTGACTACTGTATGCACTTACAGAGTTCTCCCAAGTACCATTATAAAATGTTTAAGAATATAATTTGTCATTATATAAATCTTGGCAAGGGTTTCCCTGGTGGCTCAATGGTAAAGAATCCACCTGCCAATGCAGGAGACACAGGTTTGATAAGTTGGGTAATATGATTAGCAGATAACATTCAACCTCAAAATAATTTTATACACTGCAAAGCAGTGGTTCAAACAAGCTAACAGCCTAAAAACAGTTCAAAACAGATTCTCAAAGAGGGGGCAAAGAAAAACATTGAACAAAACTCCCTCCAGAATTCTAGACCACAAATTTCTATAATGCAAAAAGAATGCATGATTAGGATATGTGATCTCAAAGAACTTTTATTCCAAACACAAGGAGATAAGCACACAATTTATCAGCTATATACTACTACTAGGGCTTTCCCGGTGCCTCAGTGGTAAAGAATCTGCCTGCCAATGCAGGAGACATAGGTTCGATCCCTGCATAGGGAAGATCCCCCAAAGAAGAAAATGGAAACCCACTCCAGTATTCTTGCCAGGGAAATCCCATGGATGGAGGATACTGGTGGGCTACAGTGCATGGGCTTGCAAAAGAGTCAAGATAAGACTTAGCAACTAAACAACAACATACTACTAATCAGAGGCACCCTCTCCCCCGCTACCTGCGGTTAAAGTACAATAGAACTTGGATTCAATCCCTGGTCCAGGAAGATTCCACACGCCACAGAGCAACAACTACTGAAGCCTGCACGCTCTAGGGCCTGCACGCTACAACTAATGAGCCCCTGTGGTGCAACTAAAGCCCATGCGCCTAGAGCCCGTGCTCTCAAACGAGAAAGCAGCCCCACTCTCTGCAACTGACAAAGCCCGCATGCAGCAATAAAGAACAAGTGCAGCCAGAAATAAACAAACGAGTAACTATATCAGTGTGTATGTGTTAAAAAAAAAATCAGCTTAGAGGATTCACAACTGAGATTTATGAAGATGAGGATTTATCTATTTAACAAATAATCAGGGACTGCTCAAATTTAACGTGAGAGCAAAAACACCAAATCTAATGTAGGGAACAAAGACTGAGGTATCAATGTACAATACAGTGAATGACTATCAAGGTCTAACTACACTCCTATTTTGTTTGCTTCCCTCGTAAAATACTATTTAAAAAGACTGAAATATAATAATATGCTTAAACTGTGTAGCCTGATGAATTTTTACACATGCGTACATCAGGGGACTTACTACCCGATAAAACATGGAACATCTCTAGCACTCTCATCCTCCCCGAAGGCACTTCTGTATCCCTCCCAACTAATACTGCTGGACAAACTAGATAACCAGCATTCTAATTTCTACCACTTTGCCATTTTTTTAGTCCATAAACATTTTGAAATTAAGAATAAGTTGCAACATCTTGAGTCAAATATTCCAATTATTTCATCATGACTTAATACTAGTTTATTACATATAACTGAAGTAGAAGACTAAAGATAACTCAAAAACAAACACTCCCCGTCAAAACCAATTCCCCAATAAGTTGCTAAAAATAAACTCGATATTTCAAGATCTTGGTAACAGAATCTGAAGTAAAATTTCAAACCTATTTTCAGGGCTTCAAATATGACCATAGCTGGGCTGAATGTAATACAAATACATAAATTCTTTTTAAATGTCAAAACAAGCCTAAGCCAATTTTTTGTTCTTTCATCTTGAAAGTTCAATGATCTTTTGAAGCTGTCACCAAGTACCTCAGATCAAATGCGGCTAAGCAGATGGTAATCAATTTTAATAGCTCGATCTCAGACTTTAGGACACTTCATCTAAGAGCAAGGAGGGACTAGGAATCTATCTGTGTAACAACCACTTAAGAAGCTTTAAGAGACATTGGTATGTATCTACTTCCACCATTGTTGAGACCATATGGAGAGAGCACCTGCTTTCCTTTAAGCACCAAGCTTGTCCAGCCATCTGAATGATTTGAAGGAAGGAGGAGATGGAAAAGGAAGAGAAAAGGAAGGTATGTAACCTTAGGGAAGTTACCCAGTTTTCTTGTGAGGATTAAATAGGGAGATGTATTGCAGTCATACAATCATGTCAAATACATTACTTTTATTTTCATAGTTTCTATAGTGTTAAGTATTAGGGGGATAAAGGTATCATCAGAAAAGCAAGTCAGCAAAAGCAAATTGGTTTGATGCCACTCAAAAAACAAAATAGATAATCAACAAGGATTTAGAACTTCCAGATGTACAAGCTAGGTTTAGAAAAGGTAGAGGAACCAGAGATCAAATTGGCAACATTTGCTGGATCATAGAGAAAGCAAGAGAATTTCAGGAAACCATTTAATTCTCTGCTTCACTGACTACACTAAAGCCTTTGACTGTGTGGCACAACAAACTGTGGAAAATTCTTAAAGAAATGGGAATACCAGACCACCTTATCTGTCTGAGAAACCTGTATGCAGGTCAAGAAGCAACAGTTAGAACCAGATATGGGAGAAGGAAATGGCAACCCACTCTAGTGTTCTTGCCTGGAGAATCCCAGGGACGGGGGATCCTGGTGGGCTGCTGTCTATGGGGTCGCACAGAGTCAGGCATGACTGAAGCAACTTAGCAGCGGCAAAGTCCATACAAAGCATAGAAATACATTTTAATTATCATAAATTTAAATCACACTTGGGAAATCACTTGGGCTTTTGAAGATCAGTGAGGATCAGAATGCATAACTCCTTTATTTTTTTTCAATTCAGTGTCTAGAATTTTCTGGTAAATTCTCACATTTTATTTTCCTTGGGAGACACAGGCCTCGTGGCTGTATTTCTAGCTTTTTTCCCTTAAACCAATGGGCATCAAATCTGTCTCCAGTGCTGGTAAATAAAAGAAAAGCTTTTAAAGTAGGATGTATGCGGTAAAAAAAAAGAACCAGATATGGAACAGTGGACTGACTCCAAATTGAGGAAGAAGTACGTCAAGGCTGTATATGGTCACCTTTCTTATTTAACTCATATGCAGAGTTCATTATGTGAAATGCATAGCTAGATGAATCACAAGCTGGAATCAAGATTTCGGGAGAAATATCATCAACTTCAGATATGAAGATGCTGGGAAAGACTGAAGGCAAACGGAGAAGGGGGCTGCAGAGGATGAGATGGGTAGAGAGCATCACTGACTCAATGGACATGAGTTTGAGCAAACTCCGGGAGATAGTGAAGGACAGGGAAGCCTGGTTCGCTGCAGTCCACAGGCATGCAAAGAGTGGGGCAGACTTATCGATTAAACAACAACATAAGGAATTATACCCAATGTTGTGGTAGCCTTAATGAAATATGGGAAAAACAAAAACAAAACACCCAATGAATCATCATGTTGAACATCTGAAACACAACACTGTAAATCAACTATTTAAAATTTTAATGGTCAAAAGAGAGAAGTACCAGAAAACAGATAACTATTTTAAAACCTTGGAGTGATTTGAAAGGCCTTTCAAAGAATGACAAAATCTGAAGGATACCAAAGGAAAGGTGGGTAATTAAAAATTCACAGCTTCTAAAGTAAATAGGGAACTCAGTGGTAAAGAACACAACTAAATAGCTGTGGCTCAGTGGTCAAGAATCCACCTGCCAATGCAGGAGACATGGGTTCCAGCCTTGATCTGAGAAGATCCCACATGCTGCGAAGCAACTAGGCCCATGTGCCACAACTATTGAGCCTGTGCTCTGCAACAAGAGAACCCACTGCGATGAGAGAAGCCACTGCACCACAAGGAAGCCCTCCTTGCTGTAACTAGAGAAAAGCCTGCCCAGCAGCAAGGATCCAGCAGTCATAAATAAATTTAAATAAATAGGATTCAAGATTATAAAATAAACAGGGGAAAAATTATCTATAACCTATTAGGGATAACTTACATTACATATATAGTTAACTCAAAAGAAAAAATGAGAAAAACACATAAATAGGCAGTTCAAGAGACTGACAAAAGATAAATATTTTAAAGTAAGTCCAACATCACAAATAACTTAAAAAGCAAGTTAGGGAATTCCTGGAGGTCCAGTGGTCAAGACTCTGTACTTTTGCTGTCAAGGGTGCTGATGCGATTCCTGGTGGGGGAACTAAGATTCTGTAAGCCCCGTGGAGCAGCCGTTAAAAACCAAATGACATGAAAACCAAAACCAAGAAAGAAAACACCCCTCCAACAACAACAAAGTAAAATGAGAGCGCAGCATTCAATGCTGGTAAAAGCATGCAGAAACAGACATCAATGTATCTGCTACTGGTGAAACTGAGAGTCTTATTTGGAGGGCAACTTAGCAGTACCAATATACTTGGAAATGTTCTTGCAAATTAATCAACATTCAATTTAGGTAATTGTTCTACAGCAAAACTATGCAAGATATATGCACAAAGACTATTTTTGAAGTCAAAAGATTGGAAACCACTTAAATGTTAATTGAGTAACCACAGCAGAGTATACAGCCATCAAAAGGAGGCACATGCCCATATGCTCAACAAAAAAGATGTCTGGGATACATGAGGCTGCGAAGTATTTTTTATCTTATATTCCCAGTACAAAGAAAAACTACCTATCCTTAGTACTTAATGTATCTGTTGAGTGAGTGATCCAATAATTGGGATAAATCATTTAGAAAACTATCAATTTAACAGTGATCCATAAACGACAGATTTATGTGGCGAGGGGTTCACATAGTTGCTTCAATTTTTTTTTTTTTTGTCTGCACTACACGGGCTTGTGAGATCTTATTTCCCAGACCAGGGAGCAAACAGCACCCGCCCCCCACCCCCCACCCCCCACTGAAAGCAGGAAGTCCTAACCACTGGACCACCAGGGAAAGCCCTGCTTCAATTTTTAAAGATGATTTATTATATTACCAATCAGAATATTTGCTTTATACCGAAATAACTAAAAATTCTATTTAAAGACAGTTTGTCTTAGTAAAAAGAAAACAGGCTCAGGGAGGCTAAAAGATTTATCCTCAAACTACACAGCTAGTGAGCAGCACAACAGGGTCCCAAGCCCTAGTCTTCTGATTCTTTTTTTCTAACAACAAAAAAATTTGCTATTTTTGGCTGTGCGGCATGTGGGATCTTAGTTCCCCAACCAGGGACTGAACCTATGCCCCTTGCGGTTTAAGCATAGACCCCTTCATCACTACTAATGCCTACCCAGAGAATATCTCTGCAGTAACCATACCCTACAGCTCACACACACAGGTCAGTGAAGCAAAATCATGTTTGCTGGCCCTTATCCTAAGAACTTATTTTGCATTCTGCTAAGCTAAATATGGAATGATCAAAAGAATAACTGCACATGACAATCTTGGCAAATAACTGGAAACCAAAATAACTTAAATAATGGAATGGATTCGATTAATCTGCAGAAATCTAAGATAAGGAAACATTACACATTCATTTTTTGGGGCCACAAATCTCAATACTGAAAGTCTATCTTCTACCTTTGGTAATAATTTGAGTTCAAGGACAATAATAAAGGAAACCCACTCATTTCTATCTCTTCTGAAAGGGAAAAAAATAATTCATGAATAGTTAAGCCCTAACGTTATCACCTAAAAATAGGATATAATTAAACACTCATTTAATTTTTATATACTATACAGCAAATACCATAGTTAAGTCCTTTCTACCATTTAAACCTGGAAAGGGTAATTTATTTATTTATTTATTTATTTTTAATGGCTGCGTCAGGCAAGGCCCGGGCTGCAGCGGCGTAGGACGGAGAACGTGAAACGTGGCACCGAGCGCTCTCACCGCGAGCGCAGACAACACCGGCACCGGAAAGGGTAATTTAAAGCCAGTGCTTTTCAATCTTTTTTTTCCCCCATTATTGCCCCATAAGATATTTTGACACCTTAATGAAATTCTAATACCACAGATAATCTGTGTATTGTTTATGCATGCTATGTATATCTGTGCTTGAAACAGTTCAAAGAATAAGACTGTTTTCACACATGCCCCACTCTGAGAATCAATTTTCAATTCCCCAGGGGCAGTATCTTCCATGTTGAGAATGCAAGCATGCATGGCAATAATCTATGGTGGATTTTAACTTCTTGAAATTTGCCTACCACCAAATTTAGTTGAAGGAAGTTTATAGAAAAATTACAGAACCAAGTACATGTTACATGTCTTCTGACATCTAATATCTATACTGAAAATCAGGCTTTTCAAAGCTTAATATCTTGTTCTTGAGAGGCTACTTTATCAAACTGTACACACTTTTTAATGATAATTCAGAGATACAAAAATATAACCAAAATAAGTATCATTCCTCCCTTCACCTTTAATTAAGACTCCTACCTCCTTTTTCACTGTCGTAGTGTGAAGCATCAAACTGAGCGTCATCGTTAGGGAGCTGCACGCTGGCTATCACAAGGTGGTTTTGCTCATCTGATGTGTGTGTCCCCAGGACAAGTCGATGAATACTGAAATCTTTCCCTTCTGGTCTGTAATAGCAACATATGGTCAATAGTCAATTTAATAAACTAAGAGAGACCACAAAGTCAGTGACATACATGTATATACAAGGCATTATTACAAACAGGTTTTGAGAGAAAGAAGTCATTAAGAGCCGTATTTCCTTACTTTTAACATATCTTCCACAGAGCTGAGGGCAGGTACCACATACCACTTAATTTCGTAATTATTTCTTAACTTGGCCAAATATTTACAATTACTTTTGAGGAAAAAGTCTGACAGAATAAAATAAAAATTAATTATTCATCCTTTACAAGTAGCTGGAGAGAAAAAAACCAATTGTTGGGTATATGAACACTTCTGGTTACTTCATTAAAATGGAAAGGGACTGACATCAGGTAAGCTAATGTCTCAAAATGAGATAAAACCCAGAAGAGGGGGACAAGAGCTTTGAAAGACAGTATTCCAAGGGAGGTAAGCAAAGATGAAGGTTACAACACTATGAAGTAATATTCTAATTTAAAGATGGTTTGCGAAAACGGACTTCCTTGGTGGCTCAGACAGTTAAGAATCTGCCTGCAATGCAGGAGACCTGGGTTCAATCACTGAGTCAGGAAGATCAACTGGAGAAGGGAATGGCTACCCACTCCAGTATTCTTGCCTGGAGAATTCCATGGACAGAGGAGTCTGGCAGGCCACAGCCCATCGGGTGGCCTAAGATTAACTAAGTAACAGAACTAGGACTGAATCTAAATGACTTTGAATGTGGGAAAACAGTGGGAGAGAAGGTCAAAAGGCAGGTTGAAATCAGACCCTAGGGTACTGAATGTTTGCTTAACATATGAACTCTCTACTAAAAGGAACAAAGAACCATGGAAAATTTATAAGGGATGTACCATAATTTGAGTTATGTCAGAAGGATTAATTCAGTGTAAAGCATAAAGCAGAGATTCTTCAAGTGTGGTATGGGGAACAAAAGCATCAACATTATCTGTGAACTCCCACATGCAAATTCTCAAATCCACTATAGACATACTCAATGAGAAACTTAGGGGGGGTGATTTGTAGTGCTTAACAGTCTGTTCTGGGAATTCCCTGGTGGTCCAGTGGCTAAGACTCTGTGCTCCCGATGCAGGGGGGCTGGGTTCCATCCCTGGTCAGGGAACTAGTTCCCATGTACCACAACTAAGACTCTATGCAGCCAAATAAATAAATATTTAAAAAAAAAGAAAAAACCAGTCTGTTCTACAGGGAATTTCCTGGCAGTCCAGTGGTTAGGACTCAATGCTTTCTTAATTCCTCGTTGGTGATCTAAGATTCTGCAGCTTCAGGGCATGGCCAGTGTAAAAAGAAAAAAAAAGTTTTCCGATTCCTTCAGCTGATTATGATGCCTGTTAAAAGTTTGAGAACCCCAGTCTAGATGGGAAAGATGCTACACAAGAATTCATCAGGGCTTATAAACAGACTGCCAAGTCAAGAAAGGGCTGGGGGGAGGGGAGGGGGGGAACAGATCTAAGAAATGTCAAACCAAAGTCAACTATGATAAGGAGAAATAGAAACAATAGAAGAAAGCTGGGTTGGTATCGCCATACAGAAAAATACACTTAGTTTGGACCACATCATGTAGGGAAAGCTAATAAGATACTCTAGAGAAGACACCAATAATAACAGGCAGCTGGAAATTCAGGTAGAGCTCAGAAGCTGGGTGTAAAGATAACCAGCAGAAATTCCTCTGCACACTTTCAGATATCCTATGTGCAAAAAGAAGAGGAAATATAAGAGGGCTGCCAACATAAAGTTGGGGATACTTGTATTTACAAAGTTAAACAACTAAAGGAAGTGCGGGAGTGAAGAAGAGTATTATAAAACTACAACCGTATCATTCTTTCTAAGAAACAGAATATAAATAAACACCAAAACACACAGACACACATTAAACAGACATTAGGGAGAGTTGTTGTAAGTAATCCCATCCTAAAAAAATAAATAACACTGTTATACAAGTACAATACCAAAATAAAGGAAGGGTATTTGGACCAAAGTCTAATCCTGCAGAAAGGCTTATTCATCTACATCTGTAAAGAAGAAAGCTACTAAGAACACAGATTTCAGCCTTGGGTTATTCAGTCTTAAGTCAAAGTGAAGTCGCTCAGTCGTGTCCAACTTTTTGCAACCCCATGGACTGTAGCCTACCAGGCTCCTCCCTCCAGGAGATTCTCCATGGCAAGAGTACTGGAGAGGGTTGCCATTTCTTTCTCCAGGGGATCTTCCCAGACCCAGGGATCGAACCCGGGTCTCCTGCATTCCAAGCAGACGCTTTAACCTCTGAGCCATAGCAAGTGCTTGTGTTTTCCAAACCTAGTTAATCACATTACATGGAAAGCTTTTCCAGAATGATTTAGTAAGGACGGGGTGGCCAATATTTGGGATCCTTTGGTCCAATACAATTTACTACCTGACTATAGTAAATCTAGAATTACTGCTCAAACTATTTTTAAGTATCCTGCCACAAGTTCCTAAGTGGTCTGAACTACTGACAACTAACAGAAACAACTCCTCTTACCCTGAATTCAAATAATTCTGATAATCAACTGAATATGGGAACTCCTAATTAACATACTTAGGACAAGGAGGGAGGTTTAAAAGGGAGGGGACATAAGTATACTTATTGCTACTTCATCTAATGTATGGCAGAAACTAATATAACACTGTAAAGCAATTATCCTCCAATTAAAAATAAATTAATTAAAAAAAAATCCTTAGGACAGATCCCCCCCTTTTAAATGCCAACCGGAGGATAGTAGGCTCATATTGTTATTAATAATATTTGCATAAATTGTCAGTTTTTGAGCAAAAACATAGTCAAATAACCACAATTCACAAATATCCTGACTTCTAAAAGTCCTGAATTTTGAAGAAACGTACTTACTCAGTACACATGTAATTTTTAAAGATTGTTCTGAGTGGCAGGTTATCATGTCACAATCATCTCTGCATTAACCAGATAGTATAAACGACTGTGAGATTCAAAATTTTTTTTGTTGAAAGAACTGCATTTACCATAATCACTTTTTGAAAGCTGACAAATTTTACATTATTGTTTGGTCAACTACAGTTATAATACGCCTATTCAATTCAGTTATCAGAAAAAGAAGACATCAACATGTTTTCTCTTATCAAGTAAACTGCAAAGTAGTTTCACATTTTGTCTTTTTTGGCCTAGAAAAAAAATGTCCCCAATAGGTTCTGATCACGTGTCCGCTCCGGGTGACTGGAGAGAGGAAAACAGGGATAATCAATGTGAGAAATCTACACTGAGAACACAACAAAATAACATTCAACGGATTCTTATCACCTGGTTACATCTGGAAGCCACTGTGCAGTTAGGCTAGGCCACTCCAGAGCATGGGTCATCACCAAATCGTAAAGAAAAGGGGTGTTCTTTTTCCATATTTTGTATTCTTCGTTGATCACACGTTCCTCTACTGCGTCATCAAAGGCTGCTAAAAAATAAAAAACAAATTAAGTTAGCGACCACAAATGGAAACCGAGTAAACACTTCCAAAGCCACCGGCACTCCTAAATCCCGATTCTGAAATGGAGATCTGTCTAAATCTCCCCGAGGCACAGCCACCAACGCCGCTCTCCGGCCTCGCGGGGCTTTAACTCCTGGGCTCATCGCTGCCAAATGCCGTTAACCGCTCGGGCGACGGCGTCGGGAGGAGCACAGAACCGGCCTGGAGGCCGGAGCACCGGCCCTTGCGGGTAGTAAGCACTGCAGGGAGGACCCGGAGAGAGGCGAGCAGACCGACAGGGCGTGCGGAAAAGGACCAAACACCCGCCGGGGACCCAAATGCCTGCCTCAAGCCGCTGCGCCGGGGCCTCAGCCCTGGAGGAGCTGGAGCGCCGTTAACCCGCCCCGCGGAGCGATTCTCCTCACGC
Organism: Bos mutus; assembly: GCF_027580195.1. NCBI lineage: Eukaryota > Metazoa > Chordata > Mammalia > Artiodactyla > Bovidae > Bos > Bos mutus. The sequence goes on along the minus strand of NC_091618.1, from coordinate 14,869,029 downwards.
CTGCGATGGCGGGGACGACACTCAGCTGAGTCTGGCCTGTCCTCACTGTTAGGCCGTTTCGAGGCCGCTACGCAACCCCGGCACCCCCCACTCTCCTGGGGCCGCCCCGGAACCCTCACCTTCCTTGTCGGCCATGGCGGGTAGGCAAGCCGGCGGGGATCCCGGGGTTGAGCGTTGCGGGAGGGGCGGGGAGCCTGCGGGCGCTCGCTCTGCGCGCGCGGCCTCTATTGTTTCCTGCTGCCCCTGCGTGAGGGATGACTCGCGCACCTTCGCGCCAACACCGGCCAATCGGAGTGCGTCGAGCGGCGAAGTGGGCGGGGAAGTCGCATTCGTAACCTATCCAGACGCGTAGAGTCTCTTGCCGCGGGGCCGAGGCGCGCGCTCCGCCCCTGCCCCCACACGGACCCCAGCTGACTTCCTTCGCTTGCGCGCGCGCGGGTTGGTGAGAGTGAGCCGCCCGAGGTCACGTGAGCGGTTTAGGCCGCAAGCTCCGGGGGGGCAGCCATTTTCTTGAAGAGCGTTCAGCTAGCTACCCCTTGAAAGTAGGGCTTTGAATGAGAAATCTAGGATGTTTTCGGGTCTAGTTGGCCACGCTAGGGGTAAACTGGCAAGAAAGGCCTTTATTACACCTCTAGGTATCTTAATTCAAGTGTTGTCCTATTCCTAGATCCTCCAATATATTTGTTCCCTTACTTCTTAGGACTATTGATGAAGCACGTCCAGAAAATGGGTCCTTGGACTTTTAAAGAGCTCCAAACGGCGAGACCTAGAACGGAAGTCGTAAGGGATTAAGGTTTAGGGGATTAAGTCCTCGAGGACGGCGTCCTAGCCCTTTAAGGGTGTCAGTCTAGGGGCGGAGTCTTGGGCGGATGTTGTAAGTCCGGGCTGAAGTCCGGCTGATGAAGGGCGGAAGTTGAGCTTGGGTCCAAACCCGCAATCATGGCGCAGGAAGGGGAAGATGTAAGAGATTACAATTTGACTGAGGAGCAGAAGGCGATCAAGGCCAAGTATCCTCCAGTCAGTCGGAAGTACGAGTGTGAGTAGGTGGCTCACTTCTCTCCTTGCGGGAGGGCTCTGGCTCCCTCTTCCACTTTGCGCCTTAGGGTGGTTCAGGCATTACCCCATTTCGCCCTGTGTGAATGCTCTTCTGAACTAATCCCGGGAAAGCTGAAACGCTGAAGAATAAAAACGCCTGGTCTGAGAGTCGGGAAACCTGGGCTCCCACATATATAATATCTTGAACTCTCCTTGTATATGCCTAGTCACATTTATCTTATGGGAATTTTTGTTGTTTAGTTGCTAAGTCCTGTCAGATTCTGCTACCTCAAGGACTGCTGCTGTCCAGAGCCCCCTTCCCCCCTCCCCCCATCTCCTGGAATTTGTTCAAATTTATGTCCATTCAGTCGGTGATGCTATGGAACAATCTAATCCTTTGCCCCCACCCCCCGATTTCCTTTTGCCTTCAATTTTCCCATCATCAGTGAAAGTCGCTAAGTCGTGTCGGACTGTTTGTAACCCCATGGATTATACAGTCCATGAAGTTCTCCTGGCCAGAATACTGGAGTGGGTAGCCTTTCACTTCTCCAGGAAATCTTCAGAACCCAAGGATGGAACCCAGGTCTCCCTCAATGCAGCTTTACCAGCTGAACCAGCAGGAAGCATCAGGGTGGTTTCCAGTGAGTTGGCTGTTTGCACCAAGTGGCCAAAGTATTGGAACTTCAGCTTCAACTATAGTCCTTCCAATGAATATTCAGGGTTAATGTCGTTTAGAATTGACTGGTTTGATCTCCTTGCAGGCCAAGGGACTCCCAAGACCTTCTCCAGCACCACAATTCAAAAGCATCAATTCTCCTGCGCTCAGCCTTTATGGTCCAGCGCTCACATCCGTCCGTGTGTGTCCATGGTCGCTCAGTCTTGTCGACCCTTTGCAACCCCATGGACTGTAGTACACCACGTTCCTCTGTCCATGGGGATTCTCCAGGCAAGAGTTCTGGAGTGGGTTGCCATGCCCTCCTCCAGGGGATCTTCCCATCCCAGATCGAACCCAGGTCTCCCACATTGCAGGCAGGTTCTGAGCCACCAGGGAAGCCCCACAACCATAAAAGACTGCTGGAAAAACTATAGCTTTGTCTACACAGACCTTTGAGGGAGTTTTACTGGTGTGTTCATTGTGAAGATAGCTGTGTTTTCAAGTGTTTCATGTAACCACCCCCATCCCCACCTATCTTCAACAATCCTGTAGTTAGAATGTGGCTAGGGTGGAGGACTCAGAAAGTTATAAGTAGAGGACTACTAATGTCTTACTTGTATCCTGTGTTAGTAAAAGGACCTGGTTTTGCCATTTGTAGCTTAGTGACTTTAGGCAAATCACATAACCTCTTTTTGCATTCTGTTCCTTCCTGTGAGGGCAAAATGAGATAATAATAAATGTAAAAATACAGTGCAGACTCTAAAGTTAGTCTATATAAATGTTAAATTGTTAGCCCTAAAGGTGGATGTGGTTTGGAGAGCACAAATTTGGCTCTTATTTCCCCTCTGAAGTTCTTTAATTTCACATTGTTCTCTGTATGCTGCTGTTTAGTTGCTAAGTCCTGTTTAACTCTTTGTGACCCCATGGACTATAGCCCACCAGGCTTCTTTGTCCATGGGTTTCCCAAGGAAGAATACTGGAGTGGGTTGATATTTCCTTCTCCAGGGGATCTTCCCAGCCCAGGTCTGGGAAAACCGGCTCCTGCTTGGCAGGCAGATTCTCTTATCACTGAGCCACCTGGGAAGGTCCTCTGTGTAGAGTACAACTATTTATCATAGCATACTAGGCTCTGTACTTTCTAGATCCTGTGTGTCTCCGTAGCTCATTTTTCTGTTCAATCAATTCAGTTACTCACTCAGTTCCAACTCTGCGGCCTCATGGACTGCAGCACACCAGGTTTCCTTGTCCATCACCAACTCCCAGAACTTGCTCAAACTCGTCAATTGAGTTGGTAATGCCATCCAACCATCTCATCCTCTGTCCCCTTCTCCTCCTGCCTTCAATCTTTCCTAGCATCAGGGTCTTTTCAAATGACTCAATTCTTCACATCAGGTAGTCGAGTTTCAGCTTCAGCATCAGCCCTTCCAATGAACATTTAGGACTGATTTCCTTTAGGATGGACTGGTTGGATCTCCTTGCAGTCCAAGGGACTCTCAAGAGTCTTCTCCAACACCACAGTTCAAAAGCATAAATTCTTCGGTGCTCAGCTTTCTTTATAGTCCAACTCTCACATCCATACATGACTACTAGAAAAACCATAGCCTTGACTAGACGGACCTTTGTTGGCAAAGTAATGTCTCTGCTTTTTAATATGCTGTCTAGGTTGGTCATAGCTTTTCTTCCAAGGAGCAAGTGTCTTTTAATTTCATGGCTGCAGTCACCATCTGCAGTAATTTTGGAGCCCAAGAAAATAAAGTCTGTCGTTTCCATTGTTTCCCCATCTAGTTGCCATGAAGAGATGGGATAGGGTGCTGTGATCTTTGTTTTTTGAATGTTAAGTTTTAAGCCAACTTTTTCACTCTTTCACTTTCATCAAGAGGCTCTTTAGTTCCTCTTCTCTTTCTGCCATAGGGTGGTGTCTGTCTGAGGTTTTTGATATTTCTCCCAGCAATCTTGATTCCAGCTTGTGCTTCATCCAGACTGGCATTTCTCATGATGTACTCTGCATATAAGTTAAATAAGCAGTGTGACAGCGTATAGCCTTGAAGTACTCCTCCCCCAATTTTGAACCAGTCTGTTGTTCCATGTCTGATTCTAATCATTGTTTCTTGACCTGCATACAGATTTTTCAGGAGGCTGGTAAGGTGGTCTGGTATTCCCATCATTTTTCTCTTAGTTTTTTAAGAATTACCTATGATTCAGAATTCAAAAAGTATGACAGGTATGCGGTGAAAAGTCAGCTCTGATCCCAGGCCCCTTAGTCTTGCTTTCTAGATCAGCCAGTCATAACATTTTTATATGTGTACATGCAAAGATGTACTTTAATTTACTCAATTTCTAGTTGGTGGACATTTACATTTGTGCCATCTATAGGGTCGCACAGAGTCGGACACAACTGAAGTGACTTAGCAGCAGCAGCAGCTATTAGAAATAATGCAGCAGTGAATATAGCCGTACATCCATTGTTTGGCACATGTGCAAGTGTATCTGTAGAATAAATTTCCAAAAGTTACATTACTTTGGTAAAGGGTATCTGCATTCTATCAGTATTTTTAAAAATTGGAGTATAGTTGATGTACTGTGGATGCTTTGCTCAGTTGCTGAATCATGTCTGACTCTGTAACACCATGGGATGTAGCCCACTAGGCTCCTCTGTCCATGGGATTCTCCAGGCAAGAATACTGGAGTGGGTTACCATTTCCTCCTCCACGTGACCTTCCTGACCCAGGGATCAAACCCGCATCTCTTGGGTCTCCTGCACTGGCAGATGGGTTCTTTACCAGTGTGCCAGGTGGAAAGCCCCTAGGTGATTGACAGTGTTGGTTACTTTCTGCTGCACAGTCAAGTGATTCAGTTATATATACACTCTTTTTGATACCTGCATTTTAAACTTCAGTAATTATTGCAAACTCACTGTCTGTTGAAGTTTCACCAATTTATACTCTCACTAGCATTGTATGAGTATGTCTCTTTCCTCACACCCTGTGATATCATTCACTATAGTTTACTTTTGTTTGTTTGAGAGTTTTATATAAATGGAATCACATAGTACACATTCTTTTATATCTGGTGTCTTCACTGAGTATCACTGATAAATGTTAGACATTAAAGTGGTGAGTGGACTTTATTCAGTAATTATGGACAGCAGGGGAAAGAGCTGAGATCCCTTTGGATTTGTGCAGAGGAGATTGGACTTTTTAAAAGAAGAATGAGAGATGGGGGAGAGCAGGGGTTTCAGTAGAGACTAGAAATGAAAAATTACAAAAGCTTGGTCAGTGTAAATGTCATTGGAGTAGCAGTGTTTGCTAGCTGGCAGTTACCAAGTTAGAATTCTCTCCCACGGAGCCTGGGAGTTCTTCCTGATGATTACATTTCGGAGGAATGGGAAAGATACTTCTGAGTTGTAAGAGATAAATATTCACAGTCGTAAGCCCTTTTTAGTGAATGCTCTGAGAAAGGGAGGTCAAGGACCTATTGTCCGGGGTTGTCTCGGGACAAACGATAAATTCTCCTACAGTGTATAGCTTTCTCAGGCAGGCATTGTAACGGTGGGGCCACGATGATCCTAGGTACACAGGCTTAAGCTGCTAGAAGCCACACTAAAGCTGATCAGGTCTCTTAGTGCAGGGGTTTGGATGGAGATATGTGTGTGAGAGTTCTGCAGTTTTCACTTGATGTTTTTGAGACTCTTGTTAATGCACATATCACTAGTTCATGCTGCTTTATTGCTGAGCAGTGTGGCATAGTAATCCTCAGTTTATTTATTCATTCTCTTCATGAACATTGGGTTTTTAATTTGGGGGAATAAAGTTGCTGTGAACATTCTGCTATGTCCTTTTGTGGCCACATGCTTTCATTTCTCTAGCATTAAAATGTGTTGCTTTCCTTTAACTTGTTTGTCATCTCTGCTGGTCATTGAGCCCATTAGTGTCTAAAATGTACTGAGGCCTCAGTAGTATTTTGACTAAATCAGAGGTGAGCTTAAACCCTGAGTGTTACCAGAAGAAGATGTGTTATGATGTAAAGGGCACTAAACTGGGAGTCAGAAAATCTCAATTCTAGTCCCAACTCTAATCAGCAGTATGGTCCTGAACAAGTTATACAATCTCTCAGGATTTCAGGTTTCTTCTTTAATTGAAGGATTTCTGTTAAATGGTCTCTGAGGTTTCATTCTAGCTTGAATATTCTATGATCCTAAGTAGGAAGAATTGATGGAAGTCAGGGTTAAGAGTGAAGAATAGACTCTGAAATATTAAAATAACAGATTCAGTGAGACTATCAGGAAAAAGCTTGTAATACATATTGTGGAGTTTACTTTTCAAAACTATTTTACTGACCAAGGATATCATGAGGATTCCTTCAAATGCAAGAAAGTAACAAATATAAAACTTGACTCTTGTTAAAAATAAAAGCCTGTTTTGTCTGGGATTTGGCTAGCTGTTCATGAAAAGGCGAGACTGGGAAATCTGGAATTTTATATCTTTGATGATGTAGTTTCTAGAATTTTGGTCATTTATGAACAGAGGAGCCTGGCAGGCTACAGTTTATGGGGTTGCAAAGAGTCAGACTAAAATCATGGCATCCGGTCCCATCATTTCATGGCAAATAGATGGGGAAACAATGGCTGACTTTATTTTTCTGGGCTCCAAAATCACTGCAGATGGTGATTGCAGCCGTGAAATTAAAAGACACTTGCTCCTTGGAAGGAAAGTTATGATCAACCTAGACAGCATATTAAAAAGCAGAGACATTACTTTGCCAACAAAGGTCTGTCTAGTCAAGGCTATGGTTTTTCCAGTAGTCATATATGGATGTGAGAGTTGGACTGTGAAGAAAGCTGACTGCTGAAGAATTGATGCTTTTGAACTGTGGTGTTGGAGAAGACTCTTGAGAGTCCCTTGGACTGCAAGGAGATCCAACCAGTCCATCCTAAAGGAGATCAGTCCTGGGTGTTCATTGGAAGGACTGATGCTGAAGCTGAAACTTGAATACTTTGGCCACCTGATGTGAAGAGTTGACTCATTTGAAAAGATCCTGATGCTGAGAAAGATTGAGGGCAGGAGGAGAAGGGGATGACAGAGGATGAGATGATTGGATGGTATCACCGACTCAATGGACACAGGTTCGAGTACACTCCAGGAGTTGGTGATGGACAGGGAGGCCTGGCATGCTGCGGTTCATGGGGTCGCAAAGAATTGGACACGACTGAGCGACTGAAATGAACTGAAAGAGTCAGACATGACTGAGCACTAACACACACACAAGTAGATATTAGGAAAGATATTGATTTGTTTTGTTGGGGAATGTAACTAATAACAGGAAATGGCATTTGTTTATTGAGAAACTATGAGGTATTAGTGAAGTAGGAAATGGCAACCCACTCCAGTATTCTTGCCTGGAAAATTCCATGGACAGAGGAGCCTGGTGGGCTACAGTCCATGGAATTGCAGAGTCTAACATGACTGGGCACTTTTTAGATCACCTAGAAGACTGCAGGGCATGTGGGATCTTAGTTCCTCAACCAGAGATTGAACCTGTGTGTGGAGGCCTAGTAACTACTGGACTGCCAGGGAATTCTCATCATTCATTTAAATATAAATCTTGGCTTTAAAAGAAATAACCCTTTATCATCAATATGCTAATGTTATATAACTATTCTATTACTTATATTAGTTCATTTAATATTAATTGAATAATAACTAAAGGCTTAGAAATTTTTAAAAATAAACCTTAACAATGACAACTTTTGTGTAAATGATTAGTGGAAGGTGGATGGTCAACCTACATTTTCTTGTTCTTCAAGAATGATATTCTTAATAATAATCTAGAGTCATTTTCTTGTGATTTGCAAGTCAAGTCTAGTTACTTATTATTGTTTTTTCCTCTCTCCCTCAGATTTGGATCATACAGCCGATGTCCAGTGAGTAGAGCTGGAGTTTATGCCTTTGAAATCGTGTGCCTAACACAGGAAGACTGATCTTTTAATCTTGCAGTCCCTAGTTTTAATTTTTCTCCTCTGTTTTGGTTTCTTTAGAACATGAAAATGGTGGTTCAAAAGCACCTGGTTTCAGTGTCATTAAATTGATTGAGGCCTTTGCTTTTGCATTTACAGTGTTGATTTTACTTTGCTGTCGAGTTTTCTGTCTTGCAGTGAATCATATTACACAAGGCACGAATGCATTTCTTTAGGTTACATGCTTGGGGAGACACTCTGGAGGAAGCTTTTGAACAATGTGCAATGGCTATGTTTGGTTACATGACAGATACTGGGACTGTGGAGCCCCTGCAAACAATAGAAGTAGAAACCCAAGGTAATCAATTTGTTCACAAGGAAGAAATTGTTATACAAGGATTCAGATGCTATATAATTTCAGTATACACTTACAGGAGGTACAAAAAGTTGATTGTGAGCTTGTTCTTTCAAGGAGCCTAAGAAATTTATTGCACTGTAAAATTCCAACAAGTTTTCAGAGATGAGAATTATTAAACACTGTTCTTTATGGTTCTTTCTGACCCTGGGTAGGCGATGACTTACAATCTCTTCTGTTTCACTTTCTGGATGAGTGGCTTTATAAATTCAGTGCTGATGAATTCTTCATACCCCGGGTAAGCAAGTTTTTCTTTTTTACTGAACAAATGCATTTTGAGTCCATATTTTAGAGTAAAACTAGTGGTTTAAAACAGAACATTCTATTTAAAATAGAATATATGATGTAAAATGAAACAATTCAGATATGTAAGATGATGTCATGCAGAAATTATGGTGACCATAGGCTCTTCTTGGTTAACCTGAGTTTGCCTATGTATGTGCGTCTTGTATTTAGATCTCATACACTGGTCACTCACTGTATCTTGAGTCAGAAGAATGCACATACTCTCTTCTCTGTCGGCATGTTTTATGTCTCTCAAGTTTGAGCTTTTTAAATGTTCGTCCATAAGTTCCTCTTGTCCCATTTGATATTTAGCAGGTCTGCTGTGTTATTATTGTTATTTAGTTGTTCAGTGGTGTCTGACTTTTTTCTCGAAAAAGTAACCTGCCAGCTCTTCTGTCCATGGGATTTCCCAGGCAAGAATACTGGAGTGTGTTGCCATTTCCTTTTTCAGGGGATCTTCCTGACCCAGGGATCAAACCTGTCTCCTGCATTGCAGGCTAATCTTTACCCCTGAGCCATTGGTGCTTTTAGGGAATTCCCTGGCAGTCCACTAGTTAGGACTCTGTACTCTCACTGCTGATGGCCCTGAGATCCTGCAAGCTGTGCGGTACAGCCAGAAGAAGAATAAAATAGTGCTTTTGGTTTCCTTAACGTGGAAAGGGAAAAGCCTAACGGAGGTTACTTTTTGCCATCAGCCTCTAGAAGGGAACACCTCTCCAGCCTTATTGTTTCTAACACACCTGGCCTTCCTTGCTCCATAATTCCTCCATTCACTCCCTTACCAGCTCCACTACATACATTCTTCTAACTGGGTCATTTGTCCTACAGAGTTCAAGAGCCTATAATATTATATAAAAATAGGCGGAGCGTTTTATCACCTCTAAATACATAAAGCTGAAAAAAACCCCAGAATGATTGAAATCCTAGGTCATCCTCCACTACGTATCTTACAGAAAAATTCTCATGACTTATACTTTAAATTGTACATTTTCAATAATACCTCCCTTGAATGGGTAAGAAAAAGCCTTGTTTTCTTAAAATACATCGTTTGTTATTAACATTTTAATTTTCTTTGCTTCAAAGAAGTTATATGCTATTATCTTGGAAAAGTGATAACCTTGACATGTTTTAATATATGGTCTATTATGAACGTCTATTAAAATTAAAAACACTTTTTCTTCTTTAGGAAGTCAAAGTACTTAATATCGACCAGAGAAATTTCAAAATACGGTCAATTGGGTAAGTTTTGAAAACCTTTTAAGTCACAGGTCATGTAAAATGTTAAGTTGCAGTCTTCAGTGTACTCAGTGAGCAGGAAGACAAACAGAAACATTAAATCAGGAGACCAGTTGCATCCCTATAGGGCTTTGCAGGTTAAGCTTGGTGAGCCACCTAGGAGCAAGGGTTCACCTCAGCTTTGGAGGACCAGAAACTTGTCAGAACACAGGTGATTTGGATTGGTAAACAATTCCCAATTTGTGATTTTTAACACACAAAAATATATCACTGATGGATGGCGCAGATATGTGCGTACAACCTAGCTTGGTGATGAGAAATGCTGATGTAGCCTTTCTTATAGATCCTCACACCTAGACTCCATTCAAACCAGTTCCTTCCATTAACAAGTTATACTTTTCCTTCCTGAGTTTGCAAACTCTTGATTAGGGCACTTTGATTGGATTTCGTGTTTTCCAAGTTTCTTCAGTCATCTAATGATATCTTTTAGGTTACTTTTATATAAAACTTAGCTTTTCCATTTTATGTTGAATTTTTTACATCTCTTTTGTAAAGTGAGATCTTTTATTATCTCCTACTTCCCCCCCCTTTTTTTTAATGAGTAAGAAAACAGAGTTGTCCAAGGGTAATTAGCTGATAAATAGTTGAACAGAGTTTTAAAACTGTGCTCTTTCTGGTACTGCTACTGCTTTTACTACTGTGAACTTCAGCTACTTCAGTGTTGAAGGGAGAGAGGATACTCATCTCAAGTTCTAGGAGCGTGAGTAGCCTTCTAGGGCCTACCAGGTACATACCATGGCCATTTTTTGAGAAGTCATAAAATACAAACTTAAGTTCAGATCGTATTATGAAATCTTGTATTTTGCCTTTATGGTGCTCAGACCTGCTTTTTACAATGGAAGATATTATTTAATCAGTTCTATAGCCCTGAGTACAGTGAAAATTTTGAACATGCTCCTCTATTATGAACCAGTATTCATTAAACAATGTTATTGAGAATCTACCTATGTACACTGTACTATGACATCAACCTTGTTGAAAGGGATATCGTACAAGTTCAGATGTATATATCTGCTGACCATCAAACTGAAATTTATAGCTCCTTTCTCCCTCATCCCTTTGTGCTTTCTAGTATCTTACGTGTGTGTGCTCAGTTGTGCCCGATTCTTTGTGATCCCATGGTCCGCAGCCTGCCAGGCTCCTCTATCCATGGAATTTTCCATGTAAAATTACTGGGATGGGTTGCCACTTTGTCCTCCAGGGATCTTCCTGACCCAGGGATCGAATCCACATCTCCTGCATCACCTGCATCGGCAGCCGGTTTCTTTAACACTGAGCCACCCGGGAAGTCTGTATCTTAACCACATTTATAAGGCTTATCTTAAAACGTATAAAGAGAGAATAAATGTTGAATCCTGGAAATCTTAATCACGTTTTACTCCTTCTTCTCAAGGTGGGGAGAAGAATTCTCATTGTCTAAGCACCCTCAGGTATGTTTTAAAATCCAGCCATTTAAAAATATTTTATTTGACCTTTACCATAAAAAAGTCAGTGTATGTTACAGTTAACTTACTAGTTCTCATAAGTCAGTATAAACTCCTAAATTTTTCCCAGACTAATATGACCTGTCTGGACATGTTATGTTAAAACCCTGCAATTTCTGATTTGGAAGATTAGGAGTCTGCCTCGGGCTATAGGGTCAGGTTTGTTACAGAGTGTTTTGGGGCTGAAGAGTCCCTTTCCCTTTTTGAGCTTTCATGTCTTTCCCTGTAATGAAGATGTTGGATTGGATGTTCTCTAAACATCCAATGTTTTGGATACTAGAAAGCCTGAGAAAAAGGAGTTCTCTTTTGTGCTTCTCTAGATTCAGTATTTGCCAGTGTATTTGGCTTCACTGTGTACTAGTCAAATCTCTTTGAATCGGGGTAGGCTGTTTTTTTCCTGTTTTCTGCTTTGTGGACTGATAACAATAGAAGAGCAACTACTTTACTCATATATAGCACTAAACAGCCATGGACAACACCTAAATGAATGAATGTGAATGTGTTCCAGTAAAGTATTTTTTCACTCCCCTCCCCCGACTACCATTTAGAAATGTAAAAGCTGTTCTTACAATTGGGGCTTACATTTATGTATGGAGCTATACAAAAACAGGTGGGAGGCCAATTTGACCTTTAATTTGTAGTTTGCTGACCCCTGTGTTTAGTCCAAGAAGACTTAAATTTGTTGGGGTTGACTGAGAAATCATTTAGTAGCTTCCAGCAGCTGCAGTAGCATTTCTTCAATGTAATAAAATGAAGCTTCGTGAGAGAGCCTCGGGGCAGAGAAACTTAAGAAGAATAGAAACCAGTAGAGGTGGAGCATGTGGATTGAAAACAAGTTATTTTTATAATATAAATTACAGTAGCATTTTCTTTTGAACATATTATGTTTGAGATGCCTGCTGCTGCTGCTGCTGCAAGTCGCTTCAGTCGTGTCCGACTCTGTGTGACCCCATATACGGCAGCCCACCAGGCTCCCCCGTCCCTGGGATTCTCCAGGCAAGAACACTGGAGTGGGTTGCCATTTCCTTCTCCAATGCATGAGAGTGAAAAGTGAAAGTGAAGTCGCTCAGTCGTGTCCGACTCCCAGCGACCCCATGGACTGCAGCCTACCAGGCTCCTCCATCCATGGGATTTTCCAGGCAAGAGTACTGGAGTGGGGTGCCATTGCCTTCTCCAAGATGCCTATTAGATATCTAAATAGAGATATTGGATAACAGTAGGCATTTGTCTGTAGGATGGCTGCTATTCAGAGAAGGGAATAGGCTGAGTTCCCAGGGCCCAGGCTAGACAGTACAGAAGAGGAAGCCCTAAGAAGGAGCCCTGACCCAAACAATAAAAAAGCTTTGTGTTCTTAGAGTCAACCCATTTGGTAAACGTAAAGGCTGGTGCCCAGAGGGGTGAGACAGCCTCTGGTCCAGGTGCAAACAAGCCAGGACTATCGTGTGCTCCATCTCCTGAGTCTAGGCCATTGCTTTCTCCTGTGCACATTTGTCTCTCATTTGTATTGGTTCAGTGGGTAATACTATACTCGTTTGATAACTGATTGTTTCATATGAGTTTTTCAGAATAACATTAAAAGTTTGACTTTCTGCCAATTGTTACTAGAGTTAATGGTTCTGATTTCAGTGTCTTTTTTTTTCTTTAACCCCAACTTTAGGGAACTGAAGTCAAAGCAATAACGTACTCAGCAATGCAAGTCTATAATGAAGAGAAGCCAGAAGTTTTTGTGATCATTGACATTTAAGATACCAAAAAAAAAAAGAGATTCCTATGAAGAACTGTTTTTTTCTCTTCCTTTTGACAAGATACCATGATATAAACTCTACATGGAGAATTTATATATGGAGTTTTGCAGAACAGAAATTTTTGACTTAAAGTGTGACTTTCAGAAATGGAAAATCAAGGTACAGCCTTGGTCTTTGTTACCCAAACAGTCAAATTTTAAATAAGTCTCTAAGTGGCAAGCATGGCTCCTCCTTCGTTGATTCCCCTTTGTAGCAGCAGGTGCTTTACACCTTTCCAACGGAATGCAAGTCCTCCAGCCTGGTCCCAAGAACGATCATTGACATAAGAGCAGCCCGAGAGACTCTGAAGCCCCTGTACTCTTACTGACTGCACCTTGGAGAAAACGTAATTTGAGAAATCCTACAGCCAGTATTTTGCTTTTCTTCCAAAGTGGTTAACACATATATTTTCTATATGTACATTAAAAGACGTTGTGTTTTGGATTGCTATGGGACAGAGCCCAATCCTGTACTCCAGTTGGTTTTCTTAGATGAAATAATTATATTTGAACAATTGGAAGGCTTTTCTAGAAACAGTCCTGATTTACTTTTTTTTTTTTTTTTAGCACTGATATACTGACACTTTTTCCCGTAAGATAAAACCTGATTCATATACAAATGGGCCTTTCTTTCTAACATACAATTTTATATTAAAGCCAGTATATTTATACAGTTAGAGAAAATAATTTTTTAAGGTTTCTTTGGTTTTTAAAAATTCCCTAAGCTCTTCATTTCTAAGAAGACAAGAGGCCAGGAAAACAACTTTAAAATGATCTGAACTTTTTGAAGTAGATAACTTTGAAAAAATCAAACTGCTTTCATTTGACTTGCAGTATTATTCCATTCTCTGTTCATGAATTGAGGTATTCTTCCTTGCAAAGTTGCTATTTATTCACATGTTAGTGAGAAAAGATTACCACTGGGTGGTGTCAAATATCATTACAGTATGCTGAACTTGATCTAAAAGAAGATGGTCTGTGAGCTTTCTAAGTGTTCTGTCTGAGCACCACCTTGTTTTTCTCCGGGGATTTAGCACAAAGACAAGGGCGAGAGCCTATGGTGTGGATAGTTAGCTTTTCAAGGATCACTGAGGTAGCACTCCTTCACCTTTCTTAGTCTCAGGCACATTTTGTATGTTTATTGATTGATTGGCTTCACCAAGCGGCTTTCAGGATCTTAGTTCATTCTAGCTCAAATCACTTTTCCACACTGCCTCCCTAACTACTCAAGGTTCAGGGGTCTTTGAACTTAAGCCTCTCTACTTAGCTTTAAAGCTTTAGGCTTCCCAGTTGGCTCAGTGGTTAAAAAAAAAAAAAAAAGTTGCCTGCCACTGCAGGTGAAGCAGGAAATTTGGGTTTGATCCCTGGAGAAGGAAATGGCAACCCACTCCAATATTCTTGCCTGGGAAATCCCAGAGGAGTCTGGCGGGCTACAGTCAATGAGGTCACAAAAGAGTCGGACACGACTTAGCGACTAAACAACAGCAACGAAAGATTTGCAGGCTTATTCAGTTTCACTTGTTTGATGTTCACTAGTCTAGATGACACATAATACACGTTACGACTCAGTGGTCAGTGGACTGAGTCTCTTAGAGCGCCGTCACTTTTAGCAGAGACCGCAGATGAGCTGCTTGAGCACGTCCATAAGAACGCTAGAACTGCAGGTCACAAGCTTCGATTCCTAGCCTTTGCTCTCCTGCTTGACCGTGAGCCCATGTCCTCATCTATGTATGAAAGGTGTGCATTAGTGATTCCTCCGTTTCTTTCCAGTTTTAAATGTCTGTGATCTAGTAATATATTTTAAACAACTGAGCTGAGGAAGAGAAGATACCTGGAACGGCTGGAACAGTTGTTTGCCTGAAAGGTCCAAATCACGCCATCTAGGTCTGCTACTAGTCAGACAGCCACTGTCATGGTACAGTGGTGTGTAACGTCGCAGCAGCAACTTGAGGAAAGCAACGGTAGTGATGTCATGACTTTTTCTCACTGATGCCTTGGCTAAGTGGTTGCATGTGCCTACAACCACTCCTGTCAGTTCTCTTTCCATCTTGCTGTTACCATGTGGGCTCTGGCAAAGGATGTTCAAGAAGAAGAAGTGGGAAAATAGTTTATACCCTCCTGGAAGTTGGGGAAGTGCCCCTTGGAGACTAGAATTCTGCCCCTTTCTGCAGTCTGAGCTTCAGAAGGTTTGGGAAATTCCAGACAGACTGAGAATTGAGTTTCTTCATCTAAAAAATCAGGAAGTTGGAAAAGATACTCTCTGAAAGCTCCTTCCAGAATAAACTTATTCAGCACTTAGTGACTGTAGTAATTGATCAGTTATTAATATTTCCCATATAATACACTCTGTGTTTTGTTACCTGTGAAATGAACAAATACTTAATGTTGAATTCTGGACATGCAAGGAAGTCCTCTTAGGACTTTCTGTTGGCCCTCTTAGGGCCAACATATTTATTTTGTCATAAATACATATCCAGTTCTCCTCTGTACAAACATTTTTCCAGATGCTTTTAGTATGTTACCCATTTGTCCTTTCAACAATTCTATGTGTAGTACAGTTGCCCTACACTTGACAAATAAGGAGATTAGTGACACCTAAACCCCCTGGCTAGTAGAGGCAGACTGGGGACTTCAGACACTATGCACTGTCATTATACAATATCCTTTAATATATAACAAATCACATTCATGTTCTATGCTTGTGATCCAGGTGATAGCCCTGTGAGGTTAGTACAATAACTTTTACTTCTCACATTTTACATATAAGGAAACACTTCACACTTGGGCAGTGCTTGTAAGGTAGAACTTAAAAATTGATGATAGATCATGGCTGTCTCATTTTCTTTGACACGTACTCTAAAAGTTCAAAAACCAATGTTATTTAGTAAAAATATTTTGACAGAAATCTAATATCAGAACAAGTCAGTAGAAAATAGTGGATTTATATATTTTTTTCACACTGCCAAATAAATACACCGCTGTGTGTTCTATCTCTGGCTTGGGAAGATCCCCTGGAGAAGGGCATGGCAACCCATTCCAGTATTCTTGTCTGGAGAGTCCCATGGACAGAGGAGCCTGGTGGGGTTACAGTCCGTGGGGTCGCAGAGTTGGACACAAATGAAGTGACTTAGCATGCATGTGTGTTTTTTAAACTACCTCCAGATATAAGCTTTAACATTAGAGTCATGAGTTCACATCCTAACCCTGTCACTTGCTAGCTGTATGACTTTGGGAAATTTCTCGAACCTCTCCGAGGCTCAGTTTAACTCTGAAATGGAGATAGTAACCACTCATGGGCCAGGTGCCCTCAGCTTTGCTACCACAGTGAAGAATCCTGTTTTGTGGACTTCGCTGGTAGTCCAGTGGTTAAGAATCCACCTACCAGTGAAGGGGACACAGGTTCAGTCTCTGGTCTGGGAAGATTTCACATGCCGTGGGCCAGCTATGCCCATGAGCCACAACTACTGAAGCCTGACCACTCTAGAGCCTGTGCTCCACAAGAGAAGCCACTGCAATGAGAAGCCCACGAACGGCAACTAGAGAGTAGCCCCCCTTACCACAACCAGAGAAAATTCTGCTCAGCAGCGAAGACCCAGTACAGCCAGAAATAAATATTTTTTAAAAAGAATCTTATTCTGTAAAAGAAGAGAAGGGGAGTCATTTTGGAATTATACTTGGAGCTCTGGAATTTAAACACTGCTGTGGTAACATTTTTATTTTGAGGATTTTGGGAGTGCAGTGGTTAACAGCACAAACTGGAGCCAAATCACAGGGGTGGAAGTGCTGTTTCCTCCGATCACTGTCTAACTTGGGGCATGTTGGTGAACCTCTGTGTGCTTTAATTTCCAAACTGTAACTGGTGAAGGGTTGTTGAGAGAATTAAATGAATGTATACACATAAAGAAGAACTGACTTTTTTGAAGAGACCCTGATGCTGGGAAAGATTGAAGGCGGGAGGAGAAGGGGACGACAGAGGATGAGATGGTTGGATGGCATCACCGACTCAATGGACATGAGTTTGAGTCAACCCCGGGAGTTGGTGATGGACAGGGAGGCCTGGCGTGCTGTGGTTCATGGGGTCGCAAAGAGTCGGACACCACTGAGCGACTGAACTGAACTGATACATATAAAGCTCAAGACAGTGTCTGACACAGTAATGCTAAGTGAGGGCTAGTACTATTACTGGGACAAGCTTAAATGCTAACAGCCCCCTTACTTTTTCACCTTAATTTTTTTGGAAGTCCAGAACAGAAAAAAACAAACAAACAGTGCTTGGTTAGGGGGTGTGACCAGCCTAAGGACAACTCTGGCAGCCAGTGCCGTTCCAGAGTCTGTTAATTCAGAAGGGAAAACAAAGCCACTCCCTTCTGTCTTTCCTTCTGCCTTCTCTCTTCCGCTTTTTAGTTTTCTTTCTTCCATATCTGAGTTGAGCTGTTTTCAAAAGCTGTGCCTGTCCCTTTAAGCCAAGCTAGGTGCCTTCTACAGGACTCCCTTCCATTGATTGTCCCTTCCCGATTTCCTTGCAGGTTCCAGTATTAACCCTTCAAGGGCTGTGTCACAATGAGAAGAAAGATGAATCGATTACATGGTATCTTCCTTTTCTTTTTTATGGATGTTCCCAAGGGCCTGCCCAGTGTTCTCAGAACCAGTGCAGCCTATCCACCAAATTTCATACCACACAACTCATCAGTTCCTACCTTTGAATTCTTGTCCAGATTCTTTTTCTCTTTGTTTTTATACACTTTTAAGATATTCACATACCATACAATTCATCCATTAAACCCAATTCAGTGGCTTTTAGTATAGTCACAGTTGTGCAGCCATCACCATGATCAACTTTAGCACATTTTCCCCTAAAAAGAAAGTTGCTACCTTTTAAGCAGTAACCCCCCAGATCAGCCCTCCCAGTCCTAGGCAATCACCAAGTAATCTACTTTCTGTTCTGCAAATCCATCTAACCTGTTGCCCAGATTCTTACCTACCAATCTTGTCCTTTTTTTTTTTTAAATATAATTGGAAATTCACCTCTTAGAAGCTATTTGGACTCATCCCACCTGTTTGATCACCACTCTCTGAGTCCTCTTATTTCCAGTGAAATACTGAAAGTGAAAGTGGCTCAGTCGTGTCTGACTCTTTGCGACCTCATGGGCTATGAGTTCATGGAATTCTCCAGGCCAGAATACTGGAGTGAGTAGCCTTTCTCTTCTCCAGGAGATCTTCCCAACCCAGTTGTCCCACATTGGTGGGAGATTCTTTACAAACTAATCCACAAGGGAAGCCTAAGAATACTGGAGTGGGTGGTCTATCCCTTCCCCAACAGATCTTCCCAACCCAGGAATCAAACCGGGGTCTCCTGCATTGCGGGTGGATTCTTCACCAACTGAGCTACCAGGGAAGCCCAGTGAAATCTTCAGACATTTTAAACTATGAATACAAATTCATAAAGTTCCTTAAGTCAGTTAATATATGTAGTAGTCAACTCCCTTTTCATGTTGCAAGCATCTTAAGGAGCAAGAGAACTGGCTTCTGTTTTTTTGTACCTTCCGGCTTTTAATGGTCTGTTTTAGTGATGCAATGGCACCCCACTCCAGTACTCTTGCCTGGAAAATTCCATGGACGGAGGAGCCTGGTAGGCTGCAGTCCATGGGGTCGCTGGGAGTCGGACACGACTGAGCGACTTCACTTTCACTTTTCACTTTCATGCATTGGAGAAGAAAATGGCAACCCACTCCACTGTTCTTGCCTGGAGAATCCCAGGGACGGGGGAGCCTGGTGGGCTGCCGTCTATGGGGTTGCACAGAGTCGGACACAACTGAAGTGACTTAGCAGTTAGTGATGCTTCCAGTTCTTCCTGATTCCAAAGCCGTTGGTGATATGCTTCTTAGGGAGAGATCTTTAGTGTGTTTTTATATCCAAATTCCAAGTTCTTGTTTCTATCAGCAGTACCCTTATCCCCCCACAGCTTACATTGGCATTTACTTGAACTCCTCTTAGATTTCTATCCCCTGTGCTCAGCTATTTGCTAGTTTTCCTTAGTTATAGGTCATTTCTCTTGTCCTTCCCTTGTATTTCCTAATTGGATGTTCTTTCCACTATTTAAAGTGTAGTTTCAAAGTCATCTTTTTTTTTCTTTCAAATATAAGTAGTGTTGCATGTTGGCGTTAAAGACCATTTTTGTTATCTATGTTTGTTTTTGAGTAAACACAAAATTTAAAAATGTGATACTCTTCCTGCCTAAATTCTTTGTCTGAATTCCACCTAGGAATCTGAGAGCTTGGAAGAGACAGCAGATGGCAGATACTGAGACATTGGTTGAATAAATGGATGTACCTCTGGCACTTGGCACTTTCTACCACACACCATCATTGACCATATATATATATATGTCTCTCTGGAATGTAAAGTTACTCCAGGACTTTCCCTTGCATGTGACAGGGGTTCCCAAAGTCATTATAAATGCCTCATTTTCCAATATGTGGATATTTATATCTATGGCTTCCCAGGTAGCTCAGTGGTAAAGAATCCACCTGCAAATGCAGGAGAAGCCGGTTTGTTCCCCGGGTCAGGAAGATCTCCTGGAGAAAGAAATGGCAACCCACTCCAGTATTCTTGCCTGGAAAATTCCATGGACAGAGGAGCCTGGTGGGCTACAGTCCATGGGGTGGCAAAGGGTCAGACACGACTGAGTGACCGAGTAAACACACACAGTTACCTAAAGGTAGGACTCAAGGCCTCTGCTTCCAGTTTCCTTCTTGAAACATCCTAACTTTCTAAACTTGGCCAAGACTTTTCAGCACTCTAGGCCTCAGTTTCTTCATCTACCATATTAACCTACCTCACCTGGCCGTCAGGCTAAAACATTTGTTGCTCAGTGTTTCTCTTTAAGAGTTATGATCCCACCTCTCCCAGCGGGGAGGCCAAGCACGCAGTCCCCTACCGGCGAGAGGAGGGTGGAGGGGTGGGGGTGGGGGGGGTGGGGCGCGCGAGGGGCAGGGGAGCCCAAGGCACTGATGGGCTGTGATCCACAGACCCCATTAAGGGAACGGAAAGTGGGGGTAAAGCACACTAGCTCCCCCTGGCGGTATTGGGCCAAAACGACAGAAACGACGTTTTGTTAAGCTTAAACTCGACTGAATGATCTCTGTTGATTTCCAAGGGAAACCATTCAATATCACAGTAATCCAAGTCAGTAATCCCCAGCCAGTAATGCTGAAGAAGCTCAGGTTGAACGGTACTATGAAGACCTACAGACCTTCTAGAACTACCACTCAAAAAGATGTCCTTTTCATTATAGGAGACTGGAATGTAAAAGTAGAAAGTCAAGAGATACCTGGATTAACAGGCAAATTAGCCTTGGAGTACAAAATGAAGCAGGGCAAAGACTAACAGAGTTTTGCCAAGAGAATGCACTGGTCATAGCAAATACCCTCTTTTAACAACACAAGAGATGACTCTACACATGGACATCACCAGAAGGTCAATACCAAAATCAGATTGATTATATTCTATATGGCTCTATATGGTCAGCAAAAACAAGACTGGGAGCTGACTGTGGCTCAGATCATGAACTCTTTATTGCCAAATTCAGACTTAAATGGAAGTAGGGAAAACCACCAGACCATTCAGGTATGACCTAAATCAAATCCCTTACGATTATGCAGTAGAAATGACAAATAGATTCAAGGGATTAGATCTGATAGACAGAGTGCCTGAAGAACTATGG
The DNA here is from genome assembly GCF_027580195.1 of Bos mutus. Lineage (NCBI taxonomy): Eukaryota > Metazoa > Chordata > Mammalia > Artiodactyla > Bovidae > Bos > Bos mutus. The sequence goes on along the minus strand of NC_091618.1, from coordinate 14,848,400 downwards.
GAGGAGGTTCATGACATTGTACAGGAGGCAGTGATCAAGACCATCCCCAAGAAAAAGAAACATAACAAGGCAAAATGGTTGTCTGAAGAGGCCTTACAGATAGCTGAGAAAAGAAGAGTGCAAAAGGCAAAGGAGAAAAAGAAAGATATACCCATCTGAATGCAGAGTTCCAAAGAATAGCAAGGAGACGTAAGAAAGCCTTCCCCAGTGATCAGTGCAAAGAAATAGAGGAAAACAATAGAATGGGAAAGACTAGAGATTGCTTCAAGAAAATTAGAGATACCAAGGAAACATTTCATGCAAGTTCAGTTCAGTTCAGTTACTCGGTAGTGTCCGATTCTTTGGGACCCCCACGGACTGCAGCACGCCAGGTCTCCCTGTCCATCACCAACTCCTGGAGCCCACCCAAACCCATGTCCATCGAGTCGGTGATGCCTCCAACCATCTCATCCTCTGTTGTACCCTTCTCCTCCTGCCCTCAATCTTTCTGAGCATCAGGGTCTTTTCAAATAAGTCAGCTCTTCGCATCAGGTGGCCAAAGTATTGGAGTTTCAGCTTCAACATCAGTCCTTCCAATGAATATGCAGGACTGATGTCCTTTAGGATAGACTGGTTGCATCTCCTTGCAGTCCAAGGGACTCTCAAGAGTCTTCTCCAACACCACAGTTCAAAAGCATCAATTCTTTGGCGCTCAGCTTTCTTTATGGTCCAACTCTCACATCCATACATGACTACTGGAAAAACCATAGCTTTGACAAGATGGACCTTTGTCAGCAAAGTAATGTCTCTCCTTTTTAATATGCTGTCTAGATTGATCATAGCTTTTCTTCCAAGAAACAAGCGTCTTTTAATTTCATGGCTGCAGTCACCATCTGCAGTGATTTTGGAGCCCCCCAAAATAAAGTCTGTCACTGTTTCCATTGTTTCCCCATCTATTTGCCATGAAGTGATGGGATGGATGCTATGATCCTAGTTTTCTGAATGTTGAGTTTTAAGCCAACTTTTTCATTTTCCTCTTTAACTTTCACCAAGAGGCTCTTTAGTTTTTCTTCGCTTTCTGCCATAAGGGTGGTATCATCTGCATATCTGAGGTTATTGATATTTCTCCCGGAAATCTTGATTCCAGCTTGTGCTTCATCCAGCCCAGCATTTCTCATGATGTACACTGCATATAACTTAAATAAGCAGGGTGACAATATATAGCCTTGACGTACTCCTTTTCCTATTTGGGACCAGTCCGTTGTTCCATGTCCAGTTCTAACTGTTGCTTCCTGACCTGCATACAGGTTTCTCAGGAGGCAGGTCAGGTGGTCTGGTATTCCCATCTCTTGAAGAATTTTCCACAGTTTGTTGTGATCCACACAGTCAAAGGCTTTGGTGTAGTCAATGAAGTACAAGTAGATGTTTTTCTGGAACACTCTCACTTTTCCCATAATCCAGTGGATGTTGGCAATTTGATCTCTGGTTCCTCTGTCTTTTCTAAATCCAGTTTGAACATCTGGAAGTTCACAGTTCACATACTGTTGAAGCTGTGCCCAAAGATGGGCACAATAAAGGACAAAAATGGTATGGATCTAACAGAAGCAGAAGATATTAAGAGGTGACAAGAATACACAGAAGAACTGTACAAAAAAGATTTTCATGACCTAGATAACCATGATGGTGTGATCACTCACCAAGAGCCAGATATCCTGGAATGCGAAGTCAAATGGGCCTTAAGAAGCATCACTACAAGCAAAGCTAGTGGAAGTGATGGAATTCCAATTGAGCTATTTCAAATCCTAAAAGATGATGCTGTGAAAGTGCTGCACTCAATATGTCAGCAAATTTGGAAAACTCAGCAGTGGCCATAGGACTGGAAAAGGTCAGTTTTCATTTCAATCCCAAAGAAAGGCAATGCCAAAGAATGTTCAAACTATTGCACAATTGACTCATCTCACATGCTAGCAAAGTAATGCTCAAAATTCTCCAAGCCAGGCTTCAACAGTATGTGAACTGTGAACTACCAGATGTTCAAGCTGGATTTAGAAAAGGCAGAGGAATCAGAGATCAAATTGCCAGCATCTGTTGGGTCATCAAAACAGTGAGAGAATTCCAAAAAAATATCTACTTCCGCTTCACTGACTACGCCAAAGCCGTTGACTGTGTAGATCACAACAAACTGTGGAAAATTCTTCTAGAGATGGGAATACCAGACCACCTGACCTGCCTCCTGAGAAATCTTTATGCAGGTCAAAAAGCAACAGTTAGAACTGGACATGGAACAACAGAATGGTTCCAAATCAGGAAAGGAGTATATCAAGGCTGCATGTTGTCAACCTGCTTATTTAACTTCTATGCAGAGTACATCATGAGAAACGCTGGGCTGGATGAAGCACAAGCTGGAATCAAGATTTCCGGGAGAAATATCAATAACCTCAAATATGCAGATAACACCACCCTTATGGTAGAGAGCAAAGAAGAACTAAAGAGCCTCTTAATGAAAGTGAGAGGAGAGTGAAAAAATTGGCTTAAAACTCAACATTCAGAAAACTAGGATCATGGCATCCATCCCATCACTTCATGGCAAATAGATGGGGAAACAATGGAAACAGTGACAGACTTTATTTTTGGGGGCTCCAAAATCATTGCAGATGGTGACTGCAGCCATGAAATTAAAAGATGCTTGCTCCTTGGAAGAAAAGCTATGATCAACCTAGACAGCATATTAAAAAGCAGAGACATTACTTTGCCGACAAAGGTCCATCTTGTCAAAGCTATGGTTTTTCCAGTAGTCATGTATGGATGTGAGAGTTGGACCATAAAGAAAGCTGAGCGCCAAAGAATTGATGCTTTTGAATTGTGGTGTTGGTGACTCTTTTTTTCTTTTTTTGGTGTTGGAGACTCTTGAGAGTCCCTTGGACTGCAAGGAGATCCAAGCAGTTTATCCTAAATGAAATCAGTCCTGCATATTCATTGGAAGGACTGATGCTGAAGCTGAAACTCCAATACTTTGGTCACCTGATGGGAAGAACTGACTCACTAGAAGAGACTCTGATGCTGGGAAAGATTGAAGGGAGGAGGAGAAGGGGACAACGGAGGATGAGATGGTTGGATGATGTCACTGACTCTATGGTCCTGAGTTTAAGTAAACTCTGGGAGTTGGTGATGGACAGGGAGGCCTGGTGTGCTGCGGTCCATGGGGTCGCAAAGAGTAGAACACGACAGAATGACTGAACTGAACTGAACTATGCCAACCCACTGTGCGGGCTAGACTTGTGATGACTTTGTGGTCAGTTCTTAAGCTTCAGTCTCCTCCTGTTTTAAACTGGGAGGAGTAAGTGCCTAGCTCAGTGGCATTAGATCTAGTAAAGACCCAGCTAACTGAGGCTCATTATCAGGCGCCCACTACGCACAATACAGCATTTTCTATTCCCCATCCTGCTTTCCAGAATCTAGCTCTAGGGGTGTCTAGTAGGTTGGGCCCTCTTTGGGGGTCTCACTGTCAGACTCTCTGATAGCTTTCCAGGAAAAGTAGTTGTAGGGGAAATAGGACTGAAAAGGAAAAGAAAGATTCTTATTCTTCAATCCTACCCACTGGTGTAGTCTTCTCTGAAAATAAGAATATGAAGCCACACGACCATCCATCTGAGCATGAATAAGTATTGCTGGTGGTCAAGGAAAAACACGGGCTTTCATTTTTTTAACAGGGCCCCCAAATACTGAAGCATCTGGTGCCAGTGCTTATAGGCTCTGTTTTCCACTGCTGTATTCCTTGCAAATTTTTCCCCCCAGAGGAAAAAAAAAGTTTTAAATCAACTCAAATATGCAATAAAAGGCACGCCATCTCTTTTATTTCAGCGTTTAACCTTTTTGAATTCTGCAAGAAAGTGCCACTTTGTTATTGGATTAATTTTTTCTTTTGGTAAGAGATTAAACAGTGGTGTCTGCAATGCACACTGCTACTGAACAGATACACTCGTCACGTTTGAATTGCAAACAACTTCAACTGTGAGAATGAGGATGATGCTCGAAGCAAAAATCGTTTCAAGTTATTTAAAAAAAAAAAAGTTTAATGCCAATACTTGAAGTAAATAAAGCAGAGACATTTATTTTTGTTTCCAAATTAATCTGAAGCCTTCTTTAAATAAGACATCTTGCTTTCGAGTTCTATTTCTCTGGTATGAGATTTAACTTGAATAAAAACTGATTTAATTCAATTCATTGATGGAATGTAAATGTGTAACAATTAAGTTTCACAGTGCTTGGAGAGTATTCTGGTTTCTTTATAAAAAGTGAAGAAACATTAAAGCTTGCAAAATTCCAGGACACAGTATTCCAGTCAGATATTCCTAATATAGTTCTTTTATTACTCTGAAGTACTATGTGAATTCCCAGGCTGCAATAGGTACTGAAAATCAAATAAAAATGCAAATACATCCCAAAGTAAAAATGGGTTATTTTAAGCCTACCCACTAATTTAGTGTCCATATTATTTGATCCTAATAAAAACTTTAGATGAGGGAACATGCACAGTATCTTGAAACTTCACAAAAAATGTTTTCTTGAACTCAGCATCCATATTTAAATTCTTCCCCCTTAATTATAGGGTTGAGAACCAGTGGACTGGAAGGTGAAATGGTTCTACTGCCCATCCTTAGCATCTATCAGGGAGGACAAAGGGAAACTTTGACTAGGGGACCTATTTTGTACATAAAAGAACCACTAGAAATATTAAAAAAAAAAAAAAAACAAACATACGCAGGCCCCATCTGCCAGAGATTCTGCTTTAATTAGGCATCTGTATTTTTAAAAGCTCCATGAGTGATTCTAAAGTGCAGTCAAGGTTGAGAACTACTGATCTAGTAAAAATGTTCCATTTTTTCCCTTATGGGCTGAATAAGTTAATAAAAGAATTAAACAGTTGTAAATAATATCAATAAGGAATTAAAAATATTTTCCCAATGAGCAAATCAAGAAACTGTATAATGGATCTGTGTATTTAGAAATCTGAAAGAGTGAAGTAAAGTGTAATTAGTTCTCAGACGTACTTGACAAGCTGTCTTTAATGTAATAATGTTTGCAAATAATCAAATCAAGCCCAAAGGTAAAGACATGACTGGCATTACCCTGGTCACTGGCTTCCTATCTAACAGTGATGAAATATGCAGTGGTTTTTGCTGGTGTGAAGAAAACAAAAAGAGATGAGGAAAAGTGTTTATCATGCTTTTAAATAAGTACATTTCAAAATGTTTTGCCTCTGGGGAATTCCTTGACAGTCCAGGGTTTCCCTGCTAGCTGAGTTAGTAAAGAGTCCACCTGCAATGTGGGAGACGTGGGTTCGATCCCTGGGTTGGGAAGATTCCCTGGAGAAGGGAAAGGCTACCCACTCCAGTATTCTGGCCTGGAGAATTCTATGGACTGTGTCCATGGGGTCACAGAGCCGGACACGACTGAACCACTTCCGCCTTCTTTCACTCTGGCAGTCCAGTCGTCAGGACTCAGTGCTCCCACTGCAGGGGGCACGGATGGGGAGCTTAGATTCCGCATGCGGGTCAGTATGGCCGAAATAAAGTAAAATATAGTAAAAGAAACTTTCCACTGGAAAAAAAAAAGAAATTAACAAATTTGCCTTTAGAAGTTAGTCCTTTGGCTTCTCCTGTCTGTCTTATTAATATATTTCACTTTTTGTTGGCATTAATACTTTATGGAGAAGGCTGACAAGTTAGAAAATGAAGTTTTTAGATTCTCTGTGGATTTCATTTTTCTGGTCTCTTCATGGCACAATTAGCATCAATAGTTAAGAAACTCCTGTATCAAAATAAAATATTAATTATACTTTACAATATATAAAGCAGCTGGCTAAATAATGCCACTGGCGTAACAATCTGAATCTTTTATCATTGAAACTCTTGTAACCAAAGTCACATCCTTTACATAATATTTATTCTGTATAGGATTTATTATCCACATACAATGACGTCAGCTTTAAAACAATGGTTATTTGTATAAACTCATCTTATAAAATAGAGTAATACACAACACACCTCAGTGATTTAAGCTGATATTCTAAGATTCAGAAAATCTGATCATTCTAATTCCAATTTCTGCATTGTTTCACTGCGTTGTCTTAGGTAGGTTGCTTTATTGTTCTGTGCCTTAATTTCTTTACCTTTCATGTGATAAACATCCTATTTCATAGATACTTAAAGAATAACATAAAAATTATTAAATACTTTGCAAATATAAAATGCTATATAAATGATAAATAGTAATACTGATCCACTCTAATATAAAATAACATACAACTTTCCATTTATAAAGTTTGGTCCTCCAGTACCTACTAATATCAAGCTTCCCAGTTAAACACATCTTATGCTATATTTTTTTTTTAGTGATTTTTTCCATAGTATGAAGTTTAGGACTCCAAATACATATAACCAGTATGAGTGGAAATTTCAGTACATCTTAGCCAGACTTGGCAAAATAACTTCAATGAATTGAGTTCTGAGCTCATAAGTAGCTGAAACACTAAACTTTTTATCCATTCAGTGGTAACTTGGTCACATAAAAGAAGTAACCATGCTTGATTTCATCACTCAAACATACAATACTGAAAAATTTGTTCTGAAAAAGGTCTTAAGATGTAGTAACTATAGAAACCTTGTAAAGATGTGATTTGCTGCTCTAAGAGATGCTATGGTTACCAGCTTAGAAGTGCCGGGAGGAGCAGGAGTAATAAAGCGAGAGTGTAATGCTCAAAGGGAATTTAAAAAGTGATCCAGCCCAGGGTTTTCACCGTTGGACTCCTGAGCTCTGCAGAAGTGTGTGGGGAAAGGCTTGCAAGGAGCTTTAACCAGAGCAGCTCTGTTATTAGTTTCCTTTAAATGCTGAACTTCTCTATGAAACAATTTATTTGAAGAAAGGGTTTCGTGAGTTTAAAAAAAACCTTTTTAAACCACCGACTTAGTCTATTTTGCTTCCTCCAGACCCTAGACACGACTGCAGTGGTGCTTTATTTTTGCAAAACTTCATCCCGTCAACCAGATACTCTTGAGGACCATAGACTTACAAGGGTATTCAGAAGCTGACAAACAGCATTCTTGTAAGAGCAAACTTTGGTCTAACCAACTTCCATTATTTTTCTAATGTTAAAAAAAATCTTGGCATAAATAAAGTTTATATTAACAGATTATACCCCTATGTAACATTTTCCCACATTTAAGAGCCAAAGAATTCAGTTTTCTTAGAAACCATTAATCGACAGTTTCACTCTAGAAAAGAATTGGTCTCTAAAGTCTTAGATAAATATGATATGATACTGTAGCTATTATTTACAACTTACAAACATGTCACAAATGTTCTTTTATATACTAAAATAACAGAACAGATGTGCTATCTAATTTGGTGAATCTGATAGCTGTTTTGTGGGGACTGCTCAATGCTTGTTATGAACAATTATGAGAAAGCGTATCTCTGATAAGGCTCTACAAGTGCTGGTGGCACCGTGTTCCGTGGACTTTGCTGACATTCATGCTGATGTTTGCATGCAGAATATAGTAGCATTAAAGAACATTTAGGTCATAGACTAAAGTGCGTTAAAGTATACACATGCAAGCATGACTTCATTTCTACAAATAAAGCTCAAATCAGTCATTTTTCTTATTGGCTCCAATGGTTCAGAATCATATTATACTTATGTTCCCTCTCTCACGTGTAACAGTTTAATTGTTGAGACTCCTGATTCAGCAATGGTCATACTGGGAGACAACAAACGCAATGCACACTATCCAGTCTTGAAGCAACTGGAAATTTACCATCAGGAGAATCTTGAAAAAAAATATCAGAATTAAGTACCATAAAACAAAGTGGTTATCACCTATTAATAAAAAAAAAAATGAAAGAAATTAACCACTTTAGCCCACAAATTGGTATTAAGGACAATCGTTAATTAAAGAATAAGAGAAAATAATAACATAAAAACTATCTTGAGGTATGTCATGGCAGTTAAAAATACAGAGTGATACATGGAGCCTCTCTCTATCAAAATTAAATTAAAAGAAGCTTAATTGGGATAACTTGCCAAGACTTTTATGAAGGACAGTTCTTTACTTCTAGTATTTAATCTTCACAACTAAAATAATGCTTCTTCACTTTGACTGTAATTTTGGAATGTTTTATAATTCATATGGGGAGGTGTTAAAACTTCATTTTGTATCCTGGTAGAAAAGTTTGTTTTGAAAAATTACATAAACAAGCAAAGATGCTTAAAGAACTTAGGAGAATAACTTGTTCAAATAGTTTTATATATAAATTTTACATATAAATAACATAAAAACATGTCAATAGATACTGTAGGGACATTGCTTGACACTTCTTGAATAGCTCTAGTGCAAGGTATTATACATTGTCGAAGATGATTAAATTCCTCTTCTTTCATACGTTCTCATTCTCATAGGCTTCTTTTATAATTATTGCAGATTGGTGAGGTTTGACAATTCAAGGAGAGACAGATGAAAGAGGACTATTTAAAATCAAAACCTGTCCAATCTCTGGTCCCACCACTTACACTTTCTGACCTTAATTTCCTTATTTGTACATTGGAGACAGTGCTATCTACCTTGCTGATTAGGTGGGGAAATGCAAGAAAGAGCACTTTATAAATAATAAAGCAGTATATAAATGTAGGAAATTACTCTTAAGAACTGGTAAGAACCTCCAGTTTTTGTTTTCTTTTTTTTCTTTAGAGAAGAAGATAGCTATATTGACCGATCTTCAAAAACTACATTGACAATATTAGGTTCCTGCTTTAAGAAAATGATGTCTATATATAATTTCTGGTCAGCTTCTTCATCTTTTTTTTTTTTTTTTTAAATACTGACTACATAAGAGTAACTTCTAATTTAATGACAAAAATTTCAAATATGAACAACTTCAAACATTTAGACTTGCCTTCTGCCATAATCCTAAAACACTTAGGATATTGGAATTATGATGGGTCATTTTAGATCCAAAGTTAATGGAAAGTCTAGTTAGTTAAGTCAGGTAGGTTTCCAGACCCTTAAATGTGCTCTGACCTAGTTCCCTGTGAAAATTCAATAGTGGTAGTTTACATGTTTTTGAAACACTTTGAAATTATTTTATATAAAGTTTGGTTGTGGTGAATTTATTGAAAATATTTTCTTTGAAAAAAGTTCCCTAAGTAGATTTTTCAATATTTTTTTAAAAAAGGTATTTCTGTAACACAATAAAAGTAAGAGGATTAATTGTTCATCCAGCGTGTCAACTCAAGCTAGGTCTTTCTTTCTAGTGCAGCAACAGATTTTAGGGCGGTAAAGTTCAGAATGGATACAATGGCCTGTTCAGAAAGCATGCAAGTGGTGTCAGGTCATTACTTTTAAGCTGATCTGATAATTTGTTGATTAGACTCTGGGCGTGGAAAGAGAGTCACACAAGAACGTCAGTGTAAGCTACAGGCTCTGTTGGTTCACACTCCAGCTACCTGATGTTGGGCTTTATTTCCTTTTCTTCTTCTTCTTCACTATCATCCACCTGTTGTATGACCAGATCGGCAGACCCATCCTCGACTATCTCCACGTACGATCTGTTCTCATCTTCCCCCATGTGCCATCTGGAATCCTTATCTCCATCTGATGGGGACATAAGATGCTGTTCAGCTTCCAGATCAATGGGGAGGCTGTCTATGCCAACTTCGGCGAGGCACTCATTACAGAGTCTGTAGCGCCTGGTTCCTTCCTGTACCACTTGACCTGTTAGGTCAGTCACATGGCGCTTGCATTTTCTGCAGATAAGCTTGCATGCCTGGTGAATCTGTGTAGAGAATTAAATAGCGATTAAAAAAACAAAACATTTTTCAAAAGCAGAATAGTTTGATATTCTAAGAACCAGTTCATAAATTTAACATGTTCAAAGCCAAGCATTAATATTAAATTAACATCTAGTTTATTAGAAAAAGGTCACAGGTTTTGGTAATAAAGTAATGTCACAGAAATATCAAACACTAGCTTTCTGTAAATTATATCTATTATGTTTTCATGGTTAATATTACATACCTAATAATTTCACATATCCCTTAATCCAATAGTATTTTTATATCTGAGGTAACATGGGACATATTCCCAGAATAATAATTGCAAACACTTAATATCTACCATATACTATTCTAAGGACTTTACATATCTTAATTCAGGAGAAAAAACTATTTTGTTATTTTGCTTAAGGAAGAAAAAATAATGTCCCAATTGTAAATTTATAAAAGAATATTTTTTGATGTAAGGATTATTGCCACTTTTATTAATGAAAGATGTAGTAGAAAGAAGACTGGTCTAGGAACTGGAAGGCTTAGGTAACTAGTTCTGCTTCTGTCGTTTTCTAATCTTGTCATTTATTAACCATGTATAGTGAAGCAAGTCATTTAAAACAGAAACCTGCCTCCAGCGTGACTGTCAAAGTATTTAACAACTGGTAAGGTATGGGTACCACGAAAACAGAATAGAAGCCTGATGACCAGAATGGATACTAGTTATAAACAACCAAGATGCTGGTTCTGCTACATATTGGTCTATTATTATTCGTAACTGCTCCCTTATTACCAATAGGGGTACACTTCAGGTTGTGTGGACCAAATGAGTTAATATGTGTGAAATGCTTTGGGAAGAGGTTATAATTGATGAATAATTATATATTATAGTTAGTAATAAATAACTTTGTTCAATAACTATCAGAGTAGTAGATTATAGATTTTTTTTTTTTATTTTATTTTTAAACTTTACATAATTGTATTAGTTTTGCCAAATATCAAAATGAATCCGCCACAGGTATACATGTGTTCCCCATCCTGAACCCTCCTCCCTCCTCCCTCCCCATACCATCCCTCTGGGTCGTCCCAGTGCACTAGCCCCAAGCATCCAGTATCGTGCATCGAACCTGGACTGGCAACTCGTTTCATACATGATATTTTACATGTTTCAATGTCATTAGATTATAGATTCTAACCTAAAAATTATTACATAATGTTAACTATATAATGCTAAATTAATGTTTATGGCATATTCATTCAGATAAAGTTGGAATGCTATGAAGTAGACCACCAAATACAAGTAATCAAAAAACCCAAGAAAACTAATGCAGTCTGGTAACATAGCTAAGAATATGTATGGGACTAACACTCAGTACACTTATTATCTTCTGCTTAACCACTGACATATTACTCAGTAAATGCTGAAAGTACATAATTTAAGTGTATCTTTATTTTTCCTGAGACAGTAGCAGTATTATGGTTATCATATGAGGCATTATTCTTGTTACAAAGTTCTGACACAGATTCATGTTCATCCCCCTTCAAATCCAACACAATTAAGAAGACAAAGAAATTAAGTGAAACACTGTAATGTTAAACTTGAAAATATTATCATGAACTCATTATTTTAAAAATATGCATTTCTAGCTCAGAAAGGGGCTTCCCTCATAGCTCAGTTGGTAAAGAATCTGCCTGCAATGCAGGAGACCTGGGTTTGATTCCTGGGTAGGGAAGATCCCCTGGAGAAGGAAATGGCAATCCACTCTAGTGTTCTTGCCTAGAGAATCCCACAGACAGGAGCCTGGCGGGCTATAGTTCATGGAGTTGTAAGAGTCGGACATGACTTAGTGACTGAACCACCACCAGCACAGAAAGAATATAAAAAGAATGCCCTAATAACAGTGAGCGCCCTGGGTGTTCAAATGTTGGTTTCTAATTTCATCCCCCACTGAAATGTACCATAGCTCCTTTGAGAAAAGGCTGATTCCAGTTTTGTGTCTGGGGAAGTATAAGATGGGCCTAGGGCTCTTTTAGAGCCAGAAAACTAAGACACTTTGAAAATTTAATGGGTTGTGAGCCAGCTTCAAGGGTTCCCACTGCACAAATTTGAAAATCTGAGTATCAAAAAGAATAACAGTTATGGATCCAAACACAATGAATCAATGAAAATTCATGAGACTGTATGTTATTAAAAAAAAATAAAGCCAGAAGAAACTCATACATCATTTGAGGTTACTGTTAAATCAACTCCTTACTCTGAAAATTGCTAATTAAAGGGAAATAAACATTTATATGCTTTTTCCTATAGAAACCCTATGTCAAAGTAACCAAATAGCCCCAGGTGATGAAGGAAAGCTTTACTTTATAGAATTCCAGCTAGTAATACAGAAGGAAGGATAAAATCAGTAAATCATTTCACAACTCCAAGTAAAATTAATCATCTAGACAGAGATTACCAATTGGTATTAATATTATTAAATGAATATTGATGGGGAAATAGTCATATAATACCAAAGCAGTTCCACAGAGATTCTTTTCTAATTATAATACAATGGTATCATCACCCTAATCCAGAGATCAATCATAATGTAATAATGGGTCCACCAGATATTATGTGTCTCCTAATGTGCTGTGCCGTGCTTAGCTGCTCAGTCATTTCTGACTCATAGCGACCCCATGGACTGTAGCCCACCAGGCTTCTCTTGTCCATGGGGCTTCTCCAGGCAAGAATACTGGAGTGGGTTGCAATGCCTTCCTCCAGGGGATCTTCCCAATCCAGGGATCAAAACAGGGTCTCCTGCATTGCAAGTGGATTCTTTGCCAGGTGCGCTACCAGGGAAGCCCCTCCTCAGGTGATACAGTAAGAAATACACAATTTTTTCCTTGATGAAAGTATTCAACTTGAATCCATCAAGCCTTTAGACTAAACTTCTAGTTTTTGGAAAATTCAGGGGGGATAGAAAGACAAGCTAAATGACACCACGTAGAAGCAAGCAGAGAAACCCAGATGCAGGATATTTTGTAAAACAACTGGCTCAGTAATCTTCCCAGGCCAGGGATCAAACCCGTGTCTCAGGCACTGAACCACCAGGGAAGCCTCATGATAAAGTGCTAAGAATGGTAAGATCTAGGTGGTAAATAGGATATTTTAATTTTCTTATTCTTACTTCTATTTATTTTCTTACTTTTTATAATGCATATTTATTGCTTCTGTAATAAAAGGTTCTTTTAATTTTTAAAAATTTAGCTTTAGAAATTAAGGAAGGCAGAGAGTTTGTTTTGCTCACTGCTGTATACCTAGTGTGTAGAAAAGGGTCTGGCTCAGAGTATGCTCAATATATATTTGTTGAATAAATAACTATAAAGTAACGCACCAAGTGACCCAATGCCCTTCAAAATTAAAAGGAGTTTGTATAAATGGAATAAAAGTATGAGTAATACTTCACAGATTTTGAAAAAAATTCTTGCTGCAAGATGAACAGCGAAATAAATCCTATGTCACTACCTTATTAAACCACCAGAACACTGAACAGAAAATTCCCTGAGATCTTTCTGACTGTTGACAGCCCACTCCCTGACTGAGAGTCGCTCTCTAACCCTTCTTATCCCCTTCCTTGAGGAGACTAGAGAAACTGGAGAGGCGTGACGGAGAGGGTGTAGTGTGGAGACATCGGACAGTGGAACCAGACTGACAGCTACCAGACAAGGATTCAAAAATCACTAGTGGGTGCCGAGTATCTGTAGTGGTGATTCTGACCTAGACATTTGTGTAGCTTACATTGTCTTCGGCTCTGAAATGACTGGGATATAAAAACACGTTAGATTTTAAGTGAATTGAGATGGATATTCAAAAGAATGTCACTTGGACTTTGCTGGCGGTCCAGTGTCCAGAGTCTGCCTACCAATGCAGAGGGCACAGGCTCAGTCCCTAGTCCAGGAAGATTCCACATGCCACGGGGTGACTGGGCCTGTGCACAACTACCCAATCTGTGCTCTAGAGCCCCTGCTCCGCAACAAGAGAAGCCACGCAAGGAGAGGCGCACACACCGTAACAGAAGTAGCCCCTCTCACACCCAGACAAAGGCTGCTCGCAGCGACGAAGATTCAGCGCAGCCGAAAATAAATAACAGCTTTAAAAAAAAGAACATCCCTTACTTCAAGGTTTCAAAGGAGACTAAAAAAATCTGTTTTTAAAAATATATAGGGACTTCCCTGGTGGTCCAGTGGTTAAGAACACCCCTGGCAATAAAGGTGACGGGCTTCAATCCCTGGTCCGAGAAGATCCCACACGTTGGGGGGCAGCTAAGCCTGTGAGCCACAACTACTGAAGCCTGTCCTCTAGAGCCCGTGTTCCACAAGAGAAGCCACAACAGTAAGCAGCCAGCACACCACAGCTAGAGAGGAGCCCCTGATCGCCGCAACTGGAGAGAGCCTTCACGCAGCAACAAAGATCTCGAGCAGCCAGAAAATAAAATCGACAAATAAGACAATGCATCATGTGCAAAGTAAAAACATTAAATTAGAAATTTAAAAAGATACTGTAGAGTTATATGAGAAGATTTTCCTACTAAACTAAATTATCCTAAGGCAGATAAATGCATGTATTTCCTAAAAGTGAAACAATGAAAAACCATATACATACTGTTCGAAAATGGCTACTTAGATGGTCGAGCCGACTAAATCTTTTCCCGCAAGCTTGACAGGGGTAGGGTCTTTCTCCAGTGTGACAACGAAGGTGGCGCTTGAGGTCTGCCTTCCGCTTCACCACGTGTGTGCAGTACGGGCACTTGAACCTCATCCTGGGCAGGTCATCTGTCAGGAGACAGTTTAAGTCACCAGAAAGTTCGTCATCGCAATTCTAATAACATCAAGAATCCAAAAGGGGCTGGCGAGTCCAATCTCAGAAAGGTAGGCAAAAAGGAGAAGGAAGACATTTTACAAAGACTGGATTGTTGATGTTATCCTAAGTACAGAGCTATAACTTCAGGATCTGATTTATTTACAAAGTCTGGGTAATTTACACTGTCCCACTTATCTTTTTATTTAATGTCTTAGAGTCGCTAGATCTGAAAAATAAAGTGGTAGCTGCGTGTTTAATCGTTCAATTGTGTCCGACTCTTTACAACCCCATGGACTGTAGCCCACCAGGCTTCTCTGTCCGTAAGATTTTCCAGGCAAGAATACTGGAGTGGGGTTGCCATTTTCTTCTCCAGGGGATTTTTCCCTCCCCAGCAGTCGAACCCATGTCTCCTGCATTGGCAGGTGGATTCTTTACGATCTTAAAATTGTAGACACACTCCAAAAGTTAAAGTGTTCACTGTTTATGTTTTTAAGTAACTTATTTACACATATTTATCCCCCCTGCTCTTACTTTTCATACCGTTGTACTGCTTTTCTTTCAAAGGTGAAAAAGTTTCAAGGATATTTTAACCTTTAGTTTTAAAACTCATATGGATTCAAAATGTGACTTGTAGTTGGAGGCAAATATCATCAATTTAGTAATAGTTAAATTCAGCTGTCATTATTTATTTTAAAAAATTATTTTCTTATTCTTACTGCTACTTTTTTGGCTATGCTATGTGGCACGTGGGATCTTAGCTCCACCGCCAGGGATTGGACTCGTGCTCTTTGCACTGGAACTGCAGGGTCTGAACACCTGGACCACCAGGGAGGTCCCCCAACGTATTGAAGTCAGATTTAAATAACCTAGAATTATAAAAGGGCAAAGCCCAAGAAAGGATAACTTTTTTGCTGTTTTAAAATACAACAAAGATTTCCCATATTTGCTCTGTTATTTCTGTCTGCCTTGGTCAGTGGTAGAGCTCCTCAGGATTTTCAGTAAGTTTTGCAATATGATACAATCTTAAGTATTTTCATGTTAGCATCCTACAGGAAAATGTGGTTAGTAAAAGTCAATAGGGGTGGATATTATCTTTAAATATGTTATCTACAACAAGATTATTTCCTAAAATTTATATCACAACCAGGGAAATGTGAATATTGACTGGCTTTTAGTGATATTAAGGACTTGTTAATTTTATTTATATATGATAATAATGGTATTGTAGTTTTTTTAAGTTTATATTTTAGGGACACATTCTGAAATATTTACAGATGAAGACATATGATGTTTGAGATTTACTTAAAAAGGGGAAGACTTGGAGAAGGAAATGGCAACCAACTCCAGTATTCTTGCCTGAAAAATCCCATGGACAGAGGAGCTTGGTGGGTCCAAAGGGTCACAAAGAGTTGGACATGACTGAACAGAGCAGAGCAGACATACAGTGGATGCTGTTTTAAAATAACGTACATAAAAATTGTTTGTATTCTGAATATCCTATGTACAATAAAAGATTATTAAAATAAAAAGGGGGAAGAGTCAGGAGCAGAGGTACAAGGCTGGTCATGAATGGGACTGGGTAATAATGGGTGCATGGGGTTAATTACACTATTCTCTGTACATATATATATATTTGGAACTTTCCTAAAATTAAAAAATTTAAATATACAGTCTAAATCTTATGCTCTGCAGTTTAATTTTATCACAATTTCCTTTAAATTCACATATAAACTAGTAAGCATGGCTTCCCTAATAGCTCATTTGGTAAAGAATCTGCCTGCAATGCAGTAGACCCCGGTTCAATTCCAGGGTCTTGGGAAGACCCCCTGGAGAAGGAAAAGGCTACCCACTCCAGTATTCTGGCCTGGAGAATTCCATGGACTGTATAGTCCGTAGGATCGCAAAGACTGGGACA
Organism: Bos mutus; assembly: GCF_027580195.1. Taxonomy (NCBI): domain Eukaryota; kingdom Metazoa; phylum Chordata; class Mammalia; order Artiodactyla; family Bovidae; genus Bos; species Bos mutus. Next base: position 14,831,846 of record NC_091618.1, on the reverse strand, counting down.
CGACTGAGGAACTTTCACTTTCATTTTCAAACTACTAAGCAAATCTGCTAACGATTAATTGGGGGGACTAGATGATATGCATTTCTAATCCTCGTTCTCTACTTTGACACTGTCAGCCTACATAATCTCTCTGCATTTTACTATCATAGAAATGAGATATCTCATGGTGTTGCACACAGAGTTACAGTACCAATGTTATATTTTTTAAAATTATGCATTTATATCTTAATAAAATCAGATTTAATTTCTTTTAGGTATTAGGGCTGTGAACCTTTGCCAATATGCATGATTGCTCTATTTAATTTTTCTATATAAAAATTCTCCTCCGAGTGAATACTCAGAAAAAAAATAAACTAAAGTGAAAGTGTGATGTATAACTGAATCACTTTGCTGTACATCTGAGACTAACACAACATTGTTATGTTAATCACCTGTACTCCAATATAAAACTTTTAAAAATAAATTGAAAATATGTTTCTTAAGGACTGAGCCATTTAAAAAATAAATTAAAAATACGTTTCTTAAGGATTGAGCCATTTACAAAAGAGCTTTAAACATCTAACAGTAATCTAATCATCTACAGAGAAGCAGGTCTGGAAAATCATGGGTTTCTGACCATCAGAACTCTATTGTTTTGACTTACTAAATTTACCCCATATTTTAATTTAAAAAATTTACCTTTTATGTATAGAAGAAGTACTTCTCTTCATTAGAGAAGTATGACCTTTTAAAAAGAAAAAAAAAAAACATACTTGGTTCAACTGCCCTAAAACCAAGGGCATGTTGAGACAGGATTGATTTACATTGGAGTCTTGGAACCTGATTGAGAGGACTAATTCTCTATTTGGGTACCTGGAAAACTTCTTGACGTGACATCAGATCCTTGACCATACTGATAGCTAACAGGAGTAGAGTCCATTTCCGCATTCATCTGTGCCTGTTCTTCAGACTGGGAAGCGTGGCTGGAAGAATCAGATGTCCGTGCTTCTCGCTTGCTTGACTTATAATGAGTCATTTCAGAAGGCTGTGACAACCTCAAATGTTTGGCCTTTTTAATGGAATCTTTCCTTTGTTCATGCTTGGTCAGAGGCTGTTGAGTATTCCTTTGGGAGGCTGGATGGTAATTATACTTACTCCAAGATTTCCCACTTATTATACCTGTTCCTTGATCTGGGCTTAGGTGAGAACGAGGAGAACTGCTTTCATCTTGCCAGCCACTGCTATAAAAAGAGGAGCGTTCTATTCCATTAGAATTGGCATCTTTATCAGAGAGGCTGAAATAGCGATCCTTTTCTTTCTCACTAATGTCTAACGAAGATTTAATAAAGGTCTTACATACACTGATGACATCAGTCATCTGAAGGAAGCTAGCAGCTGACATCACTTCTATGACATTCTGACCCGTGAGAGAGAGCTTGCCGGAATAGACAAAGTCCAGGATAACTGTAAAAGTGTCAGGAGAGAAGGCCTGAAATGTCGCTGTGGTTGGCTGACTTGTCTCCTTGGAGTTCTGAGAAAGAAGCATTTTAAAGTAGCCGCTACTAGCAAATAAGACATTTCGATGGGCTTTGAAGACCTTCCCTTCAACCAGAATACTGCAGTCACAAAATACATCCTGCCTGCGCTGCTCATTCAGTTGCTGCAGGAGGTGAGACTGATGAGAGGAGATCTCCATTCTAGAGAGGAAAAGACACAGTGGTTACCAACACTGGAGTAACACTGCTTCTCTAAGATGAGCCAAGTAAAATGACAGAAACCTCTGTCCTCTTTCCATTAAAAACACTTTCTCCTTAGAGAATATCATCTCCCAGACACAGAAGATAATAGGTTTTAGGATACCATGTAATACTCCTTTATGTAGAAACTTAGTTCCCTGAGCAGGGATCGAAGCCATGCCCCTGGCAGTGGAAGTGTAGAGTCTTAACCACTGGACAGGCAGCGAAGTCCCTACTCTACTCTTGTGCGTGAGTGCTCAATCGTGTCTGACTCTTTGAGACTCCATGGACTGAAGCCCGCCAGGTTCCTATGTCCATGGGATTTTCCAGGCAAGAATACTGGAGCGGGTTGCCATTTCCTTCTCCAGGGGATCTTCCTGACCCAGGGATGGAACTGGCATCTCCTGCGTCTCTTGCATTAGCAAGCAGATTCTTTACCACTGAGCCACCCGGAAAGTCCTCTGACTCTTTGCGATCCCATGGACTATACAGTCCATGGAATTCTTCAGGCCAGAATACTGGAGTGGATAGCCATTCTCTTCTCTAGGGGAATCTTCCCAACCCAGGGATTGAACCCAGGTCTCCCTCATTGCAGGCAGATTCTTTACCAGCTGAGCCACCAGGGAGGGGTAGTTCATTCTACTCTTAGTTGTTTGATTTTTAGACAATTATTTGTTCAGTCACAGAACCTGGCTTGAGCATCAGGCCTTCTGCTATATGGTAAACTAAATAGGCTTCTTTCTTGCTTCTATGTAGTTTTTAACCTAAAGGGAGTATCAGCATTAAACAAACATTCATGTGGAGTTATAAATGACAAGTGCTAAGACAGAAGGCAGAGAAGGCAATGGCACCCCACTCCAGTACTCTTGCCTGGAAAATCCCACGGACGGAGGAGCCTCGTGGGCTGCAGTCCATGGGGTCGCTACGAGTCAGACACCACTGAGCGACTTCACTTTCACTTTTCACTTTCATGTGTTGGAGAAGGAAATGGCAACCCACTCCAGTGTTCTTGCCTGGAGAATCCCAGGGACGGGGGAGCCTGGTGAGCTGCCATCTCTGGGGTCCCACAGAGTCGGACACAACTGAAGTGACTTAGCAGCAGCAGCAGCAAGACAGAAGGAGGGTGCTCTTGGTATAAAAGTATAAACTAGTTTAGATTGGGATGGAGTGTGTTAGGGAATACCTCTCTGAGAAGTCACATTTAAGTTGAGACCTCAAAGGCAATTAGGAATTAACCAGGTGAAGAATGAAGGGAGATGATTTCTGACTCCAGCAAAATGGTGCTCTAGAAAGTACTGAAACTTCTGGTCACAAATCTCTAGAGATGCTGGCTAAAATTCAGTCAAAACTTTAAAGGTACAGCTGAGTTGCTGGGGCAGCAACATGGGCTCTGGTTTTCATCAGTAACAGAAATTGGAACCCCCTAAGGGTTCAACCTTATTGAAAATGGAATAGTAAACTTTGCCCCTAAGTCCAGAGAAAAGGCAAAGAAAGTTTGTCTTTGCAGGGCCTCGGTTGAGGGAAAAAAAGTCCCTAGGTGAGATATCAAATCCAAGGTTGTGCTTTGTGAAGTTCTGGAGTCCAGATTTATTTTCCTTGTGTGTGGAAAACTTAAGCTGAAAAATTTATATGGGAATGAGTCTTGGGCTGGTGGTGTCCGTGGGGACACCTTGCAGAAGTAAATGCCAAACTGCTTAGGAGGGAAGCTCTCAGAACCCGAAAAAAGTGAAAGTGTTAGTCACTCAGTCATGTCTGACTTTGGGACCCCATGGACTGTAGCCTGCCAGGTTCCTCTGTCCATGGAATTCCCCAGGCAAGGATACTGAACCAGGTGGAAAATAAGCTCTGCTTAAACTGAACTCAAAGTCATTCTCTTCACTACATAGTGGCTGGCTCATTTCCAATATTGTACCACCATGATGCCTAATATCTCCTACCTTAAAAACTCCCCTTGATGGTTCAGTGGTTAAGAATCCGCCTGCCAATGCAGGGGACACAGGTTTGATCCCAGGTCCAGGAAGATTCCACATGCCTCGGAGCAACTGAGCCCGTGCACCACAACTCCTGAGCCACCTCGCTCTAGAGCTCCGCAATGAGAGGCCACCACAGTGAGAAGCCTGTGCATGGCTCAGAGTAGACTCTACTAGTTGCTACTACAGAAAGTTTACGTAAAGCACTGAAGACCCAGTATAGCCAAATAAAAAAAATAACAGAAACATAATAAACTCCCATTGATTTCACATCTATTTCTAGCCAGAAATAGATTTCTACTCTAAGTAGATTTCTACTCCATTTCTCTACTTGCCTTACACAAAATTCATTGAAAGAGTTTTTGTCTTGGCTTTTTTCATTTGCTAGCTTCACTTCTATCCTCATCAAGTTTTCATGCCCATCCATCAAAACCCAGTTTTCAGAAAGATCATCATTAGTAACTTCCATGTTGTCAAATCCAATGCTCACTTCTTTGTCCTCATTTCACTGACACAGTGGATCATTCTTTTCAACCTGAAACCCTTGTTTCACTTACTTGGCTGCCAGGATACCACTCCTTCATGGTTCTTCAATTGCCCACTCCTCAGTCTCCTCTCCTGATTCTTCCTGTCTAATCTCTAAGTGCTATGAGATTCAGGACATGCTATCCCCAAATATGGCAACTTGATAGTGAATATTATTAACCAAAGGAGTCTGAGTAAATAGGCAGAAGCAGGAAGGTCACTCTGACACCCCCTCCCTTCTCTGCTGCATCAGATCACAAAACCCAGGTGAGAGGTGTCCTCCCTAGACACAGAGGAAAGGAGCCTCCTTATCTCAAGCAATGAAGGGATGCTGAGAAGAATCTGAACAAACAGGCTGTACTGAGCGTCCCCAGTTCACTGAGTTTACCTCTTACTCCTTATCTACCACATTCTTTCCCACGACTGTCCACTCTTCATCAAGCCTAGCAAAAAACACACAGATCTGTCTCTTTGGGTCTTCATTTCCTTCTGAAGCCTACTGTGTCATGTAAAACTAACTTTGAGTAAATTCATATACATTTCTCCTGCTAATGTGTCACTTTATTTTATTTAAAAAAAAAATTTTTTTTAATGTGTCACTTTAATTTTCAGACACAGGCGAGGAAGAAGGTCAAGGAAAATTTTTTCTTCTCTATAGCTGGAATGTCCTTGGCCTCAGGCTCAGACCTTTCCTCTACTTATATCATTCCCTACGTGATCTCATCCAGGCTCATGGTTTTAAATACCATCTTTGAGCTTATAACTCACAGATTTACACATCTAGCCCCGACCTCTTCCCTGAGCTCCAGACTTATATTTATGTGCATCACCACTTAGATATTTAATAGGCATCCTGAGCTCAACATATCCCAAACCATACTCTTCATTCATCCTCATCTTAAACCTGCCTTTTCTACGGTCTTATCCATCCCAGGAAATGGTAACTTCATCCCACTTATTTAGACCCAAAGCATTAAGAGTCATCTTTGATTCTGTGTTGTCAGCTTTACCTTCAAAATAAATCCAAAATCCTACCACTTCTGTCCACTACTGCAGATACTGCTTCAGTCCGTCACCTATTATCAACAGCCTCCAAACTGCATGTGGTAGGTGGTCAAGATGCGTTGGTTGAAATAATGAATAAATAAGTAGTCAAGTTAGGACTGAGTAATAGGTAGAAGTAACTGATTTGAAGTGAAATTGGCAGAATTTTAAATACTTTTTGGTACATACAAAGAAATATTTAACAAATATTGGTCATTTGTTAGTAACAGGAACTACTTAAAGAATCAGAATCCCCAAATCTTAAAAATGAAGATATCCTTAAAAAACCATGGGACATCTTTGCACAAGAAGTTTTCCTAAGCTAGGTAAGGAAAACCTGATATAAATTCTGGTGCCATAAATACCATTTTAGGCATTTGTTGACCATGCAGCTTCATTTGGACATTGAAAAGACCTGGGGTGCCAGCATCTTCAAGGTTTTCTTGTTGAGTGTTGTCTTCAAGAAGTCACTTTCTTCTTGTCCTCCTTATAGTTAACCTCGATGTCATGGAATCATCCTTCACAAAGTGCACATTTTCTCCAGGCTGCATAATAACTCAAATTATGCTTACGCCATAATTATCATGTTAAAAAATAACCATGGATTAAAGACCTAAATGTGAGACTGGACACTTTTAATATAAAATTTCTAGAGGAAATCATAGGCAGAACACTCTTTGACATAAATCACAGCAATATCTTTTTTGATCTGTCTTCCAGAATAATGGAAATAAAAACAAAAATAAACAAGTGGGACCTACTTAAACTCAAAACCTTTTGCATAGCAAAGGAAACAATAAACAAAATGAAAAGACAACAGATGAATTGGGAGAAAATATTAATATTTGCAAGTGATGTGACTGATATGGGATTAGTCTCCAAAATTTACATACAGTTTATGACACTTAACAGCATCAAAACAAACAGCCCACTTAAAAAAATGGGTAAAAGACCTAAATAATCTCTTCTCCAAAGAAGACCTGAAAGTGAAAGTCACTCAGTTGTGTCCAACTCTTCGCGATGCCATGGACTATACAGTCCATGGAATTCTCCAGGCCAGAATAATGGAGTGGGTAGCTGTTCCCTTCTCCAGGGAATCTTCCCAACCCGGGGATTGAACCCAGGTCTCCTGCATTGCAGGAGGATTCTTTACCAGCTAAGCACAAGGGAAGCCCAAGAATACTGGAGTGGGTAACCTATCCCTTCTCCAGCAGATCTTCCCGACCCAGGAATTGAACTGGACTTTTGCACTGCAGGCAAATTCTTTACTAGCTGAGCTAAAGAAGACAAACAGATAGCCAATAGGCACATGAAAAGATGTTCAACATCACTAATTACTAAAGAAATAGAAACTACAAGACATCTCTTTAAGCCACTCAGAATGGCTATCATAAAAAAATTCATAAACTAAGTGCTGGAGAGGTTGTGGAAAGAAGGGAACCCTTCTACACTGTTGGTGGGAATGTAAATTGGTACAGCCACTATGGAGAACAGTATGGAGGTTCCTAAAAACACTAAAAATAGAGCTACCAAATGACCCTGCAATCCAACTCCTGGGCATATATCCGCAGATAAACATGATCCAAAAGGATACATGCACATCTATGTTCATTGCAGCACTGTTTACAATAGCCAAGACATAGAAGCAACCTAAATGTCCATGGACAGAGGAATGGATAAAGAAGATATGTACAAATATACAGTGGAATACTACTCAGCCTTCTTTTTATTAAAAACAAGAAATAATGCCATTTGCAGCAACACGGATGGACCTAGTGGGTGTCATACTGAGTGAAGTCAGTCAGACAAAGAGAAATACAGTATGATATCCCTTATATGTGGGATCTAGAAAGAAATGATACAAACGAACTTACAAAACAGAAAAGAGACTCACAGACTTATAGAAGGAAATTATGGTTGCTGGGGGGAAAGGATAGTTAGGGAGTTTGGGAAGGACATGTACACACTGCTATATTTAAAATGGATAACCAACAGGATCTAATAATGTATAGCCCATGGAACTCTACTCAATGTTATGTGACATCCTGGATGGGAGGGGGTTTTGGGGAGAATGGATACATGTATGGAGGTAAAGAACCCGGAGGTAAAGAACCTGCCTGCCAACACAGGAGACTTAGGAGATGCAGGTTCAATCCCTGGGCTGGGAAGATCCCCTGGAGGAGGACATGAAAAGTGCTCCAGTATTCGTGCCTGGAGAATCCCAAATCCCATGGACAGAGGAGCCTTTCAGGCTACAGTCCTAGGGTCACACAGTCTGAAGCGACTTATCATGGCACAGCATGGAGGGTTCCCAGGTTGTGAAGTGGTAAAGAATCCGGCTGCCAATGCAGGAGACACAAGAGACTGGGTTGGGAAGATCGCTGGGTTGGGAAGATCACCTGGAGTAGGAAATGGCAACCCACTCCAGTATTCTTGCCTGGAAAATTCCATGGAGCCTGGCGGGCTACAGTCCATCAGGTCGCAAACAGTTGGACACGACTGAGCGACTGAGCCTGCACACAAGCACGGATACAGGTATGGCTGAATCCCTTCACTGTTCACCTAAAACCATCACAACACTGTTAATCCTCTATACCCCAATACAAAAGAAAAAGTTCAAAACAAACAAACCAACCCAAATAACAATTATATTTAAGATGCAATTTTTAAAATGGCACTTCATATCTTACACAACACTTTTCTCTCCTAGAATGAACGTGTGGAGTGTCTAATCTGAATACAGCAGCCAGAGCAACCTTTCTACAACATGAAATCAAGTCACTTCTCTGCATGAAACCCTCCAAAGTTCCCCATTCAACCCCAAAGTGCCTCTCTTGACCTGCGAGGCCCTATCCCACCTGCGCCCTGTCCCTCGAAGTACCCCTCTGCCCGCATCTCCTCTGTTCTAGCCCTCACACACGGCATTCCAGCTCCAAAGCTCATTCCCAAACATTTAAGGCAAGTTCCTGCCATGAAGCCTTGTGGTACTATTCCCTCTGCTTGGAAATTCTTCCCCCAGATACACACATAGCTCCCATTCTCACATTTTCTGATCTCTGCTCAAATGTCACCTTATCAGAGAGGCTTTATCATTCTATGCACCTCCCCCTATTCTTTATCCTCTTATTTGATTACTCTCTGTTTTCTCCTAGAACTTAAGGTCCTCGAGAGTAGAGGGTTTGCCTGTTTTGTTTACTCATATTCCCAGGTCCCTGTGCAGCACTTGAGCACACAACAGGTGCTTAATCAATGCTGTTGAATGAAAGAGTCAAAATATTAAAAGATGTAAGGAAATTGTTCGTTATAAAGAAGAATTAGCAGGCATGACAAGCAGGGAATTAGAACCCCCCCAAATTTGAGTAAAACAGAATAAAAATCTAATAGGCTATTAAATAAGCATGTTTAAAATGATCAAAGATAAAACGTGACGTACACTAGCATATAGTTGTGAACACAGACACTAGAACCAGGTAGCTTGACTGAAATTCTAGCTCTTTCACTTAATAGCTATGTGAACCTGGGCAATGTATTAATATTTAACCTTTGTATCGCTGTTTCCTTATCTGTAAAACAGAAGCAAAAATAGCATTTATTTCATAGGATTACTGTGAGGATTGAAGGAGTTGATGGACTGGGTTAGCCAAAAATTCTTTCAGGTTTTCCCGCAACACTGGCTGCAAAAATCCGAACGAACCTTTTGGCCAACCCAATATCTACAGCACTTGAAACAGTGTTTGGCATGTAGTAAGTACTTCACAAATGTAGTTCTTGGTGAAGTACTACTCTAGCTATTTTCCTTTTACTTTATTATTATTATCCACAAGAATGGGGGGAAAAAAGAAAAGGCAGGTTTGAAGAGGAATCAAATGAACATGTGAAAAATGTAAGTAATGAAATTAAAACACCTCATGCTGCAAGATGAGTGCCCCATTTGCAGCTTCACATCCACATTCCTGGCAGGAAGAAGATGAAAAGACAAAAGGCAGTTACCAGGCAATTTTTATCTTTTTTATTGGGGGCGGGGGGAAGGGTTTTCCAGATGCCACTTCCAGGGAACTTGCAACTCAACGACTAGAATCACGTCACCTAGTCTTTAGGTGCGCACTTTCACTAATGGTATATATCAATTTCTACTTCTCAGTTTTTGCCAACACTTAATATCATCAGACTTTTTAAGTTCTGCCAATCTTATGGGCATACCATGGTATGCTATTGTTTTTATTTGAATGGGCTGAACAACTTTTAATGTTTGTTGACCTTGATTAAGTGAATTTCCTTGTTCATTACAATGTTGCTAAGTACAACTGCATAACAGCTAACCACCAAAACAGTGTTATACAATAATTGAGTATTTATTTAGCTCATGCACTTGTGGGTTAGATGGGGCAGCTTGTCTGAAGTGGCTGTTACTACATGGTCTTACATCTTCCTCCCAGGACTAGGAGGCCAGCCTGGACAATTTCTTCTCACGACAGTGGCTAAAGGACATAAACCCAAGGGAACTACATGAGGTCTCTTAAGGCTGAGGCTTGTAGCTGCCACTGTGTTACATGTACTACGTCCTAACAGACTAAAGCAAATCACATGGCCAAATCTAAAGTACAGAGGAGAAGAAATATCCTCTGGTCTGTTAGTGGGAAGAACTGCAAAGTCATACAGCAAAGGGTGTGAATGTTGGTAGGGGGTGATGAACTGGGGCCAATAATGCTGTCTACACAATATCCTTTCTTATTTTTTAAACTGGGTTATCTTTTTTTATTGATTTATAGGTATCCTTTATATATCCAACAAACTAATCCTTTATCAGTTATAAGTCTTGCAGATATCTTCTCCCATCTGTGGTCTGTCTTTTTAACTCCCTTAATGGTAGAGTTTTCATTAAACAGCAGCTTTTAGTGTTAATATGGTCAAATGTATCAGTCTGTTAACGTGCTTTCTCTATCTTGTTTAAGAAATCCCTATCTCAAGGACATAGAGTTTCTTTTTTTAATTAACAAAGTTCTGTTTCTCATTTTTAGGGTTTTAACCGACTATTGATTTTGCATATGGTATTCTAATATATTTCATAAAGATACCAATCTTTCTGGCACTATTTATTGAACAGAAAATCCTTTCCCTGCTAATTTGTAATGCTACTTCTGTTATACATCTAGTTTCTATAAATTCATGGGTCTATTTCTAAGCTCCTTTTTTGGTTCAATTCATCTATTTCTCTCCCCCAATACTGCACAGCTTTAATTACTAAAACTCTAAACTGAGTTTAAATTTAAACTCCAAATTTAAACTAAATTTAGAAAACTAAAACTAAAACTCTCCCTCATTAAGTCTCCTTCAAATAACATTAAAAAACATGATTGTCTCTTGTTCTTCTATATAAAAATTATGATAAGCTTATCATATTTCACTTTTAAAATATCCTATAGGGATTATTTCTGGAATTGAATTTAGAGATTAATTTATGTGAGACCATACATCTTTACAATACTGAGTCTTTTTCTTTAAAAATATTCTTTCTTTTTTTTTTCTTGGCCACACTTCATAGCATGTGGAACTTCCCCAACTAGAGACTGAACCTATGCCCCCTGCCATGGAAGCATGGAGTCAATCACTGGGCCACCAGGGAAATACCTCTAATATTGTCTTATTATCCATGAATATGGTATAATTCACCACACGTTTAGGTCTTCTTTCATATGCTTCAGTAATGTTTCCTTATTTTCTTTATGATCTTGAATGTTTTTTGTTAGATTTATTTGTGTTGCTTATAGGTTTTATTGCTATAGTGAATGGGCTAGTAGGCTTCATGGGCTGAGTGGAAATGCTGCTAAAATCTTACCATTAAGAATGTTTAGGGTCTTCTCTGGTGGTTCAGTGGTAAAAGAATCCACCTGCCAATTCAGGAGACAGGGGTTTTATCCTTGATCCGGGAGGATTCCACGTGCCATAGAGCAACTAAGCCTGGGCACAACTATTGAGCCTGTGTTCGGGAGCCAAGGAATTGCAACGACTGAGCCCATGTGCAGCAACTCCTGAAGCCCGTCAGTCCAGATCCCATGTTCCACAACAAGAGAAGCCAGCACAGTGAGAAGCCCGTACACTACCAGTGGAGAGAAGCCCCCGCTCATCACAACCACAGAAAAGCCCGAGCAGCAACAAAGACCCAGCACAGCCAAAAGTAAACAAACAAATAAATTAATTAAAAATTGGTATCATAAATGAGTGCTAAATTATATTGAATGCTTATTCTGTATTTATACGCTTTTTTCTCTTTATCTGGCTATTGGTTTCCCTAGGGCTGCTGTAACAAAATACCATCAACTGGGTGACTTAAAACAACAGAAACATACTGTCTCACAGTCTGGAGTCTAGAGATCTGAAATCAAACCAGCAGGGCCAGGCTCCCTCTGAAATCTTTAAGAGAGGAATCCTTTGCTTTTCCCTGTCTTCTGGTGGCCCCAAGTGTTCCCCAGCTTGTGGCTGCAGAACCTCAACCTTTTCTCCATCTTCACAGGGCTATCTTCTCCCTGTGTGTCTCTGTGTCTCCACAGGGAGATCTCTCCTGTATAGTCACAATGTCTCCTTATAAGGACCCTAGTCATTTTGAATGAAAGAGCCATACTCCAGTATGACCTCATCTTAATTAATTACACCTGTAACAACCCTATTTTCAAAGAGGGTACTGTAGGTTCGGACTTCAGTATATCTTTTTAGGAGGAACACAATTCTCTGGGTTGAATACTGTCCCTTCAAAATCCATGTCTACCTGGAACCTCAGGATGTAACCTTATTGGAAAGAAGGTCTCTGCAGATATAACTAGGATGAACTCATACTGGATTAGAGCATGTGTTCTAAGTCACTTCAGTCATGTCCGACTCTTTGTGACCCCATGGACTGTAGCTCTCCAGGCTCCTCTGTCCATGGGATTCTCCAGGCAAGAATAATGGAGTGGGTTGCCATGCCTTCCTCCAGAGGATCTTCCTGACCCAGGGATCAAACCCGTGTCTCTTATGTCTCCTGGATTGGCAGTCGGGTTCTTTACCACTAGCACTGCCTGGGAAGCCCGTACTGGATTAGGTTGGGCCCTGAGTCCAATGGCTGGTGTCCTTACACCAAGAAGAGAGGATGCATAAATACACACAAGGAAGAAAGCCTCGTGAAGAGGTAGAGACTGGAGTTACTGAACTACAAGTCAAGGAATACCTGCAACCACCAGAAGCTGGAAGGATTCTCCCTGGAGCCTTTGGAGGGAGTGTGGCCCTGCTGACACTTTGGTTTCTGACTTCCAATCTCCAGACTGACAGAATAAATTTCAGTTGTTTTAATCCACCCACTTTGTGGTGCTTTGTTGTAGCCCACCCTAGGAAGCTAATATAAACTGCATGAAATTGCCAATATCAAACTGTAATAAATAAAAACAGTAATTTCACTTAGTTGACCTAAATCTTGATTTAAAATGAATTGGTGAGGGACTTCCCTAGTGGTCCAATGGTTGACTCTATGCTCCCAGTGCAGGGGTCCCGAGTTCGATCCTTGGTCAGGGAACTAGATCTCACATGTTGCAACTAAGAGTTTGCATGCTGCAACTAAACATTCTGCCTGTGGCAACCGAGACTGAAGATCTCGTGTGCCACAACTAAGACCCGGCACAGCCAAATAAATAAATATTTAAAAAAAAAATGAATTGGTGAAAAGGGAAAGTATTTGTTTCCGTATTAACAGAAGAAGCTGTAGCTATTTAAAAGTTGCTATTCTAACTGTATCAAAGGGCACTTTTGGTTACTGGCCTGTTATGTAATTTCCCTTCTGTTTACTCATTATGCTATTCCTACTACTCCCCCTACAATACCTTCTTCTGGAAATAGCTCCTCAACTTTTCTTAAGAAGATCAACCCTTCAGTTCTTATGGGTCTGGAAGATACTTACTCGACTCATCACTCCAGAGGGCAACTTCTGACCTTAACCTGGCAAATCAGAGTACTGCATTCCCATGGCCAGTTATTGGTTTGGGGATGGACATATCAAACAAGGCCACAAAAGGAGGTTCAATCAAAGCAAGTCTCAGCACTTTTTATTGGACAACTAGGAAAGAAGACCAATCTTATGAGGATGTGAGCCTGGAGCTATGCAGATTTTCTGCCACCATAAGAGAACCTACATGAGAAGGGATCAACACTGGGGAAAGCAGAGCAGAGAAACAGACCAGATCTAACTGACATCATTTTTCTCTAGACCAGAGGCTGGTCATTCATTTCTGTAAAGGGCCAGATGGGAAATATTTCAGGGTTTGTGGGTGTGAAAATGTGATTTATAATAAATATGTATTTTGGACTTTGTCCATGGTTCCTGGCTCACAGTTCTCCAAACCCCTGGAATTTTCTAAGCGGTGAGAGCAATGGGAGCATCTTGTGTTATATTATTCGAAATCATATCAGAGCCATGAAGGTGAAATGGGGATCTTGTTACTTATAACAAGTCCCTTTCAACCATAACTGAGTTTATGTTAATACGGTGACATTTTTTTGACTATTTATTTGGCTGCACTGAATCTTAGTTGTAGCATTCGGGATCAACTTCACTGACCAGAGATTAAACTTGAGCCCCCTGCATTGGGAGTGCTGGGTCTTAACCACCAGACCACCAGGGAAATACCAATAAAGTAACTTTTGGAAGTCCCCTAAAGAATGGGAGATTGCCAGGGAGAACAATTAGTGGATTAACAGTCCCACCTCATGACCTCTGAAGAGGAGAGAGGGGCTGGAGGTTCAATCAATTACCAATGGCCAGTGATTTAATCAACCACACCTATGTGATGAAGCCTCCATAAAAACCAAGAAGGATGGGGTTCTGAACTTGCAGGCTAGTGAGCCAGAACTCACCCACTTGCCAGCTCCAAACTCCACAGGCCAGAAGCTCCTGGTTTCAGCACCTTGTCCTATGTCTCTCTTTATCCAGTTGTTGATTCATGACCGCTTAATACCCTTTGTAATGAACCGGTAAGTTAACCAGTTTTCTGAATTCTGTGATCCACTCGCAGATTAAGCAAGGAAGGGGTCCTGGGAATCTCTGATTTATAGCCAGTTGGTCAGAAGCATAGGGAACAATCTGACTTGTGATAAGCATCTGAAATAGGGGCAATCTGACTTGTGATTAGCATCTGAAATAGGGGCACTCTTGTGGGACTTGAGGTTCGGGGGAAAAACCCACAAATCATAGTGGGTCATAGATCTCTTTCACAACTATTCAGCTTCACCACTATGTTGCTCAACTCAGAGCATAAAAAGATCTAGACAATATGAGAAGGAATGGGCATGGCTGTGTGCCAATAAAGCTTTATTTACAAAAACAGACACAGACAGGGGACTTCCTTTGCAGTCCAGTGGTTAAGACTCCACATTTATAACACAGGGGGCTCCAGTTCAACCTCTGGTCCGGAACTAAGATCCCACATGCTGTGCAATGTGGCCCCAAATCAAACAAACAAAACCAGACACAGGCTCCTTTCGCTGACCCCAGCCCTAGGCTCAGTCATACCTTAAGCTATATCGATCCTTGGACTTTTAAGTTACTTGAGCCAATAAATGTCCTTTTCCTTAAGGCAATCTGAGGTGGTTTTCCTTTTAACTTGTAACCAAATAATCTCAACTTATGTTATATCTGAAGATTCTGAATTCTTTGTTAACTTTCATCTAACTATTAGTGTAACTATTCTTTAAAATCCATTCTTAACCCTGAAAGGAATCAAAGTTAGTTTCACAGAGGAAAGATAAATTGATGACCAAGTCATTGCCAGTTCTTTTTCAGACATGTCTTACATAAACACTAATTCTATTTTTAAAAGATTTAATAAAAGTTAATTCCTTGGGGGAGAAACAGATTTTCTTTTTCAGTCTAAGTTTCAACAAGAATTTGCTATGCAGGCAATTTGTAGACATTCAAAGTGAGCATCAGTACTGTTAAGAGTTGCAAACAGTAGTCACTGTGTACAAACTTAAACAGGCTCCTCACTGAGAGTTGATGGGGAGTGGGAGGATGTTAACAGTGAAAGTAAAGTGGAAAATTATCTTCTCCTGACTGCAGAGACTTGAACACTGTTTCGAAAAGCAGAAGAAAGAACAGAGGACCTCTGAAAAGGCTGAGAACTGGGGAATGATTTTAGCAACAGACTGTGTCAAAGGGCAGCCACATGACTCTTCCCTAAAGTGAAATACCTCAAGTTGGCAGATGAACTCCTAGAGCTATGTACTCCGGTCCCGAAAAGAAAAGTATACTTTCACGACAGGATGGAGACTGAGTTCCAGGGGCTTAATGAAAAGACTCCAATAGATAAAGGAAGGAGGTAATTCACACACACACAACTAGGTAACAAACATACGGCAAGGAAGAGAGAGAGAACGATCATGGATGACTCCAAGTTTTACGGCCTGAGTACTGGCAAAAGGGACTTGCCATTTGTTGAAATGGGAAAGACGAGGTGAGAACCAGGTGGTAGGGGCTGGGACCTGGAGCTCAATTTTGGACATGTTAACTTTAACATGTCCCGTTATTCATCCAATAAGAGATGAAGAGTGGGCAGCTGGGCACATGAGTAGAGTTAAGAAAATAGGTCCAGGCTGGGGATATAAGATTGGGAACCATCAGCATATAGATGGTATTTACAGTCATGAGATTAGATGTGATTACAAAGGAGGAGACTACATAGAACAGATACAAGTCCTTGGCACTCTTAACATTTAGAGAACACAGAGATGAAAAGGACCAAGCAAAGATACCTGAGAGGAAAGCCAGAAAGATAAAAAGAAATATCCTAGAGGGGAAGAAAGCATTTCAAGGAAGAAAGAGTAGATCAAATGTGTTAGTTTTGGTAAGATGAGGACAAAGGGTTGACCACTGGATTTATCAGTAGAGAGTGTGTGTATGTGTGTGTTAGGGTGCGTTTAAGGGAGAATAGGATGAGAAAAAGAAGCACACACAACTCTTTTCAGAGTTCTGCTGTAAAGGGAAAGAGAATAAGGGAGGAAGTGATAGTAAGGGAAAATGGGATCAAGGCTGAAGAATTTGAATATTTTGTAAAGAAAAAAAAAAGATTAACTGAAGAAATAAACTTCCAAATGAAACAGGAAGAGATTGAAACACATTAAAATGGTTACTATTAGAGAGGATTAGTGAGGGATGGGAGGAGTGGATTCCCTCTTTGCAATAGGAAGAGACAGTGACAAAGTGTACCAAGTGTACTCCCTGAGAAGGGAGTAGTAAGGGAGCTCATTACGGATGCCTCTGGTCTCTAAGTAAATATCACTATTTGTGAAAATGATGAGGATGGGGTAATATGGTAGAATTACAGTCATTAAATATAAAAATGTTTATCTGATTTTTAATCTACTCTGATTTATACTTTTCACTCAAATCACAAGATTAAAGTATCACAAGATAAACTGAGCTTCACCCATAGTAGATAATAAATATTCACTGGATTTGTATTGGTGAAACTGTTGCATTGCTAGACTATAGCATCTGACAAGCAGGAGAAATTGCTGTTTTTCCTTAACCTATCCATCTAGGGTTGAGTAAGTTTGTTCTTTGCTCTTGCCAGGCTTTCGTAACTAAGGCAACAGATTTTGGTTTCTGTACTGATCATTTTTTCGATGATCCAGTGGATGCTGGCAATTTGATCTCTGGTTCCTCTGCCTTTTCTAAAACCAGCTTGAACCTACTATGCCAAAGCCTTTGACTGTATGGATCACAATAAACTGTGGAAAATTCTGAAAGAGATGGGAATACCAGACCACCTGACCTGCCTCTTGAGAAACCTATATGCAGGTCGGGAAGCAACAGTTAGAACTGGACATGGAACAACAGACTGGGTCCAAATAGGAAAAGGAGTATGTCAAGGCTTCAAGGCTGTATATTGTCACCCTGCTTATTTAACTTATATGCAGAGTGCATCGTGAGAAACGCTGGGCTGGATGAAGCACAAGCTGGAATAAAGATCAAGATTGCTGGGAGAAATATCAATAACCTCAGATATGCAGATGACACCACCCTTATGGCAGAAAGTGAAGAAAAACTAAAGAACCTCTTGATGAAAGTGAAAGAGGAGAGTGAAAAAGTTGGCTTAAAGTTCAACATTCAGTAAACTAAGGTCATGGCATCCAGTCCCATCACTTCATGGCAAATAGATGGGGAAACAATGGCTGACTTTATTTTTCTGGGCTCCAAAATCACTGCAGATGGTGATTGCAGCCATGAAATTAAAAGATGCTTACTCCTTGGAAGGAAAGTTATGACCAACCTAGACAACATATTAAAAAGCAGAGACATTACTTTGTCAACAAAGGTCCGTCTAGTCAAAGCTATGGTTTTTCCAGTGGTCATGTATGGATGTGAGAGTTGGACCATAAAGAAAGCTGAGCACTGAAGAATTGATGTTTTTGAACTGTGGTGTTGGAGAAGACTCTTGAGAGTCCCTTGGACTGCAAAGAGATCCAACCAGTCCATCCTAAAGGAGATCAGTCCTGGGTGTTCACTGGAAGGACTGATGTTGAAGCTGAAACTCCAATACTTTGGCCACCTGCTTGCGAAGAGCTAACTCATTTGAAAAGACCCTGATGCTGGGAAAGATTGAAGGCAGGAGGAGAAGGGGACGAGAGAGGATGAGATGGTTGGATGGCATCACCGACTCAATGGACATGGGTTTGGGTGGACTCTGGGAGTTGGTGATGGACGGGGAGGCCTGGCATGCTGTGGTTCATGTGGTCGCAAAGAGTCAGACACGACTGAGCGACTGGACTGAGCTGAACTGAACTGATCATTTTTACCTATTGCATACCTATTTAAGTCAAACAACTGCCCTTTTGTATTCCGCTATGTTCTGATAAGTAGAGTCTGGGGCCGAGAGTCTGAAATCTCATGACCCAGGATCTCTCATCAGTTAATTTCCTGTAAGCTATGCTAAATGGGTCAGAATGGAAACAGAAGACCGGAGGAAGAGAGAAATTTCCAGCTTCTAGCTCTCACAGTTGTAATAGTAGCACGATGGGATGATTCTGGACAGCAGCTGAGGCAGATACAGAATCTTTTATGTGATTCAAGTTCTGATTGAGGTGGCAACTCTTCAGCAGATCCAAGACTGACTGTGTCTCCAGAAGGGCAGCAGGCAGCACACGCTTGTGGGTTGCGCTTTAAGGGCTTGTGAACTCTCAAGCCCTTGTGGTCTCTGAGTATCATCTCCTTCTTCTTTTTTGTTCCTCCAGTCCCCATCCTGATTTGTGCTCTTCCAGACATTCCCACACCCTTGCAATTTCCTGTAGTATATTATCTCTGTTTGGAATATCTGGAATGACTTGCGTTTTCTGGATAGGACTCTTACCATACAATCTTAACAACAGAAAAGGTCCCAGGAAATAGACCCTCCAAAATAGGACTTGGGGATTGGTTTGCTGACTGTTTGAGCTTGAACAGAGTGATGGGCTTACTGTCAATGGAAAATGGAAATGTAGTGGCATTATGATTACCTACCTCATCACTCATGTTTGCTTAGGATGAAGTCCTATCAAAGGCAATGCTTTGGGAGACCAAGTGGCTGCTGCATTTGACCATCATGATAGTAATGATGACTACAAGGACTTGGGAGACCATCTGCTTCTGACTGTACTGAAGCACTTAGAGAGAGGAAATGATAAGTTCCAGTCTTTAAACTCAAGTCACCATCAGAGAATCAGAGAACTTTGATGATGACCCTAAACGAAGCTCTCTGTGAAATCACATGGCTCATATAGCTGAAAATTAGACCCCAAATGTGTAGGTTGCAAAATAACAACACAGGTTTTTTTAACATCCTGACCAAGTCTCTGATGCGACAGGCACTGATGGTGAGGGAGACCCTAAGATGCGGAATGGGAACATCTGAATAGATTCTGAGAACCTTGAACCTCTAAATTCCCAAGAGCCTCCCTCACCAAGGAAGCTGCCTGTCCTTCTTAGTCTGAGGAAACCAGCCTTCCTTTCCCTGAAGACAGAAGAAACTCACCTGAGGCAACTACTTTGCAAGGAGATGCCAATTTTCCTCCAGACACACCTCCCCACTTCGCACTACCACCAGACCATGGCCAGAGTCAGATCCCAGTATTTCCCAGGGAGGATAATGTAAAATTATCATGCAGGAAGAGTTGTTAGTGAGTTAAAGCACTTAGGAATGTCTCTAAAAATGTTTCACTGGCTGACCACAACTTGAACTCAAGAGTGAACTATATTCAATGAAGTTGAGATGCCAAAAACTCTGGAATGTAGAGGAAGAAACCCAAATGTCCAGAAGACACTTCCTTCACTTAGATATGGAGGTTATCATCTGTAGGATGGGGATGACAGAAGAAAAAGTCCTCACTGAAATGGGATGATAAGATCCCAGAGTGGCAAAGGCCAGGTGACAGTGGTTAAATGCTGGTGACGATGTGCATATGATTACCATAGTATACAGCAGGGATCAAATTGCCAACATTCATTGGATCATGGAGAAAGCAAAAGAGTTCCAGAAAAACACCTACTTTTGCTTCACTACTACACTATAGCCTTTGTGTGTGAAAAGAGTACATCAAGGCTATATATTGTCACCCTGGCTTATTTAACTTATATACAGAGTACATCATGTGAAATGCCAGGCTGGATGAGTCAAGACTCTCCTGGAGTCAAGCCAGGAGAAATATCAACAACCTCAGATATGCAGATGATATCACTCTAATGGCAGAAAGTGAAAAAGTGAAAGTGTAGTCGCTCAGTCATGTCTGATTCTTTGCAACCCCATGGACTGTGGCCCACCAGCCTCCTCTGTCCAAGGAATTCTCCTGGCAAGAATACTGGGCAGAAACTGAGGAGAAACTAAAGAGACTCTTGATGAGCGTGAAAGATGAGAATGAAAAAGTTGGCTTGAAACTCAAGATTAAAAAAAACTAAGATCATGGCATCCAGTCCCATCATTTCATGGCAAATAGAAAGGGAAAAAGTGGAAATAGTAGCAGATTTTATTTTCTTGGGTTCCAAAATCACTGTGGGTGGTGACTGCAGCCATGAAATTAAAAGACGCTTGCTCCTTGAAATGAAAGCTATGATAAGAAAAGCTAGAACATCTTATTAAAAGGCAGAGACATCACTCTGCTGATAAAGATCCACATAATCAAAGCCATGGTTTTTCCAGTAGTCATGTATGGATGTGAGAGTTGGACCATAAAGAAAGCTGAGCACTGCAGAACTGATGCTTTCAAACTGTGGTGCTGGAGAAGACTCTTGAGAGTTCCTTGGACAGCAAGGAGATCAAACCAGTCAATCCTAAAGAAAATCAACCCTGAATATTCATTGGAAGGACTGGTGCTAAAGCTGAAGCTCCAATACTTTGGCTACCTGATGCAAAGAGCCAACTCATTGGAAAAGGCCTTCTTGCTGGGAAAGACTGAAGGCAAAAGAAGAAGGGACTGGAAGAGGATGAGATGGTTAGACAGTATCACTGACTCAATGGACATAAATCTGAGCAAACTCTGAGAGATAGTGGAGGACAGAGAAGCCTCGCATGCTGCAGTCCATGGGGTCACAAAGAGTCGGATGTGACTTAGTGACTAAACAACAACAGCAGGGATGGATCTTGGTGATGGCTAACTGATCTTGCTGTCTCTGGGAACTGTCTAAACAAACAGCTTACTAAAGTATTAACTTGGTCTATATAACAAAAAACCAACCAACCACCAAACAGAAACTCTAGGTCTACTGAGCAGGAATATGATTTGTATTTTGGATTTTTTTTTTAGGAATCTGATTTGGTTTGTCATATTGGAGTATGATAGCCTGCCATCGATAACTCAGACCTAAGCTGCTTTACAGAACTGGATTTATAGAACATTTGATTGAAGAAGGACACTACATTCCCACAAGTACATATTAAAAATCTCCTCTGAGTCTTCCTCAAGGGACCTGAAATAATGTCCTAGTAGGTCATTACTAAATGAACGTAAGTGAAGCCATTTACTAGAATGACTGGACACTAGGAGAAAGGAACTATCTAGATTTTTCAGGGACTGAGAAATACTGGTTCTGAATGTGTGTTAATCCCAGGGTACCCAAAACGCCATTGTGATCCACCAATCAAAGTAGGCATTTATTGAGGCAATATTAATGGAGTTCTGGCCTGTGTTTATCTCACCCTATGGTTATTTTTCCTATTTCTGAAATACATTTCCAAAAACCCTACTTAGCAACTGGCAAAAACCCCACTGTAGCTTGCTGATCATGGTATGGGAGCTATTATGATAACGGGCTTCCCTGGTAACTCAGCTGGTAAAGAATCCACCTGCAATGCAGGAAATCCCAGTTCGACTCCTGGGTTGGGAAGATCCGCTGGAGAAGGGATAGTCTACCCATTCCAGTATTCTTGGGTTTCCCTGGTGGCTCAGACGGTAAAGAATCCGCTTGCAATGTGGGAGACCAGGGTTCAATATCTGGGTTGGGAAGATCTCCTTGAGAAGGGAATGGCTACCCACTCCAGTATTCTTGCCTGGAGAATTCCATGGACAGAGAAGCCTGGGGGGCTACAGTCCCTGGGGTCGCAAAGAGTTGGACACGACTCGGAGACTTTGGAACAAATAGAAATTCTTAACTTTCCTTTCCTACCAGCATAAACCAAAACCAACACTAAATCCCTTGGAAATATACAGAGATTAGAGTCACCATCAAAGGCTTCAAAGATGTTAGGGTAGTGATTCCTATCACTTCTGCATTTAATCTGCCTCTCTGGCCTCTGCAGAAGGTGGACAAGTCTTGGGCACTGACTGTAGATTTTAGTATGCTTGTTCGTCATTCAGTCATGTCTGATTCTTTGTGACCTCATGAACTGTAGCCCACCAGGCTCCTCTGTCCATGGAATTTTCCAGGCAAGAATACTAGAATGGGTTGCCATTTCCGTCTCCTTTAGTATGCTTACTGCTGCTACTGCTAAGTCACTTCAGTAGTGTCCGACTCTGTGTGACCCTGTAGACGGCAGCCCACCAGGCTCCCCTGTCCCTGGGATTCTCCAGGCAAGAACACTGGAATGGGTTGCCATTTCCTTTTCCAATGCATGAAAGTGAAAAGTGAAAGTGAAGTTGCTTAGTCGTGTCCGACCCTCAGCGACCCCATGGACTGCAGCCTACCAGGCTCCTCCATCCATGGGATTTTCCAGGCAAGAGTACTGGAGTGGGATTAGTACAATCAGAATTACCCAGTACTAATGCTTAGTCACTGGGTAATTCTGATTGTAGCTGTTGTTCCAGATGTGATCTTTCTATTGAAGCAAATCAACATGGTACCAGGCCCTTGGAATACAGCCATTGACTTGAGAGATATTTTGTCTCTATATGGATTAGTAGCAGTTTGTTTTCACCTATCAGGGACAACAGTTCACTACATCGATATTATAATGCTGATTGAACATAAGAAGAAGAAAGTAGCAAGTATCTTAGATACCTTAGTAAGAAAAATGTATGCTAGAAGGTAGGAGACGAATACCGTGAAGACTGAGAGTTTTGCCTCCTCATTGACATTTTCAGAGGTCAAATGATCTGGGACATGTCAGGATCAGTCCAATCTAAAGTGAAAGACAGGACTTCCCTGGTGGTCCAGTGGTTACGAATCTGCCTGTTAATGCATGGGATGTGGGTTTGATCTCTGGCCCAGGAAGATCCCAGATGCCTCAGGGCAACTAAGCCCATGAGCCACAACTAGTGAGCCTGTGCTCTGGAGCCTGCGAGCCGGAACTACTGAGCCCACGTGCAGCGGCTACTGAAGCCCACGCACCCTAAAGCTCATGCTCCACAACAAGAGAAACCACCACAATGAGAAGCCCACGCACTGCAACTAGAGAGTGGCCCCTACTCTCCGCAACTAGAGAAAGTCCTCACACAGCAACGAGGATCCAGCACAGCCATAAATAAATAAATAAATATTTTTAAAGACTTGTATCTAGAATAGATAAAGACTTCAAAAAACTCACTAAGAGGACAAACAACTCATTGGCAAATGATTTGAACTGATATTTCACTAAAAGACACACAAATTAAGCTCATGAAAAAATGTTCAATATCATTAACCATTAGGGAAATACACAATGAAAAATGAAACGTCAGTACACACCCACTGTAATGGCTAAAACTAAAAAGGCTGACAGTACCAAGTGTTGACAAGGATGTGGAGAAACTGGATCTCACACACCACTGGTGGGAATGCAAAATGGTACAATTACTTTGGAAAACTGTTTAGCAGTTCCAGTAAAGTTAAACCTACTCCAGGACCCAAGAATTCTACTCCTAAGTATTTACCCTAGAGAAATGAAAATATATGTCCACAAAGAGGTTTGTACAAGAAATTAGAGCTACTTCATTCACATTCATCCTCATCTAGAAAGAAATGTCCATCAACTGGTGAATGGATAAATTGTGGTACATCCATACCAAAGAATAGCAGTGAGCAACAGAAAAGAACACACCTCTGATACATAAAATGACATGAATGAATCTCAAAAGCATTAGCCTCAACAAAAAAAGCTAGATACAAAAGAGTCAACAGTGTGTGATTCCAGTCACATGAAATTCTGGAAATGGGCAAGACTAATGTAGAGTGACAGAAAGCAGACTGATAAAAGGCACTGGGGGCAAGGGGAAATAAGAGGGAAATTCTGGGTGATAGAAATGTTCTATCTTATTTTTGGTGATTGTTACACATGAATACATATCAAAACCCATTGAACTTGTACACTTAAAACACTGTACCTCTTATTGTATGTAAATTATACCTTAATAAAGTAAAAAAAAAAAACCTCCTAGAAACAAGAGAATATATGAAGATATCCAGTTATAAAACACACAAAGTGAACACACAAAAATGAGTAGCTAGCTATCCAATGCAATGAAAGGTTCTCGCAAAATTGTTAAAATTAAATATCTTAAGAAATATGCAGGAAGTTTAAGAAGCATATGATAAAACTCTATAAGGAGGATCATAAAAGAACACTCGAATAAACAGACTAATGCCTTGGCTTTCTTTCTGGCCCTGCTCTTACCAGAGGGATCTGCTAAAATACAAGTCATGTCATCTCATTCCTCTTCTCAAAACCTCCAGAGGTTTTCTTTCAGAAAGAATTCCAAAATCATTACCCTCATCCAAAAGGACTGCAAGACCTTTCCTCCCATCCCCTACCTCCCCTAGCTCCAGCCTCAATGGTCTCGATGTTTCCCAACGTGCCAATGCACTCCTGATAGCCCCTGTGTCAGGAACCCTCCTCACCCAGATCTTCACATAACTTGTTCCCCAACATTAAACAAATCTTTGCTTCAATATCACTATTAGAGGTTACCTTGGCAAGTCCATCTTTAGTATGGGAAGTTTCAGTTGATCACTATGACTCAACAGCTGTTGTCAATAGAAACTATGTCAGTTTAGAAACTAGGAGAAAAGATTAAAAGGAAACATGATAGTTGTCTTCCAATATTGACGAACAATTACGTGGAAGAGGAAGCAGAATTATTCTTCCAGCAGCTCCGGCAGACGAGTCCTCTGGACTGATCACTAGAACCTTAAGTTCCACAAGGGCTGACTGTTCAGCACCCCTAGCACAGAGCATGTCTGGCACACAGGTGCTCAGTCATATTTGTTGAATAAATGTTTCAGTGTGGTTCTGAAAAGCAAAATGGACCAATGGATAGGACTCAAAGGAAGCAGATGTTAACTCAACATGAAGAACAGTTTCTTAAAAATGAGAACTTGATGGGATTTTTTGAACTCAGATGTCTTGATCTAGTGCCTTCATATTTATATGCAAGCAAACTAAGGTTTGGAAAGTTTTAAGTCGGTGGTTATTTTACTGCTTATCTCGGTCCATTAGTGGGCTGTGAAATCAATTTAGTGGGTACAAGCAGGATTTTAAAGAACACAAAATAGAATTTAAAATATTAGAGCTTATTGCAAGTAGTAAGAATTCTTACCTGATTTTTCTGTTTCAGATAGAGAGAAATTAATATACAGAATCCTAGGTGTGTATAGGTCAAGATGTGCTGTGTTTAGTCGCTCAATCGTGTCCAACTCTTTGGGATCCCATGGACTGTAGCCTGCCAGTCTCCTCTGTCCATGGGGATTCTCCAGGCAAAAATACTGGAGTGAGTTGCCATGCCCTCCTCCAGGGGATCTTCCCAACCCAGGGATCAAACCCAGGTGTTCTGCATTACAGGCCAATTCTTTACCATCTGAGCCACCAGGGAAACCCAAGAATACTGGAGTGTGTAGCCTATCCCTTCTCCAGGGGATCTTCCTGACCCAGGAATTGAACCAGGGTGTCCTGCATTGTAGGCAGATTCTTTACCAGCTGAGTTACCAGGTAAGTCCTGGTCAAGATGTAAAATGTAGTATATCTTAATGTTTTGGTAAAAAAACCAAAAAACTATTTTGAGTAATACCAGGTTAAGCTGCTCAACACAGAATTTGCCCCCTTGCAAAGTAACGAGTTCTTTTTGCAGTTGAGATGGAGGTAGAATGTCATTGATTTAGGATGGAAACAGCTGGTGAGCAGTGGCAATAGATGATGTCAGGAATTTATATTTTTTCATTACATTTGTGTATATTTTCCAAAATGATCATACATCCTTTTTAAAGTAGTTTTAAATACATATATATGAAACATATTTTACAATAGAAATTAGAAATTTTACATGGAGATGAGATGGTTTCTGTAGGTTTACACTGAGCACCATTTGTACTGTAATCCAAGGCAAAAACCAAAACAAAACAGAAATAAAAACAATTTATATAATGCTCGCAACATTTGCCCACTATGAAATGAGCATTTTTCTGGCGCTAACTTCTAGGAGGAATCTGTATGTGAATTCTTCTGAGGGCATTAAATGTCATTATAGAGAATATTCGGACCAATACAATAAACTTCCTAACTGGTCTCCTTGCCTTTTATCTTTTACCCTTCAATCCGTCCTGAAGTATGTGATCTTTCCAGATTCTCCTGTTTAAAATTCTTTAGTGCTCCTTCCTGCCTCCTTGATAAAGTCCATATTTCTACAAATGGATTTAATACCCCTTGGGACCCAACTTCTGCCAATCTCTGTATGCTCATCTCCTTCCAGCTACCTACCTCCCACTCTTAAGATCTATGCCATTCCCAGGTACACTATACCCTTCACGCTGCCAACCTTTTTATATATTGTTCCTATGCTACAATTAAAACTACCCTTCTCAGTCTGAGAAGCTCATACTCTTCCTTCAGAGTCAGCTCAAACACAGCATCACTTGGGAAGCTTTCCTTGACTTTCCTGGGTTCATGCTAATCGCTATTTCTTCCAGGACCCACTGCATTGTATACATGTATGCCATGGCAACTGCTGGAATGCATTTTATTTGCCTGCTTGGATGTGTGTTTCCCTGCTACACTGTAATAATCCCACGAGGAGAGACCATGTCTATGTGTGTGGTGGTGGTGGTTCAGTCGCTCAGTTGTGTCTGACTCTTTGCAACCCATGGACTGTAGCCAGCCAGGCTCCTCTGCCCATGGGATTTTCCAGCCAAGAATACTAGAGTGGGTAGCCATTTCCTTCTCCAGAGGATCTTCCCCACCCAAGGATTGAACCTGGGTCTCCTGCATTGCAGATGGATTCTTTACCAACTGAGCCACCAGGGAAGCCCAGCACTGATTTAATGTTTGAGACATTCAATAAATATCTTCACTAATGTCCTTACTGAACTAACAAGGTTCTTTTTTATTTTTAATTTACTTTTAATTGGAAGATAATTGCTTTACAATGTTGAGTTGGTTTCTGCTGTACAATGATGTGAATCATCCAGAAGTATACATATATCCCCTCCCTCTTGAACCTCCCTTCCACCCCTCACCTCATTCCACCCTTCTAGGCTGTCATGAGCTCCCTGTGTTATATAGCAACTTCCTGCTACTTTACATACCATAATGTATATGTTTCAATGTTACTGTCTCAATTTGTCCCACCCTTTCCATCCCCTGCTGTATCTATATGTCTTTATTACTGCCCTGCACACATACAATGGAATATTACTCAGCCATGCTGCTGCTGCTGCTGCTAAGTCGCTTCAGTTGTGTCTGACTCTGTGCGACCCCATAGACGGCAGCCCACCAGGCTCCTCTGTCCCTGGGATTCTCCAGGCAAGGACGCTGGAGTGGGTTGCCATTTCCTTCTCCAATGCATGAAAGTGAAAAGTGAAAGTGAAGTCGCTCAGTCGTGTCTGACTCTTCTCGACCCCATGGACTGCAGCCTACCAGGCTCCTCCATCCATGGGAGTTTTCCAGGCAAGAGTACTGGACTGGGGTGCCATTGCCTTCTCCAACTCAGCCATAAAAAGGAACAAATTTGAGTCAGTTCTAGTGAGGTGGATTAATCTAGAGCCTGTTATACTGAGTGAAGTCAAAAAGAAAAAAACAAATATTGTATATTAATGTATATATATAATCTAGAAAAATGGTAATAATGAACCCATTTGCAGGGCAGGGATAACAAAGGTTATTTACATGACTTTCCTATATCCTGACTTTAAAGTCAAGGACATTCTATAATTAACTCAATGAAAACATTTCAAAGGCAAACTAAGCCAATATGTTTTGAGTACACTGTTCTTTAGAATTTTCTCTTGACATGGGATTCAAGCTGATTGAATATCGCCTTTTTTGTGTGTCCCTGTTGTGAACTATACATAATTTTACTGTGACACCTTTCACACTAATTTTTGTACCTATCTTTTCCTACAAACTCTTTGAAGGCAGGTATAGTTATAGTCATTTCATTTTTTTAATCTCCATTTTATGGCACAGAGTCTGATCTATAATCTATTAAAAGTTTGTTCCTGATAAAAATATATCTATTTTAGCCCCAAACCTAGCATTTAATAGAAGTTACCCAGTAAAGTCAGCAACAGAACAAGGATGCCATCTATTCCCACTACATATTATTTAACATTGTTCTGGGGACATTAGCCAAATGCAATAAGACTTGAGAAAGAAACTAGAGAAAGAACTAGAAAGTAGGAGGTGAAATTACCACTGTTTGTGGATATGACTGTATACCTGGAAAATGATAGAGAATCAACTGTAAAATTACCACAAACAAAAAGAGTATTAACGGGGGTAGGAGATTATGAAATGCATATTAGAAATCATTAACTCATTAACTTATATATATATATGTGTGTGTGTGTGTGTGTGTGTGCGCAAAAAAAAAATACCAAGTAAGAAATATAATGAAATAAAGGACTCCCGTTTTCAACAGCATTAAAAATACAAAACACAGAGGAATAAATTTAACAAGAAATGCATAAGACTTATAAAAAAAACCTAAGGACACAAGAGAAGACTACAGAAAATCAAATTCTTTGAATAGGAACGTTCAACATATTAAGATGTCAATTCTTCCTAAGTCATTTTATAATATAACATGATCATAATAAAAATACCAGTAGGTCATTTTAAGATCAATACAAGTTGATGCTAAAGTTTTATGGAAAAATAAATACACAACAGCCAGTTAAATTTTGAAAAAGAACGAAGAGACGGAATTAGCACCAACAGACATTCAGTTATATTATATACTTCATCAATAATTAAAACTGTGATGTGATGCTGATGATAAAGACACAGACAGACCAGTGGAGTATACTAGGAAATCCAGAAAAGCACCCCAATATATGTGGGAATTTAATATATGATGAACCTATGGTAAAAAGATGAGCAATTTACTAAGTGGCACTGGGACAATTTTTAGCCTTCTGGAAAAAAAAAATAAGCTGGATTTATACCCCAATCTCATACCACGATAAATGCCATATGGATCAAAGACCTAGGTGTGAAAATAAGTCCATAAAAGTGCTAAGAAAATATATAGAAGGTTTATAAACTCAAATTGGGAAAGGCCTTTATAACCATGACTCAAAATACAAAAGCCATAAATGACTGATACATGTGACGACATAAAGATAAAACAAAATTCTGTATAACAAAATATACCACAAAAAGGGAAAAGACAGATGACAACATGGCAAAAACATCTTTAGAGAAATGGCAATCTCCATAATATACACTAAGCTTCTAAGAAATTTGCTAGAAAAGAATGATTACCTAAGAAAAAATAAGACAAAGAACAGTTCACAGAAAAAGAAATACAAATATCATATGAAGGGATGTTCAACTTCAGTCATAAAAATATAAATGTAAATTAAAACTATATTGATGTTTCAGTTTTCCTCTCTCAAATGAGCCACAAAATCCAAACATTTGATAATATTGATAAGACTGTGGGAAAGTAAGCACTTTCAATCTTGACTGGTAGGAATACAAATTGGTGTCATTCCATGGAAGGCAATTTGGCAACAGTTCTCAAAATGATGAATGCATATATTCTCTGACCAAGCAACTTCACTCCTGGGAATTTATCCTACAGGCATACTAGTACATGGGGCTTCCCAGGTGGCAAAGTAGTAAAGAATTCGCCTGCCAATGCAGGAGATGCAAGAGATATGGGCTTAATCCCTGGGTCAGGAAGATTCGCTGGAGGAAGAAATGGCAATCCAGTCCAGTGTTCTTGCTTGGGAAATTCCATTGACAGAGGAACCTGGCGGGCTACAGTCCATGGGGTCGAAAAGAGTCGGACACGACTGAGAGACTGAGCACCAGCACTAGTATCCTGGTACATGATCGAAGGGACACATGTACATAGTTATTCACTGCAGCACTGTCTACAATAGCAAAAGGCTAGAAAAGTGTCCATCAGTAGAGGAAAAAAGTCATATGGAAAGATGGCTAAGACACCAATATAACACATGATACACATAGTTAAGTCTTTTTAAAAAGCAAAGAACACACCCAAAAAATATAAGGGAAAAAAGTGGAAACTCTAGAAAACCAGGACAGTGGTTGCTAACTGGAGGCAAGCTGGGATCTGGGAGATAGAGGCAAAGATGGAGGGGAGACGTTATATGGTATACTTTTTTAACATTCTGAGTTTGGAATTACATGAATATATATTAAAAAAATTTTAAGTGTGTCAAACAAGTGGGTGAAATATTAACTATCAGTCTCACATTTATCCAGATCTAGGTTGTAATTCATGATTAAGATATCTTGGGAGCTCACAGAGTAATAATATTCTGTGTCTACTTATGTCAAGATTCATGTGTCCCATGAACAAATGACAAGCTCACATTCCATTATGAAACGTCAGGAAGTTATATTTCTGGGAAGAAAGAGAGAACAAACCAAGCGAGTGCTAGGTGAACAAACAGCTATACTATTGCAATTGTCAATCTGCTTACTGGTCTAAACACAGTGATGATGGCAGGAATGGGAAGGAAGGAAAAGATACAAATGACCCGAATGGAATATAAATCCATGGGTCTTGATGGCTGATTGAAAAATTCTACTGCTTATGTTCAGAGAGCCCCACTGCAGTCTCCAGAGCTCTTATAACTCTTATTCGACTTGCCTAATTATACCAAAGTGTACCATGATTTGTAATTGGCTGTGGAAGGCTAGAGAGAAAGAAAGAGAACCCAGTGATGTGGTGTTTAGCAGTATCACTAACAGAAATTAGAAAGCCAGAAGGAAGAAAGCCAAGTTAGGGAAAAAGCAATGACTTAGGTTTTAAGTACATGCTGTCTGATGTGAGTGGGAAATCAGGTAGCTGTGGCCAGAGGGCTACTGGAAATCCTAGTCTGAAGTTCAGAGGGGACGTCAGACTTGAAGGTGGTGATGTGGGAGAGATCTGCAAATAGAGAAGACGCTCAGAGGAAATACGGGCAGCGGGGAGAAGCTGGAGGACCGCCCTGATTGTGGAGCAGAATGGGGAAGAGAAGGCAGAGTTACAGACAGAGAAATATAAGAAGAATCAGGAGAGCATGTGACAGGTACACCGAGGGTGAGGAGCTTTAAGAAGCAGTGAAGCAGTCTACACATCGAGAAATGGAAGGGGCACAGCAGTAATAATAGTAGCAATGTGCTCTATCTCCTGAATCCTGACACACCACGACCTAGAAGGTAGACGGCATTGTTAGCTCCATTTTACAGAAAAGAGTATTAACCCAGGGAATCTGCTGGTGGTCCAGTGGTTAGGACTCTAAGCTTTCACTGCTGAGGGCTGGGGGTTCAATCCCTGGTCAGGGAACTAAAATCCCAAAAGTTGCAGTGAAGCCTAGAGAAAAAAAAAGTGGGGAGGATATTAATTCAGAAAGTGACTTCAAAGCTACAGGATGTCACTGATGAGCTACAGTCCTTCATTGCTTTCTTGGAAGAGCTGGGAGATCAGAGTTCTGTCACTAAATTAGCTATATGTGCGGGGACAAGCAACTTCACCTTTCTAGGTTTCATTTCCTTCTCTGAAAATTGAGGGGATTGGTGTAGATAATCTCTAGCTCTTATGTAATATGAGTCTTTGATTAAAGCCAAATGGAAGAGGGATTCCCCTGGCAGTCCATCGGTTAAGAATCCACCTTGCAATGCAGGGGACTTCGATTTGACCCCTGATTGGGGAACTAAGATCCCACATGAACTGCAATTACTAAGCCTGTGAACTCTGGAGCGCATGGGCCACAACTAGAGAATCAACGTGCCACAACTAAGACTCAACACAGCCAAATAAATAAATAATTTTTTTTTAAAAGGCACAATGGTAGAGATACATATACACAAGATGGGCAATGAATTGAAAATTTAGCCATAAGTGAGCAGGAAGACCCAGCCAAGATCAGAATGCTGAATGTTTTATATAGTGAATTTTCAAGCAATAAAATTACTTACTCTGATATATAAAATCTATAATTGAAAAACTCTTTTTATCTATATATTTCAGTTAATATCCACAATTAAAATTTTTCATACCTGGAAATTTATAAATACTGTTCTTGAAACCCTGCTAAGCTGGTTGAATAGAATAAAAATAGAAGAGTCCAAGTGACGCAGTCTGTATATGAAGGATTGTCCTGTAGAAAGAGAAAAGAGCTATTTATAATAAACATTTGTAATAAGAGACAGAAATGACTGCTAAGGTACATAAATATTTATGGAAATAAATTAAATAGGAGCATTTATCAAGTATCATTTCTTTAGCATGTAAAAACAGATCATCTAGCACAGAACAGATGTGGGAATCCTGAACCTCTTCATATTAAAGTCTGCAATAAAGATTTCCAAAATTAAAATATATTATGGCAGACTGAAAGCAAACATACTTTTCAACTTTAAGAATAAAATAAACTTTTTAAGACAACAGCTGTTCAAAGGCTGGCCAACAGATGAAATACCAAGACAGCAACATATGTTCTATTACCCTTTTCCTACAAATGACATCAATATGATTTGCAAGAAAACCAAACAGAATAGCTTTAAAGATTCAACTTACAAAGTTAAACATTTCTTTAAAACTCTATGGTTAACAGGGAAGTGGAGGAAAAAGTCCTACTACATATGTTCACAAAGTCCCATTCAGTTCAGTTCAGTTCAGTTCAGTAGCTCAGTCATGTCCGACTCTTTGCGACCCCATGAATCGCAGCACACCAGGCCTCCTTGTCCATCACCATCTTCTGGAGTTTACTCAAATTCACGTCCATCGAGTCAGTGATGCCATCCAGCCATCTCATCCTCTGTCATGCCCTTCTCCTCCTGCCCCCAATCCCTCCCAGCATCAGAGTCTTTTCCAATGAGTCAACTCTTCCCATGAGGTGGCCAAAGTATTGGACTTTCAGCTTTAGCATCAGTCCTTCCAAAGAACACCCAGGACTGATCTCCTTTAGAATGGACTGGTTGGATCTCCTTGCAGTCCAAGGGACTCTCAAGAGTCTTCTCCAACACCACAGTTCAAAAGCATCAATTCTTTGGCGCTCAGCTTTCTTCACAGTCCAACTCTCACATCCATACATGACCACTGGAAAAACCATAGCCTTGACTAGACAGACCTTTGTTGGCAAAGTAATATCTCTGCTTTTGAATATACTATCTAGGTTGGTCATAACTTTCCTTCCAAGGAGTAAGCATCTTTTAATTTCATGGCTGCAGTCACCATCTGCAGTGATTTTGGAGCCCCAAAAAATAAAGTCTGACACTGTTTGCACTGTTTCCCCATCTATTTCCCATGAAGTGAGGGGACCAGATGCCATGATCTTTGTTTTCTGGATGTTGAGCTTTAAGCCAACTTTTTCACTCTCCTCTTTCACTTTCATCAAGAGGCTTTTTAGTTCCTCTTCATTTTCTGCCATAAGGGTGGTGTCATCTGCATATCTGAGGTTATTGATATTTCTCCCGGCAATCTTGATTCCAGCTTGTGCTTCTTCCAGCCCAGCGTTTCTCATGATGTACTCTGCACAGAAGTTAAATAAGCAGGGTGACAATATACAGTCTTGATGTACGTTTTTTCCTATTTGGAACCAGTCTGTTGTTCCATGTCCAGTTCTAACTGTTGCTTCCTGACCTGCATATAGGTTTCTCAAGAGGCAGGGCAGGTGATCTGGTATTCCCATCTCTTTCAGAATTTTCCACAGTTTATTGTGATCCACACAGTCAAAGGCTTTGGCATATTACAGTCACCCAGATCTTTCATTTGTTTGCCAGACTGAACCAGTGTCTCTCAATTTGCAGGAGCAGCTGCAAATTTAATTCTTGTATTAAAAATGTTTGAGTGTTGGGCTTCCCTGATGGTCCACTGGTGAAGAGTCCACCTTGCAATGCATGGGACACTTGTTCAATCCCTGCTATGGGAAGATCCTACATGCCATAGAGTAACTGAGCCCATGCATTTCTACTCTAATCCAAACCTTTTTCATTCCCCCAAAAAAATCTGTTCAACTATTTTGCTCATTGATGAAATTTTGTTAATGTAGAGACTGTTAAGGCTTTACGTTCATAGGCAGTGGAAAATGAATTAAATGCTTTTTAAATCAATCAATTAAGCTAAGAATTCCCATCAAAATAATTTTGACTAAATTAATGAAATCATTTTTAAAGTAATACAGGTTATTTCTAATTTTAAAAAGGTATTATAGGGCTTCCCTGCTGGCTCAGTGGTAAAGAATCTGCCTGTCAATGCAGGGGATACACATTTGATCCCTGGTCCAGGAAGATCCCACGTGCCACAAAGCAACTAAGTCCGTGTGCCACAACTACTGAGCCTGGGCGCTGCAACTACTGAAGCCCACGCTCCCTAGAACCTGTGCTCCGCAGCAAGAGAAGCCGCTGCAATGAGAAGGCTGCATGCTGCAGAGAATAGCCCCCGCACAGCGGTAAAGACCCAGCACAGTCAGAAATACATAAATTAATTAAATTTAAAAATAAAATAAAAGCATTATATACTTGTAGAAAAAATTTTAAATATAGCAGTTATAAAGAAGAAAATGAAATGAAATAACTTTTAAATAAGCATCCTGAAAACACCACCAGACAAAAGATAACTGCTCAAATATACTTTGGTTAATAAAATAAACACATCAGTTACCCACTCATGAGGAGGTCTGAATTCTGGCAAATTAAAGCATTCAAAACACTGACCTGGAAGTTAACAACAACACAAAATTTTGAGCAGCAACCAAAAGAGAAAAGAGCCAAGATGACCTGAGTATTCCATAAAGTGTAATGTTATTTCCTCTTATGATTGGCAAAGTTTATATAAAAAAAATTCCCACAGTCTCTATAGCTGGGAAGAATGGGAGACTTTAAAAAATTTTTTTTAAATAAAGGGACAAAAAACAAGCTGAGAGCAAAAGGTGAGGGAGCTGGGAAGCAGCAAACCTATGGAGATGGGTTATCAACACTTTTTATGTGTTTACATTTGAAATACAGCAAAGAATAGAGTTGGCTATGAAAAGGATTTTAAGAAATACCCATCATTAAAACAGCAGGGTCTAATTTAGAGGTAAACTAGGACTCTGTAGTTGGGGGAACAAAATAAATAACCTGTTTTCTTTTTTTTGGCTGTGCTGAGTCCTTGTTGCTGCATGGGCTTTTTTCTAGTTGCAGCAAGCGGACGCTACTCTCCTTGCAGTGGCTTCTCTTGTGGAGAATGAACTCTCCAGTGTGCAGGCTTCAGCAGCTGTGGCTCCCAGGTTCTAGAGCACAGGCTCAACAGTTGTGGCGCACAGGCTCGGTTGCTTCGTGGCACGTTGGATCTTCCTGGACTAGGGATCGAACCTCTGCTCCCTGCATTGGCAGGAGGATTCTTTACCACTGAGCCACCAGGGAAGCCCAATAACTTTTGAGAACAACTCCTCCCAACCCTAAAACCTCATCCACTCCTAGCCCCAGTGAGTGAGAAGGACACTCAGTAAAGGGTATTCACTTTGATAGCTTTAATAGCTATAACTATTTAGCGTTAACTAGTTCAACAATGTTACTTAAGAAAACTAACTGGCACTGTCCACTGTACTGGGTCTGTACAGAGGCAAGTAAAAATTCTGGGGCTTTTTTTAAAGAGAACTGATTTTTGAACATAGTCTGTACCAGAAACAGTTTATATATACTGATGAAATGTCATCTTTAGTGACAACCACCAAATTCTACCCTAGCAGACAATTATGTGAGTGGATTTG
This sequence comes from Bos mutus, assembly GCF_027580195.1. NCBI lineage: Eukaryota > Metazoa > Chordata > Mammalia > Artiodactyla > Bovidae > Bos > Bos mutus. Next base: position 14,795,991 of record NC_091618.1, on the reverse strand, counting down.
AGTATTAACCCCCAGCATCCTTTCTAACTTCCTTGTGGAAAATTAAAATGTCCATTTCCCAGACTCCTCTACAGTTATGTTTCCCCATGTGAAATGGGGTCTATCTGTCAGCTGTTTCGTGAGATTTGGAAGGCAGAAATGGGGCGGGAGCCATCTTTCTGCTCTTCTGACTGTTAATGCTGGCAAGCACATTTATGGAAACATTGGGTTTTTCTGCAGTGTTCCAGCGTCCCGAACCTCACAGCTGTCAAGAGACAAGTTTGGTGGAGATAGCCGTTACTAGTTGGTGGGTGTTGAGGGGCAGTTTCAGAATAGCAATTTCCTGACCCTTGAACTGCAGCAAGCAATGTCATCTGGAACTCAGATGTGGCTGGGGTGGCCTCCTGAGACCCTCCCCTGGAGGGCCTGATAAGTAGTCTGGTGCTGGGAATAATTTCTGAAGGCCCATGCCTCCCAGCCCTTCGAGTAATTCTGCAAACAGACTAAAATGCTAGAGTGGTTTCTCTTTCCTGCAACTGGGCCCAGATGACATATTAGCACACCAGTTGCCTCAATACATAAGCAGAAGGGTGACTGGTCTGTCTGTGAGCTGCAGTACTGAGCAGTGTGCTTGACGATACATGCTCTGGAATCAGACTGCCTAGGTGCAAATTCTGGCTCTGCCATACATTAACCTTCCTGGGATGTTAATGTCCCTGTACCTTAGTTTCTTCATCTATAAAATGGGACTAGCAATAATATCTTCCAGTTATGGGACATAGTAAATGAAAAGATAATCTAAGTAAAGTACTGGTTTTTCCAGTAGTCATGTATGGATGTGAGAGTTGGACTATAAAGCTGAGTGCCAAAAAATCGATGCTTTTGAAGAGTCCCGTGGACTGCAAGGAGATCAAAACAGTCAAGCCTAAAGGAAATCAGTCCTGAATATTCATTGGAAGGGCTGATGCTGAAGTTGAAACTCCAATACTTTGACCACCTGATGCAAAGAACTGATTCACTGGAAAAGACCCTGATGCTGGGAAAGATTGAAGGCAGAAGGGGACGACAGAGGATGAAATGGTTGGATGGCATTGCCAGCTCTATGGACATGAGTCCGAGTAAGCTCTGGGCATTGGTGATGGACAGGGAAGCCTGGCGTGCTGCAGTACATGGGGTCGAAAAGAGTTGGACACAACTGAGTGATTGAACTAAACTGAACTGAAAGTGCTTATAATAGTGACTGTCTTAGAAACGGAGAAGGCAATGGCACCCCACTCCAGTACTCTTGCCTGGAAAATCCCATGGACGGAGGAGCCTGGTAGGCTACAGTCCGTGGGGTCACTCAGAGTCAGACACGACTGAGCGACTTCACTTTCACTTTTCACTTTCATGCATTGGAGAAGGAAATGGCAACCCACTCCAGCATTCTTGCCTGGAGAATCCCAGGGACAGGGGAACCTGGTGGGCTGCTGTCTATGGGGTCGCAGTGTCGGACACGACTGAAGCCACTTAGCAGCAGCAGTCTTAGAAAAAGCCCCTGAGAGATGTTAGCTATTATCACAGTAATATTACTAGTTATGCAGGCCACTTTAAAACACTGCTTTAATTGAGTAGAAAATGTAAACATTTTAGAATTTTATTACTATACATTTTATTGTGACCTCAAGAATTTTAACTTACACACAAGTGGTCACAGAAAAGATCTGACTGGTTTCATCATATATGTATACACAGAGAGAGTGACCATTTCAGAACCACAGTGTACCTGAGGATAGCAAACTAGCCAACTAATTAGTTACTCTAACTAGTTTTTGTGGGTCTCACCCTAAGGAAGAGTAATTTTCTAGTAACAATTTTTGCCATTTTCCCATTACAAATACTACCTCATTAACTATGCTCTGACTTTATTTTTTGGGGCTCCAAAATCACTGCAGATGGTGACTGCAGCCATGAAATTAAAAGATGCTTACTCCTTGGAAACAAAGGTATGACCAACCTAGACAGCATATTAAAAAGCAAAGACATTACTTTACCAACAAAGGTCCGTCTAGTCAAAGCTATGGTTTTTCCAGTAGTCATGTATGGATGTGAGACTTGGACTATAAAGAAAGCTGAGTGCCAAAGAATTGATGCTTTTGAACCGTGGTGTTGGAGAAGACTCTTGAGAGTCCCTTGGACTGCAAGGAGATCCAACCAGTCCATCCTAAAGGAGATCAGTCCTGAGTGTTCATTGGAAGGACTGATGTTGAAGCTGCAACTCCAATTTGGCCACCTGCTTTCGAAGAGCTAACTCATTTGAAAAGACCCTGATGCTGGGAAAGATTGAAGGCGGGAAGAGAAGCCGACGACAGAGGATGAGATGGTTGGATGGCATCACTGACTCAATGGACATGAATTTGAGTAAACTCTTGGAGTTGGTGATGGACAGGGAGGCCTGGAATGTTGCAGTCCATGGGGTCACAAAGAGTCGGACACAACTGAGCTACTGAACTAAACTGATAAACCAGGGTGTGTTATTCAGATTTTTTTTTTCAGCTTCATTAAGATAGAACTGACAAATAAATCTGTAAGATATTAAAGTGTACATTATGGTATCTGATATACATTGTAAAAGGATTCCTCCTACCTAGTTAATTAATGCATGCTGATTTGCTGAGTTGTGTCTGACTCTTTGTGACCCCATGAACTGCAGCCCACCTGGCTCCTCTGTTCATGGGATTTTCCAGGCAAGAATATTGGAGTGGATTGCCATTTCCTCCTTCAGGGCATCTTCCCGACCCAGGGATAGAACTTGTGTCTCTTGCATCTCCTGCAGTGGCAGGCAGATTCTTGACCACTGCACCATCTTTACCCTTTCTTTTTTTTGGTGAGAACATTTAAGTTCTGCTCCCTTAGCAAATTTCAATTGTATAATACAGTGTTATCAACTATAGTCTCTATGTTATACATTAGATCCTCAGAACTTATTCATCTTATAGCTGAAAATTTTGTGCCTTTTTAGCAATCTCACCCTATTTTCCCCACCCTCCGGTCCCTGACTACTTTTCTACTCTGTTCTATGAGTTGGAGTTTTCAGATTTCATGTATAAGTGATAACACACAGTATTTGTCTTTCTCCACCTAGCTTAATTCACTTAGCATATTATTTTTTGGGTCCATCCATGTTGTCACACATGACAGGATTTCTTTTTTGTCATGACCGAATATTATCCCATTATATATAAACCACATTTTATTTATCCATTCGTCCATTAACAGACACTTAGACACTTATTTAAAATTTAGATTGTTTTTAAAATGTTATCAGAGAGGAGACTTCATGAGAATGAGATCAGTACTCTGTAAGATTTGAAAATTGGAAGTTTAAAATTTTAATGTTTAGGCTTAGAATGCTATTCTAATGTACTTATTAAGAAGGTCTTAGATGAAATTATGGCCTGGTTTGGTGTGAAGTGTATTCTGCGTTTAAAAAAAAAAGTGTATTCTGATGATAAAAAAAGATTTTGGAATAAAGCTCCCCCCGCAATATGCTGAAATTATAAGAACGCTGTGTTTCACCTTATCCAACAACCAGCGAGACAGAGGGCCCTGAAGCCAATACAAAGGTGTTTGCTGTACCTTTGACAGTTCAGATACTGCAGAAAGTCCAGGACTCAAGAGCAATGGAGATTTACTGAAGAGTTAGAAAAACAATGGAAAGAAAGAAACTTCATGCTTTGATGCAATTACTACTTTTACACTGTTCTGAAAATCATACAGCTATATATATTTTTGGGCTTCCCTGATAGTTTGGTTGGTAAAGAATCCACTTGCAATGCAGGAGACCCCGGTTCAATCCTTGGGTTGGGAAGATCCCTGGAGAAGGAAACAGCTACCCACTCCAGTATTCTGGAGAATCCCATGGACTGTATAGTCCATGGGGCCCGAAAAGAGTCGGACACGACTGAGCAACTTTCACCATCATATATATTTTGTTCTTTTTTTAAAAAAATATTATTTTTTGGCTGTGTCAGGTCTTAGCTGCAACACTTGGGATCTTTAGTTTTGGCATGAAAACTCAGCTGTGGCATGTGGGATCTAGTGCCCTGGGCAGGGATGGAACTTGGGTCCCTTGCATTGAATGTGCAGAGTCTTAGCCACTGGACCACCAGGCAAGTCTCTCTTTCCCTTTTTTTAAAGAAAAATATTTTTTATTTTCATGAGAACAGATATTCTGAAATGTGAAACATATTCATTCAATATCTATTTATTGAGCACCTGCTCAATGCCAGGCAATCCCTGGCCCTGGGAATACAACCCTGATGATATATCAAAGATCAGTGCCCTACAAGGCCTCAGTGTCTATCAGCAGAGAGAGAAAGAAAGTACTCCTAGGAGAAGGAAACTATAAAACCAAGGAAGCAAATGACTCTGCCTGGCAGTGTCCACATGCATGCATGCCAAGTCGCCTCAGTCATGTCCAACTCTTTGCGACCGTATGGACTGTAGCCTGCCAGGCTCCTCTGTCCATGGGATTCCCCAGGCAAGAATACTGGAGTGGGTTGCGATGCCCTTCTCCAGGAGATCTTCCTGATCCAGGGATTGAACCCATGTCTCTTAAGTCTCCTGCACTGGCAGGAGGGTTCTTTACCACTAGTGCCACCTAAGAAGCCAGTCCACAAAAGCTTCCAAAAGGCAGTAACAGTCGAGTCTTGAAGGATGAATAAAAGTTCATAATGGAGAAGAGGACAAAGGGCATTCTAGACAGAAGCCCAAAGGGCAGAGGCATAGCAAGTATTAAAAAGCATGACCTCTTCAAAAAAGTTTGCTGTGGCTAGAGACTCAGGGTCTGTGAAGGGACAGTGGGAGATGAACAGAGAACAGTATGTAGGTGCCAGCTCCTGAAACCCCTCCACTTCTGTGGGTCTGGACATTTTTGAAGGATTTTAAGAAGAATGACATGGTTATAGGTCTATCAATGACTAGCTATGTGACTTAGTCAAGTTACTTAACCCTAAGTACCAGTTTCCTTTTTGTAAAATGGAGATACTGACTGTTAAGAGGCACTAAGGAAGTCTGTTGAGAGGATTAAGTAAGATAATAGCAAAGATAAGTAAGATTAACAGCAATAAGAAATAAAGACAAACAACAATGAGCATGTGAAGATATGTTTAGCATCAGGAGTCATTAAGGAAATGCAAGTAAAAGTCATAGTGAGATATGACTTCACACCCATTAGGCTGACTACTATATAAACACACACACACACACACACACACACACACACAGGAAAATAACAAGTGTTGGCCAGGATGTGTAGAAATCAGAACCTTCACGTACTGCCAGTTGGAATGTAAAATGGTACACCCATTTTGGAAAACAGCCTGGTAGTTCCTAAATGATTAAACATAGAGTTACCACAAGACTGCAATTCCACTCCCAGGTTTATGTTTATGTTTAAGAGAAATGAAACTATATATGCCCATAGAAATTTGTATACAAATGTTTATAGCAGCATTATTCATAACAGTGAAAGGGTAGAAACAACCCAATGTCCATCAACATTTGGGAAATGGACAAACAAAATGTGGTAGATCCACTCAATGGAAAGTTATTCAGCCATTAAAAAGGAATGAAAAACTGATTTCCTATTTGCTACCACATGGATGAAACTTAAAAACTTCAAGCTAAGCAAAAGAAGCCGGTCACAAGACACCATATATTTTATGATTTCTTTTATATGAAATATCCAGCATGGGCAGGTGAGAGACAGAGAGTAGGTTAGTGTTGTCAGGGGCTATTAATGGATGTGCGGTTTCTTTATGCAGTAAAGTGTTCTATGATTACAGAGTAGTGATGGCTGCATAACTTTGTGATACACTAAAAAACACTGAATTGTACACTTTAAAAGGTGAATTTTATGGTATATGAGTTATATCTTCATAAAAGTAAATAGCTAATATTTGAAGGTTTACTAAGCACAGTAGTAAGCATTTTACACCCATTATCTTATTTCAGTTCTCACAACAGCCTCATGAAATAAGTGCTACTGTGATTCACATGGTATAGATCAAGAAACAGAGGCACAGAGGAATAAAAACAAAATCTTCTCCAAGACTGCACATGAAGCAAGGGAACAGACTGGAATTCAGGCTGACTGACCCCAAACCAGCACTCTTTTTAAGTCCTGCATTTTTTCTGACCATAATGTATGCAAAATGCCTAGCAAGCAGGTGGGTGTGTGTGTGCTCATTCATGTCCAGCTCTTTGAAACCCCATGGATCAGGCTACTCTGTCCGTGGGATTTCCCAGGCAGGAATACTGGAGTGGGTTGCTATTTCCTTCTCCAGGGGATCTTTCCAACCCAGGGATGGAACCAGTGTCTCTTGCCTCTCCTGAACTGGCAGGAGAGGCATGATTTCTTTACCATTAGCACCACCTGGGAAGCCTAGCATGCCATCTGTTGTTGTTCAGTAGCCAAGTCGTGTCTGACTCTTTGCGACCCCATGGACTGCAGGACGCCAGGCCTCCCTGTCCCTCACCATCTCCCGGAGTTTGCCCAAGTTCATGACAATTGAATCAATGATGCCATCCAACCACCCCATCCTCTGTCACCCTCTTCTCCTTCTGCCTTCAATCTTTCCCAGCATCAAGGTCTTTTCCAATGAGTCGGCTTTTCACATCAGGTGGCCAAAGTATTGGAGCTTCAGCTTCAGCATCAGCCCTTGCAATGCATATTGTATTCAGGGTTGATTTCCTTTAAGATTGACTAGTTTGATCTCCTTGCTGTCCAGGGGACTCTCGAGAGCCTTCTTCAGCATGACAGTTCAAAAACATCAATTCTTCGGTGCTCTGTCTTCTTTACGGTCCAGCTCTCACATCCATACGTGACTACTGGAAGAACCATAGCTTCGACTAGACGGACGTTTGTCAGCAAAGTGATATCTTTGCTTCTTAAAATCCTATGGCTCACCATGCAGTTAGGGCTCAAGAATTATTAGGTATTATTGTTATGATGAGCCAGTTTGTATACCCTGAAAAAAAAACCCAAAACAGCCTGGAGAAATAGTGGGAGAGGCAGGGCCAGGGAGATTAATTTAAAGGGTTAATGCAGTTGTCAAAGTAAGAAATGGTGAGGAACTAAATTAAGGCATAGAGACTGAAAAACAGAAGCGATATACAGGAATTTTTCCAAGAAAATAGGAATTGTCCTATAAATTGGGGTAGTTATAACTCGATATACTAATATTTACACCTACAAAGCATTAACGTAACTTGTATTCATAATTGTTTTTTTTTTTTTTTTTTTGCCAGTTTGCTTGTTTTATTGATGCCTGGATGCTCAGGCCTTGACCGCATATTCCCGGAGTGGGAACAGCCACTCTTTCCACCACTGCTTCTTGGTCTTCAGGTTCTGTTCATGCTTGGTGCATGGCTCGTGTTTTCTTGGGTCACAGATCAGAGGCTTCTTACCCTTACAGATTTCCCGAGCTTCTCTTTCTGAGTCTGGTTAATGACGGTGAGTACACTGGCAATGGATTTAAAAACGAGAATCTTGGAGAGTTTGGAAGCCTCACTGCCTGTCACTTTAGCCACACGCAGCTAGGATAGCTCCACCTTCAGGTCTTCCAACTTTTTCAGCAGCTCCTCATTCTTCTTGCCACGAAGGTCTTGAGCCTTTATCTTGGCCATGGCTGTATAGTCTGCCTCTGCAGCCTTCTCAGAGGGAAAGAGCCATAATTGTATTCCTGAGTCATCAGGAAAGGTTTAGGTTATTCTCAAAGTATGTGATTAAGTCATGGAAATGGGTAATATGTTTCAAATTTTCTTTTTAGTAGATTGACCTTATAAGTTGAAACAGCTAGTTATACTAGTTCATGCAGACAGTCAAAATTCAATTGAGGACTTCCATGATGGTCCAGTGGTTGGGAATCCACCTGCCACAACATGGGTTCAGTCTCTGGCCCGGGGAGATTTCACATACAACTAGAGAGTAGCCCCCGCTTGCCACAATTACAGAAAACTCACACACAGCAAGAGAGACCCAGCGCAGCCAAAAATAAATACGTAAAAATGAAATTTGAAACATTTTAAATATCTGTAAGAGTTTAATCTATAACAGTCCTAAGAATATTAAAGAATTAATGATTCCCACCAAGTTCAAGATCTTTAAAGGTGGATGAAAAAGACAATATACATATTTTAGGAATCATTAAGTTAAAAAGAATTGATGCTTTTGAACTGTGGTGTTGGAGAAGACTCTTGAGAGTCCCTTGGACTGCAAGGAGATCCAACCAGTGTATCCTAAAGGAGATCAGTCCTGGGTGTTCTTTGGAAGGACTGATGCTGAAGCTGAAAGTCCAATACTTTGGCCACCTCATGCGAAGAGTTGACTCATTGGAAAAGACTCTGATGCTGTGAGGGATTGGGGGCAGGAGGAGAAGGGTACGAGAGGATGAGATGGCTGGATGGCATCACCGACTCGATGGACAAGAGTTTGGGTGAACTCCGGGAGTTGGTGATGGACAGGGAGGCCTGGTGTGCTGCGATTAATGGGGTCGCAAAGATTCAGACACGACTGAGTGACTGAACTGAAGTTAAAAAGTCTTTGGAATAGAAGGAATAGACATGCATTTCCACAAGTAAAGGAAAGATTTAGGTAACAAATATAACTCTTATTACAGTTGTGGGCTAGAAGACCATCTTTTTAAAGGTGTGTGTGTGCTCAGTCATGACTGACTCTTTGTGACCCCACGGACTGTGGCTGCCAGGCTCCTCTGTCTGTGGAACATTGGTAAGAATACTGGAGTGGGATGCCATTTCCTCCTCCAGGGATCAAACCTGCATCTCCTGTGTCTCTGGCATTGGCAGGTGTGTTCTTTACCACTGAAACACCAGGGAAGCCCCCTTTAAAGGTACATAGCTATTAATTAAGATTTTAATGTATCACCAATACAAAGGTCACAAATACAAAGTTCAGTCTCCTTAGGATAAATTCCTGGGCCATGAGAAACTTCAGCAAACTGGCGTGGTAATTGTATGGATACATATCTTTTAACCCTGTAAATTAGAATTAAGAAATTGCAATCAGAATTAAATATAAAAATGTTAAGAAAATAAAAACTATATTTGAGGAAAGTCTCAATGAGAAGATGGCATTTAAAGTAAAGTCCAAAGATGGTAAGAGAGTTATTCAGCTATCTGGAGGAAGGCTGTTCCAGGCAGATGGAACAGCAAATGCAAAGGCTCTGAAGAGAAGCAGGCAAGGAGGTTGGAGAAACAGCAAGAGCTGGGGAGGACTTCCCTGGCAGTCCGGTGGTTAAGACTCAGTGCTCCCAATGTAGGGGGTATGGGTTGGATCCCGAGTCAGGGAGCTAAAAAAATTTTAGAAAATGGAGGGCTGGGGAGAGTAATGAAAGATGGAGTCAGAGAGGAACAACAGATTGTGGGGCAGTAGGACATCATGGGGCTCCCCTTGTGGCTCAGCTGGTAAAGAATCTCCCTGCAATGCGCGAGACCTGGGTTCAGTCCCTGGGTTGGGAAGATCCCCTGGAGAAGGGAAAGGCTACCCACTCCAGTATTCTGGCCTGGAGAATTCCAAGGACTGTATAGTCCATGGGGTCGCAAAGAGTCGGGCACGACTGAGTGACTTTCACAGGACATCATGGGACCAGTTCCTGTAGGACTTGGTAGACTCTTTAGGGCCTTGGGCTTTTGGTCTGATTAAGACGGGGAGCCACTGAGGATGAGGAGCCATTGACCAATTCTAAGCAAAAAAGTGACAAGAACTTTCCTCAAGGGGATCAAAACACTCGCACCAAATTCTTTAATTATTATAAACAGGTCACTGAAAAGGTTGAGCCTATTAGACATAAATTCCATTTTATCTAGAAAATAAGATTTAAATGATACAGGATGAATCAAGTATTACCCTATCTGACAAAGTTTGGGGGCTCAAATCATCATCAAGAGCAGAGCTGGTGATTTCAAGGCTGCAAGATAAGTTCTGGCAGGCTGCTCTCTTTCATGGGGAATTCACAACTTGAAAGAAGCCAAGGTACTCATGATGCCTCGGTCTAATATTTCACAGTCTAACCCAAACATGCCCATTTGGCCGAGGGTGGCAGGTTAGATTCTCACTTCCCATTTACCATTTGTGTGGCCAGGGGGACTCCCAGGACTAAAGGTATCTGATTCCTGGTTATAGTCTGCCTGACAGCCCTTCAGTGAAGGGCTCTTGCTCCAGGGGTCCCACAAACTCAAGCCTTATCTGAGACTCGGGGAAGATTAGAGAGGAAGTTTTGAGCCTGAGGTTTATTCTGCTGAGGATTTTAGACTTGTTTCTGATAAGATCGGTTAAGGTTTTTAAGAGCATGGGAACGATATGACTTGCTTACTTAAAGACTCTGGAGGTGACTTCAGGAGGAAATGAAGAGCAAGAACAGGAGGCAAGGGCGCTGGAAGCCTGCCACTGTTCACCTCTTGGCTTAACATTTAAATGCTTAATGCGTTTCCCCACCTAGAAAGTGGAAAAACCACCGGCCTGACTGGATGGTTGTTTTATGTGAAAAAAAGTGAAACAATTCATATAGGCGAAAGCACTCCATTTACTAAAGTTCTGCAAATATAAATGCTTATTAAGAACAGAAGTAATACTGACGTGTGTAGTTTAAAAGCCCAATAGGTGAGAATCTACCGCTTGCAAACCCATTTTGGACTAAGCCTAACATAAGGTTATATGTCTACTATATTTTAATTTAAAAAGAAAAACGAAAGCCGGGGCCGGGGTGGGGGGGTGGGGAGAACCGCCTTTGCAAGATACAGAACCTGGCTACTGGCACAATCAATAATAAATAAGCGCATTTGAAGGCGAAGGTGTCAAACCGCTATTAACTTACAAAAGATGCCGTCTACATAGGCAGAAGGTGCATATGTGTGAGTCCGTCATAAAACAGTAATTACAGCACAATATTAGTTAGGTATAGTAAGTCTGCTTGGGTTCTAAGCCCGGATCTGTCGCGTCACGATATAAAACCAAAGGATGGAAGATGTACGGAGAAACTCGGACTCCTGGCCGCAAGTGACAAGCCCCAGACCTTGGCCGCCCCTTCCGGCGGGCCACCCATCACTGGCCGCGCAGCCCGAGCCCCGCCGGCCGCCGACCCTCCGGGAGTCTGCGGCGCCCGACGGCTCCAGACACGCCCGGCACCGGCCCCGCGCCGCCTTCCCGCCACCGCCGCCAGGAGGCTCCGCGCGCCTTCCCGCCTTTCCCCGCGCCACGGCCGGGCTGGGCCGGGCGGCCAGGCGGGCGCGGCGCTCGGCGGGGGCGGTCGGGCGGGCGCGGGCGGCGACGGCGCGGCCATTGTCCCGCAGCCCCTCCCGGGCGCGCAGGCGGACAGGGCCGGGCGGCAGGGCGGGCGCGGCGGCCGCGCAGTCCGGGAACCGGTGCGCCCCGCCGCCGCCCGCCTCTCCTCGCCGGCCACCGCCGCCAGGCCAGGTCCTCGGCGCCGGCCGCCCGGCCGCGCCTCCTTTGTGACCGTCTCCAGCCCCTCAGAGCCGGCGCGCCACCGCCGCTGCGCCCGGGGCTGCAAATGGCGCCCGCTCGCCTCTGCGCCTCCCGCCGCTCTCCCAGCCCGGGGACGTCTGGGGGCGCAGCGCCCGGGCCGTATCCCGCCGCCCCCGCCCGGGGAGCAAAGCCCGCGGCGCCTTCGCCCGCGCCGCCGCCCGCAGCGAGGCTTGCGGGCCCGTGCGAGGCTGCCCCGACGCCCCGCCCGCCCTCCGCCCGCGCGGCGCGCAGCCACTTACCGCGGGCCGCGGCGCAACGGCGGGTCGCGCGCGCGGGCTGGGGGGAAGATTCCCGGTTCTCGGCGGGGGAAATTCCCCCTTTCGAAGCCGTTCCTTTGCGCCCCAAAACAAGTAGCCCCAACGTGAGAGAAACAAAAGGTATTTGCTGACGTGGGCGTTGGACAGAAACGCCCGAGGGCTGGGGACACAATTAAAGGGGCAACGCACAGATTTCAGGCACCAACCAGCAGCTTCGCCCACTCCCCCTGCCCTTCCCTACACCCCGCTGCACGCTCCAGAGGCACTGGGGTGCCCAGATCCCCGAGCAGTTGACTACGGAATCATTATTTAGTCAGGAGCTTAAATTTTAAATTGTACTTTACGTTGGGAAAGGCGCCTCCGGAGGGCAGAAGGGCTGGATTTCTAGGATCTGGGGAATTTGGTTTAGGAAAGAGGGAGGGACTTAGGCGTGCCCACAATTACTGTATAAGTACATGTGACATTATTGTACTTAAGTTTAGCAGCGTCAAATGGAAGAGATCTGTACAGAATTTTTCCTTTTATTGAGGCACTCATTTTAGTCGGGGATACCTTTTCTAAATCTCTACAGGTCACAAGCATTGCATTTTCTTTGAAGAGGCTAACCCAAGAAGCTGAGATAAGAGAAAATAATTCTTGGTTAAGTTCAAAGAAAATAAAAAACTAGTAAGAATAGCAGATTTTGTGTTTTCAAATACAAAAATTCATTGTAGATCAAGTCAGTCTTCTGACATATTTATGTCCCTAATATTCAGAGTCAGGCATCAGATTATGTACTTGCTAAAATCTTTATAATCACTGAATTTTCATTGTTACTATAGAAACAATTTTATAAATTAGTTTTCTAGTTCCTTATGTTGGAGTAAAGTACTGAAAAGTTCTGATATAGTAAAACAAGACTCAGAATTTCAAAATATTTAGTCTTTGATGGACTTCTCTTTTATGTCATATTCAGTTATAGTGGACAAAGTTTGTTACTTTGGTTTCATCATAATTAATTATGTGCTTTGAGGACCATATTCTCTACTAGAAGGGCTTCCTTAGTGGCACCGTGGTAAAGAATATGCCTACCAATGCAGGGGATGTAGTTTTGATCCCTGGGTGGGGAAGATACCCTGGAGAAAGAAATGACAACCCACTCCAGTATTCTTGCCTAGGCAATCTCATGGACAGGGGAGCCTGGCAAGCTACAGTTCATAGGATACAAAACACAACTATCTCTTAATGTCACCTCGTATTACTCTCCAGTTATTTTGCTATTTAGTTCCATTTCCTCACATCATTCTGCACAGATCATTAAAACTGTGTTTGAAAACCATTAGGTATCAGGAATGTTGAATGTACTCAGACTATTTTACTAGCATCCCCATTGATAATTCTCCTAGAAAGACCTGGACATTGTTACAGCAAAAGATTTTTTGTTTTTTTTTTAGCTTTAATTGAAACATGCAAAAGAGTTCTACAAACTTGGTCCTCAGCAGAGCACATCAGATTAGTGACAAACTCTTTGTTGCAAGGAAGAAATCAGTTCAGTTCAGTTCAGTCGCTCAGTTGTGTCCAACTCTTTGTGACCCCATGAATCACAGCACGCCAGGCCTCCCTGTCCATCACCAACTCCAGGAGTTTACCCCAACTTATGTCCATTGAGTCAGTGATGCCATCCAGCCATCTCATCCTCTGTCTTCCCCTTCTCCTCCTGCCCCCAATCCCTCACAGCATCAGGGTCTTTTCCAATGAGTCAACTCTTCCCATGAGGTGGCCAAAGTATTGGAGTTTCAGCTTCAGCATCAGTCCTTCCAATGAACACCCAGGACTGCTCTCATTTAGGATAGACTGGTTGGATCTCCTTTCAGTCCAAGGGACTCTCAAGAGTCTTCTCCAGCACCACAGTTCAAAAGCATCAATTCTTCAGCACTCAGCTTTCTTTACAGTCCAATTCTCATATCCATACATGACCACTGGAAAAACCATAGCCTTGACTAGATGGACCTTTGTTGGCAAAGTAATGTCTCTGCTTTTTAATATGCTATCTAGGTTGGTCATAACTTTCCTTCCAAGGAGTAAGCGTCTTTTAATTTCATGGCTGCAATCACCATCTGCAGTGATTTTGGAGTCCCAAAAAATAAAGTCTGACACTGTTTCCACTGTTTCCCCATCTATTTCCCAGGAAGTGATGGGACCAGATGCCATGATCTTTGTTTTCTGAATGTTGAGCTTTAAGCCAACTTTTTCACTCTCCTCTTTCACTTTCATCAAGAGGCTTTTTAGTTCCTCTTCACTTTCTGCCATAAAGGTGGTATCATCTGCATACCTGAGGTTATTGATATTTCTCCCAGCAATCTTGATTCTAGCTTGTGCTTCTTCCAACCCAGAGTTTCTCATGATGTACTCTGCATAGAAGTTAAATAAGCAGGGTGACAATATACAGCCTTGACGTACTCCTTTTCCTATTTGGAACCAGTCTGTTGTTCCATGTCCAGTTCTAACTGTTGCTTCCTGACCTGCTATAGGTTTCTCAAGAGGCAGGTCAGGTGATCTGGTATTCCCATCGCTTTCAGAATTCTCCACAGTTTATTTTGATCCACACAAAGGCCAAGGAAGAAATAGTAAGAGTTTTTTCCCTCAACTTCCCCCTCTAGCTTCTGAAACTCTTTTATATAGTTGGAGAATTCCTTACATAATGAGCAATTGGTGGGAGGTTGAATTGGCCATCTGCAACAAAATCTGGAAATGCCAGTGGTTTGCTTTCCCAGAATCTTTTGTGGTTAAGACAATGGACATGGTCTACACTTTGATAGTCAGATGCACCCTCCAGGGACTTTGAAGAGGGAGTTGTAAGAAGCAGGAAAACTCAAACAATCTTTTCTAGCCGTGGTGACAGTTGCAGCAAGACAGTATCTCCAAGGTGTCCAGTACCAGTGCTATCAGTGGGGCCAGCTGCCATGGAGAAATGTTGGTATCCTCACCAGGCCAGTTCTTATGGTATGACATGGCTGTTGTTTCTGCCTGGTTAACATAGGCTCCAACCCCTGTGCTTTGCTCTTCCTGTGAATCTATGGACTTTTAATGATTCACTTCTGTTTAAATCAGTCAAGGCCAGTCTTGACTGGCCTTGCAACTAAGAACCCTACCTGGTACAAAATATGAAAAAGCATTTGGACATATAGCCATATAGCTTTTTACAACAGATGAAATTGTTGGAGGTAAAATGTCTTCCCTCTTGTATAGATAGATGGGAATTAAAACCATAGATATAATAGAGAGAGAGCCTATGAAGTAAGAAGAGGAGAAACTCAGAACCAAACATCACCAACTTCATCATCTAGTGGCTGGCTAGAGGAAAGTGAAACTGTGATTGAGTCTTAAGAATTGACTAGAGTGAAAGGAAGAGATGTGGGATAGTGTGGTACTGTAAAAACTAGAAGAGAGTAATTCAAGAAGGAAGAACTGAACAGTAGTGTTCAATACATCTCTTCACAGTCCAAGAGAAAATATCTATTAGACTTAACAACTTGGAAATCATTAATTTCAGAGACGACTGTTAAGCTTGATTTAAGGGAGCAAATTCCAGATGATCGGACTATGTGCGGATGGAGAAATTGAGATGGTGAGAATAGGCAGTTCTTGAGAGATTTGGTCACAAAAGTGATATTCCAATTACTATTTCTGTGTTACATGCCAGCCCAAACTTCGAGGCATACATCAAAAGACTTTGATTATGCTCATGGATTCCATGGGTCAAGAATTTGACTAGTCACAGCAGAGATGGCTTGTCTCTGTTCCACAATGTCTGGAGTCTAACTGGGAAGACTCTTGTGGCTGAGAGTGATTTGAACTGCTTGAAACTGGAATCATCTGGAGGTTTCTTCATTCACAGATCTAGTATCTAGGCTGGTGTAGTCAAAGTTCGGCCTCTATACCCTGGTACTGAGTTGAACCTCAGAGACAAAATGTTGGGTAAAGTATAAAAGAACAGACTTTATTGCTTTGCTAGGCAAAAGGGACCACAGAGGGAAAATGCCCTCAAAACTGTATGTCCCGACCTGGAAGGGATAGTGAGGAGTTCTGTAGTGTATGTTAGTCACTCAGTCGTGTCCAACTCTGTGTGACCCCATACACTGCAGCCCACCAGGCTCCTCTGTCCATGGGATTTTCCAGGCAAGGATACTGGAGTGCTTTGCCAATTCCTTCTCCAGGAGATCTTCCCAAACCAGGGATCGAATCCAGGTCTCCTGCACTGCAGGCAGATTCTTTACTTACTGAGCTAATGCTGACTTTAAAAAATGCACAACATGAGTCTCAAGTTTCATGTGGGGGAAAAATGAGGACTGCAACCCAGAAGACAGCATTTCAGATAACTCTGAGAAACTGCCTCGAGGAGGGAAGAGGAAGAGCTAAGATATATAGGAGTTTTCTAACAAAGGGCAGGTAGTCAGAAACATCAAAAGATTACTGTTAATTAAAGAAACCAGATATGTCACGTTAAGGAATTTAGTGCTTTTCTATATATGGGAAGATGCAAGAGTCTGGGCTAACTGAAATTATTCCTTTAATATTCACCACAGCTATCTGCAGTCAGCATCCTATATTTTCACACCCTGAGTTTCCTCAGGGCTCAGCATAGGAAGTGGCTCTAGTCTGCAGGCTACTCTGTGTGTGTTGTGTGTGAGTCATTCAGTTGTGTCCAACCCTTTGTGATCCCATGGACTGTAACTCACCAGGCTCCTCTATTTATGAAATTTTCCGGGCAAGAATACTGGAGTGGGTATCCTAGCCTTTCTCCAAGGAAATCTTCTCAACCCAGGAATCGAACTGGGGTCTCCTGCATTGCAGGCAGATTCATTACCAGCTGAGCTACC
The DNA here is from genome assembly GCF_027580195.1 of Bos mutus. Lineage (NCBI taxonomy): Eukaryota > Metazoa > Chordata > Mammalia > Artiodactyla > Bovidae > Bos > Bos mutus. The sequence goes on along the minus strand of NC_091618.1, from coordinate 14,779,351 downwards.
AGGGAAGTCCGTTAAATAAGATAGTAATATGTATAGCTCAAAGAAGAAAGGGAGAAAAAGTAGTGAAAGACCAATAATAGTCTATAATCAATATTGTTACTTGTAGAGAATAGAATCCACTCTGGGTAGTTTAAACAGAAGGGACATTATTAGACAACATTAGATGGCTGGTGAATCTCTAGGTGGTCCAGGGAATCATGTTTAGTTGCTGAAAGTTTAGAACATTCATAACCAGGGGAAACTGCCAGCTACATCACCTGGCTATAGTCATAGAACTGTCAGTGCTGCCGCTTCCTGATACTATGACATTAGAAGTAGAAATGGCAGTCACTGCCAGAGCTGCCCCAGAAGAACCAAGTGCCTTCAGACTGCATGCAAGAAGAGCTGATCTACCCATGGGCATATCTTCTGCCTCACATTTCTCATTTCCTCCTTTCCAGACTCATGTGGATGCATCTGTTTGAACTATATAGCTTCAGGGGAGTCAGAAATGTAGTCTTCAGCATTCCAGCCTATGCAGTAGAGGAAGGCACACTAGAAGGGGATTGGAAAGTAGTGAACCAATACACATTTTGTATACTAGTTATTCATACAACCTTTCCATACTTAAACAAACACCAATAGCAATGAAATGTTCCCACTTAATATAACTCACTTGTCATTATAGGAAAAAAGTTTCTCACCTTGTCTGTGAAAGGGAATACTCAGTGTTTCATCAGGAACTTCATCAATCCCTAGGAAATGTTCATATCTTATCTGCACAGTCATAATATGATTTTCTGTAATCAAGAAAGAAAATGGGTATAGCTAATACAATCCTTATTTCTGAAACTGGTCACAAGGCAATAATTAATCACTTCTTTCATCTATTCTCTATTCTGTGTTCCATATGTCATAATATCTTTTGTCTCTTACAATCTTTTTTTCCTTAAATCTATTACATTGGATATTAGGGATTACTTCTTCTGGATTCTTTTAGTTCAAAAATACCTGTCATAGATTTTTCTATCTTATTTTAAACCATTCCTTTTTTAAAAAAATAATATGCCTTGGTAAACCATATTGTTGGATTTTTAACTGGTCTGAGAGTCTGGGCCTTTTAGTTTTGAATTTAATGCAATCGTATTCATTGTATTTACAGTTAAATTAGGATTTGCTTCTGTCATTTTAAAAATTCATTTCCATCATAGTTTACTATAGGATATTGAATATAGTTTCCTATGCTATACAATTTTATTATTTACTATCATATTATTTTATGTTTTATTTATTTATAGCTCTGAGCAGGAGCTTTAAGAGGCATCTTATGTTTCCACCAACTTTCTTGTTCCACTCTGCTGCAAGACTTGTTCAGTTACTCAGTCGTGTCCGACTCTAACAACCCCTTTGACTGCAGCACACCAGGCTTCCCTGTCCTTCAGCATCTCCTGGAGCTTGCTCAAACTCTTGTCCATTGAGTCAGTGATGCCATCCAGTCATCTCATCCTCTGTCATCCCCTTTTCCTCCTGCCTTCACTCTTTCCCAACATCAGGGTCTTTTCCAATGAGTTGGCATTTGAATGGTGGCCAAAGTGTTGAAGGTCCAGCTTCAGCATCAGTCCTTCCAATAAATATTCAGGACTGATTTCCTTTAGGATGGACTGGTTGGACCTCCTTGCTGTCCAAGTGATTCTCAAGAGTCTTCTCCAACACCACAGTTCAAAAGCATCAGTTCTTCAGGGCTCAGCTTTCCTTTTGGTCCAACTCTGACATCCATACATGACTATTGGAAAAACCATAGCTCCGACTATACAGACCTTTGTTGGCAAAGTAATGTCTTTGCTTTTTAATACACTGTCTAGGTTTGTCATAGCTTTTCTTTCAAGGAGCAAGCATCTTTTAATTTCACCTTTTAAAGTCTCCATCTGGAGTGATTTGGGAACCCAGGAAAATAAAGTCTGTCACTGCTTCCTTTGTTTCCCTGTGTATTTGCCATGAAGGTATGGGACTGAATGCCATGATCTTTGTTTTTTCAATGTTGAGTTTTAAGCCAGCTTTTTCCCTCTCCTCTTTCACCTTCATCAAGAGGCTCTTCAGTTCCTCTTCACTTTCTGCCATAACTGTGGTGTCATCTGCATATCTCAGGTCATTGATATTTTTCCTGATGATCTTGATTCCAGCTTGTGATTCATCCAGCCTGGCATTTTTTATGAAGTACTCTGCATAAAAGTTAAATAAGCCGAGTGATAATATTCAGCCTTGATGTACTCCTTTCCCAATTTGGAATCAAGTCCATTGTTCCATGTCTGGTTCTAACTATTGCTTCATGACCTGCATACAGTTTTCTCAGGAGGCAGGTAAGGTGGTCTGGTATTCCCATCTTTCAGAATTTTCCACAGTTTGTTGTGACCCACAAAGTCAAAGACTTTAGCATAGTCAATGAAGCAAAATTAGATGTTTTTCTGAAATTCCCTTGCTTTTTCTATGATCCATTGGATTTTGATGATTTGATCTCTGGTTCCTCTGCCTTTTCTAAATCCAGCTTGAACATCTGGAAGTTCTTGGTTCACATACTGTTGAAACCTAGCTTGAAGAATTTTGAACATGACCTTGCTAGCATGTGAAATGAGTGCAATTTTGTGGTAGTTTGAACATTCTTGGCATTGCCTTTCTTTGGGATTGGAATGAAAACTGACCTTTTCTAGTCCTATGGCCACTGATGAGTTTTCCAAATTTGCTGGCATATTGAGAGCAGCACTTTCACAGCATCATCTTTTAGGATTTGAAATAGCTCAACTGGAATTCCATCACCTCCACTAGCTTTGTTTGTAGTGATGCTTCCTAAGGCCCACTTGATTTCACACTTGCAGGATGTCTGGCTCTAGGTGAGTGATCACACCATCATGGTTATCTGGGTTGTTAAGAGCTCTTTTGTTTAGTTCTTCAGTGTATTCTTGCCAGCTCTTCTTACTATCTTCTGCTTCTGTTAGGTCCGTACCATTTCTGTCCTTTATTGTGCCCATCTTTGCATGAAATGTTCCCTTAGTATCTCTAATTTGCTTGAAGAGAACTCTAGTCTTTCCCATTCTATTGTTTTCCTCTATTTGCATTGTTCACTTAAGGAAGGTTTTCTTATCTCTCCTTGCTATTCTTTGGAACTCTGATTCAGATAGACACATCTTTCCTTTTCTCCTTTTCCTTTTGCTTGTCTTCTTTTCTTAGCTATTTGTAAGAGCTCCTCAGACAACCATTTTGCCTTTTTGCATTTCTTTTTCTTGGAGATGGTTTTGATCACTGCCTCCTGTACAATGTTACCAACTTCTGTCCATAGTTCTTCAGGCCCTCTGTCTATCAGATCTAATCCCTTGAATCTATTTGTCCCTTTCACTATATAATAAGGGATTTGATTTAGGCCATACCTGAATGGCCTAGTGGTTTTCCCTACTTTCTTCAATTTAAGAATCTGAATTTGACAATAAGGAGTTCATGATCTGAGCCACAATCAGCTCCCTGTCTTGTTTTTGCTAACTGTATAGAACTTCTTCATCTTCGACTGCAAAGAATATGATCAATCTGATTTTGATACTGACCATCAAGTGATGTCCATGTGTAGAGTCATCATCTCTTGTGTTGTTGGAAGAAGATGTTTGCTATGACTAGTGTGTTCTCTTGGCAAAACTCTGTTAGCCTTTGCCCTTCTTCGTTTTGTACTCCAAGGCCAAACTTGCCTGTTATGCCAAGTATCTCTTGACTTTCCACTTTTGCAGTCCAGTCCTCTATGAAGAAAAGGACTTTTTTTTTTTTGGTGTTAATTCTAGAAAGTCTTGTAGGTCTTCATAGAACCATCCAGCTTCAGCTTCTTCAGATTAGTGGTTGGGGCAGAGACTTGGATTACTTGAATGGTTTGCCTTGGAAATGAACTGAGATCATTCTGTTGATTTTGAGATTGTACCCAAATACTGCATTTCAGACTCTTTTGTTGACTAGAAGGTCTACTCCATTTCTTCTGAGGCATTCTTGCCCACAGTAGTAGATATAATGGTCATCTAAATTAAATTCTCCCATTCTCATCCATTTTAGTTCATTGATCCCTAAAATGTTGATATTCACTCTTGCCATCTCCTGTTTGACCACTTCCAGTTTACCTTGATTCACGGACCTAACATTCCAGGTTCCTATGCGATATTATTTCACAGCATTGGACTTTACTTTCACCACCAGACGCATCCACAACTGAGCATTGTTTCTGCTTTGGCTCAGCCTTTTCATTCCTTCTGGAGCTAATTCTCTGCTCTTCTGTAGTGGCATATTGGGCACCTACTGACCTGGGGACAGGGGCTTTGGCAGCAGCGGTCCTGGGAGGTGCAGTGTGTGGCATAAGTCCTCTTAGAGGAGGTCGCCATTAGCCCCAACATAGAGCCGCCAAGCAGGTGACCCACAAACTAGAGAACAATTATACCAAAGAAGTCCTTGCACTGTTGCAAAAGTTATAGTGCCCACAACAGATTTCCCAACCCGGGGGTCCAAGAAAGGGACTGAGAAACCCCAGGGAATTTGACTTTGAAGGCCAGTGGGATTTGATTACAGAACTCCCACAGGACTGGGGAAACAGAGACTCTTGAGGGGCAAAAACAAACCTTGTGTGCACTAGGACCCAGGAGAAAGGAGCAGTGACCTCACGAGAGACTGAGACAGACTTGCCTGTGAGGGCTCAGGAGTCTCCTGCAGAGGCATGGATCAACAGTGGCCTGCATAGGGTTAGGAACACTGACTGCAGCAGTCCTGGGAGACGAGGTATGCTGGCATAAGTCCTTTTGGAGGAGGTCACCATTACTCCTACGGCCAAACTACAGGGAGGGAACACAGCCTTACCCATCAGCAGAAAACTGGATAAAGATTTACTGAGCATGGCCTTTCCCACCCAGTTTTTCCCACAGCCAGTCCCTCCCATCAGGAAGCTTCCAGAAGCCTCTTATCCTCATCCATCAGAGGGCAGACAGAATGAAAACCACAATCACAGATTGTGATCAAATTGATCACATGGACCACAGCCTTGTCTAACTCAATGAAACTATGAGCCATACTGTGTAGGGCCGCCCAAGATGGACAGGTCATGGTAGTGAGTTCTGATAAAACGTGATCCACTGAAGAAGGGAATGACAAACCACTTCAGCATTCTTGCCTTGAGATTCCCATGAACAGTATGAAAAGGCTGCAAGACTAGTGTGCCCCAAATAGGGGCTGTTCTTACAGCCCAGCCTATGCCTTAGAGTGAAACGCACAGAACCACAGAAGCTGACTTGCAATCACCAACATACAATAAGCAATAAAATACTTGTTGGTTGTTGTAAACCATGTGTTGGCAAACTACAATCCATGAGCCAAATCCAGTCTATTGTCTTTGTAAGGCTTAGATTTTTTTCTTCATTTTTGAAAGGTTGAAAAGTAATCAAAACATGTATATGTGGTCAATTAATTTATGACAAAGGAGCCAAGAATATAAACTGGAGAAAGGACTGTCTCTTTAATAAATGGTGTTGGGAAAACTGGACAGCCACATGCAAAAAAATGAAAATAGACCACTATCTTATACCATACACAAAAATCAGCTCAAAATGGATTAAAGACTTCAATGTAAGACCTGACACCATAAAATTCCTAGAAGAAAACTCTTCAGCAGTAAGCTCCTTGACATACGTCTTGGTGATGATTTTTTGGATTTGACACCAAAAGCAAAGGCCACAAAAGCAAAAATCAACAAATGGGACCACATCAAACTAAAAATTTCTGCATAGCAGAGGAAACAATGAACAAAATGAAAAGGCAACCTACTGAATGAGAGAAAATATTTGCATATGATTAAAGAAGTCATACAACTGAATAGCAAAAAAATGAACACTCTGATTTTAAAATGAGCAGAGGATCTGCATATACATTTTTAAAAAGAAGACACACAAATGGCCAACGGTATATGAAAGGTGCTCAGCATCACTATCATCAGGGAAATGCAAATCAAAACTTACATCTGTTAGAATGGCTGTTCTCAAAAAGACAAGAGATGAGTTTGGGTGAGGATGTAGAGGAAAGAGAGCCACTGTATGCTGTTAGTGGGAATGTAAGTTGGTCTGCCCATTATGGAAAACAATATGGCAGCTCCTCAAAAATCTAAAAATAGTACTACAATATGATACAGTATCTGAAGGAAACAGAAACACTAGACAAAAGATACATGCACCCTCATGGTCATTTGCTGCATTATTTACAATAGTCAAGGCAAGGAAGCAAACTAAATGTTCATCTATGGATGAATGAATAAAAGAAAATGTAGGGACTTCTCTGGTGGTCCAGTGGTTAACAGTCTTCCTGGCAACGCAGGGAACACGTGTTCAATCCCTGGTCTGGGCAGATTCCATATGCCACAGGGCAACTAAGCCCATGCACCACATCTACTGAGCCCATGTTCTAGAGCCAGTGCTCCTCACAAGAGAAACTACTGCAATGAGAAGCCCGCGAACCACAACAAAGAGTAGCCCCCACTCTCTGCAACTAGAGAAAGCCAAAATAAATAAATAAAATAAAAAGAAGTATTCAACTTTAAGGGTTTTCCAGGTGGCACAGTGGTAAAGAATCCGCCTGCCAATGCAGGAGACATAGGTTCGATCCCTGGGTCGGGAAGACCTCTGGAGTAGGAAATGGCAACCTGCTCCAGTATTCTTGCCTGGAAAACTCCATGGCGAGAGGAGCCTGGCAGGCTAAAGTCCATGGGGTCACAAAGAGTTGAACACGACTGAGCAACTAGCACACACGCATACATTTCACTTAAAAAAAAGAGAAAAAAGAAAACATAGTATACATATACAGTGGAATATTATTTGGTCACAAAAAGAATAAAATTTTGTCATTTGCAACAATATGGATGACCCTGAGGGCATAATCATGCTAAGTGAAATAAGTCAGAGGATATGTAAATACTGTATGATCTCACTTATATGTGGAATCTAAGCAAAACAAAACAAAACAAAACAAATGAGCTCATAGACACAGAGAACAGATTGGTGGTTGCCAGAGGCAGGGAGGTGGGGAATGGGCAAAACAGGTGACCCCCCAGAGGTCCGGGCTTTCCTCATAGCTCAGTTGGTAAACCATCTGTCTGCAAAGCAGGAGACCCAGGTTCAACTCCTGGGTTGGGAAGATCCCCTGGAGAAGGAAATGGCAACCCACTCCAGTATTCTTGCCTGGAAAATCCCACAGAAAGAGGAGCCTGGCAGGCTATAGTCCACAGGATCGCAAGAGTCGGACACAACTTAGGGACTAAACCACCACCACCACTACCCCAGAGGTCCAAACTTATAATTATAAAATAAATAAGTTACAAGGATGTAATGACAGTATGGTGACTATAGTTAACAATACTGCGTTGTACATTTGAAAGTGGCTAAGAAAGTAGATCTTAAACATTCTCATCACAAGGGAAAAAATTTGTCTAGCTATGCATGGTGACGGATATTAACTAGGCTTATTGGGATGATCCTTTCACAGTATATACAAATACCAAATCATTATGTTGTATACTCTAACATAATATTATATGTCAATTGTATCTGGAAAAAAAGTAATTAAAAGAAGAAGAATATTTTGTGACATGTGAAAACTATATGAAGTTCAAACTTTAGTGTTCATATAATATGGTCCGAACATGGTCACACTATCCATCTACATATGTTTCTGGCTGCTTAAATGCCTCAAGGGCAGAGCTGAGGAGCTGCAACTGAGACCCTATGTCCCACAAAGTCCAAAACATTGACTGTCCAGCCCTTCATGCAAAAAATTTTCCAGCCTCTGTTGTAAGCTACAGAGATATTGAAGTTGGTTGTAACCTCAGCAAAAATGACTAATATAGTCAAATAGAGGTTAAGGGGAGAGAGGGGACTAGCTCTGGAGAAGGACTGCCAGGCACCACTGACTACTCTGGATCATTCCCATGTGCTGTCGCGGTGGACACGCAGCCCTTCTGAGCTTTTACCTTGCCGCGCTTCCAGAGAAGCAGCACTGGCATGAAGTGGTCTCTTAGCTTGTAATTCCTTAGCCTTGGGTATTTGGAAGACAGACTGGCAGAGAGAATACCCTCCTGCTGCAGTCAGCCCACGCTACCATCTCTAATCTCTCATCAGGATGTGGCACTGCCTTGGCACTTCATATTAGTCGGTCTATAGCCTGGATTCTTGCTCTTGGCACTGCAGCCTGCTCCTGTTAAAAAATACCTTTATTTTTCTGGGCCCAACTCAAAGTTTACGGTCCTTTGGGTTACTTGGCAGAAGGATCAGAGCAACATCCACCTGTGCTATATGATGCCTCCAAAATTCATACTCGTACAAGTGAGCCTCAGCCCCTTCTTCTCCTTCTCCTTCCCTCTCCATCCTCTCTCATCCTCCTCCCCTTCCTTTTTCTTATTCTCCTTTTTTTTTCTATTTAAAAGCACATTTATTACTTGAATGTCAAGTTCAGCAGGAATAAAGAAGACTATTTACATTTGTTACTTGTTAACATATTTACTGTTTTTTAAATTTATTTTTTAATTGGAGTATAATTGCTCTATAGTGTTGTGTTAGTTTCTGCTGTACAACAATGTGAATCAAGCTATATGTTTGCATATATCCCCTCCCTCTTGAGCGTCCCTTCCACGTCTTCTTCATTGCAGTAGAGTTTGCATACAATATTACAAGTGTGCTTCATAATTGTCAGTTGGAAAGTGCAGCAACTTGCTTTTACTTGAAGGAGCTCTCTATCCTTCCCTGACTTAGGCCATTGGAATCTAGAAAGTTCCCTGAGATGGCAGGCTCCTGAGTCATCATGGGAGTTTACCTTGTATCCTCTTGCCTGTCTATGTTTGGCTAATGTATCTGGATACTTGCTCTTTCTCTTCACCAGGTCCTACTGATACAATGCCATCACTGAGTAGCAGACATCTCGTGTGACTACATTACTCAGTACAACTAACTAGTTGTGGGAAAATCTCAGTGGAGGGCTAGCCAGACCTCCAAACAGGAATGGTGATGCCTGTGGTTGGGCTTCAGGATCCAGAGCTATGAGAGGTCATTCCACCCAAGAGAGCTACAGAGAGTCAAAGATGATTTCCAAGCCAAATCCTTGGAGACAACCCAAACTTAAGCCAGGGAAACCAAGTTCAAATGGTGGAAATGGTATAAATAAAGGTTTTGGAACAGACTAGGAGCAAGGTAAGGCATGAGTCTTCATGTACAAATAGTATCTTGGTTGAATGTAGAGCTTTCAGATCACTCCTCTTACCAAGGCCTGTAATGTTACATTGTCTTCTAGATTCCAGTTTTGCTAATGAGTTGTTTGATGCCAGTTCAGTTCCCTTTTCTTGATAAGAAAGCTATTCTTTCTATCTAGAAGCTTGTAAAATTTTCTTTGATCCTTGGAGTTCAAAAATCTCACCGGGATTGGGCTAGATGTGGCCCCTTTTTCATTTGCCTCTTTCCACTCTCTCCCTCAATCATTCGACTTCAAGTCTGACAAGCCAATTTCTGCCTCAGCAGCACTCCCCCACCCAATAAGTCTCTATCCTAGTTCTCTAACCTTATCACCATCTGAAAATTATGTTACATATGTTTTGTTATTGTCTATCCCCCCAAATTAAAATGTATGGTTCATGCCTTGTCTATCTTGATTACTATTGTATTCTTAGCCTATAGGATAAGTCTTAGGAAGTGTTTGTTGAAAGAATGAGTGCTAGTGGAATAGTATGTGTGTTTCTCTACAGTGGGCTTAAGGCAAACATTTGGCAAGCTGGGATCCTGTCTTGAGTTCTGTGGACGTGTCCTATTTGTTTGCTGGAGCCCAGCATGGCAGCTTCCCCCAGGCTGCCTGCATCTGAGCAATACAATAGGCAGCAAGTAGACCTCAGGATCATTGCCCCAGCTGTCTCCTGGGGGGAAATTCTGTCTTCCAACCTTGCATCCTTTGACCTCTCCTGAGCTCTGCTTCATTTTGCAAATTCTTCACAGGAACTCAGGTTCCTTACCGTCCCCTCCAGCCTCCTCTCCCCCAGCCTGTGGAGCAACCTCACTTACACCCCACCTCCCAAAAGTAATGTGCTTCCTCTGTCCTCTGAACATACTTTCTTTCCTCCATCTGAATTTCACTACTCACCACCTCCATTTGCCTGGAACAGTCCTATTTTCCTTTAAGACTCAGTTGAGACATCACTTGTCCTGTGCAGCTCTCTGATACCTCTAGAGGTAAGTGCTCCTTCTTCTCTGCGTCTCTGTGGCTCTAGACAAACACTTTCATTACTATCCTTATGAAAAGTTCTCATAACTTTTCCTTGATCTGTTTCTTTCAACTACTGAGGGCAGGCATTTCATCTTATTTTACTACATAATCTCCACGTACATGCCCTGTATCATATACACTGCTGATGTCAATCAATGCCTGCTCAGGAGACAGAAAACGCAATGCAAGTTTAGTATAAAGAACTGTCAACTGGGAGTTCCCTGGTGGTCCAGTGGTCAGGACTTAGTGCTTCCACCGCAGGGGCACAAGTTCAGTCCCTGGTTGGAGAACTAAGATCCTGCAAGCCACATGGCCAAAAATAAGAATTATTAACTACTAAATGATACAGGTAGGTAGGTATATACATAATATAAATAGATAAATAGATAGATAGATTATAAGGATTATGTGATTATGGAGGCAGGCAAGTCCATATCTGCAGCATGGGCCAAAAGGCTCGAGACCCAGGAGAGTCGGTGTTTCAGCTCCAATCCAAAGGCAGTCTATTGGTGAGTTCCCTGTTACTCATGGAAGCCAGTCTTTTTGTTCTATTTAGGCCTTCAGCTGATTGGATGAGGCCCACCCACATTATGGAGGACAATTTGTTTTACCCAAGGTTCACCAATTTAAATGTTCAGTTTAGTCACAAAGTTGTGTCTGATTCTTTGCAACCCCATGGACTGCAGCACACACCAGGCTTCCCAGTCCTTCACCATCTCCCAGAGTTTGCTCAAACTCATGTCCATTGAGTCAGTGATGCCATCCAACCATCTCATTCTCTGTTGTCCCCTTCTCCTTCTGCCTTCAATCTTTCCCAGTATCAGAGTTTTTTCCAATGAGTAGGCTCTTTGCATCAGGTAGCCAAAGTATTGGAGCTTATGCTTCAGCATCAGTCCTTCCAGTGAATATTCAGGGTTGATTTCCTTTAGGATTGACTGGTTTGATCTCCTTGCAGTCCAAGGGACTCTCAAGAATCTTCTGTAGCACCACAGTTCAAAAGCATCAATTCTTCGGCACTTGGTCTTCTTATGGTCCAACTCTCATATCCATACGTGACTACTGGAAAAACCATAGCTTTGAAATGTTAATCTCTTCCAAAAACACCCTCTAAGTTGACACATGAAATTGATCATCAGGTGGTCGTCTACTAAAACGGTAAAAGAAATCTCAAAGAAAACAGGAATAGCAAGTGTCACAAATGGCAAATTAGAAGCTAACATCTCTAGGTTTGAAGGGGAGTACTTGAGGAGGAACAAATTTGCAAGGCTCCCTAGTCTTCCTCATCCCGTGACAAGGGTGAGATTCAGATGACTGTGTGTCTTTAGTCCACTGGATGGTGAAGTTCACTGAGGTGTCACAAGCCTGGACTGGAGGATCAGAGGTCAGTTACGAGGATGCCAGTGCGTCTTACCGGAATGTGAACACTACTACCCTGGCAGCTGCCATGTAAGGCCGAGAAGAAAGGTCCACTGGGGCCAGAACAAGAAGCTCCTGCCTCTCTGTGTGTAGTGTCCCTCCAGTGTCCTCTATTAACTAGGCTTAGCATTGCCTTCGCTGACAAAGAAGACTTGTCTATAGGGTCCAGCTCATTTCACAAAGCAGGGCGAAGAAGGGCAGATTCAGAGCTAAGTGACAATAAATTGATAACTTGCTACAGTTGAGGAATAAAAAAATGTCTTCATCATGCAAAACTGTAACTAATTAGGAGGGTCATGTGTTGTCTTAGATAATCAAATGAGAACAGTTTTTAAATTTAATGAAGGGAGTGGGGCTCTTCAGTGGAAGAAAAGGGAAATACAGGCTATAAGACAGGAACATGGTGACCAAGGAGATAAGAGACAAAGTACTAAGAGGACAACCAGATGGGTCAGATACCTGTGAAGGAGTACCAGCTCTTTCACTTCAGTTCAGTCGCTCAGTTGTGTCCAACTCTTTGCAGACCCCATGGAATGAAGCATGCCAGGCCTCCCTGTCCATCACCAACTCCTGGAGTTTACTCAAACTCATTGAGTCCATCAAGTCGATGATGCCATCCAACCATTTCATCCTCTGTCGTCCCCTTCTCCTCCTGCCCTCAATCTTTCCCAGCATCAGGATCTTTTCCAATGGCCAAAGTATTGGAGTTTCAGCCTCAGCATCAGTCCCTCCAATGAACATTCAGGACTGATTTCCTTTACGATGGATTGGTTGGATCTCCTTGCTGTCCAAGGGACTCTCAAGAGTCTTCTCCAACACCACAGTCCAAAAGCATCAATTCTTTGGCTCTCAGCTTTCTTTATAGTCCAACTCTTACATCCATACATGACTACTGGAAAAACCATAGCTTTGACTAAACAGACCTTTGTTGGCAGAGTAATGTCTCTGCTTTTTAACATGCTGTCTAGGTTGGTCATAACTTTAACAAAAGTAGTTTGTTACCAGCTCTTTAACAAAAGTAATTATCTTATTCTCTTCCCAGAATTAAGGCTTCCATTATGGCTCAGATGGTAAAGAATCTACCTGCAATGCAGGAGACCTGGGTTCAATCCCTGGGTCAGGAAGATGCCCTGGAGAAGGGAATGGCAACCCACTCCAATATTCTTGCCTGGAGAATCCCATGGATAAGCTCCAAGCACTCTGTGTGCTTGGAGCTTTCATGGTGGCTCAGTGGTAAAGAATCTGCCCGCCAGAGCAGAAGGTACAGGTTCAATCCCTGGGTCAGAAAGATGTCCTGGAGAAGGAAATGGCAACCCACTCCAGTATTCTTGCCTGGGAAATCCCATGGACAGAAGAAGCCTGGAATGCTACATACAGTCCACATCATTGCAAAGAGTTGGACACAACTTAGCAACTAAACAACAGCAGCAATTCTATATTCTTATTATTCCAGTGACCATAAATTCAGTCCCATGCCACAGCTCAAACACATTATCACAACAGACTATTTTCCAATTTTTGAATTAATTTTCATGAAACCATTTACAAAGGGAATAAAAATTAAATCTCACTTTGTTTCATGTAACATATTGCTTTAGACCCAGTGGTTAGGACTCTACGCTTTCATTGCCTAAGACCTGGAGCTTAATCCCTGGTCAGGGAACAAAGATCCCACAAGCCACACAGTGCAGCCATTAATAGTAATAAAGTAATAATAATGTGTTACTTTATCCAAAATAATATCTCAAAGTTTTTCGTTAATGTAATATTAAGCTAGCATTTCCATAATTTATTCTATCTCCCTATACTATTAGCTACAAAACATTACCCAAAGAAGGGAAAGTCCTGGTTTACTGAGATCAGTGCTTGACCCAGATTTGCTCAATGAACTTTTCTCACAGTGTTGTTGAAGATTCCCCCAGAAGGATTGCTTGGTAGTAAGCACATTCCTCTAGGATGCAGGAGGGGGGCTGGCCAAGCTCTGAAGGCAGAGGCAATACTGTCTTGGCACTCCCCCAGCTGTCCAGGAGGGCCTACTGTGGGGACTACTCTTGCCACCCCCACAAATTGCTCACAGACACAACCCACTCTTAAGTCTGAGAACTAGCCCTGGGGCTCATCAGGTGGTGCTGAGACAAAAATGTTCTGCAAGATCCACTCAGCACCCATGATTCCAGACTGACTGGTTCCAGAAATTTGAGGGAGTTGATGCTTTTTGGGGGTACACTTTGTCTAGTGAGATACAGAAAGCAGCAGATACATTATTCTCCCTTCCTCCCCACCACGGACAGTTAGGGGACATGCTAGTTTCATACAGCCTTGCTGATGACATCCCCAGAGACCAGTCACCTGTTCTTGGTATGAAGCTGTGGCCAGCACAGTAATGCATGCATGTGAAGTGAAGTGAAAGTCACTCAGTTGTGTCTGACTCTTTGTGACCCTGTGGACTATAGCCTAGAGTCCATGGGATTCTCCAGGCCAGAATACTGGAGTGGGTAGCCTTTCCCTTCTCCAGGGGATCTTTCCAACCCAGGGATAGAATCCAGGTCTCCCACATTGTAGATGGATTCTTTATCAGCTGAACCACAAAGGAAGCCCAAGAATACGGAGTGGGTAGCCTATCCCTTCTTCAGTGGATCTTCCCAACCCAGGAATCGAACCAGGGTTCTTTACCAACTGGATTCTTTACCAACTGAACTATAAGGGCTCCCTATTTTACTGAATTTTTTCCCTGCTATACTCTCCTTTTCCCCTCATTCCTGCTTCCCTGGGACTGCACCATTCCCCAAAGAGTTAACCCATAAGGTTTGTCTCAGGCTCACACCACCCTTATGGCAGAAAGTGAAGAGGAACTAAAAAGCCTCTTGATGAAAGTGAAAGAGGAGAGTGAAAAAGTTGGCTTAAAGCTCAACATCCAGAAAACAAAGATCATGGCATCTGGTCCCATTTTCACTTCATGGGAAATAGATGGGGAAACAGTGCAAACAGTGTCAGACTTTATTTTTGGGGGGCTCCAAAATCACTGCAGATGGTGATTGCAGCCATGAAATTAAAAGACGCTTACTCCTTGGAAGGAAAGTTATGACCAACCTAGATAGCATATTCAAGAGCAGAGACATTACCTTGCCAACAAAGATCCATCTAGTCAAGGCTATGATTTTTCCAGTGGTCATGTATGGATGTGAGAGTTGGACTGTGAAGAAAGCTGAATGCCGAAGAATTGATGCTTTTGAACTGTGGTGTTGGAGAAGACTCTGGAGAATCCCTTGGACTGCAAAGAGATCCAACCAGTCCACTCTAAAGGAGATCAGTCCTGGGTGTTCTTTGGAAGGAATGATGCTAAAGCTGAAACTCCAGTACTTTGGCCACCTCATGGGAAGAGTTGACTCAATGGAAAAGACTGTGATGCTGGGAGGGATTGAGGGCAGGAGGAGAAGGGGACGACAGAGGATGAGATGGCTGGATGGCATCACCGACTGGATGGACATGAGTTTGGGTGAACTCCGGGAGTTGGTGATGGACAGGGAGGCCTGGCATGCTGCAATTAATGGGGTCGCAAAGACTGGGACACAACTGAGCGACTGTCCGACTCTTTGCGACCCCATGAACCGCAGCACACCAGGCCTCCCTGTCCATCACCAACTCCCGGAGTCCACCCAAACCCATGTCCATTGAGTTGGCGATGCCATCCAACCATCTCATCCTCTGCCGTCCCCTTCTCCTACCCTCAATTTTCCCCAGCATCGGGGTCTTCTCATATTAATAAGCTGCTAATTAGAGAAAGAAAATGTCTCAAAACTCAGAGAGTGGCACCAGGCCCCTTACCCACAACATGCATTTTGAGATAGGCATTGGCACAAGGTGAGCCATCCTGGGTCATAAAACATTTGGCATGAATCTTGAAGGAAGGCAAATTTCCAAGCTAAATAAATAGTTCCATTAATATAGATTAAGAGAACATTTCCATGAGTAAAACATACTGGTTTGTTGAGCCATTATCGGTTCTGAGTCTTAGGCAGAACCAACTTGAAGAAAGGCATATTTTAAGATAAATACATAGTTCATTAATATAACGTAAGAAAAAACATTTCCATAAGAAAAACGCATTGGTTAGCTCAAGATTTGAGAAAAGTTAAGTTCAGGTGGAACCAGGTGTCATCATGGCAACACAGAGTTTTAAAAGAAACCTTTTAAATTTGTATAGAGAAGGGGGAAAAACAGTCTGACACTTGTGGTTTGATTCCTCTGCTTGGGGACCCCTAGCCTGCCTGCCTGTTACCCTCACCAAGTCTCTTATGTCTTCTGCATTTGCAGGCAGGTTCTTTATCACTAGTGCCACCTGGGAAGCCCCTTAATACTTCTATAACTTTGTCTTTCTATGTTTAGAAATCCATCTAAATTTTGTTTTGATGTATAGGATCTACTTCTTTTTTCCAATACACCTATCCAGTTGTCCCAGTGGTATTTATATAAATGTTGTCCTTTCCTTATGGGGCTTCCCTGGTGGCTCAGATGGTAAAGCATCTGTCTGCAATGCAGGAAACCCAGGTTCAATCCCTGGGTCAGGAAGATCCCCTAGAGAAGGAAATGGCAACCCACTCAAGTACTCTTGCCTGGAGAATCCCGTGGAGGGAGGAGCTTGGTAGACTACAGTCCATGGGGTCGCAAAGAGTCGGACACGACTGAGCAACTTCAGTTTCACTTTCTTTAAAAAGTCGCTTTTATCAGATATTAAATTTACACATATTCAAGAGTCTTTTTCTGGATGTGATACTCTGTCCCATTCATCTATTATCCATTGATGTACCATTGTACTGTTTTGATTATTGTAGCTTTGTGTTATATTTTGCAACATTAATTTTAAGTGAAATAACTTTTTTATTAAGGCTTAATATGGTACATTTCCTTTTCTGGCCACTTTAGTGCTCATTTTTACACTAAAAATAACATTAACCTATATATATTTATATCCAGAGAAGGCAATGGCAAGCCACTCCAGTACTCTTGCCTGGAAAATCCCATGGATGGAGGAGCCTGGTAGGCTGCAGTCCATGGGGTCGCTACAAGTTGGACACGACTGAGCAACTTCACTTTCACTTTTCACTTTCACGCAATGGAGAAGGAAATGGCAACCCATTCCAGTGTTTTTGCCTGGAGAATCCCAGGGACGGCAGAGCCTGGTGGGCTGCCGTCTATGGGGTCGCACACAGTCGGACACGACTGAAGCGACTTAGCAGCAGCAGCATATATATTTATATATAAAATAAATAACCAACAAAGACCTGCTATATAGCACAGGGAACTCTACTCAATACTCTGTAATAAGTTATATGGGAAAAGAATCTGAAAAAGAATAGATATTAGGTTGATGCAAAAGTAACTGCAGTTTTGCTTTGTTGAAATTTGCTGTTTGATTTTGGAATACATTCTTAAGTAAATGTGGATATGTTATACATCATTTAAATGCATGTTTCTCACTTTATGTTTCTTCTAATGACTCGTTACCTGCCACTTATTTTATATTTATTTTAGACTATGGAAATGATGTTAGACAAAAAGCAAATTCAAGTAATTTTCTTATTCAAGATCAAAATGGTTCGTAAAGCATCAGCGACAACTTGCAACATCAACAACGCATTTGGCCCAGGAACTGTTAACGATTTACAGTGCAATGGTGGTTCAAGAAGTTTTGCAAAGTAGATGAGAGCCTTGAAGATGAGGAGTGCAGTGGCTGGCCATTGGAGGTTGACAGCGACCCTTTGAGAGAATCACTGAAGCTGTTCCTCTTACAACATGAGAAGTTGCCAGAGAACTCAACATTGACTGTTTTATCATTTGGTGTGTGTGTGTGTCTGCTAAGTCTCTTCAGTCATGTCCGACTCTTTGTGATCCTATTGACTGTAGCCCACCAGGCTTCTCTGTCCATGGGGATTCTCCAGGCAAGAATACTGAAGTGGATTATATCGACTAAAAAAGATGTAGTTGCGAGTTAAGTTTTTTGGGGGGCAAAATGAGGACTGCAGCCCGGGGGCAGCACCTCAGATAGCTCTGAGAGACCGCTCCAAAGCCGCAGTGGGGGAAAGTCAATATATAAGGTTTTGGTGAAAGGGGAGTTCAATACCATGAAGCACTCATTTTACAAAAGGTCTTTTGTTAGTTATGAGGATCTGATGTCACCATGAAGGGATTTAGAGCTTCTTTAGATATGAGGAGATGCAAGGATTGAGATCATAAAATCTGTTCCTAAAAATATCCAACTATCTAAAGACCTATCCCACCAGATTCTCTGGAGCACAGAGTGTCTCACTCCACCCTGAACTCCCCCAGGGGTTGGTGAAGGTCAACAGCTATAGCAGCATGGGGTTCAATCTCAGTAGAGGCCGATGGCAAAGGCCTTTATTGTTCAGTTGCTGGCAATGCTCTTGGTAAGTGCCAGTTTGTAGTTGGCATGGCCCCCTTGTGGTCATAAATCTGACCATATTCTGGGGTGCATTTCATGACCATTTTGTCTCACATTGCTGGGAAGACTCGTTCCCAACTCTAAAGAAGGTTTTTGTTAATAGGCCACTCAATGTGCTATTACTGGACTAGGTCTTAATAGTCAAAGGTCTCTGGACACCTGTCTTCTAGTTATGGTCCAGGAAAGTATTCCCTTTTGTTGCATCTTCCCATATCTAGAGTTACACTATTAAAATCATTGATCATATATTGAGCTATACATTTGATCAACAGCTTCAAGTCTAGTCATCATTTTCATTGGAGGCTCAGTCATACAGTTGGTAATACAAGAAATAATAATCTTGTGAAACAAGCAAAATACAAATAGTATAGTTAATAACATTAGTGGAATTTAAAGTAAATATTTTAGCCATGAGCCTCTCACACCAAACCAGTTATTTTAAAAAAGATCATCAAGACCAGGGAATGGGTCACTTAAAGCAGAAATCTGATTTTTCATGTGATTCATCAAATGTGTTACATTAAAGGATTTATCAGGTATGAAAATATAGCATTCACTTTGAATTAGAGCACAGATATCTTCCAGAGATGCTGTCAAGTATCAAGGGCCTTGCAGTTGTGTAGCACTGCCTTTCTCATCATAGATATCTCAGAATTCAATAGGCTAATGGCCTGGTTGCTATCATTTAAAGCTTATGAAAGTTTTTTTTTTTTAAGCTTATGAAAGTTATTAAGGCCAATTACATCCTCTAATCCCATTGAAGGCACATGCAAACACACACACAAAAGCTGCCAAATGGTCATACCAGTAGAATACAGATCCTTGACGCATTGGGATCATACCAATGGTAGATTGGTTGGGGTTACCTCTAATTTGTTTACATGTATGATCTTAAATTCATGGGAGTCCCAGGCTATACCTTCCTATCCATCCCTGTATATGTGAAAGCCATTAACTAGTGCCACAAATCCACTGAGTTCCATACCAATCACTAATAGACATTATTCATAAAGCACCCAGCCTTCTCTCATAATTACCAGGTTGATCATTTTTAGCATGATTTAACCCTTCCCAACATAGAGGAGCTTTTAAACTTAAATGACCATAAAGTGAAAGTGAAGCCGCTCAGTCGTGTCCAACTCTTTGCAACCCCATGGACTGTAGCCTACCAGGCTTCTCCATCCATAGGGTTTTCCAGGCAAGAGTACTGGAGTGGGTTGCCATTGCCTTCTCCAGGGGAATCTTCCCCACCCAGGGATCAAACCCAGGTCTCCTGCATTGCAGGCAGACGCTTTACCCTCTGAGCCACCAGGGAAGTGCCAAATGACCATTAGATCAGATCAGATCAGTCACTCAGTCATGTCCAACTCTTTGCGACCCCATGAATCGCAGCACGCCAGGCCTCCCTGTCCATCACCAACTCCTGGAGTTCACCCAGACTCACGTCCATTGAGTCAGTAATGCCATCGAGCCATCTCACCCTCTGTCGTCCCCTTCTCCTCCTGCCCCCAATCCCTCCCAGCATCACAGTCTTTTCCAATGAGTCAACTCTTCACATGAGGTGGCCAAAGTACTGGAGTTTCAGCTTTAGCATCATTCCTTCCAAAGAAATCCCAGGGCTGATCTCCTTCAGAATGGACTGGTTGGATCTCCTTGCAGTCCAAGGGACTCTCAAGAGTCTTCTCCAACACCACAGTTCAAAAGCATAAATTCTTTGGCGCTCAGCCTTCTTCACAGTCCAACTCTCACATCCATACATGACCACAGGAAAAACCATAGCCTGGTGTTAATCATGTAGATCCATGCCATAATTGTGGGAGTTTTCCATTTAATAGATAAGAGGTTAATTTTTTTATTGATACTTAGCTCATCACTCTGATTGAGTTTGAATGACCCTAAGAGAAAACTTAAATTTACAGCCTGCATCAGAACAAGTGTTATTAATTGGCCAGGTGAGAGGATCCCATCTGGTAATATCATGAATAGATACAACAGGACTGAACATTCATCTAAAATAAATTTCCTAGGGGGTATCCAGTCAGAGCCCTAGAGAACAGAAATCCACCAGGGTAACCCAGAAGTACTAGACATAGGTAATTGGCCACAACCCAACAATTGGATTGAGTTGTAAACTATCATAGAATCATGTCCATGATAGAAAACATTTGATTTATATGGATAGGTCCAAGGAATCAAGAAAACACTATAAATGATCATACAAGTCAGATAAGCATCTAGGGCAAGCTGTCTACTCCTGATGTCATCTTTTTCTCATCCTAGTATAGTGTAGTTTCCTCTGAGCATTGTTTTAAGGTGAGTTTGAGATCAGCAGGCCTCTCTATAGACCAGTCCAGCTTTGGAAGTGGGAGTTAACCCAAGAGTCAATTTCCCTTCAATTTCATGGGTTGTGCATGAACTAGTTAAGAGTACCTGATAGAAAGGTCCTTCCATCCAGGTTGGAGACAGTTCCTTAAATTATGTCTTCTTCCAATCTTGGTTGCTGATCATGCATGAGGCATCTGATCTTCATCCAAAGACAGATTATTGAGATAAGCTTCAGAAACAATCTTAGAGTGTCCTTTAATAATTAAATTAAATTTTACATTAAAATGCCCTAACAGCTGGATCATCGAAAAAACAAGAGAGTTCCAGAAAAACATCTCTTTCTGCTTTATTGACTATGCCAAAGCCTTTGACTTTGTGGATCACAATAAACTGTGGAAAGTTCTGAAAGAGATGGGAATACCAGACCACCTGATTTGCCTCTTGAGAAACCTGTATGCAGGTCAGGAAGCAACAGTTAAAACTGGACATGGAACAACAGACTGGTTCCAAATAGGAAAAGGAGTACGTCAAGGCTGTATATTGTCACCCTGCTTATTTGACTTATATGCAGAGTACATCATGAGAAACTCTGGGTTGGAAGAAGCACAAGCTGGAATCAAGATTGCCAGGAGAAATGAGAAACGCTGGGTTGGAAGAAGCACAAGCTGGAATCAAGATTGCCGGGAGAAATACCAATAACGTCAGATATGCAGATGACACCACCCTTATGGCAGAAAGCAAAGAGGAACTAAAAATCCTCGATTAAAGTGAAAGAGGAGAGTGAAAAAGTTGGCTTAAAGCTCAACATTCAGAAAACGAAGATATGGCATCTGGTCCCATCACTTCATGGGAAATAGATGGGGAAACAGTGCAAACAGTGTCAGACTTTATTTTTTGGGGCTCCAAAATCACTGCAGATGGTGATTGCAGCCATGAAATTAAAAGGCGCTTACTCCTTGGAAGGAAAGTTATGACCAACCTAGATAGCATATTCAAAAGCAGAGATATTACTTTGCCAACAAAGGTCCGTCTAGTCAAGGCTATGGTTTTTCCAGTAGTCATGTATGGATGTGAGAGTTGAACTGTGAAGAAAGCTGAGCGGCAAAGAATTGATGCTTTTGACCTGTGTTGTTGGAGAAGACTCTTGAGAGTCCCTTGGACTGCAAGGAGATCCAACCAGTCCATTCTAAAGGAGATCAGTGTTCTTTGGAAGGAATGATGCTAAGGCTGAAACTCCAGTACTTTGGCCACCTCATGCAAAGAGTTGACTCATTGGAAAAGACTGTGATGCTGGGAGGGATTGGGGGCAGGAGGAGAACGGGACGACAGAGGATGAGATGGCTGGATGGCATCACCGACTGGATGGACATGAGTTTGAGTAAACTCCGGGAGCTGGTGATGGACAGGGAGGCCTGGTGTGCTGTGATTCATGGAGTCGCAAAGAGTCGGACACGACTGCATGACTGAACTGAACTGAACAGCAAAGAACTATCCAGGAAATGAGTCTTAGTAGATACAGACCTCCATTAACAACCTGGGATTTAACATTCATTGAAACATCGTTTTCTCCCTAAAATCACCATTATTTTTACCAAATATAACCAAATCAAGACCTGTTTGTAATACAGGTCTGATCTCAATAAATTTGGCCTGATGATTTATATAACCATAATTAATCATAGATTTTTTTTGCTTTGCTGAGACTTTTATAGAGTCTCAGACTGAACTTTTAAAATAAAACCTTTCAGGACTAGGAAAGTCATGCCAAAGGTTTATCATAGATTTTGCCTAACAGATCTAAGTAAATTCCTCCCTTCTCAAGGTCTCCAAAATTCCTTGAGATTTCTGTACCTGTTATTGAGATAACCTTCCTAACTTATCTGATAAAGTTACTGGAAACTTAAGAGCTTCCAATCTCTGGAGGGTTCAGATAGAGAGAAAGATAAATGTTTCAATTTGTTTATAGAATATAATTTTACCAAATTACTATCATAATTAGTTTGAGGGGAAGGGGTTTATTTTCTTACACCTGGAAAACACAGATTCAAATCAGTAATTTTTCAGATAGAAACCATAAAAATTATAAGCATATTCACCAGTTCATTTAGTCCTTTTGTTAACCTTTGTGAAGTCATCAGGTTTTCCATTAGAATCTTTACCCAGTTCAGAAACTGGTATTTATCCAAAAGTCCTTTTTATAAATCTTCTTGAAGAGGAAGCATTTTTGCGAAACTTGGTTAGTGCTATGACAATATTTTGAGATAGTAACTAAAATTATGTCTGATAATATTTTACTCAAACATATCAGAAATTTAGGAACTCCATACAGTTTCTAGGATATCTATATTAGTAACATTTACCATACAATATAACCCGAGACTTATTACTCACTTGCCAATACTCCCCATGTAATTCTGTATACAGTTCAGTTCAGTTGCTCAGTCGTATCCAACTCTTTGCAACACTGTGGACTGCAGCATGCCAGGCTTCCCTGTCCATCACCAACTCCTGGAGCTTGCTCAGACTCATGCCCATCGAGTTGGTGATGCCATCCAACCATCTCATCCTCTACCATCCCCTTCTGATCCCTCCTTCAGTCATTCCTAGCATCAGGGTCCTTTCAATGAGTCCGTTCTTTGCATCAGGTGGCCAAAATATTGGAGTTTCAGCTTCAGCATCAGTCCTTCCAATGAATATTCAGGACTGATTTCCTTTAGGATGGACTGATTGGATTCTCCTTGCTGTCCAAGGGACTCTCAAGAGTCTTCTCCAACACCACAGTTTAAAAGTATCATTCTTTGGTGCCCAGCTTTCTTTATAGTACAACTCTCACATCCATACATGACGACTAGAAAAATGAAAACTTTGACTAGATGGATGTTTGTTGGCAAAGTAATGTCTCTGCTTTTTAATACGCTGTCTAGGTTGGTCACAACTTTCTTCCAAGGAGCAAGCGTCTTTTAATTTCATGGCTGCAATCACTACCTGCAGTGATTTTGGAGCACCCCAAACTAAAGTCTCTCACTGTTTCCATTGTTTCCCCATCTATTTGCCATGAAGTGATGGGACCAGATGCTTAGTTTTCAGAACGTTGAGTTTTAAGCCAGCTTTTTCACTCTCCTCTTTCAGTTTCATCAAGAGGCTCCTTAGTTCTTCTTCACTTTAGGCCGTAAGGGTGGTGTCATCTGCATATCTGAGGTTATTGATATTTCTCTTGGCAATCTTGATTCCAGCTTGTGATTCATGCAGTCCATCATTTCTCATGATGTACTCTACATATAAGTTAAATAGGCAGTGTGACAATACACAGGCTTGATGTACTCCTTTCCCAGTTTGGAACCAGTCTGTTGTTCCATGTCCAGTTCTAACTGTTGCTTCTTGGCCTGCATACAGATTTCTCAGTAGTCAGGTAAGGTGGTCTGGTATTCCCATCTCTTTCATAATTTTCCAGTTTGTTGTGATCCACACAGTCAAAGGCTTCGGCATAGTCAATGAAGCAGAAGCAGATGTTTTTCTGGAAGTCTCCTGCTTTCTCTATGATCCAGTGGATTTTGGCCATTTGATCTCTAGTACCTCTGCTTTTTCTAAATCCAGCTCAAACATCTGGAATTTTATGGTTCATGTACTGTTGAAGCCTGGCTTGGAGAATTTTGAGCATTGCTTTGCTAGCATGTGGGATGAGTGCAATTGTGCAATAGTTTGACGCTCTTTGGCATTGCCTTTCTTTGGGACTGGAATGAAAACTGACCTTTTCCAGTCCTGTGGCCACTGCTGTGCTTTCCAAATTTGCTGACATACTGACTGCAGCACTTTCACAGGATCATCTTTTAGGATTTGAAATAGCTCTACTGGAATTCCATCACCTCCACCAGCTTTGTTTGTAGTAATGCTTCCAAAGGCCCACTTGACTTCACACTCCAGGATGTCTGGCTCTAGGTGAGTGATCACACCATCGTGATTATCTGGGTCATGAAGATCTTTTTTGTATAGTTCTTCTGTGTATTCTTGCAACTGCTTCTTAACATCCTCTGCTTCTGTTAGGTCCATACCATTTCTGTCCTTTATTGTGCTCATCTTTGCATGAAATGTTCCCTTGGTATCTCTCATTTTCTTGAAGAGATGTCTAGTCTTCCCCATTCTATTGTTTTCCTCTATTTCTTTGCATTGATCGCTGAGGAAGTCTTTCTTATCTTGAATTTAGCTTTTCTCTCTGTTAATAGGATATCTTTTCTTCAAATATTGAAATGCTTTTGATAATAGATTTAAGTTTCTTTATTTCTTAAATAATCTGTTCTGAAATCCTTTATTGTTACTTTGGCTAATTGAAATAGCTCAACTGGAATTCCATCACCTCCACTAGCTTTGTAGTGTGGCAAGAATACTCAGAAGAACTATACAAAAAAGATCTTCATGACCCAGATAATCATGATGGTGTGATTACTCACCTAGAGCCAGATATCTTGGAATTCGAAGTCAAGTGGGCTTTAGGAAGCATCACTACGAACAAAGCTAGCGGAGGTGATGGAATTCCAGTTGAGCTATATATCAATTCTGTATACAAAATAAACCTAATTAGTGTAATATCTCTCTTGGGGTGTTTCAGGGGCCCACTGAAGCATCCCAAAATTAGCTAGAAATCCTCTTCATTAGAATGATTTAGGAAGTTTTGTCAGCAAATATCAAAAAGGTTTAGAACACTCAGTCAGATATGATTATGGGTCACTGTGAAACAATAGCTATTCACTTAGCCAAAGTAACAATAAGGGATTTCAGAACATCATTTAAGAAATAAAGAAACTTAAATCTATTATCAAAGGCAGTTCAATATTTGAAGAAAGAGGTCCTCTTAGAGAGAAAAGCTAAATTCAAGTTTTTGCACCAGCTTACTTTATATAAAGTAATGCTCAAAATTCTCCAAGCCAGGCTTCACCAATATGTGAACTGTGAACTTCCAGATGTTCAAGCTCGTTTTAGAAAAGGCAGAAGAACCAGAGATCAAATTGCCAACATCCACTGGATCATCAAAAAAGCAAGAGAGTTCCAGAAAAACATCTATTTATGCTTTATTGACTACACCAAAGGCTTTGACTGTGTGGATCACAATAAACTGTGGAAAATTCTGAAAGAGATGGGAATACCAGACCACCTGACCTGCCTCTTGAGAAACCTGTATGCAGATCAGGAAGCAACAGTTAGAACTGGACATGGAACAACAGACTGGTTCCAAATAGGAAAAGGAGTACTTCAAGGCTGTATATTGTCACCCTGCTTATTTAACTTATATGCAGAGTACACCATGAGAAACGCTGGGCTGGAAGAAGCACAAGCTGGAATCAAGATTGCTGGGAGAAATATCAATAACCTCAGATATACAGATGACACCACCCTTATGGCAGAAAGTGAAGAAAAACTAAAGAGCCTCTTGATAAAAGTGAAAGAAGAGAGTGGAAAAAGTTGGCTTAAAACTCAACATTCAGAAAACTAAGGTCATGGCATCCAGTTCTGTCACTTCATGGCAAATAGATGGGGAAACACTGGAAACAGTGTCAGACTTTATTTTTCTGGGCTCCAAAGTCACTGCAGATGGTGATTGCAGCCATGAAATTAAAAGATGCTTACTTCTTGCAAGGAAAGTTATGAACAACCTAGACAGCATATTAAAAAGCAGAGACATTACTTTGTCAACAAAGGTCCATCTATTCAAGGCTATGGTTTTTCCAGTAGTCATGTATGGATGTGAAAGTTGGACTATAAAGAAAGCTGAGCACAGAAGAATTGATGCTTTTAAACTGTGGTGTTGGAGAAGACTCTTGAGAGTCCCTTGGACTGCAAGGAGATCCAACCAGTCCATCTTAAAGGAGATCAGTCCTGGGTGTTCATTGGAAGGACTGGTGTTGAAGCTGAAACTCCAGTACTTTGGCCACCTGATACGAAGAGCTGACTCATTTGAAAAGACCCTGATGCTGGGAAAGATTGAGGGCAGAAGGAAAAGGGGACGACAGAGGATGAGATGGTTAGATGACATCACTGACTCAATGGACATGGGTTTGGGTAAACTCCAGGAGCTGGTGATGGACAGGGAGGCCTGGCATGCGGCGGTTCATGGGGCCACAAAGAGTCGGACACGACTGAGTGACTGAACTGAACTGAACTTTATTTAAAAGGTAAACTTAATTAACTTTGTTTTAAACTTAGTCCTAACCATGTACAAAATTTTTTCCACTTCAACATCATTCTTTCCAATGAACAATCAGGACTGATCTCCTTTAGGATGGACTGGTTGAATCTCCTTGCAGTCCAAGGGACTCTCAAAAGCCTTGCTTTCTTAGAACATTTTAGGATGGCACCAAACATCATTTATTTTTAATCTCAAATCTCTTTAGTTTCTCTGTAACAGGAAATTAGTGTTTAGTAGCAACTATTTCAAAATCGTATTTTATTTGGAAATGACTCAGCTATTCAACAAAGACTTCCAACACTTAGTTTAGCACAACCCTTAGAAGTTTAAGTTATTCCAATCTGGAGAGACTATTTTAGACACATATTCCTAAAAAGCATAATTATTTTTAATGGAGTCTATCTAAAGGCTCATATCTCATTTACATTTTTTAGAAGTTTCTTCACTTAAGGTAATTTCCTTGTTGACAAACTTGCAACAGATATAATAATATTTAACTTATATTAAATCTAGGTACAATGAAAATATTCTGCTTAATGTTAATTACTCTTAGACATGTCTACATTAGATCAACAAACAAACATTAATATCAGGTATTTAATATTGAATATTTCCCAGTTCATGTGAACCTGAAATTCATTTAGGTTAATTTCTCTTGTATTTAGAATTATTTGATTTGTAAGTGCTTACCTTTTTTTCTTAAGGCCAATTAGATTAGAGCTCATTTACAAACTGATCTTAGCAATCAGCCATATTATCCAAAAAAACAAAGACACACACTGAGACATACATATATCCAATAAACACAAGAGATCCTATAGCTTTGTTTTCCAAACTTAGTTATGAAGAAAAAATGGTTGGAATAAGATTTTAAAAGGCTTTGTTCCTCTTTTTTTTTTCTTTTGGTTTCAGGAATTAGAGATGGTCTAGATAAGTGATAAGGGAAATAGATGGGGAAACAGTGGAAACAGTGTCAGACTTTGTTTTTTTGGGCTGCAAAATCACTGCGGATGGTGACTGTAGCCATGAAATTAAAAGGCGCTTACTCCTTGGAAGGAAAGTTATGACCAACCTAGATAGCACATTCAAAAGCAGAGACATTACTTTGTCAACAAAGGTCCGTCTAGTCAAGGCTATGGTTTTTCCAGTAGTCATGTAT
This sequence comes from Bos mutus, assembly GCF_027580195.1. NCBI lineage: Eukaryota > Metazoa > Chordata > Mammalia > Artiodactyla > Bovidae > Bos > Bos mutus. The sequence goes on along the minus strand of NC_091618.1, from coordinate 14,751,538 downwards.
GGATGTGAGAGTTGGACTGTGAAGAAGGCTGAGCACCGAAGAATTGATGCTTTTGAACTGTGGTATTGGAGAAGACTCTTGAGAGTCCCTTGGACTGCAAGGAGATCCAACCAGTCCATTCTGAAGGAGATCAGCCCTGGGATTTCTTTGGAAGGAATGATGCTAAAGCTGAAACTCCAGTACTTTGGCCACCTCATGCGAAGAGTTGACTCATTGGAAAAGACTCTGATGCTGGGAGGGATTGGGGACAGGAGGAGAAGGGGACAACAAAAGGATGAGATGGCTGGATGGCATCACTGACTCGATGGACGTGAGTTTGGGTGAACTCCGGGAGTTGGTGATGGACAGGGAGGCCTGGCATGCTGCAATTCATGGGGTCGCAAAGAGTCGGACACGACTGAGCAACTGAACTGAACTAGATACGTGATCCAGAGAACTCTGGTCTAAAGGTATAGAAGGAGTTATTTCCTCAGGGCAAGAATTCTTAAAGAGATAATTTTTTTCTTCAAGAGCTTCCTCTGAAGTCTAAAGAATATTGTAACCACATTGTCAAAAATTGTATTTTTCTGTGACCATAGTTTTATAGCAAAAATTTAGACCAGATAGTGCTCAACTTGGCCCATAATAACAAGGGCAGATTGGTCCCAGCAGGGATTGTCCCTCTGGGGAAGTAAGGGTCTAAGTTTGATCAGCCCCAGGCTGTTGATTACAGGAGGAAGTCCTGGACATAAGGGAACTTCAGTCCATTTTCCTATCCTATGTCGATAAAGATCTAATATTTTTAGGCCATTTTTCTTATCATTGGATCATAGCTACAGATTGACCAGAAAAAAAAAAAACAACAAAATTTTTTACCCCCAAGGGGTTCCCAGGTGGAGTGTGGAACCTTAGAGTGAGCAATTCCCATATTAACTTGAGCAGTTTGTACCAGATGTCTGTTCAATCAAACCAAACCAACAAAAGCAAACCGAACCAGAACTTCACAGGAGTCACACTCCAAATGAAACAAAAGGCAGAGATGCCCAGAAATCAAAAGCCAAGTAACAAGAGTGCCCCGAAAAGATGGTAAAGTAATGCCCAGAAATCAAAAGCCAAATGGTATAAATGCCAAACGTGACTTCCCACTTCTACTAGACCTGTGACCTGGCAAAATCAGTGCTAGCAGCCTTTTCTAGTTCTGATACAGTTTCGAGCAATTTCTTGTTGGTTTCCTGCAAAGAAGTTACTCTATCATTTCCTGTTTTAGAAGCTTCTCAGTTCAGTTCAGTTCAGTCGCTCAGTCGTGTCCGACTCTTCGCGACCCCATGAATCGCAGCACGCCAGGCCTCCCTGTCCATCACCAACTCCCGGAGTTCACTCAGACTCACGTCCATCGAGTCAGTGATGCCATCCAGTCATCTCATCCTCTGTTTTCCCCTTCTCCTCCTGCCCCCAATCCGTCCCATCATCACAGTCTTTTCCAATGAGTCAACTCTTCCCATGAGGTGGCCAAAGTACTAGAGTTTCAGCTTTAGCATCATTTCTTCCAAAGAAATCCCAGGGCTGATCTCCTTTAGAATGGACTGGTTGGATCTCCTTGCAGTCCAAGGGACTCTCAAGAGTCTTCTCCAACACCACAGTTCAAAAGCATCAATTCTTCGGCACTCAGCCTTCTTCACAGTCTAACTCTCACATCCATACATGACCACAGGAAAAACCATAGCCTTGACTAGATGGACCTTTGTTGACAAAGTAATGTCTCTGCTTTTGAATATGCTATCTAGGTTGGTCATAACTTTCCTTCCAATTAGTAAGTGTCTTTTAATTTCATGGCTGCAGTCACTGTCTGCAGTGATTTTGGAGCCCCCAAAATAAAGTCTGACACTGTTTGCACTGTTTCCCCATCTATTTCCCATGAAGTGATGGGACCAGATGCCATAATCTTCATTTTCTGAATGTTGAGCTTTAAGCCAACTTTTTCACTCTCTTCTTTCACTTTCATCAAGAGGCTTTTTAGTTCCTCTTCACTTTCTGCCATAAGGGTGGTGTCATCTGCATATCTCAGGTTATTGATATTTCTCCTGACAATCTTGATTCCAGCTTGTGTTTCTTCCAGTCCAGCGTTTCTCATTATGTACTCTGCATAAAAGTTAAATAAGCAGGGTGATAATATACAGCCTTGAAGTACTCCCTTTCCTATTTGGAACCAGTCTGTTGTTCCATGTCCAGTTCTAACTGTTGCTTCCTGACCTGCATACAGATTTCTCAAGAGGCAGATCAGGTGGTCTGGTATTCCCATCTCTTTCAGAATTTTCCACAGTTTATTGTGATCCACACAGTCAACGCCTTTGGCATAGTCAATAAAGCAGAAATAGATATTTTTCTGGAACTTCTAGATACCAGTCAAAGCATGGCCAGCCTTTTCTAATTGTGCATGCAAAAGTACCAATTTTGGAATATCAAAAGAACCCCAATTTGGCTGTTTTAGGTTAAGATCTCTTTTAGTATAATTTCTCCAGTTAACTAGGTACTTGCAAGTATGAGCTCCATACATATTGTACATGAATCTGGCTGGAGTGTTGGTCAGAGGCTGTCTTTCTGACACCCCTTTGTTTTTGTTTTTGAGAGATTCCATTTCCTATCTTCAGCTGAATTTGTCAGGGATAAAAATCACTAGTGAACGTGGGTAGTGGGCCCATGTGCTGCTTGTGAGCTTATCTCCTCAGGAGTCACCCCAGAGTCATTTCAGCTCAGCTTACATGTCTCGGATTCTACCTACGGCAATCTAAGACCACCATGGCTGCTCAGGTCGCTGAATGGCCAGTTCTTATGTGCGACCCCAGGACGAACAAGTCTTTTAATTAATGAGTGGGTTCCCCTATAGGACCACTGCATGGTATGAGGACTAGGCCTCCACCACTCCCGTAAATTTCTCAGTCACCTGAGAAAACTGAAACTGGCCAGGAGGCGTCTTGTCTCTTTTCTTCAGAGCAAAGCTCTCAAATATTTTCCTCACTTTTATCCTGACAAATTATATAATGACAGTCAAATTGAGGAAAAGTGTCAGATCAGCCTCTTACTTAACCACTCAGCCAAGACCATTCAGTCCCCTACAACGGAGCAACCTCAGCACCTTTCAGCTGAACCTGGGTATTCCTCGATTTTTTCCCAGTTGAGCCCCCATATCCAGTACCTTTCCACTAGGTGAGCAATTATCCTGGCATCTTTCAGCCAGCCCCCCACCCAGTATCTTTTGACTGGGTGGGAATTTCTCAGTGTCTTTCAACCAAGCCCCAGATTCAAGAGACTTACCCAAATTCATCTGCGCTCCCCAAGGAGGTGAATGGGCGCAAGGGGCCACTGCTGGTACCAAAGCTCCGATTCCTCGTGGAGTCCAGTCAAAGAAAGGAAGTCCACTCTGGGTCCCTTCGTGGTCACCATAACTGTCAACTACAAAAAGATAGTTGCAAGTTAAGTTTTATTTGGGGCAAAATGAGGACTGCAGCCCGGGAGGCAGCATCTCAGATAGCTCTGAGAGACTGCTCCAAAGCCACAGTGGGGGAAGTCAATATACAAGGTTTTGGTGAAAGGGGAGCACACATGAAGCACTCATTTTACAAAAGATTTTTTGTTAGTCATGAGGATCTGATGTCACCATGAAGGGATTTAGAGCTTCTCTAGATATGAGGAGATGCAAGGATTGAGATCATAAAATCTGTTCCTAAAAACATCCAACTATCTAAAGACCTGTCCCACCAGATTCCCTGGAGCACAGTGTCTCACTCCACCCTGAACTCCCTAAAGGGTTGGTGAAGGTTAACAGCTATAGCAGGGGTTCAGTCTCGGTAGAGGCAGATGGCAAATGCCTTTGTTGTTCAGTTGCTGGCCATGCTCTTGGTAAGTGCCAATTTGTGTTGACAGATGCCATGCCCTACTCCAGGGGATCTTCCCAACCCAGAGATCAAACCTGCATCTCTTACTTCTCCTGCATTGGCAGGTGGGTTCTTTACCTCTAGCACCACCTGGGAAGCCCCTACCATTTGGCACTTGAAACAAATTGGAAAGGTGAAAATGCTCAATCAATGAGTGCTTCATGAGCTGACCAGAAATCTAAAAAATCATCAATTTTGAAGTGTCGTCTTCTCTTATTTTACACAACAATGAACCATTTCTCTATCAGATTATGATGTGCAACAAAAAGTGGATTTTATACTGCAAACAGAAATGACCAGCTCAGTCACTGGACCAGAAAGAAGCTCCAAAGCACTTCCCAAAGGCAAAACTGTTCCACAAAAAGGTCAGGGTCACTGTTCGGTGGTTTGCTGCTGGTCTGTTCCACTACAGCTTCCTGAATTCTGGTGACACCACTACATCTGAGAAGTATGCTCAGCAAATTGGTGAGATGAACTGAAAACTGCAATGCCTGCAGCTGGCATTGGCCAATAGAATGGGCCCAATTCTCCACACAACACTTGACCACACGTCACACAACCGATGCTTCAAAAGTTGAACAAATTGGGCTACAAAGTTTTGTCCCATCTGCCATATTCACCTGACCTCTCACCAACTGACTACCACTTTTTAAAGCATCTAAACAACTTTTTGCAGGGAAAATGCTTCTGCAACCAGCAGGAGGGAGAAAATGAGTTTGTCAAATCCCGAAGCATGGATTTTTACACTACAGAAATAAACAAATTTATTTCTTTCTAGCAAAAATGTGTTGATTGTAATGGTTCCTATTTTGATTAATAAAGATGAGCTTGAGAATAGTTTTAATGATTTAAAATTCACGGTCCAAAACTGCAATTATGTTTGCACCAACCCAATATATGTATAACTAAATCATTTTGCTGTAGATTGAAAACTAATAAAACATGATAAATCAATTATTGTTGTTGTTGTTTAGTCATTAAGTCATGTCCAACTCTTTCGTGACCTCATGGACCTTAGCCCACCAGGCTCCTCTGTTCATGGGATTTCCCAGGCAGGAATACTGGAGTCGGTTGCCATTTCCTTCTCCAGGGGAATCTTCTCAACCCAGGGACTGAACCTGTGTCTCTTGCTTTGGTAGGTGGATTCTTTACCACTGAACCACCTGAAAAGCCCAAATCAACTATACTCCAATATTAAATTTAAAAAATTTAATGTATAATTTTAGCAAGTAACCTTGTACAAGAGGATTTCCCTGGCAGTCCAGTAGTTAGGATTTTGTGTTTCGACTTCAGGGGGTCCAGGTTCAATCCCTAGTTGGGGGAGCTAAGATACTGCAAGCTACACAATATGGCCAAAAAAAGCACTAAGAAAATATTTATTATTGTTATTACTTCCTATGCAATCAATCAATTTTGGCTTATTGCCACAATTTTGTGGGCTTTTCATACTAGTCTAGAATGAATGGGTTTAAGACTAAAGTCACAGGTTGGGTTTTCTGGGAAGTAGATGCTGAGTTCAAGCTGGGAATATAGAAGAATTAACAGGGAGAAACACCTGTGAAGGATAAAGAGCAGAAGCAGGCTTGAGAAAAGAGATCAGTTAGTGACAGGGTTTCTGCCAGCCCATTGGGAATCTCCAGAGCAAACATTGCCTGATGGAGGAGCCCCAGATTTTGGCTGGGCTTCTGGAAAGCTGAAGCCCTCGAAGGCACTAACTGCAGGAGGCTGTCAGCAAGTTCTTTCGTAAACGGAGATCTCAGTGGCACATCTCTCCAGGTCTGCCACATCACTCTTCTCAGCTCTGTGCTGGTGAGCATGGGGAGGTCTCTTAGTCATTCAACAAACACTCAGTAAGCACTTCTTCAGTGATCCCTTAAAGGAAAATCAGAAGGGACTACCTGAGAAACTGGGCAGAAAAGTCTGGCTTCCCCAGCACCAGGTTTGGTTCCCCTCCTAGTTGCTCCCAAGCACTATGCTTTGGTACATAACTCTAACCCTGACCCTAATCTAACTGCATTGAAGCACCTCATTAATTTGTTGGTCATCCCCAAAGACCACAAGATACTTGGGGGCAGGCTGTGTCTCATTCACCCAGGTTTTGAGGCTGAGCAGAACGCTGTGGGGTTCCTGGGCACAAAAGCATTTGTGTTCCCTTCCCTGAGTACCAAAGGGCAGATTCAAATAGCTGCTAACCAAGGAAGGCAAGGGATGCAGGGACAAGGGAGGAGCAGTCAAGAAACAGTAGTGCAGGACTTCCCTGGCTATCCAGTGGCTGAGAATCCACCTACTGGTGTGGAGGACATGGGTTCGATCCCTGGTTCGTGGAGATTCCACCTGCCTAAGGGCAACAGGGCCCATGTACCACAAGGCCCAGTTGTGCTACTGAGCCCTCGCTCCAGAGCCCAAGAGCTGCAGTTTGAGTCCGAGTGCTTCTACTTCGGAAGCTCGAATGCTCTAGAGCCAGTGTTCTGCAACAGGGGATGTCACCGCGGTGAGAGGCCCTAGAACCACAGTTGGAGAGTGGTCCCTGCACTCCACAGCTGGAGAGGGCCCACACACAGCAATGAAGGCTCAGGGCAGCCAAAATATTTTTTTAATTAATAAATATATTTTTAAAAATTTTTAAGAAAAAAAAAGTGTAGCCTTGGGGGCAGCTTCCTGGCTCCCTCTCAAGGGATACACATAACAACATCTTTGAGCTCTTCTGCAGAACTAAAACCCTAACCAAATGGAAGAGGTTAACTACTTGGTGAAGCATTTTCATTCCAGAGAAGGTCACAATTCACCCATCATCACTTGCGACCAGATGTTCTCTGGATTGAAGGAATGTAGGCCCTGCATGCTCCTTGATCCTTATTAGCAACCCTTCCCCTTGACTATAAAACTCCTCACAATCTCCCACCATCACTCTCCTCCTCATTGGGATACAGTTTTGAGGGCATTAGCTGTGGCCCCCTTTGCTTGGCAAAGGAATAAAGCTATACTTTCCTATTTCACCTAACACTCTATCTCTGAGATTTAATTCAGTGTCGGGATAAATAGGCCACATTCAGCTTCAGTATCCCCAGCGCCTAGAGGTACTCAACAAATATTAGAAGAAGGAACAGTGGCGAGGGTCATTAAAGTGTGTGTGCTATATTGTAATTGCTCCTGGCGCAGAGCCCTTAAAACTCTTGGAATTTTGTAAATGATGAGAGCTCAAGAGGTGTCTTGATACTTATAACCAACTCCTTTTAACTGCCCTGAGTTTATCTTAATGAGGTGACTTTTGGAAAGCACCTAAAGGTGGGGACTGGTTACTAGGAGAAACAACCATGTGATTAGAGGTTTGGAACTTTGAGTCCCAGCCCCCTGGCCTCAGAGGAAGGAAGAGAGGCTGGAGTTTGACTGAGTTGACAAAGGCCAATGATCTAATCAATTGTCCTTATATAATGAAGCCTCCATAAAATCCCAAAGAATGGGGTTTGGAGACTTTCTGGGTGTAAAATAAAATTCATGTTTATGCTGCTGCTGCTGCTAAGTCGCTTCAGTCGTGTCCGACTCTGTGCGACCCCAGAGACGGCAGCCCACCAGCCTCCCCCGTCCCTGGGATTCTCCAGGCAAGAACACTGGAGTGGGTTGCCATTTCCTTCTCCAATGCATGAAAGTGAAGTGAAAGGGAAGTCACTCAGTCGTGTCCGACTCTTCTCGACCCCATGGACTGCAGCCCCCCAGGCTCCTCTGTCCATGGGACTTTCCAGGCAAGAGTACTGGAGTGGGTTGCCATTGCCTTCTCCACATGTTTATGGCAAGACAAGAAAAATTTAGACATAAAAAATTTTCTCTCTGGACTTCCCTGGTGGTCCAGTGGTTAAGAATCAGCCTGCCAATGCAGGAGACGATGGATTCCATCCCTGGTCCAGGAAGATTCAACATGCCAAGAGGTAATTAAGCCCAGGAGCTGCAACTACGACAGCCTGTGAGCTCTAGAGCCCTCGCTCCTCGTCTGCAATAAGAGAAGCCACCACAATGAGAAGCCCTTGCACCAAGAAAGACCCAGGACAGCCAAAAATAAACAAAATTTTTTTCTTTTCCCTTTGGCCTCCCCTCTCTCCCCACTGTGCTTTGTGTGCCTGCATTTACATTGACCAAACCTCTCCGATCAGCAGGAACACCTGTTCAATCATAGATAGCAACATTCTTCCAGTATCAACAAGACAACTCTTTTAAATTACTATGCTCCTTCTTGGTCTTGTAAAAGGTCACATGACCTCCCCCATGATGGTGTTTAAATCTAGATTATGTAAACTGTCAAACATATGCTATTTAATGAGCCCTCTGTCTCAAAAAATTTAGAAAGACTATGTCATGACTTCTAGCAGATGGAACAGGTCTCAGAGATTTCTGAGATACTCTTCCAAGGTTATAGTCCTCAAATTTGGCTTGAATAAAGTTTTCCAATTCTTTCTTAGATCAACTGATTAATTTTTCATTGACACAGGTTGGTGGACACCTGGAGATTTGGAAGGAGTGACACACTCAGAGAAGGCATGGAAGCTCTGCGCCCCTTCCCGCATACCTATGCATCTCTTCCATCTGGCTGTTTCTGAGTCACATTTTTTTTTGTAATAAACCTGTAATTTAGTGAGTAAGGCTTGCATGTATGCTCAGTCGCTCAGACTCTTTGTGACCCCATGGACTGTAGCCTTCCAGGCTCCTCTGCCCATGGAATTTTCCAGGCAAGAATACTGGAGTGGATTGTCATTTTCTACTCCAGGGGATATTTCCAACCTAGGGATCGAACCTGCTTCTCTTGCATCCCCTGCACTGGCAGGTGGATTCTTTACCACTGTGCCACCTGGGAAGCCCCAGTGAGTAAGGGGAGGAGGAGGAGAAAGTCATTGGAACCTCCAGTGTACAGCCAGGAGGTCAGAAGCACAAATGGCAATCTACACTTGAGATTGGCCTCTTAAGTGGGCAGGAGTGGGGGTCAGTCTTGGAGGACTGATCTGATGTTGTCTCCAGGTGGTGTCAGAACTGAGTTGAATTGTAGGACACCCACCTATTTGGTGGTGGAGAAGTTGCTTTGTGGGGCTGGAAACCCCATACATGTGAATTGGTATCAAAATTGCAACAAACAAGGCTTGGTTCCTGCCCTCCTGGAGCAGGAATTTGGAGAAAAGGAAGTCCACTAGGACCAGGTCTCAAAGGAGAAGTAAATTTTCCTCAGGGTGAAGTGTATAGGGTGTGTGGAGTGAGGAAGAGATAAGAGAGCAGAAGAACATGAGAGCAAAGGCAGCATGAAAGGGACTGGTGTTTCAGGGAGTACTTCAGGAGAAAAGTTTTTCTGGCACTAAACATCTGAATGTTGCAAGGCGGGTGTGAGGTTGCAAGGCGGGTGTGAGGTTGCCTTTGAAGAGGATGCCAGTTTGGACGAATTAGCAAAACTATGACTCCTTTGAGTTAATATTTTTATAACTTTTTCACTTTTTTAATATTTTTAAAGTCTGATCATTTTAAGTAATATATTCTACTAGGTGAAAATATCCTACTACTTAATGCTTTTACCTTTTTTCAGATCATGATCTAGACCTGTACAGTCTGATACAGTAGTCTCTAGTTACAAGTGTCTATTGAGCACTTGAAATATGGTTGCTCCAAATTAGACTTCCCTGTAAGTGTAAGCTGCAAATTCCTAAGACTTAGTATGAAGAATGTAAAGTATCTAATTAATAATATCTTATATTGATTACATATTGAAATTATAATATTTTGAATATATAAAGTTAAAACTTATTATTATATGAATATTATTATTATTGGCCACACTGGGAGGCATGTGTGATCCTAGTTTCTTAACCACTGGACTGCCAGGGAAGTCTCTCAAGAATATTTTTTAAGGAAAACTTCAGCCCAATCTCCGTTCTGTAGCTTTGCCTTCATGATGAGATGTTGTGGGCACTGCAACTTTGTCTTCTTATGCTTTAAAGAGAGTAAGGGACCATCAGTCAACATCACAGAATTCCTGCGACCAAGATATTCACCAGAAAAGTTATCTTTTAATGATTGGCTGCTGACAAGCCCTTATCAAAAGCCTGGTTTGGATGGTTGCTCAGAGGGTCAAAGGAATGTGCTATTTGTGCCTCTGGATTTTATGAGCTCGGTCTCCATATCAAGTTAGACAGTACGAGTTTATGATTTAATGTTGTAGACTTGGGGCTTATTGAATGTCCGTATTAGAAACAGCCCTTGTGAATTCTGTAAAAACCCTCAGTAAAGAATTTGACCATGAGATTTTTTCAATATCCGTTTTAGAGGGAACTGTTTAATCAATTCGTTTTAGAGTTTAGTGCCAGAAAAACTTTTCTCCTGACAAATAGCTATTTTCCTATTATTATACAATGAGAACCATTGCACTTAGCAATCTCTCTGTTTATAATTTTGGCTGCAAGAAAACTCAGAACTATATTTGATATTCAGTTATACTAACAATCTTTAGCTTTAATTATCCTTCCACTCTCCATGGCTTTTCACTGCTTATACTTACTGTACAGTTTAATGTGAGGTCCATATTGAGATAGTGTTGTTTCAGTTACTTTTGCTGTACAACATCCATCCCAAACTTGGTGCTATAAAACCACCACCATTTTATTGGGCATATTGATTTTGTGGCTTATCAATTCTCAGAGGGCACAGTGGGGGCTGCCCTTCTCTGCTCCATCCTGTTCCAGGTTTCAACTGGTGACTTAACAGCTAGGAGTTCAAATGGCTTCTTCATTCACTTGGCTGAGCCTGGTCTGGAAAGGCTGAAGGCTGGGCTCCACTGGAACTATTAAGCAGAGCGCTTACGCACATGGCCTCTCCATATGGCTTGGCTTTTCACTGCACTGTGCTGGGTTCTCTGGGACCGCAAAACCAGAGGGAGTGTCCCAAGAGTCAGCATTCCAAGACAGCTAAGTGGAAAGTATATGGCCTTTCCTAGCCTCCAAACATCACTTCTGCCATATTCTACATCGTAGAGCAGTCACAAACCCACCTAGATTCGAGAGGAGAGTATAGAAACCTCACCTCTCAATAAGTATTGAAATCATTAATTGCTACTTTGATAACTACAGACATAAATAATAAAAATAATAAACTCATGGCTCTTCTTCGGTCAAAGAGATCTAAACAGAAGGTTTCTCAGTATTTATTCTGCTCAGACCATGTGGCTAGAGGTGGGGGGAGAAAGGTAGGAGAGGCCTCTTCAGCGCCCCACCATCTTCCCACGTTTGTTACTAAGCCAGGGTTTTATTACTACTGTTATTTGTAGCTGTTGTTCTTGGCTACCTGCCCAGCAACTTGTATGATCTCAGCTCTCCAGCCAGGGATGGAACTCCGTGCCCTCTGCAGCGGAAGCGCAGTCCTAACCACTGAACTGCCAGGGAACTCCCTTGAATTTTTTTAATTGAATGAAACATTCTTTCATTTCTACTGTGCTTTACAATTTTCAAAAGCTTCACACACATGAGTTCATGTAATCCCATAATAACCCTTTTCCCCCTACCCCTGTGCTGCCCCTCTTCCCTTCCCTCTCCCCACTGGTAACCACTAGCTTGTCCTCTACACCTGTGAGTCTTATAGAGCCATTTTTACAACTCACCAAAGCTTCCATAAAGGGGAAAACCTAGCTAAAATTAGACACATTATCAAATTGGTAACAATAAGATTATTTGGGCCTCAAATAATTGTTTCAAAGGACTTTAAGACACTGTTATTTTAGTCATGAAAGATTGATAACAGACATCTTTTTTAATGACTAGGGCAAAGACATCTTTTCTAGTAGTTGGAAATAATAAGTTCAGCAAACACCTGAAAAGAGACAAATTTAACAACCGTTATTCCTCTTCCTTGTCCTCCTCCTAGTTTCTTCTCTTCCTGAATTATTGGGAAGAAATTCCCTTAATAAGCACCTAAAATATGCTAAGTATTATTGTTGTCATTCCCATCATGTTTCAAAGCACAGATTTAGCAACTAATTTAAGAACATGATTAATATACAATATTTCAGGGGTTGGCAAACTTTTCTGTAAAGGGCCAGATAATATTTTAATTTATACTTTGTGGGTGATACAGCTCTTCAACAATCATTCAACTCTGCTGTCCTAGGGAAAAGCAGCCATGGACAATTTATAAATAGATATGGATGACTGTGTTCCAATGAAACGACTTACGGACACTTACAGTTGAATTTTATCCAATTTTCACATGTCACAGAACAGTATTCCTCTTTTGATTTTGTTTCAATCACTTCAAATTTAAAAACCAGTCTGAATTCATGGGGAAAAATGGGCAGTGGGCCAGGTTTGGCCTGTAGGCTGTAATTTGCCTACTCCTGCAAAGTTATATGAAAGAAGGAGGGTACAGAATTATATTCATGGTACGATTTCCTATAACTTAAAGGAGGAGACCTACATATAAAGAAAAGGCTGAAAGTACACTTACAAAACATGTTTTTTGTTTTTAATGCTGAGATTATGGTTGATTTTCCTCACGTGGATTTTGGTAGTTTCGGATTTTATAGATCGGAATATTTTACCTTAAGGATGGAAATAGAAGTTTTTGAAAGAACAAATGTAGTCATATTTCCCCTTAACAGCACATATGCCAAAAATCAAGAACAAGGAGAAAATCAGAATGAATTCTGTGGTGTTGGACTGGAATTAGAGTTACCTATCAATGTCAATCTATCTATTTACCGGTATATCCAAGGAAATGTCCACTGAGAGGTCCTGAAAACAATTCTTCATAAGCAATGAGCACACCTGGCATCCAGGTCTTGGTTTCTTTAAAAAAAAAAACAAAACTGATTTATTTTACTGTCCTGGGTCTCAGTTGCAGCACCCAGGACCTTCCTTGTACTGCAAGGGCTCAGTAGTTTCCGGGCAAACTTACTTGCCCCACAGCACGTGGGGTCTTAGTTCCTCCACAACAGGGATTGAACTCGAGCCCCCTGCATTGGAAGGAAGTTGGTTTGTTTTTGTTTTGAGGATAAGTGCTTTACAATCTTGTGTGGTTTCTGCCATACAACAATGTGATTCAGCTATAAGTATTCATATATCCCCTCCCTCTTGAACCTCTGTCCCACTCCCAATCCCATTGCACCCCTCTAGGTTGTCACAGAGCAACAGTTTAAGCTCCCCATGTTACACAGCAAAGTCCCACTGGCTATCTACTTTACATATGAATGGATATGTTTCAATGCTACTCTCTCAATATGTCCCACCCTCTCCTTCCCCTGCTGTGTCCACACGTCTGGTCTCTATGTCTGCGTCTCTATTCCTGTCCTGCAAATAGGATCATCAGTACCATTTTTCTAGCTTTCATACATTTGGGTTAATATACAGTTTTTGTTTTTTTCTTTCTGACTTACTTCACTCTGTATAACAGGTTCTAGGTTCATCCACCTCATTAGAACTGACTCAAATTCACTGGAAGGCATATTCTTAACCACTGGACCACCAGGTAAGTCCCCAGATCTTCGTTTCTAAATAATGGTTCTTCACGAAAAAGAACCAAAGCTTTTTGGAGAAGTATGTGATTTGGGGGCTGGGGCAGGGAAAAAAGACACAATGAACTTGGATGCCAACATAAGAGATGAGAGTTAGATCCCTGGGTCGGCAAGATCCCCTGGATAAGGAAATGGCAACCTACTCCAGTATTCTTGCCCGGAAAATCCCATGGACAGAGGAGCCTGGTAGGCTACGGTCCACGGGGTTGCAAAAGAGGACACGACTCAGCGACTAAACAACAACAAAGAGCCTGGAACATCTTGTGTAAGAAATGAATAAAGTGCTCAAATAACCATATGAAATCCAATGGACACAAAAGTTGACCTGAATGGGCTTTCACTGGCCAAATCTGGGACAGTTTGAATATTAAATGACAGCAGTAGATTACAGCCCAATAAATATACCAGAAAACTATGATCCCATATGACTTAATAAGTAGATAGGTGAGGGATATTAAGAGGTATAAACTTCCAGTTGCAAAACTAAATGAGTCATGTGTATGAAAGGCACAGAGTGGGGAAATATAGCCAATAATTATGTAATGTATTTGTGTAGTGACAGATCATAACCAGACTTATCATGGTTTTCATTTTGAAATGTTCAGAAATGTATAGTCAGCTATTTGTGTAAAGAAAAGCTATGACAAACCTAGACAGTATATTAAAATCAGAGACATTACTTTGCCAACAAACATGCATCTAGTCAAAGCTATGGTTTTTCCAGTAGTCGTGTATGGATGTAAGAGTTGGACCATAAAGAAGGCTGAATGCCGAAGAATTGATGCTTTTGAACTGTGGTGTTGGAGAAGACTCTTGAGAGTCCCTTGGACTGCAAGGCAATCAAACCAGTCAATCCTCAAGGAAATCAATCCTGAATATTCATTGGAAGGACTGATGCTGAAGCTGAAGTGTCAATACTTTGGCCACCTGATGGAAAGAGCCGACTCATTGGAAAAGACCCTGATGCTGGGAAAGATCGAAGGCAGGAGGAAAGGGGGACGACAGAGGATGAGATGGCTGGAGGGCATCACTGACTCAATGGACATAAGTTTGGGCAAGCTCCAGGAGTTGGTGAAGGACAGGGAAGCCTGGCATGCTGCAGTCCACGGGGTCACAAAGAGTCAGACAGGATTGAGTGGCTAAACAGTCAAAATGGACAAACATCTGTTTACAAGATAAATAGGTACTAGGGATGTAATGTACAACATGATAAATATTACTTACACTTCTGTATGTTATATATGAGAGTAAATTGTTGAGAGTAAACCCTAAGAGTTCTCATCACAAGGAAAAATATTTTTTCTATTTCTTTAATTTTATATCTATATGAGATGATCTATATTCACTAAACTTACCGTGCTAACCATTTCATGATGTCTATTAGTCAAAGCAATATGCTATACCCCTTAAACATATACAGTGTTGTATGTCAATTATATCTGAATACAACTGGAAGGAAAAAAATAATAAATAAAATTTTAGCACTTTGATGAGAAATGAACGATTTATGGAGTTTGAAAGTAATTAATACCTCCTGGCTTCCCTGGTGACTCAGACTGTAAAAGAATCTGCCTGCAATGCAGGAGACCTGGGTTGGAGCCCTGGGTTGGGAAGATCCCCTGAAAAAGGGACTGGCTACCCACTCCAGTATTCTTACCTGGAAAATTCCGTGGACAGAGGACCCTGGTGGGCTACAGTTCACGGGGTCACAAAGAGTCAGACTGAGTGACTAACACTATGTAATACTTTACCAATAATAAAAGCGTAACTTCACAGTAGAAAAGCTTGTCAGGCGTCATTTTAAACAAGGATCAACATGAACATCGTCAGTAAGGAGGCAAACTGACAGATTGACAGGGGGTCACTGATGTGATGCTTTGAGAAGAACGCAGCCCCTCTTCTGTGATAGTCCTGCCGGAACGCATAGCCTCAATCTAGTGAGAGGAGACACAATCTTTGTGAGATGAGGCACACAAAACCAAATGGAGAGTTTACGAATTAGCTGGCATGCCCCCACCAGGCCGCCCCATCCTCGCCGCGCAGCCCGAGCCCAGGCGGCCGCTGACCCTCTGGGAGTTCGCGGCGCCCGACGACTCCAGACACGCTGGGCACCGGCGCCGCGCCGCCTTCCCGCCGCCGCCAGGAGGCTCCGCGCGCCTTCCCGCCTTTCCCTGCGCTGCAGCCAGAGCGGCCGGGCCCTGCGGCCAGACGGGCGCGGCCAGCAGGGCGAGGCGAGCGCGCAGTCCGGGAACCGGTGCGCCCCGCCGCCGCCCAAGGCCAGGTCCTTGGCGCCGGCCAGCCGGCCGCGCCTCCTTTGTGACCGTCTCCAGCCCCTCAGAGCCGGCACGCCACGGCCGCTGAGCCCGGGGCTGCAAATGGCGCCCGCTCGCCTCTGCGCCTCCCGCCGCCGTTCTCCCGGTTCGGGGACGTCTCGGGGTACCCGTCCCGGGGCGCCTACGCCCTCATTGAGGCTCGCGGGCCGGTCCTCAGCTGCCACGACGCAAGCCTGCCCTTAGGCGAATACCTAGGGAGTCTATATATATATATATATATAGTAAAATGCATATAGTATAAAATTTGTTATTTTGAAGTACAATTCAGGGACATCAAGTACATCAAGTACAATTCACAGGGTTGTACAATCATCACTGCTGTTTAGTGCCAGAACTTTTTCATCACCTCAAAAGGAAACCACCCCATTAGCAGCCATTCCCTCCTCCCCACCCAGCTGCTAGCAACCACCACTCTGCTTTTTTCTCTCTATGGATTTGCCTATTTTGAGTATTTTCTATAAATGGAATTGTGCAACACCGGTGTCCTTTGTGACCAGCTTCTCTAGCTGAACTTAATGTTCTCGAGGTTTATCCAAGTTGTAGCATGCATCAGAACTTCATTCCTTTTAATGGATGAATAATATTCTGTTGTATGCATACACCAGATTTTGTTTATCCTTTCATCTGGTGATGGATACTTGGGTGTTTCCACCTTTTGGCTATTATGAATAGATCTGCTAAGAATGTTTGCATACAAGTTTTTGTTGGAACACCTGTTTTCAAGTTCAATTCTTTGTGGTATATAACTAAATATTTTGCTCCACATTTAAAGGAAACCACTACAGCCATGTACAATTCTGCCATTGATTCTCAGAGTTCCTGGAGCTGTATAAGGCATGCTCCCCCAAATTTTCCTATCTTCCTTGATATTCTTGGTATAGGAGACATATATATCAATGTACCTGCCCTCCCCAGTGCCGCTTCTCAGGGGATTTGCCTCATCCCTTCTCATCGCCCACCTTAAACTTCTAAATAACATCCCCTAACCGCTCCACCCCTCCAACCCTCATCTCCAGACTGAGCCCTCTTCTGCCCAAGCTACCATTGACCTGAGGGAACCTATCCTTTGCTGGGCAGAAACTGAGGTGTTTTCCTTTGGAGGACTTTTTAAATAGTTTTTTAAAAATAATTTTATTTATTTTTGGCTGTGCTGGGTCTTCGTTGCTGCATTCAGGCTTTCACTAGTTGCAGTGAGCAGGGGCCACTCTGCAGTCGGGTCACTGTGCAGGCTTCACAATCCAGTAGTTTCTCTTGTTGTGGAGTACAGGTTCCAGGGCATGCAGACTTCAGTACTTGTGGGCAGATGGGCTCAGTAGTTGTTTCCCAGGCTCTAGAGCACAGGCTTAATAGTTGTGGGGCACAGGCTTAGGTGCTCTGTGGCATGTAGGATCTGCCCAGATCAGGAATTGAACCTATGTCTCCTGCATTGGCAGGCAGATTCTTCACCACTGAGCCACCAGGGAAGCCCCACCTTTGGAGGATTTTAACTAAAGGACAGGTAGGGGCTGGAGCAGTCATTTAGAACTGATGAATGGTGGCGGAAGGAAACTAGTCTGAGAATGGCTGGGGAGCCTCACACAGGCATAGGGAGGCAGACGAAAAGCATGAACAAGAACCATAATAGCCTCACTCCTGACTTCGAATTTCGGATGATCTGCTGACTTGCTGTCCTAGGACGCTCATAATGTCACTCATTTATCTCTTGAAATAAATGCTCTTAAAACTGTTCTCAAGCTTTCATTTGCATCCGAATGCCTCTAGGAATGCTGCTGATGTTGCTAGAACTAGAACCATACTTTGAGAACCATTGTCTTAAGCTTGCTTGAGTGCCTGTTCCTTGAAACCAAAAGTGCCCTGACCAGGAAGAGCACTTGCTTATCTGCTGCTGCTGAATTCACGCGTGCCTGGGAAAGCTGACATCCCACCTGCCTGCAGCGCTCACCATTACAGGCTGTCCAGCTGGATGATTGATTGATTTGGCTGCACCACGCAGCTTGCAGGATCTTAGTTCCCCAAACCAGGGATCAAACCCATGCCCGCTGCAGTGGAAGCACAGAGTCCTAACCAGTTCCCTGGATCACTAGGGAATTCCCTATCCGGCTAGATTTAACCTGTCTTGCTACTGCCTATGAGCCACAGCTGTGCTGAGAATACTGGAGTGGGTAGCCTATCCCTTCCCCAGGGGATCTTCCCAACCCAGGAATCGAACCCGAGTCTCCTGCATTGCAGGTGGATTCTTTACCAACTGAGCTATGAGGGAAGCCCACTGAGAACACATCAAGGAAGTGCAGAGTTACAGAACTGCAGAGCAGTCAGTGTTCCTGCCCTCCCACTTGGTCTCAAGCTTTGGGCATCAGATGTTCAAAGCAGTGAAGTCTGAGCTCCTAGCATCTCACTAAGGTCTTGCATCATGCTCATTTAGTTTCTGCCTGTAGCTCTCACATTGAAGGCTCAGGCATACTTCATTGGAGCTGAGACAAATGACTTGTTTTCTCCTGGTCAGATCCTTCCAGCAACTTCCTGCCAACGCTTCATATACATCAGCTGCGAACCTCCACTGATTCTCATACCTACCAGACTTGTTTATATCCTAGTGATGTTCACAGATTGGTTTAAATTCTGGTTATGCTCACCAGATCGATAGAACTTACCTTGCCTTCATCATTTCTACATAAGGAATAACAGATTTCACATCCTGTCCAACATTCTAAATCACAGCTCTCTATATAGAGCTAGATAGCAAATACTTTGGGCTTCGTGGATGAAAAGTCTGTTGCAACCACTCAACTTTGCCACCGTAGTGCAAAAGCTGGCATATACAATATGGAAAAGAATGGGTGGACTTGTGTTCTAATAAAATTTTATTTGCCAAAACCAGGCAGCTAGCAGCTTTGACCCAACCTGTGTTCTAGACAGTAACTGTTTTTGCCTATTACTAAATGAAATTGAGTCTTCAAACAGATGTAAAGTGTATCTAGTGTTAGTAGTTCTATATTATTATGTGGAAATTTTTTTTTAAGTCTATAAGCTATAAATGCTTTTCTCAAGAGCTGGCAGTGAGCCCAGCCAATCTTAAATAAACCTGCCTCAACATTTTTTAAAATGTAAAATTATATCAATACGTTGCTAACACTGAATCAACTTCCTGTCTTTAGAAGATAAATATTTAAAACTATTTAAGCAGAAATAATTTTTAAAACAAAAATATGCACACGACTTAGAGATTTATCTTAAAAATGGAATGTCAAAACAACAGAAATGAGGTCAGGTCTAGATTATATAGATTATATCCACCAATTTATTACTTCATTCTGTCTTATTTTTAGTTCTTTATAAATAAAAAGTAAAAATAGCAAAACAACACACAATGTGCACAACACTGAATCGTATAAACATATCTGGTACATAACCACTATAACATAATGACCAATTCCATTGCAAAAAGCAGAAAGTTTCCCACTCCTTAAAAAGAAGGAATCAGTTGCTATTGTTTGAATGATCAGGATCATTTCCAACTTTGTCTTTTTTTTTTTCTTTTTTTGATAGCAGTATTGACAAGTGCCTTTGTTAGAGGAACTAATCCACTTGGAAACTTGTGGATTAAAAATAAATTCAGTTTCTATTTTTCTTTTAAGAGTTGTTGGAAAGTGTATGCCTGTAGAGCTAAGCACTTAGAATGGCTGTGCCTCTTTTGATTTTTGTGTTATCTGCCATAGTTTTTGATTATTTTGCATCCCACACCACCCACTCATCAAGGGGTGGTCAGTTTTCCGTCACAGAATCTAAAATGTCCTGGCTTGGAATAGTCTGCTCAGAAACTGTCTAATATAAGGAAGTAATTGGTCCTAACATCAGGGGACAGAGAGGTGGGAAAAGATGTTGATGGAAGCTTCTTGTGTTTAGAACTCTATTTATTTTCTTAATTATTTTCTTAATAAGTCTTAATTATCTTCTAAATTAATTTTAATTTGGAGCTCTATTTTATTTTGTGAATTTTCTTTCTTAACTAATATTATATTCATAAAATTTCATGTAAAATATATGCCCTGAAAAGTCAGTTAAATTACACTTGTTTCTGAAGACAAAATGAGCAATAAAGGAACAAAAGACTTTTCCTTGAACTTGGATAGTACTGTTTCTACTCCAAATTTGTCATCAGGGTGTCTTAATCTGACTTCTTGGAAATCAAAACAAAAATTTAGTTTGAGACTATTTCCTGTTTACCCCCAGGTTGATGTAACCAAATTAAAGATGATTTGCATTCATTTTAATCCCAAACTTGTTATTTCATTAATAACCAGGATCACTGCTTCTAGATATTTTCAGATCGTCAAGTGGCTAATCTGTTTTACTTTGAAGTTTCATATATTATCACACAGCTTTAAATAAAATTAGCTCTTATAATAGATTTATTAAAATCCACTGAGTCAAGAAATATCTAAAATACAATTTTACTCAATATCATATTATATGGGTCGCTGTCTTTAAAATATGTGGGTTTTTGTTTCAAATATGATTATCCTTGTCACCTTCTCTGAATCATACCCAATTTATATTTCAAAAATCAGCTAGAGAGGTTGGAAAAAGTAATTTCAAGATAATGCTGTAAATTTTTTAATGTGTAATTTCAAAGTTTTAAAAAAGTGAATACATTAATATCAAATACCTGATACATATTAAATAAGTAGACAATAAAATTTTGATCTGCTGTGTGTTGATGGTAGTTTATGTTGTTTCAAATATGTGTGGGTATTATAGGAAAAGAAATTAAATTAACTCCCTTATGTTCAACATGTGACTTCCCCTTCCCTGTCTAAGTATTACAAGAGTTCAGGCCAGGATCACACAAAGCCACATGAGGCTAAAATAGCATTTTCCTCTGCTGTAATTTTAGTCTGATAGGTACCCAAGGAAACAAATGCTGTCTACAGATGGTCTTTGCTGCCTGCCCAGACATGTCTGTTTGTTATCAGCATTGGCTTGGCAGGATCTGGCTTCTGATCCTAACTAGTTGTGTGGGAACTAAATACTAGTTGTTTCATCTCTCTATAAAATCTCTTTGGAGGAGACTATCTCCAGTCCTTTGATTTAATGGTTCTATTCTGTATGTACCTGGTTGGGGAATTAACTAGTTTACATGGCCAACCAAGACTCAATCCATATGCAATGGGGCTCCTCCATCTGTCACAGGAACAATACCTTTCTTCTAACTTATTACAGTGGGTGGAGATGATGGGAAGTTGTTTGTTGTTGTTGTTTCTTAAATAAGAAAACCATAGCACCTGATGCATATTTGCTAAAGACTAGGATGTTCTGAAATGTTTGTAGTATTTATATATAATTGAATAAAACATGTAATTTAAACACTGTTAATATCCAAAGCTACCATGTTTGAAAAAGGCAAGAAATATCAGAAACTGAGTTGTTTATAAATTGTATCCCAAAGGTAGGAGTTTATTGGACAAGAGACAAGAAGGTCTTCTCTAAGGCTCTAAGATTGGGCTGGACACTCTGCCCAAGCATTCTCAGAACACCCTGTTCCTGCCTCTACTGTCACACCCCAAACTGTATGGTTTAAGTGTTAGCCTCCCTGATTACACACTGCAAGTTCCTTGAGGACAGGGATTGTGCTTGTTCATTGATGTATCTCACAGGTACCCCTAGTGTCTGACAAACAACAAGGACTCCATAAATAATTACTGGATACCTGTTGAATAAATAACCGGCTGTCCTCATTTATTGATCTGCGAGGAGCAATAGAAGCAGGCAAGGGTAGCACCACATGATCCAATGATAAGAGGCACCATATAAAAAACCTGGTGTTTGGTGGTTGCCAGGTGGTCACAGGTTCCTATCAAGGTGTGAATGATGGAATCCCCAGAAATTTCCATTTAATGATGTCCCTATAGGATGTCACACTATACCTGCCTATGCTGAGTAGCGCAAAAGGATACAAGACATTTTGGTGGGACCATTTATCCAACTCTTAAATACACCTCAGCAAAATTTGCAGAGTGTATTAATCACAAGTAACTAAGTACAAAGAATGAATACTCTTCAAGGAAGGAAAAATAAGTTGGTGTAGGCCATCTCTTTATAGGAATTTTCTCTGGCTTTATTTTTTAGGAAATAGGCGTAGTATCTGTTGTATAATTGCTCAGCATACCATTTGGCAAAGGTATAACAAAACATTTTCCCCTTCTGTGTGAGAATTTAACCTTGGTTTAATTTTCCAGCTCTGTTCCCCCAGCAACCTAATGAAGAGTAGTATATCAACCACATTGCTAGGCAACATTCCATATGGTAGAAATGATCCCGAGTTGGTAAACTGTAAACTGGGAGAACTATTAAATGCCTGATAGGAAGCCACAGCTCTGGGCTTCCCTATCTGTAGTGACTCTTGGAAGAGACATGTCTCTTGTGGGGAAGATATTTCAGTGGAGTTGTTATAAGAGATACTCGCTCCCATGGAACAAGAAGCTTTTAAGCCAGAATAGCTTCCATATTTGCGGGATGTGTGTCTATCTCCTTGCACCTGAGCCATACAGACAGACGCAGGGACTCTGATGAAAGAGTAATATCTGGCTCTGCCCTGTTGGTGAGCTATGCTTCCCATCCTATAACCTTGTTTCTTAAAAAATATTTATTTATTTGGCTGTGTCGGGTCTAGCTTTAGCACACGGACTTTCTAGTTGTGGCACTCAGGCACTCTGCGGGATGTGGGATCTTAGTTCCCCAACCAGGGATCAAACGGGCATCCCCTTCATTAGAGGGCAGATCCTTAACCACTGGACCACCAGGGAAAGTCCACCATCCTATCTCCTTCTTAGTGAATCTGATGTGATGGTTTATGAGTTTGACTGTTTCTAAACATCTAGTTGAGCCCAAGTAGCCTCCTGGAACGCACCTTATTACTATTTGCTTGCTGTTTCTGGTGGTAGAAGAAGCTCCACAGAGACCATGGGTAGTAGAAAGATGTGAAACTGCTTGGCATGTTCTAGCATGTTCTGCTTCTAAAAAAATCCTAACTATGCCCTTCACAGTCGGCATGACATATAATCCATATCCATTACATGCCACCAAGACATTTATCTCAAATTGACACCTGCCTTTAAAATCCCCAAGCTAGTTATTGCTAAACCTTCTTCATATAAGCACATAACCCCAATCCTAACCCACATTGATTTTTAAGATGCTACTGAGAGAGGACCAAAAAAAAAAAATCAAATGATGGATACAAAAATTGCTCCCCCAAACCACAATTGCCCATGAAGAATTGGCAGTAGTAATATTATCCATCTGGAGGATCAGAACAGATGCTAAATGTCCTCCTCAAGTTATGAAGACTCCATATCATCTGATCACAATGGTGTGAGTTAGTGTCACCTCTGAAAACTAGGAACATATTAGAAACTAACCAAGCCACCCCTGCCAAACAAACAACTTTCCATTTATCTCTACAGAAGCATTATTTGAAGAAAAGAATTCAAATTGTCAGAACTTTAATGAGAGGTGTGAAGAACACAGCCATATTTGGTGGAAATATTGAACAAAAATTAATGAAAACACTATCATAAGCAGCTGAATAAAGCAGCCTCCTTTTTGAGTCAGAAGATAGTGTGACCTTGTGAAAGCACAAAGCAAGCTACAAGGGACAAGCAACAGCAGAAAGTACAGTGGTGATGCTCAAAACAGTGTGATGGGAACTTCTCACCCACCCCAACCCTGTGCCCCTCCCTACCCCACCCTACTAGACTTCACGGAGATAATATATTGTCACTGAACAGAGGACACACAAGAACAACTCAGAAGTCCAAATGAAGCAGCAGCAATTCAGGTGACCGAAGGCCACTCAGTTGCCTTTCTCTCCATGGGGTTTATCACAACATCAATTAACAACAACAACAAAACACTTTTGTTGTATTCTGACCTGTATATCCTCCAGAATACTCAATTTCACAATATTTTGCAGACCACTAAGTCAATAGCTTTCTTAAGGAATATTCAAAGTCTAGTGACCACCAAAATATTTACATCAGAATGGCATCTTTCCACTAAATGACCAGAAGCCATGATGATGATTTCTAAATGTATTACAGATAATGTGCCTTATTTTCATTCCTTTCTAACCCTTGCCTTGAAAGCCTGTTCCCTTTTCCCAAGAGAAACAACTGTCCAAGGATGCCATCTTAAAATTCCATTACAAGTAAGAATCTTGTTCCCATTCATTCAATATATGTAATAGAAGACAAAAAGATCTGGATTGAATGTGCCAGAAAGATGCCAAATATAAACTAGATCATGAATGGTCTGCATTGGAAAAACTATGAATCTACTTATAAAAATATCACCAACTCCACAAATTAAACCTCAGAGACACTGTGTAGGTTAAAAATACTGACCACCAAATGTGAACATAAATTTAAAACTGCGGGCAGTTTATGATCTGATAGTCCATACAGAGGAATTATCTCCTTTAAATGTAATAGAATTCAACTACCAAATCTAGTTATTCCCAATGCCAACACACAAACTCCAAACAGCCAACCAGGAATGTAACAATCTGAGACATTACAGAGAAATAGAATTGTTTAAATACTAAGCTTCACATTCCATTTTCCTCTCAATGATTTTGCTACTTTAAAATCAGAGCCCAGTAATAGTTCTAGCAGTACGAATCAGATCAGAATTTCTAAGTTTCCACATCACACATCTAATCAGATCTCAGGCAAGTCATGGACCATCTATCATCTGGCCTCAGTGTCTTCATTTAATGAATCCACTATTTTCAAAACTTGTGGGAGTGTAAGTGAAAATGTAAGTTGCTCTGTTGTGTCCAACTTTTTGCGACCCCATGGACTATAGACTGCCAGGCTCCTCTGTCCATGAGATTTTCCAGGCAAGAATACTAGAGTGGGTTGCCATGCCCTTCTCCAGGGTATCTTCCTGACCTAGGAACTGAACCCAGCTCTCCTGCACTGCAGGCAGATTCGTTACCATCTGAGCCACCAGAGAAGCATAAGGATCTAATAAATATTATGAAGGTAAAAGGTAGCCTAAAATGTACAATAAAATTAAGTTCATTAAAGATATCATTTTTTTAAATCCTGCTTTATCTTACAGCTGGTTTCTCAACCTTGGTACTCTTGTCATTGTGGACTACATTCATCTTTGCTGTAGGGACCGTCCTATACCTTGTAGGGCATTTAGCAGCATCCCTGCCTCCACCCACTGGATGCCGGCAGCACCCCACCCCAAGCTATGACACTTGAGAGGGTCTCCAGACACTGCCGGATACAGGTCCTCTGGGGAGCAAAATCACCCCCAGTTGAAAATCACTGTCTTAGAGTGAAATCTCTAATGTAAAATGTTTTATCTTGCACCCAGGGATATGAATAGATCATGGGGTCACCAGAGAGGATCATTGCTCTGCTGGAGAAAGCAGGCTGAGAGTTGAGCTGTGAGGTAGAAAGGTCAAATTAAAACATCAGAAATACTTTAGACAAAGAAAGCAAAACATAACAAAACTCCTTGCAAAGTATATCTTTTACACCTCCATTTAGGTTTCCCTCTTGCTAAGGTCCCTCTTCTAAAACAACACTAATAGTCTCATTTCTGGTAAGAAAAGTATTTCTGGTCCTTGATAATTTTCTGTGTGTAACTCTTGACCTAGAACAGTAATTTTCCAACTACCTCTGATAAAAGAGGTAACATTTTTTTGTTGTTGGTTTTTCAGTTTGCTGCGCAGTGTGCCTTCCAGGGAGTCCAGTCCCCCGACCAGGGATGGAACCCAGGACCCCTGCAGCAGAAGCATGGAGTCCTAACCACTGGACTTCAGGGAATTCCCAAAAGACCCATTTTTAAATTTCCAATCAACTGCAGGCCAGGGTATGGCCCTACTGTATGGACTGGGATCCAGGAATTCATGGAGCTGAAGCTGTTTCAGGCCACAGTTTGAGCAGCACTGTCCTGGGGTTCCAACTTCTGTTGAGAAGCATGGTCTAAACACTTTCTGAACCCTTCAATGCTAACATTTTTTTACAAGCAAATTTATATTTTTTTGGTTAAAGAGGTAGAAAGCGATATTTTTTACTACCTTTTGAAATATAATTATAGTAAAATTAAAGGAGGGCTTCCCTGGTGGCACAGACGGTAAAGAATCTGCCTATAATGTGGGAGAACCAGGTTCAATCCCTGGGTTGGGAAGATCCCCTGAAGAAGGGAATGACAACCCACTCCAATATTCTGGCCTGGAGAATCCCATGGACAGAGGATCCTGGAGGGCTACAGTCCATGGGGTCCCAAAAAATTAAAGGAAGAAAAGGAATTTCCTTTAAAATCCATTTTGGATACTTAAACATAAGACAAAATTACGGAAGTGCCTGAAATATCTTTAATCCATAATACTTCTTGTTCTTTAGCCTTTTAAAGAAATACAGTCTCTTTTGTTAGAATAATTGTATGGCTGCAAAGTGAATAAAGAACAGACTGGTTTTAAAAACCTGTTCTTCTACTAACCTTCCCTTTCCCTCCAGATGATCTTTTAAAGGTAAACAATTTGGAAATATAACTTGCTTATGTAGGCTTACGCTTTCCCTCCAATTAAAGTTCTATTCATAAAGTAAAAGAATGGCAGTGATGGCTGCATTGCCAGGTTACACAGTGGTGGCTGTCAGAAATGGCTGGAAAACACAGAGGAGCATTTTGAGCTTTGCCCAAATGACTTGCTTTATGATCGTAAAACGGGTTATTTGTGTGCGCACAATCGTCAAACACCAAGCCAGACAGGGAAACCACCCAGACCTGGGCTCTCAGGCTCCCTTCCTGGGGCTAACTTAAAATGTAATTTGACGGGGGCAAGTCACAGTGCCATAAGGAGCCTTTCAGCTCATTTCCATGCTTGTCTGCACATAAATACCCTCAGCCTCTAAAACTGCAATCTTAGATTTAGAAAGTACCTTTTACAATCATAAAGCCAGACAGCCCTGCCTACCTTAAATCAAGCAAGCTTTCTGCTTAACACTTTACCAGAAAGTTACAGTACAGAATTGATCAGGAGAGGCTTGGCAGAGGTAAGATTGATCTCGAAATTTAATATATTCTTGCCCACCTTTTCAGAGAAAGAGGATGACGACATAGGAATGCAGAAGACTGAGAAACTACAAAAACAGCTATAGAGGTTTTCTTATCTTTCTCCAATCCAGAGTTTGGATGCATAGCTCTGGAAAAAACAGCAAGCCTCAGGGCCAACCTTGATTCACTCAGAAAGCCTTCGGAAACCAGGGGCACCACTAAAAAATCGTTAGTCCTCTGAGTCACAGAATCCAACCTCCACTGTGCAGCCTAACAAAAATGCAAATAATTGGCAGTGAAAAAATGTTCCTCTCAGGGTTCCACGCCATTGGACAAAGGGTGGCTTTCACTCACAGAATCAGCAAGAACAAATTCTAAACCCTCTCCTCCACCAAGTTACTGCTACGTAAGCGTGTCTCCACCAGATAAGTTGGGCTGAATTTGGGGTCTGTCGTCAGAATCTTCTCCGGCGGGGTCATTTTCCTCCCCAGACTCCACATAGATCGGCCAGTCACTGTCTGTGTCACTCTTTTCTTGGCTCTCGAACGACGCCTCCACCAGGCTGAGGTTGATGGGCATCAATTCGTCATCGTCGTCGTGCGTATCTGTAATGCAGGTGCAGCTGTCACACAGCCCGAAGCGCCGCAGCCCCGGTGACAGGTGACTCGTGAAGGTTCTTCTGCAGCCCTTGCAGATGATTGGACGGTTGGATCTATGCACCTAAAATCACCAGCACAGTGCATGTCAGAGAAAAGAGGAGGAGCCATGGCCTTCAGGGCCCCATGTGATACGGCCCCTGGATGACCTTCTGGCTGCATTTCTCACCACTCTCCTTTTGCTTTTTCTGCCACCATCTCAGCCTCATCAAGATCCTTTCCAGCCCAGGGCCATGGGATGTGCATGGAGCAAGCCCTCCTCCCCACTGCCCCCTCTCCCCTCTTACTAAAGTCCTTTTGTGGTTTTTTTTGGCTGTGCCACAGGCTTATAGTATCTTAGATCCCTGACCAGTGATGAAACTGGCACCTTGGCAGTGAAAGCATGGAGTCCTTACCACTGGATTGTCAAGGAATTTCCACTAATGCCTTTCAAGGAAGTCTTTTCTGATGCTCCAGGCCAGACTAGATCTCCCAGCTATATAGTCTCACCTATACTTCTCCCTTCATGTCTAACAAATCATTGGTAAAATTTACTAGGTTACAGATTTATAATTTACTAGATTATAGATCTATAGAAATTGATAGATTATAAGCTCCACGAGGTCACAGACTAGCTTCACCCATGTTCTCTGTCCTCTGTGTCACATCTGTTACTGTATCCCTAGTGCCTGGCATGGAAAGGGCAATCGGTGAACCAATTAGGATTTTAGGCATGGCTTCTTAAATACTTTGGAATGTTTAGTTATTAAGAAGGCAGATTTCCCAAACAGTGTATTTCCCAAACATGCCAGCGGATGCTTCAGCCTTGACTTCTTTGTTGATAAATGTGTTCCTTACATATGAAAAGAGCTTTGCATACTAGAAAAGAGAACTTGATCTCCTAACCCCATGCAACTCCTCATGAGGACAGCAGCCCCAGGGGTCCTCTTTGTATAAGGAACTATCTATCTGAAGTGTGCACTCTTCAGGAACTCCAGCCAACTGGGGATCTGTGAATGAATAAGAGCCTCCCTTGTGGAGAGCTCTGGATGCAGGATACATATAAGAAGCGAGACAGACAGAGAGGCTGATGCAGGAGAAGGGCCAATAACAATACTTAGGTTGCTGGAGCTGCCCTTACATGTCCTGGGTTCCCATGAGGTTTCCTGGGTTTCCTGAGTCAACCTGAGTGTGTTTGTGACCCTTGCAGCCTGATGGAGCCTTTGAATAGTAGACTGGATCTAGTACAGAGTGGAATGCGGATTACAACCAATGAAACATCTTAGAGGCACGCAGGGACCGATTTTTGCCAAGATGGATTGGAGATTAATTTGAAAAAAAAAAAGGCCAAACAAAAACTTAACATCTTAGGATAAAGCCATTCTCAGGTAAATGTGCTGGGTCCAACACTGAGAGGAAAGGCAGTCAGTCAGTCACCTTGAATGTATCTAAGTCTAGATACTATCAAAACTGTAATTCACATATCATAAAATTCACCCTTTTAAAGTGTACAGTTCAGTGGTTTTTAGCACACTCATAAGGTTGTACAACTATCACCACCGTCTAATTTTAGGACATTTTCATCACTCCATAAAGAAAACCTGTGCCCATTAATGGTCTTATCTCTCCCATCCCCACAGGCTTCAACCACCAATCTACTCTCTATCGCAGTGGGTCTGCCCACTTTGTATATTTCATATAAATGGAATCACATAATAGATGGCCTTTGGTAACTTGCTGCTTTCACGGAGCCTAATGCTTTCAAGGTTATTCCATGTTGTAGCATGTATCAGGACTTCATCTCATTTTATGGCTAAACAATAGTCCATTATAGGGGTACACCACACTTTGTTTATTCATTCATCAGTGATAAATATTTGGATTGTTTCTATTTTGGGGGCTCCTCTGTCCATGGGATTCTCCAGGCAAGAATACTGGAGTGGGTAGCCATTCCCTTCTCCAGGGTCCAGAAGAGCCTGGGGGGCCACAGTCCATGGGGTCTCAAAGAGTCAGACACGACTGAGCGACAATGGTGACTTCATGCCTAACCTCTGGAGGAAACACTAAACTGTCTTGCACAGTGGCTGCACCAGTTGGTGTTCCCACTAGCAGTATATGAGGATTCCAGTTTCTCTACCTCTTCACCAGCACCGTGTTATTATAAATTGCTTATTATAGCAATCCAAGTTTGTGTGAAGTGGCACCACTCCCATTCTGTGGGTTGTCTTTTCACATTCTTGAGAGTGTCTTTTGAAATCCAAATCATTTTTATGTCGGAGTTTTCAAAGACTCATTGACTTGTTCAAGTGTTAGTCACTCAGTCATGCCTGACTCTGTGACCCCGTGGAATGTAGCCCACCAGGCCCCTCTGTCCGTGGAATTCTGCAGGCAAGAATACTGGAGTGGGTAGCCATTCCGTTCTCCATGGGAT
Organism: Bos mutus; assembly: GCF_027580195.1. NCBI lineage: Eukaryota > Metazoa > Chordata > Mammalia > Artiodactyla > Bovidae > Bos > Bos mutus. The sequence goes on along the minus strand of NC_091618.1, from coordinate 14,721,626 downwards.
CTTCCCAAACCAGGGATCGAACCCAGGTGTCCTGTATTGTAGGTGGCTTCTTTACCATTTGAGCCACCAGGGAAGTCCCTGGTGGCTGCCTTGCTCAAAGATAATCTTAAATACAATGCCTTTCTACATGGGCTGAATGCTTTTTAGCAGCTGGGACTCACCCACTTACATGGAAGACAGAATCCTAGGCAGCAGCCAGTGGGCAGGGAGGGCCCCTTGGCCAGGGGTCCCCTTTGCTGCTCACAGGCAGCCCTATAAATGGTGTTATACCTCTTCCCTACCCCGGGGTGCTGAGGTTGGGTGGGAAACCGAGGCTGCAGCTTACCCTTGGGGGAACAGACTCCCAATCCCTAAGCCCCAGTGTTCTCTGCCTTTTGACAATCATCCTCAGACTAGGATCTGAACTTTCTTAACTTTCCTTCTAGGAAAACTAGTTTGTAACCGTAAAAGTTTTCACTTTTTCTTTTTCCACTAACACAGCTATAATTTAGTAGCAGAAATACATGTTTAAAATTCTCTGACAATACCCCAGTGGACAGAGAAGTGAAAAACTGAGGGGCTTCACCTTTACATTAAACACATTTCATGAACCACCTTCCACGCCCCGCCACTCTCCGCCATCCTGAGAGATCCACCAGCTGCGACACTTACACTGAGCGCGTGACTCCGCAGATGCTCCTGTCGAGTGAACCTCTTGCCACAGGTCTCACAAGGATAGGGCCGCTCCCCTGTGTGCGAGCGGATATGCCGCTTAAGGATGCCCTTCTGTTTGGCACTGTAGGGGCAGAAAGGACACTTGTGCAGCTTGATGGGCACCACCAGCACATCACCTGGGGAACAAACGGTACTGTAAGCAGCAACAAGACTGGCTGCCCTCCAATGGATGGAATCCAGAGCAGAACTCCACCAGCCCAGTTCAAGAGGGAGAATCCCAACTCCACCAGCAGCTAACAGCAAGACGGTGTCTGCAGATCCTGACTCTGCTGGGCTCTGGGTCAGCCAGAGAGGGAAACGGGCTTCTGATACAAGACTGCAAGGAATGCTGTGAGGCATCAGCTTTCAAACTTCTCTGTGGCTCAGAGTTAGAAACAGCGCTTATGTCACAGCCTGAGAACACATGTATCCTCATGTGGACAGCTTGAAACACTTTCCAAAATAATACTCACTCTGATAATGTCTATTCTCCTTGATTTCATTTTAGGAAAATAATGATCGAGACCCTGTTATAGAATGAATTGCATCCCTCCCCACATATTCCTATCTTAAAGTCATAACCTCCAGTGCCACTTGTATGTAAAGACAGGGCCTTTAAGGAGGTAATTAAGGTTAAATGAGGTCGCAAGGGTAGAGCTCTTATCTGATAGGACTGGGATCCTTATAAGAAGAGGAACAATGCCAGAGGTGCCAGGAACGATGGCTTTCTCTCTCTATTCTTGCACAGAGGACAGGTCACGTGAGGACAAGCAAAAAGGTAGTTGTCTGCAAGCCAGGAAGAGAGCTCTCACTAGAAACCAACCATGCTGGCAGCTCGATCTTGGACTGAGCCTCCAAAACTGTGAGATAATAAATTTCTGTTGATAAAACTACTTAGCCTGTGATATTCTGTTATGCCTGCCTGAGTTGACTAATGCAAACCTCCTGAACTGATATAATGACCCTCAAAAATGTGTGGAAAAAAACAAACAACTATTACGATGGATCAGACCTCCAGACCAGGTTTCATGCTTTCTTTGACAACAGCTCCCGGAATAGCTTTCAGGCATATATAGGAGAGGTTTGCTATAAAGCAGCCCCCACACTGTTTGGAATTTATATTAACTCTGTATATATGAGATCATCAAATATCTAAAAATTCATTTAAATCTTTTTCCCTTTTTTTTTCCACCTTGTTCATACAGCTGTTAGGGTGACAACATGATTATCACCCACATGTATAGAGACTGACCCTTTCAAGTTTCCTGAGTTACCCTATTGGCAGTGTTCTGAGACTCATTTCCTCTATCCATGCCCTTCAGGATTTTACAGAATTTGATCATATCATATATGCGGAGGCACTAATAACTCAAGTTTTCCAGGCATAGAAATTAGGAGTCGCGTTCTGGCTCTGCCACTTACAAGCCGTGTGATCTTGGGCATCTCACCTGACTTCTCTGTGCTTTAATTCACTCATCTGTAAAATAGGGATAATAATAATTCCCACCTCACAGGATTGTGGTAAGAACGAAATGAGGTAATACCTGAAACACAGCACCCGGCACATAATAAGCTCTCATAAACGTCAGCCATTTTTGTAACATCACCTCGGTGTTTCTCTCCTGATTAATCTGGCCAGGCTCCTGCGGTCTCTCTCAACGCAGGAGTAACTCCTTTTCTCTGAGACCTTCTTGGGACATTTACCTGGGCTTTATACCTTTCCTGAGGTGCTGCCAAAAGTATGGCAAGCTGAACGTCAAGTGAGTACCCAACATCATTCTATGTAAGGGTGGAGATTATCTTCTTTAGCTTCTAGTTCCCATGCTGATAATGTCTAACATTTTTCATAATCTATAATGAAGGAGATCAAACCAGTCAATCCTAAAGGAAATCAACCCTGAATATTTATCGGAAGGACTGATGCTGAAGCTAAAGCTCCAATACTTTGGCCATCTGATGAGAAGAGCCGACTCATTGGAGAAGACCCTGATGCTGGGAAAGACTGAAGGCAGGAAGAAAAGGGGGCAACAGAGGATGAGATGGTTGGATGGCATAATCAACTCAATGGACATGAGTATGAGCGAATTCTGGGAGATGGTGAAGGACAGGGAAGCCTGGTGTACTGCAGTCCATGGGGTTGCAAAGAGTCATACATGACTGAGTGACTGAACAACAATAATGACTCCAAAATCTGTCTCCCGGAATAAAAGCAGCAGCTCGTGGCTCAGCACTGCATATACATGTCGGATTATTTACTTCTCACTGCTTACACTGGCACTGAGAGACCAGTTTCCTGCTCACTCCCCTGGCACTGTGGACTCTTCTTATCATTTATCCCCATCAGCCTGGCATTGTGCTACCACCTTCTTCCTGATTATCTACAAAAACATTAAGTAAAATGGGTCCACTGTTAGACCTTGGGGGAAAAAATAACCATTAACTACATATCCATCAGAAAAGTATGAATTACTGCAACATTTCCCTTCTCTCTTATGATCTGGCTCCCCCAGAAGAGCAGTTCACCTGAATGCCTATTACATGTGAGGCACTGTGTCAAGATACATTGTTATCAAGATACTTGTTTCTTCACTCAAGAAGATAAGTCTAGCAGGAGAGAAAGACATGTAAACAAAGTCATACAATATAATGTAACAAATGCAAGTTCAAAGTGATGAAGAAATGTAGACAAGGGTGGTGGTGGGATGAAATCAGAGATTTGGATTGACATATATACACTAGTGTGTATAAAATAGATAACTAATAAGAATCTACTGCATAACAGAGAATTCTACTCAATGCCCTGTGCTACTGTGCTTAGTCACTCAGTCATGTCTGACTCTGTGACCCCATGGACTGCAGCCTGCCAGGCTCCTCTGTCCATGGGATTCTCCAGATAAGAATACTGGAGTGGGTTGCCATTCCCTTTTCCAAGGGATCTTCCTGCCCCAGAGATCAAACTTGGGTCTCCTGCATTGCAGGGGGATTCTTTACCATCTGAGCCACCAGCGTAGCTCTATGGTGACCTAAATGGGAAGGAAATCTAAAAAGAGGGGATATATGTATACCTGGGCTTTCCTGATGGCTCAGTTGGTAAAGAATCTGCCTGCAGTGCAGGAGACCCGGGTTCAATCCCTGGGTTGGGAAGATCCCCAGGAGGAGGGCATGGCAACCCACTCCAGTATTCTTCCCTGGAGAATCCCCAAGGACAGAGGAGCCTGACAGGCTGCAGTCCATGGGGTCACAAAGAGTTGGACATGACTGAGTAACTAAGCACAGCACAGCACATATGTATACATATAACTGATTCATTTTGCTGTACAGCAGAAACTAACACAACATTGAAAAACAACTGTTCTCTAATAAAAAATTTTTTAAAAGAAGAAAGAAAGATAGTGAAAATAATGAATTCTCTCCTGGAGTTCAGAGATGATCTCACAGGAGAGGTGACCTTTGAGCAAGGTTTTGAAGGATGAATAGGAGTTCACTGGGAGTTTGAGAAAGAGAAAGGGTATCTCAGGCAGGGAAACAGCACAAGTTTAGGCACAGAGGTAAATGAGAATAGGGAATACAAAGCAGGGTGGAGAAGAATGAGGAATGAAGCCAAGGAAAGGGGCAAGAACTTCTGGGGAAGGTCCCAAGGTCACATTTATGAATTCACTCAGCAAATTTATCCTGAGCACCTACAATGTGCCAGACTGGGTTCTAGGCCCTGGGGATACAGTAGTGATCAGAAAAGACAAAAATCCCTGCCTCTGCAACACTAACATGTTAATGAACTCAGACTTTATCCTTTAAGCAGGTAGGGTTTTAAGCAAGGAAGGTACAAGGTGATATGACTTTTAAAGGATTCCTCTGGGGATAATGCAGGGGAAGGGTTTAAGAGAGGCAAGATTAAAGGCAGGAAGTCCAGTGGGGAGGGGATGAGAGAAGACAGAACTAAAGCCTGTGACTGTGGAGGTGGAGAGGAGGAGAGAGAACTGAGAAATAAAATTCACAGCATATGATGACCTCAATGGGGAGGACAGAGCAGAGGAAAGGAAAGATTCTAAATGACACTGATTCTAGGTTAGCTGACGTGATAGGTGATGGTGGAATAAACCAAGGCAGGGAACACAGGAGAAAAAGCAGGTGCAGGATGAATGAGGTCAGTCGGGATTTTATCATGTTTGAGGCAGGCTCAGTGCATCCACTTTTTTTTGGTGGGGGTGGGGCAGGGGGGATACTTGGATTAGACAGATCAATCTGGAGCTTGGGGAAAGAAGCAAAGAATACAGTTATGAGTCCTCAGTAGATTGAGTGGTTGCTTTAACTGAGGCCTGGCTGTCCCCTAAGCACCCTGATTCCGTTAACCCATGGCCTTGACACCCTGGATCAGGGGAGGGTAGGTCTTCCTCGGGCTTCACTGTCATCTCCAGAGCAAAAGCCTAAGATGTTTTGAAGGTCATCCCATCAGATGATACCGATGCTCATCCTTATTACAGTCATCTAGGAGTCCCTGGGTCATCTTGCTCCTTGGAGATTTGATCACACTGCCTTCAGACTCTACTCCTGGAAAAATTCTTGGTGTAAATACCAAAAATGACCCTTCCAATGCCCTGGCCCCTCTGTTCCTGGATCTCCTTTCTTCCAGAGAGCTTATCCTCCAATCCATCTCAGCCACCCAATCCTAGATGAAGAGGTCTCAACTTTGCCTGCATATAAAAATGCAGCTTAAAATGAAAAACAATACTAATGCCCAATCTCCATCCCAAGCTAATGGGTGGGGTGGGACCCAAGCAGCACATTTTTTTAATGTTTTTTTATGTGGTGAAGATCACATAATATAAAACAGACTGTTTTAACCATATTTAACTGTACAGCTCAGTAGCACTAAGTACATTCACATGGTTCTGCAATTCTCACCATCATCCATCTCCCGAATTTTTCTCCTACCTAAGCTGAAACTTGGGTTTCCCTGGTGGCTCAGACAGTAAAGAATCCGCCTGCAGTGCAGGAGACCTTAACCTCACATCCCCTTCCAGCCATGGAAGCATTTCTTTGTTCCCTTCACAGTAAATTTCTTGAAAGAAGTACTATACCATCTTCACATCTACATTTGAGGGTTTTTGGGTTTTTTTTTTTGAGGTCTCTGGGCTTAGTGCTTTATTCTAATATTCCAATAATCACCATAATCACCATTTTATTTTATTATTTTTATGAAGTATAGTTTATTTACAATATTATATAGGTTTCAGGTGTATAGCACAGTGATTCAGTATTTTTACAATTTATGCTCCCTCATAAGAAAATGATTACAATTCACTGTGCTGTACAATATATCTTTGTTGCTTATCTATTTTAATTTTTCTTTAAGTTTTAGGCATCCTATTTGATGTTTCCCCTCCCATTGTTTAAGTCTTTACTGAATTTGTTACAATATTGCTTCTGTTTCATGACTTGATTTTTTTTGGTCCTAAGGCACGTGGGATCTTAGCTCCCTGACCAGGGATCAAACCTGTAACCCTTGCATTGGAAGGGGAAATCTTAACCACTGGACTGCCAGGGAGTCTCTGAGTCCTCGTCTAAGCCTACTCCATTTGGTCTTTTCCCCACCACTTCATCATACTGCTCACCCATGACCTCTCCCTTAATAAACCCAATGATCAGTCCTCAATCTGCCTACACACAGTACCGGACATTGTTGATTTCTCCGTTATCTTGAAATGTTTTCTCCTCTTGACACCCATCACTCTTCCTTCCTTCCTTGGTTGTGCCATGCACCACGTGGGATCTTACTTTCCCCACCAGGATCAAACGGCACCCTCTGCGTTGGAAGCACAGAGTCTCTCCCACTGGACCACCAGGGGAGTACCGCAGCACTCCTGATTCTCTGCTGCCTCGCCCACTGCCCCTTCTCAGCTTCCTCCACTGGCTCCCTCATCTTCCTGACCTCCCAATGTTGGGGCTTCCCAGGGCTCAGTCCTTAGGTCTCTCATCTTCTCCTTCTAGATCTATGGAATACACAGAATTTAAATTGTGCAGATCCAACAATGACCCTAGATTTATATCTCAGCTCTGACTTACAGATGGAATCACTTACTGCACATCTTCACTGGGATATCCAACGGGCACCACAAACATAACATTTAAATCAATCGCTCAAGGTAAAAACATTAAGGCCATCTTTAATGCTTCTTTTTCTCATAACACTCATACAGCCATTAGGAACTCTGGTCAGCTCTATCTTTCAGAGTCAGTACAGTCCTAACCCAATCACATCTCACCTGTCTACTGCTACCACACTGATTCAAGGCGAGTGGGGTGGGAGAGAGGCACAAGAGGGAGGGGCTACGTATATACAAATAGCTGATTCACTTTGTTGTTCAGCAGAAACACAACCTTGTAAAGCAATTATATCCCAACAATAAAATAAAATTTAAAAAAATAGAAAAATGGGACTTCCCGGGTGGTCCAGAGATTAAGACTGTGCTCCCAATGCAGGGGGTCCAGGTCCAATCCCTGGTCAGGGCACTAGAACCCGCATGCCATAACTGAGAGTTTATGTGCTGTAACTAAGAGTTTACATGCCATAACTAAGACCTGGTGCAGTCAAATAAATAAATAAATAAGACAAAATAAATAAAATCTATTTTAAAGAAAAGAAAAAGAAGAAGGCGCACACCTCTCACCTGGGTTACTGCAGTTACCTCCTAAGCGGTTTTCCTGCTCCCACCTCACTCCCTGACAGTCTATGCTCCCCGTAGCCTATGCTCCCCTGTAGTCTACAGGAAAGCGAGAGGAGAAGCAAGAGGCCCACTTAGAAGGTAACTGCACACAGTACTCAGAAGGATCCTTTTAATACATGTCATCTCAAGTCACTCTCTGCGGAGCAATACACAAAGACCTTCTCATCGCCTTCAAGGGCCTACCTGGTCCACCCTCACTCAGCCTCTCTGACCTTATCCCCCAACACTTGCTGCCTTACTCACTCCACTCCAGCCACACTAGCATCCTGGCTGTTCCTTTTGTTCACTTGCCAAGTGTGATCCTACACCTGGGCCTTTGCACCTTGCTCTTCTCTCTGCCTGGAATGTTCCCCCTCATATCTCTGCAGTTTGCTCTCTTACTCACTTAAGGTCTTTGCTTAAAGGCAACCTGTTAGCAAGTCCTGGTCAACAGTAAATAAAATAGCACCCCCTCACTCTCAGTCAACTTTGTCCCTGCTTTAGTTCTTCATATTCAGTCCAGTTCAGTTCAGTCGCTCAGTCGTGTCTGACCCTTTGCAACCCCATGAATTGCAGCACGCCAGGCCTCCCTGTCCATCACCAAGTCCCGGAGTTCACTCAGACTCACTGAGTGAGTCAGTGATGCCATCCAGTCAGTGATGCCATCCAGCCATCTCATCCTCTGTCGTCCCCTTCTCCTCCTGTCCCCAATCCCTCCCAGCATCAGAGTCTTTTCCAATGAGTCAACTCTTCTTCATATTATACAGGTACTTATGTGTTACTGTCTGGCTCACAACGCTAGAATGTCAGCTCCACGAGGACAAGCACTGTCTTTTGTTCACTGTTATAAACGAATATTCATTCACTATAAACGAATAGTGCCTGGCATATAGGAAGTGCTCAATAAATATCTGTTAAATGAACAAATGAACAGGAATGATAAGATGTTAAAGAAGCAAGGCCATGATGGAATGCTGGACACACTGACATTAAACAATCCCATGATGAGGCTGAAAAGAAATGGACAAAGGTAACAGCAATGGGTACTCAAGGTGTCAGAAGCCAGGGGAAGAAAGAATTTCAAGAAGGAAAGATCAGAGTTAACTACTGAGAGTGGTCAGAAAGATAACATCTGAAAATCACTCACTGGATCAGCTCTGGAAATGTCCGGCTGACCTCATGAAGCAGGTGGGGTGTTGGGTAGGGGTCTTTCCTCACAGTGGGCTGAGAAAAGAACGGGAAGTAAAACGGTAGCAGTGGCCAATACAGATGAACTTTTCAGGAAGCAATGGGAGGTAGTGAGGCTGGCACTGGGAGGTCCAGGGGAGAAGAGATTATACGAGGACCACGTGCTTTGACAGTGTCTGCCAGTGTCAGAGATAAGTGAATACACAAGTACTATAACTGCCTCCTCACCATCTCCCTGCCCAAGTCTCCCATTTCTTCACTACCTTATGCTGAGGCCACATTAATCTTTCCTATCCACTCCCAAGCTCAGAAACTACCAACAATTCCCCTGTGCCTATAGATAGAAACTTACCGCTTACCATTTATGGCTTTCCATGACTGACTCCAATTTCTCCCTATGTTTTCTCTTCTTACCCTCAAATGCCACTTTTTAAAAAAATTGAAATATAGTTGAGTTGCCATATTGTGTTAGTTTCAGGTGTATAGCAAGGTGACTGTTCTACATATCCTTTTTCAGATTCTTTTGCATTATATTAATATGTTACAGCAAGATATTGAATATAGTTCCCTGTGCTATACAATAAGTCACTACTTATCGATTTTATATACAGTAGTGAGTACTCAGATGCCACTTTCATAAAGCCTCCCTAACCTAACAGCTGGAAGCCAGTTCTGCTTCTGGCCCGCTGTGAAATTCACACCTCCGTCTGTCTTTCAGCCCTAGTACCTTGTACCGCACAGTGCCAATTTCACACAGCTTAGCTTCTATAAGAAACCATCAGTTTTTTGAGAGCTGGAGCCATATCTGACTTATCTTTGTATCTTCACAAGGAAAGTGCTCAAGTATTTGAGCAAATATATGAAAAACCAAACAAATCAGTCTTACTCTGTCCCTTGGCACTTGGAGTAAATGTACCCTGGAGCCATGCAAATGGAATCAAAACCTGGCAGACAACAGGCATGGCAAGCAGCCAGGAGACTGCCCTGCCCCAGGATGAGTTGGAAAGCTGACTTTATAGATGGACAGATGGATCTGAATGAAGGTGGTGTAGATCTGAATTTCTATTTCTTGATACTCGTGATACAGGCAGAGGGGTTGAGAGACAAAATCAGTGCACTGAAATCCTCTAACCACCTGTGCTGCCCTCACAGTTTGTTTCATGAGTGAAATGAAGCCAGCCTGGGTTGCTATCAAAGAACATTAGTGGTGACGTGTGTCAGTTCTATATTCTTAAGGAACTCGCCAAACCCTCTGGGTCTCAATTTCTCCATACTTCCTCCACCTAACTTACATGGCACTATGAGGGGCTGATGGATGGAGAAGGGGAACACAGACTGTGAAGTGCTACTCTTACACAGAAATTAGATTTTGGAAGTCCCTGGTGGTCCAATAGTTAAGAATCTGCCTGCCAATGCAAGAGACACAGGGTCCATCCCTGGTCTGGAAGATTCCACAGGCTGCAGGGCAACTAAACTGCCGCATGCTTAAACTACTGAGCCTGCGAGCTGCAACCACCCAAGTCCCCACGCCTTGAACCTGTGCTCCCCAACAAGGGAAGCCACCGCACTGAGGAGCCCGCACACCGCAGTGAGGAGGAGCCCCTGCTCCCACACCTAGAGAAACCCCAGGTGCAGCAGTGAAGACCAAGTGCAGCCAAAAATTCATTAATTACGTTTTTAAAAAGAAATTAGATTTCAACAAGTTCCCATAGGGTAATCACTGAAAACAACCACTACCTTTTGCATGCTAGTTAAGCCAGTGTCTCTGGCGACCAGAAACCATATTTGCAAGTTTTGCAAGTCTAGATTAGGTCAGACATACAGAGCATTCTTGATTTTTACAAAAAATGAAATTTTGATGCAGGGATGAAGTAATTTTTCATTAAAAAATGTTAAAATGAAAAAAAGAAAGAAAGAAATTTAAAAGTCTCCAGACAAACTCAGTTTTCCTGGGATTCTCCTGTGTGGTGTTTAGCCGCTAAGTTGTGTCCAACTTTCACGACCCCATGTGTACCTGTTATTTTTTTTTTTAAGTCTCAAAATAGTCATTTAGTAACGAATAAGAGCAGATCACCCCCCCTTACTTAGTCAACTTTCACTGCACAGTACTGAAGGGTGAATTAGAAATGTGACTCATTAATGTCTTGGCTTGAAAAGAAGCCAAGGGTACTTTCATCAGTAAGGAGACAGCCACATCTATTTCCATCTCCTAAGACAGTTTACAACACAATTACCTCATCTGTAAGAAGAGTTAACCATATTATCCCATCTCTCAGAATTGCTCAGGCAAAAAACTAAGTTCTCTTAAAACACAAAATCCTACCAAAGGATACAAGAAATTTACTTACACGAAGCCCAGTTCAACTCTCAAATACTCGCCAGGACATCACACTATCAGCCACGACATGTTAACTGAGTACATGGGCCAGGCACCACAGTTGACACAAAGAAGGATAAATTTCCTACCTGTACAGAACATGTTCTCATATGTGAGAAAAAAAAGTTCTGAAAACCTTTTCATTTGGTCCTCAACTCTGTAAGAAGGCAAGGTGGGAGTGATTATCTCCTGGAAAAAAATAAGGGTTCAAAGAAATTTAATGAATTCACCAAAGTCCTCCTTGTGGTTAGTAGAAGAGGGTGGGTTCTTTCCATGTCTGCAAATCGCATTCAACACGCTTATACTCTAGTTGTAGAGGTTAAAAAAAAAAAAAAAAATATGTGAAGAGCCAATGCCCTGGACACAGCAGCTGCTCAATTAATATTATTGGCAGTGGTGGCAGTGATAACATGGAGATAACGGTGGCGATGGTGATGATAGGGATGCTGATGGTGGTGATGATGGTAGTGACAATGACAATGATGCAGGTGATGGTGGGAGGCCAGAAGGCACACACGCATGTGCGTGAGCAGCAGAGATGATGGAGGCTCATGCAGCTCACCTGAGTCCTCTCCATACCAGTCAGTCTGCACATCCATCGTGGAACTCATGGCTGCTACTCCTGCACCATCTGGTCTTCCCTCCAAACTCTGAGAAAAGTGATGATCCACATCCTCTTTGCTCTGGACGGCACTGTTGCGCAGGAGTGCCTCCAGGAACTGCTTAACATGGTAGTTACTGTAAGCCAAGTCGATAGCTTGGCTACTGGGCAAACCCTCCTCCCGGTGGGCCAGGCTCAGTGGGATGGCAGGCGGCTGCTGCTGTCCATCCACCTCCACCTCTGCAGCATCCAACTCCACCTTGGGTTCCATCTGTTCTGGCCGAGTGGAGCGGTCACTGTCGACCCAGCCACTGCCCTGGCTGTCTTTCCCCACCAGTTCCAGAGGGCAGCAGCCTCTGTGATCACCACTGGGGGGCTCTCTTGGTCGGTCCTCACTCTCCTCCCCCTCGGCTCGAGAGACCAAGCTCTTGGTCTCACCAGCGGTCCCTTTCTTGGGGCTTCCACTGTCCACCTGATGAGCTGCGGCAGCCGCTGCAGCTGCTGCTGCGGCTGCTGCTGCTGTGGCCACCGCAGCCGCCACTGCAGCCTCCTTCTCCATCTTTCTGCAGATGTCAAGGGAGGATCTGATGTATGTCTTGCAGAAGTTCACCACGTCGTTCATCTGCAGGTAGCTGGCAGCCGACATAACTTCAATCACGTTCTCCCCACACAAATCCAACTTTCCAGAATAGAGGAAGTCTAAGATGGTGGAGAAGGCGTCGGAGGTGACGATGTCCAGGGAGGCGGTGCTGTGCCGCCCGCTGTCCTGGATGTAGTGAATGAGCAGGGCACGGAAGTAGCCGCTGTTGGCAAACAAGATGTTCCTGTGGGCCTTGAAGATCCGCCCTTCCACGATGATGCTGCAGTCGCAGAAGAAGTCCCTCTGCCGCTGTTCATTCAGCTCCCCCAAGAGCTTGGCATAATAGGATTGCATCTCCATTTCTCCACCAGCTGCTGCTGCTCAAAAGGAGCCTGGATCTCTGCCAAGATTTTTTGTTGTTGTTTTTTCAGTTCACAAATGCCAACCTTACAAATAAGATGTTCTTTTTTTTTTTTATTCTTCCCCAAAACCCAGGTAAATAATATCTTTATAATACGGGCTAACAAAAATTAAAGATTGTCTAACTGGGTTAACTAATGAGAAACAGTAAAAGTAACTACAGCTAACTGTATGTGGGTGCAGTCCTTAGTATTTTACATAGATTCTTTCTGTGAGCTTTTATAACAACCCTATGAATAAAGACTAATATCATACTTACAATATTGTACTTTTAAGACTCAGAGGATGGTGATGATCCAGCTGCAACAGAGCCAAGACTCAAAACCTCCAGAGTTCATGCTCTTATAAATGACATTCGACTTTCTTTAAGGCTCAAAATATAAATAATACCTGAATCTAAGAATTACTGTCTCCAGTTCAGTCTCCAGTGTCCCAATACAGAACTTAGGGACTGGCATGTCTAGTCTCAGCTCACACTCATTACCATAAATTTGTGGGAACACTTGGTGGATGCTTGGGCTAGCCAGAATGCATTCTCCATTCTTATGATTTTATTGCCCTTTTTGGCTTTGATGGAATCATCCTTGCCCCATCCACAGCCAATGTGCTTTGCATAAAATTAGCACCACGCCCAGGCTCCAGATGTGTAAGCTATAACATAGGCTAAACCCATCAACATAACTTATCCTCTGACCATAGTGACTGGCTCAGAGATGGCCATGTGACTAGGCCAGAGCCAATGAAAAGCAATGAAACATTTGCTGGGGGATCCAAAAAAAGAATGGCTCTCCGCTTTGTGGGCATGTAGGCTATGAGGGATGCTGCTGCCACACCACAAGGGGAACCAGCCTAATACAGATGATAGCTCAGTTCAAACAGGAGCAACAGATGGAGGCCAGGGACACCATATGAGTCCCAGCTCATGCAGTGCCAGAAGCCATTAAGTCCCTTTTTGCTTTGGTTGAATTTTCTCAGTGCAACTGAGATATTCCTAATTGATTGACTCCACAACCCTTCATTCTCTTCTCTGTATTTTTTATGTCTCGGTCCTTCTCTGTCAGTGGACTGTAAGTCCTTAGAAGGTATGAGCCATGTCTTATTTCATTTGATTTCCCATAAAGCACTTGGCAGGGCTCCCCTTGTGGCTCAGATGGTAAAGAATCTGCCTATAATGTGGAAGAACCAGATTCCATCCCTGGGTCAGGGAGATCCCCTGGAGAAGGGAATGGCTACCCACTCTAGTATTCTTGCCAGTATTGTTAGAGGATTTCATGGAAAGAGAAGCCTGGCCGGCGACAGTCCATGGGATCACAAAAAGTCAACACGACAGAGAAACTAACACTTTCACAGCATTCGGCAGTGCTTTGGACAAAGTAGGTTGCTGCTGCTGCTGCTGCTGCTGCGTCGCTTCAGTCGTGTCCAACTCTTAGCGACCCCACGGACTGCGGCCCACCAGGCTCCTCCGCCCATGGGATTTTCCAGGCAAGAGTACTGGAGTGGAGTGCCATTGCCTTCTCCGACAAAGTAGGTTAGCTAAATACAAAAGAATACTCCTGTCTTACCTGCTAAGTAGAACAAGTATGTAACAAATACAATTGTTAACTGCTCACTCCTGTCTGACTCTTCTGACCCCATGGACAGAGGAGCCCTTCAGGCAAGAATACTGGAGTGGGTAGCCGTTCCCTTCTCCAGGGATCTTCCTAACTTAGAGATTGAACCCAGGTCTCCTACATTGCAGGCAGATTCTTTATCATCTGAGCCGCCAGGGAAATCCCTAAAACAAATACAAAACATAAATCAAGTTTAAAACCCTTCTGCAAGTGAGGAAGACAGAAGCTGACCTCCCCTGAGCCTTTCTATGTTTTCTCATCACACAAACCACGTAGCCATCGATCAACTTACCCCTTTTATTTACTGACCCATTGAGCTCAGAGAAGTTCCTATATCTTCTTCTTCTACTGGGATCCCAAAAGGCCTAGTGAACGCTGCCAACCACAGCTAATAACTCTTCAGCACTCTTCTTTTCTACAAGTGGAACACAACAATTACCCCACGCAAGAGAAATGAGGCACCTCTACCAGCAGACAGAGTCCACTGCCAAGAGACCCCTCAAGGCCTGTGTGTTAACCTAACAGACTGTACTCACAAAAGACCAACAACAACCTCATTAAGTGCACTTTACACCTACTTTCCTCACATTTATAAGTGACACATTAAGTTTAGAAACTAGAGAACAAAGAAGTAAAGAAGCCTCCGTAAGTAAACTGACAAACTTAAAAGTGAGAATGGATAGCTAGGAAAAGGTTTTTAAAAAGTTGTCAAAAACAGACCCAGACATTTTTTCAAAATATCAGCCTAAGGCCACTTAGCTAAGGGTATTAAATGCTCCTACATATTCAAGATGGCCTAAGGACATCACTAAATTATACCCCAGGGCTATGATGGATGGGCCTAAGTCATCAAGATGATTCTTTTTATATTCATTTTAAACTCCAGGAGGTTATAATTTGGGGAATGTTTTTTCATCCAAAGTAGTTAAAATTAACATTTTGATTTAGAAAGGAAGAGAACTGTCTGATATCCGAAAAACTCTTCTCCCCCCCGAAATAAATCAACCCTGAAAGTTTTCACAGGATTAAGAGTTCCTGGTCATTCTCACCTCTTCTAAACGCTCCAGACAAACCTTCCTCTTTTTGGCAATCATATCAAGGGGAAAGCAAGATACAGGAGAATGCTACATTTAAATATCAAATTCTGTTCTTCCTCAGAACTGAAAGAAAACCGATCAGACTGGTAAAAAATTTTCAAAGTAATAATATCCACTGTTGATAGAAATATCATCGGGAACACCATTTTAGACAGGAATTTGCCAATATTTATCAAAATTTAAAATGTACACATCTTTGGGGATTTCCCTGGTGATCCAGTGGGTTAAGACTGCACTTCCACTGCAGGGAGCATAGGTTCAATCCCTGCTCAGTAAACTAAGATCCCCAAATGAGGTATGGCGTGCCCCGCCCCCTACAAAAATTACACATCTTTTGCTCCCAAAATTTCATGGCTAAACACTTATCCTTTTGGATGTATTCCCAAAAGTACATCAAATCAGAAGCTGAGAGATGCCCATCACACCAGGTTTTTGTACAAGCACAAAAGTAGAAACAATCAGAACATTCACCAGTAGGGGGCAAGTTAAATCAATGAGGTATATTCACACAGTGGAATACGAGGCAACCATGCTTTAAAGAGTGAGAATTCTGTGTATTCATATAAAAAACTCACCAAGATATATTAAGGAAAAATATAAGATGCAAAACAAAATGTACAGTATTATTCCATCACCTAGATGGGATACACATATGTTTTTGTTGGTATATGTAAGAATTTTTTTCTGGAAGGTAATATGAGCAAGAGTTAATAGCAGATAACCTCAACAGTACATGAACCCAGAACTTTCAGATGTTCAAGATGGATTTAGAAAAGGCAGAGGAACCAGAGATCAAATTGCCAGCATCCGTTGGATCACAGAAAAAGCAACAGAGTTCCAGAAAAACATCTACTTCTGCTTCATTGACTAGGCCAAAGCCTTTGACTGTGTGGATCATAACAAACTGTGGAAAATTCTTAAAGAGATAGGAATACCAGACCACCTGACCTGCCTCCTGAGAAATCTGTATGCAGGACAAGAAGCAACAGTTAGAACTGGACATGGAACAAAGGACTGGTTCCAAATAGGAAAAGGAGTACGTCAAGGCTGTATATTGTCACCCTGCTTATTTAACTTATATGCAGAGTACATCATGAGAAATGCCAGGCTGGATGAAGCACAAGCTGAAATCAAGATTGCCAAGAGAAATATCAATAACCTCAGATATGCAGATGACATCACCCTTATGGCAGAAAGAGAAGAGGAACTAAAGAGCCTCTTGATGAAAGTGAAAGAGGAGAGTGAATAAACTGGCTTAAAACTCAACATTCAAAAACAAAGATCATGGCATCCAGTCCCATCACTTCATGGCAAATAGATGCGGAAACTATGGAAACAGTGACAGACTTATTTTCTTGGGCTCCAAAATCACTGCAGATGGTGACTGCAGTCATGAAATTAAAAGACTATGACAAACCTAGACAGCATATCAAGAAGCAGAGACATTAATTTGTCAACAAAGGTTCATATATAGTCCAAGCTATGGTTTTTCCAGTAGTCATATACAGATGTGAGAGTAGGACTATAAAGAAGGCTGAACACCGAAGAATTGATGCTTTTGAACTGTGGTTTTGGTGAAGACTCTTGAGAGTCCCTTGGACAGCAAGGAGATCCATCCTAAAAGAAATCAGTCCTGAATATTCATTAGAAGGACTGATGCTGAAGCTGAAACTCCAATACTTTGGCCACCTGATGCAAAGAACTGACTCATTGGAAAAGACCCCGATGCTGGGAAAGACTGAGGGCAGGAGGAGAAGGGGATGACAGAGGATGAGATGGTTGGATGGGATCACCAACTCGATGGACATGAGTTTGAGCAAACCCTGGAAGTTGGTGATGGACAGGGAGGCCTGGCATGCAGCAGTCCATGGGGTCGCAAAGAGTCAAACACGACTGAGCAACTGAACTGAACTGAACCTTGAAAAGAGGGACTAGAGGAAGGAGGTTTTTGGAATGATTTCATTTTTCATGTATAACCTTTCCATACTGTTAGGATCTTTCACTGTGTGCATATATTGCTTTTTTCCCCCCTCTCTCCTTTTTAGCAAAGAAGAAAAAGGGGGAGGGACAGAGGGATAAGGAATTGGTAAATAAGGAAGATTATTAAATAGGCCCAATTCTTTTTTAAGAAGTATTCATTTATTTATTTGGCTGAGCCAGGTGTTCTTTGCAGCATGTGAGATCTAATTCTCTGACTAGGGATAGAACCCGAGTCCCCTATATTGGGAGAACAGTCTTAGCCCCTGGCCCACCAGGGAAGTCCCAGGCCCAATACTTCTTGTAGAATGGTCTTATCTACAGAGCCTCCCCCCAGGCACCTGTATTTTTCACTAGAAGATGCGTCTTTCTAGCAATAATATTCAAAACCTATTTCCTTTGGCTTTCTATCTGCAAATATTCTAGATTCTACTGGATCATGGAAATACTCCCTTGACTTTGCAAAAATCTATCCACATATTTTCTTCAAATCTTTCTCCAACTGCACTTGGCATACAACGTGGAAATGTTTATTCACATCAACTCCACTTGCCTTCGGTGCTCTGCATCCCTGGCACAAACCGAGGATCACCACTTCTCCTGGAAAAGAAGCTCGTAGGGTACACTGCTTCCAGAAGCACATTTATCCGCACTTTGGCAGGGACCCTCCCAACCTTCCCATGGTTCCAATTCAACTCAACAGTTATTGGCTACAAGCAATGCCTGACACAAGGAAGAGGCCAAAAATAGAAAACTGAACCAAGAACATCGCATGTCTTCCAGGAGAGGGCAGATGCCAACACTAGTGTTAGCAACGAACTCCCACATGCCCCTGAGAGAATGTCTTTATTCCAGCGCCAAAAGCAGCTTTGAAATCCACCCGCTCTTTCTGACAACACTCCTGCAGTTTCACCAGAGAATAATGAAAATCTGCTCCTCAATTGTTAGCATTTACTGAGAACTACTTCTCATGAAGTACTGTAAAAAGTATTAACACTTTACAAGCATAAACTAATGTTAACCTCCCAAGAACCCAGTACAGTACGTAAAATCATTACTTCCTCTTTTTCAGAGGAGGAAACTGAGGTTCAAATTTTCATATAACACGCTCAGGCTAGGACTGGCACCGAGATTGGTTTGAGTCCAGAGTTGACATCCTTATCCATTTATGCCAACCTGACTTCCCTCACCCTCCAGGAAACCGTGAGAAGTGCTGGGGAAGTCATTCATTCCTTTCCCAAACGCACGGAGTGGAGGGAAACGACTCAGAAGAAGAGTTTCCACTTTCACAGAAAGTATTTTCTGGGTCAACTGCATCTTTGATTCAACTGCTAAATTGACCGCAAGTCAAGGGGATCCTCCCCCGCCCGGAGGTAGACAACCCTGCAGAAATCACCAGAATCCGTTACTGGATATAGTCTTTGGGTCCCGAAGGTGAGAACCGAGGCCTTGCCCCTCCCACGGCCTCTCCCGGACAAAGTGACCGTCGCTGCCAACTGCGCCAGTCTGGCCGAGCCCTTGCGCCCTGGGACCATCAGAATCAGCGTACGCCCATACCACCCGCTGGACGACTCCGGGCATAGGGGGCAACCCAGTGTCAGGAAGGACGGGGGAAACGGCCGCCGCACGGCCCTCCCCGAGCTGCAGGGGAGGGAGAGGGTTCGTCAATGAGTGCGGGTTCGCCCGGCTGGAGTCCGGGAATTAGCCAGGGCCAGGTGGTCCGAGAGAGGCCGACCGACGCGGAACATCCCTGTCGGTTGCCCATCCCGCCCCCACGGCGCCCCGAATCCCCCCAAGCCAATGAAAGCGGCAGCGTGAACCCACTTCTCTGCTCTCACCTTTCAGCTAGTTCCTTCCAGCCGCGCCGCCGCCGAGCTACGCGCACTGACACGCCCCCCTTTCATTCACCTGTCGCCCCCTCCGCTGAGAGGCGGGGCAGTCGACCAATCACGGGTGCTTCTGCGTTCAGGAAGGCGGGCCCTTGGACAAGAAGGTTGCTCAATGGCTTTGGTGCCCCCCTCCAGAGGCTGCGCTCTGAAGGCTCCAGTGCATGCGGAGTGATGGGAGTTGTGGTCTCACAGTTTATTTTTCGAGTAAAGCTACCCTGGACAAAACTACAACTACCAAGATGCCAAAAGGAGCAAGGACCAGCGCTTGTAAAGGCTAGAGCTCCGATCGGTCTTCTGAGTCCCACTTGACAGACCTGCGAAGTATCTGTCTCTTTGTCCCGAGAGCTAAAAACACGTTGTGCGTATTAAAACAGCCTACACAATAAGAGCTATGATCTGTCAATCCGCACACAACTGCCGGCGCTCTCCACAAAAAATCTGGAAATGAGTGACATGGTTTAATCTACTCAGCAGGTTTTTCTTGAACACCTGGAACACTCTCTTCCCTTGAAAGGCTTTCAGGTTTATATATACAAGTGAAATCGTTAAACAGCAGTACTGATGTGTTCTAAGTAACAGTACAGGCACGTTCTGAGGCTGTGAAATAAACAAACCAAGTTTAATGCTCTCAGCTTCGTTCTAACGGAGGGTACATTCGTTCGCGAGAGCTGCTGTAACAAAGTACTATTCAGTTCAGTTCAGTCGCTCAGTCGTGTCCGACTCTTTGCGACCCCATGAACCGCAGCACGCCAGGCCTCCCTGTCCATCACCAACTCCCGGAGTCCACCCAAACCATGTCCATTGAGTCGGTGATGCCATCTAACCATCTCATCCTCTGTCGTCCCCTTCTCCTCCTGCCCTCAATCTTTCCCAGCATCAGGGTCTTTTCAAATGAGTCAGCTCTTCGCATCAGGTGGCCAAAGTACTGGAGTTTCAGCTTCAGCATCAGTTCTACCAATGAACACCCGGGACTGATCTCCTTTAGGATGGACTGGTTGGATCTCCTTGCAGTCCAAGGGACTCTCAAGAGTCTTCTCCAACACCACAGTTCAAAAGCATCAATTCTTCAGCGCTCAGCTTTCTTCACAGTCCAACTGTCACATCCATACATGACCACTGGAAAAATCATAGCCTTGACTAGATGGACCTTTGTTGACAAAGTAATGTCTCTGCTTTTGAATATGCTAACTAGGTTGGTCATAACTTTCCTTGCAAGGAGTAAGCGTCTTTTAATTTCATGGCTGCAGTCACCATCTGCAGTGATTTTGGAGCCCAGAAAAATAAAGTCAACCATTGTTTCCACTGTTTCCCCATCTATTTACCATGAAGTGATGGGACCAGATGCCATGATCTTAGTTTTCTGAATGTTGAGCTTTGAGCCAACTTTTTCACTTTCCTCTCACTTTCATCAAGAGGCTTTTTAGTTCTTCTTCACTTTCTGCCATAATTAAACTGGCTTAAACAACAGAAATTGATTGTCTCACAGATCTGGAGACTATTGAAGTCCAAAATCCAGGTGTAGGCAGGATTAGTTCCTTGTAAAGGAAGAATCTGTTCCAAGGCTCTTTTCTTGACTTGCAGATGGCCATCTTCATGTGCACATGGTGCTCTCCCTGAATACATTTCTGTGTTCATATTCCCCTTTTTATAAGACAGTCATATTGAATTAGGCTTCCCCAATGGCTCTGTGGGTAAAGAACCCACCTGCAAAGCAGGAGGCTATGCGGGCTCAATCCCTGGGTTGGGAAGATTCCCTGGAGGAGGAAATGGCAACCTACTCCAGTATTCTTACCTGGAGAATCCCATGGATTGAGGAGCCTGGCAGACTACAGTCCATAGGGTCACAAAGAGTTGGACATGGCTGAGTGACTAAGCATGCACGTCGTATTAGATTAGGAGTTCACCTGACACCAGTACAACCTCATCTTAACTAGTTGCATCTGCAACAACCCTATTTCCAAATAAGATCACATTCTGAGATACTGGGGGTTAGGATTTCAACATAAGAATTGCGGTGGTGAGATGGGGGGTACAATTCAACCCATAACAGGGAGAGATGGCCAATAAATAGATAGATGGTTTTTAAAAAGGAACTAAGTGAAGTGCATGGCAACGAGCTAAAAAGAGTGGTGAAGCAACAAAGAATGACTCAGTGGCTGGGTTAAGTTGAGGCTCCTGGATGGCCTCTCTCAGTTGGTGATGTTGCAACTGAGACCCTAACTAGGAGAAGTGAACCATGCTAACATTAAACAGAAGAGCATTCCAGGCCAAGGAAGAGTTAGTACAAAAGCTCTAAAACAGAAACAAGAGGATGACTCTGAATGAGAAGTGGATGACAGGCAGACCAGCTTAATGGGCATGCAACCTGTGCAATCCCATGCAGCCCCGCTCCCAGAAAGGCTCCATGCTTGCTTTAAGGCTCTGCTGCTCTAATTGCTGTCTTGCAGTTCTTAATAATTTTTTAACAAGGAGCCCCATATTTTCATTTTTTACTGGGTCCCACAAAGTATACAGCCAGTCTAGGTGACAGGAAATGTGAATGGATAAAAGAGCAGAAGCCAGATCATGTAGAGAATTGTAGGTTGGATTTTTTTGTGGTATGTTTTACATGGGATGAGATACCTTTGAAGGATCTTAAGCAGTGGAGAGAGATGATCTGATAGTAAGTGGTCCCAGTAAAAGATGCTGATAGCTGGGGTTAGGGGATGTGGGAGAGGTGGAGAGAGCTGGTTCACAATATATTGTAGAGCTTGTCAACAGTTAAACTGCAGCTCACTCTAAAGACAACTTAGATAATTTAAATAAAAATAATTTAAAAGGTGAAATGTCAGTCAAGCCCCATTGTACAATTCATCAGAGAAAAGCAGTTTATTTATCTCTTGCAAAGCTAGATGCCAAGAGAAGAATAGCAGCACATCTTTACTCTCTGGGTGGCTTTCCTTGTCACACAGTTCCCAATGACCAGCTCAGGATCCAAGGACATTTGATCCCATGGCAGTGCAATAGTCATTGGAAGGGAGGCATCTTCAAGCTCAGCCTCTCACATCGTCTGACCAGAGAAGTCATGTCATTGGTGCTTAACCTTAATTACAGCCATATATGGCACTCACCCTGTGTTATTAATTCTGCAATTCCTGGATCCAGGATCTGAATTTAAGGTATCAAATTTTATTGCTGTGCCAGATGATAGAAATATTCCAAGCTGCTAAAACATAGGGGCTTTTAAGACATGGAAGCAAACTAAACGTCCCTCTAGAGATGAATGGATAAAGAAGATTTGGTATATCTACAATAGAACACTGCTGCTGCTACTGCTAAGTCGCTTCAGTCGTGTCCGACTCTGTGCTACCCCATAGACGGCAGCCCACCAGCCTCCCCCGCCCCTGGGATTCTCCAGGCAAGAACACTGGAGTGTGTTGCCATTTCCTTCTCCAATGCATGAAAGTGAAAAGTGAAAGTGAAGCCACTCAGTCGTGTCTGACTCTTAGCGGCCCCATGGACTGCAGACAACCAGGCTCCTCCATCCATGGGATTTTCCAGGCAAGAGTACTGGAGTGGGGTGCCATTGCCTTCTCCATCAATAGAATACTACTCAGCCACTAAAAAAAATGAAATAATGCCATTTGCAGCAACATGGATGGACCTAGATATTATTATACTAAGTGAAAGTAAGTCAGACAAAGACAAATATCATAAGATATCACTTATATGTGGAATCTAAAAAATACACTACAAATGAACTTATTTACAAAACAGGAGTAGACTCACAGACATAGAAAACAAACTTATGGTTACCAAAGGGGAAAGGCGGGGAGGGATAAATTAGGAATTTGGAATTAACAGATACATACTACTAATAGAAATAAAAGCAAAAATAAACAAAAGGAACCTAATCAAACATAAGCATTTGTACAGCAAAGGGAACCATAAACAAAATGAAAAGACAACCTCCAGATTGGGAGAAAATATTTGAAAATGATATGACCGACAAGGACTTAATCCAAAATATACAAACAGCACATACAACTCAAAAACAACAGAAAAACCCAACCCAATCAAAAAATGGGCAGAAGCTCTAAATAGACATTTCTCCAAGGAAGACATTCAGATGCCCAACAGACACATGAAAAAGAGCTCAGCATTACTAACTATCGGAGAAATGCAAGCCAGCACTACCATGAGGTATCACCTCACACTGGTCAGAAAGGCCATCATTAAAAAATGTACAAATAACAAATGCTGGAGAGGATGTAGAGAAAAGGAAACTTTCCTGTGTTCTTGGTGGGACTGTAAATTGGTGCAGACACTATGGAAAACAGTCAGGAGGTTCTTCAAAGAACTAAAAATAGAGTTGCCATTTGATCTAGCAATCCCACTCCTGAGCGTATATTCAGACAAAACTATAATTCAAAAAGATGCATGCATCGCTATGTTCATAGCAGCACTGTTCACAATAGCCAAGACATGAGAACAACGGAAATGTCCTTTGACCGATGAATGGATAAAGAAGTTGTGGTACATATATAAAAAGAACAAAATAATGCCATTTGCAGTAACATGGATAGTCCTGGAGGTTATCATACTAAGTGAAGTAAGTCAGGAAGAGAAAGACAAATACCATATGGTATCGCTTATATGCGGAATCTAAAATATGACACAAATGAATTTATCTACAGAAAAATAAAAAAGACTCACAGATAATAGAAAACAGACTTGTGGGTTCCAGGGGGAATGGAGGGTGGGGAAGGGATGGATCAGGAGTTTGGGATTAGCAGAGGCAAACTTTTATATATAGAGATTGGATAAACAACAAGGTCCTCCTGTATAGCACAGGGAGCTATATTCAATATTCTGGGATAAACCATAATGGAAAAGAATATGAAAAAGAAAGTATATCTATGTATAACTGAATCACTTTGCTGTACAGCAGAAATTAAAATATTGTAAAATCAACTATACTTCAATAAAATAAATTTGAAAAACCAGGTACACATTACACTGTATAGTACATGGAACTGTATTCATCCTGCAACCAAGAGTTCTCACCCCAAAATGAAAAGATCCTGCATGTCGCAATGAAGATCGAAGATCCTTCATGCTGCAACTAAAACCTGGTGCAACCACATAAATAAATAGATATCAATATTTTTTTAAAGCCTCTGGAAGTCATCATTTAGGCAGCCTTGGCAAAGGGCAAGAACTTATGATGCTCCATCTCTCATTGGGCAACCACAGTACTGGCGCCCCAGGATTTGATATGTGTGTGACCAATTGGGGACACGCATGCTCAGTCCCTCAGCCGTGTTCAACTCTTTGTGATCCTATGGACTGTAGGCCACCAGGCTCCTCTGCCCAGGGGATTCTCCAGGCAAGAACACTGGAGTGGGTTGTCATTTTCCTGCTCCAGGAGGTCTTCCTGACCCAGGGACCAAATCCACGTCTCCTGCATCTCCTGCATTAGCAGGCAGATTCTTGACCGCTGAGCCAACTGGGAAGCCCCATGTAGACTATGACAGGGCAATTTATGAGACAGAGGTCATAGCAGCTGCTACCGTGCTGAACCTAAAAACGCTGACAACCATATTCTTTCCAGTATAATCTCTGCACATACTGTGACCCGCCACAATCAACATCTGTTCTAATGAGGAGCACCTGGAATAATGAGATTGTTTCTCTCCAAAGAGAACCACTTGAGGAACAACAGATAATTCATCTCTTCTTGAGGGTTTCCCAAGGTTTTCACTGAGAGTGCATGTGTAAAGTAATTGAACAGCAGAGTCAGGAGCAGCTGGTCAATTTCTAACAGTATGCAAGGACAGAAGTTGCACACCTATCAGGAGACATCTGATTTGTCCTGAAAAATAGGGTATGAATATTGTGCACTGCACTAAGGTATGTCCCACCTGTCTCTCCCCAACAATTGATACCCAGGGCAAAGTCACCCCCTGGCATGCCACCTGCTCTGCATCTCCAGGTGCTAGATCATCATTTCTCTTCATCTCGGGGGAATTGGGAAGTGGTCACCACCAAATATGCTACTCCTCAATGGAAGTCAAGATATTTTTTAATATGTATCATTTTAACCCAAGAGCAACTCTGGGTTGACCTGCCAATGTGAGCAGCCAGCCTTATTCTTAAGTGAACACATTTTCCCTTGGGTGAAACACTGTGGATTTTTCCCAGGGTTGAGTGCTAACTCCTGGGTGACATCCCAAATGGCCCCTCAGTCCGTATTTTACTCCCAGTTGAAACCCTGACCTCATTGAGAATGGTTAGGTGGATTTTTGGCACCCTGGGAGGCACACAAATGGTCCTCTGCTCTGAGCAGCTCAATGTTGTTGCTGTTTTGTTTTGATTTTACTTTTTATTTCGGAGAATGTGTTTTCCACACTGCAAGGCTTGTGGAATCTTAGTTCCTTAATTAGGTATTGAACCTGTACCCTTGACAGTGAACATGTGGGGTCCTAACCACTGAACCTCCAGGGAATTCTCTGGAGAATTTTAATATACAAAGTACATTTATTGTAAATATGCCATGGGGGATTAAGGAAGTTCCCTAATGGGAAGAAACGAGTTAATAGCAGGCCTGCAACCCACTCCCTCTTTCTCCTGAGATGAAAGGGGAAAAAAATATCCCTGGTCAAATCTTGTATACACGCTAATAACCCATGCTCTTGGTAAACACAATAAGAGTATATACTTACTAGCAGGAAAGTAACAGAAAATCCTTATCTATGAAATGTTTTTAATAGGATACACCTGCCCTGTTTAAACTGCTTACTGTCAATAATCCTGGATTTTATGGATTTATGGAGAGCATGGCTAAGCAGAGAATGGGGAATATAAGCAGTGTAATTAATCCAATATAAGATGGAGATGTTCCACAACCAAAAGGAAGCAATGGCTCCCTACATATTGCTCAGAACACACCTCACCTGTTAAATCTGAAACTAAGACACATCCTTCTTTTCTTTTTTGTAATATGAATTTATTTATTTAGCTGTGCTGGGTCTTAGTTGCAGCATACAGGATGTTCCATCTTCTGTGCAGCATGCTGGATCTTTTATTTTTATTTAATTCAATTCATCTATTTTTATTTTGGCTGCACTTGGTCTTCGTTGTGGCACACTGGCTTTCTCTAGTTTCTCTGTGCAGTGTCTTCTCTCTGCAGTGTGCAGGCTTCTCTAGTTGCCATGGGTGGGCTTAGTTGCCTTTGGCGAGTGGGGCCCTAGTTACTGGACCAGGGATTGAACCCAAGCATCCTGTGTTGGTAACCATCCCAGGTGGCACTCGTGGTAAAGAACCTGCCTGCCAATGCAGGAGGTATAAAAGACATAGGTTCAATCCCTGAGTCAGGAAGATCCCTGGAGGAGGCATGGCTACCCACTCCAGGATTCTTGCCTGGAGAATCCCATGGACAGAGGAGCCTGGTGGGCTACAGTCCATAGGGTCGCAAAGACTCTAACACAACTAAATCAACTTAGCACACACACACCCTGCATTGGTAGCTCACAGTCTTAGCCACTGGATGACCAGGGAGGTCCCTAGAACACATCTTATTGTTAGAATGGAAGGACACGCTCTCTAAATGGGGAGCTCCATCTGCCAGTATTGGACTTCTCCAAGGGAAAAATACTTTACCTATGTTTTGTGACTGCCTTTTTCCTTTAAATCACTGGTCTAGTATAGGGTAAGACTATGACTTACATGAGTCTGATTCAAAAGTTCAGTTCCTCTTATTACCATTCCTTTCGTTTTTTTAAAAATCATGAATAGATGTTGAATTTTACAAACAATTTTTCTGCCTTTATTGAGGTGAATGCATGATTTTTCTCATTTAATTTACAAAGACAGTGGATTATGTTAACGGATTTTTAAATTGTCAAATGAATGTTGCATTCCTAGGATAAAATTAACTTGGTCATATGCTGGGAGCCAGTGTGAGGAACTCCACCCGTGGCAAAGGTCATGAGGAGGGAGGCTCGGCATACGTAAAGGCGGGATAGAGCCTCAGGAGTCCCCCTGGATATTCTTAGGCATCTACCCCCAAAATCAGAGTCTGCCTACTTTACTGCTTTGTGCTCTCACCCCTGACTTTACGGGGTGGGGGGGACTGTCCCCCACCACCATCTCGCTCTCTCTGATGAGGAGTTTACTTACAGCTCCAGTTAATAAAGTTCCTGGGCATAATAGGAGTGTTTAAATCCAAACCCCTCAGATGGCTCTCTAACTTGCCTGACAATTTACCTGGACTCCTACATCTATGCATATGATTGTTTACAGTCTCCCAACCGCAAGAGGCACAGGAAGCTTAAGATATTCAAATAGCTTAGAGCCTCTCAGAGAGTTAGAAACAGTCAGAATAAAACTAGTAGATTTCCTTGATGAGCCAATGCTTGCTGCCAAGTTTCCACATCCCCTGTATTGTATCCTTGGAAGTTAGTTGGTATGTAGAAAAAATAAGTAGTGGCCTTGGTGTTAGCAACTTTAGACCCTTAAGGTAATAAATTCTTTCCTTTGTTGTAAATCCACTGCACCTCTGCCCTATAGGAATGCAACTTTATCTAACACCTTCGGAGGATGGCGCCAAACTTTAAAATAATTACTCTTAGAGAAAATAAGTCTTATGGTTGACAAACCTTTGTCAGAGTCATAAAATGTTAATAGGCCTTCTGGCCAGAAGATGATATAAATCACCTAAACCATTTGTGTACGATAAGTTTGCAGAAAAGAAACCCTGGTTTCGATAAGGATCAAAGACTGCTGACTTTGCATGATTTCACATCCCCTATTATCCTCTATGTGCAACTTACGGTATAAAAGCCCCTGTTGAAAATAAAGCTACGGGCCTTGCTCACCAAAGCTTGGTCTCCCCGTGTCATTCTTTCTTTCACATTCTGGCTGAATACCCATCTGGAGCGTGGAGGTCCTCTGCTACCACTTATTTGCCTGGGCTTCTAAGACCCACTCGAGAAGGTGCGTAAGGTGGGGCACCTTCTGCTATTTGAGAGGGCAACTGCGGCCTCCGTGGTCAGAGCTAACCTGATGTCACAGGTTATATTGATTTTCCTCGTAAACCAAGTTATTCAGCCTCTTTTCTCCGCTGAATTTTCCTACTGAGCTATCCTCATTCTATTACTCTTTATATCTTTGATTAATATTTAATTAAAGCTATTGTATCCAGTTCACCGAAGCCGTCTCCCCTTCGAATTCCCTGGATCAGCCGGGGCTGGACCCCGGCAGTCATAAATTGTCACCTTTTTCATAAATTGCTGAACTTGACTTGCTAATATCTTACTTAGGGTTTTTGTATTAATGTTTATGATTGAGATGGGTCTTTAATTTTTATGCTTGTCCTATCCTCAGGTTTGGTTTCATGGTAATGTCAAATTCATAAAATGCCTTGGAGAATGTTCCCACTTTTTCTCTTCCCTGGAAGAACGCGTGTAGGATGGTATTTACTCCCTCTCTGCACAGTCCACTTCTCTGGACACTCACATCCACATGCATTTATTCTGAAACATCCAACGTGCTTATCTCCTCCCTGACAGGCCATGTAAAGTCCCAGCCAGTTACTACATCTCACTGAAAGTCTGTCTGTGATGTGCAGTCTTCTCTATCAAGTCCAAACGTGGAAAACACTACCTGCCTGTCATTCAACACTCCCAATATACAAAGATAAAGAAGAAAAAAGAAACCTGCAACTCAAAAAAAAGCTACAGTAGAGACCATGAACCCCCAGAAGTCATGGCAATTGTCCAACACTATTATTAAACCCTCTGGGGCAGGAATAGTGAGGATTTCCTGCCCAGTCAATATTGTAAATTCTTGGGAGCCAGGCAGCCCCTGGATCTGTTCTCTGGATCCTTCTCTGGAAGGATCTTCTTAGTCCATCGTTTTCTGTATCCACATCCGCGGTGGCACTGGAGAAAATGTCCTTCTAGGCAGCTGCCCAGCTGTTCTGGTTATTGTCTCTCAGCTTCAAACCCACCCTCAAGGCTCCGCTTTGTGATGCCAGAGCTGAGACTCTGGGAAATCACAGTTCTTTTTTTGCCAGCTGGCAGTAGGGGACCCCAGAGAGAGATTACATTTCTGGAAGAGGATGAAGATGTATCCTTCTTGCTGTCTGTTCCTATTCTCTCAGCATCATTTTGGCAATGATTTTGATTCTGCCTCACTTCTGTTTTCCTAAATCTGATCTAGAACCTTAGCTGCAAGCGAGTCTGGGAAATGTTTTTAGCTTTACAGCTCCTCAGATAGAAAGATGGTGGCATAGAGGTCAAGAGTCAATCCATGTATCTGTCACTTCATCCCACAGGCAGTCATGCTGGAGGTCCCATATGGGCAGAACACAAAACATGGAAAACAGCAGGTGCCAAAGCTGTGTGAGATGAATCCAGTGAAAATATAATAGCCTGACACCACGTTAAAATCCTAGAGCATATGGCCTGAACACATCGGGACATTTACTCCAAAGCAAAGGGCAAGGTTGCTGCACTTTAGACTTTCTTCCTCATAGAAGGAGCCCAGTACTTGATGGATCTCTTTGGATTTGGAAGGAAACATACACCATGATTCGTGCCCACAAAGGTCCGAATAGTCAGGGTTATGGTCTTCCCAGTGGTCATGTATGGCTGTGAGAGCTGGACCGTAAAGAGGACAGAGCACCAATGAATTGATGCCTTCCAACTGTGCTGTTGGAGAAGACTTGAGAGTCCCTTGGACAGTGAGATCAAACCAGTCAATCTTAAAGGAAATCAGCCTTGAATATTCACTGGAAGGACTGATGTTGAAACTGAAACTCCAGTATTCTGATCACCTGATGCAAACAGCTGACTCATTGGAAAGTCCCTGATGCTGGGAAAAATTGAAGGTAGAAGGAGAAGAGGGCATCAGAGGATGAAATGGCTGGATGGCATTACTGATGCAGTGGATACGAACTTGGGCAAACTCCGGAAGATGGTGAGAGACAGGAAAGCCTGGCGTGCTGCAGTCCATGGGGTAGCAAAGAGTCAGACACGACCGGGCAGCTGAACAACAACAACTCACAGCATGACTGGTAAACTATTCCTACCCATCTAGCAGTTTCCAGCTTTGAGGAAGGTATGGAGAAAGCAAAGTGAGAGAGGCCTCTCCAGCTGATCCAGGCTGCGGTGTAAGTAGTTCAGCCTTTTCATCCTGATGACCAAACAGATCCACAGCTCAAACTGCCAGGTAAATTAGGATGCTCTATGGAGCCTGGAAAGCCCCATGGACAGAGGAGCCTGGTAGGCTGCAGTCCATGGGGTCGCAAAGAATCAGGCACAACTGAGCAACTTCCCTTTCACTTTTCACTTTCATGCACTGGAGAAGGAAATGGCAACCCACTCCAGTGTTCTTGCCTGGAGAATCCCAGGGAAAGGGGAGCCTGCTGGGCTGCCGTCTATGGGGTCGCACAGAGTCGGACACTACTGAAGCGACATAGCAGCAGCAGCAGCAGCATGGAGCCTATTGCAAACAACGATAGAGGAAACTCTGTAGCCAGATCCTTAGGGTTTAGGGGTAAAGCCATGTTTCGTTCGGGCTACCCTAGTGGTTCAGCAGTAAAATAAAAACCCACCTGCAATTCAGGAGATTTGGGTTCAATCCCTGGGTCAGGAAGATCCCCTGGAGAAGGAAATGGCAACCCACGCTAGTATTCTTGCCTGGAAACTGCCATCAACTGAGCGACTAAACAACATGCTTTATTCATAAGAGAGAATTTCTCTTTTGTGAGCTAGCTCCTGGAGTTTTAATGGGCTCTGATAGACTGCACACCTGACCACAGGGCTCCAAATGACCCTGTGACCTGAGCTGCCCATTGTGAACTGGATGTTCTCTAATTAATTCTTACACCTGCAATTCTTCAGGGGAAATGGTCCATGTAAAACCTTGCCCAAACAGACCTGAAGGGGCAATGCGTAGGTCATCCCCCTCCCAGTGTACCCATTCCTGCTACATTGTTACGATAACTTCAACCCAGGAGCTTGAGAAGGAAAAATGGAGAACTGCTTTATGTGTGGCTCTGTAAAATGTGCAGGTATCAGCCAGAAATGTAGACTGCTATGGCTGGAGCACCCCATTCAAGATGACCCTGAAGGAGAGCAGAGGAAGGAAAGTGTCCTGGTGGCAGAAGACGGAGTAGAGCGTGTGGTTGTTTCTACTTTGTCTCGAAGGAGACATTGGACCATAAAGAAGTCTGAGGGCCAAAGAACTGATGCTTTTGAATTGTGGTGCTGGTCAAGACCCTTGAAAGCCCCTTAGACAGCAAGGAGATCAAACCAATCAATCTCAAAGGAAATCAACCCTGAATGTTCATTAGAAGGACTGATGCTGCAGCTGAAGCTCCAATACTTTGGCCACCTGATGCAAAGAGCTGACTCACTGGAAAAGACCCTGATGCTGGGAAAGATTGAAGGCAGGAGGAGAGGATGGCTGCACAGGATGAGATGGTTAAATAGCATTACCTACAAGGCACATGAGTTTGAGCAAACTCTGGGAGATAGTGAAGGACAGGGAAGCCTGGCATGCTGCAGCCCATGGGGTCTCAAAGAGTCAGACACAACTTAGAACTGAACAACAACCACAACTTGAAGTAGAGATGGCCTGAAATCAGGATCGATACTGAATCCCAGGCGATGGCTACTGAAGAAAACAAGATGAGAGTCTTGGGAACAAAAGCTGGGGACAGAGGAACAAGGATGCTGCTGCTGCTGCTGCTGCTGCTAAGTCGCTTCAGTCGTGTCCGACTCCGTGCGACCCCATAGACGGCAGCCCACCAGGCTCTCCGGTCCCTGGGATTCTCCAGGCAAGAACACTGGAGTGGGTTGCCATTTCCTCCTCCAATGCATGAAAGTGAAAAGTGAAAGTGAAGTCGCTCAGTTGTGTCCGACTCTTCGCGACCCCATGGACTGCAGCCCACCAGGCTCCTCCGTCCATGGGGTTTTCCAGGCAAGAGTACTGGACTGGGGTGCCATCGCCTTCTCTGGAGGAACAAGGATAGACCTGCTGAAATGGGCCCAGACCATGTGTTCACCGCTGTGGGTGTGATTGCAACAAGGCTCCCTATATGGGAAAAACTATTAGAGATTGGCTTTCAGATGGCAGACCGTGAAAGAGCAAGAAATGGTTTCATAGAAATGGTTATGTGGCCCCAAAGTCTAGTGGAGAAGAAAATATCTCCCCAGGTAGAACTATAAGAAGTAGGTTTCATTGTCTACTTTGCCTGTAGGGAGACAAGACCTGAGCTCAGGATCTGTACCGGGTCGTGGATTAATGATGTGACGAGCTCTAAGTTTTAAAAATTAGAAGTTCACGAGAAAGAAGTTTGCAAAAGATAGATTTCTATGAATATCCAAGATCATAAGACAGGAGTATGCCATATAAATGCTCACCATGGCCCCCCACTGAGGGGAAGTTTTTAATAACCAGAAAATAGGATGCCCTGTGGGTGTTAACTGGATGTTAACCGATGACCTTTCCCCCAGCCAGTCCAGCTCTTGTTCAA
This sequence comes from Bos mutus, assembly GCF_027580195.1. Taxonomy (NCBI): domain Eukaryota; kingdom Metazoa; phylum Chordata; class Mammalia; order Artiodactyla; family Bovidae; genus Bos; species Bos mutus. The sequence goes on along the minus strand of NC_091618.1, from coordinate 14,688,965 downwards.
TGGGTTCACGCACAAAAGACCATGACGACAGGGGTGGAGATTAGCCATGGGCTCAAGAATAGGAATATCCCTCACCAAGGGTGGTCAGACAACCAACGGGATTGATACCCAGTTTGCGCAAAGCAGCTAACAGCACTGGACCCTTGCATGCATGCATAGTAAGTCACTTCAGTCATGTCCAACTCTTTGCGACCCCATGGGCTGTAGCCTGCCAGGCTCCTCTGTCCATGGGATTCTCCAGGCAAGAATACTGGAGTGGGTTGCCATTTCCTTCTCCAGGGCATCTTCCCGACCCAGGGATCAAAACCGCGTCTCTTCTATCTCCAGCATTGGCAGGCGGGTTCTTTACCACTAGCGCCACCTGGACCCTTGAACTGGTATCAGACCTTAAGGGGAGCAGCCGGCTACTTGGGCAGCTTGATTACAGAGGACTCCGTGATGGAGGCACGAATTTGTTTCACTAGAAGAGGCACTTATTCCGGATATGGATCTGCTTTCCTTGCCTCGAACACCTCTGCCAGAACCTCCACCTGTGGACTAAATGCACAGTCTTGATATCCCATACAGTATTGTTTCTGACCATGGAACTCACTCAAGAAAATAAATGAGACAGGACTCACTGGCCTTGTTATGTGCACCATTAGCCAGTCTAGAATGGTAGAAAGGCCTACTAAAGGCCCAGATAAAGTACCAACTGTTAGACAACACTTTGGGAGGTAGTGTACCATCTGCAAGATAGAGTAATCCTCTGAACCAGGGCACTGTCTCTCCTGTAGCCAGTCACAGAGTTCGAGAATCAAGGGGCTGGATGCAGGAGTGGCTTCTTCTAACAATGAAATCTTTTACTCACTCAAAAATTATCTGTTTCTTGGGCTCCCTGGTGGCTCACTGGTGAAGAATCCACCTGCCAATGCAGGGGACACGAGTTCAATACCTGATCCAGGAAGATCCCATACACTGAGGAGCAACTGAGCTTATGTGCCACAAATACTGAGCCTGTGCTCCGGAGCCAGGGAGATGCAAGTACTGAGCCCACGTGCTGCAGCTACTGAAGCTCACATCCCCCCCCCCCCGCCCCCTGCCCCCGAGCCCGAGCCCGTGCTCTGCAACAAAGAAGGCACCATAGTGAGACGTCTTCTCACCGCAACCAGCGAGGAGTCCCCTCTCACCACAACTAGAGACAAGCCCAAGCAGCAACGAAGACCCAGCGCAGCCAAGGATAAATAAATACAATTATTTTTTAAAAAATGATCTGTTTCTTGACCCCATGATTGCAGGGAAGCAAGGTATGTTAAAAGCTTCTAGAGTCCAAGGAGGGGAATCCTCCACCAAGTGAGACAATTTTTTCCACCAAACCAGAAGTTGAAACTGCCACTCAGCCATTTTTTAATAATTTTAAAAAAATATTTATTTAATTTTTGGCTGTGTCAGGTCTTAGTTGCAGCTGTGGGCTTCTCTCTAGCTGAGGCACACGTGCTCAGTAGTCGTGGCATGTGGGCTTGTTGCCCTGCACCACGTGGGGCGTGACCTCCACCAGGGATCGAACCCACACTCCCTGCATTGGAAGGTGGATTTCTTAACCGCTAGACCACCAGGGAAGTCCTGACTCAACCATTTTGAGTACCTCATGCTGCTGAACAGACAAACAGAAAAAGAAATCAAGGTATCTCGTAGGGTTCAGAACTCTGGCTATCAAGGGGAAATAAGTTGTTACCACACAACAGGGGCCAGAGACTTCGGGACAGACTCACCTGTATTCCCTAAGAATCCTATTCCTACTACAAACCCTGTGATCAAAGTTACTGCAAGAGCGCTGCAATTCTAAACAAGAGAATCTGTCTGTTCTGTGGGCACAGAACTTGACTATATTGCTGACCGAAGGCAGAAGGAACCTGGAATAGTTAAGAAGGAAAATCATAAATACAAGATCAACTTTTGAATAAGTCAAAGAGGGACTTCCCTGGTTTCCCAGTGGTTAAGACTCTGCACTTCCAAGGCAGGGGGCGCATGTTCCATTCCTGGCCGGAGAGCTAAGATTCCACGTACAGCACGGCGTAGCCCAAAATAATAATACTAATAAATTAATCGAGGAGGTGAAGATTATAGCCTCTACTTGATCTTCTTTCCCCAGTGTACATAGTTAACATTTTTACATACATTTTCTTCTTTCTTCTCTCTTTTCCCCACTTCTGTCTCTTTGTGATTGTATATGGAGACTACCTTCACCATCCAGTCATAGATCACAGATTTTCAAGAAGGGATTGAGAAAAAGCTAAAGGGGGGACATCAAGGCATTGGGGTGCCTTTCCTGGAGGGTTAAGAGTGTTTTTAATTATACTGCTTTTTAATAACAACTGCTTTTTAATAACAACTGCTTTTTAATAACAACTGCTTTCTACTCTTTGGGGAGCAAGTCCCAGTTTGGGACACAGGGATATATGTTTGGCAACAAATGGGGTACATCGACAGTTAATGTTTGGGCCATCCACACTGTAGAGAGGAAAAGACTCCCTCTCCCTCCTAGGTTCCATAGCTGTGTCTATGAAATAAACTGATAACAGATGGATTAACAGGAGAAAAGGTTTACAAGTTTATTAATTTTTAATATTGGGTGCATGGGACATAGCAGGAAAAAAAAACAGTAAATACAAAAAAAAAAGGGGGGGTGGGAGTTAAAAGATTATACACTGACTTAGGGTTTTCCCAGTGGCTCAGTGGTAAAGAATCCCCCTGTCAATGCAGGAGAGACACCGGTTCAATTGCTGATGGGGGAAGATCCCACATGCCATGGAGCAAGTAAACCTGTGTGCCACAACTACTGAACCTGTGCTCTTGAGCCTGGGAGCTGCAACTGCTGAGCCCATGTGCCTCAACTTCGGAAGCCCACACACCCTAGAGCCAGCACTCCACAAGAGAAGCCCCCTCAATGAGAAGCCCGTGCACCGCAGCTGGAGAGTAGCCCCCACTCGCCGCAGCTAGAGAAAAGCCTGTGCAGCAACGATGACCCAGCACAGCCAAAAATAAAAATAAACTTTAAAATATTATACACTCACTTAATAAGGAGACACTTAGGGGAGAGAGTAAATGATTTGGGGGAAAAGATGAATGGGCCCTCAGAAGAATATATGATACAATAGATATGACATTTTGTGACAGTTTGTCTGGGAGTGGGGTCGACTTCTAGTCTCTTCCCTGGGATTTATGATAACTGAGTTCCTTTAGGAGGATCTGTCCTTAAGTAGATGAAGTTCAGAGAAAGCTTTTTCCTGAATCTGTCATTTTTCAAGTGCCTTCAATGCAAAATAATCAATATTCCAAGGCAACACATTTTAGGCTGACATTTCCTGAACTCCTTCAGCGTGCAACCCCAGTCTCCATTTGGGGAAAACCCTCAGTGTCTGTTACAGTCACAGTACGGAGATAACACTAGTTCTCACCTCCACTGCTATGTCCTTCTGCAGAAGTAAAGTGGGCTAGCTCTTTTGTCTGCCCACTCTCAGATACAGCCATGGAGCAAGTTTATGATGTACCAAGTCCCAAGAACAGTGCTTAAAGCAGCTGGAGTATATTATTACCATTCCTGTTTTTTCAACACAAGAGGCACGGGAAGGTAATAGGGCTTGCTTCCCTGAGTCAGTCCACAGCGCCACCTTCTGGAAGCCTTGGTGACAGCCACCCTGGTAGACAAAGTCATCAATCAACCCTTTTGCAGAAACATTTGCCCTGTTTTATTTTTTCTTTTAATTTACTTTCTAAAAATTAATTTTATGTATTTATTTTTGGTTGCTTGAGTCTTGGTTGCTGAGCAGGGGCTTTCTCTAGCTGTGAACAAGTGGGGGCTAATCTCTAGTTGCAGTACGCAGGCTTCTCATTGCGGTTGCTTCTCTTGTTGCAGCGTGTGGGCTCTAGAGAACCGGGTTTCAGTAGCTGTGGTGCAAGGGTCAGTAGCTGTAGTTCCAGGGCTCGAGAGCACAGGCTCAATAGTTGTGGCATATGGGCTTAGTTGCCCCAAGGGATGTGGAATCTTCCCAGACCAGGGATCAAACCCTTGTCTCCTGCTTTGGCAGGCAGATTCTTAACCACTGGACCACCAGGGAAGTCTCCTTTTGTAAATTATAAAGTGGTGCATAGACTTATCAGAGGCTGGAAGGAACAGGGTTCTGCCCAAGATCACACAACACGACATGTTAGGAGTACAACTAGCACCAGAGGGGTGCCAGGAAAAGTTTAACGACTGGCTTAGGGGCAAGGCACATAGCTTGTAATGTCTGTAGATTTGATGATGTAAACAATCCCACCTTCGGAGATTTTAAACTACCAATGTGACATCACGTAATACAGAGTTGGGAAGAGATTACAGTAAGTCACACACCATTACTTGGCATTTTCTATACAAAAAATGTAAGTTATTTCAAAGGCATAGATGATAGAAAAATGTATAAAAATATGAGTTTGGGATATTTATTGCCTTTGTTTTTATATAATTTTATTTTCTATATCATTTATTTAATCTTAAGTTTCTGTAATTTACATTTTTGTAATGGTTTTGTTCGGGCTCAGTGGTAAAGAATCCTCCTACCAATGTGAGGGATGCAGGTTCAACCCCTGGGTTGGGAAGATCCCCTGGAGAATGAAATGGGAACCCACTCCAGGATTCTTGCCTGGGAACTCTCATGGACAGAGGAGCCTGACAGGCTACAGTTCATGGGGTTGCAAACAGCCAGACATGACCTGGTGACTAAACAACAACCATGGCTGTGCTCAACAACCAGCATACTCAGCGCTAGAAGGCTGAACCAGAAACTTTCTGCTGGCTTTTAGACGTGCCCTGTGCTGCTTCCACCAGCAGCTTGAAAGTAAAGTGAAAGTGAAGTCGCTCAGTCGTGTCCGATTCTTTGCGACCCCATGGACTGTAGCCTACCAAGTTCCTCCGTCCATGGGGTTTTCCAAGCAAGAACACTGGAGTGGGTTGCCATCTTCTCCAGGAGATCTTCCCAATCCAGGGATTGAACCCGGGTCTCCCGCATTGTCAGCAGACGCTTTACCGTCTGAGCCACCAAGGAACTCCGCCAGCAGCTTAGGCATTTTCATTTTGTACTGGGTCCTACAATTTATGCAGCTAGTCCTGCAGCCAACTCTATGCTGGATTTCCACAGCAGAACCAGGGCAGGCTTTGGAAACTTCACTTCCAAGGATCATCCTGGGCCTGGCTGTCTTCCACTGGGGAAGCCCAGACTGTCTAGAGGAATCAACCAGAAGGGCATCCTAGCACCACTCCCGTCAGCCCTGCTGGACACGAGAAGCCTACTTTACTTGAATGAGTCTACAGCACCATCTGGTGGCAGCTGGGTGTTAGGGCTCCCTGGGAGCCAAAGCTGGGAGGCTCCTGGGACAAGAATCGTCCACTATGAAGGATCCAGCAATGCAGGAGAGGAGACGTGGTCAAAGGAGGTTCTGAGGGTCAGGGACAGGGTGAAATGATGCATTCATACTTCACCTTAGAATTAGAAGAAAACTCAGATGTCCCTAGACTGGTGAAAAAACAATGCCAAAAAGAAAAAAGTGACCAATGCCCATAACCCAGGATTAAAATCTACTTCCCCTGGCTCTCAATCTAGTGATCTTTAACATACCATTTAGTTCAACAGATGCTTATGAGTCTCTAACAGTGCTTAGGACAAGGGTGAAGGACTAAGGCAATAATAATTACCGTATTAAGGGCTTTCATATAATATGTTAGGGGCTTTTTTTGTTTCGTTGTTTTTTTTGTTTTTTTTTTTAAGCCAAGCCTCAAGGCTTGTGGGAACTTAGTTCCCCAACCGGGGGTTGAACAGAGCCCTACAGTAGTGAGAGCACAGAGTCCTAAACACTGGACTGCCAGGGGATTCCCTGTATTTTACTTATTTTACTTAATTCTCACAACACCCAGAAGTTGTATCCCCATTTTAATGATGAAGGCTCTCAAGCGAGGGAACGTTAACCTGCCCAAGTCCACGTTGCCGGGAAGTGGCTGGGCTGGGATTTGAATCCAGATCTACTTGATGTCATTCAAGGGAGCCAAGGCTCAGGGTGCAGGGAAGGACAGATGGGGAAGACCAAAGAGATCCAAGAAGGTCCTGCTCAGTCCACACACACTGAGGACCTCACGCGCGAGAGCTGTGCTAGGCCTGGGGATGGGAGGGTGAGAGTGGAGGACAGTCTTTGTCTGCAGCTCACGGCTGGGTGGGGAGGCAGGACACGAACCTGGACAAAGTGAAGGAATATGCTATGGTCAGAGACTTGATTTTATCATAAAGCCTTGGGTTCAAATCAGAGTTCTGCCATTTCCCAGTTGTATGACCTGGGAAAAAGTTAATCTCTTTCCATCTCTCTGAATCTCATCTTCTTCCACTACAAAATGGAGAACAAAAACACTCCCTACCTCATAGGACAATTGGGAAGATAACACAAGGAACACTGTGTAAGATGATTAATAAAGAGCACCTTTAGTGTGCGGTCACTAGATCACATTGCCTTCACAGCACAAGTCATTTCCTTATTTTAAAACCTCTGGACATCCCTGGTGGTCTAGTAGTTAATACTCCATGCTTCCACTGCAGGGAATGCCCCTTTGATCCCTGGGGAATTAAGGTCCCACATGCTGCGTGGTGTGGTCAAAACTTAAAAAAAAAAAAAAACACTTAATAAAACTAAATTTTAAAAGCTCTGGTAACTCTCCTCTATCCATGGATTAGGTTTGAATTTTTAGCTCTTCATCCAAGGTTCTCAGGAGTAAAGGAGTTAATGATCTTTACAATCTCATCTCCATCTTCTCTTTTCAATTTTCTTTTAGCCATTCCAGCTTGCTCCCAATTAGACTTGTCTTTGTCCTTACTCTCCTTACATGTTCTATTTCACTTGCCCTACCGATATTCCACTCCAGGCACCATTCTGCTGCTGCTGCTAAGTCGCTTCAGTCGTGTCCGACTCTGTGCGACCCCATAGATGGCAGCCCACCAGACTCCCCCATCCCTGGGATTCTCCAGGCAAGAACACTGGAGTGGGTTGCCATTTCCTTCTCCAATGCATGAAAGTGAAAAGTGAAAGTGAAGTCGCTCAGTCCTGTCTGACTCGTAGCGACCCCATGGACTGCAGCCCACGAGGCTCCTCCGTCCATGGAATTTTCCAGGCAAGAGTACTGGAGTGGGGTGCCATTGCCTTCTCCAAGGCACCATTCTAGGAACTCGAATATCTGGGGGAAGAGCATTCTGAGCAGAGGGAACAGCAAGTTCAAAGGCCCTGAGTCAGGAGAGTGCTGGGAATTTTCAAGGAATGAGAGGCCTTAGTAGATCAAAGTCAGGTCAACTTCAAGGACACTGTGAGGCTATAGTGGCTTTTCCTCTGAAATAAGAAGACATTGGAGATTTCTGAGTAGAAGACGACTGTGGCCTTTTCAGATTCAAACTCTGAATCCATTAAACAATAACACCCCATTCCCATCTCCCCCTGGCCCCTGATAACCACCATTCTATAACCTGTCTCTATGAATTTGACTATTCAAAGCATCTCATATAAGTAGAATATTACAATATCTGTCCTTTTGTGACTGGCTTATTTCATTTGGTATAACGTCTTCATGGTTCTTACATGTTATAGCATGTGTCAGAATTTCCTTCCATTTTAAAGCTAAATAACACTCCAACACGTATATGCGTGTACACATTTTGTTTATCCATTTCTATGTCAAGGAACACTTGGGTTGCTCTCACTTCTCGGCTATTGTGAACAATGCAGCTGTGAACGTGGGTGCCCAAGCATCTGCTTGAATTTCTGCTTTCATTTCTCTGGGGTATATACCTAGAAACGGAATTGCTGGATCACATGGTAGTTCCACGTTTAACTTTTTGCAGAATCACCATACTGTTTTCCACAGCAGCTGCACCACTTCACACTACCACTGTCGCATGCTTTTCAAAAGATTGCCTTCAGAGTGAACTAAGACTAGACTAATAGAAGGCAAGAGTGGACGCAGAGATACCAGTGACCCAGGTGTGAGACGATGGTGGTTTGGACCCACATAGTGGCAATGGAGGTGGTGAGAAGCTACTGGGTTTTTATTTTGATTTAAAGGTAGCACCAACTAGATTTGCCAAGGGATTATCTTTTGAGTATGAAAAAAGTGAGGAATTAAATTGTCTCCCAGGTCTTTGGTTTGAGCAAGTGGGGGGATATGGTTGCTATTGACAGCTTTGGAGAAGTTTGCAGGAAGTTGAGGCAGATACATCGGGAGTTTGGGAACATGTTAAGTTAATATGCCTATTATACAACCAAATACAGATAACGATCCTGGTGTTGAGAATACATGTGGGTTGGAGAGAAAATTCGGAGAATTGTCAGTGTGTAGATGGCATTTAAAATCATGTGGCCTGATGACATCATCTGGGGAAATGATGACAGAGATCGAAAAGGAGAGGGTCAAGGGCTGAGCCTTAGGACATTCTAGGGATAAGAAGTAGGTGTGAAAACAAAACAGCAAAAAACACCTAGAAGGAGACACCAAAGCAGGAGGAAATTCAGACAGGCAAGATGTCCTGGGAGCCATGTGAAAAAAATGTCTGAAGAATGAAAGTAATAGATTGTGTTAAATAAGATACTGATGGTTCAAATAAGATAAGAATTGCAAATTGGCCACTGCTCTTGGTACCCTAACAAAAGTAATTCAAATGACTTTGGAGAGGCAAAAACCTCACTGAAGTGAGATCAAGAGAAAATGGAGACATGTGAGTATAGGGAGTGCTTCCAGGAGTTTTGCTGTAAAGGGGAGTAGGGAAAGGGTGATGGGTCAAGAGAGGGTTAGGTTTTTGTTTGCTTGCTATTAAGATGGGAGAGCATATTCAAAAGCAGAGACATTACTTTGTCAACAAAGGTCCATCTAGTCAAGGCTATGGTTTTTCCTGTGGTCATGTATGGATGTGAGAGTTGGACTGTGAAGAAGGCTGAGCATCGAAGAATTGATACTTTTGAACTGTGGTGTTGGAGAAGACTCTTGAGAGTCCCTTGGACTGCAAGGAGATCCAGCCAGTCCATTCTAAAGGAGATCAGCCCTGGGATTTCTTTGGAAGGAATGATGCTAAAGCTGAAACTCCAGTACTTTGGCCACCTCATGCGAAGAGTTGACTCATTGGAGAAGACTCTGATGCTGGGAGGGATTGGGGGCAAGAAGAGAAGGGGACGACAGAGGATGAGATGGCTGGATGGCATCACTGACTCGATAGACGTGCGTCTCAGTGAACCCCGGGAGTTGGTGATGGATAGGGAGGCCTGGCGTGCTGCGATTCATGGGGTCGCAAAGAGTCGGACACGACTGAGCGACTGAACTGAACTGAACTGAACTGAAGATGGGAGAAGTAACAGCATGCATGATGACAGAAATAATCTTGTAAAAAGGGAAACAAAATGGAGTGGGGGTAAAGAATTATTATAGCTACACTCCATAGACAAGAGACAATGGATAGATAACTATATAGGCACCTACTGAAGAGCACAGGGAACTCTACTCAGTACTCTGCTGCTGCTGCTGCTGCTGCTGCTGCTGCTAAGTCGCTTCAGTCGTGTCCGACTCTGTGCGACCCCATAGACGGTAGCCCACCAGGCTCCCCCTTCCCTGGGATTCTCCAGGCAAGAACACTGGAGTGGGTTGCCATTTCCTTCTCCAATGCATTAAAGTGAAAAGTGAAAGTGAAGTCACTCAGTCGTCTCTGACTGTTAGCAACCTCATAGACTGCAGCCCACCAGGCTCCTCCATCCATGGAATTTTCCTGAAATGACCCATACAGGAAAATAATCCAAAAAAGAGTGGATATATATGTATATACATGGAGTCTTCCAGGTGGCATAATGGTAAAGAATCTACCTGCCAGTGCAGGAGACCCAAGAGATGTGGGTTGGATCCCAGCCCATTCTTGCCTGGAAAATTCCATGGACAGAACACCCTGGCAGGCTACATTCCATGGGGTCACACGACTGAGCAACTGAACACAAATGTATAACTTATTCACTTTGCTGTACAGCAGAAACTAACACAAGATTATAAATCCACTATACTCCAGTAAAATTTTTTAAAAATTAAAGAGAGGACGGGATCTAGGCCAAAGTATGAGGGCGCAGATGCAGCCAGGTAGCAGATGAGGCGGTAAGAACAACGGAGGCCTCATTTGGAAAGTTAACCACACACACAAAATCTTCCTCCTCCAGACACACACATACACAAACACACACACACAATTTTTCAACCCTAGACTACACACACACACACACAGTCTTTCTCCTCCAGAGTGTCTCCGGATTTCTCCCGACCACATCCAGTTTACGTAGTTTTGATCTGGGTCGCCAAAAATTGAGCTAACTAAATGTGTCTGTCTCCCCAATCTCCTGAGAGCGCCTCCCCCAAAGGTTGCATCGAAGACATCTCCGAAATTTCCTCCAAACCCCGCCCAGAGCTCCACGGACTGCGCTTGCTCAATTAGCCCGAAGAGACCCCAGGCTGCTGCTACGCGGCAGGTTTCATAAAGGGGGGCGGTCCTAGCCCTGCGCTCAGGGATACAGACGTTCGAGCTCCAGGCTGGCTCGCTCCCTGCCTCCTCTCTACCCGGTTTACAATTCGAGCCCTCAGCCACCGGCCGATCTTGACCCAAAACGGCCACCGTATCCGATGTCAGCGGATACCGACCTGGGTTCGATGTGGGGGGGCGGGGCTAACATTTGGGGTGGGGCCTGGAGACAATCCTGAGAGCGGATTGGACCGAGCTTTCAGGAGCGGAGTTTTAAGTCCGAACCCTGGACCGAACCTGAACCGAGTTTAAGGAGGCGGAGTCTAATGATGGAGCCAGGCGGAGATGGGGCTGAGGACGATATCGGCGAGGGGATTGGGCCTCCCGCTCCGGGGTGGTGCTTGAGGGGGCGGTGCCGTGTCGGAAGTCAAAGGTCAGTAAATAGTGGTGATGTCATGCGGGCAAGATGGCGGAAGGGTGAGCCCGTCATCCAGTTCTCCAGGCGTTGGGCCCCGAATTCTCCCCAGGGCTGGGGTGCTGGGCCAGGGTCCCCCGGGGGAACGGGAGGCCAGCGCGGGCCTGACGGAACTGAAAGGGCGGGGTGGAATCGCAGCGTGAGGGAGTGGGGAAGCGGCCTTCGATGCCCCAGCCCACGGGCCACATCTGAGAGGGGAACTGAGACCCGATCATTGCGCGGCCCCGAGTCTCACCGCGGGGCCGCCAGATGTATCTGTCTTCCACAGGGAGGACGTGGGATGGTGGCGGAGCTGGCTGCAGCAGAGCTACCAGGCAGTCAAGGAGAAGGTAAGCTGGGCCAGCGCCCTTCCTCCGGTAGGGCCTCAAGCCACCTCCCTGCACCCTGTTCCGAGCCTGAACCGCTGAACCTTGTGGGTTCCGGGCCTCGGGGACCAGGCTGACTTGGGCCCTCTGGGAGGACAGACCCCCAACTCAGACCAGTGTGACTCTACCTACAGTGAAACAAAGATGGCCTTAAAGACTGGAGCGACCGTGTCGTCGGAATCCGTGGGAAAGAGTGGTGTATTCCCACTTGGGAAATTCAGTTTTGTAAAAGAGAGAACATTTGATCTAGGCCTTGAAGAGAAAGGATTCTGCGATAGAAACTTACTCCTATAGTCCTATATGCAAATAGGAGTGTATGCCATAGCCAGCACTCTGACTCTCTGGTCCTCAGGATACCGACATTAGCCCAACAGATGCAGTCGTGGGCCTCCCCACACTCATGGTCTAGTGAGGAGACAGCAGTCCCTGTGGGCTGAGTGAGGCTTGGCTCTGCCCGTGGACAATGCCACTGTGTGTTCCTGTTTCTTTCCGTGCTGGTTTGTCAAAACCAACTCATCTGAATTCTGGAAAAAGTTAATTACCATTTACCTCAAGCATCTGGGGTGAGTCCTGCTTCAGGGCAACTCCAGGAGGCTTCTGGCTTCAGTTAAATCAATGCTCTACTCTGTGAGCATTTTTATCCTCGCCTGGCCTGCATACTAGCCTTTCAGCTACAGCCCAGAAAATCTGAGAATGGCCTGAGCTGTTTATGTTGTTAATGAAGACTCAGTTTCAAACTGAGCTTGAAGCTGAAGGGGAATTTCAAACTGAATTCTAATAGAAGAGACCCCAGAGTAGTTTGCTTCTTGTTGAGCAGTCTTCGGGAAGGAGAGTCTGACATTCATTTAGCAAATGTTGTGTGAGGGCCTCCTATATATTACTGTCAAGGTTGGTCTTCCCATAACACGAAAAATAGGTAGTTGATTAGCCTTCCATCTTTGTTCTCTCATTTGAAGCAGGGGGAGTGGGTATTGTTTCTGCCTTTGACAGTTCCCCATTTGAAAAGAAAAGACTTAATTTCCTACACTTACATGAACTTTGGCAAGATATTTAACCTCTTAAAGCCCCAGTTCCTCATCTGTAAAGTGGGAATACTAATAATACCTACCTGACAGAATTGTTGTCATGATTAAATGATGATATATGTAAAGCACCGAAACAGTATTTAGCACACAAGAAGTATTAAACAAGGACCTTTTTTTAAGAACTGAGAGTAAATACCAGCTACCATTTTCTATTAATTTTGTTCTTGGTCTTTCAGTGCTCACTATCCTGGCTGCGTCTGGACCACTCAGTTCCCAGCAACCCCCCCCCCAATTTTCTTGCAGCATATGCTGCCCCAGAAACTACAGCTTTGAGATTATGCTATAATCTGCATTCCTCTTCCTCTTACTTCCTCCTATTGTGTGTGTATGCGTGTGCATGTGTGTGTCGCACTTGCCCATGCACACTGGTGGGAAAATTACGTTGCTCTTTGCCTCTACCACGGATTCCCCAGACTCATCTGGGCCTGGTCTTGGGCCTCTCAGCCTCCACCCCCTACCCTAGCAAGTGTTTTCAGTCTCTTATTTGCTCCTCCCCTTGCCTTCAGTAACTTTCCCCAAACCTAACTGTCCCCTCACATTCCCTGTCGAACCACTTCCTTTTTTAATTTGAGGTGACAGCCTCGCCTCCTTTTTAAAACTTGAAGTCAACAACATCATGTTTCTTGGCTCCCCACCCCTGAAGCCCCTACATATAGCCTTATCTTTGTAAACACTCAACTTCACCTACCACTTGCCAAATCCAGTGGATGTTTTTCAGCCCTTATCTTCCTGGACCTTTTGCTGCTTTAGACACTAGCGGTCACTCTCTCTTTCCTGAAAGTCTACTCCCTTGGCTTTTATGGCATGATTCTGTCTCAGTTCTCCACCTGCTTCTCCAGGCTTTCCTGTTCCGTGAGTTCCTCTTCCTCTGCTTGCCTCTTAAAGCTGGCGTTTGAGGAACCTGGTCCTCAGTGCCTTGCGCTGTTCACTCAACAGACTCTTCCTTGGTGAGCTCTTCCATTTTCATTTTAGGGTGACTCCTAGTCCTGTCCTTGGAGCTTTAGTATTTGAGAATAGCTCCTGCGGGACAGTTGACCCAAATATCCCCCAGTCAGTACAGATACTATATGGTTTTTATATAGTACTATATAGAGACTATAGAATATATATATCTAGCTATATAGCTTCTCTCTACACTTGCTCCCCTTCACTGTTTCCTCCCTTGGCTAGCAGCACTGCAACCACCCAGTCACTTAGTTTAGTTGCCAGTAGCTCTTCCTGACTCTTTGTTTCCCTCAGTCAACACATCTATTTAATCACCAAATCCATCTTTTTTGCCTAATATTTCTTGAACCAGTTCCATCCTATCATCCTTACCAGGGCTGTCCTTATTCATATTCTTCTGTTTTCTCTCGTGGACTATTGCAACAGCCTCCTGACTGGTCTTCCTCCATTTCTAATCTACTCAAGTCTTGGACCTGTCATCCTTCCCAGTCTTAGGAGTGACATGTCAAAAACACGAATCTCATCATGTCTTACCTCCTTCAGACACTGGTGGTTCCCCGTCACCAACAGGGCTGACCAGGCCCGCCATGGTCACCCTCTCAAGGTTTCTCCCTCACCACTTCTGCTTTGCTCTTTATTTTCATTTCTCCCAGGACCGAAATGCTTGTAGGCCTCAGTATACTCCAGGTGCCACCATGCCCAGGCTTCCTCAGTAACTCCTGCTTATTCTTTAAGGCTCCGTCCAGACTTCTTCACCAAGTCGCTCCAGCCTCCCCACAGTACACTGGTCACTGCTCTGCCCTTGCACCTCAGCACTGTTATGTGAGCATTTTCCCCAGGAAACTGACCTTCGAGAGGGCTGGCACCATGTCTGTTCATGTTGGTCCCCTCAGAGCTCACAGTCAAGGGAGGGAGACAGCCATTTGCCAGATAATCATGTAAATGGTTAATAATTAAAACTCCCTGGTACATGCCAGTCTAACTCTATGCCAGGCTCTATGTCAGACACTGGGAGAGTATCAATGGAAAAAAAGGCTTTGTGTTCACAGAACTTACTGTTTACCCAGGAAGATAGACAGTGAACAGGTAATCAGAAATCCAAAGTAGAGGAAATGTTAAAGAAGAGAACGTGCAGGTGCCATGAGCAGAAGAGCCAGCCTGGTCTGAGGTGGCATCAGGGAAGCCCCCAGGGGAGTGACATGTAGGTACAGCTCTGAAGGAGGAACAGGAGTTATCCAGCTGAGGGGGTTCGTTCATTGTGTTTGTTCGCTTGAAGAGTTAGAATGTGTCAAGGAGAGGGAATGATGTATGCAGACACCCTAAAATAGGAAAGATACTGGAACACTGGGGAAATTTTGAGCATGGCCAGCTGGACCTCAGTAAGGGGCATAGTGGGAGAGTCTCCCAGAGAGGAGATTATATGGACCTTGTAAGTGAAGGGAAAGATTTTATACTTTCATACTTGCCGTTGGATACCCTGTAACCACTGAAGGCTGTAAAGCAGGGGCATCTCTGTCTGCTCTGACTTACAGAGTTTCCCCTGTTGCCATGAGGAAAAGATACTAAAGCCATCTTATGCAACCTGGGAGAAGGCAGTGGCACCCCACTCCAGTACTCTTGCCTGGAAAATCCCATGGGCGGAGGAGCCTGATGGGCTGCAGTCCATGGGGTCGCTATGAGTCAGACACTACTGAGCGACTTCCCCTTCACTTTTCACTTTCATGCATTGGAGAAGGAAATGGCAACCCACTCCAGTGTTCTTGCCTGGAGAATCCCAGGGACGGGGGAGCCTGGTGGGCTGCCGTCTGTGGGGTCGCACAGAGTCGTACACGACTGAAGCGACTTAGTAGTAGTAGTATGCAACCTGGGGGGTTTCCCTCAAGCTCAGTTGGTAAAGAATCTGCCTGCAATGCAGGAGACCCTGGTTCAATTCCTAGGTGGGGAAGATCCCCTGGAGAAGGGATAGGCTACCCACTCCAGTATCCTTGGGCTTTGCTTGTGGCTCAGGTGGTAAAGAATCCACGTGCAGTGCAGGAGACCTGGGTTTGATCCTTGGGTTGGGAAGATCCCCTGGAGAATGGAAAGGCTACCCACTCCAGTATATCTGGCCTGGAGAATTCCATGGGGTCGCAAAGAATTGGACACAACTGAGCGAATTTCACTTTCATGCAACCTGGGAGAAGAGTCCAGATGAAAGAGGAGGTTAGCCTGGACTAAGGTGGCGGTAGTGTGCATGGAGAAAGAATTAATAAATGACTCTTCCAGTCCAGTTAAGGAGTCCCAGATCTGAAATGGAGGCATTCCCACTTGCAGAGAAACCTCTGGCTGATAGATGAGACTTGCCAGGCTGATGAGAATGAGGCAGACCCTTCCCCAAAGAAAAAAATCACCAGAACACTCAAAAAGACACTTTAAAAATGCAGGTAACTATCCCTTATAAAATGAAAGGGCTTGCAGAGGTAAGCACAGAGATAGTCCAGGAAGATGTCTTGGAGTGGGTGAGGATGAAGACAATGTAAGACTTAGACAAGAGCTGAGGGGTTGCTGTCACCACTGGGTCTGAGCACAGAGTGAGAGGCAAACTGTCCGACGGAAGCGAGTGTCAGTTCTGCCCAAAGGAGCTCTGTGCATGAACAGAGCTCTGAGATGGTGGAACCAGGGCAGTCTAGGAGAGACTCTGATCCAGTATTTCTTTTAACACCCCTTTTGTTGAATACAGAAAAATGGCACACCTTTTTACTGGTATTGTCAAAATTTGCTCATAAAAGCTTTCTAAACTATTGCTGTTCCAAATCCAGCCTGTTTGTGAAACCTTTCACACAAGTAATTTCACCTGCTGTCTCGTATTTCAACTGAATTTCCTTGTAACAAAAAAAAGAAGTAAAAATAGAGAACACTTTCCTTTGATTAAAAAAATCCTTTCTCTTCCTGTTTGCAATTGGAAACAAAGGTCATGGCTTACAGCATAGCGATGTGATGCAGTCTGTCTTGTTTTCAGACTACACCTGCCCCCTAGCCC
The DNA here is from genome assembly GCF_027580195.1 of Bos mutus. Classification (NCBI taxonomy): domain Eukaryota; kingdom Metazoa; phylum Chordata; class Mammalia; order Artiodactyla; family Bovidae; genus Bos; species Bos mutus. The sequence continues at coordinate 14,672,547 of NC_091618.1, read as the reverse complement.
AGTCTGCTCATGAGAACCACTGCTCTAGGCCACATCCCTCATTACCTAGGAGAAAACCGAGGACTTGATGAGAGTTCCTCCTGGCCACAGAGCTTCTAGGTACCTGGGCTGAGCTCAGTCCCCTGTTTTCAGACCAGCAGGAAGTTCTGTGCTCTCTGCTGTTGAGTAATCCCAGGTCGTGGGATTGGGACAAGGAAGCATTATTTCTGAGCCCAGGTTCCCATGTCCGTTGTTTTCCACGTTTCTGTCTGGTACTGAAGCGCAGGAAACAAAGGGTGGTGGAGCCGCTGGCTGTCAGCGCTTTCTGTCTTCCCTTAGTCCTCCGAAGCCCTGGAGTTCATGAAGCGGGACCTGACGGAGTTCACCCAGGTGGTGCAGCGCGACACGGCCTGCACCATTGCGGCCACCGCCAGCGTGGTCAAGGAGAAGCTGACTGTGAGTACCACCTCCACCCCCAGAGCCTGAGCGCCATGTTTCATAACCTACTTGTTTAATTAATCACTGCAGACCCAGTTCTGCAGCGTCAGAAATGGCATGGTATTCTTTTTTTTCTCTGACATTTTATTTATTCATTTTTCTGACTGTGCTGGGTCTTTGCTGCTGCCCAGGCTTTTCTCTAGTGGCAGCGAGCGGGGACTGCTGTCTAGCTGTGGTGCGTGGGCTTCTCATTATGGTGGCTTCTCTTGTCGAGCACAGGCTCTGGGGCGTGTGGGCTTCAGTGGTTGTGGCTCCCAGGCTCTGGCGCACAGGCTCAGGACTTGCAGTGCGCTGCTTGGTTGCCCCGCCACATGTGGGGTTTTCCTGGACCAGGGGTTGAACCTGTGTCTCCTGCATCGGCAGGCAGCCTTCACCACTGAGCCACCAGGCATGCCCACGGCATGGTATTCTATTATGTGGATTTGACCAGTTCCTAGTTTCCTGATTCAGTTTTTTCCAGTATTGTAAGCAGAGCTATAGTGAACATTCTGATTGCTTAATCTTTGCCTTTAATATGTTCTTCCAAATAAGGTATTGAAAAGGATATAAGATGAATGTAGTTTTAGACCTTTTAATATCTACTGTAGAACTACCTCCAAAAAGTTTTTGCCAGCTTGTATTTTTACTGGTCCAGGTTTTACCAGTCAGAGATGTATACTGAAATTCTCCTCTGAGATAGGAGTTAGATTCTCAAGTCAGCATGAAAAGTGAAAATTGTATACAGTCAGAGATACCCCCCTGCAGAGCTCAAATTTCCGAGGAAGTATAGGGTCCTGGTTTTGTATTGCAACTTCCCCTTTAGTAGTAGAACAGACTTCAGTTTCTCTGATCACCAGTGGAATCAGCTGCCTTGTAATTAGAGGCGATGTTATGAAAAACATATTGTGGAGTGTTTTTAACCAAGCTTCTTTTGTTGAATCTTAGAAAATACTGTCTGCCTGCTGACCACAGCCACTGATGAGCATGAATGACAAGTAGTCACCCAGCTGAACCGCTGCATGTCCAGCCAGTAGCAGAGACACGACTTGTGTCCTTCATTTATTTATTCCTTTTTTAATTCAACAAATACAATTATATACCTGTGCCAACGTGTGCCAGGCACAGTTGATAGGTTCAAGGTTTAAAATGCCTGGGCAGCCTCATTGGAAATAAATATGACACTTTGCTGCAAGGTTTGCGGAGCTTGGTCTTGTCTCTCAGCACACCGTCCCTTCTTGCTCAAGGGCATTCTGACCAGCATGGCTCCAGATGGGTGCCCCACTTGCCCCTTCTAGGGGGTCCATGCATTTGCCCTCAGCTGGTCCCAGGCTTGTCTCTAGGCAGGGCTGTCTGTCCTCATCCTGCCCATATTTCCTCAGTCTTTCATACAAAATACCTCCTGAGCAATGATGATGATGAGATTGTAATATTACAGTACTGCTAGTTATTAAATGTTTGCTATGTGCCAGACATTGTGCATGCCTTATCTCTTAAAAAATCTCCAAAGTAACCCCCTGCAGGAAGTATATTTATCTGCATTTTATAGTTAAGGAAACAGACTCTGAGAGGTTAGGTCTCATTACTAACAAGTAGTAGAGCTGGGATTCAAATCCCAGATTGACCCGAAAGCTGGTACCTTTCCCATCTCTCTCCCTCTAAGTCCTTTTCCCTGTTGAATGTCTGTGCCATGGATCCTCTCCTGTCAATCTTTGATCAGCTTGACTGACCTTGAAATTTTGGCGAAACAGCCAGTCAAGGAGCTCTGCTCTGACCTACACAGGCCTACTGCGGCCCTAATCTGCACCCCCATCTGGGGGTGGTGACCCTGGCTGCCCCTCTGTCCGTCTCCAGCCCCAGAGATGGGGTGAACCGTTGTGAACATTTCCCTGGTCCCCCGACACAGTACACTTTGACCCCTGATGCTTCACCCTTCTCTACCCCATACCCCAGATTGCAGCCTGCTCCTGAGCCACTTCACTTCCTCTATTGGCTTCTCTTTGCAGACTGAAGGCTCCTCTGGAGCGACAGAGAAAATGAAGAAAGGGCTGTCTGACTTCTTGGGGGTGATCTCCGATACCTTTGCCCCCTCACCAGACAAAACCATCGACTGTGACGTCATCACCCTGATGGGCACGCCTTCTGGGACGGCTGAGCCCTATGATGGCACCAAGGTATTCACTAGCGGCCCTGGGCTCTAGCTTCCAACCTGAGCTCACAAAAGCAGTACATGTTCATAAGAAATAATATGTGTATATAATTAAGTTGGAGAATACCAATAAACAAGAAGATAATGATTTCTAAACCCATAATCCCATCACTCAAAGAGAACCACTGATTCTGATTGTTTTTCTTTTTAACAGAAAAGCACTTTATATATGCAATTTTTTAACCCACTTTTAAAAAATTTATAACTATTAGCGTCTTTCCTTATCACTATCATTTTAATGTCTTTAACTTCTTGCAGGTGTATATAGCATAATTTATTCAGTCATTTCTCTAGTGTTGCACATTGAGATTCCTTTCAGTTTCATCCATAACAAGGAGTGCTCGAGAGCATCTTTACAGGCATGAGTTCCACATTTGTGTTGTTTAAGATTAATTTTCAATTGGAATAAGTGTACAGGAGGAGTATGTCTTCAGAGCAGTCATATCAGCAACAGTAGTGTGTTTCTGCTGCATTGCATTTTCTCACCATTATTCTCACACTCCCTGAGCATCTCCCACACTCGCGGTATGGTGTCACAGCAGCCTGGCCTGCATTGTACCGTGTTGAATTTCCACCCCAAACATTTTTCAAGCATGTTTTTCAGCCCTAGTGTTAGCACCACCACTTAGTACACATTGAAGTGGATTGTGATATTTTTTTTTAATTACAGAAGTTTAAATTATTACAGTGAATCAACCAAAATCACTTGCTGAAGTTCTGATGCAGCCCACCCATGCTTCCTGTAATAACAAGGAAGGAAGGATGGGCTTTCCATGTACCAGCTAAAGTTCACGACTCCTGTGGCCCTAATGGGAGCACAGCTTGCAGTTCATTTGGCAGACTGGCTATGAAATTAAGAAATTCTTGATGAATTGTTTTAACTTGAGTTAAATATTTCAAAATTTGCCAGTGAGTTTTGGACTTTATTAATATATTTGCACTACTGTTTTTTGTATATCGTATAATTCAAAACTATTTTATGTGTATGATTTTGTAGCCTGCTTACTTTATTTTCTTAGTCCAGGGATGGAATACTGGGTGAAAGACCATTTTTCTAGGAGCTCCAGTTTAGGACTCCTAGCTCAGTGCTCCACTCATAACCCACACTGTTAATTACCAAGTGCCCTGTTGGTATGGTAGCCAACAGGGGAGAAGCTGGGTCGTGGTTGATTGGCAGAGAGGCATTGCTTTCTGTCCCCAGCACCCCAGAATTTCTCTTCTTTTTTCTTTTTTTTATAGGCTCGCCTCTATAGCCTGCAGTCAGACCCAGCAACCTACTGCAATGAACCAGATGGTGAGGGGTTGTGGTGAGGGGCAGGCTTGCTGGGCAGGGAGGCCAAGGGGGTCTGGATTGTACGCCCTGTTTGTCTCTGTAGCAGTGGTCAGGTAGCCTCTGTGTAAAGGACCAGAGCCGGGGCTGCTTTGAACCCTGCATCTAGTGGGATGGGTTGATGGTTGCCTTTCCTCTCTGAACGCAAACTGTCTTCATCCCCATCTACAGAGGCTTTGCTCCTCTCATCCCTTATCTTCAGTTGGGCTCCCTCCCAGCCCTGCTGCCCTGCCTGCCTTCCCTCTGGCCTGTTTGCTAAGCTCCTGATGTACAGCAAGCCCCACATCTAGAGAGGGGAACTGGTGTCTAGGTGGGAACTAGACACCAGAAATGAGTGGAACTCTGAATCAACCCTGTCCAGACCTCCAGGAACCTGCCTGCCTTTAGGAGAGAGAAATGGAATAAAGCAAAGATAACTAGAGATGGAGTGACTGCTTCCACAGAGAGAGGGGAGCAGTGGGAACCCAGAGGATGGCACATAACCCAGCCTGGGAATCCTAGAATGTGACACCTGAATTAAGGTTTTAACAATGAATTAGAAGTAAACTAATTTTACTTGTAGAAGTCGGGGGAACAGTGTTGAAGCATGACAACAGGACATTTGAAGGTCTAGAAAAACCTAGGCATTCGAGAATACCAGACAGAGAGTACGTGTGAGGAAATGAGGGCAGTGAGAGCTGCCAGGGGCACTGGACTGAGGGCCTTGGGTACCAGACTAAGAAGTTGGAATTTTGTCCTGAAAGACTCAAGGTAGCGGGTCTTAACCTTTTTTTGAGTCACAAAGGCCTTTAAAACTCAGTTGAAAATCATAAGCCCGCTTTCAATAGAATTGTATGTGCAGTATGGGAGTTCTTGAACCCTTTGAAGCCTATCCTTGGACCATAGTCTAAAAAGCCGTACTGTAGAGAACTGTTGAGTCTTAAGACCTGATGTGATCAGATTTTGCATTTTATAAAAGAGCCTTCACGCAGTGTTTTGTTAAGGACGAAATAGAGAGGGAGAGACAAGACAGGAAGACCAGTTAGGAAGCTCGGTAGGAATCCTCATGTCAGAGGTAAAGCCAGAACCAGGGAAGGGCCGGGTAGACTGAAGAGGAAGATGTGCATGTAAGAGACACTGAGGAAGTGGAATCCAGAGTGACTGCAAAAGGGAGGAGCCTGGGAGGGCCCGCAGGTCTCTGGTGGATAGGTGGGTGGGACAGGTGCGGGAGGAAGAAGGTGAGCATGCGCTGTATTTGCAGCATCTGTGCAGGTGGATGTGTCCTGGCACCTGGACCTCTGGATCTGGAGCCCAGAAAGGTAGCCTCAGCTGCCAGACTGAGGAACTGTCAGTGGGAGAAGGAGGTTAAAACTCGTGGTTTAGCGGAGGTCATCTTGGGAGAAAATGGAGAATGAGAAGAGATAAAGAAAGGAGAAAGAGGAGCCCACTGAAGACTCAGATGGACCTACTAGAGCAGGAGGAGGAAATACAGGCAAGAATGAGAAGCCAGGGGAGAAGACGGCTTCAAGAGGAAGGTAGTGATTCCCAGGGCGGAAGGTATAGGATGGCCACATGACCAAGGACAGAGAAGTTGCTGTTGGATCTGGCAGCATGGCGTCACTGGTGACCTGAGAGCAGTCATTGCAGAGAGGAGAGGCTTCAGTAGCCAAGTGTAGTGAGCTACAAACCACGCAGGCCCTGGAGAGAGAGGAGACTGCAGCCCCCCCGAGATCACTGAGGGGCCATGCCCTGATAGCAGGCACACCCATCCCTTCACCCTGCCTGATCCCCCACCTTGGGCCACGTGGCTTTGGAAAAAACCTTACCCTTTCCTCGTTGTCCGTGTCCAGGCTTTGGTGTGTTTTCTCTAAGCCCAGGGTTCTTTCTTCAGCCCCACAGAACTGACCATCAGTATCTTTCCCTCTCCAGGGCCCCCAGAGTTGTTTGATGCCTGGCTTTCCGAGTTCTGCTTGGAGGAGAAGAAGGGGGAGATCTCAGAGCTCCTTGTAGGCAGCCCCTCCATCCGGGCCCTCTACACCAAGATGGTGAGGGCCTTCCCGGCTCCTGGCTGAAGGTGTGGGGATGTGGGAGGGTCATGTCCAGAGTCATTGTGGAGTCCTCTGGCCTAAAGAGCAGCAGGAGGCCCTGTGGAGCCTAACCAGCCAGCTCCTGAGCCAGGAATCCATGTGGGGGAATCTAAGTCACCAGGCTTCTGGCAATCACGGTGAGAAATAGAAGGGCCAGCAAAGCCTGATGGGAGTTCTCTTCTACCTCCTGGGCCAGGAAGGTGGGTCTGGCAGTTGAAAGTGCTGTAAGAATCACAGCTCAGCTGCTTAGACCCTCTGAAATCCAGAATGACTGGGAGCTGGCTGATAAGGCTGGGGACATGGACCCCACACAACCACTTCTAAAGTCCCATCTCCACTGTCCCCTCCCTCCAGGTGCCTGCAGCTGTTTCCCATTCAGAATTCTGGCATCGGTATTTCTATAAAGTCCATCAACTAGAGCAGGTATGGTGGCCTAACCAGGGGAGGTACTCCACTCAGCCTTGGGTAAGGGGCTGGGTTTTGTTGAGGGAAGAAGGGGACAGAGGGTACCAAGAGTTCTGGAGTCAGAACCAGAGTCTGGGGTTCCCTGACTGCTCCTGGCCGTCTACTCCTCCCCCACTTTCAGGAGCAGGCCCGGAGGGATGCCCTGAAACAGCGGGCAGAACAGAGCATTTCTGAAGAGCCTGGCTGGGAGGAGGAAGAAGGTAAGAGGTATTGAGAGGCGATGAGCAAGTACCAAGTCCTGCCTGTGGGGGGCTGTCTGGGCCATTCTCGCTGAAGCCTTGAGGGACGTGGCGCCTCAGGAAAGGAGGGATTAAACACGGTGTTTGCAGGTGCCAAGGATAGTCTGAGCTACAAGGGGGTGTTTACCAAGTCTGGTGGCCCGGGTTTAGGCACAGAGGTTGCATGTGTCAGCTGCCAGCCCATGGACCAGCTGCTTCAGAGTAGGAGGAGCTTACTGAAATTCCAAATGTCCTTCTTCTAAGACTCTGGGCATGCACAGCATGCGGCATGGGGGGAATCTTCATGCCCTAACCAGGGACCAAACCCCCCTACAGTGGAAGCGTGGAGTGTTAACCTTTGGACCTCCAGGGGCACCCCAGACTTGTATTTTTAACAAGCTCTGCTGGTAATGTTAATGCCCAGCCAGACTTGGGAAGCACTGGCTTAGGGACAGAGCTGAGCTTCCTCTGCCTGGTAGCTCAGCTTATTAGGAGTGTGTTGGAGCAACCTGTATGATATGTTAACACAATTACTAAGTGCTTATATTATATGCCCAACCCGTACTAAAAGCTCTACACGTATGGGCCTTACTACAACGTTATTATTCCTCTTTTGCAAATGAGGCAGGTAGGTCAACGGAGAGTTAGGTGGCTTGCCCAAGATCATGCATCCAGGAGGGAGCAGAGCTCAACCTGAACCTCATCCCGACTGACTTTCAGGTCTTGGCTTTCTAAGCTGTCATGTTACCTTGGGCTGCACTTGTAGAAGCTGAGTGCCTGCCAGACATGCACTAGGCCTCATGGGTAGGAGATACTTTGACCAGCAGGGAGTACCTACAGAACTACCATGGAGAGGGGGTGAGGAAACCGACTAGAGCAGACTTTGATGAGGACCTGAGCTCTGTCTGGTGGTCTCCATGATGGCCTTGGGACTGACCAGAGTACATCACTCTCCTTCCTTTCTCTCTTGACAGAGGAGCTTGCGGGCATTTCACCCACGTCCCTAAAAGAGGCAAAGGTTCCTGTGGCCAGACCTTTCACATCCCCTGAAGGAGGACCTGGTCCCCAGAGCCCCTGTGAAGAGAATCTGGTGACCCCCGTCGAGCCTCCAACAGAGGTGACCCCCTCGGAGAGCAGTGAGAGCGTCTCCCTGGTGACACAGATTGCCAAACCGCCCCCTGCCTCTGAGGCCCCAGCGCTGCCCAAGGACCTGTCCCAGAAGCTTCTAGAGGCATCTTTGGAGGAACAGGACCTGGCTGTGGATACGGGCGAGACTGGACCCCCACCCCGAGCTCAGTCCAAGCCCCACACCCCTGCTTGCCGCCCCAGCGGTCCAGAGCCCCGGCCTCCAGCCAGAGTAGAGACTCTCAGGGAAGAGATTCTCACAGACTTACGGGTGTTTGAGCTGAACTCGGACAGTGGGAAGTCTACACCCTCCAACAATGGGAAAAAAGGTGAGTCAAGGCCAAAGCCCAGGGAGCATGCGGGGGTAGGGCAGGTGAGAGTTGCCACCTCACAAGGCACACTCGTCTCCTTGTCCCTTGTGAGGATCCTAGGAGAGGTGGCCTTTGTTTGTGATACTGATAATGATGACAGCTACTATAGGTTGAGTGTTTATTACTGTATTCCATTAATTCCAACATGCATTAATCCTCTGAACTTAAGATGCATCTTAGGATGACAAAATAAGATTTATGTCAAATCATGGGTTAAGGATGTAATATTGCAGTTAATTTCTCAGTTACCAGGGGAGCTTGTTAATTTCTAATTTACATCTCATTTCCCTATATTACTGTCCTCATTTTATAGTTGAAGAAAGTGAGCCTCAGATGTTAAGTAACTTGCTCAAATTCACACAGCCAGAGAGTAGCAAGCCCAGATTCAGACCTAGGTCTGTCTGACCTGAAACCCATGCCCTTAGCTACCACAGGGTGCCAGTTCCTGTCCTTTTGGACAGTTCAGTTTCGGGGTGGGACCTCCTATGACACTGATTGCTGCCAAGGGTCTTCTCCCCTGGATGACCTCAGCAAAGTCATTTAGCTTCCCCAGGCCTTCTTTAATTATTATTATAAAATACATGAACAAAGCTTATGTGTACAGTTTAAAGAAGAATAAAGTGAATACTCATGAACTTGCAGTGACCTAGCTTAAGTAACAGAGCTTTAGTCTCTTGTCTGCTTAGTGAAATTTGAGACAGGAGATACTTTGACTTTGTGTCGGGGAGGAACCTCTCTAACTCCTGCAGTTAAAGAACAGTGGTATCGCTGGTGTCAGCTTGTTTTGTTACATCCAGAGTACCTCTGCAGAGGCAGCCGATTGTCAGCAAGACCTCCCCTCAGCTCCTCACCCACAGGCATCCTGTCTGCCCACACTCAGCACCAGCCAGTCACCCAGCTTGCCCAGCAGGTGCACACTGGCCTGCTGGCAGTGAGAGACTGGCTTGCTGCTGTGGATGGAAATGGGCCCCTCACACCCTGCCCTGCTCTGCTCCCTGATGGAAACTGCGAGATGTCTAGTTTCCAACACAGTGCTTTCCTTCTGACTCTGAGTCAGTGAGGTCATCCATTGAGCTCCTACCTACTCTTTATGAGACACTGAGGAGGGAGGGGCAAAGGCTATGGTCTTTTATGATGAAGCAAGAAGCAGTACGGGGCAGGCTTGGTACCGGAGGAGTTCAGAGAAAGAAGGAACCGCTGGGCATGAGCAGGTGTTTCAGCGAGGAGACAGGCATTGTATAGGCGGGTTGGAGAGTTTGGGGTAGGTGCGGGTGGGGGAGCTGTAGTCCAGGCTGCAGGGTCCTACAGAGTCCAAAAAGCAGAGGGCATGGGGCATGTTGAAGGGGGTAACCAAAGCCCACTTTTCTGTATTGTTCCCAGGTGAGGGAGGAATAAGAAGGGAGGTGGGGTTGGCTCAGAAATACAACTTGAGATCCTAAACCAAATTCAGAAAGTTGGACATGGTGCCACAAAGCAGCAGGTCGTGCTGCTTGTGTTACATGCCCAACCTGTACTAGGAGCTTTACATGTAGAGGCTAAGCTAAGGGCTCAGCCTCTGGGGTTCAGACAGTTCTGGGTTCAAATCCCAACTTTGCTCATAAGCCATGTGACTTCAGAAATGTTACTGATCTTCTGTAAGCCTCCATTTTCTCTATAAGTTGAGACTCATTGTTCCATGATAGAGCCTCAGTCAGGGAAGAAATTGGGGTAGAGCCCTGCTCTGGGGAGATGATCAAGATAGTAAAAGGTACCAACCAGTCTCTGGACACTTCCTGTGTATATAGCTCTGTGCTGAGCACTTGATATGCATATCACTCAGTCCTCACCAAAAATCCTATGAGAGCTGTGAGATTTTCCTTTTTTCTTTTTCTTTTTTACTGGTAGGAAACTAAGATAAATCACCCACCCAGTAGGTATTTAGAGAAATGTGAAATAGCCTTTAGGAGAGTGCAGAGTAGGTGGTGGGCTCAGCAGGTGCTGTGGGGTTGCTGGGTGGATGGTACGAAGGGTGCTTCTGAGATGATGGTTATGAATTTTGAGAGAGACCAGTCACCGCTGTTGTACTTTTGTCCTGCCACATTCAGTCACTCAGGTGCAGGCACAGAGCAGGTGGGGAGTTGGACTGAATCAGGGTTGAAGTTTATCCAGGTGAACTCAAAAGGACAAAAGTCGAGTGTATGCAGAAGTGATCAGAATGGCGGTTCATAGAGTCTAAGCTGGGTAAGGGTGGGGACAACAGTGACACAGTTGGAAGGTTTAAGAATTACTGGTTCCATTTGGAAACGGGCTCCTGGAGAATGTGATGGGTAGAGGCTGGAAGAAATGAGATTGTGGAGAAGATGTGGCGGAAGCTTGTAACCATTTGGTCCAGTGCGTCTCACACACTTAGTGGGGCAAAGCTGGGGTCTTGGACTGAGAGGGGACAGTGGGAACAGAGTAGAGAGTAACATCTTAATAGATTTTTTGTCCTGGAGGCAGTGACTCCTTTTCCTTCTTGTGTCCACATCCAAAGATGACATGAGCGAGGCTTGGTCTCTGGGTACAGCAGTCTCTGGGGTGGCCAAGCCAAAGGGACTCCTGAGGTCCCAGGGTGATGCCTGTCATTGCAGAGCTGCTTCCCACCTGCATTTTGTGCCGAGGTCCATTTGATTGAGGAGACTAGACTTAGCCTGCTCAGGCGCCCTCAGCAGGGAGCAGGGAGGGGAGATTGGAGCGGGCCCTGTGGACTGAGGACTGGAAAGAGCCTTGGGCTTATGGCCCCGCTTCACCACTGACTGACCACCTGGGAGGGATTTTGGCCTCCATTTCTTCTTTGGAGAAGCAAAGATCCAATTAAACAGAATAAAATGAGCTGTGAGTGACAGCACTATGATGTTAGTAATCACTCGAAAACTCCCCATTCCTTACAAACAAAAGAAAACAGTAACACTCCATGGAGATGTCTTAAATTGTTGCATAGATCAGTTCTCTGCCATGTGCCCAGAGTAATGGCGATCTTACTAGTACTCTTGTTGTGTGACAGGACAGGATGGTGGGAGAAGGCAGGTGGCAGAGAAAGCCCAGATTCACCTCTCTGCCACTCGAAGCCTTTGTCTCCTCATCTGTAAACTGGGACTGTTTACATCCACCCTCTGAGATAAGTATAAAGTGCTCCAAAAATGTTACCTGAGACTCTCTTCTACCCAACGGGTTTGCCCTAGCATTAAGCCCTGAAGAGAGTTTCAAATCCCTGGAGGGAAACCTGAGGTTAGGAAGAGCTGTCATGACCACAGCCACAGCTCTGAAGGGAGAAATCAGCTGGGAGTCTGGCTTCTAACCCACAGGAAGCCTGCACTGACAGAGAACCAGGCATGAGCCACCAGAGTGTCCTGACAGCACAAGGAACCTTAAACGTGGAGTCAGAAGATCTGGGTCTTTGTTTGAGATCTGATCCTGACTGGCTGAGGGACCATGTGCAAAATTACTTAACTGTAGGACCAGCCTTTAACAGGTCCATTTGTTGAATATCCACTGTGTATGTATGTTACAACCGACTCAGTGGACATGAGTTTGAGTAAACAAGAGTTGGTGACGGACAGGGAGGACTGGCGTGCTGCAGTCCATGGGGTCTCAAAGAGTCGGACACGACTGAGTGACTGAACTGATGTATGTTACAGGCACTTTACATGATGCTGCTATTTGTCACACTGCTGTATCTCATACTGCAGGCCAAGATCTATACAGAATCATCCAGATTTCTGGGCCACCACCTACACCTGCTAAATCTGAATGAGGGGAATGGACAGGGAGGAATCTGCTTTCTAATAAGCTCCTCCGGTGGTTCTCTGCAAAGAGAATGGTTTTATTCTTATTTTATCAGTATAAATAAACTGAAGCCCAGAATAATTTGCCCAGGACTACACAGTAGAAAAAAGAGGGTTCCACCCAGGTTTGCTTGACTCCAGAGATACCATGTGCTATGTGCTATGTGCTTAGTCACTCAGTCGTGTCCGACTCTTTGCAACCCCATGGACTGCAGCCCGCCAGGCTCCTCTGTCCATGGGTATTCTTTAAGGCAAGAATACTGGAGTGGGTTGCCATTCCCTTTTCCAGGGGATCTTCTCAACCCAGGGATCGAACCTAGGTCTCCTGCATTGTAGGCAGATTGTTTACCATCTGAGCCACCAGAGAAGGCCAGAGACACTACCACATGGCTAGATGGGTGACTAGAGAGAACAGTGCAAGAACCCTAATAAGGACTGTGGGGCCCAGGCTTGGGGAGGTCTCAGAGCCTGGGTACGTGTGAAGGAGCAAGCTAGACAAGAAGAAACAAGGTATTTACAGGTGGTGCCCTTGGGGGATCAGAGCTTGCTTTTTTTAAAGATGCTTAAAAAAAAAAATGATTACAAAGTAATATATGATTTTAGAAAAAAAGAAACATTACCCCATGACCTCATCACCTAGCAATAACGATCGTTGGATTCTTATGGGTATTTTGCTCGTCCTTTCTGTGTGTGTGCATGCATCTGTGAGCATATTTTTTTAAATGAAACCATACTGCATGTATTTTTTTTACAGGAACTATTTTTGTCATTTTCTTCTCAGTAATAACTTTCACATGTACTTTTTTTATATTGTCTGTAAGAAGGCATACCCAAATACGAATGTTTGGAGCAGTGGCTGTCAAACCTTAGCAGGCATCAGAATCACCTAGAACAGGGCAGAGCAAGTGTTTTCTGTACAGAGCAAGGTCACAAATATTTAGGCTTCAGGGGACATACAGTTTCTGTCCCAGCTTCACAACTCTGTCTTTTCAACATAAAAGCAATCATAGGCAATATGTCAACAAATGGCCATGGCTATGTTCCAAAATTTTATTTCCAAAAGCAGATGGTAGGCTGGATTTGGTCCACAGGCCATAGTTTGCCAACCCCTGATTTAGAGAAAGAGTCCATGGATGTTTATTTAGTACAAACTATTTGTTCTTGTCACTTGGAATACATAAGAAAATAGAAGATCCCTGTCCTCCAGGAGCTCACGTTCTAGTTTCTCTATTATTAGACAACAAGCACGGGGAACCTGATTATGTAATACACTAGCAAGTGATAAATACAGTGGAAAAGACCATCCAGAGCAGAGTGAGGGGGACAGGGTTGCAATTGAAAATAGGATGATCGGGGCAGGTCACATTTAGATGGTCAGATATGAGCAAAGGTGTGAAGGAAGTGAGCAGGTTGGCCTGTGGGTATCTGAAGAAGAGTTCCAGGTACAGGGAACAGTCCTTGCAAAGGCCTTAGGTGGGAATGTGCCTGATATGATTCAGTAGCAGCAGGATCAGTGTAGGTAGAATGGAGTGACTGAGGCAGAAGAGGTTCATTGTTTATTTCTTCTGAGAGATTTCCATGGCTCCCAAGGAGTTTCTGGACCAAAATATTTCTCCACTACTCAGTAACTTACTTTTTCTCACTTAATCAGATCAGATCAGATCAGATGCTCAGTCGTGTCCGACTCTTTGCAACCCCATGAATCGCAGCACGCTAGGCCTCCCTGTCCATCACCAACTCCCGGAGTTCACTGAGACTCATGTCCATCGAGTCAGTGATGCCATCCAACCATCTCATCCTCTGTCATCCCCTTCTCCTCCTGCCCCCAATCCCTCCCAGCATCAGAGTCTTTTCCAATGAGTCAACTCTTCGCATGAGGTGGCCAAAGTACTGGAGTTTCAGCTTTAGCATCATTCCTTCCAAAGAAATCCCAGGGCTGATCTCCTTCAGAATGGACTGGTTGGATCTCACTTAATAGTGTAAGATTATTTTGCCATGCATACAAATGTTCTGTAGCCTAACCTTTAAAAGCCACATAACATTCCGTCATAGGACTATACCCTTTATTTTTATAATTCCCTAGCAGAGGACTTTTAGGTGGTTTTTTAAGTTTTTATCAGTGTTACAGCACTATAGTGAACATTCTCTTGGTTAAATTTTTTTACTGAATCCAGGGTTCTTCCTTAAAATAGATTCCTAAAAGTGGGATCACTGAGGCAGAGATAGCAGCATGTAAGCCCTTTGGTGTGTATTTGTCAGGCCCTTCTGAAGGGCTCCATCAGCCCAGCTCCAGCCGCACCACGTGCCCTTCCCATCTTTCACACTGTGGATCATGGTTCTAGGCTCGAGCACAGACATCAGTGAGGACTGGGAGAAGGACTTTGACTTGGACATGACTGAAGAAGAAGTGCAGATGGCACTTTCCAAAGTGGATGCCTCCGGTGAGGTGAGTGGGCCTGCTGATGGTGGGCCACAGGGAAGCAAGCCCAGTGATCCCAGGTCTGAAGACTCTCCCCACCAAGCCCTACTGGCCCCTCACGGTGGATCCCTTCCCATCTGAGGTGGCCGGCTGTGGGAAGGGAGCCAAGGCCTCCCGCTCAGGCCCTGAGCAGTCATCAGCAGGCTCAGGCTCTGCTTCCCCTGAGTTCCAGGGTGGCGGATAGGGGAAGTTCTTGACATTAGTCCTATCAGCATCACCTGAGGAACCACCAAAAAAACCCAGGTGCCGGACCCTGCCCCAGATCTTGTGACTCAGGGTCACCAGGTGTGGGACCTTAAGACCCTGGCCTTGGAGGCAACAGACAGTGTGATCGCTAGACCTGAGCCTCTGCTGCACCATCTAAACGCGGCACTGGTCGTTACCAGCTCACGCGTGGCGGTGGTGATGCATGTGCACCCGTTAGCACAGAGCCTGGGACGTGGGAGCACTGACAGGTGTCCTAAAACCACCGCAAAATGGAGCTCAGAGCCCTATTACTCTTATTCCTCACTACCTCTCCAAATGAGAAATGACATGAAGGAGAGGCTGGGCAAAAAGCTCTCACAGCTAGTAAGGGACAGGACTGAGGCTCCAGCCCACACCTCTGATTCACATAAGTGCTATATCAAGAACTGTCACACAACAACCCCATGATTCCTTCCATCACATAGCTCAGGGAACCTGCGATAAAGAGGGAACAGATTAGAGAGATGGGAAGGGCCTTGTTTTTCATATTGGGAGACTGAGGGCTGGGGGCCACAGTGACCTACGTGAGTATTTTACACCTGTGGCCTCACTATACCCAGAGGAAAGAAGGCTCATGGTGCCCTCTCATGCCATGGGGCTTTCACGGCTTTGGTGTCTTTGTAGCCCTTTTTAAAACCTGACATAAAACATACCTGAACAGTCATTCTGTAACTCATTATACCAGGGGATCCACTGACAACAGGCCAAGAGAGTTGCCTGGGAGACTTCAGCAGGGGATTAGGGTGCTGGAGCCCCCAGTGAAGGCCCAGTGAGTCCCTCTAGTCCTGTGCTGCACTGGCTTCTGATCAGAGTGCCACTTTCAAGGTCGCTGCCTCTTGGAGCCATGTTTTTCTCTGCTCAGCAGGAGACAAGTTCTCCTTAAGGGACTGACTGACTGGGTTCTTGCAGGCAGGGCGTCCCCTTGTGTCCAGAGTTGGCTGGTAGAAGCATTTCCTTTGAGTCTAGAACCATCAGACCCACCCCTTAGGCAGAGGGCTCCCCAGACATTCCTTGAGGCTAGTGTTTCATTTTCATAGGAGGGAGGGTCCAGCCCGGGAGAGTGGGGCTTGGGGTTGCAGGGAGGGCTATTCTGAAATGGGGCAGCTGGGGAGCTTGGGTCTGGACTTGACTCAGAGGAGTAAATATGTGTTCGTGCTCTCCATTATCTCCATTGTCCCCCCTTTGCAGCTGGAAGACGTAGAGTGGGAGGACTGGGATTGAGGGGAGCCAGAGCAAGCAGCTCCCCCACCCACAGCACTTCCCACTTCCCTCGCCCGTCTCAGCCCGGCCCCGGAAGACACTGACTAAGAATGTCCCCCAGTGGCCTCTGTCAGCCAGAGCTCTCGGCAGATTCTGGGTTGTTCCTTGTTGGCCCTTCGGGCCTCTGCTCATGTCTGGGAAGGGCCTCGCTAAATCCAAACCAGGAACTCTGACTTGTGCCAACCGTAGGATGACATGAGGGGGAGGAAACTTCCCCCACCCACCCCACCCCCCACTGGAAGAGCCTACATTTCTCTGCTGAATACCCGCTGTTCCTGGGGACTCTTGCTGAGGAGTCCCAAGGGACAGCCCTCGCCCATGTGCCTGTGTAGACAGAGGCTAAACCGCCGGTCTCATGGAGGACGCCAAAACAACACTCTGTCACCCATGAGCCGGCAAGGAAGGCCGTGCCACCTGCCTTTGGCTTGACAGGGATGGCAGACACACTTTGGTTCCTATCCCAGCGGGTAAGAGGCATTCATTTCTGGGAAATCTGCCTCCCTTAGGAATCTGTCCCTCCCAGTCATTTTCCATTCCTGGAAGGGCTCCTTGTGGTTCAGAATCTAGAGACCAAACTCCCTCCTTTCCCCCAGTCCAGGCTGGTATGTCCCTAGCACCTTTCCCAAGCCGTCTTCATGTCGGATGCACCTGAGTCCTTAGCCCAGCTGTGCCACCTGCAAGAGTCTGCTCTTGCCCTTCTTCCCTTCCCCAAGAAGGGAGGGGGCCACTTCAGGCCCTTCTGTGTGTTGCCTGGCGGGATACCTTGGCCAGCCAGCCACCAACTTTGACTCCCCCGTAGCTTAGGACACAAGCCAGGTACCAGCGGTACAGAGCAGTGATCAAAGCCGAGTACTTACAACTCTGGTAAGCCCGACTTCTCCGCCTCAACCCTTCTGCCTCTTGGAGGGATACGCTGGGGGTGAGCTGCTCGAGATTCTCGACAGGCTTCTGCAAAAGCTCATCCTCCTGAAGGCAGATCCAGTCTTGGTGGCTCTCACCCTCCACGCTGGTAAAGCTGCACCTCTCTTGGGGGGACGAGGGGCTGCAGGAATCCCTGGAGACCCTGGTGCTTCATGATGCTGCTCTGGTGATTCTTGTACATAATCTGGTGTGTTCACCAATGATTTAAAGGGATCGTGGTCAGGGACGCCAAGAGAGTGGTGGTCACTTCCACTTCAAACCTTCAATGAGGGGGTGGGATGGAGAGAATGCTGAATCTTTTTTTCTCTTTTTCATGGGATGGGGTTTTTCTCTTTGTAATTATTTCTTTAGTTTAATTAACCTTTTGGTTGTTTGTGCAATATTATATATTTTAAATTATAATGTATCTCCCAGAGTATTTTGTAGCTGGGATAAGAAAAAAAAAAGAAAAAAAAAAAAAAAGACTCTAACAGCTGTTAGTTTTGTAATTAAAAAAGAAAGAAAAAAGAACTTTGTCCTGAACCTTTTCCAGACTTGCCGTTAACAGCTATTAAAGAGATTCAACAGAAGCTGGAAGGTGTCTGGGGCTCTGTTCTTGTCCCCTACAGCAGCTGCCCCAGAGCCAGGGCAAGGCAGTGTGCAGGGTGGAGCCCAGGGGAGGGGTCAGGATGGGAGGTGGTAGCCTGCGTTCCAAGGAAGTCCCTTGTCTTCATCCCAGACTCACCTTGGCCTTTGGGGTGAGGAAGGGACAGGGACCCCAGAAGGCCTCTCACCAAGACAAGAAGTCAAGAGGCCGTTTCTGCATTCCCAACGCTTCTGCTTTTATTTGGAAAGGAAGATGCAACAACAGTGGTTCCAACTGTTCTTGGTCATTTTTCTCTCCTCCCCCTATATGTGTATGATTCTGGGGTCTATTTTAAGTAACTTTAGTTAAACACCTGTATGAAAATCACTTGTCAGCCATAATAAAAGGGACGTCTGAATGAGGCCCTCTGGTTCCATGAAGATCTTTAAAGGGAAAGAGAAGTAAGGCTGGGGAGGGTGTAGGTAAGTTTAGGATAAGTAAACTTAAAGTGTAAAATATATATATCACCATTTTAGAAGCGGGTTTTTGGGTTTGCTTTCTCCCCCTACTTTATTGGGGAGGACTTGCCATTGCTTTTACGAAGTGCTTGCTAGCCATGGATGCCAACTGACTTCTTCAATTGAAGGCCGGAGAATCATGTCTGGTTCCAGGAGCCGCTTGAGCAAGTCCTGGCATTCAGCCGAGATGCCCAGATGAGTGGGGAAGGACACCCCCTTCTGCTGCTGCCACAGCATCTTGGGGATGTCTGTGTCGTCAAAAGGCAGGCTGGCACAGAGCATGACGTGCAGGACCACGCCCATGCTCCAGATGTCACCCTTCCTGCTGTCGTGCGGGATACCCTGCAGCACTTCGGGGGCGGCATAGGCAGTGCTGCCGCAGAAGGTCTGGCTCAGCTCCCGGCGCGATTTGGGCAACACCTTGGCAAAGCCAAAGTCTGTCAGCTTCAGGTTGAAGCCCTGCAACAAGGCGTTCTCACACTTGAGGTCCCGGTGGGCCACGCCACAGCCATGGCAGTAGCGGATGGCCTCGACCATCTGACGGAAGAGGGCCTTGGCCCGGCTCTCGGGCAGTGGCCCCCCATTCAGCACACAGTCAAAGACATCCCCTCCTTCAGCCAGCTCCATCACCAGGTAGATTTTCCCGTCGGCAGACTCCAGCATCTCATACACTTGGATGATGTTCTTGTGGTCCAGAGTACGGACGATCTGGAGCTCCCGAGGCAGGAATCTCTGGATAAACTCTAAGGAAACAAAAGAGATGGAGAATCAAGTCCAGAAGAGCCTAACTCCTCCCTCTGTCTCCTGTCTTCCAACTTCTGTCTGCCCACCACGTCTGGGTTGTGGGCCTTGGTTCCCTTTAACAGCCTTCAGTGTCCAGCCGCCTGGACACTGCAGAGTGTTCACTTCTGTCTTTGTAGTTAATATATTATTCAAGGGAACTAGTCCGTCAGCCTCAGGGACTGTTGTGAGCAGCCTGTGAGACCATGGATAGCAAAGTGCTTTGGGAACTTTTAAACAAATCTACTAAACTCAGTTATGAGGCCTGATTTGCCCACAGCATGGTAAGCTAGACCCTCTCACCTGTGCCCCCTGACCCACAGTTCTTTCCATGAGCCCTGTCTTTTCCCCATCTCTCTCCCTTGCACCAGCTCCTGCCCTCTGCTACCCCTGGCCATGGCCTGGCCAATCAGTTGACCTCCTAGAATAAGAAAGGCCTAGTAGGCTCTGACTCTGCTTCTGAGGGTCCTTCACCGCCTGCCACATTCATTTTGGAGTTTGAGAAGGTGTGATTTTCCTGGACTTTCTCTGTTCCCCACTGACTGACTCCAGAGCCAGAGCCTCTCTTGCTTTCTTTAAGACTAAAGGGGAGGAGGGAATTGCTCCTTCTGACTGGAGGAAGCACCCACCCACCTCAGCCAGCCCTCCCTTCCTCCAAAGGGGCCCCAGCTCACCTTCTGGCCCTCCCATCTTGTCTATAATTTTAATTGCCACTTTTCTTTGGTGTTTTTTGGAAACTGCTTCTTTGACTTTTGAGTAGGTCCCTTCCCCAATGGTCTTGCCCAGCTGGTACCCATTGGAGAGCAGAAAGTCCTCCATGCTGTCTAGCACCTCCTTCCTTCCTATCACCCTCTCAGCTCATGCTGCCTCTGCGAGGCAGCGCTACTCCACCATCGCCCTCGGCCCGCTTCTTTTCCCCCCAAGGACTTCATCCGCAGCCGCCCCCAGCGCTACAACATTCTCCGTCTGGACACAGGAGCCGCGGGTGATGGGAAGGGAGAGGGTCAGACATTTTAAAACTCTGGCCCAATTGTGATGTAAATGCTGTGTGACCCTGGGCCAAAATGGGCAATGCCCCTATCTGCCCTCACCAACACCACCACTACCACCGCAAAACCCAGCACGGGTTAAGTCACCTCCGTGCCCCGCCCCCGCGCCAGGCAGTGAGTCGTAGCCCCGCCTGTAGGGGTTGCTGCGATGTCTGCGCTCGGCCCGGGATGCCAGGCTCTGTTCCGTGGACGCCCCCATCGGGCAGCAGGGGGTCTGCGCCACCCATGGCCAGAGCCCTCCAGCTCCCGGCTCGCCGCCGCGCTAAGTGCCCGGGCGGCGCGGGGTTCTCCCGGGTGGAGGAACGGGTTCTGTGAGGTCAGCGCGCCGCGGCCCGGGTCACAATGCAGCCCTCCCCCTCGACGCCCGGGCCGGGACGCGCCGCAGACACCTGCCCGGCTCCGCCTGGACCGGAGCGTCCTCCCGCGGCCAGGGCTCGGGCAGCTGCTTCCAGCCTGGGACTGGCCTCGGCCTCCGGCAGGTGAGCAACGGCCCGGGGGGCGGGCGCGGGGAGGGGGTGCCCGGCGGCCCGGGAGCGGCCTGACCGCCACTCCCCGCGCAGAGCGCCCCGGGGCCTGGACATGAGTGCCCAGGAGCCCCCGCAGGGTCGGAGATTCCCCATTGAGGCCGGAGACTCCCCTGGCCTTGCCGCCGCCCCCGAGTCCCAGGACAGCCCGGAGCCCGTAGCTACGGAGCACAACCCGGTCAGGTGAGGCCAGCGCCCCTGCCCGCGGCCCCTCCCCTGCCGGTTTTCGGTCCCCAGACCAACCCGCACCCACGGCCGAACCTCTAGGACTGATGCGCCCCCTACAGGATGGGACCGGCCGCCGCCTCAGCGCCCCCTGTCGCACCCCGCTTTCCGCAGGCCGCTTCGACGCTGCCCCGGCTGCCACTGCCTGACGCTGCTGCACATGCCCATCGACGTCTACCTGGCCATGGGCGGGAGCCCCCGGGCCCGCGCCACCTGAGTGCGCCTGCGCACGGCGGCTCCGCGGGAGCCGGGCGGGGACGGGGCCCGCTGCGGGCCACCACGCTGAGGTCGCGCGCGCGCCGAGCACGAGACAATGATGCACATTTTAAAATAAAAGAATGATGCACATTTTAATAAATCACAGCATAAACTGTTCTTTCCACTCCGGCTGGCCGTGTCTCTCTTATCCCGTCGGCTCGGGCCCGCCGGCTGCTCCGCCCCATCCAATATCACCTTTCCCTCTGCTGCTTCCTCCCTTGGGCCCAGCCCCAGGGGCCCGCCCTTCCCTCCGGGTCGGCTTGCTTCTGGCTGGGCACCAAACCCTCCCCTTTTTTTTTCACTGGTCACGACGCCCTCCAGGGCCGTGCTTCTGCTTGGGCGCTGCCCTCATCCTTCTCCCCGACACTCCCCTTTGTCTCTCCAGGAAAATCAGCATTACTGTTCTGGACTCTGGGGGCCCAGAAAAGCTTGAGACTGGAGGAGATGGACAGACAACTCAGAATAAAGAGAATGGCCACCTACCCCGGGCCCATTTAATTCTCCAAAGATGGAGTTTGGTTTTGCTGCCTTCTGTTTTGTGACCCTGAGTCTCTCTGGCTTTGTTGGAGGGATTAGGGGCTGCCCCACCATCTCGACCCCTGGTTTCTCCTAAGGACTGGTGGGGTCAGAGAGAGACTGGGGAAGAAGTCGTTTGAAAAACTGATTTCTTATTCCTATTTTACAGGTGAGGGAACTGAGTCTTAAGCCACTTGGGCCCTTGGCTGGGGCCCCCCAGGTGGCTGGTGATGCTAGTGCACTCCTCAGTGGCCTCAGACTTCAGGCAGCAAAATGCATCCCTAGGAGGAGCCCATGACAGGAGGGCTGCCTGGAGGCTGAATGAGTATTTCCCACCTTCTAATTTTGCTTTAATGAACCCTGTATTATTTTAATATCAGAAAAAAAAAACGTAACCCAAAGGTCAGGCTCAGTCTCCTGTCCCCTGAGATTTAAGGACACTTGACTCAACGCGGGGTTTCCCAGGTGGTGCTTGTGGTAAAGAACCCGCCTGCCAATGCAGGAGATGCAGGTTGGATCCTGGGTCAGGAAGATCCCCTGGAGGAGGACATGGCAACCTACTTGCCTGGAGAATCCCATGGACAGAGGAGCCTGGCAGGCTACAGTCCACAGGGTTGCGAAGAGTTGGACACAACTGAAGCGACTGAGCAGGCATGCACGCACATACATCCCTGATTATCTCCTCTGGGCAGGGAACATGGCTGCCTCAGCTTCGAAGTCCTGGGAAGTCAGCATTCCCTGGCAGTCCAGTGGTTAGGGCTCTGCACTTCCACTGCAGGGGGCACAAGTTCAATACCTGAGTGGGGAATGAAGATCCCAAATACCACACAACACAGCCCACCACCACCTAAAAATAAATCCCAGGAGGGGAGAGCTGCTTCCCCCAACATGATGTATCTATTCCTGGGAAGGGCAGTGATTGGCCCGTGTTTGGCCCAAATCACAAGCATATTCTTTGGGCCAGTTACCACTGTCAGAGAGATGGAAGACTACAGTTGACCAGGCTGAGCCACAGGTAAACCTATCCTTGAGGTGCAAGCACAGTCAGGTGATTGACAGCATCGCTAGACTAGAAAATAACGGGTAATGATGGAGAAAAAAGCATTGCAGGAGCAGAGACTGCTTATGCAATGATCAAGTACCCCTGGGAGGAAAAGAAGCCTGAAAAACAATGGATAGAGAGTTTGATAGGGGCCAGGGAACAATACAGCTCCATGGCAATGAGGAGCCTTGGAAAGTGTGACCAGGAGTCAGGCCACTGGGTTCTCTTTCAGGTTTTGTGCCTGTCTCAGTCAATACAGGTCTACTAGCCAGGCCTGTGCGGGAGGTCAGCCATGAAACTGACAAACATGACCCTTAACTCTCATGAAATTCACATGGCCTGGCAATGACCTGATGGGAGGCAGGTCCCTTCCTTCTGGACCCATTTCCTCACTGGCTTAAAAAAAATAAAAGCCTCAGCTGATCTCTATGGACCTTCCCAGCCCACAGAGGCAGAATTCTTCCCATTCTTCCTTTCTCTCTTATCTCCCTCATTTCCTTTCTCTAGGCTTCTGGAACCCTCCTTTCCTTCAAAAAAAAAAAACTTACTGCCTGGGAGTTTCCTTAGTGGTTAGGATAACGGCATTTCATTCTCATGGCCCCGGTTCAATCCCTGGTCAGGGAACTGAGATCTCACAAGCTGTGAGACGTGGCCAAAAAAGAAGAGGGGAAATCAAAAACTTACTGCCACTTTCATTTGTTTGGTTAGTGAGGGATAACAAAAAATACAGACAAACACCTTGCCAATAGGCCAGACTCTGGAGCTAGATAGCTCCAGAATGGCCAGGAGCAAGAGGAAAGGGCATTCCAGGTGGAAGGAATACCGTGGGCAAAGGCCTGGAGGCAGGGAAGTTTAAGGAATTCAGTTCAACCAACTTTCACTAACACCTACCTGGGCCACACCAGGTGGTGACAGGTCCCTTCCCCTTGGAGAGCTCAGAATTCAAGGGACCCAGGGATGAGTTAACAGAAGAGAAGCTGGATGAGGGAGACCTTGTGTTTGAACTTGTTCTGTAGGTGACAGGTAGAGTGCCAGGCTCCAACCGGGGTCACTTAACTATTTTTCTTTTCCTTTTCCATCATGTTCTCTGTTGCTTCTTCCTTTTTCCCCCAGGAAAAACCACTGGCCTAAACTCTAGTCCTAGATTTGAGTCCTGATTGTCATTTACTAGCTGTGCAACCTTGGGCTAATTACTTAGCCTCTCTGAGTCTCTTTCCAAATCTGTAAAACAGGGCTAATAACATCTGGTGGAAGGTTTCAGTAAAGTCATGCACCAGGCAGGAATCTCAGGCACAGCTAGCACTGAGCAAAAGAGGACACTGCCTTTGGCTTCAAGGGGCAGCAGAGAGCCAGCTAGCCATGTCCCCAAGGGCTGGGTATCTGGAATCTCTCTTGCCTCCCTTTGTCAGGTTCCTATCAGTCCTGCTCAGGAGCTAAGGAACTTGGGAGCAGGGGGCATTTTCAGGGGAGTCCCCAGGTAGGAAAAGCAGAACTGCCTTCCTCACTCTAGAGGATAAAGCTGTCCCCAGACCCAAAGCTACCCAGGTGGCGCTAGTAGTAAAGAACCCATCTGCCAATGCAGGAGACGTAAGAGACGTGAGTTCAATCCCTGGGTCTGGAAGATCGCCTGAAGAAAGGAATGGCAACACACTTCAGTATTCTTGCCTGGAGAATCCCAATGGACAGAGGATCCTGGTGGGCTACATTCCATGGGGTTGCAAAGAGTTAGACATGACTGAAGTAACTTAGCATGCATGCAGACCCCAAAGCAGGACCCCCACATCCCAGCCTCATTTTATGCCTGAGGAATGGGGAGGGGCCCAGTCAAAGAAGGATACTCAAATCCCTGCTTTCCCCGACTTCTCTCTCAAACACCTTATTAGCCAGCCCCTCCCTAAGGGACCCTCTTTTAGAAGGAGGGGGCGAAGTACAGATGGACCCCCCCCTCAGGTTACCATGGAGATGGCAGGGAAAGGGTTGCTGTATCGCCATGGCAACAATTGACGTCAGCACTACCCTTTCTCATTGCTTGATATGAGAGGGGGGCAGCCACCCCAACCACAAGCAAATCCCCCACAAAGCCTCCTCCCTTTACTGAGCCAATCAACCAAGGGGTCGACAGGCTTAATATAGCACAGGAGTTAAAAGCACAGACTCTGATGTCAGTCAAACCTTGGTTCAAATCCTCTTTGTGCATGGTTTTAGCTGTTTAAATTTGAGCAAGTCCCTTAACCCTGGAAGACTAGTATGTACAATGGGGATAGAAAGCTACATGCCTTCAAGGGTTAATGTGAGGACTGCAGGGGATCATGCAGGTGACGGGCATTAGGCCAGTTTATGGGAAGTGCACACTGATGTTAGTGACTCTCTAGAATCCTGGGGACCTGTCAGGGCATTGTGGCTTTTCAGATATAGATTCACAGCCCCTAAAAGGCTTCCAGGATTCCTAAGGACTGGCCCTGAGTTTGAGCACCTCAGAACTGGCGGCGGGGAGTGGAGGGCAGGTATTTCCTTGGCGGGACAGTGGATAAGAATCCACCTGCCAGTGCAGAGGACACGGGTTCAATCCCTGGTCTGGGACGATCCCACATGCCATGGAGCAACTAAGCCTGAACACAACTACTGAAGCCCACACACCCTAAAGCCTGTGCTCCACAAGACAAGCCACCACAATGAGAAGCCCACGTACCGCAACTAGAGAAAACCCACATGCAGCAACAAAGACCCAGAGCAACCAAAAGTAAAAATTAATTGATTAATTAAAGAAGGAATGGGGGAGGTGAATCCAGAGACAGTGGAATTTCCCGACTCTGAAGAAACCCCAGATGCCACTTTCCTTGAAACCTCATCACATCCGAACCCTGACCCAACTTCCTTTTCCTCCGCCCATCTGCCTCCTTCTCCTAGGCCTTCTTAGCAGCCATCTACCTCTTGACACTCCACTTGCTCCTCTAGGAAAAAGCATGGATGAGGGCCATTGGGAGACATCAGGCAATCTGACACCAGGTAGATCAGTGGGTTGGACCCCACAGGGATCCACGGTCCTCTCCGCACCCTCCCTTGGGGTGAAGACACTGGAATCATTCTCACTCCCTCTCATTTCCCCAGGCCCCAGTCCAGGTGCCCACAGTTGATTCTCTAATTCTACTGTATTGCCCTGAATCAGACTCCAATTGCTACTCATCTGGATTACTCCAGCGGCCCCCCAACCTATTTTTTTCTTTTTTTTTTTAATACTTTTTATTGATTTATTTGACTGAGTTGGGTCTTCATTGTGGCCCCTGGGATCCTCACTGTGTCATGTGAGATCTTTCATTGTGGCACATGGGCTCACTATTTGTGGCACAGACTCTCTAGTTGTGGCACTTGGGCTCACTACTTGTGGCACAGAGGCTCAGTTGCTCTGCAGCCTGTGGGATCTTGGTTCCTTGACCAGGGATCAAACCCACAGCCTCTGCAAGGAAGTCTCCTTCTAACTGGTCATATGGTCTTGTACTTCCTTCCCTGCTTGATTCCTCCAGCCCCGAATTATTCTATAAAGACCACAACCCAGCCATGTAATTCTCCTATTTAAATCTCACCAATGGCTCCTTTACATCACTTGCCCAACCACGAGGACACCCCTGAGTTCACAAAACCTTCTTTCCACCTTTCAACATGCTGTTCCTTCTGCCTGGAATAGCCTCCTCACTCACTTTACCCCTCAGATCTCCACCAATTGTCAGTCCTCAAAGAAGGTTCCTCTGACTACCTGTCCGTTCCTTCCCAGAGCAGCTGCTTGTCCCACTGTGTACTCGCTTCTTCCCTGATCCTCCCACTGTGTACTCGCTTCTTCCCTGATCCTTGCTGAATGCCTATTTACCCCATTACACTACAGACTCACCAAGGGCGGAGGCTGTGTCATATTCATCCTGACATCCTGGGGCCAAGAATGGAAGGGCTCAGGAGTTGGTAGAATGGTTGTCATTAGACTGGCTACTGAACAATGGCTTGATGGGTCCACAGAGGAGAGGCCGAGAGCGGTGAGGTGAAGGAATAGCAGAGGCGGTTGGGGGATCTGGAATGGCCTCCCTAAGGAACTGACCCTGAAACTAAAATGAGATGCGGTTACCCACACAAGGACAGGGCAGTGGGAAATATCCCCAACCCCGAGACTGGTCTGTGCCACGATGAACATAGTGCTGATGACACTGTGAAGAGGGAAACATTCAAGTCTTGGAAAGACGGCCGTAGCTGCTCTGTAAGAACAGACCCTGGAAGAGATGGCAAGTAGCAGCAGAGAGATCATTCAGGAAGCTGCAACCTCCCAGATAAAAGGCGATGGGGCCTTGGACCAGGTGTGAGCAGAGGAGATGGAGAAAAGCAACTGCATTTTAGACATCCTGGAGAGGACAGGATTTTGTAACTGCTTGACTATGAAAATGTAGAGACAGGGAAGAATCTAGAACCAAGCCCAGATTTCCAGTTCAGGCAACGGAGGAAACAGCCAAGCTGGGGAACATGGGAGGGACAGGTATGGGGCATGTCTTCTGTGAAGTGCGACATCCAGAAGAAGGGGGCCAGGAGACAGGTCTTGGGGAAGGGAAGAGGGGTATGGGAGAGAGAAGTGAGTCTCTGACAAAGGTGGGCATTAAAGGCACAGGAACTGACAAGATCCCTGGGACATACTTACAAGGCCCAAGAACACCCATGGTTAGGCAGTGAGCAACAGATGAGAAATTTGCCACATGGCGGCAACCTGTAAGATAGTAAATAAGTCAAGACTGCAGTGTTCAGAAAAACAAAGGCCCAAAAATATTTCAAATAGGAAAGAGTGTTTGTGTCAAAGTCGGTCACTGCTAAAGGGTCAAGTCAGATAATGACTCATGAGCATCCCTGGGATTTAGCAACAAGGAGGTCAGTGGTGACCTTGAGGAGCTGTTCCCGTGGAATGGTGAGGGAGGGAGCCAGATTGCAGGGGCAGGGTGGGGAAGTAGAAACAACATGTGCACACAACTCTTGCAAGAATCTTGGCTGTGAAAGGGAGCTGGAGAAGGACCCAGGGTCGAAGGAAGGCTTTCTTCTTTTTCAAAGATAGGAAAGACTAGAGCCTGTTTGTTTGCTGCTGGGAAAGAGCCATCAGGGAGTCAGAGGTTGGAGACAGGGAAAGGAGGAAGGGATGAAAGGAGGGAAATTCCCCAAGGAGAGAAAAGAGAAGGTGAAATCCCCAAATATGGCCACACAACTGGGGGGAGGGTGGTGACAAGCCTGTACAGGATTCCGGGGACTCCGAATAGCTGCCCACTCTTCCCAGCAGCCAGTGTGAGTCACTGGGGGAAACAGCCCAAACTGGCAGTGTAGGAAAGGGCACAGGGCCAACATGTTCCCCAGGGGGTGGGGGAGCAGGGCCCAGCCTGGGCTATGAGCCCTGAACCCCATGCCCTGAGCAGGACAAGGGCACAGGGAAGTTGTCTCACCCTTTGTAGGGGCAGGCAGAGCAAACTGGCTTTTCACTGTCCCTTTCTGAATCTGTTTCCCTTTCTGCAAAAAAACTTAGGTTAGGGTTTTTAACTTTTTGAGGGGACAGGAGGGTGGGACAGGTGTCAGGGACCCTTTCTAGATTTCTAGATTCCTTCCAGAAATATATGTGTATTTGAACTTGGCAGACAGTTTAGTGAAGACCCACAGACTCATCCCTGGCTTCCAGATAAGAATTCTGAACTAGAGTTGGCTGAGGAGTTTTCTGCCTCTGATTTAGTTTCCTGGAGCAAGGGAAAGGCTCCTGTAAGGGCCAGGGAGACAGAGGTGGGGAGCTCTGAAGCCTGGAAACAGTGAGGCCTTTTGAGGTGTGGCGTCTTCCTGAGCACACCATCAGGGGTGTGTAAGCAGAAGATGGAGGCCCCTGGTTGAAATAAAAGGAAGGGTTGATCCAAACAGCAGCTGACCTTTCCTGGGCCCCTCTTGCTGCCTCTGTCCTTGTCTTTCTGTCCCTGACCCTGTGGGACTAGCGTCTCAGGGAATCCCCCGGCAGTGGTGACCAACCCCCGCCCCTTGAAGCGGCTGGTGAAGAAAGACCACCGACTAGACCCCGCCAGAGGGCCTGGTGCCGCCCCACTCCTCTCTGGCAGCTGAGGCCTCCTGCTAAAAACAGCGGGGCCCGAGGGGAATATGGGCTTTCAGGCCTCCCCCTCCACGTCCCAGCAGGTATTAAAAGAGGCCGAAGAGGACCAGGCGGCCTGGACACTATGCTATTCACCGAGACTGCCCACTTGGTGGTGAATTTTCTTCTGTCCTGGTGAAGGGGTCCAGAGGAGGGTGCCGGCGAGATAAAGGCCCCGGGTCTGGCAGCTTGGGGGGAGGAGAAGCGCAGGTCCTTGGGAAGATCCTGAGAGGGGCCTCCAATCTCCCTTCTCCCCAGCATGGGCCAGGAGTGATCCCGACCCTCGCCCCGACGCGTCTGATCCGAGGCGGCCGCCTCCTCCCAGCGTGCCGCGCCTCCTGGGGTGACCGCTGCCCTGTCTCCCCTACGGGCGCCCCAAGGCCACGCCCCCTTACTGCCTGGACTAGGAGTTATGTTTCTAGGGCTGCCGGAGCCCGGTCTTGCTGGCGCCCGCGACCCGCCGAAGCCTGGGCGACTACTGGATGAGCCCGCAGGGCAGCCGCCCCCCGGGCACCTCCTGGCGCTGGCCCGCGCACAACCTGCTACTGCTGCCGGGGGCCACTGGGGTGGCGGACGGGGCCCAGGTGCACTGGCCCAGCTGCTACGGAGCGGGCCCGCGCCTCCTGTGAGCGCGCGGGGCGGGGCGGGGCGGAGGCGGAGGCCCCCGGAGGGCGGGGCGGAGGGCCTCGGATGGAGGGGCGGAGCCTACGGCGGGGGCGGGGTCTGTGGAAGGGGCGGATCCTCAGACCCGAGGGTCCGTCAGGGGTTGGATAGGCTGGCTTGACTGTGCCTGGGAGAGAGAGGAGGGAGCGGAACTGGGTGGTTAAGGGCGGGGCCTGAAGCAACTGTCCACGGAAGGCAGTGGGCGTAATCCCAGAGCGAGTGGGATTTGGCCCCGTCCTGGCGGCCCAGTTTTTCCTCCCTAGGTGGAAGCACAGGTGGCAGAATATTAACTACGAATACCTGGGCAGGAAGAAGGGAGATCTAGCTCCCCGGCATCCCCGAGAGCCGGTGAAGGGCGGGGCCCAAAGAGGGCGCGACCTCGGAGGGGCGGGCCTATAGGCGGGGCCTGGCGGAGGTAGGGGTGGGGAAGGGTGATGCCCGGACACGAGGTCAGTCCGCCTTGCCTTCCAGACTCGAGGACCCAGAGGGAATGAACCGCAGTGAGAAAGGCCCCGCGGGCTGGGCGTGGGGTTTCTGCGGGGTTATTCATCCCTGCCCTTTTCAAACCACCACAGATATTTTTAAAGGAGATTGACAGATTCGTCTCTATTAAAAGTTCTGTTCATCAAAAGACAACTAAAAGGGTAGAATAGAGTTTCAAAGAGGGCTCTTCAAACACAATGCCAACTTGAGCCCAGCGCAGGGAGTGTGGAAACCAGAATAGATCATGCCCTTGGCCACCAACTGGGTCAGTTTCAGGACAAGAGTGACCCCAGCCCCAGGCTTGGTGACCAAGCTGAATGACCTAAGTGAATTGGTCTGCTTGAAGGACACTCCCCCGTGTGTCTGTGTGTGCTTCACATTTGGGGGCATCTCTGAATGTTGCATCACTTCTGCACATGGTTCTGTTTCTCTGTGTCTCTGTCCCTTGTCTCTGTGTCCATTCATTTATTCAGCAAGTATTTATCAGGGCCTATTTTAGAGGGTTGTGTCAGATTTATATTCTGAATCACTGAGTTCAAATTGGTGAAAAGAATAGTTGAGGCTCCCTCATGGAGCTTACATTCTGATGGGGAAACAACAATAAAGAGAAGTCAGAGATAAACACCGTGCTGTGTTTGAGAAGGATGAAGTGGGCCAAGTGCTGTGTTGTATGGAGAGGGCACAACCTGTGTCTTGTTCACAGATCTAGAACAATGCCTGACTCATAACAGGGGCTCACTAAAGGGTGCATTAATGGATGGGTTGGCCAGGAGGTCCTATCTGAGGAGGTAACTGTAGATCAAGGCTTGAAGGGTGAGAGAGCAGCCACTTCAGACTCCGGGAAGAATGTTCTGGCTGGAGGGAACAGCCTGCATGTTTGTCTCTTGGGTGGCCCTTTGCCTTTAGCTATCTATCTTGTAATACCCCTTTGGCTATGTCTCTGTTCTTTTCTGTTGTCTCTCTGATGTTGGGAGCCGGGGGTGGTGGGTTGGGATAGGGGAGTGGGGATGAGATGGGTTTCAATAGGGCCCTCCAAGGTCTCTGGAAGTGAGGTCACTGCTGAGTTGATTCACTCCACTGGCCCACTCTGGCCTAACCTGCCTGGTCTGGACATTCCCCTGGAAGCAACCCCTCCCCTCAGCAGCCTCAGTCCCACGATCTCTGGCTCCTTCCCAGGATAGCATCCTGCAGTCCGGAAGGAAGTCCTTCGTTCTGTCTAACCACAGTCCCTGCTGCGGCAACCACAGCCCTTTCCTCTCATTCTGCCCCATGGACAGAGGGGAGGAGATGGGCTGGCCCTGTGGCAGCAGATCCTGCCTGGACAGAGAGCCCAGTAAAAACCTGACAGAGTGAAGGTGGCAACCCCTCTGCAACCACAGGGAGGGGAACCTCAGAGGGGCAAAGACGATCACGGATCTTAGGAGCCTCTGCCACATCCATTATTTCTTTTAATCCTTCAACATTCCATTTTATAGATGGAAACTCAGGCAGGTCCAGAGAGGAAAACAGGGCAGAACTGAGACCACAACCCAGGTCTCTTGATAAAATAGTTATAATCATAACACTTAATATTTATTCCACATTTACTTTCGGCCAGTTATTATGCTAAAACTTTTCATGCTTCATCACAACCCTTGAGGTAGGTACCATTGATGTTCCCATTATCCACATATAAGGAGACTGAGGCTCAGAGCCATTAAGTGACTTGTCCAAGGACACCCACAAGTTCACAGTAGAGCTGCACAGGAGCCAGGACAGTCTGGTGTGCTCAGCTGCACACCCTGTGCCCCAGGTCCCAGAGGAGTGTCACTGATGTCTGTTTTCCAGGAATTTGGGGAGACAGCTTCAGGTTCATCACATGATGGTCCCGAGGCTAACTTGTGCCAAGCCAGGATGAGCAGGAAGATGGCCCAGGAGCACTGCACAGTCCTCTGTCCCCTTTCTGTGGGTGAAGATTGTCCCTTTGCCCTCTCCTGGATCTCTGTGTTCCCGCCCTTCACTGACCAAATAAAGAGCTCTCTGGCTCTCCCTACTTTGGGGGGTAATGATCTGTGTCCTCCCCAGCCACACACACTGAGTTAGACTGAACCCACAGAGCTGGGAGGAACTTTGCAGCCACCCTTGAATGTCCCACTGCACCCATGACCCCCATGGGGTACGCTGGGTGAACCCAATGTGTTCTAGCTCCCCAGACTCTCGCAGGTCATAGAAAAAGGCAGAGGCATACACTAGCTCAGTAAGGTGCCACAGGAGGGTGACATTAGTTTGTTTGGGGCATAGTGATTCCTCTGTGAGGTCAGGAAACCCCCCACCACCCTCTTTTTTTAACCGTACTACATGCCATGTGGGATCTTAATTCCCTGACTAGAGATCAGGGGTCAAACCCATGCCCCCTTCAGTGGAAGCTCGGAGTCTTAACCACTGGGCTTCCAGGGAAGACCCCCAGGAAAGCCTTGGAGGAGTTCCTTGAGTTGAGTCTCCACAGATAGGCAGGCCCTGGGTGCTACACAGGAAGTAGCAATCCAAGCAGAACTGGCAGCACGGAGAAAGGTTTGGTGATTTGCAGGCTGCAGTGGTGTTGTTGAAGCTGTCATCCCGCTGAGGGAACCATGAGATTGGCAGCCAGGGCTCTCTGTCTAAGGTGGAGCTAGCTGGGCCTGGAGCTTCTAGGACCTTGAAAGCCAGGATGAGGGGTTGGACATGCTCTGGGAGGAAGTAGAGAGCCATGGAAAGGTTTAAAGCAAAGGAGGAACATGATCCCCTCGTGGCATCTCTAGGCCTACAGCCCTCCCAGGGTCTCAGAGTCCACTCTGGTGGGCAATGAGTGGTCTCCGGCCCTCAGATAGGTCCAAAGCCCTAGGCAACTGTCCCTGTCCCCTTTGCACTCTCTTGCAGGTCCTACCTGGGACTGAGGCTGGGAGTGGATCAGCTCAAGCCTCCCTGCAGGGATCTGGCAGAGGGGACTGATGGTTTGAGCCATCTTTGGGCAGGTACCCTGACTCAACTGCTCTGTGGTCAACAGCATCCCACTCCCCCTTCATAAGACTCACTTGTGACCCATCCCCTGTCCTTTTGGGGGGATGTCTCAGTCATATTAACAGGTAACTGCAGGACAGCAGCCCCCACTTCCCATACCCAGAGTCGGCTCCCTTCCTCCTCTAGCCCCCCTCCCTCCAACGGAACCTCGCCCCCATCTCTGGTGCTCTCCACTCCCTGAATGTCTCTGCACTTTATCTCCACCTCTGCCCTCTGCCCTTGCTAGTTCAGGCCACCTTCACTGTTGTCTGGACCAGTCTGACCAACCGTTCCCTGCTTTATCTTGCCTCCAACTCTGTCCTTTTTTGATCTGTGTCCTGAGCCTGTTGTTCTGTGTCTTGTAGGTCCCTGTGGCACATCCAGGGTGGTCTCCAAGGGAGCCAGAGTTCTGGAGAGATCTGGGCTGAAGATAGAGATTTCATAATGGTCAGCATACAGATTCTCCTATAGATACACATAGAGAAGGACAGAGAAGAGAGACAGAGACAGATAGACACACACATACAGGGATCTTCTCTCCAACACAGATTTCATTCCAGATGCCTAGATCCTAACAACATTCCAAAGGCACCTCGACTTAACCTGTCCAAAGCTGACCTCTCCATTTCTGTGGTGCCCCACTGCTCCTCCTCTCGACCTCCTGTGTGCAACTTGGCACCTCCTTCCCCCCATTTCCCAAGCCAGACCCGCAGGCACCATCCTTGGCCCTCCCTCCTGACTCCCATCATCCTGTCTTTTGTTAAGACTTGTTACTTCTGCCCCCTAAACCCCTCTATATCTCTCCTCCTCTGTCTTCCTCCATCTTCAGCAGCATCTGACCTGGCAGATCACACACTCCTTCTAGAAGCCATTTCCTCCCTCAGTCTTCAGGATACCCTGCTCCTGGTTCTCTTCACTTCTCTGCCCATGAGCTGAATCCACCTGCTGGCTCCCCCTCCAGAGTCTCAATGCTGGAGAGGCCCTGGCGGTGTCTTCTTGAGCCACTTCTCTCAGTGGATCTCGTCCAGTCCTGTGGCTTCAAATCTGGGAGGCCTCCAAAGCTCTCCTTTGGAGTCCAGGCTCATAGATCTATTAACTGCCAGCCTGATGTCTCCACGGGGACGCTAATAGGCATCTCAAACTGAAGCTCCAAGGCCCTGCTCGTAGTCCCCAGCCCTGAGGACAGAGTCTAGTCTAACCCAGGAAGTGTTGGTGTTGGCTCACTCTCCCCTCTCTCTTTAGTGCAGGTTCCTACCATCTCTTCCCATCATGGATTATTTCAACATCCCTTCTTACATAGCAGAGAAGAAAGACAATTCCAGGTGAATAGAGGAAGGCGAGCAGGCTAGGTCTTGGGGGAAAGCCCAGAGTGTGCTATGGGGAATCAGTGAGGATCTCAAATGTAAGGCACAGACTTTCCTCTGAGGGCAGTAGGGAGCCACAGAAAGGTTTGAAGCCAAGCGGGATGTGTTTGATTCTACATTTCTTTCATTCATTCCTTCACTCATTTACTCCATCTGTCAACAGATTATTCATTGAGCACCCCCTACTGGAAAGTAATTCTCAGGTAGAGGAGAATGAATGGAGGGGCTGGACTTGTGCAGAGAGACAAGTGAGAAGGCTCATGAAATGGCCCAGGTCCAGGTGAGAAGGGCCAATCGTGGAGATGGAGATGGAGGAGGATGAGCTGATGGCGGTGGCCTGGTTATGCAGCACCAGGTTCCTGGTTTGGGCAGCTGAGTAGTGGGAACTCTCAGCCCAGGAGTGTGGAATGTGTGGTGGGAGAGCCATCTCTTCCTCCTGGGGAATCTGGAAAGTCCTTGGGAGTGGTTTAAGAGAAAGCAGAGGGACTTCCCTGGTGATCCAGTGGGTAATAAGAGCCCATGCTTCCACTGCAGGAGGCATGGGTTCTATCCCTGGTCAGGGAACTAAGATCCCATATGCCACATGGCAAGAAAAAGAGAGAGAGAAAGAGAAGAGCAGAAATTCAGCAAGTAGAGAAGTGGAAAGAGGCATTCTAGGTGGAGGGAACAGACTGTTCAAAGGCCCTGAGGTAGGAGAAGATCAGCCCTGAGGACCTAAAAAGCCAAGAGAGTTGAAGATCAATAGGCCAAGAAGAAAGAGAAGGGAAGTGAAGCTGGGAGTCCCATCTCTGAGGCACAATCTGGAGCATTGCAGGCTGGTCCCCAGAGATGCCAGACCCCCCTATGCAGACAGATGGGAGGGAAGGAGAATGTGAGGAGGAGCTGCGAGGAGACAGATGATGTGCACGTCAAGGGGTGTCCAGAGTATGTCTTTTCTGGGAAAAATCACTAAAAGAAGGTCCCTGGGGGATACTTCTGGAGTGTGAGAGAAAAGGAAGAGAATCCTCAGGGTTCTGGGGAGAGGCAGATTCCTTTACCATTTAAGGAACTGATTGAGCCCAGTAAATTTCCCTCTGAACACTTCAGCATCCTTTGAACAGTCCCTCCACCACCTGCCCAGGAAGAAAGTTGATGGAGGGAATACAAGGTTATCCCAGGGCAGTCCTAGATACCCACCTCCTCTCTCTAGGGTAGGAAGGGAAGAGAATGGCCCTGGCCCAGGATTTCACGTAATCACACTTAGGAACATTGTCAACTTTTCCCACATGCTGGGCACCTCAGGTGCTTAGTTCTTAGGGCTTTATGTCATGATATTAGGTCGTTCATCTCACAATAACCCTGAGAAATGGGTATAATCATCATTCCTATTTTACAGATATGGAGACTGAGGCTCAGAGCAGGCCTAAAGACACATAGCTGAGACATGATGGAGCCAGTTCTTTACCACTAACATTGCCTCAACACAACAATACCTACTGAACCCTTCAGTTCAGTTCAGTTCAGTTGCTCAGTTGTGTCCAACTCTTTGAGACCCCATGGACTGCAGCATGCCAGGCTTCCCTGTCCATCACCAACTCCCAGAACTTACTCAAATTCATGTCCAGCAAGTCGGTGATGCCATCCAACCATCTCATCCTCTGTCATCCCCTTCTCCTCCCACCTTCAACCTTTCTCAGCATTAGGGTCTTTTCCAATGAGTTAGTTCTTTGCATCAGGCGGCCAAAGTACTGGAGTTTCAGCTTCAGCATCAGTCCTTCCAATGAATATTCAGGACTGATTTCCTTTAGGAGGGACTGGTTGGATCTCCTTGCAGTCCAAGGGACTCTCAAGAGTCTTCTCCAACACCACATCGTTGACTTTGAAGGTTTGTCTAGTCAGAGACTGAACCCTTGCCACAACCCCAAGTGGTGCCGGATGTCCTTGCTGTATGGAGTGGGCATTTTGAGGCTCAGTAAGGGGAAGGGACTTGTCCAGAGTCACAAAGCTGGAAGGTGGTTGGAACTTGGATCCAAATCATTTGGGGGAGGAGGCTGAATGGAAGAGGTGATGGGGCAAGATCTGAGCAGTGTGGAGAGGAAGGGGTGGGACTTGGCACTGGACTAGGAGAGAGTTTCAGTTTCCCTTTTAAAAGGACTTCCCCTAAATGGGGGATTTTGGCTGGAAACTTGTTAGCAATCCACATTCCACTGGTTTGGCCGCCTCTTCCCCCTAAAGGTGTTGAGGATCTGAAAAGAAACTGAAAGTTGGGAAAAGGGGAGGGGCGGGGGCAAGGGAGAGGCTATGGGCAGCCCAGAACTGGGTTGATTTTCTGGTGACCTCATTGAGCCTGGGGGAGATAGGCAGGTGAGCTGGGATTACACACCTCTTAGCTATTGGAGAAATTGAGCCCCAGAGAGACAGCTCTATTAGATAGTGGCTGGATCCTGTCCAGTTTGCACAACCACTGCCAACACACACACGCACACACACACACACACACACACACACCCCCCAGGGGAAGAGGGAGTGAAAGGGAGAAATAAAAGGGCTGAGTGGCCTAAAATCCTGAAAGGGAACTTTCCAGATGTCTTGTTTCTGTGATGTGGTGACTGGTTGGATGGTGGGTCCCAGGGAAGAGTCCCTGAGGTGCCCAGTATCCAGACTCAGGTTCCAGGCCCAGGACTGGCCTGCTAACAACCCAGCCAGAATCCAGCATACCCAGGGTGCTGGGGAGTCCAGTTCCAGGGATCCCGGTCCTGCAGCTGCCATGCTGTCCCTGCTGACATCCCTAATGGCTCCTCCCAAACCAGAAGCAGCGAGACCCTTTGTGGAGGCCGCTCCTCAGAGCTCCTGGAAACCACTTTCTCTTAGACCTGACCTCCTCCTCTTCTGCTTAATGAACACTCCACCTGGCTGGGCTTCAGAGTCCTCTATAGAGGGGAACACTGGATCATGCAGTAATGTGGTATAGCAGGCATGTCTTGGTAGCAGCTATGATTATTACTGTTGGTCATTCCTCCCTTTTCAAAACTCTCCCGAGTGGTCAAGGATCCCCATGATTCTGTGCTCTAGGGTTTCTCCTCCCCCTCCCATTGACTCCCTCCCTGAGGCCCTCTCCTGCTGCTGGCCTGGCTAATGGCAGAGCTCCCACTGCCCCAGGACTTCCTGGGTGACCTCATGCACTGCTTGGCTCCAGTCACCCTCTTACTAGCAGCAACCAGAGATCCAGATTTCCTGGGGTCAGTTCTGACTTAAAACTTTCTGTCTGTTATCCCTTTAAGGTCACTAGCCAGACCCTGGCCTTTGAGGCTTGGTCTTTGGCTTAGGAAACATGATCACATGCCTATGTGCTGAAGCATACAGGCTACCTCCTGAATGGCCCCCCAAATTTTCTCTGGACACCTCAGACTCAACAAGGTTAAATTCCACAAC
This sequence comes from Bos mutus, assembly GCF_027580195.1. NCBI lineage: Eukaryota > Metazoa > Chordata > Mammalia > Artiodactyla > Bovidae > Bos > Bos mutus. Next base: position 14,635,049 of record NC_091618.1, on the reverse strand, counting down.
CCCCTTCCAGCTTTAGTTTTCCTCTGATTCCCTATCTAAGTGATGAGATCATGGACCCCAAACAGAAAACTCAGAAATCTTCACTCCCATGTCTCCACCCCATCCCTGTACCAGCCAGTCCCCAGATCCTAGAACCCTGTCTCTTTAACTTTGCTCTAGAACAGGCTTCTGCCTTCATCCCCACTCCACACAGACCATCTGCTGTTCCCTTGTGCTACTGGAAGCTTTTCCTCCATCCCCTGGCCCTCCCAGAGGGCCCTCTTCCATGCAACCCACAGGTCTCTCATCTGACCCTGCTCTGGCTCTTTCTTCTCCTCTTAAGGCGTTGCCAGCCTCCCCATTGGGAAACCCCTGCGGGCAGGGGCCCGATGTGACTCACAGCTGACACTCTGCCACGTAGGAGCAGAAGGAGGAACTCCAGTCTCTGTGCACTTGAATCACAGAGGCCAAGCTGTCACTGTACAGATGAGTAAACTGAGGCCCGAGAGGAGAGAGGACTGGCTGACAGTTAAAGCGGAAGGCAGAGCTGGGGCTAGAACTATAAAGTCTCTGGGTCCAGGTGATCCTCCCTGGAAGGAGATGGGGACCCTGGGGCTGGGAAATGGGCTGCTCCAAGTCACCATTCCTGAGGTCTCCACTGGGACCTAGCTGTCCTCTGGTATCTCTTCCCCTCTCCAGGCCTTGGCATATGCTGGTCCCTCCCCTTGGAAGGCCTGTCCTCCATTCCTGATAAGATCCTGCCCACTCACATCTCACCTAGTGTCTAATCTGATCTCCACCACAGGACCCTCCCATGCCCCCAGAGCTGTCTTTATGAGGTGGTGTTCTCTTTTGTCCTCCCCCCCACAACCTTCAGGGCTCTCCTGGGGTCCCACTCCCTTCTGTCCATGGGGACTAGGAGCATCTCAGGCCAGGACCAGGGTCTGAGCCTTTATGGGAGAACTGGGACAGATGGAAGATGTGGGAAAAGTCTAGTCTCTCAGCTTCCCTTCCCCTGCCCATCTCAGAGTGCCCACTCCTCCTGCCCCTGCCACTCTGTCCTGGCAAAAGCTCTCATCTCAAAGGCCCTGATCACCTCGAGCTGACCCATGGAGGCACACACAGCCACTCACACGAACACAAAGTAGTCACTCTCTCATGCACATACACTCATAGTCACACACGCAGTCACAGCCAGTCACCAACCCAACCTCAAGGACAGACGGGCACACACACCCAGAAAGTCTCAGAAAGTCATCAAGAGTCACCAAGCCTCTCTCTCTCACCCTTAATACACACTGCCAAACAAAGATGCGGACTCACACAACTGCAAAAGTACACACCTGGTCACACGCACACATATACCCAGAGTCACAAAGTCTCTCACACACAGACAGATACAGAGCAATACACAGTCACACACAGAGAGAAACAGACACACACAGTTGCACACAGGCCCCTGGAGATACAGAACAATGGGCGCATTGTCTGGGCTGGCAGCAGCTGGGGAGAAAGGAGCTGCAGTGTGGATGGAGGGGGCTGTGGGGGCTGCCGTACCACCCCCACTCACCCCCGCAGCATCCCAAGCCTCTTCCCCCTTCCAGAAGCTGAATTCAGCTGGGACCTGGATTTGCTGAGAGATTCAGCTCTCAGGTCCCCCTCCTCAGCCTCCTTTCATGTCTGGTGGGGGATGCAGGGCTCCCTTGTGGACCAGCCTCCTTCTGGAGCTCTGGGGACTCAGGATCCTTTAGCCCCTGATGGCTCCCCTCTCCTCCCGGGATCATCCTGACTATGCACCACTCATCCCCACCAGAGCAGAGCCTGGAAACCGGGGGCCTCGGGATCTTAACCTCTGACTCCAACCCCTCCAGGACTCACACAGCCTTCATCTGAGCTCTGCCAGCCGGAGCTGGCAGCGCCTGGCAGCATTGTGGGTCCCCTATTGTGGTCAAGACAGAAATGCGGGTCACGATGTCCATCCCTTACTGGCAGGGGTGGAGAAGTCACTGTCCTGTCAGTGAGTTGCCGTAGGGCATGGTGCGCCTTCCCGACCCAAGAGCTGGCTTTTCTTGCCTCCCACTCTGACCAGGCAGCCCCAGATCTCAAGAGAGACTGCTTCCAGGACTTTCCTTATAGCCCACAGCCCCTTTTTACAGGTCTCTCCAAACTCTGTCTTACCCTCAGTTACTGGTATCTGCTGTGTACCCTTGGACATGTCATTTTCCCTTTCTGAATCTGTCCACTCTGAAAAACAGGGCGTTAATGAAGCCAAGAGCATTCTGTAGTCTCTGAGTAGGGCTGGGGGTGGAGGCTACAGGAGTGAGCGCTGCAGGTAGAAGTCATCTCAGCCCTGTCGTCAGATCTGTGGGAGTTCCTGATTTCTCAGGCCCTGGGGTGTCTCCACACCTCACAGCCTCAGGCCTCCCAGGAGACCTTACTCGTAGGAGGGAGGGAACAAGGGAGGGCCGTGCTGAGCTGTCCAGGACACACAGCCTTGTTTTTGCAACACTTGGCTTCCGCCAGCCCCCATCTCCTTCCTCCTGGGGGCTGAGGGCAGCAGCCGGACGCACACATCCGGGGCCAGCCAGGACTCTGGGGTTCCCCCTGGCCTGGACTATTGGAGGAGGCTCCAGCTGCAGTTTCCAGTCACCACCCGGCCCCTGTCTCCAGGCTCCCCTACTCAGGCAGGGGTGAAGGCTGGACTGGGCAGCTTGGGGGCTGGCCTCAAGGGACCATCCAAGGCCCCTCCTCCTGAGGAACTGGAGTGTTTTAAGGGTTGTTGAGCCCCCTCCTGGGCTTCCTCTGCTGTCTTGGGGGAAACCCTGATGTAGGGGAGCGGATGTGACTGGGGAGTGCTGAAGTCAGACAGGTTATGTCCAGGTCTCTGAGCCTCAGGCTCCTCAGCTTTCTAATGGGGATGGAGATACCTGCTAAGATACCCCAGGTGGGACTTTGTCATGGGTCTGAGATAAGATGGACCAAAGGTGAGTTTGTCTGTGGGGGCTTGGTGTGACTGGCCACCGACTGACTGACAGGAGGGATGAGGGACGACCTCACCAGACTCACCAGACTAACCCTGCGGCCGGGCAGACGTCCTGGTGGGGCAGGCAGCACGTGGACGGGACCTCGGACCCATCTCCAGGCCTGAGGGGGCACAGAACCCAGCTAGGGCCCTGCGGCTGCCATGACCACATTCTCTGGAGCCCGCCGGCTGACGAGTCTGGGCATGTGAGTCCTTCGACCAGTTCTAGGGGGAGACTGACAGAGCTTGCCAATGCGGGACCAAGACGATGGGGGCCACTCCAGGAGCTAGGGCGTCCACCCTGAGAGGTGGACGGTGAGAGGAGGGGACGACTGTTCCCTTCTCTTTCCTCTAGGAGCCCCTCTGCTCGCGTAGGGACCCGCCTCCCTCCTTCCCGCCCTGGACCCCACCTGTCCCCGGGAGCCGAGTGGGTTGGGGGACCAGACCGCCAGCGTCGCCCACCGTTCAAGTGGGGCCCGCGGCCTGGGTCCGCCTCCGCCCCTTGATTGGGCGCTCATTTAAATGTCCGGCCCCGCCCCGAGCTCCGGGCGCATATATATAGGAGACTCGGCGGGCGGCAGGCGGCATTCTGGCGCGGAGCGGAGCGGAGCGGCGGTGGGCGCAGCTAGCGGGTTGGGCGCGGAGCGGGGGTGCAGCTTGGTTTCCCCCCGACACCCCTCCCCCTCAAACGCGAGCCCCACCCCTCCGCCGGCCAGGCCCACCCGGCCGAACTATCCCCTGCGGCGCGAGCCCGGGGCGGCTCCGGGCGCCCCCCCAGCAGAACCCCCCACCATGGGCAGCCAGAGCTCCAAGGCTCCCCGGGGCGACGTGACCGCCGAGGAGGCAGCAGGCGCTTCCCCCGCCAAGGTCAACGGACAGGTGGGTGCGCTCGGCACGGCCCGACCTGGCCCCCTCCTCTCGTACCTTGCCCCCTCTAGGGCCCCGGTCCGGGGCCGCGCGCTTTGTCCGGCCCGGGACACGCGGCGCCCCCTCCCCCGCCCGGTCCCTTTGTTCTCGGCGCCGCAGCCCCCGCGGGCGAAGCGAGGGGAGGGGCGGGGAGGGGGCGCCGGCCGGGCCCCGCCGCCTTCTTTGTTCGCGGCCCCGGCCCCCGGCGCTGCCCCCCGGCCGCCCCGAGTGCCGCGCGGGGAACAAAGGCGCTGCTGGGCCGCGCCAAGGGGGCGCCCGGGGGCCGCGGGGCGGGTGCCCGGAGGCGAGGGCACTCCCCCCGCAGACCCGACCTCAATATCCCAAGGCCTTTTTTAAGGGAGGAGCCGCGATGTGAGGAGAGCCTGCGGTGGGTGGGGGCCTTTTACACAAAGCCGGCGGCTGGGAAAATAGGCCGTCCAGGTGCAGGGAACAGCGCCCCGGGGCGGCTTCCCGCCCAATATCGGCTGTACGGCTCCCCCGCCCGTCCGGGATCCGCGGCCTCGGGCGGTCCTGCGCGGAATAGAGAGCGCGCCCCGGGAGAGGTGGGTGGGGGGCCCCGATACCCTAGCGCCTCCTGCCGGCCGCGGCCTCTGTATCCTTGTGCGGGGCAGGAGGGAGAGGTTTGACTGGATGCCGCTGGGGTGAGGCTACAACTAGGCTCTGGGGGTGCGGTGGAATGACTCGGGACCCCGATGTCTGGGTTGGCTGGGGGAGGGGAGTTAGAGCCCCGACCCTCATTGCGGTCTTCTCTGCCCTGCAGGAGAACGGCCACGTGAAAAGCAATGGAGACTTATCCCCCAAAGGTGAAGGGGAGTCGCCCCCCGTGAACGGAACAGAGGAGGCAGCGGGGGCCACTGGTGATGCTATCGAGCCAGCACCCCCTAGCCAGGGCGCTGAGGCTAAGGGGGAGGTCCCCCCCAAGGAGACCCCCAAGAAGAAGAAGAAATTCTCTTTCAAGAAGCCTTTCAAATTGAGTGGCCTGTCCTTCAAGAGAAATCGGAAGGAGGGTGGGGGTGATTCGTCTGCCTCCTCACCCACAGAGGAAGAGCAGGAGCAGGGGGAGATCAGTGCCTGCGGCGAGGAGGGCACTGCCCAGGAAGGGAAGGCTGCTGCCACCCCCGAGAGCCAGGAGCCTCAGGCCAAAGGGGCAGAGGCCAGCGCTGCCGCCAAGGGAGGAGACACAGAAGAGGCAGGGCCCCAGGCCGCAGAGCCATCCACTCCCTCGGGGCCAGAGAGTGACCCTGCACCAGCCAGCGAGCAGAATGAGTAGCTGGGTGGGGGCAGGTGGGTGATCTCTAAGCTGCAAAAACTGTGCTGTCCTTGTGAGGTCACTGCCTGGACCTGGTGCCCCGGCTGCCTTCCTGTGCCCAGAAAGGAAGGGGCTGTTGCCCCCTAGCCACGTTCCCTCTCCTTCTCTCCCTCCTGTGGATTCTCCCATCATCCATCTGGTCTTCCTCTTAAGGCCAGTTGAAGATGGTCCCTTGCAGTTTTCCCAAGTTAGGTTAGTGATGTGAAATGCTCCTGCCCTTGGCCCTACCTCCTTCCCTGTCCCCACCTGTGCCGAAGGCAATTGCTGGTTTTCTTCCCCAATTCTTTTCCAAGTAGGTTTTGTTTACTCCCCAATCCCTGAGCCAGATGTGGGGGTGCCTACACTCCCAAACCTTGAGTGTCCAGCCTTCCCCTGTTGAGTTTTTAGTCTCTTGTGCTGTGCCTAGTGGCACCTGGGCTGGGGAGAACACTGCCCCTGTCTAGGTTTTTATAAATGTCTTACTCAAGTTCAAACCTCCAGCTTGTGAATCAACCCGTGTCTCCTTTTTTGACTTGGTAAGCAAGTATTAAGCTTTGGGGTGGGCGGGAGGTCTGTAATGTGAAACAACTTCTTGTTGTCTTTTTTCCCCCTCCCATTGTTGTAAATAACTTTTAATGGCCAAACCCCAGATTTGTACTTTTTTTTTTTTTTTTCTAACTGCTAAAACCATTCTCTTCCACCTGGTTTTACTGTAACATTTGAAAAAGGAATAAATGTTGTCCCTTTAGTGGTGCTTTTTCATGAGTGGTCTTCTGGGGGTGAAGGTGAGAAGATTGGCCAACTTCAAGCTTTGATGGGGGGATTAAGACAGGTAAGTCTGGGGTTTCGTTGAAGGCTTACCCAGGTTCTCATGGACACCAGAAGGGCAGAGACGTGAACCCAGGGGATACTACAGAGTAGAGATGAGCTCAAGAGGGTATAGAAATGTACCATTTTATTACAAAGATTCTCACAAAAATGAAATATAGTATCTCAAAATGGAAACTAGACTACCAATCTTCACCTGCAGAACTGGGGGAAAGACAGAGAGAGGGCAGGCATGAGAACAGAACCAATCTAAAAATGGCTGATGTTACCTTAAGAGCCTAAACACAACAGGGAGTCCCTGAAGACCCAGCCACCCCTTCTCAAATGCTCAGCAAGGGCACCTTTTCAAAGCTATGAAGCAGGCACTTCAAGATTTTGTCCTATGGCTGCTTAAGTGGATCCCTTTTACCCAGTACCCATTAGGGTTCAAGAGTTTGGGAGGGACGGGTTGCAAGGCAGCTACTAGAAAAGTAATGTGTGCCCTGACCTCAGGGCCCTGGTTCCTGTCTAGTCCCTGGGGATATTTATATTTAATATATTTTTATATAAATACACAGAGAAATAGAAAATATAAAATCTGAAGGGTTGTGGGATAAAGGTAGGGATTTGGCAAGAAGCCAGAACTGGAGAGGTCTCTTCAGGCCAACTTGACCTCTTCCTTGACCCTGTGGAGAGAGCAGAAACTGGCATTAGATAAGCCACCCCAGAGGCCTCGGAAAAAGGAAAGGTACAATGACTTCCTCAGGCCCCTGGCTGCCCAGGTGACTGCTGAAGGCTGGGGCTTCCTAGCTCTGCCTAGAACTGCAGCAACTGACAGACTGGTCCCTGAAAGAGGCCTTTGTAAGCTGGACCAGCTGTCCCTGTGCTTTCCCTCTTGGTGTGGTGGGACAAAGGGGCTGGTGCTCCAATGCCAGGGAGCAGACAGACAGTTCTTTCCTCACCCTTTGGCTTCTTGCTTCTCTTCCTTGGTTTTCTCCTCTTCTGTGACTTCTAGAACATAAGAATACAGGGATGGTCAAGGGCAGCCCCCCGGAAAGACCCATGGGATCTCCTGAAACCCCTTCCCAGCATCATAGCTCAGTGGACATACAAAAGAGAAAAGTACATCCCAAGCCCTCCCAGCTAGACCTGCAGAGAACAAACAGGTTGGACCGGTTTCCCAGCCTGCTAGAGAGTAAACCCAGCGGGTGGAGGCAGCCCCCTGGGAAACTGCGGTGAAGCACTGGGAAAGGGCTTGGGTGGTATGTGAGCCTCGCCTGACCAAGGGGAGCCCAGGCATGTCCCTGGCTCTGGAACCTGGCAGGGCTCTATCAGTCAGTGAGGATGACGAATTGAGTTTCATTCTTCTGTGGGCCACTTCTGGGAACCACAGAAAGGCCCACGTAGCTGAGGGAATACCTCAGGAGCTGACAGTGCCAAGTCGGCTCCCCGCCCCCCAGTGCCCTACATAAATTCATCTTCCAGGGCCTGGGGCTCAAGACCCAAGTCCTGGCCCAACCAAACTCACCTTTCTTCTCTTCTGGATCTTTCTCTTTCTCATCCTCTGTTTTGACTCTCTTGGCTTTCTTGAAGTTGGAAGAGTTCTTGCGCCCGCCTTCTCCCTCCTCGTCAGAGTCGGAGAACTCTTCCTCACAGGCAATTCGTTTGTCCGAGGAACAGACTGGGAAGTAGTGGGACATTCCAGTGAGAGAGCAGATTCTTTATCTCAGCAAAGAATGCTTTTCTGCACATTCCCGCAAAAGACACCGAGGGAAGGGGACCTGGCCCTACAGGTACGAGCATTTGGGGTTCTCAACAGCTGGGCAGCTTGGAGAGAACATGGAGGCAAGTCAGAAGAGCCTACAGAGTAGGGAGGCAGAGGCCCCCGAGGTTTGGGTCTTACTTGAGATGCGCTTGTCAGGGTCTTCTTCATCCTCATCACCACTCTCCTCTGGAATGGCGTCCTCGGGGATGGCCTGCATCTGGACCCCAGGCGCGTGGGGCAGCATTCTCAGGTTCTCGAACAGCCGCTGTCTATGGCCAATGGTAGAGAGGTTGGCTGGGCTCTGGTCAGGGACCAACCGGAGCCTGAAATGTTCAATTAGGGGTGTGTGGGGCGGGGGTATACTCACTTGATCTTTTCCAGGTACTCATTAGTGTTCTGGTTAGTCATATTGGAAGGACTGATATGAAGTTTGAAATCTGGTCCAAAGTATTCGAAGTAGTCGTTGTATGGAAGCTCTAATTGGGGTGGGGGCGGGTGAGAGAATTAAGAGATCTGGCCACCATGGAACCCCGAGAAAAGCATTTGCAGGTTTATCTGGGCCTGTCAGCCCAACTGTCAAACAGAAGCAGGCCTTCAAGATGGGGTGAGACTTGGGTACCTGTAGGATTTCAACTGTTTAAAAGCCAAAGCCATTCTCCAGGGCCCACACCAGTGGTGTCTGGGTATGTGTATGTGAGTGCCTGTGTATAAGGAGAAGGCTGAAGCCCCTGGTTTAGAAAAATTTAGGCAATATTCATTGAGAGTACTCTCCCTCACTACCCCAATTACCCTACAGAGTATGAATTCCAAAGCTGTAACTACTGATAATTCTGTCCAGACCAGAAGTCAAGGGTGAATGGACAGGGGCAGCTAAAGGACTCGGAAAAAAGCTGATGGCTATGGTCTGAAAATCACAAGAGGCTAGCAACAGAATCAGAGTCTGAAAAGGAGACGCTGCAGAGCCAGCGGGAAGGGGGTGTGAGCTCAAGCACACAGGAGCTCCAGCACCGCCCGGCCCAGTCTGGCCCTGGAGCCATTACCATTAGGGATCTCCGTGTCCAGGGCCACAGCTGTTTCATATGTCCAGCACCGGGCGACATTACGAATGGTGTAGCCACCTCCTCCCAGCATCAGCATAGGCAGGTTGAAGCTCTTCACAAATTCCACACACTTGGCATGCCCTTTGGTGGGAGAAGGGGTGCCAAGTTACAGGAGCACCCAGCAGGACCCTGCCTGCCCATCCCTATGCTACCTGGACTCACCTTTGATGGTCAGATTGAAGCAACCTAACCGATCCCCAGACAAGGAGTCAGAGCCACACTGCAAGACAACTGCACTGGGCTGGAACATCTCCATTACTTTGGACATGACCTGCAAGGACACAACCTGGTCACCACCAGCCTCAAGAAAAGCTTTTGGGGTTCAGGCGGAAAAGTGTGGGTGCAGCACTTTCCTCTGTTCCTTATTCACCACTCCTACCTTTTCACTCTGCCCCAGGCTGCGGAGTAAAGGGAGCACCAATCTGGGCTTCCCGTTTCCCTACTTAGTTCAGTTTTCCAGGAGCTTTCTAGAGCTAGTTACGCTGAGCCTAAAACAGCCTCCTTATCAGTTCCCCACATCCTTCCCTGCTCTCCAGGTCCAGGACCACTGGCTCCAAGAAGCTCTCCTGACCCTTAGCTGCATCTGCTCTATGCATTTGGTCCTACAGACTTTGAGCCTCACACTACAGAGCTGCCTCACTTTTGTGTATCTCATTCTCACAACTAGATTCCAATGTTACTCAGGACAGAGACTGTAACTCAGGCTTCTCTGTCACCCTTACTACAAGGTATGTTTTAATAGTAGGCACCCGGTGTTTGCTAAACTACTATGCGACCTAACTAGGTTACTACTCTAGTAATGGTTGGTTCCTTGTTGCTCACAGGTGAAAATTTAACTCCTCAGCATGGCCCTCAAAGCTCCCTTTGAAATACTAACCCCACAAGTACTTTCTACCACATCCTTCAACACCCCTCCCCGCATCATACAGGCCTACTGCTGCATACTGGCACCCCCGTGCCTCTGCTGGTGCTGCTCCCTCTGCCACCCCTCCCCTCCAGCTCCCACCTTTTTCTTCACATGAGTAACTCCTCATTTCTCAGAGTCCTGCTCAAATGTCACCACCTCTGTGAAGTCACCTCTGATTACCCTTTCCCCAGCTCAGGCAGCAGTTTTTCTCTCTCATTCCTCTGTTCATCCCTCAAAAACAGCACTAACCACATGCTATTGGGGATGTGCCTGCCTTCCACACCATGGACTATACCATGGACTGTGAAGTCTTCAAGGACACAGATCATGCCTTAGACATTCCTGTATAACAACAGTGTTGGATAAAAGATTCAGATATATACTTGGAGAAATTTTGTCCTCTCAACTGGCCATACAGCATGCAATCCAGGGTTCAAACCCATCTCATTTCCAGCCAGCCTCTCGTTGGGGAGACATCCCTGAGGTGCTTTTGCTACCCCTCCCTTAGACCAATCCCATTTACAGCCCAGTGGTGGAAACGCCACTTACCGGCTTGAAAATGGCCTCATAGGACTCGTCGTCAATCCCATCTCGGAGAGGGTAGTTAACAGCATAATACTTGCCTTTGCCAGCTCCAATATCCTAATCAAGAAGGACATTAAAGTAAAACTGAAAAATGAAGCTAGGAGGAAGCTCAAGGGTAGGGGCTGGAAGGCTAAGGAAAGAGGCAGTGGTTCTAAGAGAGAGAAGCTGGGTCTATGAGGTGGGCCAGGGACAGAGCAAGTTAGCACCATTCCCCTCACTGGCGGGACAACTCTAGCTCACGTCTCTGGACAAACCACTGAGTCTGCACTCAGGCTGAGAATCATTTATGGGGCCAGAGGCTGAATATCCCACCCCACAGCATGAGATCTCTTCCTCTGGACTGAGTTAAAGGTGGCTGGACCACAGAATTAACACCCATCCCACAGCAACCCTTTTCTAGAACACTTTACTGCTCACTCTTCTACCCCCCCACCCCACCCTCAACTCTAGGGAGGTGTAGAAGGAAAGCAGAAAGGGAAGAATTCTTCAAAATTGTAAATGCTCAGTTATTCTAACACTTGCCATAGTAAACTGACTTAATGCCACTTTTTCACCCAAGGGGCACTGGCATGACAAAGTGGATGGTTTCATTGTATCCATGCTAACACAAGCAGAAAAGTTTAATGAATTAGCTTCCAGGGATTCTTATCCTGAGGTCCATGGATGGGCTTCAGTAGGAGGAAGTTGTCTATTAACTATTCAATATCAAATCTAAAATTTCATGTACATTTCTGGGGAGAGAGCAGCTTTCTGTCAGATGGTCAAAGGGGAAGGTAACCTAAAAATACTAAGAACCCTTAAGTTGGTTCACAAAGGTCCCAATTCCTGGCCTGTGAGAGAGTACCTGATATTTCTAGCCTAAAATTCAAGCTGTCTAGGACATCTTAACAGTGTAATGCAACTCAGCCGTGGCCAGGAAGGAAGTGCAATGAGTCAGGAGGCACCCATCCCTCACAACCCTGTATGCTCCATCATTCCCTTCTTCCAGAACAAGAGAGGGAAAGAGACCATGGCAGGTGTGTGGTCTCCGAATGGCAGAAGAGGCAGGAAGTGGTTTTTGGTGACATGAGATAGGAGAGTTAGAGCTGGCAGCTGAGGGTGAGCTGGTTGGCCCCTGAAGGGAGTTCTCACCCGTAGGTCCCCAGTTCCTGGGAAGTACTCTCCATATTTATGAAAGGACACAGTCATGACTCGGTCTGTGGTATAGAAGGCCTCTTCCACGCCATCGCCGTGGTGAATATCAATGTCAATATACAGCACCCTCTGGTGATACCTAGGATCAGAAGGGGGTCAGGGGGTTCTGGGGGCTCTTTGAAAGTGGGACGCGCCAAGGGCGCCAGGTCCCAGCTTACCGGGCTGGCTGCCTCCCTCAGGTATCTCTAAGCACCAGAGACGTGGAAACTGGCTGAAGGAAGGTGGAAGAGCGGCAGGGTGTCTCCAGAGGCCTGACCAAGCCGACCAAGTCCGATCTTCCTACTCTACAGCCAGGGTCAACTCCAGCCACACAGGGACATTCTGGAGGCAGGATCTGAGCAGCACCTGCCCCTGATCTTGCCGTGGGCTCAGATCAAATCAAGGCCTCGTCAAGGAGAGGATGGCCAGAGACACTCACCAAACACATCCTAGCCGGCACGCCGCTAGGAAAAGCAAACTAGGGAGGCAAACCCGGGGGAGAGGGAAGTGGGAACCTGGCCTAAGGTGCTCCTCCAAGAGACAAGGCCAGGCAGGCATACTTTAGCAGTTCCAGGATGGCCAAGACGATATCATTGACGTAACAGAAGCCAGATGCCTCGGACTTCTTTGCATGGTGTAGGCCCCCAGCCCAATTCACAGCGATGTCCGTCTGCTGCTTATTAAGTTTCACAGCACTTGCTGGGCACCGGAAGAAAGAACACAAGCCTGTCACAAAGTCCCTCTCTCCCCCTTCCCCAAAAAACCATGGGAACCCAGTGAGAGATAGGACCTGCCTATTTAACAGCTGAACTGTACAACTTACCAGCTAGCCCTCTCCCTCTGCCTACTCCAATGGGAATAAACACAATATTGGCTACTCTAAAAAAACTGTTTTCCAAACTGAAAGTGGTAAAACTCACTAGTAGGCCTTAAAATTGGTTTAGTGGGCTATGGTTAGTATATATATATATATATGTATTTTTAAATGAGATCGACTATAAAATAAAAATAGCAGAGTAACAATAAAGGTAACCACTTGTGAAACTAGCTGCAGAGCAAGAGAGGATGTGTGTGTACGAGTGCATCCATAACCTGGATTTTAAGTGTAAATGTATTTCTTACTGTGGTTCATGGTCAAAATATTTTGAAGACACCAATGTAGTAGACATAGGTTTGAAGTACAAATAGGTCCAAGAAGAAGTGAGAGAAAAATACACACCATGTGTGCAAATGCCTTTGTGTCAGTGTGACTTTAACAGCAATAAAAACATGAGGAAATCCCCTGGCAGTCCAGTGGTTAGGACTCCATGCTTCCACTGCCAAGGGCTCAAGTTCAGTCCCTGGCCAGGGAACTAAGACAGATCCTTCAAGCTGCATGGTGTGGAAAAAACAAAGACAAAAAAACACCAACACAGAGCAACTTGAGTGGACTAATTATATCAACTGAAGTTGGTCCATAGCATAGAATAATCATGTAGCCATTAGATACCATGCTAAACATTATTACAGATAAATTTCAAAGATTTACTAAGTAGGGACTGCCCTGGCAGTCCAGTGGTTAGACTCAGCACTTTCACTGCCACAGGCCCAGGTTTAATCCCTAGTCCAGGAACTAAGATCCTGCAAGCCACATAGCATGACCGAAAAAAAAAAAAAAAAAAAATATATATATATATAGATTTACTAAGCAAAAAACGTAGCAGGGAGACACAAAACTATACATACACATTTTTGTAAAATATAGATGAATATATGCTTGGTCTAGATACGTGCACAAAGGAAAAAGCATGGATGTACAAATACCAAAATGGTAATGATGGGCACCCATGGACAGTGTGATTGTAGTCAGTTTTTTTCCTCTGTATACTTCTTTGTTTTCTGAGATTATATTGGGAGGTGGTAGGGAGAGGGGAGGAGAAAAACCGATGATCACAGAAAAATAAATATTTGTTAAGAAATGGTAGGGTGATCCCAGAGATAACGTAGATATTACTAATGGAAGTGGGAGATATGTGGGGAGTGTTTCTGACCTCTAAATGTAATTACCATGCTCTTTTGTAAGACACAGATGATGACACTTCCTATTTTTACAGCACTTTGCAGTTCACAAATTACTTTTATGTTCAGCATCTCAACAACCCCATGAGGTCTGCAGGGAGTTCCTGTATACAGGATGTCTTAGTAGGAAAGGACAGGCAAGGACACATATCTATACCATGTCAGACTGAACCTGGCCTCGGACTGAAGCAGAATAAAATTTTAAGGACCTAACGTAAAAACCCACAGGACCATTTTACATGGTCACAGGTCAGCCTTACTGGGACAGTGGCCTAAAAGACAGACCTCACTGGTACAGCCCAGAATAGCCCTTAATGAAGGGTATATATTCCTTACCCACAGAGCCACCAGTAGACAGCTGACAGAACTCAAACAGGCCATCAAATACGGGACAGTCCTCACCGACGTTGACTTGAAAAAACACGAAAAGGTTAGTTTCCACAATTTCCTTTTGGTTTTGTTTACATATTTATGAGCTGATGGAAAAAACACAGCATTTGGATTCAGAAGGCCTGGGTTCTTGTCCAGGCCCTCCTGCTTACTTGCTGTGAAACTGGGTCCAGTCATTTAACTTCCTTGAGCTTTGGCTCATTATCTTTAACAAGCAATAATGATATCCACCTCACCTAATTCTTGAGAAGATTAATAGAAACCTTACATGGGAAGCATTCAGCAAGTAAATAAGTACTTGGAAAATGTTGTTTCATTCCCGAGGGAGACAAATTTAGCCTCTTATTCCAGCCTGGGTTTGTTCTGGATCTTACTCCAGCTGGTCAACAAGCAAGCGAAGAGCAGAGACTATACTATCCTCCACTGATGCTTAACAACATGCCGGACACCATGCTAAGTGCTTTATTTTTTATTTACCTATTTTTTTTTTAAATGCTTTAAATACTTGGTGTCGTCTATGCTCACACAACTTTCTTAGGTAGGATTTGGTCCTGTTTTATAAATGGGGAAACAGGCTCAATGAGGTAACTCCCAGTAAATGGCAGAGGCAGTATTCAAGGATTGGTCTGTCTGTCCTAAAAGCCCACGAAAATACACTCTGGCCTTTTCCCCAGTAATTTCACATACACAATCTCACTGAATCTGCCCAACAACTCCATAAAAGATGGACAGGACCAATATCAATCCCACTGTGCAGAGGAACAAACAGATGTGAAGTTAACTGACTTGCCCAAGGCTATATAACCAGGCAGTGGTAGAACCAGAGTCCAGGTGTCTTGACTCCCACAGTTCAGTGCTCTTTCTACTACAACAAATGACAACTGGAGGAAGGTTATTTCAGGCCTAAAAGGGTAAAAGTACAAACTAACACATAATGTGGAAACACATGCAAACAATAATGCAAATAAAATGAAAAAGACAGGAAGGGAAGCACATCTGAAGTCTACAGACTAGAGGAGGAACTTTACAGCTCCAAGTCTCCTCTCACAAAAAAGGAAACTGCTGAGATAGCAATGATACCCAGAAGTTAGAGGCAAGGCTGGGGCTAGATCCATGTTCTCTTGCCTCAGCCTTCACACTGCATCCACTATTATCAATAAAAATGGAGCAAAGACGGGGAGCCCTAGGGTGAGGAGGGTAGGAGAGCCCAGCTTAGACTGTGGTGACCTGTTGAGCCACAGCTGAAGCTCAAGGTTTGCAGCCGCCGCAAGAGTTACCAATCCTAGTCCTACCCTAAACTTGGGAGGGGGCTCTGATCTGGAGCCCTGCCAAGAACAGTGCTACGAGGAAGGATGGTGTGCATAAGGGGGCAAGCAGAAGGTGGCCCTCTCCCTCATTTCCCAGGTAAACACTGGGAGGCTGTGTCAATAAGAACTTTGGTCCCTGAGGCCAGGCTATTTATTTATCCATTGGCAATTGATTTCCCTCTCTGGCGGCTTCCTCCTTTGGTGGGTTTGGTCTGTCTGGGTTTCTAGCTTTGCCTATATTCCTGTTTGATGTGGAGCCCCCGTGGGAAGAAATTGGTATTTTAGAAATGAGAAAAAATATTTTCCTTCAGGCCCCACATCAATATGCGGCTCAAATGGCCATTCCATTATTCCCAGGAGCTGTGTGATTACCGACAGAAAAGGGGTAAAACGGGAGAGCAGACTCTCACTTGGACTAATCTATGAGACTAGGGAGGACTTTTCTATGGGTTTTCTCTCTTCCCACTATAAATACTTTTCTCATTCTTAGCCTGGCTTTAGACTGACGGGGAGCAATACTGGGTGAGAAATATGGGAGCAGATGCAGGTTGAGAAGGCAGTAAAAAACATACCGCAGAGAGAGACGTATGAGATTAAACACTGCCTTCAGGACAGTGCTACTCCTTTAGTGGTGGCGGCGGTGGTAACGGGGCGGAGAGGGGAGTAGGAGAAAAAGGGCATGTGATCAAATAGAGGTGTCCAGGGGCTTCAACTGTATTGGTAATATTTTCTTTCTTAGGCTGATTACAGGAACATGGATGTTCATTACATTATTTTTATACTTTTTGTGCGCCTGAAATATTTTATTTGCAACATATTTTAAAATACTCCAGGGACTTCCCTGGCATCCAGCGGTTAAGACTCCATGTTTCCAATGTGGAGGATGTGGGTTTGATCCCTGGTCCGGGAACTAAAATCCCACATGCCACACAGCACATCCAAAATAAATAGATAAGTGAAAATACTCCAGAGTCAGGAAACTAGAGTTCCATTCTCCGTTCTACCACTATCTTGCTGGGAAAGTCATTTCACCTCTGTAGGTTTATAAAATGGAGAAGCATGCCTCCACATTTTATTAGCACAAGTTCCTTTTATCATGTTTCTACCATGAGCCTCATATTTTGATAGACTACCTGCCCTCCACCAAAATGCATTTATTTATGTTCCCATTATTAAATATTAGATCAGAACTTCTAATTTAGATTCTCAACGTCTCAAAGTGAACACAAAGCATTTAAATTACATTCTAGCCAAGAGCAAGGAAATCTGACTTATTTGGTCTTCTTAGAGGTATAACTTCTCAGGTTCATAGTGGTGGTTTATTTGCTAAGCCGTGTCGCACTCTTGTGACCCCCATGGACTGTGGTCCTCCAGGCTCCCATGTCCTTGGGATTTCCCTGGCAAGAACACTGCAGTGGGTAGCCATTTCCTTCTCAAGGGGTCTTCCCAACCTAAGGACTGAACCCCAGACCCCCTGTGTTGGCAGGTGCATTCTTTACCACTGACCCACCAGGAAAGCCTAACTTTCTAGGCTAGGTGTTGGTAAATACTGAAAAAGAGCTCAGCTCGTCATCCCTGTTGTTCTCTCTGTAGACACCCCTGGTTATAAAGCACTGCACTAAGGGGCATCTCTCTGGCTCATGTCAGTCAGTACCCTGAAGTCCTTAGAAAGCCTCATCCTTCTTACCTCCACCTCCAATGATGGAAAATCTCAGACCTAATTTTTTAATGTACAACTTTAGAATGCTGGTTTTGGGAAAAATGGAGCAAACTGGGAGCCAGAACCAAACTACTGTACACCCAAGGGCCTAACATGTTGTCTGCCTTGGAAGATTTGAAAATAATAAAAGCAGTAAGTCATAAGAGCAAAAGCTACTATTCACTTTCACTGACAGTTGGTGCTTTAAATACATTATCTTACTTATCCCCCCAAACTCCGTTATAAAATAGGCACTACCGTCTTTCTTTTAAAGAGGAGAAAACAAGGCTCAAAGCGGCTAGGGGACTTCCTCAAGAACACATGCATAGGTAAGTGGTAGAGCTAACAGGTTTCAAACTAAAACATCAGAGCTCATTCTTTTGCTGCAAAACCAAGCTGCTTCACTAATGAGAGCCCTCTCTGCTGAGAGTAGAGCCTGATCACTGGCCTAAATAAGTTTTGGAACCCCCTAAAGGCATCGAGAGCAAAGGAATGAATCTGTCTCACCTTGAGACAGAATGAAATAAGACTCTGCCAATTTAGACAGTAAATACCTTAGATGGGGCAGCTGGTCCTAGAGTTGTGGGTGGCAAAGAAGCTTAATGCTTCCAAAAAGGTCTCTATAGTTCTGTAATCATTAGCAGTGCACAATTATTGTAACAGATAAATTTCTGCCTTAGGAATCAGACTACCTTGTGGCCAGCAGTAACAAGAAAGTGTCATAGGTTTCCTGGTATTCCAAAATAAACTATCATAAACTACTCAAAACTTCTAGACAATACCGTTATACTGTTTTATTATGAGATCTTAGGTGCTACATGATAATTTCTAAAATAACACAAGGGAGAAATCATGTATGATAGTTTCTTCCCAAATTTGAACATATTTTCCCCCACAACTAAAACAATCACCATAATTCCTACAAGCTGAGTGTGGCTTCTGAAATGATACCTGTGCTGGTTTCAAGTTCCAGGGGCAGGGGCAGAATCACCTCAACTCAAAGATGACATCACCTAGAGTCTGTCCTAAGTAGCTGCTAAATTCTCAACTAACACTCACATAGTCAGAGCAGTTACAGCTGCATGGATGCCATCCAGGCCACTTTACAAAAGAAAAACCTGAGAAGTGACTTGTTCAGTCAGTTAAGTGTCAGAGTTAGGACCTGTATCACCTGTCTCCCTCTCCCAGACCAGTGCTTTTTCCATTACAACAATCATGGTTTGGGGGGGATGGTGTTGTGAACCTAACTGGACAATGTTCAGTCTCTATTCCTTACAATCAGGAAACAAAGCCCGTCCTGAGACAAAAGAAGCACTGTGGTACCCTTAGGAAGCAGGGAAATCAGGTGTCACCTGAATGGGGGATACAAGCGAAGGGAGGGTGAGTCTCTCCAACTAGAAGGGGGACCTAATGGGGCTTCAGAGTAGAGAGGGAACAGAATGCACTTACATCTCTGCATCTGCTTGCTGTACTCGGACATGTTATCTGGGCGGATGGAGCGTAAGAATTTAATGTAGTCATCACTGTGGTACTTGGTCATCTCCTCAGCATTGGCTTTGTGAGGGCGCTAGAAGACAGAGGGGAGAAAAAGCATGTTATTCTTGACCATGGCCAGTCTTCACTCAGCATTGAGCTACACAGGATAAAAAGAAATTACTGATTAGATTCAGGCCTCAAGATACTCACAATCTAGTTAAGCAAACAAGATTATCAAAATATATTCAGTATCTCACAACCTAGACTGCAACTCAAGCTCTATTGCTTAGGCAAGTCTATTTGTTTTTTCCCATTTTTTAAATCTAAAAAGTTGTTTTAAGTTTTTAACTGTGGTGGCAAGTCTATTGCTTGGGCCTCAATCTCCTCATTTACCAAATAGAGATAACATCATCTACTTCACAGGAAAGTTGTGAGAAGTGGATGAGATTATTAAATCTCTTTGTAAATTGTTTTACAAATTATGACTTCAATATTAACTATAACAATATACAACTATGGGCCAAATGGCTCTAAGAGTTCAAGAAGAAGAGGTGACTAGTACTGACTGAAACAGATGGCAAATCCTTTATAAATCATCACCACACCAATAATTCTGACCACATCCTCCCGATAAAAACTTCCTTGAGGGACTTTCCTGGGGGTCCAGAGGCTAAGACTCTGTTCCCAAGACATGGGGCCTAGGTTCGATCCCTGGTCAGGGAACTAGATCCCACATGCTGCAAGAGTCTGCATGCCTGAACTGAAGATCCCACCTGCCACAATGCAGATCCAGCATGCTGTAACTGCGCCCAGGTAAGGCCAAATAAATAAATATTTTTAAAAAACAAAACTTCTTTGACATAATAATTTCCTGGTTATCCCAAGATTCTGATTCGGCCTGTCCTCTTTTTAAAAATTCTCCCAAAGAAATGTTTACTTAAAAAAAAAAAAAAAAAGACTTCCCTGGTGGTCCAGTAGTTAAGATTCTGAATTTCCACTGCGGGGGGCGTGGGTTCAATCCCTGATTGGGGAAGTTCCATATGCTGTGTTGGTACAGCCAAAAAATTTAATAAAAATAAAAGTTCTCTTCCTCTCATCCCTTAAAAGTGGGTCTCCTTCAAAGATAACCCTCTTCTTTTCTATTAACCCATATTTTACAGTTTATAAAGCATTTTCAGTACAGCTAACAGGAATTGTTTACTCTGTGCCAGCCACTGTTTCAGGCACTTTATTGCTATCCAGCATGAGACAACCTTTTAAAGTTATACTATTATTATCTTCACTCTGCAGTAAGGAAACTACAGAAGAGAGGGGTTAAACATAATTTGCCCAAGGTTACACAGCTAGTAAGCTGGAATAAGAACCCAAAGGTCTGGCTCTAGATACTATCTGACTCTCATTTAATCCTCCTTTATTGATGAAAATATTAAGAATGAAAAACAGGGGCTTCCCTGGTGGTCCAGTAGTTAAGAATCTGCTTCCAATGCAGGGGACTCAGGTTCGATCCCTGGTCCACGAAGATCCCACATGCCACAAAGCAATTAAGCCCGAGCTCCACGGCTACTGAAGCCTTTGAGCCTAGGCTGTGCTCAGCAACATGAGAAGCCGCCACAGTGAGAAGCCTGTGCACTGCAATGAAGAGCAGCCCCTGCTCACTACAGCCAGAGAAAGCCCAAAAGCAGCAGTGAAGACCAAGCGCAGACATAAATAAACAAATCTTAGAAAAAGACAGACACTGCTTTATTAAAAAAACAAAACAAACCCATAGTGAAAGAAGCAAGTACTAGATCCAAATACTAAGTTGTTTTCACTATACTAAGCCCTTTGCACTCTTGACAATGTTGTCAAAGCTCTGCTTTGGTGATCCCTTCTAGATAGGTGACTGCCCAGACTTTCACTCCATCTTAATGTTCTAAGCTTCAGATTCATAATTCCAATAGCTTCCCAGCCAATTCCACTCACAAATCCTACAGGCACTTCAAATTCTACTGGACATAACAACTTGTTGAGAACATAGAAGCATTCAAATTTAACTTCCAGAACTACTCTTCTGCTGTTTTTGTTAGTGAAGTGTCATCTTTAACTCTGTCCTTCTTGCCTTCTATTTCAATCCATTGCCAATCCCTTTCATTATACCTCCACAATGGTTCTTTTTTTCCCCCCTCCATAACATTGACTGCATCCACCACCTTATTTCTCCTCTGCTCCTCTTTCCCAGGTTTCCTATTCTCCCCACCATCCAGTCAGTTGCTCCAGACAAAAGTCAGAGCATCACCCTTGACTCCTCATCTGCTACATTCAACTTCTCTGGAAACTACTGCCAATGTCTCTGTCAAACCTGTCCACTTCCATCCCCAGGTCACACACGTTGGCTTGGATAGTGGCAACAATCTTCTAACTGGTATCACACCCTTAACCTTAACAACTGTGAATCTATTCTCAATTGTACAGCCAGAGTAATCTAAAATTCAAACTGAATCATGTCACTCCCCTCTAAAACCCTTCAGTGGCTTCAGTATTCACAAGATCAAGCTCAAATTCTTTAGTTTGACTTGAAAAACCAAAATAATTGGGTCCCTGCTCACCTCTCTAGAATCTTCCTAAAATATTTTATGCTCTAGCCTAGGGAACACCAAATTCAAAGCACTTGGAAGAGCCTGAGGTAGTTTAGCTAACTTGGTGCTTCAAACAAACAAATAAATAAAAACTAGTGAGGAAATCTGGGCCTAAATGCCAGGGTCTTCTGGGTTAAATTCCATTTATTTCAAAGGTTGGATACTAACATAAAGTTCTTAAAAATAATTCGTCATTTAAACAAGAATGTTTGAGAGGCTGAATTTTTCTCATGAAACAACTGTACCAATCTGCTGAGCACAACTCTACTAGCTGTTCTCTAAGGAAATTCTCTCCCATCTTTAGGCCTTTGCACATGCTATGGCCTAGAATACTGTTCTCTTCACATCCTCTATGCAACCTTTAGGTTGCAATTGAAAAGTTAATTTCCCAGAAAGCTGTCTTTGACCCCCAGAGTCTCAGTTAAGTAACTCTCTGAAGTGTTCCCCTGAGAACCCTGTACTTCCTTGTCATCACATTCAACCTGTATAGAAATTGAGCTGCTTATTTTACTCTGGGAGGCCAGAAGCAGGTCTGACTGTATTCTACAAAAACAAGACAGGGGAGGAGTTCACAGGCGACCTTGGTTAGGATTCCAAGCTTTCACTGCCATGACCCAAGTTCAATCCCTGGTCAGGGAACTAAGAACCTGTACAGCTTGAGCAAATGCTCAATAAAAATCTGTTGTCATAATAAATTAACTCTCATTTGGATTATTTTTTTGGTCTCCTCATCCGTTCCATTAATATCCAGTCTAACCCTCTTTCAATCCATCTTCCATAATGGTGTCACAAAAATCTTTAAAAAGTCAATGCCCTCTTCTAGAACATTCAATGACAAATGAAAAGATTTAAAAGTCTAGCATAGTAATCAAGGGGACTTTAAACTCAATTTTAAAGTCCAGCATAGGACGAGAAGGGGATCACAGAGGAAGAGATGGTTGGATGGCATCATTGGCTCAATGGACATGAGTTTGAGGAAGGTCCAGGAGATGCTGAAGGACAGGGTGTGGCGTGCTGCAGTCCATGGGGTCACAAAGAATCAGACACGACTGAGCGACTGAACAACAATAGTAATCAAGGAACTTTACAAGGTTCCTTTTCCAATCTAATCCTCCCTCCTACCCTCTTTCATAAACATAATCCTCCAGAAAATAACTCTTCTTCAACAAGACCTACAGGGTTTCCCACCACAGTGACTCTGATTAAGCCTTTCTACTATTTGAAATTCATCCCTATCCCATACCTCTGAAGGACAAAGCCAATCTCAAAAGCTGCCTCTTTTACAAAGTAAAAGCATATCTCAGCCTAAGAAACCATCTTCATCCCAGGCCACAAAGTTTCAAGGAATATGACCTCATAATCAAAAATCACAAAAGAGGACTTCCCTGGCGGTCCAATGGTTAAGAATCCCCCTTGAAATGTAGGGGATGCAGGTTCAATCCCTGGTCAAGGACTTAATATTCCACAAGCCATGGAGCAACTAACCTCACATGCCACAACCACTGAGCCCACATGCCACAACTAGGGAGTCTGTGCGTCACAAAAGAAGATTCTGAATACTGCAACAAAGACCTAACACAGCCAAATAAATAAATATTACAAAAAAAATCACAAAACACACAAGGAAACAAAGCACCAGAGGTAAGACGTCAGAGAAACAACTAATAGCAGAATCAGATCCTCAGGGACCTTGGACATACACTGAAATAGAAAAGAACAGCACTGAGAATTCCCTGGCAGTCCAGTGGTTAGGACTCCAGCACCCCCACTGCAGAGGGCATAGGTCAGATCCCTTATCAGGGAACTAAACCTGCATGCTATGGGGTGTGGCCAAAACAACAATAATTAATAATAATAATAATAATTAAAAAAAGAAAAAAGGATTGAATTTTTATGTGAAGTGAAGTGAAAGTCACTCAGTCATGTCTGACTCTTTGCAACCCCATGGACTGTAACCTGCCAGGCTTCTTAATCCATGGAATACTGAAGGAGGTTGCCATTCCCTTCTCCAGGGGATCTTTCCAACCCAGGGACTGAACACGTGGCTCCTGCATGGCAGGCGAATTCTTTACAGTCTGAGCCACCAGGGAAGCCCAAGAATATGGGAGTGGGCAGCCTATCCCTTCTCCAGGGGATCTTCCCAACCCAGGAATCGAACCAGGGTCTCCTGCATTGCAGGTAGATTTTCTACCAGCTGAGCTACTATATACCAGTAAACAATTAAAAATAAAAAGTTCAATTTGTGACACCAAAATGTATACTCAGAACTTATGAATAAAAGGAAAAGTCATGTGTTAAATTCTAAAAATAAATAAATAAAAAGTTTAAAAGATACAGTTTATGATAGCATTAAAAAAAGAAGTAATGGGGAAAAAAAATCTAGTAAAAGAGGTACATCACCTTTATGGAGAAAATTATAAAACTTTATATTGATAGCCAAATTCTCAACTCCCCCTCAACAGTGGAATGGATAAACTGTGGTATATTCTATAATTAATTACTATACAGTAATTAATATGAACAAGCTACAACTACACACAAAAAATACATATTGTGTAATTCCATTTATATTAAATTCAGCAAAATTAAACTATATTATTTTAAAATGGATAATTAGGTAGTTGAATTATGATCAACAGCAAGGAAGCAATTAACAGAAAAGTCAGAATTCTAGTTATCTCTGGGGGAAAAGAAGAAGCTACAATCAGGAAGGAACACATGCAGGTGTCTGAGGTACCAGCAATGTTTTATTATTTTTTGAACTAGCCAGTGTTCATGTGTATGTTTACATCAATTTGTTAAACTGGACATTTGTTTTATGCAGTTTTCTGTGTTAATATTTCATAATAAAGAAGTTAAAGGAAATCTTTATATAAGACATTTAAAAAGACGTAATTAAATGGAGATATATACAATGTTCATGGATTCAAAAACTTACTATTCTCAAGATATCAATTCACCCTAAGCTGATGCACAGAGTCACTGAAATTTCAACCAAAATCCTAGGAGATTTGTTTGTACCATTGATGAGTTAATTCTAAAATTAACAAGTGCAAGAGGAAATGTCAGTTGCTTGGTTGTGTCTGACTCTTTGCAATCCCACGGACTACAGCCTGCCAGGATCTTCTGTCCAAGGAATTCTCCAGGCAAGAATACTGGAGTGGGTTGCCATTCCCTTCTCTGGGGGATCTTTCCAACCCAGGGATCAAACCCAGGTCTCTAAAATTTATTCCGAGTACAAAAAGCAAGTCATTTTTTAAAAAAGAGAAACAAAGTGGGAGGATTTAATACTGGCTATTAAGACTCATAAAAAGCTGTTATAATTAAGCCACTGTAGTGACAGCATCCTGGAGAAGGCAATTGCTACCCTTTCCAGTATTCTTGCCTGGGAAATCCCATGGACAGAGGAGCCTGGCCAGGGCAATAAAGAGGCAAAGTCAAGAGAACACAGGCCCAGAAACAGACTCCAACATAGGACCTGGCACAAAGTAGGTGCTTAATACGTGTTTGTGAGATAAATTAATAAATATTGACATTTCAGATATAAAAGTGGTAGCACTTAGCTCAGTGGGGAAACAACAGACTTTTCAATCAATCAGCTGGAGAATATAGGTTTCAGTGGTTTCTTTACTTCAAATCATGTTAAAACGTCAAGTCTAGATAAGTGAATATCTGTATGTGAAAGGCAAACCTATAAAGATTTTTAAAAAATTAACATAAGAGAACACCTTAAGGGTTGGGAAGCATTTCTTAAGACATAAAAGTACTTTTAAAAGAAACAATAAATATGACTATGTTACAATTAAGAATCTGTTTATTAAGGATACATTAGATTGAAAAAGACCAGAGTAGAAAATATTTATAACAGTACACTGACAATGAACTACATATACCAAAATACATTGAAAAAACAAAAAACTACTCCAGGGGACTTGCCTGGTGGAAAAGGTGCAGAGATTAAGATCCCCCGCTTCCAATTTAGAGGGCTTAAGTTCAATCCCTGGCAGGGGAACGAAGATCCCACGTGCCACGTGGTCCAAAAATAAAAAAGAGAGAGAGAGGTAAAACTACTATAAATTGGTAAGAAAAAGAAAGCCAAATGACCCAAGAGGAAATGGGCAAAAGAAATGAAAAGATATTTCATAGTAGAGGACATACAGTTTTACTGGTCACTAGCAAAATGCAAATCAAGACTGGGACTTCTAGCAGTCGAAAGGTTAAGATTCTATGCTTCCAATGCAGGGAACACAAGTTCAATTCCTGGTCAGGGAACTGGGGAACTGGGATCCCATGTGCCATGTGGTACAGCCCAAAAAAACCAAATCAAGACCATAATTATAGTTCTTTTTTTCACCCATTTGATTGGCAAAATTTAAAGCCTAATTCCAAGTATAAGAGAGGATGTAAATCAAGGTATCTGTTATATATTGCCAGTTCATTCAACCACACTGAGAAACAACTGGGCACTTAATATTCACAAATCCTACAGTCCAGAAATTCTGCCCCCAGATGAAGAACCATAAGAAAATTTTGCATATATACACTTAGAGACATGTATAAGAGTATCAGAGAAAAACTGGTCCTAACATTAAAAACCTAGATACAGGACTTACTTGGTAGTCCATTGGTAGACAGTCTGCCTGCCAATGCAGGGGACATGGGTTTAATCCCTGGTCTGGGAAGACCCCACATGCTGAGGGGCAACTAAGCCCCTATGCCACAACTACTGAAGCCCGGGCACCTAGAGCCTACGCTCTGCAACAAGACAAGTCCATACACCACAAGGAAGAGTAGCCCCTGCTCACAGCGACTGGAGAAAGCCCACACGCAGCAATGAGGACCCAGCACAGCCAAAACAATGAATAAATTTAAAAAAACAGAGATACAAATTAAGATTATGGGAGAATGGATAAATTACAATATACTGAAATGATAAAATCTTATTCAGCAGAGAAAAATGAAAGAATTATAGCTATATGCAACAAGTTGGATAGATTTTAGTAATTATATATATTGTGAGACAAAAGCAAGTCCCAGAAGACTACACACAGCAGGCTACCCTTTTTAAGAAATTCAAGAACAAGTACATAAACACTATATATTGCTTAGGCACATATATACATGATAAACATAATAATATGATAAGCAAAAGAGTAATAATCACAAAATTTAGAAGCGTGATCAGGTTGTAAGAATATGAATGTTCATTGCATTATTAAAATATTTAAGTATTAAGAAAGAATAAATAAATAAAATATTTAAGTAAAGTGAATGAATAAACAAAGTAAATTTTTTAAAAAGATGGCCAAGCGTCAATCTTCTTTGGATGTTCATAAGCCAAGAAAAACAATGAACCTGATTCTATGCATCTAAAGGCCAATTACAACAGAAACACAAGAATAACCAGACAATCAAAAAGAAAAATGGGCAGAAGGCCTGAATGGGAACTTCAGTAGGGAAATCTGTAAAAAGATCCTCAACTGCACTAGTAACAAGAGAAATACCATCTTGGCATTATGTGCATGCCAAACAGCAATAAGGACGACTGTGTGCCTATATCCTCCGAGCACACCACCTGGTGAAACTCAAGCATATGCACCACGAGACATGTTCAAGAGTGTTCAGGACTTACCTGTTGGTCCAGTGGCTAGGAATCTGCCTGCCAATGCAGGGGACAACAAGTTTGATCCCTGGTCCAGGGAGATTCCATGTGCTACCGGGCAACAAAGCCCATGTACCACAATTGGTGAGCCCAACAGAGCCTGAGGGCCGCAACTACTGAGCCCATACACCTAAAGGCCATGCTCCACCGCAAGAGAAGCCACTGCAATGAGAAGCTTATGCACCACAAAGAGTGACCCTGCTTGCCACAACTAGAGAAAGCCTGCACACAGCAACTCCTATCTAGTGTAGCCAGAAATAATAAATATTTTAAAAAGAATGTTCATAGCAGCATTGTTTGTAATAGCTCAAAACTAGAAACAAACCAAATGCCCACCAATACCAATAAAATAGACAACTTGTGGTGTAGTCTTTCGAAATACAGTGAAAATAAATATATGTATCATCAACATGAATGACTTAGGAACATACTGGGCAAAAAAGGCAAGTCACATAATAAATACTGTATGGCTCCATTTATGTAACATTCAAACATGTAAAAGTAAAATATGTATCATTTAAGGATACATACTGGTAAAATTATAAAGAAAAGCAAGGAAATAATAAACCCCAAATTCAGGGCAAAGGTTAACTCCGGGGAAGACAGAATCAGGGAAGGACAGACAGGAGTTCTAACAGTCATGGAAACATTTCTTTTCTTAAACAAGGTGCTATTAATAATAACGTGATTCTTTATACTTTACATATATTTTATAAAAATTCTTTCATATCTACTCAATGTTTTATAAAAACATTTAAAAAAAGGAACAGAAGGCGATGAGTAAGAAGCCTGGGAATATACAAAATCAGCATCCAAGGCAAGGAAGAGAGCAGGATTCTTAATTATGTAAATAGGAAGATGCCTGGATGAAAAGTGAGGATTTGATTCTGGGAGAGATTAATTAGATGTGCAGAGAAAGAACTGGAGAAGGAACCCAAGAAGGTGAAATTGTGTGAAAAAGACTTCAACCTGTCTCCTTCAGGTATAGAAACTTCTGCAAGGAGAAGTCCAGGGAATTTCTTTCAGGAGTAACTCTCAAAAGCCATTAATTTCAGGGCATACACTAAAATAAATGGCTATTTGTCCTTTGGGAAAGGGATGCTAGGATCACAGCCCAGAGAAAGGAGAAGAAAGAAGAGATCAATGCAGAGAAGCGCTGTTAACAGAGGGGACTAAAGAGTCACACTCAGTAAAGAGGGTACAGGTTCAATCCCTGGTTGGGAAACTAAGATCCCACAAGCTTTGCAGTATGGTCAAAAGATTAAAAAAAAAAAAAATTTTTTAAGGGGGAAAAAAAAGATAGAACCAGAAAAGGAAAAAGATCACATGAAAGAGAACACGGTCTAGAGATTTCAGCAAGAGATTACACTGGGCTTTTGCTTTAGTTTACAATAAGAATACCACACAGATGAAGTAATCTCCAATAAGGTATTATTGTCTCCTATGACAGCCACAGTTAGTTACTTCCCAAAGAGCTATTCTCCCCCTTCCCTCTTTTTAACAGATCTCAATTTGGTTGGGTATATCCAGCCCCAAGGATCAAATTGCTGGTGAATGGTCTAAGTATGGCAAATGACCCAATGAGACTTACAGGGAAATCTGTTAGGAAGTTGCTAGGAAGAGCTTTCTTCTTTAATAAAAATAGAGTGTAGGGTAGGCACAGTGGAGAGTGATTCAAATCAAGGTTGCTATAAAGATTAAGTAAATAACAGTAGCCCTGGCTTGGTACTTAGCCATCTTCAATAAATGTTAGTTAATTTCTCCTCTCACTTAAAGATATGACCCTTTTTTTATTATTAATATCTCAGTATCACTCATGGAGGTTAATAATGTCCCTGGGTTATAACAAGTACTCAACAAAAATCTGTTGGATGAAAAAAAGAAACAGTGCTTAATGCAACTCTTGAAAATGAGAAAGATATGACTAGGTGGAGTAAATAATCTTCCCCATCAGAATGGGGTAGAAAGAGGCAGAATCTGATCTGGCTGAAATGGAGGGTTCTGAGGGTGGAGTGGCAGGGAAGGGGGCAAACAGGCCAGGTGAGCATGGCTGAGATGTGCAACAGGCAGCCCCGTGGAGCCTTGGTGCTTACCATTCCACATTCAGGTACCCTCTCTGTATCTAAATGCTAGTCTGTTCCCTAGAGTCCCTGAAAACCTCTGCTATCTTTTCTATTTTTCATTCCCAGATGCCCTTCACACCTGAAAATGCTCTCTGGTCCCAGTTCCATCTGCTCCTCCATCTACCTTCCCTCCTTGCTTTCCCAGCTGCCTCCAGGGGCTCCAGAGACATGACACGGCTGCCTGAGACAGAAGATTCATCTCCTTTCAGTCTCCGGAATGGTGGGGAAGGATGCTGCTGCTGCTAGGTTACTTAAGCTGTCAGCACAGACTTCAACAACCCTTACACTCTAACCATAAGGCAACACAGGCCCCCAACCCCTCCTTATTTTCTCATTTGGACTCTTGCAACATCCTCCTAACTTAGCCTCCCTGCTTCTCAAATGCATGCCTATTCCTATTTCTCATTTAAAATACTTCACTTGGGACTTCCCTAGTGATCCAGTGACTAAAACTTCACGTTCCCAATGCAGTGGGCCTGGGTTCAATCCCTGGGTTAAGGAAATAGATCCTGCATGCCGCAAGTAAAAGGTCCTGAATGCTGCCACTAAAGACCCAGCACACCGCAAAGAAGACGGAAGGTGCTGTGTGCCACAGCTAAGACCCGGCACAGCCAAACAAATAAGCAAGATGTTTTGAATAAATACTTCTTTTGTGTTTTACAGCCTCCAGAAAAGTTCAAATTGGGAAACTCTGGACCAAATTTGGCCCGCAGATATGTTCATGTACTTTTGTTCCTACATGTTTCAAACAAACTTGGGCCAACATTTTAAACCTTGGAGATTCTACGTAATAATCCAGAGTTCTGGCTTCTCTTTAAAAACCACTATGTGCTTGGTCACTCAGTCGTGTCCGACTCTTTGTGACCCTTTGGGCTACAGACTACCAGGCTCCTCTGCCCATGGGATTTTCAGTCAAGAATACTGGAGTGGGTTGCCATTTTCCTCCTCCAGGGGATCTTTCCAATCCAGGGATGGAATCCATGTCTCCTGTGTCTCCTGCATTGCAAGCAGATTTCTTTACCTGCTGAGCCATCAGGGAAAGCTGGAAGATGTGGCAAAAGACATCAGCTGGAGCCAGGCCAAATGGCTAGAAAGTCCATACTCTCTAGTAACTAGAGACTTGGTATCTACTTCAACACAGTTCCAATCACTTAGTTTTTAGGGACTGGATTTTTTTACCCTGGCCCAGCCAAATTGCTTAATATAGCACATCCAATTCTTGCTGACCTCTCCAGCTCTAGCTCCCCTCTCTCACACTTGTCAACTTTATACTGCAGCAATACCTGCACACTAAACTACTTTATTTCCCTAAACACATCATATTGTTCCTACCTTTCTGCCTTTTTGTATATGTTCTTCCCTCAGCCTAGAATGCTAGTCCCCTCCTGAACTTCAGGCTAATTTCTATTTAATCTTTAAAACATTGCTTAGCTATCACTTCTAGGAAACATTCCAAGGCTCCCTTCCACGTTCTGCCTCAATATCTCTGAATCTTATACATTTTTATATCGTTGCACACTGTAGTACAATTTGTTGTTCACCAGCACTAGAGTGAGCACCTTAAAAAACAAAGAATCTCTATCCAATGTCTGCCACGTAACAGTCACTCAACACATTTCATAAATGAGTAATTGAAAAAAAATGAGACAATGAATGATGTATGGGGAACCAGAGCTGAAGAGGCTAGGGAGGGGTGAAGTTCCCAGTAACTCACATAGATTTCCATCTTCCGGTAGAGACCATAGTTAAGGAGTAAATTATGAGTCATGCGGATTCGGTGAGGCTTCATTGGGTGGCCTTGTCCATAATAGTAATTTCCAACATCCCCTGAAGAAGAAAGAGTGACAGCTTCAGTGACACAGTTAGACACACACTCCCAGGAGAACCCACAGATTTTTACAACAAATTTCTAGGCAAATTCTGTCTGGTTCATTCTAGGCACCAAGATTCTCTCCCACCTCAAGGAAGGGTAACTTCAGAAGACAACGAAAAGCAGGGGGCCGTGGTGAGAGGAGCACTTAAGGATGTCTGTCTAGCCCAGTTTTTTCCCTTGGAACCCAAAGACATTAGACAGTGTGAGGGGGTCAGTCCAAAGCTACTTGGGGAACAGCGGCCAGTGAGGTGACTCACCTCACTGTCTCCAAGGAATTCACTCCCACAACAGAAAGAATAATCATCACTACTCAGAATTACTGTAAGTCACAGTTCACCTCCTGCACACCAGAACACTTTATGGTGTCAAAGCACTTTTGCAATCACTTTCTTACTGGATTCTCACAAATACCCTGGAAAATAGTCAAGACAGGGAGTATTATTCCCATTTTATAGATTAAAGACTAAACTCATCATCTCTTTTTTAAAAAAATTATCTTATCCCTTCATTTTGTGTTTGGCTGTGCTGGTCTTCACTGCAGCTTAGGCTTTTCTCTAGCTGAGGACAATGGGGCTACTCTCTAGCTGTGGTGCTCAGGCTTCTCATTGCAGTGCCTTCTGTGGTGGACCACGGGCTCCACGGCATGCAGCATGTGGGCTCAGCAGCTGTGGTGCCCTGGCTCTACACAGCAGTCTCAGTGATTGTGGCACATGGGCTGAGTTGCTCCGAGGCATGTGGGATCTTCCCAAATCAGGGACTGAACCCATGTCTCCTGCACTGACAGGCAGATTCTTTACCACTGAGCCACCAGGTTGGTTGGTTGTTTAGTCGCTAAGTCGTGTCCGACTCTTGTGACCCCATGGACTGTAGTCTGCCAGGCTTCTCTGTCCATAGTATTCTGGCAAGGATTCTGGCAGAGCCACCAGGGAAGCCCCATAAACTCACCATCTCTTCATTTATCCATAGCAATAACCTTCCACTGGTCCCTCTGCTGTCAGTTCAAACTATCTGCCACACCAGTTATTTTCCTAATATACAGCTTTGATAACATCACTCCCCTACTCAAAAGTCCTTAATGGTTCCCCATTTTCTATAGGATAAAGAATAAAGAACAACTTCAATAGGACTTTCTTAATCTATTTTCCAACTTCTTACCACAACCACCCTACCCCAACATACACACCACATACATATACACACACACACTCTGCTCTAGACGTTAGCAGGCAAATGGGTTAAATACAACTGGTTGCTTGATTTTTCTAAATAAGATGTTATTGGAATACAACAATGCCCATTAGTTTTATCATCTATGACTACTTTTACATTATAATGGCAGAGTTGAGTAGCTAGTTACTACAGAGACCCACCCATGTGGCACATGCATGCTAAGTCACTTTGGTTATGTCTGACCTGCCAGGCTCCTCTGTCCATGGGATTCTCCAGGCAAGAACACTGGAGTGGGTTGCCAACTCCTTCTCCAGGGGATCCTCTGGTCCCAGGGATCAAACCCACATCTCTTATGTCTCCTGCATTGGCAGGTGGGTTTTTTACACTAGTCCACTTGGGAAGCCCTCCCAGTCACACAAAGCCTAAAATACTTATTATCTGACCCTTTACGGAAAGTCTGCCGATCTCTTGGAAGAAAAGCTATGACCAACCTAGATAGCGTATTAAAAAGCAGAGATATTACTCTGCCAACAAAGGTCCATCTAGTCAAAGCTATGGTTTTTCCAGTAGTCATGTATGGACATGAGAGTTGGACTATAAAGAAAGCTGAGCGCTGCAGAATTGATGCTTTTGAACTGTAGTGCTGGAGTAGACTCTTGAGAGTCCCGTGGACTTCGAAGAGATCCAACCAGTCCAGCCAGGAAATCAGTCCTGAATGTTCATTGGAAGGACTGATGGCTGAAGCTGAAACTCCAATACTTTGGCCACCTGATGTGAAGAACTCACTGGAAAAGACCCTGATGCTGGGAAAGGGTGAAGGCAGGAGGCGAACGGGATGAGAGGATGAGATGGTTGGATGGCATCACCGACTCAACAGACACAAGTTTGAGCAAGCTCCGGGAGTTGGTGATGGACAGGGAAGCCTGGCGTGCTACAGTTCAGTCCATGGGGTCATAAGGAGTCAGATGCAACTGAACTGAACTGAGTTGAACTGCCAATCTCTGTTATGAACATGCTAGATTATTATCAGCTTCTTGAACGCGTTCACCTTCACACCAAAGTATCCTTTGTTCAGACTGTTCCTTTGACTTGGAACGTCATTCCTTCTCTGAGCATCCTCCTCACACTACAAAGCTCAGCTAAAGCTCCAGCCATAGTCCTAATCAGAATAAATGGTCTCTTCCTCTGCATGCAATTTATATATGGCACTTAATTTTGTATCTCAATTATTTACATATCTATTTTATATCTACAAGACTGTTCCTTGAAGGCAAGGACAAATATGCCCTGTACATCACACAGACTGAATAAAGATTCAAGGAAATGAACTGAGACTCAGAGAGTTATGTGCCTGCTCAAGATCACACAGCTAATGAATGAGTGTCAACCCTTCTAACTCCAAATCCAGGATGTTAAAAACTGTATTAGCAGGACTTCCCTGGTGATCCAGTGGTTAAACCTCTGGGCTTCCAATGCAGGAGGCATGAATTTGATCCCTAGTTGGGGGAACTGAGACATGCCCAAGTAGGGTGTTCAAAATTTTCAAAATTAAAAAAAAAAAACTTTATCAGGTTTCCCAGGTACCTACTTCAGTTTGCAATTAACCTAAAGGGCTCTGTAGTCTACCTGGTAGAAAGTTCCTGGGAAAATATTTCAAAATCATGTGAATTGCACACCCAAAGTTCTCTCTTTGGAAGTTCACTAGGATGAGGCAGATCTTTCATTACCAGTGAAACAAAGGGTCCCAACCTCTTAATCAATGATTTAGTAGTGCCAGAAACAGGCTTCATTCCAGGGAGCAATGCATGGTGGGGAATGCCACCAACAGCATCCAAGCTGTACTCCATTTCTCTTTAGCACAAACAGACATGGCCTGTGATAATAGGAAACTGCTAAACAGTTGAATATTTAGGATCTCATCCTTTTCTCTCTTTATTTTTTAAAATATTTATTTGGCTGCACCAGGTCTTCTTAGTTTCGGCACCCAGGATCCTAGATCTTTACTGCAGCACTGGATCTTCAGTTTCGGCATGTGGGATCTAGCTCCCCGACCAGGGATTGAATCTAGGCCCCCTGCCTTGGGAGTGCAGAGTCCCAGCCACTGAACCACCAGGGAAGTCCCTCTCTCTTTTTAAATAAACCTTATTCTTTAGAACAATTTTAGGTTTACAGAAAAATTGCTAAGAAGTACAGAGTTCTTAGATACTATACTATTTCCTCTATTAACATTTTAGTTAACTAGAAAGTATCTGTTACAATTAATGAAGCAATATTGATAATTATTTACTAAAAGTCCATACTTTAGATTTCCTTAGTGTTCACCTAATGAATACCTAGTGTTCATCCTCTTCATTTTAGTGAGGCCTGTGTTCTCAGGCAGTCACAAGCCAGAGCACAGCATGTAGCGGCATTCAACAGTCCCATACAGACAGACTTTGAGATACAGTAGGAGGGAAGGCAGTCAGAGACGTTTGTTCCCAGGGCTCCTCAGACAACTTTACCACCACGGGGTTGGGTAGAACACGTTCTCAAGGCACTGGCTGAGACTTCCAGAAAGTCAAAGTGTCAGTGGCTCAGTTGTGTCCCACTCTTTGTGATCCCATGAACCACAGCCCACCAGGCTCCTCTGTCCATGGAATTTTCCAGGCAAGAATACTGGAGTGGGTAGCTATTCCCTTCTCCAAGGGAGCTTCCTGACCCAAGGATTGAACCTGAGTCTCCTGCATGGCAGGCAGATTCTTTACCATCCGAGCCACCAGGTAAGTCCAAGTCTTCAAGATGCAGATCCCACTTGTGGGCAGTCAAGAGTCACAAGGTCATTGCTATGTTATATAAATTGGATTCCTGCTTACCCATTTCTCTGGTATAGATCTTGATCCCTAGTAACTCCCCTGCCTATCAACACAGAATCCAGCCAAGGTTAAGACTTGGGGAATTGAGATAACTTATCTAGAAAGCTAAGGGAGTATCTGAGGGTGGGGCCCAAACACATTATCCTGTCTTTTAACAGTTTTTAATCAGGTTGCTGAGAGACTTAAAAAAAAATAATCCTTATAGATAAGAGTTGGCCCTCCCCATCCACTAACCC
This sequence comes from Bos mutus, assembly GCF_027580195.1. Classification (NCBI taxonomy): domain Eukaryota; kingdom Metazoa; phylum Chordata; class Mammalia; order Artiodactyla; family Bovidae; genus Bos; species Bos mutus. The sequence goes on along the minus strand of NC_091618.1, from coordinate 14,600,035 downwards.
TGGACTAAGGAGGGCCTATTGTACTATGTTATTTTATGTAAGGAACCTGAGCATCCTTTTGATGGGGTCTTGGAACCAGTCCAGCTGTTTTAAACTTTTTAAAACTTTATTAAAAAGGGCTTTCTGCACTGTTCTCATAGTTTCTCCATTTTATAGGGGAGAGGCCTGAGGCCTGTAAAGGTAAAATGACTTGCCCAATACTTCAAAGCTTTTGAGCAGCAGAACCAAATTTCAACCCCAAACTAGTGACCTCACTGAGAAACTCACAAGTAGTTTCTCAGAAAGGAAGAGATCACCCTTCTCTAAAGGTGGAGGTCTTTCCACTTTTTCTCTTTTTAAACTGAGAATGTGGAGATCACAAAAAACTGTGCAAACTGATAAAGCTATGAAGTCACAGACTCCAGCTTCAAATGGACCCTCACCACTGCCCAGCAATCCTTCAAATGTTTTTACTTGCTCCCTCTTTCATAACAGCTATCTCTCTTCAAGATTCCTATTCTACCCAATTGCCCTCCCCTACTCTCACGAAAAGGAATATTTTCTTACTTCCTGAAAAATATTTTCTTACTTCCTATCTCCTGAAAGCCCCCTCCACTTTCCATCTTCTCTCCTTCAAACATGCTTTTTCTTGCCACTTACCCTCTCATCCCAAAGGAACTTCCTCTTAAAAGAGGGGTGTCCCTACGTGTGCTCTGGTTTCCATCTCACCTGATCTCTCCTCAGGGACCTCCATCATTACTAGCCCCTCTCCCCAGTATCTTCAACCTCTCCCTAATTTCCATAAAAATTTGCACATACTTAACTCTCAGCCACTAATTCTCCTCTTTATCAACAACCCTCTCTCTGTCTCAACAGCTTCCTTTTGGGACTTCGCTGGTGGTCCAGTGGTTAAGACTCCGTGCTTCCACTGCAGGGGGCACAGGTTCAATCCCTGGTTTGGGAACAAAGACTCTACACACAACATGGTATGATTAAAAAAAAAAAAAGTTTCGTTAAAAAAAAGAGTTCAATCTAATGCCTCCTCTTCACTCATCCCTTCAGTCTACAGTAATTTAACTTCAGTTCTAAATGCTGCACAGGAAACAGTTCTTGCCAATACTTGGCCACTCCCTCCCTCTTTTGGCTACTGTAACCCAACACTTTCTGGTTCACTTACATCTCAAGTCATTCCCTCTGTATCTTTATTCACTTTATCAACAGTATTTTTTGAGAATCTACTACGAGCTAGGCACTGTTTAGGGGGGCCGCGTATACAAAGGTAGACAAAACATGATCCTTTTCCCTAAGGAGTTCACTGTCTGTAAGAAGTATGAACAAGTAAATGGGCAATTCCAGTACACGGTGACTAATGTACAAATGTACTCTACATACCCAGGAGTACAGAGCATGAAGAACACTAGACTTTTTCTCAGCCCACCTCCTTAGAATCCCACCCTGGACCCTCTTCTCTTTTCACCCTATACAACTTCTTATATGGGATACAAGGGTAACTGCATTCTCTTCTGTAACTAAAATTATCAGCTGTATGTATGTATGCTGACAATCATCAAAAATTTCTATCTTCTCATTTGTCTTCTAAACTGCAGACCTGAATGGCCACTGCCTACTGGACACCTCTACTTGGGATATCCCCCAGACATCTCAACAAATGTTTCTTTAAAAAACAAAACCCAACATTATCAACTGAAATGGTCTTCTACATTCAGCATGAAACTGCCCAAACTAAACACTGGGATCCTTGCCTTTTTCCTTACTTCTCCATTCATGCATTTAACTTCTGTCCCAGAGTGATAGTTCTAAGGTACAATAAATCTGATGATGTCACTAACCTGAATACGACTTCAATGATTCACCAGTGCCCAACTTGTGAATATAAATCCAACTTTCTTAGGGTGGTGTGCCCAGCCTTTCATGATCTGGTCCCCATTTACTTCTCCAGCCTCATCACTTGCAACCTTTTTCTCACCACTGCTCTACACCTTCTAGCACTGTGCCTTCAAATTTATGCCTCCACCATACTGTACATCCGGCCATTTTTCAAAGGTGCTCGCCTCTCTCTTACCTCTCAACTTGTTATCTTTATCCTTCCTGGGCCTAGTTAATAACTCTTGCTCTTCAGGTCCTAATTGAGATGGCACCTCCTTGCCTGACTTCTCAGGCTGGGCAGATACTTCGCTGTGCTCCCAGCAAACTCTGAGCTGTCCTTCCTCCCAACCTGATAGTGTAGAGCAATTTTTCTGTCATGGTCTATATGCTCCTCCAGACTGAGTGAGAAGAAGGTGGCAAGACCATCCCCTGGCCTCAGCCCCTAAATGATACCTAGAACAGAAGAAGCTGCTGCTCCACAGATTTCTGTTCAACGAAAAAGTTTGTTTTAACAAGTTGCATCCTTCTTCTTCCAACCCCAGGAGTCCCATTTCCCAGCAGCAACCGCAGGGCCCGCTGGGAGACAGGGGGAGGGGACTTGGTGACCTCTAGGTGCTGAGCCCTGCAGGCCTCTCAACAGAAAAGATGAGGAAGGAAAGGGGCAGTGAGAGATCTTAGGATTCTCAGCAGAACATATCACATATCACCCGGCAATCTTCTTCACCAGATTCTGCCTCCTGCCTCGGACTCAGCCTCCCCTCTAGGAGGCCGCCGCAAACTCCACATCAGACTTCAGAATTCCCCACCAAGGTGACCTCTGGCTTCCCGAGGCGACCCTCCTGACCTCGGACCCATCCCACCCACCCCCCCGCCTCCCCTCTAAGCCTCGACCCCCTTCCCTTCAGCCGTCTCCCTCAAGCTCCACCTCCTTTCCTCTTAGCCTCCTCCCTCAACCCCAACCTTTTCCAGCCTCTACCCTCAGCCTGGACCTCCTCCTCTCTGCCTCAGCCTCCTTCTCTCAGCCTCCTCCCTCAGCCTTTCCCAAACGCCTCAGCCTCCCCGCTCAGATCTCCTCGGCTCTCTCTCCCGGATCCCGCCCGGCTCGGGCCCGGCCCCGCCCCTGGCGCGAGGACTGTGCTCACCGTCGTAATAGTAACAGACTTTCCTCTTGGTGCCCTGAGTCTGCGCCATCTTGCTCGCCTCCCGTCCCTCCCGTCAATCGGTCCGTCCGCCCTCCCGCCGGTGGCTCAGCTCAGCGTCCGACCCGCGGGGAGGGGGCGGGCCTCCAGAGCGCCCCGCCCATCCCCGCCCGGGCTCACCTATAGCCGCGCAGCCCGGGCACGGCTCCAGCCAATCAGCGGCGCTGGGACGGCCCGGAACTCGGCGGGGGGCAAGGGCAGCCCGGCGAGGCCTCGGAGGGCCCCCTGGGCCTGTACCAAGGTCCGCGACGGGGGGAATGGGGCTGCCCCGGGACCGTACCATTCGTCCCGGGGGAAGAAAGTGGGCCTGCTAACTTGGGTGTCCCATTCCGCTTTGGGAGATTGCTTGGCGATCAGAGGCCAACTTTCATTTGACAGAGGCCTACGATGGAAAGTGACTTGTGCAAGGTCACTCAGCTAAGTTTGGAGGAGGAGAAATAAATTGACAAACAACAGGAAACTGCTATAGACGAAGGACTGTGCCATAGCTTTACCGACATTATCTCGGTCATCTCTGTTGTTCCTATTGGCGGCCTTGGAGTGGGGCCTTCTATCCGCATTTTACAGACAAGGATAATGAAGTTGAAAATTTTGTGACTTCCTCAGAGTCACACAATAATTACGTTCAGTTTTCAACCACAGATTTTTTTAAACGCTTACCCGACTCCAGAAGCACATATCACAATGGCAGAACCCAGCCTTTCTTACTCCAAATGCAGTCTTTCTTTTCAAATGCAGTCCTTTCTTACTCCTGATGCAGTCACCTAGGAGGGCTAAGGAGTGCCTTTAGATGGGAGAAAACTGTCGCTTACACCAGAGCAGAGTTTCTAAAGATACTGAAGCTATTAATATTTTGGATAATATCCAAATATGTTGTGGGGGGCCATCCTGTGCACTGTGGGCTTCCCTAGTGGCTCAGACAGTAAAAAATCTGCCTACAATGCTGGAGACACAGGTTCAGTCCATGAGTGGAGAAGATTCCCTGGAGAAAGGAATGGCTACCCACTCCAGTATAAGGATACTGGAGAATTCCATGGACAGAGGAGCCTGGCAGGCTACAGTCCATGGGGTCCCAAAGAGTGGGACATGACTGACTAACATTTTCACTTTGGCCACTTCTCTTAGATGCCAGTAGCACTGCCCTAGCCCTCTGCAGCTGTGACAACAAAAATTGTACTTAGACATGGCAAAATGTCTCCAGGGCAAGGAGGAGAGGATTGGAGGACGTATAAAAGCGCCCCCAACCCTATCCTTGAGAACCACTGCACTAGATCAATCAGTCAATCATTATTGAAAGCTAAGGGCTGAAAAGCACTGTGGTGGGCTATTAAAGAGGCAACTACAACAATATTAATATTTAGTGAGTGCTTACTGTGTGCCAAGTAAGTTACTCATGGTTCTACAGTCAATAAGATACATTTTTATGCCTCTTTACAGTAGAATCTGCCTGCCAGTGCTGCTGCTGCTAAGTCGCTTCAGTTGTGTCTGACTCTGTGCAACCCCATAGACGGCAGCCCACCAGGCTCCCCCATCCCTGGGATTCTCCAGGCAAGAACACTGGAGTGGGTTGCCATTTCCTTCTCCAATGCATGAAAGTGAAAAGTGAAAGTGAAGTTGCTCAGTCGTGTCCGACTCCTAGTGACCGCATGGACTGCAGCCTACCAGGCTCCTCCATCCATGGGATTTTCCAGGCAAGAGTACTGGAGTGGGGTGCCATCGCCTTCTCCAGCCTGCCAGTGCAGGAGACACAAATTCCATCCCTGGGTTGGGAAGATCCCCTGGAGAAGGAAATGGCAACACACTCCAGTATTCTTGCCTGGGAAGTCTCCTGGACAGAGGAGCAGGCTGGTGGAGGAGAGGGGCTGCAAAAGAGTCAGACATGACTTAGTCTAAAGACAGCCTGGGCACTTGTATTCCTCACATGGGAACTGCATTTGAGCCTTTAATTATAAAAGTAACAGGAGATCTAAGACTGGGCACTTTTTTTTTTCAGGCAAGGCTTTATTGGGGCTCCTAGGGCAGCAGCCGACAGCAACAGGGAGCGAGAACAAACAGGTTTTCGTGCTTGCTTGCTAGCTCCCCCACCCTCCACCGCCTGGGGGTGGGGGTGGGGTGAAGCTTGTTCCTTATATGGGGTGAGGGTAGGGGTGTGTCCAGGGGTCCGGTTGGAGGGTTGGCTTAGCTGTTTTGTTCAACCTTTAGGTGGTGTTGTTGGGCGCTTCTATTACAGAAACAGCAAAGAACCAAGAAATAATCCCTATTGCCAGTTCTGTGTTGCTGCTTCCCAGCCAAGAACCTTTCTGTGTCCCTATTTCCCGCTTAGTAAAATGGAGAGTGTAAGAAAACAAAGTTCATCAACTCTGCGGCTGCAGCCATGTCCAAAAAAAGGAGGAGGGTGGGATCAGATGAGGTCATGGGTGTGGCAGCATTTTATAAAATGTTGAACAGGAATCACCAACCCGGATGCCTACAGAGGTCAGGAAGGTGGTGTAAATGAGTGGATTTGTATTATAGTTACATTGGTTTGAGTCAGGTACTTTGCTTATTTTTAAAACTGGATTCTTTTTTTTACTTTCAGAAAGAAATATGTCCTCCCATCTTTCTTCAAACACACTGCCATCTTCAGGCATCTTTAATTTTCACACTTTGTAATAGAAATATGGTGTGCAAAAATTTTTCATTTGCCTCTTTATTATAAAAACCATAGCACAAGCATGATGATAAATAGCCACTAACACTTAGGTTCATAATCTGAGAGCAATAGGGTGTGAAAGGCAGAGCTCATGCCCAACCTAAAGGCGGTGGCCATTACTCAGCTCCATGAGGCCAGGTAAATCTAAAGGAGCCAAATCTTCCTCTTTTCTCAAGAGAAGACAGAAATCTGGAGTTTTTTGCAAAACTGCCCCAGTTTTATAAACTGACTGCTAACTCAGTCTATTTTCTTTTTTTAATTAATTAATTTTTTTATAAATTTAATTTTTTGGTTGTGTTGGGTCTTCACTGCTGTGCAGGCTTTTCTCTAATTTTGGCGAGCGGAGACTACTGTCTAGGTGCTGTGCTCGGGCTTCTCATTGCGATGGCTTCTCTTGTTTCAGAGTATGGGCTCTAAGGCACGGGGCCTTCAGTTGCGGCTCCCAGGCTCTAGAGCACAGGTTCAGTAGTTATGGAGCACAGGCTTAGATGCTCTGCACCATGTAGAATCTTTCCAGATCAAGGATGGAACCCGTGTCTCCTGCACTGGCAGGCAGATTCTTTACCATGGAGCCACCAGAGAAGCCCTACTTAATTAATTTAATTAACCCGCCTGCTAATGCAGGAGACATAAGAGACTGGAGTTTGATCCCTGGAGAAGGAAATGGCAACCCACTCCAGTATCCTTGCCTGGAGAATCCCATAGAGACAGGAGCCTGGTAGACTACAATCCATGAGTCACAAAGAGTTGGACTCGACTGCAGCGACTTAGCACACAGCACACATTTACTTTTTGGCTGTGCCTTGGCATGCAAGATCTTAATTCCCAGAACAGCAATCGAACCCATGCCCCCTGCAGAGGAAGCGTGGAGTCTTCCACTGGACCGTCAGGGAAGGCCCTCAATCTATTTTTAACACAGCAGTAAGAGCCATTCTTTTAAAATGTAAGTCTCAAAATGGCTCCTGCAGAAGCCACAGGCCCCAAAGCCCCACATGATCTATCCTCCGCCCTCAGGCAGCCTTTGTGTCTCAGAGCTTGCCCTTCCCAAGTTTCTTGCCCTTTGTCTCAAGTTTCTGCCTCAGGCTGTTCCCTCTGCCTGACTGCTCCTCCCCTATACCACTGACTCCCTCACCTCCTTCAAATCTTTGCTCAAAATTCACCTTCTCTATGAGACCTTCCCAGTGTATCCTCTTTAAAGCTACAAACTTCCCCCAAATATGACACTCCTAATTCCCCTTTCGTTGCTCTGTTTTCCCCTTAGCACTGTCACCTTGCAGCACACCATACCATTTATTTGTTTGGGATGCTTACTGTCTATCTTCCCTGTGAGCTCCCCAGAGACCTTATCCACTGCCTGCTGCTGCTGCTGCTAAGTCGCTTCAGTCATGTCCAACTCTGTGCGACCCCATAGACAGCAGCCCACCAGGCTCCCCCATCCCTGGGATTCTCCAGGCAAGAACACTGGAGTGGGTTGCCATTTCCTTCTCCAATGCATGAAAGTGAAAAGTGAAAGTGAAGTCGCTCAGTCGTGCCTGACTCTTTTCGACCCCATGGACTGCAGCCCACCAGGCTCCTCCATCCATGGGATTTTTCCAGGCAAGAGTGCTGGAGTGGGGTGCCATTGCCTTCTCCAGATCTATAATCTAGTAAACTATAAATCTATAACCTAGTAAATTTTACCAATGATTTGTTAGACATGAAGGGAGAAGTATGCTGCTGCTGCTGTTGCTGCTAAGTCACTTCAGTCGTGTCCGACTCTGTGTGACCCCATAGACTGCAGCCCACCAGGCTCCCCCATCCCTGGGATCCTCCAGGCAAGAATACTGGAGTGGGTTGCCATTTCCTTCTCCAATACATGAAAGTGAAAATGAAGCCACTCAGTCGTGTCCGACTCTTCGTGACCTCATGGACTGCAGCCCACCAGGTTCCTCCATCCATGGGATTTTCCAGGCCTAGTGCACAGTCAATGTTCAATAAATATTTGTTAAGTGAGTGGATTAACTCAGTATTTAAAAACACCTTAAAGGTGAATCAGAACATATACCTCTTGAATTAGTAGCTGTAAAAAGGAAAAGGCAGTCACTCTTATGCAATGGGAAAGGAAGGGTCTTGGGACTCATCTACTCTCTAGGAGGTTCTGGCTAGGGTGCCCCTAATTCTTTGGGGTGGAGGTTTGAAGGGGTTCAAAGAACACATACCGCAAAGTATAAGGACCTCCTCTTGGCACCCAACATCAGCAGGGCTGGAAAAAGTTCAGACATCCCTTCATCCCTCCCACCTTTCACCCCAATTCAGGGTGCCTCAGTTTCCATCTTCTGAATGTCCACCTCCCCCCGCAAGGAAGAGGAGACAGGAGTGGGGAGCAGAAAGATGTACAATCTTCGCCAACAGGTATTTATTGAGCTCCTTATGTGTGCCAACACCAAAGAGGAGCACACAGAGGTATTTTAGATAAGGTCCCAGCTCTCAAAGAGCATCTTGATGACCAGGGGAAAGGAAAAGGGGACAGGGAGAAGCAGGTGTTAATCATAGGCCTCTCTCCTCTCTTTGGTGGTCTTGGAAGTCAGGGGGGCGCCCAGAAAGGACAACTTGGACAAGTGTCCAAGACGTATATGCACAGGCCACACATGTACAAGACACATGTGCAGAGCCCACCCAACTACAGATCCTGTGTACAAGACACGAGAAGTGTACGTGTCGCACGTGGGTGGGCTTCACATGCTGAGTCCGAATGTGCACAGGCCACATGGGTATGACCCAGGAACTGCACCCCCCAGCCAGGTTGGCTAGGTGGTGGGGGGCTGCAAGCCCCCGTCACCTAGGCCCCTCAGGGCTGGGGCTGGTACTGGCCCTCCGTGGCTGTGAAGAAGTCCTCCAACACGCTGCGCAGGTAGTCAAAGGTGGGCCGTTCTTCCGGGCGCTCCTTCCAGCACAGCATCATAAGCTGGTACAACTCCTCCGGGCAGTTGTCAGGTCGTACCATGCGGTAGCCTCGCTCCAGGTTCTGAATCACCTCAGGATTGGTCATCCCTAGAGGTTGATGGGAGAACTGACATCAAGGCTCCAGGTTTCGGAAGCCCAGAGACAGGGGTGATGGTCAAGAAGATATTTGACAACAGGTATGGTGTGAGCACCAATCCAAAGGGATCTTGGTCTTCATCGATGGTAAGGATGGTAAGGCTATATTGGCAGTACCTTCGAAAGGTCAGTCATGCCACTTAGAGTGTCTGCTATGGCTTAAACATGTAGAAACACAGACGTGTTTGGCTGTGAGTCCTTGAGTGATCCACTGAACTTCTTTGAGCCTCAGTTTCCTTATTTAGAAAATGGGATAATAGGAGCTCCTACCTCCTAGAGATGTTGTGAGGATTGAATGAGAAAGTGTGTACACGGCCCTGAGGATGGTGCCTGGAGGAGGAGATGGAGCATAAAGAGCGCCTGTGATGATTATTATTTGGTGGGGAAGGATGAAGCCATCAGGGCCTAGTGCAGGATGGGGGCCCACAGCCAGGACAATGGGGAAGTTTCTCCAGCTCTGGGAACAGGCACATGAGATGCTGCATCAGGAAGCCAGGTGGATCCTGGGCCTCAGCCAGGCAGACCCTGCATCGGGCACAGAAGATTCACTAGGCCCCTCTGTGACCCAGATGAAGTCATCTTTGGACCAGTTCCCTCCCTTTGTACTGAACCTGGCCCCACCAGCGAGGCCCATTACATGTGGACCCCAAGAGATGGTGCTCTGGAGAACCGAATGGTCACAGCAGAAATAGGCTCCCTGTTTCTAAATTACCTGTGTGGCCTCTGGTTTCTCCTTCCTTCTCCTGAGAAGAGAAGCCTAACTCCTAGACATCCTAGCAAAACAGTAGTTTTACTCCTACAAAGCTTCAAACTGGAACCTAGTCAATAGAGACCTCTCTTCCTCAGGCCTTGCCCCTGGGAGCCTCTAGCTATGTGGCCCTCACATTTAAAAATCAGGGCACGGAAAGATACAGGCTAGGAAACAACACTGATGCATAGAGTCAAGGGTGCAAACCAATTGGCTACACCCAGCCTAAATATAGCCCACAGACAGACCCACTTTGACTTGGCCCCGTATTGTGTTTTTAAACAATCTGAATCATCACCAATATTTGGAAATGGGCAAATTTTCCTAAAACTCCAAGCTTTGGCTTTTCTTGAAAATACACAGCTCTGCTTTTTGGGCCCCTGTGTCTTAATAGCAACCATCTGCTGGTGCAGACGAGTTTACCCAGGTCCCCATTACTCTCCATAGTCTCCCTGACCCTGAAACTATGCGTCAGTTGCCATTTATCATCGTGCTTTCATTGCCTTTATTCTTCTAGTAGAAAAATTCTCTAAGGGAGCAGTGTGAGCTCTTGGCAGGATGACAAGAGTATGTTTCTAGCCCCAGCGCTGCCCTTGAACTCTTTGATGGGGCAAGTCCAGACCAGGAAAGGCCTGCATACTCACACCTAATTCTAAGGTGTTTTTACCTTCCCAGGAGCAAAGTTCTGTGCACACTGCTCAGGATGTGGGAAGCTTCTGCCAAGTCTGGCCATCGGGCTGCACGAGCTCCCAACCCGGTCTTTGTGTTCTGTTTCCTTTCCCCAGCGTTTCCTAGCAAGTTCCTTCCAAAAAAATTCCATTCCTGCCCTGGCTGAATTCAGCGGTAAAGAACTTTGTCGAGGAGATAGAGGGAGGAGTGGGAGAGAGTGGGAATTGGTTGCTTACACATCTCTCTCACTCTACATGGAAGGCTTTAGAGGGAAAGGAAGTCAGTGTTTCGTGAGCATCTACTATGAGTCAAGCTCTTTCAAAAATAATCTTGTTTCTCATATCATGAAACTGAGGCTCAGAAAGGTAAAGTCATCTGCCCAAAGTCACCTGCCCAAAGTGATTAATAATAAAACCTAACACCCTTGAGTGTTTTGTATGGGTCAAATACTGTTCTAACCTCACGTTTTACAACTGGGGAAAGAAGCAATAATCTGATCAAAGTCAAACAGAAAGCATCAGTGGCAGATCTTGTAATAAAAAGCAGGCCTTTGGGAACTTCCGCAGCGGTCTAGCGGTTAAGACTTTGCCTTCCAATGCAGCAGCTGCAGGTTTGATCCCTAGTTGGGGAACTAAGATCCCACATGCTGCAAGGTGTGGCCAAAAAATAAATAAAACTTGGAAAAAAATGAAAAAAGAAAGAAGGCTTCTTGCCTCTCAGACCAGATCCTCTTCTACCTACTAGGCTGCCTGTGTTAGAGTTAAAGAAAAGAGCTGGGATTATTGAAGGAAGAGAGATTCAGGGACAGAAATGGAAGCCAGACCTAGGAGATGTGGCACCTGATCGGGGATGCACGAGTGCCATCCCTAGGAGAATAGAGGGGAAGCAGCTGGAAAGGTTCATATTCTGAGCCTGGGAGGAAGTAGAAAGACATGAATTTGCTGCCCTTCCCCATCACCCTTTCAGCTCCTGCCTGGACCCCGACCTGGGTAAGGGATGCGACCATGAGTGACAATCTCCGTCAGCAGGATCCCAAAAGACCACACGTCCGACTTGATGGTGAATGTCCCATAGTTAATGGCTTCTGGTGCTGTCCACTTAATGGGAAACTTGGCACCTGGAGGGAGGGCAGTGAGGTCACCAGGGTCTGCCAGGCCAGACCCCGGAGACCCCTAACTTCCCTCATATCCCATACCTACCCTCCCTGGCTGTGTACTCGTTGTCCTCAATGAGGCGTGCTAGACCAAAGTCCGCGATCTTGCAGCTCAGGCTATGGGACACCAGGATGTTGGCAGCCCTCAAGTCACGGTGGATATAATTCTGCTCTTCAATGAATGCCATGCCCTCTGCAATCTGCAGACCAGATATAGGTCAGCAGTCCTGGGCCAGATATCTGGATCCCATTGCCCTGTGCCCATGCTCAGCCCCTCCCTAGTCTCCTTACTTGGGCTGCCATGTCCAAGAGTTTGTTGATAGTCAGCTTGATGCCTTCGGAGGTCTTGAGAAAATCCACCAGGCTTCCTGTGGACATAAGCAAGAGTTGCTGACCCAAATTGCCCCAGGGGAAAGCTCCCAGACCCTTCTCCCCTAAGTAGGGGTCTAGAAGCCATGTCTGATGTGTGGAAAGGAAGAGTAAGAGCTGAAAATGGAGGAGTATCTGTTCAGAGTAAGGGTGCCTGAGATGTGTGATGCCCTTTTCCTGGGGACTAAGATGCCACTTGGAGGGGTCTGCAAGCTTCTTGCCACGAGTGGGGTGGAACCTGAACTCCTCAGCCAGGCATCCAAGCCCTGAATAGTCCACATCTGCAGTTTCTTCTCTTCCCTGCACTCCTGCCTCTTTTACTCCATCTACCCTAGATAATTGTGAGATTTTTCTCATAGACCATGGGTTTCCACTCCAAAGTCTCTTTGTCCCATTTCTTCTGCTACAGTTTCTTTTTGGTCATGGCTCAGCTAGACTCCTCCTTTAAAAACCCTCTCTAGATTGTACCAGGAATAATAAATTGTATCATCATCATCATCTACCTGCTAAGACTTTTCTATGGCATAAACTCGTTTTCCTAGGGTGCATAATTAAAGCAAGGTTTCTCTGATAGCAAGATTCTTATTTTGTCCATCAATATTCCCAGCCTTCAGTGGATGCATGCTCAGTCACTAAGCTGTATTGGCTCTTTGGGACCCCATGGACTGTAGCCCACCAGGCTCCTCTTGTCTGTGGGATTTCTCAGGCAAGAATACTGGAGTGGGTTGCCATTTTCTCCTCCAGGGGATCTTCCTGACCCAGAGACCAAATTGCATCTTCTGCATTGGCAGGCGAATTCTTAACCACTGAGGCATGTGGGAAGCTCCTCCCAGCCCACAGAAAACAGCAATAAATGTATGCTGAATATATTAAAATAGGAGTATGAAAATAGGTATCATGAGGGAGTGAGGGACCATCTTTCTGGTAGCAGAGGGTAACTAGAAGAAGACCAGGGATTAGAGTGGCCGGAACAGAGCTAGTAACCACTGGCCCTTCTCAAGAGATTAAAACCCTGTGTGAAGATGACAACAACCTGAATGTCCCCATTTGAGTGCTGAATTAGTCACAGACAAAACCTCACCCAAAGGCAGCAAATATGTGGACAGACACTGTCATTCCTCCATTGTGTCCATGGCAGATATTGCTAATCAATCCCAGTGCTCACTTCCAATGAACCTCAGAATCCTCAACACAGAGCTCCAAGCAACTACCAATTGAAGGTGGCCTGCTACTTGCCATTTTCAGAATCCATTAACCAATTAGCTTTTTTCCCTTCCTGAAAGAAGGACAGATTTTATACTCCCAAAGAATCAGAGCCAGATAACAACAAACTTACTGAGCCATTACTATACAGCAGACATTGTTCTAACTGCTCTATATGCATTAGCATTCATCCTCACAAAGATCCTACAAGAAAGTTACTATTCGATGGACTTGAGTCTGGGTGAACTCCGGGAGTTGGTGATGGACAGGGAGGCCTGGCGTGCTGTGATTCATGGGGTCGCAAAGAGTCGGACATGACTGAGAGACTGAACTGAACTGATTGCATTATTATCACCATTTTTACAGACGAGGAAACCATGGCAGAGAGAAGTGGTGATAACCCCAAGTCCACACAGTCCTCAAGCCAGGATTCCAATCCAAGCAGTCAGAGTCCTTAATGACTACTACTTTCTGGATAAGCCTGTTTAGATTTCTGCTGGTATTCTTGAGGGAACTGAGCACCAGAGGCAGGACAGAGACTTGGCCCAAAGCTGGGCCTAGAAATTCCTATTTATTTAAACTCCCCTTCTTTGGGCTCTCAATCTGTCCAACAGTGGGCGAAGGGATGGGGAGAGGCTCATCAAGAACTGAAAAAGAGGGCCTTGGAACAGATCAGACCTCCCAAGGCTGGGAGCAGAAGATATAGAAAAGGAGCTAGGGACCTACTCATCTCCTGAGATCAAGCATCCTTAGATCAAGATAAGGCTTTGAAGAAGGCAAACAGTACTGCAGGTGAGGGAAAATGGGCGTTGAGTCCTCTTCCACAACCTGAGAGGGAGGCCTCGCATGCTGCAGTCCACGGGGTTGCAAAGAGTGGGCCACGACTGAGAGGCTGAACAACCAGAGCCTGCCACCTCAAGCTGGGCTCCCAGATACGGTTCAAACAGCACACCCTCTTCTCCACACACCCTCTGGTCGCCCCTGAAGGTGAGTCTTTGAGGGCTCAGCAAAATTCCTGTAGGAAAACCTCAGTGCACAGCCACGCATAGCTCCTCCCCACTCCGGGAAGGGGCAGAGGACACGGCAGCGCCCCCCAGCGGCCGCGCACGGCGGCGGCGCCCACCGTTCTCCATATATTCCGTGATGATGTAGATGGGCTCCTGGGTGACCACCGCGTAGAGCCGGACCAGCCTCTGGTGTTGCAGCTGCTTCATGAGGTTGGCCTCGGCCAGGAAGGCATCGGGGGACATGCTGCCCTGCTTCAGGCTCTTGACTGCCACCTTCGTGTGCCCGTTGTAGTACCCTAGGGCAGGGAAGGGTTGGGAGGGTCACTCACAGCCCATGTACCCAGAGCTAGGCAGCTGCCCTGAAACAGGGTACTGTCGTAGAACTCTTAGGACCTCGGTAGACGCCTCCCCTCCCCACCTGCCCGCAGTCCTGGAGGGCCTCACTCACCCATCCACACCTCTCCGAACTGGCCAGCCCCCAGCCGCTCCACCAGCTTCAGAGTCTCCCTGGGAACCTCCCACTCATCCTCCCACCACGGCTTCTGGGGCTTCTGGGTCTGGCAGGGGCGGCTCAACCGTGTGCACAGCCCGTCCGAAGTATCTATGAGGTCAAGGGAGGGGCGAAGGGCTGTCAATAAGGCGGAACGGAACTGGGGGTTGGGGGGGGGGGCGGGTGCTCACTCAGTCCCCACCTGGGGAAATGGTCAGGCAGGGGAGGTATGGGGCTGTCACCTGATCTCTGAGGCTACAAGGTACCGCCCCTCACCCACTTGGGTGGGGGTGGGGGGAATGAAGGAGCATGCTGAGAGATGGGCCGGGGACGGGTGGAGGGGGACCCCCGAGAGGAAGTGGGGGAGACAGGCTGATAGGGTAGGGCCCAGGTGAAGACTCCTGCGGTGTGTGCTCACTCATGTAATGGCGGACCAGCTCGTGCAAGCCGGGAAAAGTGACGCGGGGCGAGATGTAGAAGCCGCCTTTGTCCAGGTTACGGATCTTGTAATGTTTCACCACTTCTCCCTGGGTCTGGTCGAAGTCCCGGACCGACAGTGAAAACGATCCTGAACGAAAGAAGGGATGAAGGAACGCAAAAGACGGGGAGGGGTGGCCTTCAGCGAGTCGCCCCTCCGCCAACGCGGTTCCCACGCCCCCCATTCCCGCGGGCTCCTCGCACCCCGGACCTCCGCTAGCGGCCCCAGCCCACGGCCCCCTCCCGACGCCCCGCAGCAGCATCTCCGCTCACCCGCCGTGCTCTCGCTCTCCCGGATCAGGAAGGAGCCGTGCGTGTTCCCCGGCGCCAGGAGCTGCCTCTCCGCGTCCTTGCGGCTCAGAGTCTTGAAGAACCAGCTGCTCAAGGCAGAAGCGAAGGCTTCTTGGATCCGCTGGTCCGGTCTTCCCCCATTACCCTCAAGCATTCACCGCCACCACCCCTAGCACCTCTCCTCTGCTCCGAGGTCCCTGGATCTGCGTCCCACCATTCCCACGACGCGTCCCCACTCACGGTTCGGGCTCCAGGCTGTTCGCTTTGGCCACAAAGTTGAAGGGGATGAAACCTTCCTGGCCCGTGGTCAGGGACTGCGCCTTCCACCACTCGCCGTTCCTGCGCGACGGCGGCAGTTAGCATGGTCTGCATAGCCTCGGACTCGGATGGAAACCCTCCGTCGGAGCCCCCAGTTAGGCCATGCCACCCCACCCTCCAGCTCAGCACTCCGAAGCCTCCCATTTTTGTCTGCAAAGCTCCCACTGCAAGCCGGGACCGCAGGGGTTTGCGGTACTGGAGATACCCTAGGATGGGCAGGGCGAAGGGGGGCACTCACTGCTCCAGGATACGGAGCTGTTCACCCTTCTCGAAGCCCAGGTCTCCGTCGTGAGAAGGCTCATAGCTGTGCAGGGCGATAACCAGGTTGTCTGTAAAGACAGGGGCAGTCAGGGAGAAGACTTCTGGAGCAGACTGGGAGGGTGAGTTCAGGAGTTAGAAGTTGGGGATGGGGGAGGAGATGGAGGCTGACAGCCAAGGATCCACAGGCCTTGTCTTTCAGGCCCTGCTGGTTGAGGTCACCTTGCAGTGGAGAAGCTGGGGGGTTGGATCCCTCGTAGGTGACCAGTGGATCACGCACTTCAGAGCCATTCCGCATGGGCAGCTGTGGGTGTGGGATGAGAGAAGTCAGAGAGCTGGAGACTGGGTGAGACCCTGGCTTGCCTCCCCACTCTCCTGCTCTCCTTCACTTCAGCTTGGCTGGATCTTCTCATTGAATTTGCCCACCACTTGCTGTGGGACCTTAGAAGAGTCCCTTTCCCTGTCTGGGGTTCTTTTCCTTTCTGTGTGGCAGGGGGGCTCGCTGTCATCTCCAGGACCTGTGAGATGGCATCATCATCCCTATGATCTGTTCCTTTCTCCCCACGCCTGCATCCCACCCAACTCCCTCACCAAGCCCCTTGTCTTGCCTCTTACCGTGGTCTTGCCATCCAGTGGGACTATGGGGTAGTGGCAGTTTTCACATACATCGATGTTTTCCATCCAGTCATCTTCTGGGTTTGAGCTGCAGCTACAGCCCATGGTCCCTGGGGGAATGGAGAGGGGGCTGAAAGGGCTCCCCCAACATCAGACATGCTAGGGCCTAGCCCTGGGAACTTCCAGAAGTGCCTGAGATTGTCAGCCCCCCAGCCGCCATTCTCCAGCCGCAGAAAAGCTGAAATGGGGTCCTAGCTCCCAATAAAGTCACACGTGGCCCCCGCTGAGACCTAGGCCCCGCCCTCCCACCTGGGCCGGGTAAACCGCCACAGGCACCTTTGTTAGTCTGGTTGCCCACTTCCTGCCTCTCCCCTCTCCCACTCTCTCAGCCCATCCCCCAAGTTGGGGGACTACCTACTAGAGATCACATACACTTCCCCCAGCCCTAGGGGAGACCTGAGTTTTGATCCTCCCCTACAGTGGGGTGCGTGTACCTCACCGCCTAATTACAAGTCCCCCCTGCTGCCAATGACACTGAATGAGGGACCCTCTCTGCAGAATGTCAGCCATCAGGCCTCTGCTCCCCCAAATCCCCCACAAAGTCTGCTTCAGAGGCTTCTTTCTGCTTCTCCCTAGCAGAAAACCCCTCAATGGCCCTATGGGCCATACATTTTTTTTGTATTTGTTTGCTTGCTTTAGCAGTGGAAACTTTTTGTCAGATGAAATCGAGCGGAACCCCGTATATAAAGCAGGTAAAAGTGGAGCTGTTCTGCCTGAAGCAGCATGGGGATCTCACCCTGAAGTCCCCAGGAGTCCCTACAGAACCTCCTCGCCCAGGGCTGGTCCTCTGGACCCCTGGAAATACCAGTCCTCAGATAAATTAATTTATGCATTCAAGAACCTTTAATATCAAGATCAAATCCATCTCCTCAGTCTATTCTGCAATACACACACACGTGTACACACACACACAGAATCTGTCTTCGGAGCTCCTCTTCCCCAAAAAACTCACACTCTTCTTACAACATGCCTTGCATGTGTGGTTCACCTGCCGTGAAATACTCTTGCCCATCTATTGAACTCTAGCTCAGTCTTCAAGGTTCATCTCAGATATCACCTTCTCTGTGAAACCTCCCCGATGCCCAGTGCTCTTTGCTCCTACAACACTCCACTCTCACCAGCCACAATCATCAACTTCCACCGAGTGCCAGGATGACACTAATTTATGTGTCAGTCCCCCTGCCTTTGCTACCCGCTTGGTGAGATCAGGGATTCAGCAAGAGCAGAGGTTGTGTTTTATTTGCCTGAATGTCCCACCACCCAGGACAATTCTTGTTAATAAATGTTGACTGATATGTGGTGGGTTAATGCACAGATTCTCCCATTTGCAAAGGTCTTAGAAACCACCAAGTCTAACCTCAGATTTTAGATGAGCAAACAGGACCAGAAAGTTCTGCTCAAACTCACAACTGTTACGGGCAGAACAAAGCTAGAGCTGCTAATCCATGCTAAGGTCAACTAGAAATGGGGAGCAGTGGTGGTTTTTTAGTTTGTAAGACTTAAGGACCTATTCAATTATAACTCAATTAAAGAAAAAAAAGAAAAAAAAAAAGATTCAAGGATAGTCCCTGGAGTTATGTTCAAATTCTGGGAATAATACTCATTATGTCACTTTGCTGAAATCATTCTCCTCTAGTTCCACTCTGCCTTTCTGTCAACCGGGAATTGTCATCCCTTCCTCAGAAGCTTAGATAAATGTTGGCTTGGTTTAGAGCTTAGAAAGATTTCCAGGAGTGCTCATTCTGCCCTACCAACCCCTGCTTTGGAAAGTGGAAGAATATGACTGATAAATAATCCTCTTGGCTTTAAGCTCACATTTCTTTTTTTATATATATATTTTTATTTTATATTGGAGTATAGTTGATAAGCTCATGTCTGTTAAACTGAGATACTTATAACCTTTCATGGGTACCGGAAGTCACGGGTGTGTACCTCTCAAAGCATGAGTGTTAAACACATAGTTAAGCCTTATTCACGTAGTTAAATAAACAGATCTATTACAAATAGAGGAAAATACAAAATGTACATGAAATTTTAAGCCAAATCAAGAGACTTTCAAGGAAAGGTGTTCGCGCATATACTCTTCCCCTCCTACTTTAGGAGTCCTGGGGAAACATTTGAGAAATCTTGCTCAGCTCTGTGGCTGCAAATGGCTTTTTTATTTTTTCGATTGCTACTTTTATTATGGCTTAGAACTGATTAACGGCAAAAGCCTCCAGAAAAGAACTGTTTACATTCTGGAACCAGCCTTAGATGAGCTGACTGTCTAGGGTCTGAGGTACTGAGCAACCTGTTTTTTGTGATAGTCAAACAGCCCTTGGAAAACCACCAGCTGGCTATATTATACAGAGAACACCAACATCAGATAAGGTGTCAACTTAGATCAGTAAGTCCCTTCTAGGCCTGACATTCTCAGGGGCTTTGGAAAGGGTAAGAGCAAGATGAGAAAAGCCTGGGGTTGAGAAAATGGGATGAACTGGGGTGCAGCAGTGAGGAGAGGCTGGTAGACCTGCAGAAGAAATCTATGCTGAATCTAGGGCTGGATACTGCACGTGGTCCAGGCTGGGGTCACATGCGGGGAGAAGAGGAGCCACCTGGCCTTGGGCGAGGGTCCAGGAAAACATGCAGGCAGGACCTATACCCTGGGTAAATCTGGACCTGCCAGAGAGGACATGATGATGTCCCTGAAGACTGGGACCAGGTGAAAAAGAATGAAATATTGCCATTTACAGCAACGCGGATGGACCTACGATTATCACACTGAGTGATGCAAACCAGGAAGAGAAAGACAAATATGACATGATATCACTTATATACAGAATCTAAAAGCTAATGCAAATAAACTTATTATCACACTGAGTGATGCAAGCCAGGAACAGAAAGACAAATATGACATGATATCACTTATATACAGAATCTAAAAACTCATGCAAATAAACTTATTATCACACTGAGTGATGCAAGCCAGGAACAGAAAGACAAATATGACATGATATCACTTATATACAGAATCTAAAAACTCATGCAAATAAACTTATTATCACACTGAGTGATGCAAGCCAGGAACAGAAAGACAAATATGACATGATATCACTTATATACAGAATCTAAAAACTCATGCAAATAAACTTATTACAAAACAGAAACAGACTCAGACTTAGAAAAATGATCTTGTGGCTACCGAAAGGGGAAAGGGGTGGGGGAGGGGAGGGATAAATGAAGAATTTGAGATGAACAGATACACACCACTCCATATAAAAGAAATAATTTACTGTATAGCAGAGGGAACTATATTTAGTATCTTGTATAACCTATAATGGAAAAGAATCAGAAAAATATATATATGCATAGCTGAATCACTTTGCTGTATACCTAAAACTAACACCATATTGTAAGTAAACTATATGTCGATTAAATAAAAGACTGGGGCCAGGAGTGAGAAAAAGTCAAGCTGTGTAAAATTAAGGAAAATGGTACTTGGTAACTGTTGGGTATCTGACCCTTAGCGTTTCTTGTGTGACTTGTTTAGTGCCCACGGAGCCCTCCGGCTTCAGGTTTCAGGCCCTGCCCTATACAGAAGTGTGAGTTTTGGAGGATAACACCTGGCAGCAATCAGAAGACCCCAAGACCTGGCAGTGTCAGACATAATTCTGGTGAGTGGCTCCCAGCCACTGGGAGCACATGCGCCTGTGAGGCCCCAGAATAACACTGTAGGCTTGCAAGTGATCTGTTTCTCAGTTTGACAAATTGCATTATTGTTTCTTCAATGCATACTTGGTGGCTTAGCCACTTGGTTCCCAGGTGGCTTAGTGGTTAAGAATCTACCTGCCAATGCAGATGCAGGAGACATGGGTTTGATCCCTGGGTTGGAAAGATTGCCTGGAGGAGGAAATGGCAACCCACTCCAGTATTCTTGTCGGGAAAATTCCTATGGACAGAGGAGCATGGCAGGCTACAGTCTGTGGAGTCGCACAGTCGGACACAGGTCGGACTTGACTGAGTGACTGAACACACACACATACAAGGCATACTTAGTTAAGTCTCTGCTTAAAATGTGAACTAGAAACAACAAAATTAGTACCTAAATGAGGTAGTTTAGTCAGCAAAACCCTCAAAATCATGAGAGCCATGGGGGAGCGGGGAAAAGTACGACAGGGGAAGGGCAAGTAAGTCCTTAGAGGGAAGAGTTTAGAAGCAAGAGTGTAGGGACTTCCCTGGTGGTTCAGTGGTTAAGACTCCCTGCTACCAATGCAGGGATCCTGAGTTCCATCCCTGGTCAGGGAACTAGATCCTACATGATACAGCTAAGAGTTCACATGCTGCAACTAAAATCCCAAGAGTTGCAACTAAGATCCAGTGCAGCCAAAATAAATGAATAAATAAAAGAAGAAGCACCTGTGTAATTCACCAGGCTCATTTTAAAGACGGAGATGGTGTCAGACCAGAGGAGCTAAGTGGTTTTTCCCAATAGCACAGGAGGGCTCTTGGCAGAGGCAGAATTCCAATCAGGCCCCTACCTCCTCTATCCAGGTACTCTGCTCTGTTCTTCACTTCCTGGAAAACCTAAAGAGTGTAGGGAATCCTGAGAGGTGATGGAGACAATGGAGCAGGGAAGGAGGTCTGACAGAATGAAGTCTACTGTCCATCAGAAATGTGACATTGCACTGTTAATAGGCCTTTCTCTCTGAGACAATTCTCCATCTATCTCGAATGCATGTTTTTGGTTTATTTATTTTCAGTTTTTTGGCTGTGCTGGGTCTTCGTTGCTTTTTGCTCAGGTTTTCTCTAAGTTGCGGTGAGCAGGGGCTATTCTTCCCTTCGATGTGTGGTCTTCTCGTTGCAGTGGCTTCTCTTGTTGCAGAGCACAGGTTCTAGGCGAGTGCGCTGGGTGGTTGTGGCACACGGGCTCAGTCACACCTCAACATGTGGGATCCTCTGGGACCAGGGATTGAACCCATGTCCCTTGCACTGGCAGGCAAATTCTTATCCACTGCTCCACCAGCCAAGTCCCCAAAAACGCATGTTTTTGAGTATGCATTTCTCTGGCTGGTGAATACAAGTTTGTGCCTACCGAGGCACATTAATCATTGAGCATCATGTTATGTGTACATACCCATGGGTGTGTAGGAGTCCATGTATGCAGATGGCTGTACAATGAAATGGGGGCATGTATGGTTTGTACGGGTCCCTAAGTAATTGTGAGGTTATATATGCATATATTTCTTTGTACAAAATGTGGGTCCCATTCTAGTCTGATCAAACCAGGTTAATAAATGAAGTTAGCAAAAAGAAAATAAAAATTAAAGCTTAATATAAATTTCTCATTGAAAGTAAGAGAGGAGAGGAATGAAGAAAGAAAAAGAAAGAGGAAGCAGATCCAGAGAATCGCCAGGACTCTCAGAATCAGTAACAAAAGGCAGATGCTGGAGTGAATGAAACAGGACATTCTTTTCTCCCAACTCAAGAATTCAAGGTCAATGTGTGTGTGTGTGTTAGTTGCTTAGTCATGTCCGACTCTTTGCAACCCCATAGACTATAGCCCACCAGGCCCCTCTGTCCATGGGATTCTCCAGGCAAGAACACTGGAGTGGCTTGCCATTTCCTTCTCCAAAAGGAACTATAGAAAGAAAGAAAGTAAAGTCATTCATTCGTGTCCGACTCTTTTCGACCCCATGGACTGTAGCCTACCAGGCTCCCCCATCCATGGAATTTTCCAAGCAAGAGTACTGGAGTGGGGTGCCATAGGAGGAACTTTGTAGATTCTAGACCTTCTCTGACTGGTGTCTATAATGTTCTCGGTCAATCTCAAGGTCTGTCCATGGTCCACAGAGGGCTTTGTGCCAGTTATAAAGGGCCACCCCTCCCTGGGGTTTCAAACTTGGAGAGTGGAGCGAGGGCTAGATTTCAGGTCCCATCTGTCTTGTCGCTTCACAGAGCCCAACACACACAGCGCCCTGCTCATTGCAGTTTGTTTAGTCACTGTGGTGTCTGACTATTTGTGGCCCCATGGACTATTGGCTGCCAGGCTCCTCCACCCGTGTAATCTCCCTGCTCATACTCCCTGTAGAATTGGTCAAAAATCCCGGATTTCATGAAGTACCTGGACCAAATTTTCTGATCCCAGAGTTGTTTAGGAATCATGCCACAGTGAGCTCTGTTTTGCACTTCCCTGGTGGTCCAGTGAAGCAGTCAATGCAGAGGGCTTGGGTTTGATCCCTGGTCAGGGAAGTAGATCGCACTCGCTGCAACTAAAGATCGCTCGCGTGGCAACTAAGACCCGACTCAGCCAAATTAATTCGTTACTTTTTAAAAACTAAGAAAACCTGAATACAGTGTGACTAAACTAAATAACTATTATTTAGTTAATAATAAAGCATTGGTATTAAAACAACAACAACAAAACCATAACAAGCTCTGATTCTTGCCAGCTCGTTCACTTTTACCAACTCCATAGATATCATCTCACTTGACTGGGCCTAGAATGTGTTTTGTCCCCTTAAAAAAATATACAAGACTTTCCCTCCCCTGAACTGTAAACCTATTCATTTATTGAACATTCTGTCCAAAATGTGTGCCAGCTTCTTGCCCAGGCAATGTGTGTGTCAAGAGCAGGCAAGCTATTTCACTGACCCAGGCTACTGCCATACTATGGGCCACATTGTGGCAAAATCTGTTAGGAATAATTTAAAGCATTTTCTTGGCCTTTTTCTTTGGTCAAGATTTGATTATTGGCGAAGATACATATGTTCAGTGAAGAGCCTGGGCTGTGGATGCCCGTGCCGAACCCTTAGCACGGTACTTGAGAATCAGGGTTGACAGGCATGGCAAGTAATTTCTAGTGGGTAAAACAGGGATGCATCCTGAATTCCTTCCTTTTTCACATGTTCCTCTTTGATATAATACTGGTTTGGAATAAACCCTGTGAGTTCACAGAGTTCACAAAAACAGAGAACAAAAGGATGAGTCTTTTCTTATATGCAAATAAGATGGATTTAGTCTTACAAACTGAGAGTGGTTTGAACACAGAACTGATTCTCCTAGTTAGTTATTGCCATAAACAAGGGCAATAGAGTGATTATTCTAAAGCTTGTATTTTGGGTAGAGGTCCTCCAACTAGTAACTTGTATATATTGAGTAATTCCTCTTATTGAGTCCCCTTCCTTATGTACCTCTGTCTGTATTTTGCATCATGTAGGTTTTATCAGGACGAAGTATTACTTAAAATTTGGCAATCCGCACCACTCTATTAAAGTTTCCGGGAGTCTGCTGATCAGAGAGGTTCAGCTCACCATGTCCATGTCATGGTCATCCAAGTTCATTCCCAAGGCCTCCCAGCCGTTCCCTGACAGAGGACCTTTGGGCAGGTTACTACACCTGTCTAAACCTCCCTCAGAGAATTCCTGGGTGGTCCACTGGTTGGACTCCGTGCTTCCATTGCAGGGGGCACAGGTTCAATCCCTGGACTCTGGTCAGGGGACTAAGATCCTGCATGCCTCGCAGTGTGGCCAAAAAGAAAAAGAACATAAACCTCCCTCAGTTCGTTTTTCTTCAAAATGGAAATTAAAAATGGACCCGCGTCCACGGCTGTTGTGAACATAATATGTGATCTAGAGATGACCTCATATAATAAAGTACTTAACATGGTACACAGTAAGGACTAAGTAAATGAAAATTGTTATTTGAGGCCAGCATGGGTATTTCATGACCCCAGACTTAAACATATTCATTTTCCTTTTTGATTTTTGGCACTTCCACAGACCATTTTTCACGTTTAATATATTTACCTCAAATGAAAACTTTGCTACCATAAATGGAAAACAAGTACAGAACACGGTAAATCGAGTGTACTTTTTTTTAAAAAAATGGAAAATTAGTATCACCATCTATAAATGGAAATCAGTATATATTAAAATAAACACAGGGTATAATACCTAAATTCACATTTGCACATGTTCATTCATGACCCCCTAAGATCACTCACCCGCATCAGTGACGAGGTATCTGGGGAAATGCCGCACTGTGGAACAGAGCTCTGAGCTTAGGCCTCACTTGGTAGGTGAGAGGAGGCATGACTTTCTTACGTGGTCAGCCTACCGATTACAATTTAATGGGTACATCTTATGTGCCAGGCTCTGATCTAGACTTTCGGACACACAGGTGAATAGTCAGAGGTTCCTGTCCATTTGACTCTGCCCTCTGCGACAGAGGTGGGTGCCCCACTGGTGGGTCACTCTACTTTCACAGGAGGCAGTAAGGCCTATCTTTAGCTCACTGGTCAGTAACTCCTGACAACACTAACAACACCAAACAGCAATACTGTCCAGGAAGCAGCATCTTAAAATCACCACATTGCCCACTAACCAAGTTCACAATATTTAGCTAAAACCACTGTGGTTTTCGGAGAAGGCAATGGCACCCCACTCCAGTACTCTTGCCTGGAAAATCCCATGGACGGAGGAGCCTGGTAGGCTGCAGTCCATGGGGTCGCTAAGAGTCGGACACGACTGAGCGACTTCACTTTCACTGAAAAGGTGAGGTAGATCTCCACATAGACATGGAAAGATGTTCCAGAGATAACATGGCAAGAAAGTCACAGAACAGAATATAGAGTATAAGCCTATTTGCATTTATTTTTTAATGTTACATTTATTTACCTGTTTGTTTATTTTTGGCTGCACTGGGTCTCTGTCGCCGTGTGAAGACTTTCCCTAGTTATGGAGAGTGGGGGTTACTGTCCAGTTGCCCAGCGGCGTGTGAAAGCAAACGTGTCTGTGGACACAGGGATAGAACCTGTGTCCCCTGCACTGGCAGGCTGACTCTTAACCACTGGACCACCAGGGAATCCTCCTATTTGCATCCGAGTATGAGTATGGATACCTAGGGGATTCTTTTCAGCCAGATTCTGTGCTAAGCCTTCATTTGCATGACTTCATGTTAGTCACATAGTAATCCTATCAAGTAAGTGCTATTATTATCCCCATTTCACAGATGCAAAAACTGAGGGCTAAATGGGGTAAAGCTATTTGTCTGAGGCCTCATAACAAATAAGTGATAGAAATAAGTAGCTGAACCTCAGGCTATCTGTTTCCAGGGATTAAGTTCTTAACTAATATGCTTTTCAGTGGCCACGTAGGGGAAAATCTAGAAGGGTGTACACCAAACTGTTCACAGTAAGCATAGCCCACGAGTGAGATTGGAGGGAGCTGCATTTCTTATATTTCTGTATATGTCTCTGTACTGTTTAAAATTTTTTTTTTAATATTTATTTATTTTATTTAGTGGCACGGGGTCTTAGTAGCAGCATGCAGGATCTTTAGTTCTGGCATGTGGGATCTAGTTCCCTGACCAGGGATCGAACCTGGGCCCCCTGCACTAGGAGCACAGAGTCTTAGCCACTGGACCACCAGGGAAGTCCCTACTGTTAAAATTTTTAGAAGCAGCCATGTGCTAATTTTATAATTGAAAACCAGAAAACAACCAAGTCCCCACCAACGCAAAAACTCTGGTAAGACACACAATCCTTTGAGAAGAATCAACCTTACAGCTGTCCTTCCACTGCTCCCCTTGTCTCTGGAGGTGCAGGCAAGGAACTAGGGATACAAGAAAAACGGTTCTGCAACCACCGAGGTCTGAGAAACACTGGGTTAGACAAAAGCAAACAGCTGCCTTCTCTGGGGAGACTTTCAGAGTTTCCACAAGCTAACACTGATAGAAATTTCACACGGGACACTTCATAGTTGAGGCCGTATTGATTTGGACCCAGAACTGTTTTCTTCCCGGACGCCTCATGGGACTAGCATTCTTTAGACCAAGCATTGGAAATATAGCTCAGATACCTTCCAACCAACACCTGGATGGAGGGCCCACTTGCCTCCATCCCACCCACAAACTCAGCTCCCCTCAGCATTGCTTTCACTGAATTGAGCTTGGCCTTGAAGCCATCAGCTTGTGGGTGTGTGCATGGATTTATAGGATCCCACTGTGGTGTTGGAGAAGACTCTTGAGAGTCCCTTGGACTGCAAGGAGATCCAACCAGTCCATCCTAAAGGAAATTAGTCCTGAATATTCACTGGAGGAACTGATGTTGAAGCTGAAACTCCAATACTTTGGCCACCTGTTGCAAAGAACTGACTCATTGGAAAATACCCTGATGCTGGGAATGATTGAAGGTGGGAAGAGAAGGGGATGACAGAGGATGAGATGGTTGGATGACATCACCAACTCAATGGACATGAGTTTGAGTAAGCTCCAAGAGTTAGTGATGGACAGGGAGGCCTGGTGTGTTACAGTCCGTGGGGTTGCTGAGTCGGATACGACTGAGTGACTGAACTGAACTGAACTGAACTGATGTGTGATGTATATGTGGTCCCTGCCTCTGCCTCTGAACATCCATGCACACCTACATTTTCCAGTGATGATATGAATGGTATTTAGGCTAGGGAGGGAAAGATTGTGTGTGTGTGTGTGTATCTATGTGTCTGTAGGAAGGTATTGTGGGACCCTCCTCCAAGACAGACCCTGTGGGCCAGCCTAGAATTCTCACACCCACTAGAACACACAGGAAACAAGCTCATTTGCAAAGCTACACCACAAGTGTAAAGGAATGGGCTGCCCACTGGCCTGCCAAGGTGCTGAGTAGGAGTAATTCCGGGTATGGACAGCTCCCCCCGCCAACACCCCCACCACACATACACCCTTGGGTGCACCATTTGCAGGAGAAATGGTTGCCTAACCTCTGTTAAGCACCTTCGGCATGCCAGGTACTACCCACGGAACATCACGGCCATTTTCGCTTTGATTTCCCACCAGCACTCTGTAAGGAGGGATTTATTATTGCCTCTTTACCAATAAAGCAACTGGAATTGGAGAGGTGAAGTTATTTGTTCAAGGAAATGGCAGAACCAGAATTGTGCCTGGGTCAGCCTGACTGTGAAATGCATGTCCTTTGCGCTACACCAGACCCGCTAGCTCTCTTGTGTTTGGTCTTGCCCTGAGGTCTCTGCCCTCCTAGGACCCAACGAACAACCCAGAGACAGTGACCCTGGCTGCATATCCTAGGTACTCTGCAAAATGGGCCTTTGTTCTCATAACCGCCTGACTCTTCCAGGAAGCCTTCCGATCACCCAAGGGAAGCCTCCTCTCGACCTCCTCCGGAGCTTCCGCCCATTCTCTTGCTTCATCACTTGGCCTTTTTCCCTTTGAGAAGCACCTCTGTCCCAGAGCCTCGAGGGCGAGGGACCCTGAATCATCCTTCAGCACAGGCTGGGTGGGGGATGGCCAATGCCAATCCAGGGTCTGGATGAGTCTAGGGAAGACCCAGCTTGTTTTCTAGGCCCCACAAGAGGCTGCAGGCCTTGGAGCTGGGGACAAAAGAAAGACTGCAACATGGCTGAGAGAGTGGAAACTGTTTCAAGAAAAACTCCAATGGCAGTGGGGGAGGCAGGGGAAACCTGGAAAGTGTGGCTCAGGTGGGGATTTACCCCATAAACTGCAGGGTGAGAGCTAAAATGAGGGGGTGGACAGGGAGCTGATTCTGCCTCCCTGGGCCTCTGCCTTCCCAGGGTCTGAAGCAGGACCCAGCAGGACCCACTGGCCCTAATCAGGCAGTGGCAGGGGTGGGGGAAGTGGACAGGAGGGAGCAAAGGCAAGAGGAAAGGACATCCTGTGCACACTTGGCAGGGGCAGGAGTGGCAATTTTCCAGATGGAAACCCAGACGGTCCTTGCCCAGGGCCAACAGCACCCCTGTCCAGGATAAAAATAGCCCTTCCTCTTCCCTTCTCCCATCATCCTCTCACCCCCCAACTTCCTGGAGTCCTGTCAGATACTTCCGCCCCAGGCCCCATCCCAGATGATAAATATCCCCCTGCATGCCCATCCATTCCCAAAGGAAGACCCCCTGCCTCTCTCAAGCAGTGTGGGTCGAGGCTAAAGTCACTTCTCACGTGTCTGTCGGGATGCTCTTGGTGACTCCCCTCACTCTCTCAAGAGAGTCTTGTCACTGGGGTCTGCACCCAGTGACAAGCAGAAGGACTCTTGGGACCCTTGACACAAGCCTGTCCATCACCTTGCTCCAAGGGGGAATCACATCCTAGGCCATCACCTCTCCCAGGGCCATCACCCTCTCTGCCTCTGCGTTGCTGACGGACTATGGGGAGGGAGCGCTTTGCCAATCTGGGGCTCAGGAGGCTTATCCATCATGGGATGAGGGGCTGGATGTAGAGATTTCTGAAGGCCTTTTCAGTACCTAAGAGATCCCCAAGGAAAAAGCTCCCAGTGAGGTTGGCGCTGATGGCAGGCAGTGTGGTAGAAGCAGGAGGCAACTACACAGGAAAGAGGCAATCTGGCTGTTCAGCCTGCCTCCCACCTGACCTCCAGGTGTTTCTGACCCCAGCCTGAAAGGCTGCTGCATCCCGGGGGAGCCTGACCCCAGGCCCAGCTGCAGCCTTCTGCTCGCAGGTCCCACACCCAGCCCTTAGGCCCCTGTTCCCGGCACTCCTTACCTGCCCAGCCCAGGAGCCCCCTGGCCCCATTCACATGGTCTTCCTGGCCTAGCCCGGCTGCCCAGACACAGCTTCGGCTCCCCTCACCGTCGTAGCCACCGGCTGTCTCCCCGCGCCCACGTCCCACCCTGACTTCCTGCCTCCTCCTGAGGGCTCCGCAGCCAACCGGGCCCCAGCAGCCCAACCGCAAGCCTCCAGCACCCCCAAGCTTCCTGCTGCCATCGCCCCCTGCCTCTCAGCCCTCGAGGGTCCTTTCACCCCAGTCCAGGCCCCATTCACCTCGAAGGTGGCACCCGGAGGTGGAGGAGGATACTGGATGGAACTTCCTCCGCCCCCCCAGGGAGCACCTGGACCAGAGATTCAAGGGCCGCCTTGAAGCCCCAGTGAGCAAGAGGCAAGTAGACACCCACTCAGCTTTCAGTGAAGGGCAAGCTGCACGGCTGTCAGTCTGAGGGCCAGGTGACCCTTGTAATACAGTCGGAGGGCAAAAGTAACATCACCTCAGATTCAGGGGGGAACAACATCCCTGGAAAATCACTGGAGGGGGGATACGATGCTAGACAGTCAGATAGATACCAGGCGCACACAGCTGCTAGCCACACAGTGGAACCACAGCCATGCCATCTCAGGGCATGGGGCAAGAGCTTTATTATTTGCAGAGGGGAGGCTAATACCCCTCTTACAGACAGTCTGCTGGACAACAGGCTGTTCAAGGAAGCAGACAGGACAACCCGGTATCTTTAAGGGAGTAGAGTCACAGCCTCTTTTGTGGGCAGAGGGCAGGACAACACCCCCTAATTATGGTTGGAGAGTAGGGCAATCCTTCTAACTCAGGCAGAGACAAGGCCACAGCCCGTCAGAGGCGAAGGCCTGACACCACCTCCTGCAACAGGTGGGAGACAGAACAAACACTCCTGCCCAGGCCCCAGGTGCAGGCGACAGACAGGCAGGAGGCAGGGACCCTGTCACAAGGGTCAGGCCAACAATCTCCCTTTCCCCAGGAGCCAGGCTGAGGGCCAGGTCACCAGTGTTATGAGGAACTCTACGTGGCCTCTCGCGGGCCCAAGAGCTGGGCCTTGACCGCACCCATCGGAAGACAGAAACCTGTTGCCACCGCCTGAGCCTGTACTGAGGCAGCAGGCTGGGGGAGGGGAAGCCCACAGAGCATTGTTGGGGTTTGTGAGGTGGAAGCTGATGCTGTATGCACCTTCAGCTGCTGCGGAGAGAAGGGGGAGACAGGAAATGGGTGGGGGGAAGAGGAAGCCTGAGTTGGAAAGTCAGACAAAGAGGGTGACACAGAAACAAAAGCTGAGAAACACGAAGTTTTTTTTGAAAAAAAAAACAAAAAAAAAAACACAACTAAAAAACAGCCCTACAGAATGACACAGAGCCCAGAGTCTCAGCTGCAGGCCCCAGCTCCCCTTGCTATGAACCTGAGCACTTCACAGTCCATCTCTGGGCCCCAGGACAACAGTAAGAACACGATTGGGGCTAGTGATAATAATGCACATTTTATTGAGGACTTACTGTACATTATCTCACTTAAAATGTATCTACTTGTGGAGTTGGATTTTCCATTGTAAAGATAAAGAGACAGGTGCAGGGGTTAAGAGAGCTCCTCCAGGTCTGATAGAATCGATGTTGCAGTTGACATTGAACCCAGGTCTACAAGATCCTGCGTTCTTCAGCTGCTCATTTATCTGAGTCACATTCCATAGGGGTGATTTAGAATTTAGGTTAAATTCTTTTCCAGTCCTGATCTGGATGCGATAGAGAGATAGAAGTGGAGCTGCAGGGGAGATGAGTATCCATCAGGGCTTCTCTACCCTCAAGGCCAGCCTCCTCTCCCGAGGTAGAACCCGGGGCCCTAGCAACCAGCGAGACAGTGAACCCGGGCCTGAATAAAGGACTGCAGAGACCTTGATGGGAAGCAGAGATTTATTGAGGAGACTGAGGGTCTGTGAACTCCTCCCCTTCCTCCAAACCACCCTCTTCCCCCATCCGGGCAGCAGGGCCCCAGGATGCTGCAGCTTTAAGCTCCCAGAGCGCTGAGCATCTCCCCAACTCTACCCCGACCCTTCTCCAGGTGCTGGCTCCTCTGGGGCGCCCCTCTCTTCCTTCGTCCCAGGTGGGCTGGGGAATGGGTAGCAGGTGGTGCAGGAGACACGCAGGGATCCCTTAGCAGAGGGTGAAGCGCCGGGCACTGATGTTCATGCGCGTGAGGCCCAGGTGCCGCAGTGGCGGGGCCAGGGCCAGGCCGGCCCCGGGCTCCATCTCCAGCTCCATCTCGGCCTCGTTCAGCAGCTCTTGGTGCAGGTGACAGACTTGGTCCACCTTCAGCCGGTGCAGCTGGGCCCGCAGCCTAAGCAGCTGCCCTGCCAGCTGCCGGTCCTGTGCCTGCATCTCCTGCTGCAGCCGAGAGGGGGCATGAGCCCGCTGAACCTCCATTCCCTTCCGGTCAACACCCCGGGGGCTTTGCCCTGGCTATGTCCTTCCTACCCCCTCATATCCCGGCTCTATACAGCCCATCTCATAGATCTTGCTCTAAAACCAAGCTAAACAAGTACAGGTACCTGGGGCCTGATCTTAGATCAAATCGATGGAATCTCCAGTCTGGAGGCTGACATTTTTATATTTGCACATATTAGATTAAGAGCCACCTAGTTAATACTGGCCTCCTCTGGGGACAGCGTGGTTAGTGCCTCCTTTGTATCTTTGGAGTATAGCAATTTGCAGAGGAGACTGGGAGGCCATGCCTTCCCCAGCTATCCCTGGTGGCCCCCAAGGGCAGGACTCTGTCCTCTGAGCCACAGGAGCACAAGGTCAGTAGACTGATGGACTCCTTCTTCAGTAAGGCTCCCTGAATAAAACACTGGACAAGTCCATTCCTGGCTCCTCAACCCTGGGACAAAGCCACAGAAGAGGGCAGTTGCTGGAGGCAGGGTCTTTCTCATCCCCTCACCATACCCAGGGTTTTCGGCCCTGAGGACTGCCCTCAAGGCCCTCTGCAAGGCTGCCCACCCCACCAGACTTACCAGCTCCCGTCGGAGCCACTCAAGGGCAGAGTCCATTGAGTCGAATCCGCAAATGGCCCCAGGTCCCCCGGGCTTGGGTCTGGCTTGGGCCCTGTGCCAGGCCTGGCTCTGGACCCGGGCTGTCCACTCCAGGTATGATGGCCGTCGTGTCTGTAGCTGCAGCTTGGCCGTCAGTGCCTTCACAGAGTCCAAGCTCTCTGCTTCGTCATCCTCCTCATCTTCACCCACTGCCTGGAATTTTAATGGTCCCAGGGACATGGTAGGGGGTGAGCAGTGACAGGGAAAGGCTGCAGCTCTGGGGTTAGGGAAAGGCTGGCAGTATTACCCAGGAAGAGGTGGGAGAAGCTGAGGGTGAAAGAAATGTGCCAGGGAGTGTGCGATGGTGAATGTTCAAGGTGGGTCAGGGAGGCTTGAGTGTGTCAGGGTAAGCAGATGGGTGTAGGAGGCTGAGTGTGCAAGGGCTGGGATTTTCCTGGACTGCTATCCCAGGAGCCACGTGATGCCCATCCGGGTGGGGGCAGGAGGAGCCCTGCGCCTCTGGCCCCTTGGATGAAATTTATTGTCTTTGCCCAAAAGGAGACACCCAGTTCCCAGAAAGGAAGTTGCTCCAGGATAAGAAAAGCATCGTCCACACTAGAGTCTTGGCCCTCTTCCCAAGACCCAAGTTAAGGGATTGGGGAGGGGATAGGAGGCTGACAAGCTGCCCCCAGTCCTGACTCATGACTGTGGCCCTTCAGCAAAGGAATAGTGTCCAGATCCTCAATTTGGGAGTCAGGAGACTTGGGTTCAGGTGCTGGCTCTGTGGGACCTTGGACAAGTCACTGACTCTGTTGGGACAGATCAGTGATTTCAAGCTATATTCTAAGGAACTTTAGGTTCCCTTGGAGATCCCACAAGGACTGTGTTCGGGGTAAGGGCAGAGCTGTGGATGGGCTCCTCGACCTTCCTCTCCCTGCCCCTCCCAGGGCTTCAACCAGAGCATTTCCCTTTTTAAAACTTTGTGTTGAAATATAACACACACCCAGAAAAATTTACATGTCGTAAATACATGGTTTGATGAATTCTCCCCAACTGAATCAGAGTGATGTAAACAGATCAAGCAAAGGAGTATTACCATCACCCAGGAAGCTCCTTTGTGTTGCTGGTCTAGACCAACTCTCCTAAGGGTAATGTAACCAAGCACAGCTTGCTCAAGTACCTACAGGTGAGAAAGCCGAACTCTGACAGGGTGTTTGCAGCAAAGTAAGGGTTTATTGCAGGGGGGCCAAGCAGGGGAGTGAGAGACAAGTCTCAGATCCACATCAACTTGGTCTTTGAGTGTTAGGTTTTTGCTTTTTGTTTTTAAAGGGGAAGAACTGGACTTCCCCAGTGGTCCAGTGGTTAAGACTTCCACCGCAGTAGGCACGGGTTCAATCCCTGGTTGGGGAAGTTCCGCATGCCACGTAGTATGGCCAAAAGAAAGAAAGAAAAGAAAAAAAAAAGGGGAAGAACAAAGAGGCTGGGATTAATCATCACCTTGTGATGTTTCTGTGACATTTCTTTTTTTTTCTTTTTCTGTGACATTTCTTAATAGTAGTTTCAGAGTCAGAATGTCTCTTCAGTTCAGTTCAGTTCAGTTCAGTCCCCGACCCCATGAACCACAGCACGCCAGGCCTTCCTGTCCATCACCAACTCCCGGAGTCCACCCAAACCCATGTCCATTGTGTTGGTGATGCCATCCAACCGTTTCATCCTTTGCTGTCCCTTCCTCCTCCTGCCCTCAATCTTTCTCAGCATCAGAGTCTTTTCAAATGAGTCAGCTCTCCGCATCATGTGGCCAAAGTATTGGAGTTTCAGCTTCAACATTAGTCCCTCCAATGAACCCACAGGACTGATCTCCTTTAGGATGGACTGGTTGGATCTCCTTGCAATCCAAGGGACTCTCAAGAGTCTTCTCCAACACCGAAGTTCAAAAGCATCAATTCTTCAGTGCTCAGCTTTCTTTATAGTCCAACTCTCACATCCATACATGACCACTGGAAAAACCATAGCTTTGACTAGACAGATCTTTGTTGACAAAGTAATGTCTCTGCTTTTTAATATGCTATCTAGGTTGGTCATAACTTTCCTTCCAAGGAGCAAGTGTCTTTTAATTTCATGGCTGCAGGCACCATCTGCAGTGACTTTGGAGCCCCCAGAAATAAAGTCAGTCACTGTTTCTACTGTTTCCCCATCTATTTGCCATGAAATGATGGACCGGATGCCATGATCTTAGTTTTCTGAATGTTGAGTTTTAAGCCAAGCTTTTCACTCTCCTCTTTCACTTTCATCAAGAGGCTCTTTAGTTCTTCACTTTCTGCCATAACGGTGGTGTCATCTGCGTATCTGAGGTAATTGATATTTCTCCCGGCAATCTTGATTCCAGGTTGTGCTTCTTCCAGCCCAGCATTTCTCATGATGTACTCTGCATATAAGTTAAATAAGCAGGGTGACAATATACAGCCTTGGCGTACTCCTTTTCCTATTTGGAACCAGTCTGTTGTTCCATGTCCAGTTCTAACTGTTGCTTCCTGACCTGCATACAGAAATGTTTCTGGTTTATGATTATCTGGCCAGGTGGCCCACGGCTGGGGGCTGATGAGTTGTTACCTCATCTTGTCCTAGAGAAACAGCTTGAATTTGTATGTTAATGATAATACCTAGGATAGCAATTTCAGTACATTAATGATATTATGGACAATAGCAATTTTAGACATCTGACTCTGTGGGTTTTTTTTGTTTGGTTGGTTTTCAGCCTAGGCACAAGGCATGGGGGATCTTAGTTCCCCAACCAGGGTCTTAACCACTGGACCACCAGGGAGTTTTCCGACTCTTGTTGATTAGTGTTCATCTAGCACAGAATTGAAGTCAGTTCAGTTCAGTCGCTCAGTCTTGTCTCTTTGCAACCCCATGGACTACAGCACACCAGGCTCCCCTGTCCATCACCAACTCCTGGAGTTTACTCAAACTCATGTCCATTGAGTCGGCGATGCCATCCAACTATCTTATCCTGTCTTCCCCTTCTCCTCCCACCTTCAATCATTCCCAGCATCAGGGTCTTTACAGTTTTACAGCCAAGAATTTACAGTTCTTCGCATCAGGTGGCCAAAGTATTGGAGTTTCAGCTTCAGCATCAGTCCTTCCAATGAATATTCAGGACTGATTTCCTTTAGGCTGGACTGGTTGGATCTCCTTGCAGTCCAAGGGACTCTCAAGAGTCTCCTCCAACACTACAGTTCAAAAGCATCAATTCTTCAGTGCTCAGCTTTCTTTATAGTCCAACTCTCACATCCATACATGACAACTGAAAAAACCAAAGCTTTGACTAGACAGAGGGGACAAAAAGATAAAAATGTTTTGAATAGAGTGATTAATCATAAACTCAGTAAGGGAACTTGGTTTCTGGGGAGCCCAGTTTCAGTAATACTGCCCTAATTTTTGACAGCCTGGATTAGTTTTGCCTTTTTGTATACTTTCCAGTGTTTCTCAGTCTTTAACATAGATCCCAATCCCCTGGAAACTTATTAAAATAGACTGCCCCATTCCCAGAGATTCAGATTCAGTATGTTTGGGGTAGAGCCTATAATTTGCATTTTTAACGAATTCCCATCCCAGCTGATGCTCCTGGTCTGGAATTTTACAGTTTATACTCTTTTATATCTAGTTCCTTTTATAGAGCAGTTCCAACTTTGTGTTTATATTATGTATGTGTGTATGGGGGGAATCCACTTATGATTTCATTATTTGAAAGAAGGGTTTTGCACACACACAAAAGCCTGGAACCTTGTAGACCAGAAGGCTCTTTAAAGGCAGGAGTACCTTTTATTTTTCATAATGATTATCACTTAACACATTATAGGCATCATTGTTTAAGAAATAAAAGAATATCTGGATGGATGGGTCCTCCAGTAAATAGATTTAAACTCTTGTAATTTACCAGCTTTAGTGTGTCTCTTGCCAGACTGAAAACCCTGTGAAGGAAACCCTCCTCAGCCACCCTTGGGTCCCTAGGGCCCAGCTCAGTGTATAGGCAATTCCCCTTTGGTCAAAGGATGGAGAGAGGAGGGATGGGGCTCCAGAGGGCAGAACTATACCAGAAGTGGCCCCCCGTAGAGGGCGCCCTCAGGCAGGGACTGCCAGCTGTGGTGGGGGAGGGGTGCCAGCTACACAGCTGCTTGCATTTAAGGTGGACCCAGGGATTTCCCCACCCAGCCTCAGCTGTAGGACAGGATGCAGACACTTCCTAGTTTCTCACTCACCCTTTCCACCCCTCCCACCAGGGTACAGGAGAAGAGACGGGTATTTTTGTTTGTTTTTTAAATCGGTGGGAGTGCCAGCACCTTAGAGACTTTTTTTTTAATGCCTCCTGCGACCCACGAGGTCTTAAAGGACTTTAGCAAGATTTTTCTCCCCCACTTCACAGATGCTGAAATTGAGGTTTCCCTAACAGATTCTAGTCCCGGGGTCCTCACTAAGAAGTGCTAGCAATGGGGTGGGGGTGGGGGAATTCCTGTGAAACTGTGAGATCTCTTCCTCCAAGGGGCCTCCTTAACAGCTGTCCTGCCGGCGTCGCCAGCTGCCCAGCCAGTTCCTGTCCCTTTCGGAGCCCGCGCTCACCCCGCCTGACGCTCGGAGTCAATCCCTGCCGGGCGTCAGGCCCGCCGCTGGAGGAATGGAGTTCGCGGAGATGATCCGCACCGGCCAGGCCCAAGCCGAGCTCCTGCGGGGTCCGGAGGAGCCCCCACTGCGTGGCACGCTTTGCATCACCGGCCACCACCTGCTGCTGTCGCCAGGGCCCCAGGCGACTCCAGACCTGTGGCTGCTGCTGTTGCGTAACGTTGACTCCATCGAGAAGCGGTGAGACGTGGCGGGGGCGTCCCCGTAGTCGGGGAGCGCGTGGCTCGGTCGGGAGAGGGGAAAGGGCTAGCGCAGTTGGAGCTGGTGCCCCGCTGCATAACGTACAATCTTAAGAAACTCATTTCTTCTCCCCCTGGTGGGGGTCAGTGGACATTAAACCTAAAGGTTGTGCATTCCAGGGTCGCGGGTGACTCGGGCACCATCACGCTGCGCTGTAAGGACCTGCGAGTGTTGCAGCTGGACATAGAGGGCGTGGAGGCGACGCTGGACATTGCCCGCTCCATCGAGGTATGCCAAGGATGCAATGGAGGCACTTAAGTTGCCCTATCCCGTAACGGGAGGAGTCAGCAGGGTTTACTTCTCTAGGGGGCTCAGGATCCGGGTTTGTCCCGGAGCAAAAGGGGATGCAGGGTGGTCTGGAATGCGTGGAGAGGCAGGAGCTGCGGAACGGCGGACTGGATTCCGATCTTTTCCAGATCCCTTGACTTCCTTCCCCAGGCGCTGTCCTCCCTGGAATCGGTCATCACCTCCTTTCCGTTCTTCTACCGTCCCAAAGGTTTGAGGTTAGGCGACGCCTGGCACTTCCACCCTCCCGAATGCTACTACAAGCGAGTAGCTCGTGAGGTGGGCGCGGTCGTGCGGGGCTGGGGATGTGGGAGAGCCAGGTCTAGAAGGGGCGCGGGGACCGGTCACGCATCGGGTGCCATAGACTGGGTCTTCACTCGTCCCTGCGCCGCAGACCAACGCGTGGCGGCTGAGCGAGGCGAACGAGGACTTCAGCTTGTGCCCCAGTTACCCCCGCGCCGTGATCGTGCCTCGCGCCGTGGACGACAGTGCCGTGGCGCGTAGCGCCCGCTTCCGCCAGGGAGGCCGCTTCCCTGTGCTCAGCTACTACCACGCTCCCAGCGGAACCGTGAGCCCCGCCCCTCCCCAGACCCCGCCGCTAGGACCCTCTGTCTCCCTTTTTGGCTCCACTCTGCACTGGCCCGCTCTTCTGCGGTCCGGGCCGTAACATGGCCCCGCCCCCTCGGCTTATCGTGCCTTCACCGGTGCTGACCCCGCCCTTCTCCGCAGTTTTGGAGTCTCCCCTGCCTCTGGCTCCGCCTCCGGCTGGTCTGGCCCCCTCCCCGAAACCTCCTCTTCTTTTGTCCACCCGTGACTCGCCCACGGCCTACTCTCGGGTCCCTTCCCGCTCTTGCCACAACCCACCGAGACCCGATTCGAAGCCCGTAGGGTTCCTGAGCTCCATCTAGCCTGCCCCAGCCAGCTCTAGATGCGCTCCAGTGTGTACACCCGGCCTAAGGGATGCCCTGAGCGAAGTTCCTGAACCAGGCCTGGGTGGGTACAGTTTCTGGAGCTGGATCCCTGTCTGCAGGTGCTGCTACGTGCCGGTCAGCCCCTGACTGGGCCCCAGAAGCGGCGTTGCTCTGAGGACGAGGAGCTCCTGAGAGCTGTGCTGGCGGGGGCTCGGCCCGGGGCCCGGGGCTTCATCGTGGACACGCGCTCGCCCCAGGCCGCCAAACAGGCCCGCATGACTGGCGGGGGCACCGAGGCCAAGGCTGCCTACCCTGGCTGGAAACGACTGCACCGGCCCCTGGAGAGGTAAGGGGCTTTCTCATGCCCTCCTAAGGTTCTTTCCTCTAGGACTGTTTATGGATGGGGGTGGGGGACTGGTGTCTTCTAGGAACTTCCAGGACTGTTTGATCTTTCCTGGTAGCCATCCTGCCAGGTGGGCATGGCCACTTGCAGGCACCCACTGACAAAGCTCTTTCCTCTCTAGGCATCCCAACTTTGCCTCGAAAGAGAAATCTCTTCTTTACATTAAACTGAAATTTGCCTTCCAGGAACAACTTCATCATACACACACACACACACACACACACACACTCTCTCTATCTCTCTGCCCTGGTCCCAGCTCTGCCCTGAGGGCTGTACCCACAGTTGTTATCTGTTCCCACTGTCTCCAGGTGCTGGTAGTACCAAGAGGAGGTCCTGAGGGACTTTTGTGCTTTGAGGAGAGTGGACTGCTCCCCTATCCAGAATACAAAACTGTTTATTCATTTATTTGACCGACATTGACCCAGCAGAGAGGCTGAGATGGTGGCCAGCCCAGACATGGCTGGCAGATTAGCAGTAAACAGGCAATTAGAGTTCAGTGTGATAAGCGGCAGCACTCCCCTCTTAGAACAGGTCATCCTAAGAAAGCTTCCCTGAGAATAGGGTGCTTTAGTGAGATCCGAAACACAGCAGGGGTAAGCCAGAGGGTGGGAGGAGGACAGTCCAGGTGGAAGGCCCTCCAGGTGTGTAGCAGCAGGCAGCCTAGTCAATTGCCCCGTTTTGGACTCAGGTGGGATGTGGATTCGATCCCTGGGTCGGGGAAGGTCCCCTGGAGGAGAGCATGGCAACCCACTCCCGTATCCTGGAGAATCCTATGGACAAAGGAGCCTGGTGGGCTACAGTCCACGGGGTCACAAAGAGTTGGACATGACTGAGCAACTTTGCATACACAGCACAGTGTGTTGGGAGTATGGACTCTGAGGTGGAGGTAGGGAGGCTAAAGGGGCGACCCGGGCCAGAGCAAGGGTCTTGAGTACCATGATAATGGGCTTAGATTTTATCCTAGAGGCAATGGGGAGTCATTGAAGGCTTTTAAATGAGCCTGAAAAAAGTACCAATTAGATTTTCTGGCAGAAGGTTCCTGGTGATCTAGAACAGAACAGTTCCTGGGAAGATTCCAGAATCTGAAGAGTATTCTATACCTCTTGTCAGGCTGGTTCTCCCAAGGGAGTACTGTGTAGCTCCCATTGGGCTGGGGTACATCAAGGGAACTGTGACACCTTCATCAAATTGGGAGTTTCCAGAGCATTCTTTCTGGAGCTATTAGTAATTGCCCTCCGTTCTCCCCCAGGAGCATATTGGACACCTTCCAACCTGGGAGGCTCAACTTTCAATGTCTTATCTTTTTGCCTTTTTATACTGTTCATGGGATTCTCGCAGCAAGAACACTGGAGCGGTTTGCCAGTCCCTCCTCCAGTGGACCATGTTTTGTCAGAACTCTCCACTATGACCCGTTGGTCTTGGGTGGCCCTGCATGGCATGGCTCATAGCTTCATTGAGTTACATAAGCCCCTTCGCCATGACAAGGCTGTGATCCACGAAAGAGAAGAGGGAAGCACAGCGGATGAAATGGTTGGATATCATCACTGACTCAGTGGACATGAACTTGGGCAAACTCTGGGAGATAGTGAGGGACAGGGAGGCCTGGCATGCTGCTTGGGGTCACAAAGAATCGGACATAACTTAACGACTAAAAAACAACAGAGCATTCTGTTTCTCCAGGAGGCTATGCTATGCCTCTCCAACAGACTAGGTTTCCCCAAAGGGTCTTGGGTCTCCTCCAGCAGATTGGGGAATCCTCAAGATTAGGGAGTCACTTCCATCAGATTAGGTGGGCTCTCCAAAGGGTCTTGTGTCCCTCTTGTCAGATGGGCTCCTCTGAGGGCTCTGTGTCTCCCTCATTGGCCTGGAGCCCTTGTTCTGAGGCTGTTGTGCTCACCAGAGCTTTAGGCTGGAGGAACAATGACCAGACTCTTGCTTGTGCAGGGGGCGGCCCCTACAGGAGAGCTTCGTGCGCCTGGTGGAGGCCTGTGGGGACCTGGAGCAGAGCATGGACCGCTGGCTTAATCGACTAGAGAGCTGCCGCTGGCTGTCACATGTGAAGGAGACTCTGAGCACCGCCTGCCTAGCAGCCCAGAGCATGGAACAGTAAGACCCCCACCCTACAAGACAGGGAACAGGGCAGGGTGGGCAGGGCTCTCCATGCCTGGATGCACAGCCATGTCTCAGTAAGCAAGCAAAGGTAGCCTTCAAATGGGCCCATTCTATTCCTGACCTGGCCACTCCAGGCAGGGAAGAACAGGCCACTGTTGATGAGCCCTGGGCCCTCAGGGAAGGGGCCTGCATCCTGGTACATGGCGCTGAAGGCACGGACAGCACCCTGCTCATCACTTCACTGGCCCAACTCATCCTAGACCCCTTGAGCCGAACCATGGCTGGATTCCAGGAACTAATAGAGAGAGAGTGGGTCCAGGTGAGTGGCCGCCCAGCCCAGCACTACCCTCCTCTATCCAGAAACCCCACGTCCTCATGCCCATCGCTCTGCCCTTCCCCAGGCTGGCCACCCCTTCCAGCTGCGCTGTGCTCACTCAGCCTTCTCCCACGCCCGCCCCAAACACGAGGCCCCCACCTTTCTCCTATTCCTGGACTGCGTGTGGCAGCTGGGCCGCCAGTTCCCGCTGTCGCTGGAGTTTGGGGAGGGGATGCTATTGGCGCTGTTTGATCACGCCTATGCCTCCCCTTTTGGCACCTTCCTGTGCAACAATGAAAAGGAGAGGTGAGCTAAGGGGGTGTCCAGGTGGGCCAGAGGGCAGGCACAAGACAGGGGCGGGGCGGGTACCTACTTCCTTAGAAGACATCTTTGGGAACTCCTTGGTGGTCCAGTGGTTAGGACTCAGCGCTTTCACTGCTGGGGGCTGGGTTCAGGGAACCAGTTCAGGGAACTACGACTGCCCCTCCTCCCTCCCTTCCAAAAAAGAAGGTATCTTTCCCTTTTGAGTTTCTCTTGTAGAAAACCGTGTGTCCTCTCCTCTCCTGCCTCCGGATCTCACACGTTCCCCTAACTTCTGCAAAGCTAGAAATGAGTGGGTCCACAGTCAGTTCTTCAGACCTCCTACCCTGTCCACAGCCAAGAACCATGCACTCCTAGCTTAAAAACAAGGACTGAAGGGGGAAATTGCTGCCAAAATCATTTCTGGGGCTCTCTACCACTTTGCAGGGTTGATTCTAGTGAAGCAATAGATTGGAGGTTGAAAGCTGAGTCAAATTGTTGGGCTCAAATTCTGGCTCACCATTCACCTGATGAGTGATCAAAAGCAACCCTGAGTCTGTTTCATCAGTAGCAAGGAGGTGATCATAATAGTCACCATGATCTAGAGGTGGGCTATGTGTGTGTGAGAGGATTAGCTGAGTTAAAGCATAAAGTGAAGTTGCTCAGTCGTGTCCGACTATTTGCGACCCCATGGACTGTAGCCTACCAGGCTCCTCCCTCCATGGGATTCTCCAGGCAAGAGTACTGGAGTGGGTTGCCATTTCCTTCTCCAGGGGATCTTCCCTACCCAGGGATCAAACCCGGGTCTCCTGCATTCCAGGCAGACGCTTTAACCTCTGAGCCATAGCAAGTGCCTAACACTGTGCCTGGCACAGTGGGCACACAAGTGGTAGCTACTTTCATCATTTGGTTGACTTGTTGCTCCCATTGGCCGTCTTTCTTTCATCAGACTGAGACAAGGGGAGGGAGGGTTCACTCCTCTCCACGAAGGCGATTGTATATTTAGTGATCTTTTCTTTTCCAGTGGCCTCCTCGTCCTGTTGCTTTCACTAGCTCTGCTTATCCAGGTTAAACTTTTTACCTCTCCCCCTCCTTCATATTCAGCTTTTCTTCTAACAATTTCTTTTCTTAGTCCTTTCCCATCCAAGGCCCCTTCTACTTCCCTAATCCAGACTTTCCTTTCCCTGTAGACCATTGGAATAGCTTCCTCACTGCTTATAGTATCTTCACTTTCATCTTTTTTTTCTCTTTTAAACTCATCAGTCTAGACCTATGAGTGTTTACACTGAGCCCTTTCCCGCTTCCTTGCTTTTGCTCTTGTATTTCCATGTTTTTGCATACCTGGTGAATTGCTGCTAGAAAGTGAAAGAAAGAATTGCTGCTAGACCCAGCTAAAATGGCACACTCTTAAAAACATTTTTCACTATTTATTGGGCTGCGTCAGGTCCTGGTTGCAGGATGTGGGATCTTGGCTGCGTCACGGGGACCTTTTGCTTGTGGTGCACACTGGTTGTGGCACACGGGCTCAGCATTTGCTTGTGATGCACACTCCGGTTGTGGCACACGGGCTCAGCATTTGCTTGCAGTGCAGTCTGGTTGTGGCACACGGGCTCAGCAGTCGCAGTGCCCAGGCTTAGTTGCTCTGTAGCACGTAGGAT
Organism: Bos mutus; assembly: GCF_027580195.1. NCBI lineage: Eukaryota > Metazoa > Chordata > Mammalia > Artiodactyla > Bovidae > Bos > Bos mutus. The sequence goes on along the minus strand of NC_091618.1, from coordinate 14,557,086 downwards.
CTTAGTTCCCTCACCAGGAACTGATCCCACATCCCCAGCATTGAAAGGCAGATTCTTAACCACTGGACCGCAAGGGAAATCCCTCAAATGGCACATTCTTAATTAGCCTTCCATGATCCTTTCAGGCAAAGATAAGCAGAACTCCTTAAGAACTAGGACTTTGCCTTGTTCCTGCGTTATCGTAGTTCAGGATCTGACTCCCAGTAACATTTGCAGGAGGTGTTATCACTGCCCTGGGGGAGCTGTCACCCTACTAACTGGAGTCCCCACTCAGAATCCTAGAGTACACAGCAAAGTCTGGAAGCTTATGGTCTCACTCCCTCCAGATGCCTGTGTGAAGTGAGAACTCGAACACACTCCCTGTGGTCTGGGCTCAGTCAGCCAAAAGAGCAACGAAAGCTCCGGAACCCGCTCTACGTCCCCAACCCCCTGGCTATCTGGCCCTCGGCGGAGCCCCAGAGCCTGCGACTGTGGCAAGGTGACCCTCCTCCTCCTCTCTGGGGTAGTTCTCGCCTCTGGTCAGCTTCCTTACCCGTCCTCCTCTTCCTCAGGCCTGTTTCTGCGCGGGACCCGTCCGCCTGAGCCTTCAGAGGTAGCGTGGGAGAAAGTGTGGCAAATAGTGACAGATCAGGAGAAGACAGAAGGCTCTCAGCCAACAGATTCAGCTTCTGAGCCTGGACCCTAAGTACTGGTCCTCAGATGGTGGTTGAGATGTTCCTGGAACCTCTCCAGGCCCCTCAGCACCTCTGGATCTTGGGAGAATGCCTACAACCCAGCCCGGATCCACGTGTTAAGTGTCCAAGTGTAGTTGGAAGGTCCAAATAATAAAAGCATCCATGATTGGTATCAGCTGGCTGGGGTGTCACTGAGAAGGGAAAATGATCAAATATCTGACCAGAAACCATTTATTTCCAAACTAGTTTATTTCATAGAGTCCAAAAGCTTCTGTGACCCTGGCTCAGATGGAGATCCGGCTTTGTGTGTGTATGGCCGCATGGTGAGGCTTGCAGATCACCCGTGCCCCTGTAGTGGAAGTGCAGCCTCCTGACCACGGAACCGACAGGGAATTCCCAGAGGTCTGGCTTATTAAGCTTCAAACTCAAATTCAAAGTACTGTGGGTCGAAGTAGTGGATGCGGACGTAACCATCTTCGCCGCCACTGCTGTAGCTGGAAGAGACAGCCAGGGCCCAGTCAGAGGCCTGCCCTTTGGGAAGCAGGCCTGGGGGACAGGACGTGGGAAAGGAGCAGAGGTGGGCAAACCAGGGCTGGCTCAGCCCCCTTCACCAGGCCCTACCTCTTGCCATCAGGATGGAAGGCAACACTGTTGATAGGTCCGAAGTGACCCTTGACTCTTCCAAACTCTTCTTCAAAGGCCAAGTGGAAGAACCTGGAGGAAAGAGCAGGGTGGGAAGCAACAGTTCATTCGGTCCCCATGTCCTACCGAAACACATCAACGGGAACCATTCCCCAAACAAAACTATAAAGCAGGGAAACTGGGATAAGGGGGAAATGAATGAGAACAAAACAAGATGAAGTTGGGAGAAGATTGGACCCAAATGTCTTCCTTGCTATGTGCTGGGCAGTGCTCTTAAAAGCTTCACAACTATTACCTTATTTAATCTGCATAGTCTTATGAGGTAAGTATAATATCACTGTGCCCATTATACAATCAAGGGTGATTGGGCACAGACAACTCCAGTGATGTGCAGGGCTTCAGAGTGAGCCCAAGAGTTCATGCCCTTAAGTGCTGTATCAGACACTTGTCACAGGAGGGCCCCCAATCTGGTTGCACTCCCTAGCAGCCAGTGAATTAAGCAAAGTTTCCTCCATTATCCGGTTTCTGGCCATTGTGAGAGACACTTCATGATGTTTCTGTTTGGAAGCGCTCCTTCCCCCTTTACCTGGCCTCGAACTTGCCAATCCTGGTGGAGGTGGTGGTTACATCCATGGCTTCCTGACCACCGCCCAGCACCACCTGAAGGGAAGAAACTCTAGATGGGCCCAAAAAGCAGGCAAGTCCATTTTCCGTTTCTTCCCCCAACCCTATAAGCCTTTAGTATCTCCTACATCAGACTGGGAAGATATTAAGGGTAAGGAACAAACATCCCTCAGCCACCTCCTGCCCTGCCCCCGGGGCTTTCCCATCATTCACCCTTGTTCCTGCTGAGATCTCCTCTCTGCCTGACACTATTTTCCCCCAAAGCTCTTTTCTTAATTGCTAGACAAACTAGATCCTGGAAACATTCTGAGTCTTTAGCAGGAAACTCAGGTGGGTTTCCTTACATGATCGTAGTTGGGAGAGAGGGCAGCTGAGTTGACAGGTCGTTCTGTCCTGAAAGTCTTCTGGTGTTCAAGGGTTGTGGAGTCGAAGAGCTAGAGACAGAAGGCCAGGGAGATGTCTGTAAAAGGAGTCTTCTTGGGGGAAGCTGAGAGCCCTGCGGGAGGGTGGGAGCAGGCCCGGCAGACTCCTTGCCCAGGCTCACCTTGGCAGTGTTGTCCTTGGATGCAGTGACGAACATGGTCATATCCCTGGATAACTGGATGTCATTGATCTGCCGGGAGTGCTCCTTAACATTCACCAGAACCTCCCCAGACTGCGGACAGAAGAGGGAGGCTCTGATCACTCCATTCCCAATACCCCAGGCTCAGCCAGGACTCTGGACCCTTTCTCGTCCCATGAAGGAGAGGGGAGGTCAGGTCGGGCCTGCCTTAGTATCCCCTGAATCAACATTTACTCCCACTCCCAAGCCCAATCTAGCCCAAGTGTGCAGGTTTCATGAACACTGCTAGTCCACCTAGGAAAACAGACACTTATGGTGACACCTATTAATTAATCATCATGTAACAGTAGAGTAGTTCCATTTAATCCTTCTTCCAAAAAATACTGAGTGGCTACTATTTGCCAGAAGCAGAGAATGAGATGGTTAGACAGCCTCACTGACTCCATGGACATGAATCTGAGCAAACTCTGGAAGACAGTGGAGGACAGAGGAGCCTGGCATGCTGCAGTCCATGGGTTTGCCAAGAAATGGACACAACTTAGTGACTGAATAACAGCAGCAGCACCAACACTGTTTGCCAAGCATTGTGCTAAGCAGGTAACAACACATTTTTTTTTTAATCCCCACAACAATCCTATGAAGTGAATATTTTACCACAATTTTAAAAGGAAACTATGGTTCAGATAGGTGGTGTGACTTGGAGAGCTCAAAACCAGTAAAAGGCAGAACCCAATGGAATCTCCTTCCCTCGCAGGGTCTTGGTCACAGTTCATGAGGACCGATGCTCATCCAGCCTTTTTTCAGGTCTTCTCAAAGGGCTCTTTCATCTGATTTCCCTTCCCACTTACAGAACCTGCCAGACTACGTAGTACAGAGTTTAGAATCTGCCCTTAAACGTACTTTTCTATGGGAGTTCCCTGGTGGTCCAGTGGTTACAACTCAGTGCTTTTACTACTGAGGGCCTGGATTCAGTCCCTAAATGGGGAACTAGGATCTTGCAAGCCTTGCAGCATGGCCAAATTAAAAAAAAAAACAACAAAAAACTTCTCTTTGCCTCGATTTCTCTATTTAGAAAACAAGATTATTAAAAGCCCCTAGGAGTAACTCCCTGGTGGTCCAATGGTTAGGACTAGTAACAAACAAACAAGTCCCCAGGATCCTGTAAGGACACTGTGTGTGCGTGCTCAGTCATGTTCGACTCCTCGTGACCCCGTGGACTGCAAAACCCAAGGCTGCTATGTCCATGGGATCTTCCAGGCAAGAATTCCAGAGCAGGCTGCCATTTCCTCCTCCAGCGGGTCTTCCTGACTCAAGGACACCGGGACTGGGTCTTACCTGAATGTGAGTGATGGGCGCCTGGCATGCGTGCTGCAAACATTTGTGAAGATGACTGAACGGCCTCAAGCACTGGGCCTCACAAAGACCCTCAGAAGACTGCCATCTCCTTCCCTGAGTTCCTTTCACCTACTGTCAGGGAAGACTGTATCTTTGTCTCCTCCGTGGACACATGGTAGGGAGGCATCTGGTGCCTCCATTTTGGGGAAGAAGCACCAGTTTTGCAGTCAGGCCTACCTGAGGGCACAGATCAGCTCCACCGTTGGCTAGCATCAAGCACTGTTTATGGCCTTGACCTTGGTTCCCGTTCCTTCCTGCAGGTAGGCCTGGTACTTTAGTGGACCACAGCCAGTGCTTATTGAGTGACTGACCAAACTTTACGATATTACATCCCAGCATTCCCCAGAAACCCAGGAGCCCACATCAGAAATCTGAGACAGAAATCTGAGACTTCACCCTTTCGGTAACCCTCCCTCTCATCGGTCACCCTGAATGTCTCCTGTCAGATACCCCACATCCCTGTGACTACTTCCTAGTTTTTATGCATTCTCCAGTCTAGCCTGTGAGAGCTTTCTAAAGGAAAAAACCTGGGACTTCTCTGGTGGCCCAGTGGTTAGGAGTCCATCTTACAATGCAGGGGATGTGGTTTTGATACTTGGTTGGAAAACTAATATCCCACATGAAGACTGAGAGGCACAGCTAGAGTTCATACACTCTGGGATGCTACCACTAAGACCCGATACAGCCAATATAAAATCAATCAATATTTTAAAAAATAAAAGAGAAAACCTGATCATCATAACCATTTGAAGATTTCCTCCTGCCTAAGGGGAAATCACAGCTCCCTTATCTCTGGATCCGCAATCTAGTCCTGGTCCCCCTTCCCCAACACCACATTCCAGAGAGACCAAACTCCCATTCCTGAAGAATCTGCCTACTCCCTTAACTCTGTGCCTCCGCACACTCTGCTCCTGTGTCTGTGGAACAACTCTCTCTTCTGGCTTGAAGCTCCATTTATTCTTCACAGCTTAATGTACAGGCCACGTCTTCTGTGACAGACGGCACTTTCTGTACTTGGTTGAGCCCTCAACAGTGGCACAGCTCACAACCTGACCCATGTGCTAACTGTTTGCCAGCCTGCCTCCCGGAGGGCAGGGTCCATGTCTGATTCCCTTCTTTGTCCTGAGTCTAGCATGGCACCTGCCACTCAGTGGGGGCAGGGACACGCTTAATTGTGATCACTGGTCACATGTCCTGAGTACTCTATGACAAGTTTTTCAAACACCTGAGGTCATCTGATGCTTGAAACATCGTACAGATAAACAGGCTCTGTGAAGTTATATAATACGACGAAAATCACATACTTAGAAAATGGTGAAGTCTGTGTGAATCTGGCCCTCACTCTTAACCCCCAGGCTCATCCTGCCTCTCACAGAGAATCATTCTGATGGGCGTAGGCCTCACCCACCTTACCTTGGCACTATACTGGTTGAGCTCTCCACCTTCGTGGCCTGCGATGATGCACTCTCCCAGAGGTCCCCAAACGGCACTGGTGATCTTGGAGTCGTTGCAAGGGATCCTCATGTAGGGCTCATTGCTGTCTGTGTGGGGCAGCACGTCAGGCCCTGGGCTCTGGAGCCGCACCCCTCACCTCAACCCCAGTCCTGTGCCCCAGCCCCGGCTCACCGATCTGGCTTGGATCCCGCAGGTCAAAGAAGCTCACGAAGCACTGGTAGCCCATCTGCTTGTCTGTGGAGAACATGATTATGTTGCCCCCAAAGTCAAAGCCACAGGTCCGGACTGCTGAATTGGTCTTGAGCAGGGCCAGCTGCTTCCCTGGGAACAGGCAGAGTCTCGGTTAGGCCCTGCCCCCTGCTGATCCCGGGAGGATGCCCTCTACCCCTGCCTATCATTACAATGCACTGTTCCTCCTACACTGGTGACTAGCCCCCTGCCCTGTCTTCTTCCCTCACTGCTGTGCTTTGGCTCAGGTCTTTTAACTTCTCCACAGTCCCTCCTCAGACATCCCGCCACTGTGGCACTCACAACGGACTACATTTTATCTGTCTCCACCTCTGTGGAGAATGTGCTTCTCCACAGCAAAGACCTCCTCTAACTTCTCTGCATGTCACCAGTGCCCAGCAAAGACCTGGGAGAGATCTGGGTACCCAGAAAATATTTACTAAATGGAGCAGTTTAATAGGCTCCCATCTTCTGTCTGTTCCTGCAATGTTCTCCACTGCTACCTGGGCTTGCCAAAGCTAAACATGGTTGGGGACTTCCCCAGCAGTGGTTAAGACTCTGCCTTCCAATGCAGGGGGTGTGGGTTCGATCCCTGGTCAGGGAACTAAGATCCCACTTGCCCACTTGCCACGGTGTGGCCAAAAATTAAAAAAAAAAAAAAAGAACTAAACAGGCTCTTCCCTGCTCAGGACCCTCCACAGCATGCCGAGTCCTGCAGAGCAGTCGTGTTCCCGAGCTCACACTCAAGGCCTGTTCTGGCCCCAGCCGCCTCAGCTCTCCACTGCTGTCTATTTCACCCCCAGGCAGCAGGAGCTCCTGCCAGATCAGATGACTTGGACGACACTCGCTGTGCTTTCACTCTTGCGTGTGCCGCAGCGATCACCTCACATGACACTTACTTTGGGAAACCTTCCCAGGCTGATCCCATCCCCACTTCAGCCTTCAGTTGCCTCCCCCTTGGCTTTCACAGTGCACTGTGCTACCTCTAACAAGGCTTATATCTCACTGGAGTGCCTCTTTTCACCTCTGTCTTCCTTATTTTCTTGTCTCTTTTTCCCTAGACTGGGAACCATCTCTGAATTTATCTCTATTTCCCCAGAACCTGTTGGCCTCAATAAGTATACTATAGGTCCTCACTGTTTGCTGAAAAAGTGTAGAAGGATCCAGGCTTACCTGTTTCACAGTCCCAGAGACGACAGCTGTTGTCAGCTGAGCCAGTGAGGACATGCTTGGTGTCCCCTGAAGAGGGTGTTAAGAAGCATGACAGAATTCACCTGAGTCCTTGTCCTCTTGGAAGGCCAAGTGAATCATCTCCCTATTCAGCACCAGAGAGCCTTCCTTCTCTCATCCTAACCTCCTCATTCAGAACTGGAACCTGTCCTAAATGTTCCCCGAACTAGTGAACAGACCAAGGAGTAGGAGGTAGATAGCATCATTCTCCTGACCCCACCAGAGCATCTCAAACTCTCAGCTTCAGGTCAGCAGCTTCTCCACGGCTGGCAGACCCTGGGAGCACAGACTCAGAACAAAGATAAGGATACAGTCCGCGTCCACACACCACACAGCTCCGGTATGGCCCATGTAGGTGCCCAGTCTCTCACCATTCACAGAGTACCATACATTGACAATCTGGAGGATCAAGGACAATGTGACAGGATGATAGGCATCGCAGGCAGAGCCATGGCCTATTTTGCCCCAGAAGCTTCTAGCCAGGCCAGATTCTACCCTCCCCTGCGCATCTCTTGAGGAACAGCAGGTTGCTGGTTAAAAGACCAACTCCTGGATTCTCCTCCTGGTTGCAAAAAAGTCTCCATCATACCAGCCTTTTCCCCAGACTCCTAAACCCTTTGAGGAATAAAAGGTCGAGTATCAGCCTAGCAAAACAGTAGTGTTTTGGTGTTCTGTCCAAACGGGAGCAGTTGGTAGGAGGGAAACCTGGGTTCCAGTCCCTGCTCTGCTACTATCTCACTGTATTATCTCAAAATGTGTGCTTTTCCCCTCTGAACTTCAGTTTCCCCATGTGTAAACTGGCCGGGACAATAACGCCTTTTTCAAAGGGTAGCTGTGAGACTCCAATAAAATAATGTCTAAGGAACTTAAAATGTAAACATCTAACATTGATATGGTACTCACAAACACTCTTTATTCAAGTAAGCTCTTTATTTGAATAATCTCACTTAATCCTAAAGACAACCCCAAGAGGGAGGTACTATTACTACCCATAGTTTGTAAAAAGGGGCACTTAAAGTTTATAATGGTTAAATGGCATGTTCAAAGTCACACTGCTAGTGAATGCAGGACTCAGGATTCAAATCAGGTCTGTCTGGTTTCAGAGCCCCCACGTTTAGCCACTAGGGTTAACTTTCTCCATATGGAGGTGCCTCAAAACGCAGTACTCAGAGGGGCTGTTTGCAGTGAGTGAGGCAGGAACAGGGATGACTGAAATGATACCAGGGATACCTTCTTTAAGGCCTTTATCTCTCGCCGCCCCAGGATCAACTTCCCCCTTCTCCAGGTGGTCTGTTCCCCTATCCTTGTAGAATAGTTTTGTTCTTCTCCGGAATGAGCTCCTCTCCGCCCCATAAACAAGATGACCCACGTCCCTGTTCCCTTTCCACAGGCCCCTTGTTTTCTTCTCCCTGGCTACTCCCTCCTCCTATCAACAATGGAGTCCTTTCCCACATCTATCGGTGTAATGCTCTCGCCCTCCAAACCCCGGGATGATCTCTCCCTACTTCTCAGAACGGGGCACTCCTTGGTTTTTCTCGCAGCAAAACTAGCTTGTCCACCCTTCGCCCCGGGAGAATGAACTCGCCCGCTCCCGGGCCCCCTCCGCAAGGTCCCGGCTGGCCCGCCCTTCGGCCGACGCTCACAGGGTCCTTGGCCACCGTGAAGAGGAGGTCTCCCTCGCGGTTGTACTTAATCTGTGTAATGGACCGCTCATGGCCCTGCAGCAAGATCGGCTTCTGTGGGGACAGGACGGCAGTGTCAGCGCCCAGAAATGGCCCCTGCCCCAGCCCGGACCCCCACGGCAACACCTTTAACACAGAAGAACTCACCATCCCGGCGGTGACGCGAGGAAAGCAGCAACGTGAGTAGAACCGGAAGAGGCTTTGGCGCCACTTCCGGATCACGAGTCTCCGCCCCCTTCGTTCCCGGAAGAGGAGAGGAGCGGCGTTGCCATGGCGGCGACCCTGGGTAAGCGGGCCCCGCCCCTGCCCTGGCTTCCAGACCGCTATCCCAAGTTCATTTCTTACACCCCCTCACCACCTAACCCCGACCCCTGCTACAAACCCGAACCTGGGCTCCAGGATCCATCTCCCCGGCTTCGCGGGGCCTGTCCTACCCGCCAATCACACACGGGGCGTCGGAGAGCAAAGAAGGGATGTCGGGGCGGCGGGGTGAGAATGGGAGGCCGGAGGAGGGCTAAGGCCGTGCGGTGGGGCGGCGGGGGATGTCACTCGTATCTCCATCCAGGGCAGGTGCTGGCTCTGGTGCTGGTGGCCGCTCTGTGGGGTGGCACACAGCCATTGCTGAAGCGGGCCTCCTCCCGCCTGCAGCAGGTTCATGAGCGGACCTGGGCCCGGCAGTTGCTGCAGGAAATGAAAACCCTCTTCTTGAATCCCGAGGTGCGTCTGTGAATGAGCCCTCTGTAGAGAGTAGCGGCTAAGAATTTGGTCTCTGGAGTCAAACAGATCAGGGTCAGAATCTGCGCTCCACCACTTACTCTCCGGAAGCTCTTGTATGAGTCTTGTTTGCCTTGAGTCTCAGTTTCGTCATCTGTCAGTTCAGTTCAGTTCAGTCGCTCAGTCGTGTCTGACCCTTTGCGACCCCATGAATCTCAGCACGCCAGGCCAGGCCTCCCTGTCCATCACCATCTCCCGGAGTTGACTCAAACTCACCTCCTTCGAGTCGGTGATGCCATCCAGCCATCTCATTCTCTGTCGTCCCCTTCTCCTCCTGCCCCCAATCCCTCCCAGCATCAGAGTCTTCTCCAGTGAGTCAACTCCTCGCATGAGGTGGCCAAAGTACTGGAGTTTCAGCTTTAGCATCATTCCTTCCAAAGAACAGCCAGGGCTGATCTCCTTTAGAATGGACTGGTTGGATCTCCTTGCAGTCCAAGGGACTCTCAAGAGTCTTCTGTAAAATGGGGATAATAAGGGTAACAGTCTTATGGGGCAGTTGTGAGGGTTAAGTGAGGTGAGGCACATAAAGCACTTAGCAGTTGGCCTTATACATATTATAATTAGGTCTCAAGTCTATGATGCCCTGAGCTGCTATTAATATTTTATTATGGTGATCCTTCCAACAGACTTTTCCAGAGGGAGGGCTTAGGGCTCAAATTGGCCCTGGGGAGGGGGGGATAAGGGAGAATCTAGAGTACTACTTCTGAGCTCAGTGCTGCCAGTCTCGGCTGGTGGGAAAGACATAGACACAACTGCCTCTCAGGGCTAAGGGCTTTGAGTGAGGTACAAATAAACTGCTTTGTGAGTTCAGAGGAGGGAGGCTGGAGCTAGGCGACTGAGGGAAGGTTTCTTGGAGAGAGGAACACTGGCACTCAGGGACTTGCAGGATGGGGTGGATAGAAACCAGCGGGGCTGAGGGGGAGGGCATTCAGGGCAAAGGCATGGGGTTCAGTCAGTGATGTTCCCTCTGCCCTGGAAGGGTCCTTTTCAGATGACTTGGGCCCTAGGCCCTCATAGCTACCCCTCCCTCCAAGGAAAGGCTTATCTCGAAGCTCAAAGAAGGCAGCCCTGCTCAGTTAAGCAATCACACTGACTGCAGTTTTCTTCTGTTTCCAGTACCTGATGCCCTTTTCTCTCAACCAGTGTGGCTCCCTTCTCTATTACCTCACCTTGGCGTCAACAGGTGGGTCTCTGGCTTAGAACCGCTATGCTTAGGATGGAGGGAATGTCTCAAACACCTTGTTGCCATGAATGAGGGATCTGGTTCCATATTTGCACCCTCTTCTCTAGGCAGTAGGGTATGGTGGGTTGGTTATGAGTATGCTGCCAGGCAAAGGGTTGGTTTGAAGCCTGGCAATCTTGTGCAGCAGCAGAGAAAGAAAGTTCCTTTGGCCGTGTGGAGGGTTTTTGAGTGTGTGTGTGTGTGCGCACTATGCAGTTTATGGGATCTTAGTTCCCTGACCAGGGATCAAACCCAGGCCCACTGCAGTGGAAGCACAGAGTCCTAACCACTGGACCGACAGCAGATTGCCCAAGGGCTGCCTTTGACACTCTTGCTTCCACTGCTAACTGCCTGCCTAACCTTGGGCAAGTCTCTTATTTGAACCTTGATTTTTTATGGTTGACTTCATAGCACTGAGAGAATTAAGTTCAGTTTTGAGAAGCATCCGGAGCAGTACCTGGTGCACGATGGACTGGAGGAGCTCAATAAGGATACATTTCTTTTCCCCTATTGTGTGTCCTCCCCTGCATCAGATACTGTTCTAGTTTTACACATTTAAAAAAATTCTCAGCTCAACCTTATAAAATGGACATGATTGTCTCCACCAAGGCAATGAAGTTACAAAACTTTGGGCAACTTATTTCACCTCTTAAGTCCCACAGCATGTCAGTGCAGAAGCATGTGAAGCCGTCTATTACTAAAGTTCATGCTCTTGAACTTTGCTAACAGAAGTTTTTGCTATAACTTTGCTGTAACTCACCTGAAGTCTCACCTGGGCCCCCCCCTCCCAGGGATTTGAGGGGAGTTTGGACCCCAAATAACCCTGGGAAACCCCTCAGAAGTCATGGGAGAGGCTAGGCCCACCTCCACATCTGCCATGTCAGCTTCAACTAGCATCACTCCACTTTCATCTGTTTTACATTTTGGGCTTCTCGTAAGACTTCATTTAAAGCAAAGTTGGAAAGCCTCTGGCACTCCCTGCTGCCCAGAACACTGAGTGCTCTGGAAAAATGCCTGCAGTTAGCCATTTACCAAGTTTTGAGCAAATTGGAATTTCAGGATCCTCTTATCTCACCACTTACCCTGCCTGTATCCATTCTAATAATCAGAACAGTGGTCACTATTCATTCAGGCAAGGATATACACATGTTATCATATTTCATCTTACAACAACCCTTTTGTAAGACGATGCTGTTATCTTGCTATCACTGTTTTTCAGGTAGGGAACAGGCTCAGAGTGATTGATCTAGCCAAGATCACGTAGGGAAACCTGGGTCTGCCTCACTCCAGTGTCCTATTCTTTCCTCACACTATGCTGCTTCCCTCTCCCATCTACTGTTGCAAACCAGTCTTTAGCAACCACTACATTCTGTGTTGTGTAAGGTTAAGGAAAGCGCTCTGAGTAGGTGGCAGTTGTGTCAGTTTCTTGGGTGGCTAATACCAGCCATGGCCGCGCCTCACAGGGGATGAGCAGCTGCGCGGTTCTCTCCTCCTCTGCCTGGAACAGGTGAGGCCTGGGAGGGCTGGGAAAGAATGTGCTGAGGAGCCAACGTGCACAGCCTGCCCGGCAGTTATGAGTCTTGCAAACAAGTAACTCAGTTTCTGATTTATCCATTAGTTTTTTTGGTTTTATTTATTTATTTATTTTTTTGGTATGTGTTTTAAGAACACAACATAAAATCTGTCTTCTTAAAAAGCTTCAAATGTACAAAATTTAAGTGTAATAAATTTCAAGTTAAGAGTATTGTTAACTCCGTTAAGTCTTTTTGAAGTTTCATTTATTAAAGTCAGAGCTTCAAAACGAAGCAACAGATCCTGGACTGTGGTGACCTCTACTTAAGAACCAGCCCTGTGGGGCCTGTCCTGTACCTGTTCCTGCTGCTGACGTTTTTTTCTCTTACATAATTCCATGAGGCCCAAGTCCGAACTGAAAAGAAACAAATGTGCTTCACCTGCTGTTTTGCTTCGTCCTTATCCATTTAGTTCTACTACCTTTAGAGTCAGGCAGACCTCGGTTTAAATCCTCAATTTGCCTCCATTTCTGTGGTGTCTTTGAGCCTTTGTTTCCATTATGATGCTAATGTGCTTCCTGCATTGTTGTTATGAAGACTGATTCGATGTGTACACAAAGCGCTGGCACATAAAGTGTGCTTGTGTTTGGTGTTACTGCCGCATGCTATTGTGTCCTTTGGCTTTGGGGTACCTGTCTGTCCAGATGTCCTTGAGATCACAGTAGTTCTGTTTGAGTGCAAAGACCTCATCCTTACCAGCAAACCAAGATGGTCCCAGACCTTGTAGTTTAGGTCTTCTTGCTGGAATCCTGAGGGAGCACTGAATTTGAAGTCAGGAGACCTGAGTTTGAATCCTGAGCTTTGCTGTGACATTATCTGAAAAATGGGATCATGAGACACCTTTTTTAAAACTGTCTTGATGATGTAATGAAAGTGTTTTGTGCTTAGAAAGACTTTTTTTTTTTTGCATCTCAGAGATTCTTTTCATTCTGATCACTCAGATCTGACCCTAGCTGTGCCCATCAGTAACTCTCTGGCCATCATCTTTACACTGATTGTTGGGAAGGTCCTTGGAGAAGATATTGGTGGAAAACGTAAGTCAGGACACTGCAAATTCGGGAAGCCGCTACTTGGACTTTGACACCCTGGGTTAGTTTTTTCCAGAGCCGTTTCCTGTGACCAGGTGAGGAGAGGCTCTTCCCTCATCCTGCCCTTTCCTCTGTAGCTCTCCTGCCTCCTTGTTGCCATCAGGGTTGCCTTCCCCTGGGTAGTTCCCATCTGAGCCCTTCCCTCAGCCCTGCGTCAGCTCCTACTGGCATGGCTAGTCTCAGAGCTCCTCAATTTCTACCCATTATCCCAGGAGCATTTGCTGGCATGGTGCTCACCGTGGCAGGAATTACACTCTGCATCACAAGCTCAGTGACCAAGACCCAAGGGCAACCGTCTGCACTTTGAGTGAACCAAGGCCACCTCCAGCTCTGCTATCTCCAGGAAACCCTTGGGCCATGAGGTAGAGGCAGTGAGCCTGGGACTTAGGCCTCCCACCCCCAGCCCCAGGCCCAGCCTCAGCTTCCTCACCTCCTGAGATAATAACTACCTCATGGATCGTAATAAGAGAACAAGAGTGAAAGGGTTTTGTAACTTTCACATGCTGTTCAACCACTCAGATTTAGCACAAGAGACTTCACCCTCATCCTCAGCAGCCCTCGTGCCCCAGCAGCACCCTCTCTGCTGTCACGTCAGGTCCCCAGACCTGTCACTGTTACTATGGCCTGACCTGGACTATCCCAGCAGCTGGGTGGTGGACTGCAGAACCCCAGCTGCAAGGAGAAGGCCAGCTATAGCCTCTGAGCCAGAAATGAAAACAGGAGGCCTCCAGGGCTCAGCCTTCGCTGGCTGAGGGGGGAACTGGGGAAAGTGCGTAAGAATGGCAGATGATGTGCGGGAGAGGAGCTGGCTGTTAGCCTCCCTGTCCCTCCCGTGAGGTGGGCGTAAATCCTCAACTGCCTGCCCCCCTCAAATGCCCGTGGGCCCCGGCACTGCCCAACTCCAGCATGTGGAGCGATGCTGGGTGAGCAGTTGTTGTTGAGTCGCTAAGTCAGTTGTCTGTAATAAATCTGTAGTAAACAGATGGAGATTAGTAAGTATTCTTTTATTGTGACAGACCCGCTCCCATGTTTGTGGTCTCTCCCCCAAACCCAGCTGGCTACTCCTTTCTCTGGCCAGAGACTCTCATAAGGAAACAGCCTCTGTAGCTGGGGCTTCTCTGCTCCAAAAGGAAAGAAGACTGGGGTGTAGGTTTATGAGCAGCAGAGCCGGACTGAAGGGGTTGCATCATACCCTGTGAGCCCAGAGGAGACGCTGGTTCCTTGAGAACAGGCTGCTGGAGGCTGAGGATAAAAGGTGACTACAGAGTGAAGGTCCCCAGTTCCTGGCTGGAGCTGCTGGATCTCAAGATGGTGGAGCAGGCATCAGGCTGAGATAGCCGCCCCAGCCCCAGGCTGTTTTTCCAGGAACAGCGCCTCTTCCACAATCTGTGCTATCCGCTGGAGGAGGAAGAAGGCCACACAGAACGGAGCCATTAAGCACCCCAGTCCAGCCTCCAGCCTTTAGCCTGGGGTTTCCCAACCCCAGGAAAGGAAGAGACCAGAAATCTGGATCCACCATCTCATTTAACATAGGAACTCGGGCTCTGAGAAGGTTAGATTTGTTCACAGTCACAAGGGAGAATTGTTCCTGCGACCGAGGGCTGCTGGTTTCCAGCTCAGAACTCCTGTCCCAACATATGGCTTCCAGGGACTTCCCTGGCTTCCAATGCAGTGGGTGCAGGTTTGATCCCTGGCTGGGGAACTAAGATCCCACATGCCGCAGGGTACAGCAAAAAAAAAACCATACAAACAAAACAAAAGCCAACACACAGCTTCCAGCCCCGGCCCACCTGATCCAAGGGCTCCTCTGTCTGGGTGTCTTCATCATCTGCTACTTCCCGGGCCCCTGCCGTCTCCTTCCTTGGGTGGGGAGCCCTATACACTCCCTTGGTTCCTGACGTGGAAGGCAAGAGACCAACGCCGAGGCTGAGGAGCCCTCAACATTCTTTCCTTAGACTTTATCAGCCCTCTCCCCAGCCCTGAGCCTCGTTCATGACCGCAGAGGATGGAGGTTAGTTCAGGGGCAGGCTTTTGGCCCCCATCCCCAACCCTTCCAAATCCCACCCCTGAAATTCATGGCTTCGAGTTTTCACATGCTTCTTTTCATAAGCCAGGTCCCCATGAAAAGGCAAAGGACTGGCTATGCACACGAGGGAGCAGGAGACAGTTGTGCTGAAGTCAAGACCAGCTCTGGACCATGGAACTCCCTCACCCTCCTGTGTCATCCCCAGCAGGCACCATCCCATGTCACTGTCAGAGGCTGGCTGAGAAGGCCTTGAATTCTGGGGTCCCCTCACCTGATGGAAATGAGAGCGTGGGGAGCATGCTTCTTGGCTCAATAGCTCGTTGGGGTCTGGCATAGAAAGCAGATGGCTCAATTTGTCTGGCTTCGTTTGGAGAGAACCGGCTTGCCTGTGCTCTGTGGCCCTGGGCCTGCGGAGGGAACACTGAGCGTGAGCCATGGTTGTAGGCTGTCCTTACCTTCTCCACTCCCAGTCCAGGTGTGAATGCCTCTGATGCCTTTGGCAGCCTGGGAGAGGAGAAGCCATCCATCTTCATAGCCTGCATCTTCCCTCCCTGCTCCCTCTTCCATCAGGCTGCTTTATCCAGGGACATAGTAGATGATGTCTGGTGTTCTAAATGACCAGTGAAATCAGGTTGTATCCTCCTACCCTCAACTCGCTGGCTCATCTCTTGGGAGGGCTCAGGCCTGGGATAAGATGGGAAGCTGATAAGCATTTTGGACCCTGCTATGCCAGATATACTGATTTTCCCAGCATCCAATCTGGCATCAGGTCCAGCAACTCAGAGTCCTGAAGATCTTCACAGAGCCCAGATAAGCTGGCTTTCAGACCTGGTTCTGATCTGGCTGCTGTCAGTCACTGTGTTACCCTGAACAAATCACTTCACTCCTCTGAACTTCAGCCTCTCCTCTGGAAAATGGGAATAACAATCTTTATTTCACAAAATTATTGAGAGGATACAGTACAATAAGGTCAGAGCCTCAGCGGGAAGCTAGTCACTTCCTTCTTTCCCGCCCCCCACAACACCCTGGGTCACCTACCACCTGCTGGTGGGGCCTGGACTTTGGACCTGGGGGACGCCTGCAATGAAAAAAGAGAAGGCTTATAGCGGGCAGAGCAGGACATGGAGTCAGGGTGGCTTCCTTTGCTCTAACCTGCCGCCCCTCCCCTCATATATACATACCAGCAGCCCCTGGGCAGTGAGCGACTGGGCACCAGCAGCTCCAGATAGGGGAGGGCCTTGAACTCATCCTCTCCAACGGCCACGTAGTAATGGCCGCTCACCAGAGCCTCCCTTGCTGACAGTGGGAGCCCGTCCAGGGTGCAGAGCCTGGGAGAGAGAGGTGAGTACATAAGGGCCAGTGAACAAGGTGGGTCTTGATAGTCAGCAGACTGTGAGGGGGTGGGTACAGCTCTTCCAAGGTGCCTGGCCCTGCTGGGGAGCAGCTCTCCGGGCACCAGGGCCAGTCCCCCAGGCTCCACCCTGGCTCCAAGGGCTGGGCCGGAAGGGCCTCTCCCTCTGGCACAGAAAGAAGTCCCCTTTGGGGAAACATGCTTTCATTTGGCCTTTTCATCCTCTAGGAAGGCCAGAACCAGTGGGGCGGCTCTCTTTGGGGACATTCAGGTTTCCGCAGTTCCCAGACTCACTTGCGCACAGCCCCGCTCTGTAATTTCACCTTCTCCTTCAGGAGCTTCAACACTGCTTCCCAGTCCTCGCTGGCAGCCTGGGACAGCTTCAGGCTGAACGGAGGACTTAACAGGTCCCCATTCCTGAACACACTGGGACAAAGAGCAGCCTGGTAAGGGGATGTGAGCATCCATGTGAGAGGATGAAGGATGGCACCGGGGCCAGAAGACAGTCTGAGACCCAGTGCACGGGCTCCTGGAACAAATCCACCTACTTTTCCTTGGCCTCACTGAAACAAAAATCTATGCCCCCGCCTCCCCAACACGGGCACTTACTGGATATAGCAGGGGGAACCAGCAGGTAGCTGCCGTCCAAGGGCCCCATCACATAGCTGCCGAGTCACCGGAAGACCCTGAAACCCATCAGGTCCCCAGATCAGGAACGCATTGAGGCCTTTGGTCAGGGGTAGGTCAGTCTAAGGTGGGTAGGGTGAGGGAAAGGAACCAGACTGGGGCGGAAGAGGGGATAAGGAGCGTGAGACTGGTCACAGCTTTTACCACAGGGTGCTTCTACCTCCCTAAGTCACATTCTTAACCCCCTCCCATCCCTCTGTTTTATAGCGTCCTCTTTCCTCTGAGGACCACAGCCTGGAGATAAAAGGTTGCGAAAGGCGCAGGGAACAGCATTTTGAAATCCTGCACCCTGGGAAGGGTAGCAGCTGGCTCCAGAGTAGGTGTGGAGACAGGCAGATCCAGCTGCTTCTGGGGCCCCTGACCTCCCAGACCAAAGTGGGAGCCATCTCAGAGGAGGGGGAGAACAGAGGGCTAGGGGCTGGCCTGCCCCAGGACTCACTGCCAATCTGCTGCTCTTCCCACCTGGATCCTTCCCTGCAGGGGGTAAATAGCTGAAAGGACAGAGAGGTCACAGGTCATCTTGGGGAGCCAGGGGACCTCAGCAGCCCAGCAGCTGCCAGAGGAGGGGGCTGGGGCCCAGCTCACCAGGTCTCCCTTCCCAGTGAAACAGTCTCAAGTCACCTCAGTCCAGAAACAGATGCTGACACTTGAACCTGCCTTAGGCCCTGCGTATATCAGGCTGCACATCCAGTCCAGGGCACAAACCACATAATTAAAGGTCTAAATCCTCCTGTATCTCAGAGAAATGTTCTCCTTCGCAGGGTATGTGGTTTCATCTCATTTTGTATGAGACAGAACAAGGACTCCCAAAGTAACACGGAAGTGACCAAGTCCAGATTCTAAGTCTGTCTAGCTCCCCAACTCCTGGCTCCTTAGGTTACAGCGAGCAACCTCTCAGCTGAGAGTGAAAGAAGACCTGGAAGCCAGATCTGAGTTGGAAGCTCAGACACTGAAGTCTCCCATCTTGGAAAGCACAGCTACACCCTGTAAAGGGTGGTCCCAGCCTACTGGAGAACATGGGATGTCTATGGATAGATTTAGAGTATTTGGTGGTGGTGGTGATGGGGGTGATAAGGATCCCATCAGGAGGAGCCTTTGGAAAAGGGGGCTCAACTAGCATGAGAATGTTGCTCTTACCGTGGTTTGGTCCTGGCTGGATAGGCATGATCAGTGTCAGACTCTTGACTTGAACAGTGGCTCCACCTGTGTTGTCTACTCCTGGGCAGCTTAGGACTATCTTGATTTACCCTTCCAAAGACTGGGAATAAGACCACCCACCTCACAGGACTGCTAATGTCTACATAGTCAGTACTGAACTGCTGCTGTTGCTATTACCTCCCTCCCCAGGCTTTTGACCACCCTCAGCCCACTCACGGGAGCTTGTGGAAATGTTCGAAGCCAGCAGCCACATACAGCCCTCCGTTCTGCAGGTCTGCCAGGTCGGTGACAGGGTGGCCGTAAGGGGTGTAGAGAGCACGCACGGCCACTGGGGCCCGCACAGCCAATGTCACCTCACAGAGGAAGGTCTCCAGGGTGGGGAAGCGGCGTTGAGTCACCACCAGCTGGCGGCCTGGGGAGAAGGGGTCCCCGTTCCGGTACACCACTACCCTCTTGGCTGCTGGACTGCCACTGGCCATTGTGTGTCCCTGGCTAGAGACGCAGAGCTGTTGCCAGGCAACTAAGACAGGGTTGGGAGCAATGCCAATCAGAGGTGGAGTCCTGCCTTTTCACCCAGGAAGGCAGGGAGAGCCTCCATAGGAGCATCTGTCTGCATTCAGGGTCTCATCCAGTCTGCTCTTGGTGGGGCCTCACAGTAGGGTGGGTCTGGTCATTAGGTATGAAGGAAGAGCCGGGACTCAGTGAGAGGGGCAGTGGCAGAGATCACACTGAAACACAGATGTTTAGTACTGGGTTGGGGCAGGGATTCTCAGAGCCTCCCTGCCACTCTGTAGCCCAACAGCTTTGGGGGGCTGTTCCCCAAGAATGCTAGTCTGCTCCTGGGCTGTGGCTCTCAGCCAGCTGTGCAGAGGATGCCCCATGTCAGCAGGAAGTGAACAGGAGGTCCCAGAAGCTTGTCCTGACCAGGGGCAGAATATAAAATACAACCAGGCTCAGAATCTAACAAAAACCTTTATTCTCCATCTTTATTTATTCTCAACCTTTATTCTCCAGCTTGACTTGCCCCAGGTTGCTCCCTATCCCCAAATGTGGGCTGAGCCACAGGCAGAGGATGAAAGTAGCCTCCTGCCTTCTCCCTCTACTGGTGCCAGCTCTGTGCTCCAGCTTCTCTTGGCCTCACTAGCCACCAACACCCAGGAGCAGGGGCAGGAGGCACAACTGGAACCAGGGAACTAGGATGAGGTCCTGTCTCCCTCACTGCCCTTTCATAGCATCACCCTTTGGAACCTGGTCCTCCCTGGTTCCCCAGGGTCTAGCCTGCTGGTCCTGTTTTCCACTGTCTGCCCCTCCAGTGATCCTCTCCTGTGTGGCCTGACCCTGTGGACAGTTTCTCAGGTGGCCTTGACCTAAATGGTACAGCCCTCTGGTTTTGCCATCCTTCATGGCTAGATTCACTGGGGCTTCTCTCTATGGAGCTTTTATCACTGGGGGTCTGGCCCTTGGGTGGTTTATTCTTCCAGAGATCCAGGCCACCATGCTCTGCCAAAGACCCATCCCAGGTGACATGGTCCTCTGAGACGCCCAACTCTTGCGGCACAGCTCTTTGCCAATCAAGCTCTTTTGGGCATGGCCCCCTGGGAGAGTTGTCTTCAATGTTTGGGTCCTTATGGAGTGTGGGCAGCTGTGTCCTGGCCTTTCCAGGACAGGAGCCCTTAGATTTGAGCTCTTTGTGGCTTTCATCCTCTAGAAGTGTTGTCAGCTGCAGGCAGGTCTCTCCAGAGATCTCTTCTCCACAGTCCAGCTCTTTGGTGAGCCTCTTCCCTGTGGCCTGGTATTCCGACGGTGTGGGCAGCTGTGGTCCAGGCCATCTGTAGGATGGGTCCCTGTACTTGGCCCCAGCAGTTGTTTTATCTGGAGTGGCCAGTCCTTCTGGGAATTTGTGGGCTTGTGATCTGAGCCTCCAGCAGGAGGCATCCACGTGGCCTGGCTCGCCAGGGGTCCTGCCTCTGTAGGGCTGGTCTTCCAGCGGTGGGCCTGGTTGTGATCCAGCTTTTTCACAGCTCTGTCCCCCATGATCTTGGCATAAACTGGGCTCATGTCTGTTCTGGTTCACTTCTGGGGATCTCAGTGTTTGTTTGAGAACTAGGTACTGTTAGAGAAAAGAAGAGACACTGTACCAGGCAGGACTGCTTGGGTCTGGCAGGAGGCTTTTCCCTCACCCCCACCCTTGGCTTTAAATGTGCAAAAAAGGCTCCAAATTAGTGCCTACCTCCTTACGGCTATTGATGGCCTGTTGTAGCCACAGCAGCTCCATGGCCAAGTGGCTGCGGTGGTTCTGGAGCTCCTGGAGCTCAGTCTGGCTGTGGGACAGTCCTGGACCTGCAGCTTCTGTGAAGGAGAACGAAGGGAGAAAGCCTTGAGGGGACAGGCACTGGGCACTGGCCTAGTCCTTAGACCCTGGCACCTTTCCCCTATGCACCCATAAGTCGCCCCCAACCAGAAGGAGGGAAGAAAGGGATGCAGCTTATCTAGCACAAGCCTTCACTTTTCAGATGGGAACGCTTAGGCCCAGAGGGCAGAGGCCTGCCCTGATCTAGGTAGAGGTGTACCTGGGTCGTTCATCCTTGACACGTCTCTGGTCTCTTGGCTCGGTTTCCTGGTCCTCCTGCTCTGCTCATCCTGAGACCAGGCACTGGCATCTCTGCAGGGAAGACTGCTGGCGTTTGTGAAGCTCTCTCCTGACTTCTTCAGTATCATATCCTCCCGGACGGTCTCTTTCTCAGTTTCTTTACATGCGAAGCGGCTCCATAGTTCCTGCTCTGGATTTGGTGCCCTCTCTCCAGTGGCTTTCCAGGTCTGACAGGATTTTGCCTTCTGAGAAATCAAGGGTGTGAGAGCCCCAAGGCTAAACCCTCCAAGGATCTGGACATTCTGATTTAGCATACCAATTGATGAGGACTAAGGATTGGGGTGTGAGGAGGTGAGTCTGTTCCCTTTTCCATTGAGGAACGCTTATTGGCAGGTAATGTGGAATGCCCTTGCCCAGGTCCCTCTTTATTTTTTACCTCTAGGGTGTGTAGTACCTTTGGGAGAAATCGGGGCCTGGGAATCCAGCCCTCAGTCCACTGAAGCGTGCCCAGATCACCCTCGATCTCTTGTACAATAGCTTCATATTCACCTCGAAGACTCTGGAACTGGCGTCGGACCAAGAAGCCCCGGATGCAGGCCTGGTGTGGAGAACGAGGGGAGAGAAAACCCTTATCACTGCAACATGGGGATATCTTGGGGAACGCTCCTGGAGAGGTTATCGCGTGACTGCAAGAGGGGACCCGGCCCCGGGGAAAGGACAGGTGACACTGTGCGTTGGGGCTCCGGGGATTCGAGGGAGTGTGCTGGACTGGATCCAGCACAATTCTTCGACTGAAGGCCCTTCCCACCCTTTCCCTGATCCCGTAGGAGCTTGTGGTGGCGGTGGGGGTGGGGGTGGGAGACGCGTGAGGATCCGTGCTGCTGCTGCTAAGTCGCTTCAGTCGTGTCCTACTCTTAGCAACCCCACGGACTGCAGCCTACCAGGCTTTTCCGTCCATGGGATTTTCCAGGCAAGAGTACTGGAAAACTGCCTTCTCCGAGGATCCGTGGGGTCCCCACATTCTTCAGGCCGGTGGGGTGGGTCAGTAGCTTCGGACATGGGCACGCGGGCAGGTTACTAGACGTGAGAGCCTCATCTGGTCCATAGGTCCCACCCAGTCTGAGAACCCGTAGAGGGAAATCACAGGCAAGCCTCCCGCCCCGTACCTGCAGCGCCGTCACCTTCCGAACCAACCGCTCCCGGTCCATCCGGGCGCAAACTGACCCGCCCGGCGCCTGCGCAGTGCGTCACCGGCCTGCGGCGCGGGCCGATGGGCTCAGGCCCCGCCCCGCCGTCTCCGCGGCCTCCTTTGGGTTCCGGCCAGGACCCCGCGTGAGCGGGTGCTGTTCCTACACACCCCGAGCAGCCCCGGAGAATCTAACTCCCCGAGCGGGACCTCCCAAACCAGAACTGTGTTGCGCAGGGGCGTCCCTGCGAGAGCTGGGGCCCGGGCGCCCCTGACGAGTAAAAGGCGCAATGAGAGAAGACACAGACCGCTTTCTTTCCTTCTGGTTTAATTCCATTCAGTGCCCCCCTCTCCCATAGCACCTGGGGGGGCGGCGAAACACCCACTCAAGTCTGTAAGAAAGTCACAGTTTGAAGGAAATGAGAAGGGACAGTCAAGGACTGGGTCTTACACCTACACAGCTGACGGCTCCTCCGGCTCGGCGTTCTCGGCCAGGTGCAGCTTCTGTCTGTGCGGGTCAAGGACTGTGACGCTCTGGACCCCAGGTCCTTCCAGCCCTATTGTCCCAGCCTGCACAAGCTTAGTTTCCCCAACTGTGCAAAGGGGCGGGGGTCAGGGACTCGGGTGGTCCGTGATCTAGGGTTGCAGCCCTTGCTGGTCCCTCTTGCCAGGTGCCTTACCCCCTCACTTCTGGTTTAGATCATGCAGGTGTGTGTGCACTACTTCTGTTAGGACTAGATGGGAGATAATCCAATCAGTAAAAATAATTGTTTAGTGCTGAAAGAATAGGGAGACATCAGACAAGCTTTGTCATAGATTGGTGTAAGCTAAAGTGGCCTAAAAATATTTTGGTAAGTATGTAGAACATAGTCCCTGCAACCACTCTTCTTTCACCTAACATTTGGGGAATTCTTTCTGCACCTCTACCAGGGTAGGGGGAGTTTGGCGCTAATTCTGTAGGACTGAAAGGGGTGAGGACATTGGTTATCTGTAAATATTCCTGCAGGGTGGTGGGGAGGCGGAAGCTGATTTTATATCTGGGAGGGGAGGACACCCACTGTCAAGTCCCCTAGAAAGGATACATAGAATTACTAAGATCTTCCAGCTGTCAACAGAAAGAGAAAGGGGGGTTTCTGTAAGGAGGGGCACCAGGCCAAATTCTGGATGTTCTGGGGCTCAGCTTCTGGTGGGCATTGAGAGGCCCAGAGCTTTTGCCTCCATGCACCCCCACTTTTTCACCTAGGGGCCAGGAATGGTCTTGGAAGCATGGTGCCCACCCCCTGGTGCCCTCAGGAGCCAAAGCCCCCAGCCCTGACCCACATTGCTAAGCAGCTGGTCCAGGTTGCGGTCAGCCATTGTCTTCTTCTGCTCCTCAGGCAGCCCGTCCGTCACCCCGTCGTCCTCTTCCTCCTCATCTTCCTCCTCTCCACACACATCTAGGCTGAAGTGCAGCCGGGCCAGCTTCTCCTGCATCTCCCGCACGTGCTCCAACTGCTCAAAGGAGCATTCCTTCCCTGGACAGCACCTGTCAGCTCTGGGAGCAAGCTTGGGACCACGGTCCCAGTCTCGCCCCCCAGAGACCCAGCCCTCCAGCCCCACCCCCAGGACTCACCGAAGGCCTGCAGCCGGCCTGAGTGGAAGTCGTTGAGCAGGTTCAGTAGCCCCCCTTCCATTTCATAGACGTCGGTCACCTCGGTCAGGAAAGAGTGCTGCAGGGGCGTGCCTGCAGAGCCACCTGCACCTCCTGCCAGCACGGGGCGGCACTTCTCCTTGCCTACCCTGGGTGAGTGGGCGTGGCCATGGTCACAGGGTGGGGGAAGCCAGGTACCCCAGGTCTTTTGTGCCATCTGTCTATGCACTAATTCATCTTTCTATCTACCCATCAACGTAAGTGGATATTTGTTCTTCTGACCCTGTCTGGGGCACTCGGATGCATTAAGGGAGGCAAGTGGATGAAGAGGGGTGAGGGTGAGAGGTCAGAAGAAGTCATTTTCTTCCAGTGGTACAGCCAGAAGCACGCCTGGAGCAGGGCTCTTGGGTCCCTGTCTGAGCCCTCACTCTTTCCTCCTGTGATCACTTGGCCTTACTGGTCTTCAGTGAATTTGGGGACAGTTACTTCCTTAGTGCCATGAGAGCCATTTTACCGCTCCCAAAAACATTTTTCTGCCCCTCTTGTATATAAAAACCATTTTTTGAATGTTCCATTGCCCACAGGAGAACACTGAACGACCGTCCCAGCTTGGCCTCCATGCCTCTCCAACTGTACTTCCTACTATTTCTGTCCCAGCCCTGGGCTTCAGCTACGCTCACTTGGCCGTGTCCAAACGTGCCTCTTAGGCAGGTGGTGTCAAAGGCACAGGGAAACATAGTAATCAGAGGAGGAATGCGTGTTTAGTGGCAACACTATAGGGTAGACACATTACAGGGTAGGAGGCAAGTTTTCAATCATTAAAAAAATTAAGTGGAGAATTCAAATTGTTTACTTTTTGTATCCCCTCACCATTTCCTGCCCCATGACACTCCGGGACCACCAAACCACTTTGTGATTCCTGGAACCTTGCAGGCAATATTTTTCTTCCATACTTCTGGCAGGCAGGACCCTCAGCTTAGAACAGTCTCTGTCTCCAGTGTGCCCAACAGCCTTCTCTGACTCACCTCCTAGAAGTCTGCTCACTCCCTGCTCTGAGGTGCATCATCACACTGGGTGAGCCCTGTGACCCACCTGGTCTTTTCCCAACACACCTGAAAGTAGGGACTGGGTTTGAATTCTCAGGGGCCAGTGGAGGGAGGGGGAGCCCCAGGGAAGGCATGGATTCCTGCATAGTAATTATAGGCTAAGCCCCCCTTTACCTTGCTGCCCACAGGGCTCAGGCCAGAGTTAGGGTCCCTCCCTCCTTGCCCTACTTCCCATCTGTACCTACCTCTTGAACTTGGTCCGCTGTTTGGGGGATGGCAGATGAGGGAGTCCCAGGGCCAAGGAGCCACTGTGGCTGGTGGGCACTGGGACCCTGCGTAGTGTGCCTGGGGGCTGGGCTGGCTGGGTCAAACAGGGCTTGGGACTCCTTTTCTTCTTCTTGTCCTCCATTGGAGGCTGGCTAGGCCTCAGGCCCTGGGAGGGAGGCGGCCCCGCTGAGATGGTGTGGGCAAAGCCATCCCTCCCTCCAGCTATCCCTGAGAACTGCAAAGGATGGCCCCAGGACCTTCTAACTATCCCCCCATTACTCCAGTATGGGCAAGGCCAGGTGCCAGCACCTACTGCTGAGATCACAGCTGTGTAGTTGAAAGACCTGTGGCCCAATCCAGGTGCCCTCTGCCCTCGAACCTTAGCCTGAAACCTAGGTCTTGCCTGAAAGGAGTGGACCAGACACTATTCTCAGCTGCAGCTGCTCCCGGGGTTTCCAGTCCCCGTAGCGGAGGGGGTGGAGCCGGCGGAGGAAATGTAGGGGGAGTCTAGGTGGATGTGAGCTGGCAGGAGCCCAGCTGGGGATTAGGGGTGTTTTAGACTCCGGTTCTATTCAGCAACTGCCTGGACAGACCCTGACGAACCTCAGCATGGAAGGGGATCAAAACGTGCATGGGATCACCTGGGAAGACCCCATGTCGAACCCCTAGAGGATGGGCATCAATGGTTGAGCTGGCAGGGCTCAGTCCCCGCACTTAGACACTTGGCATCCTCTCTTCCACCCCACCCCCAACGGTAAACACCTGGAGACTCCCGTTAGTTCCCTGGGACAGACTTCCAGCTGCTTCACCCTCCCCAGTCGGGAAGTCCCCTCTTGGCTGCAGCTGTAGTCAGAGAGGGCCGGGTGGTCCGGCAGGGCAGCCGGCAGCCTGGGCCTCCAACAAAGGCTGCGCCGAAGCTCGCACCGCTCGGCCTCCCTCCCGGCCCGCCCCCTCGGCTTCCAGGTCCGCGGAGGTCCTTCGGCCTGAGGTCTGGAGGCCCTTTACGGGGTTTCCCCAAGCTGCTTACTTCCAGGTTCCACCAATAAGCCCGACTCCGCACTCTGGGGTGGCGCCTGGGGCATAAGCATTTAAAACGGCACGAAGCCGGCTGGCACTGAGGGGGTGTGGTGCTGGGGAAACAAGCGCGTCAAATGCGTGGCCCAGCAGCAGCTTAGTCCAATTAGAGACGCGAGAGAAGAATTACAGCGGGAGCCCCAGCTCCCCAGGAATGCGTGGTGGCGACCTGGGATCTATTTTCCACAATCAGTCTCTAAAGTCGCGTGCCAAAAAGATCTCTCAGCTCGGGAGCCAGGATCCGAAATGAAGCGAGAGATCAGCGTCATTCCGCCTCTGCACCCACCCCCAAGGGGGAAACTAACCTGAAGATTTAGGGTCTGGAGTGATGCTTCCGTGCGAGTTCCCTCCGCCCTCAGCTCTCTCCAACAAGGGAAAAGGAATGGGTGGAAGCTGAGCTCGCAGTAGGTAATTTGCATTTAAAGAGAAACTGACCTTTTATAGAGTGAATGGAGTAAGATGGGAGGAGCATCTCCGTATTTATTAAGTTGTCCCTTTTACTCGACTTCACGTCTCCATTTGAATTAAGGTGATGATATTGGTTATGTGAGGACAATCCAAAAAACCCTTTCACTGCCTATCAGTTTAAGAGAGAAGCTACAATCCCTTGCAAAATGGTGGAAGCTTTGTCAGAAATGGAGGAGAGAAAGAGGTGGGGAGCTGGGAGATAATGAATGAATGCATATATATATTAATATAAAATACATAAAAGATGATGCTGTTAAAGTGCTGCACTCAATATGCCAGCAAATTTGGAAAACTCATCAGTGACCACAGGACTGGAAAAGGTCAGTTTTCATTCCAATCCCAAAGAAAGGCAATGCCAAAGAATGTTCAAACTACTGTGCAACTGAACTCATCTCACATGCTACCAAAGTAATGCTCAAAATTCTCCAAGCTAGGTTTCAACAGTATGTGAACCAAGAGTTTTCAGATGTTCAAGCTGGATTTACAAAAAGGCAGAGGAACCAGAGATCAAATTGCCAACAACCATTGGATCCTAGAAAAAGCAAGAGAGTTTCAGAAAAACATCTACTTGTGCTTCATTGACTACGCCAAAGCCTTTGACTGTGTGGATCACAACAAACTGGAAAATTCTTAAAGAGATGGGAATACCAGACCACCTGACCTGCCTCCTTAGAAACCTGTATTCAGATCACGACAAGAAGCAATAGTTAGAACCAGACAGAACAACGGACTGGTTCCACATTGGGAAAGGAGTATGTCAAGACTGTATATTGTCACCCTGCTTATTTAACTTATATGCAGAGTACATCATGCAAAATGCCGGGCTGGATGAAGCACAAGCTGGAATCAAGATTGTCAGGGGAGAAATATCAATAACTTCAGATATGCAGATGACATCACCCTAATGGCAGAAAGCGAAGAGGAACTAAAGAGCCTCTTGATGAAGGTGAAAGAGTGAGAGTGAAAAAGCTGGTTTAAGATTCAACATCCAAAAAATGATCATGGCATCCAGTCCCATCACTTCATGGCAAATAGATGGGGAAACAATGGAAATGGAAACAGTGACAGACTTTATTTTCTTGGGCTCCAAAATCACTGCAGATGGTGACTTCAGCCATGAAATTAAAAGACACTTGCTCCTTGGAAGAAAAGCTATGACAAATCTAGAAGGCATATTAAAAAGCAGAGATAGTACTTTGCCGACAAAGGTCTGTCTAATCAAAGCTATGGTTTTTCCAATAGTCATGTAGGGATGTGAGAGTTAAACTATAAAGAAGCCTCAGCGTTGAAGAACTGATGCTTTTGAATGTGTTACAGAAGACTTTTGAGAGTCCCTTGGACTGCAAGGAGATCCAACCAGTCCATCCTAAAGGAGATCAGTCCTGGGTGTTCATTGGAAGGACTGATGCTGAAGCTGAAACTCCAATACTTTGGCCATCTCATGCGAAGAGTTGACTCATTGGAAAAGACCCTGATGCTGGGAGGGATTGGGGGCAGGAGAAGAAGGGGACAACAGAGGATGAGATGGCTGGATGGCATCACTGACTCGAAAAACATGAGTTTGGGTGAACTCCGGGAGTTGGTGATGGACAGAGAGGCCTGGCGTGCTGCGATTCATGGGGTCGCAAAGAGTCAGACACGACTGAGCGACTGAACTGAACTGGACTGCAAGGAGAAACCTGTCAATCCTAAAGGAAATCAATCCTGAGCATTCATGGGAAGTACTGAAGCTGAAGCTCCAATACTTTGGCCACCTGATGGGAAGAACTGACTCATTGGAAAAGATCCTGATGTTAGGAAAGATTGAAAGTAGGAGAAGAAAGGGACGACAGAGGATGAGATGGTTGGATGGCATCACCGACTCAATGGACAGGAGTTTGAGCAAGCTCTGGGAGCTGGTGAAGGACAGGGTTGCCTGGCATGCTGCAGTCCATGGGTCAAAAAGAGCTGGACACAACTGAATAACTGAACAACAACAAATATGAAACACAAAAAGCAGCAGCAGAAAGAAACTGCAAGAGAAGACAACCATCTTTCAAGTGAGTCCAGGTCCCCTATTATGCATTTTATGTATCCTTTTTTTTTTTCATATCGCATTTTATTTTTTTTTAAACTTTATATAATTGTATTAGTTTTGCCAAATATCAAAATGAATCCGCCACAGGTATACATGTGTTCCCCATCCTAGACCCTCCTCCCTCCTCCCTCCCCATACCATCCCTCTGGGTCGTCCCAGTGCACTAGCCCCAAGCATCCAGTATCGTGCATCGAACCTGGACTGGCATCTCGTTTCATACATGATATTTTACGTGTTTCAATGTCATTCTCCCAAATCTTCCCACCCTCTCCCTCTCCCACAGAGTCCATAAGACTGTTCTATACATCAGTGTCTCTTTTGCTGTCTCGTACACCGGGTTATTGTTACCATCTTTCTAAATTCCATATATATGCGTTAGTATACTGTATTGATGTTTTTCCTTCTGGCTTACTTCACTCTGTATAATAGGCTCCAGTTTCATCCACCTCATTAGAACTGATTCAAATGTATTCTTTTTAATGGCTGAGTAATACTCCATTGTGTATATGTACCACAGCTTTCTTATCCATTCATCTGCTGATGGACATCTAGGTTGCTTCCATGTCCTGGCTATTATAAACAGTGCTTCGATGAACATTGGGGTACACGTGTCTCTTTCCCTTCTGGTTTCCTCAGTGTGTATGCCCAGCAGTGGGATTGCTGGATCATAAGGCAGTTCTATTTCCAGTTTTTTAAGGAATCTCCACACTGTTCTCCATAGTGGCTGTACTAGTTTGCATTCCCACCAACAGTGTAAGAGGGTTGTATCCTTTTAACAGTCCTGAAGGAAGGTAGTCATTGTCCCATTTTACTAAAAGTCGACAATATTCTTTTGAGGGTAATACCACTCCCTCCAGAGCACCCATTCTGGTAGGCGATGGGGGTATATTCACCCATTCATGAAATGACAAGACCAAGCCTACCCTCTCCCCACCCCCAGGCCTAGGGGACACGTGTGGGGAGCATCAGGTCAGAGCAAAACCAGTGCGATTACCCAGCACTTAACACCAGTCCCCAGGAGGGAAACCTGAGTATCTGATGAAGGCTCAGCCAGCGCTGCTGGTGCTGCCCCAGGAGGCCAGATCAATGGGGCAGCTATTAAAAGACCAGTCAGAGGCTCCTAGCTCAGGTCTCCTGAGAAGCATCTGATGCAACAGGAGGCTACCCTGCAGTCTCAGATAACTGCCCCAGGACAGCACACCACCACCGCACTTACCTACCCCTCCCCCCACCCCACCCCCACTGAGCAGGAGCATATTTCTTGGGCCTGGGCCTCACTGAGTTCCAGAGGGGTGGGCACCCTTTCCAAAGGCACCTCACTGGGGCTCTTTCCCAGGTGCTTCTAACATCTAGACTGCTCCAGAAGGGAAGACATTAAGACTTCTTCAACAATCAGTGTGGACACATAAGCCTGTGGAAGCCTGGAGGGAAGGACACTTGTCTCTGCCATGTGGCGGGTATTCATATGTAATCCTTTGGGCCAGACCAGCCCAGGTGGAGAGACCAGGATGCTGGGTGAGGCACCAGTAGTATGTCTCCCTTATAGGAGTCTCAACTTTTACACCTCACCTCGGGTGGGAGAACAGGAGTAAGAAACACACCCATTCATAAGCATGAAGTGCAGCTTCTGATCTTGGGATGGAATGCATGAAATCAAAGGGACCTGGAGGTTCCTGTGTATTCTCTTGGGTGGGCCAGTGCCAGAGATACAACCCACGGTGGACAGGCCCAGTGGCAATGGCGACAGCATCCACTCACCTTAATTTGGGCCCCACTAGTTGGCCTATGCCACTCTCTAGTCTCCACTCTTTGTGCCTTTCTCACAGACTTGACTGATTCGTAAACATCAGTGGTTCCTTCTCTCTCGATCTAGCCCAGATTCCTTAGCCTGGCACAGTGGCTCATGGTGGTTTGGCTGGGCTCATTTCCTCCCACTACCCTCCAGAGCACCCGCTTTGCCAAATCAACCACTTCCTCACTGAATGTCGAGCTTCCACTTGCCTTTTGGGTCCTAAGACTCTTCTGGGATCCAACTCTATCCCCTTGGTGAAGGGAACAGGACCTCTTCTCTGTTCCCACAGCACAACCAACTTTTCTGTATCCAAAAGCACCTTTCCCCCTCACTAGCCCATGAGCTCTCAGAGGCCAAGTTTTGATGGGAAAAAATCATATATATCTGATGAGCATCATGCCAACTTTGCCAAGGACTCTGCTCAGGCAGCTGAAGTGAACCTGCTAGTGTCCTAAGCCTTCGGTGACTGCTGGAAGGCAGGAGGGCACTCTGGAAGGTGCACCATACCAGGGCAGAACCAGAAATGTCACAGATCTGGACACAGCAGTGATGGCGGATGGATCCAAAAGTAGCAAAGGACCACGAAGGTTGGGAGAGAAAAAGTAAGGCAACAGACTCTTTATTTAATGTGGTTTTAAAATACATCAAGTCCCTGGCTGTTGTGAATACCAAAAGGAGACAAAAAAGCTGTCTGCACAGCTTCAAACAAATCTGGACGGCCAGGCTGGGCCATAAGGGAAGCAGTTACAGGGACAGAAGGCAGCACCCCTCCCCCAGGCAGGTGCCTGGCTGTCCCTAGGGTGACCTCCTCTGTGCTGTGCAAGGTGGGAGGGCTGGAGCAGCAGCAGGAGAACCACCTCAGCAGGCCTGGGCCCTCCCCTACCGACACCAGGGTGGGGGCGGGGGCGGGGAAATAACCATCCTTTACAGACATAACATTCTCTCATAGAAAGTGCCTGAGCGCAGCCCATGGTCCAAAAACCGCACAGAAAACAAACTTTTTAAAAAGTGCTGCTGCCACCTCTCAGAATCTGGTGTACACGAAGCTCTCAGCTGGCCAAGACCCTGAACACAAGTTACTGTCAGCAGAGCCTCACCCACGGTGGTCCCCTAGAGGAAAAGCTAGCAATCTAAGAAACCAACACAGCTCTTGGTCCAAAAACTGAGGTCATGGGCATAAGACCTGCCCCAGTGAGGAAGGAACTGGCCTTCATTCATGGATAGGCCACTTCTTCATCTGGCCCAGGACCCTGGCTGGTGTGGGCAGCACCCAGGAACCTGGGCTGACTTTGGAAAGCAGAGCAAGCAGAGCAGCTGTAGTGATTGAAAAGATTTGGTCAACGGAGACAATGGGACCCCACCTACAGCCTGGCCTGGATGGCTACAGACGGACGGCTGAGCTGAGAGCAGAGCTCCTACCCTGCACAGCTGGGGCCACCTTGCTCACCAAGCAGCTAGACTTGGCTTCTGAAGACTGTAACTTGCCACACCATACTGGGCTCTGGCAGTCCCCTCCCTGCCAACACTATAGGCTTTAAGAGGTAGCTGAAGTGGGGCAGGTGATCCTGTGGGCCACTGCAGGCCTCCCTGCTCTTTGAAGGGGGCAGGCAGAAACTTCTGCCTCTTCCCGTGCTTCCTTAGCCCAGCAAACCCTGTTGGCAGCTCTTCTGTTCCTCAGCAGAGCAGGATCTCAGCCAGAGATGGCAAATAGGTCTCAATACTCACACTGGCTGCTGGGGGAATCTTGAGAAATGAGGGTATACCAGGAATCTAGCAGGAAATACTCAGAAGCAGATTAGTGGTACCACCCATGGATGAAGAGGGGAAATGGCGTGTCATTCATTTGCCATCTCTGGTTTAAGTCCTAACGTAATTCAGGAGTACTTCACACTCTTTATGAACCTTATCACCTGAGGGATTTAAGAGCTGTTAAGAGCGGGCTATTTGTGGAAGATGAAAGGAGCTATAAGACAATGAACTAACTTCAAGGAAATACAGCAAGAAGCAAAAACTCATCCACTCAATCCATCTTGGTCTATGGCTTCCACAGCTACAATGAAGCTGAGGCCCAACTGGAGATGGGATTATGGTACCCCCAAACCCAGCGTACCCCTGCTTCCTGATGCAAGACTCATACATTCTGCTGTCCCAGAAGTGTTTCGTATAAAGACTGGCTAATGCTCTGGCAAGTTTGCAAACTGTAGGTTTTTCAGAGTACAGAGTAGCATGTGTGAGGGGTGGGAGTCGGAATAGAAACAGACACAACTATCTGTAGCCATTCTGCGGACTTCTGGGGCTCAGTCAATGGCTGAGTCTCATTCTTATCCGTTAGCTGTTGGACAAGACCTGGGGGGTCTCACACAGAACAAGTAGGATGTCAAGGAGGGCATATCTCAGCTCTTATTACGTGGGTAACAAAATCAGGGCAAATCTCAAAAAAGAATGCACATTGTGGGCATGGATATATGAAGCAGACTCATCAAGCCAAGGGGACGGTTGGACCCAGGGCCCAGCATCTGCCGCATGGAGACAGTGATGGCATCAGCAGTGGACACCCAGGACTGAAGCCACTGGTAAGCTTGTGGCAAAGCCATGGGGACCCTTTCCTTTCTCTTACTATAAATAATCTGACTTCATCAAGCAGGAAACCTAAGCACCAATGTGGCAAAGGTGCCAGGCAGGGTGCTGAGGCGGGTGGGGCGCTAGAGGCCAGGAACCCAGGCACCACTGGTAGAGCACCCCCTCCTCCTCAGAAGAGCCTCAATACAAACACTGTCATGTGCAAAACAAACACCAAGGAAACCAAACCCCAGACCTTCAGAAAGAATCCTTTGGGTGATCTCTTGTCCGTCATTTGTGCAGGCTAGAGAGGCACCTGTGAATGATAAGGCTACTGCGAAGCATCATTGGCCTGGTCCTGGCACCACCAGCACGCAGGGGAAGCGGCACCTGAGGGGCTCCCTACCAGCACATCACCCTGCACAGAACATGCTCCAGGTCCCTCGTCCTAGGCAGGGAAGCAGTCTGATCACCAGCTCCGAGTGCTCTGTCAACACTCTGCCTGGAGACCCCTTTTCCAGGTCAAGGCAAGCAAAGGAGCTTCCAGGGGAGCTAGGAGAGCTGGAGCTGCCCAAGTCCCGCTAAGAGAAACACAGTCATGGCCTGGGTGTGTCACCTGTCATGAGCTCTGAAGGGCAGGGAGGGAGGGGTGAGCCTCACATCGGGCAGGGAAAAGCTCAAGACACTTGTCCTGCCAGCTTACTGTGACGGCAGCTCCCCTTTAAGACGCTTCAGCTCACAGAAGAGCCACTGACTTGATGTGTACACACCCTCACCTGTGATGCAAGCCCGTTGTACACTTACAGATATAAATGTATGAGGCCCTGCACATATGCCGTACGTATGCAGAACTGACCCATAAAATCCAAAACTGCAGTCAGATGTCAGCCAGGTCAGAGCACCCTGGGCCTCAGCGGTGGGAGCCTCGCACAGGCCGGGCCTGGCTGAGCAGCTCGCTCCCTTTCCAGAGCGCCCCCTGGCATGGGCACCCTAGGCGGTGATGGAGGTGGATTCCTGGGGCCCCGTTTGGCCTGAAGGGTCTGTGCTCAGTGCTCCGGGGCAGCAAGGAGCTTCTGTGGCTCTTGGGGAGCTCGGTGTTTGAACCCTAGGCCCCTCGCTGCCCTGCTCCTTAGAGGCGTTGGCAGCCTCTGCCCTTCGCTCAGGGCCACTGTCAGTGAGGGGAGCCTGGCTGCCAGCACTCAGGTCCTGCACCCTCTTGTTCAGGTCATTGCGCTCTGACTGCAGTGCTCGGCACAGCTTCTCCAGCCGCTGGATTTTCACCTGCAGGCCCTCCAGCTCTTTGTCCCGGAGTGTTTTCTAGGGAGAGAAATGGGGCCTTCAGTTCCATATAATCAACCGCCCACATACTGCCACTTGGTAGAAAACGTTCACCATTCACATTTTAACAACGCTGGGCACTGGCCAGAGTCAAAAGCTGGCCCCTTTCGAGTAAACAGTCCTGGTTTATGCTGAGACATGACTGCCAGCTGGAGACAGGTGTGGTATAGAGAAGGGGCATGGCTTGGAGGTGATGGATTCCTCTGTTTATTCACCAGATGGCCTTAGCAAGTGCTTGGCTTTTGAGTCTGTTGCCTTATCAGTTAGCCTGGACTACTAACATCACCTCACAGATCTTGAGAGAGCTCAGTGAGCTGGTGCATCCACACACGTAGCAGGGTCTGGCACACAGCAGCCTCTCCATCAATTACTTTCTCCTCCTTCACCTCAAGCCACAAAATCAAATTATCTGCACGGCTCTGCATGCCAGCTGCACACACATCGGCGCCCCTTGCTTTTCCCTCCTTTCTTCCATTTGCTCTCTTTGCTTCCACTACAGACCTATCACTAAGCTCACTACCTCCCTTGAGGAGACAGCTGGTGCCTCTGGACTTGGACAGACATGCGCATGAATCCCAGCTTCACTTGGGGCTCACTGCATCCTTCTTGGTAGAAAGTACAGGAAAGGGCCAAGAATTTCACAGACCCCCAGCCCGCTGCACACCGTACTCAGCCCACCTCCTCGGCCATCTCAAGCAGGGCCTTGTTGCTGCTCTCCCACCGGGACCGGTACATGGTGGTTTCCTTTTCCAGCTTCTTGATCTTCTTAGTCATCTGGGTTATATGACACATAGAAGGAAATGGTCAGGGGGTCAGGTGATTTGTGCATCTGTGTCTCCAAGGTGGGAAACCGTCCCAAGGGGGCGAGATCAGTGCTTTCTGAGCCACCTCAGGGTGTATCCAGGTAAATACGCCCACTCGTACCCCTCTATGGTATCAATCACATGTTACTGTAAACGGTGCCACATGAAGCACTCCACGGATGGGGGCTTCCTGAAGGCAGGCCTCGTGTTCAATTCAGAATGAAGCTGCTTGCACCCCCAGAGCCACCCCCAACCTGGACCACAGTTACCTTTTCCATCTCCTGTTTGAATGTGGTGAACACCTCACTACTTTTGGAAAGAGTGTTCTGGAACTCCTCAAACTTCTCAGTGTACAGGGCAAGCTGGGTGAGAGGGAAGCCCACAGGTAAGACTGGGCTTTTCTGGAGGGCACTTCTGGTCAACACACTCAGACCCACCCTTAGCCCTCTGACCCAACAGTTCTGTTGAGATACCAGTTTTCCTTAAAACAAAACAAAACCCATCTATTTGGAAGGATATAATCTAAAATGTTAAGCCTAAAAAGTAGGACTGGGGGTGATTTATGTATTTCCTGTAATCTTCCTTTTCAAACTCTTCTTCCAGAATGAAGTCTAATTTACATAATTAAAATCACCTGTCCTGTCTCCGCCTCCTCAAAAGGAATACAACACTTTGGACCAGGAACAAGTCCTTCTAGCTTGCCTTCCCACCTGGTCACCACCACATAGGTGCCAGCCAGGTCCAGAGAGAACAAAGGCTTGGCAAGGTCACACAGGAGTCAAGGTGGGCCTAGAATGAGGGTTCCACTTCCCTCCCCCAAGATGGGGCTCGGCTTGGGGACCATGGAGGCACGTGGGAGGCTACACAGTCTTACCTGCTGTTTCAGGTGGGTCTCCTGCTGCTTCATCAGCTCGCACATCCTCTGGGACTCCACAGCCTCTTTGAGGAGCTATTTCAGGACCCCAGACAGGGGTCTGATTAGACAGGACCCCAGATTCCATCAGAAGCCCCGAGAGGCTGCATCTGGACTGTTTTAGCCATATGCACCATGACCCCCCGAGGCTTCCTGCTCTCAGATGGTTTCTGAGCTAGCAGTGCCCTGGCCTAACCAGACAACAACCTCTCCCGGGCACACCTAACTGTGAGCTGAGCCAGAACCCGACCCACCTCCTTCCAGAACCCCCACCCCTGGGGCCTGAGCCTCACAAAATCCTTCTCCCGCTGGTGCCTCTCCTCTGCCTCCTTCAGCATCTCCTGGGCCTGCTGGAGCTTGGCGTCCACCAGCTGCTGCTGCAGGTCCTTGTGTTTGAAGACTTTGTCAATGTGCTGCAGGAAAGCATTGTCGGGGTGGGTGTGTGGTTTCCATCTGTTAGGAGCTTTTCTTAGGGAGGCCCAATAGCTATAGGAAGCTCCACATGCAGAGACCAGGGGACTGCCCAGTCTCCCACTTCAGTATGACATGCTGGACTCCCATGTGTCCCATAGGTTGTGGGCCCCAAGTCCCTGGAAGGTCTACTTCCCAACCTCACCTTGTTTCTTTCCCACTGAGTTAGTCTGGCATGAACGGGATGAGATCACCTCCCAGGAAGCCAAGTAACAGATACACTCAAACCTTTAGCCTCATTACTCCACTGGACTGAGAACCCGCACTTTTGTAGCCCAACTCCCTAGTAAATGGGAGTACCAGGGGGAAAGGAGAGGGAAGAGGAAGAGGGCCCTTCACTTGGCCCACAAGGGCCAAAAGACAGTATGCAGGGACCCAAAGAGAGGGATTCGAGTGCCTGGGACAGCAGTCAACACTAGTCAAGGGAGTGACATCCTGCCCTTTCAGGTGGTGGGGGCAGCAAAGCAACAAGTAACTGGAGGGCACAGCCCCTAGAGTCGATCACTGAACACAGTTCCAGCTCCTACCCTGTGATTCCAAATTCTAAAATACTCTGAAAACTGAAATTGTCTTAAGTAGGCAGAGAAATTGACCCATATCACGGTAGGGCTAATTATACACCTAGGTGAGAATACTCAGAAGTTTAACTACATAAGCATTAACGTGTCCGATTTGGGGTGCTGCCACAAATCCCTGCTGGGGTGCAACAAAATACATGATCCATGAATATAACTCCAGTCTAGAACGTGGACAGTTTTATTCCAAAGGACATCTGGCCCTACAGTTTAGGACAGGGCACTACGGATCCAGCTGTGTGGTCACAAGCAAGATTCCTCTCATCACCTCAGTTCCTCATCTAGATCCCTCCCAAGGTAAGAAGGGGGAATGGGTGAAGGGATGAAGCCCGGAAAGTGATGCCTGGTGCTGGCACCCACCCAGACTCCTCAGTCCCCTGGCGACCCCTCACCTCCTCCCGCAGCTCATATTGCTCAATCAGCTTCTTGAGCCTTTCAGCCAGCTCCACGTTCTCCTGGCGTAGCTTGGAATTGCGCTCATTGTGCTGTTCCATCTGCAGCTGGATGTCATTCAGCGTCACCTGGAAGTGCGAGGTCACTTCCTTGCGTTTCTCCTCCTCCTCCCGGGCCCGCTGCACACCTTCTTCCTGGGCAGAGAAGTCACCCCCAGCTCCATCATCCACCGCTTCCAGCCTCACAGGGCTCTCCCACCAGTCCATGGATGCTTTCCCTCCCAGGGAGGGCTTTAGCCCTCCCTGCTCTCCCAGTGAGGAGTAGCCAGGCTCTAAAGAGATGTCAAGCAATGGGGGCTTCTAATGGACCCCTCTGTAAACAGGTGACATCAAGCCAGAGACTCCCTAGAAAAATGTAGGTATACAGGTAAGTGCCTTTCTAAAGAAATCTAGATCTCCTGAAGCCTACTCATCCTGGTCTCAGAATAAGTTTGGAAGGTCTATTAGTCTCAGTTAAATGTGCTTTTATCTGTGACCCCCTCACCCTGACCAAGTAGTTAAAATTCAGTTATACCCAGGGTTGGTAGGGTTGTGCAGAATTAGGCACTTGGACACTGTTGGTGGGAAGGCAAGATCTACTAAAATTAAAATCTGATACTTTTTGACCTAGACATTTCACTTCTGAGATTCAGCCTATGGATAAATCCTATATAATTAGCCAGGGATATACATAAAAAGAACTTTCACTGTAGCTCTGTAACAGTGAAAAACTGGAAACAACACAAAACATACTAACTAGGGTACTGATTAAATGCAGTATATCCATATAATGCAACTGTTAAAAAGAATGAGGCAGGCTTATATAAATGATAGGGAAAGATGAGGCACTGAGAAAATGGAACAGGCTATGAAACAATACATGTATAATAATTTCATTAAAAAACAAACCTATGTTACATTTTATACTCAGGAAACTTAGACGGCTATGCTTAAACTTACATATAAGTAGGTTTGTTTCCCATCAGTTTCTATTGGGGCTGGGGTTGAGGATGGTGGGCAATAATTACCTTTGATTTGTTAGACTTTTGTCACCTTTTACTCTGTCATATCTATATTAAATTTATAACATTTTAAAACATACAGTAAAACTGAGCAAAACAAGTTGCAAAACATGCATACTGATGCAAAGGTTTAAAGAAACACAAAGGGTACATTTAACGATATGGAGGTCACAGTACTGACCAAGCCTTAATCATACTGACCCACCCTAGGCGAAGCGCAGCAAGGACCAAGGCCTGACTGACAGCCCTCCGGGAGAAGAGCTGCTCCCCTGGACTCTATGAAAGGACAAACCTGAAGCCCCTCGTCCGGATTCCCTCAGCACCTTAACCTTTACCTCACCTAATACAAGTGCACGTCAAGTGGTAAAGCAGCTCAAAGCACAGCGTCACTGAGGAAATCTCTTTCTATCCCAAAGCACGTGCTCCTTTTAGGGGGAAAGCTACTGAAGACGAGTGAGGTCAGGAAAAGTGGATGGCCCACCTTGAGGGAGCGGTTATGGCGCTGCAGCTCACGGCAGAGGCTCTCGAGCTTGCTGCGGGCCAGGACAGCCTTGCTGTGCTCGCCGCGCAGGTGGTCCTTCTCCTGCACCAGCTGGCTCTGCTTCTTCTGCAAGAGCTTCATCTGCTTCTGGGAGTTCCGGTGCTCTTCCAGCTGGAGACAGGGACAGAGGAAGAGCTTCGTGGGGACTCAGGGTCTCCAGAGTTGACCCAACTCCAGCCATTGCAGCTCAGGCTAGACACTACGATGGTGCTTCACACATTGCCCCAAATAACCCCAAGGGCCCCATATCAAGGATACAGAAATGGACGCTGAGGATCAACCAGCAGAGGCTCACAGCCAGCAGATGCCAGTTTCTCTCCAAGCTGTGCCTCCAGATTCAAAGCTTGTAAGACTCTCCAACCACATTTGCCCAACTCTCAGGACACCTGTGTCCACAGACCAGCCCACCTGCTACCCTCTTCCTTATATACAGCAACAGACCCTGATTCCCCATTTCTCTCCTCAACATGATTCTGAGTATCATGTTGGCCTTTTCGTTATTGACAGATAATCCTTCTGCTTCCTGGCCTCAGACCTTCACCTCCTTCTTAGACCTGGTCCTTTCCCAGCTCAGCTCAGCTCCCCTCCCATAAGCCTATTCAGGGCCATAGGAAGAAATATAATGCAACTTGGGGTAGTTAAAAATGTGCCAAGCTCCTAGGGCAGGGAGGGTGTGTGAAGGGGGAGCACTGACCAGCTCAGCATACTTCTTGCACAGAGCTGCGAGCTTCTCCTCAGGGGTACTCAGCGTGTTCAGAGTCTGCATTAGTAATGTGATCTCCTTTCCTGCAAAGCACAGGGAGCAAAGGCATGTACCTCCTTTTCTGGAGGCCCCCTTTGGGTCTGGGCCCACTATTCTCGCCTATCAGACTTTTCATTTCTGTTTGCTGACCTGGCTGCCTTCCCTGCTCTTTGGTGTGCTTCAGGAGCACTGGGACCCACTCAGTTCTGCCCACCAGTACAGCCCCAGTACCATCCTGAGTGCCCACCACAGAGGACACACTCAACAAATACTTGTTCAGTGAAGGACTGAGGGAGTTCCCTGACAGTCCAGTGGTTAGGACTCCACATGTTTACTACCAAGGGTGCAGATTCAATCCCTGGTCAGGGAACTAAGATCCTGCAAGCCACGCAGTGCAGCCAAAACAATCAATGAATCAATCCACCCATTACACAAAGATCTTTAAAAAAAAGAAAAAAAGAAAAAAAAAAAGAATGAGTCTCTATGAAATCTCAGAGATGAGCACCAGGAGTGGGAGAAAGAAAACTGCCTGCTCTACCTACAGGTGAAAAAAAGGTATCCCACCTGTGAATTCAGTGCTGTTTCAATGCAAAGAAGGGCTTCCTTGGTGGTTCAGCGGTAAAGAATCCGCCTGCAATGCAGGAGACCTGGGTTTGATCCCTGGGTTGGGAAGATCCCCCCGAGAAGGAAAAGGCTACCCACTCCAGTATTCTGGCATGGAGAAGTCTATGGACTGTATAGTCCATGGGGTTGTGAAGAGTCAGACACGACTGAGCGACTTTCACTTTCAATGCAAAGAAGGCCCTTCTGAAAAAGGAAGGACACAAAAGGAATAGGTCTCCTCAAGAACACTGCACTCCAGTCAACACAGGCAGCCAACAGTGTACTTTAAAATGACTATACCCCTGCCAATAAATAAACATACCTTTCAATATCTGATCATAAGATGAAAAAAAAAAAAACCAACGCTTCTTTAAATTAGGATAACAGGGAGGGGATGGGGGAGTAGTGACCCCATAAGATGTGGGTATAATATCACCTTTGCTTCTTTAACCCACTCACTCTCCATCCCCACCCAAGTGACTCCTCCACTGCCTGTGCCTGGGGCCACCATGCACAGCACTGTGCCAGGTTCCTGATGTGTCAATCCCTGGAGGCTCTGAGAGACCAATGCAGAGAATGCAAATCGTTGGCACACAGGCCAAATCCAACCCACAGATGGGTTTTGTTTGGCTCCTATCCTATTAGTTGCCAACTGTTACAAATCTAGAGATTTCACCTAACTCTATATTTTTGGCTAAAAAAAGCAGCCAGCTACAGTTCTAACATACTATCAACTCACTGGGACCACGTGGCAGTCAAGCCTTTGGATAAAGGAGGCATTCTCTTGGTCTCCTGGGGCCCTCTGGCTAAGCTTAACTTATTTGAGTTTTCAACTCTGGTCTAGTCCAATTCTCTTATTGTGTAGAGAAGTGAAAACTAAGGAACAGAGAGGAGAAACGTCTTGCCTAAGGTCACACAGCAAGTTAGAAATGGTGATAGCACAAGATGCCTACTGATGACTCCTGCTTCCCATCTTCTCAAACAGTATATTGGACTTTGGTTTGCACTTGTTCCCCTAATGCAATGAACAACCGCACACCTCTACGTGATGGCCCCACTGTCCTGGCTTTGATTAGACTGTCGTTTGGCAGCTCTGGAAGTCGGGTTTCTTCTGAATCCTCGCAGAGCAGGCTAGCCCAGGTATGTCAGGTCCAAACTCCCTCCCCTCACAAGTAGCTGTTCTCTGCTCACCCAGACCCTTGGCTTTCTTCTTCTCCTGTGGCCTTCGGTGGTCTCGGTCTACGACCTCATCACTGGTCCGGATCTCGTCCGGGCCCGGCTCCCCCTTGGAGATTTCCTTCTCACCATTGACTACTGGAGTCTCTGGCTCAGGCTCCCCATTCCTTGAGGCATAGGTCCGGGACTTCTCTGCATCTTCGGGTTCAGCAGGCTCACCCTGTGCCACATCCTCACCTGGGCCCCCTTGACTGTTGTCCACGCAGTATGTACTGAGGATGTCTTCCAGCTGGCGGCTCAACTCCTCAGAGACATCACGGAGGGCTCCAGACTGAGCACTCTTGGCTTGTGCTCCTACAGGAGAGGATGAAGGGCAGAGAGGGAAATAAGATGATTAGGCTGCTGGTTGGGGTTTTTCAGGCCCAAACATACTGGTTTGGGTTAAATGTTGCCTAAATTCTCTAAGCCTCAGTTTACTTCCCTATAAGCCAATTATTTCTCACTACTGCCCAACCACGCTTGTTTTGAGCATAAAAGAAATCAAGTAAGCAGACCATCCAACACACAGGGGTGGCACCATGTAGCAGGAACTCTACATCTAAACTCTAGTCCATTCCCTTCTCCACCCTGCATGTTGCCTCTTGATATTAAAAAAGTTTCAGGGAATTCCCTGGCAGTCCAGTGGTTAGGACTCTGGGCTTCATGGGGTAGGAGGAGGTTCCATCCCTGGTAGGAACTAAGATCCTGCAAGCCACTGGGTGCTGCCTAAAAAAAAACAGTTCTGGAGGAGACAGTGCTTTGGGAAATCAAGATTTCTCTTTACTTTCTTCAACTAATACATCCTTCCTTCACTGGTTGAGGGAAAAAAAAAAAAGCACCAGAAATGCCTCAAGTATAAACATCAATTACCCACTGGTGAATGAGGTGTTTCTAACCTGGATTTGCTGGTTGGGAGTCTCATCTGACTGCCAACCTCAACCTGACTTAATCCTGTCAGAGCCTTGTCTGGAGGTCTGCCCCTGTGCTTTGAATGGGAGGCTGTATCCACTGCCCAGCGCCTGGGGGTGCTGCGCAGACTCAGCGCTGGCCTCCTCTCCACATTTCCTCTCCGCTGGGTAAACAGTGGCCTGGGCCTCTAATTCCAGAAGCTAGACCGGCGCGCCACAAACTCCTCCCCCTGCGCATTGGAAAAGCAGCGCTGGCACACACCCTCTGCCTTCCCTGCAGCCTGGCTGGTGGAACCTTCAGCTTCTGTCGCAGGAGCCGACTGGCTGGGCCGCCCCTGGGCTCCCTCAGGTCCTGCTTCCGGTTGCCCCGGAGTGTTTTTGGGGTTGGAAGTGTTGCCTGATTGCTTGGAAGGCCCATTCTTTTTGTCTTGGTTCTTCATTGTAGTTTGCAATGTCAGGTTAGGAACAGATCCTATAGAAACAAACACATTGCTATTTTCCAGACTCTTGAAAAGTTCTCCTCAGCCTGGATCAGAAATCCCAGTATCAGGGGGCGCGCAAAGCTTGAAGCAAACCGGCAGGTCTTCACCGGAGGGAGTCAGCGGTTCTCCCAGTCTCTGGTCAGTCCGGTGTGCCCAGTCAGGCCTCCTTTTTCCAGAAGTCACTTCCCAGCACAACAATGGCCCACCACAGCCCGCACGCGGAACAGGCTCAAGGCCCGGGACTGACGTGGCGGGACGCTGGATTCC
This sequence comes from Bos mutus, assembly GCF_027580195.1. Classification (NCBI taxonomy): domain Eukaryota; kingdom Metazoa; phylum Chordata; class Mammalia; order Artiodactyla; family Bovidae; genus Bos; species Bos mutus. Next base: position 14,513,717 of record NC_091618.1, on the reverse strand, counting down.
CGGTTCCTCCCCGCCCCCCAGGCCCCATGTGGGCGCACCCTGTCGCGCGCGCGCAGCCACCCACGCCCCGCGCGCCCAGGAGCCGCGCGCGCGCGGCCCGCGCATGCGCACAGGCCACAGCCCTGCACCCCCCCCCACCAGGCCCGAGCCCTCACATTGAACCCGCGCGATTCCCCGCACCGGCCAAAACCATCTGAGCCCACAGACCCTCTGCTCGCGTTGTTCCCCCTAGCCGCCGCCGTACGCACCCCCACCGCCGACGCCCCGACGGCTTCGCCCGCTCTGGCCTCGCACCGGAAACCCTGGATAACTGCTGCCGGCAGAGCCTCCTGCTCGCGCCGCAGCCAATCAATAGCCGGCGCTAGCGCGGGGCTTGCTGGGAAAGATGAAGCGAAGGCGGCCTCCGAGGAGGGTGAGTTGGAAAGGTGGGGGAGGGAAAGGACTACGCGTCCCTCCGTGCATCGGGGCTAACCCCTGACTCCCAAGATGCAATAGGGCTCCAGTCCTCGGAGCCGCAGACTCAGGAGGTTCGAAAGAAGCCAGTCATTCTACACAAATACTCACGTCAACCTCGTTTCTATCACGCAGAAGCTATGATTCAGCTCCTAGAGCCTTTCGCCTGGCTACTTTTTTCTGCACGCCTCCACTACCCCGTTCCCTTCTGCTGTGAACATCTATGTGTGTGTGTCTGTGCTTAGTTGCTCAGTCGTGTCCGACTCTTGCGACCCCACAGACTGTTTGCAACCTGCCAGGCTCCTCTGTCCATGTGAACATCTGTGACTGTCTAGGAACTCTGAGGAGTAGGGGGAGAATACTGGTCTGGGCATCAGACCTGTATTCCCGTCCCAGCTGCATCACTAATTGGCTGTATGACTGGGCATTCTTTTCCCTCCCAGGGTTTCAATTTCTGTATTCAAATAGAAGTTTTTAATAGTTTTTTTTTTTTTAAACGTTACTTTCCCCAGTATCTCAAATATTGTACCTTTGTTATTCCCAATTTACAGCTGTGGACTGTAAGACACAGGTTAGGTATCTTGTCCAAGGTTACATCGCTAGTGACTGATGAGGGCAGATTCAAAGCCAGGAAGTTTGGCACCCATCCTAACTATCTGACTCAGTCAGTCAGTTCAGTTCAGTCGCTTAGTAGTGTCCGACTCTTTGCGACCCCATGAATCGCAGCACGCCAGGCCTCCCTGTCCATCACCAACTCCGGGAGTTCACTCAGACTCACGTCCATCTACCTGCCTCTTACTCAGAATAACCACCCATGGTAGGCTTTCCTTGAGGATGAATCAAGATAACTTGGAAAGTAACTTATTTTTCCATCTTCAATACCAGCTCGAGTCGCTCTTTGGAAGGTACTGAGGGGGCCCTGCCAGGGGAAATTTGGCCTTAGCAGATTCCGGAGTGTTTTCTCTGCCTGGCGCACCGTCTACAAAGTTCCAGTTGCACTGGGGCTAAACAGGAAAAAAAGGCAAGCTTTTTTCCTTATGAGACCACAAGACAAATGTGAGACTGACTGCAGTACTTGATCTATTTGTCTATTAGTGAAACAAAAGGCAACAACCTGTGTGCTGGATTAAATGCCTAACTGGTATGGCTTCTGTTTCCAGCCAGTCCTATCCATGCCCTCAGCCTTTGTTGTTCCATCTATACTTTTACTATTTCCAGGACTTCCCAGGTGTTTGTAGGTGCTGTTCTACCTTCCAAAATTCCCTTCTTGGCAAAACAAAATCTTTTGAGGCCCACTAAACTCAAAGGCCACTTCAGAGCCTTTTCAGTTCTCTGCAGTTTGTTTTAGCTTTCTAGGTCTGGACAGAGTTGTATTCCAGCATTAGTGGGGAGGTGTTGAGTTTATTTGCTTACAAGTCACTGAACATCGCAAGAACTGTTGGCTAAAAGCTCTAGTCCTAAAGCCTAGCATCAGTCCCCAGGGGGCTGAGACGGCAGAGAATATTTTTAATTATTTTGCAAATTGGGCATTGTTTTAGAGCTCTTCAGTTCAGTCGCTCAGTTGTGTCAGACTCTTTGTGACCCTATGGACTGTAGCACACCAGGCTTCCCTGTCCATCACCAACTCCTGGAGCTTGCTCAAACACGTGTGCATTGAGTCGGTGATGCCATCCAACCATCTCATCCTCTGTCATCTCCTTCTCCTCCTGCCTTCAATCTTTCCCAGCATCAGGGTCTTTCTTTGCATCAGGTGGCCGAAGCATTGGAGTTTCAGCTTCAGCATCAGTCCTTCCAATGAATATTCAGGACTGATTTCCTTCAGGATTGACTGGTTTGATCTCCTTGCAGTTGTAGATGACTCAAGAGTCTTGAACTGTCACGATAGTTGAAAAGCATCAATTCTTTGGCGCTCAGCTTTCTTTATGGTCCAACTCTCACATCCATACATGACTACTGGAAAAAACAGAGCGTTGACTAGATGGACCTTTGTCAGTAAAGTACTATCTTTGCTTTTTAATATGGTGTCTATGTTGGTCATAGCTTTTCTTCCAAGGAGTGTCTTTTAATTTCACTAGAAGTCACCATCTGCAGTGATTTTGGAGCCCAGGAAAATAAAGTCTGTCACTGTTTCCATTGTTCCCCATCTATTTGCCATGAAGTGATGGGACCAGATGCCATGATCTTCGTTTTTTGGATGTTGAGTTTTAAGTCAGCTTTTTCACTCCTCTTTCACTTTCATCAAAGCCTCTTTAGTTCTTCTTTGCTTTCTGCCGTAGGGTGGTGTCATCTGCATATATGAGATTATTGATATTTCTTTTGGCAATCTTGATTCCAGTTTGTGCTTTATCCATCCTGGCATTTTGCATGATGTACTCTGGATATAAGTTAAATAAGCAAGGTGACAATATACAGCCTTGATGTACTCCTTTCCCAATTTGGAACCAGTCCGTTGTTCCATATCCAGTTCTAACTGTTGCTTCTTGACTTTCATACTGATGTCTCAGGAGGCAGGTCAGGTGGTCTGGTATTCCCATCTCTTTAAGAATTTTCCAGTTTGTTGTGATCCACACAGTCAAGGCTTTGGCGTAGTCAATATAGCAGATGTTTTTCTGGAACTCTTGCTTTTTCTATGTTCCAGTGGATGTTGGCAATTTGATATCTGGTTCCTCTGCCTTTTCTAAAACCAGCTTGAATATCTGGAAGTTCTTGGTTCATGAACTGTTGAAACTGGGCTTGGAGAAGTTTGAGCAATACTTTGCTATCGTGAGATGAGTGTAATTGTGTGGTAGTTTGAGCATTCTTTGGCATTGCCTTTCTTTGGAATTGGAATGAGAACTGACCTTTTCCGGTCCTGTGGTCACTGCTGAGTTTTCCAGTTTTGCTGGCATATTGAGTGCAGCACTTTCACGGCATCATTTTTAAGGATTTGAAATAGTTCAACTGGAATTCCATCACCTCCACTAGCTTTGTTCATAGTGATGCTTCCTAAGGCCCACTTGACTTCGAATACCAGGATGTCTGGCTCTAGGTGAGTGATCACACCATCGAGGTTATCTGGGTTGTTAAGATCTTTTTTGTATAGTTCTTCTGTGTATCTTGCCACGTTTCTAATCTTCTGCTTCTGTTAGGTCCATACTGTTTCTGTCCTTTATTGTGTCCATCTTTGCATGAAATGTTCCCTTGGTATCTCTTATTTTCTTGAGGAGATCTCTAGTCTTTCCCATTCTATTGTTTTCTCTATTTCTTTGCATTCATCACCGAGGAAGGCTTTCTCATCTCTCCTTGCTATTCTTTGGAAGTCCGCATTCAGATGGGTATATTAGAGCTCTTAAGATGTTAAAATATTTTTCCCTAGTTGGAGAGACTTCAGAGCAATGCTCTTCCCCACCCCTTAGGCAGTGTCTACCAAGTAACATTGAGAGGCAGTATTGAAATAATGGTAAAAGGTGGAACTCAAGCTCAAAAAGGTTTGGAATTCAGGTCTCTAAAAACCAAGGCCCTCATTATTTCCAGAAAAGCATGTGGGAAATCTCTTGAGGTAACATATGAATCAGGCCTTGATGGATTTGCGTAAGAATAGGGTGTTCTAGGCAGAGATAAAAAACAATAGAACAAAGTATGCATGGGGTGAGAGGAGTGATGTACGGAGAAGGGTCAACAGTGGCCTCCAAGGGCCAGCTATGAAAGTTGCTCAGTTGTGTCCAACTCTTTGCGACCCCATGGACTATACAGTCCATGGCCAGATTCTCCAGGCCAGAATACTGCAGTGGGTAGGATAGCCTTTCCCTTCTTCAGGTTATCTTCCCAACCCAGGAATCGAACTCAGGTCCCTCCCCGCATTGAGGGCCAGCTTTTTTTTTTAACCAGCTGAGCCATAAGGGAAGCCCAAGAAAACTGGAGTGGGTATCCTATCCCTTCTCCAGTGAATCTTACCAACTCAGGAATCAAACCAGGGTCTCCTGCATTGCAGGTGGATTCTTTACCAACTGAGCTCTCAGGGAAGCCCTGCTAGGTAATGAGTAAAACAGACAGGCAAGGAATAAGAAAATTTGATAGAAAAATGGGTTAAAAAGTTACTTTTTCCTTTGCTATAAGAGGAAATGGGAACAACATTAAAATCTGCCAGAGAGCCCACTGGTAATGGTGGTAAACAGTAATAGAACTCTTGCAGATTGTCTTCAAGCAGAAACTCAGGCCTAGGAGTGCCAGATATTTGGGGGTGGGGAGGCTGTTTTTTTCTCTCTAGTTGCGGCGCACACTGGTTGCCAAGCAGGGGCTCTAGAGCAGTTTCAGTAATTGTGGCACGTGGACTCTATTTGCGACCTGCTGGCTTCGTTGCCCTACAGCCTGTGGGATCTTAGTTCCTGGACCAGGGATCAAATCTGCATTGGAAGGCAGATTCTTTACCAGCGGACCACTAGGGAAGTGCCAGCTATTTTTAAATACAGCTGCATCTTTTAATGCTGGCAATGAATTAAAACGTAAGATGCACTCAAGCCAACTACAACCTTCCTTTTGAGTTGTATCAACTTTTTGGCTGCTAGTCTAATTGCTACATTAGGGATTGGTGTAAACCAAAGTGAGTAGTTTATGAACTACTTTGGGCTCAGTGGGCTGTGAAGTAGTGATGAAATGATGTGAAAATCGTAGAGAAACTCTAGAAAATGCAAACTAAACCATAGTGAGACGGAACTCTCATCAGTGGTTGCTGAGCTTTAGGCAGAAAGGAGGGATTCCCAAGGGGCATGTGGTGATAGGTATGTTCACTATCTTGATTGTGGTGATGGTTTCATGGATGTAGATTTATCAACACTTAACAAATTGTTCATTTTAAATATGTGCCATTTACTGTATGTCAGTTATATTTCAATAAAGCTGATTTCAAAAATGCTTTGTAGCAGAAGCAGGCTGTTGACAATTCTTAATTCCACTTGTTAGGCCATAAATTTAAACACCTTCACTTCACTGACTTCCAAGAAATACAGTCTAGGATCACTCCAAAGAACACTATTTAGAACTTTGCAACAGGTTTTTATTTTTGCTTTATATCTATTACAGTGTTTGAAACCTAAAGAAATACATTTTCTCTTCAAATTTGGATGTGTATATAAATATCATTTGTCTGGACTCAGCACACTCAATGCCATGGTTTCTTGGCCTATATCTGCTCTGAAATCATCAAGCTTTGTCTGTCTACCCAGGGGCCCTGAGAACATGGAAAACAATAGCTAGAGTTTATAGTTCTTAAAAGCAAAATAAATTTGGAGAGAAAAACCAGTGCGGAAACAGGTTTGATTCACCTTCCGAGGGTCTGTAGCTGGGAACCCAAGATGTTTCTGAGGGACCTCTGCTGTCTTGGGTAACTGGAACCTCACACCTTATTTGCTTCTTTAGTGGTCCAACCAAAGGCAAGTCCCACAAAAACTGGCTGAAAGAGCCAATACCCAACTCCAGGGCTTGAGGATTCTCGCCACGGCAGTTTTCTCTTCCCAAACCCAGAGGCTGAACATCTGACCTAGGTAGGGATGCAGGGCTTAAGTTTAGCAGAGGGGTTCAGGTATGTGCTAATGTGCACAGCAGCAGTCAGGCTGGCCCAGAAGTAGTAAGGTGGCCCAAACACACTCACGGCCTTTATGACACACTACACAAACCTTTTTCCTGGGGTGTTCTAGGTCTAAAATTTAATGGTGCTTCTTCTAACTCACAGCCAGGTTTGATTCTTTTTTTTTTTTTTCAGGTTTGATTCTGAACATAGCCCAGGCCTGATGCAAAATGCCCTCTCAGAGGAAAACTAACAGCTTTAATTTACAGACTTATTTGGTTTGTACTGACCTCAAAATTCTTCCCTTACCATGGTCTTCATCTAGGGGTGGGGCTAGGGAACAGTCAATGGGATGACTGAATCCTTTATGAAGGCCTTGGCCAAAGAACAGCTATTGCCTACCACATGGATCCCTGCAGGGCCCAATTCTCAGCTTGCTGGCTTAACAGAAAAATAGAAAAGACAGAAAAAATACTGGACAAGATTGGTCTAAAATGTCCAATCCTAAAACAGCTGTGGAAGAAACCTACTCTGAGCAGTTTCTCAAGTCTCACATGTACTTATTTCTAGGATAGTCCTGCCTGGAAGATGTTGCTAGCCTTTCCTATGGTTGTGAGCCTTTCCTATGGTTCGTGCACTGAGCCTTGCACCCTTCCCCAGCCTGCCAAGGAGGCCCCCAGCCAGCACCCTATGGGTCCCTGTAGTGCCTGCAGAGACCTGTAGAGTCTGGCTCCCTCCCTTCAACTGAGAATCCAGAACATGAGCCCCAAAGATGTATCTACTGAAGAATATTCAAGATGACGGACACCAAACTAAGTGAGTCTTGGGGAGAAGAGACGTGGCCTGAACAAATGAGCTGAGAGCCCTTCAAAGAAGGGGGCGTGTGGGAGGAGGAAGTATTGATAGGCATTCATCTCCTTACCTTCTATTTTGCTAGAAAAGGTAACTCTATTATAATAATAGAGTGTAGGGGGAGGGCAGGCATATGTGAGAAAATGGAAGTCCAGTTCATTCTGCTAGAGTTTTCAGATTAAACTGGTCTGGCTTGAGGGAAATGGAAAGTCAGTACCCGAGAGCCTTCTTTTGCTCTTCCCTGACTAAGCATAGTAGCAGCTATAATCTGTGTAGTTCAGCTCTAAAAAATAGAGCTGTTGGAAAGTCTTCCAAGGGAAAAGAGAATGGGAGTAGATCTAGGGGTTCTAGGTAAAGGGGAACACAAAGGGTCCCTGAAAGCTGAAGTCTTCTACATCTGTCCTTGGAAGGGTCCTTTGTACCCACTGCCTGAAGTAAACAGGCTGGCCAGGTGAGGATGGAACCTGTGTGGTTCTAACAAGGTTGCAGCCAATACCAAGGCCAGCCAGTCACTGGGGATAGCTCAGTCTTCTAAGACTAGCAAAGATGGGTGGGTGTGGGATGTCCAGAAGGGCTGGCAAAAATGAATAGCTGTTCAAAACAGTACTTGAACACTTTAGCTAAGAAAACGGTTCCTTGTCCCCTAAATCCACACCTAAACATCACCAACCCACCAGAGATTTTAAAATGCAAATAACTGTGTGCCAAACCATTAACCTTTCAAATACAGGTCTTCTCTGGCTGTTCCCTACAGCAGGCTGGGGAGCCCCTTCATCCCTGTAACATCCATTCAGAAATCTGTCAGAAAACTCTGCCTTCACCTGGGCCAGGGTCTGCAGTCCAGAGGGGGGCTGTCCACGAAGAGTGACTGTCAAGCCTGGGCTAAAAAGAAACAATATTTTGCTTCGCAAGATGAACAAAGGAGAGGGGGACACAAAAGACGATGTTACCATCTCAGGGGGCTTGAAGAACTTCACCTGTTAACTGAAAGGAGGGTCAGAGGAATAAAATGGGAAAACATAGTCTGAGGAAGACACTAAACAAAGGAAAGCTCCGAGAGGCCATGTTAGCTGATGAGAAATTTGTCCTCAGGTTGTGCCCTGGGAGACACTTCAGCCTTTGGAGTCCTTGGAGAAAGCAGCCTTCAAGCAGTAACTGATAATCAGAAGAGTCTTCTATTTAGTACATGTCCCAGATCTGAAGCAAAAGTAGGAACAGCTGGGCAAGGCAGGATGTGTACGTCTCACAGGAAGAATATGGCCCCAGTGTCAGGGACTTAACTATTGCTAGAGATACAAGAAGTAGTTCTTACTCAAATGCTCTGGCTGTTGGACAAGATCAAGGGGTGGGGTGACTTTCTTTTGAACTGTAGGAGTAATGGAGTCAGCAGGCCAAGTGAAGAGGGTCCTGCCCCTTGCCTACCAGGGAGAGTGGGGCTTGGTAATTATCATGGCCAAACTGCAGAGGAGCATCTGACTCACTGAGGTGGTATGGCTCTGCTATCACTTTTCAGTGATAACCACTAGTCCCAACCATTTTTCTCAGAAAACGCCTCTGGAGTTGGATCTCAATACTCGAAAAAGAGGGCAGATTCAAAACCAATGGGCAAAAGGACCTGAACTTTTTATCCGTAAGCAGAGTGGCATGGATTTCACCTGAGCCAGAGGTGGGATACGTAGGAATGGGAGCAAGAATGGCATTGTTTCTGGGGAAGGGAAAATACAGCTTGGACCAGGGCATCTCTAACTGATCTCTGTGGGGAAGCAGCGACAGGGCAGACAGAGTGTGCCTTCAGCTCCACCACTGGCCTACACTTAGCCAACAAATTGCTCCACTCACCCCATCAGCTGGGCTTTACTTCATTACTGTGTAATCCACTGATGCATAGAGGCAAGCCAGTGAGGCACTGCAGTAGCTCTACTCAAAGGGAAAAGGCAAGGCATTGGGATTTTAAGTGTCACAGGAAGGGCAATATCCAAACCATGTACAGGGATCCCAATCCAGGAAGTTATCAGTCACTCTCAAAAAAGTCCTGAAGCTGCTGTATTTCTGTAGTGAGAGAGAAAGCCACCTGTGATAACTCACGTGGACAAGGGCATTTGAGACTGAATCTGAGGAGGCAGACTGCTGTCTGGGTTTCCTGATGCGAGCAGGATGCTCAGCACTAAGGACCAGAGTGGTAGACTTGACCAGGCCCTCGAGCCATTGCTCGCTTCAGGTACTGGGACAATCAGACTAGGCTGACCTGTGATACGAAGGCTCCAGAGCTAAGGGTTTGTCCAGGTGGTAGCCTGGAACCCAAGCAGAGAGATGGATCAAGTTCAGGCTTCCTGAGCCAAAGAACTTCCACATCTCTTTTTGGTCTTCCTCACGGTATCCTACTTACAGAAATTACAGGGACAGTTCTTCCTCTTGAGACCAAATAAGATTGACCTACCTAATATATAGAATATAAAAAAATACAGAACTTTTTGACATTCTCTCCTTTGGAAGTCAAATATACATGATCCACCTACGGAAGAGGAAGAAGAAGGAGAAGAAAGGCCAAAGGCAAGGATCCCCTGGCTATCCCAATACATGACACTCTCACTCCAACCTCCTCTGCAACTTATGGGTCACCCGAGCAAGGACTTTCTCCTCAGGAGAAAGCAAGGACCATAGCCCTCTGTCGCGTGCTTAGGAGAAAATACAGCTACCTCAGAGGTTCATTTCAACTCTGAGGGGAATTTTCAAGTAAACAAATGAAATCAGGTCGCACCATTGGAAGGTGGGTAGGAAACATGGGATCAGTAGCGACACATGGGAAGCCCTGTCTGAAGACCTGTGTTCCTCCTTGCTCACTCCCACTGGTGCACATGCCCCAGCAGAGTGAAGGGGATCTCCCAAACTAAAGAGGTCTGGGCAAGGGGTTAGAGGAAGGGAGGGGCCTTTCTCTCACGGTGACCTCCCCCTCAGTCTCTAGTCCCAGACAATGCTGGCAGCTGGGTTTCTTAATACCAGGAACTCATGGCTCTGGGAAAGAGCAATCTTAATACAAGAAAAAATGTGCAAAAGAAAAAATTAAATAATTCAATCCAAGCATACAAGATTAATATTCTGTCAGAGCAAGAACACTTTGTTTTGGATTTCTCCCATCCCCTCCCACCCCCCACCTCTGGAATATTCCATCTGCTCAAGTACCCAAGATAAGAGTTACACAGATCAGGGCAGAGGACTGGGAAGGATGAAGGAAGATAATAGGGAAGGAAGTCACCACTAAAGAAGAAAAAAATAAAAATTAAAAAAAAAAAAAAGGTGCAAAATTGGTTACCTCAGTCCTCCTTTGTCTACCCCTGGGCTCCTGGGTTAAAGACATATGTGCAGCCAAAATATAGTGTAAGGAAGAAAAACCCAACACGTCCCCTTCTTGTCACAAAACCCAAACGTGAGCCTCAGATGGTTCTGTCTGTCCAGAGGGTGCTCCCTCCAGGGAAGGGGTCGGAGCAGGTCAAGAGCACAGTTTCCAGGGCAGCAGAGGTGTGTGGTGGCTGATGGTGGTGGGGCTGGTTTCCCGCCCACCAGAGGGCTGCTCTTCCGCTGGTTGGTGGTGCTTCCCATCCCCTCCCCTCCCTGGAGGCAGACATTATAGCTGGAAGCCCTCCATGGGAGCCTCAGGCTGCTGGAAGATGAACTGCTGTTGCGTCTCATCCACTTGGGGAGCCAGGCTGCTATCATCATCTTCTACACCAAAGTAGTGCTCAATGAGGTCGAAGGCCTTCTGGTAGATCTCCTGGTTCTCATGGCTCTGCAGAAACTCAATTTTATCCAAGCCTATGGTGGCAAGAAGGAAGTAGGGAGATGAATGAACTTGGAGTGCTTTACTATGGGTCCATAAAACATGAATGTATTTTGCCTTCCCTGAGGTATATTAGCATTTATAAACACAAGTAATATGATTAGGTCTCTCTTTGATCTGAAAGAGGAGAGCTGCGATCTTTAGTTAAAATTACATAACTCCAAAGGAAAACAACTAAAATGTCAGTTATTAATCAGTGGTTTAACCTGGGCAAATTGTTAACCATTCTGAATCTCTTGGAGATGAGCAGTGAGTCAATCCAGTACCCCTAACAGAACTTGCCAAGGAAACCATAAACAAAACAAAAAGATAACCTGTACAATGGAAGAAAATATTTGCAACTGACAAGGGCTTAATTTCTAAAACATTATTAACAGCTCACATGGCTCAATAATAACAACAAAAAGCCCAACCCAATCAAAAAATGAGCAGAAGACTTACACAGATATTTCTTCAAAGACATATAGATGGCCAAGAGGCACAAGAAAAGATGTTCAACATCACTAACTATTAGAGAAATGGAAATCGAAACTATAATGAGGGTATCACTTCACACCAGTCAGTATGGCCATCAGCAAAAAGTCTTCAGGGGAATTCCCTGGAAGTCCAATGGTTAGGATCGAGCAGTCTCACTACCAAGGCCTAAATCCCACAAGCCAAGAGGTATGACAAATAAAAAACCAAAAACAAACCAAGTCTACAAATAATAAATGCTGGAGAGGCTATGGAGAAAAGGGAACCCTCCTGTACTGTTGGTGGGAATGTAAACTGGTGCAGCCACTATGGAGGTTCCTTGAAAAACTAAAAATAGACCTACCATATGATCCAGCAATCCCACTCCTGGGCATATATCTGGAGAAAACTACTTTGAAAAGATATATACACCCCAATGTTCATAGCAGCACTATTTACTATAGCCAAGACATGGAAGCCACCTGAGTGTCCATCAACAGATGAATGGGTAAAGAAGATGTGGTGTACATTTACCATGGAAAATTACTCAGCACCAAGTAAGAATAAAATAATGCCATTTGCAGCAACATGGATGGACCCAGACATAATCGTACTAAGTAAAGCAAATCAGACAAAGACAATTATCATATGATATCACATATGGGGAATCTAAAAAAGATTGATAGAAGTGAACTTATTTATAAAACAGAGACTCACAGAACACAAACTTATGGTTAATAAAGGGGGAAAGGTGGAGAGGGATAATTATGAGTTTGGGATTAGCAGATACAAATTGTGTGTGTGTGTCTGTGCGTGCGCACACACACACACACACACACACACACACACACACACACGAGTTGCTCAGTTGGATCCCATGGACTGTAGCCTGCCAGGCTCCCCTGTTCACAGAATTTTCCAGGCAAGAATACTGGAGTGGTTGCCATTTCCTCCTCCAGGGACTCTTTATGACCCAGGGATCAAACCGCATCTCTTGCATTGGCAGGAGGATTCTTTACCACTGTGCCACCCGGGAAGCCTTAGATACAAACTACTATTAACAAAATAGATGAACAACAAGGACCTCCTGTACAGCACAGAGAACTTACAAGTATCTTGTAATAAGCTTGTTTATAATGGAAAAACAAAAGAAAGGAACTTGCTAGAAACTCAGCTGAAAACATGCCTTCCAGCTCCTTATCCTATTATCAATTCTGGAGCTTTATTTTTGCATCTGTACCATAACCTACTTACTGGGTACAGCCTATCAGAAAGAGAACTGATCTATTGCTCCTCAGAAGAAATGGAACTTGTGGGATAAAACTTTGCATTCAATGCTGACCACATACCCTCACATACATATACTACTTCAGAGGTTCTGAACTAGAACTGAACTCTACTTATGACAGACATTAGTTTGGGGAGAAGGCACATACCATAGGCTTCCTCGATGAGCCCACAATAGGGATTGACCCCTGAGCCACTGCGCTTGCCCTCTTGCTCTCCAAGCCGAAGGATGTTCTCCAGTCCATTGAGGGCCACTTGCACAATCTTTGAATCCATCACAGTCAGCAAGTCGCACAGGGGTTTGATGCAGCCCAGGGAGACCAGGTACCTGAAAGGCAGAGACCAGTTAAGTTCTAAATCAAGACAAGATAAGGCAGGTGCCAGGCCGGTGCTCGGGGTCCCTGGGTCTCCTTCACACATATCAATGCTCTTAGCAATTCACTCTGCCTGAGCCCTCATAAACACCCAGGCTTTATTTCAGTCTCTTCACCCCGTCAATACTACTGGTTTAGCTCATTTCCATGTAGAAGGCTGCCACAGATTTCTCCTCCTGGTCTGTAATGTGTCCCTGTAGCAGTACTACCTACTCTGAAACATCATTTCCCTGCTTAAAATTTTCACAGTCCAAGCTCTACTCTCAATACAATCAGGCTCCTAGGCTTTTTTAGCTTCATCTCACATTATTCCCTTCCAAGAATATTACATTCCAGTCAAACATGTGAATGTCTCTAGGTTTCTGATTTTTGTACTTTTACTTAGGCCTTTTCCTGTCCAAAATGCCATTCACAAACCTATATCCTCAAAAGCTATCCTTTTCTCCTAAGGTTTTATAATATGCTGAATATACTCCCCCTTCCTAAGCTACAAGCTGAAGGCAAGGTACTTCTCTAATTCCCATCACTCCAACTCAAGTTCATAATGGAAAGCAGAATCAAAGAGCATCTTCACACAAAACAGCTTTCCTATTTACTTCTCCCAAGTATCACTGTCAAAAATGATTTCTCAAGGAAACTGCCCTGAATGAGCCATCGCATGGTTCTCTTTCATTTGTATGAGTAATTGTGAATTATACAGATTTAAATTCTCTTGTGGGTAGAAAGAGACAGAGGAGAGATGAATGTCTGTGTCTTAAGTGTCCATTCTTTAGGAGGGAAAAGAGGCTACACTCTAGCAGCTTATCAGTTAAACCCTACTGAACAGGGGTAGACCTATCCCAGCAAAGGCAGTTAACATAAGCTGACAGGTAGAGTAAACATATCACTCAAACAATGGGAAGGACTATGGTACCTGATTTGTTCAGGGGTTCCTCCTGATGTGGCATTGGTGATGGCCCAGGCTGCTTCTTTCCTTGTACGGAACTCTGCTTTCTGAAGGATTTCGATCAATACAGGGAAGATGTTTGCATCTATGACAGCCTGAGAAGAATTGAGGGTTCGGGGGTGGGATATGAGGGAAAAAAGTCATTTCAAGGAGAATAAGCAAATCCAGAACACAAATCAGCTAAGATTTAGACACATTCCCCTTCCTCAAAGTTCTCCTTTGTCCTTCCCATATACATAAGGTGATGCAGAAGAACCTGGGTTCTGCTCCACAGAATCTTTGACCAACAGCATACATTGATCCCAATTTCAAAAGAGAATTTTTTTCATCTAGAAGGCAATATCCCACAAAGTCTTGTGATCCTAGGCCTTTCTACCACCGCTCCTCAATCTCCCAACTGCTTGTTCTACCTGTATCTGAGCCCTGTTGCCAGCAGTGATATTTGAAATGGTCCAACAAGCTTCCTTTCGGATTGACTCCTTGGAGCTGCTCAGGAGGTGGAGGAGGCAAGGGAGGGCTGAACAGTTAAGAATGACCTAGAACACCAAAAGACAAATTGAGATAAATTGGACTTAATCAAAATGTAAAACTTTTGTGCACCGAAAGACATCTTTAAACAGAGTGAATTACACAAGTCACAGAATGGGAGAAAGTATATTCAAATCATATATCTGATAAAGACGAATATCCAGAATACATTAAAAAAAAAAAAAAAAAGCTGAACATAGTTTAAAATTGGCAAAGGACGTAAACAGACATTTCTCCAAAGAAAACAGGCAGGGCCCCAAGCACATGAAAGATGCCAGACACCGTTACTCAGTACGGAAGTGCAAGTCAAAACCTCAGTGATACAGCTTCACACTTCATAGGGCAGTTATTCTGTTTTTCTGGCCGTGCTGGGTCTTCATTGCAGCATCCAGGCTTAGTTGCCCCACAGCATGTGGGATCTTAGTTCCTCAACTAGGGACTGAACCCGAGTCCCCTGCATTAGAAGGCAGGTTCTTAACCTCCAGACCCCAGGGAAGTCTCTAGGATAGTCTTAAAATTATTATATATAAAAATTTATTATAATAATTATAAAATTTATTATAAAAATATTTTTATTCTTAAAAAACCCAGGCAATACAATTGTTGGTAAAGATGGTAAAAAGATGGTAGAAACTGTTGGTAAAGATGTGGAGAAACTGGAACCTGGCACATTGCTGGTGGGAATGTAAAATGGTACAGCCATTGTGCTAAACAGTATGGTGGTTCCTCAAAATCTTTAAACATAAAATTACCCCATGACCCAGTAATTCCACTTCTGGGTATATATCCCAAAGAACTGAAAGCAGGGACTCAAACAGAGATTTGTATGCCAACAGTCAATGCAACATTACTCACACTAGCCAAAAGGTGAAAGCAACCCAAATGTCGATCAACAGATGAACGAATAAACCAAATGCGGCACAGGTGTACCGAGGAATATTATTCAGCCACCGAAAGGAATGAAGGTGTGACATACTAAAATATGAAATGAACTTTGAAAACATGCTAAGTAAAGTAAGTTGAAACAAAAGAACAAACATATATGGTTTGGCTTACGCGAGGTTTCTAGAGGAGTCAAACTCCCAAGAGACAGAAAGTAATGTGGTAGTTACCAGGGGATGACGGGAAGGGGAAACGGGAAGTTATTATTTGAAGAGCACGGAGTTTCAGTTCTGAATGATGCAAAAGTTGTGGAGATGGATGACTGTGATGGTTAAATGACAATGTGAATGCACTTAATGGCACTGAACTATACTTACTACTAACAGAGGACTAACATGAGGTTACCCATGGGATCCTAAAGGTTTAGTTAGGAAGTAGGGGTGAGGCTCCAAAGATTTTAGTATTTCAAAGGTACCATAACAGAAAAGCTGGGACTTTACCATGTCCCAGGTAGTAAGTCAAGTTATTCCATTCAGTTTTTCTTCAATAGCACCCAATGGATAATGACTTGCTTCCAATTTATACAAAAAGTAAAGGCAACCAAGTTGCCCACAAATCATACAGAGTGGCAGAGTTGGAATTTTTCCTTCAAGCCTATGCTTTCTCTCCTAGATCACACTGCCTCCCCCAGGACTAAAGTCTACGGCAGGGAAGGATTTTGCCCACAGACAGCTCTCCTCCTCCTCCTTACCTGGGTCTGGATGTCATCCCCGGTGACGATGTTACCCACAGCTCTCAGAGCAGGAGAAGCCACTTTGTTATCGTTGTGCCTACAGAGGAGGGAGATGTGGTCAGCAGAGGCCCAGCACCAAGCTTTTAGCTCTGCTGACCACCGAGGCCTGTAGCACTCATGGGTCCAGACCTTTGCACAGGGCAGCAGACTGCTGACTGCAGCTCTGAGCTTGGAATCTGCACCCTTTCTAACTAGGATCACTCACATGAGAAGCTCGACCAATCTCCGGCAGACTCCAGAGTCTATGACTGCCTGGATCTTCTCATTGGGGCCATCAGATAGATAAGAGAGGGCCCAGCAAGCATCTGCCAGCAAGTCTGAGTCGCTGCTGAAGAGTAGGCGAGACAGCACGGGCAAACAGGGGGAGACCTATTGGAAGCAGAGAGAGAGGGGTTCATAGGGGGACAGGGTTACATCAGCTCTACCACTAACTTCCTAACATGTCCGAGCCCTCCTCTACTGCGTAAGTCTAAGGCCCAGAGATTTCTACTACATTAAGCCATTAGGCCCACATTTTCACTTTACCACCCTGGCACATGAGATCACCTACTTCACTGATGATTGCCTCTTTGAGTTTCCCGTGGATTGAGACTCTGAGGGTTCCCCAAAGACTTGAAAACTCCTATGTCAAAATTCCTCCATATGAAGGAACCTGCTATTACTCAGGAACTGGTAAGAAGCTCTCTTACCTTTGCAAACTCTGGGGGTGGGTTCTTTCCTCGGCAGAGGTTTGACAGGGCCCAGACCGCATTCCGGGTCATTGTCAGTCGTGTGGACTTGGTAAGGAGTCTGAAGGAGACACAGAAGCCAGATCCTGACCAATGATGCCCTTTGCATAGAGCCGTTGTCTATGAGCCCCTGGAGCACATCCAACCAGACCCTACGACTCTAGCCGCCTCACTGTCTTTTCCTACCCATAATTTAAGTGAGTTAGTTTGGTCCAGGGGGCCAACCTACATCTTCATAGGGGATTAGGACCAGATGTGGTTGTTAAGCCCATAGCTAATAAGGACAGAGAGCTGGACCTTGAATAAGCATGCTAAATGAAGTTTTAGTGTGAGGGCTTTAGCTATGCAGTACGGATTGATTTTCTGTGACAGGCCCACGAAAGAGTTCTAATAGTAGCTTACGAGGTTGTGACTTCTGAAGAAAAACTCCTCCTTCTGCTTTGGTTTAGATGTAGCTCTACTTTAAGGGCATAGAGGAAGGGATGGGAGCATCAATATGACCCTGCATGGGGTCTTAGATCTGTGGTTTACAACAGAGCTCTCCAATGTACCTATGCATAAACCCATAGAAAATCAATGCATTTTGCAGAGAAGGTTAGGTTTTTCCAGATGGGCTACTTCTCCCTCTGTCCTCTGGCTCAGAAGCAAAAGACACAGGCCAGTGGCACAAGGCTCTTACTCTCAGAAGATAACTTTTACTCTGTCAACCAGAATGCACTTTTAGTTAGCATTTTTGGATTTACTCATCATCTTAAGGTCAACTGTCCCCCAAAGATCTGCTACATGGCTGCCCTACAGATGCCCCAGGTGCAAATGACAGTAATTACTCACGTTAACAAAGGATTGAGGATGGAACAGTTCAAGACGTAATCTCGGCAAACGGAGCTGTCTCCAGCTATGTTTCCCAGTGCCCAGACTGCCTAAAAAAGCGAGGATGGAACTGTCAGCCACAGAGCCTAAGCGGCTTCTGTGAGCACCCAGAGTGACACACGGCGGTGACCAGGACGAACACCCTGCCACGGCCTGAAACATACCCAATAAGCTCAGGCGCCCTCCTTGCTGACATCCTTATTGCATGCTTGCTCTGTGAGGACTTTTCCTCTGAGAATTCCTGGGTTCAGGGGGGAAAGCAGGCTGCCACTGTCTTGCAGCCAGAGAAGCCAAACCAAAAACCTCCTTATCCTCACCTCCTCATCTCCCATAAAAGGAGAAAATGATGGGAAACTTGCATTCTTGTAGTCTCATAGGACCAACCCTAATGTCTTAGTAGAGGAAAAATCCCCAGTACCACTCCACTTCTAGTCAACCAGTAAAACTCCAGCGGAAGAAATGGAAGTAGGGTTTTTGTGATCCATAGATGTTGAAAAATGGGTACTGTGGTGTCTTTTTCCCAATACCACCTGACACCCAACATGTGCAGTTTTCTTCTACATCAATTCTCTGATACCGTGTCAGTGAAAAGTGAAAGTTGCTCAGTTGTGTCTGACTCTTTGTGACCACATGGACTATACAGTCCATGGAATTCTCTTAGGCCAGAATACTGGAGTGGGTAGCTGTTCCCTTCTCCAGGGGAATCTTCCCAACCCAGTAATCGAACTGGGGTCTCTTGCATCGCTGGCAGATTCTTTACCAACTGAGCTACCAGGAAAGCCACATCAATTCAGTGGTAGGGGGCTCAGTCCCACAAGACTGGCCTCACTTAGATACTAGTTACAACTCCCAGGTGCCACCTATACTTTTACCAACTGGCTATAAATTCAGGAGTTCCACATTCTGCAATGATTTACAGAACTCAGGAAAACTGTACTCATGTTTAGCAGTTTAATAGATACAACTCAGGAAGAGCTAAATGGAAGAGATGCAGAGGGCAAGGCATGGGGCAAAGAGTAGGGGCTGCACAGAACGCCTGTGCCCTCTCCAGGCAGGTCACCTTCCCAGCACAGTGAGTGTGCACCAACCCAGATGCTCTCTGAATCTCACTGTTCAAGATTTTTATAACCCAATATTTACCCCCTGTAACATCCCTAGGGAGGTTGGGGAGGAGGGGTGGGAAGAGTGGGGGTGGGGTGGGGTTAAAAGTTCCTATTCTCTAATCCCAAGTTTGGTCTTTCTGATCACTAGCCCTCCCTTCCTGAAGCTATCTAGGGCCCCACCCTGAGTCATCTCATGAGCACACACTCAGGTGTGTTGCAAACGTGCTCTTTAGGGATAACAGAAGACGCTTGGATCACTAAGAAAATCCCAAGGTTTTTAGGAGCTCTTTGCTCTTAACCTCTTAACTGGGGATAAAGACAAAATACATTTTTTATTATACCGCTGACATCATCAAGAATTAAGTCAAATTTGGGTATTACCTGTTCCTGTACATCCTCAAAGTCCGAGTTAAGCAGCTCTATAAAAATGGGGACGGCCCCTGCTTCAATGACAATTTTGGTCTGCTGAGAGGTTCCAGAGGCAATGTTTGTTAGAGCCCAGGCAGCTTCAAACTGAAAGTGAGATTAAAGCCATGACTGAGAGGTCATTCCAGACAGAGCAGCCGTGCCTACCAGCTGGCTCAGAGCAGCTACGTCTCCTGCCCCTGACTTGAAAAAAAAAAAAAAAAAAACAACACAAGCCTTTCCCTCTTCTCCTTTAAAAGAAAGGAAGAATTACTGGCAGTGACATAACATAATAGGAGGACAGAGCTAGGCTTCCATGGTCCCAGGTCTGGTCCTGCACCACCACAGCCCCCATGAGTCTTTGGGCAAGCCACGTTTTTTTTGTTTGTTTGTTTGTTTTTCCTAGAGGCAGAGAGGTTGAAAGAGTTAGGAGAAGGAGAAAGAATGAAAGAAAAGTAGTGAAACCTGGGAGCAACACCAAATCTTTACTATTCCCCCACCACCTCAGTAGGTTGTTGCTGCTGAGTCGCTAAGTCATGTCTGACTCTTTTGCGACCCAAAAGACTGAAGCCTGCCAGGATCCTCTGTCCATGGGATTTGCCAGGCAATAATACTGGAGTGGGTTGCGGCAAGCCATGTTTTGATTTCCTGCACTTCACTTTATTCGTTTCTGAAACCAGGATAAAAGTGAGATGTCTCTCAAGGACCCTTTCAGCCAAATTTCTAATAAGTTCTCGTACAGTGGCTCATCACTCATTTGTGATAAAAGAGACCCAGAGAAGGAAAGTGGTTCACTCCAGAATTAGAAATGGACTAGAACGTTTTGTGTATGTATATGTATACATACGTACATACATATATACATATTTATTCTATATTACAACCTCTGAATAATGAACCTGTCATATTCTGGTATCTTTCCTTTGAGACTGTTTTGGGGAAGAGTTTGTGGCTCTCTTACTTGAGGCCAAGTCCTCTGAGGTTAACAGCATCCCCTTAAATGTTTCATTCTCAGAGCTGTGTCTGCAGAAGCGTGCCATAGCAATTTCTTGGCAAAAAGAACATTCATCTGGTACCTCTCCACCCTGGGCCTCACCTGTAAGGTACAATTCTCATTCCTCTTCAGAAACTCCACAAACCGATCCACCACTCCTGGAGTGTTGATAACTTCGTCTATTGGAGGACTGGGCTCTGGGAGAGGGACAAAGGAAAGAGAGGAGAAGTCAGGAGAAGGGCTGGGTGATGCATTCACTGGGGTCAGTCCACCATCCTTCCTACATACTCCCCACCATCCTTATAAACACTCCCAAGCTTCCTTCTGGTGAGGTAGTTTTAACAATAGCAGGTCATTTTCAAACTGTATCAAATAGTTGAGAATCTAAAGAGTAAAGCCAATCCTAATCTAAGTATGCTCACCTTTGGCTTTCTAAATCTAAGCAAGTAAATAACCTTACCTACCTAAGCAAGCAAGAAAGTACGAGAGAGATGACCAAAGTAGGTGCAATGCTAGTCTAAACACTTCCCTTCTAAGATCAGCATTCTTTTCTTGGGAGGAAGAAAAGTCCTCCCAAGGTCAAAGGACAAAAGTCCTTGGGAGAAAAGAAAATATTTTTCCCATCATACATCAAATTTTTACTGAGCAAAAAATGTGTGCCAGACGTGGTTCTGGGTACCAAGAATACAACAGTGAATCAAACCAAAAGTCTCTGTCCTCATAGAGCTTATATCCTAGTGAGAAGAAATACTGTTATGTTTGAAGGTAATAAGTGTAATAGGAAATAAAATACGTAGGGCCAGGTAAGGAGATTAAAAATGCTGCAGGGGGTGGGGGAGCTGCAATTTTAGATATGGTGTGAGGGTAGGCTTTGCTGAGAAAGGCAGGATCTAACCACAGAAATGAAGCAGCTGTCACACAGATTGTTGTTCTTTAGTTGCTGAGTCGTGTCTGACTCTTTTGCAACCCGATGGAATATAGCCTGCCAGGCTCCTCTGTCCATGAGATTTTCCAGGCAAGAAGAATACTAGAGTTGGTTGCTATTTCCTTCTCCAGGGGATCTTCCCGACCCAGTGATCGAACCTGCTTCTCCTACATTGGCAGATGGACTCTTTACCACTGAGCCACCAGGGAAGCCCTGTCACACAGATATCTGCAACTAAAGGGTATCAAGCAGAGGGAACAGCCCATGCAAAGGTAAGAATGTGCCTGGCTTGTCCAAGGATGCCACAGCCAGCAGGGCTAGAGCAGAATGAGTGAAGGGCAGTAGTTGATGAGGTCAGTGAGAGGAAACAAGAGGCTAAGTCATGCAGGGCCTCCCTGGGGAAGTCTAGGCTTTGTACCTTTGGAGAGCAGTTTCCGGAATTTCTGTGTGGTTGCTAACTGCAGGTCAGGATCATCAGAAAAGAGCATCTCCACCATCTCTCTTGTGATCACACTCTCCTAGGACATAAAACAGGTTCATGATTTTGCAAACCAACACTAGAGCCAGATATAAGCCCATAATCCTGTTTGGCATCCTGAGACTTGAGGGCAGGGCTTCCCTGGTGGTCCAGTGGTTGAGAATCTGCCTGTCAGTGCAGGAGACATGGGTTCAGTCCCTGGTCTGGGAAGATCCCACATGCAGAAGAGTAATTAAGCCCATATGCCACAACTACTGAGCTTGTGCTCCTAGAGCCCATAGTCTGTAACGAGAAGCTACTGCAATGAGAAGCTCTTGTACCCCAACCAGAGAGTAGCTGTCACTAGAGAAAAGCCTGCACGTAGCAATGAAGAGCCAGCATAGCCAAAAAAAAAAAAAAAAGACTTGAGGCCAAGAGGAAGGCACAACAGCAGCTCACATGTTTAATCCATAGCTGCTTCAAGCTGGAACATTTAGAAGTCATTCTTAGCCTCTGAGGCAACTGAAAGCTCCTCTTAAATGTTTCCTCTGGTGTTTTCACCAGAGACAAATCCCTGCTGACTCCTTAAGCTGACTGGGGATTAGGTTGGTGCAAAAGTGATTGCTGTTTTGCACTGTTGAACTTTGCCGCCTGATATTGGAATACATTCTTAAATAAATGTGGTTATGTTATACATCACTTTAATGTGCATTTATCACTTTGTTTTTTTGCTAATGACTTATTAAGTTCAGTTCAGTCGCTCAGTCGTGTCCGACTCTTTGCAACCCCATGGACCGCAGCACGCCAGGCCTCCCTGTCCATCACCAGCTCCTGTTTTATTACTTGCTGTTTATTTTATATTTATTTTAGACTAGAGAAATGATGTTGGACAAAAAGCAAATTTGAGCTATTTTCTTATTCGAGTTCAAAATGGGTTGTAAAGTGGTGGAGACAACTTGCAGCATCAGCAACGCATTTGGCCCAGGAACTGCTAACGAATGTACAGTGCAGTGTGTTCAAGAAGTTTTGCCCCCTGGTACTCGCGAGGAATGTCCACATCACCATCCCTTCTCTCCTTTGTTGCTGCTAATGACAATACTCTAATGACCTACTCTACTATTCGAAAACTATTTTTATGTAATTAATGTACGCTTTCTTGTTTATAAATGCCTGATTTTTTTTTTTTTTAAAAGAAGTTTTGCAAAGGAGACAAGAACCTTGAAGATAAGGAGCACAGTGGCCAGCCATCGGATGTTGACAATATCAATCGAGAGGATCCGTGGAAACTTATCCTCTTAAATCTAACTACATGACAAGTTGGTGAAAAACTCAATGTTGACCATTTTATGGTTATTTGGCATTTGAAGCAAATTGGAAAGGTGAAAAAACACAATAGGTGGGTGCCTCAAATTAAAAAAAATTGTTGTTTAGAAGTGTCATCTTCTCTTATTATATGCAACAACAATGAATCATTTCTTGATTAGATGTGATATGAGACAAAAAGTGGATTTTCAACTGATGATGACCAGCTCAGTAGCTGGACCATGAATAAGCTTCCAAAGCATTTCCCAAAGCCAACTTACACCAAAAAAGGATCATGGTCACTGTTTGGTGGTCTGCTGCCTGTCTGATCAACTATAGCTTTCTGAATCCCGGTGAAACCACAACATCTGAGAAGTATGCTCAGCAAGTAGATGAGATGCGCTGAAAACGACAATGCCGCAGCAGCACTGGTCAATGAAACGGCCCGATTCTTCTCCAAGACGATGCCTGACTGCCGTACAACTAATGCTTCAAAGGTGAACGAGCTGGGCTACAAAGTTTTGTCTCACCTGCCACATTCACCTGACCTCTCACCAACTGCCACTTCTTCAAGCATCTCTTTTTCTAGGGAAAACGCTTCCACAACCAGCAGGAGGCAGAAAATGCTTTCTAAGAGTCTGTTGAATCCTGAAGCGCAGATTTTTATGCTACAGGAAAAAAAAACTTATTTCTTGTGGGCAAAAACAAATTGATTATAATGGTTCCTGTTTTGATTAATAAAGATGTGTTTGAGTCTAGTTAGAATGATTTAAAATTCATGGTCTGAAACAGTAATTACGTTCGCACTAGCCTAATACAAAAGGGCCCATGGAATAAAGAGATCAGCATGATTGCTGGTAAAGCTACTAGATGATATGAACTGCTCCATTTCTGTTCTGTAGAAGCAAGTAGTTCTCAAGCTTGCCTGAAGCACATGCAAGGGTCTTACCCCAGTGGTAGAGCTCACATAGGAGTCCATGAGAAGACTATCAAACATGGCGGCTTCTTCATTGATCAGCTCCACATTTCTCCGTTTAAAAAGCTGAAAGGAAAGAGAAGAAATGGTGTATAGAAACAAGGAACAAAGAACAACCTGATGTTAAATTACGGCATGACTGTCAAGGAAATGCTAGTGTATGAGAAAATGCCAAACTTTATCTACTGATATGGAAAGATATTCAAGGGCTTTACTTTCTATGTTACATCTATTGTTTATATTTTTGGAGAACATTTTTATAAGCAAATCTTTTAAAATTTCTGTGCCCTTTGTATAAAAGGGCACAGATATATATATATTATATATGTATACACACACCCTATATATATCCTATATATATATATATATATAAACACACACACACATGTATAAGGACACACATATATAAAAGGCTTCAAAGAAGAGAAATAAGGGTGGGCAAAAGCAGGTTAGCATCCAGACCTGGGCAAGGAACCAATTTGGTGGTGATGTGTGGCAGAGTGCAGATGATGAAGCATTAATAGTCTCAGTTCTAGAGAGACTTACAAAGAATGGACTCAGGAAATAGAAGGCAGCCCAGAATGGTTGACAAACTTCTTAAAAGGCCAGGCTTGAGACTGGGCCTTGAAAGCCAGACCTAACAGTGACTACTGAGTAAAAACAAGGGGTTAGCGCTGGAAAGTTATATTGAAGACAATTAAAATGATAACAAGGTGTACGAAATTATGGAAGAGGAATAAGGGACAGTTCTTTCTCAAAGCTTCCAACATTTCTTCACAACAAATCAAACTGGGTGAGTGGCCCACAGAGCTAAGCTACTTTCCCAAGGGGAAAGTGAGAATGTGAGGTGGAGGCCAACCATGGTGGCTGAACCACCTCTCTAAAGAGCACATTTGAGAACACTCAGGTTAACTCACTTGTTGCTCCCGTTTCTGCTTCCGGAGCTGAATGCCCTCTTCCTCTCTTCTTCGCCTCATTTCCTCAGGGTTTAGGGCATTGTTCTTGTAACTCTTCATTCGATAATTGTCTTTCCCTGGGCTCGCCATGGTCTCTGGAAGAAGGGAAGACACAAACACACTGGCAAAGGCTCTTAAAAGGACAGCATTTTCTGCTCACTGGCTTCTCTCTCCACCCACCCTCCCCTACTAAGGAGGACTCACAGCTTCCCAGTGAAGCCTGATAATCTCAATAACTGCCCCTGAGATCTCTATTACCACCCCCACATCAACAACACAGTTTCCTTAACAAGTTTATTAAATAAGTGCCGTTATAGCAATTGATACAAGCTTAGTAGTTAAAAGGTGTAGGCCCTGGAGGCAGATTGTACGGATTCAAATACCAGCTCTTCCCTTTTTAAATTTGTTTATTTACTCAGCTGTCCCAGGTCTTAGCTGCAGCATGTGGGATCTAGGTACCTGATCAGGGATAGAACCCGGGCCCCCCGCCCGGGAGCATGAAGTCTTTGGTCACTAGACCACCAGGGAAGTCCCAATACTGACGCTTCTTCTTGTTAGCTGTGCAACCTTCAGTAAGTTGCTTTAAACTCTGTGCCTCAGGAGCCTATCTTTTAAAACACAGAGTTGTTAGAAGGACTGTACAGCTTAACACATGTGAAGTACTACTTAGACCGAGAAGGAAATGGCAACCCATTTCAGTATTCTTGCATGGGAAATCCCACAGACAGAGGAGCCTAGTGGTCTACAGTCCATGGGGCCACACAAAAGATTTGGACACAACTTAGTGATTGAACAATAACAACTACTTAGAACAGCACTAGGCATATGGTAAATGTTGACAAGCCACGATCACTTCCATGACGAGAGAAAAGTTACATGACTTGCTGAATAAATGCAAATATATTTAACCTACAAGGTGAAATACAGTGTACCCAATTCAGTGGAATACCATGCATATATATATTTTTAAGTAACTCATATGGCCGCTCCTCTATTTTTTAAAAGAAATTTAAAATTTTATTCTGTAACATTTGCTACATACAAAAAAGATGAAACATGTTAAGTTACCAAACAAAATAATACAATGAGCACCTGTCAACTCACCACTAAATCCAAGAACTAGATTAATATACCTGAATCTAGTAGTAAGGTCTCCCCCTGTCCCGGGCTCCTCCATCCCAACTCCAGCCAAAAGAAAACTGCTATTATGAATTGTCATTATCTTTGCTTTCATTTTTATGAATCACATATATGTACGCCCCTAAATACTGCATCATACTATGTTCAGTCTACTGAGAATTATCCCCCCTCCATTGGATTTCTAAGATTTACCCATGTTTTTGCATGAAGCCTTATTTCATTAATTTTTCCTATGTTATATTATTTCATTGTATAAACACATCATCATTTGCATTTCCCCAGTGATTAGTGATGTTAAGCATCTTTTTCATGAACCTGTTGGCCATTTATATGTTTGCTTTGGAAAAATGTGTATTCAGATCCTTTGCCCAATTTCACTTGCAATATTTGTGTTTGTTTGCTACTGAGTTGTATGAGCCCCTTATATTGTTGTTGCTGTGGCGTTTCTCAGTCGTGTCTGACTCTTTGTGACTCCATGGACTGCAGCACACCAGACTTCCCTGTCCTTCACTATTTCCTGGAGTTTGCTCAAACTCATGTCCATTGGTTCGGTGGTGGTTGATTTGGAGATGGATGTATGGCATCACCGAGTCCCTTATATATTTTGGATATTAATCCCTTGTCAGATATGTAGTTAGGAAATATTTTTTCCACAGGTTGCCTTTTCATTTTGTTGACCATTTCTCTCTTTTTAATTGTTTGACTCTGCAAAAATCAGAAGGCACTGACAGACAGTCACCCAATTCCCATGATGCCCTGAGTGAAGGTAAGTCAGCTTAGACATATGATAGGCTAAAATCCCACTACTTAAGGCTCCAAGCAGTGAGAGAAACAGCCATCAAATGCTGACCTTTTTATTTTTGGGGGGGGAGGGGTGCTGTGCAGAAGCTTTTAAGTTTTCTACTTTAAGCTTTCTAGTTTATGGGTCCTACTTGTTTATCTCTGCTTTTGCTGCTTGTGCTTTGGTGTTTTATCACCCTCCCCCCTCCAAAAAAAATCACTGCCAAGACTAAGGTCTTTTTTTCCTGTGTCTTCTTATAGGAGTTTTAACAGTTTCACGTGTTACCATCAAGTCTTACTTCATCAGCTAAGTACCATGTTGCCTTCCAAAGTGATGCCAATTCATATTAGCTTAGCAATACAAGAGCTCTCATTGATACTCATCCTATTACTCAGAACAGTCACTTTTGCCAATCTACTGAATATAATGTACTTCATTAGGATAAAGATTTGCATTACTAATAGGGTTATTAGATTTTATTTTAATTAGCCATGTTTCCCTTTCTGTGAAAAATGTCTG
This sequence comes from Bos mutus, assembly GCF_027580195.1. Classification (NCBI taxonomy): domain Eukaryota; kingdom Metazoa; phylum Chordata; class Mammalia; order Artiodactyla; family Bovidae; genus Bos; species Bos mutus. The sequence goes on along the minus strand of NC_091618.1, from coordinate 14,486,616 downwards.
TTTATGGTATGTCAAATATTTTTCCATTGAATTACTTGTCCTTTTCTTATTGATTTATAGTTCTTAAGATATTCTAGTTATTAACTATTTGTTGATTATTTGTATTACAAATATCTTCTAGTCTCTTTTCACTTTTTTTCAATTTTCACTTTATGGAGTTCTTTAACAAGTTCTTAACTATAATGGAAGTTTTGCTTTAATACCTAGCTCTTTCTGTGTGTCTTGTTTAATAAATCCTTTAATGCTCCCAAGGTCAGAAAGATACCCTGTGATGTCTTCTGAGAGTTTTAAGGCTTGCCCTTTACATGCCAGTGTTTCATTTGTCTGAAATTTAATTAATTGGATATAAGCCTTAGGAAGTTAATATAAAGTCTGAACATTAATGACTTTGGTACACAGGTTAGGGGAAAAAAAGTAGAAAGGAGAGAGAAATCATACAGTAGAGAGAATCAAGGGTGAAACTCGGATCTTTCAAAAGACTGAAAATAGTCAAATCTCTGGTTAGATCTCTCAGGAACAAAAGAGGGCACACATTTTAGAAATGAAAAAAGAACATAACTACAGGTAACTGAAAAGATAAAAAAAGGGAATATGAACAACTTTATGCTAGCTAACTTGCTTGAAAAGACAAATTTCTAGAATAGTATAACTTGCTAAAAGTGACTCAGAATATCTAACCTAGCCTTATTACCATTAAATATACCGAATCAGCACTAAAGAATATTTCCACAAAGAAAAATGCCAGGTCTAAATGGTTTTACAAATGAGATTTTAAAAAGTTTTTTTTTTTTTTCTTTGGCTGCAATATGCAGCTTCTAGGATTTAAGTTCCCTAACCAAGAATCAAATCCAGGCCCTTGGCAATGAGAGCTCAGAGTCCTAACCACTGGACCACCAGGGAATTCTCGAGTTTTACCAATTTTTTAAATAAGTTGTTTCACTCTTACACATACTTCCTTCTGGAAAAAGGACATTCTTTTGATAACAATACCAAAGAAGGATAATATGAGAGAAGGTCCTATAATTCACAAGGATGTGCATGCTCAGTTGCTTAGTCATGTCTGAAGCTACAAAAATTCCAAATAATACCAGCACAAGGTGAGGGAGAGAAGAATTAGGAGTCTGGGATTAACACATATACACTACCATATATAAGGTATGTAAACAACAAGGAACTACCGTGTAACACAGGGAACTCCACTCAATATCCTGTAAAACCTATAATGTAACCTATAATGGAAAAGAATCTGAGGGACTTCCCTGGTGGTCCAGTGTTTGGGACTCTGTACTTCCCCTGCAGGGGACATGGGTTCAGTTTCTGACTGGGGAGCTAAGATCCCACATGCTACATGGTGCAGCCAAAAAAAAAAAAAAAAATCTGAGAAAGAATACACACACACACACACACACACACATACATATAACTGAATTATTCCTCTGTACACTTGAATCTAAAACACTGAAAATTAACTATACTTCAGCAAAAAATAAAATTTAAAAGGATAATGAAATAACATCATTAATTGTACTTTAGACTTTTTCAGACAAGCAAAAGCTGAGACTGTCTCTAGCAGACCTGCGTTGTAGCCACTGTGCTCAGTCACATATGACCTGTATGATTCTTTGCCACCCCATGGACTGTAGCCCACCAGGCTCCTCTGTCCATGAGATTTTTCAGGCAGGAAAACTGGAGTGGGTTGCCATTTCCTCCTCCAGGGGATCTTCCTGACCCAGGGATCAAACCCACTTCTCTTTTATCTCCTCCACTGCAGGTGGATTCTTTACCCACTTAGTTATCAGGGAAGCTCTAAGACCTGCACTAAAGAAAGTCTAAAGTTCTTCAAGTAGAGAGAAAATGATGCCAAAAGGTAATTCAACAAATAGAAAAGTAACCAAAAAAAAAAAAAAGAAAAGGAACCAAAAAGAAATTCTGGAGTTGAAAAATATAATAGCTGAAATGAAGAATTCACTAGAAGGGTTCAACAGCACATTTGAGCAGGCAACAGACAGAAGTAGCACGCTTGAAGATAGGAAAATTGAAATTATGCAGTCTGAGCAGAAAGGTGAATAGAGAAAAGTGAATAGAGAGCCTAGGGATCCATGAAACTCCAACAATCAAATCACAAAATATGCATTATGGGAGTCAAAGAAATGGGAGATAAAGGGGAAAAGAATTTTATAGAAATAATGGCAAAAAAAAAAAAAGACATCAATGTACACAGAAAGATACTCAATTTCAAGGAGGAAAATTCAGGTCTACATCTAGAAACATAATCAAACTATTGAGAGCCAAATATAAAAGGAAAATCTTGAAAGCAGCAAGGAAGAAGTGACTCATCACATACAAGCCAGTTTTTCATCAAAAAGGCACTGAGATCTTTAAATGTATAGATATTGAAAGCGCTAAAGAAAAACGTTCAAAGAATTCTGTATCTGACAAAACCGCACTTCAAAAACAAAGGAGAAACCAAGATACTCTCAGGCAAAAGCTGAGGGAATCTGTTACCACCAGACCCGCTCTATAAGAAATGCTGAAGGGAGTCCTTCAAGTTGAATGAAAGGACATTACACAGTAACTTGAAGCCAGCGAAGGTAACTACATGGGGAAATATAAAAGCCAGTTTTCTAGGATTTTTGGTTTGTAATGCCACTTTTTATTTTGTATATGATTTAAAAGAAAACGTAGGACTTCTCTGGTGGTAGAATAGATGGGGATCCCCCTGCCAATACAGAGGACGTGGGTTTGATCCCTGGTCCAGGAGGATTCCACATGCTGTGGAGCAACTAAACCTGTGCATCACAACTACTGAGTCCGAGAGCTGCAACTACTGTGTGCCCAGAGCCTGTGCTCCTCAGCAAGAGAGGCCCCTGCTCGCCACAGAGAAAGCCTGCGCGCGGCAAGGAAGACTCACTAAAAACATGGAAATTATTAAAAAGAAGACAAATGCATAAAATAATGAACAAAACTTTGCTCTGTATGCTATTGAAGTTAAGTTGGTATCAATTCAAACTACATTGTGATAAATTTGGGATGTTAAATGTAAAGCCCACAATCTCTCTCTCTCTATATATATATATACATACATACACACACAAAATAAAAATATACACAAAGGAAATGAGAAGTGAATGAAAACAATTCACTACAATAAACAAATTAAACACAAAAGGGGAGGAAGAGAGGGACAAAAAGGTATAAGAAAGAAAGAAAAAAGAACAAAATGGCAGAAGTCTTTTCTTATCAATAATTACATTATACTTTCTTTTTGGGTAATGCCAAGTGGCTTGCAGGATCTTAGTTCCCTGACCAGGAATCAAATGTGGGCCCCCAATAGTGGAAATGCAGGGTCTTAACCATGGGACTTATTACCAAATTCAGACTTAAATTGAAGAAAGTAGGGAAAACCCATTAGACCATTCAGGTATGACCTAAACCAAATCCCTTATGATTATACAGTGGAAGTGAGAAATAGATTTAAGGGACTAGATCTGATAGACAGAGTGCCTTATGAACTATGGATGGAGGTTTGTGACATTGTACAGGAGACAGGGATTAAGACCATCCCCAAGAAAAAGAAATGCAAAAAAGCAAAATGGCTGTCTGGGGAGGCCTTACAAATAGGTGTGAAAAGAAGAGAAGTGAAAAGCAAAGGAGAAAAGGAAAGATATACCCATTTGAATGCAGAGTTCCAAAGAACAGCAAGGAGAGATAAGAAAGCCTTCCTCAGTGATCAGTGGAAAGAAATAAAGGAAAACAATAGAAAGGGAAAGACTAGAGATCTCCTCAAGAAAATTAGAGATACCAAGGGAACATTTCATGCAAAGATGGGCTCGATAAAGGACAGAAATGGTATGGACCTAACAGAAGCAGAAGATATTAAGAAGAGATGGCAAGAATACACAAAAGAACTATACAAAAAAGATCTTCACGACCCAGATAATCACGATGGTGTGATCACTCACCTAGAGCCAGACATCCTGGAATGTGAAGTCAAGTGGGCGTTGGAAAGCATCACTACAAACAAAGCTAGCAGAGGTGATGCAATTCCAGTGGAGCTATTTCAAATCCTGAAAGATGATGCTGTGAAAGTGCTGCACTCAATATGCCAGCAAATTTGGAAAACTCAGCAGTGGCCACAGGTCTGGAAAAGGGCAGTTTTCATTCCAACCCAAAGAAAGGCAATGCCAAAGAATGCTCAAACTACCACACAATTGCACTCATCTCACATGCTAGTAAAGTAATGCTCAAAATTCTCCAAGCCAGGCTTCAGCAATATGTGAACCATGAACTTCCTGATGTTCAACCTGGTTTCAGAAAAGGCAGAAGAACCAGAGATCAAATTACCAACATCTGTTAGATCATGGAAAAGCAAGAGAGTCTCAGAAGAACATCTATTTCTGCTTTATTGACTATGCCAAAGCCTTTGACTGTGTGGATCACAATAAACTGTGGAAAATTCTTCAAGAGATGGGAATACCAGACCACCTGATCTGCCTCTTGAGAAATCTGTATGCAGGTGAGGAATCAACAGTTAGAACTGGACATAGAACAACAGACTGGTTCCAAATAGGAAAAGGAGTACATCAAGGCTGTATACTGTCACCCTGCTTATTTAACTTATATGTAGAGTACATCATGAGAAACGCTGGGCTGGAAGAAGCACAAGCTGGAATCAAGATTGCCGGGAGAAATATCAATAACCTCAGATATGCAGATGACACCACCCTTATGTCAGAAAGTGAAGAAGAACTAAAGAGTCTCTTGAAGAAAGTGAAAGAGGAGAGTGAAAAAGTCGGCTTAAAGCTCAACATTCAAAAACGAAGATCATGGCATCTGGTCCCATCACTTCATGGCAAATAGATGGGGAAACAGTGCAAACAGTGGGAGACTTTATTTTTTGGGGCTCCAAAATCACTGCAGATGGTGATTGCAGCCATGAAATTAAAAGACACTTGCTCCTGGGAAGAAAAGCTATGACCAACCTAGACAGCCTATTAAAAAGCAGAGACATTACTTTGCCAACAAAGGTCCATCTAATCAAGGTTATGGTTTTTCCAGTAGTCATGTATGGAGTGAGAGTTAGACTGTGAAGAAAGCTGAGCACTGAAGAATTGATAGTTTTGAACTCGGGTGTTGGAGAAGATTCTTGAGAGTCCCTTGGATTGCAAGGAGATCCAACCACTCCATCCTAAAGGAAATCAGTCCTGAATATTCATTGGAAGGACCGATGCTGAAGCTGAAACTCCAATACTTTGGCCACCTGATGCGAAGAACTGACTCATCTGAAAAGACCTGGATGCTGGCAAAGACTGAAGGTGGGAGAAGGGGACGACAGAGGATCAGATGGTTGGATGGCATCACTGACTCAATGGACATGAGTTTGAGTAAACTCTAGGAGTTGGTGATGGACAGGGAGGCCTGGCGTGCTGCAGTCCATGGGGTCGCAAAGAGTCGGACATGACAGAGCAACTGAACTGAACTGAACCACTAGACTGCCAGTGAACTTCCAAGTAATTATATTATACTTAGTGGCCCCTGGTGGCTCAGATGGTAAAGAATCTGCCTGCAATGCAGGAGACCCAGGAGATATGGGTTTGATCCCTGGGTCGGGAAGATCCCCTGGAGAAGGGAATGTACCCACTCTAGTATTCCTGCCTGGAGATTCCATGAACAGAGGAATTTATATAGATTAAACTCTTTGGTCGAAAGGCAGAGATGGGCAGCAGATTAAAAAAAACAATAACCATGATCTACTACTACATGCTGTCTGCAGAGACTTACTGTATATCTGAAAACACAAAGAAGTTGAACGTAAACGGGTGAAAAAAGACATTCATGCAAATGGTAAGCAAAAGAGAGCTGGGATGCCTATACTAAATATCAGACAAAAATTTTTAAGTAAAAACCTGTTACAACAGTCAAAGTAAAGGGAAAACAGTTCTACAATAACATTTAGAGACTTTAATCGTCACTTTCAATAATGAATAGAACCTAGACAGAAGATCAACAAGGAAATAGGACTTTTACATTATAACTCAGTTAGATCTAAAAGACACATAGAACAGTCCCACCCAGCAAGAGCAAGTATTGCCAAGTATGAATGCATGGAATATTCTCCAGAATCAACTGTATTAAGGCACAGAGTCTCGGTAGATTCTAAAGGATTGATATTAGACAAATTATCTTCTTTAACCACATGGAAAGAAACTAGAAATAACAGTAAAAGAAAACTGGAAGATCCATAAATATGTGGAAACCAAACAACAGACTCTTAAATAAGTTGAAAGACTCACACTTCCTGATTTCATAATTTACTACAAAGTTACAATAATCAAAACAGTGCGATGCTGGTGTAAGGATAAACAAAAGAACAGAATTGAGAGAGAATTCTATAATCAAGAGAACAGAATTGAGAGTCCACAAATAAACTCATACATCCGTGGCCAGTAAACTGATTTTTAAAAATATTTTTATTTACTTATTTGACTGTGCTGGTGTTAGCTGAGGCATGTGGGATCCAGTTCCCTGACCAGAATCAAACCCAGGCCCCCTGCATTGGGAGCAGGGAATCTTAGCCACAGGACCACCAGGGAATTTCCCCAGCCAATTGATTTTTGACAAGGGTATTAAGTCCATTCAATGGAGTAAGAATAGTCTCTTCAACTGGTGCTGGGACAACTAAATGTTCATATACAAAAGAATGGAGTCAGATCCTTAGCTTATACCATACAGAAGACAAAACTTAAAATGGATCAACAACCTAAATATACACAGACCATAAAACTCTTACAATAGAACATGGGTAAATTTTATGATCTTGGATTTTGCAATGGATTCTTAGCTATGACATCAAAAGCACAAGCAAAAAAAAAAAAAAAAAAAGACATTAACAAGGAAGTAAAAAGACAACTTACAGGAGAAATAACTTTCAAATCTATCTGATAAGGGTTTTAATATTCAGAATATATAAAAAATGTCAAAAAAAAAAATGTCTACAACTCAACAGCAAAGACAACTCAATTTAAAAATAGGCAAATGGGGGCTTCCCTGCTGGCCCAGTGGTTAGGAATCTGCCTCCCAATTCAGGAGACACTGGTTCAATTCCTGGTCCGGGAAGATACCACATGTCATGGGGCAACTAAACCCATGCTCCACAACTACTGAGCCCACCTATCATAACTACTGAAGCCCTCTAACCGCACTCCACAAGAGAGGTCACTGCAACAAGAAAACCATACCACCAAGAAGAGAGCAGCCCCCTCTCTCTGCAACTAGAGAAAGCCCCTGTGTAGCAATGAAGACCCAGAGCAGCCAAAAATAAATGAAAAATTAAAAAAAAAAAAGGATAAAAAGTAAAAATAGGCAAATGGGACTTCCTGGTGGTCTAATGGCTAAGACTTGATGCTTTCAATGCAGGGGACCTGGGTTTGATCCCTGGTCAGGGAAGGAGATCCCACATGATCCCATGCATATTCAACTAACATGGTGCAGCCAAAAAGAAAATAATAAATAAAAATATTTTTTAAAAGACATTAAAAATGAATTGATAAACAAAACGTGGCATATACATACGATGGGATATTATTCATCCATAAAAAGGAATGAAGATTTGACACATGCTACATTCTTGGGCTCCAAAATCATTTTGGATGGTGACTGCAGCTATAAAATTAAAATATGCTTGCTCCTTAGAAGGAAAGCTATGACAAACCTAGACAGTGTGTAAAAAACCAAAGACATCATTTTGCCAACAAAGGTCCATCCAGTCAAAGCTATGGTTTTTTCCAGTAGTCATATATGGATGTGAGAGTTGGGCCATAAAGAAGGCTGAGTGCCAAAGAACTAATGCCTTCAAATTGTGGTGTGAGAGAAGACTATTGAAAGACCCCTGGACTGCAAGGAGATCAAAGCAGTCACTCCTAAAATAAATCAACCCTGAATATTCATTGGAAGGACTGATGCTCCAATACTTTGGCCACCTGATGAGAAGAGCCTATTCACTGGAAAAGACTCTGATGCTGGGAAAGATTGAAGGCAAAAGGAGAAGACAGCAGCAGTGGATGAGATGGTTAGATAGCATTACGGACTCAATGGACATGAATCTGAGCAAACTCTGGGAGATAGTGAAGTACAGAGAAGCTTGGCGTGCTGTAGTCCATGAGGTTGCAAAGAGTCGGACACAATTTAGCAACTGAACAACAACAACACTGAAGAACCCTAAAGATAGTATGTTAAGTAAAACAAGCCAGGATAAAGGATAAAGAAAAGGATAAAGATTACATGATTTCACTTACATGAGGTACCTGGAAACTTATCGAGACAAAAAGTAGATTAAGTTCAGTTCAGTTCAGTTCAGGCGCTCAGTCGTGTCCGACTCTTTTCGACCCCACGAATCACAGCACGCCAGGCCTCCCTGTCCATCACCAACTCCTGGAGTTCACCCAGACTCACGTCCATCGAGTCAGTGGTGCCATCCAGCCATCTCATCCTCTGCCGTCCCCTGCCCCTAATCCCTCCCAGAGTTTCAGCTTTAGCATCATTCCTTCCAAAGAAATCCCAGGGCTGATCTCCTTCAGAATGGACTGGTTGGATCTCCTTGCAGTCCAAAGGACTCTCAAGAGTCTTCTCCAACACCACAGTTCAAAAGCATCAATTCTTCGGCACTCAGCTTTCTTCACAGTCCAACACTCACAGCCATACATGACCACTGGAAAAACCAATTCCTTGACTAGATGGACTTTTGTTGGCAAAGTAATGTCTCTGCTTTTCAATATGCTATCTGGGTTGGTCATAACTTTTCTTCCAAGCAGTAAGCGTCTTTTAATTTCATGGCTGCAGTCACCATCTGCAGAGTACATCATGCAAAATGCCAGGATGGATAAAGCACAAACTGGAATCAAGATTGCCGACAGAAATATCAATAACCTGCAGTCACCATCTGCAGTGATTTTGGAGCCCAAAAAAATAAAGTCTGACACTGTTTCCACTGTTTCCCCATCTATTTCCCATGAAGTGATGGGACCGGATGCCATGATCTTCGTTTTCTGAATGTTGAGCTTTAAGCCAACCTTTTCACTCTCCACTTTCACTTTCTTTAAAAAAAAATTTTTTTTTCACTTTCACTTTCATCAAGAGGCTTTTTAGTTCCTCTTCACTTTCTGCCATAAGGGTGGTGTCATCTGCCTATCTGAGGTTATTGATATTTCTCCCGGCAATCCTGATTCCAGCTTGTGCTTCTTCCAGCCCAGCGTTTCTCATGATGTACTCTGCATATAAATTAAATAAGCAGGGTGACAATATAGAGCCTTGATGTACTCCTTTTCCTATTTGGAACCAGTCTGTTGTTCCATGTCCAGTTCTAACTGTTGCTTCCTGATCTCCATACAAATTTCTCAAGAGGCAGATCAGGTGGTCTGGTATTCCCATCTCTTGAAGAATTTTCCACAGTTTATTGTGATCCACACAGTCAAAGGCTTTGGCATAGTCAATAAAGCAGAAATAGATGTTTTTCTGGAACTCTCTTGCTTTTTCCATGATCCAGCAGATGTTGGCAATTTGATCTCTGGTTCCTCTGCCTTTTCTAAAACCAGCTTGAACATCAGGAAGTTCACGGTTCACATATTGCTGAAGCCTGGCTTGGAGAACTTTGAGCATTACTTTATTAGCGTGTGAGATGAGTGCAATTGTGGGGTAGGTTGAGCATTCTTTGGCATTGCCTTTCTTTGGGATTGAAATGAAAACTGCCCTTTTCCAGTCCTGTGGCCACTGCTGAGTTTTCCAAATTTGCTGGCATATTGAGTGCAGCACTTTCACAGCATCATCTTTCAGGATTTGAAATAGCTCCACTGGAATTCCATCACCTCCACTAGCTTTGTTCATAGTGATGCTTTCTAAGGCCCACTTGACTTCACATTCCAGGATGTCTGGCTCTAGGTGAGTGATCCCACCATCATGATTATCTTGGTCGTGAAGATCTTTTTGTATAGTTCTTCTGTGTATTCTTGCCATCTCTTCTTAATATCTTCTGCTTCTGTTAGGTCCATACCATTTCTGTCCTTTATCGAGCCCATCTTTGCATGAAATGTTCCCTTGGTATCTCTGATTTTCTTGAAGAGATCTCTAGTCTTTCCCATTCTGTTGTTTTCCTCTATTTCTTTGCACTGATCACTGAGGAAGGCTTTCTTATCTCTTCTTGCTATTCTTTGGAACTCTGCATTCAAATGGGTATATCTTTCCTTTTCTCCTTTGCTTTTCGCTTCTCTTCTTTTCACAGCTATTTGTAAGGCCTCCCCAGACAGCCATTTTGCTTTTTTGCATTTCTTTTCCATGGGGATGGTCTTGATCCCTGTTTCCTGAACAATGTCACGAACCTCATTCCCTAGTTCATCAGGAACTCTATCTATCAGATCTAGGCCCTTAAATCTATTTCTCACTTCCACTGTATAATCATAAGGGATTTGATTTAGATTTTGAAGTAGATTAGAGATTAACAAAGTAGATTAGAGATTATCAGGTACAAGTGGAAGGGAGAAATGAGAAATTATTGCTTAATGGAACAAAGTTTCTGTCTGTAGTGATGAAAAGCTTGGAAATGGATAGTGGTGATGGTTGCGCAACATTGTAGATGCAACTGATGCTGCTTAATAATGATTAAAGTGGTGAATTGTGTCATGAAGGGTGAAGTGAAGTTGCTCAGTCATGTCCAACTCTTTGCGACCCCACGGACTGTAGCCTACCAGGCTCCTCTGTCCATGGGATTTTCCAGGCAATAGTACTGGAGTGGATTGCCATTTCCTTCTCCAGGGAATCTTCCCAACCCAGGGATGGAACCCAGGTCTCCGGCATTGTAGACAGACGCTTTACCGTCTGAGCCACCAGGGAAGTCCTCTGGTGTCATATTTTACCACAAAATTTATAAATAGCAGCATATGTCCTCCAATTAAATTAATATAGAATCTTAATTGCTTTTTTGTGTGTGTGTGTAAGATTTTGTATTTGTCTACTTGTATTCATTCATCACAGGGCCGATTATATTTTCTTATTTTCTGAGTTCCTGATGTTTTGCCATTTGGGAACCTACAAACCCAGGAGAGATCTACACTCCCATGGCTAGCTAATTCCTACAGATAACAACATGTCTAAGAGCATGCCTTTGTAAAGGAACCAACCCAGAGTCACATTTCCTTTATCTTGCCTGTATACCCAGGAGGCAATATTCCTCTGCTTCATCCTAGGGCCCCAAAAGTAGTGGGTAACTAGAGACTACTCTTATAGCCCAAAGCCCTCCAGATTTATTCAAATTAGCCAATACTAAACTGCTTATTTGACCCTGCCTTCACTTTCCCTCTGAAACTGCAATAAGGATCTGGCCTAAACCTTTTGCTTGCTCGTGCCCCTTCTGCCCCCTGACCACCCTGGTGTTTTCCTCTGTGACCCTGTGTGGCAAGTGGTAACTCACCTCCCACAGCCGGCGGACCCATAATAAACTTCCTCCTGCCAAGCCTCATTTGTGTTTCCTCCTGTGGCCTCAGTGACTTTATCATATCTTACTCAATATTGACATTTTAAAAACAACATCACTATTTAAAAAACTGATAAAAGTGAAGCTGATTATGTAGAAATATGAGCAGAGGAAGCCTTATTAACTTGGTCTACCCTTTATAGTCATTTCTTATCCTTTAAATTTCTAGTCTGAAACAGTTACTAAGTATTACAAAAGGGATGAAAAATAAATTTTAGAGGCACACAGAAAGGGACAATTAACTCTAATATCACCTTTTTTGGGGAGTGTTTTGGGGTGATCATAATGAGAGCTTAAAAAGAAATCTCCCAAAGGTAAGATTAGGGCTGGTTTTTCAAGCAGGAGACCACCTTGAGGATTCAAGTGCAGTAAGAAAGTACATAAATTTGAGGGGGGAAGTAGTCTATTAAGAGAATCTGCATGAAAGAGAAATCAAAATGGAAGCAGTTGAGTTAGAGATACTAAGGAAATGAAGCTTCAGAAAAGGTGCCTCTGTTCATTCTGGAGAGCAGCTAGGCAAACCACAGCAGCAGTAGAGGTTGTATGATGTACAAGTTTCTACACCCACTTAGCAAAGCCCAGGTCGATTTACTGTTAAAAAAAAAAGTTCTAGGGGAATGCAGTGGCCTCCTTTTGGGGTCCCTGATCACCCCTATGCCTGGAGACTAATAGGCACAGGACAAATTCCTAAAGGCACCACTATGGACTGCTGTTCCCCAATACCTGACATATGGTTTTTCATAACTCTGAGCCTGGGCTCTCCTAGACAGCCCCCAGAGGGCTGTCTCTTCCTTCAAGCAGAGCTGACAGTGAAGCTGGAAGGAGAACTAGGCTGTGCTTTAGTCACCATGGTGACAAGAAACTATCACAAATATTTGCTTATGACTTCATTGGAGAAGCCAAACAGGGGAGGTTAGATTGGAAGGAGGAACATTTGCAGAAGCACATCTGGAAGCAGCAACCAAAGGAATGCTGGGACTCTCATTCAGGGACTAGCAGGCAAAGGGGCTTTTTCATCAAGCACTCCCTTACTTGCTAAGCCTGGACCAAGAAATCCACAATACAAACATACCTTTTCAAACATCTGACTGTCTTAGGCAGACTTTGAGTTTTCTTAGTTGAAGAACTCTCTGAATAGGTCCCTGAAATTGCTTGCACCTCTTGTTTCTAGGAAATAACTGCTACTGTTGCCATGCGTTTCCTAAGCTCTTAGAACCAAGGAACTAGCAAGAATAATACAAAATAAGTGTGGACTCTGTTATGGCCTGAATTATATCTCATCCTCCACCAATTCATATTTTGAAGTCTATCCTAATACCTCAAAATGTGACTGTACTTGGAGATAGCTTTTTAAAAAATGAGGATACTGGAGTAAGGCCCTAATTCAATATGACCAGTGCCTTTATAAGAGAAGATTAAGATACAGATGTACATAGCAGGAGAACACCATGTGAACATGAAAACAGCTATTTGGAAACCAGGAAGAGAGGTCTCAGAGTTAGCCAATCCTGCTAACATCTTGATCTTGGACTTCTAGCCTCTAGAACTATGAGAGGATAAATTTTTGTTGTTTAAGCCATCCAGTCTGTTTTGTTATTTAGTCTTAGCAAATTAATACAGGCCCTCATTGATACAGAAATAACCTGAGTCTAAGGTCACACACTAAGGGAGTAGCCAGATTATTGCAGTACTCCATTTAATCAATGGTATGTTTAAAATTTTTAAGATTCATAAAATTTTAAAATTATGCATATTTTCTCAGAAAAAGACATAATACATATAGCCAACAGTCCTGTGTATGGAACAGGAATGACACTGCTACACTCACATCCTGGGCAGCCACTGGGTCTAGGATTTTCCCAATCTATGTCTTACACTCATGGTCTGTATTTAACACTATGAAGCAATCATTCAGCCTTTTAAAATTATTTCTTAGGGTTGGAAAAAAATTATTTCTTGGGGGCATTTCCTGGTGGTCCAGTGGTTAGGATTCCATGCTTTCACTGCCAAGAGGGCAGGTTCAATTCCTGGTCAGGGAACTAAGATCCCACAAGTCTCTGCTGTTGCTACTGCTGCTAAGTCGCTTCAGTTGTGTCCGACTCTGTGCGACCCCATAGACGGCAGCCCACCAGGCTCCCCCATCCCACAAGTCTCTAGGTATGGCCTAAATAAATAAAGTGACTTCTCTTGTCCTGGTGTTAAACTGAGTGAGCACTTCTCTTTGCAGAGGGCAAGTTTCTGATAAGATATCACTGTACTGTCTCAGGCATAGAGAATGAGCTAAACTTAGTGCCTGTTCTTTCAAGAATGTAAGAGACCTGACTCCTCCCAGACTCAAACAGCTTTCTCAGCTTAGGTGCCTCATTTACTTCTCACTATGAATTCTCTATCAAATATGCACTGGCTGTGCTGCACAGCTTGCAGGATCTTAGTTCCTCAGCCAGGAACTGAACCCTCAGCCACGGCAGTCAGAGCGCCAAATCCTAACCACTGGATTGCCAGGGAATTCCCAAGGAGTTAATGATTTTTAACAGGACGGTTATAACAGGACAGCAGGGACTGTACTCACATTCAATTTTGGGTTAAAAAAAAATTATTTCTTGGGGGACATTCAATTTTGTACCAGACAAACAAAATTTAATTTCAATAAGAGCTGGGGTGAAATTAGCTGTTAAACAGCCCTTCATTTGCAGACAATCAAACAATCAAATAAACCCCAGCATCATACCTCTCTTTTCAAAAAATGTTTCCATTTACAACATCTAATTGAACTCTACCACAACCAATGAGAAATATTAGTCAACTGGAGCACATACACTTAACAGCTAGGAGACCAGGTTCAGAGGTGCTATGATTTGCACAGGACTATTTAGCTATTAAACTGTGAAGCTGGGACTGGGACCTAGACTCTAATTTCATAGCCTTCTCTTTTCATCCAGTCTTGAAGAACTGCTTTGTTTCAATTCTCTGAAAAGACACATAATTCGATTCGATTTGGCTCCTGACCTTAGACTAGGTTCTATCCATCTTGATCTATTTACTCACTTTAAGAGTTACTGACCAATGACTCATTTCCATTAAATTTTTATCTTGTTTAAAAAAAAAAAACAAAGTTACTGGCAATCAATTCTCTAATAGGTGCATAAGAACTAGTACTAAAGACATCTGCATGAAAGATTTTCCCCCTCAACCCACCATATGACTTTTAGAAACTCAACTTCATAATATAGGTTTTTCTTTTGCAGTGAGTTCTCTCCCTAAACCACAAATCCAATCAACCATAAAATCTAAAGTACATCTGACCCTTTGTGAACACCTGTACCATTGGAATTAATGAAATAAAAATCCTCCAAAGTGTATAAACCCACCATGATGCTGGGATTGGAAGGGTGGGAAGATAACATAAGTGATAGATAGAGACTAATAAATACAATCATTTTTTAAAGATGTTCTAAAACTTACATGGTCCCGTTTCTTACCAATGATGCCATAAGAAAACACAGACTGGCTTAAATTTTGCCTGTCTTCTTGCTGGTCTACTTAGCAGATAACTACAGTGAATGCCTACAAAGTTGATGGCAAAATTTTGGTACTTTTTAAAAATTACATCATCATTATTTCAACATTTGGACACTTTTAATCTATAATGTTCCTGTCCTCCTTTCCCCCAACCCTTTTGCTTACTTGTGATACTGACTCTGAAAAGACTAGTTGTCTTAATGAATGCCCTACATTCTAGTTTTGTGTCATTAATTTATACCCTTCAGTTCACTTCAGTCGCTCAGTTGTGTCCAACTCTTTGCGATCCCATGAACCGCAGCACGCCGGGCCTCCCTATCCATCACCAACTCCTGGAGTTTACCCAAACCCATGTATGTCCATTGAGTCGGTGATGAAATCCAACCATCTCATCCTCTGTCGTCCCCTTCTCCTCCTGCCCTCAATCTTTCCCAGCATCAGGGTCTTTTCCGATAAGTCAGCTCTTAGCATCAGGTGGCCAAAGGATTGGAGTTTCAGCTTCAGCATCAGTCCTTCCAATGAACACCCAGGACTGATCTCCTTTAGGAGGGACTGGTTGGATCTCCTTGCAGTCCAAGGGACTCTCAAGAATCTTTTCTAACACCACAGTTCAAAAGCATCAATTCTTCTGTGCTCAGCTTTCTTTATAGTCCAACTCTCACACCCATACATGACTACTGGAAAAACCATAGCCTTGACTAGACGGATCTTTGTTGACACAGTAACCTTATGCCCTGTTTTTCCTGCAAAAGGGAAGTTAGGTCTAGGGGTTAGAACAGATTTAAGTTACAAATATATTTGGGGGAGGGGACTTTCTTAGTGGTCCAGTGGTTAGGAATCTGCCTGCCAATGCAGGGGAAATGGGTTCAGCCCCTGCTCAAGGAAGATTCCACATGTTGTGGGGGCCTTTAAGCCTGGCGCCACAACTACTGAGCCTGGCACCTGAGCTGGCACCACAACTACTGAGCCTGTGAGCCGAAACTACTGAAGTTGGCATACCTAGAGCCCATAATCCACAACAAGAGAAGCCACCCAATGAGAAGTCCACTTACTGTAACAAAGAGTTCACCGCAACCGTAGCCCGGTTCACCGAAAACTAGAGAAAAGCCAGATGAGTGACAAAGACAGTGCAGCCAAAAATAAATAAAAATTAAAAAAATATATACATATTTTTTTTTCTTTTTAGCAAGAAATACAGGTGATATATATATATATTTTTTGATGGTTTAGTATAGTTTATTAAGCTGTGCCTTAGTACAGATGCTGGGGCTTGCCCATGGTGCTCTTAATGTACAAGGCCCTGATGTTCTGCCAATTTTTCTTGAGCAATGACACCAGGAAGTTGACAGCTAAGTGGATGTTGTACACAAGCTCATCATCTGTCATCTTCACATGGCCAACAGCCACTACCAGACACAGCACCTTCTTCATCTGGAACTTGATCGTGGACTTCACTTCATCAACTTTGGCCACCATGTTCCCACTGTGGGTCAGCAAGGAAGGGAACTTGCCAGCCTTGTTCAGGCCTGGGCCCAGGATTCGGGGGATCTGCTTGATCAGAGACTCTGAAGCCAAAAAGGCATCATATTTCTTGGCCAGCTTCTTGACCAGTTTCTTATTCTTGTTGAGTTTTTTCAGCGCCTCGATGTCCATGTGGGGGATATCCACAGCCTTGGCCTCATCACAATGCTGCTGGTCCCCCAAGACACACACGGAGAACTTGGGGCGGGGAGTGGACTTAAGCCTGACGGTGCCCGAGAAGCGTTTGTCCTTCTGAGGGTCATAGTTCTTCAGGCTGATCTGAAGCTCCACCGTCTCCAAAAACTTTCTGCGCTTGCGCTGGTTCCCGTGCAGGACTTCCCGCACCGCCTCGTAAAGGGTGTTGCGGGAGACTTTGCTGCTCATAGTTCCTTACGCCGCGATAACTGGAAAAGAGCTACAGGTGATATTTTATGCTGCATACCACATCACATAGGAGGCATCTAATGGCAGGCTGTCCAGATGGTACTAAATCTGATGGCAATTAGATCTCTCTTCTTGAAAGTCATCTACATACCCTAAGTCTCCATTCACATACAATTAATGTAACGTTTCTTGAATATTACACATTTTACATATAACAACATAATGAAATAACCAATTTTTAAAAAATAGGCATTGCTGAGCTTTTCTGGTGGTCCACTGGCTAAAACTCCACACTCCCAACGAAGGAGGCCTGGGTCTGATCCCTGATCAAGGAACAAGATCCTACGTGCCACAACTAAGACCCAGCGCAGCCAAATAAATATTAAAAGGAAAAAAAAAGGCACTGCCAATACTGTAGACTCTGTGAGCTCTATTTCACTCTTCTAACTCATCAAATCTGACTTTCATTCCTTCTACTCCAAAGAAAAACTGCTTTTATCAAGGTCACCTACAAACTCCACATGGACGGAAATTTCTGTCCTTTTTTTTTTTTAATTTTCAAAATAGTTTTATTTATTTATTTACGGCTGTGCTGGGTCTTCATTGCAACTACCTACTGATGCTTTCAAATTGTGGTGCTGGAGAAGTCTCTTGAGAGTCCCTTGGACTGTAAGGTGATCAAACCAGTCAATGCTAAAGGAAATCACCCTGAACATGCATTGAAAGACTGATGCTGAAGCTTCAATACTTTGGCCACCTGATGTGAACAGCTGACTCATTGAAAAAGACCCTGGTGCTGGGAAAGACTGAAGGCAAAAGGAGAACAGAGTGGCCGAGGATGAGATGGTTAGAATAACTGACTCAACAAACACAAATCTGAGCAAGCTCCAGGAGCTAGCGAAGGACAGGGAAGCCTGGTCTGCTGCAGTCCATGGAGTCACAAAGAATAGGACACGGCTTAGTGACTGTACACACACACACATCAAAATCTTCACTTTGGTATCCGAAACTAACAATTTCTAACTCCCCCCATGTCGTCAATAGCAAGAGTATTTACAAGTTACTTAATCCAAACCCTAAGTTAAAAAACAAAATCATCCTTGATTCCTTCTCTTCTCACATCTCTTTGATCAAATCTACTGACAAATCCTGAATGTATCTTGAATGTATTTACATCTCTCTCACCCCTTCCCTGGTAGCTCAGCTGGTAAAAAATCTGCCTGCAATGCAGAAGACCCCGATTGACCCCGGTTCAGCTCCAGGGTTGGGAAGATACCCTGGAGAGGGGACAGGCTACCTACTCTAGTATTCATGGGCTTCCCTGGTGACTCAAACAGTAAAGAATCCACCTGCAATGCAGGAGATGGGTTCGATCCTTGGGTTGGGAAGATCCTCTGGAGGAGGGCATGGCAACCCACCCCAGGATTCTTGTTTGGAGAAACCCCATGGACAGAGGAGGCTGTGGGGCTGCAGTCCGTGGGGTCACAAAGAGTTGGACACAACTGAGTGACTAAGCACAGCACCCCTTCCCAAAGTCATCTCTTGCCTGGCAACTACAACAACTCACCCCCAACCCACCACCACAAAACAAAACCAGACTGTACCACTGCTCCCATGTAAAATCTTCACATAAAGCCCTGTCTATATCTTCATCTCATCTCATTCAATTTTTCACCCTCAGTCATCAAATACTCCTGTCACAATGGCTCTCAGTATTTGGAAACTATCAAGCTGTTTCTGGACTCAGTCCTCACATTTCCTGTTTTCTTTCAGCCCACAACTCTCTTCCCTAGCTCTTAGAATTGCTAGGTCCTTCCCCTGTCACCACAAAGTAAGCGACTCCATTTTTGTCAGAACACCTGTTTTATTTCCTTCATTACACTATTTACAATCTGTATCTGTTCTCCTCCATAAGCTGTGTAAGTTCTACAAAAACTTTTGTTGTATTTCCAGCATTTATGCTATATACAAGTATTTGCTGAATGAATCACTGTTTAAATACCTACTCAATACTTACTGAACACCTACACTGTCCCAGATATATGGTCTAGCCATAACAGATGCTTAACACGTGTTTGCCAGCAAGTATAAGGTAAGGGAAGAAAGGTACAGCAAAGGAATCTTCCTTGGGACTAGAGGGGAGCAGATCTTCTAAAAGCAGATTTTAAAACGATTTCTTCCTAGAAATCCAGAACCCATAAGTTTCCTCCAGAATGGGTATGAACACTGAATGGAAGCGCTCCGATGTAAGGACACACACACATGCGCACAGAAAAGAAAAATAACTTAAAAGAAAAAAGACTTCAGGACACAAATGACTCAGAAAAAGACATTTTCGACAGCCGCATCCAGTAACCTTGTCAGAATTCATTGTATTTGACTTTCTACTTTGCCACTGACGATCACTTTGCCCTCTTGAAACTCTACCCGTGGTTCCGAGGGCACCACCCTCTGCCCTTCTCTTACCTTTCTAGCCACTCCTCCTCGGGTTTCATAACACCAACCCTTCAGCGTCAGTGTATCTACCTTTAGTCCTCTTCTCAGCAGAAGCAGCCTCCTTTCCCAATGGTCTCCCTTAGCTTCAAGGTCCACTTTTACACCAAGTACCAAGTCTCTAGTGTCACAATCTGTCAAGTGTACTTTCAAATGCCTAACTGGCTAGCTCCACCTCACTTTCTGTATCCTTAAACCAGTTACTTTCCCTAGCTTCCCTGGTTCAGAATTCATGCCATTACCATTCACCTGGTCTTAGAGTCACTCATGAACTTTCTATTCCTCTAAGATGACAGCTGTACCAAAGATTCTGTCCTTAACTAAACTCTATCCAGGCTCCTCTGAGCCCTTTTTCGAGGAGGCTCAACCATGGCCTATAAAGATGTGAATAAAAAACACTAATAGTTTCTAACAGCTCAAGGTCACATTGCTAGATGACCCCAGCCACACTTAAAAGTGCCTGCCTGGGAAAATCTCAAGGCTGCTGAATGAATTTACTGTTTTAGCTAGCATCTGAAAATAGGGTTCCTGTTTCCCAGGCTCGGTGGTAGGGTAGGAGACTACTTTCAATAAGTACCAGCAGCAAGCCCGGCTGGTTTCATGTGAACCACCTCCCCTTCCTTGCAGTTTGTAATTTTTCATTTTCCTGACCGTACGGAGTTCTCTCTCACTCCGACCCTTGTTCCTTCATCCTTTCTTTTTCTTTTAAAGTTAACTCTGTACAAATCAACGTTGAAATCAGTTCATAATTTTCCCTATTGCAATAGTATATTACTTTTTAAAATCTGTCCTTACCACTTTAACTAGTGTCCAGCTTTGTTTATCTGTGACACCTGTTACCATAAATTGGTTCCCACTGACAACCATCAAGGACCCTGTTTTAGTCACAACTCATCACCTCTCACTTCCAGATCATTAAATCTTTGAGATTAAGAATCTATAGCACAGCACACAGCACATGAATACTCTCAAATATTAAACTCAACATTTAAAAATTTTAGTTTTACAATAAATTCAACAAAATAAAAATACCAAACCCAAAATCTGGAAAAGGAATATACACATTTGTATAGAAAATGAGAAAAGATGAATGTAGATAAGCAGAACCCAAGAATCATTTAATTATTAAAACTGACTTGCATTTTGTTGTGTCAGCTACCTGTCAGCCAAAATAAAGCAATTATGAGTGAGCACTTACATAATTCTTATTATCCATGACTGTGCCCTTTGAAGCACAGAAGTTTAAAATTTTCACTAAGTCTAATTTATCTTTTTTTTTGGTTGGGGGGGAGTGAGGGGTAGCTTGTGCTTTCAGTGTCATATCTAAGAAAATGCTGTTAATCCAAAGTCATAAAGATTTACTCCTATGCTTTCTTAAAAGTTTTATAGATTTAGCTCTTTACATTTAAGTCTTTGATCCACTAAGTTAATTTTCATGTGTAAGGCAGGAGTCCAACTTCATTCTTCTGCATATGCATACCTATTCTTTTTAGGCATTATATATAGCAATAGCATGTTAGGGTAATCCTGTGATTCACACAAGTCCTTTCTAACGAATTTAGCACTAACATGCCTTCAAAGTTTTTGTGACAGAACTAATCTACTAAACTAACAAATTATTGCTGTATATAAGTTCCTTTCATGTGTCATGCTACTTATTTCCATGTCCTGCTAGGACACCTCTGTCAGGCACCAAGGCAGGCAAGGAGCATGATGCTCCTGCTGAAAATTACATATCTGTGTCCTCACTGCTTGATGTGAATGAAGCACTCTTTTCAAGTCCAGTCCAGAATGTTTTCCAAAGCTTCTAACCATAGTGGAATGTTTTTATCTATTAGATCTGGACTATAAATCAAGATATCCCTTTTGAAAGCTCTTTCAAAATGCCAAAGTCATCTCTAACCTCTACAGAGGGTTATACCCTCTACAGAGGATATGTTCCCAGGGACAATTCAAATTTGATCGGTAATGAGTTAGTAATAATTTGCTTAGCTTTTAAGTCTAAGCTCATATAAAACCCCCATTTTAGAGGTGAGAAAATTGAGGCACAACTTGCAGAAGGCCTCAGATAATAAGTGGGAGACACTAATCCAGATCTTTCTGACTCAAGTCAAAGCTCTATTACATATATTCTACTTTAACAGCATACTAGCCACCGGGAACTCCTTTGTTATTTCTTGGAAGAAATGTCAATGTTCCTTCTTGGATTCTACCACCCTAACCATTGCCTGTCTAAATCCGTCAATGAGATGTGGTCCAGTTCTTGCCAAGATAGGGAATACAAATGTCAGAAGATACCAAGACAGATACGAACAGAAGTAGAAAATTGTAGGGACTAGCAAGTAGTTAGGTAGTCATCTGAAGGCTATCTGCCACTTTAAAGGAAAAACAAAAACAACCATTTGAATTAATCCTCCCAGTTCTGGTGTAGGGCTTGAAATCTATTTTAAAAATTCAACATTATGTGAATGGGCAGACCATCTCCAAGGGTTTGTTTTAGAAATACTTAGGCTGAGAGAAGGGAGCTGTGCTGGATGGACCACCAGCAGGCACACTGGGAACAGACTATCTGATTTCTGGTTTGCTATTTAACAAGTGTGCAGCCTTGGGTGTCACTTAGTTCAGTTCTGTTCAGTTGCTCAGTCGTGTCCGACTCTTTGCGATCCCATGAATCGCAGCACATCAGGCCTCCCTGTCCATCACCAACTCCCGGAGTTCACTCAAACTCATGTCCGTTGAGTCGGTGATGCCATCCAGCCATCTCATCCTGTCGTCCCCTTCTCCTCCTGCCCCCAATCCCTCCCAGCATCAGAGCCTTTTCCAATGAGTCAACTCTTCGCATGAGGTGGCCAAAGTATTGGAGTTTCAGCTTTAGCATCAGTCCTTCCAATGAACACCCAAGACTGATTTCCTTTAGAATGGACTGCTTGGATCTCCTTGCAGTCCAAGGGACTCTCAAGAGTCTTCTCCAACACCACAGTTCAAAAGCATCAATTCTTCGGCTCTCAGCTTTCTTCACAGTCCAACTCTCACATCCATACATGACCACTGGAAAAACCATAGCCTTGACTAGATGGACCTTTGTTGGCAAAGTAACGTCTCTGCTTCTGAATATGCTATCTAGGTTGGTCATAACTTTCCTTCCAAGGAGTAAACATCTTTTAATTTCACGGCTGCAGTCACCATCTGCAGTGATTTTGGAGCCCCCCAAAAATAAAGTCTGACACTGTTTCCCCGTCTATTTGCCATGAAGTGATGGGACCAGATGCCATGATCTTAGTTTTCTGAATGTTGAGCTTTAAGCCAACTTTTTTTTTTTTTTTTTTAAGCCAACTTTTCACTCTCCTCTTTCACTTTCATCAAGAGGCTTTTTAGTTCCTCTTCACTGTCTGCCATAAGGGTGGTGTCATCTGCATATCTGAGGTTATTGCTATTTCTCCCGGCAATCTTGATTCCAGCTTGTGCTTCTTCCAGCCCAGGGTTTCTCATGATGTACTCTGCATATAAGTTAAATAAGCAGGGTGACAATATACAGCCTTGACGTACTCCTTTTCCTATTTAGAACCAGTCTGTTATCTGGATCTCAATTTTCCTACCCTTACCCTCTCTACATCAGAGTTACAGTTAAGGTCCTATGAGGATACACACGAAAAGTGCTTTGTGAAAAATAAAATGCTCTTCTGGCAAAGTAAGACTGGGTTTGGTAATAGTTTTTCAAACTTCTGGAATTTCTCTCAGAGCTCTATGACCAAGCAATACTGCAAACAAGAAAACAGTACTGAAACAGTCCGACAGAACGAGGCTCTCAGGGGGTTATTTGCAAGCCTGTCAGAACTGCTAATCACCAAGACAATGGGAGAGACTTCTCTATGGACAATTGGATTAGTCCATAATGGAGCCATAATAAGGCTGCTCATATTCTGGCACATCCTCACAGGACTGGGCTGAAGAATGATCACTCCAGGAAACAAAGCTGAATCTATAAACCAGGAGGTCTGGTTAAAAGATCATGTGGGGAAAACTATCTTTTGTACACACAACTAATATATTCAAAGCTCGAGACCTAAGAGAAGCATGGCACTCTGAGGTATCGAATCAACCAGATAGTTGATAGTCCCAGTTCTCTAGTCCTAATTCTCTCCTAGCATTTACTAGTCCTTTTAGCCCTTGAATCTATATATATATAGATATATATAAATGCAATGCTTAGACCTAGGAATGGGGAAGTAAGGGGTGGCGAGAGATACAGGTGAGGTCTACGATAGCTACAGGCTTCCTTTGATGGCTCAGAGGTAAAAAATCCGCCTGCCTATGCAGGAGACATGGGATCGATCCCTGGGTCAGGATGATCCCCTAGAGAAGGAAATGGCAATCCAGTCCAGTATTTTTGCCTGGGAAATTCCATGGACAGAAGGAGCCTGGTGGGCTATAGTCCATGGGATTGCAGAGTCAGACACAACTTAGCAACTAAACAACAGGATAGCTATAGTCCGATTTCTCCAGAAGAAAAGCTCCAAATATCCCTTGTAGACTTTGCAGAATCTAGAGGCTCTTACCTTCCTAGGGACACCCCGCTGCCACTACCACGAGGTGCTATAAGGAACTATAATGAATTACTTAAAAGTAGGAAAATCAAAGCGCTCACCTTACACTTACATCAATGCCAAAACACTCACTGAATAACTCCCAAGTACTCATACTGCTCAAGGAATCAAGGGGGAAAAAATCCAAATGGTTAAATCTCTAAACTGACTCATATAAACAAGTGATTTATTATTCACTTAATAAAATGTATGTGCCAGGCACTCTGCTAAAGTTTCTGCCTTCAGGAAGCTTTATAATCTAATTTAGTTTCACACCATCAGGAACCAAAAAGGACTTTCCTGGCAGTCCAGTGATTAAGACTCCATAGTTCTTCTGCAAGGAGCTCAGGATCAGAGAACTAAGATCCCACACACCAAGGAGCAGGGCCCAAAAAAATTAAAAAAAAAAAAAGAATCTAAGTGTGCAATGACATCACAGGGTGGAAGTGAGAACTATTTTTACTGTGTGGTGAGCTCTGAAGTAGTCTTTGAAGGCTAGATGGTTATTATTTCTGAAGGCAATTGTGGGGGAGGGAGAGCAGTCCAAAGCAAAGAGATCAGAAAACCCAAGGCTGGTTTGAGGAACAAGACCAGTTGGGTTAGAGAGGTATAAACACAAAGGCCCACAAGCAGAATGTCTCTGAGACACAACAGTGAACTGCTGGTCCCTGTCCTGCAGCACTGCACCCCTGCATCCCGTCTTCCGACAAGGAGGGTTCTGCATTACCTGTGGGAGGATTACACAAATCCCTCTGTTCAGGTCTTCATTTCAACCTTTGGTTAACAGGAGAAAGAGCTTTTCCAACAGCCATTCTGACAAGTTAAAAGTAGGGTTTCTCTAACCTGTATAAATTAATCCAAAAAGGAGCTGGCTTTGGAATGTGATCTTCTGAGACCCTATGTACAAAGAGCCTGAGACAATGTTGGGAAGAGCCAGACTAAGAGGCCACACAAAAGGAATCCTCTCTGTCCTCATTAGAGGACTACAGACAGACACTCAGTGTTGCCCCTCAAACCCTGTCAACTCCTTCCAATATATAGTAAGATAGAGCATTGATTTGGGAGTCAGGTGAACTGCTTCCCATCCCACTCCTGTGAATCTCTGCTTCTCATTTTAATAATAAACTTTATAGCCCCATATGACTGATGAGGTAATGTGAAAGTGTCTAGGCCCTAAATGCTGAATCAGTGGTATTTCCTTTTTTGTTCCAGATCCTACTCTGAAAATCTTCAATTCCCCATGAGGGCAATTTCCTGGAAGTTAAGAGTCAAAAAGAACAATTCTATTTCCTTGCTCTCCACTAATAGATGATTTTTCCTCTTCCTTTCTCCTAACACTGTAGCTCCTTTCTCTTCATCTTTACCTTCTATTCCATCTTCATTCCTTCCAAAGCTAGACTGTAAGAACCAATGAGCCAGATTTTTTAAAAAGGGCTGGTTCTCTAACATTTACCTCACTGCAAAATAAGCAATTCTAATCATGTCTCTTTACAATTATTGTTTCTTTGGAAGATTTAAAGGCTGATGACTTTCAAATCCACATCTGCAGTCATACCTAACACTCAAGGTGTTCCTTCTACCCATGTTCCATAAGCACCTCAAATGCTTTAAACAAAATTTTTTTAAGTCAGCATTGTCTCCATAAACCTGCTCTTCATTCATTCTTTATACACTTCATTGACCACAACTCCTTATTTGGATTTCTGAAATCAAAAGAGCACTGAAATTAAGAATGTTTTTAGTATATATAACCTCAAAATACATTTAAGCAACAAAATCTGAATAAAACTAACATGAGGGGACTTCCCTGGTGGTCCAGTGGCTAAGACTCCAAGCTCCCACTCCAGGGGGCAGGGTTCGATCCCTGGTCAGAGAACTAGATCCCACATGCTGCAACTAAGACCTAGCACAGCCAAATAAATAAATATTAAAAACAAAAACTAACATGAGACTACTTCAGTTCAGTTCAGTCGCTCAGTCATGTCCGACTCTTTGCGACCCCATGACTTGCAGCACGTCAGGCCTCCCTGTCCATCACCAACTTCCGGAGTTCACCCAGACTCACGTCCATCGAGTCAGTGATGCCATCCAGCCATCTCATCCTCTGTCGTCCCCTTCTCCTCCTGCCCCTAATCCCTCCCAGCATCAGAGTCTTTTCCAATGAGTCAGCTCTTCGCATGAGGTGGCCAAAGTATTGGAGTTTCAGCTTCAGCATCATTCCTTCCAAAGAAATCCCAGGGCTGATCTCCTTCAGAATGGACTGGTTGGATCTCCTTGCAGTCCAAGGGGCTCTCAAGAGTCTTCTCCAACACCACAGTTCAAAAGCATCAATTCTTTGACGCTCAGCCTTCTTCACAGTCCAACTCTCACATCCATACATGACCCACTGGGAAAACCATAGCCTTGACTAGATGAACCTTTGTTGGCAAAGTAATGTCTCTGCTTTTTAATATGCTATCTAGGTTACTCATAACTTTCCTTCCAAGGAGTAAGCACCTTTTAATTTCATGGCTGCAGTCACCATCTGCAGTGATTTTGGAGCCCCAAAAAATAAAGTCTGACACTGTTTCCACTGTTTCCCCATCTATTTCCCATGAACTGATGGGACCAGATGCCATGATCTTTGTTTTCTGAATGTTGAGCTTTAAGCCAACTTTTTCACTCTCCTCTTTCACTTTCATCAAGAGGCTTTTTAGTTCCTCTTCATTTTCTGCCATAAGGGTGGTGTCATCTGCATATCTGAGGTTATTGATATTTCTCCCGGCAATCCTGATTCCAGCTTGTGTTTCTTCCAGTCCAGCATTTCTCATGATGTACTCTGCATATAAGTTAAATAAGCAGGGTGACAATATAGAGCCTTGATGTACTCCTTTTCCTATTTGGAACCAGTCTGTTGTTCCATGTCCAGTTCTAACTGTTGCTTCCTGACCTGCATACAGATTTCTCAAGAGGCAAGTCAGGTGGTCTGGTATTCCTGTCTCTCTCAGAATTTCCCACAGTTTATTGTGATCCACACAATCAAAGGCTTTGGCATAGTCAATAAAGCAGAAATAGATGTTTTTCTGGAACTCTCTCGCTTTTTCCATGATCCAGCGGATGTTGGAAATTTGATCTCTGGTTCCTCTGCCTTTTCTAAACCAGCTTGAGCATCAGGAAGTTCACGGTTCACATATTGCTGAAGCCTGGCTTGGAGAATTTTGAGCATTACTTTCCTAGCGTGTGAGATGAGTGCAATTGTGCAGTAGTTTGAGCATTCTTTGGCACTGCCTTTCTTACAGCCCTTATTAATCTCACTCAGTGTTCAAATGCTTTGCCAGAAAATATTAATCATATTTGACTATACAGGGCTCTATCCCAGACCCTGCTGAAGGTGTTATCCACTCAAAAGGGTGAAACCGGTTAATGAGAGAGGGGAAGAACTTAGACTTTACAATGGTATGTGGCCCTCCAAAGCTCAACCTTTATCAATAATGTTTTATTCCCTAGTATTTAATTTTTCTTGCTGGATTTTCTTGAGTATTCCATGAGCAGCAGTGACACTGACTTCATGAAAGGCTGACAAAAAAAAAAAAAAGTATAGAAGGCCTGTACTACAAAGCTTTGGCAAACAGATGGCCACGACTGGGGGACTTTCTCTTCACTGATGGCTGAATTCTGAAGTCATATGACAAGAGTGGTCTGAGCAAGGAGCATGCCTGTTATGTGGATGTTATTTATGTTTGATCCCCAGTGCTTTTGTATGTGACATGGGTTTTGGTAATTAAAACTTTACATTTTATTATTTAATTCTACAAATTAAAATTTGTTCCAATTAATTACACCAAGTGCTAAAAATAAACAATGTTAACTATCCGAATGACTATCTAGCAGCTTGTTATTTTCTCATATCAAGCAAAAGTTAAAAAGTTTACTTACAATAATTTCAAGAAACTGACTTTTTCTATTGTTTCACTTTTGCTGCAAAATGAACAGCTTTGTATAATTTTTAAAGTTTTGATTAGTTTGTTTCTGTATTTATAAATACTAATTTGCATATGCAATTTGATATACTTTATATAAGTAATTAAATCAAAGTTACCCAGCAAATACAGCTATAAAATTTAGCTAAATGTAAATTGTCTTAATTTAATCTAAACATCTTGTTCAGTCATTCTGAACCTTGCATTGAACATAAAGTAAGTTTCATGTTTACTCTTTTTATGTATAAAGCAGAGACATACTTATTGTACATAAAAAACCATACAGTGTATCTGTGTTTTAAAATTTTCTGGGAGGGACGCATTAGGGAAAAAAGATGCCTAAGAAGCCTTCTTAGGAAGGTGACAATAAATGGAAAGGTTGAGAAAACACTGATAAAAACAATTAAGGATCTGTACCAGTCAGTATCTTCTCAGCTTTTCAAGACAAATCTTGTGAGTCACCCTTGACAACTCCTTTTCCCTTATCCTTATATCCAATCACTAAGAAAAGTGGCTTTATTTCCTAATTTAAGGATCTGTACCAGTCAGTATCTTCTCAGCTTTTCAAGACAAATCTTGTGAGTCACCCTTGACAACTCCTTTTCCCTTATCCTTATATCCAATCACTAAGAAAAGTGGCTTTATTTCCTAATTATTTCCGGACTCTGTCTCTTTTTCCTACTGCCATTATCCTAACTCTGATCTTCATGATCTCTTGCCTAGACTTTACAAGAGTCTCATTAATCTGCTTCTTTCTCTTTATTTCAAACTTCTTGAAACAGTTTGTCTCTCATCTCTCATCTTAGTTCACTCCAATTTGCTTCCATGCTGTCAAACTGTTTTTGTAAAAGACACTGATGGAACGCATGATGCTAAATTCAATCTCAGTCCTTATTTTGCTGGTCCTCTTGGCAGCACTCAATTCTGACAGCCATTTCCTTCTTCCTAAAACCCTCTTTTCAGATGCCCCTGGTGATCCAGTAGTTAAGAATCCAACTGCCAATGCAGGGGACACAGGTTTGATCCTTGTTCCAGTAAGATTTCACATGCCTCAGAGCAACTAAGCCGGTACACCATACTTCTGGTCCACTCTCTAGAGTCCGTGGTCCGAGAGAAGCCATGGCAATGAGAAGCCTTCACGCTGCAACTTGAGAGTAGCCCCCATGCTCTGCCAACTACAGAAAGCCCACTGGCAGCAACGAAGACCCAGTGCACCCAAAAATAAATAAAATTTTATAATAAATAAAAAAGTACTCTTTTCCATTGGTTTATGAGACATCACTCATTAACTTTCTTCAAATTAAGGCTGCTGATCCATTTCTTCCTGCATATTAAAGGTTCTCTTGTCAGCCCATCTCCCATGATACATTTTTCATAGGTACTATCAGTGATTCCAGCAGTTTCAGCCACCACATAATAAACAGATGATCAAACCTCTATCTCCAACCCCAAGCTCCACTCTTGAGCTCCAGATTTTTCTATCCAGTTGTTTTTGGGACATCTTCCCTTGGAGGTCACAGAGATTGCTCGAAATGTCCAGATTTAAACTCAACTCAGTTAACAGCAACACTATCCACTCTGCTGCTCAAGGCAAGAGGCCCAGGAGTCATGCTTAATTCTATTCCTGTCCCCCAACCACTTTTAGCCTCCCAATGAAACCAATAACCAAGCCTGGTAATTCAAAGTTTCTACTGTGATCAGAAGATGACTGCTTCTTGTCAGGAAAGCTATGACAAACCTAAACAGTGTGTTGAAAAGCAGATACAAAAAAACAAAAAAAAACAAACAAACAAAAAAGAAAAGCAGATACATTACTTTGCGGACAAAGGTCTGTATACTCAAGGCTACTCCAGTGGTCCAGAGGTGGACCATAAAGAAGGTGGAGTGCTGAAGAATTGATGCATTTGAACTGTGGTGCTGGAGAAGATTCCTGAGAGTCCCTTGGACAGGAAGGAGAGCAAACCAGTCAATACTAAGGGAAATCAACCCTGAGCACTTGTTGGAAGGACTGATGCTAAAGCAGAAGCTCCAGTATTTTGGTCTTCTGATGCTAACAGCTGACTCACTGGAGAAGTCCCTGATGCTAGGAAAGATTGAGGGCAGAAGAGGGTGTCAGAGGATGAGATGGCTGGATGGATTCACCGATGCCATGGACATGAACTTGGGCAAACTTGGGGAGATGGTAAGGGACAGGGAGGCCTGGTGTGCTGCAGTCGATGAGGATGCAGAGTCAGATACAACTGAGTGACTGAACAACAATATTCTCTACTGTAACTCTCTCTCAATCTCTATGAACATCTCTTGCTAGGACTACCATACTACTTAAGAACTAACTACTGGGACTTCCCTGGTGGTCCAGTGGTTAGGAATCTGCTTGCCAGTGCAGGGAACTCGGGTTCCATCCTGGGTCCAGGAGGATCCCACATGCCGAGGAGCAACTAGGCCCATGAGGCACAACTGCTGAGCCTGCACTCTGGAGCCCGCAAGCAGCAACTGCTGAGGCTGTGCACCCAGAACTGGTGCTCTGCAGCTGGAGGGGCCACCACAATAGGAAGCCTGACCACAACTAGAGGAAGACCTCGCTCAGCAGTGAGGACCCAGCACAGCCAAAAATAAATTAAAAAGAAAACAAAACAAAAAAAAAACCCCACCAACTACTTGAAGAATCTCCTGATTAGAATCTTCTAGCAGTCTTAATTTATTCTCCCCAGAGCTTCCAAGTAATATAAATAAATAAATTTGATCATGTCACTTCTGAGATTAAAACCTTTCAATGGCATTTCACTGTCATCAGGGTTAGGTCTAAATATCATTCGCCGAAATGCTACCAACCACCAAGCCTAGCGATCTTTCTCTTGTGAAATCATTTCCACCCTGCTGCTGACAAATCACATCCATAGGTCAGGTCTCATTAGCTTAATGGCTTTCCCTGACTCCCCTAGGCTGGGGTGGATTGCTCACTCAAAATATTTATTCCATAATGGTCTCCAAAGTATGAGATACAAAATCAACTGGGACATAGGAAGAAAAGCATACATGTATATTTTTACTAATATACGTATATAATATGTACTTATACATTAGTAGGGCTTACCTTTATTATATATTAGCCTATTAATACTGGCAATTTTTACCTGTTATTATATATTAGCCTATTAATACTGGCAACTTTTATCTGAGGGTGAAGAAGTTCATTCACATTTTATCATACTGCATCACACTGTGGTTTGCATCTCATTAAGTGGATTTATAGGATAGCTAGTTTTAACTAAATTAACATTTACAAAATAAGCAGCTTAGAGTTCTGTCAAGAAACTGAATGGAAGAGAATGTTAATGATGCAGGGAAAAGGAACAAAGAAACAGCAGAGCTGATGTCTCTGGAAGTAAATGATCCTAAGTACCAGAATTTTACTTGCCATATCACAATAAAACAACACAAAATAACATAATGACCAGCTAATCAGATCTAAGGAAGCCAAAGACTTAAAATTATCTTAAAGATTATTTATTTATTTTTGGTCACACAGCATGTGGGATCTTAGTTCCCTAAGGGATTGAACCTGGGCCACTGCAGTGTAAGTGCCGAGTTCTCTCTAGTGGACCGCTCAAAAATATTTTTTAAATACACAGAACCTGGTAAAATACATAGATTACTTGAGACAGTTTATAAAATATATAGAATATTAATGAAGGCAAAACTTATCAATAAGACAGGCAGTTTGGGGGCTATATTTGGCCTCAAATATTCTTCTATTTTTGTTAGCTTAATGTTTTTAGATTCTGTTTCTTAAAAACATTTATTTATTCATTTGTTTATTTATATTGAAGTAGATATCCTTAGATTTATCTGTTTATTTACTGGCTGCATCAGTGGCTTGCAGAATCTAAGTTCCCCAATCAGGGATCGAACTCATACCCCTTTCAGTGCAAGCTCAGAGTCCTAACCACTGGACCACCAGGGAATTTCCAAGATGTTTTTAGATTTTAAAAATTAGCTTGCAACATCTAAAAATGTTTAATCCATTAAGAAATCATATGAAAATTCAGATTTCCAACTTCTGGGGAAAGGGATTGTGGAAAGGCCTGGGAAGTTATGCAATAAGGGAACATTAGACCTACATTCTGTAATGGCAACAACTGGCTGGAACTCATCAATCAGATCTCATGGGACTCTAGTTGCCTGTCAGTTTCCATTTGGTTAATTTTACTCAATTACCCATTAGAATTTAAACTCTAGGATTTCACTAGAAAAGTATACTTTTGTCTGTTTCATTCACTGCTATATTTCCAGGGCCTAGAACAGTAGCTGACACACAGTAGGCATTCAAGAAACATTTGCTGAAATTAATGATGAATAACTGTTGCCTGTCTCATCATGTTTCTGACAAGTGTTGATAGTATTTTTGCTTTCTGGGCTTCCCTGGTGGTCCAGTGGTTAAGAATCCACCTTGTAACACGAGGGACACTGGTTCGATCCCTGGTTTGGGAAGATCCTACATGCCATGGAGCAACTAAGCCCACGGACCACAACTAATAAAGCCCGCACACAAGGAGGAGTGGCCCCCACTCACCACAATTAGAGAAAAGCCTACATGCAGCAACAAAGACCCACCACAGCCAAAAATAAACATAAATAAATAAATCTTAAAAATATTTCTGCCTTCCCCTAAAAGACAAATTGATTACTCTTTTATATTTAACACAAGGCCCAACACATACTAAGTACTTTATTTGCTCACTGAGTGACTAATAGCAATTAGTTATCATTTACTGAGTACTCATGGTGTGCTGAACACCATGCTAAAATGCTTTACAAGCATTCGCTCATTTAATCACCTTAACACTCCTATGAGGAAGATATTATTGTCATCCCTGTTTTACGAGATGAGGAAAAGAAAGCTCTGGAGATTAAACAACTGGTTAAAGTTCTAATGGAATTACAGAATGAAACATCTGTAACACAAGATAAAATATGAAAAGGACTGTATGAAAGGCAAGAACAAAGTGCTACAGAATTCACAAGAATAGTTCACTTCCAGTTTGAAAGGCATAAGGTACATATTTCGGAAAGGTCCCTGAGGGAGGTAGCCTTTAAACCAGATCTTGTAAAAGGGGCAAGATTTCCATAGGAAAAGACGGGCGGGGAAGAGATTGCCTTTGTCACTTTCTCTACCAGGAAAGCTGAAATACACACCTAGGAGGTAGTCTGAGTGGAAGGAAGGGTATGTGGATAAATATTAAATGGAGTCAGTAGGAAGGCCTTCAGTACCACACCCTATGGGTTATGATTTTATCCTGCAGACAATAAGGAGTCCATGAAGGTTCCTAAATTAAGGAGTAGGGTGACAAGATCTGACGGGTGTTTTAGCAATACTGCTGCAGCAGAAGTGGTTGTGGTATAGGAGGTTACAGAAGAGATTTGGAAAGTTCCTGAAATAATGACACCTTTACAACTTACAATATTTTCTAACATCTAGTATTGATACTTCACTGACACTTCATTAACAACATTAATAAACAGTATTATTATATTTTCACATCAAGGAGCCTGAGACTCAGCAAGTTTAAAGACCACAGAATTAACAGTCTTTTGGGGACTATGCTCTGAGAAAAACATACACAAAACAATTTAGGGACAACAGAAGACATCAGTAAGAGGATCATAGTATCCAACAACTGCCAATATAGGAAAGGAAGAAGAGTAAGGAACCAGTCTTACCAAGGTTAAGATTTCTCTTATGCCCTAGTGTCTGGACCAATGGTCTGACCATTAACAAAACATGCAGGAAAGGCACCCCACGCGGGAGTGAGTCTGAAGCTGGTGGGACACTTAGTTTAACACCTTCTCTGTTGCTGTTATGAACTATGGGGTGGGTGGGGAGGCAAGGCTGGAAGGAAACTAAGAAATGTTCTAGATTACTCCCTGACCTGCAGGGGTTATCAGAAAGGTTTTGTTACTTGCAGCAAACTAGAGGCAACCTTCAGTATCGAACAGGCCAATGGCAATGACAGTTCCAAAAACATCACGAAGAGATCAGATTCTTTCCATCTTGACCCTCACTCTTAGAACTGCCTGCTCTTTATTTATAAATTCTGCCTCATGAATTCCCAGCATTGCGAATGGCAATTTCAAGAGTCAGAAAAGGGCTCCTTTCTTTCCAGAGGCAGAACACAGTCCTTAACAGCCCATATTTTGGTTAGCACCAAACTGCCTGAGGAAGTGATTCTTCTATTTACTAGCTCTGACCTTGCATTATTTATTGAACCTCTTTGTGCTTCAGTTTTCTCAACTAGAATGTGAGAATCTGAGAAATAAATGAACTAGTATTACAGTACTTAGTGCCTAGCATATAGCAAGTTCCATAGAAGTATTATTACTATAGCTTTCCCATTTCTTTTTTTTTTTTAAGTTCTCAAACTTTGGTGAGATACCTGGGTTAAAATATATAACTGGCAAAAATGAATACAATTTCGCAAATAAGAAAGGCTTTTTCAGAAATCCTCCAGGCTTCCCTTCACATGTAATCAGCCAAAATCTGTATCACCTGCCTATGCCTAAATCAATCACTGTCTAGAGAGATAGAATTATGATTGATTTAGAGTTTGTATCAATCAAGACTAGTGGGCTATATCAATCACCCCGGGGCTGGGAAGGTGCTGCCAGATTCCTGGTTAGCAGGATGGTAGGAACCTGATAAAAACAATCAATGTCTGCCAAGACTTAGTCTTGAGAGTTTGTGGTCTCTGCTAAGGAGGGTTAAAACAAGTACCTTCCAGAGCGGCAAGCATCACCTCCACAAAATTCCTAATAGCAATGAAATAACTACAAAGGTCTGTTAAGGCTAGTGAAGTCTGGCACAGAAGAAACAGTATAGTACAGGCCAGAGCTTGAGGCGAGTATGCTGGTCAGGCAGTGAAGTACAACAGGGTCTGGACATGGAGGTGTGAGGCAGGCTGTATGAGTGTCCCCAGCCCTAGGGCTTAGATCACCAGCCTTGGCCTAAACACCTGTTTACTCATTTATAAATGAGGATAACCAAAACCACCTTCCCAGGTGGAGCAAGTGGTGAAGAACCTGCCTGCCAATGCAGGAGACATTAAGAGATGCAGGTTTGATCCCTGCGTCCGAAAGATGCCCTGGAACAGGAGCATGGCGACCTACTCCAGTATTTGTGCCTGGAGAATCCCCATGGACAGAGAAGCCTGGCAGGGCCACAGTCCATAAGATCGCAAAGAGTCAGACATGAGTCAAGTGACTGAGCGTGCACACAAAACCATCTTGAATTTGATGTTAGGATTAAATGTAAGGACACATTTCACTCTGTGGTATAAGGATCAGAAAACAAAAACAACCAACCCACACATAACAAAACAATAACCCACAAAACCCACACAAAACATCACCACCAACAGCTGAGTATTCAGAAAGACAAAATGCAAGGTGGGATGGGGTGGGGGGAGGGGCCTGAAGTCGAGTTGCAGAGAAAAAGGGGAAGCTACCTGACTCTAGACTAAAAATCCCCTTCAGGACCCTGGTCAGGTTTTGCTGCTCTATTGAAGAACTTCCATTTCAAAGTGTACCAGAAAAGGACTAACGTGATTCTACTTAGAGGTTTCTCTGCAGCAAAATTGGTAAGAATCTCACCTCTGGGTTTGCTGTAACTAATGTGTTCTATTCTCTGAAGTGGTTTCCCAATCTGTAAAAATTGAGTAAATCATGGCCAAATTTACTTCATTGGGCTTAATAAACTAAATATTAGCTCCTTCCCTTTTGAGGCAGCAATGCTGCTGAAACTGAAGGCCAATACAAAATCTATAACATAAAAGTCCCAAAAGTTTTTCATTCATTCATGAAGTTGCAGTTATTTGTTACTGCAAATAACAGGCCTATCAGCCTTAATGGAGGATTCTGGAAACTAGAGTGCTTAAAAGAAAGGAACAGACACAGAAGGTGAAAAAGAATCTCTTTTGATATTTCTAGAGCTCTTGTGCTTGTGTGCTCAGTCGTGTCCAACTCATTGTGACCCCATGGACTGTAACCTACCAGGCTTCTCTGTCCATGGGATTTCCAGGTAAGAATACTGCAGTGGGTTGCCATTTCCTTCTCCAGATCTTCCTGACCCAGGGATTGAACCCAGGTCTCCTGTGCTTCCTGCACTGCAGGCAGATTCTTTACCTACTGGGGTAAGCCACTGGGGAAGCCCTACTAGTCTCTAGACAATGTGGTATCTCATTTAATTCTTAAACACCTGGGTAACACTGCCCCCTCCCTCTCTCTAGAGATAAGGAAAGGCAGGCTCAGAAAGGAAGGAAAATAACATTTATTGTGAACTGTGCTAGCTGTTTTCCATATGCATTACTGCATTTGACATTTAAGTGACTTCTCTGGATGAGAGCTAGGAAGTAGTAGGCAGGATTATAATACCAGATCTGATTCTAAACTCATTGTTGTTCAGCTCAAGGGAATAATTTGTTTCCTCAGGATCAGGGATCTTACAAAACTCAATCCTAGAATCTCATTTAGCTCCCCACCTCCAAAACACCCACAATAGTTGGGGTTAGCAATTCACCTTGGAGTTGTTCAGTTTCTTTCAGATTAAAGATTTCAAAGTGGGCCCACTAGCAAACAAAAACAAAACACCTTTACAACTCTTGCCTAGGATTAAAAGCTTTCTTTCCCTCTTTTCCAGCCCAACCACTAGAGGGCCAGGCCACAAAAAACAGCAGCTATAAACTAGAGCTCTGGAGCGATCCACCTGGTTTAAACCACTTACTGTGTGACCTTGCCTAAGTTACTTTACCTCCCTAAGCCTCAGTTTCCTTATCTGGGATAATAGCACTATCTCAATATTGTGCAAAGTAAATAAAACGTGACATGTAAAGCAATCAGAACAATGCCTGCATAACAGGAAGAGCTTGGCAAATTTAACAGCTTTTATTGCTGGAGAAGAAGTACCACTGATGGGTCTGTCCCTAAGTCCAAAGACTTCGCCATCGTAATCTCTCTGAGCACTGGCTTTGCTGATTGGAGTCCTTTTAGAAAGAGCAACAGGTCGCTCCTTTTCTGCTACTCAGGGCCAGGCCCAGAAACCTAAAGTCCCCGACCTATACATGACTACGAGGTATTGGCGTTGGTTTTCTACCACTACGAAGGCTGTCACTCTGAACTCAGCCGAACCACCCCATTTCCGCCTCGGCTCGGGAAGTTCTCCAGGCCTTCAGCGGCCCAGGCTGCTTTTGGCATGGCTGCCCCTGGTTACCAGGCCTAGAGCCGGATCGCCTGGCGTACCTTCGCCAGAGGACTTTCTCTCTCAGACGTAGGCAGGATTTCCCTAAGTTCAGGGGAGTCAGTGAATCCAGTTAATAGGCGCGTCGGTCAGACACAAGCCTGGAGAGGGCTCCCTTAGCGTCGTCCGGGCCTGCCACCCGGAGCCCGGCCCCCAGTCCCGCCGCCTGGGGCCCGGCCCCCAAGCCCAGGCTCGGCACAGACCAGAAGGTCGGCCGCTTTCTAGCCTCCGGGAACGCGTGCGATCCGGCGCAGGGCCACCACGTGGGGGTTCCAGAAGTGACAAGGTATTCCCGGAACCAACCCCCAAAGACTGCTCCCCGCATGGGCCCTAACCTGGCCCCAAACTGGCCTGAGCTGCGCTCCCGACCTGGCTTCTCCCCTCAAATCTATTTGGAGGAGGTTTAGACATCCTCTACACCCTGGAGACAGGCTCTCGCCAGACTCCAAGCCCCGAGACTGTCTCAGCCCGAATCCCCAACTGCCTGGTCTCCTTACTCACCCATCGCGGCTCCGCTCGCTTCTACTTGGCGGCGGCAGCTTCAGCGGCACCTTCAGCAGACAATATGGCGGATCTGCAGGACGGCAGCCCGGAATGGACAAACAACTTAACATTCAATCCCGGGAAGAAACGCGCTTTTGGCCCCAACCTCTAGTTCACACAGACGAGCTCGTTTAAAGAGACCGCAGCTGCTAAAGGCGGCGAACTGGGATGAGATATGAAAGGAGTGGGTGGAGGAAAACTGGGAGGGACACTTACTAAATAAAGTTAAGCTGCTTAAGATTTCTCAGCTTCTTCTACTATTTCCTGTTTGTAGTGAGTTCTCCTCCCCTAGAAACTTTTTCTTCCAAAAAGGCATTCCTTCCTTTTGTATTTTTTTTTTCCTTCCTTTTGTATTAATAGTTAAAACCACGCATAGACCCTGAACTGGATATGAATAAGGAGTTATCCGGCAAGGTAAAGTGACTTGCCCAAGGATATAGAGATAAGGAAATGAAGAAATCTAAAGTAAACCTGATTACAATCCTATTGGGAGATAAGTAGAAAAATGACACTGGTGCCAGGCTTTATAGTTGACAGAGCGCTTCATTTATCCCTACTGCGAGATCTCTGCGGGCAGAGGTCGGTTCTGTATCCTTTATTACTGCTCTTCAGCACCTAGCACAGTATATGGGACAGTGTATGTGCTCCATAGTTAAGTAAAAGCTAAGTCGCTCAGTCGTGTCCGACTCTTTGTGACCCCGTGGACTGTAGCCCACCAGGCTTCTCCGTCCGTGGGATTCTCCAGGCAAGAATACTGGAGTGGGTTGCTATTTCCTTCTCCAGGCGATCTTCCTGACCCAGGGATGGAACCCAGGTCTCCTGCATTAGAGGCAGATGCTTTAACCTCTGAGCCACCAGGGAAGCCCATAAACGTTTATTAATGTGCTCCATAAATGTTTATTAAATGAATAAACAAATGAATGAACAGACCTGTGAGTTACAACAAGGAATATGATCTCCTTTTTTGGAGATGAGGAAATTGAGACTCTGAGGTTCAAGTGTCTTTTGCTGTTGTTGTTGGCTGCACCCTGTGGCGTGTGGGATCTTAGTTCCCTGACCAGGGATCGAGCCCTCATCCCCTCTAGTGGGGAGACTGTAATCTTAACCACTGAACCACCAGGGAAGTTC
This sequence comes from Bos mutus, assembly GCF_027580195.1. Classification (NCBI taxonomy): domain Eukaryota; kingdom Metazoa; phylum Chordata; class Mammalia; order Artiodactyla; family Bovidae; genus Bos; species Bos mutus. The sequence goes on along the minus strand of NC_091618.1, from coordinate 14,447,676 downwards.
CTTATGTGCCTTTTGAATCATGAAATTTATGGCTGGTACACATCAGACCTCCCTTTTTGCATAATCGCATTCCGTTCCTCCTGTTCCCCACTTCAACACACAGAGGAAGGCTAGTCTTTAAGTCATGGATCCCAAGAAGGAACTATCTTTTGGGAGCCAAGGTCCTGTCACAATAAATTGCCATCTCTAGTTGTGTACCCAGCCTATTGACAGAAGCAACTCAAAAAGCTAGTTCTAGGATTCGGGGTCAGGAAAGGGAGCCTTATCTTTCTCTTCCTACTGCCGCTGCTCAAGGTCAGACCCCTTTGTTCTCTGCTGGTCTGTTTTAGCTGTCTCCACACTGGTCTCCTGTGTCCAGGTTCTCCCACTTGCACCCACTATTTGGCTATGGTGAGTCTTAGTTGTGGCACTTGGGATCTTTAGTTGCGGTATGCAGAATCTAGTTCCCTGACCAGGGATTGAACCCAGGCCCCCTTCATTGGGAGCTCAGAGTCTTAGCTACTGGACCACCAGGGAATTCTCCCCACCCCTACCACCCCAATCTCTTTAAAAGCAGACACCTTATCATGTTAGGCTGGTCCTTACTGGCTTCTTGGGCAACTCCCCACCAGGCAATCCAGGCTCCATCCATATTTGGGAAACCACATTTCCCCATGTATGCTCCTATCTTCTTTTGTGCCTTTCCATACGCTTTTTAAAAAGTATCTTTGTTTTAGTTATTTACTTTTGGCTGTGCTGGGTCTTCCTTGCTGGGTGCCGGCTTTGGTTGTGGCAAGCAGGGGCTACTCTTTGTTGTGGTGCGTGGGCTTATCATTGCAATGGCTTCTCCTGTTGTGGAGCACCAGCGGGCTTAGTTGCTCCAAGGTACGTGGCAGCTTCCCCGACCAGGGATTGAGCCCACGTCCCTGCATTTTCAGGCAAGGTCAGCCTATGTCCTCTCTGCTCCCTAGTGCCCTGGACACACATTTTCCTCAGCACTTGGCACCCTAAGTTGTTCACGAGGTCTCTCTCTCTCCTGGTTGTCTATGGAAGAGACTGTATCTTCCTCATCTTTGTCTCTGTCCCAGTGCCTGGCACAATGCCTGACTCAACAAAAGCACCAAAAACATTTGCTGCAGTGTCTGTCTTCTATGCACCACCAAGGGAGTGCCAGTATAACTTGTGGCTGAACAAGGGCTTAGGGGACATGCTCAGACTAGATGAGTGTCTATAACTGTGTCTCTTTTCCTGCCAGCCCCTGAGCCCTCCATCCTATGCTCCACGGGGACCCAGGAGGGCTTCCAAGCAGCTTCATTTCCATTCTTGCCCTTGGCCTTGCTCACATCCCCTCCCTTGTTGTTCGGTTCCTAAGTCTTATCCAACTCTTTGGGACCCTGTGGACTGCAGCATGCCAGGTTTCCTTGTCCTTCGCTGTCTCCCAGAGTTTGCTCAGACTCATGTCCATTGAGTCAGTGATGCCATCTAACCATCTCATCCTTCTTCTTCTGCCCTCAATCTTTCCCAAAATCAGGGTCTTTTCCAATGAGTTGGCTCTGTATCAAGTGGCCAAAGTATTGCAGCTTCAGCTTCAGCATCAGTCCTAATGAATATTCAGGGTTGATTTCCTTTAGGATTGACTGCCTTGATCTCCCTAGCCTACAGCCATTGAGCCTCCCTGATCCAGTCCCTGCAGACCTTTCCAGCTCCAACCCACCTCTGCCCTACTTTCCTTATCTTCCCTGTTCTAGGAACCACATTCTGCTTACCCTCCCCGGCTACACCAGAATGTTCCAAATCTCTTTGCTATTGCTCTGCTTGAAGCACCTTTTCCTCCTCTTGTCCCCCTGTGAAGTGGCTGATACAACTCAGACTGTCCCCTCCTCCAAGAAGTCCAGAGAGCATTCAGTGTTCTCTTCCGTGAGCTATTCTGTACCTTGTAACTGTTATAATCACCTGCGTGTAGTGACATGTTTGTTTCTATGTCTCGGCATCTTCACCATCTACCGTGGTACCTGGCACGGAGCAGGGTCTCAGAGACAGCGTGCTGAGAATCAGGACATCACATCAGGATAGCAGTGTCATCTTTCAGAGGGTTTTGGGGCCCAGCTCTACTACTTCCTAGCTGTGTTACCTTGGGCAAGTCACTGTAGCTCCCTAAGCTTCTGTTTTTCTTCTATAGGAGTGACAGCACCTACCTCCCAGGGTTGTCATAAAAATGGGATTAAGGATAGTCCTGTACTACATGGAGGGCAGCCTCTGGCATACAGCAGCTACCACTGCTACCTTGATCTCTGGTGTTTCCTCATCCTTTCTCCACTGGAGAAGGCTGCACACATGGGGCTTCCTGGCCCAGAATCCCACACCTCTGCTTGCTGCCTGATAGGCAAGAGGGGAAAGAAATACAAAACACAGGCTTATTGGGAGTATAAAAATAGGACTTTTTTTCCTCATAATCACATCAATTATCAAAGAAACAGTATGTAACAAAAATACAAAGCTCTGGTGGATTTTTTTGTCTGTTTTTGTCTTTTTTTGCCCCTCACCCATCCCTCCCATACAGCTACTTCCCAGGGAGCCCCTGGGTCGCCCTGGGGCTCAGGAGAACCGGTGGTCTAGGTCCCTCTGGGAGTTGGCCGAGTACGAGTAGGCCTTGCCCAACACCAGGCGGTCCCGGAGCAGTTTGAAGAAGGCGTAGTAGTTGCTGAAGAGGATTAGCGCCAGTGAGATGGTCTGGTGCCACTTGTCCGAGGACATTAAGGAGTACAGCTGGTAGACGATGACCGCGCCCTCCAGCAGCAAAAGGATGTTCAGGATCCGCAGGGGTTTGCTGAAAAAGAACTACCCAGGAAAAGAGTAGGCATGGACTGGAAAGTAGGCTCCAGAAATCTGCCTCTTGGATGGGGGTGCTGGGTGGCCAATGAAGGGCTCAAGCTCTTGGGGCCCCATGCAGACTTGGGTGGAGAGCTGGACTTCATGGGGTTGGGTATGGACCTTGTCACCTCTGCCTTTATTTGTGGGCCGCTGCCTCCCTGGGACTTCTTGGTGGTCCACTGGTTAAAACTCCACCTTCTAATGCAGGGGGCATGGGTTTGATCCCTACTCAGAGAACTAAGGTCCCACATTCTGTGGGTACAGCCAAAGAAAAAAAAAAAAGATGACTACTGCCTCCTACATAGTTGTTTAAGATCCTGATCAACTTCTACCTTTCCCCAGAAGCTTTTCTTGAGAGGTCTGGTTTGTCCTATCAAACCTTTTCTGGTTGAAAAGCAGTATGTGACCTTCTGGGTACTGTCAGGCCTGAACAATGTAGTATCTTACGACAAAGACATGTAAAGTTATTAGAGACTCCACAGCTTGAGTCCTTCACTACTGTGTGCGCAGCATTCCTCGGCTAGGCCAGAAGCTTCCAGGGAACATGGACACATATCACTCTTCCCTGATGTCCACAGGGCAAGGTAGAATATATAGGAGTAAGAAAAATTTTCTGATCAATTTGAAAGAATGATCAACGTCCAGGGATCATGATTCTGCAGGGGCCAAGGTACCTAAAACCTCAAGAACTAATTACAGGATGGGAGGAGGAGTGGCAAGGAACAGGAGTCCAAGAGACCAGCAAGCCGGGCTCAGCTGTGCACCTGACAGCTGCAGGACCTTGGGCAGGTCCCCTTCCTGTCTGGACCTCAGGTTTCTCTACTGGGAAATAAAGAGATGAGCCCAGATCTGTGGTTTTCAAACTGTGTTCCTTGGAGCCCCAGGTTCCAGGGGGGTCTTTTAGGAGCTACTGCAGTGTTGAGCAGGACGTAAAGGGAGTTCCAACCCTTTCAAGCAGAGCTGCACTGTGAGGTCCTATATACTGAACTTTAGTTTGACTGCGTTGGAAGAAAGGATTCTGACAGTAAAATAAGTAAATGAAATTCACCAGCCTAGATGATTTTGAGCAGCCCTTTCCATTGTGCTGAGTCTATGAGTTAATACCATTAGTTCCCAGGTTTCCCAGTAAGGCATCCTTGGAACAAGTTAAACTCTTTGAGTCGATTTCAATACCTGAAAACTGGGACAGCCCTGGTACTTCTCTCTTACACAGGGTTCTTTCTGATGAAGCCTCAACAGGAGGGTACATGGGAAGTGCTGACCACAGGGCCTGGCACACAGTAAGAATGATGGCTGTAAGGATTTTCACCACCAGGAACCCCTCCTTTCATTGTATTATCTTCTCCATCCAAAGTTTTCAAAGATCTGGTACCAAGTGCGCTGTAGTGGTAAGTGATAATCTGTATACTGTCCTTGTGCACTGCACAGGTGCACTCTCTTCTTTTGGATTTGGGAACTATGGAAAATAGCCTCCTCTTGCTATGACATCACCTTCCTGCCCAGCTGGCCCTCCTGCCCTCTAGATTAGGCACCACCCCTCCTTCCCAGCGGAGGAGACTCACGTGGAACCGGAAGTGGGAGACGTCAGAGGGAATGGCCACATTGTAGTGGCCCACTGCTTTGTAGACGTTCTTGCTGTGCTTCACCAGCACTCCCTGTGGCCACATGCATTCTTCAGTCCACCTGGAGGCACAGTCCAACAGAGCCCCTTATGTCCAGCTCACCCACATGAGGAGATGCAGACAGACGGGGCATGGGGGAACCACCAGGCTCTACTCTCATTTCTATCACGTAGATACAATGACTTTCCTTTTCTGGGTCTTAGCTGCCTCTTCTGTAAAATGGGTTAAGAATCACGAGAAATTCACGGCACTGGAGTCAGAAGATCTAGGGCTGACACTCATGTCTCTGACAGATTTCAAGAAAACCCTTTTCCCTCTTCCCTGGGGTCATTTTCTTCATCTAGCCTCCCGTCAGCCTCACTTCTAGCCTCCAGGCATTCCACTGCACAACTGCCCAAGTGGTGTTTGTAAAATACCAAGATGAGCCTGAGTAGTTTCTCCTCAAAACCCTCTGAAGGCTTCCCAGTGCCCTTGGAGTCAAGCCCCAAGGATGTGTTCTGGCCGCCGAGGCCCTGTAAGGCCTTCCATGACCCACACCACACAGCGCCTGCTCAAGCCACCCAGAACTGCCTCTAGTTCCTCCAGCATACCTGACTGCTCCTGTTTCTCCATCAAGGTGCTCCCTCTAGCTGCAATGCCCTTCCTGACACCTTATCCTTCTGGCAGGCTCTATGCTGCTGCTGCTAAGTCGCTTCAGTCTTGTCCGACTCTTAGAGACCCCATGGACTGCAGGCCACCAGGCTCCTCCGTCCATGGAATTCTCCAGGCAAGAGTACTGGCGTGGGGTGCCATTGACTTCTCCGGCAGGCTCTATGTCATCTTTCAAAACCCAATATCCTTCAGAAAGTCTTTGTCAAACTCCCCACAGAGTTCAGCATCCTTTAAATGGTTCCTGAAGCTACTGCTATTGGTTTACTTTCCCCAATGTGTTTTCATCTATTTATTTCCCTGTATCCCTCACTAGTCTGGGAGGGCTGAAAGGAAGGGATGGCATCCAGTTCATGTCCGTGTTCTCAAAGCATGCCACACAAGAGGCCTGGCACAGAGAGGCCCCCACAGGGCATGTGAAGAAGGCTGTGAGACCAGTGAATTTTCTCCCATTGTTCTTTGAGATCTCCCAGAAACTCCAAAGGGTCCTGGGCCAGTTAACTGAGAATCACCGTCTCCAAGAAGCTCAATCTCATTGAGCTATTGATTCTTTCATTTAAAATACAGTTACCATGTTATTTCGCAGGTTTGATCCCTGGGTTGGGAAGATTCCCTGGAGAGGGAAATGGCAACCAGCTCCGGTATTCTAACCTGGAAAATCCCATGGATAGAGGAGCCTGGAGGGCTACAGTCTAAGGAGCGCAAAAGAGTCAGACACAATTGAGTGTGCATGGGTGCACTCACACACACACCCCCTCCATGTCATATGTAACAATACCGATGAAATCACAGAGAATATGCAGAATGAAAGAAGCTGGGCCCAAGAACATCTACTGATTTACTTTATGTGAAGTTGTAGACCAGAGAAAACTAGCCTATGGTGAAATGAAATGAAAGATGGTTGCCAGAGAGAGGGGGTCCTTGGGAAGGGCAAGGAGGAATTTTCTGATTCTTTTCTGATTGGCTGAAATTTTCTTATCGGCTGGAAATGTTCTGTATCTTGATAGGGGATGGGTTACATGGTGTGTATGCCTTTCATCAAAACTCAAAGAATTGTGCACTTTTTAAGACTTACACATTTCAATTGTATGGAAATTTTACCTTAAAAAAAAAAAAACCAACAAAACAACTATACACAAAAAACACAAAAAATCTGCTGTGGACCTATCAAAAGCCAGGCATTTTGCCAGGAGTGAGGAGATGGCCAAGTGCTTGACAGACAAGGACCCTGACCTCCAAGAGCTTTAGTCCTGGAATGATGGGCAAGTAACCAAGCAAACACAGCAGAAAGTGTTAGGTGCAATGCTCATAGTTCTGTGGGGGTGGGGGAGCGCAGAGCAGGGACACTGAACCTATCCTGGAGGGGGTCAGGAAAAGGGTTCCTGGAGGAAGCCATGTGCTAGAGGATGAATAGGAATTAAGCAGGAAAGGAAAGTTGGAAAGGCCATTTGAGGCAAAACATGTATCAAATTCAAAAGTCTGGGTACAGAAGTACAGACAGAATTTGAGGATCTGAAGAGACTGGGTCTGGCTGGAGCAGAAGATAAGTCGGGTTAGGGGGAGAAATGAGGCAGAAAAGGCTGGCAGGAGCCAGTTCATCATGAAATGCCATGTGAAGGAGCTTGGATCTTACCTGCAGATCATGGTGAGCCATGGACAGGTTTATCCTTGTATTTAGCCATGTACTATCGTTCTCTTTTCCCCTCATCTCAGAACCTTAAGCTAAGCCAAGCCCCAATTCGGCCCATTTGGCAATACCCATCTGCTTTCTGAACCACCTGGATAGAGGAGGGACCTTGACTGGCATGGAGGGCCAACAGCAGGAGGCTGAGCCTCTGTGGCCTCCCTCTACGAACCTGTCCTAAGGGCCTCTTCTCTGCCAGGCCTCGTGCTGGGCCCAAGACTCAGATATGATACAGGGGTGGTCCCAGTCTTGAGGACCTTCCAGTCTAATGGGGGAATACAGACAGAAAAATTAGCATAAGTGGGGTGTAAATACTATGAAGAAGGGCTGTAGAAATGCTAAGCACCAGGAAGGAGGGGCCAGGCTGAGGGGAGGACAGCCCAGCCCCTCAGGGCTCCTGAGCACCGTGACATTGGCCTCCGCTCTGATTGCGATGCCACCCTGCAGCTGGGCCTCTTTTACCCCACTCAACCTAACTCTTTGTGTACATGCTTATCACCCACACCTGCCTGTGTACTCCTCAAGGGGTCAGATCTTAGCTCTTTCCTCCTGCGGCTCTACTTCCCTGGCCAGGTTATGACATCAACTAACACAGCACCATATCCTATTAATCAAACTGAGGTTTCTTTAAGGCCCACCTTGGAATGGGTCCCTCCACTGTTCAAAAACCTTCATAGCTCCCCTCTGCCTAGAGGTCAAAGTCCAAGTTCCTTTGTACAATACACAGCACCAAGCCTGGGATGGATTAGGTAGATGCAATGCTTGCTGAAACAGTAGACGAGCCAATGACCTGAGTCAATGATAGGTGAGTGGAAGGAGGGAAGTAATGAATGAATGAATGAATATATCAGCCAAGGAATGAGTACTTAAGTCAGCGAATGAGAAAGTTGACGAGTCTAAGAATTTACTACCTGCCCCTTTCCTATCTCCAAGACACTGCAAGTTACCCAGGGACAGAGGGCATGTCCTTCCTGGGCCCTGCCATATTCTACTCTGGCTATGAGGCTTAGCATACAAGACATGCTCAGTTAACTATTTGCTGACTGACTGAATGAGCTGATGGCAGGGGCGGGGTGGGGCTGGGGTTGGGCCGAGGGCAGACTCACGGGTGCTGCAGCACGTTGGAGCACAGCGCCGGGTCCACCTTCTGCCAGCAGCCCAGGTGGGCAGCGGCCTTGTGCAGCAGGTCGCAGTAGCTGGCAGGCAGCAGGTGCTGCATGAGGATCACCGAGGTGCTGATGGACACCAGCAGGAAGAGCTCGCAGGACCAGCGCTTGTCATAGTAATGTGTGTTCTGGAGGCAGTGGGAGGTGAGTGAGACCACAGACACCCGTAACGGCCTCACGCCCTCCCCTTCCCTGACTCCCTCTTTCCTCGGAGATCAGGACAGCCCTAGACAGACCTCAGGGTGGCCTGAGACCAAAGATCAAACACCTAACAAAGGCAGCTTAATCATGGGCTTAAACCTTGTGCCCACTACTCAGCTTCCTCTTTTTTTTAGGGGGGGTAAGAAATAGATATATTTAGAGAGAAATACAATTCACAGAGTGTGGGCCAACCTAGAAGGCAAGAGGCCTCAGTTTTCTACAAAGAAAAATTACTCTCACTCTGAGCCAGAGAATAGGTCCTGGGATTCAACAGAAATGAGCTCACATCTTGGCTCCGCTGCTTAGTCACTATGTGACCTTGGGCAAGTCACTTTACTTCTCTGCAGTCTAGTTTCCTCATCTGGCAAATGAGGATAAGAGTAGCCACCTCTGAGAGGTGTGAGGAGGATACTATTACTCAAGAAAGCTCTAGCATGTTGCCCAACAGACGTGAAGTCTTCTCAACCCCCAATCCGTCAGCGCAGCCCATCCTGGGAGAAATGTGATGAGCCGGCTAGGGATGTGCCTTCCCAGAAGGCGGCAAAAGCCAGAGGTGGAGCATAGGCTTTTGAAGTCACCCAGATCTGGATGAATCTGGCTTTTGGACTTAATGATAGAGTGGGACGCTGTGACGTGCCTGGGCCGAAACAGCCACACCGAAATACAAAGTGAGTCCTTTCTGTTTTCAAGTATCAAGAACCATGCCGTGTGCCCCTCACTGGCTGGGCAACCTTGTGTGGGCCATGTTCGTTCAGCAAGCCTTCTTTTTTCCACTCTGAAATGGAGGCATTTGGGATTGACATGTATGTCCTACTATATATTTAAAATGGATAACCCACAAGGCCCTACTGTGCAGCACAGTGAACTCTGCTCAATGTTAACTGGCAGCCTGGACGGGAGGGGACTTTGGGAGAAAAGGGATACATGTGAATGTATGGCTGAGTCCCTTTGCTGTCCCCCTGAAACAGCCACATCATTGTTAATCCGCTATGCTACTGCTAAGTCGCTTCAGTCATGTCCAACTCTGTGTGACCCCATGGACAGCAGCCCACCAGGCTCCTCTGTCCACAGGATTCTCTAGGCAAGAATACTGGAGTGGGTTGCCATTTCCTTCTCCCTAATACAAAAGAAAAAGTTAAAAAATATATATGTAAATAAATAAATTAAAAAAAGTGAGGCAGTAGTCACTCTGGCCCTCGAGAGAACAGATGGGAATCTCATCAAGAGCAGCAGCCTCGTTTCTCCAAGCGGGAGGGCTACTGGAGCACAGGCAGCAGGTGGGGTCCCAGACAGACCCCTCCTCTCCCTGTGCTAAGCTACGCACCTTCACGAACCAGACAGGCACAAAGGCCACGTAATAGGCGCTCAGCATGGCGCTGACCAGCACCTCCTTCATGCGCCAGTTGAAGTCCATCTTGAGGAACTCCACCTCACTGCGGATGAGGCTGGGCGACAGGCAGCAGGCGTGGGTGGGCATGGCATCGGGGCCGTACAGCTGCTTGGTGTGCTGCTTCCACGTCTCCCGCAGTGTCAGCAGGTAGTCCCGGCTCCGAGCCAGGCCACTGACCGCCTCCCGGGGACCCATGGAGGCCACGTGGCTGAAGAGGTTTGTCTTGCGGAGGTCACAGTTCAGCTGCAGGAACGGAATGTACATCCCAAACCTGCTGGGGAGGACAGTGGTCAGGGCAGGCCTGGCCATGGGCCAGGATCCCAACCCTTAACCACCCAGGGAATCTTCTTTCCTCCTTGGGCTTTAGCTCTCCTGGCTGCTCCGAGGGGAGATTCTACCAGTCCTTAAAGCTATCCAGCCTCCCAGCCAGTGATCAGTCATTCAACACCTGTGTTAGCCCCGCGCACGGAACAAGCCCTGTATGGAGTGGCGGGAATACGGTAGGAGACAAGACCCGAGTCTCAGCCCTCCGAGTCTACTGCTGTGCAGCAGAAGTCATAACACCACACATTCCCTGGGCACATCCTGTGCTCCAGATGCTGCACTAAGTGCTTTACATGCACTCTCTTCTGTTTCTCCTAACTCTGTGTTAGGTACTGTTATTTTGTGCCCTTTTCAGCAGAGGAAGCTGTGGTTCAGAGAGGTGGAGGAGGGGCTCTGGAAAAGTCACACAGTTAGTAAGGAAGTTATAGAACTGGGATTCAAATCCGGAACTGGCTGGTACCCGAAATCAAGACAGACACTCAAGAAACACTAAAAGCAATTCATTAATTAAAAATGTACATGCTTCCACAAAAGAGAGGTAGATGTGGCCAAGAGTGCCTATAAGGGCAGCTCTTAAGTTTACAGAGAGGGACAGTTCAGGAACAATATTTGCTGTGTGTCTATTATGTACTAGGCACTGAAATAGACCCTTAAACAGTATAAACCCCTTCCTCTGAGGCTTAAGTTAACCTTAAGTTAAGGGATGGAGTGTGTGGCTAATATAATTTAAGGAGAAAATTAGACAGACTCACAGCTAGGAAGAGTAGATAACTAAACAAGGTAAGTGCCAAGCACAGCACATGGAATGTCCTTATAGGTTCTTTTTACAGGCATTCCTTGTTTTAGCTTATGCTATGCTACATCACTTCAGTCATGCTGGACTCTTTGCAACCCTATGAACTATAGGCTACCAGGCTCCTCTGTCGATGGGACTCTCCAGGCAAGAATACTGGAGCTGGTTGCCATGCCCTCCTCCAGGGGATCTTCCCGACTCAGGGATAGAACCCATGTCTCATTATGTCTCCTGTATTGGCAGGTAGGCTCTTTACCACCAGTGCCACCTGGGAAGCCCTTCAGTTCAGTTCAGTTCAGTCGCTCAGTCGTGTCCAACTCTTTGCGACCCCATGAATTGCAGCATGCCAGGCCTCCCTGTTCATCACCAACTCCCGGAGTTTACTCAAACTCACGTCCATCGAGTTGGTCATGCCATCCAGCCATCTCATCCTCTGTTGTCCCCTTCTCCTCCTGCCCCCAATCCCTCCCTGCATCAGAGTCTTTTCCAATGAATCAACTCTTTGCATGAGGTGGCCAAAGTACTGGAGTTTGAGCTTTAGCATCATTCCTTCCAAAGAACACCCAAGGCTGATGTCCTTGCAGTCCAAGGGACTCTCAAGAGTCTTCTCCAACACCACAGTTCAAAAGCATCAATTCTTCGGCTCTCAGCTTTCTTCACAGTCCAACTCTCACATCCATACATGACCACTGGAAAAACCATAGCCTTGACTAGACGGACCTTTGTTGGCAAAGTAATGTCTCTGCTTTTCAATATGCTATCTAGGTTGGTCATAACTTTCCTTCCAAGGAATAAGCGTCTTTTAATTTCATGGCTGCAGTCACCATCTGCAGTGATTTTGGAGCCCCAAAAAATAAAGTCTGACACTGTTTCCACTGTTTCCCCATCTATTTCCCATGAACTGATGGGACCAGATGCCATGATTTCTTAGTTTTCTGAATGTTGAGCTTTAAGCCAACTTTTTCACTCTCTTCTTTCACTTTCATCAAGAGGCTTTTTAGTTCCTCTTCACTTTCTGCCATAAGGGTGGTGTCATCTGCATATCTGAGGTTATTGCTATTTCTCCCGGCAATCTTGATTCCAGCTTGTGCTTCTTCCAGCCCAGCGTTTCTCATGATGTACTCTGCATGTAAGTTAAATAAGCAGGGTGACAGTATACAGCCCTTAAGAGCCTCTCAATTTTCCCAGGTCCTCAGACATAGCTCCAGAAGGGTCCCTGGGCTGCCACCAGGAGCTACAGCCAATGAAAATTCTACTTTTTCTTATCTATAGTAATGTTCTCTTCCTTTATTCTGAACTTCCAAGAGGGGACATAGTGTTCTTAGGCACTCATATAATTAGCCTCTTTGGGTTTTTGCTTCTGATCTATCTAATGGGAATGCTACTACTTTCCCTGCATTAAGATTTAAGTAAGATAACAGATAGGGCTTGCCTGGTGGCTCAGATGGTAAAGAATCCACTTGCAATGTGAGAGACCTGGGTTCAATCCCTGGGTTGGGAAGATCCCCTGGAGGAGGGTATGGCAACCCACTCCAGTATTCTTTCCTGGAGAATCCCCAGGGACAGAGGAGCCTGGCAGGCTGCAGTCCATGGGGTCGCAAACAGTCGGACATGATTGAGTGACTAAGCACAGCACAGCAGAAGATAACAGAGAATTTTGGTCAAGAGCATAATCTTTGGGATCAAACAGGCCAGTGTTAAAACCCCAGCTCTGCCACTTACTAGTGCTGTGATTTAGGACAAACTATATAACCTCTATGAGCCTCAGTTTCCTTAACTTGCTTTAAGTGACATAGCTTGTATTGATTCTCTATTATGCTAGTGTTTTCACAAATACTCTTTCATTGATAATCTTCATAACAATGCCCAGCATGGTGTCTGGCCCAGAGTAGAAGAGCAGTACGATTTTGTTTAGAAAAGAAAGAGGCCAGTGATTCTGTGGGACAGAAAAGAACACTGAAATGGGATTCCCAAAACACTCCTCAGGATGCTCGGTGGGAATGAGGGGGTGGGCACCCGCACGAACACACAAGGGCTCAGGCTCAAACTTAAGGACAAGTACTTAAGAATTGTCCTGGCTTTGCCGCTAAGAAGTGCAGATACAGTTACATTATTTGATAACAGCAAATGGCTGCTCCGACAGGTCAAAAGTTAGAAACATCTTCACATGCGTTCTCTTTCATCCTCTCCATCCAAGATGTGACAGTATCCATGTAGAAAGTAAATAAAGAAAAGTAGAAAATAAATCCGTATCAGCAAAAAAGAATGGGAGTGGGGGTTATCAGTACATAACTGATTCTGACAAATTTAGATGGCAGATGGAAACATGTTGACAAATGAGGAAGTCATCATCTACAGCAGCACTGTCCAACAGAAATATGAGAGTCACATATATAATTTTACATTTCCTAGTAGCCACATTAAAAAAAGAAATTAACTTTATACTCTATTTTACTTAACCTAATATATACAAAATATTATCATTTCAACATATAAAATAATTATTTGTGATATATATGAGATATTTTACTTCCTTTTTTTTTGTGCTAAGTCTTCAGAATCTGGTGTATATTTTACACTAATAGTACATTTCAATTAAAACTAGCCTATTTTAAATGTTTAATAACAATAGGCAGCTAGAAATTACTAAACTGGCTAGATGGTCACGAGAGGGCTACACTGGGGGCAGGAGCTGATCTGTCCAGAGTGACCCAGCAGAGACTGGCTTGAAGTGGGCACCTTTGATCGAGGGTAGAAGTAAGAAGCAGGGCTGAACAAACTGGATTAAAAACAATCTGTATTCATGAGTCATTCCCTTTATTCTCCTACACAACTTACACAACCCGTCCTGAAAAATTCTTCCCTAAAGAGACTGAATAAACTGGGAATTGAGGTTTTCAGTGGGGGCATTCCAGAGTAATACCTCTCTTCCCCTCTCTCGTCTATGGGGGCCCACAGCTTAACAACTGGCACCTTACTCACTAAAGCAAAGTCTACCAGCCAGTGAACCCTGCCCACATACTCAGAACTCCCAGTCAAACCTCCCATTCAGGTATACAATGGCAGAGGGAGACAAAAATGCATTCCAAGCTACTCAGTCCTCCACTTTTTTTTTTTCAGGTAAGAAGTGGATTTATTTAGAGAAAAACACTCCACAGACAGAGTGTGGGTCATCTCAGAAGGCAAGGTCGGCCTCCACTATTAAATGTAACCAGACAACCAAAGAAACTAATATGCTTAGCAAACTAGCAGAAACAGGAAAACCGATTCCGTGGAGAGACAAAACTGAAGGGACACAGGAGATTTTAAAAACAAGAACAGAATGCTATGAGAAAAGATCAATCAGAAAACAAGAGGCCTCAGAGATGAAAAACAAGATTGCTGAAAAATATCTCAATAAAAAAGCTGGAAGATAAAGTTGAGAAAAATCCCCCTAAAGGGAAAGTAAAAAGAGAGAGAGAAAGACAGCTAGAGAAAGAGAGAAATCAAGAGGGGAGGGAGGAGAGGAAGAAAAGGAGAGAGATGAAAAGTATGACAGACAATGTAAGAGAAACAGACAAGCAATCTATGAGGTCTACCACCCGACGAAGAGAAGTCTTAGAACAGAAAAAAATGCAAGGGGAGATAGTAGAAGACAATTTCCCTGACTTGAAGAGACACCCAAACCTCAGGGTTAAAAAAGTCCTAAAGTACTGATAAGACGGAACGACAAAAGCTCCAAATCAGACACATTCTTGTGAAATTTCAAATAATAAAAAGATAAACAGAATATTTTTAAAAGCTTTTAGAAAGGAAAAAAACAAGTCTTCTACAAAGTAACTGGAATCAAACTAACATCAGATTTCTCATTAGAAACACTGGCTGCTAGAGACAATGGAGCAACATCTTCAAAACTCTGAGAGAATATGAATTTGAACTTGAAAATCTATATTAGGCCAAACCATCAATCAAGTATGAGGGCAGAATAAAGACATTTTTAGACATGCTAGGAAAAGAATGTATATACCTCCCACATAACCCTTGTTAAGGAAATTACCTGATAATGCACTCCAGCAAAATAAGGGAGAAGACCAAGAAAGAGGAAGACATGGGATCCAGGAGACAGTAGATCCAACCCAGAAGGGCAGCGAAGGAAAGTCCCAGGCTGAGAGCTGCACAGCAGGCCTAAAGAGCAGCCACTCCAGACTGGAGCAGGAGGATGGAGGGCTCCAGGAGGGATGTCTCTGGGGGGAAATATGGACTCTAGGCAACAGGAAGCATGACTGACAGGCTGGATAAACTTGAGGATATGTTCAAGGCCCATCGTTCTTTTGTCAATGAGAAAAAAGAAAGGCAATTAGAAACTCCAAGAAAAATAAAAGCTATATGAGAAAGTTACAATCTAAATATGAAGCAAACTAAAATGTGGCATGATTTTAAGCAATTGATGGAACGTAAGGAAAGAGAAACCATTTGCCTTTGACACTAGGAACATTCTTTTTTAAGAGGCCCAAGATTAGAATTCAGGAACTACAGCGAAGCAGTATCTTTCTATGTACACTACTCAGTCCCGCAGTGAATAACAGCCTCATACTCATAAAAATATCAAGGCCACTTATTGGTTTTTAATCTTTAGAATTAGCCCAAAGAAGACTTAAACATGACTATGTAGGAGAATGTGAATGTCAAATGTGACACAGCTGCCAGGAAGTGACAGGAGGAAGAGGGGAGGAAAAGAAATGATGGGTAGGGCTCTGAATACAAGGGTGACTCAAGGGATTAAGACACTGACTAGTGTTGATGGAATAAAAAATACTAACATACTCATATTATTGAAAAAGAGGACCAACAGGAAACTGAAAATAATAATAATTGTCAAATACTAGGAACAGCATGGATAGAAAGTGAACTAAACCTTCCACTGTCACTGCAGGAAACTGATGGACATGTGCATGTAGGGGTGGGTGTGGGTGTGGGTGTGTGTGTGTGTGTGTGTGTGTGGTATGCTTGTCTATAAAGAACACTTATTTCCAGGATATATAAGAAACCAGAAACACTGGTGGTTACCCCTCAGAAGGGAAACTGGGTAGTAGCTGGGAAAGAGAAGTCAAAGGAAGGATTTATCATTCTACATTCTTTTATACATTTTGCAATTTTAATGATGCAAACCTATTACTCCACTATAAAATCAATCAATAAATATTTAAAGAAATAAAAGCACAAGGATATTAGAATTACGGAGGTGACTCAAAAAACACTTAAAACCAGAAACAGTGAAAGAGGTTGCCTATGAGAAGTGGGACTAAAAATCTGGAGGGTAGAGTTAAAGGCTGTTTTCCATCATAAGTTGTTTTTAGCTGCACTGCATGGCTTGCAGGCTCTTAGTTCCTCAAATAGGGATCGAACCTGTGCCCTTGGCAGTGAAATTGCAGTCCTAACCACTGGACCACCAGGGAATTCCCATCATCATCAGCTTTTTAGCACTACTGGATTTGATCATACATTATATATACTTGTCTCATATTAATAAAAACTCAAAAAGTTAAATAATGTAAAATAAAACAAAACATGAACACTGGGTAACATTTGAGTAGTGTCCAGAAAGGGTTGAATTAAGGCAATTTTTAACATTTCTTTCAGTACAACCCTGGAGGACCATTTGTTAATATCTATCTATAGTGTAAAATATGCCTTTTGGTGCAGTAATTCTACTTCTGGGAATCTGCTATACAGAAATATTGGATAAATGTGCAAAGATGTGCAGAAGAATGTTCCCTGCCTCACTGTTTTCAACAGAGAAAAGCTAGAAACAACTCAAAAATCCACCAATAGAATACAAAACAAAACACACGGTGCAAAATTTACTCAATGGAATATTGTGCAGTGAAGAAGTGAAGTCACTCAGTCGTCTCCAACTCTTTGCGACCCATGGACTGTAGCCTACCACTCTCCTCCATCCATGGGATTTTCCAGGCAAGAGTACTGGAGTGGGTTGCCATTTCCTTCTCCAGAGGACCTTCCCGACCCAGGGATAGAACCGGGTCTCCTGCATTGTAGGCAGACGCTTTACCATCTGAGCCACCAGGGAAGTCCTATGGAATACTATGAGGCCATTAAAAAAATGAGACAGACCCATATATAGTGTCATGGAAAAATATCCACCTTATATGACCATGTGAAAATGTAATAAATTATGCAATATCATGCATAGGGATTAATCCCATTTCTGTTTTAAAAAAATGTACGTGTGTGTACTTGCAGAGGAAAAATGTGAAAGGACACACTGCAAAGTACAGTTTTCTAGAGGACTGAGATTATGTGGGATTTTCATTTTCTATGTTAAAAGCCTCTGTAAAGTTTAATATTGTTATATGACACACATATCTCTGACGATTAAAACCCAGTTATAACTAAAGCAAGTGTGACTGGGCTCCGATCATGACAGTGCCCTTTTGGTCATGCAGGGGAGAGAAAGAGAGGAGTTTCCCAGGAAACAGAGATGGACTGGCCTGAAGAAGTTCATGATCCAGAAAGCCCAGGGGTTGGGAAATGACTGTGAATGCCCCGGCAGCCAGGAGCCTGCCCCAGGAACAGCCAGAGTGCAGGTCTTGCCAAAACTCTCCCCAGTTCCAGGCCAGGAAGGGGCAGGCCTGGGCTTCTCCCAGACACCGTCTTCCCTCCTCAACAATCTGGGTTCTTGCAAGATGAAGGAAGTGGGCGAGCAAAGTAGACACACAGACATACAGATATGCATGTGAAGACACATGCACGCACACACACACTTCATTCACAGACATCTACACAGAAACACGCACACACACACAGATGTGTGCATGCACACAGACCTGGGGGAGACACCGAGAGGTTACACAAACACCAAGACGCACAAAGAAACAGAAAGAAGCAGAGAGAGAGCAAAGGAAGAGAGAGCAAGACGAAGCCCGTGCATCCCTGCTCTGGAGCTGTGGGAGACACACCCAGATCTGAGCCCCCTTCTGACCTCCCCTTCAATGGCACCTTGGGGAAATTAGGCCTGCCAGCTGTTTCTGCTCCTGCAAAAGAAGGCTAATCATCCCAAGATCAGGATGGTGCTATCGGACAGTGTGAGAAGGTTCTGTTGCTGCCTGCCTGTGCGTCGGCTGGGCACAGGGGGGCCCGGGGCCCAGCCACTCTTGGGGCAGAGGTCAGGAGCAGGTGCTGGGCAGTGAGGGGTGAAGTGAGGGGTACTCACGGATAGCAGAGGAACAGGAGGTTCAGGAAGGAGTAGGTCCTGAAGAGGTGAATGAGGGAGCGGCACAGACTCCAGCCTGTTGCCGTGAGAACGGTGAAACGGGTGAGGAACAGCAGGATGGAGCGAAAGAGGGTGACCTTCCCCCTCTGAGAAGCCTGGGTCAGGGGAGATAGGACGGGATGGGGCCTTGGATGGAGGTCATGGGGGCTGTGCCCAAATCCCACCCAGCATGGCCCACGATTCCCCCCGCTGCAGGGTGGGCAGAACCTGTCATGGCAAATCCTTTCCCTGGATGCCCAGGAAACTCCAAGAGCCAACAGGATGAACGCTCTTCACCAAGTTCAAAGGGAGCCCCCAAGGAAAGGCCTCAGGGATCAAGGGCTGGGTATGCCTCCGTGGTGCCCCCAGGGAGTAAAGGGGAGTCCCAAAGTCCCCAGGCCAGCCTCTGGGACCCAATCACCTCCTTCACGATGGACCCAATGAAGCGGCGGCCCAGAACGATGGTGGTCACCATCAGCAAGTTGAAGTCGATCAGGTGGAAATTCTGTCGGGGGCAGAGGCTGGGGGTCACGTGGGCCCCCTGCCCATATGTGGGCTTTTCACATGCCCACCTCCCCCTGCCCAGTCCTTTCCATTGGGACTGTCCCCACTCTCTGACCTTCACAGGCCTCCAGCTGAGTCAGACCAGGAAAATACCTAGAGGAGTGGAACAGGACCCAGAGGAGGGAAGTGGGACAGTCCCTGGAGACAAGAGAGTGGTGTGTGAGCCCTCCTGCTCTGCTCACCCGGCCCCTGCCCCGCTCTGGCACAGAGCTCATTCCTCTCCTTGAAATAACCATGTATGCCTGCTCCCCACAGGACTTAAGACTCTGTGCTCCTTGACACAAAATCTGAGTCAGATTCATCTCTGCTGCCCTTACGGTGTGTAGAGTGGTGCTGAGCACATCGGGGTGAGTGTTCAGATGTCATCGGTTCCTTTTACACCTCCCATGCCCAGTGTGAGGCCAAACACACAGGGTGCTGGGCGAGACAAGCTAAACTGAAACCAAACGTGTCACTCACTCAGGTACACACACACACAGCGGGGCCTAGCTGGGCACCTACCAGGGAGGTGTGGGAGGGCGGGTGGGAGGGCGGATACCACCACACTGTCTTGTAGATGTTGATGTAGTGGACGAAGAGGGCTATGAGCTGGCAGAAGAAGAGCTGCAGTTCAAACAGAATGCTGGCCTGGACTGGCAGCTCAGGGATCTTGCAGTGCTGCAGGGGCACGACCGTCTGGGTGGCCAGTGGAGGGCTGGAGAGGCCCGTCCCCGAACTGCTCCTGGGGGTGAGAGGGCACAACATCAGGAGCTGACCGGAGAACCCTACCAAGAGGGGCTTCTGAGGCACAGGACTGTGGGGCAGGCTCAGAAAAGCAGCTGACAGCAAGGATGGATGGAGTCCTCCTACTTCTTCTGCCTCTCAGACAAAGAAGCTAACAGAGCCTTTCCCTATCCCTCCCTCATCTTATTCAGGCTTTCCAACATTTCCCAGGAAGGAAAGGAAAGGTGAGGAGAAGGGGGCCCAGAGAGGGGAGACAACTTGTCCAAGCCACCAGTGAATTAGGAGCAGAACTGTGAGTGGAATCCAGGCCTTTGGGTTTTTTATATTATGTCCCAAGTTACCTGTCCCAGGGACTGCCCTCACCCAGGGACGTTTCTTCTGATCCCTGCCCTTTAAGCCCCCATCTGGCATCTGGGGTATCACATCCTAGGGCTCAGTCAAGGACAGCTCTGTCCAAACTGCTCCTCTGAGCCCACAGGGAAGTGCAAGAGACAGCAAGTAGTTTACCTGGTGCGGGAACGGACACTGGTGACCGATGCGCTGGAAGTGTGGCCCCCACCCGAGCCCCCAGAGGATCCTGGCTCACAGAGTGGATTTCGACAGTAGGATGTCCTGTTGGGACCTCTTCGTCCTCCTGTGGGGCTCAACATAAGGTAGATCCTCAAGCCAGAAGGCATATATCAAGGATAACAACTTGGTGTCTCATTTCTTCACTCAATCACAGAGACCCATGATCGGTTCCCCTGCCTACCACTTCAAACACATCTCCTGCCATTCTCTGCCTCGACCCCATGCTTCAGCCAGCCTGGTCTTTATCTCCTTGGGCAAACCAAGCTTACTGCTACCTTCTGAGCTTAGAGTACAGCATTTCCTGCCATTCTGTAGGTATCTGCCCCCTTAACTCTCTATCTTATTTCCATTTTTCTTTTCACAGTTCATTCTTCATCTTATTCATTTGTTAACATATTTACTGCCTATCTTGGCAGTAATGGAAGGTCAGTGAGGTCTGTCTCTTTCACTGCTGTATCCCCTCCCTCTACCACAGTGCCCAGCCTAAGAGTAAGTGCTCAATAACAACATGTTGATGAGGGAAGAATCCAGCAAGGTAGATTACCCAGATTAGTAAATTCAGTTTACATGGAGTCACAGGTGGTATGGGGGTCTGGGTCCTGTGCTCTTTGAGCCGCTATACGCAGCTCCTTTGGGATACTACTACAAGTCCCTGTAGGCTTAGGATTCCTCCAGGACCCGAGATCTGGCTTAATGGGCATCCTGAACTCTCACAGTCAGGATTCAGGGCCTGAGCAAGTGTCAAGGCAGAATGGCATGGTTGTGAACCTAACACACAGACCTACAACCTCTTTTTCTCGGCTGAGCAATTTAGCCCAAGCTCCCAGGTCCTGCAAAAAGCTCCTGCACAAAGCCCCTAGGCAGCACCCCAGTCCCAAAGTTATGTGTGTGCTCAGTCACTTAAGTCGTTTCCGAAAGTTAATGTGTGTTCAGTGAGACCCCATGGACTGTAGCCTGCCAGGCTTATCTGCCCACAGGATTTCCCAGGCAAGACTACTGGAATGGGTTGCCATTTCATTTTCCAGGGGATCTTCCCAACCCAGGGATCAACCCTGTGACTACTGCATTGGCAGGCAGATTCTTTACCGCTGAACCACTTGGGAAGCCCAAAGTTAAAGCCTTGTTCATATCTCTTCATGACTGCACAGCAGCCTCCACAGACACACACAGCCCTTGCCCTAGCTTTTCTGCCTGGAAGCTTGTCCCTAACGTCTCCAAAAAAGTTCTTGTCCAGGAACTTTGCCCCAACAAGCCCCAGCAGCGCCAAAGCTCTGTTCATGTGCTACTGTACCTGGCTTAGAAAACCCCACACAGGCCACCCTCAGTCCAAATGCTCTACCCACACCCACTCTCCTCTCTTTAGAAGCTCTGCACCCACATATAGCCTCTCAGCCCAGAAGCCCCGCCTACACACAATTGCCAGCTCAGAAAACCCGCCCACTAGCCAATAGAAGCTCTCTCTGCCCAGAAGCCCGGCTCCAGAGGGGGCTCCCTTCATCTGGAAGGTCTCCTTTCCGCCCCACCTCCCCAGTACAAAGCCCCTACTGCCCAGAAAATCTGCCCCTGCACCAGAGCCTACAGGTTAGGAGCTCCGCCCTTAGCACGAAGGCCACGCCCACCGGCAGCCCCGCCACGCTCTAGCTCGGGACCCACTCTAGTGGGTCCTCATCAAAGCCCCCAGGAACCTCCACATTTTAGAAGCCCCGCCCACCCCTCCAATGTCCCGCCCCCACAACAGAAGCCCCACCCGCAAAACGACAGGAGGGGGCGGGGTCTCCCTGGGCCCAACATCCCCTCCCCCTCCCCTCGCCGGGATCCTGTCCGCGTGGGGGAGCAATTAGCAGCCTGGCCATCCTGACCCCGGAGCCCGCCCGTTCCCGGGCCAAGCCCGACCCGTGCCGCTCACCCATCTCCTCCCCCCGGCGCTCTCCGCTTCGCCGCCGCAGCTCCTGCGGGCAATATGTCGGAGGCGACGGCGGCCGGGAGAGGACTAACCGCCGCAGCCCAGTCCCCGGGTATCAGCTGCGCGCTCCCGGCCCGCCGCCAAATTTGCATACAAGGCGGGCTAGAAGCTGGGAGCGCGCTTCTTAAAGGGGCCGTCCTGGACAAAGGCAGTGCCGCGCGCTCTTTGTCTCGCGATCTCCCACGCCCTTCCTGCAAATGCTGCTGGAAAACCCGAGAGGGAGGAGAACCTATCTCCATCTCTTCCCTTATCTGCCTTCTCCTAGCGCCTTTTCAGGGCCGAGGGAAGGGGCTAGAACCTCATCTCGGTTCCTGCATCCGTGGGTGGTCCACTGGCTCTTCAAACTGATCGCGTCCCAAATTGGGCTTTCATCTTTCTCTTTGGCCTTACTGCTCTTAGTCCATCCCAATGAAAACTTGGGAGTCATTTCCCCCTTTTCCTTCTACCGCCTATCCAGTCTTCCACCTGGTCTTCCTGATGCTCAGTTCAGTTCAGTCGCCCAGTCGTGTCTGACTCTGCGACCCCGTGGACTGCCGCTTGTCAGGCTTCCCTGTCCATCACCAACTCCCGGAACTTGCTCAAACTCATGTCCATCGAGTTTGGACGTCGAACCACCTCATACTCTGTCGTCCCCTTCTCCTTCTGCCTTCAGTCTTTCCCAGCGTCACGGTCTTTTCTAATGAGTTAGCCCTTCGCATCAGGTGGCCACAGTATTGAAGCTTCAGCTTCAGCATTATTACTCACTTCTGAGAATATGTGAGGAAGAATATCCTTCTTTCACTACATTAGTTCAAATCCTGATTCTGCCAGTTCCAAGACTTGGAGTCCTGTTTCTTGCTCTTTATTGGTAACTTTCACCTTACAGGGCTTGGTGAGGATTAAATGGAATAATGCATGGAGAACAGAGTCTGTTTTGATAAATGTTAGCCGTCATTACTGTTAAGATGTATGGCAAGCACTTAACCCAGAGGGAGCTCTCAATAAATGAGCTGTTACTAGTAATTGTTACCATTTCTTCCCTCATAAGACCTCTAAGTTGTCTCCATCATCTGGTACCTCCATCAATTAGCACAGTGTTTGGCACATAATAGACAACAATATTCAATTAATTAAGTGATTTAGGTATTTAATTAATAGAAATTCACAAAGCTTACAGTTAAGTGGGAGGAGGTCGGTGTAAAAATTATAGTAAAAATCATTAGAAAGGAATGACTGAAGTGGAGGAAAACAGGAAAGGGGGATGGGAGGTTGTAATTTTAAACAAGGTAGTCAGTAGGTTTCATAGAGGTGACTTTTGAACAAACACTTGAAGGAAAGAGTGAGTCAGTCATGTAGATATCTGGAGGAAGGGGGCAGTCCAGGCAGGGCCCTCAGTTACAAGCACCAAGCACTCCTGATGTGTTTAAGAAACAGCAAGGAGGCCAATGTGGCTTGAAATGGAATAGACATGAGAGTCAGACATGAGAAAGAATGGACCTGTGGCTTTTACTCTGAATGAGATGGGCGCTACTGGAGGGCTTGAACTTCCTTTTTTAAAGAATCACTCCAGCTGTCCTGTGAGAATAGACTGTAGGGCAGAGGGGTGGAATCAGGGAGACCAGGATGCTATGGCAGTGATCGTAGCAAGAGATATTGATGGTTTGTACCAGACTGGGTAAAATGAGTCATGATTGGAGTCTGGATTTGAAGGTAAAGTCAACAGGGTTTATTGACAAATTTGGATAGGTGTGCAAAGAAACACAAATAGGTGTGCGAATGGAAGAAAGAGAAGATGATTGCCCCATGGTTTTTAGCCTAGGCAAATGGAAATATGGAGTTTCATATATATACATCTATTAAATTATAGAGCTATATTAATAAAAAAGAGGCCTTCCTTTCTGGGGAAAAAGAGGCTTAGGAAGGCAGAACAACCACATCACAAAGCAGGTCACAAAGTAGGGTAGAAACCAGGGCTGAAATTTCTTTCTCTAGCCAAAGAAATTCTGGTTAGAAGAGCTGGTTCTGACCTCTTTAGAGTACTGAATTTGAAGTGTATCTTGTTAGTTACTGAATCCCCAACACGTGGCAACCACCTGGTGTGTGATAGGTATTTATTTGGGATCAGTTCAGTTGAATTTAGATAGTGGCAAACCAACTCTTGAAAGGAAGCCAGTTGGTAAGGGAAGCTAAAGGATTTCGGGAATATTCCATAGACAATGACTGAAGCTGGGCCATTCCTGGGAACTCATTTTAACTCAGGTCAATAAACATTTCTGAGCATCTATTATATGTTGGCCAGAGGATACAGAGGTGCTGCTCATTAGTGAGAGAGACGCTGAGGAGAATCAATAAATTATGACCCAATGTGATAACAGCAGAAGTATGTACCAAGTTCAGAGGTGGATGGAAGATGACTAATCTTTACAGGCGAGGTAATCAATGGAAGGCTTCATAAGAGATGACATTAGAGCTGGTTTCTGAGAATAGAAGTTTGGCTGTTACAGTCCTCAGGGTGGAAGCAATAGCTTGAGTCTGGTAATTGCCTTACTGGGGCTGGTGGCAGGGGAATGTCTTGCTGTGCATCTACTATGTGGAAGGTACTTGACTTTGTACATGGCAAATACTCAGGAAATGTTTGCTGAATTGATTTTTTTAAAACATTTAAAAATTTTATTTAGTTTTGTTTGCACTGGGTCTTCATTGCTGCTCGTGGGCTTTCTCTAGTTGCCACGAGCAGGGATTACTTGTCTTTGGGGTGCACGGGCTTCTCCTTGAAGTGGCTTCCATTGTTGTAGAGCACAGGCTCTAGGGCATGTAGGCTTAGTAGTTGTGGCTTATGGGCTCTAGAGCACCGGCTCAGAAGTTGTGGTGCACAGGCTTAGCTGCTCCGTGGCATGTGGTATCTTCCTGGATGAAGCAGAATTCTTATCTACTTTGCCACAAGGGAAATCCTGCTTAATTGATTTGAGGGTGTTCAATTAACCCAGGGTAAGGGGTGAAGGGCACTCAAATGGACCACTATGCATGTGACCCGTTTACCTGTGGCTCCTGCTCACCTTGTAAAGGTTGACTACTGATTTTACCTGCCCAGCATTCACTCCTCTTTCTTCTGATATGAACACTGATTTTCCCTTGGGAATCTACCCTTCCTCCCACTCTCTCTGTCCATGAAGTTTAGGGTGGCTGCCTTAGTTCCAGTGTGTGCAGATGCCCCTGGCCTGACAAATCAAAGCATTCCATCCCTGCCACGTCAGGCTACAGGGACTGGCTGGTGTGAGGGTGGAGGTGTGTTAGTGACCCAAGTTTGGCCAAATGAGATGCAATCCTAGGACTTTTGCCACAGCTATTGGGAAATAAAATTTCCCCCCTGTGAGATGGCTAAGGAAATAAAATATAAACTTGAAGTTCTTGGTGGTTATCTTGCCACCTTTTGGGGAGAACTTAGCTGACAATGAAAGAAACACAGAAAAGTTAGAGAGTCAGGAGTCATTTTCTTAACAGCATCATTTGATCCAGGTATATCTGAAGTCTTTATGGACTTTTCTGTTACAAAAAGCCAGTTTTGTATCTGACAATTGCTACTGAAAGAATCTAGAACAACATACACTTCCATCTCAGCATCTACTAGAAACATCTAGGGCCTTAATCCTTTTACATCTGCCTCCTACAGGCTCTGTGGAGAAAATAACCGTACGATGGCAGGATGTTCATTAGGTTTTTGTCCTCTAGATCTGTGCCCACACATCTCAGCTGTTTTGTGACCCCGAGGCCCTCGCTTCCCTCCTGTATGTCTTCATTTCCTGATTAACTTGCTCTCTATTGGCTCTCCCAGGAGTCTTGAATTTTTGAGGAAATGCCACTGGCTCTGCGCCAGCCATGTGTCATTGGACATCAGGAGTTCAGATCTCTTCCTTGGTTCTGTTATTCTGGGACCAAGGTTGGCAAGTCTGTCCTCAAGATCAGTAGTTTTCAGCCTGGATTATGCAGGCCTCTGGGGGTCCTGAAACCACAGGATAAAATACAATACTGCTTCCTGGAGTGTCAGTTTTATTCATAGCAATGTAAGGCAGTATTTTCAATATTATAGTTATCCAGAGCATCTTCTCTGAGCCAGACTTACATGGAATCAAATCCTGGCTCTACCACTTGTGAGCTGCGTGACCCTAAGAAATTACTTAACCTCTCTGTGCCTCAGTTTCCTCAGTACAAAGTGAGGATAGTATAACTCACAGATGTAGAGAACAAACTAGTGGTTACCAGTGGGGATAGGGAAGATGGGAGGGGCAAGATAAGGGCAGGGGATGAAGAGGTACAAACTGCTATGTATAAAAGAAATAAGCTATAAGGATGCACTGTATAGAACAGAGAATATAGCCAGTATTGATAACTCTGGGGGCACGCTGGGTCTTGGTTGCAGCGTGTGGACTTCTCTTGTTGTGGAGCATGAGCTCTGGAGTGTGTTGGCTCAGCAGTTGCAGCACAGGCTCAATGGGATCTTAGTTCCCTGACCAGGGATAGAATCCACATCCCCTGCACTGGAAGGCAGATTCTCAACCACTGGACCACCAGGGAAGTCTCTGCTTATAATAACTTTAAATGGAGTATAACAGAAAAATGTTGAATCACTATGCTGTACACTTGAATATATTATCACAAAGCAACTACATTTCAATTGAAAAAATATTAGTACCTATCTTAGGAGATTATGATGAAGATCAAGTTAGACAGTGTAAAGTACTTAAAACATACCTGGTGTATAGTAAATGCTATTTAAGTATTACCTATTATTAAAACATGGATATATTATGAAGTAACAAGAAAACTAATGTGAATTTAAGATTGATGACTTTTGAAGAAATGTCACCTAAATTTCTGCCTCAGTTTCCTAGATTTGTCCTTTTTGACAGCAAGAATACTTAATACTTAATTTTTTTTTTTTTACAAGAGAATCCAGATGTCTTCATGTTCTTTTAATTTCCTGGGTTATTCTGACTTCCACATATACGTTAATCTCCCCATCTAACCTTCCACATCTCAGAGACACTTACCCACTTGTTCTCAGACATTTGTTCTCTTCATGTCTTATATCTTACTAGAGACACAGCATGTGCAAGCTTGAGAAAATGTTGTATTTTGTTAGTTTTCCCAATATAGATGAATTTGGTATGTAACATACTGGAAGGATGGGGAGATGGCAACAGAGAAAACAGCATGAGCGAAGATCCAGAGGTAAGCGATAGGTTAAGTTCATACCACTTGAGGGTCTTGAATGCCACATGCTACATACAGTGGTGTTTAGATTTGATTTCACCTAAGTCTCCTTATTGCCAAATTCAGACTTAAATTGAAGAAAGTAGGGAAAACCACTAGACCATACACGTATGACCTAAATCAAATCCGTTATGATTATACAGTGGAAGTGAGAAATAGATTTAAGGGCCTAGATCTGATAGATAGAGTGCCTGATGAACTATGGAATGAGGTTCGTGACATTGTACAGGAGACAGGGATCAAGACCATCCCCGTGGAAAAGAAATGCAAAAAAGTAAAATGGCTGTCTGGGGAGGCCTTACAAATAGCTGTGAAAAGAAGAGAAGCAAAAAGCAAAGGAGAAAAGGAAAGATATAAGCATCTGAATGCGGAGTTCCAAAGAATAGCAAGAAGAGATAAGAAAGCCTTCTTCAGTGATCAATGCAAAGAAATGGAGGAAAACAACAGAATGGGAAAGACTAGAGATCTCTTCAAGAAAATTAGAGATACCAAGGGAACATTTCATGCAAAGATGGGCACAATAAAGGACAGAAATGGTATGGACCTAACAGAAGCAGAAGATATTAAGAAGAGGTGGCAAGAATACACAGAACTGTATAAAAAAAGATCTTCACGACCCAGATAATCACGATGGTGTGATCACTGACCTAGAGCCAGACATCCTGGAATGTGAAGTCAAGTGGGTGTTGGAAAGCATCACTACAAACAAAGCTAGTGGAGGTGATGGAATTCCAGTTGAGCTATTCCAAATCCTGAAAGATGCTGTGAAAGTGCTGCACTCAATATGCCAGCAAATTTGGAAAACTCAGCAGTGGCCACAGGACTGGAAAAGGTCAGTTTTCGTTTCAATCCCAAAGAAAGGCAATGCCAAAGAATGCTCAAACTACCACACAGTTGCACTCATCTCACATGCTAGTAAAGTAATGCTCAAAATTCTCCAAGCCAGGCTTCAGCAATATGTGAACCGTGAACTTCCTGATATTCAAGCTGGTTTAGAAAAGGCAGAGGAACCAGAGATCAAATTTCCAACATCCGCTGGATCATGGAAAAAGCAAGAGTTCCAAAAAAACATCTATTTCTGCTTTATTGACTATGCCAAAGCCTTTGACTGTGTAGATCACAATAAACTGTGGAAAATTCTGAAAGAGATGGGAATACCAGACCACCTGACCTGCCTTTGAGAAACCTATATGCAGGTCAGGAAGCAACAGTTAGAACTGGACATGGAACAACAGACTGGTTCCAAATAGGAAAAGGAGTATGTCAAGGCTGTATATTGTCACCCTGTTTATTTAACTTATATGCAGAGTACATCATAAGAAATGCTGGACTGGAAGAAACACAAGCTGGAATCAAGATTGCCCGGAGAAATATCAATAACCTCAGATATGCAGATAACACCACCCTTATGGCAGAAAGTGAAGAGGAACTAAAAAGCCTCTTGATGAAAGTGAAAGTGGAGAGTGAAAAAGTTGGCTTAAAGCTCAACATTCAGAAAACGAAGATCATGGCATCTGGTCCCATCAGCTCATGGGAAATAGATGGGGAAACAGTGGAAACAGTGTCAGACTTTATTTTGGGGGGCTCCAAAATCACTGCAGATGGTGACTGCAGCCATGAAATTAAAAGACACTTACTCCTTGGAAGGAAAGTTATGACCAACCTAGATAGCATATTGAAAAGCAGAGACATTACTTTGCCAACAAAGGTCCATCTAGTCAAGGCTATGGTTTTTCCAGTGGTCATGTATGGATGTGAGAGTTGGACTGTGAAGAAGGCTGAGCACCAAAGAATTGATGCTTTTGAACTGTGGTGTTGGAGAAGACTCGAGAGCCCCTTAGACTGCAAGGAGATCCAACCAGTCCATTCTGAAGGATATCAGCCCTGGGATTTCTTTGGAAGGAATGATGCTAAAGCTGAAACTCCAGTACTTTGGCCACCTCATGTGAAGAGTTGACTCATTGGAAAAGACTCTGATGCTGGGAGGGATTGGGGGCAGGAGGAGAAGGGGACGACAGAGGATGAGATGGGTGGATGGCATCACTGACTCGATGGACGTGAGTCTCAGTGAACTCCGGGAGCTGGTGATGGACAGGGAGGCCTGGCGTGCTGCGATTCATGGGGTCACAAATAGTCGGACACGACTGAGTGACTTAACTAAAGTCTGTTTCATCTGTAAAATTAGAGTAATTCCCACATCATTGTGAGGATTAATGACAGAGAACTAAACATATAGGAGGGTTGTCCTACATAGGAAATGGAATGGCTGTCACTAGGAGCTGGGGTCAAGGAGAACTTTAGGAAGAGCAAATCATCTTACCTTTCAGGGTGGCCTGCGATTTAGTCTGAGATCTTATTTTCACGCAATGCACATCTCAATCACCAGAGGGAGCTCAATACAAAGGAATCAGAGCTTCCAACCCCACACAAAAACTGGTGGGCAGGGCTGGGCAGGGGATGTGGAATTCTGGACCCAATCCAGAGCTTCTCTATGGTAGGGATAGGGCATGGAGCCAGGCACTCCTCTCTCTGGCTCTTTTGTTTCTTAGAGCCATCCCAAAGGGGATGGGGCATGCTGCTGAGAGTTACAGCTTTGCAACTCTTCTGATTTAGATCTTTAGGATGGGGTCCGAGGCGGGGCGGGCGGGGACTAGAAGAGTGAGGGCCAGATCCAGTTTCTGTATTTCAATCAAAAGAGGCTTTCTTTCATTAATTCTGTTCATAAGTACCAAATTCCTTAGAATCTCTCATGCCAGTCCAGGTTGTCTAGCTAGGCCTGGGCACCTTAGAAAAGGAGCTGGGGATAAAGCATGAGGAATGAGGGGCATGGGGGAGAATGGGAGGCCGTGCCGTGTCTAACACTCAGCCTCTATCTAGAGTGGCATCCACATTGCCCTGGGACCCCAGCCTGTAGGTCTATCGCATAGGGCTGTGGGCCCTAGGCTTCTCCAATTGCAACTAACCAAATGTGTTTCTTAGGATTTTTACAAAACCTTATCTTCTCCACTTACTGGTGAAATGGACTTTTCTGTTGTTGAAATGAAGGCCCAGAGATATACAGCAATCCACCCAAGATCAAGCAGTGCTCAAGGGCAGAACTGGGCCTGGAAAACAGCAGGAGCCGCTCTCAGGGGCCTGGGAGAGGGAAGGCAGGCACAGTAACAGCCTTCAGAACTACTGCAGCGAGCGCTGGCTCTTGGCCAGGCCTGTACCCGCCCCTCCGAGGCCGCTCGCTCTCCAGCTAGGCCAGGCTGCGGAGCCCCGCCCCCACACTCCTACCCCAGTCCCCTGAGACTCCATCACCCTGGCAACAGCCAGAGAAAGGCCCAGCTAAAATATTTATGGCTCAAAACAGTCCAGAGGCTTCAGCTGGGGAGAGAGGGGGAAAAGCTGATGTCATTCCTTCTCTGCTCAAAGGGGAGGTGACTGACATGCAGGGCAGCTGGGTGGGTAGGCCAAGCCCACTAGGTCAGGGCTCCCTGAGGAAAATCCCTAGGGCTGCAAGTGGTAATGGGAAAAGGGAGCATGTGACAGACATGACAGGTGACAGGAATGGGTAAGAAACACAAGCCAGGAAAGCGGGAGGAAGGACACTTGAGTGTGGAACAGTATTATGCATAGACCTGTGGGATGTATTTCACACACATTTCAGTTGCTTTTCAGGTCCCATTCAATGGATTGGGATTTTTATCCTACTTTTATGGAGTGAACAGACCCAGAAAAATAGAGTTAAGTGAGGAGCTGGGGTTTGAATCTAGATCTTGTCTGGCTTTGGCCCTGTAAATCCATGGTTTCTAAGTACATATCCTGTATCTGAGGTTGGAAGGTAGGCAGGGCCGCCTAGATTCTAGCATTGGCTTCTCAAGTAGTGATCCAGGCTCTGCACCTCCAATTTCCATGATGAAGATACCATCTGATTCCTGAACCCTTCTGTTCCAGATTTCTCCTCTGCCTACTGGACTGAGGCAGGTCCTCAAATGCTAGACGAAGAAACTGGCCACAGATGAGGCCTAGGAGACCAAGAAATCAGGGAAAATGAAGCCGGAGCAGTCAACCCTGGATTGAAGGTCTTGGTGCAAACATAGATTGACAAACTCATCTCAGTTTGCCTGGGACTTTGCTGGTTTTAGGACTGAAAGTTCAACATCCCAGGAATCTTGTCTTGGGTAAACAAGGATGGCTTGTCACCCTAAATAAACCTCTCAAACACAATGTTTTACTGTTTCAAAGTACTTCTAGCTCTAAGAGTTACAAAAGGTCAAAAGCAGGGACTGTGAAGTCTGATAGCATGTTTTTTAACCTTAGGCAAGGTATTTATCCTCTTTGAGCCTGTTTTCTCATCCCTAAAAATGAGTATAGTGGATTGGAGGATTAAGTGAAGTAGCATTGTTTAAATGGGGTTCCCAGGAGGCACTAGTGGTAAAGAACCCACCTGTCAATGAAGACATGAGACAGGGGTTCGATCCCTGGGTTGGGAAGATCCCCTGGAGTAGGAAATGGCAACCCACTCCAGTATCCTTGCCTGGAGAATCCCACGGACAGAGGAGCCTGGTGGGCTCCAGTCCATAGGGTTGCAAAGAGTTGGACACGATTGAGCACCACCACCTTCTTCTGTTGGTGGACCGTGGGATGTTTCCACTTTAACCTCTCAAGATGCCCTCTGTAAAATCAGCCTACGGGCCTATGGCACTGGCACAGGAAACCAGAAGTGTAGCAAAGGCTGACTTTCCCATCCTTTAAGAGAAAACATTAGGATAAATAGCTAGCCCAATATAGCTGGAAGGAGAGTGGGAGTTAAGACAGGACACCTCCTTTGGCTCTCTCTCAAAGCTGATGAAAGCCACCAGAGTGGGATTCATCATCACTTGACTGAACCTTTATTGAGCTCCTCAGTGCCAGGTATTTGCTGGGGAAGGGATATAGTCCAGAGGTTAAGTGGGAAAAGCCCTACCCTATCCTTCAAGAGATTTTTGGACTTAACTAATCAACAGAGAAAAACAACAGGCTCTGAGGCTAAAGAACCTACCTTTTAAAGTACATGAACCTTCTTACATGGCTTTTCTCAGCCTGTTACAGAGGTAGTGACCAGCCACTCTCTAGGAGACCTCTGCAAGTGCCCAAGGCTGGCACCAGCAACACACATGTGGCAGGATGGGAAACAGGAGGCGGTGGTAGGGGGCTCCAGCCAGTTCTGCTGGAGACTAAAGGGAAGCAGGCAAACTGGGAATGACACAATTGGAGTTGCCAGTTTATTCACATCTAGGAGGCCATGCTGAGGATACTGTTAGTCCCCTTCAATCTTTCAGGTCCTGAGCAGGTTTAATTGTTAGCATCACAATCCCCTGTTGCCCTAAGGACTCCATTCTGGGCCTAGAGACTCTTAGGGGACTCTAGCTGGCTTTCTGTGGGTAAATCAGACAGATCAAGAGGTAGGTGGGAACAGACTGTTGATCTCCTCTCCTGGGTTTCTCTGTGCTCAGCAAATGCCCTCAGGCCAGCCTTGACACAGTAGACAGCTCTCCTGGTTTCCGGAGTCCTCTGATTGCTGCAAAGACATAGGCAAAAAAATTATGAAGCATGAAGCTGCCATACTGGGGGGATTCCCAAGCTCCCATCTGACCACTCTGCCTCCCTTACAATCTCCCCACCCTACAGCACAACCCCAGTTTACTGCATCCTAGACAAGGTTTTAGGTACACAGATGGGTAGAAAAAGAAGTCCACAGTCTATGAGCTCTCTTTTTGCTGTCAGTCAGCAATGAAAATTGAGCCT
The DNA here is from genome assembly GCF_027580195.1 of Bos mutus. Taxonomy (NCBI): domain Eukaryota; kingdom Metazoa; phylum Chordata; class Mammalia; order Artiodactyla; family Bovidae; genus Bos; species Bos mutus. Next base: position 14,414,907 of record NC_091618.1, on the reverse strand, counting down.
CACACATCCCATCCTTGGCCATGCCTGAGCTGAATGATCTGGGACAGACGCAACTAGACCTTCGGGGCCATTAACTACACAAGCATTGGAACCTCTAGCCATATAAAGAAGAAAATAATTTCTACTCTCTCAGAGATGTGAAAAAGATAAAGATTGTAACAAAAAGTTTTAAATCCTTTGGAAGCGAACGGGCATCTTCTCATAGCTATTAGTAGTACCTCAATCCTAGGCTCAAGGGTCCACTTTTTCTGGTTCTTACCAGCCCCTGATTCTCAGCGTTATCCACTGAGAATTGGATAGGAGAGACACCCTAAGCCTGGGGCACAGGCCAGGGCCCTAATCTCATGCCAAAGAATGTAACTGTGTTCCTCATCTTAAAAAACAGAAATGGTACTACCATCCCCTACTTGTTCAAGCCAGTAACTTAGGGCCCTCTTCTCCCACACCTAATCAATCATCAAATTATGTTCATTCTCTCTCTTAAAAGTCCTTGAATCCATTCATTTTTCGACACTTTCACTGATGTCACCCTAGCGCAGGTCTTCCTCAATTCTTTCCTTGTAGGTCTCCATAACCCATTCTCCACTCAGGAGCAAATGAAGTTTAAAAAGGAGAAATCTAACTGTGCTTCTTACCTCAGACTTCTGAATTCAACAGTCTTCAGTGATGAGCACAGCATAAGGCCCAGATTTCTACCTCACCCTGAAGCTGCCTCAGCCCTACCCTCTGCCTAGAATGTGTTTCATGTCCTTTCCCTAGATCATCTCCCAAACTCTCTGTCTAGTTAACTCTGACTCTAGATGTCAGCTCAAACATTATTTCCTCAAGGAAAATCTCAGAGTTGGTTAGCCCCTATTTAAGTCCTCACAGTACCCATTCTTTTCTTTCATAGCACCTATCACAACATAGATGATTTATGCTATTTAAGAGATTAACACGTTTAGTGTCTGTGTCCCTGGATACACTACAAGCTTCACGAGGTCAGGGACTAGTTTTATGTTACTTACTTACCACTGACTCTCCAGTGTCTAGCACATAGTAGGTGTTCCAGTTTATAATAGTGAATGTGTTAAAAAAATAAGATTGAGAGGAGTCATTTATACTCATCTCTGAGAGAAGCTTATGAAGAATCGTTATCCGAACACCAGGTATTTCTCTTTTTCAAAGGCAGATGCAGAGTTTGCTTCCTATATTCCAACCCCAGAGAGCCTGAGATATTGGGAGCACTCATTTTGTACCTAAAGCGAGGCCGTAAGTAGGAATCATGAAGGCTGAAGGAGCCCAAAGACAGCAAGAAGAATTAGCTCTGTATCTCCATCTTCTGGCTCAAATGCTTTACATACCTGCTGAGGAGACTGGCTACCCTGAGGTGGTCCAATGTGGGCTCCAGAGCTAATGCAGGCATCTTAATGTAGTATTAAGAGCATAAACAGTACCCAAATTTCCAGCAACGTGTTCTACTTTGGTGATTAATCTGGGCTGACAGCCTCGCTGGACTCTGTCTGGAAACACCTCAAATGGGCTGTCTTTCTTCAGGAGTCCCCACAACCTCTCCCAATTTGACTGGGAAATGACAAGGCCTCTTTGAAGCAAAAAGCTCCCCTGGTCTAGGTGGGGAAAAAGCACTGTGATAGCTTGTGTGCCTGTACGAAAATTCCAACCTGCTCATTCCTTCCTGAGATGTAGCTAAAGACAACCAGCACAGCTTAGGTTGGGGGTGAGAAGTGCACCTACTGCTGAGAAGCTGCTGGATTTGTAGTCAAGGAATGTCAAGGAGCTGACCTCCAGCAGCATGGTTATGAAATTCAAATCTCTTCCAGATACAAAGTTCCTTCCTTTTAAAAAGAGAGCTACAGTTGGCAGAACACTGGAAAAGAACACATCCTCAGCCCCAGGGCCATAGCAGGCTACTGAGAAGACATACAGCCGGAGGGGTAGAAAATTGATTTTAGAGGTCAGTGAATATATCTGCTCCTCATTACCAAACAAATGAGTTTGGTCTACTGCTTGAATGCAGCCTCACTGGGAGCCATCAGGCCACAACAGGACTAGGGTGCAGTGCCCACCATAGGTCTTTGCTCCCAAGGGGCCTACAAGGGTAAAGACAGGGAACAAAAGGATGCGAGTAAGGCAGTGCACTGGCTTCCTCCCAACGGCTGCAGCCTCACACAGCTGTATGCAGCCTGTCTGCTCAAGGCTATTAAATACTCATTGGATGCCTGTTAGCTTTAAACATGCAATAACAATCCAAAGAGCAAGAGGTACATGAGGGTCCAGAGAGAAAAAGGGAGGGCAAAGAAGGATCTAATTTTTTTAATTTTAGGAATCCGGAAATCAAGCTAGGGGTACCACCCATCTCGTGTATCAAAGCTGGGAACCACTTCCAGTGTAAGCAAATCTTTTGGTGGCCACTGTAGATACAGAGGAAAGACCAGGAACAGAGAGACTTGGGTCTGAACTCCAGCTCATGGGCCCTGTGGTCATCCTAACAAGTGCATGTCAGTTTCCCAGGAAAACTCACTTCACAGGTTGTAAGAATTGCCCTAGATGCTGCAGTATGATACTCCCTGGACAGTTAGCTCAGAAATGGTGGCAGAGACTTCATTCATTCAAGACTTGAAAGTGGTTAAGCAAAGCCTTGCTTAGTAATTCCTTAAGAGTGTGGTTTTCATCAGTGGAGACTCACAGAGTTTTGGTCTCTAATTCACAGGGTGGGTGAAAAGGACAGTACATAGCATGATGCCCTCAACGTATGGTGAAGGCCTAACATCCCCGCCTCAAACAGCCCTAACATCTGAGAGGAGAGATGGCTGTTCTTTCTGAAAAAGGCTTTTAGGTAAGAGGGAGCAGAAGCCAGGCATGAGGAGGGGAGAATACTTCCTTTGCTCTCCCACAAAGGAGTGATGCATATATGGAAGGTATTTACCGTCTGTTTCCTTTACTTCCCCAGCTCACCAGCGTGAGGGCAAACACAAGTGTGCTCAAGTCACTTTCCTGGTTAAGGCCTTAAAATACCTCCCTAAACTTCAGGACAATGTCCAAATTCCTTGACTAAAATTTAGCTTTTCAAAATCAGCACTAACCTACTCTCCCAGCCTCTGTTTATATAGGTGCTTAGCACATGTCCTGTTGAATGTTTTATACACATTAACTCACCCAACCTTCACAACAATGTAAAGTAAGTATTAAAATTTAAATATATAACTGTAAAATAAATATTATCCTCCCATTTTACAGATGATGAAACCGAGACTTGGGACGTCCCTGGTGGTCCACTGACTATGTCTCTGTGCTCCCAATGCAGATAGCCTGGGTTCGATCCCTAGTCAGGGAACTAGATCTTGCATGCTGCCAACTAAAGATCTGTATACCGCAACACAGATCGAAGAGCCCGCATGCTGCAACCAAGACCCAGCACAGTCAAATAAATAAATATTAAAAATGAAACAAAAACTGAGCCTTGGAGAGGATAACCCACCAAAGGTTCCAAAGCTAGTTACCATTACGTAAAAATGTGTGTTAAACTGTGTAAAAATGGGATAAAATAGTTACTTCACAGGTGGAGAAGATAGCGAATGGCATATAGTAAAGAATGTTAGAATTGACAAAAATGCAATTGTAGCTAAGTGACCTTTTTTCTCCGATTTTATCATTTCTGAAATCAGGACTCATTTTAACACTCATGAAAACAAACCACTTTGTCAGTTTAACTGACAGTATTTTTTCTTTCTGTGCACTATTTCATGATGCATCTCATAACACATGCCCTCAGTGTCAATGAAATATGGTGTTTATCTTAAAGCAGCAGCATGCTTTTGGCATCGAGAATGGGTTTTGGTGTACAAAATGCTAATGGGCACCTCCTCCATGACTTGTTATGCAACTGTGGTAAATTACTTCACCTCCCCTAGTAACAGCTGCCTCATTTACAAAAACATACAGTAGATAGTCAAATTAACTTTTTTTCTCTCTTAGCTTGGCAAAGCTGCCTATTTCCTCTATGTCACTTTCTCTAAAAAAAAGGCGGGGGGGGCAATGGAGCTATCCGTGGTGATGCAGCAGATAAGAATCCGCCTGCCAATGCAGGGAACATGGGCTCGATCCCTGGTCAAGGAAGATCCCACACGCCACAGGGCAACTAAGCCCGTACACCACAACGACTGAGCCTGTGCTCCAGAGCCCGTGAGCCGCAACTACTGAGCCCACACACAACCACCAAAGCTTGTGTGCTAAAGCCTGTGCTCCACAACCAGAGAAGTCACTGCAAGGGGAAGCCCATGCACTGCAACTAGAGTAGCCCCCGCTCGCTGCAACTAGAGAAAGCCCATGTGCAGCAACAAAAGACCCAGCTTAGCCATAAATAAATAAATGATTTTTAAAAATGGGGTCAAGGTCAATAATGGGAATAAACAAGTAATAAAATAAGTTAAAATGTATATTAAAGTTAATAGTAACTCTGCTGGCAAACAGTCGCCTGTACAGACTCATGCAAAGCACGAGAACATATCAAGAGGGAGTCCGCGTGCTGCCTGATGTATTCTAACTCAAATGATCTTTGGGTGACATACAGCTTCAGGGTTTGAGGTCAGGAAGGGATTACTTAAGGTTCAAACAACTGAGCAAAATACCCACCAGCACCACCCTTATCCTCCTAGTTCACTTGGTTCAGGAGCATTCTGTACATGCAGGCAAGAAGCCTTACAGGCCCTAACTCTCAGGTTGCTGTTCCTGAAATAAAACACGGTCCGAGTCTGTTTCACTCTTGGTGGCCAGAAAGCCCTAGTGGTTGCTAACCTATCTCCACCTACATTTTTAGTCTGAGACAGGAGGTGGCAAGTGGTGGGAGAGAGAGCAAGATGGACAAACCCTAAGGCTATTTGAATGCTGCCATATCCCTAGATAAGGAAGGGTGAGAGAGTTTCTTTAGCAGCAAGTGTCACTGATGAGTACCCTGGAAACCCTGGAAGGAGATGGGGAGAGGAGCAAAGGAGGTTGATGGTGGGGGAAGGGCATGTAGGCGCTCAGCCTCTGAGCCTCTGGAGAAGTACATACAGCCAGGCATGGTAGCTACAACAGCCTCGTTTCCACGTTAGCAGCCTGCAGTGTTACAGGCATGACTTGGAGTCATCCATACCTGGGATCAAATGCCAGACCCACCAGTGACGAGCTCTTAATGATGCCAAAATAGTCTAATCAGCTATTGAGTAGCTGCTGTATGCCCCAAATTGTATTAATCAGTTTAAGTAATACCAACTTCAAAGGGGATAGATTTATACCTCTATGGTCAACTGATTTTCAACAAGGATGCCACGGTCTTTAAAGGGGAAGGAAAAGTCTTTTCAATAAATAGTGCTGAGACAACTGGATATCCACATGCAAAAGAAAATGAAATTCCCCCTTCATATACAAAAATTAAAGCAAAATAGATCAAAGATCTAAATGTCAGAATTAAAACTATAACACTCTTGGAAGGAAAAAGATATAAATCTTTAGGTCCTTTAAAGAGACAATGGCTTCTTACCTATGACAACAAAAAGCATAAGCAGCAAAAGAAAACAACAGACAAACTGAACTTCATCAAATGAAAAACTGTTGCATGTTTCAAAGAAAATAAAAAGACAGTTCCTAGAATGGGAGAAAATACTTGCAAATCATATATCTGATAAGGGTCCAGCATCAAAATATATAAAGAAATTACAATTCAATAATAAAAATACAAATAGTCCAATTTAAAAATTGACAAAAGAGTTAAACATTTCTCTAAAGATGATAAGACAAATGGTGGTAAGTACATGAAAAGATGCTCAACACTGGTCATTAGAGAAATGCAAATCAAAACCACAATGAGATACCAATTCACATCACATAGTATAGGATAGCTATAATAAACAAAAAAAAAAAATAGTAAGTGTTGGTAAGGATGTGGAGAAATTAGAAACCTCATTGCTGGTAGGAATGGTTTAGTTTCTGTGTAAAAAATTTGGCAGACCTTTGAAATTAAACACAGAGTTACCACATGACCTACCAATTCCTCTCCTAAGATATATATCCCCCAAATTAAAAACATGTCCAAAAACCCCACAAAAAACATATGTCCACACAAACTCTGTACATGAATGTTCACAGCATTATTCATATTGGCCAAAGCAGTAAATAAAATGTAGTACATGCAAATAATAAAACAGTGTTTGACAAAAAAGGGGAAGTATTGACAACATGATGCAACATGGATATGGCTTGAAAACATTCTCAAGTGGAAGAAGCCAGTCATAAAAGATTATATATTGTATAATTCCACTTTATGAAGTGTCCAGAATAAGCAAGTTGATAGAGACAGAAAGTAATTAATGGCTGCTTAGACCTAGAAAGGATAAGAGGACTGTGGGAAATGGCTTAAAGGACATGGTATTTCTTTTTGAGGTGATAAAAACTTTCTAAAATTGATTGTGGTGATGACTGTAGAACTTTGTATATAATGAAAACCACTGAACTGTACACTGAGCAAGTGAATAGTATGGTATATGAATTATATCTCAATAATCCTAACATGTCTTTTAGTTTGTATTAATAGGAGCTAACCTATCTGCAGAAGCTGCAAACTGGCAAGTGATGGCAGCATTTGGGTTGCACAGATGTTTTACAAGGTTGACACAGATCTAAGCAGACGGTAAACAACTGGCAGTATATAAAATCCAAATTTCTAGCTTTTCTTGAAAATCAGATCTAACAAGTCTAACAAGTAACTTTTAAAGCTGGGAAAGAAACATAAATGATCTTCAAATACATGATAGGATATTCCTGCAGTGGTCTAAAGCAGAATCAGTTTAAGTCACTAGAGCGACTCATTCAAAATGAAAGAAAACTTCTAATACGTGGAACTATCTTAAATGAAATAAGTAGCTTTGGGAAGTAATATGTTTCCTATCACTGTATATATATTAGGTACTGAAATGTACTATAATATGCATAAACCACCTGGCACAACCATTTTACAGTTAGGATAAAAGTCCAATATCCTTAACAGAAAACCACCTTAACATACCTGACAAGGGTCTTCACTACCCATTCTATTCCAGGAAATGCCTCAGGACTTTTCAACCACCTGAAAATGGAGAAGTAAGAGATCAGTATTTTGAAGAGGAAGTTTTAAAGACATACAAAATAAAAGATAGAGATCCTGCATGCAGTTTACACATTACAGGAGAGAAACATGCAACTTTAAAGAAATTTTAAGTAACATTTCATTGTGAATATCAATACGGGGACCTAATAGGGGATAATCCTTGTACATTTTAAAATAGCTGAGCAGAAAGCTTTACTTTGGGGAGCAGCAGATCTAAACTACAGTCATTGAAATTTTACAATGTGTCATTTAAGATGTCAGACTTTGTGCCCAGGTTACATTACAGTTCACTTGTGATGGGCAGGATTATTAAGAGTTATGGCTAATTTATGCGGCAGCATATGGTTCTTCTTTTTACAGCTATTTTTATTAAACAAGTTTTGCAAAGTTTTAACATTAAAATTAACAGCTAAAGAATTGTTTATGCAAGTTGCTGTCACAGTTTATGTAAAAGAGAAATATGTGCTATTAAAATCAGACATTTAGGTTACCTTTGGTTTTTTGCGATGCATGTTAGCTTTACACATCCTGATTCTCTTGCGATAATTTTCCTTTAAAAAGGGGGGTATAGAGTGATCTCTTTTCATCAAAACAAGACATAATGCCCTGAAAGCTGACTTCAAACCATGGTTGAAAATTCAGTTATTTACACTTTATCACAATCTACAAATACATTTTTTTTGTTGGTGTGTTTTAAAAAGAAAAAAAAATGTCCATCATGCACTGCTGCAGGCAGCTTGGCACTTCATACAAGAGGATTTTTCACCCCCGAGCAGTTTAGAGTGCTCCCTTAGGGAAGGCATGAGAATCCTAATAATTAATGTGGAGGAGTAGAAACAGGGTCAACCAATTCCATCACTTCCTCTCTTGGTCTCAGAAGGTACAGAGCCAGGCTTCACACCAGATCCTGCCCCAGCCCAATTCTTTGACTAACAGCATTTCTGGGATTGGAAGGGAAAACCCTTAAGAGCACCCAGGGTTTGCTGAATTGTCATCATCTACAGACAAGTGCTATCCCTTTCCAAGCTCACAGAGATGATTTGGTGTCACACTTAGGGCCACCTAGGGGCTCTACAAAAGGTGCAAACTAGAGTGACTGGAACTTTAAATACTGAGGCCTAGGTATGGAAACCAATCCAAGTTTTAGCTTAGTTTGATTCTTCTCTCCAGAAATCAGAGCTTGTGATAAGGACTGGATAAAACTTCTTTTAACAACTTCCAGGGGGTGAAAAAGCTTTGGTTATTTTTAAACTAAAACTTAACAACTCATAAACTTTTTTTTTTTGGTAAACTTAAAATAAAATCCCCCCCAACCACTTTTAAGAATGTCTCCAACTTTTAACAAGCCCATTAACTTTAGAGTTAATTTAAGTTTATTTGAAAGAGAAAACTATTTTATTGTCCACCCAAAAAAATGACAATTCATCACATTTACTTTGATTAAAAAAGGACTAAACTTTATTGACAAACTGCTGCAGACATTTTGACATAAGTTTAAGCTACCTATTTAGGCAGACTTACACATGTAGCATTTAATCTTCCAAGAACAAAATGGGAGGACGGTACAAATCCAATTAGGACTTTAACTTATGTACAAAGTGGATTTTGATTCCTTTTTCATTCAGCTGCAGTGTCCCTTTTTATATCATGCTAGTGTTGAGACATACTTGACTAACTTCCTTGGGAACAGCTCAATATTGATAACCGTCAACTTAAGGATATCATCAGCTTTTGGCCCCAGTGTCCAAGTGAGTTTTTCATGGAGTGTAGGATCTCAGATGGACAAAATACTTTGTCTTTTGAAATACTGAAATGTTAATTATTAGAACTATTACTGAAAGGTTGTTCATGATTAAAAAGCTCTCCATCAAATTCAAGTGGCCAGCCCCTCTCCCCAAATCAACCTCTTTAGAAACTTACTTCCCGCTAAGTATCTCTCAACACTGTATGTCTGGGGCTAGATTTCAAAACCCACGTAATGAAAAATTCAGTTTTACGAACCTAATTTTGTTTTGTTTTTAAATCAATTAACGTTAAAAATTGCATCAACTATTTAATTCATTAGGATCTTTCATATTAAAATTTAACCTTAAGATTCAACCGCCATGTGTTTTTTTATATAAAGGAAACATTTTTAGAGACATCTGAGCTCACTTTTACATGGTGGCACCTACTGCCGTTAACATTTGTGATTTTAAATCTTAAACAGCCCTGAATTTTGAAATGTAGCCTAGTTTGGGATTCTGCAACTACAACTTTACGGGATGCCTCAAATCAAAACTAAGAGAAAGTTAACAAGCCTTAACTTCAGAACCTTTAAGCAAGCAATGTCACTTTTGAAACTAACAGGTTTGTGTTTTTTTTTTTTACTCAACTTCTTTTTTATTATAAAAGGTACATTTCTGTTTATATTTAAACAACAAAGAAAAAAGCATCTACACACTTAAAAAATTAATTCGATATTCCTAAATCTATTTTAACTCATTTTAAAATACTACATACAGAAGCCAGAATGCAGAGTTAAGAATGGAGTAAGGTGGGGAGAAGAAGGGGACCACGAAGAAAAACACTTAGACAATTACTTGTCTGTTGTGGGTAAAGCAACAGGAATCCTGGGAGATACAAGAAATCAGTAACAACTTTGCTCATAACTGATATTTTCCCCTCATGTTTGTTTTTAATAACGTCCATATGGGTGCTCTCTGTATGCTCCCTTCACCGGCCTAGCTGGAGGGGCCTTCAGCGACGGCCTGGTCCCATTCCAGTCATCCTGGCCTGTGGGGAAAAGCAAGAACAGTTTATAAACCATGTGCCAATGGCATTTTGGAATGGGCAGGTGTAGGTCACCTGGTAAAGATCACCAAACATGCTGCTTTGCTTCCAATGTCTTGCCACCTCCTCTGTGGTTTACTTTTTTACTCTGCTTGGCCCTCCCTGCCAAGCAGCTCAGGCAACTTCCCAGGTATAGGGCAGTTCTGAGTGGATGGCCAGAAGGAACAGTTCAGAAAGGACTTGCGGTGATGTCCAGGAAAGAAGCTGTCCATAGGCAACATGCATGATCTATATTCCAGCCCCCAAACCTGGATAAACCCAACACCTTGCTTCGGACAGTGAGGAATCAATCTCACTGGGGCTGCAATGCTCTTTCCTATTTCCAAAGCAGTTCAGGAGAGAGCCTCTAGTAAGGTGACAACTTCTGGAAGTCTTTCAGATTGAAAGCAACAGAGGCAGCTCCCTCTCCATGCAACAGCAAGTCAGATTTGCCTGTGGAGAAGTATCCTCTGGCTCCCTGGGAAGAGCAAGCAAGGATCACATTTCAAGAACCCTCCACCAGCAGAGCTGGCCCACTGCTCTGGCGGTGGGAAATACAATCAAATGTATCTACAGCACTCATTAGGAGAATTTATTATCTCATTTTTGTGCCAATAGTCCAGAGACGCTAAACAACATGACATGACTGCTATCCTCAAATGGTTTTCCTTTGTGACGGGGAAAAGCCTATAGCAAAAACAATCATGTACTTTTAGAGTTGATCTCTCAGGAACACGAGTCGTTTATAAGTTTATTCTTTCCGCTCACCCCCAGACTTTACCCAGGCCTGCTATTTCTCTAGCTGCTTGCATTCACAAACATCTACTTCCATCATTCTAGGTCTAAAACCCCTACATGGATGTAAAGTTGCTATCTAAGCCTGTTTATACCTCTAGTACAACAGACATGTCCATCACTTTCTAAGTGACTTCTTACTGTACCAATCAGATAGTATATTTTTCTAGCTCTGTTTATAAAGGCAGAAATCAGAACAGATTAACCATGGCAGCATCATACCAGAAGCACAAGGAGCAGCCTGCCTGTTGCAGTGCAGTCTTTTTTCTAGCAAAACAGAAAGGTAATTTAGTGAACACTTACAGAGGTCCCATTTTACTGCTCACCGATGATGGGAAACACCCTGGGGCAATCATATCACCCTTCTAAACAGTAGCATATGAGCAGACCAATGCAGTGTTACAGATGGCAACTGTCCAGGACCATTTAGCTAGAGCTGGTAAAAACTGTTCCCCTGGACAACTGACTGGCTGCTAAATACTATGCTGAGGAGGTGAGGAGTCTGTCTGTGGGAGCTCTAAGAAGCTCTTTCCTCTTTCAGTTAGGTGTAAGGGAGATTGTCAACTACTATCTTAAATTGTCAACTGCTGAGTCCCTTGCCAAGGTCTCTGGACTTCCCACAGGTATGCCAGAAACATCTCATATTTAAAAGGCTGCTCTCTCTACATCTACTGCCACATGGCACTCCCTCTGGGGCCCATTATCACAGGTCCATAACTGGCTCTTGAGGATACCTCCTGAGCAATGTGTTTTCAACCAGGCCTCAGGAAAGGCAGTTTGGTCCTGCTGCCATTCCAGCATCTACAGCTCTCTTGGGATTAAGGACTAAGTTGAGATGTCTCCAAGACAGTAAGGAAGCTGAACTGTCTTGAACTGGCTCCAGTCCCCAGTTTCTAATCTAACAGGCACCTTTCTTGCCCTCAAACTGCTCTTGTCATTGGGTCTCTTTCAGCTAGCATTTCCTCTACACTGAGATTCTTTACAATGAGATCCAAAATTGTTTTTAAAAATGAGATGGGTCAGAAAAGTTGGATATGATTCCACTCTTATTATCCATCAGTGTGGCCTAGGTATCTTGCAGCAAAGGCTCAGCAACATAACCTAGGTCTAGCCATCTCCCAGCGTCAGCCGAAAAGCCTGCTGTTCCAACCAGCCAACCTGGACCTTAGCCCGAGTTTAGGACATCCGCTTAGCCACCCAAGAGTACACCTAACTCATTTCAATAGTCTTTCTTTCTACTACACACCACCCGATTTAAATAAGAGCAGGATTTCTAGTGTCACATCTATCAACATGTTGATCTTTTTATGAGGTTTCTCCTTAGGTACATGACTGCCTGACCCCCAATAATCCCGTCACCAGCATTCTTCTGGGCACTTACTTGCACATTTTGTCCCACCACAGAAATAAAGACATACCATATGCTTCATAAGAATCTTGAACCTCCCCATGTCCATAGTCATAATATTCTGAGTCCCTGAAAGCCAAAGATAGAGTATTAGAGCTATACAGCAACCATATTCAGTTTTACCTTTCTCCCAAATGCTTCCATATTTTAGTCATTTTACTGAGGGTGCAAAACAAACAAAAGAAAGTTCATTCTACCCTCATCTCCAAACTGTAAAATATTTCCAAAACATGTATATACTAGATACTCATTTAAAAATTATGACAACTACAGCAAAGAAAAATGAATAGCATACAATTTAAAGTGAAAAAGCTCAACCCAAAAGCTCAGTGTAAACACACACATTCACAGGGCTCACTGGAAGAGAATAAGCAAATATGAAAAGAACTGTCTTGTCCCCACTGCAGAATTATGAGAGGCCTTTCCCAACACAGTTAACATACATATATATACACATACACAAAAACATGTTTTTTAAAAAAAGACCAGAAGAGAACCTGAGTTAAGTAATGGGAATCTAGTACCCTTTTAGACTTCTATGCAACTTTAATGTAGTTGTGACAGTTTAAAGTAACAAATCAAAACAATTTTAAGGCATTTTCCCTTTGTTCCCATATAGTCACAGCTAAGGAATTTTTCATATGCCAACCCCAGATTCTACATTATAATTTAAGATACACAGTTTTCCAAATCTGCAGATCCAAGTGTGTGCCTTACAGATGTCAAAAGCAGAGGCAACACCCTGAAAAGGTGAGCCATCTGCTCCTTAGATTTGTGCTGCCTAAATCTCTTAGTTCCTCCAACTCCCTCTATATCCCAAGGACACGAAACAGCACTCCCACTGCCTGACTCACCCTTGGCTCTGGCTGTAATAGCCTTCGTAGCCTTCATAACTCTGTTCTGCATATGTATCATCATATCCCTACAAACAAAATGAAATAGAAAAAGTCAGAATCACACAAAGTAGGTAAGGTAATATGGAGGGCTTATGAATGAACAGAACATGGAATTTCCCTCCAAAGTATTAACATCTGTTGTGGAATAGTCAAGAAAGAAACATTTAGAAAACGATCAATCAAATTAAAAAAACCCTTTCAGCTTGGGCAGGAAATAACGTTCAAGTTGAAGTTTATCAGCATTATCAGCAGTAGTAGGGGGAGTCTCCTTAGTAAAACACTAAATACCAAGGCACAGCTTATTTCCTGTTTCATCTACATTTGTATACAGTAAATTATACTTAAAATGGAAAAATCTTCTCTCATAGTTTAACAATCACTGCAACAGAAGAGGGCAGATTCTAAACCTTATAGGCAGTTCCTGCTACCTACATCAAGGGCCAATGCCCTGTCACTCAACTTCCTTTGACAATCTGTTAGCTATTAAGAAATGGCACATGGTCCAAACGTCTTACATATTCTTCATATGTTTCTGGTGCAGGCGGTGGAGGCAAAGGTATTCTCTGGATGCCTGCTGTCCGTGCTCTTGGTGCTGGAGCACCCCTCACAGTAGGTGGGGGTGGCACTCCTCGAGTCACAGTGGCACCTCTGGTAATGGCTCCTCTCACTGGTGTACCACGCACTAAAGCCCCCCGAGGTGGCCCAACGCCACGGCCCCTGCAGAAAAGAGTTTATTTTAAATGGATATTTTTAATAAATAGGCTACTTTCATGTTCAGATTTGTCTTAAAATTCTGGAGCCAGGTAGATTTTATGATGCCTTAAGTTGACTATTATCAAAAACAGAGGAATGGGGACTTCCCTGGGGGTCCAGTGGTTACGGCTGTGTTCTCACTGCTGTGGCCAGGGTTCAATTCCTGGTCCTCGAGTTAAGATCCCACAAGTTGTGCAGCACAGCCAAAACAAAACAAAACAAAAACACAGAGGGATGTGTAGGTAGGTAAAGGACCCATTCTGGAAGGTTCCCTAGGCCCATGGTGGACCTGTTAATATATTATTAGTGGAGAGTCTGTCTTGAGAGTCTGAATAGTCCATAAAGGTCAGTCAGCAAAGGTAAAATTCTAAAGTCAGAGACCATTTAAAAATGCTGAAAACTGTTCAAAATTAAAAACAACAACAACAACAAAAAAAACAGCTTCAGCAGGACTGCTGCACCTGCTTACGGCCAAAGTAACCAAGATCTAAAATTCCACTCTTTTTTTTTTTGCTGTGCCGCATGACTTGCAGGATCTCAGTTTCCCTGACTAGGGATTGAACCTGGGTCACGGCAGTGAACGTGTCAAATTCTAACCACTAGACCACCAGGGAACACTCTAGAACTCCACTCTTGATGCAACATACACATCCGGAGACCCCTTCTAAGCTGGAGATAAGGGCAGCAGGAAGATAGAAATGGTACTAGCAGTCAGATTTACATCCCATTTCTAGCTGTCTCTATTATTTTTACCTGGGAACAGGTGGAGGAGGCGGTGCAGCTCCCCGGCCTCGCACTGGCACCCCACGTCCACGGGAGGGCTCTGGTACTCCATTCAAGTAGGAAAGCTCTAAAAATTGTTCCTGGCAGATATCATCCATCATATCCTGTGGATAAAAGATAATGAGAAGGAGTATTGTGCAACATCTCTACCTTCTGCTGAGAAGTCATCTAGCCCACGTGAGCCTTGGATGCGAAGAACAACTTTGAAAGCCCAGATGAAATCTCAGATTATTCTCTGAAGTCAAATGGCACGCTACCTGTCACCTCTTTGAGGAAAATCTTGATGGTAGGCCCCTCATTGTTCAGATGAAGTTCTTCATGATGTGGTCCCTGCCTAGCTCTCCAGATCACTTCCATCCTCTATCCATGTATAACCTCCTTTCAAGCCATGCTGAACAACTTGCAGTTCAGAACATGGCATACTCATACACATCCATTCTTGCAAACAGTTTCCTTTTCCTAGAATAATAAAAGCCACTACCATTAATTAAGCTCCACAGCTGGGTACCATATAATAAGCCTTACATAGGGTTTTCAGTTTAATCTTCAAAATAATCCTGAAGTAGGCAGATCTTCCCATTTGGGAAAACAGATTCAGAAAGCATAAAGCAACCAATATAAGGACATAGAGCTAGTGAGTGGCAGATTCTATATGTTAATTCAGAATTACTTATCTCCAAAATCTAGGCTTTGAATCATTAATGTATCAATTAATCAGTATATTGTTGCCTTTTTCTGTCCACCTGAAGGACTCTAATTCTTACAAGACTTAATCAAAAGTATTACCTTACCTCTTTTGAAAAACTTTCTCTTGATGCCAACTCCTCACTCTCTCCTCTTTTCCCATGGCACAATGTAATCTTCTCTAAGCATTTACCACATCATTTAAAAATGTCTGTCTGTCTTTCTCACTAGGTTATAAGCTCTTCAAGAACCATTTCTGTAACTTCAGACCCAAGCATAGTATTCAGCACCTACTAGATACTTAACAAATGTTTGGGATGAACAAGGAAACTGAGGCTCAAAAAGTGATATAATAACTTGTCCAAGATGATTCAGATAAAGCCCCCAGTCCAGTGCTCTTCCTGCTGTACCAGTTTCTAAGGGAAAAACGGAGGACTCTGGTCATGGATGCAAAAACAGGCTCATTTGTTTTCTTCACAAGGAGGAGGAACCAAGTCAAATGCCATTTGTAAATCTTTTCACGTATTTCCCGATGAGAGCATTCAGTCTCAACACTTAGTGCATTTTTATATATCCCAGGTGCATACAGCTTCTAAAAGATTCTGGTCGCCACAGAGATGCTCCCTCCACCTCCACGCCCTGACTCTTCACCTCTTCCTACCTTACACATTTCCACTGTTTGAGACTCAAACATTAGAGAGTCAAGTGACCAATGATGGGCCATTTGCTCAGATTTCTCTAGCTGCCATAGCAACACTGAGGAAACCCAGATCTCCTTGGTAGGCTTCTTTTTTGAAGACTCACTTACATGGAAGTCTTGAAGATGTAGCTCTTTTATATGCTGAGATTAATGATAAAGAGAAGATGGGCATTCCTCTGCAGTTCTTCAGAAAACGGATGGCTCAGGATGCTTCAATACACACCTCAAAGAGTAAAGAAGCCCCTCAAGGGAAAATTTACCAGCTCTGAGTTTTTTCTAGGATATTTTAAATATGCTGTTTCAAGTTGAACATTCTAATGATGACATACTTAGAAGCAGAGAAGAATAGATATTTGAGACAGTGCTGGAATCCTTGGAGCTCAGCATTACAGAGACACACTGCCTAAAAATTTTTGCTCTGCCCATTCTCATATCCTCTGACAGTTCCAACTCCCTCATTTTACATGTATAAGAAAACCAAGAACTATGTATCATCTCTTCTCAGTTGATGAAAACTATGATGCTTACTCAATTCTAGTTGAATAGTACTCTAAATGCTTCCTAAGGTTCCAGAGTCTTCTTTGGTTGTTAAATATTGAACAGTAAGCAGTATGTTAACTCTGAAAACTACCAGGTCTTGTCAAAAGGCAAAAAGTCATCATTTCCTACTTATTCAAAGAATGAATAACCTCTGATCAGGTGGTAATAAGGAAGACAGGTAACCTGGTCTGTTCCAACTCTTCCAAGGCCTTAATTACATTCTGAAAGAAGCTATACACCAATCTGTTTAATGTCATCAACAGTTACGCCTACAACCATCATGCCTCCTTCAAATCAACTCTACTTGAGTAAACTCCTCCAGGATAGATTCTTGAATGCACTCAGGTCAGAATTTAACCCATTTACACTGGAGGCCAGATAACACATCATCAGACTAGATGATGCTGTTACCATCATCTAGACTCTCAGGAGTCTACACTATAACCCCTTAAGCACAGGGGGTTACAACTGCCTTCACCATTTTCCTATCATAACCTCCTGGTCCCATACTAGCACCAAAATAATTTATTGAAGACCCTGTTAAATCTTTTTAACCAAATGCTAGAATGCCAAGACACACTGTGGATCCAAGATATTGACAAAAGATACTGGCATACAACTAAAATCACATTAGACCAGGAGTGGTAGAGTGGCCTCGGGGCACAGTGGTTTGAGAAGTAGGTACAAGTAATGGACTACCTCAGAAAAATGAACATAAATTGCGGAAGTTGCAATTTCAGGTTATGCAGAGACCCTGGTTAAGAACCTGTGCCTTAGCAATAAGCACAAGATCCCAGTATTCTCTTGCTCAAATGATACAGGATATGGATTTCCTTACTGGTACTAGAAACTTCTTGACTTCCTCCATAGCATGGGCCATAAGAGCATAAGCTTCACATGGGGGTCCAAAGACTTCAATGAAGACATGCAGATCCATATTCAAGTGGGCATATTTGGGGTCTCCACCTTTGCGCAACTCTTCCTCCTGTGGAAAAATGCACAAAAACACCATTATCACTTGGACTACGGAGAAAATGACACCTTTACCATTAGGCCAAAGGGACAGTGAGAAATGACTCCAACACCTAAAAAAAAACCCAGTAAAGTATAAGAAAAGAGTAAAAGAAACTCTGGAGTATCGTAATTTACACAGTCTGCTAAACCTACGATTGGTCTGCTGCTAAAAGCTAACTGTTGTTCTGAATTGCTGGTGTGTTCATTGGAGCTCGTATTAGAAGGCACAGAAGAAACAAACGTAATTCCAGTCTCCATTCAGATAACAGCTGTTTGCCAAGCATCCATCCACTCATTCATTAATTGCCAAGCATTTGCTTTTAATAAACCCCAGGTAGAGCTGTTAATCACCAGCTCTTCTAATATGCTTGTATAGAGAAGGAAAAAAGTCATAACAGAGAGAAGAAAATCTCATGTACACCTCATTAAACAGAGTATTATACTTCAGCCCTAACTGTATTCATCCAGTGAGAAATGTTGGAGGAAAAAGAAGAGGGTCTGAGAAAACGTTCATCAATTAGGCTGCATACAAGGAGGCCTGAAAGAGTAAGTTTTTAGGCTGGAGCAGGTTATATCCCATCTAAAAAGCTGAATCTAGAAAGCTAAGACTATTTTGTTTTGGTGGGAAGTTTCTCCACACTTAGAGTATAAAGAATACAGGGCTATGGCTTGGGGAAAAGTAAGCTCTGGATCCTACTGTCAGGATTTCTCATGGTTCCTTCTGTAACATCTTCCTTTAGCATGCCTCACATTCCAGCTGGCTATAAAATAAACCAGCCAACTAATCCTCAAACTCACCTGCACTCACAACACTACTGCTCACACTTTTCCACACTAACTGGAAACAGAATGCTGTTCACATTTTAGTGTCTTTAGTCTGGGTAAGTTTCAGTACATTCAGCTTCCCCTTCCAAGTTTTCCTAGATAAGCTTACTAAGGCCAAAGCTGCTACTGCTATTTCTATTACTACACAGTGAAGTCAGAAAAAAAAACAATTACCGGGGCATACCAAGGTTCTTCTGGGGTTGCCAAAGTAAATTAACTGGTCTATAATCTCTCACATCCAATGCGAATTTAAGGGAATCATTTTCAGTACACATGTAAGAACTAGCTTCCATAAGGTATCCATACTGGACTCTAGGCTACTGGAAGGCATTAGGGTGTCTTGTCTCATTAATGTGAGCTTACCTTGGCTTTGTCTCTCATTGAGCCCTTTCCCAACACAGAAATCTTTGCACCAGTCTCTTCTTGCAGTCTTTTGATTGTATTTCCTTGTGGTCCAAGGATCTTTCCCACAAAATTGAACTGATAGAAAATAAAGACAGATTTCTAAATGTGTATGTTCCTATAAAATATTTCTACATGTATTATTTATCTTCAATAATCCTGTAAAGGAAGTAGAGTACTAACCACTCCCATTTTACTAAAGGATATACTGAAGTGGTACTGATAAAATTGATTAGCCAAAGGTTATACAACTGAAAAGAGGCTTCCTGGGTGGCTCAGTGGTAAAGAATCCATCTACCAATGCAGGAGATGCGGGTTCGATCTCTAGGTTGCGAAGATCCCCTGGAGGAGGAAACGGCAACCTATTCCTGTATTCTTGCCTGGAAAATCCCAGGGACAGAGGAGCCTGGCAGGCTACAGTCACTGGGGTCACAATGAGTTGGACATGACTGAGCAACTGAGCATAGCATGGCACAAAACTGCAAAGTGGCAAGTCTAGAACTTGAATTTCCTGATGTAGTGTGGTGCTCTTTCCAAATTATCACACCACAACTCTTTGTAATTTAACATACATAAACATTTTTAAGGCAGTTACTTTAGAACAGAACAGACATATGGTACCCTTTGGTAGTACTGGTCTGACTGACTAAAACTAGTTGTTTTAAAAAAAAAAGGAGGAGGAGTAGAAACCATTTATTTAAAAGTGAAACTTTGGGAATTCCCTTGAGGTTCACTGGTTAAAACTGTGTGCTTCCACTGCAAGGGTCACAGGTTCCATTCCTGGTCAGGGAACTAAGATACTACAAGCAGTATAGCCCAAATCAAAAACAAACAAGAGCAAAAAAACTTTGAGTAAGAAATAAAATTAACTTATTTTTGTGTCACAAGGATTTGTGTTGTATTTCCTTTATTTAAACTTCAGCTGAATCTTCTGACAAAGAACAATTAGGGTTCAATTTTTTTTCCTTTAAACTTGAAGCTAAACAAACACTTGAGAAGGAAATTCCTTTTTTGATAATAAAAAGATGGTCGCATTTCCTTCCTGGCTGTAGCTATGCTCTTGGTTGTGGGCCTGTGTGTCTCGCCTGCTGGATACGGTCACTACAAGCATGGGACAGAACCTTCACCAAGCCCACAATCTCTGTAAATCTTTTGTTACAGCCGGTGCTACAAGACACACCACATACTACATACTCTCATACTACGAAGACAACTCAAAGAAATGAGGCACTCTTTCCCTTACCTTGGGATACTGCTTGACAGGTATCAGAACCCTCTCCTTCAGCTTCATGTTCTTGTGAGAAAATAAATCCAAGTAATTCTCCTCATCGTCCTTTTTTGAATCCCCTTTCTGAATCTTCTCAATTTCTGAATAGGACAAACAGAAATTTAATTTAGCTTTGTTCTTTTAAATAAAGGCAAAATTCTAAGTCTACTTAAAGCAGTAAGAGGGAATAGTGTAATGAGACCAAATATTAATGAACAGTTCAGATGAATAGTGCCTTAATTTCAAATAGAGACAGCACCAAAGCTAGATGAAGTTGACTAGGAAACCGAAAGCCTGCCTCTTTTTATTTACTTGGCTATGCTGGCTCTCAGTTGTGGCATGTGGGATGATCTCTGAGTCGTGTGGGATCCTTCACTGCACATGACTCTCTAGTTTTGGCTTGCAGGCTTAGTTGCTTCGCCACATGTGGGATCTTAGTTCCCTGACCAGGGATTGAACCCACATCCCCAGCATTGGAAGTCTGGAGTCTTACCCACTGGACTACTACTTTGAGGGAAGTCTCAAAGTCTCCCTCTAGTAAGGGCAGTTTGCTCTTTACTTTCAGCTGAAACCTCTACAGAGACATTCCAATGTTCTTTAGACAGGAGCGAGACGAGGAATGAGAGATAATTAAACTGAAAAAAATTAAAACCTCCATCAAGAAAAAGTCCAAAGCCATATCTTTATTATTATTATTCTATTTATTCATTTTGGCTGCACTGGATCTTTGCTGCTGCACTTGGGCTTTCTCCAGCTGTGGTGAGCGGGGGCTACTCTCCAGTCGCAGCGCTTCTGCTTCTCCCTGTGGTGGCTTCTCTTGCTGTGGAGCACAACCCCAAGGCGAGCGGGCTCAGTAGTTGTGGTGCACCGGCTTAGTTGCCCCGAGGCAAGTGGAATTTTCCCAGAGGGATCAAACCCATGTCCCCTGCATTGGCAGGTGGATTCTTAACCACTAGACCACCAAGGAAGTCCCCAAAGTTGTATCTTAATGAAGAGACAAAGGTAATTTAACTACACAACTGAGAGTCCTATTAAAATTTTGTAACAGTAGTGCTTTGGATAGGAGTAGTCCTTAAAAGTTTGAAAGACCTCGGTTTTACTCTGCCACTCACTAGTTGTGTGAACTCTGAAAAGTTTAACTGTTCTGAACTTTGATGTCCTCATTTGTAAAATGGACGTTATTATCTACTTCAAGAGGTTGCTATAAAGACAGAATACAGTAACATGCAGGGACTTCCTTCGTGTTCCAGTGGCTGGGACGCCTCTCTCCCAGTGTAGCGGGGCCTGAATGTGATCCCTGGTCAGGGGACTAGATCCTGCATATAGCAATTAAAAAGATGCTGTATGCCCCAACTAAGACCTGGCACAGCCAAATAAATAAAATAAAATACGCAAATATGCTAATTAAAGCCCATTTCTTTCTTTCTGCTTTTCCTTTTGGCCATGCAGGATCTTACTTCTGCCCCCTGCAGAAGTCTGGAGTCTTCACCACTGGACCACCAGGGAAGTCCTAAAAGCACATTTCTTAGGAAGTGTTTTAATATCTACTTAACACTCTCTAGCCCAAATTCACTCAGTGTCCTAAAGGAAAAAATGCACCAAGGTAAGTTAAATTCACAGGTTAAGACAGTTTCATCAGCTAGAACCTTAGTATCCCAAAAGTTCATTCATTCATTCATTCAGTGATTCCAAGTGTTTGAGTGCTTCCTATGGTGAGGCACATGAAGGGACAGGTATAGGTATGATCACTAAGCACCATGGAAAACTTACTAAGGGCCAGGCACTTGGCCCTGTAAAGTATAGGAGAAACCACACAATCAGTCAGACATGGTCCCAATCTCCACTATGTCTATATACAAGAAGTACCAGTATACGAAGCTGGCGATGAAGAATAGTTAACAGCTACAAAAGGAGTACTAACAGAGATGGGGGCAGAGTATGGAGGCAATGAATATCAGCAATTAAAATATTATACTATGGTCCACTGAGAATAAAAAAAAATTTTATACGCCCTAAAATCAGTGGAACACTTTAACTAACACAATGTTCTCCTTATACAACATTTCCAGTGTTTCTATCTTCCAGATTTTAAAAAAACTTTTTGGCCATGCCAAGGGACATGTGGGATCTTAGCTCCCCAAGCAGGGGTCAAATCTGTGCTCTCTGCACTGGCAACATGGAGTCTTAACCACTGGACCAACAGAGAAGTCCCTATCTTCTGTAATTTAAAGATAAGGGTTCTCAAACTTCAATATGCAGCAGAATCATCTTGATGGCTAGTTCAACTAGACTGCTGGGACCCAATCCCAGTCTGGGAATGCATTTAGGATTGTGTTAGGAATCTGCATTTAAAACCATGACCAGGTCATTCTGATATTGCTGCCCTAAGGTTCACACTTCAAAAACCACTAGTTCAATATACGGGCTTCCCCTGTGGCTCAGATGGTAAAGAATCTGCCTCAAATGTGGGAAACCCAGGTTCGATCCCTGAGTCGGGAAGATCCTTTGGAGAAGGAAATGGCAATCCACTTCAGTATTCTTGCCTAGAGAGTTCCATGGACAGAGGAGGGTGGCGGAGCTTTATATACCTTAGTATATAAAGATATAATACTTTAAACACATTCTGCAAATCTAAACCTTTAACAAACTTTAAAAAGTAACTGTTTAGAATAAATCTAGCTATGATGTAGGAAAGTTACTGAGACTCACAGAGTTCAGAATTCCAAACTGAAGGCTTCTCTGTTTATTAAAAAGCCTAAACTGAGATGTTATACACTTAAAAGAACCGTAAATGACCATGCTCTTTGCACTCCTATTTTTCATTGCTTGGAGTAGAAAGCAAATTTAACCTTACCATCAACAGACTAAATGCTTCATTCAACACCCTATTTGTTCACTGTTTCACTGCCTGTGTATCCTGACCTCCACTCCTTCCCATTTACTGCTAATATTAACTTTGCAGTCACTGGTTTTGAGCTACCATCTCTGAACACACCTCTTCTAGAGCTTTTGGGCTGGTCAACTGGGTACTTAAAATCTTCAAATGTCCTACAGGAACAAAGATGCCACATTTCAAACCAGAATACACCACTGAGGAGCTTCTAAAAATGTGGCACAAGTTATATACGTCATCTCACCCATGTCTCTGTGTGCTCTAACTGCTGCCATCTAGTTAGGCCCTTCAGCTGTACTTTCTACCACTTTCCAGAAACTTTAATTGGTCAGAACAAGAAGCTAAGATTCGAAATCTGTTAATCTGTATTCCCATAGGAAGCAGGGCTGCAAACGTTGAACCTAGTAGAAAGGTTTAATATCAATGAAATGTGCCCTGTGAATATAAGGCCTTTCTAAAACATGGATCTGGGACTTCCCCGGTGGTCCAGTGTTTAAATAAGACTCTCTGCTCCCAATGCAGGGGGCCTGGGGTTTGATCCCTGGTCGGGCAACTAGATCCCACACACCCCAACTAAGACCTGGCACAAACAAATAATAATAAATAAGCAAAATTTAAAACACAGATCCTTCTGCTATGTTTTGAATGAGGTAGATTTAATTAGGATCCCCTTGTCCACTTACCTTACAATTTAAAAAATAATATTAAAGCATTTTTTAGAGAATTCAGAGAACAACGATTTAAATACAACAGGACTGAAATGATAAATCAATCACAGGGTTAGCCTAGAAAGCAAAAGAAGCAATTTGAGCCTTCAAAGAGAGTCATCTTCCACTTTTGGAAGGGGAAGGACCAATCCTTTATTCAGTGCCTGCTGCTGCTGCTAAGTCACTTCAGTTGTGTCCGACTCCGTGCGACCCCATAGATGGCAGCCCACCAGGCTCCCTTGTCCTTGGGATTCTCCAGGCAAGAACACTGGAGTGGGTTGCCATTTCCTTCATCCAATGCATGAAAGTGAAAAGTGAAAGTGAAGTCACTCAGTCGTGTCCGACCCTCAGCGATCCCTTGGACCGCAGCCTTCCAGGCTCCTCCGTCCATGGGATTTTCCAGGGAGGAGTACTGGAGTGGGGTGCCATTGCCTTCTGCCTATTCAGTGCCTACAATACATCAAATTCTATACAAATATGACCCCATTTATACTCAAACATTACTGGGTGAAACAGCTGGTACTATCCCTATTTTACAACTGAAGAAACAAACTCAGAGAAGTTAAATCTCTAAGTCAGAAAGCTGTTGAAGTAGTACCCAAATAAGGATTAAAACCCAGGCTTTCTCTAACTTCAAACCTCATGCTTTTATTATTGCCTCTCAATAGGCAGAGAGGGGCACACTTTATTTAAGTGAAAAAAGAGCTACTTTTGTAAAGTTTTGGGAAATTCAGCTTATACCCCCAGACACTGTCATCCACCTAAATGCAACAAAAGGGCTCTATCGACACCTCAGATGTTCAGCTGCCTGATCTTTTTCTTTTTCAATTTCTCTCCTTAGCCTCACTTCTTGTGGAGAGCTAACAAGCAGGCTGTAAAGGGAAAAAAAAAAAAAATAAGGTGAAGCTTCCTAGAAATGCCTTACCCGCAGGCAAAAGTACTTCTAGACAATCTTTGTGAAATTGACTCCTTTAAAAGATCTTTTCTTGGGTCTCTGGAGACCTTGGATGTCCCAAGAGTCAAAGAAAGAAAAAGTATCCTGTAAACAACAGAGAGGTGACCTGTTTGGTTCAGAGTCAGATGCTGACAATAATCATTATCTTACCCTTTTGGGTTTCCCTTTGTCTTTATAATGAGGATTATCCTCACTTAACAGGTGCAGAAATCCTGTCCAACATCACAAAATTAATGACAGAGGAGGTATTTAAACCCAGGTTATTCTGTATGTCAGTTAGCAAATTCAATCAGTGTTGTGGCATTTCTTCTACTATAACTTAACCTTTCCTTTTTTGGTAGGCCTTATCACAACCGTATTGTAAGTGCCAAAGGATGAGAACTGCTTCTTAAATGTATGTCTAAGAGGAAAACCTGAGTTTTGAAGCTAAACAGAACTGGGTGTGAGTCCCAACTCTGCTACATGCTTGCTGTGTGACCTTGGGGCAAGTTGTTAAACCTCAGTCTTGCTTCTTACTTTTAAAAAGGAAGATTTTTTTTTTTTAAACAGAAAAAAGATTTCATGAACAGAAAAATATTAATACTAGAGAAGTTAGAAAAAATTATATACAGATTTTATTAACTGGCCTGGCTTAACTAAAAATGACTATCATGTACAATCCATTAACTGAACATTTAATAAATGCTACATAAGGAGCAAGACAGTCATGATTTTCTGACTAAGGCATCCAGAGATAGTGTTTCTAGAAGGGCAAGATTCCCAGGGTATCTGCTCCAAAAGGTCAGGTGTCACGCCCTTCTCCAGAATATCAATGTATTCACTTCAAACATCTAACAACAGCACTCCTGCCCCTGCTATCAACCATTTCTGGACCCCTTCATCACTGCCATTTATAATACAGTGCCTAATAGACAACAGGCATCTATAAACATATATCAAATTAAAGAAATATTCCATTAACACTCTCAACTTCCCTTAACAATTCATATAACTTTACCATTCCCAAGTTTATAGTTCTCTGCCCTGTATCTTGTCTGTTGGTAAATCCTTATGGATTCACAAGTCCAATAAGTTTATTAACTTTGTATAAAGCCACTCCATTCTTTTCATTTTTCAAATTAATTATTCTGTAAAGTAAGAACACAAAGCTACACATTTTTAATTTTATTTAGGGTCATGAGCCCTTACAGACTAACTCCCCAGAAAAACAGACACGGTATTTCACATACAATGTTAACTAAGGGTGGGTATTGGCTCAAAAAAAAAAAAAAGCTTCAAAGCCTGAGTTAAGAGCCCTCTAAGAGGGGTTCAAGTCCCATATTTCAAGATAATGGCAAACTCTATCATGGCCTATTGACCATGGTCTCCCAAATCTCTTTCTTAGGGTACAACTTACAGTTTAGGGCTTTTTTTTCCTTTTAAAAACAAAACAAACAAACCACTTTATCTTAAAATAATTGTAGATTTACATGCAGTTTTAAGAAATAAGAGATTCCCTATATCCTTCACCCACTATTCTCTATGACAACATTTTGCAGGTCTATAATACAATATCATAACCAAAAAATGCAATTACAATCTACTGACTTTATTTGGATGTCATCAGTTTTGCATGTACATGTGTGTGTGTGCACGCGTGTGTGCTTAGCTCTATGCAATTTAATCAGATTCACTCGACCACCACCAGTGTTGGTACAGAACGATTCCAGTACACCACAGAACACAAAGTTCCCTCATGCTGCCCTTTTATAGGCACAGTCACTTCCCTTCCTCTCTCCTTCACACTGGCAATCACTGATGTTCTCCAACTCAAATTATTTTGTCTTTTTAAGAATGTTAAATTAATGGAATTATACAGTATGCAATCTTTTGAGACTGGCTTTTTCATTCAGCTAATTCTCTTGAGGGAATTCCTTAGCTGTCCAGTGGTTAGGGCTTGGTGCTTTCCCTGATGCTTTCACCAGGGCTGGGGTTCAATCCCTGGTCAGGGAATCAAGATCTTATCTTTTTTTTTTTTTTTAACTGTTGAGTAGTATTTCATGGTATGGATGTACCACAGCGAAACTATTCATCAACTGGACATATATGGCTTATATCCAGTTTTCGGCTATTATGAAAATTCATGTACAGGTTTCCTATGAATGTGAATTCTAATTTTTCTGGGATAAATGCCCACAAGTGTAATTGCTGAGTCGTATGGTAAACACATGTTAAGTTTTGTTAAAAACTGTTTTATCTGAAATTTATTCATGCTAACAACATTTTAATTTTTCTGGTATTACATGTTCCATAAAAACAATATTGTACCACATGGATAAAGCCTTATGGGATTGACCTTTTCATATAACATTAGATTTCTAAGATCTCTCCATGTTGTGGCATTCAGCTATAGTTTTCATTTTCACTGCTGTATTTCATTTTGAAAACTTCTCAGTATCCAATCAATGATGAAATAAGGTACACCATTTTATTACTGAGGCATTCACGAATAAAAGTTTGAGCATATTCCCAATACATTCCTATTTTCCTAGATAAAACAACCATGAAGTTGTTGCAAATGGTAAATGCTGCCTCTTTCTTTCCTAGTATTTATATTCATACCTACAAAGACATCCCTCAGTGTCCCAAGAAGACTGGTCCCAGGACCACACCCCCATACCAAAATAAGCGGATTTCAAGTACCTTGTATAAAATGACAAAGTACTTGTAGATAACCTACACACACCCCCTTGTGTACTTCAAATTATAACGTCTAATACAATGTAAATAGTTGGAAATACAAGGTAAACCACTGCAAAGCCAA
Organism: Bos mutus; assembly: GCF_027580195.1. Taxonomy (NCBI): domain Eukaryota; kingdom Metazoa; phylum Chordata; class Mammalia; order Artiodactyla; family Bovidae; genus Bos; species Bos mutus. The sequence goes on along the minus strand of NC_091618.1, from coordinate 14,387,548 downwards.
TTCAAGTTTTGTTCTTTGGAAATTGTGGAATCCCCCTACCCCTGAATATTTCTGATTCACTGTTGGTTGAATTCACATACATGAAGAAACTGTGGATATAGACAGCCATTATTTGGTCTATATAGGTCCTCTTCAATTCCACTTCTCGGGTTTAATAGGTCTTGCCAGAGGTCTGTACAATCATAGCTACAGTTTTTCTAGTTGTCACGTACAGATGTGAGAGTTGGACCATGAAAAAGGCTGAGTGCCGAAGAAATGATGCTTTCAAATTACGGTGCTGGAGAAGACACTTGAGAGCCTCTTGGAATGCAAGGAGATTATATCAGTCAATCCTAAAGGAAATCAGCCCTGAATTCACTGGAAGGACTTTCGGTGAAGCTCCAATATTTGACCACCTGATGTAAAGAGCTGACTCACTGGAAAAATTCCTGATGCTGGGAAAGACTGAGGGCAGGAGAAGGGGGTGACAGAGGATGAGATGGTTGGATAGCCTCACCAACTCAATGGATGTGAGTTTGAGTAAACTCTAGAGATAGTGAAGGATAGGGAAGCCTGGCTGACTGCAGTCCATGGGGTCACAAAGAATCGGACATGACTTAGATGTATTTAAATACATAAAAAAAAGATGTATTTCTATAGCACATTGTAAATAAAATACAGAAATTAACTATTTGAAATTTAAATAGGTTTTTGTTTGGAAATATTCTGAACTGACGTGTTTTTTTGGCCTTGCCATGCTGCATGCAGGATCTGTTTCCTAACCAGAGATCAAACCCATGCCCTCGGCAGTGGAAGTGTCGAGTCTTAACCACTGGACCACCAGGGAAGTCCCTGCACTGAGTGCTTATGGAAAATGAACTGCTGAGTATCCTTTCAAGATCATCTGGGGATTGTTAATCTATTCAAAATGTTTACTTATTCCTGAGTCATTTATACTGACTTGTACTTTCCCAGTTATAAAAAGTAGAAAAAGAACACTGATATATATAAAAACATCTTATGTTTATTATATAAGTATTTAACACAAATACTATGATAAATTATTTGTTTCAGAAAACAAGCATGGGTACCCTGAAAGTCCTTGTACTTCTGCAAACGCATTTAATTGTCATCATAGTTGATTATCAATTTGGCTAATATAGAAGTCTATATTCAAAATCAAAATCCTTCAGAATTGTGTTGATATTTTTCCATCATGCAATGAACATGAATATTCATTCACCAACTATTTAGTAAGAAGCCACTTTGTGCAGTACTCTTAAAGGAACAGAAGACACAGCTGTGAACAAAGCAGACAAAAGATCCCTGCCCTGGTAGAGCTGACATTCTGGTCATAAAGAGGGGGTAGCCAACAAGCAAACACATTAACTACAACATATGGTGCATCAGATGCTGATAAGTACAAAATAAGGTTAAGCTGGGAAAGGGAGAGGGAGGGCTGGGAAGGCCAGAATGGTCTGGTTCTTGTGGCACCTCTTGGGAAACGGGCAGAGCTGCCTGGAGGAGTCACAGTCCCAAGTGCTATGCTCTCTGGGTTTCCTCCTCCTTCTATGTCTTGGTCTCGTTACCTTCACTGATCTGTTGGCTAGACTATGATGTGTTCAGATTTTCTTTTAATATTTTAGCACACATAAATTTTTTTGTGTACAATTTGTTGCAGGCACTATAGTGAGGGATGGGGGAGTGGTGAGCAAAGAGGTTTAGGTGTGAGGATCCAGACTTAGACTGACTTCAAATCTTCCTTATGAAGTTTATTGATTTTGTTACCTTAGGCAAATTATTTAATCTGCTTGTCTTGGTTTCCTCATATGTAGAAATAAACATAAGAGTAATAAGAGTAACTTCCTCTTAGTAAGGTTAATAGTTGATGTAAAGTGCTCAGACCAGTGTCCAGCATCCAGCATAGTGTTAGTCGTATTTTTCCTACACGTATCCTCATCACAGAGTTTAACTACTATTGTCTTCTCAGTCTCATTTCCTCACAATTGGTCAACTTTACTACAATCCCTTTTCCAGATCATTCAAAAATATCTTAAATTAACTATACTCAACTTAAAAAAACCTTAAAAGCTGGGTCCAACATATATCAACATTTATCCATGCTAAGAGTCTTCCTGGGTAGCTCAGCTGGTAAACAATCTGCCTACAATGCAGGAGACCCAGGTTCAATTCCTGGGTCTGGAGGTTCCCCTGGAAAAGGGATAGGCTACCCACTCCAGTATTTTCGGGTTTCCCTGCTGGCTCAAATAGTAAACAATCTGCCTGCAATGCGGGAGATCTGGGTTCGATCCCTGGGTTGGGAAGATCCCTAGAGGCAGGCATGGCAACCCACTCCAGTATTCTTGCCTGGAGAATCCCCATGGACAGAGGAGCCTGGCGGGCTATAGTCCATGGAGTTGCAAAGAGTTGGACATGACTAAACCACTAAGCACAGCACACTCATACTGAGAAGTATTCACGTTTCCCAAGTCAGCTCTCTCAATGAGCCAGCATTACCTCAACCCCCTTTCTCCAATTAAAATTCAATTTGGTTAAAGAAAAAAAGACATAAAAAAAGCTTTGGACTTCTCCAGTGGTCCAGTGGTTAAGAATCCATCCTGCAATGCAGGGGACCTAGGTTTGATACATGGCCCTGGGGTCTAAGATCCCACATGCCACAAAGTAATGAAGCTTATCGGTGGAAACTAAGACCTGACACAGTCAAACAAATAAATTATATATATATTTTTAAAAAGTGAGAGGAAAAAAAGCTCAAATTAAAAAAAAAAATTAAAGCACACTCTCTTGTGACAAAAGTTAAGCAGTAAGAGAACGGTGAAATTTTTATGTTAACTTATAAGGATCAGGCTTTCCTGGTGGCTCATATGGTAAAGAATCTGCCTGCAATGCAGAAGACCTGGGTTCGATCCCTGGGTAAGGAAGATTCCCCTGGAGGAGGGCATGGCAACCCACTCCAGTATTCTAGCCTGGAGAATCCCATGGACAGAGGAGCATGGTAAGCTACTGTCCATGGGGTCACAAAGAGTCGAACATGACTGAGCAACTAACACCTTCACTATAAGGATTAAGTTTTTGATAGCTACTCTAAGAAATCGTATTTTACTTAAAAGACTAGACTAGCATTGGACACCTGATGTGCGCAGAATGGCAAGAAAAATTTTGTGTTTTCATCCTAACTGTGTACCACAAATTTACAACTAGGAGAAAATTGGTGGCAAGTTATTAGCTAATGATTATAGGTCAAAAGGAACTGTGCCAGAGCTTTTTATACAACATTTAATCCTCACAATTCACCACCCCACTTTACAGATGAGCTTAGTGAGATTCAGAAAGTTTCCCAAGAGTAGATGACTAGTCAAGAGCTAGAATTTCAAACCCAAGTCAACACCTTACAGTTTTAAAGTTTGTTATTTTATTCTCACACATTTAATCTGGACTGTTTGAAGACGCAAAATAAAAATAAGACCCATCAACTTTTACCATTGTCTGAAGTTCTTGAACCTACACGTACTTGCTTTCAAACAACTGGTATTTGCTATATGCAAGACAATATGAAAAACATAAAGATTAAAAAAATCTTTCCTTGCCCTCAAAGAGTTTGCCAGAAGAACACAATGAACAGTAATGTTTCAAACAATCTGACTGTGTTAGAGAAGAGCAAAGCACAGAGTTGAAACCGTAAGCAGTTTATTTAAATGTTATTCTTGAATGTCTCGGGCTTTGTTTACTGTTTAAAAGTAAAGGTCTCTGATGTTGGGAGATAGAGAACAAACGCAGGGGAAACGGTATTTTCATATGGGGCCTGTCCATTATTTCAATCCTGCCAAAGGGTCCAACTACTCACTCAGTGTTGGAAGGTTTTGAATTTTTATTTGGTTATAAAATTTAGGTATCATAAGACACTCTTATTATACCGTTTTAACAAGAAGAGAGAGCAAAATAGGCGGCTTTCGGGAGAAATCAGAGCGACTAGATGATGGCTAGTTTTGAGCAAAAAAGGAGCGCTAGTCTACAGACAGAGAACAAAGACTACTATTCCTTATCTGTTTCACTACTGAAAAGAGCAGGGGAGGAGGCCACGCAAACTTCTGTCAATTTTTTCCCCCATCTGATTGGGAATGCCACGCAAACCATCCTTAACTCTCTATCACCCCTTCACCGTCTGTAGGTTTATTTTTTTTTCCCCTTTCTTGAATGCACAACACACATTATAAAATAAAGGGATCCAAAACGTCTGGCTCGGCAGAAATGACCATCTTATTGCCGAGATCGGAAATATAATTCGGAAAACCTCAAGCTCGGATTCCCACAGGTTGCTCCTGCCTCCAAGCAACTCAAGCTCCAGTTACCGCTAAGTCCGATCGGCCCCTGCGGCCGCGGCGCGCTGGACAGGGCACCCCAGTCTCACCCCATCTCACCTCGTCCCCCGCCCCCACTCACGGTCCCTCCGGGCTCAGGCTGCCTTCACCTCCTACACTCTCAGTTGAGGCGCCAACCGCCACCCGCGATCAAACAAGCTTCCCCTTTGGGGGAAGGGGGAGATGAAGGTTCCTTTCTGGAAGAATCTGAGCACTCGGAGCGCAGGGCAGCTGTAAGAGGGGAGGCGGAAGGGTCGGCCAAAGGGGCGGGGAACGCGGCATTTATCCATCAAGATCTTTGCGCTAAGAGATCGCCAAGTTCCCTCCGGGCCTCCTCTGCAGCCTAGAAATTCTCCCTCGCACTCTGGGCCGGGATGGGAACGTGGGATCTTAAGCTTCCGAAGATGAGGATGAGAGGAGTCCACGACTGCCTGCGTCCTCAGGGAACGGGAAGCAAGAGGAACAAAGCCGCTACCACCCATGCCCCCGGGTGGCCGGGCGACCCAGAGGGACCCCAGAGGCCCGCTTACCTGCCGTCAGCAACTGCATGGCGTGAGTGAAGGACGGGTCGAGCGAGTCCTTCTCGGCCATGAGTTCGGGCAGATACTTGTTCTCTGGCTCCATCTTGACGGAGGCAGTGGCTGAGGGGGGCAGTAGAGGGGTCGGCGCTGGACCGCCCACTGTCGCGTCGGGACCGGTGGCCGAGGGCGGCAGCAGCGGTGGCGGCTGCGTGGCGGGCGAGGCCCGGGCACCCCCGCGAGACCCTCCTCCGCCTCCCCGGGACCGGTGAGGCAGCGGCGGCTGCCGAGGGGGCGCCTGACGCACAGAGGGGTGGGCACCTGAGGGGTCCATGGAGCCGCTGCGGCCCGAGGACCGGCTCATGCGCGCGGCGGGGTCGTCCCGGCGCTGCATTGGGAAAGATGTGCGATTAAGGGATCGAGGAAGCGACGCGGTAGCGGCGGAGGCCCGAGCGGCGGCGGCCCGAGCGGCGGTTGGCGGGGGTGGGAGAGCGGGAGCGATAGCGACCAAAGCCGACCCGAGCGACCCAGCAAAAGAGAGCACCGGAAATGAGGCGGCGCGCGTGCGCAGCCAGCCACCGGCACCGCCCTTGGGTCTCTCCGCGGAGAACAAAGTCCCCGGTCGGGCCACGGCGCCTGCGCACCGCCGCGGAGTCCGAAGAAGTCGCCTCCCCGCTCCCCTTTTCCCTCTGAGCCCTCCAGGCCTGGTACTTGTGCGCGTGCGCGGGAGGCCGCGGGCTCCGTTCGTTTCTTTTCCACGTGACTCGGCGTTAGCGGGACACGTGTCTCCTCCCTTTTCTGGCCGAGCGCACGGAGGGGGCGGGGGCTGTGGAATGTCTTTGTCTGCGCGCGAGCCCGCGGAGTGTGGGGCGGGAGACCTGTTACTCGCTGGGCCACGCCTCCAACGGCTGAGCTGGGGCGGGGGGGGGGACCCGGGGGGGATGCCTGTACTCAGTCGGGTGGGTCGGGGTGGGGGGTGGTTACTGAAGAATGAAAGGAGACCCTCCCGGGGGATGCGGGAGGGGAAGGAGAGATAATTGGGGCTGACTGGGCAGAAGGAGACGAGGGTGAGAGGCACAGGGAGATTAGAGTGAAGAAGGAACGACTAAGGGAGAGTCTGACGTAGGGTTGAGGGGTGGAGATGCGGCCAGACTTGGAGGGGGCCATTGAGGAAGGATTGGTCAGTGGAAAGACTGAAGGCTATTGGAGGAGTTAAACTAAGAGGGAGGGTTCAGATCGGAGACCTGATATCCAGCCAGAAAAAGGGCCCCAGACCGAAGCAGGGAATCGAAGAAATCGTGTCCTGTCGTTTCCAGTATAGTAGGTTCTTAGACATACCCGTTGTTGATCAGAGAAGTCGTCTGAAAGGTGAAGCATTTTAACTTTCTGCATATAGTACTGCTTTCTGCAGATTGTGTTTCACAAAAAAAAAGTGGGGTAGAGGCCAGCTCTTTAATCTGTGATGGTTGCATCATTCGGGTGGCTTCTTCTGCTGATGTGAGTGCTAATCCTCCTGCTGTAAATCATCTTTCCACACTTGCTCAAAGAGATAGACCCTTAGCACAGCTCTCAAGGCCAAGGTATTATAGTGGACAGTCTCCCACAGCGTACTCCTTATCCTGGGGTGCTATATGCAGATGAAGGCTAGGTCTTTACTTTCCATAAACTCTAACACTTGGTACCTTCTCTAACCCTTCCCCCACAGATTTTTTTTTTGCTTCTCTCATTCGAAGCATTTGCTCTCATCCCTTTTCCTTCTGGATCTGTTGCCCTAATAAGCCCACGCTTTCCAAAAGCATTTCTGGAAATTGTCTTCTGGGTGCCTAAAAACTGCTGATTTTTAGATTTGAAACTTAGAAGCCTTCAGCTTAGGGAACATTAGGGCTTGGCTGCCTTCTTGGGGGTAGGGAGATAAATCACCAGCAGGAATGAGAACAAAACAAAATCTCCATAAATTATCACACTTGTATCTCCAGTGTCTAGGCAGTACATTACTTTGAGGTCACATAGATAGTTTATAATCAAGGAGGAGGAAAAAAGAAAGGAATGTTTTTGGATAATTGTAATGAAGACTGTAATGTGACAAATGCCCAAAGATAAATAAATATTAGGTGGGATTAGAGTTCAAAGTGGAAGTTAGATTTCAGCCAGGGGAGAATGAATTCCAAGCAAAGTGTGAATACATGAACAGAGATGAGAATGTCACAGATGTGTTTAAGGTATGGGAGTAATCCATTTGTGGACTGTGGAAAAATAGGTGAGTTGAGAGAGCGAGTGTATGGAGGAGGGGAAAGGGAGTGAAGAGGATTTATAGCTCCCTTGCGATTAATTTCTGCTGTTGTCCTTGAAATTCCTGCTTGGGTGGTGGTGTTACAAATGTCCGAAGTGTCCTTGCTCTGTAATGAGATGCTCAGCTGGAGGTACCTTGAGCTGAGGCTAATAAAACTTTGATAAAGAAGTGTCTGAGAAGGCGCTGGGTAGTGGTATCTGTGGGTTTCTAGACTAGACTCAACATTTTGGGAGGCTGTCAGACCTTTACTTACTTTGTCGAAAGGTGGGGTTGAAGAGAAGTTTGAACCTTCCTAGCGAGATACAAAAACAGTTATCTCTGAGGTAATATGTTGTGACCCTGCAGTGTGTTCACCAAGTAGGCGAAGCAACAGCCTTCTGTTTGGGGGTTGGGGTGGGGTCTTCCCTGGGGTCAGGGAAGAGTAATTCCTGTCCTGAAAGACTGGAGGTCTGGATTTCATTTTGTGTGGACCACGATATACTGTGCCCCACCTTCACCTGAAGGTATTAACAGCATGGCCTTGTGAAGAAACTGACTTTGGAGTGAGGCAGACAAATTCAAAGCCAGCTATGCCTTGTTCTTGCTGTATACCATTAGTAAAACTATAACCTGTCTGAGCCTTAGTTTCTTCCTCTCTAAAGTTGAGTTGATGATATCTACCTTGCAGAGTTGTTGTGAGCATTAACAAATAACAGTGTAAACCTCCTGGGTTTATAAGCAGAATCAGGATAGTTGTTATTCCATTTAGCGCCTAGTGAAGATTTTTGGGTGTTTCCTGTTAGCTGTGGATCTGAAAGGCCTGTTCTCTAATCTGTCTCATTTTCACTGACTGTAGCTAGATTTTGTTTTGGAGGTGGGAGAGAGAAGTTTCTTCTACCCTGTTTGCTCCCTGCATTCAGTTTCTATGGTGTAGGATGCAAGATTAATTGAGAGCATTGTGATTCAGATGGAGTTAGGTCCGAATCTGGCTTACCTGCTGGATGATTGAGTGCATTACTTAAACTTCCTCAGCCTTGCTTTCTCCTCTTTGATAAACAAGGGATCATAACAATACCTACCTTGGGGTTGTTAGGATTAAACAGATAGTGTTTGTAAAGCACTCAGCACGGGAACTGGCAATTAGTAGGTGCTTGATAAGCGATAGTGGCCATTGTTATTATTTTACTGAGTACCTTATTGCTTGTTTTCACTTTCATGTGAGTCCCTAACAGAGGGGCTGGAAGGACTTTTTTTTTTTTTTTTTTTTTTTTTCACGTAGCTGCTTGACTTGTGCTTGATCCATGAATGGAGGACCGGCAGGCCCCGTCTGCCTTCCCTGCTTTGCGGTCAGTTCCCAAGAGTTGAAGGGCTCCAGCCTGGAGCTCTCCAGCTCTCCCTGGGCCGGAGAGTTTCTCTTCTATCCATCTGTTTAAGCGTAAACATCTATGGTGCCAAATATGTGGAGGATATGGAAGGAGAAAGGGAGACCAAAATTCAATATTTAAAATTTTTCTAAGATTTAAAAAATTTTAAATTAGAGTATATTTGATTTGCAATGTTGTATTAGTCTTGGGCACACAGTAAACTGAATCCATTATGCACATACATTATCCATTCTCTTTCAGATTCTTCTCCCATATAGGCCACCTACAGAATATGGAGTATGGAGTAGAGTTCCTTGTGCTATATAGTAGGTCCTTAAGACTCTACACATGGACATCACCAGATGGTCAACAGCGAAATCACATTGATTATATTCTTTGCAGCCAAAGATGGAAAAGCTCTATACAGTCAGCAAAAACAAGACTGGGAGCTGACTGTGGCTCAGATCATGAACTCCTTATTGCCAAATTCAGACTTAAATTGAAGAAAGTAGGGAAAACCACTAGACCATTCAGGCATGACCTAAATCAAATTCCTTATGATTCTACAGTGGAAGTGAGAAATAGATTTAAGGGACTAGATCTGATAGATAGAGTGCCTGATGAACTATGGACGGAGGTTCACGACATTTTACAGGAGACAGGGATCAAGACCATCCCATGGAAAAGAAATGCAAAAAAGCAAAATGGCTGTCTGGGGAGGCCTTACAAATAGCTGTGAAAAGGAGAAAAGGAAAGATATAAGCATCTGAATGCAGAGTTCCAAAGAATAGCAAGAAGAGATAAGAAAGCCTTCCTCAGTGATCAATGCAAAGAAATAGAGGAAAACAACAGAATGGGAAAGACTAGAGATCTTTTCAAGAAAATTAGAGATACCAAGGGAACGTTTCATGCAAAGATGGGCTCGATAAAGGACAGAAATTGTATGGACCTAACAAAAGCAGAAGATATTAAGAAGAGGTGGCAAGGATACGCAGAAGAACTATACAAAAAAGATCTTCACACGACCAAGATAATCACGGTGGTGTGATCACTGACCTAGAGCCAGACATCCTGGAATGTGAAGTCAAGTGGGCCTTAGAAAGCATCACTATGAACAAAGCTAGTGGAGGTGATGGAATTCCAGTGGAGCTATTTCAAATCCTGAAAGATGATGCTGTGAAAGTGCTGCACTCAATATGCCAGCAAATTTGGAAAACTCAGCAGTGGCCACAGGACTGGAAAAGGTCAGTTTTCATTCCAAAGAAATGCCTAAAGAAAGGCAATGCCAAAGAATGGTCAAACTACCGCACAATTGCACTCATCTCACACACTAGTAAAGTAATGCTCAAAATTCTCCAAGCCAGGCTTCAGCAATACCTGAACCCTGAACTTCAAGATGTTCAAGCTGGTTTTAGAAAAGGCAGAGGAACCAAAGATCAAATTGCCAACATCTTCTGAATCATGGAAAAAGCAAGAGAGTTCCAGAAAAACATCTATTTCTGCTTTATTGACTATGCCAAAGCCTTTGACTGTGTGGATCACAATAATCTGTGGAAAATTCTGAAAGAGATGGGAATACCAGACCACCTGACCTGCCTCTTGAGAAATCTGTATGCAGGTCAGGAAGCAACAGTTAAACTGGACATGGAACAACAGACTGGTTCCAAATAGGAAAAGGAGTACGTCAAGGCTGTATATTGTCACCCTGTTTATTTAACTTATATGCAGAGTACATTATGAGAAATGCTGGGCTGGAAGAAGCACAAGCTGGAATCAAGATTGCCAGGAGAAATATCAATAACCTCAGATATGCAGATGACACCACCCTTATGGCAGAAAGTGAAGAACTAAAGAGCCTCTTGATGAAAGTGAAAGAGGAGAGTGAAAAGTTGGCTTAAAGCTCAACATTCAGAAAACGAAGATCATGGCATCCAGTCCATCATTTCATGGCAAATAGATGGGGAAACAGTGGAAACAGTGTCAGACTTTATTTTTTGGGGCTCCAAAATCACTGCAGATGGTGACTGCAGCCATGAAATTAAAAGACACTTACTCCTTGGAAGGAAAGTTATGACCAACCTAGATAGCATATTGAAAAGCAGAGACATTACTTTGCCAACAAAGGTCCATCTAGTCAAGGCTATGGTTTTTCCAGTGGTCATGTATGGATGTGAGAGTTGGACTGTGAAGAAGGCTGAGTGCTGAAGAATTGATGCTTTTGAAGTGTGTTGGAGAAGACTCTTGAGAGCCCCTTGGACTGCAAGGAGATCCAACCAGTTCATTCTGAAGGAGATCAGCCCTGGGATTTCTTTGGAAGGAATGATGCTAAAGCTGAAACTCCAGTACTTTGGCCACCTCATGTGAAGAGTTGACTCATTGGAAAAGACTCTGATGCTGGGAGGGGTTGGGGGCAGAAGGAGAAGGGGACGACAGAGAATGAGGTGGCTGGATGGCATCACTGACTCGATGGAGGTGAGTCTGAGTGAACTCCGGGAGTTGGTGATGGACAGGGAGGCCTGGCGTGCTGTGATTCATGGGGTCGCAAAGAGTCGGACACGACTGAGTGACTGAACTGAACTGAACTGATTATCTATTTTGTGTTTAGTAGTGTGTATATGTCAATTCCAATCTTCCAATTTATCCCTCCCCCGTCTAAGATTTTTTAATTATTATAAATCTATGCTTTGATTATTTAGCATCTCTGTGCTTCGTTTTTTCTTTTATACAATGGGGTTAAACTACACCTGCGACTTCCTTGGTGGTCCAACGGTTAGATTCTGTGTTTCTGCTGCAGGAGGCATGGGTTTGATTCCTAGTGGGGAGCTAAGATCCCACATACCTTGTGGTGCAGCCAAAAACAAAAGGGCAAACAAACAAAAAAAATACCCCTACTACCTACTTCATAGGGCTGTTTGAGGACTCAAAGAGCACATTTATACAAAGTAGAGTAATGCCCAGAAGATTACAAATGTCAAATAAATAGCACATTTTATTATAAAAATAATATGCTTCTAGTTTTAAGGAAAATCAACCATAAGAAAGGAAGAAAGTGAAAAGTAAAATTCCCCTTAAAACCTGGCCCATTCACTTGACTGTGCTTTTCTAAATATATCCACTATTCAGTGGTTGCTTATGTAAACGTCTAGACATTTTTAAGCATCTGTATGTGAGTCTGTCCTTTTTGTTTTAAACACAAACTGAAATATACTATATGAACAGTTTTTGACTTATTTTTAAATGAAATACTCTATTCAAATATCCCTTATCAGTATATGTAAATCTACTTCATTTCTCATGGTAGGATATTATTCCACCAAGTACTTCTCATTACCTTCTGATGGAAATGTAGGTTTTTCCAGCTTTTCAGTGTTACAAATGATACTGCAACGAACATCATCCTACAGAACATCTTTGTGCACTGATATCAATATACTCATAGCATAAATTCCTAGAAATGACACAATAAAACTGTACCTAGCAACATCCTCTTCTCCAACCTCCTCAATCAATTCTGGCTATTCTCGTCCCATAGTTTTTTTAAACCTGATTTTATTTTTTCATGGAAGAGCATTTCATTTTAAACATAGCAGTGTGTAATGTCAATCCCAAACTCATAGTCTTATCCCCCACTGCCAGTAACCATAAGCTAGTTCTCTATTTGTTTTGTAGATAAGTTCATTTGTATCTTTTTAAAGACTGCATATAAGCGATATTGTATGATATTTGTCTTTCTCTGTCGGACTTACTTTACTCAGTATGATAATCTCCAGGTCTACACATGTTGCTGCAAATGGCATTATTTCATTCTTTTTAATGGCGGAATAATATTCCATTGCATATATGCACTACATCTCCTTTATTTTCCTTCCTGTAGTTTTGGTCTTTGCCTCTGTGGTGTGGTGGATGAAAATGGCATGATGGCCAACACTGAATAAGAGTCCATGCCCTCAAGGAGCTTACTGTAGAGTGAAGAGGACAAATATGTAAATCAAGAGTTATCAGGCAGTGTGAAAAGTGCTTAATCACAAAGGACTATACCAAGGGCTGCTGGAATGCACAGGAAGGAGTGACTGGCCAACTGCCAACATAAATGAGGGAAGGTGAGATTTGGATGAAAGTTGCCAGGTGAAGTGGGGGCAGGGCATTTTAAATGTTGGGAGTTCAGACCTGGGTCCTGTGCCTAATATCCATACTCCATGATCTGGAATTTAGATCTCTAACCCAAACTTCTGTGTTCCAAATGCAGATAGCCAATTGCATCCTGTTACATCCCCCTATTGATGTCCCAGAGACCCATCAAACTCACCATGTCCCCAGTAGAACTCACACTTGCAGTGCTGCTTCAGGGCTCAGATGACTTGAGAAACTAACTCCTTCAATTAGACCCAGGCTTGCTCCAGCACTTGAGAGCATCATGTGCCAGCAACACTTAAGGAGGAATCCACTTCCAGGGCCAGGCTGCTTGTTTGCCTCACTCTAGTCCAGGGGTGCTGTTAGCATTCCTACAGAAGGCACCCTTCCTGGGGTCAGTGGGCAGGGACAAAGGGGGTCAGTGTGGGGCTGATGTGCCCAATGACTTGGCCCCAACACTTAGTCTGACAGTCGCTTATGAAAAGTCCCTAGAAGTGTCCCCAAGATACTTGAAGGGAAATTTGTAGGGGGAACAACAGGAACTTGGAATGATTAGTGTTCGTATGGCTTTGTTTGAGTTCACAGGGTTATGAGGCCTGTGTAATATTTGGATTATAATAATTTTTTATGCCTGTCCCCCTTGTGTGCAGGAACTATTTCTGTCTTTATATATAGACAGAGGCTGGAACAAAACAGGCATTTGCTAAACGTGTCTTGCTAAACTCTCTTTCTCCCCGTTGCTTTCACCACCAGCCTGCTTCTCCTCCCAAGTTCCCTGTCTTAGGGACTAGCACCCCCAAACTCACCACAAAGCCAGGAATCTGAGAGTCATCTTTAACTTCTCTCTATTGCCTCACTGCTCTATGCCCACCCTATGAAATCCATGCCTGAACCTTTTTGTTGTTTACTTCATAAATATTGCCTCTCTGTGTTTCTCTGTCTCCACTACCTGTGTCTCCATCTTAGGTGCCATAATACCTCACCTGAACTTCTGCAACCTCTGAACTGGTCCCCAACTTCTCCTTTTGCTCCTACCCCTCTTCTCTATTTCTCTACCCAGAAGCCAGCGTAGTGTTTTCCAGATGTAAATCTGATCATGTCTGTCTATCTCACACACATACAAACATCCTTAGTTAAACCTCTTCAGTGGCTTGCCACTGTCCTTAGAATAAAGACCAGAACCCTCACCACGTCTGATCCAGCCCTGCCTGCATGGTGAGCCCTGCCTGGCTTTCCTGCTTCATTTCATGCCATTCTTCTCCTCAGTTCCTGTGCTTGGCAACCCAGCTCTTTTTCAGTTCCTCAAGCAAGCCAGACTAAGGCCTCCCCCAGACTGCACACTTTCTGGTTCCTTTGCCTAAACTCCAAATATGTCTTTCCTCCCCTCAGTCAAGTTCCCCTGCCTCTGCCTCTTTTCATTGTTGTTGTTGTTTAGTCGCTAAGTTGTGTCCAATTCTTTGTGACCCCAAGGGCTATAGCCTGCCAGGCTCCTCTGTCCATAGGATTTCCTAGGCAAGAATACTGGAATGGGTTGCCATTTCCTTCTCCAGGAGATCTTCCTGACCCAGGGATTAAACCTGTGGCTCCTGCTTGGCAGGAGGATTCTTGACCCCTGAGCCACCAGGGAAGCTAATTCTTATCTATCCTTCAGACTTATGAAGAATGTCATTTCTTCAGAGAAGCCTTTCCAGATCCCCAGGGCCAATCAGGCTAGCTTTCACTGTTACATGTTCTCAGGGCTTCATTCCTAACACTTACCACATTTTAAATTTACTTCTTCATGTGATTGTTTGAGGAACATCTACCTCTGCCAGTTGAATGTAAGGCCTATTCAGGCAGGAGATTTATCTGTGGGGCTTACACTTATGTCCCCAGCAACCGGCACATACTGGATTGGCTGAGTTGGCTGATCAACAAAGAGTGGTTGGCTCAGTGACTAAAGAAATAGGAACAGCACATACAGAGATATGAAAGCATTACAAAGCTTGGCATGGGGCCCTGGCAAGTCACATGGTATGATCTAGACTGGGGTCTAGGGAGGTGCATGGAAAATAGCAGGAGATGTTGTAGGCCCCGAAGTTAGTCCATGTTTTGATGCTCAAGTAAGGAAATAGAAGGTTCATGGGGAGCATCAGGGTCAGAGCATCAAAGATGAAGAGCAGAGAAGAAAACCATTGGCTCACAAGCCATATTTGGCCTGTGCATATGTTTTAATTGGCTTGCCTAACTTAAAAATAGCAAATAGAAGGGGGAAAAGTAGAAGCAATGACAAATTTGATTTTCTTGGGCTCCAAAGCCACTGCGGACAGTGACTGCAGCTGTGAGATTAAAAGGCACTTGCTCCTTGAAAGGAAAGCTATGACAAACCTAGACAGTACATTAAGAGGCAGAGACATCAATTTGTCAGTGAAGGTTTGTATAGTCCAAGCTATGGTTTTCCAGTAGTCATATACAGATGTGAGACTTAGACCGTAAAGAAGGCTGAGAGCCCAAGAACTGATGCTTTCAAATTGTGGTGTTGGAGAAGACTCTCAAGAGTCCCTTGGACTGCAAGGTGATCAAACAAGTCAATTCTAAAAGAAATGAACCCTGAATATTCATTGGAAGGACTGATGCTAAAGCTCTAATACTTTGGCCATCTGATGCAAAGAGCTGAATCATTGGAAAAGACCCTGGTGCTGGGAAGGATTGAAGACAAAAGGAAAAGAAGACAGCATAGGATGAGATGGTTAGATAGCATCCTTGACTCAATGCACATGAATTTGAGCAAACTCCAGGAGATAGTGGAGGACAGAGAAGCCTGGCATGCTACAACCCATGGGGGTCACAAAGAGTCAGATGTGGCTTAAAGACTGAATGACAACAACTTAAAAAAATTTCTCAAAACATCAGCTGTTCTAGGAACAATGGGTTTGTACTCCTGCAAGCAGTAATTAGTTTCCACCTTTAAAGGGCATTGCCTCTAACTCCCTGGGCCTTTTCCTACCAGCCTGACTCTCTAAGCATTTAAGTTGTGACCCAGTTTTAGAGGGATCATTCCAGTAGGGGAATGGAAGAGGAGGGTGGAGAGTGGATAGGGGAGGGCAATGGCAGTGGGAGGAACCCAGGGAGTGGAGGGAGTTCATGTTAAACTTGGAGACACTGAAGCCAAAGGGACCCTACATCTGGACTCAGTCAGTTGAGCTCAGGCTTAGGGTTGGGGAGGAGAATAAGCTTTAGATGCTAGGGCTCTCCTTCCGCCATTAGAGGCTTTGTTTGGATTAAGTGTGCATTAGTGTTAGTCACTCCATCATGTCTGACTCTGTGATCCCATGAACAGTATCCTACCAGGCTTCTCTGTCCATGGAATTCTTCAGGCAAGAATACCGGAGGGGGTTGCCATTCCCTTCTCCAGGTAATCTTCCTAACCCAGGGATCAAACCCAGGTCTCTGCATTGCAGACAGGTTCTTTACCAACTGAGCCAGCAGGAAAGCCCTTTGTTTAGATTCAGTTTAGTTCAGTTCAGTTGCTCAGTCATGTCTGACTCTTTGCGACCCCATGGACGGCAGCACGTCAGGCTTCCCTGTCCATCACCAACTCCTGGAGCTTACTCAAATTCATGCCCACTGAGTCGGTGATGCCATCCAACCATCTCGCCCTCTGTTGTCCCCTTCTCCTCCCGCCTTCAATTATTCCTAGCATCAGGGTCTTTTCAAATGAGTTAGTTCTTCACATCAGGTGGCCAAAGTATTGGAGTTTCAGCTTCAGCATCCGTCCTTCCAATGAATATTCAGGACTGATCTCCTCTAGGATGGACTGGTTGGATCTCCTTGCTGCCCAAGGGACTCTCAAGGGTCTTCTCCAACACTTCAGTTCAAAAGCATCAATTCTTTGGCGCTCAGCTTTCTTTATAGTCCAACTCTCACATCCATACATGACTACTGGAAAAACCAAAGCTTTGACTAGACAAACCTTTGTTGGCAAATTAATGTCTCTGCTTTTTAATATGGTGTCTAGGTTGGTCATAACTTTTCTTCAAAGGAGCAAGTGTCTTTTAATTTCATGTCTGCAGTCACCATCTGCAGTGATTTTGGAGCCCCCCCCCAAATAAAGTCTGTCCCTGTTTCCATTGTTTCCCCATCTATTTGCCATGAAGTGATGGGACCAGATGCCATGATCTTAGTTTTCTGAATGTTGAGTTTTTTTTTTTTTTAACTTTTATTTTATTTTTAAACTTTACAATATTGTATTAGTTTTGCCAAATATCGAAATGAATCTGCCACAGGTATACCCGCGTTCCCCATCCTGAACCCTCCTCCCTCATCCCTCCCCTACCCTCTCTCTGGGTCGTCCCAGTGCACCAGCCCCAAGCATCCAGTACCGTGCATCGAACCTGGACTGGCGACTCGTTTCATACATGATATTATACATGTTTCAATGCTATTCTCCCAAATCTCCCTACCCTCTCCCTCTCCCACAGAGTCCATAAGACTGATCTATACATCGGTGTCTCTTTTGCTGTCTCGTACACAGGGTTATTGTTACCATCTTTCTAAATTCAACGTTTTATATTTATTGCTGGGTCTCAGACTGATAGTAGAAATATCATGGGCTGTATTGTAGTGTTTTTCTTTCTATAGACCCAGCTTGGTTCTTCTCCAATGTCTTCTCTCTCATTCGAATCCATTGAGGAAATTCTGCTTTTTTCTTGGCCAGGAATCGCTTGGTGTGAGAAGACATGGTTTTATACCATCTTTCTAAATCTCATTAGAACTGTATAATAGGTTTCAAATGTATTCTTTTTAATGGCTGAGTAATACTCCATTGTGTATATGTACCACAGCTTTCTTATCCATTCATCTGCTGATGGGCATCTAGGTTGCTTCCATGTCCTGGCTATTATAGACAGTGCTGCGATGAACATTGGGGTACACGTGTCTCTTTCCCTTCTGGTTTCCTCAGTGTGTATGCCCAGCAGTGGGATTGCTGGATCATAAGGCAGTTCTATTTCCAGTTTTTTTAAGGAATCTCCACACTGTTCTCCATAGTGGCTGTACTAGTTTGCATTCCCACCAACAGTGTAAGAGAGTTCCCTTTTCTCCACACCCTCTCCAGCATTTATTGCTTGTAGACTTTTGGATCGCAGCCATTCTGACTGGCGTGAAATGGTACCTCATAGTGGTTTTGGTTTGCATTTCTCTGATAATGAGTGATGTTGAGCATCTTTTCATGTGTTTGTTAGCCATCTGTATGTCTTCTTTGGAGAAATGTCTATTTAGTTCTTTGGCCCATTTTTTGATTGGGTCATTTATTTTTCTGGAGTTGAGCTGTAGGAGTTGCTTGTATGTTTTTGAGATTAGTTGTTTGTCCGTTGCTTCATTTGCTATTATTTTCTCCCATTCTGAAGGCTGCCTTTTCACCTTGCTAATAGTTTCCTTTGTTGTGCAGAAGCTTTTAAGTTGAATGTTGAGTTTTAAGCCAAACTTTTCACTGTCCTCTTTCACCTTCATCAAAAGGCTCTTTAGTTCCTGTTTGCTTTCTGCCAGAAGGGTGGTGCTATCTGCATATTTGAGGTTATTGGTGTTTCTCCTGGCAATCTTGATCCCAGCTTGTGCTTCATCCAGCCCAGCATTTCTCATGATGTACTTGGCAAATAAGTTAAATAAGCAGGGTGACAATACACAGCCTTGATGTATTCCTTTTCCTATTTGCAACCAGTTTGTTGTTCCATGTCCAGTTCTAACTGTTGCTTCTTGACCTGCACACAGGTTTCTCAGGAGGCAGGTTAGGTGGTCTGGTATTCCTATCTCTAAGAATTTCCCACAGTTTGTTGTGGTCCACACAGTCAAAGGCTTTGGATTAAAGAGAAAATAAAAGCAAAACAGGAAATCTGATGTGATCCTGGCTGATTTGAGAGTAAGTGAATGGATGAAAGTGAAAGTGAAGTTGCTCAGTCGTGTCTGACTCTTTGCGACCCCGTGGACTGTAGCCTACCAGGCTCCTCCGTCCGTGGGATTCCCTAGGCAAGAGTACTGGAGTGGGTTGCCATTTCCTTCTCCAGGGGATCTTCCCAACCCAGGGATCGAACCCAGGTCTCCCGCATTGGAGGCAGACGCTTTAACCTCTGAGCCACCAGGGAAGCCCAAGTGAATGGATACTGGAATTTTAACAAGATAAAAACTACCTTCTTCTGGCCTGTCCTTGCCCTCTCCACATCTCAGAGAGATACAAGATAGACAAGACCATGGTCCTTAGTACAGAGAAGATTGACAGTCTTGTTGGGGAAGAAGACATTTAAATAATTAAATGCTGCTGCTGCTAAGTCGCTTCAGTCGTGTCCGATCCTGTGCGACCCCATAGACGGCAGCCCATCAGGCTCCCCTGTCCCTGGAATTCTCAAGGCAAGAACACTGGAGTGGGTTGCCATTTCCTTTTCCAATGCATGAAAGTGAAAGTGAAGTCGCTCAGTCGTGTCCGACTCTTAGCAACCCCATGAACTGCAGCCTACCAGGATCCTCTGTCCATGGGATTTTCCAGGCAAGAGTACTGGAATGGGGTGCCATTTCCTTCTCCAAATAATTAAATAGTGCTAGGTAATAGAGAAGCATTCATTCATTCACCAAATACATTGTGAACCCCTACTGTGTGCCAGATACTGTGCTAGGTATTGGGAACACAGTCTTGAAGAAAACAGACATGGCCTCTGCCCTTATACAGTTTATACCTAGGTGGTTTGGGAGATCAGAGGATGATGGAATTAATTCTGAGGGATGCAACTCTTATAGGCAAACATTTGGGCTAGGCCTGGAAGGAATAATAAAATTTTACTGGGACTTGGGTTGGAGCACAGAAAGTCCATTCTAGTCAGAAAGAAGAACAGGAAGAGCTGGTGAGAATGCGTGAGATTTCTATGTTAAAATAGAGAAGTGTTAGGTTGGAGTGATTTTTATAAAAGAGAAGAAAGCAAACTGTTTAGAACACAAGTTGCTTTTTAATCTAAATATCACTGGGCTCTTTTGTAGAAACTGAATACTTTAAAATGGAACTACTTCAAAATAACTAAAACAAGAAACGAATCCAGAGGTGAAAACACTGTTATTCCATTGTATGAGGTTTCACTGTAAAATAATCATATTAAATCAGCATAACACTCTAGAAATTACCCATTGAAATCAGAGGCTTTTGATTCCTCTTTTCAAATTGCTTTCAGAGCCTAAAGCCTGTTCTTATTTTTTGGGCTCCAAAATCACTGCAGATGGTGATTGTAGCCATGAACTTAAAAGACACTTACTCCTTGGAAGGAAAGTTATGACCAACCTAGATAGTATATTGAAAAGCAGAGACATTACTTTGCCAACAAAGGTTCATCTAGTCAAGGCTATGGTTTTTCCTGTGGTCATGTATGGATGTGAGAGTTGAACTGTGAAGAAGGCTGAGTGCTGAAGAATTGATGCTTTTGAAGTGTGGTGTTGGAGAAGACTCTTGAGAGCCCCTTGGACTGCAAGGAGATCCAACCAGTCCATTCTGAAGGAGATCAGCCCTGGGATTTCTTTGGAAGGAATGATGCTAAAGCTGAAACTCCAGTACTTGGGCCACCTCACGTGAAGAGTTGGCTCATTGGAAAAGGCTCTGATGCTGGGAGGGATTGGGGGCAGGAGGAGAAGGGGACGACAGAGGATGAGATGGCTGGATGGCATCACTGACTTGATGGACATGAGTCTGGGTGAACTCTGGGAGTTGGTGATGGACAGGGAGGCCTGGCGTGCTGCGATTCATGGGGTCGCAGAGAGTTGGACACGACTGAGTGACTGAACTGAACTGAAGAAAATAAAGTTTGTTACTGTTGTTTCCCCATGTATTTGCCATGAAGAGATGGGACTGGATTTCATGATCTCAGTCTTTTGAATGTTGAATTTTAAGCCAACTTTTTCAGTCTCCTCTTTCACCTTCATCAAAAAGCTCTTTAGTTCCTGTTCGCTTTCTGCCAGAAGGGTGGTGCCATCTGCATTTCTGAGGTTATTGATGTTTCTCCTGGCAATCTTGATTCCAGCTTGTGCTTCATCCAGCCCAGCATTTCTCATGATGTACTCTGCATATAAGTTAAATAAGCAGGATGACAATATACAGCCTTGACGTTCTCCTTTGCCAATTTGGAACCAGTCTGTTGTTCCATGTCCAGTTCTAACTGTTGCTTCTTGACCTGCATACAGATTTCTCAGGAGTTAGGTCAGGTGGTCTGGTATTCCCATCTCTCTAAGAATTTCCCACAGTTGTGATCCACACAGTCAAAGGCTTTAGCATAATCAATGAAGCAGGTGTTTTTCTGGAATTCTCTTGTTTTTTCTATGATCCAGCGGATGTTGGCAATTTGATCTCTGGTTCCTCTGTCTTTTCTAAATCCAGCTTGAACATCTGGAAGTTTTCGGTTCACATACTGCTGAAGCCTGGCTTGGAGAATTTTGAGCATTACTTTGCTTGTGTGTGAAATGAGTGCAATTGTGTAGTAGTTTGAAGATTCTTTGGCATTGCCTTTATTTGGGATTCCCTGGTGGCTCAGAGGTTAAAGCTTCTGCCTGCAATGTGGGAGACCTGGGTTCAAGCCCTGGGTCGGGAAGATCCCCTGGAGAAGGAAATGGCAACCCACTCCAGTATTCTTGCCTGGAGAATCCCATGGATGGAGAGCTTGGTGGGCTACAGTCCAACAGGGTCATGAGTGACTTCACTTTCACTTTCACTTATTTGGGATTGGAATGAAAACTGACTTTTTCCAGTCCTGTGACCACAGCTGAGTTTTCCAAATTTGCTGGCACATCCCTAGTACTTATTTATCTTATAACCGGTAGTTTGTACCTTTTGACCACCTTCTCCAATTCCCCCTCCCCCAATTCCTTGCCTTTGTAACCACAAATATGATCTCTTTTTCTGTGAGTTTGTTTTTGAAATATAATTGACCTACAACACTATGTTAGTTACTGTTATACAACATAGTTATTTGATATTTCTGTATGTATATTTAAAAATGGTCATGTAGGTCTAGTTATGGTATGTCACCAGAGATACTACAGAGTTATTGACTATATTCCTCACATCGTACAGTTTATAACCATGACTCATTTATTTTGCAACTGAAAGTTTGTGCCTCTTAATCTTCCTTACTTTTTCTTTCCTCTGTCTTTTCCCCCTTCCCCTCTGGCAACCACCTATTCATTCTCTGTATCTCTAACTCATTTCTGTTTTGTTATGTTTGTTTGTTTTTTAGATTCCACATCTAAGTGAAATCATACAGTTTTTGTCTTTCTCTGGCTCATTTTACTTAGTATAATATCCTTTAGGTCAATCCATGTTGTCAAAATGGCAAGATTTCGTTTTTTATGGCTGAGTAATATTCCATTGTGGGGCTTCCCAAATAGCACTAGTGGTAAAGAACCCGCCTGCCATTGCAGGTGACATAAGAGATGTGGATTTGGTCCCTGGGTGGGGAGGATTCCCTAGAGGAGGGCCTGGCAAACCCACTCTGGTATTCTTGCCTGGAGAATCCCATGGACAAAGAAGCCTGGCAGGTTACAGTCCATAAGGTCACACAAAGTAGAACATGGCTGAAGCAACTTAGCAGGCACGCAATATTCCATTGTATATCTTCACCACATATTCTTTATCCATTCATCTATTGATGGGCACTTAGATTGCTTCCATATCTTGGCTATTGTAAATAATTGTGCAGTGAACATAAGGGGTACATAGTTCTTTTCTAATTAATATTTTTGTATTCTTCAGATAAATACAGGAGTGCAATCACTGGATCATATGGTAGTTCTTTTAGTTTTTATGAGGAATCTCCATACTGTTTCCATACTGATTGTACCAATTTATACTTTTTGATGTTGAGTTGTATGATTTCTTTGTGTATTTTGGCTATTAACCCCTTATCAGATATATCACTTGCAACTACCTTTTCCCATTCGGTAGGTGATCTTTTCATTTTGTTGATAGTTTCCTTTACTGTGCAAAAGCCTTTTAGTTTGATGTAGTCTCATTTGTTTATTTTTGCTGTAGTTTCCCTTACCTGAGGACACATAGCCAAAAAATTACTACTGAGAACAGTGTCAAACAACTTACTGCCTATGTTCTCTTCTAGAAGTTTTATGGTTTCATGTCTTACATTTAAGTCTTTAATCCATTTTGAATTTGTGCATGGTGTGAGAGAGTAGTCTTCTTTCACTGTTTTGCATATAGCGGTCCAGTTTGCCTAATACCATTGAAGAGGTTTCTTTTTCCCGTTGTATATCCTTTCCTCCCTTGTAATAGATTAACTGCTCATATAATTAATGTGTGGGTTTACTTCTGGGCTCTCTATTCTATTCCACTGATATATGTATGTGTTTTTGTGCCAGGATCATACTGTTTTTTATTACTGTAGCTTTGTAGTATAGTTTGAAGTCAGGGTCAATAAATAGTTCTTGAGCATCTCCTATGTGCCAGGAACTGTGCATGTTGCTAGGGACATAATAGTAACATGATGTGGGTTGCTGTCCTCAGGTTGCCAAAACAGTGGGGGACACGGACAAATAAACTGGCAGTTGCTTGTCAGTATAGTATCAGTAAATGCTAGAATGGGGTAAGGTACAAGGTGCTGTGAGAGTACAGAGGAGAGGGGCTGGTCTGAGGCGTTAAGAAATGCTTCTTGGAAGAGGTGTCATTTAAGCTGAATTTGAAGGGTCTCAAGAATTAGCCATGGGAAGGGTTGGAGAAGAACATCCCAGGGCTTGAGGGAGTGTAGAAGGGAGCAAATTATTGGTGAATTTGAGGACCCACAAGGAATTTAGAATCACTGGGTCTTAGAGGTATGCATCCTGTAAAAAAAAGAAATCGCCTTTAAGTTTTGTATTTTTTAAAATGTAAACCCTTTGAATTTGTATAGTAAAGACTTTCAAAGGTTTTTCAGCAGCAGGATGACATGGTTCAGGGGCCTGGCCAGCCCTCAACTGCTTCTCTCCCTAATATCCTCAAATCAGTCTTGATAATAATCTCTTGAGCTGTATTATATTCAGTGTTGAAAAACACAAAACACAAAGCACGTTGAACACCTCTGTTCTCCCCTAACTAGATGAAAAGGAACAGAGGAGGGAAAAAGCATTACTGTCTGAGTAATGGAAAAGACCTACCTTCAAAAGTGCCAGAGACCACTTAAATCCTACCATCTGTGAGGTCATGAGCCCAGGGGTGCAGTGTGGCAGAGACTTAGGGCCCACTTTTTTTATGGAAGCTTGACAAATCCAGCTTATTAAAGAACAGGGCCAGTCAGTTGATTCTGTGCTCCAATAAGCTGACTCATTAAATTTGTCCCTAACTTCTAGGGTAGTTGTACATAAAATGATTCCTTATTGTCACAGTCGGCTTGCATTTCTTGGGATAATGGTTCACTGCCTGTGTAATTAGACTTTTTTCTGAGACAAACTCAATAGGGCACTTTTCAGATACCTTTTCTGATAGGACATGCTCTTCTTTACTAGGGCCTAGGAACTTGGAATCACAGAAATAAGTAATAATAGCCAACATCTTCATTTGTTCAGTTTATTTAATTCTCACAATAGTCCTTATGACACTGGTACTCTTATTCCTATTTTGCTGTTGACAGGATAAAAGCACAGGAAGGTTAATCCCTTGCTCAAGGTCACCAGGGTGAACCTGGGTAGTCTGACTCAAGAGCCCAGATTATTTTAAAATTAATTAATTAATTTTTATTGAAGTATAGTTGAACAATATTATATAAGTTATAAGTATATAATATAGTGATTCACCATTTTTATTACTTATTTATTTATTTTGGCCATGCCACACAGCTTGTGGGATCTTAGTTCTCTGACCAGGAACTAAACCCATGCCCTTGGCAGTGAAAGTGTACAGTCCTAATCACTGGATCACCAGGGAATTTCCACAATTTTTATTTTTATTTTGTTTTTTCTTTTGAGCCGTGCCACACAGCTTGGGCGATTTTTAAAGGTTATGCTCCATTTATAGTTATGATAAAATGTCAGCTATATTCCTGGTGTTGTACAATATATTCTTGTAGCTTATTTGTTTTATACAGAGCAGTTCGTACCTCTTAATCCCCTACCCTTATCTTTCTCCTCCTCCCTTCCCTCTTCCCACTGGTAACCACCAGTTTATTCTCTATATCTGTGAGTCTGTTTCTGTTTTGTTATATTCATGTATTTTCTTTTTAAAACCATATATGAGTGAAAAAATACAGTATTTATCTTTCTCTGCCTGACTTATTTTATAAGTATAAAATCCTCAGGTCCATCCATGTAATTTAAAATGGCAAGATTTTGCTCTTTATGGCAGAGTAATATTCCATGTTCTATATATGTCTCACACATCTTCTTTATTCATTCATCTGTTGATGGACACTTAGATTACTTTCATATCTTACCAGCTGTAAATAATGCCACTATGACAAGTGGGGTACATGTATCTTTTTGAATTAGTGTTTTTATTTTTTACAGATATATACCCAGGGGTAGAATTCCTGGGTCACATGGTAGTTGTATTTTTAGTTTTTTGAGAAACTTCCATACTGTTTTCCATAGTGACTATACCAATTTACATTCCCATCAACAGTGCATGAGGGCTCCCTTTTCTCCACATCCTTGTCAACATTTGTTAGTGGTGGTCTCTTTGATGATAGGCCGTTCTGACAGGTTTGAGGTGATATCTCATTGTGATTTTAATTTGCATTTCCCTGATGATTGGCCATGTTGAGCGTTTTCTTGTGTGTCTATTGGCATCTGCATTTCATCTGTGGAATAAGGTCTGTTCAGGTCTTCTGCCTATTCTCTAGTCATTTGTTTTTTGATGTTGCTTTGTGTGAGCTGTTTATATATTTTGGATATTAATCCTTTAGCAGTCATATCATTTGCAAATATTTTCTTCCAGGTTGTCTTTTTGTTTTTTCAATGGTTTCCTTTTCTATGCAAAAGCTTTTCAGTTTAATTAAGTCCTATTTGTTTATTTTTGCTTTTATTTCCTTTATTTTTAGGAGACAGATTAAAAGAAAAGTATTGCTATGATTTATGTCAAAGAGGGTTCTGCCTATGTTTTCCTCCAGTTTTATGATTTCTGGTCTTATATTTAGGTCTTTAATCCATTTTGAGTTTATTTTTGTATATGGTGTTAGAGAATGTTCTAATTTCATTCTTATGTAGCTGTCCAGTTTTCCCAGCATCACTTTATTGAAGAAACTGTCTTTTTCCCATTGTATATTCTTGCCTCCTTTGTCATATTAATTAATAATTAATTATTAATTGACCATAAGTATGTAGGTTTATTTCTGGGCTCTCTATTCTTGTCCTCTGATTTGTGTGTTTGTTTTTGAGCCATACCATACTGTTGTAATCACTATAGATTGTAGTATTCTCTCAAGTTAGAGAGTGTGATTCCTCCAACTCTTTTCTTTTGAGAGCCCAGAATTCTAAGTACTGCACTATAAGTGTGACCAATTTAGGGATTTAAAGACCACGATACAATCGGTAAATTTTGACCTCTAGTTCTATAAATTGGATGTAATTATAAGCAGAGACATTACTTTACTGGCAAAGGTCCATATAGTCAAAGTTATGGTTTTTCCAGTAGTCAATGTATGGATGTGAGAGTTGGATCATAAAGAAAGCTGAGCACCAAAGGATTGATGCTTTTGAACTGTGGTGTTGGAGAAGACTCTTGAAAGTCCCTTGAACTGCAAGGAGATCAAATCAGTCAATCCTAAAGGAAATCAGTCCTGAATATACATTGGAAGGACTGATGCTGAAGCTTAAGCTCCGGTACTTGGTCCACCTGATGCGAAGAACTGACTCATTAGAAAAGACTCTGGTGGTGGGAAAGATTGAGGGCGGGAGGAGAAGGGGACCACAAAGGATGAGATGGTTGGATGGTATCACTGACTTGATGGACATGAGTTTGAGCAAGCTCTGGAAGTTGGTGATGGACAGGGAAGCCTGGTATGCTGCAATTCATGGGGTGACAAAGAGTTGGACACAACTGAGTGACTGAACTGAATACTGAATTTTGTGATTATCAAATCAGATCAGATCAGATCAGCCTCTCAGTCGTGTCCGACTCTTTGCGACCCCATGAATCGCAGCACGCCAGGCCTCCCTGTCCATCACCAACTTCCGGAGTTCACTCAGACTCACGTCCATCAAGTCAGTGATGCCATCCAGCCATCTCATCCTCTGTC
Source organism: Bos mutus (assembly GCF_027580195.1). Lineage (NCBI taxonomy): Eukaryota > Metazoa > Chordata > Mammalia > Artiodactyla > Bovidae > Bos > Bos mutus. The sequence continues at coordinate 14,360,692 of NC_091618.1, read as the reverse complement.
GTCCCCTTCTCCACCTGCCCCCAATCCCTCCCAGCATCAGAGTATTTTCCAGTGAGTCAACTCTTCACATGAGGTGGCCAAAGTACTGGAGTTCCAGCTTTAGCATCATTCCTTCCAAAGAAATCCCAGGGCTGATCTCCTTCAGAATGGACTGGTTGGATCTCCTTGCAGTCCAAGGGGCTCTCAAGAGTCTTCTCCAACACCACACTTCAAAAGCATCAATTCTTCGGTGCTCAGCCTTCTTCACAGTCCAACTCTCACATCCATACATGACCACAGGAAAAACCATAGCCTTGACTAGACAAACCTTTGTTGGCAAAGTAATGTCTCTGCTTTTCAATATGCTATCTAGGTTGGTCATAACTTACCTTCCAAGGAGTAAGTGTCTTTTAATTTCATGGCTGCAGTCACCATCTGCAGTGATTTTGGAGCCCCAAAATAAAGTCTGACACTGTTTCCACTGTTTCCTCATCTATTTCCCATGAAGTGGTGGGATCAGATGCCATGATCTTCGTTTTCTGAATGTTGAGTTTTAAGCCAACTTTTTCACTCTCCACTTTCACTTTCATCAAGAGGCTTTTTAGTTCCTCTTCACTTTCTGCCATAAGGGTGGTGTCATCTGCATATCTGAGGTAATTGATATTTCTCCTGGCAATCTTGATTCCAGCTTGTGCTTCTTCCAGCCCAGCATTTCTCATGATGTACTCTGCATATAAGTTAAATAAGCAGGGTGACAATATACAGCCTTGACGAACTCCTTTTCCTATTTGGAACCAGTCTGTTGTTCCATGTCCAGTTCTAACTGGTGCTTCCTGACCTGCATATAGGTTTCTCAAGAGGCAGATCCGGTGGTCTGGTATTCCCATCTCTTTCAGAATTTTCCACAGTTTATTGTGATCCACACAGTCAAAGACTTTGGCATAGTCAATAAAGCAGAAATAGATGTTTTTCTGGAACTCTCTTGCTTTTTCTATGATCCAGCAGATGTTGGCAATTTGATCTCTGGTTCCTCTGCCTTTTCTAAAACCAGCTTGAGCATCAGGAAGTTCACGGTTCACATATTGCTGAAGCCTGCCTTGGAGAATTTTGAGCATTACTTTAGTAGTGTGTGAGATGAGTGCAATTGTGCGGTAGTTTGACCATTCTTTGGCATTGCCTTTCTTTGGGATTGGAATGAAAACTGACCTCTTCCAGTTCTGTGGCCACTGCTGAGTTTTCCAAATTTGCTGGCATGTTGAGTGCAGCACTTTCACAGCATCATCTTTCAGGATTTGGAATAGCTCAACTGGAATTCCGTCACCTCCACTAGCTTTGTTCATAGTGATGCTTTCTAAGGCCCACTTGACTTCACATTCCAGGATTGTCTGGCTCTAGGTCAGTGATCACACCATCAGTGGTATTAATATGATGCCTACCATTAAACATTTCTAAAGCATAAAAACAGAATTTCTTTGTATCATTAGGTTGGCCTAAATTGAATTAATTTATTCTCAAATTATATAATGTGTTATTATATAATAACATTCAGTTGCTACGATAAAGCTTGTTAAGCAATTGTGTTTGCTTTCTTAAAGTTTATCAGGTCTTTTGAAGGGGCAGGAGGAGGGGGAGAAAATGACTGAAGCATCTAAAAAGGCAATCTACAGGCAACTTAGATTGCTTTCCTCCTGGTAAATATTCCTATTACAAATCTCTCTTCTTAAATCTTTCATTCATCTTAGAGCCCAACGCCTATAATGCCTAGTATGTAAATACTACAAATCACAATTATTAACGTTTTTTAACGACTTAGTGTATGCCAGGCTCTGTATAAGCCTTTAAAGCCTAGGAGAAAGGACTATCGTTATGTTAGCTTTACACAAAGGAAGAACTGAGGCTCAGAGGGTTTAAGTAATTTTCCCAGATCACAGAAATAGTGAATTAGGTGTGGAGCTTAGGGTTGTCTTGAGTCCAAGCTCTTAAACTGTAAATAGTTGTAGAGCTTTGCTCCAAGAAATAGATACCTACTGAAATACTTGAGGATGGTTATTATAATGAGGATGCTTCTCCTACAGTTTTGAACAAGTCATACTCTTCTTTCATCCCAAACTGCTCCTTAGTTTAATCTGAGTTATCAGATCAAAATATGAGATTAGATGCATTTGGGGCCATTGTCTTTTTTCTTGACTTCAATACAGGGCCTACCTGACACTTTTTGATGTATTGTAGAGCATATCGCATTTTATGATGCCACATAATTATGTGGTTGTCATCAGCAATGGTTCTTAATAGGAGATCTAAAACATCCCTGTGAAATTGCTGATGTAGGCCTAGCAGACATGTTCTCCACTAGATGGGGTGAGGCAATGGGAGATGAGATATGAGTGAGGATCAGGCATTAAAGGCAAAAGCAAATATCTAAGGTAGGGTCTACATGTGTAACCTAAAAAGATCATTATGGAAGAAGAGTGTTTATATTTTCTTGGTTGTTTTGTTTGGTGATAAAAATACAAGGTGTTCTCAAATAACCAAAATACCCCTTTCTTAGAAAGATGGTAAAGGACTTCCCTGGCAGTCCAGTGGTTAAGACTCCCTCGCTTCCACTGCAGGGACACGGGTTTGATCCCTGTTCGGGGAACTAAGATCTACATGCCATATGGTGTGGCCAAAAAAGAAAAGAAAGATGGTAAAAACACCAGCAAAAAAATCTAATTCGGATGTCACACCTTACATATTAATAGATGTATACTAGTAAACCACAGGCAGGTGATTTCTGGGAATGCGATCTAGGAGGCAGCAACCTGCAAAGTCGGGGTAATGTCAAAGGATATGGTACATGCCCTAAGAAAGCAAGCAAGCAATATATGATGCCATCTTCTCCATGGCTGGAATACAAAGGTCCAGGGTGAAAGTGGGAGTGATCCTTCTAACATTTATACTTAATAATTCACTCTTAGAAACTTTGCTTTCTATCCCTGCAACTCTGGGTTCACTGGGTTTTGAGGTTCTGTTTCTCAAGAAATGCTTCCTCCAGATAACTCAGGAATTATTAATAAATTGGTTCTGTTAAATTGGAAGCTGACATTTCCCCCTGGTCATCATGTGTGAAAGTGTGAAAGTCACTCAGTCGTGTCCTACTCTTTGTGACCCCATGGACTGTACAGTCCATGGAATTCTCCAGGCCAGAATACTGGAGTGGGTAGCTTATCCCTTCTCCAGGGGATCTTCCCAATCCAGGGATCGAACCTAGGTCTCCTGCCTTGCACCAGCTCAGCCATAAGGGAAGCCCAAGAATACTGGAGTGGGTAGCCTATCCCTTCTCCAGGAATCGAACCGGGGTCTCCTGAATTGCAGACAGATTCTTTACCAACTGAGCTATCAGGGAAGTGGTCATCTTGGGCTCCTCATACCTTGGTAGGATGACCCAAACCTTCATTTCCATAAGATTCATGCCCTTCATGTTTCTGCCTTTATTGCTTTGCTGTGGTTTTACATTGATGGCTATTGGCTATGGGAATATTAAGAGGTAACCTGGTGAAGCCACTGGGAGCAGACAGAGTTCTCCTTACTGCTATTGGTATCAGCAACTTAATTTCCACTTGATAATCAGAATCAGTTGCCCTATCCAGTGTTGTAAGCCCCTTTCTGCTATTGACTCAAGAGTATGCACAGTCATAGGCTCCTGCAGCTTGGCGTGCAGGAAGAGAGAGTTCTTGGGGTTTCCTCCTGCTCTGTGCCACATTTTCTTATTTTCTGGGAGTGGCTGCTTCCTTCCAAGATATCAGCTCCTGTCAGCAACCCCTCTTCTATGGCTCAGGGTCTCACCAGTCCTGGGCTGCTCATACTATTGAGTCAATGGCAGAAAAGGGGCTTACAACATTAGACAAGGCAACTGATTCTGATTATCTAGTGGAAATTAGGTTGCTGATACTAATAGCAGTAAGGAGAACTCTGTCTGCTCCCAGTGGCTTCACCAGGTTACCTATTAATATTCCCATAGCCAATAGCCATCAAATCATAGCAAAACAATAAAAGCAGAACCACAAAGGGCATGAATCCTGTGGAAATGAAGGTTTGGATCATCCTACCAAGTAAAGAATCCCCTCCAGCCAAGGTGCTGGCAGGAGGTAAAGGGAACATGGAATAGATGGCTGAAGAAGGCAGCTATGAGCACCAGCTTACCCTCCTGACTGCCTACTGAAGCAAGGTCTTTAGCTATTGTATCTTATATCTTGATGATTTCTCCTTCTGCACTTTCCTACTGTCTGGCATGAAAAACACTAGTGGCTAACTGCAGTTTAGGCTCCAGATGGAAGGATAACTGAGCTGACATCACTCGGCAACAAGGTAGTTGGTAACTGGTGGACTGTGTGCCTCTCTGTGTTACCCACCCCCATCGATGGTGCTAATCTCCAGGAAGCTAATCTCCAAGGACTGTGTCATGCAGGCTCATCGCTCACTTGAGTCCCATCAGTGGAAGGCACTGGAAAGAGTGTGGCGTGCAGGAATGGAGAGCTCTCGGGGGTTTCCTCCTGCTCTGTGCCTCATTTTCTTATTTTCTGGGAGTGGCTGCATCCTTCCAAGATAATCAGCTCCTATCAGCAACCCCTCTTCTATGGTTCAGGGTCTCACCAGTCTCAGGAAACTCCCATTTCCTTCCCCTTGCCTTTTCAAGCAAGCATGGTAATAATTTCCTGCTATTGCTGGCCTCTGGCTACCTCAACCTCCCTTTTTGGTGCTCACACTGCTTGAATAGTCCCTTCATTAAAGTTTCTTGAATAATTTGGATTAGTTCAGTTTCCTCCTGAGGCTCTGACTGATAGCTGAATCATTTAAGGGTGAGATACAGAATTCTCAAAGTAAATCTGTTTATTATTTAAAAATAAATCAAGCCATAAATCATTTTTAAAAGGGTAGGAGATGAAAGTCGTTCTTTTTTAAAACATAATTCATTTTTAATTTTAATATTGGTTTCTTTTTTTTAAAACATTTATTTATTTGGCTGCACCAGATCTTAGTTGTAGCCTGTGGGATCTAGTTCCCTGACCAGGGATGGAACCTAGGCTGCCTGCAATGGGAGTACAAAGTCTCAGCCATTGGACCATCAGGGAAGTCCCTTGTTTCTTTTCTACAATTTTATTCATTTATTTATTTTTATTTTTGGCTGTGCTGGGTCTTTGCTGCTGCTTGGGCTTTTCTCTAGTTGCGGCAAGCGGGGATACTCTCTAGTTGCCGTGTCCAGGCTTCTCATTGTGCTGGCTTCTCTTGTGGAGCATAGTCTCTAGGGCACACAGGTTCAGTAGTTGTGGCGTATGAGCTTAGTTGCTTTGAGGTATGTGGGATCATCCTGAATCACGGATCAAACCAGTGTCTCCTGCATTGGCAGGTGGATTCTTTACTACTGAGCCACCAGGGAAGCCCCTAAAGATAAGTTATTATTAAATGAAGAAGTCATAAAACAAAATGAAGTGGGATAGATATCAAAGATAAATTTAAAAAGGCGTTTTCATCAAATACTCTCCCTAAGGTTAGAAATGGGAAGCATATCAAATGAGAAGGTACTTATTCTTTTTCAAAGCTCTGTAATTTCAAAAGAAAACTTTTCTCTTAAAATACAAATCATCCTTATTACATAAAAGACATAATTTAAGAGTCTGAGAAAAGAGACTTCTTAACTCATAAGTAAGTGGTATTTCCCAGTCACTTTTAGGAATGTTTGTCTTTAATCAGTGGGTTTAAAAATCATCTCTTCCAGCTTGCAAACCAACATGAATCCACCACTAATCTATGACATTTGATCCATGTCTTCACATGTTTCCTTTTCTGTAACTTTCAGAAAATCAGATTTGGAGAAAAAGGATTTAAGAGAACTACAGGTGGGTCCCTAGTGAATAACCTAACAAAACAGAATCTGCTTTTCCATTCACATGACACATCCACAGTTGCTCCCTTCTACTTACCTCAATTATGTATTTTGTATTAAAAAAAATCTCAATGTGCATCTCAACACAGGGTCATATTAAAAAACCCTATTCTCTCCCCGACGTCTCTCCAGCCATACTGCCCATGACATTGTCCTGAGCTCATCAAAGGTCAATTGGGTCAGAGCAAAACCTTGGGAATTCTCTTACCACAGTTTAAAAATTACATTTACCACTTGTCTTAAATGACAAGATTATTAAGTCAGAGGGAAAACCCCCATTTTTATCAATAAATGCTGTGTAATGTACTCTTCCAAATGCATAAGGCATTTGCTGCTCTGCATGATGACAGGAGACTATGGGGTCCTGGAGTGCCCCCTCGAGTGGTCCCCCTGCTAAGCTTCACACTGGCAAACTTGGGACCACGGAGCCGATCACAGGCTCCACAGAAGGGATGTTTTCAATCAGGTGCATGATGAACTGCTGCTGCTAAGTCGTGTCAGTCGTGTCTGACTCTGAGACCCCATAGACGGCAGCCCACCAGGCTCTGCCATCCCTGGGATTCTCCAGGCAAGAATACTGGAGTGGGTTGCCATTTCCTTCTCCAATGCATGAAAGTGAAAAGTGAAAGTGAAGTCGCTCAGTCATGTCCAACTCTTTGCAACCCCATGCGCTGTAGACTACCAGGCTCCTGCGCCCATGGGATTTCCTAGGCAAGAGTACTGGAGTGGGTTGCCATTGCCTTCTCCCAGCATGATGAGCTAAACACTATCAAATCTGAGGAAGACAGCAAACCATTTAGCCCTCCAGGCTTCTGATGACTTTAAATGACACTGATTATCACCACACCTGCCCTCCTCATAACAAAAGTCCCTGCTGTGGCTCCAGGGTACTCACAGAGCTCTCAATTCAGCTTTCAGGACAGAGGGAAGCCATAAGCAGAAATCCAGTGATCTAGCAGGAGTCCGAGCTTCCAGGACTCTGCAAGCCCCAAACAGCTGACATCATTTGGATGCCTCCAAAGGAAATACCCACAGTTTGGTTCCTCTGATATCAGAAGAGCAAAAGCTATCTGCCACTTTCTTTACTCGAAGTCCACAGGGACGCATATGTATGACTGAGTCCCTTTGCTGTTCACCTGAAACTACGACAGCAGTGTTAGTTGGCTCTACCTCAATCCAAAACAAAAAGTTTAAAGTTTGAAAAAAAAAAAAATCCACAAGGATTGGCAGGAGGAAGAAGTAAGGGCTGGCTGAGGCAGGGTGGGATGGGGTGTGAAGCAGGATGGGCAAGTGGCTGAAGGCCAGCAGCAGCCTGGCTTCTGTGGCCTCCTGGCCTGGCCCAGCCTGTGTCCCTGCCTCTGTGGCCCCATCACCTGAATTCACAAAGTTTCTTCTGTTCACACTCAACGCCATGACTGTTGCCCTAAAACGAACACGTAAATGCATACACACGGTCATCACAGCACCCAGGCTTTGGTGTTTGACTTGTGACATCATTCACTTGGGTTGGGGGCAGGGGTGAAAATGTTCTGGTTTTTTTTTTTTTTTTTTTGCTTAGACCTCAGGCCATCTGAGTTAAATTCACCCATTCCAGTTCATTTTAGTTTGCTGATTCCTACAATGTCGACGTTCACTCTTGCCATCTCCTGTTTGACTACTTCCAATTTGCCTTGATTCATGGACCTAACATTCCAGGTTCCTATGCAATATTGCTCTTTATAGCATCGGATCTTGCTTCTATCACCAGTCACATCCACAACTGGGTATTGTTTTTGCTTTGGCTCCATCCCTTCATTCTTTCTGGAGTTATTTCTCCACTGATCTCCAGTAGGATATTGGGCATCTACTGACCTGGGGAGTTCCTCTTTCAGTATCCTATCATTTTGCCTTTTCATACTGTTCATGGGGTTCTCAAGGCAAGAATACTGAAGTGGTTTGCCATTCCCTTCTCCAGTGGACCACATTCTGTCAGATCTCTCCACCGTGACCCACCCGTCTTGGGTGGCTCCACGCGGCATGGCTTAGTTTCATTGAGTTAGACAAGGCTGTGGTCCGTGTGATTAGATTGACTAGTTTTCTGTGATTATGGTTTGTGTGTTTGCCCTCTGATGCCTCTTGCACCATCTACCATCTTACTTGGGTTTCTCTTACCTTGGATGTAGGGTATCTATTCAGGGCTGCTCTAGCAAAGCGCGGCTGCTGCTCCTTACCTTGGAAGAGGGGTATCTCCTCACTGCCGCCCCTCCTGACCTTGAACATAGTTCAAGAGTAGCTCTTGAACTACTACTCTTGGAGTAGCTCCTCTCGGCCCTCTTGCACCCGCATAGCTACCGCTCCTTGGACGTGGGGTAGCTCCTCCCGGCGCTGCTGCCCCTGGCCTCGGGCATGGGGTAGCTCCTCTCGGTCGCCGCCCCTGACCTCGGATGTGGGGTAGCTCCTCTCCGCCGCCACCCCTGGCCTCGGACGTGGACTGGCTCCTCCCGGCCGCTGCCCCTGGCCTCGGACGTGGGGTAGCTCCTCTCGGCCGCCGCCCCAGATCTTGGGCGAGGGGTAACTCCTCTCGGTCACGCTTCTGTGCGGTCTGTCGCAGGAATCCCTTAGAAGAAATGGAGTATCCATCATGGTCAACAAAAGAGTCCAAAATGCAGTCAGATCAGATCAGATCAGATCAGTCGCTCAGTCGTGTCCGACTCTTTGCGACCCCATGAATCGCAGCACGCCAGGCCTCCCTGTCCATCACCAACTCCCGGAGTTCACTCAGACTCAAGTCCATCGAGTCAGTGATGCCATCCAGCCATCTCATCCTCTGTCGTCCCCTTCTCCTCCTGCCCCCAATCCCTCCCAGCATCAGAGTCTTTTCCAATGAGTCAACTCTTCGCATGAGGTGGCCAAAGTACTGGAGTTTCAGCTTTAGCATCATTCCTTCCAAAGAAATCCCAGGGCTGATCTCCTTCAGAATGGACTCTTGGATGCAATCTCAAAAATGACAGAATGATCTCTGTTCGTTTCAAAGGCAAACCATTCAATATCACAGTAATCCAAGTCTATGCCCCAACCAGTAACGCTGAAGAAGCTGAAGTTGAATGGTTCTATGAAGACCTACAAGACTTTAACACCCAAAAAAGATGTCGTTTTCATTATAGGGGACTGGAATGCAAAAGTAGGAAGTCAAGAAACACCTGGGGTAACAGGCAAATTTGGCCTTGGAATACAGAATGAAGCAGGGCAAAGGCTAATAGAGTTTTGCCAAGAGAACACACTGATCATAGCAAACACTCTCTTCCAACAACACAAGAGAAGACTCTACACATGGACATCACCAGATGGTCAACACCGAAATCAGATTGATTATATTCTTTGCAGCCAAAGATGGAGAAGCTCTATACAGTCAGCAAAAACAAGACCAGGAGCTGACTGTGGCTCAGATCATGAACTCCTTATTGCCAAATTCAGACTTAAATTGAATAAAGTAGGGAAAACCACTAGACTATTCAGGTATGACCTAAATCAAATCCCTTATGATTCTACAGTGGAAGTGAGAAATAGATTTAAGGGACTAGATCTGATAGATAGAGTGCCTGATGAACTATGGACGGAGGTTCGTGACATTGTACAGGAGACAGGGATCAAGACCATCCCCGTGGAAAAGAAATGCAAAAGAGCAAAACGGCTGTTTGGGGAGGCCTTACAAATAGCTGTGAAAAGAAGAGAAGCAAAGAGCAAAGGAGAAAAGGAAAGATATAAGCATCTGAATGCGGAGTTCCAAAGAATAGCAAGAAGAGATAAGAAAGCCTTCCTCAGTGATCAATGCAAAGAAATAGAGGAAAACAACAGAATGGGAAAGACTAGAGATCTCTTCAAGAAAATTAGAGATACCAAGGGAACATTTCATGCAAAGATGGGCTTGATAAAGGACAGAAATGGTATGGCCCTAACAGAAGAAGAAGTTATTAAGAAGAGGTGGCAAGAATACACAGAAGAACTGTACAAAAAAGATCTTCACGACCTAGATAATCACAGTGGTGTGATCACTTACCTAGAGCCAGACATCCTGGAATGTGAAGTCAAGTGGACCTTAGGAGGCATCACTACGAACAAAGCTAGTGGAGGTGATGCAATTCCAGTGGAGCTATTTCAAATCCTGAAAGATAATGCTGTGAAAGTGCTGCACTCAATATGCCAGCAAATTTGGAAAACTCAGCAGTGGCCACAGGACTGGAAGAGGTCAGTTTTCATTCCAATCCCAAAGAAAGGCAATGCCAAAGAATGGTCAAACTACCGCACAATTGCACTCATCTCACACACTAGTAAAGTAATGCTCAAAATTCTCCAAGGCAGGCTTCAGCAATACATGAACTGTGAACTTCCTGATGTTCAACCTTGTTTTAGAAAAGGCAGAGGAACCAGAGATCAAATTGCCAACATCTGCTGGATCATAGAAAAAGCAAGAGAGTTCCAGAAAAACATCTATTTCTGCTTTATTGACTATGCCAAAGCCTTTGACTGTGTGGATCACAATAAACTGTGGGAAATTCTGAAAGAGATGAGAATACCAGACCACCTGACCTGCCTCTTGAGAAACCTATATGCAGGTCAGGAAGCAACAGTTAGAACTGGACATGGAACACAGACTGGTTCCAAATAGGAAAAGGAGTACATCAAGTCTGTATATTGTCACCCTGCTTATTTAACTTATATGCAGAGTACATCATGAAAAAAGCTGGGCTGGAAGAAGCACAAACTGGAATAAAGATTGCTGGGAGAAATATCAATAACCTCAGATATGCAGATGACACCACCCTTATGGCAGAAAATGAAGAGGAACTAAAAAGCCTCTTGATGAAAGTGAAAGAGGAGAGTGAAAAGTTGGCTTAAAGCTCAACATTCAGAAATCTAAGATCATGGCATCTGGTCCCATCACTTCATGGGAAATAGATGAGGAAACAGTGGAAACAGTGTCAGACTTTATCTTTTTGGGCTCCAAAATCACTGCAGATGGTGACTGCAGCCGTGAAATTAAAAGACGCTTACTGCTTGGCAGGAAAGTTATGGCCAACCTAGATAGCATATTGAAAAGCAGAGACATTACTTTGCCAACAAAGGTCCGTCTAGTCAAGGCTATGGTTTTTCCAGTGGTCATGTATGGATGTGAGAGTTGGACTGTGAAGAAAGCTGAGCACTGAAGAATTGATGCTTTTGAAGTGTGGTGTTGGAGAAGACTCTTGAGAGTCCCTTGGACTACAAGGAAATCCAGCCAGTCCATTCTAAAGGAGATCAGTCCTGGGTGTTCTTTGGGAGGACTGATGCTAAAGCTGAAACTCCAATACTTTGGCCACCTCATGCGAAGAGTTGACTCATTGGAAAAGACTCTGATGCTGGGAGGGATTGGGGGCAGGAGGAGAAGGGGACGACAGAGGATGAGATGGCTGGATGGCATCACCGACTCGATGGACATGAGTTTGGGTGAACTCCGGGAGCTGGTGATGGACAGGGCGGCCTGGCGTGCTGCAATTCATGGGGTCGCAAGGAGTCGGACACGACTTAGCGACTGAACTGAACTGAAACCTCAGGCACCATCAGAATTCCTCTGCAGTGTTGACTCAGTCACTGGAAAGTACATTCACCCTGATGAACTAGATTATCAGAAACATTTGTGTCCACCTCCTCCCAGGAGGCATCAAGTTCTAGGTGTGGCTGAAAGCTCCCAGTGTGAGTAAAATCCTCCTCATGGACTCCCCAGAAAGTGTTTTCCCTAAGGATTTTTTCAAAATGCTGTTTTTCTCCAAAGGGGCCTGTGCTATGTTTTGCCTTATGAGAAAATTAGGGAAGTATTTGGAAACCCCAAAATACATATCTGGAGAGTTACACAAGCCTGTGGAGATGTTACCAGATGCCAAGAGTTCAGGACATGACACCAGAGCCCGAGCTTGGAACCCACCTGTGGAAGGAGCCGAAACCAAACTGTTGCCTCCAAACTCAACCACCAGCTGACCTGACCCCACTGTGAACAGGGTGAGCGTTTCCTTTTTCTCTTTCTTGAAAGGCATCTTATATTGTGGTTTGGAGTTTTTCAATATCACAAAAAAGATTTAGAGGATTCCAGAGGTTTGGGTTAACAGGAAATACAAATGGAAATTAAAAAAACAAAAACAAACCTTAATGGAACTCAGCTCTCCACAGACAGAATCTACTTGGGTGTCACAGCTCACTGTGTGAGCACCACTTTTGTAGAAGTGAAGACACCAGAGGCTGAAATTTCTTCAAGCTCACTTTTTCCATCTCAGATAATTTTTCTGCTCTTTCTCTGACAAACTGACCGATGGAAAAAGAGCTCTCTCCTTCTCCCTATTTCAAAGTGTGGCCATTTTCCTTTTGCTTTAGCTATTTTTGTATTTTTTGGTCATGAGGCTTAGGGCTTCCCTAATAGCTCAGACAGTAAAGCATATGCCTGCAATGCAGGAGACCCAGGTTCGAACCCTGGATTGGGAAGATCCCCTGAAGAAGGGAACAGCTACCCACTCCAGTATTCTGGCCTAGAGAATTCCATGGTCTGTATAGTCCATGGGGTAGCAAAGAGTTGGACATGACTGAGCGACTAACACACCTTGGGGGAAGCTATGTTAATAGCAAACTAGAAAATACATTCCTTTAAAAAATAATTGGAAAAATTATAAAAACCAAATTCCCTCAATAATTAGAAGCTATTGTGATATGTTGTTATTTCTCAGGCTGGGCTTAGGGGTGAGAAAGAACTGCAACCCACTCCAGTATTCTTGCCTGGAGAATCCCCATGGACAGAGGAGCCTGGTGGGCTGCAGTCCATGGGGTCGCAAAGAGCTGGACTTGATTGAGTGACTAACACACACTTTCTGTGTTAGACTCTTCTAGGGCTGGAATGATACCCGAGGGCAGCCTTGCCCAACCCTACTTGGACCAGAAAGCTGGCTGGCCTCTCAGTGTGCTCGAATCAGCTCTCTTCCAACAGGTAAACACCGCCCAGAAACTCCCTGACTTCGAGCTCCATGCTGGACAGGTGCCTCCTCAGGGTGTTGTGGTAGTTGTCATCCAGGGTGGTGGTGTAGAACGCCTTGGGGTACTTGAGATAGAGGATGGTGGTACTGAGGCAGCGGGCAGGCTTGTGGTGGGGCTGGAAGTGCACCTTCGCCTTGTAGATGTGCCATGTGCAACTGGGAATCCAGGAGATGATCTGGCTGCAGGAGGCCACCGCCAAGCCCTGGGACAGGCGGACGTCGTTGATGAAGAGCCAGTCTGAGCTGTACTTGATAGAGGATGTGTACTTTACTTCCATTGGTGGTAAGGGGTCAAACACCACTCCTTTGCCAAAGGCCAGGGGTCATAACCTTGGCGAGCAGCTGGAGACTGGGGGGTTGGAGAGAGAGAAGCTGGATTCAGGGCCATGGGGGGATCCTGCATTGGGCCAGAGCCCTGGGGGCTGGTTCAAGCTCCTCGCTGCCCTGGGCCCCGAGAGAGACCAGTGGCTGGGGCTAGGGAGAAGCCTTGAGTCTGGACTGTCCAGGATGCTGTTGCTCTTCTCCATGTCCATGTGCTCTGGCACATCCTGCAGGCCAAACCGGCTCACCAGGGTGGTTGGTGCCCATGGCTGGGCCCAGGCCACTGCAGCCTGCCCCCTGCCCCAGTTAAGTCATTCTTCACTAAACATGTGTTGAATCCTTACTATGTACAAAATAGGTGTTGGGAATATAAAAAAGGAAGTCAGTTACTGCTCTAGTATAAATCTAGCTGGGAGGCAGAGGTGTATACAAACTGTACAGTGTGATAGGCACTGTCGAATTGCCATGGAACAAATTTGAATTTTATTCATTTATTTCACGACTTGGATTTATTTTAATCCCTTTCCCCATGGCCTAGAAAATGGTCATTTTGGGGGACATGTAAAATCTCAGAGAAACACAATCATTTTTAAAAGTTTAATTTATATACTGTCTTAGTAGAGGCTCTTAATTTCTAATGCAACAGAAAAGGATCTTGAGGGATACCCACCAAAGTGTTCCCAGTTGTTATCTCTGAGAAATAAAACTAAGAGGAAAAATTTAATCGTCACTTTATACTGTATCATTTTCAGGTACTTTCTCTGTGTGTGTGGGCTCTTAGTTCGCCATCCACAGATTGAACCCACCACGGCAGTGAAAGCCCCAAGTCCTAACCACTGGACCATCAAGGAACTCCAGTTGTTTTCAGTTTTTAATTTAAAAAGTGGTTAAAACTTAATGCAATTAAATAAGTAGTTTAAATGAAAGAAAGGAAATAATATTTATGGAAGATATCAGCAAGGAGACTATTAACTTGGGCCTTAACAGCAAGGAGAATATCGACTTGGGCCTTAATGAGTAGGAGGAATTCATGGAGTGGAGAAGGGATGTTGGATAAAACATAATCACAGAATATCTGATCAGTGTTTCAGATTGGTGTAGTATCTCCTTCACACCTGCCCTGTAAATTAATTTGTTGATAGAATCTTGTCAGAAAACAAATATGTATTGAGTTCCTGCTCTATGCCAGTATAATAGATACCAAGGCAGTATAAGTCAGAGTTCTTGCTCTTAAAGCATTTACAGTCTCAACAGGGAGTTAAGACATTCTCAGAACAGTTACAGACAGCCCATGGTTAAGTGCCAACGAGTTTGGCCCATGAAAGAGCAGGAAAAGCTGAGTACACTGCCAAGGTTTCAGCCTGGGAGCCTTGGAACAGTGGTGCCATTTATAAAAATGGAAAGTTGGGAAAGGAGAGCTGTTTTGAAAGCAGATATACCTATAGTAAAATATCACAGTCTATGTAAATTACTATTTGGCTATGCAAATGAGTAGGAATGCATAAGTAATGCTTAGACTGGAAGGTGCCAGGAACTATAATAATCTCTACCTTTTATTGAATGTAGACTGGGTGCCAGGCACTGTGCAGAGTTATTTGCATACATTATCATTTAATCTTCACAACAAATCTATGAGGCCATTATGATGGCCATTTTTCAGATGAGGAAGTCTAGGAGAGGTTGGTCTTGCAACCAGTGGGAAAGTGACATGTTAGGATGAGAACACGTCTATCCAACTCCAAATTGCTATGACACTATGCTGTGTCATCCAAGTGGATGTACAAGATACCAACTCTGCCCTGTGGTGTGAGTTGAAGGCACAGGCAGGTGTCCCAGTAGGCATCAACCAACTCCGCAAACAGGCAGAGCTCTATTGCAAGGACCACACCAACATCATCAGAGAAACTCAGAGAAGATGATAACTACACCCTGGAGTGGGCAGGGAAGGCCTCCGGGAGGAGTGGAGGTTTGCGCTAGAATGGATCGAATTTTAATACAGCAGGAAATGGCACTCCAGACCGGGGAGGCTGCAGATGCAAAGGAGAGAAAATAGACACAGAGAAGGCGTGCATGTGGTGGAGAATCTAGGTTGGGGCCTGAAGGAAAGTCAAATGTAGAAAATCAGATATGAAAGCCCTTGAGTGCCTTTGGAGGAAGGAAACAGCCTTAATAGAATTTTGAGTGGAGATGAAAGAGTGGTGAAAAGAGACTATCTGGTATGATTAAAGTGATCTTTTCAGGTCAGCTGTAATACTCAGGATAGATTGGAATTAGCCACTTAAACTAGATAAGATCTGGGTTGGTATTGGTTTTTGAATGGCAAGAGGAAAGATGGAAAAGAAGGAGGTACATGTGAGAAGTGTTTTGAGGGAAAAATAGAGATGCTTGGCAACTGAATGGATTCAGAAAGACAGGAAAGGAAACAGAAAAGAATCTAGGATTTGACTTGTGGTTGCTGGAAGAATAATGATACCTTTGAGATCAGGATCAAGGATAGACTGAGCTTGCTTTGTTGACTGTGTTGTGGCCTTTCTCAGGGGGAGAGAAGGTAGAATGTGGAAAGCAAAGGACAGAAGAATAAGGAGTAAGCTAAGGAGGATGAAGAGCCTGGGAAGAAAGAGAGAGAGAAGTATCAGGGGATCAGAGTCAAGAAAACCAAGGGGGCAGGCAGGAGGTCTCAAAAAATTCAGTAGTGACCACCAGGGTCAAATAGTATAGAGATGGCTAGAAGACTCAACAGGAAAGAGACCACTGGCTTTGATAAAATCCATATGCAGGCTTCCCTTGTAGCTCAGTTGGTAAAGAATCTGCCTTCAATGCAGGAGGCCTGGGTTCAATTCCTGGATTGGGAAGATCCCCTGGAGAAGGAAATGGCAACCAACTCCAGTATTCTTGCCTGGGGAATCCCATGGACAGAGGAGCCTAGAAGGCTCCATGGGGTCACAAGAGTTGGACACGACTTAGCGACTAAACCACCACATGCAGGCTTTTGTCTTTCAGTAAAAACTACCAAACAAACCAGATAGAGGATGCTGGAAAGAGGGTGATGATCCTGTACCCATGCAGGTAACGTTCCCTGAGCACCTATGTGCTCAGTCTCAGGTGATGGCTGAGCTCTATCCATCCCATTGACAAGGCTGTATTAGTCATGCTTTCTTACAGAGGGAGACTGAAGCTCAAAGAAGTGAATTAATTCTCCCAAGGCCTTGAAAGTGAAAGTGAAAGTCATTCGGTTGTGTCAACCCAATGGACTGTAGCCCACCAGGCTCTTCTGTCCATGGAATCTTCCAGGTAAGAATACTGGAATGGGTTGCCATTCCCTTCTCTAGGGGATCTTCCTGACCCAGGGATCGAATTTAGGTCTCCTGCATTGCAGGCAGATTCTTTACCATCTGAGTCACCTATGGAGGGAGACTGAAGCTCAAAGAAGTGAATTAACTCTCCCAAGGCCTTACATTGGAAGTAATGGAACTAGATATCCAACCAGGTCTGCGTGTTTCTAAAGGCCTTCCCACTTTCCACCTCAGCAGTGTTGGTGCTGGAATGTGTGATGATATGATGCTACCATAATAATAATATGAACACCTAGCATTTAGTGAGCGCTTTCTGGCACTATGATAGTTTATGTATATTAATTTTATTTTGTGACACCCTTTAAAGTAGGTGTTATTAACCCTATTTTACAGCTGGGGAAATTGGAGCTCAAAGAGGTTAAGCAGCATGACCAGAGTCACACAGCTAGAAAGTGGTTGAAATGGCCTATGTGTGGAGCTGTGGTCTTCTGTTGCCTCTCAAAAATGTCTTTCTTTTGGCTGCATCACCTGGCATGTGGGATCTTAGTTCCCCAACCAGGGACTGAACCCTGCCGTGGAGGCGAGGAGTCTTAACCACTGGACCCCCAGGGAAGTCTCTTGAGAATTTCTTAAAGGAGGACTTCCCTGGTGGTCCAGTGGTTAAGAACCCGCCTGCCTTTGCAGGGGACCTGGGTTCAGTCCCTGGTCTGGGA
The DNA here is from genome assembly GCF_027580195.1 of Bos mutus. Taxonomy (NCBI): domain Eukaryota; kingdom Metazoa; phylum Chordata; class Mammalia; order Artiodactyla; family Bovidae; genus Bos; species Bos mutus. The sequence goes on along the minus strand of NC_091618.1, from coordinate 14,343,432 downwards.
AGATTCCACATGCTGTGGAGCAACTAAGCCTGTGTGCCACAACTACTGAACTGAGCTCTAGAGCTTGTGCTCTGCAACAAGAGAAGCCACTGCAATGAGAAGCCTGTGTACCACAGTGAAGAGTAGGCCCTGCTCACTGCAGCTAGAGAAAGCCCGAGCAAAGCAATGAAGACCCACAGTGAAAGTGAAAGTCCCTCAGTCATGTCCAACTCTGCGACCCCGTGGACACAGTCCATAGAACTCTCCAGGCCAGGATACTGGAGTGGGTAGAGTTTCCCTTCTCTAGGGGATCTTCCCAACCCAGGGATCGAACCCAGGTCTCTCACATTGCAGGCAGATTCTTTACCAGCTGAGCCACCAGGGAAGCCCAAGAATACTAGAGTGGGTAGCCTATCCCTTCTCCAGCGGATCTTCCAGACCCAGGAACCGAACCAGGGTCTCCTGCATTGCAGGTGGATTCTTTACCAACTGAGCTATCAGGGAAGCCCAGTGAAGACCCAGCAAAGCCATAAATAAATAAATAAAATAAAATAAAAAGGAATTTCCTAAAGGAAACTTCTACTTGGGCTCCAATAGGTGACTAGCTAGTGCTCCTAGACTTTATGTTGTTCATTGTATCATATGCTGTATCACATACTTCCTGGGTGATTTTCAGTGACTCAAATGCTGAGCTTCTGGTGGCAGACTCCCTGCATAGCATCACTTCAAGACTGCTGTCCTGAGCTACAGTGCTTTCTCTTTATTATATTCCTTGCTTCACTGCAGGGGTTGAGAACACTGTGTGGCTTTTGAATCTGCTTTTCCTCAGGGATGGAGGAAGCCTTGAGAGTTCATCCTTTGCCTTAATTGTTAGAAGTGTCTGGGCAGAATTGGGCACCTGTGGCTGGCCAGTGGCGCTCCCTGGCAGTCCCAGTGGCCAGCATCACTTTTCCTGTCTGAGCTTGGTGGGTAGAGGCTGGCTGGATTGATAGAGGTGTCCACCCGGCCATTGGCGCCTGTGAGACAGCTCTAATTCTCTCCCAGAGCCTTCACTCTGGCCTGGGCAAAACCCAGTGAAAGCACCATCTTAGTGACAGCAGCCTTGGTGGGGAGGAGGCAGACTTGGAAATTTCCCTGCGGGGTTCTGGGCGGAAAGAAAGCCAGCAATGGGCTGACACTGTGATTGGTGGGCCTGAGCAAGGAGGGGCAGTAGGCCAAGGATGTCTCTTCCCGTTAGTCGTTAGCGAGGGCCTCAGGGAAAATGTCAGCCTTCCTGATCTGGTATCATCTGGAGCCCCTGCTGTATAACTGAGTGATTCTCTCCGCACATGGTCAGCAGCAGATTTTTCTCAAGGTGAAAGCAATTAGGCCTTGGTCTCCTCCTCCCCTGCTGTCGGAAAGAAAAGGAAGATGGAAAGGGAGGGCCGTCCCTGCTCCTGCTGAGGTCAGCCAGGCTGCCCTGGCCAGTTCCGGTAATTGGCTCCCTCACCTGCTCATACTTCTCACAGTTTGCCCTGGTCTTGGATGTTTCAGCGTCGCTCAAGGCTGAGGCTCTGAAGAGGGCAGCAGTTGTTCCCTTTCCACGTATCTCTAGAATGAAGAAAGAGGGCATCTCACCCTGCTCGGGGCAGAGAATTAGCTGGAATACCACGAGCAGGGCCTGAGCAGCACACCCAGGTGGGGCTGGGTTGTATGTGCTTCCTCTCTCTGGAAGATCCAAAGCAAGGTTGGAGAAAAACTCTTTGGGAGGTGGAAGAATTTATTCATTCGGTTAACAGCTATGCCAAGCACTCTCCTAGGAGTTCCTGGTGTCTGTCAGTTTGGAGCTGGGAAGAGTACAGTGGATGCAGGAGGTAGAGGAGTGGGAGAGGTTGGGAGAGGAATTACAAAGGTCTGAATGTCACAACAGAGGAGGCCAGGACACCCTGGGACCTGATGGACTGCAGCAGTCAGGGAAGGCTGCTTGGAGGAAGAGGCTTTTGAAAAAGGGATAAAATATCTTGATAAAATGCTTGAAGGTAAAAAGGATAAGAACTGAAAATAAAAGCTTCTGAATATTCCCTACCACTATCCCTAGTCGTAACAGCTGTTGATACAGTGTTATGTAGTTTTGTAGGAATTTTCCATGTGTAGCCAGTTGTAAATACATCTTCAGAACTCCTTTTTAAAAAACGAGACTCTACTAAGCGTCTATTGTGCTGGTTACTTTTTCTTCACAATATATCCTGAGCCTTTCCCCAAGTCTATAGAGATTTGGCTCATTCCTTTTGAAGGCTGTGTGTGGTATGAGGAAGTAATTTTTGAAAGGTAAGAGCTGAAGAATGTGTGAGGTTAGGAAGGCAAAGGGGTGGTACCCTAAGGAACAGAATCTGGGAAAACAAAAACAACGTAGATCTCCTTAACTATACTTCCTAACATCTCCTTCCTCCTGTTTTCAGACCTCCCTCCCTTGCCCTGCTGCCGCGTTTTCCCCACTCTAATTTGCAAAGCAATTCAGCTCCTTTGTCTTGCCTAGCCCCGGGGAGTTTCATTCTTCATGCCAAAGCAACTTATTAAGTATTTTCTAAACAAAGATCCTGTATACCCAGAGAAAAATTATGCCACTCCCCTAACAGACAAAAGTAGCTGCAGGCAGTTGTGGTTTTAAATAGCAATTAAGGTGGGGCGGGGTGTGGCGTGAAATCTGTTACATAAAGCACCTGGCAGTTCATAAATGGTGGTTGTTTGTTACTACTATTATTTTACATGTGCTGATGGATAAGTTGGCTGCTGCAAGAACCCTTCATCCTGGAGCACTCACCTCTTGGTTGGCAGCTTTTTAAGTGTGCAGGGATGGTGTTTTATTTGTCTTCATATTCCCATCTCTCAGCTCAGGGCCTGGCACAGAGCAGACATGCCAGAAATAAGTGTTGAGCTGAACACTCAGGGGCTGGAGTGCGCTGCTCTGAGCAGACGCCGAGTCCTGGATGCTGCGGGCCTGATACAGGTGCTTTGGAACACTGGAGATCAGAATCAAAGACTTCTGACCCTGGGGGATCTCATCATCAAGCTGAGTCTTAGGAAACATCATCTCATATCACAAACTGTAAAATATCAATAGTCCCCAGATCAGTGCTATCATCGTTTCTTTTGTATTTTGGAGGTGGGGCTAAGCTTCCCTCCTGGTTTTTTAGGCATGAAATAGAAACAGTAATGTGCACAAATCTCTTTTTAAAAAACTTTTCATGGTGTACGGCAGAAACCAACACACTACTGTAATTATCCTTCAATTTAAAAAATAAATTAAAAAACTTTAAAGTATTTATTTTAATTGAAGTATAATTTTTTATTTTTTGGCCACGCCACACGGCATGTGGGATCTTAGTTCCCCCACCAGGAATCAAACCTGTACCCCCGCTGCACTGGAGGCACAGAGCCTTAACCCCTGGACTACCAGGGAAGTCCCTGGAGCATAGTTATAGTGTGATATTATATAAATTACAGGTGTACAATATAGTGATTCACAATTTTAAAGGTTATACTCCATTTAGAGTTATTATAAAATATTAGCTATGCTTTCCGTGTTGTACAAATGCACAGATCTTAAAAATCTTAAATAAACAGCTGGATAAATGTTTATACTGTAAATGCCTTTATAATCACCATCCAGATCAAGATACAAACCATTTTCAGCACCCCAGCAAGCCTCCTGTAGCCGCCTTTCAGGTACATCCCCTTCCACAGGAGAAGCTACACCTTATGACCTCCATCACCATTAACTAGTTATATCTGGTTTTGAGCTTTTTATAAATAAAATCACACAGTCTGGCTTCTGTCACTCAACATAACTGTTAAGATTCATCTGCATCAGTACTAAGTTCTCGCTTGTGTGTGGTGTAGTATTGTATTGAATAAACATATAACAAAGGACATTTGGTTTGTTCTTCTGAATAAAGCTGTTAAAAACATTCTCTTACAAATCTCTTGATGGCCTTAAGCACTTATTTCTCTTGGCTATATATATGTGAGTAGAATTGTTAGGTCAAAGCAGATACATGTGTTTTGCTTTCATAAATTACTGTCAGTTTTCCAAAACGGTCGTGCCAGTTTACAGTCCCATTGGCAGTTCTATTTGTTCGGCTTTCTTGCTGATACTTTCAGTCCTTTTAATTCCATCCATTTTGGTAGGTGTGTAATGGTATCTCATTGTTCTCATGTGTTTTCTCTAATAAGTAATGATGTTTTCATATGCTGATTTCATGTGCTTATTGGCCATTTGGATGTCCTTTTCTTTCTTTTTCGGAGAAGGCAATGGCACCCCACTCCAGTACTCTTGCCTGGAAAATCCCATGGACGGAGGAGCCTGGTGGGCTGCAGTCCATGGGGTCGCGAAGAGTCGGACACGACTGAGCGACTTCACTTTCACTTTTTCACTTTCATGCATTGGAGAAGGAAATGGCAACCCACTCCAGTGTTCTTGCCTGGAGAATCCCAGGGACAGCGGAGCCTGGTGGTCTGCTGTCTATAGGGTCGCACAGAGTCGGACACGACTGAAGTGACTTAGCAGTTCTTTCTTTTTTATTTTTGGCTACACTTTTAAAATTTAAAAAAATATATATTGTTTTTGACTGCGCTGGGTCTTCATTGCAGTGTGTGGGCTTTCTTTAGTTATGGTGAGTGGGGGCTACGCTAATTACAATTCTCGGGTTTCTCTTGTTGGGGAGCACAGGCTTAGTTGCTTCTCGGCGTGTGGAATCTTAGTTTCTGAACCAGGGATTGCACCCACGTCCTCTGCATTGGCAGGCAGAGTCTTAACCACTGGGCCACCAGGGAAGTCTGTCATTGACCGTTTCAACGAGCCTGTTCAACCTTGATCTTCTCAGCCAGAAATGTCTCACCCACACTTCAATGACCATCCTGGAGCTGCCTCCAGAGATTCTGCTCCTAAACCCTGCATTCACATGTCCAAACCGACTCTTTGATATCTCTAACAGGATGACCCTCATGCTCCTCAAAAATAACATCCCAAACTGAAATCTTCAACTCCTCTCAGGCCCAAATCAATTTGCCTTCCTTTGTGCTCCGGCCAAGTTCATGATCCAGGCAATCTTCACTTACACTGTTCCTCTTAATGCTCAGACCACAGTTTCCCACGGGCTTCCCAAGTGGCGCTAGCAGTAAAGAACCTGCCTGCCAGTGCAGGAGATGTAAGAGACGCAGGTTTAGTACCTGGGTCCAAAAGATCTGCTGGAGGACGGCATTACAATCCACTCCAGTATTCTTGCCTGGAGAATCCCATGGACAGAGGAGCCTGGCGGTCCATAGGGTCACAAAGAGTTGAACACGACTGAAGTGACTTTAACAAACAACACACAGTTTCACATATCTCAAGAAACCTTCACAACCCGTTTCCTTCTTACCCTTTCCATGCCCCTCCTTATCCTGAGACCTCCTCAGGTCTCAGCTTACAGTTACTTCCTCTGGGTTAGGTGTTTCCTATGTGCTCCTCCAGCCACTTCCTTCCACATGCCATTTATCACACGCTGTTGTAATCACCAGGATCATTGCCTGAATCCCTGGATCAGCAGTCTGTTGTTCTTGCCTACTCAGCATTCATTCCCCACTTCTTAGTTAGCACTCCAGTTTTCCCTGGGAGCCATCCCTCTTTCCTCAATCTGTGTGGTCTGGGTAGGGCTGCACGGAAGGGTGTGTCTGTCCCTCAGGCCTGGCTAATTGTCATATTCCATCCTTAAGCCCCATAACTGGGTCAGTGTTAGGCATAAAATCAAGGTAGTTGATCAGAGCCAATCTTAGAATTTTCCCTGGAACAAATGGGAAAGAAAGATTCTTTTTCAGGGGCGGGGATTAGAAGAGGGATGGCATTGACAGGCTAAGAAGAAAACCTAGAGCCAGGGACAGCCATCACGACACCACCAGAAGGAGAAAAGCTGCCTAAGAATGGAGGAAACTCAGAGGAGAGCAGGATCAAGGCAGGAAGAGATTGACTCCCACTGAAAAAATGTCATTATTTTTGGCTGTGCTGGGTCTTTGTTGCTGCACGGGCTTTTCTGAAGCTGCGGCAAGTGGGGCTACTCTTCAGTTGTGTGTGTGGACTTCTCATCGCTGTGGCTTCTCTTGCTGCTGAGCACGGGCTCTGGGATGCAAGGGCTTCAGTACTTGCAGCACGTGGGCTCAGTCATTGCAGCTCCTAGGCTCTAGAGCACAGGCTCAACAGTTGTGGCCCACAGGCTTATTTGCTCCATACCATATGTGGTCTTCCCGGATCAGGGATTGAATCCGTGTCTCCTGCATTGGCAGGCAGACTCTTTACTACTGAGTCACCAGGGAAGCCTCTACTGACATTTTCCAGCCCATGGATCAACCAGCCTGAGGTTCACCCTTTAATCAACTTTTCAGTCAAGTGAGCCAACAAATTCCCCTTTGCTTAAGCCAGTGTGAGTTGGTTTCTGTCACTTGCAACCAAAAATGTACTAATACATTCTTCCATTAGACTGCAAACTCTGTGAAGGCAGCAGTGCCTGGCATAGAATAGGGATTTAGCAAACAGGTTTAAGGAAGGAAAAGAAGGGCGCCTCTTCTTCACTTTGCTAGTCCTTCCTCCCAACTTCTCCCACCAGATGATGTTCTAGCACCATCCTCAAGTTTCCCCTTGCAGGTTCAGGGGTCACTCACTCACCCTCCACCACGGCTGTCTGTTCCCTGATTGCTCTCTAAGCTTACCTGCCTGTCCCATAGACACTCTGATGGCTGTTCCTCAGCTCTCTGTTCTCCACATTACCTTTGCTGATCAATCCAACCAGCCACGCATTCTAAGTGGACGATCTCTCCTCTGTATTACTGGAGCACGTAGATTCTACAATCCTGCATAGCATGTTTTTCATTTTTAGTGCTTTGATGGATTTTCTCATAATCTTCATTTAGCTTTATTGTCAAACTACAGAGTAGCAGTCATTAAATGCCTAAGTTCAGAAGGCTGGCTCAACGAGTCGAATCCCAGCTCTATCCCTTGCCAGCTGTGTGACTCTGAGGAAGTGACTTAACCTTTCTGAGCTTCAGATGCCCCATCTAAAAAATGGAGATGATAACATGACTTACTTTATAGTGTTTTTTGTGAGAAGTTAATGAATTGATTACTGTGAAAAGACTTGTTTACACTCTGGGAAAATTACCACATGAGACATTTCACAAAGGAAGTGAAAACAAGGCCAATTTTCCAAGTGGCTAAAGATGGTTTGTTGGTAGTGGGAAATGGGGCAGGCTAATAGCGTAAGCGTCTTACCAGTAACTCCTAGTGGGTTCTTTTGTTTTCTGTATTTCATCTGTAATGTGTTCTGACATCACTAATGAAATTATCTTCAAGTGTTTGGCTTCTCATTAGGGTTTGAGAGCTGGAGGGGTGACCAAGTGGATTTAACCACAAAGGGGCGCTGGTGGTGTTTGCTGCAAAAACTTGGGGAATAGTGTTGCTTACTCTATATGTACATAAGTTAGGGTCACTGACTGTGATTCCAGCACATGTACATACATGTTAGAGAGAAAATTCAGGAACTCCTCCAGCCACTACCTAACTCGGAGATTTCACAGCTGGGCTGCAGTAAAACATTTCAGTTGTAAGAGCCTGGGCTTCACAACCGGTCGTCCCTGGCTTTAGGCGTCATCTCTGCCTGTTGCTTACTTGTGTGATCTGAAACTAGTAATTTAATCCTCTCCGAGTCTCAGTTTTCTCCTCTGTAGAAATGAATAAAGTAATTGCTTCTAAGGTGCCAATCTGAGGGGTGCCAGTTCACAACATAGTCTATATTATTGATAGCACCTATTTCACAAGGTGGTCGTGAGGATTAAGTGAAATGGTTTCCACAAGGCAATGAGCTCAGTGGTGTGCACATTGCTATTATTAGTTATTGTACATGTATAAGTTCTTCTGTTATCATCATTGTTATAGCAGGAGAATGTAGAGTCAGGCGAGTTAATGAGGAAGCCTTTCTGAAGAGACTCTAAGGCTTAAACTGGATTTGAAAGGTAGGGAGGAAACTATTTTGGCTGAAAAGATCAGGGTGAGTTGTTTTGTAAAGGAAGAAGAGGGAACAGGTGTCTGTGTGGCCAAAACAAGATACTTGGATGCAGCTCAGCCCTGTCCTCAGGGCCCTCTTGGGCCCCGGCCAGTCTTGGGGAATCCCAGAAGCTTCTCTGGCTTGGCTGCAGAAGGAAGCAGACATCTCCTATGGAGAGAAAGGGAAGTCACCAAGCTGCTGCCTGTGGTGCCCGAGATTGGGGCCAAACCGGCTGGCAGACAGATTTCCATGGGGTCAAAGGAGCTGGCGGGGTGAGGACCTGAGGGTCCAGGGCTCTGGCCACGTGGTCCACTGGCCTGGCAGCTTCTTTCTCTCTGCAAGGTTAGCATCTTCTTCCCAGATGCTCAGAATTCCTATCTCTTCTTCCCAGATGCTCAGAATTCCTATCTCCTGTGTGCCAACCTGGGGGTCTTCTCCAGGGAAGGGAGGTGAGCACTGTACAGGGAACTATGAGAGAACTAAAACTCAGCTTCCAAAGTTCTTCATGGGACTTTATCTGAGAGACCGCCAGATGAGGCTTTGGGGCCATCTCCTGTCTGCCTCTCTGTATCCATCTCCCATCCTGCCTTGGGTCTGCCTGGTTTTGCTACACCTACAGACTTTTTGCCTTCTGGCTTCTTGCTAGGCCTGTTCATTGAGGAGCCTGTGGATGACAGGCAAGAGGAGAGAGAGGTATTTACACCCCTGGCTCCCTCCACAAGCTGGCGGTACTCTGTGATGGACAGCCACTGCTCTTCTACCAAAGGCCCTCCTCTGGGTCCAGGTGACTGTTTTCTCCTCTGTTCTTCAGGCCTAGATGTAGTGATAACTCCTCAGTTATTACTAGTCCCAGGTCACCATGCTTCCCATTGAGGTTCTCTTACACTGAGCTTCCCTGGTGGCTCAAATGGTAAAGAATCTGTGTGCAAAGCAGGAGACCCAGGTTCAATCCCTGGGTCAGGAAGATCCCTGGAGAAGGGAATGGCTACCCACTCCAGTATTCTTGCTTGGAAAATTCCATGGACAGAGGAGACTGGCGGGTTATAGTCCATGGGGTCGCAAAGAGTCAGACACGACTGAGTGACTAACACTCATTTCCACTTTACAGTGTCTATACCATAGTAAATAAACCCTCTTCCAATGATTCTAATTTGAGTGTGCCATCTGCTTTCAGCTGGGACCCTGACTGATGCATTTGCCAAGTAAGGATTTTTTGGTTGTCTTAAGGCGGAGAGAGAGAGAATGTGAATTCTTGTCTCATTATTGCTTCAAGTACCTGAAGCTTGAGGTACAGACTTTAGACGTGTCTGCTCAAGTGTTTAGGCAAGAGCTCAGAGTTTGCAGGTTTCAGTCTCTTTCTGTTCTTCAGCTCTGATTCCTTTGGATTTGCATGGCACTCAGGCATTCTCTCTACCTGGCAACCCCCAGCAAATCCAAACTTATAGCCTCCCAGTGTCACGTCCAAAGCCAGGTTCATATCTTTCCCGATGGATTCAACAAAGATCCAGCATTCTTGTTGGCTCTGCATGGGTCACAAGATCACTCTTTAAAAACAATTTTTTAAAAAAAGTTATTTGGTGGTGCCAGGTGTTGGTTTTGGTACACAGGATCTACTGTCTCTGATGTGGCATGTGGGATTTTTTTTTTTTTTCAGTTGTGGCATTTGAACTCTTAGTTATGGCATTGTGGGATCTAGTTCCCTGACCAGGAATTGAACCCAGGGCCCCTGCATTGGGAATGTGGAATCTTAGCCACTGGACCACCAGGGAAGTGCCACAAGTTCACCCTTGAACCAACTGCTGTGACCAGGAAGATGGGATAAGCAAATGGCCAGATCTGAGTCACACACCCTCACTGAAAGCTTGAAATAGAGGTGTCAACTCCACCCAAATCACAAGGCCTAAGGGTGGGGGAGGGTGGTTCTCCAAAGAGCGAAGGTACTCTAACCAAAAGAGGAGGTATGGATACTGAGCAAGATAAAACCACAGGAGTCTATTCTACTTGGCTGTGTGAATTTGGATAAGTAACCTAACCTCTGGAACTTTTGTGTCCTCTCCTCCAAGAGTACTAGGAATATCTAGTGATTCTTGAGCAGCTACCGTGTGCCAGGCCCTACCCTAAGTGTTTTAGATGAATCTTTGTTTAGTAATGACCATTATTTCCTCCTCTTTACAGTAAGATAAAACAGCTTTCCCGGGGTTCCAAAAGCCTAGATGTGGCAGAGATGGAACGTGAGCCCAGATTTGTCCGATCCAAGAGCATGTGCTATTACACCCTGGTAGCTCAGTCGGTAAAGAATCTGCCTGCAATGCAGGAGACTTGGGTTTGATCCTTGAGTTGGGAAGATCCCCTGGAAGAGGGGGACCTTCTCCAGTATTCTTGCCTGGAGATTCCCCACGGACAGAAGAACCTGGCGTGCTGCTGTCCATGGGGTCGCAAAGAGTCTGACATGACTGAGCAACTAAGCACAGCGTAGCCTCTTATTTTATCTTTATTTTTGGCTGCACTGGGTCTTCATTGCGGTGTGTGAGATCTTCATTGCAACGTGTGAGATCTTCATTGCAGAGCATGTGGGCTCAGTAGTCGCTGCGTGAGGGTTTAGTTGCCCCATGGCGTGTGGGATCTTAGTTCCCTGACCAGCGATCAAACCTGCATCCCTTGCATTGGAAGGCAAATTCTTAACCACTGGATTGCCAGGGAAGTCCCTGCCTCTTAGTTTAGAGCCCAGCTTGTAAAGTTGTGAGGACTAAGCTTGCAAGGTTGTTGTGAGGATTAAAAGAGATGCAATAAAAATGATACAACCAACATTTATTATGCTCTTACTATATGCGAGACCCTGGGCCCAATGCTCTAATGTGAGTTCATATTTAATCCTTGCAACAACTTTCTCAGCCATGAGAACACCTAGCACAACCCCTGCCCAGTATGAATTCAGTGATACCTTCTCTCCCCTTATGCTCCTGACTTTCCTCTTCGTTTTGGTTCAAGCACCTCTGCCATGTGCTAGGGGTCTTCAGTGTTGTTCAGAGTCTCTGAGCTATTTACCCTGCTGCCTAGAAGCTTAGAAAAACCAGGTTTGGGGCTCACAGGAGATTGGAGAAGTCCTCATGGGGAGACAGGGCTCAATCAGAGGAAAGGGAAAATAGGCCTGAGGGAAGTGATGTGATTAGTGTTATTGCATCTGTGTTTTTCCCCTGAGCACCTTTGGTCACTTTTAAACATCTCACGGGAACTGGGGTTTACCGTTTGGGGAAGTGAGAGAGATAGAGAGTTGATGAGTCCAAAGCTTCCCAGCAAGCTGATGTCAGGACCACATATAAATTCTGGTTTTCCCTCCAGTTCTCCGGACTGTTTCATCCTGGGGTTAGTTGTCCATTATCTTTGCTTTTTGGAAGATTTAAACATTTGTTTATTTATTTGGCTGCACCAGGTCTTAGTTGCAGCCTGAGGGATCTTTGATCTTGCTTGTGACATGCAGGACCTTTTTAGTTGTGGCATGTTGGGATCTAGTTCTCTGACCAAGGATCAAACCCAGGCCCCCTGCACTGGGAGCATGGATGGAGTCTTAGACACTGGACAACCAGGGAAGTCCCTATTGTCCATCATATTTGACTCTTCCTTTCTTCTCTTTATTCTCTTAGGTGCCAGGACCTGACGTTTCTCCCAAATGATTATTGTTACCTTAAAGATTGTTGAAAACTTTGACCAAGTTTTCTCCATTGGGATTGAGGGCAGGGACTGTATCTTTCATTGTTTGTGTTTCCAGCAACTAAATGCATGTTTAATTGAACTTAATAATAGCGATAATTTATTCAGAGCCTCCTGTGAACCAGTTACTTCACAGATCATCACATTTGATTCTCACAACAACTGTGTGTTAGAGCTACTGTTTTTATCCTTGTTTTACAGAAGAGGAGTATGTAGCTCTAAGATAGGTGACTTGTCTAAGGTCATGAGGCTAGCAAGTGGCTAAACGGTAAGCCAATGAGTAGCTTGGACGTCTCTTTTGAACTCCAGACTCGCGTATCCCACTATCTATTTAACGTATCCTCTTGAATGTCCAATGGGCATCTGAAAACTAACATGCCCAGGATTGAGTTCCTGGTCCATTCCCCCTAACCTCTGATCAATTAATTGCAACTGCATCTTTTAGTTATTCAGGACATCAACCTTGAAATATCCTTAATTTCTCTCTCTCACACACCCTAGCTCCAGGCTATCAGCACACTTGGTCGGCTCTACCTTCAAAATAACTCCAGAGTTGACCCTTTCTCATTCTCTCCACTGCTCCTTTTCTGGTCCAAGCCATCATCATTATCACTGTAACAGCCTCCTAGTTGATTTTCTTGCTTTTGCCTTTGCCCTCTGTAATCTATTCTCAACAGATTTAAATGTCACCTCTCTGCTCGAAAACCTTCAGCGGTTAAAGTCATGAGTAAAAGCCAAAGTCTGTACTCTGAGCCACAAGGCATTATCTGAGCTGGCTTCCTGAGACTTCTCAGACCTCATGTTTCAGGCTCCTCCTCCCCATTACTTCAGAGCCTTTGCATATGCTGTTTGCTCCACCTGGAAAATCTCTTCCCCCAAATATACACATGACTAGCTTCTGGATCTCTTTCAGGTCTTTGTTCCAATGCCATCTTGTGAGGCTTTTCCTGGACATTCTACCTAAAATTTCACACCCTCTCCTGATATTTCCTATTCATCTTTCCTATGTTATTTTTTTCTCCTTAGGACTTAACACCATCTAAGATAATATATGAATATACTCTGGTTTATTATCAGTCTTCTCACTAAAATGTATGCTCCTTTATAGCAGGAGTTAGGTTACTATTCTTTCAAACTGACTGTCTAGCTCCTTTAGCAATGCCTGGCACATATGAGGGGCTGATGCTGTAGAGACATAGATATAGAGAAGCATGCAGAATGCCTCCTGGAAATCCAGGAGGAAAGGAGTGTGCAGAACTACATGTAACAGTTCTTTATCCCGAACTCAGATCTATTGAGTTATTTCTCTGCTTTAGGGGAAGAATGAGTTGGAGGCAGAGAGAAGACAGGATTATTGTATCAATGAATGCCTTGCCCATGGAAGGAAAACATCAGGAGGAAATTATGGGTGTTTCCCATTTAATAATCACAAAGTCCTTTTTAAAAAAATAATAGCTTTATTGCCATATATTAGGTGGGTGCAAAATAATTGCGGTTTTGTACCGTTGAACTTTGCCATTTGATATTGGAATATGTTCTTTAATGTGGTTATGTTATGTATCATTTTAATGCTCATTTCTCACTTTATGTTTTTTTTTTTAATATTTATTTATTTATGTATTATTATTAGCTGAGTTGGGTCATTGTTTAAGAACACACGCTTAGTTGCACTGTGGCATGTGGGATCTGACCAAGGATTGAACCTGCGTCCTGACCAGGGATCAAACTTGCGCCCCCTGCACCAAAAGCATGGAGTCTTAACCACTGGACCACCAGGGAAGTCCGTCACTTCATGTTTTTTTGCTAATGACTTATTATGCGGGCTTCCCTGGGGGCTCAGGTGATAAAAGCGTCAGCCTGCAGTATGGGAGACCCAGGTTCGATCCCTGGGTCAGGAAGATCCTCTGGAGAAGAAAATGGCAACCCACTCCAATACTCTTGCCTGGAAAATTCCATGGATGGGGGAGCCTGGTGGACTACAGTCCATGGGGTCGCAAAGAGTCGGACACAACAGAGTGTCTTCACTTATTATATATATTTTATATTTATTTTAGACTATGGAAATGATGTTAGACAAAAAGTAAATTTGAGCGATTTTCTTATTTGAGTTCAAAATGGGTGATAAAGCAGCAAAGACAACTCACAACATCAACAACACTTTTGGCCCAGAAACTGCTAATGAACGTACAGGGCAGTGGGGGTTCAAGAAGTTTTACAAAGGAGACAAGAGCCTTGAGATGAGGAGTATATAGTGGCAGACCATCAGAATTTGACAAGGACCAATTGAGAGCAATCATAGAAGCTGATCCTCTTACAACTACAGGAGAAGTTGCTGAGGAACTCAACGTTGACCATTCTCTGGTCATTTGGCATTTGAAGCAAATTGGAAAAGTGAAAAAACTCGATAAATGGGTGCCTCATGAGCTGACTGCAAATCAAATAAATCGTCGTTTTGAAGTGTCATCTTCTCTTATCCTTTGCAACAACAACGAATCATTTTTTTATTGGATTGTGGTGTTCGAGGAAAAGTGGATTTTAAGAGATAACTGGCGACAACCAGCTCAGTGGCTGGACAGAGAAGATGCTCCAAAGCACTTTCCAAAGCCAAACTTGCACCAAAAAAGGTCATGGTCACTGTTTGGTGGTCTGCTGCTGGTCTGATCCACTACAGCCTTCTGAATCCCAGTGAAACCATTACATCTGAGAAGTATGCTCAACATATTGATGGGATGTGCTGAAAATTGCAATGCCTGCAGCCAGCACTGGTCAACAGAATGGGCCCAGTTCTTCTCCATGATTCCGCCCGACCGCACATTGCATAACCAATGCTTCAAAAGTTAAAAGAATCGGGCTACGAAATTTTACCCATCTGCCATATTCACCTGACCTCTCACCAACAGACTACCACTTCTTCAAGCAACTTTTTGCAGGGAAAATGCTTCCACAACCAACAGGAAGCAGAAAATGCTTTACAAGAGTTTGTCAAATCCCGAAGCACAGATTTTTACACTACAGGAATAAACAAACTTATTTATTATTGGCAAAAATGTGCTGATTGCAATGGTTCCTACTTTGATTAATAAAGATGTGTTTGAGCCTAGTTATAATTATTTAAAACTCATAGTCCAAAACCACAATTATGTTTGCACCAATCTCATAATTCACATACAACATGGTTCACTTTTAAGTGTAAAGCTCAGTGATTTTTAGTATCTTCACACAATTGTGCTATCATCACCACACTCTAATTCCAGAAGATTTTCACTGCTCCATTATCCTTTGAAGCAAAAGATTTTCAATATTTACAAAGCCCCGTTTATCTATTTCTTTATTTTGCTGCTTGTCCTTTTGGTGTCATATCTAGGAAACTATTGCCTAATACAATGTCACAAAGATTTGCTGTTGTATCTTCTTCTAAGAGTTTTGTGGTTTTAGCTTTAACATTTAGGTCTATAATATAGTTTGAATTAAATTGTTTATATGGCATGAGTAGGGATTCAGCTTTGTCCTTTTGCCTATGGATATCCAATTGTTTCCTTTGCACTCTTGTCTAAAATTAATTGAGCATAAATGTAGAGGTTTATTTCGAGACTCTCATTTCTATTTCATTCCCTGATACTGGGAAAGACTGAAGGCAGGAGCGAAAAGGGACGACAGAGGATACGATGGTTGGATGGCATCACTGACTCGATGGACATGAGTTTTGAGCAAACTCCAGGAATTGGTGATGGACAGAGAAGCCTGGTGTGCTGCAGTCCATGGGGTCGCAAAGAGTCAGACACGACTGAGCAACTGAACTGAAGTGAATCTTATTTTTTAAAAAAACATGTATTTATTTGGCTGCACTGGGTCTTAGTTGCAGTGCTAGAGATCTTTAATCTTTGTTGTGGTGTCTTTAGCTGTGGTATGTGGGATCTAGTTCTCTGATCAGGGATCAAACCTGGACCCCCTGCATTGAGAGTGCAGAGTCTTAGCCACTGGACACCAGGGAAGTCTCATCTTATTTTTTATTCTTGTGCCAGTATCACACATTGATTATTTTAGCTATGTTAAGAAGCTTGAAATTTCCCCCCTAAGATTGTTTTGACTATTCTGTGTCATTTGCATTTCCATATAAATTTTAGCATCAGCTTGTCAATTTTTGCAAAAAAAAAGCCAGCTGAGATTTTGATAGGCCTTGCATTGAAACTGTAGATTAGTTCGGGGATGTTATCATCTTACTCCCCAGAAACCCATCTGTTCATTCCAATCCATGAACAGATTTCTTTCCATTTAAGTCTTAGGTATCTTTTGAGTCTTCTTTTAATCTCTTCTTTTTCCAACAATCTTTTGTAGTTTTCAGTGTATGAATCTTGTACTCCTTTTGTTAAATTTATTCCTAAGTATATTATTCTTATTGATGCTATTGTGAATAAATTTATTTTCTCAGTTTCATTTTCAGATAGTTCATTGCTAGTTATTATGGGCTGAATATTTGTGTCCCCACAAAGTTCATTCATTGAAGTTCTAATCCCCAGTGTGATGATGGCCTTGGGAGATGATATGATCATGAGCGTGAATCCAATGAATGGAATTAGAGCCCTTATAAAAGGGACCCCAGAGAAGACAGCTGTCTGCAACCCAGAAGAGGATCTCACCAGAACCTGACCGTGCTGACACCCTGGTCTCAGACTTCCAGCTTCCAGAGCTGTGAAAAATAAATTTTTGTTGTTTTTAAGGCACCCAATCTATGGTATTCTATGATAGCAGCCGAATGGACTAAGACATAGTGTATAGAAATTCAACTTATTTTTGTGTATATCCTATAACCTAGCCAAACTCATTTACTAGTTTTAACAGTTTTTTTTTTTTGTATGTGTGTGTGTATGTATGGATTCCTTATATGCAGAGTACATCATGCAAAATGCTGGCCTGGATGAAGAACAAGCTGGAATCAAGGTTGCTGGGAGAAATATCAATAACCTCAGATACACAGATGGCACCATCCTTATGGCAGAAAGCGAAGAAGAACTAAAGAGCCTCTTGATGAAGGTGAAAGAGGAGAGTGAAAATGTTGGCTTAAAACTCAACATTCAGAAAACTAAGATCATGGCATCTGGTCCCATCACTTCAAATAGATGGGGAAACAGGGAAACAGTGGAAACAGTGGCAGACTTTATTCTTTTGGGCTCTCAAATCACTGCAGATGGTGACTGCAACCATGAAATTAAAAGACACTTACTCCTTGGGAGAAAAGTTATGACCAACCTAGACAGCATATTAAAAAGCAGAGACATTACTTTACCAACAAAGGTCCGTCTAGTCAAGACTATGGCTTTTCCACTGGTCATGTATGGATGTGAGAGTTGGACTGTGAAGAAAGCTGAGCTCCGAAGAATTGATGCTTTTGAACTGTGGTGTTGGAGAAGACTCTTGAGAGTCCTTTGGGCAAGGAGATCCAACCAGTCCACCCTAAAGGAAATCAGTCCTGAATACTCATTGGAAGGACTGATGGTGAAGCTGAAAATTCAATACTTTGGCCACCTGATATGAAGAGCTGACTCATTTGAAAAGACCCTGATGCTGGGAAAGATTAAAAGCAGGAGGAAAAGTGGATGACAGAGGATGAGGTGGTTGGATGGCATCACTGACTCAATGGACATGGGTTTGAGTAAGCTCCAGGAGTTGGTAATGGACAGGGAGGCCTGGTGTGCTGCAGTCCATGGGGTCGCAAAGAGTCAGACACGACTGGGTGACTGAACTGAACTGAACTGAGATTAGTTCTCTTTTCTTTTTGCCATCTCCAGAGATAGTCATTATTATTATTAATTCCTAGTGTTTCCTTCCAATGTATTCTATACATATCTAAATAGAAATGTGTACTGTTACACAGATCCTTATTTAAGACACAACACATTTACACTTATTGACAGTTACATATCGTGCTTGGTTTTTTTTTTTTAACTTAACAATGAATCTTGGACATCATTTCAGAGTGGCACATATAGATCCACCTCATTCTTTTTAACAGCTGCATACTATTCCATTTTGTCCAAATGCCCCCATACTGAGTGCTATTTAGATTGCAGTTTTGTGCTTTGCCAACAATTCTGCAACAAATATCCTTGTGTGAATTTATTTGTGCATATCAAGCTGCTTTGACAAATACTTGAAAAGTAATTAGAAGCATACAAGAACACAAGCTTTATTTATTTACTTTGGCCACACCACATGGCATGTGAGATCTGAGTTCCCCAGCCAGCATGGAACCTTCACCCTCTGCAGTGGAAGCTCGGAGTCTTAACCCCTGGGTCCTAAGAGCTTTTATAATTGGGATGATTGTATTTATCTTCTTTCAACCCTGCCTTCTACTTTCTGGAACCTGAACTCCAAACCATCAGTGCTCTTTAGCGAGCAGGAAAGTTTTTCATCACTTACTCAGTACCCCACCCTCAAACAGGCTATGACCTGGGCTAAGGGAGGCTAAGGGTATGACTGCAAACCCATCAGGACAGTGCTGTCCACGCCAAGCCAGAGGTTCCCAGGAGACGTTCTATTCCACCTGCTAGAGCAAGTGGTGGTGTGCAGCACGCTGATGACTGCAAGGGTAGGTGACCTTGGCCAATCACGATGTGACTGGTGTGCTGTTTAGCACATCAGAACTGCCCTGTTCTGACCAGAAGAGGGCAGTAGTGAGCTGCCTAGCGTTTCTGCCAGGCTCATGGAAGGTTCCCCTCCCTGAACAAGGAGCTTCTGTCTGGAGCAGCTCCACAGAACCGGGCAGCCAGGTACGTCTCCCTGTGCATGAAGAAGGAAGGCATATTAGAGGTAATCTGGTAGAATATGTATTGAGGACAATAGAGGAGAAAATAAAGTCAAGGTAACTCCCTTATGAAAATAGCTTCATTTTTTCTCATAAATATAAACATAATGTATATACATTATGTACATTTCAAACCATACATGACAGTACAAAGAAGAAAAAGACACCTGAAATCCCATGGCCTGGGATAACCATTGTTCACATTGTCCGCAATATTTTTGTAAGCTGCTTTTTTTTTAAGCTCAGAAAATGATGTGAACATCCATCTTTGTCGATACCTCAAATGTTAGAGGCCTCAGGACTTGAACTTACATAAATGCTTCTTCAGTTTTCACACCCTAGTTACCCCAAAGGCAGAGAAGATGAATGTATAGCTGGGCGAGTGGTGTGTGAGACAGTGTGTGTGATGCTGGGATGAGAAGGAGAAACTTCTTTGAAATATTGTGCTTTAACCTTAAATGTTCACATTTTGCGTTTTACATTATAATATTTGGCAAACTACTCCATGTTTATTTTAATTTAAAAAGATTGTCTTTTGTTCTTCTAGTCTTTATAATATTCTGTTGTATATATGTACTATCATCTATTAAACGAAACACAGTGTTGAACATGTCAGTCATTTCCAATTTTTTTCCAATATAAACACTACTGCAATGAGCATTCTTATGCAAATGTATTTTTTGTCTGAATTATATCCTTGGAATGAGTTCCAGAATAGGCATTTATATACCCTTTTTTTAAAAAATTATTAATTTCACTCTGTCAGGCCTTAGTTGCAGCACGCAGGAGCTTCCATTGCAGCATTTGGACTCTCTACTTGTGGCGTGCTCGGTACTTGTGACATGTGGGCTTAGTTGCTCCTCAGCACGTGGCATCTTAATTCCCTGACCAGGGATTAAACTCAAGTCCCCTGAATTGCAAGGCAGATTCTTAACCACTGGACCACCAAGGAAGTCCCCAGAACTGGCATTTTTAAAAATAAAGACACTCTTTGCCTCCTCAATGCTTTTGAAAATCGGGTGCACATGATGAAAAGGGTGCTGATGGGGAGAAGGCTTGTTCCCTTAGACTTCCTCGTGTAGCTGTTGTTCTTCGGTTGCTAAGCCGAGTCTGACCCTTTGTGACCTGCGGACTGCAGCCTGCCCCCTGTCTTTCACTACTTCATGTGCACTGAGTTGGTGATGCTGTCTAACCATCTCATCCTCTGCTACCCACTTCTGCTTTTGCCTTCGATCTTTCCCAGCATCAGGGTCTTTTCCAATGAGTTGGCTCTTCGCATCAGGTGGCCAAAGTATTGGAGCTTCAGCATCAGTCCTTCCAACAAATATTCAGCATTGATTTCCTTTAGGATAGACTGGTTTGATCTCCTCACAGTCCAAGGAACTCTCAAAAGTCTTCTCCAACTGGCACCTTTTAGTGGCCTGGTTCTGGACTTGGACTCAACCCCTCTTTTGCATTTGGCACAAAATGATTACATGGCTTCTTGGTGCCCAGCACTGTGCTAAGTAAAATCTTTCCACCTTATCTCATTCACTCTTAACTACCTGGTAGGGTGGGCATTATTATTCCTGTTTTATAGAGGAGGAAGCCAGTTCAGTGAATCCATGTGTTCTGGCCAAGGTTACACAGCTAATAACTGAATGTGTAGGTGTCTTGATTAGGAAGCCTAGCAAAGGGACTTCATCAACCTTGTAAACAGGACACCTTGACTGCAGACTTGTTTCTAAGATAGTTGTCTAAAAAACATTTTAGATATAAGGAAAAACAACCCCCCCACACACAAACCTCTAAAGCTATTTTAAGTTTTCAAAAAAGCAGGGAGTGTAATGGTAGAAGAGAGAATTATATGAACACAGAGAAATCTCTTGGAGCCTAAAAGGAGAAGTAATTTGCCTCATGAGAAAAGAGGAAGCAACTCTTCTCTCTCTCTCTCTGTTTGCTCTCTATTTCTCAGAGAGGTCACGGCCTCTCTTCCCATGTGAGTCAACCTCATTCTTCTTGAATAGATCAGTTTCTAAGGTCCCCCATGAATGTGACTTTCTCCCAGCTCCCAACTTTCTATCCCCTCAGTTTAAGCATGTAGTTCAGACAGAACTAGGATCTCTTCAGTCCTAAACCCAAATCCCCAGGAGAGAGAATCTGATCTGATTACGCTGCAATACACATCTACTTCTGGTCCAACCAGTTGTATAGTTGGAGGGCAGGGTTCAGTACTAACATGGCTGTTAGTCTAGTTTGTGGGTAGGCACCAGTTCTTACAGAAAGATCACTGTGGCTGGGCACATTCCTATAAAGATATATGTTTATGTCTACTATGACTGCCTTTCTATAGAATCCAAATATTAATCTGCTCTCCTTTGGATGCGTGACTAGCACTCAACTCAAGGTGACTTGAAAAAAAAATAATTTATTGTCTCTAAGACAACAGTCAAGGGCTTGGATTTAGGCACAAATAGATACGCTTGCTCAAAAGATACCATTAGGAACCTGTCTCTTTCTGTTTCTCAGGCCTTTTTCTGTGTCTGCTTCCTTTCTAGGCAAGCTTTCTCCTCTTTGTGGTAATGCGGCCACTAGCAGCTCTAGCCTTGTATTCTCATGACTTAGCTTCCTCTGAGGAAAGTGAATTTTTTCTTCCCAATCCTTACAGCTCTGATTGGCTTTGATTGACTTACAAGCCCATCTTGAACCAATCACTGTGGCCAGGGGGTAGTTTTCTCTAATTGGCTAGTCTTGGGCCACATGACTATTCCTAGAGTTCAGATGGGGAAGCCACCTTGAGTGGGGGAAGGACAGTTTCCCAAAGGAAAAATGGGGAGCTCTTAACAGAGATTCCAGAACCTACTATTTTAAAACAGCAGATTGAATTTGCACCAATAACCTCCTAAGTATGTTAAAGAATCCTGGGAGAGGGGGAAGAGATGCCTTTCATTCTTTTATTCGATATATGTTTATTGAGGGTTCCATATATGCTCAACATATATGTAAAAAACTAGGCTCAGGGGATCCAATAGTTAATGAGATGGACAAGGTCCTTGCTGTCATGGAGCTTAAATTCCAGCAGTGCACCAACAAATACATGTATCTTGAGCACCCACTATGTACAAAATAGTTTCAACTACTTTCTTTCCCCTCTCATTCATATAAAGAGAGAGAGAACGTGGCCTTTCCCTCTAAGAGGAGTTTACAATATACCAAGGCTGATGAAATAGTGATAAGTAGTAAGAGGGGCTCAAGATGGGGAACACATGTACACCCATGGCTGATTCATGTCAATGTATGGCAAAACCCACTACAATATTGTAAAGTAATTAGCCTCCAATTAAAATAAATAAATTTTTTTTAAAAAGTAATAAGAACAAATGGTAAGTGCCCAGAGAGTTACACAAACAAGAAAGGGCTCTGAGACAGGGCTGTGCTGAGGAAGAATGCTACGACATGGCAATAATAAAAATAACAATAATGGGTAACATTCATTCAGTGTGTACTGGATGCCAGGCACTGTGCTAAGAGCTTTCTGAGCTCTATCTCCTTTAACCCCAATAACAACCCTATGAAGAAAGTACCCTGTCTTACAAAGGAAGGAATTGGGGCTCAGAGGGGTGAAGTCAATTTCCCGAGAGCACGCAGCCAGAGGTCGCAGAGTCAGCACTTGAACCCAGGTCTCTCTGACTTCAGAGCCCATCACTTTAACTATCACACAGTTCTGGGCCTAGAAAGAAGGGCAGGAGGGCCGAGAAAGAAGGCCAGGAAATGTGGGTCTGTAGTGTTCCTGGGGTGGGGGTGGAGGCAGAGGGCAAGGAGCCAGCAGGAGCAGGCTTTGTTCTTCCGGCTACACTGAGGGCTTCTCTGAGTCTCCATACATGGCAGAAAGTGGCCGTCCCCAGCTTTGGGGCCGGTGTCTGACTCCCTGGTGCTGATTACAAACTGGCAGCCCTGTAGGTCAAATATGATGCACAAGATATTCTTAGTCGGTGGCATTAAAAAATGAATTAGTGCCCAATATTTGAAAACTGGGAAATTTCACATGAAAGTATGGAAAATCACAATATCTGACAAGTCTGGACCTACATTCCCATGGCAACCATCTGCTAGAGCAGAGTAACAGCTGCTGTCATAGACAAGGCCCACAGTCTCCATGTGCCACCGTCGCCCATTCCCTGTTGTCTCTCCTTGGGCTGTTCCACCCATTGTCGTTACTGATGCGACCCCTGGGGTGGTGCTTGGACTATGGTCACTATGCCCCAGTTTCAGAGTCCCAGAAGACAGAATACAGCTCAGCTTGGGTCAAATGTACACCTCTGGTTCAAGCACTGTGAGGATTGCAGGGCAGGCTTTGGTGAGATCGTGAGTCTAAGGGCACCTCTCTGTGAGGTCTGTGGGCAACAGTGGTCCTCAAGAAAAGAACTGCAGCTGGACAGACACTCCCAGACAAATCCAGTACAAAGGGGGAAGAAATTAAGACTGAGAGCCTACTTGCGAGACGTGTAGTAATTTAGGCTGCAGGTCATGATGAAGACCTGAAGTGGAGCAGAAACAATGGGAATGGAGGAGAAAGGAGGCGATCGATGAGATGCTAAGGGTATGGTGATTTGTGGGCAGGGCAGGAAGATGGCAAAGACAATGTTTGAGCCTCTGGCTTGGGTAAAGGGTAAAAGGTGGTGTCATTCGTCAAGATGGGGAACCCAGGAGGAGGAGCAGGTTAGGGAGGAAGTAAAAAGTTGGGTTTAGGGTGTGTTGAGCCTGCTGTGCCTGGGGTCATGCAAATAGAGCTGCTTGGTGGCATTTGGTAGAAGATCTAGGCTGGAGATATGATCTGGGAAGGTGTTAGTTGCTCAGTCGTGTCCGACTCTTTGGGACCCCATGGACTGTAGCCTGCCAGGCTTCTCTGTCCATGGACTTTTCCAGGCAAGAATACTGGAGTGGGTTGCCATTTCCTTCTCCAGGGTATCTTCCTGACCCACGGATCGAACCCTGGTCTTCCACATTGCAGGCAGATTCTTTACCATGTGAGCCACCAGGGAAGTGACCAGCGAAGAGGTGGAAGTTAAAGACCTGGGAACAGATTAAACCTGGGAAGGGGCTTGAAGATAAGGAAGGGAAGACAGCTAAGAGCAGAGTCATGAGGACAGGGAGAGCAGCCAGTACCCAGAGTGCTGGTCTCAGGGGGAGGAGAACCAGGGGGCTGTGGTCTGACAGAAGCCCCAGGAGGGAGAGTTTAAAGAAGGGGGTCGTCAGAGTGTTTGAATGTTTGCAGAGGGCAAGAAGGAATGGCCTGGAGACAGTGTTTGGGATTTGGCAACTAAGAAGCCACTGATGACTGTGATGGCCGTGGAGTGGTTGGGCCGAAGGCAAGGTGCAGGGGCTGAGAAATGATCGGGCAGGGAGGATGGGAGGCAGGGTGTCAACTCTCCCTGGGACTGGGGCGTGGCAGCAAGGAAGAGAGTTTGTCCCACAGCGAAGAGTTTGTGTAAAACAAGATTTCATGGGAAGGCCTGGCGGCAGGCTAGAGACCCAGGTGTAGCTCATGTCTTATTCTGAGAGCAGAAGGGAATGGAAAGGTCTCAGATGCCCCGTGCTGTCTTGTTTATGGAGCCTGAATGAAAGCCCCTCCTAGGGGCCAGCAGAGGGAAGTTGCCCTGAGAGGAGGCCCTGGTTTTGAGGTTGGGTTTTGCTGGGTTTCCCCCATTCTGCATCTAGTTTCCTTGATCCACTGATTATCTCGGGCCGGTTTTGCTGAATGACTCAGGAGTTTAAGCAAGCTTTGCTTACTCGGTTTCACAGTTCTGGGGGAGGGGCAGTCGGATGCTTTCCTGATAACTGGGAAACAGTCATTAGATACTGAAAGGAGGACAATTAGGCCTCAGCTTCAGGGGCACAGAGAGAGAGGGAGGGAGAAGAGGGCAGGGGAGAGGAAAAGAAAAAAAAAGGGGAAGGCTCTCTAAGCAGGAAAGAATTTCAGTGCCTGGACCTGGAAGCAAACAGCTGATTTTGGGCTCCATTGCCTCTCTGCCTCCTGCTGTGTCTTAATAAAAATAACAATATGCAACAGGTAGTGAGCGCTTTCGCCCTCACCAGACTCTGTTCTAAGGGCCTAGGGGCTTTATCTCTGAAGTCTATTACTCTGATGATTCTGTTTGACACGAGGAAGTTGAGAGTTAGGGAGGTGAAGTCACTTGCCTGGGGCACCCAGCCAGTAACTGGAAGTTCTGCGACATGACTGCCAAAAACCTGTGTTCTCTACCCCGTGTGACTCCGCACTTCTGAGGTTGTGGCTAGGTGACCCACAAGGTGGTGGGCTTGGCCAGGGGCCTCCGCGATGAAGCTCTCAGCAAATGCCTGGAAACAAGCTTCTCTCCGGCTCGGGTTTCTACTGGGAAGGAAGGGACAGGATCCTCTCAGCTTCTTCTGAGGCTCCTTGTCACCTGAGACACCCTTCCAGAGCTCCCTCCCCCGAGCGTCTAAGCCCAGGAATAAAGGGCCTATTCACTGGGCCTCTCCTAGCTGGTCTGGAAGTGGCCAGGCAGCAGCCTGCGGTCAGTCCCCCTCCTCCAGCCTGGCCCCTCCTCTGGACTCGACACCTGGTATCTCTTTCTTGTGTCCCTGAGCCCAGGGCACCTGAGGCCCACACGCGGTATCGCTTTTTTGTCTAAACTGTCCCCCAAGAAGACACAGTTTTGTGTGCTGCCTGCCCTCGTCAGTGCTCTGTTCCAAGGGTTCCTGTGGAATCCAGGCTCCGGTAAACACCCAAAGAGGAGGAAGTGGGCCAAGCCATGAGCCTGCGATTGCATCAGGACTGACGCACTCCCTGCCTTTTCCCCCACCTCGGTCTCCAGAGGAGCCCTTGGGGCTCAGCCCAGGCCCTTTCCACCTTCATTCAGCCCAGGAGAGAGGCTCAGGCCAAGGTGAAGAAGGGGTTGCTGGGGAGGGATGCAGCTTAAACTGCCCTCTCCTTAGCTTGGGAGAGAAACAGCCAACACATATGAAAGATAGAGGCGATGCAAAGGTGAAGTGGTCAGAGGACAGGGTCCAAAGAGGCTGGGAAAGTAACGTCTACGGAGTTTCTACTGAGTGCCACATAATAATGACAACAGTAATATCTGACTTAGGGACACATCAGGCACTAGATCAGGGGATTCTGTAATAAGTAACTAGCACGTTTTGTCTGGGGCTGCTATATGGTTCACCTGTCTCATCCCATCTAATTCTCACATCACTGTGTGTTGTATGATTATCATTATACATTCTTTTTTTTTTTTAATAGGAGGATAATTGCTTTTCTATGTTGTGTTGGTTTCTGCTATACAACAACGTGAATCAGCTAGAAGTATAAATACGTCCCCTCCCTCTTGAGCCTCCCTGAAACCCACCCCATCCCATCCCTCTAGGTCATCGCAAAGCACCCAGCTGAGCTCCCTGTGTTATACAGCAACTTCCCACTAATTATCTGTTTTACACATGGTAGTGTCAGAGAAGGCAGTGGTACCCCACTCCAGTGTTCTTGCCTGGAGAATCCCAGGGATGGGGGAGCCTGGTGGGCTGCCGTCTCTGGGGTCGCACAGAGTCGAACACGACTGACGCGACTCAGCAGCAGCAGCAGCAGCAGCAGTGTATATCTATGTCTGTGCTACTCTCTCAATTTGTCCCATGTTCTCCTCCCCCACTGTGTTCACAGGTCCGTTCTCTATGTCTGCGTCTCGATTCCTGCCCTGCAAGTAAGTTCATTGGCACCATTTTTCTAGATTCCATATATATGTGTTAATATACAATATTTTTCTCTTTTTGACTTACTTCACTCTGTATTTCAGAGTCTAGATTCATAGGATGATTCTTTTACATGTGAGGGAAGTGAGACTCAGAGGGTTTAAAGTCCAGAATTACGTCACAGTTGGGCACTGGAGCAACAGGCTTTGGATCCGGTTCTGTCTGTTCTTTGAATCATCATTCTATAGTAATTAATGTAATTTTTGTCAGCAGGAGTAGGGCAGTTAATGTTAGCTTTGGTTTATAGATGGTGAAACTGAGGCTCAGATAAGTGAGTTGACATGTCTGAGATCCACAGTGCAAATCTCAACTCTTGTCACCCTTAATTTCGGGCCCTCATGCTGAGTTCTTTGGGCCCAAGAAGAAGGAACTCTTGCTAGAGTGTTTCCAAGAGTCCTTGTCAATGCAGTGTGAGCTTGTTTCTCCCCTCCCTACAAGGTCACCTCTCTGGGCAGGGATAGAATCGACACCTGCCTTGGTGAAGTCACTTGTCACGCTGGCTTGTGGTCATCTGCTGACCCAACTTTCCCTCTGGACTGTCAGCTCTCTGAGGGCCAATTCTGGCTATTCAGTCATCTCTCTGCACTGCTAGTGCCTGGCCCAGAGGAGGGTTTGTTGGCATGAATAAATGGATTCAGTTGAGGAGCTGAGATTTGAACCTAGGTCTTTTGGGCTCTGGCAGAGCCATTCCCACGCTCTCAACCCACTGCAGGCCCCCCTCAGCAGTGAGGCCTAGTTACACAAGCCGAAAAGCAAACAGCCAAGGCAGGAGGTCAGCTGATTTAGAATCCTTTCCCTCTCCTCCCCTTTCCTTTTTCCAGAAGTCAAGGAGAAACATGAAAAACTCCAATGTGCCCTGAACCAGTCTCAACCCCCCAAGTCAAGGAATGTAAAGGTGAGGAGTTGCCATGGTAACAGCAGAGCCAGGTGTGCTGGTGAATACTCAGTTCCTGCAGGGAAGTCATGCCCGGTGCTTGTCTGAGGATTTTATGATTTCTGGTTATAGGGGAGCCGCATTTCATTTGTTTCTCTTAATGGGACCTTACAGGAGACTTTTGCTTTTCATTGCTTCCATTTGCTTCTAAGTGGAAAGGGAGAGGAAAAAAAAAAATCCCCTCCCCACCTGCACAGAGAAATGCCAAAAAACACCAGCAGTGCCATTAGAGGCTCTGCCACTGCTGGTCATAAAACCCCATCGTCACTTAAATCGCTCTATTTTAAAGGTTTGTGAAAACTGCACCAAATTGATTTTTCCCATATCACTTCTATCTGTTATTTCTGTGGTTTCTCTTCTTCAGTGCTGCATTTCCTGGGAGCAAGAGAGCAAGTCTACATGGAAACTTGAGGTACTCTGATGTGGTATGGGAACCAAAAAATAATTGTTTAAGAGGTTACCAAATTGTTTTTTTTCCCCCCTTTTACTTACTGACGTACTTATTATTATTATTTTTTAACCTTGGGTCTGTTGCAATGGGCTTTGGCTCACAGAGTGCAAACTTAACTTAGCTTCAGGTCATGATCATTGTTGAGCAGAGATCTTATAAACACAATGATGGAAAGAGCCTTAAAAGTCACCTGGCTCAGAGGTCCCAGAAGTTTAAAAAGTGGGGAAGGGGATCCAGATATGGTTGCTAGCTTTTAGTTTGGCCAAACAACAACATTAAAGAAAAACAACTATCATTTACTACAACCACTACTTCATGAAAGGAAGGATATTTTATTTTATTTTTTTTAGCAACTGAACTTTAATATCTTTCCCCAAAATTCCCAATTTATAAATTACTCTGCATTTGTGTATATATTTACACAAATATACATCATAAATTCCCTCATCTTAAATTCAGCCTTTCACAGGAGCAGGGTTCTGGGAATCTGAGACAACTGCTAGTCCGAGCTGGTACTCTAAGGAGCCCCTTGGTCTTAACACCGGCTGCTGTGTGCGCATCACAAGGGTCCACCCTGTAGCACCACAGATGCACAGCAAAGGTGCCAGGTCCGTTGCAGTCCAGAGAAGGATATTTTAATACCAAAAAAGGTAGGAAGAGTATACTGTCAGAATGAAAGCCTGTTCCTTAAACTGAATAAATTTCGCATATGAAATGTACCTTTTTTGTTTTTGAAATTTACCTTTTTATCCTTACTTTTCTGCTGTCTCCATCCACAAGCACCAGTCTTCGCATAGACATTTGAGAAACCACTGGTTTGGTTTACTGTTTCTACCAGTAGTTCTTGGAGATGGTGTCGGGCTCTGCTTAGTTACTTCTAGTGGCTGGAGTGCTCATTACTTCCCTTTTTGATAATTGAACCTGTTTCTTCTTTTTCCTCTCCCCTCTCTTGCCTGCCCTTCTTCAGGTTGGTTATTGTCTCTCTTATATTCTCCCTTATCTCTCCTGCAGTTACCACTTTTGTAGCATTTATCCTACACTATTGTACTCCCTGGGTGATACATTCATGGACAACTAGACCGTTGGTTTCTTGGGGGCAGGGTGTACATCAGTTTGCTATTGGATCCTCTGGCTCATCACTGGTAGAAGCTCATTACTAATTGTTGACTGAAGAAATGAACTTCTACCTACCAGACTAATGATATCATGAAATAATTGTAATAATAATCATGAAAATAACACATTAGTTGGGACTTCCCTGATGGTCCAGGGGTTAAGACCTGATCCTCCCAATGCAGGGGGGCCAGTTCGATCCCTGGTCAAGGAACTGGATCCCACATGCCACAACTAAGAGTTTGCATGATGCAACTAAAGACCCAGTGCAGCCAAGTAAATAAATGGTGGGTATGTGTTTGCATGCTCATCTGTGTCTGATTCTGTGACCACATGGATTGTAGCCCGCCAGGCTCCTCTGTCCATTGAATTTTCCAGGCAAGAACACTGGAGTGGGTTGCCATTTCCTATTCCAGGAAATAAATATTTTAAATAAATATTTTTTAAAAGTGTACTATAGCCTAAGCACTTTGTGTAATTTACATCAGGGTCAGCCTTTTATCTTAGGGTATTTGGAATAAGATGAAAATGATAATCTATGCAGCATGGTGCTTTAAAAGGAACAGTTTCTCTGGGAATTTATCCTACAGAATTCCTCTAAAAGGAATCCAAGATGTATGTGCAGAAATGTCCATTCCAGTACTGCTTGTGTTAGCAAAAAATGGAAACAATCCAAGTATCTATCATTAAGGAACCTGTTAAATTATAGTTTAGCCATACTACATAGGCAGCCTTTAAAAGAATAATGTAGATCTAAATGCAACTGACATGGGAAAGTGTCCAAGGCATATTGCTAAGAGAAACAATCCCATTTCTATTAAACATGCACACATGTGCGTGCATATAGGAATACATCAAAAAATATGAATGTACAGAGAAAGATAGGGAAGAACAATATAATACAAACTGTTAATGGTTTTCTTTCTTTAGGTATGATTACAGGGGACTTTTACTTTGTTAAGCATTCATCTCTATAATTAAAAATTTTTTTATAAGAAGCATATATTATTTTTTAACAGCCTTATTATTATTATTGACCATACCACTAAGCTTTTAGGATCTTAGTTTCCTGATCAGAGATTGAACCCGGGCCCTGGCCATGAATGCACTGCCTCCTAACCACTGGACTGCCAGGCAAGTCCCTTAGCAGCCTTAAAGTAGAATTTACATATTATAAAAGGTGCATATAATTTTTAAGGCTGGGGCTGGGAGTTAGAACAAAGCTAGAAAGGAAAGGCTTCTGACACTGAGGCTAATCTAATCTTCAGTTCTTTTGTTTGTCCTGTTCCCTTCCCCACAGTGGGTCTTCCCACCCTCCTCAGGCCCTCTGGTGGCTCAGTGGTAAAGAATCCGCCTACAATGCAGGAGACTTGGGTTCAGTCCCAATCCCTGGGTCGGGAAGATTCCCTGGCAACCCACTCCAGTATTCTCACCTGGGAAATTTCATGGATAGAGGAGCCCAATGGGCTCCAGACCATGGGGTAACAAAGAGTCTGAAACGACCTACCGACTAAACAACAACCCCCCTCAGGCCCTCAATATCTTTAAATGGCCTGGGAAATTTGTTTTCTTTATCTGGGCCTATGAGAGGCTACACTAGATGACTTCTGAAGTTCTTTCCAACATTAACTCTGGTAAGTTTGTAGCCCTTCTGCTCTTTCTCTCTCCTACCAAAATTGATTTTTAGGGAGGGGCTGATAATCCCAGTCTCATTATTTAATACATGCAAATGGCTGGTAAGACCCAGTTTTCCCCTCTTGTGATATTTGCATTGTAATAAAAGATAAGCTATAGTTTTGGCTTTCAGCCAAGAAGAAACCTTCAATTGTGTAGTTTATATGTACGCAAGTTGAGGACACAGTAGGTGATATGTTGATGGAAGCAGGGCAGAAAGCCACTGTGAGGGCAAAAAGTCAAGATTCTGGCCATGGCACCTGACGGAACCAAGACCTGCACCATCGAGGAAGGAGTCCTCTGTTTCACAATGTGACTTTGGGGGCTGTGGTGGTTTAGTCACTAAGTCGTGTCCCACTGTTGCAACCCCATGAACTGTAGCTAGCCAGGCTCCTCTGCCCATGGGATTCCCCAGGCAAGAATACTGGAGTGGGTTGCCATTTCCTTCTCCATATGTGACCTTGATTGCCCCATTTAACCTGGTACTTTGAAGTCTTAGTGTGTCAGAGACTTAATATATGGTCAGAGAGCATATATTAAACATTTATACACAGGCTTCCCTGATAGCTCAGTTGATAAAGAATACAGCTGCAGTGCAGGAGACCCCGGTTCAATTCCTCGATTGGGAAGATTCCCTGGAGAAAGGATAGGCTACCCACTTCAGTATTCTTGGGCTTCCCTTGTGGCTCAGCTGGTAAAGAATCCGCCTGCAATGTGGGAGACCCGGATTCAATCCCTGGGTTGGAAAGATCTCCTGGAGAAGGGAAAGGCTACCCACTCCAGTATTCTGGCCTGGAGAATTCCATGGACTGTATAGTCCATGGGGTCACAAAGAGTAGGACACGACTGAGCGACTTTCACTTTCACAGACAATCTAAGTCACTCTGAAAGAAGTTGCCATAAGAAAAGTTTACACCGTTAAACCAACATCCCTCATGGAGGTAGATCATAACCACAATTGATATCATTTGAGAAGCAGATGGTGCAGAGGTGTAGATGGTGTTGAGGGTATGGGGCTCAGGACAGATACTCTTCGGTTCAAATCCCTCTGGGTGTGACTTTGGTCAAGTGGCCTCTCTGTTATTCACCTTGGATAACAATTTCCACCTTCTAGTACTGTTGTGAAATTGAACTCCTAATACCTATAAGCCTTCCCCGGTGGCTCAGTGGTAAAGAATCCGCCTGCCAATGCAGATGCCGCAGGAGACCCCGGGTGGATCCCTGGGTGGGGAAGATCCCCTAGAGTAGGCAAACCCACTCCAGTATTCTTGCCTGAGAAATCCCATGGAGGTGCCTGGTGGGCTCGCAAAGAGTCGGACACGACTTAGCGATTGAGGACGCAATACCTATAAAGTGAAGTCACTCAGTTGTGTCCGACTCTGTGCAACCCCATGGACTGTAGTCTACCAGGCTCCTCCGTCCATAGGATTTTCCAGGTAAGAGTACTGGAGTGGGTTGCCATTTCCTTCTCCAGGGGATCTTCCAGACCCAGGGATCTAACCCGGGTCTTCCGTGGTGCAGGCAGACGCTTTACCCTCTGAGCCACCAGGGAAGCCCATAAGAGCTTACTACAATGGTGCCTCGCACAGAGTAAGTCTCAGTAAGTGTTAGCTGTGAGCATCATTACTTCCCAATCACTGCGTTCGCTGTGTAGGGAAATTTGCTACACTACTTCCAACAGCACTTTTTCACTTCTTAATAAATTCTTTGGTATTTTCCAACTGCCCAACAGGGAAACTCAAGGTTATCAGGGAACGCTGTGAACTGAATCGAGCAGTCAGGGCAGCGCCAAACTTAAAGTGCTGGCTCGGAGTCCTCCCCTGACTCTCAGCACCACTTTCCCGGGGCCTCAGTTGCCCTAAGATAAAATAAGGAGGTTGAGCCATGTTTCTAAACTTTCCCCTCTTCCTCGCTGCCAGTTCCTGAAGTCCTTTTCTTTCTGGATTTCTGACTGAAATCCAGTAACACCTGACGGCGGTTGAGAGGGGGATCCTGACAGCTGATGGGCCGGATCCAGGAGAAGGCTGGGCCCTTGCAGAGCACCCAGGCTCAGCCTTGATTCAGCGGCAGCTTTCCCGCTCCTACCTGCACCGGGGGAGGGAATTTCTGACCCGCGAACCCATCCCGGGAGCCAGCCTGGACGTCTCCCGGAATTCACAGCTTCTCTCCCTCCACACCCGGCTCCCCCTAGCAGCACGCGCCGAGGCTCTTCGGTTAGGAGCGCCCGAAGGCCGACTGCAGTCCGAGGGCGGACCGCCAGGGTCTGCGCTACTCGCCGAGGCTTCCCGCAGAAGCTGATTGACAAGGGCAGGGGCGGGGTAGTAGGTGCCCGCAGCCCGCAGTAACCCGGGCCCTGCCCCCTGGGCCTCCGCCCCTGTAAAGAGGGCTGTAAAATTCCGGAAGAGAGATTAGAGGCAGGGGATGGGTGGGGCGGTGAATCAGTACATTCTTTCCTCCTCCTGCCTCCCCCTCCCCCGTTATCACTTTGGAGAGGGTTGAGTCCTCTCTTGGCCTTCTCCTGACCGGTCCACTGGCAGGGTCCAGACGCGCTAAGCAGTGCTGGGCAGGGACCTCCCAAGCTCAGCTGAATTTTCTGGAGCCCGGACCGCTCATTTTGCAGCTCGTGACCCCGTTTGGTTTCGGGTTGGGGAATTGGTCGTTGCTTCCCATTGGGTCCTTTCCATAGAGAAGTCCACCGGCCTGTCTGTGCATTTGTCAGTAGCTCGCATGTATTATTAGGTAAGCCCCGGCTCTGTCTTTTCTCCCTAAAACTTCGCAGTGTAGGCATACTTTATCTCCTGATAGCTAGGCAGAGAGGTTCGGTAACCTGCCCAAAGTCACACAGTGGCAGAGTCAAGAATAATCCCAGCTCCGTTGATTCCCTAGATTTCCTACCAAACCCTGCAGCTTTCTTAACTTGAAGATTTTGAAAGGCAGCATCCATTAGGGGATAGGGAAGAAACATGTATGGACTACCTCCTACCATGCTGGGTACTTTAAATATGTCTTTAAAGACTGAAAGCCATACAGTCCATGGAATTCTTCAGGCCAGAATACTGGAGTGGGTAGCTATTCCTTCTCCAGGGGATCTTCCCAACTCAGGGATCAAACCCAGGTCTCCCACATTGGAGGCAGATTCTTTACCAGCTGAACTATCAGGGAAGACTTTAAGGATTTATTTTCACAGCAACCCCCTGAGATAGATATGATCATCAATGCCCTATTACACAGCAGGCAACTTTAAGTTTTGTGGTTTTTTGTTTTTTTGATATGGATCACTTTAAAAGTCTTTATTGAATTTGTTACAATACTGATTCTGTTTTATGTTTTGGGGTTTTGTCCAGGAGGCATGTGAGATCTTAGCACCTGCACCCCCTGCATTGGAAGGTGGGGTCTTAACCACTGAACCACCAGGGAAGCAACTTTAGAAGTTGGGAATTTGTGGGGCTGAGCTGGGATTCCTGTAGAGTAATAGTATAAAACTACAGTTAATGTCTCTGTAGTGCTTGGCAGTTTACAGAGCACTTTCAAGATCGTCATTTCAGAGCTATCCCATTTCACAGATGAGGACAGAGGTTCATTCCTGAAGTTAAGTCATCTGTCCAAGATCACAAAACTGCAGAGCCTGCAGTTTTGAAATAAACTCTATAGAGTCAGTAGTAGCAAAGTTCATGCCCTTTACTCATCCCACAGTTCCATGTACCACTCTAACGATTGTAATAATATCTAACGTTTATTGAACACTTACTATGTGTCCAGTATGGTGTTACCTGAATTATATACACTAGTCCTGTAAAGCTCAAAACTATGTCATGAGGTAAGTACTGTTTCCTTTTCCATTTTACAGATGGAGAAATTGAGACTAGGTGAAGTAACTTCCCAAAGTTACAAAGCAATAAAATGGCAATGCAAGGATGCCTGATGAAACAGTCTAGGGTCTCACAGTGGGAACCAGGCACCTGCGTTGTGCACCCACTTCTATGTAAAACCACTTCCCTAAGGGTCTTGGTTTCTTCGCCACACTACCGTTATTTCTTTCTCTAACCCCCGTGTGTGGCAGGCCCACACAGCTCCTGCTCTCAAGGAGCTAATGCTTCATAAAATCATTTGAGAAGACCGCCAAATTTGCCTCACAGGGGCGCTGGAAGGATTAATAAGCTAATGGCACTTGGAATGCTTGAGCAAAGGTGCTGGATGAACTCAGAGCACTTATTATGTGTAAAACTCACTGCCAAGGGTGGTTCACACCGTAATAAGGGGCCTGCAGCCCAGTTCGTGATCTGTTTGACGTGTGCAACTTTCCTTGGGAAACCGTTTGCATAAGGTCATTCATGCATAAGGACAGCATTTCCCTGCTGTCCTGGGAGTGTGGGGAGTTGGTGGTGCCCTGGTCTCAGGCCTTTTGCTCCCAGAGGAGGGTGTCGCCAACATCTTAGAAGGGATTCCGGCTTAATTTGACACACACGTTATTGACTGGAGTCGGAGGCTAACCTCATGCTTGTGTAGGCTTCAGAAGCAGACACGGGCTGAATCCTGCTTCTGTCACTTTGTCTCTCTGAGCCTCCAGTCTCTTTTTATTATTTGGCTGCGCCACGTACCTTGCAGGACCTTTGTTCAATCTGACCGGGGATTGAAGCCCTTGGTAGTGAAAGCGTGGAGTCCTAACCACTGTACTGCCAGGGAATTCCGTCCAATTCCTTTGAAAATGAGGAATTCCTTTCCACTTCCTCACAGGGTTATTTTGAAGAGTAAACTTGATAATATATTTTAAAACACCTTGTGCAGGTTCAGAATAGAGTAGATGCTTAATAAATAGTACCTGTTATGATGGCTATTAATATCTTTATGTTGTTATTACATTCTTAACTGACATTTTAGGGCTGGACTGAGAGCTAGACGGGGGAAGAGTCATTCGTTTACTCAACAGTCTGCTACACTGCCTCAAGTAACACAGTCTAAATATGGGAGAACATGAAACTAGGCATTTATAATACACGTGATACAGGCTATGATAGGGGATTGCATAAGGTGTTTTGGGACTTCAGCAGAAGAATCAATAACCAGGAGACTCAACAAAAGTTTTGCAGAGCAGGTAGTTCTCTGTTTCAAACCTGTGCTTTGAGGAAGTAGAAAATGCTGTCTGCTGGAGCCAAGTAGAATGTGAGAGCTGAGCCTGTGTTCTTCACCCAAAGGGCCTGGATTCTGATCTGCAGCCCCTCTTGCTTCAAGGCCTCTCAACTCCCACACAGCCCACCAGCCGGCTTTGCCCTGGAATACCTATCTCCTCCTTCCCTGGTCGCTCAGACTAAAACCCAGGAGACCTGGGTTTGATACCTGGGTCGGGAAGATCCCCTGGAGAAGGAAATGGCAACCCACTCCAGTATTTTTGCCTGGAAAATCCTATGGATGGAGGAGCCTGGTAGGCTACAGTCCAGTGAGGTCAGGTCGCAAAGAGTCAGACACGACTGAGTGACTTCAGTTTCACTTTTCCTGGGCTACCTACTGGTGGTGAACATCCTGGGATCTGTGCTGTGGTGAGGTGGCTGAGTCATAACACCTTTCCTTTTACTGCTAAACTGTAATGAATGCCTTCTTGTCAAGAGCAAAGCCCCAGGTTGACCTTGTGGGGAAGGTGTACTGACCATTGCTTCTCCCCACAGGGCCAAGTGAATATGTGTGTTGGGGTGAGGAGGTTGGGGAGAGGCAGCCCAAGGGGCAGGAGTACCTTCTAGATAGGTGTCTGACTGACTCACAAGCTGGAATCAAGATTTCCAGGAGAAATATGGGCTTCCCTGGTTGCTCAGTGGTAAAGAGTCTGCCTGCAATGTGGGAGACACAGGTTCAATCCCTGGGTTGGGAAGTTCCCCTGGAGAAGGAAATAGCAACCCACTCCAGTATTCTTGCCTGGGAAATCCTATGGACAGAGGAGCCTGGTGGGCTACAGACCATGGGGTCACAAAGAGCTGGACATGACTGAGTGACTAACACTTGCTTCTTATGGGAGAAATATCAACAACCTCAGATATGCAGATGATACCACTCTAATGGCAGAAAGCAAAGAGGAACTAAAGAGCCTCTTGATGAGGGTGAAAGAGGACAGTGAAAAAGCTGGCTTAAAACTCAATATTCCAAAAACTAAGATCATGGCATCCAGTCCCATCACTTCATGGCAAATAGATGGGGAAAAAAGTGAAAAACAGTGACATTTTCTTGGTCTCCAAAATCACTGAGGACAGTGACTGTAGCCACAAAATTAAAAGATGCTTGCTCTTTAGAAGAAAAGCTATGACAAACCGGCACAGCATTTTAAAAAGCAGAGACATCACTTTGCCAACAAAGGTCCATATAGTCAATG
Organism: Bos mutus; assembly: GCF_027580195.1. NCBI lineage: Eukaryota > Metazoa > Chordata > Mammalia > Artiodactyla > Bovidae > Bos > Bos mutus. The sequence continues at coordinate 14,306,604 of NC_091618.1, read as the reverse complement.
GTATTGTTTTTCCAGTACAGATGTGAGAATTGGACCATAAAGAAGGCTGAGCACCAAAGAATGCTTTCAAATTACGGTGCTGGAGAAGAGTCTTGAGAGTCCCTTTGACTGCAAGGTGATCAAACCAGCCAATCCTAAAGGAAATCAACCCTGAATATTCATTGGAAGGACAGGTGGTGAAGCTGAAGCTCCAATACTTTGGCCACCTGATGTGAAGAGGGGACTCATTGTAAAAGACCCTGATGCTAGGAAAGACTGAAGACAAAAAGAGAAGGGGACCACAGAGGATGAGATAATTGGAGGGCATCACTGACTCAATGGACATGAGTTTGAGCAGACTCAGGGAGATGGTGAAGGACGGGGAAGCCTGGCATATTGCAGTTCATGGGGTTGCAAAGAGTAGGCCACTACTTAGCATCTGAATGACAATTCTGAGAAGATGAGGCTTCCCAGGGTGAAGGAGGAAGACAGAGCCCCTTGCCCCTTTTCCCCAGCTCTCAAGGGTAAGCCTCCAGTGCTGCTTTCCTGCTGCCATCTGGCAATGGCCCAGACCAATCTCCCAAGTCACTGGTGACCACATCTTCCAAACCAAAACTCCTAATTCATGGTCCGACAAAGAATTTCTGCCCCCCTTCTAAATGCAAGAGAGAATACTGAGAGCTCTAGAATAATCCGTGTCTTTAAATTCAGGGCCTTCTCTTTATCACGCATTTTTCATACGTAATGAAAAGAGCCCCACGAGGTAGCTGATAATCATTTTTATTTAATAGTTGAAAATACGAAGATAGGAAGTAACTTGCCCAAGATGCTATCTCCCGGAAGTTTGAATTTTGATCTCCTCGGATTCCTAGGTTTGCGCGCGCGCGTGTATGTGTCGCGGGCGGGGAGCGAGGGTAGGGGCACGCAAAAATATCCTGAGCAATTGCAGACGCACACGCCATTTATTTGGGGCCTCGAGAAAGGGCAGCCAAGAACTGAGCTGCCCCGGTTCTCACTTCTGGGTTGGAAATCCCCGAGCAAAGGGCTCGGTCTCCGCCTCGTCCCATCAGGGTCTGGCGTCAGGCCTCAGGGCCCTGTCGCGGGAAAACACCCTTCGACCTTGAGGGTCACCCTGCGGCCTCCGGCCCTTGCTCAGCCCAGGTGCGGATGGGCGGGCCACGGCGTGGGCTAATGACTCCCCCGATCAGGTTCTGCACCCCCCCGCCTTCCCTGTCACATGGACGCGCCTTCCGCAGCCAGAAGTGCTGATCGGAACGAACCACGAGGAGGAGCGGGGGAGGCACCCAGGGCAGTGGGTCAGCGCCCCGCGGGGCAGGTGGGCGGGCCCCACCGCCTCGAGCCGGCCCGCCAGCCAGTCAGCGGGCGCGGAAGGCGGGCCGGCGGGCGCGCGCGCCGCGCCCCGCAGCGCCCCCTGAGGGGCGGCGGCGAGAGCTGGTTCCGGCTGCGCGCGCAGCGGTGGTGGTGGCGGCGGCGCGATCGGCCGGGGCTGTAACCGTCGTCCGTCCGGTAGCGGCTGGAGCGGCAGCGGCGGCCGGTCACGGCGCGAGGCGAGGCCACAGGGCAGCGGCGGCAGCGAGGACAGCGGCAGCAGCCGGAGACGCAGCGGCGGCCGTAGCAGCAGCAGCAGCAGCAAGACGGACTCGTGGACACGCGCCGTCGCCGCCGCCGGGCCGGGCCGGGTGTCGCGCGCCGAGGCTGGGGGGGAGTCGTCGCCGCCACCGCTACCGCCGCCGCCGCCGCCGCCGAGGTGACTGAGGAGAGAGGCGCCTCCTCGCTCCCGCCGCCGCCAGACTTCAATGCCCAGTCCCCAGCTCGCCAGCGTGAGTTGCGCGGCTCCCGGGCGGCCCCCCGCGCCGCCTCCCGGGGTCCTCGGGGCAGGGGAGGGCGGGAGGCGCCGCAGCCATTAGTGCAGGCCCGAGACACGTCCCCGGAAGGAGGGCCGGGCCGGGGCCGGGGGCGGGGGGAGCGCGGCCGGGAAGCGTGGAGAGCGAGGGTGGGGGTGGGGGGGATCGCGCGTGTGGGAGGGGAGAGGAGCGAGTGCTGTGTGCAAGAATGTGGAGTGTGTGTGTGGGGGGAATGTGCGTGCGTGAAGGCGAGAGTGAGTTGGGGAACAGGGCTGAGTGTGCATGTGGGGAGAGCGTGGCGGGGGAGAAAGTGCAGATGGGGGAGTTGGGGGGCTATGTGTATGTGTGTGCGCGCGCGCGCTCGCTTGCAGAGGAGAGTGAGGGGAAGTGTGAGTTGGGGGCGGTAGCGGGTACAGTGTCAGGAGGGTGGGAGGTGAGTGTAGGGGAGAGGGAGCTGGGAGCCATGTGGGAACGAGTGAGTGAGGGGAGAATGCTTGTGCGTGGGAGAGTGGGGTAAATGGGGAGCGTGAGTAAGTGGGGGAGGGAGAGTTTGCGTGCTAGGGGTAGAGTGATGGGCGGGACAACGTGAGAGCAGCGTGAGAGCGAGCTGGGGAGAAGGTGAAGGGCAGGCGGATGAGGGAGCGTGGAAGTGTCTGCCTGTGATTGTCCAGTCTGTGAGCAGGCATCCTTGGGGGCCATCCTTGATCGTTTTCTAGGGCCGTAGTGAACCTGGGTGTCCTGGGTTAAGGAGTTCTTTCCAGGAGCATCTTGTTCCTGGGTCCTTGGGTTCAAGTATGAGCAAAGGGTACAGAAGTCTATTCCAGTGGCAATCATTTTCTGGCCCTGTGCCTCCCCCCGCCACCCCCCCCCCCCAATATTTCAGAACATGGACATCAATTTCCAAATTTGTCGAGCACATGATTGGTTGGCATCCCACCCTAGTCTGGGTTCTGAAAGCTAACTAAAACAAGTTTGAGTATTGCCTGGGATCCTAAACTCTTGCCTTTTGAATGTTCAGATAGACACTTGTAAAGTACTGCTAGTTTTTCAGGTGAGAGGTGTTTTATTGTTAGGTAAATATATAAGAAATGTGTTTTAGATTTTAGCTCTTTGCTACCCTTCTGGAGAGAAGCTTTTAAGAAATAGTAATGGTGTAGCATGTTGATGATGAAGCTCAATCATAGGGTAGTTTATTATTTTCTAGAATTTTTCAAGAAATGTATAAAATAGCAGTTCTAGCATCATTGTATGCATTCAGCAAATGGTTTTCTGTGTGGAGTCACCAAGTTGTAGCTGCTGCTGGATTAAATCTGGTAGTTACTGGCTGCCTTGCTCTGTGTTACAGAGTCGTTCAGACAGGAAGTCAGTGAAGTTATTATGCCTTATTCCACATGCAAAAGGAAATTAAGGCTTCATCATCACTTGCCAGCATAATCATTGTGTTGGTGAAGATGATGAAAAGTTGCTTGCTGGTATTCATTTTAAAAGTAGTTTCATGTTGTATTGTGAATGGATTAATCATTGCCATGGGCTTTTCCAGATTCTTGTGTTGTAGAAGGAAGAAGGGGTTCTTGATGAAGAGTGCCTTATACGGATTTTATACTGAAATGATGAGAAGTCTCTTAGAAGTTGGAAGTCTTTTCAGTTCATGCAAAGAGTAGTGTGGTCCTTTTGGTATTAAATGTGATAGAACTACAAGCAAAAGCATTCGTGTGTAATTAGAAGTCAGAAATTATAAATTTCTTACAGTGTCCTTGATCATTAGCATGCTCTCTACTTTGAGAAACAGTGAGTAGTATTGTTATCATTCGGTGGGTGACTGGATTAATTAGTATTAAGTGCCTACTGTGTACCAGGTGCTTTTTATACTCTTGTTTAGTTCTCACAGCTACTATTAAAAGGTGGTAGGTGTTCTCATTTGCATTCATTTGACACATATGGTTTCTATTTGCCAGACTTTAGGGGTACAGTGATGAGCCCTCATTGACTTACAGTGATGAAATGAGGCAGTATGGAGACTCAAAGAGGTTAATTAACTTGTCCCAGGTCAGAACGTAAAAGAATGGGAGCTAGATTAAAAACCCAGGTCAGTCTGACTCCACAGTCTTTGATTTCTCCACTATACCATTAATTTCCCTCACGCTAGGTTGTCTGTCTTTGAAGTTTCTCGTCCACACAGTGACCTAGCAGCTTGTACAGGTAAGAGGTGTTGAGGTTAATGCACAAGACTGACTGGCTGGAGGCGAGTAGATCTTTAAGGACATGCTAACTTGAGGCTCTCTGGGGCCTAAGTTAGGATAGGCTTTTATGTGGGTGGAGATTCTGCCTTGGAACTCACTTGGGGCCTTAGGGTGTGTGCTTTGAGACAGAGTTTTTATGAGGCACCTGGGATATGTCTGGGAGAGAAAAGTCTGATTAAAGAAACCCAATAGACTTTTGTGTTTTTTATTTTTGGGGAAAGAAAAAGAGTGTATTAATTGGGTCTAAGAGTCACAGAAGTTGTCTTTTGTAAAAATCTTCAGCTTTGTGATATATTTACTTCAGGAGACTGTGAGATTGTGAAGAAAATATATATGAAAATACTTCATTATTTATAAATTGGACTACAGATTCAAAGTGTTATAATCACTAAGACTTTACTACTGAGGTAACAGTTTGTTATATTTAGTAGCTGGAAAAGGCTGCTAGCATTGTAGACCACCTTACAAATGAAAAATTGTTTAGAACTGCTGAACCGGGTATATTCTGACTCAGAACAGCAAAAGTCAAACCACTCCCTCAATGAGTCAGGCAACTAATATTTAATTTGAGCGAACCAAATTTATAGACAGAAACCATTTACAACATCATTGAACTTTGGTGGCACTAGGGAAGAGTAAATGTTTGAATGCTTTTGCACATACTTTTAAAAAAATCTGAAAGCTTCATATTTATGTTTTACTTGAAAAGACCCTTGTATGAACAAGGAAAAACATTTATTTTTATTCACTTTGTCTTTAAAGACAGTATTTCTATATGAAGTAGTTCCAGAACACTTTATAGTTTTGAGACACAAAGTTGAAATTTAATGGAGATTTATTTTAGAGGGTTTGACTGTACTTTTGTTGTTGTCGGAATATGGGATTGGTAACCAGTGAAGCCTCTGGAAAAAGCATTTACAAATAAGATGCAGAGGAACAATATATACATTTTTAGCTGTTGCTCTTGAGTGAAACTTTAGAGGGAAGCCCAAGTTAGGTTGATTTCTTCAAGTGCTGTCGCTTCAGCTCTGCTACTTAGAGAAGTTAGTGATCTTTAAAAATTTTAAGCAACTGGAAATCAGGACCGGTAGTTCTGACATACCAGACTTAGTTATGTTTATTGAATTAGGGTGGTGGCTTGAGATTTTGAAGTCTTGGAATACTTGTGAAGTCCAGCATGCTTTAGGTTTCAACATAATCGTCTCAAGAATCTTCTTTGTGCTGAAACACAAATGATATCATTTTAAATTCATAATAACCCTGGGAGTAAGTAATGGCAGCCTTCCAGTTTTGTAGATGAGAAAATTGGTTTAGAGATCAATTGTTGAATCCTAGTTAAAGAGTATCAGTAAATAGATGGCGGCAGTGGATTAAAAAAAATTTTTCCCCTTGGGGCTTAAAGTACTTAAGTCTCTTTCTAACTCTCCCCCCACCCTCCTCAGTTAACTCTAGTCATTTACATGAGTTGTGTAGGAATTAGTAGACTTTAAGGAAATTACCTTTTTCTTTGCTTGAAATTTAGTATTTAGTTCTTTTTTTTTTTTTTTTAATTAAGGATACTTCAGTTACTTTTTTTGCTCTTTGGGGCATGTTTGAGATTTTTCTCAAGATACTAGTTGGATTATGTAGAAACTAATGATTATTCTCTTAAGTTTATAAAGCAAGAGTCCTTGATGTTACAGTTCAGGTAATTTTGTATCTTGGGTTTGTTAAATAAACAGATGCCACCAACTAAAATTACTTGGGAAATGGTGATTTGAATCTGTTACTTTGGAATATTATCCATTTTCAGTTTCAGAACTAGTGTATATATATAGAGGTGTCTGGTTGCTTTCTCTGGTTAGCCTTCGTTTTATTGACTGAAACACGTTCTCTGGCTCCTTTGACCTCGGCTTGAAGCCTTACAGGACTGCTTGATACAAGGCTCAAGTGGATACTGTATCAGAAATCTCTCCCTCCTTGGAGTAGTAGAGGTTTAAGCTAAACCAGAAACTGTCTCTATGACGCCTTCACAGGAGAAGCTGCACAGCACCGCAGGCTCTGTCCACTGCCAGTCGTTCCCCTCTGGGGCTCCTGGAGCCTGTGTGAGGATGGAGCCCATCTCTTGCACACGCTGAGGTGGTTTTTCCTGCCCTGTTTGTTTAGTCAGTGTAGATTTACAGTGCATAAACTCTCTGCCAAAAAAATGGCTGAGGGGTTGACAGATTATAGCAACAGCTTTATGTGACTTGAATACAGATACGTTTTGCTTGCCTGCGCTGATTTTTTACCCGTAGATTCTGTAACACAGCATCCACTCCATTTTAAGTGGCATAGAAACTAAATTTCATCATTTAAATATAAAATTACATTACATAACATTCCTTTTTAAACTGTAGAGAATTTTAAGATTAAGCTTTTCTGTGACCCTTTCCTTGCTAGTTGAGCCTGTTTTAAAAAAATATTTTGACCATTAGAACAGTCTTTACCTTTTAGAAAATTAGTGTATTTAATTTTCTTCATAGTATTTCTGGGTTGAAATTTCATTCTTCTCAGAAAATGTTAATTCTTTTGGCATAAAATGCACACATGATATATTTGCTTTAGCAGATCAGATAAATTACTTTATATTTTTATTTCTGCAGTGGTCAAAAATGTTGGCTCTTAACTAATGTATTGTTTGACGAGAATTCAAATTCACAGTCAAGGCTGCTTTCTTCCAGTTGTCTTTAAGTTTTGAGATTTGAGCGTAACTTTTTTTGCAGTCTTTCACTGAAAACATTCACCGTGTTGTACCACCGTAGTCTTTGTAGATTGGATTTATATACACATACTGATATTTACTGTTTTTAATAGAAAATTGGTGAGTTTCCTTCTTTCCATTATCAGTGAAAGCCTATCATGAGGGAACAGAGTGACTGGTTGGTTAGTGCAGAAGGATATGAGTCATCAGCAGGATTTGTCAGCAAATTGAGAAGGATATGATGGAAAAACAATAGATTCTAGTGGCATTCTTCATTCCACACATGTGGTTACAAACAGGTTTCCTCTTGGTAATTGGTTTAAATCATTCAAATAATTTAGATCTTTCTGGATGAAGAGCACATCAAATTTAAGCCATAGCCTTAACTCTGAACTGTTTTTCTAGTGAGATGAGATATTCATTTAGAGATCATCAACAAGTAGAATTTAGTTAAATTTGTATCTGTTTACTAAGAAAAGAATTCAACTGTCAGGTAGATTTTAGTAAGCTGAGAGGCTATTTTTGTGAAGCTTGCTGGTAATTACGGAGCAGCTTAGTAGATCAGGAGATGCCCACCAATACGGCAATATTTGTTTTCTCTCAGTGAGCAAAGAGTTACTACTACTCTGCTTTTAAAATCCCTGAGAGCTTTTATTGCGTTTGAATCAGTGTGAAATTCTCAGCATGGTCAAGGCCTCCTGAGAGTTATTTAACCCAAGACTTAGTTCCTTTCTCAAGTCGTGCTACCATGGCCTGTCACTATTTCTGCCAGTCTTGTCATAAAAGTTTTATCTTTCCTAAGTCTTAATCCCACTCCATTCTACTCATGCTTATTTTGTGTCTTCAAAGTATGTAGCATTAATAATGAAATTGTAATACCCACCATCAAATATTTTTCACCCACATGTATTCTCTAGGATCCTGATTAATATGGTATGCACACAGAGCCCCACAAATGCTTTTGTTGTAAGAGTAAATGACTGCGTTTTAGTATCATTCCGAACTGGTGTATTCTCTCTCACTTCAGTAAGCATTTGGAGGAAGAGGACATGAAAGATGAAATTTTGCATTCTTTAAGTGAGAAGAGAGGGAAGGTGAATCCATGTTGAACTAAGCTGGTGAGCAAAGAATAATAATCCCTTGGCATTATAGAGGTGTTTCACCCTTTTTACTTCACATTTACATGTAATGTGAAACAGCTGCCTTCACTGTATGGTTTCTGAAGATTTTTGAACGTTGCATTTTATGAAAATAAACATCAAGTCATTATTGGGCAATTAGTGGATAGACAGTATGTTTTAAAAGGCCACCAGCAGATCCAAATTGAATGATTTGGGTTCTTGTCTGTTTATCTTGTACTATACTCAGTGCACAGAGAGATGGCTGAGAAGTATAATGTGATTTATAAGAAGTTTAGGAGAGGAAGTGAAGTGTAACTGACTTAGGGGAAACTTGGACCAAAATGCCCTAACAGCAGAAAAGTTTCTGGGGCTCAAACAAAACTTATGCTGACAAGATGTAATTTGGAATGTTTTTATTCCATATCCTGTACATAGAGAGCTTCCTTCCCCGCTTCTAGTGGTGGATACTTGAAGAGGACCTTTAAATATGCTCAATAGGTTAGACAGAATGGGGAAATGAAAGAGTTAAGCTGACCCATAAACTGCTAAGCTCTGAAACATATATTTTAAATAATGCTAACAATAGCCTGGAAGTTTTTGCTTTGCATGCTGCTCCTGTGCTGTAGGTTATTTTGAAAGGTGATTCAAATAACCTTTTCCCAAGTATCTATTTTGCAACCTCAGGGAACTTGCAGCTGTTATAGTCGTTCTAACTGTCCTGATATAGCTCAGAAAACATTTCAAAGTGGTGTTGACAGGGTGAATTCAGGTGCCCTTTTGGATTTTTACTTCTGAGTTTGCTTTATTACAATTGAAGTTCAGACTCTCAAATACATTTCTTTATTAATGAAGTAATTCAGTGGTTCTTGGGTTAATGTATATATAGTGATAAACTAAAGTAAAATGATTAGGACTTAAATTGTTCTCCAGGAAAATTATTTAGCCTTTTGAGATTAAAGAAATAAAGATGGAAGGAAAGAAGAAAACAAATATTAATATTTAATTTTATGGGAATGCAGCTGAATTTGAAATATTTCCCTATTCCATATAGGAAAGTACTACAGTTTTTTAGAAAAAGAAGGTGCTTAAATTTTGTAATAAAGAGGCTTGGGAGTCTTGTACATAAACTGAAGTCTTTAAACATAAAGCCCATGGAGAGTATAGTCGTGATACCTTTGCCTGGAAATGGAAGAGAATGAATAGAATCAATTTAATAGAGCTATTTAACTTAATCTTTAAAAGAGTCACTGAAAAAAATAAGCTTATGTCCAATACTAGAATGATGTTTTAGAATGTTAATGTTTTTGCTGGTATTCAAATAATTTTTTTTTTAAAGTGAAAATTGGCCATAGTGCTGTTATCTCCATTTAAATTTTATTTCTGGAAGGAAAAATATTTAACGTGTTTGGGCAAAGAGATTCAGCTAGAGAATTGCTAATCTTTAGAGGAACAATGAAGTCCAAAGTTGAAAAGTAAATATTTTCAAGTGTGGCATGAAAATAATTTAATGCAATTTTGGTATTACAGTTGTTTGTAGAGGTAGGAATTACCAGAAAAGGACAACTGCTTCTAATCACCAGAGAACATACAAATTTAAAAACCACTCCCTTTTCATTTGAGTGGAAACAGCCCACAGGACTCAAGAAAAGAACTGGCGCTGTCCTCAGAAGCGGGTGTGATTGCTAGTTAATTGCTTTCCTTTCCTTTCTGAGTGGCAGGCCATGTATGTCCTGCTGGTTCTGAAATGTTAAGATATTTTCCCACCAACAAGGTCATAATTTCTTTTTATAGAACTGATTATTGATTTGTGTACTGGAACTTGATTCTCAAGTTCCCTCCTTAAATGAGGAAGTAGAGAAGTGGGAATAACCAAGGGAGTGACTACAAAACTTTTTTTTTTTTTAATCAGTAAGAAGCATGTTGCTATTTTTAGCTTGTTTACAGATATTTTGGATCCTAATTGGTGTAGAATTTAATGATACCTCTTTATCAATTCCCCAGGACTGTAGTCAGTAAGGGAAGAGAACTAACATTAATTTGAATCGCCTTAAGTTTAGGTTGCCAAATGGCATCTGCTTTTCGTTTGATAAATGCAACAATAGAGGGAAGAACAAATATTAGTAGTACAGAGAGTAGAACTTTGTTTCTGCGGGGCTCTGATGAGTTGGGTAGGTTATGAAAGATGAGTAAAAAGTTCCAGTTTGAGACCAGTTACCCAGAAGATGAGGTTTTTTTTCCTACTTGACGTTTAGTTGGTACAGTATGTGTTTCAGGTGTATAATGTAGTGATTGGACGTTTAAATACATTATGAAATGATCACCTCTGTGAGTCTAGTAACCATCTGTCACCATAAAAAGTTATTATAGTATTATCGACTATATCCCTTATGCTGTATATGACTGACTTAATTTATAACTGGAAGTTGGTGCCTCTAAATCTCCTTCACCTACTTCTCCCAGGCTGTATATGACTGACTTAATTTATAACTGGAAGTTTGTGCCTCTAAATCCCCTTCACCTACTTCTCCCAGGCCCCTGCCCAGAAAATGAGAGTTTAATTAGCAGAGTTGAGTCTTCTTTAGTTTACAAGTCTTAAGATACTTTTTATCTCAAAAGGTCAAAATGCCGTAGATTCAGGAGTTCTTTACAGAGGCATTTCTCTGCTTTTCTTCCTTGATGGTTTTGAAGATTTTATGGTCTGTTGTCTGAATAGTCAGCTATCTGAGAGTTCTTAAGTTACTCAAGGCCTTGACTTTTCCCCCCAAGATCCCATGTCTAATCTTTGGACAAGTCTTTTGGAGTTCTGCTTTAAGGTATATCTTGAAACTGATTCATATTCTCTCTCCTGCTGCTGTTTTGGCTCAGGCTACCATTATCTAGCTCCTGGATTGTAGCATCAAGTTCCTCCCAGATCTCACTGCTTTTCACCCTTACTGCTCTTACATTCTGCCTCCAGGTAGCATCTAGAATGATCCTTTTAAATATAAGTTGTCACTCTTGCTTGAAACCTCTTATTTTCTCTGAATAAAAGTCACATACCTCTGTTGGCCTACAAGGCCCTCTCCGTTTCTCTGACCCTCTTCGTTCCCCTGCCTGGCCTGTCCCAGTAGCACTAGTCCCCTTGCTGTTCCTCGAGCACTGCAAGCGTGGCTCCACCTCATAACCTTTGCAGGAGCTAATCCCTCTGCCTAGAGTGCTCCCTCAAATGTCTTTTTGGCTCATAGGTCTAGGATAAAATGTCACTTTTTTCATTGAGGCGTTTTCTGCTAGCCTTATTTAAAAGTGGAATCCCACTACTTCTCCCCTGGACTCCTTAGTAGTCTGTCAGTGGGAGATCTTCGCGGCCGTCCCCTCCCCTGTTCCAGCCCCGCAGAACCGTACAAGTCTCCGTTATGCGTGAGTGCATCTCCATCCACGTTGGCCAGGCTGGTGTCCAGATCGGCAATGCCTGCTGGGAGCTCTACTGCCTGGAACACGGCATTCAGCCCGATGGCCAGATGCCAAGTGACAAGACTATTGGGGGAGGAGACGACTCCTTCAACACCTTCTTCAGTGAGATGGGTGCTGGCAAGCATGTGCCCAGGGGCAGTGTTTGTAGACCTGGAACCCACAGTCATTGACGAGGTGCGCACTGGCACCTACCGCCAGCTCTTCCACCCTGAGCAACTTATCTCAGGCAAAGAAGATGCCGCCAATAACTATGCCCGAGATCACTACACCATTGGCAAGGAGATCATTGACCTCGTCTTGGATCGAGTTCGGAAACTGGCTGACCAGTGCACAGGTCTTCAGGGCTTCTTGGTTTTCCACAGCTTTGGTGGGGGAACTGGTTCTGGGTTCACCTCCCTGCTGATGGAACGCCTCTCTGTCGATTATGGCAAGAAGTCCAAGCTGGAGTTCTCCATTTACCCAGCCCCCCAGGTTTCCACAGCTGTCGTTGAGCCCTACAACTCCATCCTCACCACCCACACCACCCTGGAGCACTCTGATTGTGCCTTCATGGTAGACAATGAGGCCATCTATGACATCTGCCGTAGAAACCTCGACATTGAGCGCCCAACCTACACAAATCTTAACCGCCTCATGAGCCAGATAGTGTCCTCCATCACTGCTTCCCTGAGGTTTGATGGCGCCCTGAATGTGGATCTGACAGAGTTCCAGACCAACCTGGTGCCCTATCCCCGCATCCACTTCCCTCTGGCCACATACGCCCCTGTCATCTCTGCTGAGAAAGCCTACCATGAACAGCTTTCTGTAGCAGAGATCACCAATGCTTGCTTTGAGCCAGCCAACCAGATGGTGAAATGTGACCCTCGCCATGGGAAATACATGGCCTGCTGCCTGTTGTACCGTGGTGACGTGGTTCCCAAAGATGTCAATACTGCCATTGCCACCATCAAGACCAAGCGTACCATCCAGTTTGTGGACTGGTGCCCCACTGGCTTCAAGGTTGGCATTAACTACCAGCCTCCCACTGTGGTACCTGGCGGAGACCTGGCCAAAGTACAGCGAGCTGTGTGCATGCTGAGCAACACCACAGCTGTTGCTGAGGCCTGGGCGCTCCTGGACCACAAGTTTGACCTGATGTATGCCAAGCGTGCCTTTGTTCACTGGTACGTGGGTGAGGGCATGGAGGAAGGAGAGTTTTCTGAGGCCCGTGAGGACATGGCTGCCCTTGAGAAGGATTATGAGGAGGTTGGAGCCGACAGTGCAGAGGGAGATGATGAGGGTGACGAGTATTAGCATGTCTGCTGCAGTTTCATCTTGGGACTGTATTATTTGTGTTCCGTGGAGCTGCACACTGTGGCCCTGTCTTATCAATAAAGGTGATATTTCCACTTCCAAAAAAAAAATAAATAAAAGTGGAATCCCCCTCTCCCTTCTGACATTGCAGGCTCACTTGCTTTGCATTTTTCTTCATAGCAAAGGCACGTTTTATTTGTCTTTTTCTGTCTACTAAAATATAAGGTCCATCTTGGCAGGAATTTTTGTTTTGCTTACTGCTCTTGCTGTACCTATAAGAATATATGATACACATTGTGTCCAATAAATACTTGAATTTATGAATTCTTAACTAGCTAAATTGCAGGAAAAATGTCTGATCTTTAGTGAGAATGAATTTCTTTTGATAGATTATTCATACTTATTTTAAGGCCAATGCAGATGTCTTCAATGAAGTGAAATGAATTTGTTTTAGGAAAAAATTGTTGCAAGGTTTTAGTCTTGTATGGGGCTTCCCTGGTTGCTCACACAGTAGAGAATCTGCCCGCAATGCAGGAGACCTGGGTTTGATCCCTAGGTTGGAAAGATCCCCTGGAGAAAGGAATGCTACCTACTCCAGTATTCTTGAATGGAGAATTATATACCGTAAAACTTACCTGGAGTCTTATACACTGTATTATGCTTTCATGTTGTCTGCTGTAGAAACAAGCTGACTCAAATTTGCATGACTTCCTGTAGAATTTCTGGTAAGAAGAGTAAACAGTAAATGTATATTTGTTCTTTAGACCTTTGTTTTTAGATTTTATTTTCTAAGATCTAGAGTTCTTTATTGTATATTTACTTATAACCTGCAGTTTTAATTTGGTGAACACTGGCATAACCTATCAAATGGTTATTGTATCATTTACTTTAATTTAAGAATAGAGGTGATTCTCAGTGGAAAGCTTGGTGTGAGTGGTTTGACAGGATTTTTAAAAGGTAAATGCCCAGTAAGTTTGTTGTTTTTTCACTGAATCATGTCCGACTCTTCTGTGACTCGATGGACTGTAGCCTTCCAGGCCTCTCTGTCCATGGGATTTTCCAGGCAAGAATACTGTTGTGGGTTGCCATTTCCTTCTCTAGGGGATCTTCCTGACCCAGGGATTCAACCTGTGTCTCTTGCATTGGCAGGTGGGTTCTTTACCACTGAGCCACTAAGGAAGCCCCTCAGTAAGTTTGGGTTACATTAAGTGGGGCTGATTTTGTAAAGTTTCTCATGCACTTGAATTCTCTATATTTGAACTTAGAATTAACAGTTGCCAAAGCAGGATCTGAATTTTACTCAGTAGTATCTTTGACAAAGAAGAAAGCTGTCTTTCTGGAAATATGTGGGTACAGACTTGGTGGGGACAGAGGGACTAGCCCCCTTTTGAGGCTCTTTGTAATCCAGTGACCATAGCAGTTAAGGTTGTAGTGGAATTGTAAATCATTGTAGAGTTCTTTATCACCCTAGAATTAAAAAGTAAAAGGACTTGCCTGGTGGTCCAGTGGTTAAGATTCCACAGGTTTGACCCTGATTCACATGCCCTGCATGGCGCAGCTAACAGGAAAAAAAAAAGATAAGATATTAAAATTAAGGTAAAAACCCAGAAACTGTTCAGAAGGCATATATTGTAAATCATGCTCCTTCAGCTTCAGTCGCCTCCACCCTGAGGCAATCACTGTTAGCCTCCTCTCTTTGTTACTTTCCAGATAGTCTGTAGGAATGAAAATACATTCAGTACTCACAAATATTTCTTTATATATTGTTCATATTGTAAGCACCTTACTCTTTTCACTTGTTATTGTCTCTTAGCCATCTTTCCATACCAGTTTACGTTGATCTTTTGTTTTTTTTAACCTCTCTGTGGTTTTTTATTTTAACATTGTGCCATAATTAGATGATAAATTGTATTATTTCATGCATTTTGACTTTGGAGTCTCATCTGGGTAGATGTTGCCGCTGCCAGCTGCCAAGTCGCTTCAGTCGTGTCCGACTCTGTGCAACCCCATGGACTACAGCCTACCAGGCTTCTCTGTCCATGGGATTCTCCAGGCAAGAACACTGGAGTGGGTTGCCATTTCCTTGAGTATTGACACTGGATATTTAAACTTGTGACATACGCTCTTCAGAGTTTTAAGTGGTCTCTGTTGTGTTACTGATTTAGTCTTACTGGCAGTGCACAATTCTAGCTTGGTAGGCCTCTGCTTACTTGCTCTTTAGCCCCCTCTTTCTACATTCTTCTTTCTCTTGCCCCCTTCTTTCCCTCTATAATTTAAATGGGTTTCTCTGTCACAGACCATCCTTTCCAATTCTTCAGTGAAGTTACATTCTTTTCTTCAAAATGGAAATACTGGTTGGGAAATGGAAATATCCCAAATTCAACATTTTAAAAGTTAGAGTTGATAACAGATAAAGGGTGAAGGAACTATTTGGATGTGTATTTGAATTTGATCACTGTCAAGTAAACAAGCCTCTTCTACCATTTGGTAAATTAAAACAACAAAATCAATTTTTACTTAAGTAGGTAGAGCAGAATCAATGTTAGAAAACTTGAGAAAGTTTTCCAGTAAAGTCTGCAGGTGCTGAGTTTATGCTAAAATTTACAGCTTTGTAACTTCTGAGTACTTTCCAGCTGTGGTGGGTTGTTTATGATTTTTTTTTTTTAAACAGACTGTTTGCTTTTCATTCTTAAGGGTGTCACAGAAACTAACATTAGTTTATCTGAATTGACAGGTGCAAGAGCTTTTAACAGTTGATGTGTAGTTGAACTTGTGGGGGAGGGGAAGCAACAGAAACTTGGCTTTTATCATGTATCTGTTAACTTTGATAGACCATATTGTTTCATTTGGCAGAAATTCCTTTGCTGGGGATCTCAGTATGGTATTAAGAATTTAAAATCTGGGAATTCCCTGATGGACCAGTGATTAGGACTCAGCGCTTTCACTACTACAGTCTGGGTTTGATTCCTGGTTAGGTTACTGAGACTAAACTTGTGCGGCCAAAAAAGAAAAAAAAAGAATTGAAACTAATAATAAATTATCCTTATCCCTGGAAGTGGTCCTTTCAAAATGAGCTTGGAGGAATAAGATGGGATAAAGGTTGTTCTGTTTGCTGAGCAGACAAACACTGACTCGGTAGAAAGCTTAATGCTAGAGCTGTAACCTTTTAAGCCTGGCCATCACTACAATGCTGGTCTTTCAGTGTCTTTCTCAGCTGACACACACATTCGCTATGATAACATTAAATGAAGGGATTCTAACAGGTTAGAATTTCACTGTGTTTCACTCTGAGCTGCTCACAAACCATTGTTCTTTGAGTAGTTACTTAATAATCTTTTCTCCCCTTATTAAAAGGTCAAAGAATTGCAGATGAACATCCAAGTAAATATCTGAAGAGCAGTTACATTGTCATGAATAAGACTATGACTTAAAAAATAAGTGGTTACCTTCATTAGTCAAAATTGAAGGAAAAATAAGACTTGGCTTCTTGTCCTTGATCTGCTACTAATTAGCAGTATGGTCTTAGTTAAATCTTTTTAATCTCTCTGAATCCCAAACAGCATCTTTTTTCTTTCTTTTTTTTTTTTTTAAGGTCAGTGTATTTGATCTCTTTAAGTTTTGCTAGCTTTAAAATTCCTTGACTGTGCAAGGAATCCTCTGTGAAATGTATAATCTAAAGTGGCTGTGTTTTAGGGTTACCAAATGGAATTATGAATGAGAGTGATGGTGTGTATTATGTTTTTCTTAGTTTGAAGGCAGAAGTTTTGTTTTCACGAGTAGTGGATAACTCAGTTTGCTGGGGTATTGAAGTTTTTAAGATTCCTTTTTTGAGTATCTTATATCTTTCATATTTTAGGAATGTTTTAGTTTCGTGCTTGTTTCTGTGGTAATATGATCAGAAGTATATAATTTACAAAATAAAATGTTATAGAATATTATAAAAAGGAGACTGGAAGATAGAAGGTTAGGCTTGAAAGCTTGAGGCTTAGGTTCATTCTTATCTGTTTAAATTTCTCCCTTCAAGTGCCTCTGTCATCATCTTTCATCTGGTCACAGTGATCTTTATTAGAGTTCTAAGTAAGCATTTACTGGTGGCTTAGGGAAGAGGCAGGTAAAAGAACTTAGACCTTGTTCCTGTTTCCAGAGGAGTTTATGATTATGTTGATACACTGACTGAGCCAGCTATACAGATGACTGTTTTGAAAATTCTGTCACTTCTCTTCTTGCCTTGTTTTTAGTAGGAATTAATATTCGGACAGAAGACTGCTGTGTGAATCAACCTTTAGATGCCTTTGTACTCTTGAGTCAGTGATATGTGAAATAGTAAAAATATAAATAGAACTAGAAATGAGAAAATAGAGGAGTTGTTCATTGGTTGAGTCAGCTGGCATTGTGGTACCTTTGAAAAAATATAGGACTTAACAGAAGACTTGAGTTTGAATTTGGGCTCAACTAATTCATTCACCTTAGGCAAGTCAATTCACTTTTCTGAACCTCTTACGTCATTCTTCATAGGTAGTTAAAAACTACTCAGAGTTGTGAGGAAAAGAAGATAATTTCTTGAAAGTACTTTTTGAACTGATATCATATTGGGGCCAGTGCATATATTTTGTATAGAAAGAATTAAATCCTCATATGGAATTTTGGTAAATATCCTTTATCCATTTATAGATACAGTTTTAATCAGAAATCGTTAACATCACAGCAGAAAAACAAGATCATTGTGAACTTTTTAATGAAAGAGGTTTAATGAAAGAGAGGTTTTAAGTTAAAATCTTTTAATTATTTAGAAATGATTTTTTAAAAACTCAATCATAATCATTTTAAAATGACTTGAGTTAGAAATCTTATTAGTACAGAACTTTATTGAACCTCATTTTGTAAAAAGAAAAGCATACTTTTTTGTGTATGTGTGTACCACATGGCAAGCATGATCCTAGTTCCCTGACCAGGAATTGAACCTGTGTCCCTTGCAGTGAAAGGGGAGTGAAAGTGTGGAGTCTTAACCATTGGACCGCCAGGGAAGTCCTTGGCATACTTAACTTTTGAATCCTCTGATTTTTAAAAAAGCCTTGGTATATACACTTTTATCCTTTTATTGATAGATGGCAATAGTTTCAAAGCAGCACCATTTCAGATGTCTTGAGCTCATAAAAAATATATTCTTGACTTTGGGCATTGTGTTTACTATGCTGTCAACCTCCAGTTCATTTTACTTATGCTTTTCTCCTCCAGGTTTTTCGTTGGAATATACGTTGCACATTTATGGCGATTCTGAGCGTGAGGGCAGACTTCTGCCAGGCTCAGCACAGCGTTTCCGCTGACAAGTGAGCTTGGAGGTTCATGTGCCATAATTAACATTGCCTTGAAGACTCTGGACACCGAGATTGGCCTCAGAAATAGTTGGCTTTTTTTTTTTTTTTTTTTTTTAATTGCAAGCATATTTCTTTTAATGACTCCAGTAAAATTAAGCATCAAGTAAACAAAAGTGGAAAGCGACCTATACTTTTAACTTGTCTCACTAGTGCCTAAATGTAGTAAAGGCTGCTTAAGTTTTGTATGTAGCTGGAATTTTTTTGTAGTCTGAAGGTATCCATCAACAGACATTGAGGCCCAAGTTGAATTTGGATTCAAGTGGATTCTAAATACTTCTGCTTATCTTGAAGAGAGAAGTTTCTGAAAGAATAAACAAGTTGAATAGAGAGAACACTGATTTAGGCATTTTAGTGGTCTTTTTAATGTTTTCTGCTGTGAAACATTTCAAGATTTATTGATTTTTTTTTTCATTTTCCCCATCACACTCACACACGCACGCTCACACTTTTTATTTGCCATAATGAACCGTCCAGCCCCTGTGGAGATCTCTTATGAGAACATGCGTTTTTTGATAACCCACAACCCTACCAATGCTACCCTCAACAAGTTCACAGAGGTAAGATTGTAGCATGGTCTACCTTTTGGTATATAATCCACCTTTGATTTATAGGTAAAGTCACGTTAAAAATTAACACCGTTGTAAAGAAATCTTTTACCACAAAGCCATTTATTTCTGTGGTTGAAGTATGGATGGTCTTTGTTTGAATTGAGCTGAATTAGTTAAAACAGATTTTTAAAAGAACATTTATGGAATTTGGGGATATCTTAGAGATATATCTAGTACTGTGTTTTTTTACTGTATCCTTTCAACATTGTTAACAGTTCTTTTGTTACACATTCAATAATAAAGGTAATTAACATTTATTGAATACTTAGTATGTACCCAGCACTACAATAAGCAGTTCTATACACTGTATCATTTATTCCTTACAATAACTCTGTGAGGTATAGGTACCATTGTTTCCCTCTTATAGATGAAGAAACTGAGGTTCAGAGTGATTTAGTAATTTAGCAATTTGTCTGAATGCACCCAAGTATGTGGTGGAATTATCTCTGACACTAAAACCCATTTCTGCCTCAAATGTTCTGACCACTTTTGATGAAAAGCTACTGTCAAACAACTTAGGAATAGTAACCATCGTATACATGTGTCCAGAAATTTGGGGGAGGGAAAGGTATTAGAGGCAGCATTTTTATGTCAGATCCTGCATTTTTTTCTGTTGGTAGTAGTAGAGAAACTTTTTGTACTTTATTCAACAGACATTTGAATGTAAGCTTTTAAATCATTCTCAGATTGTTCAATTCCAGTGTGATTTCTGTTGATATGTTTATAAAGTAGACTTGGAGAGCTAGATGAATGGCCAAGGATCCTAAATCTACCTCTGTCACTTTACAGATGGCAAAACTGAGTTCAGAAGAGGTCTTTTGACTTGCTGAAGGTCACGAATATTTACCATAAAAAATTTGTACTGGAACCTTTCAATGAACAGCTACTGTAGAGTTCATTTTAATGGGATTTTATTTGTGTTTTGAAATTTTTTAAAATTCCTGACTCAATATATAGCACAACTTCCCTGAGTCTGTTTTATAAAGAGGCCTTTCTGTGAAAAATAAAGTCTTTTACCAATTAAAATAACTTTTCTCTTTAGATAACCAGATGATTGACACTTGTAGGATATCACTGTTCCTGCTTATTTATATTTTAATTCTCTGAGCTTCTTAACCTTGTGTACACAGTGTCCAAGTTGATTCCAAGCCTGTATGCCCTCAGGTTGTTCAGTCACCTTTAAGCCTGGCTGAATTACATGATACTATTTTCAGCCTGTGGATTCCTTGGTCATAGACTCCTGCAACTATAAAAAGATATTGGTGGCATTACTGTAGGGAAACTTTTACATTGTTTTTTGGCCACACTGTGCAACATGTGGGATCTTAGTTCTCTGACCAGGGATCAAACCTGTGTCCCCTGCATTGGAAGGAGGAGTCTTAATCACTGGACCACCAGGGAAGGCCCTATAGGAAAACTTTTAAAGAAGCAAGAATTCTGGATATAATTATTTGTGTTCTTGACTTTGTAATATAAACCACTTTCTAAATTTAATTTCAAAATTACTATTTCTTTAAATTACAAAAAGCAAAAAGCACTTACTACATAAAAAATCAGAAGATACAAATAAGCAAAAGACAATTTAAAAATACTTAACTATTGCTGCCTGCTATCTAGACATTTTTCTCTGTATTTATGTGTATATTTATAAATATACATATAGATAGGATTACACTGTGTATTTAAAACAAAATTTCCCCCAACCTCCTTAATATAGCTGTGACAGTATTCTGTATGAATGCGCTATACTTTCTTAAACCGTTTGCCTGTTTTTGGACTATTAATATTTCTAGCTTTTTACTGTCTCAAACAGCATGTGCTGAACATGCTAGTACCTAAATCTTTGTGTATATCTTTAATTATCTCATTAGTATAAATTTCCATAAGTAGAATTTCTAGGCCAAAGTTTATGTGTGTTTTTAAAGTTTTTGTGTTATGCTACTAAATTGCCCTGTACAAAAGTGAGTCTTATTGATGTTTCCGCTGTGAATACAAGAGTGTCCATTGTCTATGTTGTTATAAGAAGAATGATTTTGATCTTTGTTTAAGAATGAAGTCTCATTTCAATTTATATGCATATGTTTTTAAAGCTTTAATTGCAGATTCTAAAAACATTTCTTTATATTTGTTTTCCTTTAAAGGAACTTAAGAAGTATGGAGTGACAACTTTGGTTCGAGTTTGTGATGCTACATATGATAAAGCACCAGTTGAAAAAGAAGGAATCCACGTTCTAGTGAGTGTGTAGTGTTCTAATTTTTCACTACAAACAAGTTGTACCTTTCAAACATAGATATTTTTAAAACTTGGCGCCCGTAGTTTGTTTTTTAAACTTACAGGAGATACAACAATCATAGCAATCTAGTAAAATTCCTTTGGGTTGGCAATTTTGTTCATTTGTACCCTTAAAATCTACAGATGCAGAGTATTTTCAACAAATAAAAGGCAAAATTTAGCGTACGCTTATTTTAAGAATCGGAAATTTCATTTTTCTCTAGGCAATTAACGTGATATTTAGCTTTTGTTTCTAGGCTACTGGTTTGAATCTAACTTTTCCATTAGACATTCTTAAATCACGTGGAAATATTCTCTCTCACTTTGCAAGTACAGATTGGTTACTTAATATTTTATATTGTAGGAGTCCAGTTTATATCGGACACAGGATAACTTGTAGGAGACAAAAAGGTGGGAGAAAGGAAAAGAAGGGAAAGGGAGAAGCCATCTAGCTTGAGAATAATTAACATAGTCTATGATATTTTGGGGTAGGTTTCTAACAAGCTTTTGTATGATTTGATTTCTTTCATAGTTCAGTTTGAATATAGTGATTGGAATTATTTTAAATTAAGTTTCTCCTTGCCCCCTAAATATTCTATTAGTGGAAATAGGAACCTCACATTAGGTGAAATTTTATACTTTATTCTCTAAAAAGTTGTCTATATTAGAGTAGCACATATTTGATTGACCCTGTAGTCTTGGTGTCTTAGAGCTGTTTGACATAGTTGTGGGAAGGCATTGTAGTGCAAAGACAACTAGAGATTTTTGAAATGATTGGATAGGAAGAAAGTACTAAGCAAGGTAATGGTACAAGGTTATGTTCCTGTTTTTTGATTGCATTGGTTACTAGTTGAGAAGGCAGTTGATGCAAAGAAAATGAATGTCCTGTTGGTAAGGCAGTTGTCTCATACCTGATCCGTAAAGTTTCCTCACCTCCACTTTGGTGAAAACATAAAATCTAAAAAACCAAACATTATGGTTTATTAAGAAAATGTATTTTAATAGTATGACATGGTAATAATACTTTGCTTGCATTCCTATTTCCGAATGGCTTTAAGGTCCTCTGGCTGGATCACTGGGAATAAGTATAAACATGGGTAAATGTAGCCCTATGTTTTAAAAAAACAAAAACAGAATTTTAACTTCTGAAATTAAACCAAAATACAAGTTCTTTTCCTGTATTGTAAGTATGTTCTTTAGTGGGTAGATGAGAAATCAGTTTGTTTTGACAGTTGGCAGGGTGAGAAAATGAACTGCAGAGTGACCGTAGTCTGTTTGAATCAGTAATGTTGGTAAACACCTTTATAAAATAGAACTAAAGAACTTGAAGTAGTTTGTAGAAGATAATGGTAGATCTGAGATTTATTCCAAGCCTTTAAATCTAGCCTTTTGTTTTGAAGAGCTGTGATCAGGTAAAATTAAAGGTCTAACTAAAGCTTGAAAAAAAAGGGACATTTAGAATTAAGCTTGGAATTTCTTTTTTTTCCTAGGCAGAAATTTTAATTTAAGTGTAATCAATAATTTACCTTTGCTAGGTGAAGATATCCAACTTGAGACCTTTCAACACTTTGACCAGTGTTCTTGTAAATCAGAGGCTTATTAGAAAAGACTGATGGTTTCAACCATCAGTTTGAAGTTCAGTTCAGTCGCTCAGTCATGTCCGACTCTTTGCGACCCCATGAATTGCAGATGCCAGGCCTCCCTGTCCATCACCAACTCCCAGAGTTCACCCAGACTCACGTCCATCGAGTCAGCGATGCCATCCAGCCATCTCATCCTCTGTCGTCCCCTTCTCCTCCTGCCCCCAATCCCTCCCAGCATCAGAGTTTTTTCCAATGAGTCAACTCTTCGCATGAGGTGGCCAAAGTACTGGAGTTTCAAGCTTTAGCATCATTCCTTCCAAAGAAATCCCAGGGCTGATCTCCTTCAGAATGGACTGGTTGGATCTCCTTGTAGTCCAAGGGACTCTCAAGAGTCTTCTCCAACACCACAGTTCAAAGGCATCAATTCTTCAGCACTCAGCCTTCTTCACAGTCCAACTCTCACATCCATACATGACCACAGGAAAACCCATAGCCTTGACTAGATGAACCTTTGTTGGCAAAGTAATGTCTCTGCTTTTGAACATGCTATCTAGGTTGGTCATAACTTTCCTTCCAAGCAGTAAGCGTCTTTTAATTTCATGGCTGCAGTCACCGTCTGCAGTGATTTTTGGAGCCTCCCAAAATAAAGTCTGACACTGTTTCCACTGTTTCCCCATCTATTTCCCATGAAGTGATGGGACCGGATGCCATGATCTTCGTTTTCTGAATGTTGAGCTTTAAGCCAACTTTTTCACTCTCCACTTTCACTTTCATCAAGAGGCTTTTTGGTTCCTCTTCACTTTCTGCCATAAGGGTGGTGTCATCTGCATATCTGAGGTTATTGATATTTCTCCCGGCAATCTTGATTCCAGCTTGTGCTTCTTCCAATCCACCGTTTCTCATGATGTACTCTGCATATAAGTTAAATAAGCAGGGTGACAATATACAGCCTTGACGTACTCCTTTA
Organism: Bos mutus; assembly: GCF_027580195.1. Classification (NCBI taxonomy): domain Eukaryota; kingdom Metazoa; phylum Chordata; class Mammalia; order Artiodactyla; family Bovidae; genus Bos; species Bos mutus. The sequence continues at coordinate 14,283,129 of NC_091618.1, read as the reverse complement.
CTACTTTAGTGGATTTTTGATAGAAACTGCTCGTATGAGTCAGTAAAGGCATGTTTCATACTGTTTCTTAACCAGATGCATTTCAGAGTTTTAGAGGAAGTAAGCTCTTAACTAAGATACTGGTTTTACTGGTATTTACAGTTAAACTCTAGCAACATTTATGATAACAACACTGACAGCTCTTTAATTATGGGGTATAGTTGACAAACGTAATGTGCTGTCGTGGCTAATGGCTACATGAAGTGCTCTAGTGGTGCCCAGAGTAAGGGCAGGATCAGTTTAGTGTTCTGTCACTTTTCTCTTTTTCCTTCTCTAGTATCTTAAAGTGTCCTTATGCAGTCTCACTAGAATAGTATTAAAAAATATTTCCAGTGTCTTTGCATTTCTGTCCTTGAAGCTAGATGGGAGAGAGGGTATGTAACTCGTGAATCTCCCTTCTCTCCTTTCTTCAAAGGTGACTTATGTTGATTTCTCAGAACCTTGTGTTTTGGTAACAAGGAAGATAAACTCCTGCCTGTATTGTGAACTCACATGGGGTTGGTCTTAATTGAAAAACAACCGAGATCAATGAATATTAAAGGAGAAAGGAATACTTGAGAAAATGGTATTTTTTTCTCAGGATTGTATCATGTGGCACTGTGCTTATAAAATGGGATATGTATAATTTAGGCAGAGCTTTAAAAATATTTGCTGCTTGACTTTTACCAAATACATATGTAAGCACAAAGATCGTAGTCTGTTTCTGTTATGGTCTGCTGTTGGAAATTACTTATCAGAGAGTTTTGCTCTAAAGAAAAGATACTTGTAACTTAGAGCTACTTAGAGGGTAATCTTCAAAATTACTTTTGTTTGTAGAGAACAATGAGATACTAGTTGGTACACTTCTTTGCCAGACTGGACTTAAATCTTATTGACAGGTGTCGTGTCCTCTCTTACTTTGTCTCAGTTTTAATTTTAATTTTCTCTATTATGTCTAATTATTGCTCTATTCAGATAAGATGTTTGAAGAATGCTAGCCTCTTGTCACTATGATAAGAGTTATTTCCAAAGATAAAGTTCGATGCTTTTGATGCTGGCTGTGCTTCATTGAGAAGGCTGAGTTGTTTGGCATGCTTGAATTTTGATCTTGATCATTTTTCAGAAGTGATCAGAATTGTGTGATTAAGAACAGGTACATGTTAGTACAGTTAGTGCAGGTAGGCCTCTCGTGTGTATGGTGTAGCTGTTGTGCATTAGGATGTTCATCCTAGAGAAAGTATCAATTTAATTTCAAAGATCTTTTCCTCCTAGGATTGGCCTTTTGACGATGGAGCGCCACCCCCTAATCAGATAGTAGATGATTGGCTAAACCTACTAAAAACCAAATTTCGTGAAGAACCAGGTTGCTGTGTTGCAGTGCATTGTGTTGCAGGATTGGGAAGGTAAGCTCTTCTCCTTTTGTCTGTGAATTCATTATCAAAACTTTTACTTTGGTAGAGATGTGTATTTGTTACACTAAATACTAAATTGCCTGAAAGGAAATGAGAGTAAAAGCTGGTGTCATGATTTCTCAAAGTAACTTAGGTTTCATTGTTTGTCTGAGTCTGATACTATACTAGATTTAGTGGGTGATGGTTCTCAAGTTGTTTTGAAACTGTTTTAATGTAATTTTCTTATCTTTGAGCCAAAAATACAGCTTTAATTCAATATGTTAGTTTTTTCTCCCCATTTCCAGTAATCAAAGGTTTAGGTCTTTTAAATTGACAACAATGGTAAAATATCTTTAGATTTGAAGAATTTGTACATGGTTCATTTTGGTCTGAGATGAATAGGAAATTAATAGATAAAGAGCAGATGGTTGAACCTTAAACTCTTCTAAGGAAATGTATGGAGAATGAAAATTGACTTTGATTTTAAAAACTTTTCCCTTGAGCATTTCATGAAATGGTGTTGCAACACTCAACAACAGTAGATTGTCAATTTATGATCTGCACTTTGACTCAAAACATTAATGAAGGCTGCTGTTGCCTCATGGTGGTGGTGACTCAGGCTGTTACCTCTGCTCAACCCTTTTGTTGTTTTCCTTTTTGCAGTTTAGTACAGTTTCTTCTTCAGTGTCAAGAAGTTTCAGTTCTTTTCCTGACGTGGGGACATTTTTTAAACTAATAGCTGTCTTAGTTAGGTAGCCAGTCCAAAGTTAGTGCTCTGTAATGGACTTTTTAAAAACATTGTTTCGTTTGTTATATTAAAAAAGAAAAAAAAAATACATATATGTGTTGATATAGAAAGCAAATCCTAATTACCAGTTCTCTGACAGTCCCCTAGCTCATAGAAACGATTTTGTTGAGGAAATCTAGCACTGTTTTCATATTTGGTAAAGAAATGATAATAAATTGATTTGTAATGAAAATTCTGAGACACTCAGGTTAATACATCTGGTCATTTACTATGATAATGCTTAAAGATCAGTGGATTTTTGGTGATATAAAATGATGGGAAATTTAAGATACAACGTGATAATATTTTAAAGAGTAAAGATCTCTAAATAAAGGATTAAATTTTTGTGCTTTTTACTAAAAATAGAAAATAACCTAGAATCTATAATTTAGATATTTTACTATGTAGGAAAATATCTGATATTTTAGTATATAGGAATAAGGAAAGCTCAGGCTTTAAATGGTTTTGATAATATGTAACCCTGGGTTTTAAAGAATCCTTTAATTCCAAAGACCTGTGGTTAACTTACAAGTGAGTGTTTCTCCGCAGGGCACCTGTGCTAGTTGCACTTGCTTTGATTGAATGTGGAATGAAGTACGAGGATGCAGTTCAGTTTATAAGACAGTGAGTATGAAGTTTTATTTTCCGAAATACATAAAGCAAAATCATACAAGAGGGAGCAATTATAAAAAGTATCCAATTATAGTACAGAGTAATTTGCTGTCTTTGGCTTAGAATGTTGTTTGAAGATACCAAAAATAGCAAGCGATAAAAAGACTCACAGTAACACTCTGGCTCCCAGATTTAAATATTTTCTCATTTAGATGGCAAATTTGGACATTGTAGAATATGTCCAGTATATGACTTGAATATCTAGAAATCTTTAAAATGAATAGCTAGGTAATGGAGTTTCAGTGATCTAGTGCTTCTTTTAATAGATGTCCAAAATGCCTTACAGATGTAACTCTGTGACAAAGAGGAAAGGAAGAAACCAGAGGGAGTAATCACCTAGGACTCTGAAGTGACCTGTTCAGTCACAGAATCAGGATGGTAGCGCCCAAACAGAATCTTGACATCAGTCTGGAATAACAGGCTGTTTTGTTCTTTCTTTGGCAATTATTGTCTTGCCCTTTCTCTTTTTAGCCTTTTCTTACCAAAAAAATTAAAAAATGACACTTTGTGACAAAGGGTATGAAATGTATGGTAGCACCTCTTGGAAGGTAACGTGTTTCAAGGAATGTCATCTGTGTCTGCTGCTTTATATAAATATTTGCTCATTTATCCTAAATACTTGCTGCCAATTCTAATATGAAGAATATATTAATTGGGAAGAATATAGTCAGATGTCTTTGGATAAACCATTCTGATACTTATTAACAATTAATAGACTCTAATGAGAGCAAAGAAAATTTGTCTATTTTTCATTTAGGAAGGCACAGAAATTTCATTGTTCATTTCAGCCCTTTCTCATAGGAAGTGATGTATGGGAAATATGCTGGTTTTCAGCTGTGTAGAGTTAGAAAGGCCATAGGCCATAAATATGCATGTCAGGCAGCTCTTTTTTTACATGATAAAGTTTGCCATTCTTGTATTTTCAGAAAAAGAAGGGGAGCATTCAATTCCAAACAGCTGCTTTACCTGGAGAAATACCGACCTAAGATGCGATTACGCTTCAGAGATACCAACGGGCATTGCTGTATTCAGTAAAAAGAAGTGTATACGAAGGCTGACTTGATTGTAGCATTTAGAGGGAACTCTTGGTACCTGGAAATGTGAATCTGGAATCTTAACTGTGTCATCAAAGTAGTGATGGATTCAGTACTCCTCAACCACTCTCCTAATGATTGGAAAAAAGCAAACACAAATCCCTCTATAACGTGAATAAAATGTTTAAGAAAAGAAAAAGAGAAAGAAAATAGGGATTAATTTAGTGAAGGATGATTTTGCTTCTAGTGTTGAGTTTGAATTTCTGCCAGGATTGAATTTATTTCAAAATCTCCTGTCTTTTTTAACTTTCTCAAAATAGGTCTCTAAGGAAAACCAGCAGAACATGAGCCTCTGCAGAACCATCTGTTTGGGGAGCACAGTCTTCCATTATGCTTGGCACACAGATATCCCTGTTGTGGGATTTCTTTCTTTCTTGGGGGAGGGGGGTGGGGGGAGATTGGTATATTTTTCCCTTCTTCTCACTTTCTCCTATCCCTGTTTTTTTTCCCCTGATACAAGTTGTAGGTGGAATAGGAGAAGCCCATGTTGCTATAGATGTGTGTGCAGTCTGGCAGCCTTAAGCCCACCTGGGCACTTTTAGGAAAAAACAAACAAAAAACACCAAAAAAAAAAAAAAAAAAAAAGAGGCAGTGACATATATATTGTATGATCCAGGTGGTTCTTAGTCTTTACTGATGATGGGGTATTCATGTTAGTTTCTTTTCTTGAAAACCCTATTCAGCATTAGGCAAAGTAGCCAGGAATTTTTTGTTTTGATAAATTTGTAGGGAAATGGCATTTTAAGAGGAGTCTCTCTTCTCAGAGAGCTTAGCTGAGAGTCGAATTCATCTCTTTTCCAACCAATGAAGCTAAGTGGATGTCCCAGAGATGTTTGTTTCAGAAGGGGAGTACTCCAGGCCATCACTAAAGATGTGTCCAGGCAGAGCCTTAGTACACTTTCTACACCTTGTAGAACTGTGGGCTGTAGCATTACTCTGATTTTCTGTCTGATGATGTCAGAGAATGCTGGTAGTGTAAAGTTTTTTATTTTAGGACTTATTTGTACTCTGAATTTTCAGGAACAGTCAAAGGAGTAGCAGCAAAGACACAATATTTTAGACCTGAGAAATGCCTGAAATGGGTATTTTCCAAACTGCTCCCTATATGTACAGTTCAGTTTAACCACTGATTGCCTTGTTATTTTCTTACTAGGTTCTTTATGAGACTTAAAAAAAAATTTTTTTTTTGCTGGTTCAAAACCAACAATGCCTAGTGAGTATGTGTCCACAGGCCATAACAGGGTTAGAAGAGAGACATAGAGCAGCAAAGGGACTGTGGCTAGTGCAGTGGTGTAGTGTCATTTCTGCAGATTCTTTGCTGGGTTTAATGTACTGATCTAGAAAAGCTGTTTTTCTGCTCCTTTGCTGTTGTGACCAGGCTGCATTGACAGAGCAAGTTGGATGATACCATCAGGGGCTCTTGCACTCTCCATTTGAATATTGCATAATTAATAGTGCTCTGCTTCTAAGGATTTGAATGGAGTCTTAGGGTCATCTTGTCCTGTTGGAATTTGCTATGCAGAGCCTTAAACTTCCCATTTTGTTAGGATCAGCTAGGCCAGTAGGAATGGACCAGGACCTTGTCTCACACTGATGATACCTCAGATGTTGGCTGGCTATGTGAACTGCCTATTTCCTGTGCCGAGCTGTTTTTGATTTTTAAATAAAGGAAAATCTGTAGATTCTCTCCTCCCCTGTCCCAAAAAACAAAGCAAAATAATGCTTTTTGAAATTGTCTCTAGGATTTTAAAGTGAAAAAATGATGGTACTATCCAAAGTTCTTTATTTCAAAATCTGACAGTGGATTCCTTTAACATAGGCTCAAGATCAAAACAGCATACCCTCTAAGCTCAGACAGACTGTTGACTCCAAGGGTTTTGATCAATACCATAACAAACCTTTTTCCTTTGACATACTCTGGGTTTTGTTGTTTGGAGGGAGAGAAGAAGGGAGGGGGAGAGGAAGGGGGAAGAGAGAGAGAGAGAGTGTGTGTGTGAGTGAGCGAGCGAGCGAGCGAGTGTGCAGTACCCACCAGTAACAGTGCCTGCCTGAGTTAGGAAAGTGACATTCCTGGTTCTGTATGAGGAGAAGGGTATGTACAATAACATGCAACATCAGCCCTCATATTGTTGTAAATTACAGAATAATGTTAATTGTTCTCAAAACTGGATTTTCTTCAAAATTAAAAAATTTTTTTCTTTCGGATTTAATGAAGTATTGCTAGCTGAAGCCAGTTTGACATGGTGAGAGAGATGTCAGACTGATGAAAGGTGTGCAGCCTGATTTAAAACCAAACCCTGAGCCCTTTTAAAGAACAATAAAACATATTTTACATGCTCTTTGTCTGTGCATTTGTTCTCTGTCTTCAGGTTGAATTTCATTTATGTCTGCTTAGAAATCTTGGTATTATCAAGGCTTCTTTTGGGTCCTGCTTATAATTACTATAAGGAGGTGAAATAACCAGATGTTGGCAAGTTTGAAGATTTCATGCCTCCTGGGTGTTCAGTAAGGGCAGACTTAACAGTAGTTGGGATACATGAGGTTCACTTGCTGGTTCAGTTCTTGGAGGTAGCACTGTAGGAATTCAGCATCTCTTCTCATCTCAAAGGATTTGTTTATTCCATAGAGTTTTGATGAAGCACTGAAACTTTTTACTGGAAAGCTTCAAGAACAGTGAGAAAGGAGGAACTTAATGTATCATTTGATTTGGGGGTGGGAAATCTCCCTTAAACTATGGGTGGACATCTCTCCATCCATCTGGATAACAAATTCATGGGTGAGGTACTGAGAATGAAAAAATAAGACACTGATCCCACTTTGGAGGACCTCTGTCCAGAAAAGGAGCCAGATATGTAGACAGTGGTTACAGAGCTATGTGACTTAACAGTTCACTGATCTTTCACTTCATGTCTTTCATTATGCAGCTTAGACTCTGTGGTCCAGTGTTAGAATCACTTAGCTACATAGTCAATTGCCTTGCCCCATCTCTTGCTTCATTATACTTGCCTGGCTGAACTCCCATTTTTGGTTAAGATCAATATGGCACCTCTGCAAGTTTAGTCAGCTGAACCTGCTGGCACAGTTTCTGTGTTTTAAAGTCACAATCTCAAGTAGACCTTAGTATCATCTGATGATCCTATTTGCATTTCACTGTCCCATTTACTCTCTTGGTACTCTTGAAACTAAAATTTTTCTAACTCTCACTCTCAACCTATGACCTCACTCTCAACCTATGACTTTTTTTTTTTTTAACTTAGAAAATAGAAACAAATTCCACAGGCTCCTACCGTCACATCCTTGTCGGGAGTACTTTTGAGTAGTTTCTTAATAGTAGAGCCTTGAAGGGATTATACAAATAGCATGTTAAAGTGCTGTGACTATAGCACCTGTAGAAAGAGTGATAATTTACTAGTAAGTATTTGAGCACCTGCCACATACTTATACTATTCTAAGCACTTAAGATATGGTGGCAAATAAATGCCCTTACAGGGTTTAAATTCTAGTGAAGATAGATAATAAATACAAAGATAAGTAATACACTTTCAGATAGTGGTTAGTAACTGAAGATATCAAGAAAGTAAAAGGGGTTATTGATGGGGTTATGTATGGAGTTAGATGGAAGGGTCAGGGAAGGTCTCTGATGAAGGTAAGGGAGCCAACTATGTGCAAATGCTGTGTGAAGGCAATGGAAGTACTTTCCAAGCAGTGTAACAGCATGTTTCAACTTGAAACACAACTTGTATGTTCAGGAGGTAGCAATGGGTGGTATGGCTGAAGTCCAGCAAGGAGTAATGGTGAAATTTAGGAATAGACCAAATTGTGTGGATTTGAGGAGGCTGGAAAGATTGGGGTCATATTGTAGAGGGTATTGCATATTACAGCAAGAAATTTGAAAGTCTATTTTTTACTCGGGAGGAAACATCAGATTCACCTATGTGGTTTATTAAAAATGTCCATGTTCAGGCATCACTAAGGTCATTCAGAGACATTACTTTGCCAACAAAGGTCTGTCTAGTCAAGGCTATGGTTTTTTCCAGTGGTCTCACAGTGGTTTCCTCACATGTATGGATGTGAGAGTTGGACTATAAAGAAAGGTGAGCACCAAAGAATTGATGCTTTTGAACTGTGGTGTTGGAGAAGACACTTGAGAGTCCCTTGGCCTGCAAGGAGATCCAACCAGTCCGTTTTAAAGGAGATCAGCCTTGGGTGTTCTTTGGAAGGAATGATGCTAAAGCTGAAACTCCAGTACTTTGGCCACCTCATGCGAAGAGTTGACTCATTGGAAAAGACTGACGCTGGGAGGGATTGGGGGCAGGAGGAAAAGGGGATGACAGAGGATGAGATGGCTGGATGGCATCACTGACTTGATGGACATGAGTTTGAGTGAACTCTGGGAGTTGGTGATGGACAGGGAGGCCTGGCATGCTGCAATTCATGGGGTCGCAAAGAGATACGACTGAGCAACTGAACTGAACTGAAGGTCATTCTGAATCAGTCTTGAGTTGGTAATATCTTTGGGTAATGAGGAGCCTTTGAAGGTTGGTAAACATAACAATTACATAGATCTGTGCTCAAAAAGCTTATTCAAGAAGTCTTTATATTAGGGTTTCCCTAGTAGCTCAGAGGTAAAGAATCCACCTGCCAATGACGGAAACAAGGGTTTGATCCCTAGTCTGGGAAGATCCCACGTACTGTGGAGCAACTAAGCTTGTGTGCCAAAACTCTTGAGCCTATGCTCTGGAGCCAAACAGCAACTACTGAGCCCATGTGCCACAACTGAAGCCTGTGCACCCTAGATCCCATGCTCCGCAACGAGAAGGCACCAAAATGAGAAGCCTGTGCACAGCATCTAGACACTAAACCCCACTCACTGCAACTAGAGAAAAACCCACACAGCATCAAAGACCCAGCACAGCCGTAAAATTATATTAAAAAGTCCTAAAAGTAGAGGCCATACCTTTTATGAAACTCAGTTGCTGCAATACTATGCGTGCAATAAATAACAGCTGAATGAATGACAATGTTTTGGAGAGAGTAGAAGCTGAGAGACCATTTATGGGTGGTAGGCTTTCTGCTTCATTGACTACTAAAGCCTTTGACTGGATCACAACAAACCCGAAAATTCTTAAGAGGTGGGAATATCAGGCCACCTTACCTGCCTGCTGAGAAACCTGTGTGTAGGTCAAGAAGCAACAGTTAGAACCGGACAGGGAACAATGGACTGGTTCAAAATTGGAAAAGGAGTATGGCAAGGCTGTACGTTGTCACCCTACTTATTTAACTTACATGCAGAGTACATCATGAGAAATGCTGGGCTGGATGAAACACAAGCTGGAATCAAGATTGCCAGGAGAAATGCCAATAACCTCAGATACACAGATGACACCACCCTTATGGCAGAAAGCGAAGAGGAACTAAAGAACCTCTTGAAAGTGAGAGAGGAGAGTGGAAAAGCTGGCTTAAAACTCAACATTCAGAAAGATAAGATCATGGCATCCAGCCCCATCACTTCATGGCAAATAGATGGGGAAACGATGGAAATAGTGACAGACTATTTTCTTAGTCTCTGAGATCACTGCAGATGGTGACTTCAGGCATGAAATTAAAAGATGCTCCTTGGAAGAAAAGCTATGATAAACCTAGACAGCATATTAAAAAGCAGAGATATTACTTTGCTGACAAAAGTCCATCTAGTCAAAGCTATGATTTTCCCAGTGGTTGTGTATGGATGTGAGAGTTGGACCGTAAAGAAAGCTGAGCACTGAAGAATTGATGCTTTTGAATTGTGTTGGGGAAGACTCTTGAGAGTCCCTTGGACTGCAAGGAGATCCAACCAGTCCATCCTAAAGGAAGTCAATCCTAAAAGTTGATTGGAACGACTGGTGTTGAAACTAAGGCTCCAATACTTTGGCTACCTGATGCAAAGAGCTGACTCGTTGGAAGGAACCCTGATCCTGGGAAAGATTGAAGGCAGGAGGAGAAGGGGATGACAGAGGACGAGATTGTTGGATGGTATTACTGACTGAATGGAGATGAGTTTGCGCAAACTCCAGGAAATGGTGAATGACAAGGGAAGCCTGACATGCTGCAATCTATGGGGTCGCAAAGAGTAGGACATGACTGAGTGACTGAACAACAACAAGGTTGATGATGGCTTATAGTAGGCCAGGAGATGTGTTTTTAGTGTTGGGGCCTCTGTCTCCTCTGCTGCTTTGGGCTTGAGGCAGTCAGGAAGACAGAAACAAGAGGATGACACTAGCCAGTATCTGCTGAGTATAACTGGCTTCAGAATTTCATAAGCATTATCATTTAACCTTCTTAGGCTTCCACTCTTGCTAACTGCTTGATTGTACTGCTATAGTAGAATGGGATGTTTATGATCGCATTGCTCTGGGTTTTCTTACTCAGTGAATCCCTATTAATTGAGCTGCATCTTTATATTAAGTGTGGGGAGTGAGGCAGAGAGGAGTGCAAGTGTCTGTGTGAACAGCAGTTCTCTCTAGTCAGTGGATTTAACTTGTGCAAATTGTGTGTAATGGGCCCTACCAGCAACAGACCAGGACATTTGAGCAGAGTGGTTTATAATTTATAATTGGCTTTCTATTACTGTTGGCTGATTCTCCTGCACAGAGAGTATTACTCCAGGATTGGTATTTGATTTAAGAAATTTTCAAATTGATTTTATCTTCAGTGCATTAATGCGTGGCCTAAATTCTTGCAGAAGCATTAGATAACCAGCCTGGACATGCTTTAGCAATCGTAACTGGATCTGAGCTGGCCATGCTACAGCTTTTATTCAGCATAGATAAATCACTTTTCTGAAAATACTTCTCTACCTAAGCCCTGTGACATTTTTTTTTTTAGGACACTGCAAGTTTAGGCCCCTTGAAATTGGAATATATTACCCAAATCATGCTAAGACACACAAACAGAAATTTGTTAACACAAGTAGATTTAATCTCTATCTTCCTGTTGGAACAGAATACATAAATATACAAGGAATGATGTGGAAATCAGCCCAATTTTCAAGGGTGTGCAATTGCAATGCCTTTTGAAATCCGGAAATATGAAATGTGATTCCAGTAATGAAAATGCTATAAATGTAACCGAGTACATGAAAACCTGGAGGATGTTCCGCGATTTCATGAGGATCAGCATAGGTAAATGTTTTTAGTGAAACATTTTTTTTTCACCTGTGAAGTGCAGAATAGATCACAGCTGCACAAAAATACCAATTAATCATCTTCTAATGCTTTTATGTAAATGATTATATTTGACTTTCGCTTAGAGTTGCCATTAACACCTGGAACCCTAAGACTGATAACAGGTAAAATTTTAATGAATACATAAATTAGAGATTTGAATCATGTTTAGATTAATTTATAACACCTTTATTCATCACAAGTCCTCTTGAAATCTAAAAATCAAAAGATGAGACAGAAAATAGAGAAGAAGAGATAGCCTTTGAGCTTATTAATTTTTTAGAGGTGGGAAAGGATGACTAGGAAATGCTAAACCCTCACGTGTTTTTTCTGCCTTTTGCAATAATTTGCCCAGATGCTAGGCCTGTGTGTCCTGTGGAGGACTTATTTTCTCATGCCCTGAGACAACACTGATCTTTTTTTCTTTCCTTTTTTTTTAATGAAGATTTTTCTTCTTATGCACACTCCTTGCTTTAGAAAAAAAAATTTTTTTTCCAGAATCAAAGTCAAAATCGGCTTACTGTAGAAACTTTGGGAAATACAGAGGATGTGGAATTAAAAAAAAAAATCCTAATTGTCCTGCCATCCAGGGACAACCTTTATTATGGGTATTTCTTTCATTTTACCTCCTTACCTCCATGTATTAATATGTGTATTTATGTAATTATGTGTCTTCCATTTTTAGTTATATAGCCAAAGTAGTATTTACAATTTATTGAAAGTTTACCGTCTGCCCGGCACTGCACTCAGTGTTTGAAATGTGTTATGTTTTGAATGGTAGATCACTTTACTTTCATTCTACAGAGGAGGACATGGAAGCTCAGAAAGGGTCCGTACCTTGCCCAGTATCACACTTGAAATGTCTCACTCGGAAACCCTGATCATATCTCTGTGGTACACTCCCCTTGCTTTCAATAAGTGAAGCTGTTATTAACTGAAACCAAGTTGCCCCCTGAGGACAACTGTTTTCTCTGCAACCTCAAAAAACAGAAGTTACTCATTCTCCCATGACCTGTGTACTACAAAGGTCACAGGGAGATGAGGGGTCGGCCACATCTAGATTATTGTTCTGCCCTTGGGCAATACCAGTTGAGACAGTCAACCACTGCCGCTCATTGCTGCTCTCCTCTGTCACCCTCCCCATCACTCAGAGCAAGGAATTCCTTGGGCCTTGAAAGCCCACCCCTCATCATTCTCTCATCCTTGGCTGATTGAGTGCCTCTTCCAGCCCCTCAGCATCAGAGGCCTTTACTACCTTAAATCCATACCTCATTTCCTTGGTAATGAGACCACTCTGCTTCTGATGTAGTGAGGAGGTTGAACAATATCTGGGCAAAAACAATTGTATGTATATGTGTATGTGTGTATATGTACCCACATATATATCTATGTATACACATGCACATATATGTTTACTGTACATTTTACTGATGAAAAGAATGTGTGATGGGTTTCTCTGGTGGCTCAGCTGGTAAAGAATCCACCTGCAGTGTGGGAGACCTGGGTTCAATCCCTAGGTTGGGAAGATCCCTTGGAGAAGGTAATGACTACCCCCTCCAGTATTCTGGCCTGGAGAATTCCATGGACTCTATGTGTGTGTGTGTGTATATATATATACATATGCACATATATGTTTACTGTACATTTTACTGATATAAAGGATGTATAACATACAGTTTTTTTAGAAAGTTAGATTTGTTCTATCAGGTTCAGAGTATGTTGGGAATTATAGAATCCCTCTTGTACACTGAATGTCTTGTGATCGTTTGTTGTGCTTTATTCTGAAAGCCTAGATGGCATATTAAAAAGCAGAGACATTACTTTGCCAACAAAGGCCCATCTAGTCAAGGCTGTGGTTTTTCCATTAGTCACATATGCATGTGAGAGTTGGACTATAAAGAAAGCTGAGCACCAAAGAATTGATGCTTTTGAACTGTGGTGTTGGAGAAGACTCTTGAGAGTCCCTTGGACTGTAAGGAGATTTAACCAGTCCATCTTAAAGGAGATCAATCCTGAGTGTTCATTGGAAGGACTGATGTTGAAGCTGAAACTCCCAATATTTTGGCCACCTGATGCGAAGAGCTGACTCATCGGAAAAGACCCTGATGCTGGGAAAGATTGAAGGTGGGAGGAAAAGGGGATGACAGAGGATGAGATGGTTGGATGGCATCACCGACTCAATGGAGATGAGTTTGGGTAAACAGGAGTTGATGATGGACAGGGAGGCCTGGCGTGCTGCAGTCCATGGGGTCGCAAAGAGTCGGACACAACTGAGTGACTGAACTGAACTGATTCTGAAATCATGTCTCAAACCGGAATGCTTTTGAGGACAGATACTTCTGTAGAGGTCCTTTGACCTGAATAGTTCAGGGTTTGAATTAAGTTTTATTTCAGTGTCTATTCTGAATCCTAGCCCGTATGAAACAATGTGACTTTGGTACTGGACTTTGCTGATGTGCTTGAGTGTGTGCTAGTTGTTTTTGTTTTTTTTTTTTCTTTAAGTAATAGCCATATGGTGAATTTTCTACTTTGTTATGATTGCCTTTTATTGGTGGGCATGCAGTAAGTGTTTCTTGGAAATGGCCAATTTTTATTAAGATGTTTCTGGAAGAAAATTAAAAGAAACATGCAATTTTAAAATAATAAATCTTTACTGTAAATTCCATACAGTCAATTAATTATCACAGAATGCTTTTGTTGATTTTTCCACAACTCTTATATCCTAGCCAACCTATGGTAACAAACCCAGCATAAATGATCGTTGTTATTTTCCTTTTTGTTACAGACATGGAAGTAGAACAATGAAGACTTATGTTAGAACTTTACTCATTCATCAGTGACATGCTTTCTTTATGGAATTGGAAAATAGTTTCTGAACACTGGAGGACTACTTCCTCCATTTCTTTGGATGCTGCTTACAATGTAATGGCTACAGACAGGATGCACTTTAAAGTTTGATATCCATCACTAACATTTTCTCCATTAATTTCTTAAATGTACACAATCACAAAAACAAGCCCTGTCTGTAGCATTTTCCAATTTCCATGGTATAAATACTCCTGCCATGGCCCATCACAAGCTACCAGTAGACATAGATTTTTGAAAAGGTGCAGTGGCACACCATTTTAATATTTCCACCAAATAGATACCATAATAGTAAATAATAATAATAGTAAAAGAAAGTGAAGAGTCTTAAGAATGTATAAGCTTTGTTTTTATTATTTATGTTTTTATAACTAATTTTTAAAAATTTATTTTATTGAGGTATAGTTGATTTACAATGATGTGTTAATTTCTCATTGAGAGCAGACTGGTTTAGTTATACATGTGTATTCTTTCTCATATTATTTTCCATTATGATTTATCACAGGATATTGAATATAGTTCCCTATGCTATATGGAGAAGGCAATGGCATCCCACTCCAGTAATTTTGCCTAGAAAATCCCATGGACGGAGGAGCCTGGTAGGCTGCAGTCCATGAGGTCGCTAGAGTCGGAGTGACTTCACTTTCACTCTTCATTTTCATGCAATGGAGAAGGAAATGGCAACCCACTCCAGTGTTCTTGCCTGGAGAATCCCAGGGATGGGAAGCCTGGTGGGCTGCCGTCTATGGGGTCGCACAGAGTCGGACATGACTGAAGTGACGCAGCAGCAGCAGCAGTGCTATATAGTAGGACGGTGTTATTAATAACTTAATTTTTAATAATGGCTGTATTTAACAACCAGCTTGCAAAATTCCTAAAGTCTAATGATCACTCGGCGTGAGTGACTTCCACACAGCACTGGGTATGCTTGCCTCTGCGCCTATTTGCTGTCCCAGTCATCATCCATCTTTCCCACCTGCAGCATGTATGCTTACCCTTCGGTTCCTTTTCTGTTCACTCCTCAACCCACCACAACCTGACTTTTGTCCTTTCCATGACAGACCCTATGCTAGTAAGTTAAGACTCCTCTTCCCCCACTGGCTCACTGAATTCCAGTTTCCCCCAAAGCTCTGTCATAGGTAGTCAGCTTTTCTCTTCCTACACATTTTGCTTTGGTGATCTCACCCAAGCCCCTGACACGAAGCACACTCTTGGCTCCCAGATCTATAATTACAACCGACATCTTTCTCTGGAGCTCCAGATCCATGTGTCCAACAGACTACAGGACATCCCACTTACTCATCCCATTGAAGTTCAAACTCAGCATTTCAAGAAATATATTAATTGAGCTTTTAGCTGCCACCCCTGAATCTGACTTTGCCCCTCTTTTTCCTGCCTCAGTAAATGGCGATGCCTTATTTACTAAGTCTTCCAAGCAAGGTATCTGGGCTTCATCCTTGATTTTTCTCTCTTCTTCATCACTTCCACCTTTCCCCCTGGTAACAAATCTAGATTTACTCAACAATTCATTCATTCATCCTTCCATTGAACTTTCAGTAAATATGTATTAGAATGGCTGAGTAGTATATTGGAGAAGGCAATGGCACCCCACTCCAGTACTCTTTCGTGGAAAATCCCATGGATGGAGGAGCCTGGTGGGCTGCAGTCCATGGGGTCATTAAGAGTCGGACACGACTGAGCGACTTCACTTTCACTTTTCACTTTCATGCATTGGAGAAGGAAATGGTAATCCACTCCAGTGTTCTTGCCTGGAGAATCCCAGGGATGGGGAGCCTGGTGGGCTGCCGTCTCAGGTCGCACAGAGTCGGACACGACTGAAGTGACTTAGCAGCAGCCACAGCATCAGCAGCATAGTATATCAAGTAAGAACACTAGAGCTTGGAGTCAGTCTGCCAAGCACGAAATTCTGGCTCTGCCATTTCCCTAGCTTTGTAGCCTTGAGAAACTTACTCAACTACTCTTGTGTTTCAGTTTTTTTTTTTTTTTTTAAATGATTTTATTTATGTATTTACTTTTGGCTGTACTGGGTCTTCGTTGTCTCCTGGGCTTTTCTCTAGTTGCAGAGAGCCAGGGGCTGCTCTTTAGCTGCAGTCTGCAGGCCTCTCGTTGCAGTGCCTTGTTGCAGAGCATGGGCTCTAGAGCACACGAGTTGCGTTATTTGTGGCACATGTGCTCAATAGTTGCGGCTCCCAGGCTCTAGAGCACAGGCTCAATAGTTGTGGTACACCGGCTTAGTTGCTCCACCTCATGTGGGATCTTCCTGGACCAGGGGTCAAACCCGGTGTCCTGCCTTTTCAGACAGATTCTTTACCACTGAGCCACCAGAGAAGACCTGGTTTCAGTTTTCTTAAATATAAAGTGGAAATAATAATAGAATCTTTTTTCACAAGGAACTCAGAGGTTGAAATGATTGTGCTGAGTGAAGCACTTAAAACCCAACCTGTGATAGAGTAACCACTCTAGAAATGTTAGCTGTTTCTGACTGGGGCCACAGTCCCTCTGAAATCTGTAGGAGAATCTTTCTTTGCCTTTTCCTAACTTCAGGTGGTTTTCTGGCAATCTATCACACTCCTTGGCTTGCAGCTACCTCACTCCAATCTCTGCCTTTGTCATCACATGGAGTTTTCCCTGAGTGTCTCTGTCTTTACATGACTGTCTTCTAATAAATTAAGACACCAGTCGTATTGGATCCATCCTGCTATACTATGACCTCATCTTAACGAATTACATCTGCACTGACCCTGTTTCCAAAGAAGGTCACATTCTGAAATGTTGGGGATTAGGACTTTAACATATCTATTTTGGGGGGACACAGTCTAATTCATGACAGGCAGGAAGTATGATATAGGGATCATATCTAATCCCTGACCTTATTAACTCTTCTCCCTAGAGCCACGTCTTAGTCCTTCTGTCTTGTAACTCTTCCTAACTAGACCCCAGTCTGGCCCCATCATCACCCATTCTCCATGTGGCTGTCAGAGTAATTTTTCCAAAACATAAAGTTCATCATGTTGCCTCCTTCTGAAGCCCTCTGAGGTTTCAGGTAAAGATTTAGCATGAAAGAACGATCTTGCTCCAGCTCCTTCCTGCTTCTCTACACTGAACCTTTGACAAAAGCACAGACCAAAAAACTCTTTGTAGTTCCCCAATTGTATCATTCTCTTTTGCAACTCTGGACATGCACCATTCCTCTGCTTTGCATATAATCACCCTCATAGTTCTTCATTTGTCTGGGGAAGATGTCCCCGACTCTCCCCAGCCCTCTTCTGAGCGCCTTTCGTAACCCTGTGCACACCCTGAACGTGGGTCTTACTGAATTCATTGTTTCTTGTGTTCTTTTTTTTTTTTCAGGACAGAATGCCCCTTAAGGGCTGGGACTGTTTTTATATCCCCTATTATTATAGATTAGTGTCACTTTGAATTTTTCACCACTGTAAATAATATTGTGATGTTTATGTTTAAATAGTTTTCCCATTTAAAATTATTTCCTCAGGCACAACTCAACAGCAAAAAGACAAACAACCCAATTTTTAAAAAGGACAAGGACATTTTCCCGAAGAAGATATAAAGATTGTTGATAAGCACAAGATGTTCAACGTCATAGTCATTAGGAAAATGCAAATCCAAACTCTCACAATGAGATATGACTTTATACCCACTAGGATGGCCATAACAACAACAACAACAACAACAACAAAATAAGCATTAGCAGGATATGAAGATGAAGAAATTGGAACATCCCTGGGGGAATGTAAAAGTGGTAGTCACTAGAAAATTGTTTGGTGGTACCTCAAAAAGTTAATCTTAGAATTAGCATATGACCCTTTGGGACTTCCCTGGTGGTCTAGGTTAAGCCTCTGTGCTTCCACTTCAAGGGTCATGGGTTTGATCCCTTCTCAGGGAACTAAGATCCTGCCTAACATGTGGCATGACCAAAAAAAAAAAAGAAAAAAATCAGTTTTTAAGAATTACCATATGACCTAGCAATTCCAATCTTAGGTATATACCTGAAAGAATTGGAAATTGGTGTTCAAACAGAAACTTGTACACAAATGCCCATAGCAGCGCTATTCACAGTAACCAGAAGGTGGCAATGATCCAAATGTCCCTTAATGGGTGAATGGAAACGCAAAATGTAGTGCATCCATACAGAGAAATATTACTCAACCATAGAAAGGCATGAAATACTGATACACACTACAGTGTAGGCGAACCTTTAAAAAAGTCATGTTTATAAGAGAAGCCAAACACAAAAAAGTTATAGTATACATATGAGTCCATTTATACACAATATATATACGATTCGTATGTCATATATTTATGATCGTATATATATAATCTTATAGATATGATTCCATTTATATAAAATATTCAGAATAGATAAATCCATAGAGAAATAAAGCAGATTGATGGTTGTCAGGGGAGGAGGAGAGAATGGGAATTAACCGTCTAATGAGGATGGATTTAATTTTTGGGTAATGAAAATGTTTTGGAATTAGATAGGGTGGTAGTTGCACAACATTGTGACTGTTCAAAATGTCACTGAATTGTACACTTTAAAATGTTTTATTTCATGTTATATGGATTTTACTAAAAAGTTAGAACAAAGAAGTAATACAGTACTGATACATGCTACAAAATGGATGAACCTTAGAGACAATATTCTTGTAAAAGAAGTCATACACAGAAGGTCACTCTATTTATGTTAAATATCCAAATAGATAAATTCATAGATACAGAAAGCAGATTAATGGTTGTCAGAGGCTGGGGCAGAGGGGAATGGGGAGTGACTACTGAATGGTTATGAGGTTATGAGATTTCTTTTTGGTGTAATAAGCTGTTCCAGAACTAGATATCAGTGATGGTTGCACAACAATATTGTGAATGTACTAAATGCTACTGAATTACACACTTTAAAATGGTTAAAATGGTAAATTTTATATTATGTGTATTCTACCACTTCCCTTAGAAGAAATGGAGTAACCCTCATAGTCAACAAAAGAGTCTGAAATGCAGTACTTGGGTGCTGTCTCAAAAATGACAGAACAATCTCTGTTCGTTTCCAAGGCAAATCGTTCAATATCACAGTAATCCAAGTCTATGCCTCAACAACTAATGCCGAAGAAGCTGAAGTTGAACGGTTCTATGAAGACCTATAAGACCTTCTAGAACTAACACCAAAAAAAGATGTCCTTTTCATTGTAGGGGACTGGAATGCAAAAGTAGGAAGTCAAGAGATACCTGGAATAACAGGCATATTTGGCCTTGGAGTACAAAATGAAGCAGGGCAAAGGCTAACAGAGTTTTGCCAAGAGAATGCACTGGTCATAGCAAACACTCTAATTCAACAACACAAGAGAAGACTCTATACATGGACATCACCAGATGGTCAATACCAAAATCAGATTGATTATATTCTTTGCAGCCAAAGATGGAGAAGCTCTGTACAGTCAGCAAAAACAAGCTGTGGCTCAGATCATGAACTCTTTATTGCCAAATTCAGACTTAAATTGAGGAAAGTAGGGAAAACCACTAGACCATTCCGGTATGACTTAAATCAAATCCCTTATAATTATACAATGGAAGTGACAAATAGATCCAAGGGATTTGATCTGATAGAGTGCCTAAAGAACAATGGACAGAGGTTCATGATATTGTACAGAAGGCAGTGATCAAGACCATCCCCAAGAAAAAGTAATGCAAAAAGGTGAAATGGTTGTCTGAGGAGGCCTCACAAATTGCTGAGAAAAGAGAAGCTAAAGGCAAAGGAGAAAAGGGAAGATATACCCATTTGAATGCAAAGTTCCAAAGAATAGCAAGGAGAGATAAGAAAGCCTTCCTCAGCAATCAATGCAAAGAAATAGAGGAAAGCAATAGAATGGGAAAGACTAGAGATCTCTTCAAGAAAATTAGAGATACCAAGGGAACATTTCATGGAAAGATGGGCACAATAACAGAAATGGTCTGGATCTAACAGAAGCAGAAGCTATTAAGAAGAGGCGGCAAGAATACACAGAAAAACTATACAAAAAAGATCTTCATGACCCAGATAACCATGATGGTGTGCTCACTCATCTAGAGCCAGACATCCTGGAATGTGAAGTCAAGCGGGCCTTAGGAAGCATCACTACAAACAAAGCTAGTGGAGGTGATGGAATTCCAATTGAGCTATTTCAAATCCTAAAAGATGATGCATAAAAGTGCTTACACTCAATATGCCAGCAAATTTGGAAAACTCATCAGTGGCCATAGGACTGGAAAAGGTCAGTTTTCATTCCAATCTCAAGAAGGGCAATGTCGAAGAATGTTCAAACTACCACACAATTGCACTCATCTCACATGCTAACAAAGTAATGCCCCAAATTCCCCAAGCCAGGCTTCAACAGTATGTGAACCGTGAACTTCCAGATGTTCAATCTGTTTTTAAAAAAGGCAGAGGAACCAGAGATCAAATTGCCAACATCAGTTGGATCATCAACAAAGCAAGAGAATTCCAGAAAAACATCTACTTCTGCTTCATTGACTAGGTCAAAGCCTTTGACTGTGTAGATCACAACAAACTGGAAAATTCTTAAAGAGATGGGAATACCAGACCACTTTACCTGCCTCCTGAGAAACCTGTATGCAGGTCAAGAAGGAACAGTTAGAACTGGACATGGAAGAGTAGACATAGACTGGTTCCAAATAGGAAAAGGAGTTCGTCAAGGCTGTATATTGTCACCCTGCTTATTCAACTTCTATGCAGAGTACATCATGCGAAATGCTGGGCTGGATGAAGCACAAGCTGGAATCAAGATTGCTGAGAGAAATATCAGCAACCTCAGATAGGCAGATGACATCACCCTTTCAGTTAGCAGAAAGTGAAGAGGAACTGAACAGCCTCTTGAAGAAAGTGAAAGAGGAGAATGAAAAAGCTGGCTTAAAACTCAACATTCAAAAAACAAAGATCATGGCATTCAGTCCCATCACTTCCTGGCGAATAGATGGAGAAAAACTGGAAACAGTGAGAGACTTTATTTTTGGGGCTCCAAAATCACTGCAGATGGTGACTGCAGCCATGAAATTAAAAGACGCTTGCTCCTTGGAAGAAAAGCTATGACTAACCAGCTGCTGCTGCTGCTAAGTTGCTTCAGTCGTGTCTGACTCTGTGCGACCCCATAGACGGCAGCTCACCAGGCTCCCTCATCCCTGGGATTCTCCAGGCAGGAACACTGGAGTGGGTTGCCATTTCCTTCTCCTATACATGACGGTGAAAAGTGAAAGTGAAGTCACTCAGTTGTGTCCAACTCTTAGCAACCCCATGGACTTCAGCCCACCAGGCTCCTCCATCCCTGGGATTTTCCAGGAAAGAGTACTGGAGTGGGGTGCCATTGCCTTCTCCGATGAGCAACCTAGACAGCATATTAAAAAGCAGAGACATTATTTTGCCAAAAAAGGTCCATCTATGATGTGAGATTTGGACTATAAAGAAAGCTGAGTGCTGAAGAATTGATGCTTTTGAACTGTGGTGGAGTTCAACTGTGTGGAGAAGACTGTTGAGAATCCCCTGGACTGCAAGGAGATCCAACCAGTCCATCCTAAAGGAAATCAGTCCTGAATACTCATTGGAAGGACTGATGCTGAAGCTGAAACTCCAATATTTTGGCCACCTAATGTGAAGAACTGACTCATTGGAAAGGATCCTGATGCTGGGAAAGATTGAGGGCAGGAGGAGAAGGGGATGATAGAGGATGAGATGGTTGGATGGCATCACCAACTCCATGGACATGAGTTTGAGCAAGCTTCGGGAGTTGGTGAAGGACAGGGGAAGCCTGCCATACCGCAATCCATAGGGTCACAAAGAGCTGGACATGACTGAGCAACTGAACGACAACAAACCACCTTAGAAAGCTATTTCCTTAGGAAAGATTTTCTAAATGAAGTCTGAGTCAAAGGATACGATATTTCGCTGAATTTCTGTTGAGAAGTAGCCACTCATTGCCCTCTCACCAGCAGTGTTTGAGAGGATCTGTATTGTGTCCTCACTAGACGTTGTGATTGTTTTTTAACAGCTAAAAATGTCACTAATTTGACATTACACTCTTCCTCTTCAGGGAAGTTCCTCACGCTTCCAAGGATAAGGCTAAACTGAACAGGAAGAGTTGTTTAGGAACATAGCCAGAATAAATAGATTCTAGAACTGGGAGAGACCCAGGGCATCTAGACCACTGGATCTCATCCTCATCATCATTATTTAGTAACAGCCTTACTCAGTCACTCAGTCATGTCCAACTCTATGCAACCCCAGGGTTCGTAGCCCACAAGCCTCCTCAGTCCATGGGCTGATTTTTAAAGGCAAGAGTACTGGAGTAGGTTTCCATTCCCTTCTCCAGGGTATCTTCCTGACCTATGGGTTGAACCCACATCTCTTGAGGCTCCTGCATTGGCAGGCGGATTCCTTACCACTAGTGCCACCTGGGAAGCCGCTAACAACCCTCCTAGCCTGAAATAAAATTTGTGGGCTATTTTAGGTAGCTTAAAGACTCTAGATTTTTAGGCTAAAAGTCTATGTGATGTAGTGCTAAAGTCTGTATGATGTAGAACTTCAGACCATGTGATTCTTGGAGTAAAAGTCCTGGGTTCAAATTCCTGCTCTGCTGCTTATTAGCTGTGTGAACTGGGGTACTGTTTTGTGCCACAGTTTTTCATCTATAAAATGGGGCCAATGATAGTATATACCTCATATGATTGCTTGAGAACTAAATTAGTATATTAGTATATATATTCATATATACATTGTAATCCTAATGGCGGAATTAGGATTACAATGTATATTAGGATTACAATGTATATTAGGATTGCAGTTTCCTACATGGAACAACAGACTGGTTCCAAATAGGAAAAAGAGTACATCAAGGCTGTATATTGTCACCCTGCTTATTTAACTTATATGCAGAGTACATCATGAGAAATGCTGGGCTGGAAGAAGCACAAGCTGGAATCAAGATTGCCAGGAGAAATATCAATAACCTCAGATATGCAGATGACACCACCCTTATGGCAGAAAGTGAAGAGGAACTAAAAAGCCTCTTGATGAAGGTGAAAGAGGAGAGTGAAAAAGTTGGCTTAAAACTCAACATTCAGAAAACGAAGATCATGGCATCTGGTCCCATCACTTCATGGGAAATAGGTGGGGAAACAGTGGAAACAGTGTTAGACTTTATTTTTGGGGGGCTCCAAAATCACTGCAGATAGTGACTGCAGCCATGAAATTAAAAGACGCTTACTCCTTGGAAGAAAAGTTATGACCAACCTAGATAGCATATTCAAAAGCAGAGACATTACTTTGCCAACAAAGGTCTGTCTAGTCAAGGCTATGGTTTTTCCAGTGGTCATGTATGGATGTGAGAGTTGGACTGTGAAGAAGGCTGAGTGCTGAAGAATTGATGCTTTTGAACTGTGGTGTTGGAGAAGACTCTTGAGGGTCCCTTGGACTGCAGGGAGAGCCAACCAGTCCATTCTGAAGGAGATCAGCCCTGGGATTTCTTTGGAAGGACTGATGCTAAAGCTGAAACTTCAGTACTTTGGCCACCTCATGTGAAGAGTTGACTCAATGGAAAAAACTCTGATGCTGGGAGGGATTGGGGGCAGGAGGAGAAGGGGACGACAGAGGATGAGATGGCTGGATGGCATCACTGACTCGATGGACGTGAGTCTGAGTGAACTCCGGGAGTTGGTGATGGACAGGGAGGCCTGGCGTGCTGCGATTCATGGGGTTGCAAAGAGTCAGACACGACTGAGCGACTGAACTGAACTGAACTGACCTGACCCATAAGAAAAAAGAAGGAATTTATAATAAAATATATTTTACATTTGTAAATACCCTAGAGACTGCAATAGATGTTTGTACCTACACGGAGAATCACCCTGAAAGCCATGGCTGTAAATGCAGTCTGAAGGCTGCAGCTGCTGCTACTGCTGTTACGTCATTTCAGTCGTCTATTTGTGGCCCCATGGACTGTAGCCTGCCAGGCTCCTCTGTTCATGGAATTCTCCACGCAAGAATTCTGGAGTGGGTTGCCATTTCCTCCTCTAAGGTATCTCTCGGACCCAGGGATCGAACCCGGTCTCCTTCGGCTCCTATATTGCAGGGGGATTCTTTACTGCTGAGCCACCGGGGAAGCCCAAGTGGGTATGTGTTGCAATTCAAACACTATAAGCACTTTGACTGGTGACAGTTCTATCAAAAGCAATTCTCTAAATAGATCAAATTTGTTGATTTTCATTTGAGTTGACCTCCTGGGAAGTATTTTTAAAAACCATGCTTGTATGTAGAATGGATGTAGATTCTAGGCTCAGATAAACTTACAGGTTTTTCATCTTTATGTGCAGTGGGGCACTTGAAAGTGGACCACAGGAGGATTCTTTATTGTTGGGATATTTATATTTTCTAGATATCTAGAGTCCCTGGCCTCTTTCTCTAAAGGTCAGCATTCTGTAGTGGGTATTTCCTCACTGAGAACTACTGAAATTATTCCAACCATCGCGTTTTCCAAACCAGGTACTGAGGCTTAGAAAAAGTTTCCTTTTTTTTTTTTTTGATACCTGAGCCTTAAGACATAAAGCTTAGAAAGTACTGACAGCTGAATGTTCTGCCTTTTGGGCCAAAGGACTGGAAGGGAATCAATCTGTGGGAAGGTTAGAGAGAGGCATATGAAGAGCCAGAGACGAGAAAGAGAGAGAGAGAGAGGAGAAAGAGTGTATTTGCAGCAGTGGCAGGTGGGCACCAGATGCTTTTGGGGTCCAGCTGCTAACCTGGTCTCTCTGCGTGGATGTGCCCATGTGTGTGTCCTGTTTATTAAAAATCAATTTCATTGAGGTATAATTCACGTGCAACAAAAATCATTGCTTTTAAGTATTTAGATTCAAAGAAATTTGATGAACTTTAATGCCGTAGACAGTCATGTAATTACCACTACAATCAAAATCAAGAATAGTTCCTTCAATCCTCAAAGCGTAACCTGTGGAACTTGAGTTCCACGTGATACTCCATGATTCTTTTTGTTTAAAAAAAGCTTTGTTGAGCTTATAGACAATAAAGCTGCATGTATTTAAAGTGTGTAACTGGATATTTTGACATATGTGTATACCCATGAAACCGTCACTCTAATCAAGATGGTGAACACCTCTATTACCCCCCAAATTTCTTCCACTTCTTTGTAATCCTTCCCTCCCATCCCTCTTTACCTCAACCAGAGAAACCACTGACCTGCTTTGTGTAACTATAGATTAGCCTGCATTGTCTAGGGATTTTTATAAACGAAATCATGCACTCCTTTTTTGGTCTGCCTCTTTTCATTCAGCAATTTATTATTATTATTTTTACATTATCCATATTGTTTGTTGCAAGAATCAGTAGTTAATTGCTGAGTAGCATTTCACTGGGTGGATATGCCACAATTTGTTGGACATTTTGGGCTGTTTCTAGCTTGAGATTATTACAAATAAAGTTGCTATCAGCATTCATGTACAGGTCTTCATGGGAACATAATATTTCTTTTTCTCTTGGGAAAATACCTAGGAGTGGAGTGGTTGCATCCTATGCTATCCTTATGTTGTTATTTTTTTAAAAACTTTGACGTGTTTGCAAAACATCCATTCACAGCATTATCTTATTTCTTTGGCTGCGTGGCTTGTAAGATCTTAGTTCCCCAACCAGGGATCAAACCTGGACCCCCAGCGGTGGAAGCACAGCGTCCTAACCACTGGACTGCCAGGGACTTCCCACCGTTCTGTTATTCTTTTTTAAATTAAAAAAAAAATTATTTATTTATTTTCGTTTTGGCTCTGCTGGGATCTTCACTGTTGCGTGGGTTTTCCCTGCTTGTGGGTTTTCTCTTCTCTCTAGTGGCGGTGCACAGGCTTCTCTTGTCGTGGAGCCTGGGCTGTGGAGTGCAGGCTCGGTAGTTGTGGTTCACGGGCTTAGTTGCTCTGCGGCACGTGGCATCTTCCCAGACCAGGGATCGAACCCATGTCTTCTACACTGGCAGGTGGTTTCTTTACCACTGAGCCACCAGGGAAGCCCCACCTTGCGATATTCTTAAGAATCTATTTTCCTTTTTGGCTGAAACCGATCAATTTAGGATCAGTCAAGGCCCTCTGCAGGAGACGGACTCAGTTCCTCCTCTCTGAGTGTCTCCGAGCTGCCTCTGTCCTGTGTGAGCCACAGTGCACCTTGCCTTCCTGAGCACGTCTCAGTGGAGAAGCTGTGTCGGCTTACATAAGCACACTGACCTCTTGCCTCTTGCCAGAGTCTGAAATCATGAAATCTTTTGCAAGCATGCTTTCGCTGCCTCTGGACTGGAATGTTAAGTGCCAGTGGAGTTGTCTGACTTAGCAGTCTGATCAAAATACGCCTGTGGATGGACAAGGTCAGTGATTGACTCTGTGGAAAGAGAGCCTTAGATGAAAAGACGGTTTGAGGAACAGGGAGCCATCAGGATGAGCTGAGAACGAGGCTCATGCATTCAGAGCAGCTTCAAGACAGTGGCAGCATGCTTTTACATTTGAGTTTATTTCTGAAAAAGGAATGCATTCAGATGGCTCAAAAATTCGAGAGCTTGGGTGGGTATACAGCATTGTGAAAGGCCTGTCTCTTACCCACATCCCCACTTCCTCTTCCCGGAGGCAAACCACAACTCCTCCCTCCCCAGGTCTTGTTTATCCTTCCAGAGATTTGCATATACTAAATACACAAATACACATGTGTACATCTTGTGTATGTGAAGCACTTTTACACAAGTGCTAACAGGCCAAGCACATTGTCGTACGTTTTGATTTTTATTCACTTTACTTATCTTATTTAGAACTTGTACATAGTACAGTGAAAAGAGTCTGCTCATTCTTTTTTTTTTTTAACATTTACATAGAATTCTACTGTGCTGGATTTAACCTGTTGAGGCAGCATTTGACCACCAGTATTGGTATGACAACAGTTGACAGGGTGAATAATTTTAGTTTGCACAGTAAATCATGTCAAAGTTATAGGTGGATTCTCTAGGCCTGCTGGGCTGTGATGTCATCTCAGGGAAGGCAGACTAAGGGGAAGGTAACATTTCTGAGCACTTGATATGCCGAAGGGCTCATAAAGCAGTGATTCTTCTACTTTGGTGTCTTGGAGAATTACCAGGGGAGCTAATTAAAAGTGAGGCCAACCAGGCGCCCCCCTCCTTCACAGCCCCAGAAGTTCTGATTCATTGGAGCTGGCAGTGGAGGGGAGCACAGATTTTCATAAAGGTAGTCCTCAGACTCGGCTTTGAGGAAAGCCCGGCTCTGCAGAGGGAAAAGCAGAAGTCACTGAGGAATTAATTAATTCAAATTCTTAAAATCATTTCATTCCTATATTTTTAAACCTGAGAAGAATTCATGAAGGAGAAAATAATGTTTTCAAACAGTCTGGAAGGCTCTGCAGTCTCCCCACCCCTGCCTCCCAGTTCTCTCTCCTTAGAGACAACAATTTCTTCCCTGGTGGCTCAGTGGTAAAGAATCTGCCTTCCAATGCAAGAGATGCGGGAGACACGGGTTCAATCCCTGACTCGGGAAGATCCCCTGGAGGAGGAAATGAAAACCCACTCCAGTATTCTTGCCTGAAAAATTCCATGGACAGAGGAGGCTGACGGGCTAGAGTCCATGGCGGTCACAGAGAGCCTGACTGAGCAGTTGAGCATGCTGCAAAGTTCCTACAGCACTGCAGGGAGCACCTCTGTGACTGAGGAAGTAGGCCTGTTCCTCGTTAGAGGCAGCGAGAAGAGCACTTTTCTCACTGTTTGAGAAGGGCAACAAACTTGGATTTGGGAGTGCTGGGTCAAATGCCTTTAATATCAGTGACTCCCTGTAGGCCAGGAACTGAGCTCAGTATTTTCCATGCATTATTTTCCTTAAGGAGAAGACTCTTGAGAGTCCCTTGGACAGCAAGGAGATCCAACCAGTCAATCCTAAAAGAAATCAACCCTGAAGATTCATTGGAAGGACTGATGCTGAAGCTGAAGCTCTTATACTTTGGCCACTTAATTCAAAGAGCTGACTCACTGGAAAAGACCCTGATGCTGGGAAAGATTGAGGGCAGGAGGAGAAGGGAGCAACAGAGGATGAGATGGTTGGCTGGCATCACTGACTCACTGGGCATGAATCTGAGCAAACTCTGAGAGATAGTGAAGGACAGGGAAGCCTGGTGTGCTGCAGTTCACGGAGTCGCAGGGAGTTGGACATGACTGAGTGACTGAACAACAACAATAGTCTCAGTTGATCTTTCAACGAACCTTTTTACAGAGAGCAAAACCAGGCCGAGAGATTTAGTTATTACCTGGGGTGGGGGTGGTGTGGGGCTCACACAGCTAAAGGAATGAAACCAGGGTTTTAATTCGGGTTTAAAACCCTTGGTCTTAAACACTGTTTGGAGGACCAACCACTTAGTCACTGGGCATTTGGAGAAAAGCTCTTCACCACCTGCACTTCTCGGGCCTCCATCGCCCTTGGTGGAAACCACACATTGATTGTCTTTTACCCGCTTGGGAGCTTTGTGAGGACATGTCTGCATGTTGTTCTCCACCATAGGTGGAGCACCTGCCCTCGGGATGGACAGCGGGCGCCCAAAAAAGGGCTCCTCCGCTGGGGTTTAGGTAGAATCCAAGAAAGGTGAAATCCCATAAACGGCAGTTCCTCAGCCCAGTAATTTTTTTAGAATTGTTGTAATTTTAAAAAATGCATTTAGGTATTTATTTATGGCTGTGCTGGGTCTTCGTTGCTGCATGGGCTTTCTCTAGTTGCGGCCAGTGGGGGCTACTCTCCAGTTGCGATGCATGGGCTTCTTATCCTGGGGGCTTCTCTTGGTGGGGCACATGGGCTCCAGAGTGTGTGGGCTTCAGTAGCTGCTGTTCATAGGTCTACTTGCCCCATGGCGCAGGAAACTCTCCTGGAACAGGGAGGAACCTCCGGCCCATGAGTTGGCAGGCAGACGCTCAACCACTGGACTATCAGTGAAGTCCCTAGAATTGTTTTAATTTTTAATAAGTGTGTCCTAATTACAGATGGATGTATGCTCAATACAGTTCAGAAAATAATTTTTAAAAATCTAAATATCCATAATTGCATACCAGGAAAAAATCCTTGACCTTTCCCTCATCTTGTCTGCCCATTTTATATACACATATGTATACACATACACACATGTATATATCTGTACATATTATATGTTATAAATAACATCATATGGACTTTCTGGGTGGTGCTAGTGGTTAAGAACCTGCCTGCCAATGCAGAAGACATAAGAGATGTGGGTTTGATCCCTGGGTTGGGAAGATCTCCTGGAGGAGAGCATGAAAACCCGCTCCAATATTCTTGCCTAGAGAATCCCA
This sequence comes from Bos mutus, assembly GCF_027580195.1. NCBI lineage: Eukaryota > Metazoa > Chordata > Mammalia > Artiodactyla > Bovidae > Bos > Bos mutus. The sequence goes on along the minus strand of NC_091618.1, from coordinate 14,253,687 downwards.
TGGACAGAGGAGCCTGGTGGGCTATGGTCCATAGGGTCTCACAGTCAGATATGACTGAAGCGGCTTAGCACACATGCATGCACATTACATCATATATATAAAACGTAGGCAGGCAAGGTCATTGTATATATGTATGTATAATAGTATATGATGTATATATATATAATATGTATCTACCTATCTACTTATATATCATTGACCATTGCTCTCCTATTTCCCCTGTTAAACAGGCTGAATAATCTCCACTTATAGGCTCCAAGGAGGTCCCTGGGGGATTTTTGCCAGCATAGTGTCAGACCCACACTGGCTTGGTTTTTCTACGTGAAAGGAAAAAGATGGCAGTATTTCAGGAAATTTGGGGGGCTAGGCCTGCCTTGAGCCTCCAGCCTTATCTATTACTCTGCGGTGCTGACTGCAGGGTCATCAGTGACCGCCGGGTCACAGCACGATCCTCAGGAGCCCTCACTCTGGAAGAGACACGGTGTTCCCAAGGGACCCACGTGTCTGCTCCCTGTGCTCTTTCTAATCTCACAGCAAACAAACATCTTGACCTCCTATTTCTCTACAGTTTCCCTTGATTTTGGTTACTGTGGGTCAGTCCTCTGGAGATAGAACACTTCTGGGGCACTCACAGACTTTAGCTTTTACTTTTGCAGAGTGGACCCAGCCTGAACAATTGCCAGCTTCCCTGACAGATTTACTGTCTTCTCTCTGAGGCCCAGGAGCATCCACAGCTGTAGGGCTGCTGTAGATTACATTTCTGTTTAAATTATTCACTGTCCATCCTGGAGGAGGGTTATACTACGTCTTTATTCTGTTGAATTCAGGAGTGGCCGTAAGATTTGATTTGGTCAATAAAACGTTGGTGCCAATGGCCATGTCACTTGTAAACAGATGTTTTCCACCAGCTTGTGGTCTGCTGTCTTTTTCTTTCTTTCTACCATGAGTCCAGCAATGTCCCTGAGAGGGTCTGCTCCTTCAGCCTGGTCTGACAACGACACGGAGTAAGCACAAGCTGACCTAAGATGACATTTGACATGAGTGAGAAGTCCTTATTTGTCAGAGAAAAAAGAAACTGTCCTTGACATCTTGAGGTCATTTGTTAACTACAGCATAATCGAGTCCATCCTGCATCTCTGTTACACTGGCCTCGGGCATGTTACTCGATCTCTTTGAACTTGACCATCCCCATCTGTAAAATGGGGAAAATTGTGCTTACTTCATTTACAGGGTTTTTTGAGGCTTTTATAAGCAATGGGTTGAAAGCACCTGGCCTAGATCCTAGAACTCAGTAACTTCTTATTAAATGCTAGGTGAATCTCAACCTAATAAGCAACTGGAGAGAGACCAGACACAGACTGATACTTGGTGGCCTTCCCTTAAAAAGCCAGATAAGACACTGATTTCACAGTAGCACTATTCACAAAGCTAAAAGACAGGACAAGCCAAATATCCATAAATGGATGAATAAGTAAACAAAATGTGATGTAGACATACAATGTCATATTTATTATTCAGCCTAAAAAAGAAGGAAATTCTGACACAGGCTGCAGTGTGTATGAACCTTGAAGACATTATGCTAAATGAAATAAACCAGACACAAAAGGCCAAATAATGTAGAAGTCTCCTTATGTGACTGCTAGAGTAGTCAATTTATAGAGACAGAAATTAAAGTGGAGGTTACCCGGGGTTGGAAGGAGGGGGTTGGGGAAATTTAATGTGTGTAGAGTTTGAGTTTGTGAAGGTGAAAAAGTTCTGGACATGGAAGGTGGTGATGGTTGCTCAACAATGTGAATGCACTTAATACCACTGAGTGAATGAGTGAGTGAAAGTCACTCAATTGTGTCCAACTCTTTGCGACCCCATGGACTTATACAGTCCATGGAATTCTCCAGACCAGAATACTAGAGTGGGTAGCCTTTCCTTTCTCCAGGGGATCTTCCAAACACAGGGATCAAACACAGGTCTCCTGCATTGCAGGAGGATTCTTTACCAGCCAAGCCATAAGGGAAGCCCTAATACCACCGAACTATACACTTTAAATGGTTAAAATGGTACATTTTATATTATGTGTATTTTATCACAATTTTATTTATTTTTTTAAATTGAATCATTTGTCATTGTATTATTGAGTTGTAGAGTTCTTTATATGAATATGATATCATATATACCCTTATCAGATGTATAATTTGCAGTTACCTTCTCCCATTTTGTGTTCCCTGGTGGCTCAGAGGATAAAGCATCTGCCTGCCATGCAGGAGACCCGGTTCGATCCCTGGGTTGGGAAGATCCCCTGGAGAAGGAAATGGCAACCCACTCCAGTATTCTTGCCTGGAGAATCCCATGGACAGAGGAGCCTGGAGGGCTACAGTCACAAAGAGTCAGACACGACTGAGCGAGTTCACTCACTCTCCTATTCTGTGTATCATCTTTTCCACCTGAACTCTTGTTTAATCAATATTTTTTTTTAAATTTTAATCAGTATTTTTTAATTGAAGTATAATGTTCTTGCCTGGAAAATCCCATGGACAGAGGAACCTGGCAGGCTACAGTCCATAGCGTCGCAAAGAGTCAGACACAATGGAGACTGAGCACCAACCTATAGTTGACTTACAATGTTGTGTTAATTTCTGCTGTACCGCAAAATGATTCAGTTATACAAATCTATATTCTCTGTTAAATATTCTTTTCCATTATGGTTTATCAGGATATTGAATATAGTCCCTGGTGCTATAGAGGAGGACCTTGTTGGTTTATCCATTCTATATGTAAGAGTTTGCATCTGCTAGCTTCAACCTCTTACTCCATCCTTCCCCCAACTCCCTCCCACTTGGCAACCAGCAGTCTTCTCTATGTCTGTAATTCTGTTTATATTTCATAGATAGTTCATTTGTATATTTTATTTTCATTTATTTTAAAATTAGAGTATAATTGCTTTACAATACTGTATTAGTTTGTGCTGTACAACAGTGTGAATCAGCTATATGTATTGTGTTGTATTTTAGATTTCCCATTTAAGTATTTTATCACAATTCTGTAAAGCTGGATAAAGCTTCTTTTTTCTTAAAAAAAAAAAAACAAAAACCCTCATTCCTTTTTTTTAGTCTGCTTTGTTGGGCAGACCTCATTTGAGTCTTCTCTTGCTCTGGGCCACAAAATTTTATCTTTTCCTTTATTATTATTTTTATTACACACATCACACATGGTCATCATTAAAAAAATTAAAATGCAGATAAGCAGAAAGAAAAGAAATTTACTCATGTACTCACCCTGCAAGGATAACCACTGTTAACGGTTTGGTGTATCTCATTCCAAACAGTTCTCTAAACACTTACACATATAATTACACATGCATCTATATGCATTTATACAAACTTACATTCAAACATAAAATCAGGTCATATTATATACACTGACATAAAAACCTGCTTTTTAAAATACAAAATAATAAATACACGAACAATTTTCCACATTAACAAGTATAGATATGCATTATAATTTTATTTTTACTATTAACTTTTTGCATTGAATTTTATTTATTTTTAAATTTAATTTTTATTAAAAAAATCATTTATTTTGGCTGCAGTGGGTCTTCATTGCTTCACAGGGGCTTTCTATAGTTGCAGGGAGTGGAGGCTAGACTCTGATTTCAGTCTGCAGGCTTCTCTTTGGGGTGGCCTATCTTGTTGCAGATCACGGGCTCTAAGGCACGTGGGCTTCCGTAGTCATGGCCGGTGGACTCAGTAGTTGTGGCTCACTCTGCATAGGCTTAGTTGCTCTGTGGCATGTGGTATCTTTCCCTACCAGGGATAGAACTGCTGTCTCCTGCGTTGGCAGGTGGATTCTTTACCACTGAGCCACCAGGGAAGCCATGGATGTAACATCTTTATTTAACCAATTCCCCATTGATCGACATTAAGTTGTTCCCATTTGTTTTTGTTATTATAAGCAAGCCTGTGGCAAATGTAATAATAATGGTATAACTTATTATTTTCTATACCAGTCTATGCTAAACTCTTTACAAGTTATTATTTAATCTTCACAAGAATCCTAGAAAGTAATACAGTTATAATCTCTGTTTTATAGGTGAGGAAACTGCAATTCACAAAGGTTAAGTCACTTGTCTATATCATCCAGCAAGTGACTTTCAACACTGAATGGAGCTCTGCCTGATATATTACAGTCCATCCTCTTTCCTCTAAATTGTGCTGTGTTCCAACTCCTGAAATAGGGCTCCTTAAATTCCCTCTCCTGTGGCCACAGAATGGGAGGGATTTGTGGGCAAGGAGCCTGCAAAGTCCCCCATCTAACTCTTTTGAAACCTAAATGAAGCCAAAAATTTGTGCACCTATTTTCCCTTATGAAAGTTTACATACTCGCCAACAAGGATACCATGTCTTCCCTGGGGACTGTCCAGGAGGTCATCACTGTCAGGGAGCAGACCCAGAACTGCCTGAGGTCGTGTGCTCTTGATCTGCAAGTTTGTTGTCTGCTCAACCCCAGGAGACACACTGGGTGCTCTCCAAGTTTCTCTCTAGCTGAGGCTTAGACGTTGGCCAACCCAACCCAGAGTCTTGTGCTTCCTTGCCAAACAAAGCAGGTGCTCCTGTGGGTCCAGGTCTTTGGCCTCCCTGTGTACAAGTAGCAGCCACTAAGGGTTGATTGGTTGTCTGCTAGCTACTTGGGCAACTGCTCCTCTAGATACAGAACCTGCTTCCCCTTGTTTGTACAAGAGGGAGTTATAAAGCATGTTAAAAGGCAAGTTAAAATTACAAGTTAAAAAGCATGTTGTTGCTGCTACTGCTGCTGCTAAGTCACTTCAGTCGTGTCCGACTCTGTGTGACCCCATAGACGGCAGCCCACCAGGCTCCCCCATCCCTGGGATTCTCCAGGCAAGAATACTGGAGTGGGTTGCCATTGCCTTCTCCAATGCATGAAAGTGAAAAGTGAAAGTGAAGTCGCTCAGTCATGTCCGACTCTTAGCGACCCCATGGACTGCAGCCCACCAGGCTCCTCCATCCATGGGATTTTCCAGGCAAGAGTACTGGAGTGGGGTGCCATTGCCTTCTCCAAGCATATTGTTAGGTTAATACAAATTTAGAAATGTTACATCTTCCTGGTAAATTGGATTTTTATCATTATGAAATGACCACATCTCTCCATTATGAAATATTTTTGACTTCAAAGTCTGTAATTTTATTATGCTGCAGCCATGAAATTAAAAGACGCTTACTCCTTGGAAGGAAAGTTATGACCAACATAGATAGCATGTTCAAAAGCAGAGACATTACTTTGCCAACAAAGGTCCGTCTAGTCAAGGCTATGGTTTTTCCAGTGGTCATGTATGGATGTGAGAGTTGGACTGTGAAGAAGGCTGAGTGCTGAAGAATTGATGCCTTTGAACTGTGGTGTTGGAGAAGACTCTTGAGGGTCCCTTGGACTGCAGGGAGAGCCAACCAGTCCATTCTGAAGGAGATCAGCCCTGGGATTTCTTTGGAAGGAATGATGCTAAAGCTGAAATTCCAGTACTTTGGCCACCTCATTCAAAGAGTTGACTCATTGGAAAAGACTCTGATGCTGGGAGGGATTGGGGGCAGGAGGAGAAGGGGATGACAGAGGATGAGATGGCTGGATGGCATCGCTGACTCGATGGACGTGAGTCTGGGTGAACTCTGGGAGTTGGTGATGGACAGGGAGGCCTGGCGTGCTGCGATTCATGGGGTTGCAAAGAGTCGGACACAACTGAGTGACTGATCTGATCCTGTAACTAATGTAGCCATGTCAGCTTTCTTTTGTGTCAGTTCAGTTCAGTCACTCAATCGTGTCCGACTCTTTGTGACCCCATGGACCGCAGCACGCCAGGCTTCCCTGTCCGTCACCAACTCCTGGAGCTTACTCAAACTCATGCCCACTGAGTCGGTGATGCCATCCAACCATCTCGCCCTCTGTTGTCCCCTTCTCCTCCCGCCTTCAATCTTTCCTAGTCTCACAGTCTTTTCCAGTGAGTCAGCATTTCGCATCAGGTGGCCTAAGTATTGGAGTTTCAGCTTCAGCATCAATCCTTCCAATGAATATTCTGACTGATTTCCTTTAGGATGGACTGGTTTGATCTCCTTGCAGTCCAAGGGACTCTCAAGAATTTTCTCCAACACTGCAGTTCAAAAGCATCAATTCTTCGGCACTCAGTTTTCTTTATAGTCCAACTTTCACATCTATACATGACTACTAGAAAAACCATAGCTTTGACTAAATGGACCTTTGTTGGTAAAGTAATGTCTCTGCTTTTTAATATGCTATCTAGGTTAGTCATAGCTTTTCCTCCAAGGAGTAAGCATCTTTTAATTTCATGGTTGCAGTCACCATCTGCAGTGATTTTGGAGCCCCCCCTCCCCCACCAAAATAAAGTCTCTCACTGTTTCCATTGTTTCCCCATATATTTGCCATGAAGTGATGGGACCAAATGCCATGATCTTCGTTTTCTGAGTGTTGAGTTTTAAGCCAACTTTTTCACTCTACTCTTTCACTTTCATTAAGAGGCTCTTTAGTTCTTCTCCTCCTGCCATAAGGATGGTGTCATCTGCATATCTGAGGTTATTGATGTTTCTTCTGGCAATCTTGATTCCATCTTGTGCTTCATCCAGCCCAGCATTTCGCATGATATTATAGAAGTTAAATAAACAAGGTGACAATATACAGCCTTGTATATTGAATATTGTATATTGAAAGGAAATATACTCCTTTCCTGGTTTGGAATCAGTCTGTTGTTTCACGTCCAGTTCTAACTGTTGTTTCTTGACCTGCATACAGATTTCTCAGGAGGCAGGTCAGATGGTCTCGTATTCCCGTCTTTTGAAGAATTTTCCACAGCTTATTGTGATCCACACAGTCAAAGGCTTTGGTGTACCCAGTAAAGCAGAAGTAGATGTTTTTCTGGAACTCTCTTGCTTTTTTGATGATCCAATGGATGTAGGCAATTTGGTCTCTGGTTCCTCTGCCTTTTCTAAATCCAGCTTGAACATCTGGAAGTTCATAGTTCATGTACTGTTGAAGCCTATGTACTGTCAACTGTGTCTCTTACATCTCCTGCATTGGCAGGCAGGTTCTTTACCACTAATGCCACCTGGGAAGCCCATAGGCAATATATAGTTGAATTTTTATCATCCACTCTGGCAATCTTTGCCTTTCAAATGAAATATTTATTTTTAAACCTCAAGATAATCTTATCATTAGTTACAGTCAACATTTATTTGGCTTCATTTGGCTTCCCTGGTAGCTTAGACTGTAAAGAATCTCCCTGAAATGCAGGAGACCAGAGTTCGATCCCTGGGTCAGGAAGATCCCTTGGAGTAGGGAGTGGCAACCCACTTCAGTATCTTTGCCTGGAGAATTCCATTGACAGAGGAGCCTTGTGGGCTATAGTCTATGGGGTTGCAAAGAGTCAGGCATGACTGAATGACTAACACACACAAACACACACACACAGAGGATCATTTTTTGTCTGCCTGTAACATTACTTTGCCAACAAAGGTCCATCTAGTCAAGGCCATGGTTTTTCCTGTGGTCATGTATGGATGTGAGAGTTGGACTGTGAAGAAGGCTGAGCACCAAAGAATTGATGTTTTTGAACTGTGGTGTTGGAGAAGACTCTTGAGAGTCCCTTGGACTGCAAGGAGATCCAACCAGTCCATTCTGAAGGAGATCAGCCCTGGGATTTCTTTGGAAGGAATGATGCTAAAGCTGAAACTCCAGTACTTTGGCCACCTCATGCGAAGAGTTGACTCATTGGAAAAGACTCTGATGCTGGGAGGGATTGGGGGCAGGAGGAGAAGGGGACAACAGAGGATGAGATGGCTGGATGGCATCACTGACTCGATGGACATGAGTCTGAGTGAACTCCGGGAGTTGGTGATGGACAGGGAGGACTGGCCTGCTGCGATTCATTGGGTCGAAAAGAGTTGGACACAACTGAGCGACTGAACTGAACTGAATATATTTAGAATGTCTTCAGTATATTTGATTTACTAGTGACAAATTGTTTCAGTTTTGTTTGTCTGAAAATGTCACCTTAATGGTTGCTTTTCTCCCCAGTGTCTAACATGTTGGAAGAGAACAAATGTCAATTCAGAATTTTACACTTAGCAAAATTATCCTTCAAGAATGAAGACAAAATGAAGACATATCATTTCACTGAACTCTTGGTTCTTTCCATTCCAAACCTGCTCTTCCCTGGCAATCCCAATAATTTGGGCAGGGAGCACAAAAATATTGAGGTTATCTAAGATTCATCTTCTTTTTACTTCATCTCATATCCTGTTTTTTGTTAAGTCCTGTAAACTCTGTTACAATCTAACCACTGTTTACTGCTTCCACCTCTACTATGTTTACTTAAACTACCATAATCTCTCACCCAGTTGGTGTCTCTGCTTCCTGTTTTACTACCCACATGATGTCGACACAACATCCTTTTATAATGCAAAGGAGATATTGCTATTTTCCTGCTCAAGACCCTCCAATGTCTTCCCATCACATTTAGCATAAAATGCACAGTATCCTTGCATAGTGTCCGCCATGCAGCGTTCCCTGCCTCTCTCACTTCGTTTCCACGCCCCCCTCACCCTGCACCTTGCTCACTGAGCTCTAGCCACAGTGGACTCTTGACGTTCCTCACTTATTCACAGTTTGCTTTCAACTCAGCATCCTCCCGCATGCTCCTCCTTCTGCCTGGAGTCCTCCCCCGAGACTGAGCTTGCCTCCCCGCCTCACTTCATTCTCACCTCTGCCCGAATGTTAACTCATCTTCAGTGAGGGCTTCCCTGAACTCCAGTTCTAAAATAAAGCCCTCTCACTCTCTATCCTCTTCTCTGCTTAGATTTTCATCATAACAATGATGACTATCTGACCTTACTTCAAAAGGACTAAACTCCAGGGGGTCAGTAACTTTATTTTATTCACTGTATTCATCCCTAGTGTCTCAAACTGTCCCTAGCAGAGAGGAAATTGTCAGTAAATACCTGCTGAATAAACGGATCTTCACAGTTGTCTATTTTATAATGAGAATGCATATTAAAATATTTTAATGCAAATGTAGCCCTCATATCTAATCTCATCAGCTTGTTACTACAAAGTTGAATTTAATTGCCTGATTGCTTTTTCATATTTCAACTTGTAATGACTTTACATCCCATTCATGTGATGGCAAATCCTGTCTTTCCTCAAAGGGCCCTGCAGTTATCCCTGGGGGTCCCAATAGAAGAGCTACCAGGAGTGATGTACTAGAGTTGGCATGCACAGCCTCCCAAGAGCTGATTGTTAAATATTAAGGAATTCTGAGAGCTGGTTGTTACACTGTGGTAGCTTGAAATTGAGTTACAGGGGGAATATTTACACCCTGGAAATCAGAGAATGCTATAAATCAAAGATTTTTTTTTATTAATTGAAAATATTTATTTATTTGGGTCTTAGTTACAGCACGCAGGATTTTCATTGTGGTGCACAGACTCTCTAGGTATGGTGCGCAGGCTCAGTAATTGTGGCGTGGGGGCTTAGTTGCTCCCTGGCATGTGGGGTCTTAGTTCCCCAACCAGGAATCAAACCCACGTCCCCTGCCTTGTAAGGCAGATTCTTAACCACTGGACCACCAGGCAAGTCCCCAGGGTGCTTTTTTAAATTAATTTTTCCCCCTAGAGCCAGTTTATCAATCCAAGTTTCCCCAAACTAATTAGTAAATTGCTGTCTCCAGGTGGTACCAGCTCCCTTCCTCCTGAGGCCAGGTGGAAAGCTCTTGGAGAACCCTGCCCACTGCCACTGCCCATCTGGAGAAGGCCAATGCCCCTGCCAAGGTTATATCACATACTCTCAGGGAACCAAGGGTAAAACTAAGGACTGCTTATCCAGTAGATACGGAATGAAGGGGCTCTTTGAAGATATAGGATTTCTCCAAAACCTCCCTCAGCTTCTCCTCTTACCAGCTGACTTTGAAAGTTCTTAGACCTTTGGTTTTTTTTCAATCAAGTCTCCATAGTGGCAGTGCCAAAGCATGGCTTGATGACTTTATCCCCCCCGTGAAGGACTGCTAGTTGGATTTCCATACCAATGCTTCATTCTTCCTTACTATAGCTGTGATGCCAGAGCAGCAGAATGGCAGAGCAGGAGATAAAAGAAACCACCATAAGGGCACTGGAGACAAAATAAAATCCCTTGACTCACTTAAGTGATTGTAATTGGCTTACCTGCTGCCTGACCAATTCCTATCTGAAACATTTCTCTATAATATCCATAACATCCCCCAAACCAGTTAAGTAAAATATATTTTCCATTAAGTACAATATCAAAACCAGAGCCCTAAACATCCGCCCCAAAACCTGATGACTACCTCCAGGCCACTCTGTGGACTCTGGAGCTGCTTTTGCAGTTCCATATATATCCCTTCTGGCATGTGCTGCACCATCCCTCCCCAAGCAGAGATACCCAGAAGCAAGAGGTATCCAGAAGGCATTTCTCCTGAACCTGCTCCCTCCACAGAGCAAGGCCTTTACGCTGAGGAAACAGCCGAGTGTGGGCCTTTAGACATGTAGTTTCAGCCCTGATACTTAAAAGCATCCTGAGGAAAGTTATTCATTGAATTTTCAGTTGCCTTATCTGTAAAATGGAGTCAATACTCCCAGGCTCATAGGGTTGATTGCTGTAAGGTTTAAATGAGAAAATGCCCAGAGTAAGTTCTCAGTGGGTAATAGCTCTTATACACAGGGCTGTAATGAACTTTATGGCCCATACTTATCACAACCAATCATTTCCTTAGGATAAATTCCTAGAAGAGGAATTTCTGGGTTACAGTTTCTGTTCATTTAGAACTTTGACAGATACTGAAAATTGTTCTCCAGAAGGGTTTATCCCATTTCTCCAGAACTTCATTATCTCTGTTGATTTTTTAAAGGCAAAAAGCTCACCTTTTTTTCTTATTAATTTTTAAGTTGGAAGTATCTTTAATGACTCATAAGGTTGATCACTTTCTCACATTTGTTGGTCATTTGAATTTCTTTGGCAAATTTTCTATTTTCACCCTTTGCCCGCTTTTCTGTTGGTCATTGGAGGTGAGGGACACAGAAGAGCTGAAGCTGATTTGGCTGATGCAGTGGCATCAGAGGACACGCAGAGTAAATGACAATCAGTAGATGGATCCGAGAGAAGTTCAAGTGGTTTATGTTTACATGGTGGTTTTGGTGATGGTCTGGATACGGGAGAGCAGAAGAGAAGGCAGTTAAGGATGACATCCAGGTTTCTGGTTTCTTCAGCTGGTGGGAGTGGGAGTTTCTTTATTTCTTCTGGTTAGGTGGAAGTGACCTCTTCTGCAATGGGGAAGATAGGGAACAAAGATGATGCTTTTCCTTTTGGCCATTTGAGTTTGGGGTGCCCTGTGGGATATCAAAGGCTAGTAAACAGTTGGGTTTGTAGGTCTGGAGCTCTGAAGACAGATGTGAATGGTAGTCGTTGCTTTGCTCCTGGAGACCATGAAGAAGGAAGACCTGGAGAAACGGGAGACATGCCAATACTAAAAAGATGGAGAGAGAAAGACAACTGGGAAGGAGGGATGGAAAAATAAGTGAAAAACCAGGCGTTGGAGGGGCATGGAAGCCAAGGGAAGAGGATGTATCAAGGAGAAGGTAGTGAACAATGTCCAAGGGGTGGAATAAGACAAAAGCTGAGACATGTCCGTTCAAGTTTCCACAGGAGCAGGAGTAGTTTAATGGTGTGACAGTGGTGGAAATCGAGCTACAGGGGGTTGAGGAATGAGGGTGAGGAAGCAGATGACAAGTGCCAGGTCTCTGTGGGTTTGGAACCACTGAGGAAGCAGGAGTCAAAGGGCTGGCGGGCGTGGCCTTTCCTCTTTTCCCACACCTTCCGCCAGCACTGGATTTGGCCATTTTGTACTCTTCATCTGCCTGATAGGTTAACATGCCTTCTCATTACTTTTATTTTCACTTAGTTGATTGTCAGTGCAGTTGATTGGTTATTTCTTCTTTTTAGAAAAGTCTCCTGTCCCCAGGTTGCTGCTGCTGCTGCTTCTATGTCGCTTCAGTCGTGTCCGACCCTGTGCGACCCCATAGATGGCAGCCCACCAGGCTCCCCTGTCCCTGGGATTCTCCAGGCAAGAATACTGGAGTGGGTTGCCATTTCCTTCTCCACAGTTAATATGAACTCCAGATAAAGAAGAAATGCTTCTCAAGGATGTCCCAAATATTGCATAGGCATTCTTTGTTTTTGCTGACAAACTTTTCCCCACCCCAAGGTTATAAAAAATATTCACCTGTTCATGTTTCTAACACATTATCATTTCATTTAGATTTTTTTCTCATTAAATTTTAAAAAATTGTTTAATAGGTCTCAAATTCTGTGACAGATTTTTGGTCAAGTTGTTTTTGAAGCTGTCTCATGTTTATTTTATGAGATACAGTTCTAATTTAAATTTTTCCTAAATGGTTAGGAAGTTGTTACAGCACTACTTATTGAATAATCTAACAATTTATCGTGATTTAGAAAACTATCTTTTCACATTTTTTTTTTTTGGCCATGCCATTGGGCTTCAGGAACTTAGTTCCCCAACCAGGGATGGAACCCAGGCCCCCTGCAGTGGAAGCACCGAGTCCTAACCACTGGAAAGTGAAGGCGCTCAGCCCTGTCCAACTCTTTGCGACACCATGGACTATAGCCTATCATGCTTCTCCGTCCATGGGATTTTCGAGGCAAGAGTACTGGAGTGGGTTGCCATTTCCTTCTCCAGAGGATCTTCCCAACCCAGGGATCAAGCCTGGGTCTCCCACATTGTAGTCAGATGCTTTACTATCTGAGCCACCAGGGAACCACTGCACTGCCAAGGAATTCCCTCGTATAAAATTATTTTACATACTTTGGTCTCATCTTTCTATTCTGTTTCATTGTCGTTTGTCTACTGTGTTCTACTAATCATTTAAAAACTTTTTTTTTCTGTTTCAGGGATGCTCTGACATCTTGGGTTCTTACTAATCCTGAAGAGACTGCCTCTCCCAGGGCTAGAGAGGCTAACTCCTCATATCAGATCAGATTAGATCAGTCGCTCAGTCGTGTCCGACTCTTTGCGACCCCATGAATCGCAGCACGCCAGGCCTCCCTGTCCATCACCAACTCCCAGAGTTCACTCAGACTCATGTCCATCGAGTCAGTGATGCCATCCAGCCATCTCATCCTCTGGCGTCCCCTTCTCCTCTTGTCCCCAATCCCTCCCAGCATCAGAGTCTTTTCCAATGAGTCAAGTTGCCTGCGGGCACACATACGCAAAGGAGAGTGAGGGAGCTCACTTAAAACACAACATTAAAAAATTAAGATCATGGCATCTGGTCCCATTGCTTCGTGGCAAATAGAAGGGGACAAAGTGGAGGCAGTGACAGATTTTCTTTTCTCGGGCTCCAAAAACACAGCAGACAGTGCCTGCAGCCATGAAATTAAAAGGTACTACTCCTTGGAAGGAAAGCCATAACAAAACTAGATAGCATATGAAAAAGCAGAGATATCACTTTGCTGACAAAGGTCCATCTAGTCAAGGCTATGGTTTTCCAGTGGTCATGTATGGATGTGAGAGTTGGACTGTGAAGAAGGCTGAGCACCGAAGAATTGATGCTTTTGAACTGTGGTGTTGGAGAAGACTCTTGAGAGTCCCTTGGACTTGCAAGATCAAACCAGTCAATCCTAAAGAAAATCAACCCTGAATATTCATTGAAAGGATGGATGTTGAAGCTGAAACTCCAATACTTTTGCCGCCTGACATGAAGAGCTGACTCACTGGAAAAGACCCTGATGCTGTGAGAGGTTGTAGGCAAAAGGAGAAGAGAGTGGCAGAGGGTGAGATGATTAAATATTGTCACCGACCCAATGGACGTGAATGTGAGCAAATTCCAGGATATAATGAAGGAGTGAGGAGCCTGGCATACTGCAGTCCATGAGGTCACAAAGAGTCGGACATGACTCAGCAACTGAACAACAGCAACGCAAATGCAAAGCAACCAATCCAAAGCCCATACCTACAGTCACATTCTTGACCTGCCTCTCTCACCAGGCCGACATTCTCCCTGCCCTAAATCCCCCTAGGGTCCTGTACCAGACACCTAGGGACCATTCCCAGAGCAGCTGAAATGTTTCGGGCTGACCAATCTTAAACCTGTTTAGTTGTTTACCCCATGAAAACCACAAAAAAGGACCTGGCCTGTGGTTTCCTCTTCCTCCTTCCTCCTGACCTACCTGGATTTCTTCCTTACCTGTCCTGGCATGGCCCGGCATGCCCATTCCTCTTGGGAACTGTAAATAATAAACTCTTCTTTCAAAGGCAGTGTGCTTACATCTATCACCCTGTCATAGCTGATTAATACACAATCCCAGGCACATTGAAAAACATCTCTGCCAGTACCATACTGTTTTAACTTCTAAAAGGTAATTTTTAATGGATGGGCAAGCCCTTTCTCTTATTTTTCAGACTTTCCCTGAATATTATTATAGCTTTATTCTTCAAATTGCCTTTAGAATTGCTTTGTTAAATTTGAAGATAAGATCTTTGGGGATTTTAATTTGAATCTGTGAATTTTTGCATTAATTTGAGGAAAATAGGTGGATTTTAAATATTGAGTGTTTCTGTTTAAGAAGTTTCCAAGTTCTCTTCTATGACCCTCAATAGACTTTTTCCACCAGAAAGTTTATTTCTAGTTACTTTATGTCTTTACTGATATTGTGAATGGAACTCCTCCCCATTGTAATTTCTAACTGTTTTTTATTTGATTCTTGTGTATTTATTTTGTAAATTGGCCATGTTCTGGGACTCAATTTATTTTTAGATTTATTTTATTGAAGTACAGTTTTTTAAAATTTGTATTGAAGTATAGTCTATTTACAATGTTGTGTTAATTTCTGCGATACAGCAAAGTGATTCAGTTACACATATACATACATTCTTTTTCATATTCTTTTCCATTATGATTTATCATAAGATATTGGGTTCCCCCGGTGGCTCAGACAGTAAATAATCTGCCTGCAATGCTGGAATCCTGGGTTTGATCCATGGGTAGGGAAGATCCCCTGGAGAAGGAAATGGCAACCCACTCCAGTGTTCTTGCCGGGAAAAATCCATGGACAGAAGAGTCCATGGGGTCCCAAAGAGTTCAACATGACTGAGCAACTAACACTTCAGTTTACTGAATATAGGTCCCTGTGCTATACAGTAAGACCTTGTTGCTCATCCATCCTATATGTAGCCGTTTGAATCTGCTAATCCCAAACTCCCAATTCTACCCACCACCCTCTGCCTCACCTTGGCAACTACAAGTATGTTCTCTATATCTGTGAGTCTTTTTTTGTTTCATAGATATGTTCATTTATACAGTATTTTACATTCCACAAGTAAGTGATATCATATGGTATTTGTCTTTCTCTTTCTGATTTACTTCTCTTAGTATGATATTTTTAATGGCTTTTATGGGGATTTCCAGATAAATAATCATATTAACTCTAAATAATGATTACTTTGCCTCCTGTTTTCTAATATTTACACTCTTTTTCATGTGTTTCCATAATCAAATTAATGAGTATTTTCAGAACTCCATTAATGAAGAGTCATGATATCATTTCTGATTTTTCTTTATATTTAGAGTTTCATTATAAAGTACAGTGCTTAAGGTTGGTTTGAGACATTAAAAAAAATAATCATTTTTAAGATTTAAGATTTAAGATTTAAGATAGTTATGGATATAAAATGTATCAAATGTATTTTCATTATTTTTAATATTATATCATTTTCTTTTTCTACATATTAATAAGATAAATTATATTCATAGATTTTCTAATATTGATCTATCTCTTTTTATTCCTGTAAACAATGCCCCCAAAAGCCATGATATATTTTTCTTTTAAACCAGTATTTTAGTCTATTTTTCAGAATAAATTATATTAATAGACATTAATATTGTGCTATCCTAACATTCCTATAATAAATAACTCTTGATCATGGCATATTTCTCTCTTAATACACTATAAGTTCTCTGTGTTAATATTTTTAAGAGTATAAACTCAGTGTATAGCTTAGTTGCACAAGAAATATCACATTTCTCATTCTGTCATAATTTTCTTTATCAGTTTTCATCAATATGAGTAAGTGAAGTTGTTCTATTCTCTTCCTTTTCTGTACTGTCCTTGAGTTTAGAACACAGGGGTTTTGTAAAGAAAACTAGGAATATTTCCTTTTTCTCTTTCGCCTGGTACAGTTGTCCCTATTTATTGACGTAACTGCCTGATATGTAGGTGGCATCATTCCCTTGTGATACCTGAGGAGACTGAGATTCAGACTTGCCATCATTAAGCCTGGTGTCAAGGTCTCTGGGAGGCAAACCTCATCAGTGAAAGACACTCTAGCATGGTGGAAAAGTCTGGGCTGGAGGGCGAGGCTAACTAGCCAGTGACCTTGGGCATCCTTCCCCCTACCCCGTCATCTCCAGTTTCTTAAGAGAGTTTTAACAAGATGATTGTCAATAGAACTGAGGACAATGCCTGATCATAGTAAACACTAAACAGACAACATCTGAAAACCAAACTGGAACAAAACAAAACCCAGAAGGCTATTGGATGAACCAGAAATAAGGCAAAGGGAGAATGGTCCTGAAGATGACTCCTTCCACGCTGAAGAAAAGCCTCAGAAAATATCTCTGCCCACAGCAGGACCCCCTCTCTGGCACCCACGTCTCATGTACCTTTCAAATTCAGCATCTTTTGCCAGCAAACAGTTGCAGGGATCATTGCAACAGTCAACTTTCTGCCTGGAGACCTCAGATTCTCCTAAACCAGGCCCTACGTGTGGATCCATTGTGACCTGGGACTGCATTTGAACAAAGGCTGTCCAGCCACCCAAAAAAAAGCAATTTCCATTTTTACTGACGCATCCTGAGTAATGTAAAATGGGTTCAAATGAAGAAATCTCATACCTGAAATGGCCTTTCTCTACTTCACTCACACCTCCCAGTTGCCTTGAAGACTCAGCCTTCTCTCATCTTCCACCCTAGCGGGCAAGCATCCTCTCTCTCCTTCCATTCCTTTCACCCCCGTTCCCTTCCTTCTCCACCCTGTGCCCACTCATGGCGCTCAGTTCTCTACACGACCCTCCCCAGCGAGGTATTTTGTCTTCGGCTGTGATCGCTTCTCCCACAAGAAGCAGCTGTCCCTGGGATTTGTTGATGCTGTTCTCTGTTGCCCTTGAGGATGATTTTTGTCTGCAGAGAAGACTATTAAAAAAGTTTATTTTTGGTTTTAAAAATGGAGTCAGTTTATTAAAATTACAAATTCACAGACTTTCGTTCTTTCTCAGGCTTTTATGTTCAGGTTACAAATCTTATTATTCTATTTATAACCCTAACACATTTTAAGAATAATTTTTAAGGAGACTTTGAATAATATTTGATCCTGTTTATGAGCTCAGTTAATTAAACACCTTCACCAACATAAAACTGCATTGATAAATTTAAATAGATTTGACTTCTTTTTAAGCATTCAAATTTTCTTACTTAACAAACAAAACTTTCGTAAGTGCAAAATAATTCTTATCAATGTAGAAAATTAAACTAATAAATATGGTGAGCCAAAAACTCACTTTGATGTTCCAGCATTGTGCATTAGTTTAGTAAAATTTCTGACAATCATACATCTTAATCAATTATTCCATTACACATTTATGCTAGAGTTACACAGTTAATTTGTCATTCTAATAGACCAAGTGCTCTTAAACATTCCAAACACATAAAATACCAAATATGAGTAGATTTTGTCTTATCACAGCATTATTAATGCTATAGTTCTAGTTCTCTTAGACCTTTCGGCACTTAATTTTAAACAATAATAGCTAATACGTTGCATTTTCTATGTGCCAAATTCTGTTCTAAGTGCTTTTCATATATTATGTATTAGCTCATTTAATTCTCACAGGTTCTTGACCACAGGCTTCAAGTGTGCCCTGAAGGCTGCCTGTCAATCACACTGTACGGCAATGGCCCCTTCACTTCCTGCTTTTGAGTGACTGTTTCCTGCATTTTGTTTCAACCTGCTCCCCCGTCAGTCTCAGTCAGTGACCTGTCTCAGTGACTCACTGGATGATTTCCATCAGAAACAGGCATATTGTGATTTCTCCCATCTTATAAAGTAAGACAAAATTAAATCTTGTTTAAAAGCCATATTTTCTCTGCTAACTATCAGCCCATTTTGCTTTTTTATTTTTTCATTTTAAATATTTGTTTGGCTTGCAACGGGTCTTAGTTGCGGCTCGAGGGTTTAGCAGTTACAGTGCATGGGACTAGTTGTTCACGTGGGATCTTGGTTCCTGATCAGGGCTCAAACCTGTGTTTCCTCCATTAGAAGGGGGATTCTCAACCCCTGGACCACCAAGGAAGTCTCAGATTAGCCCATTAAAAAAAAAAACTTCACTTTTGCAACCAAATTCCTCTAAAGCATTGTTGCCCTTGATCTCCACTCCTCTCCTCTTGTCTCCTCTAAACCTGTTCCCGGACATCCTTCTCTCCCAGTACTCCACTTCTGTTCATCTTTTCGGAACCATCAGCAGCATTGGACACAATTAATTACTCTTGCTTCCTGCAGACACCACTTGTAGGACCTCCTTGCTCCTGGTGTGTCCTCCTTCCTCACTGCTCATCCCAGCTCTGTGTCTTTATGGTTCGTCTCTTTTCTCTTCTCTCACATCGAGTGCCTTGTTTGTCCTCCCTTCCCTGTGTCCTCTCGTTCCCCTGATGCTCCCATCTAGGTCCATGGTCTTCAATGCGTTTATTTACACACCCATGAATCCTAAATTATATTGTCTTCCCAGAACTCTCTTTTCAACTACATGCTCACCTATCCAGCCACATATTTACTCAATATTTGTACTGGGTGTCTAGCAGACATCTCAAACTGAACACATTCAAAACTGAATTCCTGATCTTTCCCTCATTCCCAAAGACTGTTCCACCCAAGTCCCCCCCAACCCTACCTCAGTTGATGAGCATCCTTCTAGTTTCTCAGACTGAAAACCCTGGATTCCTCTCTTTCCAACTGGGAAATTCCACTGGTTCTGCCATCAAAATATACCCAGAAAAAAAAATATATATACCCAGAATTTGGCCATTGTTTCTTATCTCCACTTCCTCACCCTCGTCTGAACCATCGCCTATCACTTGGATTGCTGCAATGGCTACCTTGTTGGTCTCCCTGCTTCTACCTCACCCACTGACATTCTGTGCTCAACATAATCCATATAATAGATTAGGACACTGTGATCCCTCCCCCGCTCCCCCCATGTCCTCAGCCTGCCTTTTGTCTGTGGAAAAACGTTAGCCAAAGCATAAGTTTAATCAGAGAAATGAGAACATGTGGAAACAAAGGAAAACAGTCAAAGGAGACCAAATAATAATAATGTACTCATTAAACGTGGTCAGGACTTTTAGTTCCTTCTCAAGGGCTATACATAATATTCTGAGCCATATCCTGTGAGCTGTCTTATAGATCCTGAAAACCCCACCAGGTGGGGAAGTTAACTTCATGATGATCAGACTGTAGCCATGACATCAGATCAGATCAGATCAGTCGCTCAGTCGTGTCCGACTCTTTGCGACCCCATGAATCGCAGCACACCAGGCCTCCCTGTCCATCACCAACTCCCGGAGTTCACTGAGACTCACGTCCATCGAGTCAGCGATGCCATCCAGCCATCTCTGTCGTCCCCTTCTCCTCCTGCCCCCAATCCCTCCCAGCATCAGAGTCCTTTCCAACGAGTCAACTCCTAGCATGAGGTGGCCAAAGTACTGGAGTTTCATAAGCTGCCACAGTTCTGAGAATTAGCCTCAAAGAAATGGAAACAATACAACCCTGGAACTGAAGATTAACTGTACCTAAAACAATCAACGTGACACTGATTAGACCACCGATGGCCAATTTCAAGATGATTGTCAGAGCTGACTGTACTGTTTCTGCATGTAGCCCCCTCCCTCTGTCTGTAAAAGCTCTTACCCACTGACTGTCCATCGGTGGGGAGTCAGCCTTTGGACAGACGTCTGCCCCCTCCATCTAACACCCCTGCTCCAGGTTGCTGGCCTACAAAATAAAGCAAACTTTCCTTTCCACCAACCTGGCCTCTTTATTGGCTCTTCAACAGCGATCAGCCAGACCCCACATTTTCAGTAACAGTACTAGAGGGATCCTTTCCTTTTTGGCTGGGCTGGGTCCTTGTTGCTGCGTGAGGGCTTTGTCTAGTTGCGGCAAGCAGGGCTAGTCTCTAGGTGCCGTGCTCAGGCTTCTCACTGCGGTGGCTTCTCTTGTTTCAGAGCACAGGCTCAAAGATGCCTGAGCTCAGTAGTTGCAGTGAGTGGTCTTAGTTGCCAGTAAGTAATCTGTCCTCCCAGCCGTCTTTGTGTCTTACCCTGCTCTGCTTTTTGTTCCCACAGCATTTATCAGCTTCAAAACAACACATAACTTACTTGCTGATTGTGCTTACTCTTTGCCCAGCTAGAGGCCAAGATCTTTGTTTTGTTCCCCAATGTCTCCTAAATGCCTAGAATGATGCCTGGCATTTGGTGGGCACTCAGGAAATACTTTTTAAATGACCAATTCCATTTGAGAAGTACATGTTTTATTTACTTCTTATAGATGAGGAACCTGGGGCACAGAGAAGATAAGGAATCTGTCCCAGGTCACCCAGCCAGTGAGTGGTGAGGCTGGGATTTGAACTGACAATCCTTGATCCTAAAAACAACACTGAATTGCCTCTTTGAGACTTAAAACATGGGAATGTCTATGTAGGCTATTTCTGGGATTCAAGTTCCTTATATTATCTAATTCTTTTTACTCCCCAAAGAATGTACTCCCAGGAATTCCTTGGTGGTTCAGTGAAACCTCCTCGCTTTCACTGGTGCAAAAAAAAAAAAAAAAAAAAAAAGTGCATGACCATTCAGGTTGAGGCTGAATTTTGCTTTCTTTTTTCCTCTTAACATATGTAAACATGATTTTCCTTTTTACAGGAAAGACCTTTCAACTGGATGGGATTGTTCATTCTGTCATGTTCTTGTGGTCACGTAACTCTATAGACCAAACATAAGCTTCATGAAGACACATTTTTGGATACTCTGTGTCTTTTGTTTCTTATTGATTCCCCAATATCTAATAAAACAGTGCCTGGAGCAAGGTAAGTGTTCCACAGATGTTTGTCAAATGTTAAATAGATGATATTTGAGATGATAGCCAGTTAAATTTTAGCTGTATTATATGGCTTTGTCTGATACAAGGTCACCATTCATCATGCCATTTTCCAATTTATTGCACATGCCACTTGTTCCTTCCTGTTTTCACTACAGTGGACCGTAGTCCTCCACTGGCTTTTATTTCCTTGCATAACTCCTCCCAACTCCTCGTGATCTGGGTAGAGTTACCAAACGTGGTGCCCCAGGCATTAAGCCATGGAGAGGTGAAGTATGGCCTGGCCCAGGTCAATCCTGTGACTAATGGACTCATGACTGAAGTTGGCCAACCAGCTGGGAGCTTTTATTATTGTTGCTATTATTATTACTATTATTATTATAATTAGCAAGATGGATGTTATTCTTTCTTATGTTTCACAAGGGAATGAGGTGCAGGCTGTCAGTGAGGTTGCCCCTGAGGATGTCAGTGGATTTCTTTCTGGTCACAAAGAGAGTATGTGACCTGATGGCATGGAACCAACATAAGAATAAAGGTAGAGAGAGGGAGAGGGAGAGAGTATGTGAGGGAGGGAGGGAGAGAGAGACCTATGGCATGTTTTAATGGCAGTCTTTAAAATCTTTGATCATTGGTCAGTTCAGCTTTTCTACTTCTACTAGAGACAATTCTGGTAATTTGTTTTGATAGATTGTCACTTTCCTGTGAATTTGCACATTAGTTACCATGATGTTATTATGTTGTTTTTAAATTCCCTTAGCAGCTTCTATATTCATATATGTATACATGTGTGTGTTATACTTAATTAGGCTTGCTAGTGATTTTGTACTTTAAAAAAATGTTTTTGAAAACCCAACTTTAGTTTATCCTTTCAACTCCTTTTTATTTCTTTCTTTGCTACTTCATTCATTTTTTATTTTATTTTTATTCATTTTTTCAACTTTTCTTCATTTTGTAATTTCTCTAGGCCTTAGGTTGCATATTCAGCTTATTTGCATTCAACAGTTTTTTTAACAGTAAAATAATTTGAAGTTATAAATTGTCTTCTGAATAAAGATCACTGTACCCCATAGGTTTTGCTATAATGGGTTTCTCTTTCCCTTAATTTGATTATTATAATTTCTGTTTTTATTTCCTCTTTACCAAGTATTGTCTTCCATCAACTTTTCCTGGCTAATTCTTACTTGTTCATCAGATTCAGCTCAGACATTATTCCTCAGGGAAGTCTTCCTGACCCCGCAAATCAGGTTAGGACTTCTTGTCGTAAACTCTTCCAGAACTGATACTTCTTAATACATCATGAATGATTATTTGTGCCACCATCTGTTACTTTCTCTTCCTTACCAGACTGAGCTCCTCAGTGCAGGGACCATGTTTATCTTGTTCAGGGCTTCAATATGTATTTATTGAATGAATGACTGAAAACTCGTTATTAGGGAGAATGTCAAACAGTACAACTCTTTGGGAGGGGAACTTGAAAATACTTTTTAAAAATACCTGATTGCTTGTGCATTCACCCTTTAATCCAGCAATCCCACTTCCAGTATTTTAACCTAAAGACACACTGGAAAAAAATGCTAACATGATTTATTGCACAAGGTTATTCATTGTGGCATTATTTGAGATACAAAAGGTTGGAAGCAATCCAAATGCCCATCATTAGGAGACAGGCTGAATCAGCTGTGGTCCATTCACACAGTGGAATATTCTCTGGCTGTAAAAAGAAATGTGGAAGGTCACTGCAATGGCATGATCTCCAGATGTATTGCTAAGTGAAAAAGCACAACTTCGTAGAACTGAATATCTAGGATGCTATTTTCTGTGTAACAATGGGGCAGAAAGAGTTATAAATATGTATACAAATTGTTTATATTTGCAAAAAAATAGTAAAAGAATAAACAAACATATAAAAACCCCTGAAAATGATGACTTTTGTGGGAAAGAATAGAGCAGAGGGACAGTGATGGAAGGGATATTTTCTTACACATAGACTGTTGTATGGTTTTGACTTCAGAATCAGATAAATATTTTACACATTCAAAAATAACATTAAATAAAAAGGAAGGGAGAAAAAAAGCATCTCTAGAATTTGAAAGCAACATGAAACGAAGGACCCTGAATGTATATCAAGTTAGTGATATAACCAAGTCAGTAAAAATGATTGTTCCAATGTTCCAATGGGCTTTACGACACAACATAGCTACTATATCTTTAAAAAAAATTAATCTTTTTTAGTTGCTATTTTAATTATTTACTTAGCTGTTCTGGGTCTCTGTTGCAGCATTCTGGATCTAGTTCCCTGACCAGGGAAATGAACCCAGGCCCTCTTCGCTGGGGCTCAGAGTCTTAGCCTCTAGACCACTAGGAAGTTCATAAAGAAACATTTTTGAAGGTCAAAAAGAACTGCAAAGAAATCTTAACATTTCATTTGGAAGTCTTTCTGTTAGTAAAAATACTGGCATTATTTTTGAACCTAGTTTATATAAATCACAGGATAATGCAAATGGCACCCCACTCCAGTACTCTTGCCTGGAAAATCCCGTGGACGGAGGAGCCTGGTAGGCTGCAGTCCATGGGGTCGCTGAGAGTCAGACACGACTGAGCGACTTCACTTTCACTTTTCTCTTTCATGCATTGGAGAAGGAAATGGCAACCCACTCCAGTGTTCTTGCCTGGAGAATCCCAGGGACGGCGGAGCCTGGTGGGCTGCCGTCTCTGGGGTCGCACAGAGTCGGACACGACTGAAGCGACTTAGCATAGCATAGCAATGATGATGGACTGGAATCTAAGATCTTCAGTGGATTCGAGAAAAGAGATATGAGGATAAGACCAAAGAAGTTAAGTAAGAACCTTAAAATGTTACATTTGAATTGGAAATAATAGCAGAAACTTGCAATCCTTTTATTTTTCTGTTCTAAAGTGTATATTTTCCAGTTCTGTCCACTGAAAATGTTGGCAGCAATGATAACCCTTTATCAATGAGCATATCTAGAGCCCAGATTGTGTTCTCCAACTACCAAAAATCTCAGCTCCTTGGAGACTGGCTAATCCCAGATCTGTGGCAGGAAATAGACAAGATGAGTCTGGGAAATCTTGTTGGGCCAGAAAGCAAGGACATTGTCAAGGAATAAGGGGATCATGTCCAAAGGATGTACAGGAGCCAAAAAGAAAAGCAAGGTATCGATTGAAACACATTGACTATATAAACATTTATATGGCCCTATTGATGCTCAGAGAAAGAAGGCTTCAAATCAACCAAGTATCATTAAATACCATTGGAGGTAACCAGGGCATAATTCCTCATCCTGAGGATTAGCCATGAAAAGGAAAGAATTAGGCCTTTATCCTGTCATTTTTCTACTATTTCATCTCAACTTAAAAGCCCTAGTTTATGAGAGAAAGTTCCCTATAAAAAATTCCAGCTAATAAATGTGGAAGGATTGATAGGATTAAGAAAATCATCTTTTTTACAGCCCTTAATAAAATAATGGGTTCAGGCAATAATCACCAACGGATGAAATTATTATACTAAAAGTTGACA
Source organism: Bos mutus (assembly GCF_027580195.1). NCBI lineage: Eukaryota > Metazoa > Chordata > Mammalia > Artiodactyla > Bovidae > Bos > Bos mutus. Next base: position 14,228,912 of record NC_091618.1, on the reverse strand, counting down.
GGGAGTTTTATGATGGAGGGATCAGATTGTCACCCCCTGAGCCCACTGCTTAATCTTAGTATTACTGTGTGTGTTTCCTGCTGCAATGTCACGTGGCACGCATAGCCCTGCCTATCAAGTGTCTGCCTTTGCTTGGATTCCCTCAGAAAAGCAGACCATAGGAAAAGGATCTGGGCACAAGTAGCTTATTTGGGAGATGATCACAGGAAGTACCTTTATGGGAGTTTGGGGAGGTGAGGCCAGGAAGGTAGAAATCCAATACAAAGTGAATTAATGAGTGGCCTATCACTTAGACAACTGGGCCCCAGTTTCTCTGGGGACCCTCTGAAATGCTATGCAGGCAGTGTTAGAAACCTTCTCTGAGAGGCAAGCAAGCTGGAGTATTGAGCCACCCGCTCCCATCCTGCTTGGTCAAAGATTACTCCTGGGAACCTCCCTGGTTAAGAATCTGCCTGCCAAAAAAAAAAAAAAAAAAAGAATCTGCCTGCCAATGCTGGGGACACAGGTTCAATCCCTAGTCCGGGAAGTTTCCACATATCATGGGGCAACTAAGCCCGTGGACTAAACTACTGAAGCCTGAGCATCCTAGAGCTTGTGCTGTGCTCCAAGAGACCCCCCGCCTCCAATGAGAAGCCCGAGCACTGCAACTAGGGTAGCTCTCGCTTGCCACAGCTAGACAAAGCCTGTGTGCAGCGATGAAGACCCAGTGCAGCCATAAATAAATAATACATACATACATAAAAAAATTTTTTAAAGGTCTCCTCTGTTGTATTAATACCCCAGAGAATGCCCTCAGTGTGCAAGACTCAGCAGGGCATTGGTACCGCACATCTGCAAGTGGAGTCTAGGATTGACCAAGAGGATCTAGCCAGGCATCAGCCCCAGCTGCTTTGTGTCTTGCTGGAAGAGTTGACTTCTAGTGACAGGAACTCCGCTAGGAGGAATGAGATGAATGATACACATAGATGAAGGCAGACAAATCCAGAATGGAGGATACTCTGCAGGACAAATGACTTCTTCAACATGCTGTTCTCTGAGCTAGTTACCCTGGTGAGCAATGGGCCCAATCCCACTGGGGCCCCTCTGAGGACCCACAAGGAGCAGGCCTTGGAGTTGTGCCTCTTAAGACCAGAGAGCTGAGGCATTTATCCTGCCCTCCACGGCGGAAGATTACTCTCAGGGCATCAGCTTTCTGCATTTCCAAACTATGCCTGCTGGAAGGCTGAGTGGCTTTCCCCAGCAAAGGAGAAAGCCCAGGGAAGCCACAGAGCCCAGGGGTGGCAGGGCAAGGTGCACAAAACTGGCTCCCCAGCTGCCAGGAGTCAGTGGGCCAAAGGGTTGTGGGGAGGGACACCATCATTGTCTGGAAGCATCTTGGCAAATTCTCATGGTTCTCAAAAACATGCTACCCCTGCTACTGGGTACCTCCTGCAGATACCTCTGGTCCTCACCAGGTACCAGAATTTCCCCTGTGAAAGCAGGCTGTGATGTGTGATGTGTGTGCGTGTGTGTGTGTGTGGAGGGGGGAGTGTGAAGGCACTTGTAATACCAGGTGGTGCTCAGAGTTTCTGTACTGGGTGCAGCTCATTTCCTGCTCACAGACATGGGTTCTGTGAACGTTCAAGTTCAAACATGTCACTTCCCTGTTTAAGATCAGCCCAGCAGCCCTGCGGCGCCTCCTGAGATGGTGGAAAGAGGCTGGGGGATGGGCTGCTGCTCAGCTGCCTGGGTCGGGCACATGGAACTGTGGGGTTGACAGGGTATTGAGGGCTTGGTGGGTTATAGTGGGGCTGGGCCCCTCCGTAGGTCCAGGCAGCTGCTTCGTCTCTGGTCCCTGGCCTGGACCCTGTTAAGACCCTGCCCCTGTTCTGGTCGCCACCTCTCATCTCTCAGGCACTCTCAGCCTCACTCTTCCCCAGCTCTCCATCTGTCGCTCTCTCTTCCTTGCTTTCCCACCCCGACACCTGGTTCCCGACCCCAGGCCGCATTTCTGCCTCTGTCAGGCCTTGGGCCTCCACCTGGAACTCTCCATGGCTCTGTGTTCTTCCTCCTCCTTCAGGATAGTTTTCTGCTTTTCAAACAGGAGCCAGTTTAAAAAAAAAGAAAAAACCTCTTATAAAAATTTTAAATTGTAAACATACCATAAAGACATTAAAAGTTAGAGAGAGGAAAAAATGAACAATCCCTTCATTCTGACTCAACAGCTGTGGTCAGTTTTGTTGATTTCCTTTCAGTCTTTAAAAAATGAGTTTTTAAGCATATTACCCTATTTTGTTGTTGTCGTTTAGTCTCTTAGTTGTGTCTGACTCCCTTGCTACCCCACAGACGATAGCCCACCAGGCTCCTCTGCCCATGCGATTTTCCAGGCAAGAATATCAGAGTGGTTTGCCATTTCCTTCTCCAGAGGATCTTCCTGGTCCAGGAATCAACATGCATCTCCTGCATTGGCAGGTGGATTCTTTAACCACTGAACCACCATGGAAGCCCCATATCATCCTATACTTTTAATTTAATATGTTGCTTTTTTATCTTAATAATAACCTCAGATATGCAGATGACACCACCCTTATGGCAGAAAGTGAAGAAGAACTAAAGAGCCTCTTGATGAAAGTGAAAGAGGAGCATGAAAAAGTTGGCTTAAAACTCAACATTCAGAAAGCTAAGATCATGGCATCTGGTCCCATCACTTCATGGGAAATAGATGGGGAAACGGTGGAAACAATGACAGACTTTATCTTTGAGCTCCAAACTCACTGCAGATGGTGACTGCAGCCATGAAATCAAAAGATGCTTGCTCCTTGGAAGAAAAGCTATGACCAACCTAGATAGCATATTAAAAAAAGAGAGACATTATTTTGCCAACAAAAGTCCGTCTAGTCAAAGTTATGGTTTATCCAGCGGTCATGTATGGATGTGAGAGTTGGACCATAAAAAGGCTGAGTGCTGAAGAATTGATGCTTTTGAACTGCGGTGTTGGAGAAGACTCTTGAGAGTCCCATGGACTGCAAGGGGATCCAACTAGTCCATCCTAAAGGAAATCAATCCTGAATGTTCATTGAAAGGACTGATGTTGAAGCTGAAATGCAATACTTTGGCCACCTGATGTGAAGAACTGACTCATCTGAAAAGACCCTGATGCTGGGAAAGATTGAAGGCGGGAGGAGAAGGGGATGACAGCAGATGAGATGGTTGGATGGCATCACCGACTCGATGGACATGAGTTTGAGTAAACTTCAGGAGTTGGTGATGGACAGGGAGGCCTGGCAGGCTGCAGTCCATGGGATCACAAAGAGTCAGACACGACTGAGCGACTGAACTGAACTGACTGACCTTTGCTATGGGAGCTGAAGATCCCATCCCCTGGTTTGGGAGCCTGGTGAATGTCTTGAACTGTTTGAAAAAGGAATGCATTAATAAGGGTAAGTGTAGACGGGGCTGCTCAGCAAAGTTGAGCAGGACAAGGGTGCTGCTCAGGACAAGGGTAGCCATCACTCCCACTGAGCACTCCACAGAGCGGCCAATGAAGGCCCAGGTTGGTCAGTGAAGAGCCAATGGCTAATGTGGCTCTTCAGCCAAGGTGGCCTCTGGTGCCCACTTAAGGCAGAAGATCTGCTGGTGATGGTCCTGTGCCCAGAAAACCCCTGGTAGTGGTGATGGAGAGGGCTTAGCAGTCTCTGGGCACTGACTCCCTTCCACTCCTTGTGGTCCCACAGGTCAAGTTCCCTCATCCCAGGCCCCTACCCACCGACCTTTTCCAAGGTCATGCCTCCTCCCACTCCTTACCCCTCTCCCAGCTCAGTGACCCCATTTACTTCCCCAGGTGGCACGTGATCTGGGTTGTCTCTGTTCTCTTTTCCATCTATAGTTAACGCATTAAACTCTGCCTCCAGCTTCCTTCAGGACCTTCCCTTTCGATTTTCAAGAACATTTTCTTCTCTCGGCAAAAGCAGTCTCTTGCAAATCAAAGGCTCTGCCTTTCAAACGTGTGGTTTCTGATGTGAGCTTCAGCAGACTATCTGGGAAGTTAAAAAACAATGACATCTGAACGTTGGCTGTTTCCTTCTCTTTATATTCCTGCTATGAAAGCACTCATTCTCCTGGAGGTAAAGTGGGACCTCTGATTGACGTGAGGAAGTGGGGAAAATAAAAGAATAGTTATTTCGAGATGTGCTTGTGTTGCCTTCCTGCATGTCAATGACAGGTTTGTTTTCCAGGCTGTTACATGTCTTTTAACTTTGCTCCCATAGTCCTCTGTCATTCAGAAGTGAAATGTCTCTGTGTAGTCAAATCTATCCACCTTTTCCACTTTTATTCCAGTGGTTTATGAGGTTTGTGTTTTACATTTAGTTCTTCAAATCAAAGGTACTTTGTACATGTGTCTGGCGTGAGGTGGAGTTCAAATTTTGTTTTTCAAATTGGACAGTCATTTGTCCTCCTGCCATTGATTAAATAGTCTGAATTTTCCCCATAGATTTGAAATGTTACACTTGTGATAGATAGAATTTCTCTTGTTTTATAAGTATTTTTATTTCTGGATTGGCAGTTGTCCCTTAGTTTTATTCATTAAATTTTTTTCTTGTGGGAGAAGGGAAGAAATGGGGATTATTGTTTAATAGGCACAGAGTCTCAATTTGGGATGATAAAATAATTCCAGAGATGGATGGTGGTGATGGCTGTGTAGCAGTGTGACTGTACTTAATGCCACTAAACTATACACTTTAAAACGATTAAAATGATGTTTTATGTTATGTGTATTTACCACAGTAAAAATTCTAAAATTGTTTTTTATTTGTGTGTATTTTCTATATATCTTTTCTTCCAGTTTAACCTGAGAATCAGCTTGTCAAATTCCATTAAAAAAAAACTTGATATTTTGATTGAAATTACATGAAATTTATAGGTGACTTAGGGGAGAAGTGACATCTTTATAATACCGAGTCTTTCCATCCAGGGACATGATGTGTCTCTCCACTTATTCAGATCTCCTTTTATGTCCTTCAGTAAAGTTTTATAATTTTATTCACATCAGCTTAGTCCTAGATATATAGTGGCTTTAGCTCCCATTGTGAATGGAATCATGAGTGCAGCACAGGGCTGTCACTCAGGTCTATCCCCAGCCTAGCCCCTCAGATGAATGACGGGGTCCAAAAGACACATGAGGCAGGAAGTAAAAATTACACGATTCATTTCACCAAAAGCCTCTGCAATAGGCAACAGGCGAATTCAAGCTAGCTGAGCTGAAGAGACAGCAAGGGCAAGAGGATGGTTGACCTTCAGGATCCGAGAAGCCCGAGTTTGTCATCAAAAGGCCAGGAAGAGGGAGAAACGCAGATGCTGGAGGTCGGCACTGATGCTCATCATTAATGCTGAGATAGCTAAAATGCCTCTTTCACTTTGCAGAGCAGACTGTGACTTTGAAACCAGGAGACCCGAGTTTGAAACCCTGACTGTCACTCACTAACTGAGTGGCCTTGGGCCAGTCGCTTAGCTTCTCAGAAGTCTAGTGTCCTCACGAGCAAAATAAGTGTGAATGCTTTCCTGATGGCTCAGGTGGTAAAAAGTCCACTTGCAACGCAGGACACCCAGGTTTGATCCCCGGGTCGGGAAGATCCCCTGGAGAAAGGAATGGCTATCCACTCCAGTATTCTTAACTGGAGAATCCCATGGACAGAGAAGCCTGGCAGGCTACAGTCCACGGGGTCACAGAAAGTCGGACACGACTGAGCGACTAGCACTTTCACTTCACAGATTATATATTCAGCTGTTTAATTATTTGTCTGTCTCCCACTGGACTGTAATTCCACATGGGTAGGCTCCATCTTGAACTGCACATTCATAAATGTGCAGGGTTGCTGCTAGCCCGTCCAGTCCTCTCCAGGGAATTTGAAAAAGGCATCCTTTTGATGCCTGTGAGCTCACACCTCCGTGAGCCCCTTCTTCGTGGCTGGGTGCGTGTTGCATCTTGGTCCTGACTTGTCCCTGTCCTGGGTGCTCTTGTGCAGTGAGTGACCCTCCCTGTGTGTCACAGGTCTGGAACGTAGGAGGCTCTCAAGAAATTGATTGAATAAGTTGATGATTAGATGTGGGGTTTAGAGAAGGAGATGAGGAAGCCCCTCAGGGGTTCTTGTTTGTGTTCAAAAGAAGTTCTCTACTTGCAGGTGCCCAATAGCATGGAATTGGCGAAGTGCTTTATTTCCTGTTGCAGGGGCTCAGGATGGCATCTTCCAGCACCCAGCCTGGGACCCCTACAGGAATGGGCCAATCTGATGACCAGGTGAGAGAGACCACCCAGGGCTTCTTTGCGTGAGGCCTAGGGAGCCTTCAAGAGGCAGCGTCCCCAGGGAGGAGGGAGCCTGACTTGGTAACAAAACCTTGAGCAACCCAGGGAAATAGAGATGAAAAGTAAGTGGGGAAGCTCTCTGCGGAGGGGAACAAAGTGGTGCCCTGAAGGCTGAGGAGGAGCCAGACACATGAAGAGCAGGGGAAAGCATTCTAGACACAAGGACAGTGTGTGCAAAAGTTTTGAGGCTGGGGAGAGGTTGCTTGGCCCCTTTGGGGAATTGAATGTTGGCCAAGGTGGCTGGCCCTCCATCTGTCTTTTCTTTTTTAAAAATTTTAATTTATTTATGGCTGTGCTGGGTCTTCCTTGCTGTGAGCAGGCTTTCTCTAGTTGCGGTGAGCAGGCTTCTCGTTGCAGTGGTCTCTCTTGTTGCGGAGTAAGGGCTCTAGGTGTGTGGGCTTCCGTAGTTGCAGAGCGCTGGCTCGGTAGTTGTGGCACACAGGCTTATATGTGGGATCTTCCCGGATCAGGGATTGAACCTGTGTCCCCTGCATCGGCAGGAGCATTCTTTACCACTGAGCCACCAGGGAAGCTTTCCATCTGTCTTTTCATAGAATCTTCACTAATCAGGTGCCTTTTGGAATGTCCTGCAACCATCCTCCTCTTTGTGAACTCTGTAAAGTTCAAATAACTGAGTCATACCCTGACTACATCACTGTCTCCCCAGCACGTCTTTTATCTCTGAGTACAGCCAGCCTGGGAGTTGATAGAGTCATCCCACTAAGATAGAGAAGAACCCTAGCTCCACTGCATATCGACTGTGGACTTTGCCAACCCCTCCTTCTCCATCTCAAAAATGGGGATAAGAAGACCAATCTTACCTAGTTGTTGGGAAATTCTTAATAATAAGGGCAAGAACAAAGGAGAGATATTTTAAAACTCCAGGAAAAAGATAAAGATGCAAAATAAGGAAATATGCAAGCACATTCCTTGTGCTTGAACAGTATTCAGATGTTTACAGTAATCCTTAAGTTTTTATTTTTCTTCTTTCTGTACTGGGCAGAACTTCCAATGAAACACGGAACAAAAGCAGTAATAGTGGGCAATGTTGCCTTGTTCCTGACTTTAGAAGAGATAGAACGTGCTCCATCCAGTATGAACACTAGCTTAAGAAACTGTGGGAATGGTGAAATCTGAGTCCTCACAGAACTTCTGATCTTTCTTCTTGCAACTAAACAATGGTTTTCATGTTTCAACCACCCCAGGACTCCACATTGCCTACGGCAGTAAAGTTTTTTTTTTTTTTAAAGCCCAGTGTTAAAGGCCTCTTACCCTTTCCCAATCTTAAATCTTCAGAGTTCACACACTCATTCCAAATGCCTGAACATCCTAGAACACACCCTTGATGGCATCTTGAATTATAATTTAGAATGTTTTTTCTGTGCCTTTATGCCTGCCTGCCTTTGCATAATGATCTTCCCTCTGTCTGGGACACCTTCCCTTTTATGTACTCCCACTCATCTTTCCAAGGCCAGCTCACTTCTCCAAGGAGGCTCTCCTCCCACCCTCTCTAGCACTTAACATCAGACTCTTTTATGCATAAGTCTTACATGCATAAGACTCTGAGGCACAGGCCCCAACACATACAAGAATCTTTAAGTATCTGTTGCACAAACACACGTGTGCTGAGTCACCTCAGTTGCGTCCAACTCTTTGTGACCTGACCCTATGGACTGTAGCCCTCCAGGCTCCTCTGCCCATGGAAGATTCTCCAAGCAAGAGTACTGGAGTGGGCTGCCTCCAGAGGATCTTCCCAACCCAGGGATCGAACCAGCGTCTCTTAGGTCTCCTACATTGGCAGGCAGGTTCCTTACCACTAGCGCCACCCGGGAAGCCTGTACAAACACATAAAGGACCCCCAAGATTCTGGATCACCAAAAGGAAAAAAAAGTCCCATTCTTCCAACAAATCTAGACGGCTTTGCTTCAGCCTCCAAACTCCCACATGTGTTCAAAAATGTTGTCTTCTGCCTTTATACTGGCTCAACACTTGAGCTGAAAAGAAAATTCCTGAGTCACACTTTCTCTCCTTGCTGGCGTTGTAGGAGGTGCTCTATTGAATTCCAACACTGGATTCTGCCACCGAGTCAGAGGCCAGCCTTATTTCCCCACCTTGTAAGTGATTCGTTCCCTTTCACAGAGTTGCCCAAAGGGTTCTTTCTGAACTTTGGAAATCCCACCACTTTCTCAGAATATATTTAGTATGGATCATTTTGAGTCAGTTTTCATGGGTCTCATTAATTTTTCAATGTCTCTTTTCCCCCTAAAATATGTTCTTGAACTGTATCTTGTAATAATATTGTTTGATGCCATTATTTTGGTTTACTTCTGTTATGTACACATGGCTTTTCTTTGTCATTTTATTTCCTCAGTTAAACTTAAAAAAAAAAAGCCTTTTCATTTCCGTTTCCTCACTTTGCTAATTTCTTTTCCCTCTGTCCCTTACCATGTTTCAGCAAAGCCTGTTCTCTTTTGTGCTACTTTCCCCTTGACTTTCATTTCTGTGACACTGTATGGGGTTGGCCAAAAAGTTCATTCACAAGATATTATGAAAAAACTCAGATGAACTTTTGGGGCAATCCAATAGTTTCCCTGAACCCTGACAGCTTATTTCCTTCTGTTACCATCTCACTCTGAAAACTGAATTCGCTACTTCCCCCTGAAGCTCCGTTCTGAGCTTCTTTGCTTTTACCTGCTTCCATTTCTGATTTCTCCTGGTTTCCTCAACGATGGCCTTTGCCTCATTTTTCCCCTTCTTGTTGTTTTTTGGCAGGAGAAGTGGGGAAGGACCAACTTTTTCAAATAGGACATTCCAACTGCATCATGGATAACCTCACTTCTCTCCTCTACAGTGATTGGCTGCTGAGCCTACAGGATTCACAGGATCAGCCTTTGTTAACCTCTCTGGCTTCATTTTCATTGTTCTTCACTCTGTCCACAGTGAACTCTTTGGTTTCATTTCCTTGAAAGCCCAGCATCTTTCCTTCTTCAAGACTTTGAATCATCCTTCTTTGCCTTTCCTCTGCTCTTTACCTGGATGACTCTTACGTATCTTCCAATTCTCAACTGAAAAAGTCACCTCCCCAGGGAGCTCTCCCTGACTTCCCCAGCTGGTGTTCCACAACCCTGTCAAGTCTCCAGTGCTCAGCACCTGTCCTCCTGGTGCTCGGAGTCAGGACACTCCGTTATCTTCCCCCATGTTGCCCTAATACCGTTCAAGCAGTGACACGGACATTTCAGTAGCCCATGAGGCTTTGTTCATGGTGAAAGCACAATTCCCATTTGGCCTTTTGAAATTCTGACATTAATAATGGGATCCCCATTGCAGGGGTAGCCAGAGTTCCTGGGATACCTTGGGTGGGAAGGAAGGTCTTAGTGAGGAAAGGCCAGGTGCCTCCCAGGGGTTTTTAATCCAATGAAGAGGGACAGAAGATTCAGCAAGGTTTTTTTCCTGATATTGTTTGGGCAAAACCATGGGCATCAGCCAGTAGCAGGGTGGGGCACTGGTCCACAGAACTCTCGGAGGGACCAGGGCTAAGCTGCCTGAGACAGCTTCGGTTGTTCTTTTAATTGTGTTTTGATTGCACACATGACATTTAAACAGCACTAAAGGCAATGTTTAAAAAGAAAGAGAAGCCACTGGACCCCATCCATCTTACACATCTGATGTGCTGGAAAGAGGCCTGGGCTTGGAGTCCAGCACACCAGGCTTGGCAGCCTGCAGATTCCTGGCTGTGCCACCTTGGGCAGGCTATTGGCCCTCTCTCTGCCTTAGCTGCCTAAACTAAAGGGGAAGAACACCTTCCTTATGGGGATTATTTGAGGACAGATGGGGAAGTAAGTGAGATCAGGTTTGTGGGATTCCTTAGGCATAGTGTCTGGGGCCTGGTGGATACTCAGTAAAGTTTCTTTTTTTTTTTTTTTTCTATGAAGGCAACGGTTTTCATTTTCTTTAAATTTTCAGAAAGCTTCTGCCAAGCTTTCATCAAGTCCATATGAACATTTTGCACTTGTGATCATGCTTGAAATTTAATTTTGCACTCTGCTTGTAAACTTACTGTATCCTAAGCACTTGTTTCAACGTTTTCATGATTATTTCATGGTGAATGTGCCATTGAATCAATGTGTCATTATTTATGTAACCATTTTCCCACTATTTGGACATTTTTCAATGTTTAAATAATTCCACATAGAATTCTGTATTCTGTATTATTGTTGCTTTCATTGGCATCTCATTTTTATTTCTCCTGCAGAAGGTTGAATATTCTTCCATGTTTACTTACTCTTCTATTCCCTCACCTGAATTGCCTGCTCATGACCTTTGTACAGATCTCTCTTAGCTACTCCGATATTTTTTATCGCCGTGTACGAAATCTTTACATAATGAAGGCACTAACCATTTGCCGTTTTCCCCGCTCCCTGGGTTCAGTTTCATTTCAGTTGTTTTCTAATAGAAAAACTTAGTGTTTCATCTATCAGTTTTTGTGTTTTTTAAAAGATCTTTATTTATGTTATTTTTGGCTGCACTGGGTCTTACTGCCGCTCACAGGCTTTCTCTAGTTGTGGAGAATGGGAGGCTACTCTCTGATTGCGGCACTTGGGTTCTCATTCGGCGGCTTCTCTTGCAGAGCACGGGCTCTGGGCGCACTGGCTGCAGAAACGGTGGCACATGGGCTCAGTAGTTGTGGCACACAGACTTAGCTGCCCTGTGGCATGTGGAATCTTCTGGGACCAGGGATCAAACTGGCATCCCCTGCACTGCAAGGTGGATTCTTAACCACTGGATCACCAGGAAAGCCTCCTTTGCGTTTGTCATTTCTTTGGTTGAGTTCATCAGTTACCTAACAAACACCACATGGTAGATGAACCACATGGAAAGGTATGGGGCAAGGGAGGAAAAGTCCTCCCAGTTCTTGATCTCCATAAGGTCTCAGTTAAGTTGATGTTACAGGCATGAACACAATCAAGATGCTACCTCATCATGAACAGAAAGGGTTGCGCCAGCTCCAGCATCAGCAGTGGTCTGAGTCGTTTCTCTGCAACAGGCCCTGTTCTGAGAATTTGCTTTCACTGTCTCATTGAAGCAGCACAACAACTCTGAGACTTAAAAACTATTATTACCCCTTTTTATAGATGAGGAAAATGATCCTCAGAACGAGTTCCAGCAGCTAGTAAGAGCTGAAGCCAGTATTTGAAATCAGCCAGCCAGGCTGTAAAGCTTGCCTTCTTGACCACTACCCCAGGGCATCCCCAGGGTGGTGGCAGTGGTGATAATGGCAGTGGTAAGGGATGGGGCTGTAAATCAAGGAAGGCCTCCAGAAGGAGGTGAGACAAAACTGGGAAATGAGAGATGAAGACACCTTCACCATCAGGTCAGGGGCTGGGGAGGAATGCTGCTAAGCTGCTACGGAGAAGGCAATGGCAACCCACTCCAGTACTCTTGCCTGGGAAATCCCATGGATGGGAGGAATGGGTATTCCACAAAGAAGGAGCAGCTTTGGGGTTTCCCTGGTGGCTCACCCGTGAAGAATCTGTCTGGAGGCCGCAACTACTGAAGCCTGAGCACCTAGAGCCCATGCTTTACAACAAGAGAAGCCATAGCAACAAGAAACATTTGCACTGTAACTAGAGAAAAACCTGTGCAGCGACGAAGACATGGCACAGGCAAAAATAAATAAGTGACATTATTTTTTAAAAAAAAAGGAGTAGCTTTCCAAAAGCATGAAGCTGTACCCCTCCCCCAACCAGAGACTGTAATCTGGCCAGTAGCCTCAAAGCACAGGTGTTCTTTCATTGCCCACACTTTCTTTAGTCTGTGTATTCCTCACAGGCTCCATGTTAGGTGTTAGAGATACAGAGGTGAACAAGACATTCAGGGAACTCAAACTGGGCCTCGGTAACCACCTAGAGGGGTGGGATCGGGGGGAGGTGGGAGGGATGTTCGAGTGAGAGGGGACGTGGGTAAACGTATGGCTGATTCATGTTGATGTTTGCTAGAAATCAATGCAATACTGCAAAGCAATTATCCTTCAATTAAAAATAAATACATTAAATTTAAGAAAAAAAGCAAGACGTTCAAGATAATACCTGCTTCACAGAGCTTTTGTTCAAGGTAGGGGGAAACAGACAAGAAGGGTGTACTGAATGTTTATCATTCATTACTGGCTAACAGTTAAAAACAATTCTTTTCTACATATTGACTAGCCTTTATATCTTAAGTTTCTCCTTCCCAAAGCAGAAGTCATCTCTCCTTGTAGGGTATAGGCATGTGATCTACTTTCCTCCAATCACACTCATCCTCCTGAGATATCAACCAGAAGATAGGCTGTGTGGGAGCAGCTATGTGTGGAGCACACCTTTTGCTGGCCTGGATGGTGGCCAAGGCAGGACTGGTCTCTGGGTTTGTGATGGCAACAGCAGTTCCCCCATCAGTTCAGTTCTGCTGTGTGCTTCTTGGAGATGCTCCTGAGCTGGATCTAGAGCTGAGTTCTCCATCGTCCAATGAGCCTAACATCCCTAATTAAATTCTCTTTCCACTTAAATTGGCCAGAGTGGACCCCATCGTCTTCAGGCAAGAGTACTGTGAATATGCAGACAAACAAATAAATACACACACCAGGAAAACCAAGGGGTTTGCCCAGAGTTCCCCAGTGGTGGAGCTGAGATCTGAACGCAGGAGAGTGAGGATCCAGAGGCAGCATCTCATCCTAGAAGCTGCAGGGTCAGTGCCCCTGCCTTGTGGGACCAGTCCTCCTGGGTTGCTGGCCTGAGAAGACCATCTAGTCTCCTCATTTGTGAAGAAGAACACAATTTCCTTTCCTTTCAGGTGCAAAGATTGCAGGTGGCTGGGAGGAAAACCTTTGCATGTGGTGCCCTGGCCCTGGGCTCTTGATCTCTTGCAGCAATCTCTGCACTATCCTCCTGCCCCGAGGACTGCTAGGTGATGGGATTGTGTATTTTCGTTAATGTTATCGTCGTGAGATTCTGTATCTATCCCATGGTCAGAAATAAGGGAGGGGCTACAGCCTGACTGGACCGTCCCAGAAAGGGAAGAAGGGCAGAAACAACCCAGTATGTATGAATGGCCTGGAGGTTGTGGGCCATCCAAGTCCCGTACGTCTGTGTCTTTGTGAAGAAGGAGGGCTCACGTGCACCGCAACTAGAGAAAGCCTGTGAGCAAAAACAAAGACCTAGCACAGCCAAAAATAATCAATCAATCAATCAAAGAACGCAGGCTCAGTGCCCCTGGAAGCCGGAGGCATGTCCTTGACCTCACTATTAGGAGGACCACTGCAGGGACTTCCCTGGTGGTCCAGAGGCTAAGATTCTGCTCTCCCAATGCAGGGGCCCCAGGTTCGAACCTTGGTCAGGGCACTAGATCCCACGTGTCACAACTAAAGATCCTGTATGCCAAAATGAAGACTGAAGATCCTGTGTGCCTCAACGAAGACTTGGCGCAGCCAAAATAAAAAATAAATGAATAAACAAAACAATACCAAAACAAGACTACTACTACAGAAGGGAAAATGGGGGCTCCTGTCTGCAATTCAGGATCTGCTTTCGTTAAGTCAGCATGTTGTTCTGGGAGACAAGACAACTCGCCTGGAGCATGAACTGACAGCAGGGGAAGTCGATCACACACAAGTGGTCCCTTCACTGGCAGGGCTTGCCTGTTAGCAGCAAAAGACAGGTGTTTTTCTGTTGGATCCATTTCTTTGCATTTTCCAAGGCTGGTGGATCAATAGCTACAAACAGCTCAAATAAATTTCTGTCTCAGCTCCTTACAACTCTCAGGGGGGAAAACGCACCACTGGATAACTCAGGTTCCCATCAGGTGCCACTGCTGTCAGCAGCTGCTGTCCCTGGCTTCTCTAGACCCACATGACAAGCCTTGGAGGGTCAAAACTACTGTGCCTATCTCAGAGATACGGAAACTGAGTCTCAGACAGGGGAGTCATTACACAAAGTCCTAGAGCTGGCAGTCATTGGCTTCAAGGCCTCTGTGTGTGGTAAGCTGTTTGTTTTTACAGACCCCATGGACTGTAGCCCGCCAGGCTCCTCTGTCTATGGGGATTCTCCAGGCAAGAATACTAGAGTGGGTTGCCATGCCCTTCTCCGCGGATCTTCCCAAACCAGGGATCGAACCCAGGTCTCCCACACTGCAGGCAGATTCTTTACCATGTGAGCCCCCAGGGAAGCCCATTTGTTTTTACAAACTAGGTTATTACCATTGTCAGTTTCCCGGGCTAACAGTAACAATGATTCTTAGAGACAGCAAGTTGTCATCCCAAGGTTACAGAGCCCGTGAATGGCAAGGCTGGAATTAGAAGCCAGCTTGTGGGACCGCAGAGCCCTCTGCTAGGAGAGCTTGTCAGCCTGGGCTCGTCCAGCCTCCACAGGCCTGCCCTGGAAATAATGGAGAAAGGCCGGAGGCACTAAGATTTGTGTTTCTCTGAGTAGCCCCCAGAGGGAAAGGCAGGCTCCTTCTCCATCCGTGGTACCAAGAACATCAATTCCCAGCTCTGGAAGGACCTACTCCCCAAGGCTGCAGTTCTATTTTTAGTTTTGAATCCATCAATAAACAGAGAACAGCAGAGCAGGCAACTCCTGGCTGCCTGATTTTAGTTAGAAGAGAGACAGGGACCATTTATTAAGCATTTTGTGTGTGCTGGCCATTATGCAAAATGCTTCATGTAGATTATCTACGGAAATCTTTATAACATTCCTATGAAATGACTATATTTTTATCATCATTTTATGAGTAAGGGAAATGAGACTCAGGGAGGTTAGAGAATTTGCTCGAGGCTACATGGCTGATAAGCTACAGAGCCAGGGTCCAAATGAAGATCACACGTAGTTTTGTGGGACTCTAAGTCCACACTCTTTCCAACCTGGCAGCCTCCAGATAAGACAGCCTGGAAGAGCATTATGGGCAGAGGGAACAACACAGGCAAAGGCAAGGACGTTTGAAGTGCAAGGCCTGTTTGGGGAACAGTTAAGAGTCTGGTGGGATTTAGGTTGACAAGGAAGATGAGGCCAGGTCCTTGAGCAGCACAAGATTCCGGAAGATTGTCAATCCCGGGATAGTGAGTGGTTCTGGAATTCTGGTTTCTGGAAAGATTGTGAGTGGAAGACTGATACGGCCATGTCTGAGCTGTAGAGTAGACGACGGATTTGAGGGAGAGACGGGGAGAGGGAGACAAAGGAAGATTCCCACTAGTAACAGTGGGAATAGCTTCCATTTACTGAGCACTTTCTATGTATATTAGGAGTATTAAATGCATTTCGTGAGTTACCACCTAATTCATGGATCAGGGGCTCATTCGGTGGTAGCTATTTGGAGGCTATTATTATCTCTCTTTTACAAATGAGAAAACTGATGCATTGAGAGGTCAAGTGACTGCTCAGGGCCACTTGGATTGAAATCTGAGTCTGGTTGATTCCAAAGACCTTGATGGCTACTGTGACCAGATGGGAGGGCAGGTCATAAAAACAGTTTCCAGCAAAAGAACATTTATCTGACATTCAGGAATGAAGATGATAAGGTAGGTTGCAAAGATCATAGGGAAGCAGAATTTTTATTTTGTTTTGTTCTTTAAATATGTTTATTAACACACACTGAGGAAAGCAATTATGTCACTATGGTCACCAAGCTTTTCTGGGGCCGAAACTGGCAGACAGACTCAGCCAGGGGAAAGGGCATTGTTTCTGCAGGGCAGTGACTGGGGAGGCAGGAAAGGGCAGGGTCCCAAGTTCAGTTTGTCCAGCAACTCTGAGGTCTCCTACAGTCAGAGGCGCAGTAGCAAGTGGCTGGGGCCAGTGAAAAAGGGGGGTGGGATCATTCTGAGTTTCAGCTGCATCTGATAACTGACATCAAAAGTCTCCAAGGAGGTAGAAAATATACCTGCCCCCTGACACACACACAATAATGGGGGTGTGTCAAATGTCAAAGGGACACGGGAGCCAATTGAAAGAGCTCCCAGTGACCAAAACGGGAACAGTTTGAGCAACAAAAGAAAATAAAGTAGCATTGGATTACAACCCAGAGCACACAATAAATACCCATGAGTTCTTACTGATTACAAATACATGATTGAATAAATGATATAAATAAATGATTAAGGAGAGAAAAACCTCCCATGCAGAATTCCAAACAATTTACGTAGACATTCTGCCCTCAAGGAATGGAGCATAATTCCCCACTATTTACGTGTGGGTTGCACACGGTGGCTGCCTTCCTAAGAGTACAGGGGGTGGGGCGGGGGGGCGGGGGAGGCACAGAGAAACCTTGCCAGTGGAGAAACTTGACAAATTCGACCTCAGCCAGGTGACGAAGGTCGACAGTGATAAGCAGTCACGTTGATACGATGTGTGTGCATCAGCAGCCTTGGGCAAGGTGCCAGTAGCTTTGCATAAACACAAGCATGTCCACCTGAGCGGCCATGGCTCTGGTTTATCATTGGCTGCGTCTGTCCACGACCCTGCAGGCTGGGGATCAGGAGCCTTGGAGCGTCTGACCAGCGATTGCCTCCGCTGCTAGGAGCTCAGAGGCACAGGAAATCCAGAACCTTCAGCCTCGGCCTGGAACTTACAGGGGCAGCCAGGTTCAGGAGCATCTTAGGAGGGCTCAGTCAGAGGTCCGGCAGTGCCCAGCAACCTTGACCAGGATTGCAGAGTTCACAGTGTCCAGGGCATGACCTTGAGTCAGAGAGGAGGTCCCAGGGGCTGGGGTCCCAGCAGCTGGCAGCCTCAGCAAAGTCCCGTGGTGCCTGTCCTCAGATGACTCCGCGCCTCAGGACACAGAACTGATGCCTTGTGTTCCAGAGTCTCTTGCCTGGGGCCCAAAGGGTTTGCTTCTGGTTTTCCAGTTCTTGAGTCCACAACTCGTCCTTCAGCAAATCGAGGAAGCTGGGAGGAGGTGGAGTGATGGTGACCCAGAGGCCCGTGCAGGCCAGGTTCATTGGAGGGGACGGCACGGTGACCTCTGAGTGAGCCGCCCCACTGACTTCTGCTGCTGCCGGCTGGTGGAAGCCATGCAGGGTGTGCCTCTGGGGAAGCTTAGTTCCCAGGGACGTCTGTTCTCCCATCACGGGTTTGCCTCCCCTCTTTCCCTGGGTCCTTCAGATTGAGAAGCCAGAATTGAAGAAAATGCACAAAGGTATCCATGGAAAAGAAACTTTGTCCTCTCTGCCCCTCCCCAGCAGCTGGAGAAGCCAATTGACAAAAATCAGTCCATCTCAGGGAGTCAAGACTGAGACCTTCCCCCTAGTTGAATCTGTAGTGGCCTCTGGTGTGGTGGCCAGAGGTGTATGGGACAGTCAAAGCCCAGCCTGTCAAGTAATTGACTGAAGGGAATCCTGCCAGGGGAGAGCTGCCTGGTGCCTGGGGAAGGTCCCCAGCCCTGGAACTGCTAGGAGAAGCAAAGGGAGAGGTGGGGCTGGCAGACCTTATGGCTGATGAGAGGTAGGGTTGACTTCTAGGTTTCTGGCTGGGAGGACTTGGTGGATGGACCTCAGGACACGGAGTTGGAGATGCAGGAGGAGGGGCAGGTGGGGCAGGAAGCCAGCTTGGGCCACGCCGGCTGGCTGCAGGCTGGGAGCGGAGATGGCACCTCTTGGGCCAGGAAGACAAAGCCCTTTGTGCTGGGGTTCCACATCCACTCACTTGGCTGGTGCCCAGCCAGGAAGGCCCAGCCCCCAAGCCCTCAATCAGTGGCAGTTTCCCTGCCATACATACAGCACCAAGGTCTCCCCCATCAGCACGCTGCCTCTCCCTGGTTTTCAGGAACCCCTTTGCTTCTCCCCCTCTAGGCTCTAGGCCCTAGCTCTCCCCATCCCGCTTCCTTCCTCGGATGCAGGAAATTTCTGGCCCTGCAGCCCACTCAGCCGAGGGTCACCCCCCAGCTTCCAAATCTAGTCTGGGCCTCAGACATTTGGGGAGAAGGAAGGGAGGGAAAGAAGCACCGAGCACTGAGTGGCTACTGGTTTAGGTGCTCCGTGATTCTCACACCACTCTGCTAAGCGTGTTGCCACCCTTTCAAATGGCAGCCCTGGGATTTGAACCTATGTCTGTCCAGCTCTAAAGTGAGTGCTCTTTGCACAAAAGGAGAGAGCTGTAATGCCCATATGCTCTCAACACTGAGCTAGCTCCTTGCTCCTGTGTCTCCATCATCCCCTCTTCCCTGGCTCCTTCTCCTTTGGCCATAAACTCAATGCTCATTTTCCTGGAAGTCCTCTCCCCTTGACCTTGCAGTCCTCCCCTTCCTTTTGCTAGCAAACCTCCTGCTTCATTCCCTTCTATGACAGAGTCATTCCCATGCTAGAGCCACCAATGCCCCTGGGCTCCATGTTAGGCTCTTTCTTGTTCTTTTTCATTATGGCTTTTTACAGGAAATTGAATGTATTCCCCTGTGCTATACAGTACTGCCTTGTTGTCTCTTTATTTTATGTATAGTAGTTTGTATCTGCTAATCCCAAACTCCTGATTTACCCCCCGCCACCCTCTTTCCCTTTGATAACCATGTTTGTTTTCTCTGTGTGTGAGTCTGTTTCATAAATAAGTTCATTTGTATCATACTTCAGATTCCACATGTGTAATATGATGGGCCCTTTCTTATTTAGTCTTTATATTTCCAGGTTTGGACTTCCCTGGTGGTCCAGTGGTTAAGACTCTGTGATCCCAATGGAGGGGGCATGGGTTTAATTACTAGTTGGGACTAAGATCCTACATGTAGGTTGGTCAAAAAAAAGAAAAAAAAATATATATATATATTTCCAGGCCCTTCTGTAGCAAATGACACTCTCAACAAACTACTCCTTGAAAAAACAAAAGATTTGTTTTTCTTTTAAAATGGAAAAGAAATATATGCCCCAAACACATATGTATTGCAGGAAAGAAAGAAGAAGAAGGAGAGAGAGAAAGTGAGTGAGAGGCAGGGTACTAAGAATTAGAAAGTGGTCAAAAATGGAAATGAACCTATCTATGAGACAGAAATAGCCTCATAGACATAGAGAGCAGACTTGTGGTTGCCGAGAGGAGAGTGGAGGGCGGATGCACTGGGAGCTTGGCTTAGCAGAAGCAAACTATTACATACAGAATGAATAAAAAGCAAGGTGCTACTGTATAGCACAGGGAACTATACTCAATGTCCTTTGATAAGCTATAATGGAAAAGAATATTAAAAAACAATGTATTATATATATGTATAACTGAGTCACTTTGCTATACAGCAGAAATAAACACAACAATGCAAATCAACTACACTTCAATAAAATAAAATTAAATTAAAAAGAAAGTGGTCATTAAGAAGTGAAAAAATAGCACCTATTAGGATGCAGAGTCATTAGGGGGTTTCTCCTAATGACTGGTGGGAGTGTAAGTTGGCACAAACACTTGGGAGCAAAGATGGGCTTTAGTGATAAACATCAACATTTACCTGTTCTGAAGATTCTGACTTAAAGCCTGCTGCCAGATGCAGACGTACAATTAAAATACACAGTCAGCATGACCACCTCAACTTTACTTCTGATCATTGGGCATTAGGTTTTGATACAGGAACGGGCAACCTAGATCCCTAACATGGATAAGAGCCAGGACATAGAAGCAACTTAGACGTCCATCGACAGATGAATGGATAAAGAAGTTGTGGTACACATATACAATGGAATATCACCCTGCCATAAAAGGTACGAATTTGAGTCAGTTCTACTAAGGCGGATGAACCTAGAGTCTGATACACAGAGTGAAGTTACACAGAAAGAGAAAAACAAACATCATATACTAACGAATATATATGGAATCTAGAAAAATGGTGCTGATGAAACTATTTGCAGAGCAGCAATAGAGACACAGACACAGAGAACAAACTTGTGGACTCAGTGAGGGAAGGAGAGAGTGGAATGGATTGAGAGAGTAGCATTGAAACATATTACCTTATGTAAAATAGATAGCCGGTGGGAATTTGTCCTGTGACGCAGGGAGCTCAACCTGGTGCTGTGTGGCAACCTAGAGGGTCGGGATGGAATGGGGTTTAGGGAGAGGTTCAGGAGGGAGGGGACATGTGTATACCTATGGCTGATTCATGTTGATGTAATGACAGAAACTCACATAACGTTTTAAAGCAATTATCTTCCAATTAAAAATAAATAATTTTTTAAAAAACAAGAAAAAAAAATGACTGAAGTTTCAGGTTAAGAAGGAATTAAAAGGAGACTTCGCTGTTGGTCCAGTGACTAAGACTCCATGCTCCCAGTGT
This sequence comes from Bos mutus, assembly GCF_027580195.1. Taxonomy (NCBI): domain Eukaryota; kingdom Metazoa; phylum Chordata; class Mammalia; order Artiodactyla; family Bovidae; genus Bos; species Bos mutus. Next base: position 14,208,319 of record NC_091618.1, on the reverse strand, counting down.
AGAAGGCCTGGGTTTAATCCTTGGTCAGGGAACAAGATCTCACACACTGCAAACAAAAGATCCTACGTGCCGAAACTACGACCTGGTGCAGCCAAATACACAAATATTTTTTTTTAAGTCATAAAAAGAGAAGGAATTAAAAGAACAATAGTAAGCCAAAGGAAGCAGAAGAAATTACATAATGAGAGAAAGAGCAGAAGGTAATGAAATAGAAAATACAATGGCAAAAACAAAACAAAAGCCCAGAGAAAATAAACAAAAATCTAATTATTAAACAAAACAAAACATAGAAAGACTGATCAGGAGAGAGAGAAAGAGAAAAAGCACAAATAAACAGTATTAGGAATGAAAAGTGGATGATAACTCTGATACAACAGAGATTTTTTTTGACTCATGGGAATACTATGAACAACTTTGTGCCGTACTATGAACAACTTTGAAGACCTAGGCTGCTATCAAAAAGTCTACAAACAATAAATGCTGGAGAGGGTGCAAAGAAAAAGGAACCCTCTTACACTATTGGTGGGAATGCAAACTAGTACAGCCACTATGCAGAACAGTGTGGAGATTCCTTAAAAAACTGGAAATAGAACTGCCATACGACTCAGCAATCCCACTACTGGGCATACACACCGAGGACACCAGAATTGAAAGAGACACATGTACCCCAATATTCATCACAGCACTGTTTACAACAGCCAGGACATGGAAGCAACCTAGATGTCCATTGGCAGACGAATGGATAAGAAAGCTGTGGTACATAAACACAATGGAGTATTACTCAGCCATTAAAAAGAATACATTTGAATCAGTTCTAATGAGGTGGATGAAACTGGAGCCTATTATACAGAGTGAAGTAAGCCAGAAAGAAAAACACCAATACAGTATATTAATGCATATATATGGAATTTAGAAATATGGGAATGATGACCCTATATGTGAGACAGCAAAAGAGACACAGATGTAAAGAACAGTCTTTTGGACTCTGTGGGGAGAAGGCGAGGGTGGGATGATTTCAGAGGGTAGTGTTGAAATGTGTATATTATCATATGTGAAGCAAATTGCTGGTCCAGGTTTGATGCATGAGACAGGGTGCTCAGGGATGGTGCACTGGGATGACCCAGAGGGATGGGATGGGGAGGGAGGTGGGAGGGGGGTTCTGGATGGGGAGCACATGTAAAAATAAATAAATTTGAAAATCTAGATAAGATAGACATAAAACATAAACTACTAAAATTGGTTCAAAAAGAAAAAGAACTGAATAGATCAATAGTCATTTAATAAATCAAGCTAGTAGTAAAATGTCTCATTGGCCAGTGGCACCATATAATTTTCCAGTGAATTTCACCAAATGTTATAAGGAGTAGAAAATCTTCATACAATGTTACAGATACTATATAAAAAAGGAAATCTACCTGATTCATATTATAAGACTAGTACAAACTTGACCCTAAAACTAGAGAAGGCAGAATAAGAAAATAAATCTTTAACCTATTTTTCTTATAAACATAGATGCAAAAACCCTGCTGAACTGTATTAAATCAAATGTGGTGGTGTTTTTTTTTTTTTTTTAAATCATACTTAGCTAAGGACTGTATTAGTAATGCAAAGATGGTTCAACATTAGAAAATGTTATCAATGCATTTTATTGCATTGTTTTAGGTAGAAAGGTATCAAAAGATGTGGAGCAAACATACAATAAAATTTGCCTCATTAGTGAAAACAGTATTTAGTAATAATAACAGAAGGGAATTTCCTTAATGTAATATATATTACCTACCAAAAGTCTACAGCAAAAATTGTGAAACTTTAGAAATTTACCATTTAAGTAAAGAAAAAAAATTCCCATGCATCTATTCAAAATGGCACTACAAATGCTACACAATGCAGGAAGATTAGAAAAAGAAATATGACATATAATGAAAATGCAGTCTAAATAAAAGATATCAAATAAAAAAGGGAACTATAACTCTAATGCAATACAAGATGAAATTGTCATTATTTTCAGACTTAATGATCACACAGTTACATATAATTATAAGAAACCAATAGAAAAAATATTACAATTAATGAGAGAGTTCAGCAAAATTTCTGGATACACAGTCCACAAAATATAACTGTCTTCCTTTTCATTGGTAATAAACAAGTGGAAAAGTAAGATGAAAAAAGAGCAACAAAGATTACAGAGCACAAAATAACTTAATAAAAATGCACAATATTTTGGTGGAGAAAAATCACAAAATTGAATTGAAAGTATGGAGAGAAATAAATCAAATTTATAGGTTAGAAGACTCAGTATTATACATACTCAGTTATACCCCCAATCTGTACATTCAATGAAATTTTAGTATAAATCCAAACAGAATTCTTCAGGGAACTTGAAAAAATGGTTCTACCATTCATATGGAAGAATAAAGGTATGCAGACAGCTAAGACAATTATGAAAAATAGGAACCAAGCTGGGGATAGGACTTGCCCCTGAGGTATTAAGATGTTATCATAAGACCATAGTATTAAAATAATGGCATATTAGTTAGGAATAGACAACCTGATCACTAGAACAGAAGAAAGAATCCAGAAATAAACCCAGGCATTATTGGGAACAAGGTATACATCAGAGATGTCATGAATCAGTGGAGGAATCAGCAAACAGTTCATTGGGCATTTGGGCCAAAACCTGGCAAAACTGTACCTTGATCATTTTGTATGACAAGACATTTAGAATATCAGGAGACAGTGAGACCTGCTGGGTTTTTAAACCAATTTACTAAAGGTAAATTAAAAGAGGTAAACATAGGATTAATATAGGTTAAGGATTTAGACCATATACCCAGCACTCGGTTTCCCTCATTAACATATTTTTGCTTTTTAAATTCAACATCATGTCTTTGAGATATTGGATAGGCTAAAAAGTTTGTTCGGGTTTTTCCGTAACAGAGTATGGAAACCTTGGCTTGAAATAGCACTGTTTGTATCAGTCACCATTGCCCTTTTATCCTCTATGCCATGTGATACCTCTGCTTCTCCTTTCCTTGTCCAATTGTGGGAGACTTTCATTATCTAAATGGGCCAGAAAAATAGTCTACTTGGTCTTAATGGCCCTGGTCCATGTCTCTGCCATCAGGACCAGGACATTCCACGGTGGGAAGTCATCTTCAAAAATTTTTCTTTAGAGCAGTAATTGTGGTCATTGGTAACATCCAATCTCACCTCTTAACCTCATTTGTGACCTTGACAGCCATATAATGAGAGTTTTCAATATGGATCACACTACAGCTTTTTTTTTTTTTCTTAAAGTAGATTTTATTTTCTAGAAGAGTTTTAGATTTGGAGGGGGAAAAAATGAAGATTGGTACAGAGAGTTTCCATATACCCAGCACTCAATTTCCTTCATTAACATTTTCTTGCTTTCTAAATTCAACATAATGTTTTTAACATCCAACATCTTTATTGGATTGGCTAAAAAGTTTGTTTGGGTTTTTTCATAACATCATATGAACTTTTTGGTCAACCCAATATTTAAATGTATTAATTCTAACAATGTAGTAATCCCATTGAGTGGAAGCTTCTTATGGTCTCACATGGCACAAGTTTCATGCTGGGGAATTTCATCTACCTCTCAGTCAAATCTCTAGTTCTGCAGTGAAAGTATTTACATGGTCATAATGTTATAAATGGGGCTTCCCTGGTGGCTCAGTGGTAAAGAATCCACCTGCCAATGCAGGAGACATGGGTTCTATCCCTAGGTGGGGAAGATCCCCTGGAGGAGGGAATGGTAACCCACTTCAGTGTTCTTGCCTGGAGAATCCCATGGACAGAGGATTATGATTGATTGACTGGCAGGTTACAGTCAATGGTTTTGCAGAGTTGGACATGAGTGAGCAACTAACACACGACAACTAGAGAGAACCTGTGCAATCAAGACCCAGAGCAGCCAGGAATAAATTAATTATTTTAAAAAGTCAGCAACATTTCTTTTAAAAAAGATACATAAATGTATTTGGCTGCACTGAGTCTTAGTTGTGGCATCCACCATCTTTAGTTGCAGCCTGGGAACTCTTAATTATCGCATGTGGGATCTAGTTCCCTGACTAGGGATCAAACCCAGGCCCCCTGCATTGGGAGTGTGGAGTCTTAGCCACTGGACCACCAGGGAAGTCCCAGATGGAAAATATTTTTTTAAAAATTTCAAGAAAGACTCCAAAAGCAAAATTTGGATTTCTTAAGCACATGCAAGATATTCATACAGCATTTACACTGTACAAGGAATCATAAGCAGTCTAGAGATGACAAAGTATTTGGGAGGATGTACATAGGTTACATACAATGGCTATGCCATTTGGTATAAGGGACTTGAGGATTCCAGAATTCTGGTGTGCCTGAGAGTTGGAGAACCAAATTCCCCAGGCAAAGGGACGACTGTAATAGCAACTAGTCGAAAAACAAAAAAACATATAAATATAAAAGACAAAAACTGGGAGGAGCAAAGAGGAAGGATTGGTAATGAAATCACACAGCAGTTAGTCAATAGATACTGTTAGCCTGGCGAGCTGCAGTCCATGGGGTGGCAAAGAGAGGAACACAACTGAGCGACTGAACAACAAAGACATTAATAAACCAAGGAATGGAAGTATGAGTATATTATTCATAGTCACATGAATAAAAAAAGAAAGAAAGTTGTTCCCAAGAGCTGGGCAAGTGAGAAGACATTTTTAGGTTTTAATTCCTAAACTTTCTGTTGGGGTTGGGTGTTGCATGTTCATCTACGTGAATTATATTTGAGACAACAATAATTAAAATAAGTAATTGAGGAAAAAATCTAGATTTGATTCTGATATTCCTCTAGAGGTTCAGGTACTTTCAGAAATAGGATCAACATGAAACTCTCACGCAGGCATTCAAGGCCCTTTCTCGTCAGGCACTTCCTCCCGGAAGCCCTTGGGTGGAAGAGGGCGCCCTCTGCCGGAGCAGCGACGCCAGCACGCCCGAGGTCCCGCCCTTTGCGTATCAACAGACTCCGCCCCCAGCCCTCGGGGGCTCTTGGCATCATGTGATCTCAGCCCATTTACACCTGGGTGTCGAACCCCGAGAAGGGGAGCCCAGAGACCCCAGACCCCAGGTGAGAGCGAGTGGGTCGGTGGGTTCTGGGTTCCCTGAGCGGTGGGAGACTGCCTGGTCAGGCTGGGAACGTAATTGGGAATGTCTGTCAGGCGCGGCCCGATGTGAGGGTGATGGACAATTAACACGAGTGATTTAGAGCTGGGCTTTTTTTCGGGGACCGAATCCCGGGTCTTCCACTTTTTATCTGCGCGTGGCCTTGGGCGAGCCACTGGATATCAGTTTCCTCGCCTGTGGCTGCCAGCATGAAATGAAATAATGCACAGAAGTACATAATTCATAAATGATAACTGTTGCCTTTAAAGCTCATACAAGCAAATGTGTGAACTCTCAGAAGAGGGGAAGACTTTATAAAAGGTGGCTGTAGCTCAACCCTGTTTGAAGACAGGCCTCCCCTCCCTCACCTGGGGCAGTGTGTCCCGCTGGGGTGCTTATGTCAGTGGTTCCTGGGTGCCCTGGAGGTGCCACCTATAAGGGAGGCTGCCTCTGAGGTTCCCATTGGCCTGGTGTCCTGAGTGGGCCAGCAGGTCAGACCCCCCCTCTTATCTCCTCACAGGGCCTGCCTTCTGTATTGGGCCCCTGGAGGCGAAGAGACGTGTCTCAGGAGGCAGCTCCAGCGGGTCCCAGAACAGAGGACCCCGTTCTCAGTCCCCTCAACAGCCTTGGGCTTTTCCAGGAGGACATGGAAGAAACCAGCTCCATGTCAGGCCTGGCACCAGACCTGTCAGGAGAGAGCTCGGGGGACCCCGTTTGTGCTGGCAGTGGGAAGAGGGTCCTCAGGGAAGAGTCTTGTCAAGGTGCCAGCTCCCAGGCAGTGGGTGCTCCTGGGGCTAGCCCAGAGGCCACGGCCCATCCAGTGGTCCTGGGGCTGCAAACTGTGGGACAGAACCGGAATTCAGTGCCCAGCTCCAGGCTCCGCCGTCAGCTGCCCACAGAGCCTGCCCAGGGGAGGGCTCAGGGCCTCAAGAGGGTCCAGATTATTCTGCACGATGTCTTAGCTGGAAGTTGTCCCAGGAATCTTTGTAATGGGTGTGTGGGGGCAAGAAAGAAAAGCAGGAAGTCTGAGACCCCCTCAGAGGGTCAGGAAGGTAGCTTCTTATGGCTTGGTCAGAGTGGGGACAAGCCCAAGGCTGTGGGAGACTCCCTGCAAGGTGCTGACATGGCGTCCTTGGGAGGCCCGTGCAGTCCTCTCTCTTGCAAGGACACTGGGTCTGGGCCTGGACACCCAGGTGGAGGTTGGGTGGACTGTGACTCAGGGATTGAGAAGTTTGAATATATGCCCACTGTAAGGGGTGGGACCCCACCAGGCAGCCCCTGTGACCCTGTGAGCTTCCCTGTGCCCACTGGAGGACCGTTACTTCAGCTAGCTGCCCAGGATCCTCTCCAGAGCCCTGAGCTGTGCCTGGGAGGGTCTGGAAAGGCTTCCACAGCACAGCAAGAAGCTGAGCACATCATGAGGCCTGGTGATGGTGATGGCCATGGTGCTTCACACAACCAGGAGGAGCTGGAGGTCGTGGCTCGACCAGTGTCTGGGGGGAGGCCAGGGCAGGGACTTGGTGACACCCCCTCCAGCTTCCTGGAGCCTGTAGCCAGCAAGGCTAGCTCAGGCCCATCCATGAGGCAGAGAAATTCCAAGTGTGCTAAACAGTTGAAAATGGACCCAGTGCCTGGTGCCCAGGATCAGGGCACTAACAGATGGCCAGACAGCTCCAACCAGGACCAAACAGAAGAATCCAGCCCAGGAAGCGGCCCCAGACTGGTAAGTTGACTCTGAGAGGTTGGGATGGGAAGGGCATCATTATCTTTTGGTGTCAGTGAGTCTTGTGTTCAAATCCTATCTCTGCCCACTTCCTAGTTGAGTGGCCCTGGAATATTTTTTAAACTGTTTCCTCATGTGTGAAAAGGGAATTCTAGTTCCACTTTAATGGGATTGTTTTGAGGAAAAATGAGATGATGATGTGAAATAATGTACTTAGCACAGCATAAGGCACAAGGTAAACCTATTTATGTTAAATGTGCTTTTCCTTGAGTGTAACAATAGTCCTGTGAGATAGGCATTAGCCCTGTATTCCCAGGGGAAGCTGAGGCTAAGAGAAGTTAACAAAGTTCTCCAAGCTCACACAGCAAGGGAGTCAGTCCCTAGCCGTGTTCCCTGTATTCACTGCTTCCCTTTTTCCATTGTTCTTTTATTGATGCTAATAATTGTCATTTTATTAATATAAATAATCATGGTCAATATGTTTATATACCAAGGGCAGAAGATGGCATTGCTGTGTTTGATGTATATTTCTGACATAGTTGAATTTTTTTAAAATTGAAGCATCATGTTAGTTTCAGACGTACAGCATAGTGATTCAATTATATAAGAGTCGGACACGACCGAACGACTGAACTGAACTGAATATATATGTATATATATGTTCTTTTCAGATTCTTTTCCCTTATAGGTTATTACAAAATATTGAGTATAGTTTCCTGTTTTATATAGTAGCTCCTTGTTGGTTATCTATTTTATATGTCATAGTCACATAGTTGAATTTTTATCACCTCTATAGAATATGTGTTGTGTGCTGAGTGCTTTTGATTTAGTCTTCACATGAAGCCCAGAGAGGTGAGGTTACAGGCCCAGGGTCTCACAGCTGGTAAAGGACAGAGCCAGTATACAGACCCAGGCAGGCTGTCCAGAACGCTTACTGCACTCCTGCTATGCGCATTCCCACCACCATTGCAGTAGTAAAGGCCCCTGGCATGCTTACTACATGCTGGGCACTGTTCCCAAGCACTTACCTTCAGTCTCCTAACACCCTTACAGAGAAGATGCTGTTGCTATATACCCATTTTAATGATGCAGACACTGAGGCTCGGACAGGTAAAGTGAGTATGTCAAGGTCAAACAAGCAAATTAGTTGAACTAGGATAGGAACCAATGAGCTGTGGTGATAAATGCCTGTGGTGATTTATCACTATTTGATACTATAATTACATTAGAGATGCTATTACATTATCTGTGTAAATATCACTCAAAATGTTCATTTTTAATTAAAAAATGAATACATGTTTATCATAGAAATTAAAGAAGAAATAAAAATCCCCATAATGCCAACAACATTCAGAGCTATCTCCTGTTGACATTTTGGTGTATATAGCCTTTCTTCCATCTTTTTCATGTACATATATATCTTTTCTTTGCCTAGAAATGGGATCATGCAGATCAAAATTTATAACTTGATTTTTTAGGTATTAAAAATTGTTTCTACAGTGAATTTGTTGACATAGAATGAGGAAATCCCTTTTAGTGTCTCCTGACCCAGTTGCCCTTTGTTTGATATTAATGGTTAGCATTCTTCCAGTCTTCTTTTTTATGAACTTCTGTACATATGTGATGGAGAAGGCAATGGCACCCCACTCCAGTACTTTTGCCTGGAAAATCCCATGGACGGAGGAGCCTGGTTGGCTGCTGTCTATGGGGTCGCACAGAGTCGGACACGACTAAAGCGACGCAGCAGCAGCAGCATACGTATATGAACATCTTATGTTGATCGAACCTTTTTATATATAAGTAGGCTCATGCCGTGCCTCATTGTTCTGGGACTTCTACTTTGATTTTCAGATGCTTTAGAGTTTGAAGACGTTTCCAAGTTGGCAAATCTGTGCTTTCCCTGAACTCTGCATCATGTCTGTCTACAGGCACTGCTGGGACCAGAGGGTGGGCTGGGACTTGCTTTTCTCATTTCTGGTCACTGTCGTGTAGTTAAGAGCATGAAGCTCAGAAGCTGACAGATTGGCATTCAGGCCTGGCTTTGCTGCTGTCTGAATGTGACCTAGGCAAGCGGCCTCACCTTTCCAAGCATAATTTCCTCATCTGTAAAATAGAGGTAATAAATTACTTACTCATTGGGCAGTGGTAAGGGGCAGGTGAGATGACATGTCCTGTGTTCAGCATTTAGCACAGTGCCTGGTACAAGAAAAATACTCAGAAATGTTACCTGTTGTTGACTATACATTGTCCTTCTCCAAGGACTGCCAGGGTGAACCCCTGTGCATCTGGCTTCTCCCCATTTCAGATTATCTATGTGGGCCAGATGCCCACAATTGGGATTCCTGGGTCTGCAGTGTTTTGAGGGGGTGTTTGAGTTTGGTGGTGGAGGCAGGTGCCTGCCCGTCTTGACAGGAAGCAACCCACGGCTGCTCTCTCTGCTTGAGTCCCATCCTTGACTCTGCGACATGGTCCCTCATCCCACAGCATCCCAACCAACCGGTTGCCATGGCAACTGGTGCCAGCTGCAGGAGAAGAATGGAGGCTGTGCTGCGACAGGGATGGGCAGGTGGTTGAGGCCAAGGCTGAGTAGGGTGTGGGCAGGTGTGGGTGTAGTGCCCAGCTGGTCTGGGTCCCCTCTCAGGGCTCTGGCACCTTCTCCTGGAGACAGCTCGGCTCATATCAGGAGCAGATAGACAGGTTCAAGGTCAGGCTCTGCTTCTTACAACTGAGTGACTTTAGAGACATCTCTTCTCTGAATCTTAGTTGCCTCCTCTATGAAATGTCAGGGATCAGCTGGGCCCCAGAACTACTGGGAATCTGGTGTGAGAGGCTGGCTGTGTTGTGTTCTTTTGGTTTGAGATTGAGATTCTTGGAGGAGGGTGGAGAAGTTGGTTTGACCCCCAGGGTGGTTAGTGAGATCTGGAGCCACTCTGTGGCTGGGATACCAGGAGGCGTGGGACAGGCAGCTCTGCCAGGGCCCCCTGCTCTACCCGTCACAGTTCAGGAGGTACACAGCTCCTCTGGCCCCACCTTAGGCTCTCACACTCAGGTACCCTGTCTGCAGCTACAGAGTATCAGGAGGTGTGTGAGGGAGGCACATGTCTCCAGCAGATGGACAGCCGAAGAATAGCTCTTATAAGTGCTTACTATATACTAGGAGCTTCACATAGGTCATCACCTCACGTTTAATCCTCATAGTAGCATGAAAATTCAGTGTTAATATGCTTATTTTGCTGATTAAGAAAACTGGGATTCAGGAAAGTTAAGTGACTCACTCATGGTCACACAGCAAGTAAGTGGTGGAGTCAGGGTTTGAATCCCGGCCTGTTCAGTTCCACTCTGTGCCCTGAGCCCAGCTGCCAAAGGCCTAGCTACAGGATTTAGACGTTTTTCCCTCCCGGGGGAGAATGCAGTTTGTTTATTCTTTTAAATTAATTTTTATTGGAGTGTAATTCTTTTCAATGTTGTGTTTCTACTGTACAGAGTGAATCAGGTATACGTATATGTACATCCTCTCTTAGATTTCCTTCCCACTTAGGTCACCACCAAGCACTGAGCAGAGCTTCCTGTGCTATGCAGTAGGTTCTCAGTTATTTCTTTTTTTCACAGTAGTGTATGTATGTCAGACCCAGTCTCCCAGTTCATCCCATCAGTGCTTTCCCTCTTGGTATCCATAACTTTAATCTCTACTTTTGTGTCTCTATTTCTGCTTTACAAATAAGTTCATCTGTATCATTTTTCTGGATTCCATATATTATATGATACGTGTTTTTCTGTTTCTGACTTACTTCACTCTGTGTGACAATCTCTAGGTCTGTCCAGGATTTAGGTTTTTATGGGACTTTATGTTCAGCACACAGGGGTGCTCCTCCAGGATCTCAAAGTTCAGGGGAGAGGAGACAAAGTAACCAGAATTGAAATGCAGATAGAACATGCCATGCCTGGCATGTTCCAGATCCCCAGAGGACAGTTGAGTCTTCCCTGGGGAGGGGTGAGAGGGAAGGCTTGGAGGTAGGGTGGAGCAGAAAGGGGTGCTGTCGGAGCTGGGTTTGGGCAAAGAAAGTGGGTGTGCAGCAGGCTGAGACATAGGAAGAACATCTCAGGAAGAGGACAGAGCACATGCAGAAGCTCAGAGGCAAGAGGCAGTCTGGAGCATTGCAGGAGAGGAGCAGTAGGTGGGATAGGGTCCGAGGGGAGGAAGGAGGTGGGAAAGATCAGTGATCATAACATTGCTCTATTTTGGGGGGGCTCCAAAATCATTGCAGATGGTGACTGTAGCCATGAAATTAAAAGACGCTTGCTCCTTGGCAGGAAAGTTATGACCAACGTAGACAGCATATTAAAAAGCAGAGACATTACTTGACCAACAAAGGTCTGTCTAGTCAAAGCTATGGTTTTTCCAGTAGTCATGTATGGATGTGAGAGTTGGACTATAAAGAAAGCTGAGCACCAAAGAATTGATGCTTTTGAAGTGTGGTGTTGGAGAAGACTCTTGAGAGTCCCTTGGACTGCAAGGAGATCCAACCAGTCCATCCTAAAGGAGATCAGTCCTGAATATTCATTGGACAGACTGATGCTGAAGCTGAAACTCCAATACTTTGGCCACCTGATGCAAAGAGCTGACTCATTGGAAAAGACCCTGAGGCTGGGAAAGATTGAAGGCGGGAGGCAAAGAGGACGACAGAGGATGAGATGGTTGGATGGCATCACCGACTCAATGGACATGAGTTTGAGTAAACTCCGGGAGTTGGCGATAGACAGGGAAGCCTGGCTGCTGCATTCCATGGGGTCGCAAAGAGTCGGACCCCACTGACCAACTGAACTGAACTGAACATTGTTTAAAGGGAATTGGAGAGACTGAAGTGTGGTCAGGTGCCAGGAGGGACTCTCTCAACGACAGGAACCAAGGAATCTTTAACAACATCAGAGTTTACAGAGAGAGCTTTCTGTCTTCCAGGCACTGTTCTAAGAGCCTTGAATAATGGTAATAATCCTTGCATTGACACTAGGAAGTTGATAACTGGTATGATCCTCATTTTACTAACGAGAAAACTGAGGCACAGGGAGGTTAAGTAACTTTCCCAAGATCACACAGATCCTAGGTATTGGCAGCAAGTATCCTATTGCATGAATATGGCATGATTTATTTATTCCTTGACTCCATGTGGGCATTTGGGTTGTTGGCAGTTTTTTGCTATTACATCTGGTGCTGCTGTGATGAACAGTTTTGTATGTTTCTTGGTACATATGGGCAAGAATGCCTCCATGGAATATTCCTGGGAGTGGAATTGCTAGGTTATAGAGTGTACATGTCTTCAACTTAGTGCCAGATGTGTCTAAAATGGTTGAAAATAGTCTGTACTCCCATCAGCAGTGCCAAATTCTAGTAGCCCCATATCTTTACCAATACCTGATATTATCAAACTTCAATTTTTGCCGGAGTGAGGATATGCTATGGTGCCTCACTGTTGTTTTAATTTTCATTTCCCTATTACTGAGGAGACTCTTGGCATAAATTCTGGTATTTTCTGTTAAGTCTTTTGCCAAAAAATTTTGGTTGTTTTAACTTTTTCTTATTGATCTGTAGGAGTTTTTTAAATAAATAAATAAAGTATGTATTTTTAATACATGTATTTAATGTATTTTTAAATATGTATTTTAGATACTATTCCATTGCCTGTTATATGTTTTGCAAATATATTTTCCCAAAGTTCATATTTTGATTTCTTTATGGTGTCTGTTGATAGCTAGAAATTCTTTTTTTGTTGTTGTTTGGCCACACCACACAGCATGTGGGATCTTAATTCCCCAACCAGTGATCAAAACTGTACCTCCTGCAGTGGAAACTCGAAGCCTTAACCACTGGACTGCTAGAGAAGTCCCAGAAATTTTTAATTATTAAAAATTGTTTATTGTGATGAAACATACGTAACATAAAATCTCCCTTTTAAAACCACGTTTCAGTGCACAGTTCAGCATGGAGTGCATTCACATTGTCGTACAGCCATCACCACTATCCACCTCCAGAACTTTCTCATCTTTGCAGGCTGAAATTCTGTACCCATTAAATAACCCCCCAGTCTCCTCTTCCCCCAGCCCTTCATAACCTCTATTCTACTTTCTGTCTTTTTGAATTTGACTATTTTGGTACCTCACATAACTGAAGTTGTACAATAGTGGTCCTTACGTGTCTGGCTTATTTCACTTACCATGATGTCTTCAAGGTTCATCTTGTAACATGTGTCAGAATTTCATTCCCATTTTAAGGGTGAATTAACCTTTCATGGTATGTATTTACCACAGTTTGTTTATCCACTCATCTGTTGATGGAAATTTAGGTTATTTTCACCTAATAGCCATTGTAAGTATGCTGCTGTGAATGTGCACGCAGGCTAAGTTGCTTCAGTCGTGTCCAACTCTTTGCGACCCCATGGACTGTAGCCATATCCAAATTTCCAGTAGTCTCATAAAGATGATCATTTATTTTTATACTTTGTTTTTTTAAGTTAGGGTCTAAATAGGATCTGTATGTTAGAATTGGTTGATACGCTTTTTAAGCCTCTCTTAACCTATAGATGGGAGTCCCAGGTGGCTCAGTAGTAAAGAATCTGCCTGCCAGTTCAGGACACGCAGAAGATGCAGGTTCAATCCCTGGGTCAGGAAGATCCACTGGAGGAGGAAATGGCAACTCACTCGGGTTTTCTTGGCTGGGAAATCCCACGGACAGAGGATCCTGGGGGGTTACTGTCCATGGAGTCACAGAGTCAGAGACAATTGAACATGCACATGTAACCCACAGGTCTCTTTCCAATCTTGTTTTTTCTGAACTTTTAAAAGTTTTTTAAATTAAAAAACATCTTTTTATTTTATATTGAAGTGTAGCTGAGTAACAGTGTTGTGATAGTTTCAGGTGTATAGCAGAGCAACTCCACTATACACATATGTATAGTATACATACATTTATAGCACACATATATGTATATACATATATATATCCCTCAAACTCCCCTCCCATCCAGGCTGCCACGTAACATTGAGCAGAATTCCCGTGGTATATAGTAGGACCTTGTTGGTTATCCATTTTAAATATGGCAGTGTGTACATGTTAATCCCAAACTCCCTAACTATCCCTTCCCCTCGTTCTTCCCCCCTTGGCAACTGCAAGTTTGTTCTCTAAGTCTCTTGAAGTCTGTTTTTGAAGAAACTAAGTTGTTTGTTTATTTGCTAAGTTGTACCTTATTGCATCTCTGTGGAATAGTGAGACCTGATCCTCTGTTTTCTATATTTTCTGTGAAGTGGTGGTTGAATCTGGAGCTTTGATTAGGTATAGATTCAGAGTTCTGGGCTGACTAATTTGTTTTTAGTGGGTTTGTTTTTTTTTTTGGTCTTTTTAAAATTATCTTTCTTTTTATTAGTTTTTTTATTTTTACTTTTTGGGAAGCAGACTAATTTGAAAGCATATAATGTCTCATTTTATTTCTTTGTATTTTTGATGTACTATAAAATGGTAGTTTTTAAAACTGCAGTTTTTAGCTATTGATGGTATATAAAATGCAATAGATTTTGCAGAAATCTTTTATTTATATAATTTATCTATTAGGATTTTGTTTGTTTTCTATGTAGACAGTCATGAAACATGCAAATAATGACAATCTTGTTATTTCCTTTCCAATTCTTACATCTCCCCTACTCCCTTCCCTTATTGTGCTAGCTGAGACCTTTATAGTATTGTGTAGACCTGCATAACACTGAATTTAAGTGGTGATAGCATGGAGCCTTGTCTTGTTCTGGATTTTAAGGGGAATGTGGTCACCATTTCACCAGTATATTTGCTATATTTGTATTTATATATATCATTATAATATATTATATATTATATAATATATAATATATAATATAGTTATATAATTGTATTATATAATATATTATATATAGTATATATTTGTAAGGGAACTCCCTTCTATTCCTGATTTGCTTGTTATGAATGGAAAGTACATTTTAAGAAATAATTTTCTACAGATTTTGAAATAATATGATTTTTTATTCTCTTACTAATATTAGTAAATTTAAAGAATTGGATTTTTTAAGTGTTAAGTCAGTCTTTCATTTCCAGAATAAACCCCAATTGATCATGTTATATCTTATGTTTTCTGAAAACATAAACATGTTTTGTGTTTGTTTCCAGAACATAATGATGTGTTTTATGTTTCTTGTTTATGTCTTCATGTTGATAGTATTTGGTTTGGAAATTTTGTGTTTCTATTGATGAGTTAGTTAACTGGCCTGAAATGATTTGTTCCCATACTGTCCTTGTGAGGTTTTGGTATTCAGTTTTGCAGCTTCAAAGAATGAATTGTAGACTGTGTTCTCTTTTTCCATTTGCTGCAGCAGTTTGTATAAAATTGGAGTTATTTGTTCTTTGAACATTTCAGTAGAATCACTGGTTAAAGAAAGATCTGGACGGGTGTTTTCTTAGGGAAGATAATCCTCCCCTACTGAGTCAATTAATTCTACGCTTATGTGTTTATTCAGTTTTTTAAAAATTTTTCATTGAGTCAATTTTGGTAAGTTATATCTATCTAGAAATGCATCCACTTAATCTGAGTTTTCAAATTTACTTGCATGTTGGCATAAAGTATTTTACAAATCCTCTAATTTTTTTTTAATATCATGATTACTCATTGCAAATTTTGTCTTGTTGTGCCTTCCCTGTTTTCCTTATTGTTGCCAAAGAGTTGTCTGCTTTTTGAGTCTTTTCAAAGACCCAATTTTTGGTTTTGTTGACCCTGTCTGTTGTATATTTGTTTTCAGTGTCACACTTCTTTCCGTTTATTCTCTTATTTTTATAATACTTTGAGAATAATGCTTGGTTCATTAATTTTCTATATTTTGTTTCTAATAAAGTCATTTAAAGTTACAAAGGAACCTCTGATGATCATATTAGCTGCATCCACATACTCTCTTATATAACCTTTCTTATTATAATTCAGTTCTCAGAATTTCATAATTTTTACTACTCATTTTATTTGGCCTGTGTACTATTTATAAGCATATTTCTTAATTTCCATTCTTTCTTTACTTTCCTTCTCTATTTTTTTTGTTATCCTTTTTAAAATTAGTTAATTACTTTAATTTTGACTGTGCTGGGTCTTCATTGCTGTGTGGACTTCTCTCTAGTTGGAACAAGCGGGGACTACTGTGTAGTGGCCGTGCTCGGGCTCCTCATTGCAGTGGTTTCCCTTGTTTCAGAGCACAGGCTCTAGGATGCAAGAGCTTCAGTAGTTGTGGCACGTGGGCTCAGCAGTTGAAGTTCCCAGGCTCGAGCGCACAGGCTCAACAGCTGTGGGGCGCGGGCTTAGTTGGTCTGTGAATGTAGGATCTTCTTGGACCAGGGATCGAACCTGTGTCTCCTACATTGGGAGGTGGATTCCTTACCGCTGAGCCACCAGAGAAACCTTTATTATTGCTTTTCAACTAATACATATTGTAGCCTGAGAAAGTGATCTTTATCTGAGTCGTCTGATGTGGTAGCTACTAGCCACTTGTCTGTGCTGAGCACTTGAAAGTTGGCCAGTCCAAATTGAGATGTTCAGTTCAGTTCAGTCGCTCAGTCGTGTCCGACTCTTTGCAGCACCATGCACCGCAGCATGCCAGGCCTCCCTGTCCATCACCAACTCCCAGAGTCCGCCCAACCCCATGTCCATTGAGTTGGTGATGCCATCCAACCATCTCATCCTCTGTTGTCCCCTTCTTCTCCTGCCCTCAATCTTTCCCAGCATCAGGGTCTTTGCAAATGAGTCAGCTCTTTGCATCAGGTGTCCAGAGCATTGGAGTTTCAGCTTCAACATCAGTCCTTCCAATGAACACCCAGGACTGATCTCCTTTAGGATGGACTGGTTGGATCTCCTTGCAGTCCAAGGGACTCTCAAGAGTCTTTTCCAACACCACACTTCAAAAGCATCAATTCTTTGGCACTCACCTTTCTTTATAGTCCAACTCTCACATCCATACATGACCACTAGAAAAACCATAGCCTTGACTAGACGGACCTTTGTTGGGATGTACTATAACTGTAAATACAGTACTGGATTTCAGTGACTTAGTCACTGAAAAAAAGAAATTAAAATTTCATTAATAATGTTTTATATGGATTATTAGGCTTGTCATATGAGCATGCATTTTAAAAAACATCAAAATTGGTGAATTCTTGTGTTCAGTTAAGTTCAGTTCAGCTGCTCAGTCGTGTCCGACTCTGCGACCCCATAGACTGCAGCAGCCAGGCTTCCATGTCCATCACCAACTCCTGGAGCTTGCTCAAATTCATGTCCATGGAGTCAGTGATGCCATCCAACCATCTCATCCTCTGTCGTCCCCTTCGCCTCCCACCTTAAGTCTTTCTCAGCATCAGTCTTTTCCAATGAGTCAGTTCTTCACATCAGGTGGCCAAAGTATTGGAGTTTCAGCTTCAGCATCAGTCCTTTCAATGAATATTCAGGACTGATCTCCTTTAGGATGGACTGGTTGGATCTCCTTGCAGTCCAAGGGACTCTCAAGAGTCTTCTCCAACACTACAGTTCAAAAGCATCAATTCTTTGGTACTCAGTTTTTTTAATAGTCCAACTCTCACATCCATACACAACTACTGGAAAAACCATAGCTTTAACTAGACGGACTTTTGTCGGCAAAGTAATGTCTCTGCTTTTTAATATTCTGCCTAGGTTGGTCATAGCTTTCCTTCCAAGGAGGAAGCGTCTTTTAATTTCATGGCTACCATCACCATCTGCAGTGATTTTGGAGCCCAAGAAAATAAATTCTGTCACTGTTTCCATTGTTTCTCCATCTGTTTGGCGTGAAGTGATGGGACTGGATGCCATGATCTTAGTTTTCTGAATATTGAGTTTTAAGTCAGCTTTTTCACTTTCCTCATTCACTTTCATCAAAGGCTCTTTAGTTTGTCTTCACTTTCTGTCATAAGGGTGGTGTCATCTGTGTATCTGAGATTATTGGTATTTCTCCCCGCAATCTTGAATTTTTGGGTAGATATTTTAATATTGAAGATGAAAGATAAAAAGAAACATTTTCAGAATACCATGCTTTATTATTTCAAGAAAGGTAAAAACACAACTGAAATGCAAAAAAAGATTTGTGCAGTGTGTGGAGAAGGTGCTGTGAGTGATTAAACATGTCAGAAGTGGTTTTCGAAGTTTCATGCTGGAGATTGCTTGCTGGATGATGCTCTGCGGTTGGGTAGACCAGTTGAAAGTGGTGCTGATGGTGGTTTAGTCGCTAGGTTGTGTCCGACTCTTGCAACCCCATGAATGTAGCCCCTGTCCATGGGATTTCCCAGGCAAGAATACTGGAGTGGGTTGCCATATCCTCTGGGAGATCTTTCCATTGAAGTTGATAGGGATCAAATCGTGGAATTAATTGAGAACAATTAAAATTAATGTTATACCCAGCTTCCCAGGTGGCTCAGTTGTAAAGAATCCGCCTGCCAGTGCAAGAGATACATGACATGTGGGTTTGATCCCTGGATCGGGAAGATCCCGTGGAGGAGGAAATGGCAACCCACTGCAGTATTCTTGCCTGGAGAATCCTGTGGACACAGGAGCCTGGCATGCTGCAGTCCATGGGGGCTCAAAGAGTTGGACACCACTGAGTGACTGAGCACACATGCAGTGTTACACCACATGAGAGGGGCCGACACACTCAGAATATCCAAGTCAAGCACTGAAAATCATTTGCACCAGCTTGGTCATGTTAATTGCTTCGATGTTTGGATTCCACATAAGTTAAGCGAAAAAACCCTTCTTGACTGTATCTCTGCATGCGATTCTCTACCTAAATATAATGAAAATGTTCCGTTTTTAAAACAAACTGTGACAGACGATGAAAAGTGAACACTGTACAGTAATGTAGAATGGAAGAGATCTTGGGGCAAGTGAAATGAACCAGCACCAACCATACCAAAGGCCAGTCTTCAGCCAGAAAAGGTGATGTTGTATATATGGTAGGATTGGAAGGGAGTCCTCTATTAAGAGCTCCTTCTGGAAAACCAGACAATTAATTCCAACAAGTATTGCTCGCAATTAGACCAACTGAAGGCAGCACTTGATGAAAAGCATCCAGAATTAGTCAACAGACTACGTATATCAGGATAACACAAGATCACATGTTTCTTTGATGACCAGGCAAAAACTGTTACAGCTTGGCTGGAAAATTCTGATTCATCTGCATGTTCACCAGACACTGCACCTTCAGATGTCTATTTAGTTCGTCCTTATAAAATTCTCTTAGTGGAAAAAAATTCAATTTCCTGGAAGACTATAAAAGGCACCTGGAACAATTCTTTGCTCAAAAAGATAAAATGTTTTAGGGAGATGGAATTATAAAGTTGCTTGGAAAATGGCAGAAGGTAGTGGAACAACCAGTGAATAGATTGCCCAATGAAGTTCTCGGTGAAAATGAAAAATGCGTCTTTTGTTTTTAACTTTAAAACCGAGGGAACTTTTTGGCCAACTCAATACGTATTGAAATGATAATGTTTTGGATGTGTTAATTAAAATATAAAATGAATTTCACTTGTTTCTTTTTACTCTTCTTTAATGTGGCTACTGGAAAACTTAAAAATGCACCTATGGCTCACATTCTTATTTAATTGGGCAGTGTTGGTCTAAAAAATACTCATTTTTTGAAACTTGCTGAGATTTGCTTTATGGTTTAGGCTGTGTTTAATTTTCGTATATGTCGCACGTATACTTGAAAAGATGTGTACTCTAGTTGTTAAGAACAGTGTTGTATATATGTACACAGATTAAACTTCTTCATTGTTTTCATTGAATCTTTTTTCTCCTGACTGATTTGTTTCAGCTAAATTTAACAATAATTAAGAGAAATACATAAAAATTTCTTGCTACAATGTGGATTTGACATTTTCTTCATGCTTTGCCAATTTTTGCTTTCTGTTTTGGAGGTTATGTTATTAGATGCCTATGCATTTAGAATTGTTGCAGCTTCTTGATGAAACTGCTAGTCATTATGTAATAAGGTCTTTACCTCATTATTTTTTGCCTTAAAATCTGTTTTATCTGATATTAGTGTAGCTATAAAACTTTATTTTGGTTAGTATTTACCCATTCACATATTACTCCATTTTTTTCTCTTAACCTTTTTGCATCACTGTGTTTTAGAAATAGGTTTTACAAATACTTTTTTTCCCTTTAAAAAATTTTATTTTTTTAATTTAATTTTATATTGGAATACAGTTGATTAACACATATGTTTCACGTGTACAGCAAAGTGATTCTGTTATACACATATCTACTGTCTTTCAAATTCCTTTATAAATATCTTATAATTGGATTTTCTTTTTTAAAGATCTGGTAATTTTTGTATTCATTTGAAGTGTTAATCCATTTACATTTGTTGTATTTATCGATTCATTTGAACCTATTCCTACTGCCTTACTTTGAATATACCATGCATTTCCTATACACTTTCTCCCTTTTATTGCCTCCTTTTATTTATTTATTAATTGATTAATTTTGGATCACAAAATATAGGGAAGACACAGGGGGAATGCCTGTGACCCCTTGGCTGCACTTCCCTGCCATAAATACCTTTTAGAACCCCAGATTTGTGCTGCCTAGCCATTGTCTCACAGCCTAGCAGCTGCGTGTATATCCAACCATGTGGGAAGCTTAAGCAGACTCCTGTACTCAATGTGGTGTCCCTTCCAACTAAGTCTTCCAGCTCACTTTTGCCAGTATTGCAATAGCACTGATTGTTCCAACCGCCTATGTCCTAAAACTCTCATGAAGGAATAGGTCTCAGGCAAGTTGTGCCTGCACAGCCCTTAGACCACATAGACAACACAGCCCTGTCTACACTTTTAAAAAGGCCCTTCTTAAACAGCCACGACAAAGGCCCCTCCGCTGTACCCGGTCTTCTAAGCCCCAGGCTGCCTGTGGCACCTGGATGGCAGCCCCTGGGGGCCCCCCGCAGCCTGGTGTGGTGATGGAGGAAGGCCAGGCCAGGCCAAGCATGACGAGTAAACCATTTTATTGGGCTCAGACTAGAAACCCATGGGTCCTGAGGACGTCTGTGAGTTTGTCAGTTTTCTTCTGTGTTCTTTTCGGCCTGCTTCCATCGCCTCATTAGCTACTACGTCTCCGAGAATGGTACCTGGCCTTCTCTCTTCTCTTCTTCCGGGTGGCTTTTACTGCCTGGTTCGTCCAGCCAACCTCATGAGCCAGGGGCCCTAGGTAGGCAGACTTCTGCCTGGGCTTCAGACGCACAAGCTTGAGGGTGGCAGGAACCACCATCTGCTTTTTCTGGCCGTAGGGTGGGGGGTCCCTTCAGACACCTTTGGTGGCCCAGAGCGGCCCGGCCGGGCCTCGCTTGCTCTGATGGAGCAGTGTGCCTCAGTCCTTCGGGGGTTCGGCAGTGGTAGGGGCCACAGAAGGGGGTTGGTGTTTATCCGTTTGTGGAGGAAGGCCGGGTAATTCAGTTTATTTCTGTAGAACTTGCCGGAGATGCTGATGCCCTCACAGCACACGACCACAACCTTCAGGCCCAGAAGCACCTGCTTGGCCATGATGGCTCTGGGCGTTGAGCACGATGACCTACCCTTCCGCCATTTTTGGCAGCCAAGTGGGGTTTATCGCCTCCTTTTAGATTGACAGCCTTTTCTTATTCCTTTTTATCTCTCTAGTAGTTTGGAAGTCTTTGGTGTCCTATTTACATTTTTTTAATGTCTGTTAGAAATGTCAACAGAAATACCTAGGCTATCAAAGTATAAAGGTAGTTACTATCTTCCTCTGAAATAACAGGATCTTGGAATACTTTAATTCTAGGCATGCACCTTCCCAATTTATGTGATGTTGTTATCTAGGAAGTTAGTCCTCAGTTATTTTCCCAATCCCACAAATGACCCAAATATTATAGTTTCATAGAATCTGTGTTTGTTTAGGTTTAACCACATATTTATCATTTTCTTTGGTCAGAATTCCTCTTTGCATCTCAGCTTTTCTGTCTGGATCATGTTTTTTTCCTTTTGCCTTAAGTTCATCCTTTAACGTTTATTAAGAAAGATAAAATCATTAAAAAAAACTCTCGGTTTTTCTCTATGATATCTTTATTTAAAAAATTTTTAAGATAATTTTTTTTAATTTTTTAATTTTATTTTTAAACTTTACAATATTGTATTAGTTTTGCCAAATATCAAAATTTTTTAAACTTTTTTTAAATTGAAGTATAATTAATTCACAGTGTTGTGTTAGGTTCAAGTATAGAGCAAAGTGATTTGACTCACTGAATCTGTTCTTTTTCAGATTCTTTTCATTATAGCACAGGGAACTATATTCAATATATTCCAAGGTATTAAATATAGTTCCCTGTGCTATAATGAAAAGAATCTGAAAAAGAACAGATTCAGTGAGTCCAATCACTTTGCTCTATACCTCAGTTGACTCTTTGCGACCCCATGGCCTGTAGCCCACCAGGCTTCTCTGTCCATGGGATTCTCCAGGCAAGAATGCTGGAGTGGGTTGCTATGCCCACCTCCAGGGGATCTTCCCAACCCAGGGATCTAACCCAGCTCTCCTGCATTGCAGGCAAATTCTCTACCATCTGAATCACCACAGAAGCCCAAGAATATTGGAGTGGGTAGCCTAACCCTTCTCCCCCGGATCTTCCTGACCGAGGAATCAAACCGGGGTCTTCTGCATTGCAGGCAGATTCTTTACCAGCTGAGCTACCAGGGAAACCCCTGGGATCAGACTGCCAGGATTTAAATCTTAGGTCTCTGGTTTACTAATTGTATGACGCTGAGGAAACTGACTAGCCTTTCTGCACCTCTATGTGCCTCAGTTTCCTCTTCTGTAAAATAAGGGCAATAACAGTACCGATATCTAACTCACAGGGTTATGGTGAGGATTCAGTGAACTAACATGGGGAGTATTCATAACAGTGATAGCACATTGTCAGTGCTAGATGGTTAGCAAAGTGTTAGATGGTTATTTTTTCTCTTGGTGCTTTTAGGATGTCCTTATCGTTGTTGTGGAGCAGTTTCACTATGATGTGTCTAGGTGTGAATCTACTTTTACTTAAACTTTTTGAAATTCACTAAGCTTTTGGAATCTGTAAATTGTTGTCTTTTATCAATTCTGGAAAATTCTTAGTCGTCTGTCTTCAAATACTCCCTCTGCTCAGTTCTCTCTTTCTGGGACTTTGGTTTGAGTGAAATCAGTGCTTTTCTCTCTGTCTTTTGTGTGTCTTTGATTGTGTTTCACGGTCTCTGTGCTGTGAATAATTTGGATAATTTCTTTAAACCTATCTTCTAGTTCACTAGCTTATTTCAGCTGTCTAATACTGTTAGGCCTATATATTGACTTTTTAAGTTTTCACACTTATTATCATATTTTTCATTTCCAGAAGTTGTGTTTGGTTCCCAACCAAATACGCTTGGTCTTTTATGTGTATTTTTGCCCTTCATCATATGTTTGGACTAGAAAGAAAGCTGAGCACCAAAGAATTCATGCTTTTGAACTGTGGTTTTGGAGAAGACTCTTGAGAGTCCGTTGGACTGCAAGGAGATTAAACCAGTCCATCCTAAAGGAAATCAGTCCTGAATATTCATTGGAAGGACTGATGCTGAAGCTGAAGCTCCAATACTTTGGCCACCTGATGCCAAAAACTGACTCATTTGAAAAGACCCAGATGCTGGGAAAGATTAAAGGCAGAAGGAGAAGGGGATGACAGAGGATCAGATGGTTGGATGGCATCACCGACTCGATGGACAGGAGTTTGAGCAAGCTCTGGGAGTTGGTGACGGACAGGGAAGCCTGGCGTGCTGCAGCCCGTCGGGTTGCAAAGAGTCGGACACGACTGAGCCACTGAACTGACTGATGTGTTTGACCTCGCCTTTTCTTTTTTTTTTTCTTTCTTTTTTGGCTGCACTGGGTCTTCATTGTGGCATGCAAGCTTTCTCTAGTTGCAGTGTGCAGGTATAGGTTGCCCTGAGGCATGTGGGATCTTACTTCCCTGACCAGGGATCAAACCCATGCCCCTGCATTGGAAGGCAGATTCTTAACCACTGGACGACCAGGAAAGTCCCCTCACCTTTTATTTATTTAAGCATATTATACGTACATACATTGTATTCTTGTCTGATAAGTCCAGTATCTGAAGTCTTTGCCGGTCTGATTCTGCTGCCTGTTGTTTGGAGCCTCATAACACTGGTATGTGGACCCCTGAGAACAGGGGCCAGCCTAAAGGTTTTAAACTTGTAAAGACCATTCTTAATCTCTTACCTGCTTTCCTTCCCAGATATCCTGTTTTCTTGTCTCCGCCCCCCCCCTTTTTTTTTTCTCAATTTACTTTTTTGAAAGGCTGATTCACTCCCATGGTTTAAAAAAAAAGTGAAAAACCTTCTTCCCAGCTCTCAGTTCCTTTCCTACTGGAAGCCTCTGTTACCAGGTTCTTGTGGATACTTCCAGAGGTATTTTATGCAGATGCAAGCAAATACAAATTAAAAATTCTGTCTCTTTTTAAAGCAAATGGTAGCACACTACACACATTGTTCTGAACTTTCTAATTTTAAAAATAGTATGTAATTGTAAAAGAAACACATGCTCATTTTGAATAACATAAATATCCAGGTGTCTGCGAGTAGAAAGTGAAAGTCCCCCTGGAATTTCATTCCCTAGAGATAACCTGTATTGTGCATCTATAAATATATATTTACATAAATCGGCTTATGCAACATGTACTGCTCCATAACCTATTTTTTTCTTTTTCTCCCAACTATGCAGCTTGATGTCTTTCCATGAATCTTACCACATCTGTCAGTGCTCTCCACATAGCCCAGTAGTTAAATGCCTGGACTTTGGAGTCAGACAGGACTAGATTCTAATTCTAGCTCTGTCGCTTAGTAGCTACAGGACTTTTCAGAGCCTCTCTGAGCCTCAGTTTCATCATCTATAAAATGGGGATAGAAATAGTACATAGTCCATGGTGGTGTTCAGAGATCTTAGTAGGATCATGTATGACATGCTCCCTCCACAGCCAGCTGCTTTATAAGCCCTCAACAAATGGTGGCTTTTAGTGACTCACTCTTTTTAATGGCCACTTAGTATTATGGCCTGGAGAATTTCATGGTCTTTATAGTCCATGGAGTCGCAAAGAGTCAGACACAACTGAGCAGCTTTCACTTTTAGAATCCATAGTATACTGTGTCACTGTTTACTAACCATTCTCCTTTTGATGGACATTGGATTGTACCCCGTTTTTTAGTTACAAATGCCAACCCGGTGAACACTGAATATACATCTTTCACCTTTGTAAGGGTGTCTTCTTATGAATTCACTGCAGGGAGGGGGGGTCACTGGGTCCTCTGAATTCTAATCTTTCTATCCTCTTTCTCTCCAAGGAGACGATGAGAATGGCCCATGGAGTGAAGCTTGTGTGTTATGTAGGTTTTTGCTTTTTATTACTGCTCTTCTTTCTTCCTCTTCTGAGGTCTGGTGGGGTGGGAGGGGTCCTCCCCAGAGACAATCCCAGGCCCTTGCCCCTGCCTGCCCTCTTCCAGAGCATCCCCACTCCCTATGATGTGACTCTCAGACTTCCATCTTCCCCCAAACCTTGGAACCTGACCATTCATGATCATTCACTCAAGGATTAGTTTTCAGATCCACCTACTTTTAAAACAACTTCTGGTGACTTGTAATAAATTGGAAGAATCAAAATACACTTAAATGGGATAAAAGTCTAAAGAAAGCAAGAAAAGGGCAAGGAGAAGGGGAAATCTTGTTACTAACAACCCCTCACTCTACCAATCCTGGAAAGGTACAACTGCTAGGTTTAAAGTTAAAACTGAGCTTCCTGGCGGCCAAAGCAGAAAGGGGAGCAGAATAGGTTCTATAGGTCATCAGAAGACCCAGAACTACTCTGCACCTTGAATGGGTCATGAAGGGCTTCCTCTCTGGGTAATAGAGGGATGATCAGTAGGCTTTCAGAGGGGTATGGATATGTTCACCATGTGGCTGCTTCAGGGGGAAAAGGCAAGTCACTGATCCCCAAAAACGGGCCTGACAGAGATTTTGAGAAAGAGAGGGTGGACTCAGAACAGGATATGAGCCCCTGGTAAGATGCATCTCTGGTCATAAGGGTGAGAAAGGTCTTGGTATAGGGTCCAAGTAACTGTGAACGTGGCTGGGAGGAAGGGCGAAGCCGAGAGAATGAGAATGATGCCAGGCTTCTTTCCTGGGATGGAGGCCAGGCAGTCAGCAAACATTTACTGAACCCTACTGTGTGCTGGGCCTTTTCCAGGCATTGGGAGTACAGTGGGGGCCAAGACACACGTGTTCTCTGTCCTCATGGAGCTTACCATTCAGCGGGGAAGAGAAAGGACTGTAAATTGCAGGTGAGGTTAGCAGTCTGAAAGGCACTTCTCCCCTGGCAGGTTGGTTCCGAACCAGTGATCTGCCTCCTGGGGGCCGTGAGCTACAGCCAGGCAGGGGGGCAGCTACCTCCAAAGCTGGAGGTTCTGGAGGACATGATGGAGGCCAGCTCAGCCTCACCTGCCCAGAGGCCCAGAAAGAAGAAAAGGCGCAGGGCCCGGGGCCGCGTGAGGCGCCAGGTACAGAACAGGGTCTTTACACTGACATCATTTAATCCTGCTGGGAGAGACACATGGGCATGTGGTTCACAGAGACGTTGCTGCAGCCCAGAGCGATGCTCTGACTTGCCCACAGTCACACAGAATGTGACAGCCAGGGGTGCGTTAGACCGTCATCTAACCTGGTGTCTGTGTGCTCCTTCCCCTGCACTGTTGAGTTCAGGAGCTTGACTGCATGCAGCAAGGGAGGGCGGGAGGGCCCGTGGCCTCCATGCATCTGGGGAGAGAGTGGTCATGGACCTTCCTTCCTGGCCAGCTGGCATGTCCCACCATTCCAAGATCCTCTAGCCACCTCCCTTGGGGAAGGGGGTCCTGGTGGCCTCTCTGACCCCTTTCACCATCCCCAGGAGTCACTCCCTGCACCCCAGGGACTCCCCCTTCTTCTCTGCCTCCTCGTTCTGTTGCAGGTGAGGGTTCGCATTCAGGAGCCCAGTGCTGAGGGTCTAGGGGTGAGTGCTTCTGCTCTGGCCACGCAGTCTCCCTCCCTGGAGCTCACACAGGTCAGGGCAAATGTGGGGGTGCACAGGTGGCTGGGGAGACGGTGCCCCCGGCCCCGACCCTGGGGCTGGGAGGCTGTACCCAGGGACAAGGCCTCAGTTCCTCACCCCTCCCCCACAGCGCAGCCCAGTGGAGGCTGAAGAGGAGGAACCTGGTGAACAAGCAGGGGGCGAGGACTTAGGTGAGGGGCTGTGGAGGGTGCCCCTCAGCAGCCGCCTGTCTTCCAGGAATTTCTGGGGACACACGGGCTCATGCCCAGCTCCTGGCCTGACCCCTGCTGGGACTCCTCTCCTCCCCCCACCATCTGCCTGCAGTCCTTCCCCAAAGGGGTGGGGCTGCTGGCTGCCTGGGCTCAGCAGACAGACATCCTAGACACCTTGGGTCCCTGAGGTGGGACCCCTTCCTTACCTCCTGAAGCCCCTCAGCCTTGAGTTGCCCCACACCCTTGCCCCTGAGCATCCCCTGGGAGCCCATGACACTCTCTCCCCACAGCTCAGCTTCAGCCCCAACAGGAGAAGCCACCCCTGGATATTGGGATACGGGGCACCGTGGTCCGCACCATGCAGGAGGCGTTGTGGAGTCGGTAAGGCCTTACTCCCCCTCCTCTGACACCTGGCACACCCTGAAGGGCTGCCCTCGCATGTCCCACCTCCCGGGGCTGTGCTGTGTTCTGAGGGCTTGTGTGTCTATCACTAACCGCATTTTGTCCTGTGAGGTCATTTGCCCACACGGCAAGCCAGTGGAGAGCCGGATTTGAGCCTGGGTCTCTCTGGCTTCAAGGTAGCGCTTTTCCTTTAAGCCACTGCAGCTCTCAGTGTCTGCTCTGTCCTTGTGGATATCACCCACAGAAAATGCTTTCAGACACAGGGCGACTCTGTGCTGGGACCATCTCAGAGATCTGAGCTCAGAGCGCTCATTTTACTAATGGTGAGACTAAGGCCCAGAGAGGGCAGGATTTTGCAAAGGCCACACAGCAAGTCAGTGGCTGATTCAGGGTTATACCCAGGACCAGGTCTCCATCCTCTGCCCTGACCAGTGCCTTATCCTCCCACCCCCCGGCTTCTGCCCATCCATCCATACCCTGGTTCACTGGTCAGGGAGAGCAGGGGCCGAGCAATCGGACCTTGCTTTTCCACTCATTATGTGGCCTTGGCAAGCTCCTTATCTTCTCTGAGCAGCAGTCACCCGTCTGTAAGTGGAGAATGATAGTACCTGTTTCTCACAGAGTGAGATGGGTTCACTTAGGAAAATGTTCAGAGTAGAAACCAGAGTTGGCCCAAACCCTGCTCCGCACCCCTGCTCGCTCTCAGGCTCAGTGCCCTGGCCCTACCCTTGTTCCCCTCCCCACCCCACAGCCGTCGGAAGCACCCAGACCTGGTGCTTAGTGAGAAGGTCGTGGAGGGCATCGCTGCTGGCATCGAGGCAGCTCTCTTCAACCTGACACAAGCCACCAATGGCCGCTACAAGACCAAGTACCGCAGCCTGCTGTTCAACCTGCGGGACCCCAGGAACCCGGTGAGCGGGCCTCCGGGCTGGGCTGGGGCCTGTTCCGAGGTGGGAAGCCCTGGAGTATCTGGGAGCCTGACCTGGGAGTGCCCGCAGGGTTGGGGTGGGGGTTCTCCAAGCGGCGTGATGTAGCCCCTACCCCTGCAGGAGCTGTTTCTCAAAGTGGTTCATGGAGACATCACCCCCCACGGCCTGGTGCGGATGAGTTCAGTCCAACTGGCCCCCCAAGAACTGGCCCGCTGGCGGGACCAGGAGGAGAAGAGGGTGAGTTGTCAGATCAGGTCAGGACCTGGCAGAGGGAGTTGGGGGAGGCTCGAGGATGGAGCTGGAGAGACAGAGAGTGAGGAAGAAGGTGGTGAGACGGGAGTACAGGATAGACAGAAACAGAAATGAGGAAACAGAGCAGGCAGACGGGGAGAGGGTCAGAGAGACTGTTGTCACTGGGGCGGATAAAACAGGAAAAGAGGCAGAAGTGAAGGGGGTTGAGGATGGAGAGCCTGGTAGAGGTGACGTCCCTGAGGTGTGGTCGTCCCCTGGCTTTTCTGTGGAGCTGGACTCGGGGTATGTGTGTGTCAGGGTCGGGGGCGGGGGGACTGGGGATGCTGGCCCGGACTCTGGAGTCCAGGAATATCATCTGCCATCCATGGTGGGTAGACCCAGTGTGACGCCTCTGCTCCAGTTCCAGCCCCAGAAATTCCAGAAAAGGCTGAATGTTTTCCTGGTGCCCCGGGCCTGGTGAGGAAGCCCACAGCCCCCCACACTTCACAGTTGCACCCCCACATACTCTGTGTCTGTGGGTCTCTCCCTCCCTGGGAATGGCTCTGAGATGGGGGAAGTGTGGGCACTGAGCCAGCTTTGGGAGATGTTTGTGTAATGGTTGTTGGTGGCCCAGTGAGAGAGAGGGGGACTGACCGAGGGAGTGGGGCCCATGGATGGACTGGGGGCAGTAAGACCTTGTTCTGACAGACACGAGGCTGGTTAGAATTAATAGTGTAATCCATTAGGTGCATCTGCCCACTGCAGTCTGAGCTTCTGTTGGGGCATTGTGGGTCAGGGAGTAGGGTCATCTGTGTAAACTGTGGGGCCCATGCAGAATGAAAACGCGAGCACTTTGTTGAATGATGAAGAATTTCAAGACGACAGCAGCATGAAGCATGGGGCCCTTCTAGAACAGGGCCCTGGGCTACTGCATGGAGCCCATGCCCACAAAGCCAGCCCTGCAGGGAAGACTGGGCTTCTGTTCTCCAGGGGTTGTTAGAAAGGGACAGATAAGCTTTCCAGAAACATTTCAGATACGATGACATTGATCAACAATAAGGATCACAAGGAGCAAATACTATGAACTAGACTCCAGGCTAAGCACTCTATATAAGCTGTTTAATATGACAATCTTAATTTCATTTCTAAAGAACAGGTCAGCTGAAGCTTAGAGCCACAAAGGGCTTGCCCAAGGCCACACCACGTTGTGGGTTTTTATTAGTGGCAGCTGGTGGCCAGTGGCTGTGCTTTCTCGACGACACACTCTTTGAAGAACAGAGAGTGGGTGGGATACAGTCTAGGGCAGATTTGACTTGTGGGAGGAGCAAAGCTCAAGAAGGCTTCCTGGGGGAGGCAGGGTTTGAGTTGGAGGGTGAATGAGTGGACTATGGAAAGGTAGGGCAGCTGGTGGGTCTTTCTGGGTTAGGGAGCAGGGAGCTGCAGAAGTAGAGGTGTGGAGGAAGGCAACCGGCTGGCATGGCAGGGGAGGAAAGGGAGCACGTGGGCTCCTGGTGGCCAGTCCCCCACAACCCCAGCTGAGCAGGGGCTGCCCCCTCTACCAGGGCCTGGAGATCATTGAGCAGCTGCAGAGGGAGCCGCGTAGCCTCCCGGCCTCCAAGCTGACCCACAAAGGGGAAGTCGAGATCCTGCGGGACGAGGACCAGACGCTGACCCTGGAGGACCTGGTGGTAAGTGGGAGCCTGACCTGGTGGTCGCCAGGCAGGGCCTGTGCCCACGGGCCCCAGCCCTCACCTCCCCAGCCGTGTGGCTGTGGGCAAGGCACCTGACTACGCTGAGGCCCAGGGTTGTCACTGTAAACCAGGGAACGTCGGTTGCTGCACACGGTCTGGGAGAGCATGGGGCAAGACAGCTGCCGGCACGGGGCCTGCCAACACCTTCTCAGTGCTGCTCCCCCGCCTTTTGGCTGAACCCCACGTGTGGAGTAGTGAGTCCCATCTCTGTAGTTCCCCCAACCTCAGGCACTCCGACCGCATCCCAGGTTGGGAAGCAGGCGGGCCACGCTGTTTGAGGCAGTGACTTTAGGGAATGTTAAGGAGCAGAGGCTTACTCTGTTCTGCAGAAGGACTGAGGATGCTCCAGCAGGGAGCGGCGTGGAGTCCCGGCCGTCTGTACAGCGTGTCCTTGCTTCCCCTGGGGTCTGCCCGATCCTCGTGCACATCCTGCTCCTTCACCCCCTTGGCTCCTCCATCTTGCACTTGGCCCAGCAGGCTGGAGCAGCCCTCCAATCAGTGAATCCATCCAATCCATTGTCAGCCTCCTGCAGCCAATCGGAGCGCCTCCTTGGCTCACTTCAGTCACTCCCAGGAGAAGGCTGCTTTGGCTTTGGTTGGGTGTTCCATGGATTGGATGTTCACCCTGGTCTAATCAGTTGTGTGTCCAGGATAGGGGAGTGTCTGGCAGGTCCCTTGAGCCATGTTTCCTGGGGAAACGGCAGTGGCCATGACCAACAGAAATCCCTACTCTTCTGCACCAGTATCCAAGCCAACAACCAGAATTGCTGGTGTTGCAAAGAAGAGCCCTAAGCGGGTGTGGCTGCTCCCTAACCCAAACCAATCTGCATTCCCTGAGAAAGTTGAATGCAAATGTAGGGGGAGGAGCCAGAGACAGATGGGTCGAGAGAGTGGTTGGAGAGTAGAGGAGGGGAAGATGACACAGAATAGCAGTCCCTCTGGTTGAACACCTACTATGTGCCCCTTTTACAAGTAGTGCCTCATTCAGACCTCACAATGAGTGAGATGGGTGAGGCACCTCACACCCAAGGTCGCTTAGTTGGCAGTGGGGGAGACTGGCACCTAGGCTGTCTGACTCCTAAGCTTGAGCCTTGTCCACTGCTCTAGAGGTGGTTTTAAGGCAAAAGTAAGTTTCAAGATCTTTTCAAATCTTCCTAAAGAAATGTTTGCTCTGTGTTTAAAGCTGGTTCTATTGTAAGGTAGAAGGCTGATTTAGCAACGGGCATCAGGACTTGAAAAATGTTCATTCTCCCCGATTCTGTCATCTGCTTATGAACTCATCCTAAGGAGGTAAATTGAAAGTTTAGGAAAATACTTTCTGCTCAAGGATGTCCTCAGTGTTATTTGTACTAGTGAAAGCCTGGGCATGACCCAGTTGTCACTCAGCAGTGCAACAGTGGTGATGCGCACACTCCAGTCCACCCCATGAGTGCTGTCTGTAGGGACCGTGTAACATGGTAGATGCCTCTGCTGTGGTTCATGGACAGAAAAGACAAGCTTGCATATATGATCCCAGCTCTTTTTTTTTTTTTTTAAGTTATTTATTTATGTATTTAGCTGTGTCAGGTCTGAGGATCCCTTAGAAGATCCTAGGGATCTTCATTACGGCCTGCCGGCTTCTCTAGTTGCGGTGTGCGGGCTTACTTGCCCTGTGTCATGTAGGATCTTAGTTCCCCGCCTAGGGATCAGACCTACATCCCCTGCAGTGGAAGGCAGATTGTTACCCACTGGACCACCAGGGAAATCCCCCAGCTCTTTTAGCAAAAGGATTCCTGAAATTCTGGGTATAGATAAGCTATTATAAAGGAATACCCAAAATATCAGCAGTTGCTTCTGAGTGGTGAGACAAAGAATGATTTTTTGTTTTTTTTTATTTTCAAATTCTCTGTGTTTTCTAAATTTTTTGTAATAAGTTCACGGTACTTTTGTAATTGAAGAATGTATTCTGCTGACGCTGTCTGGGACTTGCTGGCTAGCATCCGCCCAGCTGAGGCCAAGGTAACCACCTAGCCGTGAGAACCACCCCTCCTCCTAGCACCGTCCCCCCCAGCCCTGAGCTCTGTCTTGCTCCAGCTCTGGAGCAGAGGCCTGGTTTACAGTATCTGGGTCCAGTTCCCCCTGTGACTGCAGAACTACTGTGTGACCCTAGGCAAGTCCCTCTGTTTCTACCTCTGGAAAATGGGGACACTCTTCCTTACTTGGCTCTCAGAGATTCAGATGAGACCAGGGGTGTTTATTTAGAAACACAAAACCACATCGCTGAGGCCTCCATATAACAGGAGGCCTCCTGACTCCCCAGCCGCCTCCCCAGCCCACCTCCTCTCTCCTCTTGTGCCTCCCAGGGACCCATGGTGTCCATAGACGGCGGCCCCCGGGCCCTGCCCGCCACATCGAGGGACAGCATGGAGCAGCACCAGCACCACTTCCTAGACCCCAGCTGCCGCATCTGCACGGGTCGGGGGAGACACGGGAGGGGCGCAGGGGCGGCGGGCAGGCCTGGACTGGGCATGGGCTTCAGCAGCGACACGGATTCATGACTTGGGGCGATGGTGGCAGGGTGTCCCAGGTCACCTCGAAAAGGACCTTGTTCAAACCCAGTTTGTAATGCCCTGGGCTGGCTTCAGCCTAGCTCCTGGCCTCCATTTCAGCTCTTGCCTCTGCTCTTTGCAGACTGGAAGCCCTCGTGTGAGCGGCCAAGCTCACTCAAAGCTGCAAGGAGGATGCGGGACCATGTTTTCCAGAGAGCCACAAGCCAAGTTCCTGTGTCCTTTCCAGATATGCCCCAAAACAAGGAGAAGCCTCTAGCAACGTGCAAGGACAGGTGTGGGGAAGTGGGCAAGGAGGTGGGCAACCCAGCAGGGTGGGTAGGCGAGGCACCCACTGGGGCTGCAGACAAAACCTGGGCTTTTCCATATGGCCTTAGGCAAATCTTGCCTCTTGTGTGGGCCTCACTTTGCCCATCTGTGCAATGGAACTAATCACCCCCGCCTGCTGGTCTCCACCTTGTAAGGCCTTACTTGGACCAGTGTTCCAGCACCCACTGGAGTCACAAGACCTTCTCTGAAAACTAAGGAGCTTCTGGGGAAGCCCTGATGACCTGTTCTGCCTGGCCCTGTCTCTCTCTCCCTCCTAGGCTCCAGATGCCTGCTGGGCCCACAAAGGCCCTGCCCACCCAGCTGCCCTGGGAGGGGTCTTTGGACATGTTCTGCATCAAGCGGTTCCGGGTCAGGGCCCAGCTGGTCTCGGGACACAGCTGTCGCCTCATCCAGGTGCTCCTGCCCTGCTCTTCAGGGACTCCTTCGCACATTAACCAGCCCCCTCAGCTACACACACCGCCGTTCATTGATTGACACACTCATCATTCTTAAATCATTGGCACCCTCTCTGTGCTTGGCCCCGTGCTAGGCATAGGGGCAAATGAGATGCCAGCCTCACTTCACGCATGGGCAAAGGACTCCTTGTAACCCAAAGCATAAAGCAGGAAGGACCCAGGACAAGGTCTGGTGTTGCCTGGTTCAGAGGAAACCAGGAGTGAGCGAGTGATCAGCTAAAACATTGGATGAGGGGTTCGAGGAGGGAGTGAGGGGTTTCTGAGAAGTTGCAAATTGGCCAGGACAGGCTGTAGGCCTCCAGGAGTAATTAGGGCCCCAACAACCATGGGGGGCCCTGATCAACTGCCTGCCCGTCCTCTTGGCCACAGGCCATGACTTCCAGATAGCTGGTCCTGAGTCTGCCCTAAATGGGTGGGAAGCTGGGAGGCTGACTGGCCGTCCTACCTGCCTGCAGGCCCTGCCCCAGGTGATCCGCTCGGCAAGCTGCATCGCCCCTGACGCTGTCTGGGACTTTCTGGCCAGCATCTGTCCAGCTGAGGCCAAGGTAACCACCCATCTGTAAGAACCACCTCTCCTCCTAGCACTGTCCCCCCAGCCCTGAGCTTTCTTTTGCTCCAACTCTGGAGCAGAGACCTGGTTTAAGATATCCGTGTCCAGTTCCCCCCCAGTGACTGAAGACCTCCTGTATGACCCTGGGCAAGTCCCTCTGTTCCCACCTCTGAAAAATGGGGACACTCTTGCTCACACGGCTCTCAGAGGTTCAGATGAGACCAGGGGTGTTCACAGGAGCAAAGCATGACTGTTGCTAAACCTGCTCTCCTTCCTGCAACCACAGGACATCTGCGTGGTCAGACTGTGCCCACAGAGCTCTCGGGACACCCAGAACTGCCACCTGCTCTACTCCTACCTCAACAACAAGCAGTGCCACGGCTTAGCAGCCATGGAACAGGCGAGGGTGGTCCTGCTGCCCCTGCCTGCCTTCCAGCCCCTGCCCTCCAGGCTGCGCCCTCTTGGAGGTCCAGGTGAGTGCCCGAGGCCTGTCCCACACCCCGCCTCCCCTCACTGGGTGACCAGACGGGCATTGCTGACATAGTCACCCCATTTCTGTGGAGGCAGGCACGCCTCAGCAGGGAATTCCCGAGACAGGCACGTGTGAGAACAGACTGGTATACCGCCTAGTGTGTGCCAGACAGCGTTCTGAAAGCCGTACTTAAATATTAAGTTAGTCCTCAACATTACTCTATCAGAATGGTAGTTAGTTTCTTCATTTCACAGATGAGGAAACTGAGGTAGGGAGAAAGCAAGTGACTTGTCTAGAGTCACAGTCAGTAGCAGAAACTGGGCTCCTAGCCACCAGTTAGCCAGTGAGAAACTCACTGGCCAGTCACGTTTGACTCAAACATGGCAGAGCAGAGGCAGGAACCAGAAATAATCGGCTGAAAGCCAGGCCTAAATAAAAGAGAAAGGAGGGATGTTCTTACCACTGCTGTCCTAGGCCAGGCTTGGCTTTTGTGCATGGGTAGCTTCCAGGGCGTGGCTCCAGGAAAGCATGGTTGGGGGCGGGGGTGGGGTGGTATCAAGGAGTGGGGTGTGCCTATTCCTGAACAGAGGGTTTGATGTTTCTGGGCTGCCTGATCTGGGGACTCTATGGTAGAATCACAGTCTGGAGATCAAACTATCCATGCATCATTCTCAGCCAGTGAACCCGTTCTCACACCATGAGAGCATCTTAAAGCTGCCTACTTACTTTTCTCAGCCCCTCATGGGCCCCATCTTACTGCTGGAAAGCTCTCTTGGGATCTAAGCTGTAGACCTCTTGGCCACAGACAGAATGCAGTTTCTGGGGGCTGTGAGTTCTCTCTGTCCAAGCCTTTGGTCTCTTTCCCCCATCTTTCTCCAGGCCTGGAAGCCACTCACTCAAGCCTGTTGCTGGCTCTGCTGCTCCCGCAATCAGGGCTTCCGGCCATGGCAGGATCTGGTGCCTTGAGGGGGAAGGTTCGCAAAATGGTCTCCTTCAACCGAAAAGTGGAGATGAGATGCTACCAGCCAGAGGACAAGGGACCACATGTGGCCCTGAAGGGCTCCCCTCCCCCAGGGGGTGCCATGCAGCAGAGCCAGGGCAAAGACAGCCTGGCTCCAAGGGGAATTTGTGCTTGGCAGAGACCACCCAGAGGCAGGGGGAGTCTGTGGGGAGAGCCTAAGACCCGGCAGGGTCCTGGGCGAGGGCTGTGGCCTCCAAAACCAGGCTGGTGCCAGTCCTGGCATCCCTATTCAGCATCACCAGTTGGCCATGACCAACACCGCCACAGGGCTTCCTGTCCCAACCAAGCCCTGCTCCAGCATCTCAAATCCCTGGTGGCCATGACCCAGCAGCTCCAAGCCTCACTGATGTCCCCAGGACAGGAGGAACTTTCCCAGCCACCTGTTCAGCCTCCCACAGTCCCTGGGACTCAGGGCCTTCTCTGCCAGCCCCCTGCAGCTCCAGAGCCCCCTGGCTCAGCCCTGGACTCCTCTTTGGGCCCTACAGATGGAGCTGGCACTGATAGTCCCCTTCCTGGAGAGACCTGACCCTCATTACTCATAGAAGAGGGGTTTGAATTCCCCCACCAGTGTTGAACTCTTAAGTGTTCCAGGGAGAGCAACAGGGACATAGGAAGGGGAGAGGTAGCTGTTTACATTTGCTGTTCTGCTATTTGCTTGGTGTTGATTTTTGGTTTAATAAAGAATTTGGCAAAGTTGAGACTGCATCTGCTGGCTGGACAGGAGGGACCCTGGGACTGGCCCTGTGTGGGTTGGGGTGGGTGTATCTGGAAGATTCTGTGCCCAAGTATGGCAGAGCTAAAGTGCTAGGGATGGAGGGGCGGGGCAGCTTTGAGTATCTGAGGTCCTGGGCCATCACTGTGCCCCAGGGTTCACCTGTTGCCATGGTGGGCTCTGGAAACATTTTAATGAGTATTTTGAACTGGATGGAAGAAGTAGTGATGAGAGAGAGGGCAGCTCTAGGTTGTGGGGAGAGAAAGAAATGAGGTTTTTTGAAAGGGCATAGACACTTAAAGATTGTTAGGGAGAGAAGGAGAGCAAGTTGCAGGGGTTTTTAAATTTTTCAGTTACCAAGGTTTTTCCCTTTGATAGTTGGAGGTTTCCACCATAATCCCCATGTCTCTGTTTCTGTGCATATCTGAGGGTCTCTGTGTGTCTAGTGCCGTGGGCATGTGTGTGCGTCTGATTCTATGTCTATCTGTGGGTCTCTGATGTCTCTTCTTTGTTCCTCTTGCCAGCCCCCAGGGACTGATACTGGAGACAAGCCAAGGGTCTTGGCTTGGGAGGTGGACTCTCAGGGTGGGTTTGGAGGCTGCTGTTAGGGTGGGATGGTGCTGCTTTGTTTGGGGGCTGGGGTGAGCTCTTAACAGCAGCTGCAATTGTAAGGTATCTGAGTGTGTGTGCACCTCCAGAGAGCTGCATGGGCTCTAACTGCCTCCTGGCTGCCTAACTCAGGGCCCAGAAGCAGGGCTAGCATTGGAGGAGAGAACTTGCGGCAGGACCCCAGCCTTACCCACCACCCGCTGCTTCGGCTTGAAGGGTTGTACCACTTCCCACCGGTTCTCGAAGTCTACCTACGTCGCCCTGGGCTGGGAACACTGGGACAGTAGTTGGGGGTGTACCACTTCTCTGCCCCACGAACTCTGCTGCTGCCCTACTCGCGATCGACAGCAGAGGGGGCCCTAGACCTTGGGATGGAGGTCGGGCCTGGCAGGACTGGAGGCCCAGCTGGGGGCGGGACGAAGTGTGGGAATTTCGCGGTAGGGATTGGAAGCACGTGCGGGGGTGGGGTGGGACAGAGTGGGAACTGGATTGATGAACGGGGGAGGGGGCAGGGTTCCGAGGGCCTTGTCTGGGCCTCCGTCTTGTATGCAAATTACGCAAATTACCATGCAACCTGCGGCTGGATGCTGACTCGGCAGCAACTTGGGCTATTATTTTAACACAAGGCAGTAAGGGGACGGCTGTGCGCCCCCTCTCAAGGCCCAGGGCTTCCTCCCAGGAAGGTAGGAGAGCGTTTGCTGCTTTTCCAAGCACTCAAGGAAGAAGCAGCTCCGTACTCTGGACTGAAACTTCCTTTCGGAGCGTCAGTTTTCCCTTCTGTAAATGGGAGTGATAATGCGGCCCTCTGGCACCTTGCGCCGCGGAGAGGACTATAGGTGATCCCGTAAATCCTCAGGCTGCCTGGAGGTCTGGACAGCATAACCTTCACCCACCTTTTGGCCGAAGTCCACAGCCCCTGGCTTTTTATTTGGCAGAGATGGCCAGAAGCGCGGATTAGGCGAGCAGTTACTAGGGGGCGTGGCCGGAGGTTGCTGGGCTCGGGGTTGCCAAGCAACGCTGGGCGGGGCTCACGTTGCTAGGCCGGAGTAGGAGTCTCCGCCGCGGACCTGAAGAGCCCCCCAGCTCTCCTCGGTTTTAGCAGAGGACGGCCGAAGGCCGTGCTCTCCCGAGATTTTCTCTGGGCTTGTTTCCCCCAGGCAGAACGCCTTTTCTGAGGGTCCTTCCGGTCACACCCTCTGAGACTCCGCGAACCTCTGGTCCCTGGAGCGAGGAACCCTGAGTCTTTGTGAACGTGTCTATGCGTTTGCTTGTGCAGTAGAGGGAACGGGGGTGGGGGTGGAGGGGTCGCTTTTGGGTTTCTATAGCAACCGCTCCAGTGTCACCCCATTGCTCCCGAAGATTTGAGCGGTTGCTTGTGCAAATTTATATGTATCTGCATGTCATTAACATAGAGGCGGAGTCGGAACTTGTTTGGGCAACAATCCCTGGACAGTTACATTTGCTCTTCCCTCATCTCGCCGCACGGGCACGTGGGCTGCGCATGCGTGAGTGTTTTGCTTATTAACGTTCCCAGGTTTGGGGTAGGTGGGTGAACTGTAACAGTGACCACCGCTTCCTGGGTCCCTCAGTCACCTCATGGAGCTATTTGAGTGAATCTGTCCAAGTACCCTTGACCAAAGACCCAGTCCCACCAGGCAATGCCAGGCCTGGTTGGAATCCCAATCCTGCCATTTCCTGTCTGTGTGGCTTTGGGCAAGTTTAGTTGCCCTCTGTATGGCTCAGAGTCCTTCTCTGTGCATGGGAATACTAATCCCTACTCAACAGTTATGTGAGGGTTCAATGAGATATCACTTTTAGGTACACCCCTTGCTGCTTCTGGCATACAGTAGGCCCTCCGTGATAGCTCTCTCCTACCCTGCATGGAGCCCAGCTCCTCTCAGGCCCCAACCAAAGCAAACTGACTTCTTTGCAGCTCATGTCATGAAAACAAAACACCAGGAAGAACTTCCAGGCGTCAAAGCAGCCTGGATTTGAGGCACAGGGTGAGGAGTATCGTTTGCCTTTTTGTCTTTCTTGGAGGCTGGAGGCCAGATTGATAGAACATGGACACCCTGCCCATCACCACCATTACCACACACACCCTTACACCCTTCTCTATCTCAGTGGCCAACTGTTTCAAGAAACCTTACACTTCTGTCTCAAAGCAGCAGCAGCGAAGTTGAGAGTTTTGAGAACCAGATGAGCTTTTAAGGGGACCAAGCGAGTATTCTCCAGGACTGTGACGTCTGGGATGGAGCAGGATCTAGCAGGAGGCTGCGGCCAGAAACTTTGCTTGAAGAGCCACGTAGCTGAGCCTTTTCCGGAGAGGACTGGGGGACCCTGGGGCCACTTCTTTGCCTTTTATGTCCTTAGTGTCCCCATTTGGGGACAATTATGAACAACTGGGACTCCTCTGCTGTGACTTGGGGCAAAGGGAGGCAGAAGTCAGCTCAGTATGGAGAACCCTCTCACTGCTGCAGCTGTGTAGCAGTGCCAGGCAGGAAGTGAGTTCCCTGTTGGGCTGTGAAAGCAGAAGCTGAGAGGGATCCTTGGAGCATGGCTGGGATAGAGCAACAGATCTGGAAGTTCTTGTTCTAACTTGGACTCTGTTCTAGTTGTTCATTTGTCCAGTTGTGTCCGACTCTTTGTGACCCCATGGACTGCAGCACACCAAGCTTCCCTGCCTTTCACAATCTCCCAGAGTTTACTCAAACTCATGTCCATTGAGTCAATGATGCCATCCAACCATCTCATCCTCTGTCGTCCCCTTCTCCTCCTGCCTTCAGTCTTTCCCAGCATCAGCGTCTTTTCTAATGAGTCGGCTCTTTGCATCAGGTGGCCAAAGTATTGGAGCTTCAGCTTCAGCATCAGTCCTTCCAATGAATATTCAGGGTTGGTTTCCTTTAGGTTGACTGGTTTGATCTCCTTGCAGTCCAAGGGACTCTCAAGAGGTTTCTCCAGCACCACAGTTCAAAAGCATCATTGCAGATGGGAGAAAAAATGGAAGTCTGTCATTGTTTCCATTTTTTGTTCCATCTATAATTGTTCCAGAGAGCCTCTTAAAAAACTGGAAAGTCCTCCTGAGTCCAGTGTCACCTTTCTGCTCTGGAAGACGCTCCCTCTTGTCCTCCTCTCTCTCTATGTAACCTTAACAGCCAGGGTCAGAGAGGTGGCAAAGCAGGTGTTAAAGGAGAAGAGTCAGTTCTACTGTGTTGATTTCTTAGTTCTCAGTTAAGTTCAGATAATTAAAACAAATGAGATTGGCTCCTATCCTAGGTGGCGGATGGTGGTTGGTGATAAAGAGGGAGTGTAGAAGCTGGATTCTGCTTGGTTGGTTGGCTTCCTGGAGGAGGTGGAATTATGTTGGGGCCATACCCTGCAGTTGTCAGTCTGCTGTATGCAGGACTGCTGTCTGCTGGCGGATGGCAGTGGGCCAACTCCTTCCCTAGAAGCCACCTGTGCTCCACAGGTAAGGGTTCTAGGGACAGGCTGAGAGCCTGGCAGTGCCCAGTTGGCCTGCTTGTGTCCCGCTCTGGGGGCCAATTAAGTCTTCATCCCTAGCTGCGCCGATGAACAGTTAATAAGGCGGCAAACACCTGCAGCTATGGAGGCGAATTAAGAGCAACAGTCGGCATAATACACAACCCGATAAGTGAGCAATTAACAACCGGAGAAAGATTAATAGAAGCAATTACGTCTTACTCGGAGCTCTGTAAATACGACTGTCAATGGCTGAGGGATTCAGTCCAGTCTCTCCTGGCCCCACCCCAGGCTGCAGCCTTTGCCGGAAGGGGAGCCAGCCCAGCCAGCTTGTGGATTCTGAACCACATAGTCATACGTAATCATGGAAAGTGTGCATATATGCAGATGTGCACATAGACATACATATACAAGTATGGTCACAGAGACAGTCCATAAAATGCACAGACACACACATTCCTTACTGTCACCCACACTCACATTCACATAAATGGGTACACGGAACTACATGTTGGTCCTGCCAGAAATATACACACAAGAAAATACCCACAGTGTTACAAACAGACACTTCCCTGTTTTAGACAGAGCTAGAGCCACACAGGGGCTTCCCTGGTGGCTCAGACAGTAAAGAATCTGCCTGCAGTGCAGGAGACCTGGGTTCAATCCCTGGGTTGGGAAGATCCCCTGGAGGAGGGCATGGCAACCCACTCCAGTATTCTTGCCTGGAGAATCCCCATGGACAGAGGAGCCTGGCGGGCTACAGTCCATGGGGTTGCAGAGAGTCAGACACGACTGAGCAACTTGAGCAGCACAGAGCGGCACAGACTACCAAACACACAGTGACACTCACATGTACAATTTGGGCATGTAGACACGCAACTCAGTACTCTCAGGATCCCAGATGCATATGGCATCTGCCTGCCTTTGATGTCCACCTTGCAAAGGGTCTTGCATTGTGAGTGAGAGCTATGGCCAGGCATTGGTCTGAGAGAACCGTAGTGAGGGTAGGAAGGGACCGAACATACGTGAACACATATGTAAGCATGTCTGTGTGCATGTACCTCTAAGCATGTATATCCTTGCAAGAGTGTGTTTTACCAGTGTATGTTTCTGTGTGTAAACGTACATGTGTCTGTACATCTAAGTGCCTGTATGGGTGTTGGCCTGTCATGATGTGTGCACAGGTACATGTGTATGTGCTTGTCCAGCGGATCTGTGACTACACACGTGGGCTTCCAGTTCCTGTGTGATGCTGTGCCAGTGCCCAGGTCTGGGTAACTGTGTGACTGTTCCTCTGAGTGGCTTTATGTAAGTCCTGTCTCTGTGCTGGGGCGGATGAGGGAATTGTCTCTAGGATGCTTCCCTTGGAGCCTGCGAATTCTGATGATCCCGTGGTCTACCTCCAGGGGTTTGGGTTCAAGGACAGTCCAGCATCCTCTAGAACTCCTTGGTTTTCCTCCAAGGGACTTCCAGCCCCTGGAGTGGGACTCAGCACCGTTGGGCCTCACCCAGGTAGGAGGAGAGGAATGAGAACAGTTCCTAAAGAAATAGACTTGAAGGGTAATTTCTCCTGGTTGAAAGTCGAGCCAGGGTTTCCCTGAAACGTTTCTCTCAAGGCCACAGCTCCAGTCCCCAAGGGGCTCTTCCCACTCCTGCCTCCACCTTGGAGCTTCTCATGGAAAGCCCCCAGACCTAAGACTCACACACTTAGCCT
This sequence comes from Bos mutus, assembly GCF_027580195.1. NCBI lineage: Eukaryota > Metazoa > Chordata > Mammalia > Artiodactyla > Bovidae > Bos > Bos mutus. Next base: position 14,165,862 of record NC_091618.1, on the reverse strand, counting down.
GCAGTCTGGGACATACTCCATCATGCACAAAAGCTCCCAGACTACAAGGATATGGTCATGCAGATTCACAAACCTAGATGGTCATGAATATAAACACATAAATCCTATTCATGTTCACACCCAGACCTAGCTGCCCACTCACCGTCTCCTGGCACACACAGAAAATCACACACTCGTCGGTACACACACCTGCACTCCCACATGCCCCCACTCCTGTCACCGTCTGAGATGAGTTCAGTGCCAAGCCCATGGGCCCAGAGGGTGGTCCTGAGACAGGTTCCCCCCTGCTTCTCCTAAGGTTAGCCTGGTTAGATGGCCCCAGGAGAGTTCTCCATCACTACTCACCCACCGGCTGACAGGCGGGAATGCTGAGGCCTGGCTTTGCCAGAGGGGGCACAGTGTAAAAAAGGAGGTAATGAGGCTCACCAACATCCCCCACCTCTCCACCGGAGACCTGGATACAGCCTGCCCAGGGCCTCTCATTGTTGGGCAGGGATGAGCTTCTGAGCAGAGACACAGACACAGGGATTCACAGGGAACCATCCACACACACTCACACCTCCACAGGACACCAAAGGACCCAGGCACAGGCAGTGTCTGGCACCCCCACACCCCGGCAGAGGCGCCCCCTCACCAGGCGCCAAAGCCAGGGTTAACCTTGCAGAGTGTCTGGCTAGACCCCTCACTCCCCAGCAGCCACCCACCATCTAATGAAAGCAGACAGGAAACAGATCTGAGGGCCCCCGAAGCCAAAACATCCACATGTCAGTTTCTCCTTCTGTCAGTCAATCCAGCCTTCTGTTGGGCTTTTATTCATTCAGTCTCTGTTTTTCATTTGTTCGTGTGTTCACTCATTCATTTTCAACCAAGAAGGATGTTAAACAAATCATTACTTTCAGGCTAATGACCTGGCAGCCCTTCTGGCATCCTGGCTTCCTGGCCTGGGGGCACAGTAGCTGGGAAGGGAGCAAAGCGGGGACCCAGGGCTCTGAGGGAGAAAGGGGAGGAGTGGAAAGGGTACCCCATCCCCTACTTCTTCCTCAGACCCTCAAAGTGAAAGAAAAGGTGCTGCTTCTGCAGCTGGAAGGAAAAAACCAAGTCCCAGGATAATAGATAATAATAGCTAACACTTTCAGGCTCTTACTCTGTGCCAGGCACTGTTCTGAGTGCTTTCCATGAATTAACTCAGTTCATCCTCATAACAACTCTATGAGGCAGTTACTATTATTAACCCCACTTAGGCACACAGGGAGGTTAAGTAAATTCCTCAAGGTCAAACAGCTTGTCAGAGCCCCCCCAAGCATTTAGAGAGCCCAGGGCAGAGTATAAAAGGAGGCATCTAGCCATCCAATGGTTCCGCTTCTCTCTCACCCTGCTCCCTGCAGCAGCATGAGGGGCTTCATGTGCATGCCTGTTGATGCCCCAACACTTGAGTTCCTGCTTGCCATGGTCTTGGCAAAGAGCCACCCTTCTGAAACCCTTCAGCCTTGAGGAGAAAGGACGTGGGAAGAGACCACTACACCCTGGCAGCTGGCTTAGGGCTGTTTGGGGAAGGAGTTCCAGGACCCTAGGTTGGGGAAAGAGGAAAGTGAAAAAGTTGGCTTAAAGCGCAACATTCAGAAAACTAAGATCATAGCATCTGGTCCCATCACTTCACGGGAAATAGATGGGGAAACAGTGGAAACAGTGTCAGACTTTATTTTTGGGGGCTCCAAAATCACTGCAGATGGTGATTGTAGCCATGAAATTAAAAGATGCTTACTCCTTGGAAGGAAAGTTATGACCAACCTGGATAGCATATTCAAAAGCAGAGACATTACTTTGCCAAAAAAGGTCTGTCTAGTCCAGGCTATGGTTTTCCCAGTGGTCATGTATGGATGTAAGAGTTGGACTGTGAAGAAAGCTGAGCACTGAAGAATTGATGCTTTTGAACTGTGGTGTTGGAGAAGACTCTTGAGAGTCCCTTGGACTGCAAGGAGATCCAACCAGTCCATTCTAAAGGAGATCAGTCCTGGGTGTTCTTTGGAAGGACTGATGCTAAAGCTGAAACTCCAATACGAAGTTTCGCCACCTCATGCGAAGAGTTGACTCATTGGAAAAGACTCTGATGCTGGGAGGGATTGGGGGCAAGAGGAGAAGGGGACGACAGAGGATGAGATGGCTGGATGGCATCACCAACTCAATGGACATGAGTTTGAGTGAACTCTGAGAGTTGGTGATGGATAGGAAGGCCTGGCATGCTGCGATTCATGGGGTCACAAAGAGTCGGATACAACTGAGCTACTGAACTGAACTGAGGTTGGGGTATGGTCTCAAAGTGGGCTGGAGCTTCAGATGGGCACAACTGTGTGAGCCTGTGGACCTTTACTTTTTTCTTTTTTAGTATTTCTTTATTGAATTTATTTATTTGACTGTGCTGGGTCTTAATGTGGGCTTCCCTGGTGGCTCAAGGCAGAAGATTCAGGTTCAATCTCCCTGGCTCAGGAGGATCCTCTGGAGGAGGGCATGGCAATCCATTCAAGTATTCTTGCCAGGAGAATTCTGTGGACAGAGGAGCCTGGCAGGTTTACCATCCATAGCGTCCCAAAGAGTCGGACACAGCTGAAGCAACCGAGCAGGCAGGCACACACGGGTCTTAGTGTGGGGTGCAGGATCTTCAGTCTTCATTAAGCATGGAGGTACTTTTATTAGTTGCACATACGGGAATTTTTTTTTAGTTGCAGTATGTGGAATCTTTAATTGTGATATGTGGGATCTGGTTCCCTGACCAGGGATCGAACCTGGGCCCTCTGCATTGGGAGCCCAGAGTCTTAGCCACTGGAGCACCAGGGAAGTCCTGAGCCTGTGGACATTTGAATTCTTCACCCTGTGCAGAAGAGGGCCTAAGTGGGGTCATCTAAAACGGGGGTTCAGAGCAAGGGCCCCGCTTGCCAAGGTCTGAAAATATGGGAGCTGGTAAACGACAGTCCCAGGCTATGATCCCAGGCTCTCTGGCTGGAGTCAGCTCTTTACAGACTGATGGGGGCCGAGGAGGGCAGGGGGCTGACAGGAGGGGCAGAGGTTGCTGAGTTCTACTTCCCCACCCTGACTCCCAACCCTGCCCTGATCAAATCCAGGCCCTTCCCACCATGTGAAGGCTGTGCCCAGCTCTGTCTGGGTGCTGGGGCTCTCAAGGGTGACTTGATTCTTAACCTTGTTATCCCTCCCACCCCATTCTCATTGACATCCCCGCCCCTCCTGCTGCAGGGATTAGGGAAGGAATGGAGGCTCTGGGATTGAATGGGTACCAGTACATCGACACATCCAGCTTCCTGCCTCTGTTTCCCTGGCCCCAGGATTCCTGCTGGTCTCCAGAGACTTTTTCACATAATTACCCAGGCTAGGAATTTCAATTTCTGGTGCCAGCCAGGTCCTTGTTATGCAAATATAGGCAAATGAGATGCAAACGGAGCAGTCCCAGATTAACAGAGAAATCCCCAGCAGCTGGAGGGGTCACCCTCACGTCGGCTCCTGGAGCGTCCCCAAGCTCCCCGCAGCCTGTCCCTGTCCACCTGGGTGTGTCTGGCCCCTCCAGTCCTTGCTGCCACTTTCGCGCCCCCTCCCCGCTGGAAACTATCTGCCCAGACCCGGGGAGGGTCTGGACAAGAGGGGACAACCAGGCCCGGGCCCTCCGCCACCATTCCTGCTGAGGTCTCTGCCTTCTCCCCATTTTTAAGAGACCCAGACAAGGATGGAGGTTAGGGTTGGGGTGGTGAGTGGGGCTGGGAGAAAGGGAGAACTCTGCTTTGCCCCTGCAGAAGAGAGAACTCATGCACACATGCATACCCATGGACACGTGGAGTTGAGGGTGAGAATCACCCCTAAGATGTACACACATGTACACTATTCACACACAAGCCCCACATGCAGCACCACACAAATCTGGCCAAGCTCCCCACCTTTCTTCCTCCTGTGCTGTGCTCAGTCACTTCAGTCATGTCCGACTCTTTTCGACCCCATGGACTGTAGCCCACCAGGCTCCTCTGTCCATCGGATTTTCCTGACAAGAATACTGGAGTGGGTTGCCATGCCCTCCTCCAGGGGAATCTTCCTGACCCAGGGATCAAACCTGCGCATTCTTTACTGCCCCAGGGAAGTCTGTCTTTCTTCCCCCAGCACGCCATAAATTAAGCCATAGATGCCAACAGGCTGAGATAGGAGGGCAGGCTGTGTCTCCATCCTGGGACCTGAGGTTAGAGGCTGGGCTGGTGGAAGGACCTGGGGTCTGTGTGAAGACAGAAGGGAGTAGAAGATCCTGCCCAGGGCCTGTCCCTGGGGAAGAGGCTGGGGGTGTGTGAAAGTCTCCGCAGGAGCAATGCCCACCTGAACCCCCGGGGACAGGGTTGAGGCTGGTGTCTATACCCTCAGGCACTGCCTGGGGAAGCCTGGCCCGCTGGCTGGCCCAACCGGTCCAGGCCCAACTTCTAAAAATAAGAGTCGAGAATCTAAGCCCCCTGGTTGGTTCTGCAGGAGCCTGTTGCCTTGGCAACCCCTTCTTAGAGGCCTCCCTCCCAGCTGCCCCGTTTGGCTGCTGGTCTCTCTGCCAGTCCCCTATGCTGGCCCCTCTGTCCTGTCCTTCTGGGGAGGAAGGAGGGGGTGTGGGGCTGGGGGCAGAAGCCCCTGGGGACTTGGGCTGAGCACAATAGCCTGAGTGTGCGACCTGTCTGGGGCTGACTGTGTTGGAGGCTGGCTGAGTGTGGGTGTGCGGCTGTGTGCGACAGGACCCGTGTCTGACAGCCTACGTCAGGCTGTGCCTCTGTGCGTCTCTTCTGCCTGTGCCTTGACTCTCTCGGAGTCCCTGTGGACGACTTGCGCTGTCTGTGGATCCTGGTCCACGTGTGGCCGTGTGTACCTGTCGGAGGGAAGGCCTAGCCTTGGCCTTTCTGTGCCTGCCCCTGCCCACGGCTCCCCTCCACGTGGATTTCCCCGTACCCCTGCCCACCCCCGCTTTCTGGTGCAGCAGACCGGGAGCCCACACATGCAGGGGGCCCCAGCGTGAACCAGAGGTCAGGTGGTGAGTGGACCAAGGTCAGCTTCTCCCAGGGTTTGCAGCCAGATATGAATGAGCGCCGAATCTGCTCCTTTGGGAGAATGGGGGGGAAAGCCACTCCTGAAGCCATGCGATCTAAATCTGAGTGCATGCACGTGTGTGCTAGAGCCGCTGTCAGAGGCAGCACCTCCCCTCCCCTACCCCGCCTCCCCTCTCCAATTAATCACCGAGTCCTGTCAAATCTCCTCATAATCACTGCTCCAGCCCGCCCTTCCTCTCTTCTTCTCTGTCACTACCGCCCAGCCCAGGCCAACCCCCTCTCTCACCCAGATGATGCAACAGACTCCTAACGGCTCTCCCGGGCTCCTAGATTTCCATATCTTGCCTCCCCGTATCTCCCACGCCCCATGCTGTGGCCATGATGGTGATCTTTGTAAAACACAACTTGGATTCTGTTATGTTACACGACACCCGCGTCCCCTCCCCACCACCTCCCCGCAGAGGAACATCCACTTTATTCTCAGGGCAAAGTGCCAGCTCCTCAAGCTACTCAAGGTCTCCGCTCACTGACTGGGCTTACCTGTTGCCCCTTCACTCAGCTCCGCAAACTACGAAGAGTTTCCAGGAGAGGTCAGGATCTCTCTTGCCTCTGTGCCTTGTACATAATGTTTCCTAGCCTAGGACCAATCCTTTGGATAAACATATGCACATGAGACTCAGCATAGGCATCACCTCCAGCAGGAAGCCCTCCCGGACTGGCCAGGCTGTGTTCTCATGACATCCTGAGCTGCCTAGCCCCCGAACTCCACCACCACACACGCTACATATGTTTCTAATGACTTTCCCCAAAAAATCTTGTAAAAGATTTAGAAGAAACACAAAAGTATTAATTGAAACAAAAAGTCACTGATAATCCTCTCAGACTTCACTAATTTCTTCCAGACTTCTTTAAGTGAATTGATTAAATATTTTTGTTATAAAGTTAAGAATATCCTATATGTATAGATTCTTTTCCTGCTTTGTTTCACTTATCATTATATAATGAACCTTTCCCCAGGTTATTAAAAGTTCTTTAAGAACATGACTTTTATTGTTTGCCTAATATTCTTATATATATGGATATATTGTATTTTATTTAACCAGCCCTCTATTGCTAGACATTTATGGTGGTTGTGATTTTTTATAGCTACAAATAATGGTAATAAGCATCCTTCTGCATGGTTCTTTTTCAGCATCTTTGGTTATTTCTTGGATTGAGTTCCTAAGAGTAGATTAAGAGGGCCAAGGGGTCTGTCTGTTTTAAAAGCTCCTGACACCACAGTGCAATGGCCTTCACCCTTCCATTGGGAGTCTGAGAATGATCCAGATTTCAGTTCTCATCAACACTGATGCTATCTTTGGAAAAAAAAAACTATTAATTTCAATAGGTAAAATTGCATTGTATTGTTTTAATTTGCATGTCTTTGATTACTGGTGAGGATAAAGCTTTTGTATCTCCTCTTTTGTGTCATGCACAGATCATGCTGAGCTATAATTATATTTTTACATCCTGCCTCTCCCTCACCAACCTTGGCTTCTGAGGGCAGAGCCTGTTTGGGTCCAATTCTCTGTATCGGGAGCAGGGACCGAGGAGGTATTCCCGGAGGGCTGGATGGATTTAATTGAAGACTGTCTTCAGCCTACGCTTTGACATTGGGCAGACCTGGAGTCAAGCTTAACTCAGAGGATTGAACTTGGGCAAATTACTTCGCCTCTCTGGGCCTCAGCTTCTGTGTATGATAAGTGGGTTTGAGTGAGGCTTCAATGTGAAGAAGCATGTGAAGAGGCATATGAGCTGTTGTTCGAGTTCTGCTCGTGTTCACGTTCAGGCAGCTGAGGGACGAAGGAATGTGCGGAAGTGGCCAACTCTCCCCTCCCAGACACGAGATGGGGTCCCGATGCCTCTTGGTCCAGAGGCAGACAGGGAGCTAAGAGCCAAGGGTCCAGGTGGGCTGGGAAGGGCTGTGGCAGCAGTCAGGCCTAAGCTCCAGTTCAGTTGCTAGGGCATTTGTGTCCTTCTGTTAAGTCCCAGAGGGGAATGTTGGCACTGTTCCCATCTGGCAGGGTTTCTGTGTTGTGAGCTGTTACCCACACCATCGTGTGATATGGTTAAGTCACCGTCACCAGAGAGGGACAGCACCTCTGCCCTGGTGGCACAGCATCTCTTCCTGAGATTGGCCCCCTGCCGCAGGGAGTGTCTTAGAGACTAGCCCTCTCGCTGGGGACACCCTCACCCATTCTGGCTCAGGACGTGTTCCAAGACAGACACGCACAATTTCTCTGAACATTACCAGCCTAATGATACTGTCATTCGAAGTCTGGAAATGAGGAGAAATCGGCTTTTTCTCGGTAATTAACGTGAGTGATGGGCCTTGAGATGGTGTGGCAACCCCCTTTAAGTGAGAACCAAGCTCTTACGAAAGTCAGTCAGGTCATCCCTATGCCTCCAGGAAGCTCCACATATCCACCCCTGGCCTCTGTTTGGTCTCCCCTGGATGGGCCAAGGCCCCCCTACCCCTTCCCCTTTGCCATTTCTTTAGGGATCACTTTAGGGGCTGAGCCCTAATGGTCAGAAAGTTCCTCGTTGAGTCTTCCCACAGTCCTTCATGCTGCAGTTCAGTTTATTCTCCATTATCCTCCTGAGAGCTACCTTTATTTTGGGGGGAGTATCCTTGGCTTAGTAGAGGCTTTCTTTATCTTGTTTGTAGAAAGCAGAGGTAAAAACACTTGGATAAGAGTGGATTGAAATGAGGTACTCCAAGGTTTGCAGCAATGTTCCAGAAAAGAACCTGGAGGGATGGGGTAGGGCTTAGCTCTAGTCAAGAGAGTTGAAAGCTGACCCAGCTCTTCTGAGTGAAACATCACCAGATTCATGAATACTTCTCTGCCTCAGTTTCCCTACCACCCTCAGGGGAAAATGTTTTTATCCCATCCCTTTGTCTTCTTTGTTCACTTTTGGTGCTGAGGAAGGACACACGGAGTAAATCAGCTCGAGGTCCTGCCCATGAACAGCTCCGAGTCCAGTGGGACAAGAGACGCTGATACTAACGCTCTGAAACAGATCTACAGTGTCACAGAAGAAGGAGGTTACAAAGGGAGCCCAGAAGAGAGAATGGAGGAATCTGGGAGGTAGAGGAGGGGGTCTGGAAGGAGGCATTTGATAACAAAGGAAGGGTGTTGGAAGAGCAATCCAGGTAGAAGGAATAGCGTGGTCAAAGGCTGGGAGGTGAGCCAAGAACCTGGGACGATCAGGAAATGGGTCCTAGATCCTGGGACACAGGGTGGGTGTAGAGGCTGGAAGAAAGGGAAAGCTGGGAGGTTTCCAGGGGTCAGAGGGTACAAGGCAGTGAATGCTGAGATAGGGCATTTGAATTTTATCCCAAGAGCACTGGGGAGCCATTGAGGGTTTAACCAAAGGAGATATGGTTGAATTTGTTCCTTAGGTTGATCATTTGGGGAAAATATGGACAGAGCATGCAGGACAGGACTAGCAGCTACTCTTACAGTGTCTGTGGTCCTGAATGAGGGCAGCGGGTTCCAGAGATATTAAGAGGGAAGATCAGATGGGACCCCACAGCACCTACAGGTGAGATGAGCGGTAGCTGGTGGTCCAAGGTCAGGAACCCAAATTGACTCTCAGCACAGTCTCCTCCTCCTCCCCCCCCCCATCCCCCAGGGGCTCCCTAGGCCCCCAGGAAAATGTTTCAGCTCCCCAGAATGGTGTTCCCAGTCTGGCCCTACCTACGTCTTAGAACTCAGCTCCTCCCACCGCCCTGTGCTCTGGCCCAACTAGTTTCTCCACTAGTCATGAGCTCACATCACCCATTCTAGCATCCAAGCCTTTGTTCATGTTAATTACTGTCCCCCTCCCCATGTCTTCCCTCCTCCCTGCCTCCCCAAATCTTCCCCACCTCCTCAGTGAAGGAGGCCTTGCCTGCCTCTGCTCCTGCCACCCCAACCCCCCTCCACACATCCCGCCTTGTCAGGCCACTTTCCCTCCTTTCCTCTATAACCTTCACTTAGCAAAGGTCTGAGCAAACCTCGTCCTCAGCACAAACAGTTGTTCAAAGATCTTTAAAGGAGAACTGTAGGCTTTGGCTTAGGTCAGAGAGGAGAGCCGGCTCCCACCCTGCAGGGGCTCTGAGGGGGCCAGGCCAGCAGAGCAGCCTCCTTTGCAGCTATCTTGACTCGGCCAATGGAGTTGTTGTTATTGCTCCAAATTAGGCACCAATTTGCCCGTGTAATTGTTTGCTAATTGGCATGAAATCCTAATGTAATTAGTTGGGCCCCTTATCGGGGAGCTTGGGGAGCCAGGGGCGGTGGGGGTGGGCCGCTGGAGCAGGGAGGGTCTAGAAGTCTGGGGAAATGTGTCTGAGGGAGGAGGCCCTGAGCTGCCGTTGGGGTTGAGACAAGCAAAGGTAGAGACTGCAGAATCTCACAGTGGAAAGAACCTTTGGAGAGCCCGGGACTTGCAGCCCATCTTACAGATGGGGAAACTGAGGACAGGGGGCAGGAGGAAACTCCTGGGAGCTGGTGGGAGAGCTGGACCATATATCTGGGTCAGCTGTCTACAGGGAGCATGGCTATGGCCTGACTGTGGGTCCTGATGGCATGACCCATGGCTGTCTGGCCTCTGTTTCCAAGTAAAGGTACCCCTTTGAGAGGGATGAAGGGAAAGGGTAGAGGTTGTGGGTACCAGATCCCTTTTGAGTAGGAAATGCAGTAGGTAAAAGGCCTAGGAAGCATGTCAAATGGTTAAAATCGGAGGAGTGATGGGGGCAGACAGGAGGCTCTGAGTCTCTCCCTGGGGAATGACTTTGGCATTGAGAGGAAAGATGGGGAGGCTAGAAAACTCAGCTTTTGTCCCCTCCTCACTTGCCGGCAGATACCCCCATATCCCACCCGAGGCTTTCTGCTTCTTCTGTCTCTCGAATGGGTCCGCAAAGGTGCCGGAGCCAGCTCATACCAGCTTATGAGGCCCCATTGTTAAGTGTTTAGGAATTTTGCCAACCAGTTGACTTGGTGTTGCTGGTTGAAATTGGCCATCATGGGAGGATTTACACCATGGAAATGGATAAATGCTACAAATCAAGACCACACCTCCCTACACCTACTCAGAGCCAGTTGGACAGTTACCAGCAGACCACTGAATCCATCTGAAATGTGATGAAAGAGCCTCAGAGACGCTAATCATGTTAGGGCTCGAAGGTCTCTCCAGATCCCAATACAAGGGGAAACTGAGGCTCAGAAGCCACCAAGGAAGTCCATGGGCCACCAGACTCTCAGTCCACGCTCCCCTACACCCCAGGACTGATAACAGCAGAGGGGGCCGCAACGTTGCTTGAGGATTTGGCCTCCAGAGAGAGGAAGGAGACACTGGAAATGCAGGCTGGGTGTGATGGCCAGGAAGGGGGCAGAGTGAGCCAGGGGACCACAGCAAGTCATGTTTAAAGGGGCTTCTGTCAACAACCCAGGCTGTTTCCATAGTTTGGCCAGTGAGGAGAGGCTGTGGGCCCAGGCAGGATCAGGAGGAGGGGTGGCTAGCACCGGGACTGTTCTGAGGATGCCATTTTAGTCACATGGTCCCACCCCCACTCACCATCCCTAGCAGCCAGTCTCCCCCAGAATTGACTCTCACGCCCCAGGTTGCTCTTCATCCTCCTCCCTGAAGTCTGTCCTTAATCTCTCCAACTGCATCAACTCCCAAAGTTCCATTCTCTCTAATCCCTATCTTTACCCAAATCTCTCCTGTTTCCTGGTCACCATCCCCGGATGTCCTGAAGGCACCTCATTGCAGTGTGTCCAAAATAGAAATCATCGACTTCCCACGAGTCTTTCCCCATCTGAGTAAATGGCACGCTTCCCCTTAGGGCTTTTGCACTTGCAATTTCCCCTATTTGGACAGCTCTTCCTCCCACTATCCCTCACCTCCTTCAGGTCTCTGCTTGGATGTCACCTTCTCAGAGACACCTTACCCCAAATTGACCTCATGCACCTCTACCTCTCCTGCCTGCTCGCCCAACACTATCTTCCTTCTTTGTACTTATCAACGCTCACATTCCATGTACTTATCCTTTTGTGTCTGGCTTTCCTCCTCCACTGGAAGGTCAGTTCCACATAAGCACAGCAGTTATGTGATCAGGTTCTAGAAGTTCCTTGAGATCCTAGATTGCATCCGTTTCACTCCCTTAGTACCATACACTTTTAGTAAGCTCTCACTAAGTATTTGTTGAATGAATGAATGATTGAATGAGCCTCTAACCAGTCACCTTCTCCAATCCTGGCTCCTCAAATCCACCTTCCAGTTGGCCATTGTCATTCCTTAAACAAACTTGACTATGATTCTAAAATCTACCTCTAGTTTACCTTATAAGACCCTCAGTGATATATTTCCAGCTTAACCTCCAGTTTCACACATCCTTCCCCAAACAACTGCACACACACACACACACACACACACACACACACGCGCGCATGCGCGCACAGAGCCTAGATACACTATTTGTGCCTGTGTATAGAGCTCCCTCAGCTCTTAGGTGGTCCTCTACTTTCTCTGACTCATTTACTGCTTTTCTTCCTTCAGTCCCTAGTGTTTCTGGAGCAGCCCCTTGGTGCCAGTCCCTTGCTGAGCCTTACTGGGAGGAGTCAGCCCCTACCCTCCTCAAAATTCTCCCATCTTTCCAGGAATGCTTGTGTACACATGCTCAGCCTTGTCCAACTCTTTGCAATCCCATAGACTGAAGCCCACCAGGCTCCTCTGTCCATGGGGTTTCCCAGGGAAGAATACTGGTGTGGGTTGCTATGTCCTCCTCTAGGGGTTCTTCCTGGTCCGGGGATCAGACCCGTTGTCTCCTGCATCTCCTGCACTGGCAGGCGGATTCTTTAGCACTTGAGCCACCTAAGAAAGAGGACCTGAAATCATATTCTCATCCCTAGTTCCTCTTTTATTGTCCTTTGGAGCCCCCTGTCCCCAGGCAGGCCCCTGGAGGGCCCTCAGAAGGAGGCACCCCCTGGCTCTTGTCTGCTTCTGGCTATGGAATCACACATTATTAGAATGATCAGGAATAACTGGATTTGAGGTCTTTGTCCCCTCGCCGGCCTCCGGGAGGCAGGATGCAGGGTGAACCCTCCCTGTCAGGGCCCAACTTAGGGCCTAAGTGAGTAAAGGGAACAAGGAGTGATTCAGGCTACTTCTCTTCCCTAGGACTTCTGAACCTGGGCGCTCTTCACCCCACAGGGTGCGAAACCCAGGGAGAGCTGCGGTTCAAGGGAGTGAAATGTGCACACAAACTTGCCTGTATCTGGGACCTGACCTCTTAGCCGGGTTTCAGGGGCCTGTCTCACACTCCTGTCTGTGTCAGGCGTGTTAGCAACGTGTCCAGTGCCTTTGCATTAGGGTTGTGTGCGCCTGGCCTGTTGGGAGCCAGCCCCGCCTTGGTACCCGCCGTGGTCCTTCCTGCGCTCTAGCTTGAGCCTCAGGGCAGCCACAGGTCGGCGGCAGCTCAAGACTGATGAGCTGCCCCTACGCTCGCAGAAAAGCGCCAGCGTGAAACAGGCGCCGCTCCGTCCTTCGTCCTTCGGGCTAATGGCGCATCCTCTCCGGCCGTTGCCCCCGAGAGCCCATTGAGCGCCCACGGGTCGGAGAACTCGAAGGCGGGGGGTGAGGGGTGGAGCAGGGCTCAGGCGTGCCGCGCCCCCGGCGGCGGCGTGCCCGGGATCACCGTGAGGAGCGGGCTGTTCCCTCAGCCTCCCGCAGGCGCCCAGAGACGCCCAGCGGTGGCGCAGAGACACTCAGCACTGGGGGCGGCAGTGGCGGGCGGCCGGGCCTGCTCCCAGAGCCCTGCGCCCTCAGCCCCGCTCACGGACACCCACTCCTGCACCCTTGCACAGACGCACCGACACTCTTGGGCACCAACACCGGCGGAGACGCAGTGACACAGACACCTCAGTGCGCACACGCAAGGACCTGATCGCAGCTTCATGCGGGGGCTGGACGCGAACACACGCGGACCAACACACTCAGACAGACTCCTTCCTGCAAACGCCTGCCCCCTAGGCTCATCAGGGCAAACGCGGGTCCACACAGGCGAGCAGACACACCGACACACCCTCAGTGACATAGCGAGCCCCCAGTCGCACTGGCACACTCGCAGACGTACGCAGGACCGAGACCACGGACACAGACACAGACACGCTAAGGCGGACTCGTCCTAGAAACCCACGCTCACAGAGGCAAAGGCGTGCCCACAGTGCGCACGAAAACCCGACACAGCCCTGTGGACGTTCACGCAGTGACGGAGACCCCGACACCCGGGCTCCCGGTCGCTGGATCGCAGCCAAGCCGGGGTCGTCCCGGCCCTACAGAGACCCAGTCCCAAAGCGCATCCACCCAGACTCACGCCACACATGCAGGCGCGCGTGAGCAGACACACCAGCGCCGCACACACAATCGCACAACGCAGACGCACTTGGGCCCCAGCTGTCTTTGAAATTCAGTTCGGCGCTGTCTTCTGCCCGCTCTGCGACCCTGCGGCCCGGCACCGCCGGCTCGGGCTCGACTAGTTATTGCCACCCGCCCCCCTGCCGACCCCCAGCGGAAATTAAAATTCATTTCAGGGGAGACCTGGGCGGAGCGCGCGGCGGTGCAGCCTCTGCGGGGAGTGCCCTTTCTAAATGAAGGGGTGCCTGGTGCCGAGGGACCAGGAACCCCTGCCCCTGCAGCTATGTGACCTTGACCCCGTGGTCAGCAGTTTCTGGGGCCCCTCAGGAGAGGTCCCCCTTCAAAAGGCAAACACAAAGCTGACTGAGTTTGTTGAGAGTGAGGGGCACCGCCAAGGTCTCAGCCTGAGAGTGGGTACTTCCCCTCTGGGGCTTCTTGGGAAGAATTAGTTCAAAAAATCCCCCAAGACAAGAATCACCATGTCATGGGTCTGGTTCTGCAGACACACAAAATACAAATCCACACATAATCCACACTCTTCATCTAGACACACACACACACACACACACACACACACAACACCCAGGTCCACAACCCGCCACAGACACACACCAAATACTATCACACACACACAGGCCCCCTGCGGGGAACTGAAGGCCTGCCAAGAACCCCAAGCACACACAGGAACACACACCACAGGCTGGTATAGACAGGTACCAAATACTGACACACAGACACACACAGACCTGCAAATTGCACACACCCTGACTCATATGCCACCCCAAGACACAGATCCTCAGAGGCCCGAAAACACTTACTCCTACACACACGTAAACACACACACACACACTGAACAGAAACACCATACACTCTGATTGCACACAAACTCCAACAGCACCAAACACTGCCCTGTCAACACCCTCCATGTTCACCCAGACACTGAGTGCATGCACAGATTCTAGTATCAGCACAGATACTCATTCTATACCATATATATATCCCCCCAAAAAAAACCCATGCACAAAAACACCACACACTCCGCATGCAAACACACACACACACACAGCAGAGATCCCCAGAGCCAGGCCCAGGCTTCTGACGTACAAGGCCTGGGCAGACACACAAACCTGCGCGCAGGCACACCGTATACACACACAGACTCTGCCCCCACGCATTGACGCACACAGCCACCCACACGTGTACCCAAGCTCAGCCCCACTCACTCCCACTCTGACATGCAGAACACGGGCTTAGCGATGCACCCTGGGGCCTCTCGCCTCCAAACACAACAGTGGGGAGCCTTCTTGGCCCCCTCCCCTGAGCCCCAATCCCCTGCCTCAGTCACAGGGCTAGCCTCCAAGTCTGAGACCCCCAGAGGTGAGAGTTGCCAGGGTTGGCAGCAAGCTGGTCCCAGCCCCTCACCTGGCAGTAGTCATTGCCTTCCTGCCAGAATGATGTGGCATATGTTAAAGATGAGTGATGTCCTCCTGGGTTGTGTCCTTGTGCAGTGGTGTCTGAGGGGCCTGTGGTTGTACCAGCCAGGGAAGTGTGTAGGTGCCAGCCGGCATGTGGCATGTGTCCTTCCCAACACTCTCAGCAAAACCCTGGTTGTCTCCCCCAAATATAGGCAATCCAGCTTCAGCCTCTCTTTTCAATTAGCAGGCCTTGGGAGTCAGACCCCTCTCAGATCTCTCACCCTGAGGGAGCTGGTCTTCTCCGGAAGATCATCTCTAATCCAGAAATAAATTAAAGTCCACAGTTGGCCCTTGGTCTGTCCTCTGGGGGGTCGGGGGGAGGGTAGCAAGGAGGTTGAAGATGAGACAGGATTAACACAGGACCTTCCTGAGTGAGGGGAGGTACAAGTTCTATCTCTGCCTCTCTCTCTGAGCCAGTTTCCTCATCTGTGAAATGGGGATCCTCTCAACTTAAGGGGTTGTTCAGATCCCCGGGAGAAGGGAAAGGCTACCCACTCCAGTATTCTGGCCTGGAGAACTCCATGGACTGTATAATCCATGGGGTTGCAAAGAGTCGGACACGACTGAGCGACTCTCACTTTCACTGTCCAGGGGCTAATTGAGACAAGAAGTTTTAAATAGCCAGCACAGTGTCAGGCCCACAGAGGCTGAGAGGGTCCCTCTAGGTCACCTCAACCCTGCCTGCTATGCTCATTGTGTCCAGCTTGGCAGGAGCCCAGTTCAGCAGGATCCAGGTGGCATAGAGCCCACCTTGTGGGGGGAGAGGGGGAAGGGTAGAGAGAAAATCCGGTATCCCAGATGGTGGGAACACACTCCCCTGACTGCCAGTGTGCCCCATGCCTGCCAATTATCCCAGGCCCTTCCCAAGGGACTTTCCCCCACCCTCTGGAGTGGCTGCCAGGGCTCTTAGCCCCTAAGGCCTGTAGCAGCAGTGGGGGGCTTGTGGGATTAGACCTCAGAGAGAATTTACCAAGGTAGTGCCTGGGCTGTGTCCTGTCAACCCGGAGGGACTGTGTCTGAATGCAGCCTTGATCAGGAGGTGACAGGACTGATAGGTAAGCCAGACAGATCTCTACTGCACCAGAAAAGTGGAAGGGGTCGCGTCCTAGGGTTGGGTGCGTGTGGTTAATTATATACCTGCGTGCCCTGGGCAAGTGTGTATGTCTGTGCGTCAGTGATTGTGTATGTCTGTGTGTCAGTGACTGTGTATGGATGTAGTTTTGTCTGTATGTGCGTCTGTGTGTGTGTGTGTGTGTGTGTATGTGCGTCTGTGTGTGTGTGTGTGTGACAAGGATGGCAGAAAAGGAACCAGGTCTTCCAAATAAGGAGAGGAGGTGCTACGGAGAAGTGGATCTGGACTCAGTTTCTCTACAGGAATCACATGTGCACACTGTCTTGGTCACACGCGGGCTCCAGCCGCCTCCTTCGCTGCAGTGATTTTAGCAGATAAGAACTCCAGCTGGTATGGGGAAGGTGAGGGGGGCACTGGGAAGGCCTCAAGGCCAGGGCCCCATTCTGTGTCATCTCCATGACCCAGAACCTAGAACAGCCCACAGCCCAGAGTAAGTCTGGAAGGGGCCCATACTCACGCAGATGACACCTCCCTGCATCTGGCACATTGTCTTTATTGTCTCACGTGACTTACGTCAGCTGTCTTAGGTTGAGATCATTATTTCCATTTTACAGAAAAGAAAACTGAGGCTCAGGGAGCATAAGTGACTTGGCCAAGGTCACACAACTGGTGAGGAACAGAAGCAGGAGTCTAGATCTGTGTGATCCCAGGGCCTGAAGTCCTTCTGGTTCTCTAGATCTGTGTGATCCCAGGGCCTGAAGTCCTTCTGGTTCATCACGTGGGAAACTATTAAACACTTGTTTTATTGGGCAAGCATTGATTGAAGATCTCAGAGTGGAAGCTGTTTGAGGGTGGGGTCTATGCCTGTCCTTTCCCCATTCATTCCCTCAACATTTATTATCTCCTATGTATCGTGCTTTGTGCCAGGAGATCCAATGCTGAATGGATGGACAAGGTCCATCTACAGGACTCAGAATCCAGTGGGGAAAACAGATGACATGTAGGGAAACAGACAACATATTTTCAGAGCAATGAGTGCTAGGAAGGAAATGCAGCAAGGCAATGGTATCAAGCGAATGGAGTGGGGTGGACAGGGACCAGAAGGTGGGGGTGGGGAGGGGACCTGCTTTAGAAGTGTCATCGTGGAGGCCTCCAGGAGGAGGTGATAATAGAACTGTGATCTTCCTGATGAGGAGTCAGTGTGGGAAGTGCTGGGAGGAGGAGAGTTTGGAGTTTTCCAAGAGCAGCAAGGAGACCTGTGTCACCTGAGCTTTCTGTAGGGGTGAGGCAGTGGCTCTGGAGAGGCTTAAGGGCCAGGTCATGCAGGGCCTGGAAGGTCACGGTGCTCAGGGAGGTGGGAAGCCATTGGAGGCTTTAAGAAGGGGTCCCTTGATTTACATGTTAAAAAGATGGCTCAAGGATTTCCTTGGAGGCCCAGTGGTTAAAACTCCACACTCCCACTGCAGGATGCATGGGTTTAATCCATGGTTGGGGAACATGGCCAAAAAAAAAAAAGATGGTTTGGTGAGCTCCAGAAGAATGAGAGGTAGAAGTGGAAATCTGGAAATTAAATGAGAGAGAGTTCAGGTACCAGATATTGGCAACTTGGACCCTGGTGTTGGCAGTGGGGATGTGAAGAGTGGATAAATTTGAGATATTCTGTGAGGTGGAAGCAATAGGACTTGCTGATGGTCTGTTTCTTGATGCCTGAAATGAAAGTGTTAGTTGTTCAGTTGTCTCTGACTCTGCAGCCCCATGGACTGTATGTAGCCTGCCAGGCTCCTCTGTCCATGGATTCCCTAGGCAAGAATACTGGAGTGTGTAGCCATTCCCTTCTCCAGGGGATCTTCCTGACCCAGGGATCGAAGCTGGGTCTCCTGCATTGCAAGCAGATTCTCTACCATCGCCACCAGGGAATAATCCCATCTTGGTACCTAGTACATAGTAAACACTCAATAAATATTTGTTTAATGAGTGAAGGCATCTTCTTCATGCCAGGCTTTCGTCCACATCCTCCAGTATAAGACGTGTGTAAAGATTCCCCAGGACCCTAACATTCTTCTCCATCCTCTGCCCCAGGGGCCAGGGGCCAGAGAATGCAACCCCAAGGGTTGTACACAAACCAGACACTGACCTTCTGGGAAGATTTAGTTGTGCTGAGATAAGTTGCTTCAGTTGTATCTGACTCTTTGTGACCCCATGGACTGTAGCCTGCCAGGCTCCTCTGTCTATGGGATTCTCCAGGCAAAAATACTGAAGTGGGTTGCCATTTCCTCCTCCAGGGGCTCTTCCCAACCCAGGGATCGAACCTGCATGTCTTCCATCTCCTGCATTGGCAGGTGAGTTCTTTACCACTAGCACCACCTGGGATTTAGCTAGGTAGCAACTAATCCTCCCTTTTCTCCCTAACTTATAGCACCAAGAAAATGACAAACATTCAGCCTGGGTTGCCCCAGTATCCTAACTCTTTTGGCATCTGCAGCAGGAGGGATGGGAGCTAGATATGCAGGACATCCTTCAGGCAGAGAGGGCTGGCCCATCCCATCTTTTCCAGGATATCCCGCCAGGATCCATGACAGCCAGAACACTGAGGTATTTGTCACATGGGCTCTGGGACAGATCCTGGTAGAAGACTGTCATATAGAAGTGGGTGTCTTTGGGGACATGTTATGAGCTCCTGATAGGTGTCTGAGGTGGGCGTGGGTGTCTGGAAGGAGACTTTGGTATCCAGAATTCTGGATTGCTGTAGGTGCCTGGCTGGGTGGCAGTGAAGGGCAGAGGCTGAGGGAGGGGTCCTCCTAGGTCCCACCGGCTAGAAGGAAACCTGGCCAGGCTCTGGGCCAAATAAATCCTTGGGAAGGGAAGAAGAACATTTTCTCATCTGTTTAAAGGGCAACGAAGCATAGCGGTGGCTGGCCCAGCAGGAGGCAGGGCTGAGACCAAGCGCACAAGACTGGGGTTGTTCCCCCCTCGACCCACTGTCCCCTCCTGTGCTGTCCCACTAAGGACTGTGCTGTCTCTTGCCTGGGCCACTGGTGATGTTTACTGTTAACAAGGATACAAATTAATTGGTAATCAAAACTATTTTAAAAAGGCCCTCTTCAGGGGCATAGCTCTTGCTAATCCATGTTTTTAATCCGAGCTCATTTATACCATTTCACAGATAAGGAAACAGAGGCTCAGAAAGCTGAAGGATTTTCTCAAGGTCCTCCAGCGTGGCACTATGAGAGCAGGCAGACAGCGTGAGTGCTAGGTGCCCTTGGGGGATCAGCCCCCTCCATCCCATCAGAGGTCCCTGAAGGGGCCCCCATGGGGCTGAAGGGCTGGAGTCATTGTCCTTGTCAAGTCTGTGGGGTGGGGACCCATGGGAGATGTCTCTTCACCCCCCACAAGCCCTCTGTGCTCAAGCTCTGGCTGATACCCCTTACCTGGCCCAGGTTCTGAGCCAGGTTCCCTGCAGGCCCTCCTGGGGCTAAGACTTGTTGTTCCCACCCCTGCCAGGGCTATCAGAGAAGTAATTTCTCTTCAACCAGCTGGATTTGAATATGGAAACAATTTATAATTACTCCAAGTCCTCCTGGGCCGCATTATCACCATAGTGAGTGTAGAAGGGCAGGGGCTCCTGGAAAAGGAGGTGGGGAAGCCCCAGTGTAGAGAGGCACCTTGAGAGAGCCTTCTGGAGGTTCCACCTAACTCAACCTGCTTCTGCACAACCCCTGGGAGGTCCTGCTCTCTCCACCCTGCTCCCACAGGCCCTCCTGCCTTGCTGATTTCCCCACCCTGCCCCAGTGACCAAGTATGGGTACCATCTCTGTCAGTCCCTCTCTCTGTCTGACCACCTGTCTCCTCTACGGCATATGTTTTTGTGGCTGGAAGAATGGGGTCAAGAACTCTGAGGGCTACCAAGGCATAGAGAAATAGACAAAAGCCTGCTGTCTCTCAGGAGCCAAGCCTCCAATCCCCTGCACCCAGCTGCATCCTAGGCGAAGGGGGAGGGCCTCAGGGATCCAGCTGCATCACATCTGCAAGAGACCTTCCCCGGGTTTCTCTGGGCTCTGGGGCTTTAGTATGCTAATATAATGAATATTCATAGGGAGGAAGGCAGGCTCCGGGTAGGAGTGGAAGGGGCTGGAGCTGTGAAGGACAGGGTCCTTACCTCGTCGTGGGCATCCCATGTCCTGAGCACTCTCCTCACCTTTGCCTATCTCCTTAGGACCTCAACTCCAGCCACCCCACTGCCCCTCTCAGTGCCCAAGTAAGGAGGCCCAGGATCACCCACTGCCCTTGGGATGGCTCTCAACACACCGTGCAGATGGCAAGGCCCGCTTGGGCATAGCTTTCCCCTCTGCAGCTGAACCTCCAAACCTAGAGACCTGGGGTGTGCTTGAGGGTGCCCAGAAAGAACCCAAGAGCCCTGCCTGCCTCAAGGCACAGGCCTCCTTGGGCTCTCGCTGGGAAAGGAAAGGTGCCAGCCCTCCTGCCTGCTTCATCCAACCTCATAAATTCCCTTAAGGTGACGGGTGAGATTCCTTCATCACCCCTTATTACCTCCTTCTATTAAAGTCGATAATCTCTCACAATCACTCATAACAAATGTCACGGAGGCTGCTGGAGAGGCGAGAGACGGAGGGAGGGAACGGGGCGGTGGCGGGGGGGGGGGGTCTTTTTCTCTGGTACTGTCCCCTGGGAAGAAGTGGTCTTATCCTGCCCCATAACGAGGAGACATAAATTCAAGGTGCTCCCGTAGAGAGGTGGGGTTGGGATTGGGTGGACTGGGGACTTCTTGCTCTCCAGGTTTGGCCTCCTCCTGGTCAGACAATCTTCAAAAAGTAGAGTTCCTGAAACCATCCCACCCTCACTGCAAAGCTGCCCCCTGCTGGCTACTCCTCTGACCAGAGCCCTCCGATTAACCTACTTGTCTTTGGCGGAAGTGGTGTGTCCCTGGTCTGCCCACCTTCCTGGTGGCAACAAGCCCAGGCCACAAACCGCCCCACCAGGGCCCCGAGCCATGGGCATCTCCCTGAGTGCCGTCTTTACCGTGTGGGCTCTGGCCCCACCCAACTGTTCCTGGGTGCATTGCCAGGATGGGGAGGGGGCGGGCCTGTAGGTTTCTGCTGCTTCTACACAAACAGATGCATCATGGGGGCGCCCCTGGCACAGGGAAAGGCACTTGAGGGAACAGACAGGCACTCAGGAAAACATGTAACACACCGCACACGTGTAGCATCCCCGTGCCTAGGGACATGCAACACGGCCCAGTTTACACAAGAGTATGCACCAAACAGAACACACTGCAGTGAACATGTGTGGCTCCTACATACAAGTGATGCGCAGCATTCAGCACGTATGTGGCACTTGGAAGCTTGCACATATATAGCATCCTTACCCACAGGAACAACCAACATGCATTCAGGACCTGAGCACACGTTAACGCACCGTGCGTGTGTGTGGCGGTGGCATGCAGAGCCAGGCAACATTGCAGGGCACACACAGGGCACCTGTATGCATAAGCATATGCAAAGTTCAGCGCACACGAGTGGCACCTGCATGCACAGGGATATGCAATTTGCAGTGCACACGGGGAAAGGGGGGTGGTAACGCTCAGCCCTCAGGGTCCCAGAGACCCTGGTTGCGCGAGATGCCTCAGGCCTGGGCTATCTCCGGAGTGGTGTCGCGGATCGCCTCATCCTGCGGTCCAGGAGGCCGAGGGAGGGGCGGGGGCTTACCCGGGGCTTCTCCCGCGCCGGCGCCCGGGGCCCAGGGCGGGGAGGGGGAGGGTGCGCTTGGCTCGGCTGGCGCTGCTCCCCCTTTAACAGGAGGCGGCGCGCGTCGCCCCCACCCCCCTCCCGCCCCTTCTCCCGCGGCTCCTCGCGCCCAGCCCGGCGCGCGCCCCCTCTCGGGCCCGGCCCGCGCAGGCGCCGCGTCCCGCCTCGGCCGTCACTCGGCCCGGCGCGCGCTGCGGGCAGCGGCCGGAGCGGCCGGAGGAACCCGGTTTGGCCGCGGCGGCGCTCGGAGACCGAGGAGGATGCGGCGCCGGTTTCTAGAGCCCTGGGCTGCGGCCGCCGCCCGCGAATAGGAGGCGGCGCGCGGCGCGGGCGGTGCTCAGGGCGGGGGAGCGGGGAGCCGGGGGGTGGGGGGCGGCGTGGCGAGGAGGCGGCGGCAGGAGCCCGCGCCCGGCCCGGCGCCCGCCCGCCCCGCGCGGCTCCGCGGCGCCTTTTCTGCACCCGCCGCTCCGCGGAGCGGGAGCCTCGGCCCTCCGCGCGGCTGCAGCTAGCTGCCCCGCGCCCGGCCAAGCCCCCGCCTTAGGGATGGCAAACTTGCGCCCCGTGGCCGCCTCCTCCAGCGCCGGCCCCCGCTCCTGCTGCTGACGGCGCCCAGGTGAGTGCTCGGCCCCAGACCGCGACCGGGCCCGCACCGAGCCCTCCCGGCGCGGTCCCGATTTCCTCACCGGCCCGGACTAGGGGCGCTCCCCCAACCCACCTCTGCTGAATTCTCCCCCGCCCCAACTGAGTTCGTTCAGCATCTATTTACCCACTCGCATCTGTTTGGGAACTTACAAGCCTGGGGCCGAGGTCCCCTTCATCTCTGGTGAGTCCCTTTTCTGTCCCCCTCCTCCTTACCCATCTCTGCCAAAGCCCCTCGCCCTCGTCCCCCAGCTCTGACCCAGACCTATCCCCATCGTTGCCTCGAGTCTTTTCCCGATCTGAGCCTGGATCCGGGGTTGCGCCCCCACCCTTGAATAGAATCCGTCTCTCCAACCTGCAACTCGAGTGTGTCTCCCCCGTTAATCCCCCCTCCTCGTCTGGGGCTGAAGCCTGCTCCTCCCCTCCGCTTCATCTCTGCACAGAGTCCTTCCTGTCCCCGTCCATGTCTGCCCAGAGTTAGTGCCTTTCCCCGCGCCGGTAACCCGACCATGCTTCCCCCTCTTATTTCTGCCCTGATTGCCCCCTCCCCCAGATCTGCCCGGGCGTCCCGCTATCCCTCACCAATCTCTGCTGCAAGTCCCCTCCCCCTCAGCCTGGACTTGGGGCCATGTCCCCCATGTCTACTCCGAGCCCCCTCCTCTCCAGCCTGGGATCTCGACTGGCCCCGCATCCCTGCCTCCCTTGTCCATCTTTGGTCAGAGTCTCTCTGTCCATCCCCCATTCCTCTCTTTCCACCCCCAGGGCATAGAGCTGGGCACCAAACGCACCCTCCCGCAGCCCCGGGGGCTGGCACGATGCGGGGGGGAGGTGCGGGTTGTAGGCTCTGAAGTTGGCGGCCACTCCCGCAGTCAGCTGGGTCCGAGGGAAGTCCTCCGCGCCACGGCCAGTGCGGAGCGGGCGAAGGGTCTGGTGCCCGCGGGGGGAGGGGCTCCCGGGCCAAGAGATGCTGCCCGCCTGCCCGCCTCGCCAGCTGCCGGCCGGGCCCCTGGGCGTCCTCTGGCGCCCCCTGCCCGCAGTCCTGGACCCGCCGCCCCTTTTCCTCCCGCGGGCAACCCTAGGTTTCCGCAGCCCGAGCATCAGCGGTGGCTGCGGGACGGCACTGGGAAGTCCCTGAGGAGAGGAGGTTGGTGGGCGAGGCCGGGTGCCCCCTCGTGCTAGCAGTGCGGGAACAGTCCTGGTTGTCTGGCCATATGCTCTGGGGATGGGGTGTGGGGTGGGCAGGAGGGCTTATCCCAGGAGCCCTGTGAGCCCCCAGGTACAGACTAGCAGGACTGGCCCCTGGATTTGAGGTGGTCTGGTTGGGATTGTTTGGGCTTGGGCAGGTGTCCCCGGGGAGCCTCTGTCTCTCTACCCCATGGCAGGACCCACTAGGTGGGGGTGGGGGCAAAGGTGGGCTCTTGTCTTGGGCCTGAAGTAGTGGGGCAGTGGGGGGAATCCACTTGGCCTTGCCTGGGTCAGAAAGGGGACCTAGGGAGCATCTCTGGAGCTGCCACAGGGGTGAGGGTCAGTGTGGACCCTGCAGGGTGTGCCCTAGTTGGGGGGGGTGAGGCTTGAGGGAGGGTCTTCCCTGGACTAAGACTGACAGATTTCTCCCCTCTTCTTCCCTTGTCTGCCTTCCCCTCACCTTTTCTTCCCCCCTCCCCCATCACTCTTCAGGAGCTAGGTCCAGTCTGGGGTGGGTGTGTGTGGCAGGCATTTCTCTAACCCACAGTTAGGTCCCAGCTAGTCCCTGCCCTCTTCTCTCTCTCCCAACCTCCAGGAAATGGAGCTGAGTAAGTAGTTAGTAACTCAGCTTTTGGTTGGGTGACCTGGGTTCAAAACTGTGTGACCTGGGCAAGCTATATAACCTTTTTGAGTCTCAGTTGGTCCTCCATAAAATGGGTCAGTGATAACTGCCTCATATATCTAATGGTATCTAATGGTATTAGGTAGATGTGTATAGAGAGTCTAGCACCTAACAATGCTTGACAATGACAGGCATGTTAGGCTATTTCCTCTTCAAGGCCAAGGTCAAGCCCCTCTCCACTCCACACCACTCCTAATCCCATAGGAGAAAGGCAGGACAAGTTCTGTGACACTGTTCCAGCCTCCAGGATAATAAAGCCAGAAAACAGCTCCAGGGCCCATCATGATGGGTCCAGGGAGCCAGTGACCATTAGTCTCCCCTACTCCTTACCCATCCTTCAACATCCCTGCTAGACTCCTGTGTGATCAGAGGGGCATCGGTGAAAAGCCAAGGCCTCTGAAATACTGGCTCAAGTGCAGAGGCTGGGGAGGTGGAGGAACCCCAGCCAAGGTCCCCCAAGGTAGGCTGCCTCTTAGTGGGGGCCCACGTGGAGAATCAGTCCCAGAGGAGCAAATGGGGGCACAGAAGAGCCACTACCTCCCCCCCGCCCCCGAGGGAGGAGAGATTGAAATCAGGAACTTTCCAGGGCAGTTAGTGTTCCAGGTCAGAGTTAGGGGGCAACTTGGCTAGAGGGCCCCCAAGATCTGGAAGAGACCTGGCTTTGGCGGGCAATGGGGAGAGAGAAGGCTCGAACCCATGACGTTCTGCTGGGCCGGAAGCCCTCTGGGCAGCGTGGCTGGGTCTGGGGCCCACCGGGGAGTCCTAGACTCCCGCCTGCCCGGGCAACCCTGACATTGGGGAACAAAAGCTTTCGGTTCCTGTAGCAACGGCGGCTCCAGCTGCTGCAAAGTTCCGGGAGACGGGCGGAGGGCGGCTGAGTCACCGACCCCTCCCCCGCCG
This sequence comes from Bos mutus, assembly GCF_027580195.1. Lineage (NCBI taxonomy): Eukaryota > Metazoa > Chordata > Mammalia > Artiodactyla > Bovidae > Bos > Bos mutus. Next base: position 14,140,636 of record NC_091618.1, on the reverse strand, counting down.
CCTGCATGGCACCGCCATCCCCCCGCCCGGGGGGCTAGGGGACCTCATCCTAGCGGTGTGCGGGAGGGCCCTGGAGCCCCCGCGTCCTCAGACACTCTGCCCGCCGAAGAGGGAGGGGCGGCACTGGGGAGGGTCGCCCCTCCCCTGGGTCTGGCCTGTCGGCTCTCGAGGCTGGTTGGAGGGTGTGTGCCCTTCCGGGTACCAGAGCTCCGCGAGAGGGGTCCTTGAAGACCCAGGCCCCGGCCGGGGCCAGGACGGGGAACCTCTAGGCGCTGCGTGGGGGTCGCCGCCCGCGTGTCGGCCTGGGCTCGGCCGCGCAGTGAGCGCCGGGGAGGCGGAGGGTGAGTGACGGGCTTGCGAATTGGAGCTGCCAGGTGGATAAACGCGACGGATGTGCGCGCGGATGCGCCCCCTCCCCCACCCGCCGCCCCTCCCCCTCCCGCGGCCCGGGGCAGCTGGCTCCCACCACCCAGAGCCCCTGCTTCCAGCCATCGGGAGGTTAGGGGTCGACCCCAGGGATCCCAGAGACCCAGCTCTTTGCCCTGAGGTGCCCCTCCCCGCCGCGCTACCCCCCATACCCCCTCCCGCTCCAGTCTGGTCTTGGTCCTTCCAGCTGCTGGAAAAGCCTCGGATTCCCTCACTGGTGCAGAAGGGATGCCCAGGCCTGTGGGGTCAGGGAGGAAGCGAGCCTGAGTGTGCTTGGAGAGAGGGTGGGATTCTCACGTTTGAGGGCGGCAGAGGGGCACGCTGGTGAAGGGAGCCTGTGGCTGGAGGAGGGGGTCCCTGAAACTGAGATGACTCCAACCAGCTCCTCACCCCTCTCAGCCCAGAGAGGTCTTGAGGGAGGTGGCCTTCAGATTATCCCCTCCGTCAGCCTCCGGACCCGGGAAGTTCTTCCTCAGAGCTGACCTTCATACCCCTCCTGTCCGCCTCTGTGCATGGAAGGTTTGGTGGTCTTCCTGGACTTGCAGGTGGCAAAGCTACCTTAAGGTTTAACCCAAAGAGCCTTCAGAGGCAGCAACCCTACTCTCAGCAGGAAAGAGGAGAGACTGAGGTTCTGAGAAGGGGGATAAAGGGGAAAAGATGGTGTGAAGGGTCTCCCCCACAGACTGGCTCCAAGTTGGGAACCCCAGGGCAGGGATTGGGTCTCTGCTCCACAGAGGGAGAAACTGAGGCTCAGGGAGGCTACTCACAGCTGGTGACCATCTGAGCTGCCTGTGAGGCAGGGGTCCTTCTAGGTCCCTTCCCAGGGGAGGCAGTCTCTGACCCAGCTTAGAATTGGGCTCCTGGCCTTGTTTTGTGGGTAAGGAGTGATATCGAGAGGGACCCCTAAAAGGTCTTACGTCACTGCAGGAACAACAGGAGTGGTACACACCCAGGGTGAAATGCCAGAATTGATGTGAGGGGAGGTGTCTGAAGGACACTGACTGGACTAGGGGACTTGGGCAGGGTTTAGAGGTGGCTCAGTTCTGGAGAAGCCAGGCTGTGGCTCTGAAGGATAAGAGACTTAGTGCTTTTGGGCAAGTTGGAGCTTACGGAGTCTGCAGGAGCCTGGGAGTCTCAGGAGGTGGGACTGGAGGCCTGAGCCGCTGTTTCAGGAACACCAAGGAAGGAGCAGCAGGTCAGATCCTGCGTGCTACTTAGCTGTCATAGGCTGAGCTTCAAAGAACCAAACACCTGTGTGTGTGTTCACAGTAGAGAGTACATTTGCATCTCTATGCATGTGTATGAGTGTCTGGCTCTTGACAGCCTTGTACATGTGAGTGTGTACACCTCGTGTGCATTGAGTTCACTCATCTGGGGTTTACGCTGATTTCTGTGCATGTGTTATCTTTTCACATGCAGAATGCCTGGCTAGACATGTGTCTGTGCATCCACGCTTTTGTGTGCATGTCTGCAGGGCACAGGGGTATTGGTGAGTTTGTGCGTGGAGATTCCCTGATCTGCTCTCAGTGGGGGAGACAAGACCAGTTATAATGAGCCCCCTCCTCCCCTCTACTGAACAGCAGCCATGGCCTGAATTTTGCAGCCTGCTTAAAAATAATTGGGGGCAGCGGGGGGATTGTATGTCACTCACCGTCAGCCGCTGGCTTTTGCCGGGGCCTGGTGCTGCAGCAGGCTGGCTGGGCTGGACGGTTGGTTTGGGACAGGCATGATGTGGAGCGAGAAGGCCAGGGGCCTGGTCCCTTTTCTAGCTCTGGGGACAGGCGGAGTAGAGGTGCAGCCTATCCTGGCTTCTGCTGAGTAACTCCAGGGGGGTCTTTGGAGGAGGGTTGGGGCGGTTCCTCCCCAATCAATGCTCCTGCCTGGAACCTGCTTCCCCTCCCGTCTGTGGCCCAGGATGGGCAAGTGTGTGTCTGTGGTCGGGGCCTGGGGTCTGGCTCAGAGTGGCAGCACATGGGATCTGGGGCATTAAGGCATTCCCTGGAGGCTGCACAGGGTTTGGAGTTCTGGGGTTCTAATTCCTGTCCATAGTCCCCCACCCCCTCACCGCCTCTGGCCACTATTTAGACCCCTGAACAGCCACAGCTCCCTGGGGGAGCATCTGTGTCCTGGGACAACCTAGCCACACCCTGTGAGTTATCCTAGGTTTGTGTAGAGCTTGGGCCTGAAGCCTGAGTAGCAGGGAAGGGGACAGAGCAGGAGGCTATGGGTGGATGTAGGAGAAACTGGGCTGGGGCCTCAGTTCCTGGACTCCAGTCTCAGCCTGGCTTCTTTGGGGGTGATCTTGAGCACACTGCCTCACCTCTCGGAGCCTCATCTTTTCTCCTCTAATGTGGAACAACCAGACTCTAGGGGCCCATCCAGTTCTGTGAGCTATGCTTCGGGCATGGAGGAGGGAGGCAGTGTGGATCCCTTTTGGGGGCAGGGCTGGAAGTGGGTCTCAGGCAGCCCAGGCGCAGCTCTCTGCCATCCGGACAGCTAGGATGGAGGCCGTGGGCACACCTGCAGCGCCCCCACATCCCTTGTCCACAAGGGGGTGACTGCTTTGTGTGTCCGTCAACTCGGGTCCTAGTTACCCTCCAGTGCCCAGAGTCCATTCACAGCTGCTGGGAGCTCAGCTTAGTGCTTTGTGGGGAGGTGGAAATCAACGAACTCTGGTCTCCCCTCCTCGAGCTTCAAGGCTCATGAGATGAGTGAGCTAGCCCTAGGGAGACAGCAGGGGACAGTGGTCTCAACTGGATGACTCAGACTTTCAGGAAAGGGCTGTGGCAGCTAAGAGCAGGGAGACGGCTCAGTGGCCTCCCTGGGCCAGGCCCTAGCAGGCCAGGAGCCAGGCCTTGGAGGATCACCCCTTGGAGGGGAAGAGGAGTTAGAGGGGAACAATGTACCCATTTTGCAGATGCCTCTCCCCCTGGTTTCCAGCAGGAAGTCCACACAGCGGTAGTCATGACTTTTCATGCCTGAGATGCCCTCCCATGGGCATGGCTCAGGCGGTGCTCAGTCCCTGGCATAAGGGCGGTAACTCCTCCCCTTTCTCTCCCACTCAGTAAAGCAGAGTGAGTGAGAATGACATTGTTCCGAGAATAACCTTGATTTGCTCTGATTTATAAAAAAGCAAATCGTTGTCAAACATTGCTACTTTGACAATTACTGCGGGATTGTGTGTGACACGCCTCACAGCCGATCACGACACATTGCGACTCTGAGCAGCGCCGTGCTGGAGAATAATACAAGCTGGGTGGTGGGGCTAGGGCTGGGGCTGGATCTAAACATCAGCTGAGATGCTGGTGGTAGATGGGACTGATGGAGGAACGGTATAGTCATAGTCACAACTAATGTTTCTTAGGGACGTATGAGATTCCAGACCCTCTCCTGCATGCCTCTGTTTAAGAAGTCAGGGAACTGGGGCTCAGAGAGGTCAAGTCTGTTGGCTTAAGATCACACAGGTGGACCTGGGTGACTTAAGAGAGGTCAAGTCTGTTCTTAAGATCACACAGGTGGACCTGGGTGACTTAAAAGAACCTAGTCTTCGCCACGAGGCTACAACCTGCAGCGGGCCACAGGGGAGTCAGAGCCCATGCTGGCTGTGCTCGGGGCCACTGACCACTGTCTCTCTCCACAGGGCAAGGGACATAGGATGACCCCAGCCTGTCCCCTCTTACTATCTGTGATTCTGTCCCTGCGCCTGGCCGCCGCCTTCGACCCCGCCCCCAGCGCCTGCTCCGCCCTGGCCTCAGGCGTGCTTTACGGGGCCTTCTCACTGCAGGACCTCTTTCCTACCATCGCCTCGGGCTGCTCCTGGACCTTGGAGAACCCAGACCCTACCAAGTACTCCCTCTACCTGCGCTTCAACCGCCAGGAGCAGGTGTGTACCCACTTCGCCCCTCGCCTGCTGCCGCTGGACCACTACCTGGTCAACTTCACCTGCCTGCGGCCCAGCCCCGAGGAGGCAGAGGCCCAGGCGGGGTCGGAGCTGGGGCGGCCCGAGGAGGAGGAGAAGGAGGAGGAGGAAGCCGCGGGGTTGGAGCTCTGTGGTGGCTCTGGCCCCTTCACCTTCCTGCACTTCGACAAGAACTTCGTGCAGCTGTGCCTGTCGGCCGAGCCCTCCGAGGCCCCGCGCCTGCTGGCGCCCGCGGCCCTGGCCTTCCGCTTCGTCGAGGTCTTGCTCATCAACAACAACAACTCCAGCCAGTTCACCTGCGGGGTCCTCTGCCGCTGGAGTGAGGAGTGCAGCCGCGCGGCCGGCAGGGCCTGTGGCTTCGCCCAGCCGGGCTGCAGCTGCCCCGGTGAGGCGGGGGCCGGCCCCGCGGCCACCACCACGCCTCCTGGTCCGCCTGCTGCCCACACCCTGTCCAATGCCCTGGTGCCCGGGGGCCCCGCCCCACCTGCCGAGGCTGATTTGCACTCGGGGAGCAGCAATGATCTGTTCACCACGGAGATGAGATATGGTGAGTGTGAGCAGGGCCCAGGTGGGGCAGGGGTGTCTGGAGGACTGATGATGCCCGTCTCAGCAGATCCTGGGGTGTGCATGTGGTTGTTCACCAGTGTCCCCTCTGGGTTCTGCCGTATCCAAGTGTGGGAGTCACCAAAGTAGATTGGGGGTCAGACCTCCCTCTGGAAGAGTTTGCATTCTGGGTGGATGAATGGGGGCACAGATCAAGCAAAGGAGCATGACAAACCCAGGGAGGGGAGACCCTAGCTGGGCAGTCAGGGAAGGCTTCCTGAAGGAAGTGATACAGGAGCAGAGATCAAAAGGACAAGCGGAAACAAGCCAAGCCAAAGCAGTGGTGAGGGCATTCCAGGCAGAGAGAGGAGCGTGTACAAAGGCTCAAAGCTGGGAATGACCGCAGCAGGCCTTGGCACTGCAAGCCGACAAGGTTGCCTGGAGGCTGGAGTAGGCAGGGTGCAGGGACGTCTTCCTGCCCACACGGGTCAGTGAGTTTTGCTTGTGGCCCCAGGGTCAGGGCAGAGGAAGGAGCAGAAGAATGTGAAGAGGCCTAGCTTCTTTGAGGCTGCCTTGGAGGGCTGACCTGGCTCAGCTCCCAACATCCTCTGTCTTTCCCCTCTGGGCCCACGTCTTCTGGGACCAAGGCCGCCAGTTGCTGGAGCTTCCTGCTGAGTGGGCAAAAGCTCTCCGAGCCCTTGAATCCTGCCTGCTGCCCCTCCCACCCCAGCTCCCGCAGCCATGGCCACCTTCTGCCGACCCTCCTTCCTGCAGCTTCAAGGCCCCGAAACCCTCAGCTGGGTCCTATGTGTCTGCTGAATGGGTCAGGGACTGACCAGGGGCTCAGGACGTGGGGATGGGAGGGAGGCAGATTTGGGATGTGGTTCCTAGCTCTGGTACTAACAGGGAGTTCCCCCACCCCCACCCCTTTCTGGGCCTCAGTTTCCCCATTTGGGGTAACACGTGCTGGCCAACCATCAGGAGGCTTCATGCATAGACTGAAGTCAGAAGGGACCTTCTGGATCAGGCTGAGAGCATTGACAGGGAAACAAGGGGTCTTGTGTGAGGGCTGCTGGGAGCACTGGAGTAGGACTGTTCAGTACCTGCTTTGGAGACAGAGCCCGGAAGTTGGGAGCCGTCTTTGTTACATTGAGTAGATACTGTTTTACTTACATCAGTGTTTTTGGCTGTAAAATGGGAGATAGCCCTGGTTTAATTAGAGACGGTTTATCATGACAATGGCCTCTCCCAGGGCTCTGGGGGAGCCACTTCTCAGTCTCCCCCGTGAGACTTCTGGCATCATGCCCATCCATGGCAAATGCCCAGTGGCCTTGCTCTGGCCTCTCCCCTAGGCCACCTTGGCCTCTCACAGCGGTCGATGAAGCCATCGGAGTGACAGCCAGTCCGTGGGCAGGCTACGGGCCCTGGAGGCTGGCTTGGGATTTAGTGCCTGCAGGAAGAAATTGAATTTCGCTTCTTTGTCGAACATCAGCGGAGAGCGCCAGGCGTATATCAGGAGGTTTATGGCTCCTCCTGCCTGGCCGCCACTGCCTGTCACTATGTGGGGGCTCCCTCATTGTACTCGGCAGAGGGCAGGTTCTTTCGTCTGGCTTTCCCTGTGGTCCATAGGCCCAGTGGTCCGCAGTGGATGGAGAGAGGCTCTGCCCTCCTGGGCAGGCACCATCCGGGCAGGCTGCCATGTGGAGCACAGAGCCAGAAGCAGCCAGCTGGGCTTGGCTGAAGCCGGAAGCAGGAGTTGGTTGGTAGCTGGGCTGTCTTTAGGGGTCAGAGGGGGCCGGTGACGGGAAGGGCACCATTGTTCCCACCATTCTCTGAGCCTCTGCAGGGTCCTCTGGGACTGAGGATGGGTGGAGATTGGATGCTGGTTGTCTCTGGGCATGAAGCCTGGTATCTTCTCTGAGTAGGCAACCCTGGGCTTCCAGCTCATGCCCCTTGCTTTGCTTGGCGTGTTGCCAGGCTGCTCCATGGGATGGTCTGCAGGCAGGGCTCTCGTAAGGAGTTGTATGGAGGAGGGGTGGTGATGTGGCATCGGCTCTAAGTGGACTCACAGGGCACACTGGTGCCCAGAGCTGGGCTGGCACAGCCCCTTCCTCTCCCTTGGTTTGGCAAGATATTGTTCCTCTTCACCACCTCTTCCCTTGGGCTTACCCTCTCTGGATCAAGAGATGATGGGCACTTGATTCAGTTTGTTCCATGGGGCGGGGGGCATCTGAGTTGCCCCGTGGCAACATCAGGACCCGGAGCACTCTGTGCCCAGTGGCGGCATCACCTCGGCCAAACCCTTGGCTTCCCCTCTGTGCTTCCCCTCACCTCCTCCCCACTGGGCCAGGAGAGCACTTGGACCAGCTGTAGGAGATCTGGCTGGCACACACAGGACTGCTGGCTTGAGGACAAGATCGGTGGGATGGTGGTGAACAGAAAGCATGAGATCCCCGTCCCAGCCCCTCTGCCAGGCACCGGGGTAAGGCAAGCAGTGCTCATTTTCTCTGGGGCCTCCCGGGTAGTTTCAACGCAAGGCCGAGCAGGGTGGAGCTGGGTTGGTACTGGGAGAGTGATGAGGCTGGGAGTGGCATGGCTGGGCCCGCCTCAGAACCGAGTGCATTTGACAAGAGGGTACAGACGCCTGTTAATTTCACGCAAACTGCCTTTGATAGATCTCTTGTTATTTTTGGTGAGTTGAGCCATAAATTTGTGCCATCTTGCTGCCGCAATCTGTTGGGTGGGGGGGGAGAGGAAGAAAGGGAAGGCAGGCAGGAAGGAGCTCCGCGGAGGACGGGCACGGAGGCTGGCTGAGGCCAGGGCTGGAAGACAGTAGGTAGAGGTGGTACCTGCTGCAGAGCCCAGCTTCTGGGAGCCGGGTGTCAACCTGCAATTCCTGCCCACTGATCCTCAACTTGAGGTGTGGCTGCTCCAGGAGACATCTGAGAGGAAGTGTCCTTGCACCCCCTTCCCTCCTGTGCCACACTCCCTGCCTCCCTCCAAGGGCACTGTCCCACCCTTGGCCGGATGCTACGGGCAGACCGTTCCTATCATCCGGGCTCCATTCCAGAGGCATGGCCACCAGGTGAGCCTGAAGTCCCCTGAGTGTTGGGCCTGGGGTGGGCAAGAATGGATTCAGATCCTGCTCTGCCACTGCTGCTGGGTGACTTGGACAAGGCATGCCCCACTGGAGCCTCAGGACCCCCAGTTCTCTGTGTGTGTCCCTTCCCTGATTCAGCCCCGGTTATGGCCTAGACTCCTCAGCCTGGCATTCCAGCCCCACCCCTGATCCAGCTGCCACCCGCTTTCTCTCTAGTTCTCTCACCCTTTCAACCCAGGCTCCTACTGGCCCTGGAACCCTCTGCTTTCTGGCTTCTCTGCCTTTGCTTGGGCTGTTTCCCTCACCTGGAATGCCCTTTACCCTGGGTTATCCTTTGCCCCATCCTTCCAAGCACAGCTCAAGCCCTGTCTCCTCCAGGAAGCTGCCCCTCACCTGCCTAACCCAGTCCTAGATTGGCTTTCTTCTCCACAGTCAGGCTCTGCTGTCTTCCTTTGACAAACCTGGTCTAGTGTCAGGAAGAGGGCCCTATCTGCCTTTTGGGGTGCAGACATGGAGGAGTCAGGGCCTCTCTCAGAGAGGGTAGGGAGGAGGCCTAGCACACGTGGTACATTTCCTGGAAAATCCTTCCAGCCAGATCTCTGCTGCTAGAAATCTGTGTGCTCCCTCGTAGGATGGGGAGTGGGACTCAGGCCCCCCACCCCCGCCCCAGACATCTCAGAGGGGACCGAGCCCCAGCCCATCCATCACACACATCTTTGAGTCTTCATCAGTATGGAGTTTGTGCCAGGCCTTGGAGTGGCTCTGAGTGAATGAGATCCAAGGTAGACTGGACACACCTGCCCTCTGGTGGGGGAGAGTGACCACTAGTTCAGTGGTGGTCCAGGCCACCGGCTGACGTTGCCAAGCCTTAGGTTCAACCCCTGACACCACCACTGACTAGCTGTGTGATCACGGGCATGTTTCCCCATCCCTGTATCATCACCTATAAACTGGGGAGAGTGGCGCTATTTTAAAGAGTGAAAGTGAAGTGAAGTCGCTCAGTCGTGTCCGACTCTTTGCGACCCCGCGGACTGACTACAGCCTACCAGGCTCCTCCGTCCATGGGATTTTCCAGGCAAGGATACTGGAGTAGGTTGCCATTTTCTTCTCCAGGGGATCTTCCCGACCCAGGGATTGAACCCGGGTCTCCTGCATTGTAGGCAGACACTTTACCGTCTGAGCTACCAGGGGATTAAGCAAGAGAATGTGGGTTAATGCTTAGCACAGTGCCTGGCGCATGGTAAACCCCTGATAAATAGGTGTGTGTTGTCAGAACTTAGTGCAATAGGTATAAATATATGTGCTGGGTGTCAAGGGAGGAGGAAGAGGGAGAATTAAACCACAAAGGGGTGGGAGGGCTGTCTAAAGAAGGTGATTCTGAGTTGGGTTTTGAGGAGTGAATAGGAATTCACTGGCCTGTGAATTTTTTTCTTTAAATCAAATGGCTTTTTAAATTTAATATAGTAAAAGTGGAAAAGAAGTATCACTTATCTGAAATAGGAGATAACCAAAGAAAATAAGAGATTCTAGCTTGACACTCATCCTTTCTCTTGATTTGTTAGAAAAAGAAACCATCAGATACTGGGGATGGTGGTAATGTCTCAGAGTGCACAGATACCTTCTTTCTCATACATTTGGAAGGATTAAAAGTGACATGGGTCATATAATTTATCATCTAAACCAGGACATTTTCGAGGTTATAAATGGGGGGAGGGGTATGGTCACTTCCATCAGGGCGGCAGGCCCAAACTGGACTCTCCCCAGCAGATTGGCAAATCATCACTCTGCAGGAAGGAGGCCTGGAAAGGGGCCCAGTGTTATTTCGTGACACGTTTATGCGCCTCCCCAAGTCATTGCCCCGTGCAAGGGGAAGGGCTTTCAAGGTAAAGGAAGCTGCCCTTGCTGGGGCATGGTGTGTGAACATACAGGGGACCGGGGGCTATAGTAGACCAGCCCTTACTAGATAGTAGCCCCAGTGGTGGGAGATGGGGGCCGAGGCTCTGACTGCTGCCCCCAAACACTGGGACCTCATCCTGTTGGTGGAGGGCCTTAAGGAAGCGAGAAGTTAGGCAGCGTGGGGGAAGAGGGATGACTCAGACGTAGTCCCTGCTCTCGGGGAGCTCCTGGCCACGTGGGGGATGTGGCGGAGACCCAGCTAGCTCTGTCGGGAGGCTGGGCAGGTAGGCCAACAGCCTGGGGAGGAAGTCGTTGGAGGGGAAACTGGGATTCTGGTGGGGTGTATGTACCCAGTTGCATTGTACTGCAGAGGTAAAGCCTGGAATTTATAAGAGCCACCTTCCTCTGACCTGGCCTTTCCCCCACACCCCCCAACCCCAGATCCTGATACACTGCTGAGATGGGGAGCCATGGAGGGGCATGACAGAACTGTGTTTCAGGGGGTCAGTTGGTGCCTTCTTGGGGCTCTAAGGCCAGTCTCAGGGAGGATGTAGAGAGCCCTGGGAAGGGAGGACTGCTTTGTAGATTACACTGCTGTCTCCCTGTGGAAGAGATGATTATCGTGGTTATTTTTAACACGTTCATGACAAAGGAGGCTGAGGGGGCTGCACTGTGTAGTTTGGGGGGCAGGGTCTGTGGAGCATGGAGCAGCAGGTGTGTGTAGTCCTTCTCAGATGGCAGAGCACCTGTGCTTACCCCGCCTGCCAGTACTTGGGGTGAAACTAGAGTGGCCCTGTGTGGCTGGGGTGGAGGAGCCCTCAGGAATATCTGGTGCTTGCTGGATGCCTGTCCTGTGTCTGGCAGTTCAGAGCTGGGCCATTTGTGCAAGAAGGTTGAGGGAGATTGAGATCCTCCATTAGGGCCCAGGAGAGAGAGGAGCCCAGGATACTCACAGATACAGCTGGGGAGAAGGGACCTACACGCCCAAACCTCTGTGTAGTCAGTCTAGGGAGGCTTCCTGGAGGAGGTGGCATTTGGAATCTAGAAACTTTTGACAGATTGAGGTAGAGGAAGGGCATTCCAAGAGGTAGGAACACCATTAACAGATGAGTGGAGGGAGGAACACATTTGCATGTTCAAGGGATACCAAGAAGAGGGTGGCAGCTCCTTTTCATTAAGAGCTTATTATGCTCCAGGTGGCCCATACCTCTCATCATTTAATTCTCACAATGAATTAGGAAGTGTCATCTCTATGTTCAGTTGGAAATTCAGAGAAGTGAGGCGACTTGCCCAAGGGCACACAGCAAGACTAGGCATGCTTGGGAATCAGACCTGCATCTGTCTGGCTCCCAAATCTGTGTCCTTCCCACTGGCCCACTTGGCCTCACAGTGAGTTTGGCTGCCTGGAGGGAGGGGAAAGCAGGCCCTGACAGGTCAGCAGGGCAGAGCATGCCAGGCTCAGAGGTTTGTGGTGGCTGTAGCAGTGCGAGGCACTGAAGTTTCCTCAGCAGGGGAGTGTGTGGCTGGGCTTCCAGAGGACTGCTTTGGAGGCCACAGAGGAGACTCAGAATTGATGCTTTTGATCTCTGGTGTTGGAGAAGACTCTTGAGAGTCCCTTGGACTGCGAGGACATCCAACCAGGCCATCCTAAAGGGGATCAGTCCTGAATATTCATTGGAAAGACTGATGCTGAAGCTGAAACTCCAATACTTTGGCCACCTGATGCCAAGAACTGACTCATTGGAAAAGACCCTGATGCTGGGAAAGATTGAAGGCAGAAGGAGAAAGTGATGACAGAGGATGAGATGGTTGGATGGCATCACTGACTCAATGGACATGAGTTTGAGCAAGCTCCAGGAGTTGGTGATGGACAGGGAGGCCTGGTGTGCTGCAGTCCATGGGGTCACAAAGAGTCGAACACGACTGAGCAACTGAACTGAACTGAACGGAGGAGACTCAGGCTCGCCTGGGGGACGGATGGGTCGATGAGCAAAGGAATGATTAGGAAGAGGTGTAGGAAAAACGAGAACGGAGGCAGTGGTGGGGTGAGGGAGTGAATGGGGTCCCATGGGAATTAGGAAAGGTGTCTCTGGGGAGGCCTGAGTTGAGCTGTATTTTGTCAGAGCCAGCCCAGTTCAGTGGAACGTGGCCGTGGGATGAGGCAGGCCAGAGTTCGAATCCCACACGGGCCTCTGCAGAATGAGACCTTGGAGCCTCATTAGTATCTCATTAGTAAAATGGGCAAACCCGCCCTAATGAGGATTAAATGAGCTGGTGCAGAGCACAGTGACTGGCACATAGCAGTAGTGGGGGAATTACCTACTGTGAGTTATTCAAAACCAAACAGGACAGTGAAGAGATTGTTCAGGATTGAGCTGGGAGGCGGGTCCCAGGTGGCAGTCGGGTGGGAAAGCTGATCAGTTGTAGGGCGAGGCACCCTAGCCCCTGGTCCAGTCAGCTCATGGCACTCACAGTTTGGGGGTGCTCACACCCCTCCCTGGACTGCTCTGTGTCCTCTTGGCCCCGGGTCCTCTCACACCCTGCCCTACCCTGGGCCCGGAGCCAGCTGGGACCTGCACGTGGCATATGTATAATAAACGTGTGTTTCAGTGGCTGACACCCCTGGTCTTATCTGCCTTCTTTCCTGGCAGGGAGAACTGGCTTTCTTCAGAGGGGGCTGCGGTAGGGATGGGGAGGGGAGGGCAGTCAGTGCAGGCCCCGCTCTGTGGCCTTAGGCTTGTCACTTACCCTCTCTGGCCCAACCCAGGAGGCTAGAAGAGGGGCTCAAGAGCTGGACCTGGGACATGTTCTGATTTTCAAATGGGGTGGATTGTAGAACCACCAACACCACCTCTGGTTATATGGTGAAGCTGGCCAGCAAATGGGCGGTAAGTGGTTAGTAGAGGACGCAGGCGCCACAGGAAGCAGTGTGAGCCCCTGACAAGTGAGGCAGGCTGGTCTATCATGTGGCTACATTTGATGGGCTTAGTGGATGCCAGGTCAGGGATGGGAGGGGTGCCACGTGCAACAGTAATGGCCAAGGCGCTAAAAATAAGCTGGATGAGAGGACTCTCAGCTGGGTTCACAACCAGTCAAATGGCATTTCCAGAATATTTATTAACAAATGGATGTCAGGCTTGGGGGTGGTCTTGGTGGTGGACTGCAGGGCAGAGTTGATGCTCAAGATGGATGAGAGGACTCTCAGCTGGGTTCACAACTGGTCAAATGGCATTTCCAGAATAATTATTAACAAATGGATGTCAGGCTGGGGGGTGGTCTTGGTGGTGGGCTGCAGGGCAGAGCTGATACTCAAGATTACAAATGACCATTTCCAATGACCCCCATGGGGTGGGAGGATCTAGGAGCAGTGTGTCCATTGGTGTTTACTGCTGTTTCTCTGGGCTGGATTCTGTGCTCATGTTCACTGGTGGTCAGGGAGATGGCTCACCCAGCCTTCCTTCAAAGGACTCATGGGTCGGGGGAAATTCAGTTACCAGATGGAATCATCTGTGATGACAGCTCATGTATAAGATGGGGCAGCCAACTCTGCTAGGGGAGCGAGGAATATGACTTCAAAAACAGGAGGTCATTTGAGCTGGGTTTTGAAGGTCAAGTAGGAGTTTTCCAGTTGAAGAAGATGGGAAACAAACAGGTTTGAGAGGACATGATGATCTTATTTTGGACATATTGAGTTTGGGGGCCCCCCGTCAGGGGACCTGTTCAGGAGGCAGGAAGCTATACAGGAGTGACGCACAGAAGGCTTCACTCTGTCTTCGGGGAGACAGTGATGTGGGAGCAGCCATCTTGAGGGGGTTATTGAAGCCTGGGGGAGCAGGGAAACAGGACAAAGTATGGACTCCTGATGTGGGAAGCAGCAGGAAGACCAACCCGGTCAAGGAGGCAGGGCAGGGTGAGGAGAAAGCCGGATGAGTCGGGGAGGGAGTGTTTCCCAGCTGGAGAGTCTGCGGGGCCAAATGTTGCCGAGGAGTCACGTGAGATGAGGCCTGCAAAGTGTCCATAGGATTTAGCAACAAGGAGGGCACTGATGACTCTGTCAAGAACAGTTTCAGCAGAAGGATGTGGTCCAAAGTCAGATTGCAGCAGATTTAAGGTGACATTTGAGGCAGGATGCGCGTGGCAGGTGAGAAACTGGAGTGCCAGTTGCAGATCACTCACTGACGGTGATAAGAAGCTGAGGGCAGTAGCCAGAGAAGGCTGGAGGGTCAAAGGAGGGCTGCCCTCAGAACGGAAGGGGCGTAGATCTGCTCCCTGGCTGCCACGAGGAGAATGCTGACGAGATGCTGATGAGAGAGAAGGCAGGCGGGAGGAATGAGAGACAGCACGGGGATGGGGTCTGGCCTCTGAGAGGACAAGGACTGCAGGAAAGTTGGGAGTTGGAGGGGGATGGTAAGAAGTCAGGATGTGCGTGTGTTGGTTGGGGGGCTTCCATGTCAAAGTTTCTGCAGTTTCTCATAAAGCAGCTTGTTGCAGAGGGAGTAGGCGGAGGTGGGCTTGAGGAGAGAGGTCGAGGTCTGGCACAGCTGCCGAGGTGGGGGACAGGGGAGGCAGGGAGCCCCGCATGCCCAGTGGATGTGCGGCCCTGAATCTGTCGTGGTGCCAGTTGGCACAACTGTGGATTTCTTCAGCAGCCTGGGGGTGGGTGTGGAGAAGGCGGTTTGTCACAGGCTCCAGGGCCTGGGAATGGCTGAGCGGGTGTGGTGGAAGGGCTGGATGAGGGGATTCAAGAACTTGCCAGACATGGCTCCAGCATCTTCACGGTGGCCTCGACAGAGACAGGACCCAAAGCGAGGCCAGGAGGGATGGCAGATGCTGTTCAAAGGGAGGAGGCCCAGGGGCCTGAGAGGTTGGTGAGGGGAGATGGTGAAAATAAGCCAGATAGTAGTGCCTTCTGAGGATTCTCCACATCCAAGCAGGGTGCTGAGGGCTTCATGGCCTCCGGTCGGGAAGTCCTCAATTCAGCCCTCGAGGTAGGGGGTATACTGAATATTGTTCTCCAGAAGTCAAAAAACAAGATCAGAGAGCCAAAGACACTTGCCCAAGGTCATGCAGCTGGTCAGTGTCCACACCCAAGGTAGGACCAGAGTTGCCTGACTCTGAAGCTGTCCTGGGGACAGAGGGCCCACAGGTTTCTGAGATGGTGGAGAAGTTTGAAGGATGAGGAAGATCAGTTGCTAGGCCTGGTGGCTGAATCGGAGGGAAGGGTCCAGGAGTGGATGAGACCAGAGGCTGGGCTGAGTGGCAGCTGAGGGCTCCTTGGACCTGCAGGTTTGCTCAGAGTGGCCACTTTCATACCTGGTCAGGAAGAGCTTTCTCTTAGGCTTGGCGGCAGAGGGCAGGAAGAGTATACAAACTTCGTGAATTCCTTCCAACATGGAGTGCCTGTGCTGTACTGACCTGGTGTTCAGAAATAGGAGAGGGCCTGGGGGTGGGGGAGAAGAGTACCTTCTAGTTTGGGGACGGCGTGGGCTGAGCCCTGTCCCAGAATTATGTTTGGGTCCCACCTGCCCCAGCAGCCTCTACATGGGCTGGGTCTTTCTCCCCTGTATTCATGTCTGCCGCATGCCCGCTACCCAGCCTGAGGGAGGGGGCCTGATGAGCTCATGTCTGAGCAGGAGGGCCTGGCTTTGGAGAAAGGGAGCTCCCAGCCTCTCCTCCAGGGTTGGCGGTGCTTCCCAGGCCTAGACCAGACACATAAATCAGGGCAACCCAGAGCCCAGTGAGGCGGGGCCGGAGAGCAGCCGCAGACCCCAGAGCGCCCGCTGCTCTCTGGCCACAGAGCGGTGGGGCGTCGGGTCTGCTGGATGGAGGCACCTGCCCTAGGCCCTTAGGTCTTGGAGGAGCGGCATTCTGACCTGTGTCTCCAGGTCACAGTCCAGTGCTGCTTGGGCCCCAGGCCCAGCCCCTGACTTGGCAGGAATCATGTCCCACAGGCAGGACTGAGGGGTGGTCATGGCTGCTCACCTTGGCTGTTTGTCCGCCTTCGGGTCAGCCCTTCGGGTCAGGGGCAAGAGGCTGGACTTCCAGCTTACCAAGCTGTGTCATCTTGGATGAGACACTTCCCTTCTCTCCGGTCCTCAGTTTTCTCATCTTTAAACTGCGGCGATGGTCGCTACATCCCAGGCGAGGAGGGTTTAAGGAGATAGGTAAGGACAGCACTTGGCAGAGAAGCCTCCCAGAGCTCATTAATATGAGCGGCCACTCCCCTGCAGTCTCCCCTAGTCTGGCTGAGGCAAGAGGCAGATAGTTGTGAGGCTATGCGTGAACCCGGTGTGGCCTTCTGAGCCTCAGCTTCCTTATCTGTAAAATGGTGGTGGTGGTGGGGCAGGGGGCAGGACGTGATGCTCTCTCAGCGTCACCTGCAGCTGGTGCCAGACCCTCCAGCTGAGGGCAAGCAGACCCGCTCTGTGCCACTCTGGCAGGACGGAGCTGGCCTCTGCTGAGCCCCTGCCACCACCTCCGTGTTCCAGGTGAGGAGCCGGAAGAGGAACCGAAGGTGAAAACCCAGTGGCCAAGGTCTGCAGATGAGCCTGGGCTGTACATGGCACAGACAGGTAACTCGGGCCCACCTCCCTTCCTCTGTGGCGGGGGCCCGACTGTGTGGCGTCTGGTGGCATGTCTGCTTGGTGTGTGCCCGTCTGTGTCTGTGTCCTGGCGCTCAAGTCGTGTCTGTCTGCCATGTGACGCCTGTTGGGGCAGGGCGGGGTCGCCTCTTGAAGAGCCTGTCGCTCCGGGGTCAGGGTAAGAGGATTCGTAGGAGACAGTGCTTGGGAGATACCCCCTGCCGCCGACGCTGTCCCTCTCTCGTAGGCGACCCGGCAGCTGAGGAGTGGTCCCCGTGGAGCGTGTGTTCCCTGACGTGTGGGCAGGGCCTGCAGGTGCGGACCCGCTCCTGCGTGTCCTCCCCCTATGGGACCCTGTGCAGCGGGCCCCTGCGGGAGACCCGGCCCTGCAACAATTCAGCCACCTGCCCAGGTATGCCCATCCTCCCCGCCTGGTCTGCCTGCAGGGTCAGGTCCTGCCTGGGACTTGGGCAAGTTCATCTTCCAAAGATGGTTGGTTGCCTCCTCCTTACATTCAGCAAAGTTGACTGTCTGCCCCTGCCAGCCCACCACCATCCGTGCCCAGCCCCCACCCAGGGCATTGGGGACACAGATGAATCAGACCAGGGCCTGCAGTAGCGGGCTTGGTTCTGGGCACGTCACTCCCCTGATACCTGCATCCTGGTAATCAAGGCGTGTCTTGTTCCCCTTACTGTCCTCCCTGTTCCCTGTGCTCTGGCCACACTGGCACCTCTTGCACTTTTCCCACCTCCCTGCACTGGCTTATTCTCCTCCTATCCCCTCCACCTCCCCCTGGGCTATTAAAATTCAGCCTGTCCTTCAAGATCTGGGAGAAATGCCACTTTAAAAAATAAAAAGAAAAAGAAACTTTCTCTGACCATCCCCTCCCTCCTCTGACTGCCTGTCCTACTCCCCAGGGAGTCCCCTCTAGACCCTAAAGCCTTCCTTGGTTCAGCATGGAGTTGTTGGGAATGCGCATGCGCCTGAGGGGCCTGGCGGCTTTAGCGGGTCCTGCCCCTTGTGCCTGAGGGAGTGAAGTGGTGCCTAGGCCAGACCGACTCTTGGCTGGGAACTTAGAGTAGGGCTACCCGGGGGAAGGGGGTGTTGGCAACTGGGGGTGTGCAGGAGCTTGCAAAGGGCTGGGGCAAAGCTGTGTTCTGATGTGAGCTCTTTGTGTCAGTGTCCATGTGGAGGGTCATGTCTATTTGTGTGTCCACGTGCTTGGGATCGGGAGGGGCATTCTCTTGCCCCTGCCAGCCTTGTTGGATTCTCGCTCTGGGTCTGGGGTGGGGAGGGGTAGGGATGGGGTAAGGCGGGGTAGATCTTGAGCCCTTTCCTGGGCTTTCCTGTGCCCCCTGGCTCCCCTCCTGGGTTGATTCTAGTCTCCCAGGTCGGGTGTCCACAGGCAGTGTGGCCTGTGTGAGTTGGGACTAGAAGTCTGTGTCTTCTACAATCACCCTCAAAGGGCAGTGTCCTGAGGCCCAGGACAGAGCCAATGAGGAGCCGGGGCAGAGCCGCCGGAGCTCCTGATTGGTGGGCGGATGGCAGTGGGCGGGGCCAAGGTGCCGCCCAGCCACCGGCCACATGCTTCCTTGCAGTGCACGGCGTGTGGGAGGAGTGGGGGTCCTGGAGCCTGTGCTCCCGCAGCTGCGGGCGGGGGTCCCGGAGCCGGATGCGGACCTGCGTGCCCCCCCAGCACGGCGGCAAGGCCTGCGAGGGTCCCGAGCTGCAGACTAAGCTCTGCAGTATGGCCGCCTGCCCGGGTCAGTAGCACCCGTGGGCTTCCAGGCGGGCATTGCCCAGCCAGGGTGGGGGGTCGGGAAAGGGGAGGAAGTCAGGTCCAGTACCCTGCCCCTGGGGGACCCCAGGAACTTTGACCAAGCATGGGGAGACTGGCAAAGTCTACCTGCCAGTGTGGAAAGTGACCTGGCCCAGCACGTACTTGGAGTTGGCACCCAGAGACCCCCATCCAAGGGGGCTGCTTGCCCGTGCCCCTTCCCCCGAGCTATGCCTTGTCGTTCACAGCAGTTTGGAGCTCATGGCCAGCTGGACTCTGAGAGGACCCAAAGCTGGGCTTATATGTGGGCAAAGATCAGAAGGTGGCCCAGGGCCCATTTCCCTAGCCAGAAGAGAGTGTGCGTGCCTCAGTGCCGAGTGGAGAGGGTCCTGTGTTCCTGGAGCTGGTGGCAGGCAGGCCCAGGCCCAGGCACCACCAGCTCCCTCTAGCCCCCCTTCATCCACCCCTCTCCAGTGGGTCTGGCCTCGTTCAAATCTGAATGCCATCTCCCTGCAGGGCTTTATCCCAACCCATCCCCACACCCCTTGCTCAACAGCCACCCCTGCTTGTGTCTCCCCATGCAGTGGAAGGCCAGTGGCTAGAATGGGGTCCCTGGGGCCCATGTTCCACGTCTTGTGCCAACGGGACCCAGCAGCGCAGCCGGAAGTGCAGCGTGGCAGGCCCAGCCTGGGCCACGTGTGCCGGGGCCCTCACTGACACCCGGGAGTGCGGCAACCTTGAGTGCCCGGGTGAGTGTGCAGTGCAGAGGCAGCAGGTGGCGGCCCTGGACCAGGGGGCACCTGGGGCCACTCACGCCCCCCGTCTCTGCAGCCACAGATGGCAAGTGGGGGCCATGGAATGCGTGGAGCCTGTGTTCCAAGACATGTGACACAGGCTGGCAGCGCCGTTTCCGCATGTGCCAGGCCACAGGCGCTCAGGGCTACCCCTGCGAGGGCACTGGCGAGGAGGTGAAGCCCTGCAGCGAGAAGAGGTGTCCAGGTATTGCCCACCGGACCCTGGGGCTTGGGGGGAAAGTGCCTGGGCCTGGCTGAGCCCTGCCGCTGTACCCACAGCCTTCCATGAGATGTGCAGGGACGAGTACGTGATGCTGATGACATGGAAGAAGGCGGCTGCTGGCGAGATCATCTACAACAAGTGCCCCCCCAATGCCTCAGGTCAGGGGCAGGTGGCTCTCCCTGCAGGCCCCCCACTCCCCCTCCGCTGACATCCACCATCCCTGCTATTCCCTTCCAAGCCTCCGGCCTCTGTGAGCCTCCATCCTGAGGTGTGGAAGGAAGTGGGTGAGAGCTGAGCCCTCACATCCAGCCCTCTGTCCTGTCCCCCTGCAGGGTCTGCCAGCCGCCGCTGTCTGCTCAGTGCCCAGGGTGTGGCCTACTGGGGGCTGCCCAGCTTTGCCCGCTGCATCTCCCACGAGTACCGCTACTTGTATCTGTCAGTGAGTGCACCCTGCTGGGCTGGGGCGACATAGGGTCTATCCCAGGCTCTGGTGGGAGGTGGAGGGAGCTTGATTCTTGCTCATGCCCATGTGCCTTGGGCTATAGATGCGTGCCCACTTCTGCCAGCTCTGCCTGTCCTTGTCTGGCAAACTCCTATTCATCCCTCAATACCGGACTCTCTTCCCTTAGCCTTACTGCCTATGTCTCTGCACCTACAGCCCCCTGAGCTTCTGCCTCATTAGGTGTTGCGAGCTCATCACAGTGTCTGTGTCCTGTGAGTCTGTGAGCTCCTTGAGGACAGGAACAAAGTTGAAATTATTTTTATGTCCCCAGTGCCCAACCCAGGGCTCCCCATGGGGTAAAAATGGTGTTCGCGAACATGGCCTGTGTGTACTTGTCTGACTGGAACTGGTATTGTGTTTGTGCTTGGAACTTGTGTTTAAGAAGGGAGAGAGCACAGCGCACTTCAGCATGGGTGGACTCCTTTCCACTGGGGAGGTCCCTGGACTGTGTTTATCATCTTTTATATGTGCATCTGAGCTCCTTCCTTCTCTTGCTACTTCTATTTCAGTCTTTTTTTAAGTGTCTTTAGGGATACTCTCTCTCTGTATGTCTCTTCCTTAGATTCTCTCTCCCTGCAGTTCCTTTGAGCATCTCTATCTGACCTTCTCCCTCTGGATGCACATGGTGGCTGAACTGGAGTGGGACGGGCCAGGGGCTCGTCCCGGCTCTTGACGCTTCTGTTACAGTGGTCCCCCTGTCACCTGCAGCTTCGGGAGCACCTGGCCAAGGGGCAGCGCATGCTGGCGGGCGAGGGCATGTCTCAGGTGGTGCGCAGCCTGCAGGAGCTCCTGGCCCGGCGCACTTACTACAGCGGGGACCTGCTTTTCTCCGTGGACATTCTGAGGAACGTCACCGACACCTTCAAGAGAGCCACCTACGTGCCCTCGGCTGATGACGTGCAGGTATCACTGCTCTGTCAAGAGGAAGGGGGGCTGAAGGTTCAGAAGCCCTCTTTTGGAAGTGGGGGAGGCCAAGCCCCTGTAGCTGAGTCTGCAGGGGGTGTGGCAGGTGTGGCTGTGGCGGGGAAGCTACTGTCCCTGGGGTGGTGACCTCCTGACCCCCACTGCTGTCTCCCCAGCGCTTCTTCCAGGTGGTGAGCTTCATGGTAGATGCAGAGAACAAGGACAAGTGGGATGACGCTCAGCAGGTGAGGGGCTGGGCTACCAGGCTTCTTCCCCCGTGGCTCACTCCCACCTCGGCCCCTTACACCCTTTCTGTCCCCAGGTGTCCCCAGGCTCTGTGCACCTGCTCCGGGTGGTGGAAGACTTCATTCACCTGGTGGGCGATGCTCTCAAGGCCTTCCAGAGCTCTCTGATTGTCACAGATAACCTGGGTACAAAGAGGCAGGCCGGGGAGGGGCTGCTGGACGGGGCCAAATGCAGGATGCCATAGGGGAGGGGATGGTTTCCGAGGGCTCTTCCTGTTTTACTCTCCTGTTCTCCGGTCCTGTCCTCCCTCATTTAACTCCTTAATTTTTTGTCTCTCCATATTTTCTTCCCATTCCCCCATTTCTTTGTTGTTTCTCTATGTGTCCGCCCCACCTCTGTGTCTGTACCAACCTTGATGTCTCCATCTGCCTTCCTGCTCTGTCTCCCCCACGTCTGTCTCTTCCCCATGACGGTTCTCTCCGTCTCTTATCTCTCTCGGTCCATGGCAGTGATCAGCATTCAGCGAGAGCCTGTCTCCGCTGTTTCCAGCGACATCACGTTCCCCATGCGGGGCCGCCGGGGCATGAAGGACTGGGTGCGGTACTCAGAGGACCGCCTCTTCCTACCCAAGGAGGTGCTCAGCCTCTCCTCCCCAGGGAAGCCGGCCGCATCTGGGGCAGCGGGCAGCCTGGGCAGAGGGAGAGGCCCCGGAACCGTGCCCCCTGGCCCCGGCCACTCCCACCAGCGCCTCCTGCCGGCAGACCCCGAGGATTCCTCCTCCTACTTTGTGATTGGTGCTGTGCTCTACCGCACCCTGGGCCTCATCCTGCCACCACCCAGGTGAGTCCCTGGGAGGAGGGACGTGGATGGGTCTGCTGTAGATCCTGGCAGGCCCAGGTAAGGAAGGAGGGCTGAGCCTGCGATGGCCACAGGGGATCCGTCCGGAACCTCCCGCAGCCTCTTGGACCTTTTTCCTGGCTGGGGACACAGGTGCTTCTCAGAGATGTCCATTGCAGCTCCCAGAGGCTGCAGAGGAGTCCAGGGGGTGTTGGACCGGGTTCTAGACCTCACTCAAAGTCCTAGGCCCCACTGAACCCTAGGCCTTCCTCTAGCCTTGGCCCCATGGTAGCCTCCTGCCTTTGGTCCAAAGCACCTTCCAGGTTCCCAGCTAGGTGTGGATACCTGCTGGCAGGAGCTGACCTCAGCGTCTGTCCCCCAGGCCCCCGCTGGCTGTCACATCCAGGGTGATGACAGTGACCGTGAGGCCTCCCACCCAGCCACTAGCTGAGCCCCTCATCACAGTGGAGCTTTCCTACATCATCAATGTGAGTAGGGGCCTGGGCAGGGGACCCTGGGGTAATGCAGGAAGGGCAGGCCTGTCTGATGGGGAGGTGGTGTCCCCTTGACCGTGGGCTGAACCTCTGACCGGTGGGGCCCTGCCCTGCAGGATGGGTGGTGGTTGGGGTGGTGAGCACCTCACCCCGCACTGGACTCAGTTCCTCTGCTCCCCAGGGCACCACGGATCCCCATTGTGCCAGCTGGGACTACTCCAGAGCGTGAGTTGGGCCAGGGCTCAGTGCAGGGAAGGCTGCAGCCGCAGGACTCCCCTCGGGTGGGGGTGTCCCACCTGGAAGGCCAGAGGGCGGGTTCCTGGGCACCATCCTTGGCCTAAGGGATCCAGGGCAGACCCCGGGGCTCTGGCTGCCTGCCTCTTGGACGTGGCCTTGCCCTGGGTCTCACCTCTTCTTGGGCAGTGGCTGGCACTGGGGGTGGGACTGCCGAGCCAGGCTGGGACTCATTCCCCCTCTCCCTGGACCCAAGAGACGCCAGCTCAGGGGACTGGGATACCGAGAGCTGCCAGACGCTGGAGACACAGGCAGCCCACACCCGCTGCCAGTGCCAGCGCCTGTCCACCTTCGCCGTGCTGGCCCAGCCGCCCAAGGACCTGGTGAGTGGGAGGGAAGTGCCCAGGATGGACAGGAGAAGAGATTCCTGGGTGCCAGGGGCCATCTGTGGTGGTGGCAGGGGGGGGACCTGGGTGATCCTACATGGCATCTGAGTAGGTATATTTGTGGGAGGGCACAAGGAAGTCTGTGCCCCCGGGATGGTGCCCACAACGATGACACATGGCAGTGGGTGATTTGCCTACATGTACACACACGTGTGCATCTGGTTGTGAGCGGAAGAGTGGGTGACAGCATAAATACGCGTCTACGTATGTGACTGGGTCTGCTCCGTGCGCGTGTGAAGGCAGCAGTGAGCCCCCTCTGTGTGTACGCGTGACACAGATGGAGGTGCCAGTCTGTCCTAGACAGGAAGTGGGGGAGGGCGAGGGCACCCCTGCAGCTGCTCCCCACCCCCGTGACCCATCGGACTGTCTGCCCCTCTTCCCCAGACCCTGGAGCTGGCGGGCGCCCCCTCGGTCCCCCTTGTGATCGGCTGTGCTGTGTCCTGCATGGCACTGCTCACCCTGCTTGCCATCTACGCTGCCTTCTGGAGGTAGGTGGGATGGTGGGGGGTAGGGGTGGGGAAGGAGGTGTCCGGCCACCCCAGGTTGCTAGCTTTTCTGTGCCCACTGTGTACCCCCCACCCCACCCCCAGGTTCATAAAATCTGAACGCTCCATCATCTTGCTGAACTTCTGCCTGTCCATCCTGGCATCCAACATCCTCATCCTTGTGGGCCAGTCGCGGGTGCTGAGCAAGGCAGGTGCAGGCTCACAGGGGTGCCGGGGTGTGAGAGCGGGGTGAAGGGGGGGACGGCACACACGTGCGTGTGTATGAAACTGAAGTGCTGGATGTGTGTAGACTCTCAAGCGGGGGTTGTGAGAGAGTGCGAGTGGGAGCTGGTGTGTGTGAGCATCCATGCGGGCGTTGGAGAGGGGGGTGTGTGTGTTCCAGGGAGAGATGTCTGTGTACATCTGCGAACGTGGAGGTGAGCTGAGCGAGTGTGTGCACGTGTGTTGGGGGTGTCTGCCGGCAGGAAGGAGCCCAAGTGAAGCCTCTTGCACCCCTTGCCCACGTCTGATCTGTGCTGGCTGCCCCCCTTGTGCCCCCACGGCCCTCTCTACCTGTCGCCAGCCCTGCTGGTGCCAGACGTGTGGCCCACCCGGCCATGACGTCGCAGGCCCTCCTGTTTGTCCCCCTCCCTGGCAGCCCCGTCTGTGCGTGGGCAGCCCGCCTGCCTGCCCGCCCGCCCGCCCCTGGATGCCGAGCACCGTGTGCGTGTCACTGGGCCCGTGTCGTGCTGTGTGTGGGTGCAGGAAGACGGGGGTGCCTGGCAGGGCTCTGTGGGGGGTGGAGCTCAGGTGGGCGACCGTGGCAGCGCCCAGCAGCAGCGGGCGTGGGAAGCCCAGCGCCTCCCACCCTGGCGGCTGCTCAGGGCCGCTCCCTGCCTTTGGTCTCCCCGCAGGGTGTGTGTACCATGACTGCCGCCTTCCTGCACTTCTTCTTCCTGTCGTCCTTCTGCTGGGTGCTCACCGAGGCCTGGCAGTCCTACCTGGCTGTCATCGGGCGGATGCGCACCCGCCTCGTCCGCAAGCGCTTCCTCTGCCTGGGCTGGGGTGAGCAGGGCCCGTGCTGGACCCTGTCCCTGGGCCTCGGGGCGAGGGCAGCTGGAGAGCTTCAGCTTTGGCCCCTGGTCTGCTCTCTGGTGCCAGACGTGGCCCCGGCCCTGCTATCTGGGCACAGGGGTCAGCTGGGCTGGGGGTCTGGGAGGATGAAGGACCCCGAGGATGGGCGGCCGTCTCACTCTGGCTCCCCCACTCCCCCAGGTCTGCCTGCCCTGGTGGTGGCCGTGTCCGTCGGCTTTACCCGCACCAAAGGATACGGTACATCCAGCTAGTACGTGGGCCTCCCGGGGTGGGCAGCGGGGGTCTGTGGGCCTGATAGGGTTCCAGACTTCTTAGACTGCGATCCTGGCCCATGCCTGCTGTGGGCCTTCGGGCCAGTTGTCCCATGTCTGAGCCTCGGTTTCCCTGACTATAAAAGGCCGGGATTGGATGATCTCAGAACCGTTTACTCAGGGATCAGCCCTGTTTGACCCCCACGGTAGCCCCAGAGCCTTTGTTAGAGGGGTGACCGAGGCTCTGCAAGAGCCAGTGGCTCACTCTCACCCCGTCTGGGTCCTGGCCCCACGTGTGATGTGATCTGGCAGCTCAGGGAGTCCTGAGGGATGGTGTTTGAGGGTGGTGGCAAGCCTGGTATCTGATACCCCCTGTTTCCCCCTTCCCCAGCTGCTGGCTTTCTCTGGAGGGTGGCCTGCTTTATGCCTTCGTGGGCCCAGCAGCTGTAATTGTCCTGGTATGTGCCCCTGCAGTGTCTTGGGACGGGCGTGTGGCCCCAGGGGGTCTGCCTCCTCCACCTGGGGGTGTCCCTTCCAGGAGGGCATCTGGTGATCCTGTCTTCCCCCACTCCCACTCCACCGGGCCCCCAGGTGAATATGCTCATCGGAATCATCGTCTTCAACAAGCTCATGGCTCGCGATGGCATCTCAGACAAGTCCAAGAAGCAGAGGGCCGGGTAAGGGGAGGGGGGTTCTCTGTGCCGTGGCCTCATGGGCAGTGCTGTAGGCAGGGCGGGCCGCAGCCACCCTTGGAGACTCAGGGCTTGATGATGCGACTGGGGCTCCCTGGCCTTGGGGCATCAAGGGTGCAGGCAAGGTGGGCACCCGGTGTGCTCAGCTGCAGCCCCTCGCCCACCCTAACCCACCTCTCTCTCTCTCATCTGCCCTCCCCCTCCCACCCCACTCGGGGCTCACACCGCCCCATCTCCTCCCATTTCCTGTGTGTCTCCCCCCTTCTCCCATGTCTGTGCCGCCCCCGAGGTCGGAGCGGTGCCCCTGGGCCAGCCTGCTCCTCCCCTGCTCAGCGTGTGGAGCGGTCCCCAGCCCCCTGCTCAGCTCAGCCTCGGCCAGGAACGCCATGTTAGTTGTGCCCCCGTGGGAAAGGGGGGTGGGCAGGGGCAAAAGAATGGGGGGCAGTGCTCGTGGTTGGGGGGGAGGAGGGATTCAGCCCAGCGCCCTGCCAACTCCTCCCACTCTCAAGGGTGATAGCAAAGGGGGCACAGGGAATGAATGTCTGTGCCTTCCAGAATATGCTGGAGTCCTGTGCCCCCGCCACGTTGCTCCCCGCCCCTGCCCCCCACCCCCGGCTTACATTTTATTCAGGCACAGCCACACCCTCCTCCTTACACCCCCAACCTACAGAGTCTCATAGAATCTTCGGCTCTCAGAATTTTTGAGCCCAAAGAACCTTAGAATTAGAATGATAGAATCTTAGAATAAGACAATCAGAAGCTAAGAATGTTCGAGTGAGTGAATCAGAGAGTCTTATCATCTGTCATAGAATCTGAGATTTAGAATTTCAGAGGCATTGACTCTCACAATCAGTTGGAGGACAGAGAAGCTTGGAGGTAGGGAATCATTAGGCTGAGATGTCCCCTGGCAGCTGTGATTCTTAAAATCCCAGCCACACAAGAGTAGAATGAATGAATGAACTCACAAGGGTTTCAGGCCCAACCTTCCACTGAGGGCCAGAAAGGCAGCTAACCCTCCCTTGACCAGTGAGGGCCAGCTCTGGCTTGCTCACCTCCAGGGTCAGGGAGCTCACTGCCTGTGGAGGTGGCAGGGACCATCTCCAGGAGCTCCATGTAGTAGAAAGCTCCCTCTCACTTGGGCTGCCATCTGCTTCTCTGATCCAGTCTCTCAGAACTAACAGTCAAAAGCCTGGGCTTCAGAGGCAGCCAAGTTGAGTTTGCATCCTGGCTCTGGCTCTGCCTCTGCCCAGCTGGGCACACTCCAGTTTTCTCATCTGTAAATTGGGATAATAATCGCCATGCCTCTTTATTAGAGTTGTTTTGGCCACAGTGTGACTCATGTATGTAAAGTATTCGGTGTAGGGCCTGGCAGAGCATTGGTGGTTAATCAATGGCAGCTCTCATGACTGTGATGAGGCCCTCTCTGTAGTCTTGGCTCTGCCCCCCCCGGGGGTTGTAGAGGCCACTGTGCCCGCTCCCTGCCAGGGTGAACAACCCTGGACCACTCTTCCTAGGACAGGTCTTGGCCCCCTGCCCATGTCTCTGCCTTGTCCAGAGCCATGCCCACTCCTGCCTGCCTCTCCCACCCCAGTGTTCATGAGGCAGAGTGGGCAGGGTGGCATGGAGGGCAAGGCTGCCCCCACTGTGCCCTCATCGACTATTGCTGGTGGGGGCAGGCTGACACTGGTGCCCGGATGCCAGGGACCCTCTGCCTTTTTTCTCTGCCCTCCTTTGTCAAGGAGGCTGGGGACATGTGGGTTTGGCCCTGACCCCTGCCCTCCCCCTCCCACCCCCCTACCCCACCCCCTCCACCCCCGCCAGCTATGGTCTTTCTGCCCAGCTCTGAGCAGGCACCCTAGAGCCTGGCACCTCCTCCTTGGGAAACGGAGGCAGAGGAGCCCCTGCCGCCCTGGCCCCTCATCTCCCCTGAATATTTGTGCTCTGTGATGTCCTCCGTCCTCTCCAGCCGTTTAATCTTCCAGTGTGTCTCTGCCCGTCTCATCCCCGCTCTCACCGTGTCTGTCTTGCTTCGTCCCTCTTCCTCTCCTCCCCTCCCAGAGTCTCTGGGGATGCGGCCCAGGCCTGTGATTTTGTGCAAATTGGGGCTAAAACTCACAGCATCTGTACCTGTCTCCCTCCCCCTCTGTCCCACTGGTTCTCTCCAGTCTCTCCGTCTGTCACCTGATGCTGCCTCTGGCTCCGTCCCCGTGTCAGTGTGTCTGTCCCCTCCTCCTTCCTGGTCCCCCAGTTTTCTGCTCTTTGTCTTTGTTCCGATTCTCTGCCCCCAGCTGCTCAGCCCCTCTCTGCCAGGGGACATGACTGGGGTTGTATCGTTGGGGGCCCCGCCAGTCTTGGGCAGCTCAAGGGCCCCAGGCTGAGTGCAGGCCCAGGCTCAGTCCAGCCTGGTCCCTGGGAAGGTCCCCGACGGACCATCTGCCTCGTCCTCAGGGCCTCACTCTGGAGCTCCTGCGTGGTGCTGCCCCTGCTGGCGCTCACCTGGATGTCTGCCGTCCTGGCCATGACAGACCGCCGCTCCGTCCTCTTCCAGGCCCTGTTCGCGGTCTTCAACTCTGCTCAGGGCTTTGTCATCACGGCCGTCCACTGCTTCCTGCGCCGAGAGGTGGGCTGGGCCTCTCCCTGGCCACATCCACCCCTGCCCGTGACCACGCTGGTCCCTTGCCACTCCCTATGGTGCAGACGAGCACAGCTGGGGAGGATTAAGGCCCTGGCCAGGCCCCCATTTGCGCAGCTCTTGGTGTGGAAGCTGATAACCTGGGCAGCCTTGGCCCCCCTGGGGCTCCTTCTACCCACCCCCCTAGGCTGGATACGCTGCTTTGCTTCCATGCCCATCTGGGTGCCTGGGGTGGAAGGCACAGCTCGCCGTAGCCAAGGGGCCCTGTGGTGGCCTCAGGCCCAGCAGGCACCTGCTGTCCCCAGGTCCAGGACGTGGTGAAGTGCCAGATGGGTGTGTGTCGGGCTGATGAGAGTGAAGACTCCCCCGACTCATGTAAGAACGGGCAGCTGCAGATCCTGGTGAGTGAGGAGGCCCAGGCAGGGCACAGGTCAGTTCTGAGTGCCCCCTGCCCTAGACCCCTCACCTTCCCCTTCACTCTGCTCTGTCCCCATCTTTCTGGGTACAGAGATCAGGTTTGATTCTGGCTCAGCCGCTAACAGCTGAGTGGCCTTGGGCAAGTCCCCCCTTCAGATATCCCCCGCTCTTGGGTGGGGCTGGAGGAGACCACACCGGGGGCCCCTCTGCTCTGTTGGGCAATGTGCCATGGGCAGACCGTCTGGCTGGGTAGGGAGGGGCCTGAGTTCCCTCCCACCCTGATACATGGATCCTCTCTCTGCCTGTCTGCTCTCTCCCTCTCTGCCTATAGTCAGACTTTGAAAAAGATGTGGATCTGGCTTGTCAGACTGGTGAGTGTGCCAGGGCAGCGCTGAGAATGGCCCCAGATACGGGGATGAACAGGGGGCCCCCCAGCCCTACCATGGGACGCTCCAGTGGATTCTGGCTGTGGGGTCCAGCTTTTGAGTCAGGCAGCCCTGAGCTGGAGTCAAGGCTGTGAATACCACCCACTGTATGACTTTGAGTGGACAGCTTACTCCTGGAGCCTCACTTATAAAGGAGAGAAATCTCTTCTCTAGGGTGGATAGGAGCCTTAAATCAATTAGGGGACCAAATGCCTAGCAGGGTGCTCAGCACCAAGTGGCTGTTATATTATTGTGTCATTTCCATGATTCTTATCAGAATCTCCAAGTTTTGTCACCTAGGGCGGAGCTGCCCAAGGAGCAGGGAGGAACACGGCCCTTTTGACAGCCTTGGGGCTCTGGGGTCGGAGGTCAGGACCTGCACCTGGGCACCGTGGGGGCAGGGGCCTTGGCTTCATTCCTTGCTTTGCCTGGCTGTGGACCTCGGGGATAGTCACCGTCTTAATCCCCGTGTTAATCACCCAGCCGTCACTCTGGGACTCAGTTGCCCCTAGCGTCCAAGCTCAGGGCCTTGGTACCTGCCCAGCCTGGGCAAGGAGACATCTGGGGGCTCCTGCTCCCCCGGACTGACTTCTCTCTGCTCCTGCCCCCAGTGCTGTTCAAGGAGGTCAACACTTGCAACCCATCCACCATCACGGGCACGCTGTCCCGCTTGTCTCTGGACGAGGATGAGGAGCCCAAGTCCTGCCTCGTGGGCCCCGAGGGCAGCCTCAGCTTCTCACCACTGCCTGGCAACATCCTGGTGCCCATGGCAGCCTCACCAGGGCTGGGGGAGCCACCGCCCCCGCAGGAGGCCAACCCCGTGTACATGTGTGGAGAGGGCGGCCTGCGGCAGCTGGACCTCACATGGCTGCGGCCGGCCGAGCCGGGCTCCGAGGGGGACTACATGGTGCTGCCCCGGAGGACTCTGAGTCTGCAGCCTGGCGGCGGGGGCGGAGGTGGCGAGGATCCCCCGCGGGCCCGGCCTGAGGGCACCCCCCGGCGGGCCTCCAAGTCCCTGGGCCACACCGAAGCCTACCCCAGCTTCCTGTCTGTGGAACACTCGGGCCTGGGGCTGGGCCCTGCCTATGGGTCTCTACAGAACCCCTACGGGATGACCTTCCAACCGCCGCCGCCAACACCCAGCGCCCGCCAGGTGCCAGAGCCGGGGGAGCGCAGCCGGACCATGCCCCGAACTGTGCCTGGCTCCACCATGAAGCTGGGCTCCCTGGAGGTGAGGAGCTGCCGGGCTTGGGGCTGGGGGTCAGAGGCCTGCCCTAGGGCGCCCGTCACTGTTTGGCAGCAGCCGGGAAGGGACAGCTGGCAGCCTCCTTATACAAAGTCCCAGGAAGTATACGTGCTGTGGGCTTCTCCTCCGTTGATGCCCACGGCGGCTCCAAGGGAATCCTGGCTCCTGTGAGCTCCTCAGATGGGCCTGGTCTCCACACGCTGAGGGTGCCCTTCTCGAAGGTGCTCACATTTGCTTGAGTGCCCGTTTTGGGGTGAACTGGTCAGGGTGGGCCCTCCTTAAAGGGGCCCATGGCTCAGACCTGGTGCCTTATTGCTAGGGAAGCCGTATCTAGGGGCCGAGAACCTGGGCCTCCAAGTCCCTGAGTTCAGATCTGAGCGCTGCTGGATCAGCAATGAGATCTGGTGCCCAGTCTCCCCTCCCTGAGACTCATGTAATCTCTCTTCACTCTAATCTCTCTGAGCCTCAGTCTCCTCATTTGTAAAGTGGGGATAACGTAGCAGCCTCTTGGTAGAGTTGCGAGGACTAATTGATGGATATAAAACATTTATCTCTGTGTGGAGCAGGTAGAAAGTGCTAGATAATTGAGGAGTGCTACTGTTACCGTTCCTGAGATCAGCCTCAGGCACTGCCCACAGGCCTGTGGTAATTGCCTCGCTCTTCCCCCCCGGGGAAAACAAGCCCCTCTCTTTCCATGCCTATGTGTTTTCTGTGGCTGCCCTGCCTTCTGTCTGGCTCCCTCAGGCCCACTCCCTGCAGGGAATCACTGGCAACAAGCAGTTGATAGTGACCCACTGTAGAACTCTAGAACATTCTAGAACTTTCATTGGCAGGATGAGGAAGGTGTGGATGAGGGAAGGGGCAGGAGTCACTGCTTGGGCACTGTTGGCTGCTCATGTTTGGGCCCCAGAAACTGGCTCCCCATCCTCCCTATGGAGAAAACTAAGTTAGCAGCTAGAAGGTTCGCAAGTTTAGTTTTTCCTCCCAAAATGTTTCTTGAACATTTGGTGCCTGCTCCTGCCGCAGATGGCAGAAACAGGAAGGCGTCACAAAGACAGAAAACTCTCGACACGGGCAGTGGGGAGGGGAGCGCTCAGCATCATGGCAGGTTTTGTTCTGTGGACACCTGCCCATACTTGGGCCCCTGAGGAGGGGCCAGCACTGGGCTCCTTGTGTGGGAGGTAGCAATAAACGTGGCAGAGCCTTAAGGGGTCAGGAATGACGTCCAGAATTCTGGTGTGGGCAACTGCGATGGGGCGGGGCGGAGGAGTGCGTTTGGGGCGGGGGAAGTTAGAGTTTATTCCATTGGGCGCAGCTGTGTGCGCGGTGTCTGTGGACATGAGGGAGCAAGGAGAAGGAGTCCCACGGCCTCTGAAAGTGCAGTGTGACCAGAAATGGGGAGGACACGCACGTGCATGGTGAAGGACTGGGGAGAGTCCAGGGCAGAGTATCGGGGCCTAGAGTTGGAGAAGTCAGGGTGGGTGGCTGAGAAAGAGCAGGCAGGGAGGTGGAAGGACCAGGAGAGGGTGTCACCAACTGCAGTGGTGGTGAGTGTGTGTGCAGGCCTGGGACTGGGGAAATCTAGATGGTGATTTTAGCCACATTCTTGAGGACTTGTGGGCAAGTCCCTTCTCCCTGGACCTGTTTCCCTGGTATAACATGGGAAGGTTGGTCTTGGTCTCATGAGTGCTCCCATGCTGACATTCTGAGACGCTGAGGACTTCTTGAGTGGCACTGGACGCAGAGTAGGCCACCGGGGCCTTGAAGGTGGTCTTGGGCAAGTGAGAGTCGGGAGAGGCATGAGGGACGGAGGCGGGGCCGAGTTTGGCAGAAAAAAGGGACAAATTGCAATCGAAGGAAGGCTTCTGTGATGCTGAGTCCTGTATCTGCAGTGGGATGGAGGTTTCCAGGGAGAGGGGAGCCTGTTGGTGTCAGAGAGGATGGGACGAAGTGGGTCAGGACAGGGATTGCCTCTGGGGCACAGAAGAAGGAGGGTCTGCCCTGTGGTCTGGCCTGGGGATCTGTGTCCCTGCCTCGTTGGAAGTCTGCACTGTGGCATCTGGTCGCTGTGTAGGTGCACGTCTACTCGTGTGCCCGCCTGCGTGTACCCCTTGGGGTGGGATTGCACTTCAGTGCCTCATCTCTCATGCCTCTGCCCCATTTCCACAACCTCAAGGGCTACCCTTTAAAGGATTCCTAACTCCTGGGCCTAGGCAGGGGGACAGACCCCAAGGGAGCAGACTTCCTGTCTCTAAAGCCCCTGCACTTGGTTAAAAAGTTCTCTTCTCCTTCACTGCCTCCTGGTTGCTCCTTCTCAGCGAAAGAAGTTACGGTATTCAGACCTGGACTTTGAGGTAAGTGCTCCAGTGCACGTGTGTGTTGAATTGTGTGTGTGTGGGGTGGGGGGGTGTCTGGCCGTGGAGGGTCCCCTCCTAAAATTAATCCAAGCGCCAGTGCACGGCATGAGCCCATGACAGTCCCTCCGCTGCCCAAGGCCAGAGCTCTGGGGTGAAGACTAAACCAGGCCTTGTCCCAGAGGGGGCCCAGTAGCAGGCGGGGATGTGGGGACCCAGGTGCTGAGTGCCCCGTGGGGAGCACCTCTCCTGACGCCCTGTGGCTCCCAGAAGGTGATGCACACCCGGAAACGGCACTCAGAACTCTACCACGAGCTCAACCAGAAGTTCCACACTTTCGACCGCTACCGCAGCCAGTCCACGGCCAAGGTGAGAGCTCCTCCTATGGCTGCCGCTGCCCAGAGCTGCGGGCCCGACCGGGCACAGTGGCCCCTGTGGTCAGACTCTGAGCCATGGTCCCCTGTTGCAGAGGGAGAAGCCGGTGGGGGGCGGTGTGTGTGTGTCTGTGCGTGTCCCTGGGTGGGGCAGCCAGATGGAGCGTGTCCAGCATAAGTACCCGGACTGGGTAGGGGTGAGGTGGCCCATGAGGTACTCATTTTCTCCCTGCCCTCCTCCCCAGCCTCAGCCCGCCTCACCAAGGGCCTGCCTGTGGCATAAGCAACAGTCTGGGGTTTTGGGGGAGGTGGTATCGGTGGGGGCTCCCCCAGGATCTTGAGGAGGATGGGCAGACAGGAGACATGGTCTCAGGGGCCCGCTCTGAGCACAGGGGTCAGGAACCCAGCTCTGGAACCGGTGGATCTGGATTTGAACCTCACTTGATTGGTGGTAACGTGGGACATCACCAGCCCTCTCCCTGGGCCTCTTCAGTTGGTTCTTCTGTACAACGGGCGGGAGGGTTTTGGCCCATCTCCACCGGCCCTTTTTGCTCCACCCACAGGAGAAGCCCAGTCCAGGGGAGCGTCCCGGCTTATCCCAACAGCGGCGACATCAGAGCTGGAGCACCTTCAAGTCTATGACGCTGGGCTCGCTGCCCCCCAAGCCCCGAGAGCGGCTGGCCCTGCACCGGGCAACAGCCTGGGAACCCACAGAACCACCGGACGGCGACTTCCAGACGGAGGTGTGAGTGCCACGCCGGACTGCCCACTGCGTATAAATATTATATATCTCTCTATTTTCACACTCCACTTTGGAACTACCCAGGAGCCAGCGCCCCCTCCCCTCTCCCGAGGGCTGGGCAGGGAGGCACAGTGGACTCGGCCAGGCTGGGGGAGCCAGACACGGTGTGCCCGGGGGGCCGGGGCTCTTCCCTGTTTCTCAGAGGCCCCTCAGCTCCTGGAGCCCCATCTTCACCCCCAGCCTGTCTGTCCCTGTCCCTGGCTGGGGAGGGGGGAGGGAAACTTTGTTGGGAATAAACTTCACTCTGTGGATTTTGCTTCTGAGCTGCTTGCTTCCCCAGGAGAAGGCCCAGCCCTGGGACCCTCAGCTTTGTTCCTCTGTCTCTGTGATTCACTTCTCTTGGTCTTAACACATTGTGATGGGGTCCATCTGGGAGGGGAGGGTGGCCTGGGCTATGACCTCATCTTTACACCTGACTCTCTGGGTGACCCTGGACACATCCCTTCCCCTGTTGGGGTATAGGGTAAGCAGATTGGGAATGTAGGGTGGGGCCCCTTGAAGCCAGACTTCCTCAGTGGCTGTGATGGGCATGGCTGCCTTTCACTGAGACCCAGAGGCCAGGCAGAGCTTAGTGACCTCAGTTTCCTCATCTGTGAAATGGGGATGGTGACAGTACCTACCTCATAGGGTTGTTATGAGAATGAAACAATGTAACAGATATAAAGAGCTTAGTAAGTGCCTGGTACATTAGCTGTTTAAGTATTAGCTGTTGTCTGCAGTACTTGGTCTCCTGCTGTGCACCATGTTAGGAGCTCCATGCCCTCGGCCTGGACCCCTCACCACAACTTTGCAGGAAGGTTTCAGGCGGCCCATTTTGTGGATAAGAAAATGAAGCCAGAGGTGGGAAATGACTTGCTCAAGGCCACAGTCAGAGGCAGGACTGGGACTGCATCTTTATCAACACTCTCCTAGTAGGAATGGAAGCTTGAGCTCAACTTGCAGGGACCCAACCTTCATGGTTGCAGGAAACGTCAGGGAGCTGGGTGCTGGGGGAGCCTCTGGTTCCAGGGCTCAGGTGGATGTGGGGAGGAGGGGCCAGGTCAGCTTGGTGCCAGAGGGCAATTTCTAGGGCATAGTCTTGACAGGCCTGAGTGAGTGGACACTGCTCGGTTCCAGGAATCTAGAAGTGACCAGATAGGATCAGTGTGGAGATGTGTTGATCTGGCTCTTCTGTGGTTAAGCAGCCACGGGAGCAGAGGCCACAGGTACATCTTCTGCTCAGTTAACAGCATGGGAGCCTCTGAGACACAGGCACAGCCCCTTGGGGAGCTGACCTTCTCTGGGGTGGACATGTCAGAGGGAGGGATTAGGTGTGTCAGGGGACTGAATTGGGAGAAGGAAGAAGGGACTGGCTACTGGGGTGGGGGTGGGTACCACAGCTGATGGCCTCCTGGAGCGGCTGGAGGACTGGGGGTCCTGGTGGTGCAGGCTCCCCCAGGCTCCTCTGAATCCTGCCACCTGTGGGCCCAGTCAGAGGAGAGAGCGGACCACCTCCCCGCCAGGTGATTGCTCAGCAGCTGGGCTTCCCTCCCCTCTGGCAGTGCCAGCACTTCTGGGTGCAAAGCGTTCATTCAGGTACCACCTCACTTGAGTCTTCAAGGTGGGTATTGTGATTCCCCCATTTTACAGACTAGGAAATCAAGGCTCAGAGAGGGGCCAAACCCCATGGCTTGTAAGCTGCTACATTGGAACTTGCGGCCAGAAGGAGAAGAGCCCTGGTACCAGCCAGTTTAGGCGGAAGGGGACTTTGGTTGAAGTTGCAGCACTGCGGGCAGTGGGCGGGTGGTCAGTCTTGGGCGATGGGAGCCAAGGTCAGGCTGTGGCCAGATTTGCCATCCCTTCCAGCTGCTCTGAGTGTCAATGCCATTCTTTCAGGCAAACTTCCTCACTCCCCTGGGCCCCCAGGCTTCCTTCTCCCAGCTCAAATCGCTCAACTCTGCCCCCAGAGGGAAAGAAACTTTCTCTTGAATTCCAATCAGAAAAACCCCCAAGGAAGGACTCTGATTGGCCCCAGGCAGGGGGTGGGGCACTGTGATTGGCAGCCCCCTTGAGAACCTCAGGGGAGGGGGAGGGGGCGTAGGTCTCTAGAAAAGGGAGCCCTATTCCCAGTTGTGCTTAGTCACTCAGTCGTGTCTGACTCTGCAACCCCATGGACTGTAGCCCGCCAGGCTGCTCTGTCCATGGGATTCTCCAGGCAGGAATACTGGAGTGGGTTGCCATGCCCTCCTCCAGGGGATCTTCCCAACCCAGGGATTGAACCCAGGTCTCCTGCATTGCAGGCGATTCCTTACCGTCTGAGCTCTTCCCAGAAGGGGGTTTAAAGGCTCACACAAACAAAGCCCCCTGTCTCTGACCTTGTGCCAGCAGACCCTACCCCACATTCCTGGGCTAGGCTTTCTCTGAAGCATCACCTAAAACCCTCTGGGTGCCTTTCCTTTGTTCCTGCCTTCCTCCTTCCCAGCGCTGTGCTCCACTGGCTCCACTAGGATCTCTCCAGCTGAGATACAATGTGCATCCCCCCGCCCACCTCCCTTGCCGTTCTTAGTTTCTTGCTTTGTATCTGGTTTGAGGAGGAGGGTTAATATTCACCTGATTGATTCTGCGCCAAGAGCAGAGCTGCAGCAGAGGCTCCTGGAGGGCTTTGAGACTCACCACCTCCATGGTCAGGGGCAGAGCTTTCCTGTGTGGAGGGCTCTGCTCCTCTCTGCCCCTGAGTCCCCACTCCCCAGGCAGTGATGCACTGTGTCTCCTCAGACAGGTTGCCCGGCCCTGTCTGACTTGGGTTTCCTTATCTATAGTCCCGATTGCCCTTTCATCTGGGCTAGTATCTAATAACTGTTGTGTCTTTCTTTTTTTAAGTCTTTATTGAATTTTTGTTACAGCATTGCTTCTGTTTTATGTTTTAGTTTTTGGCCCCTAGGCATGTGGGATCTCAACTCCCTGACTGGGGATCAGACCTGCACCCCCTGCATTGAAAGGTGAAGTCTTAACCACTGGACCTCCAGGGATGTCCCCTGTCCTGTCTTTGATCTCATTGTCTTCCTTGTTCTTTCTGCCTCCAGTCACTACCTAGCTCTAGTGTGATCTTTCCAAAATGCAGATCTGGCCAGGCCACTGCTCTCCCTACTAAGACGCCTTCCATCCACCCTGGAATTAGCCTAGAATGCGAGGCTTTTGGTGATGTGATTGTTGCCTACCTCTCCTGACCCATCTCCCTCACCTCTGTGCCTTTGCACGTGGCATTTCTTCTGCCTGGAACTTCTGCTGGCTTCCATTGACAACTTCCCCTTTAGCCTTCCAGATATAACCCCAGTGGCCCCCTCCATGAAGCTGCCCCTGAACTCCCCGCCTCAGCCCTCAGCACTCGCTGGGCTCCCACAGCCCTGGCACACATTGCCACTCTTGCACTGTCGCTGGCTGTCATCTGTGTCAACTGGTTTGGGTTTGTGCACTCAGATGAGGGCTCCATGTGGAACTGTGGCTCTTTACTGAGAGACCAGAAAGTGAAAGGGTTAGTCACGCAGCCCTGTCCCACTCTGCAGTCCCATGGACTGTAGCCTACCAGGTTCTTCTGTCTCTGGGATTCTCCAGGCAAGAATACTGCTGTGGTAGCCATTCCCTTCTCCAGGGGATCTTTCTGACCCAAAGATCAAACCCAGGTCTCCCACACTGCAGGCAGATTCTTTACTAAACCACCAAGGAAGCCCTGAGAGAGATGGAATGCACAAATCTCTCTAAACAATGGTTTTCTCATCTGCAAAATGGGGATACTGATCATCCTTACCCAGCCTTCCTGTATCCAGAACATGGCTTGAGATTATTCCCAGGGAGAGTTTTGCAGGTGGTATCCATTCCTCCCTCCCATTATTCCTTCCTGGGCCTTAGTGCTAGCTTAGGACCCCAGGTGGGAAGTGAGCCCAGATGCTGTCCAGGGTGCTGAACGAGACTTGCCACCCTCCCAGGCAATAAGGAGACAGCAGCCTGAGCAGCTCACCCAAGCTTACCTGCAGCCTTTCCTTACCTTTCAGACTGTGGCAAGGTCATGGGTGAGCAGACCATCCCCACTTTCATAAGATCATACCCTGGGAATGTCCAACAAAAATATAATGCAAACTCTCTCTCACTCTCAAAGTTGCTCAGTCGTGTCCGACTCTTTGCAACCCCATGGACTGTAGCCCGCCAGGCTCCTCTGTCCATGGAATTCTCCTGGCAAGAATACTGGAGTGGGTAGCCATTCTTTTCCCCAGGGGATCTTCCTGACTCAGGGATTAAACCTTAGTCTCCCACATTGCAGGCAGATTCTTAATCTGTCTGAGCCTAATGCAAGCTACATATGTAATTTAAAGCTTTCTAGTAGCTATTTTTTTAAAGTAAAAATTAACGACATTCATTTAAATAATCTATTTAGCCCACTATATCAAAATGTTATTATTTCAAAAACACATAATCAATATAGAAAATTATCGATGAGCTACTTTACATTCTTTTTCCATACCTAATTCTCTGAAAGTGTGTGCATTACATGTACAGTATGTCTCAATTCAGAATTGAGGACTCAGTAGCCACATGTGGTCAGTGGCAATCATATTAGACAGCACAGCTCTAGACAGAATAAAGGCAGTGACCTTGGGCAAATCAATTCAGCAACCTCTGAAAAGGAGGTAGGAATACCACCTGCCTCAACTGGTCATGGGAGGATTCATGGAGGTGATGTAAGATGGGTTCCCAGCTCAGTGCCAGTACCGAGTAGGTCCAAAGTCGATATTCCTGGGATTTGGGTATTCAGGAGACCGTAATTGGCAGAAAGGGGGTGTTAGGGATGCAGGAGAAGGTCCTGAGGAGACCTGTGCACTGGTATCTGGCCTATTTACACTACACACCCCCTCCCCTCACCCTCTACAACCACCCTCACAACCCATCTTCCTTTTTTCCCACCTGCAGCCCCAGATCCTGGGATAAGGGAGGCAGGTTAGGAAAGGCACTTGGATCAACATATTAAAACTCAATTGAATTTAATTCACTTCCATTAGACACCAATTAAAAGAAAATTAGGTGGCCTAGGTGGCCAGAGGGAAAACCTGGGTGGAGGGTGCTGCCACCTTCTGTCTCTCTGGACTCGTTTCCCTTGAGGCTGCTTCTTGCACCCCCTGGGCAGTTTATGGGGTCCAACAGCTGGGGCTTTTTAGAGCCAGTACCCAGTGCCCCCTATTTCTCCTCCTTGCACTCTTCCAAGGACACCAACCCCAGGAACCCCTCTCAGGCCCTTGAAGCACTTGCTAAGTGACCAGGGCAGGGGAGACTCGAATAAGCGTTTTGGAGTTTCAGACTAGTGGAAATCCAAGAAGGGTGTTGGGTAGGGGTTGGCAGGATCAGATTTATTAGGGTTGCTCAGGGTGGATGGGAAATGGATGGGGGCAGTTACTGAAGAGTGAGATGGATGCGGAGAGACCAATGAAGAGACCACCCATAACAAGGAAACTTAAATTAGGGGGATGCTACATGGCAACCCACTCCAGTACTCTTGCCTGGAAAATCTCAGGGATGGAGGAGGCTGGTAGGCTACAGTCCATGGGGTCACAAAGAGTCAGTCAGATACAACTGAGCGACTTCACTTCACAGAGGCGGCACGGAATCTGAATGTATGCAGCAATGGACTTGTCAGCCCCTGGTATGGGTGTTATCAGAAGGAGCCAAGGGCGACTTGTGGGCTCCTGTCTTAACAAGCCCAGATGGATGACCATGCCATTGAATTCGGAGGCCAGGAAGAGGATCAGCTGTGGGGGAGACAATTACGACTTTCACCTTGAGCCTGTTAACACTGTAATACCTTGGAAATAGTCAAGGGGGAATTTCAAGTAGGAAGTAGGTGGTTAGAAATACAGGACTGGAATTCAGGAAAAGGGCGGGATTAGAGTCACTGACATGGCAGGAAGCATACTGGAACAGGCTGCAGGGTGAGGGGGAGGTGAAGAAATTAAGGCAGGATAGACAATTTCTGAAATGGAGATATTAAAAGAAGGAAAGAAAGCTCAGGGGCCACTGTTGATTCTGAAGGTGAAGTTACCTGGAGAGGATGATGGAATGTTTCCAAGGATGGAGAGGCCATCCTTACCCCCTCCCCAAGATCCTACATAATGATAGACCAAAAATAACCAGCCTTACTGTCCTGGGAGGCAGGGTCCTGAGCCCTGGTAATGGATGTCATCACAGAGATTGATTCTGCTCATTTGCTGGGCGGCAGGCCAGACACAGTTCCTGAAGGAGGGTGGGGGAGGAGAGGGGTGGGCATTCAATGAAACCTTGGCTCTAAGGTCTTCTGGGAAGAGGGAACTCTGGACTCTACAGAGTAGGGAGCTCCCAGGCACAAGATGGACAGACAAACCCACTGCCTTGGGCTCTCTGCGGCCCTTGTCCTGTTCCTTCTGACCAGGCAGGAACAGGGGTGAGCTCACCCCACAAGCCTCAGCTGCCCACTGACCCTGCTCCAGGCTGGTATGTCCCAATCCCTGGTGGTGGCACAGCACAGCACCAGCCATCAATCCAGGCATCCCCAGGGTCAACCGAGAAAGTCAATATTTAATTTGGGCACCATGTTAATGCCATCGATTGCTGACTCCCCTCCTCCACTTACTCAGACTCATTTGTCACTTCCCACCCATGGGGGGCGGGGTGGGGTGATGCAGTACTGGAACCCAGGGGCGGTGGAGCTCAGCCAGGGTCTGCTTGGGAAAACTGGCTGCATGTGGGGGTGCTACCCTTAGCCACCCAGCCTCCCATTCTCCCTGAAAACCACTGATGTGCTTTGTTTGAGTTTCCTGAGCTCTTGTGTCCAGCAAGGAGCAGGTGGGGAGGTATACATTCCTCCCAGGCAGGGACTGAGCCTGACTCCCTGCAGGGTCCGTATATAGAGCAGGTGTGGTTGCAGGCTGAGCATTGAAGGGAAGGATATAAACCATGAAGGACCCACCGTGGGACAAAAGTGAGGCCCAATCCTGAGACCCAGAACCCGAGGGCCGTGTTGGCTCAGGCTTCTGGAGCCCCTCCCAGGTGCCCACCACTGTGTCCGTGTGATGCTGTGGAACCCACACAGGGACTTTATATGGACTCCTTCTCTGGGCCCTGGAGGTGGGCTTCGGGGAGAGTTGAGCTTAGAGACCTAGAGCCCCTCTGAGCAGTGAAAGAGGCTGAGGGGAGGGCAGAGCCCATCTCAAAACTAGGCTGGGTCCAGCTCCACCATGTGTTCTTGTCAGCTCTGTGGATCCAGATATGGGCTGGGGGGCTGTGCCTCTGCACCCGGCCCAGCCCACCCACACTCAGGAAAGGCATGAAGTCTGCTTTACGGGCCAGGCTTGTGCTCAAACCACAACTCCGTCCCAAACTTCTGATCGACCTTGGGTAAATTAAATAACCTCTCTGAGCCTTAGATTCCTCTTCTGAGAAGTTTCTTAGGGCCTGGATCATTTTTTATAGTTTTAGAGGGTCAGGGATGGGCAGGGGCAAACCTTGGCCCAAGGAGGTATTACGAGAGTTCTCACACCGAGCAGTTGTCACATCTGGTGCAGCCTTGAGAAGCTTCTGGCAACATGCTCTGAGGCTGCTCACTATCAGTTAGGCCTGGGCCACTGTGGCCCCCTTGGTGTTCCTCATTATGCAGAGCTCAAGAGCCAAGACTGTGTCACCAAGGGGACAGTTGGGTCAGGCTGGCCATGTGGCACTGGGTGTGACCCAACAGGCAGTCCAGCTTGAGGCACCAGCAAGGTGGCAACAACATAGGTGCACACACACACACGTGTGTGAAGAAATACTGCTTCGATGAACTTGTCCAGAGTTTTGTGATTGAAAAATCCACAAAGAAGTTGTTTTCATTTCAGCAGACATGTAGGTATTATGCCTCGTGGGTTACTGTTATTTCTGTTATGAATCATGTATGGGGAGTATGAGGACATCTAAATGTCTTAGTCCGGCCCAGATGACTCCCATTCTGAGCTGCCGAAACTTCACAGCAGCCCAGCTGACCCACTTGGAGCCACT
This sequence comes from Bos mutus, assembly GCF_027580195.1. Lineage (NCBI taxonomy): Eukaryota > Metazoa > Chordata > Mammalia > Artiodactyla > Bovidae > Bos > Bos mutus. The sequence continues at coordinate 14,098,911 of NC_091618.1, read as the reverse complement.
CAGTCAAGTCTAAAGCCAGAAGAGCCTGACTTGGTCATTCATTTATTCTGTAAACATTGTCTGATGCCAAGTTGTGCCAGACCCTGAACTGGGCACTGACAATGTAAAGATGAGGAAGACATACTTTTAAAGAAGGACACAGAAGAAGAGGGAAGCAGGACAAAGGGATGGATTTTCTTTCCTCTGCCCCAAACCTTCCAGGGGCCTCTTGTTTCTCTTAGAATAAAGTTACATTTCCTTCCTGTGGTCCCTGCCCATCTCTCTTGACAGAGCTCCAGTTGCATGTCCTCCTTTTTGCTCTTTGAACACAGTTTCTCCCACCCCAGGGCCTTTGCATATGTTATACCCACCACTTGAAAGGTTCTTCCCTGGTTATCTGCTTTCCTGGCTTCTCATCTTTTGATTGAAGCTCTAATGCACCTCCTGCAGACCCCTTGCCCTTCTGGACCATTTTTAGTCACATCATCCTAATCCTTCCATAGTACCACTTCTCCTGGTGAAATTACGGCACCTATCTTCTGTTTGGGCTTCCCTGGTGGCTCAGATGGTAAAAAAATCTGCCTGCAATGTGGGAGACCTGGGTTTGATCCCTGGGTTGGGAAGATTCCCTGGAGGAGGGCTGTCTCCTCCACCAGACTGTAAGCCTGTGAGGGCAAAACAGAGTGAGTCTCTGACATTCACACCATTGCCTGACACATGATAGGAACTTCATAGCTAATGTTGAATGAATGAATGAATGTGGAGTTTAAGGTTCCCATAGGACATCAAGAGGCAAGTATCCAGGAAGCTGGTAGAGCTAAGGCTCTGGCCCTTGTTTCTCCACTGCAGACCAGCTGCGTCTGCGTCTAGACTTGGGGGTAGAGGGAGGGTGTTGCATGTGCAAGCCTGGAAAGGAGAGAGCCCCAGAGAACACCAGCCTTCAAGCATGCATATTGCAGGAGGCTTCTTCCTTGCATATTAACTTGCTGCTGGACTGGCAGCTCCAGCTGCTAATGAATTTTTTAGTATTAGGGCCAACAGTTGACTGGGGATGAAGGCCACGTCCACTTGTGTGTGAGAGGGTTATGTGCAGCTATTTAGGCAGGGGTTTGTTCCCGGGTGGCCTGGGGCGCTACCATGTGCAGCCACATGTCTGAGTGGGCTCTGCCCTTAGCTGGCCAACAGCACACATGGGTGATTGATGCTTTACATGCCATCACTTCCAATCCCAACCCAGGGAAGGAAGGGTCCTTAGAAACCATGAGTTTCACTGCCCCCCCCCCAACACTGTGCAGAGAGGGAAAACAGGCCCACAGAAGGGAGAGGTTGCTCAACATTACACTAGGAGTCCATGGAGGGGAGAGTCAGGACTAGTGCTCAGTGGACACTGAGCATTTATGGAGAACTATGGTGAACGGAGTTGGACACGACTGAAGCTACTTAGCAGCAGCAGCATGGTGAACCTGGCGCTGCTATGGGGGCTCATCACACGAGGGAAGCTCAGGATCCAGGAAAAGGAGCCTGGGAAGTGGGAGTCAGAACTGGACATGAACAATAGGCCCAAGAGCAGGAGGCGTCTCCTCTGCCTTTAGTGGGAGGATGTCAGGGGAGGCATTTAAAGAAGACCACACTTGTACAGAGCTTTGAAGACCGATTGAAAACTCAGCAGGCAAAGAAAAGGGAAATGACACTGCTGGTGGAGGGTGCCACGTAAGCAAATGCATGGAGGCATGAAACAACCTGGAAAGTTTGGAAAATTGCAAATCATGAGGTTTGGGTGGAGAGGAAAGTGAGGAGGATGGGCTGCAGAGATGAGGTGGCGAAGGGAAGCAGGTTCCGATGGCAGTGGGCCTTGTGGGCCACGATAGGGGTTTGGATTTTATTCTGAGGACTGCTGGCAAATCACTGGAACAGTTTTGGGCTTTAGAAAGATTTCTGTAGCTCCCAAGGAAAAATGAATTCAACAAATACATTTTGAATGCATCCCTACAATGTGCCAGGCACCGCGCTGGGTCCTAAGAATTCAATTCTGAATGAGGCACACCTAGTTTCAGTCCTGCGGTGGGAAGCACAGACAGGTGGAGCAGGTGGGATTGTTGGCACACGGACTCAAGAAACATCCTATTTTTGTATTCTCATTAAATCAGCTCTAATCTGACTCTAACTCTAAGCCCTTTCCTACATGTTGGCAGAAGATTCAATCTCAACCACCTTGGGGCTGCCTGTCACTTTCCCTATAGGCTTGTGCGAGGACCTGCTGTCCCACCTGGGGTCTAAACATGGAGTCCTGATTCTGGGTACACTGGTTACATAGAGATAGATGCTCATTGTACTAGTCCATGGGGTCCCTTGAGCTTTGGCAACTCAGCTGTTCCTCTGCCACCCAGAGGCATTGAGGTTGGTACCCCAGTGCTTGGGCTCTGGCCTCCCCAGGTGTCCCACCCGTCCCCTCAGTTCCCATTATCTGTTGGGGGAGGGGCTACTGGACCCCAATCTCCACCACTCAGACGACCCCTGCTTCTGAATCCACTGCAGCTAGCTGCGTGCTCTCCTTTCTCTGCCCTCGTTGGCTGCCCTCTTCTCCCCATCCCTTGGGAACACCTAGCGCGGTCACTTCCAGAAGGCTAGCTTTTTCAAAAGTCAGGATGAGCCATCAAACTTCAAGCAGCTTTTGTGTTCAACCCCTCACAAGTTCCCGGAGGCTAGAAAAATCAAAGGGCTCAGATACCAGCTTGGAACTGGGAAGGGAGCAAAGTAATTAACATCTCGATAAAATATATTGCCACAAAAGTGGATAGGTGATGAGAGACCCAGGCACTGGGTCCTGTGGGAGCTCAGACAAGAGTTACCTAACTCATGCCAAAAGGCCAGGAAAAGCCTCCCAAGGAGGGGACTATTTTTTTTTTTTTTTTTTTGGCCAGACAGAGTCCTGAAGACAGCAAGGAAAAGTATTCTGGGAGGAGGGAACAGCAGGTATGAAGGCCTCGAGGTGACAGCCAACAGGGGTGTGTGATGAACTGATAATTGTTCTGTGAGAATAGCTGGGATTGAAGGAGGTGAGTCTGGGTGATAAAGAGCCTCCCAAGTCCCAAGCCAAGGTTTGGAGTTCATCTGACCAAGAGAAGCCACGGAAAATAATTAATCAAGGAAGTGACCCAAGCAGAGGTCTGGTTCAGAAACATTTAGTTGACTAGCAGTAGAAGAATGAATGGGGAGAGGGTAAAATTGGAGGCAGGGAAGGCAGTTGCCAGGAACTGCAGGGATCCAGGCAAAGGATGGTGGCTGCCTGGACCCCTGATGGTGGTCCAGTAATGAGGGAAGAGGGACAGGTTTTGGGGGTAGGGGGAGGGTGGATCTTCGAATGACTATCAGGGGTGAGTCCTTGAGATGGAGCAGAGCAGGATGTTGGTGTGAAGGTGTCAGCAGAAAATCTAGGGAGAAGAAGGAAGGATTGGGGGTGCAATGGACCCCTCCCCGCACCCCATCTCTGCATCCCGCGATTCCCAAACTTCCCACTAGATGGAGGGCTGGTGCTGGGAGACCGGCTCCGCCTCTCATCCTCTGCCCCTCACCCTCAGTGGGCTGGGCCTCCACTTGGGCTTCTCCAAACCCCGTGTGTCCCTGAACTCGACCCAGAGCACATGTATCAATATTTGGGGTCTTCAGCTGTCCCCACTCCCTAGGACTCTGTTCTCAGCCTCGAGGGCCCAGTAGTGAGGGCCCTCTGCCCCAGGTCGCCTCGGTGTAGAGCTCTGTGCCCAGGTATACAGGAGTGTTTCTGTGCTGGGGACTGCCTCCACCCCTTCAGCCTCCAAAACTGCCTGGCTCCCACAGATAGGTCCCCAGCCTAGAGGCATCCCCATCAATGGCGCCATTGTTGCCCTCGATGCTCTCCTTCTCCCGACCTCACGCTGGGGGAGGAGGCCCCCATCCCTCTCACTTTTGCTCCAACCCCCAAAGACGGGCCCAGTTCCGGTGCCAGGCTGTTAAGGAGAATGGCATCTAGGCCTTCCCGGACTTTGGGAACAGGATACGCGCTTGGCTGTGGGCGGAGCTAGTTAGGAGGCGGGGCCCAAGGTGGAGTCAGGGATGCCACCCGGGCCGTGGGTGTGGCCCAAGGCGGGCTAGGGGCGTGGCCTATGGCGGGGTGGTGTTGGGATCTCCTGAAACTGGAGGCTTCCTCCCCTCTCTCCCAGCACTCCCCGCCCCCGCCCCGTCCCAGCCTCTGCGGTCGCCCGGGAGTCCTGCCCGCTCTGGCTTTCAGTCCAATAGCCAGACAGACGGACGGTCGGGAGGCTCCTGGCCCCACTTAACAGAGGTCGTTTCTCAGGAGGCCGCGCCCAGCTCCCTGAAACTGCCAGGCCTTGCGAAGCCGAAGGGAAAAAGGAAGATACATTTTCTGGGCGCGCACCTCCCCCACCCCCTACACCCCAAGTGTTTCCGTTCTTTGCTAGACAGACAGCTAGAGGTCCTGGGGCTTAAGTCCTGAGCTGGAGAAGCTGGTCAGGCGCCTGCACCCCCATGAACCTCCCCCCGCCGCCCCTCGACGCTCAGGCTCTAAAAATAGATCGAGGCCAGGGAGCGTGCCTACGCAGGAGGGGGTCTGGGAGGCCTGAGTCACCCTGCCGGCAGGGCCTTCCCAGTCTCGAGAGCCGAGGCCGCCTTGACGGCTGGGCATCGCTCCGATCCTGTTGGCCCGACTCTGCACTCTTGGCCGTGCCATGTCCCCCTCCCATGCCCGGGGAGCCAGCCAGGCGATGGCGGACCCGGCCGCGTGAGCGGTAGCAGCCACAGCCGGGAAGGATTAGGAGTCCCCCGGTCCTGATTTATTTAGTTGTTTTTGCGTGCCTGCCGGCAGCGCCCCCATCCCCCACCCACCTGCGGAGCAGTCATGTCTACACCTGCCCTTCTCTCCTGCCCAGGCCCACAGAGATGTTCTAGGCTTCTGGGTGGGGACCTGGCCTCCGGGCAGCAAGAAGTCCCAACTTGGATCTTCGAGGTTCCAGAGTTAGCATTCCCATTCAACAGATGAGAAAGCTGAGTCCAGGAGAGAGGAAGGGGCCTATCACACAGCAGATTGTGCTGTGATATTCCTGGGTTCAAATCCCAGCTCTGACTCCTAGCCAGCCACTTCTCCCCACCTGTTTCCTTAAAGTGCTCGAGTTGAAGATGACATCCATTCACCTGTAAAATCGGAATAAGAATAGGTACTTAGGATTGTCCAGACGATTAAAATTATTCTTTAAAAAGCAGCAGTGACCTGCTGGGTGTTACATGTGGGTTTAGTTCAGTTATGTGGGATAAGTCAGTTATCTCTGGCACCTATTTTTTTCCGCTTCTGGATGTACAGAGGAGGATTAATGGGTGTGGTGCGGTGAGCCCCAGCTCCTACCCCCAGGGGCTCACCCAAGATGATTGGGGCCTGGTCAGGGCGCTTAAGTGAATGTGGAACGCTTGGGTCAGAGTGGAGGGAGGAAGGGGAGCATCCTGGCTTTGCATGGGTCTGGCTCACCTGGCGGTAAAGAATCTGCCTGCAATGCCGGAGACCTGGGTTCAATCCCTGGGTTGGGAAGATCCCTTGGAGAAAGAAATGGCAACCCACTCCAGTATTCTTGCCTGGAAAATCCCATGGATGGAGGAGTCTGGTGGTTACAGTCCATGGAGTCCCAAAGAATGGGACATGACTGAGCAACTAACGCTGGTTCCTGTTCTCAGGAGGGGGCATGTTTGGGTCGTTACAGGTTTAAGAGCCTCAGGCTCAGGGAACAAAGGGGCTCAAGAGTCTCTAAGATCATCTTTTCCTTGTTGGCAAAGGGCACAGGCCCTGAATCCAGGTCCCCTGTCCCAGGCTCTTTCTCCCCACCTTCCAACCACCTGTTCTCTGTCATCCAGACACCAATATCAAGCCTTTTCTGAATGATCAAGGCTGACAATACTCCAGTTGGTTTTATTTCTTTATAATATATTATTTAGGCCACTTCATGGAAAAAATTGTCTGATATCTGTTGGAAATGTCATTGACCTTTCAAAGCTACATGAAATCAGCTTTGTAAATAGGAAGGCAAGTGGGGTGGGGAGGGACTGCCAGCGATGAACGTGGGTGTAAGATGCAGGGCAAGAGTGCCCGGTGAATTAGCAGCCCTCCCCAGTACTAATGATGTTAATAATTAATGTTTTTGAGCATTTACTACGGACTTGGCTTAGTTTCATGTATTATCTCATTTAATCCTCCCAACAGTTCCATGTGGTTAGGTGCTATCATTATCACCCCATTTTACAGGTATGGAAACTAAGGGCTTAGAGAGATGACAGAAGAGAATGAAGCCAGGAAGTAGCAGAGCCAGGAACAAACCTTCTCCGAGCTTAGATTTTATTTCCCGCCTTGATGAAAAAGTTGGATTTTCACCCTGAAAATCCACTTCCTCAGTCTCCCTTTCTAGCTAGGTTGTCAGGACTCCCCAGTCCAGCCCCGGGCACTACTGGGAGGAGGTGGGGCTGGGCAGCAGCCAGTTTCTCTCCACCCAGAGTTCCAGGATTCAAAGAATTTATGAGTCCAACTGTCTGAGGCTCTTGCATGCAAAGACAGAGGCCGGGAGTCCCCAAGTGCTCCTCTCCCCACCATGCCTCACCCAGGAGACTCCTTGGCTTGCTCTCCACCAAAGGGAGTTTGTCCTGGGCCCTGTTTCATTCTTGCTGCCAGTATTTATAAAGGGCCTTGTCTCTGTCACATGCTCCAGGGATAAAATGGTAGCAGGCTTACAGTCTAGCAGGCTGATAATTAATTACACCCCTCCCTCTTCCAAGCTTCTGCTCAGATCTGCCCTTTCTGGGAGACTGTTCCCAACTGCCTTCCTCAGCCTCTTTGGGAAGGAAGGTGAAGACAGTCTCAAAGCTAAACATGGGAAGGGCAGGTGGGAAGGGAAGGCAGCCAACAGATGTGTTTGTTGCGGTGGTAAGGTTACACTCTCTCATCGTGTGTATGGAATAGCTAGCATCTATTGAGTTTCAGGAGCTGTGCACAGCACTTGAAATGTCTCATCTCAGGGAACTCTCACAGCATCCCTGTGAGCTGTGGACAATTCCATTTTATCAATAAGGAAACTGAAGCTCTCTCCAGGAGATGAAGGGATTTGCCAAAAGTCACACAGCTTGTAAGTGGTAGGAGTGAGGTTTGAACCCAATTATTCTGAGGCTGCAGCCCCCACCCTTAACACTAGGCTGAGTTCTTGTTTGACTAGACCTACGACTTCTTGGTGGTCCTGTGGTTAAGAATCTGCCTGCCAGTACAGAAGATACAGGTTGTATACCTGGTCCGGGATGATTCCACATGCCGTGGGGCAACTAAGCCCGTGCATCTCAACTACTGAGCCTATGCACTGCAACTACTGAAGTCTGTGCACCCTAGCTAGAGCCTATGCTCAGCAACAAAAGAAGCCACTGCAATGAGAAGCCCGTGCACCAAAACAGAGTAGCCTCGGCTTACCGGAACTAGCGAAGGTCTGCGTGCAGCAACGAAGACCCAGCGCAGCCAAAATAAATAAATAAAATTTTAAAAGAAAGAAACTAAGACTTAGAGAGGCCTAACAATTGGCTAAAGGTCATACAGCAAAACAGGGCTGTGAGTTGAGTTGGCTGGTACCCAAAATGATGCTTGGGTGAAGGTATACAAGCTATCCCACTAGGGCCTTGGGAAGCCAACTCTCGCACCAGAAGGGATTCCTGGGAATGGGGCAGGGCCTGGAGGAAGACCGGTGGCGGGCAGGTCTCTCTGAGGGTCTTCAGTGCTGCTTGGGCTGCACTCTCATCCCTGCCCCACAGGCTCTGTGCTATGGGACAAAGGACCTTGGGATGTCTTGGCAGAGGCACTGTCCCTCCCATGTGTGTTCTGAGGTGTCATCTCTGTGTCCTGCTCTGTGCAGGCCTGGGGAGGTGGCTGGTAGACAGGAGAAAAGGATGTTTAAGTCCTTAACTGAGTCCTTCACTGCCCTGGGGACTTCCGGTCTGTCTGGAGAGGAGGGAGGTGCCTTGTTGGGGACAGTGACGCTGGCGAGCATTTATGAGCATATTTGGTAGGTGCTGACAGCAGGAGAGCACCTTCCCCTTCGCCTATCTCTCCCATAATCCTTTCAGCAAACCCTAAGTGACAGATACTGTATCTCTGTATACTGCTTCTGCATACAGATGCTGTATTTCTGTTTATCCGAGGAAGAGGTGAAGTGATGCCACCAAATTACAGAGCCATGATTTGGACCCAGGTACGGAGGAGCCTGGTGGGCTGCAGTCCATGGGGTCACTAAGAGTTGGACACGATTGAGTGACTTCACTTTTCACTTTCGTGGATTGGAGAAGGAAATGGCAACCCACTCCAGTGTTCTTGCCTGGAGAATCCCAGGGACGGGGGAGCCTGGTGGGCTGCTGTCTATGGGGTCGCACAGGGTCGGACACGACTGAAGTGACTTAGCAGCAGCAGCAGCAGCAGCATAGGTGATCTAACACCGTGCTCTTCTGCAGGGTTTCTCACATGTGGTCCCTGGGCCCCAGCACCAGCATTGCCTGGGAAGTTATTTGAAAAGCAAACTGCTGAATCAGAAACTCTAGGGGTGAGGGGCTGACAGTCTGTGTTTAACAAGTCCTCCAAGCTCCCAACTTCTGCTCTCCTGCCTTATAGGCCCTGGGTGAGAGTGGGGCAGGGTGCAGGTGACCTATCTAAGATCACGGGCCCTGGAGTCAGACGGAGCTGAGTTCAGGCAGAACTAAGTTCAAATCTCTGCTCCACCACTTTCCAGCCCTATGACTTTGAGACTTTAATCATGAATCCCTGCTTTCCTAGCCTGTGAAGTGAAGGTGATAACACTGCCTCACCTCCTAGAATTGTTGCTGGTTAAAGATCTCATTTGACAGATGAAAAAAATGGCAACTCAGGGATCTCCTTGGGGGTCCAGTGGTTAAGAATCTGCCTTGCAATGCAGGGTTGCAGGTTCAATCCCTGGTTGGGGGGACTAAGATCTGAGCTGCAACTACTGAGCCTTTATGCCATAACTAGAAAGTCTGTGCGCCACAACGCAGGATCCTGCATACCACAACTAAGACCCAACACAGCCAAATTAATATTTTATAAAAAAGAAAAGAAAAAACGGTGACTCAGAGAGGGAAAGGGACTTCCCAGAGCCCTGCTGTGTGAGCTCCTTTCCAGAGAGGACTCTGCCCTGTGGGTCTGTCCCAAAGTGACCGTTTCCCATCCAGCTCCATCCTGGCTAGCTGTGTAACCTTGAGCTGATTACTCATGTTCTTTCTGCCTGTCTCCTCAGGCTTAGAGTGGGGATCATAACAGTGCCTGGGCTTCCCGCCGTTGTGGCGAGACTAAAATGAGTTTCTCCGTGCGTGGTGCCGACCAGCAACTTGAAAAGGGCTCAATAAATGTTAGCTGCTGTTATTGAAGGCAGATGCAGGAGCAACCCCTGTGTCTTCTAAATGGCCCCCAGCCCTGGTCAGAGCATGATTAAGAGTTTAAAGGAGGTCAGAGAGCGTGGGAATTCTGAGGGGTGGAACCTTCCTCTTGGAGGAGAGCATTTTGGACAGGATCATTCTGTATTGTGAGAGACCGTGTTGTGCCTTGTAGGATGTTTAGCAGCGTCCTGTGGCCTCTACCATCTAGATGTTAGGAGGTCCCCCCACCAAGCTGTGATGACCCCAGATATCTCCAGATGTTACCGAATATCTCCCGGGGAGGAAAATTGCCCCTGTTGAGAATCACTGAGATTATTTTAATAGGCAGGGTGGTCTGAGGTGCTTTGTTTGCCTCATGGGATGGTGGGGAGGCTGGGGTCCAAGGTCACACAGCAGGTAGAGATGGGCCTGGACTCCAGGGCTCTTGTGCCTGTCGCCTCTCCACAGGTCCCTCAGAACAGGTGGGCAGAGCCCAGGGGACAACCAAGCTGGGGCTCAGGATGCCTGGAGTGTCCCCGCTTCCCCCGTCGGAGTCTACTTCCCCGACCACTGCCCCATGCCTGGCAGTGCCCATCAGAGTCTGGGCTCACCTTTCCAGAAGCTCCAGGGTGGCCAAACCAAGCAGGTACCTGGTACCAGGTGCTACTGAAGTTGGGCATCTAAGAATGTAGCCAGGGCTGGGGTTGTCAGCGTGGAGCTCGCCATGGCCCTGTGAGGGAGAGGGGCATCAGCAGAGTGGAGCATCAGCCCGCCCGCCGGGACCATAAAGCTGCCACCAGAGGTGAAAGATGGGTCCCCCTGCCACTGGGATGCAGAGAGCCGTGGAGACGTGGTGACAGGGCTGATTTAGCGGGGGAGGAGGGAGGATGAGAGACAGTCAGAGATAAAGAGCCAGAAACAGAGGCAGAGAGACAGAGTGAAGAGAAGCAGAGAACATGGATGAGACAAAGAGAGACGGGAGAGGAGGACATAAGGACGCAAAAAATGCAAGAAACAGATCAGAGACGCACAGAGAGATGCAGTTAGAGACGCAGATCCAAAAATAGAGGGAGAGAGGAGAGTCAGAAACAGAGACAAAGATGAGAGGGAGCTGAAGAGGGGGCCGGAGTCACAGAGAGGGAGGAAAGAGAGCAGGAGAATTAGACGCAGAGAAAAGAGGCCAGATTCCGTGAGGAGACACATTCAGTCGAAGGAGACAGGACAGAGACATCCAGAGACGCTCAAGGGACTGACCTCTGCCTCTTCTCTGTGACTCACGCCCTCTGGGCATGTGTGTGTATCTCTGCCCACGTGCACATTCATGTCTGTGCTCCTGTGTCACACTTCCCGTGGGAGCCATCTGTATCTGAGAGCCCGGCAGTGCTTGGGTGCGTTCATCTGCTAATTCACCACTGGCTGCCTGTGGGGTGCAGGGCAGTGGGTATCAGTGAACATGGCCCCTCATGGAGATGCTTGCTTATTCATAGAAAAAGTATACAAAGAAATACCAGAGCTGTGCAGAGATGTGAAACGGAGTCATGTATTAGAGGACGACTCAGGGCTCCTCTATACCTGGTGGTCAGGGAAGGTCACTGAGGAGGTGAAGGGTGAGATAAGACCTGGATGTCAAAGAGCCAGCCTGGCAAAGATCAGGGGCAAATCCTTCCAGAAGGATGACTTGGTACAAAACTCTGAGGAGAAAACCAACTCGGTGAATGCAAGACTGAGAAAGGAGGCTGGTGGGGCCACAGCTTCAGGGGGTGAGGTGGCTGGACAGGAAGGCAGAGGGCAGATCATGAAGGATTTGGTAAGGCCAGGGGAAGGATGCCGGGTTCTTCTAGGTGAAATGAAAACTAGAAGACTGAAGCTGGATAGTGACGCCAACAGATACAGGTTTGGAAAGATCTCGCTGGCTGCTGGGTGGGAAGTAGGGGGTTGCGAGGCTCCTGCAGTAGTCCAGGCAAAAGAGGTGGGTGGCTTGGGTGAGACTGGGGAGAAGTGGGTGGATTCGGGCTGTGTTTTGGGTGTGGAATCAACAAGATAGTGGGATGGCGGCGAGAAAGGAAGGAGCCAAGGATGACTCCTGAGTGGTTTGCCTGAGCATCTGAATGAATTACGGTGGTGTTTACCAGCATGAGGAAGACACGGAGAGGCAGCTCTGTGGGGAACAGTACAGGAGTCTGTTTCGGCTGTGTGATGTGCCTGTGTGTGTATGTGTGTGCACCTGTGTGCACATCTGCTGGGCCCAGGTGTGCATGTGTGCCTGTGTAGGTTCAGACCACCTCTTGCTTGGCCATGTGGGGGCTCCTGGGCCTGACCTGGGACCAGGCCCTGTCTTGACTCTTTGCTTCCCCCAGCCCCAGGTGCTGCCCCTGCCAGATGGGGATTCCCCAAGGGCCAGCAGGAACAATGGGGTGGGCAGGCCCTTGGCGCTGCTGACATCTGGGCACACAACCCCAGGCCCAGGAGGCCCGGGAGCCCTGCCCGGCAGTGGCAGGCAGGCTCCGGGGCAGCTGGTGGCGATTAGCAGCATTGATTACCTCGTGGTGATGCCATCTGGGGTGAGGGCACTGAGCCCAGCCCCACGGGATACCCTGCTTGCTGGCATGCAGGGCTTTCTGGGGCTGAATGCATGTAAATGTGTCAGTGTCGCGGCCTGCGTGTGTGTGGACGCCCATTGGTGAGTAAATATCTGAGCAGGGGTTTCTGTGGGAGCCGAGTCTGTGTGGCTCCCCGTGTCTGTGTCTGCGCATGTATGTGCTGCAGGTTTCCCTGTGTGCATATATGAAGAATGATGCCTGTGGGCACGGGTGTGTGTTTCTATGTGTATGTTTGTACACACACGTCTACATGTGCCTGCATGTCTTTGTGCATATCCAAGTACATGAAATACTGTATGTGTGCATTCTGAAAATGACGCACCTGTGTTTGAGTACACCCAGGGGTGTATTTCTGTGGCTTCATCTGTGCTCACATGTGTGTTTCTATGTGTCTGCTTATGTGGAGGAGTATTGTGTGTGTGCATGTGTCTGTGTAAACCTGTCTACATTTGCACACGGAGTCTATACACATGTGCTGTGAGAGAACATATCTAACTCTCTGCTTCTGCATGGGTGCATATATGTGTCTGGGGCAGGGAGGGGCACAGGCCCATTTCTAGACTGTGTCTGTGATAGTATATCCAGGCACAGGGTGTGCCCCAGGCTTGGCTGTTCTTATGCGCACCCTTAGGGAGCAATGGAAAGGGATCTGGACTCCCCCTTCTCAGGTCCTTTCTGCTCTGGGTCCAGCCATCCCCTCATGCCTAGGAGGGTCTGGGGTATGAGTGGGGGAAGGATTGGGGGTGCCCAGGGTGGCACAGTGGTTAACAGCATGTGCAGTGGGTCCAGGCTAGCTGACGTGGGCCCCTGCCCCACCACCCACTATGTGACCTTGGGCAAGTTGGGTCATTCCTATGCTCCGGGTTTCTCCATCTGTAAAATGGGGGTAAGCACAGAATTCTCTTTCTGGGGCTGTTGTGAGGATGAAAGGAGCTAGCCGATGTGAAATGCTAAGCACAGAGCCTGACCTCTGTCTGGGTGTTGTCTATTCATTCCCAAGTGCCTGCCGCTGGGGCAGCACCCTACGGACAGAGCCTGTGCCTACCCACTCCTCAGGCCAAAGCTCCCAGAAAGCCCCACCCCCTCCACTTCCCGCCTGCTGAGCTCAGCGCTTCCCAGGCCCTGCCACTGTCGTAGCCACATCTGGGCCGTCTCTGCTCAGGGACCACAGTGGTGCGCCTCCGTGGCCATGGCTGGGGTTTCCGCTGACTCAGTGCCTCAGGCTCTGGGGGCAGGAAATCCCAGTCCTGCCCCCCCACCCCCACCTCAGGTTACATGGGGCCACAGGGCTATGGCTCCACAATGTTGCTTTTCCAGGAAGACCCCTGCCCCCCAATCAGGGGATTCCAGTTGCTCCCCCCAGGGGCATTCTTATGCTCAAGGACTTCTTGAACCTACTTCTCAACAGGTCCTCTTCCTTGGGGCCCAGAAATTTGCTACCTCCTTTAGGAGGGTCACTTTGATCATCCCCCTGCCTCTGGACAGAACTAGACACTTTACCTGCTTCCTTCTCCTCGGAAATCCAGTCTTCTCCTCATCCAACCTCAATTCCCCTTGCTTCCTTGCATTCTGAGCATAAAGCAAAACCCTCTCCATTGCTGGGCTGGCCCAGAGTCACCCCTCACCCCATCCTCCATCCTCACATCCTGCCAGCATTCACCATAATAATGATAAAACAGCGAATATTTATTGAGCTCCTCTTTTGTGCCCTTGGTAAGCACTTTTACAGACTAATTTGTTTTCTGCTCACAAAGTATATGCAGTCATTATCCCATTTTACAGATGAGAAAGTAAAGTCATCGTTAACTAGTAAGTTCAAAACTAGAGGATAGAGATTTGAGCCCTTCTAACCTCATGGAGTTAGGAGGAATAAGGGGACCCGCTGGGTTCCACTTGTCTGGAATTGAGTCCAGAGAAGAAGGGGTTAATTTAGCATCCTCCCCAACTCTTGGAGGGAGCCCCCCTCCCCCCAGTTCAGACGGTCAGAGAACAGAGTCACAGGGAATGTTAAACTCAGAAACTGGAAAAAGCTGACCAAGGAGGCTTGGGCAGCAGCCACGTCACGGGTGCCGCGGAACTGGGGAGGAGGGTCTTCATTCCCCCTCCCCCAGCCCCACCCCCACTCCCGTTTCTGGAGGCCCAGCCGGGAAGGGGAAGGTGATGGCAAAGGGGAGGCCTTTCAAGCTCCAGGCCTGGCTCTTAAAGGGCCGGACACTGCCCCCCACCTCCCCCCCGCCTCCCACCCCCCCCACCCCCCCCGCGACGCCTGCAGCCAGAGCCCCCTTGCAGGGCAGCTCCGGGCACGCAGGGTCCCGCCTAGCTCGCTCGCTCACCTGGCGGGCAAATGGGAGGGGCGGGCCTGGGAGCGCAGCCAGGCCAGCAGCGGGGCCGCGCGTCCCGCCGCCTCTGCCACCGCTGGAGCCCCCTCTCGGTCCTCCCTCCCTCCTCCAGCCTGGCGGGCGGGTCCAGCTGTGTTCCATTAGCGGCCCTGGCAAGTCCCCAGCCCCCTGGAGCCGCCCCCTATTCCCCCACCCGGAGTAGCCGGCAGTCCCCGGCAGTCGCGCGCGCGGGCGCGCGAGCCGGACAGCCTTCAGCCCCCAAAGCTCGGGACCCGAGAACTTGGCGTCCCCGAAGCCGGCCAGAAGTGATCCAGGACCTTCCAGCGGGCTGAGGAACCCAGGCCCTGCTTTCTGGGGTTGGCTGCATTGGGCTGCCTGGATTACTCAGTAAGGTGGGGGCGAACCCCAGCCACGGTAAGTGAGGGTGGAGGGGGTTGCCTCCGGCTCTGGGCTTGCTGTGTGACCTGGGGCAAAAGGCGTTCCCTCTCCGAACTTCAGTCCTCTTCTTTCTAGCCGGATAAGCTCTTACCTCCATGGCAGTTCTGACTCTCCCTGCCCCCAAGTCTGTGCCTTCCCTATTGGGATGGGATCGTTTCCTCGCGGAAGCATCTCTCCTATCTCTATAGTGCCCTGCTCTGGCTGGGGCTAGGTGAGTGGAGGCCAGAGGTCAGGAGCGGGAAGGGGACAGGGAGCGCATGGAAGTTCACGCCTCCACATGCACTCATACGCCTCACACAGCTGACAGTCCTTCCACTGACTGGCAGGAGGGGGAGGTCAGGAGAGGGTTGGAGGGATAGGAGGTGCATACCGGAAGAACGAAGAACGGGGGATGAGTGGGGCGGGGGGGAACAGTTCTGCCTCAGGAAGAGGGAGATTGGGGTCCTATCTCCAAATATATGGAGGCGAGGGGTCCTTCCTGCTCTCGTTCCCCATCCAGAACTGAGGGAGGGGGAAACAGAATTCCTTTACAGCTGGAGAGAATGAGGTCAGACTTGCATAAGAACTTCCCAACAGGAGGGCCTACAGGAAGGGTAGTCATCGCCTGCCTGTGTGCACGTGTATGGGTACAAGCTGGTGTGTCTGGGTGGCCCCTGAACACATGTCTCTGTGAGCCTGCCTGTGTGTAGGTAGGCTTGTGTGCACACAGTGCACAAATATGCCTGTGTGTATATATGCCTGTATATCTGTGCATATCATGACTGTGTGCGCACGCGCGGGCTGCCTGTCTCAGGGGAGGCTGGATGATGTATGGCTCGCCTGGCCGCTTGCTGAGCCCGAATTGATTTATCTGGGCCCATCCATCAGGGTTTAATAAAACTAAAAGACGAGCATCCATCAGCAGGGGAGATTGGCAACAAGGTCCTGAGCCCGGTGACCTGCTCTCCCGCCCACTGCACCCATGAGGGAAGCTTCCTTGGCCCCTGTGATGCCTCTAGGAGACACAGCTCAGTTGTCAGCCCCTTGTGGGTGCCAGAAAGGGCCGGCTGGCTGAGCTGGGTGCAGCTAGCCAGGTACCAGATTAGCATATACCTATACAGTGCACAGGTTGATAAAATATTGAAATACTTCCAAGCGTCTTGGCAAATAGCCTCTGCTTCAAACCTTTTAGGACCCTTTTGATCTCTCTTCAGTCCAGCAACTGTCCACTAGCACAGCCCGATGCTGCCTGGACCTGGTTTCACTGCTCTGGCCAGCATTCTGTGCTGGCTGCTGGGTATCCGTGCCATACCGGTGGTTAAATATTTTGAATATCACCGTGGCCCAAATCCTAGCCCAAGGCCTGTGGTTGGGCCTCTGAGAGGGACTGATGCCTGGTCAGACCTCCTGCCACCCCAGGACCAACGCCTGGGCCCCACAGGCTGGCTGCTGCTTGCCCATGTGAGAAATTGTTCTCTGTGAGCTCTGGAATCCACCTTCCCCCTCCCTATGGTTTCAGGTCCTGTGGCTGCAGTTGACTTCTCTGGACCAGGATGTGGGCATCTTGGGCTCCTGGCTTGTGGCTGCTCAGTCTATATGTTACCTACAGCCATGGAGCAGATGCAGGTAAGGATCAGAGTGCCATAGGCCTGCCACTGACTCTCTGAGGTGTGGGGTCCTATGCAGGTATGTGACCATGGGCCTCAGTAACGTGGGCATTTATAGGAGAGTCCAGAGGCTGGGCTCAGGGTGGCCTGAGCTGTTTGTACACATGAGCCAGCGTGAGGCGAGCTAGAGCAGGGGTTCCCGACCTCCAGGATCTAACACCTAATGATCTGAGGTGGAGGTGACGTAACAATAATAGAAATAAAGTGCACAGTAATTGTAATCGTTCCTGAAACCATCCCTGTCGGACCCTGGTCCTTGGAAAAATTGTCTTCCGTGACACTGGTGCCTGGTGCCGAAAAAGTTGGGAGACTGCTGAGCTAGAAAGTGTGCGTGTTTCTGTCTATGTATCTGTGTGTCTCTGGGCCTCTCTGTTTTTACATCTCAGAGCTGCTCTGTGCTCTGTACATACTCCTATGTCTCTGTGTATGAGAAGAACCCCCCTCCCCAATACATAAACCCAACCTGTGCCCCAAGGGCTGGTGAGGCCAGTGTGGTGGGGAGGAGCCGGCAGCAAGCTCTCCTTGCAGACAGGCCAGGACTCTCCAGTCCTTTCCATGTGGAGGATCCATCCTCCAGCCCACGTGCTCCTCCTCCTCCCTGGCAATCTTGGATAAAGGGCCTGCCTCAAGGCCCAGACACTGGATAAGACAGAAGGGTGTAGCTTTCCAGGGCCCAAAGCCAGAGGAAGTTGACCGGGCAGCTTGCCCTGCCCTGCTGGGTGCCCTCTGGCTGTGTAGTTGAGCAGAAATAGAACTCCTAGAACCCCCAATACAGCCAAAAGAGGCAGAAAAACCCAGGGACAGATGTGAGAGGGTATATGTGGCAACCTGTGGGCTGTGTGTCTACGTATGTGTATTCACATGTTCCCACGTATGCTTTACTCTCCTCTCCCTCACCGGGTCCCCTGGGGATTGAGGCAGAAAATTTCAACATCTGTGAGGAATTTGGGCCCATTGCCAAGGGGTGAGTCACCCCTTGCTGCTGCTGATACTAAAGACGGTGATAGTTTTTCTGGCCAAACCTGGGGGCAGAAGGATTCAGGGAGGGGGGTTGGTCACTGAGCCTAGGGATCCAGGATGCCTTCTTCTAGCCAGGGATCCAAGGAGTCCAGTGTCCCAGCTTCTAGGAGCTATATCCATCGCCTTGTCCCAGCTACCCTATCTGCATTGATGAAAAAGCTCTCTCTTTTTAAAAATTCTAGCCTCTATCTCTTCTGTTGTAGTACCTCTCTCAAAACTTCTGTTCAATCAGCCCTAGAGAAGAGGCAGGCCCATGGCTGCCTACCTGGTCCCTTTAAGGTTTTGGAGACCTGAATAAGCTATCCCCTTCTGCAGGAGCCTCTACCCCCTTCATATATCCTGTCTGGAGCCCTAAGGCTCTGGTGGTTCCCTTGAGCTTGTGGTCCACTCAGGCCCTCAGTCTCTCCTCACAGTTTCATAAGGTGGCTATCCAGGTGAAAAGTCAGTCTGTTGACTCAGACTTGCGTCTGGCCTGCTTTGTTTTGGCTGCGGAGCGGAACCCCATCCACTGCTGAGAGCACATGTGCCCGCGGCCCATGGCATCCCTGGTGGCACAGGCATCTACAACTCACACATGTGCAGACCCGCGTGTGCATAGATATATAACACAGTGTGCACGGATCTGACATCGCCTTGCCCTCGAAGTGCTCCTTTGTCCCCCACTCAGGTGTGTGTTGTGGGATATGTGAGCTGTCTAGAATTTATTTCATTCTCTAGAATGAAAGCAGCCTGGCCCCTGTCTTGGGGCTCTAGGAGAGGTCTGGGTTCTAGGAGATCTTGCTCAGCTATGAACTCACTTACTAGCCTTAGGCCAGGCCTCAGTCTTCCCATCTGTGCCCTGACTCCCAGGGTGGGTAGGTAGGATTAGTCGCTAAGTCATGTCTGACTCTTGCGACCCTGGCAGGCTCCTCTGTCCATGGGGTTTCCCAGGAAAGAATGCTGGAGTAGGTTGCCATTTCCTTCTCCAGGGGATCTTCCTGACCTAGGAATCGAACCGGGTCTCCTGCATTGCAGGCAGACTCTTTACCGACTGAGCCACCACCAGGGTCAGAAGGCAAAAGCTGAAAGGAGCCCAAGGCAGAGCCTGGCTGAAGATCCAGAGTGGGGAACATGAACTGGCTCTGTCCCAGGTTCCCCAAGAACTATGCCTCCACCTCAGCCTGACCCCCTCCAGATGCCCCCACTGCCAATTCTTTTGCAGGGGAGCAGTGCCCACCTTCTCATCAAGAAGGACTCAAGTTGGAACACAGAAGTGACTTATCGACCAACGTGACTGGTGAGCGCCCAGCTCAGCCTGTTGTCCCCCCTCCGCCATCTTCCTGGAGTGGCCTGTACCCCACTCACCTGCCCAGCTGAGCTCGTCATCTGGTGTCTCCCCTAAAGGCTTCAACCTCATCCACCGACTCAGCCTCATGAAGACATCTGCTATCAAGAAGATCCGAAATCCCAAGGGACCATTCATCTTGCGACTGGGGGCAGTCTCAGTCACCCAGCCCACTCGGTAAAGGCCCCAGTGTGGCCACTGGGAACCAGTCTCAGCCACACTCCCCAGCAACTCTGGATGTGGAGCTTAAGCTCAGGGGGCACCCGTGGGTCATTTATCTCTCTACTTGCCGGGAGTCAGCCTGGTCCCACTCCTGGGCCTCGCAGGGCAGGCAGCGAGGGGACTGGCAGGCCCACCCTCTGCCCTTTCCCCATCTCTGGCTAGCAGTAGGTGAGGACAGGTCTGCATCCCATGGGCACTGTGAGGACCCCAGGATGGAGGAGGGAGTCTGAAAGAGTTGGGTGTGTTTGTATGTGTGCGTGTGTGTGTTCACATGCATTGATGTGTGTCAAGTTCAAGCTCCTACAAGTTCCTGAGTGTTTTGGCCTCTGCTTACCTCTCCAGACTCATCTTCCAGAATGTTCCTCTTTCTTTCCTGATTCTCTAGTCATGCTCAATCCAGTCATCTTTTTTCAGTATCTCTTCCCTTCCCCCAGGCCTGGTCATGTTCCCCATGGCATCCTGGTTTCCTTGGAATCCTCATGAAAGAGCAAAACAGTCATTCTGAGGATTCGTTGTTCATGGCCTTACCTCCCCCATCATCCCATCAGACTTGCAGGCTGCCTGAGGACAGGCCTCTTCTCTGTCTTTTCACCTGTTACCTGCAGCAACCAGACCACCCCGACGCATAGTAGGCCCTTGAGAAATGTCTGTAGAATGAATGGGTGTGTACGTATATGTGTGTCCATGGGACGTTATGTGCCTATGTGTGTCTCATGTAGGTTCAACAGTGTTGAGGGCCCAGGGTGGGCAGCAGACGGTCTCTTACCTGAGCCTCAGGGTACCCTCCTTGTTCTACCCCCAGACGCGTGTTCCCTCGTGGCCTCCCCAGTGAGTTTGCCCTGGTGCTGACACTATTGATGAAGAAACACACCCACCGGAACACGTGGTATTTGTTTCAAGTGACTGATGGAGACGGGTACCCGCAGGTGAGCCTGGCGCCCCGCTCGCTCCACCCCCGTTGCTCTTGGGTATCGAGTGGTGCCAGTCCAGCCCAGCTTCTGTCCCAGCTTGTGATTCTGGAGCCTCCCTGCTCCACCCCAGTACTCACCCTTGAGGCCACCTGCAGCCCACCTATCCCATTCTTTTAGAAGGTATTTCTCTGTGACTCCAGCCAGCTTTCCTTGCTCTGTGGGCTGTTTCCCTTCTTGTGAAATGAGCGGGAGGGCCCTTACCTTTGGCAGGCTGTGGCTCACGGGGCTCTGATTCTGTGTCCCTGCCTTTCCCCCTCTCCACACAGATTTCCCTGGAAGTCAACAGTCAGGAGCAGAGTCTGGAGTTAAGGACCCGGGGCCAAGATGGTGACTTTGTGTCCTGCATCTTCTCAGTGCCCCAGCTCTTCGACCTGCGTTGGCATAAGCTGGTGCTGAGTGTGGCCGAACGAGTGGCCTCCATGCACGTGGACTGCATGTCAGCCTCCTCCCAGCCTCTAGGGCCCCGGCGATCCATACAGCCTGTGGGCCATGTCTTTCTGGGCTTAGATGCTGAGCAGGGCAAACCTGTCTCGGTGAGTGCTAGGTCGGGCTTGGACTCTCCTCCCACTTTCTGGGAGCCTGAGTGGGCTCCCCAGAACCTGTATCTCACCAGGGCTCAGAACCCCCTTATGTGTCCCCATTGACCTCCAGGTGCAGCCTGGCATTCAAGGCCTTTCATGACCTGGGCCCTAAAATGTCTGCAGCATCACCTTCTGTTCCGTCTGTCCATGCACCTTGGCTCTGGCTGATCCCATGCCGGCCATCCATCTCACCTAATACTTTCACACCTCTAGCCTTTGCCTATGCTGTTACCTCCACCTGCAATGCTTGTCCTTGAAACCTACCTGCTGAATACCTACTGGTCCTCACGGCTTAGCTTGAATGGAACCTCCTCTTCCCCGCTTCTTCTGGCCAAAGCGAACGTTTCTCCCGCCTCTCCCTCTATCTTGGGTGTATGGTTTTGCTTTGTATTTTGTGACTATATTCTTGATGATCTCCCAGGCCAGACTGGAAAGCCTCTGAGGGCAAACCCTGGGATGGAGCCATCTCTGTGCCTCCTTGGGGGCCAGGACACAGAGCTGTTTGTTAAAATGAAGTGACACTTGTGTGTCCCCTGCAGTTTGACCTTCAGCAGGCACACATCTACTGTGACCCAGAGTTCGTGCTGGAGGAGGGCTGCTGTGAGATATTACCAGGAGGGGTGAGTGGCCTGGACCCAGCCCAGCTGGGAGAGGCTGGGGCACTGCCTTGGGGCACAGTGTGCTGGAGGAGAAGGGCTGGGAAGGGGATGCCTAGACATCTTAGGATGCTGAGTGTGTTAAGGGGGGGTCCATCTTCTGTACTGACCCCAGCCCTTCCCCAACACTGGACAGTGTCCCCCAGAGACCTCCAAGGCCCGCCGGGACACCCAGAACAATGAGCTCATCGAGATCAATCCACAGACTGAGGGCAAGGTCTACACCCGCTGCTTCTGCCTGGAGGAGCCCCAGAACAGCAAGGTGGGTGGCCAGGGCAGGCAGACATGGGCACAGGCTCAAGTGGTCCTGTCTCTCCCCCGATCTGACTACAGCCTGCCCCCAGGGTCAGTTGGTCACGTGTACCCAACTGGGGCAGGGAGGGCACTGGAAGGCCTGCCTATTTGCTTCCTACCCTTACTGGATTCCGAGAAGCAGAGAGACAGCCCACTGTATGACCCTATGCCTGCCTGCTTGCTGGCATTGAGAATTGTGCCTATTGAACTCTGGCACTAACTAGAACTTCACTGGTACCATCCCAGACCCTGGTGAGGGAAGGATCAGGCTGGCACCCAAAGGCATTTTCTCCAGGACACAGATACCTAGGATCAAAGGCCAGGCGCCACACTGCTTGTCTTGGGGCTCACTCATTCTTCTGGGCTCAACCCAGGCCAATGCCAGACTGGTTCCATGCCCAGCACCATGGCCAGCTGCCCTGCCTGCTCCCAGATTCTTTAGGGGGTGGCAGGGAAACCCAGTTCCTCCCATAGCCCCACCCCTGGCCCTGCAGCCTCCCTGCCCACCAGGCATCTTGCCCAGCCTTTGGCTCCAGGAACACAGGATCCCATTGATTCATAGTCTTGTTTTCTCCGACATCACGTGGGTGGGGGGAAAAGAAGGGGGTAGACTGTGGGGGTGCCAGGAGTCTGAGCAGGCTCTCGATACCTGGGAGCTGCCAGATATCAGGCTGAAGGGGTCCCTGGGGTCCATGCCCCTGCCTAGGGGCCCTCAGAACTGTCTCCTTCTCAAGACTTGGCTCTTATTCTTTCTGCTCAGGTGGATGCCCAGCTGTCGGGAAGAATCAGCCAGAAGCCAGAAAGAGGAGCAAAGGTAGAGACAGGCGGTGGGCGGAGGAGCCCACGGCATCCTCAGTCTGCCCTCCGTGTCCTCTGTAAACCCCTTGAGTAAGAGACTCTCCGCCCACGCTCTTCCCACCTTCCCCCACTCTTGGACAGAGCTTAGGACTTGAAGATGCCAGCTCTGAGAAGGAAAGATGAAGGGGGAGAGACAGAAAAGTACCTGGCTCTGTGTAGGGCACCCGCTCCTGGTGGTTCTTGAGTAGGGGTGTTGGAAGCCGTGCTTTGTCCTCTCCATTCCCCGCCCATTCTTATGCCCCCCTCCTCTTCCCAGGCCCACCAGGAGACAGCAGCCGATGAGGTAAGCCTCCCATCTAAACTGGAGAAAAGAGCTTGGTTGGAAGGGTGCCAGCCTGAGCCCTTTGGACAAGGCTTTGGGGCCCTGGAGGCTGGGCCTGGGATGGGATGACCACACAGCTCCCAGCATTCCTTGGGGACCTGATGCTGGGCTCTGTCTGCCTGATGCTTCTCCTTAGGAGGTGGCTGTTTAGCCCTGGACACTCCTGTTGAGTAGGCAGCAAATGGCCATGTGCATTTTGGAGAGAGCCCAGGCCTTGCCCATGGGAGCCCGGATTTGGGGGTCTTACTCTGCTCCATATGCTGTGTGATCCAGGTCTTGCTGCTCGTCCTCTCTGGGGTTCAGTTTCCTCATCTGAGAACTGGCTTGGCTCTGGGTTGGTGGGAGTTGAGGGACATGGCCTATTTGATGGGATTTCGATCTTTATGCTCCTTAACTCCACCCAGACACCTGTGTACTTGGTGTGTGTATGGGGGCCAGTGGGGTGCAGGAGGCTGGCCTGAGGCTCTCAGACCTGACCTCCAGGTCCATTCTTCCCTTTCAGTGCCCACCCTGTGTCCATGGTGCCCAGGAGAGCAACGTGAGTGAAGAGAGAGTGTGCTGGGTGGGGCGGGAGGAGGCTGGGAGTGGGCACTGCCTGGAGGTTGGCTTGGCAACTTCTTGGTTCAGGACAAGGGGGTCTTTGTGTACTTTCACACTCTCTGCCCACCCATCCCCCAGAGCTGGGCTTGACCCTCAGCCCCAGCCCCACCAGGCCAGGGCCTCATGGGAGGAAGTCTCATGCTCTGTGATCTAGGCAGTGCACTGGGCTCCAGGGTAGGAGGGGAATGGGGTGGCAGCCTGCAGGGTCAGGGCCTCAGTACTGATCCCAGAACTCCCCACAGGGACTCAGGCCTGCTTTGCTTGGAAGGCTTCCCATGTCATTCTAGAGACAGAGAAGGGGAAGGGCTGGCTCAGGGTGACACAGCCCAGCATGGCCCCCCAAGCCACATCTTGACTCAGGGCTTCCCCTCTAATCCCTCTCCAGGTGGTCCTGGCCTATTCTCCCTCTGGGGGGCCAGAAGAACAAGGGAAAGGGGCTCACTGTGAGCCCAGCTGGTACCCAACTGTGCCTCTTCCGTGGGCAGTATGAGTCACCACTTTCCCACAGCCTGACATTCTGAGTTGACATTCTGCATTGATCCACAAAGGACACAACCCTCTCTCCCCTCAGCTCTAAGCCCCTGGCCTTTGGGGATGTCAGGAAGTACCCCTCTGCTGCCCGCCCTTTTCCATCCTGTCCCCCACCAAATCCAGTAAGGCTGATCATCCCCAGATATGCGGGGGTTACCATGGCAACTGAGCAGCCATGTTATCCTAGCAACGAGGGGGTGGAGCTAGCCAAAGCCAGGCAGGTTAGAGAAGATAGGTCAAACCCCTCTGTAAGTTTGACAGCTTTAGTATATAAAATCAGCATGCTGGTTGGCCTGGGAAGCAGAGCAGGGGCTGGGATCCAGGATGTTGCCTCAGCCACTCCTGTGTGGCCCTGACTAAACTGCTTGCCCTCTCTGGGCCCCTGGTTTCCCCTTCCTCCCTAAGATGATTATGTCCTCTTTCTTCTGTCCTTTCAGGTCACAATTGGTCCTTCTGGCCCCCAGGTGAGTCCCAGATGGAGAACAGGACACCCCTGCCCTCTTCAGTGGTGCCAGCCCATCTCATGGCATGTGGCCTCCTGGTTGTGTGTTTATATCAGGGCTACCCAAGCCTGCCTGGGCTTCCCAGGTGGCGCTAGTGGTAAAGAACCCACCTGCCAATGCAGAGATGCAAGAGATGCATGTCAGGAAGATCCCCTGGAGGGAGGCATGTTAACCCACTCCAGTGTTCTTGCCTGGAGAATCCCATGGACAGAGGAGCCTGGTGGGCTACAGTCCTACAGGCTTCAGCTCCCTACCTCTAGGTCTCACAGAGTTGGACATGACTGAAGTGACTTAGCGTGCACGCATGCACCCAAGTCTGCATAAGGGTGGGGCTGATTAGATGTATGTTTGTGTGTGTGTGTGTTTGTTAGAGACAGTAGTGGGTGTGTGAATCTAAAGATGTAAAAAACTGCGCATATCTAAGGGTCTGTGGAGAAGGAAATGGCACCCCACTCCAGTGTTCTTGCTTGGAGAATCCCAGGGACAGCAGAGCCTGGTGGGCTGCCGTCTCTGGGGTTGCACAGAGTCGGACACAACTGAAGCAACTTAGTAGCAGCAGCAAGGGTCTATTGTGTGTCAGGCCCTGGGCTGCCCATTGGCAGTATGACCTTCTTAAACCGCCTCAGGCATAGGTACTCTTATTTTATTTCAGGGCCAGCTATGCCCACATGTGTGACTGGTGTGCTTTTGTGTGTGTGTGTGTGTGTGTGCGTATGTGTGAGACTGTGCATTTCTGGACACGTGTTTGCACGTGCAAGGGGTGAACCCATATACCTGGGGGCCTGACAAGACCATAGAACTGTGGGTGATGGGCTAGGCAGCATATGCAAATGTGAGATGGTACTCTTGGGTGTGCCCATGAATAAATAATGTTATTCTTGGGGCCACCTCCGTGTGCGTGCTAAGTGGCACTGAGCAGTTTACCTGCAGGGTTACATTTCTTCCGCATTGCAGCCCCTTGGCCCCTTGAGGTAGTTGCTGACACGAATCCCATTTTCTTGATGAAGAAACTGAGGTTCAAACAAGTCGCATGACTTGCCCTAAGGCATGTACTTATAAGGTGTGGAGGTAGGATTTGAACTTGGGCAGCCTGACACTCACCGTTATGGGTGTCTGCCATTCCACATATGTGTGTCCAAGCACGTGTGTCCCTAAGCCCCTGGGTGTGAGCTAGCATGCTTGGAAACGGGTGTGGGGAAGAGATGCTTTCTGCGTGAGACTATAGATTTACCAAATATAGCCTTTTGGGGTGGGAGGGACAGGCGGATGGATGCGTATGGGATCCATATGCTGTGTGCGTGGTGGTGGGGGTTGGGGTAGGGCTGTGCTCATTTACACACCCGTGTGTGGTGGATGCATGGAAAAGATCAGCCTGAGGAGAGCTTCAAGGCTCTCATGTGCGTCTCTGGTCCCAGCCCTTGTCTTGGTCTCATCCACAGGGAGGGAAAGGTGAGCGGGGCCTGCCTGGTCCATCAGGACCCAAGGGAGAGAAGGGAGCCCGGGTAAGTGTTCCATCCATGACCACAGCAGGATCTTCCCAGTGTACCCTGGGGTTGGTCTGGAATGTGAGCCATCATTATCCCATCATCTTATCTGGAACTCTGCAGCCTGGTCTAAATAGAGGAGGAGGGCCAGGGTCTTTCTAGGGGTTAGTGTGTAGAAACCTCTATTTTCTAGGGGCACCTGGGATGATGGGATTCCTGGGCCCTTCCTTCTCAAAATAGGTCTAGGGTGACTCCCCTAGGAGGCTGATTCCTTGCTCCCTACTTCTAGGGCAATGACTGTGTTAGAATCTCCCCGGATGCCCCGCTTCAGGTAAGACCTGGAGGAGAGGCCTGCTTTAGGGCCAATATGTGGGTGACTCCTGGGGAAGGGGGCTGTGCCCTCTGAGCCCTGGGGGTGACCCTGGGCCCCTCTCAACACCTTATCTCCCTGCTCAGTGTGCAGAAGGCCTGAAGGGAGAGAAGGGAGAGTCGGGAGCCTTGGTGAGTATGCGACCAGCGCCAGGGCAGGGCAGCAGGGTCATGGCCAGTCTCCCCATCCTTTCCTCACCTCTCTTGTGTGTCCCCTTTTCATCTCAGGGACCCTCAGGACTCCCCGGCTCCACAGGCCAGAAGGTAATGGGCCTGGATTCTGAGGGGATGGGTACCAGGGAGGTCTGCAAACCCTACAGACAGGAAGAGGGAGGCGTCCAAAGTCATCCTAGAGGATGATGTCATTGGGCCCAGAGTGGGTGGCACCCCCCCAACCCTCCCAAGTCATCCTGCCTTGTCCACCAAAACCAGGAGGGAAAAGCCACAGACACCCTGAGTGAGTGGCCTGGCTGGTTGGGCAGTTCTTTCTGTTGTCTACCCTCCTGTGAAGCCAATTAATCTCTGGGGAGGCTGAGACTGGCTGTAGGGAGCAGATGAAGCTGTTCTGGTTCTTCCAGCCCCTTCTCTCAGCCCCTGTCACTCTGCCTCTTCCTCCTTCAGGGCCAGAAAGGCGAGAAGGGAGACGGAGGCGTGAAGGGCTCGCCGGGAAAGCCAGGCCGAGATGTACGGTGCTGGGACCCTTCCCCCCACAAAACCCACGTCCCTCAGCACGTGGTCTTGAAGTGGCGAACTGTAACCTTTGGAATCCAACCCACTGCCCCTGTTCAGACAGAATGGAGACCCAGGGAGGGGAGGGCTGCGCCCCAGGAAGGGGCAGAAAAGGGCCTGACTGACTCCCAGCTTCCCAGGTGGTGCTAAGGGTAAAGAACCTACCTGTCAATGCAAGAGATGTAAGAGATGCAGGTTCGATCCCTGGGTGGGAAAGATTCCCTGGAGGAGGGCGTGGCAACCCACTGCAGTATTCTTACCTGGAGAATCTCATGGACAGAGGATCCATGGGGTCGCAAAGAGTCAGACACACCTGAAGCGACTTAGCACAACATGACTCCCAGTCCAGGAGCCCCTGACCTCCAAGCCCTGAGTTGACATCTGATGGCCTTGGGGCACTGGGTGGAGTCTGGCTTTGGGACAGGGCAGTGAGGGTGGGCATTTCCACGTCCCAGTGGGGCTGCTGTCCTGGGAGGTGCCAGGCCTCAGCCATTCTCACAGCCTCCCCCCACCCACAGGGCCGGCCAGGAGAAGTCTGTGTCATAGGGCCCAAAGGGCAGAAGGTGAGCTGTGACTGTCTGACGGGGAGGAGCGGGTAGGGGGGGCTCAGAGGCGGTGGTTCTCTCACATCCACCTTATGTCTGTGCTAGGGAGACCCTGGCTTTGTTGGGCCTGAGGGGCTGGCAGGAGAGCCCGGGCCCCCAGGCCTCCCTGGGCCCCCTGGCATAGGACTTCCGGGGACCCCGGTGAGTACCCCTGGCTCCTCCTGCCTGTTTTCCCCTCAGAGACCCTTCTCCCTCTCAGCCAGAGGGGAGGTGGGGCTGGGTCCCAGGGGGCTAGGCTGGGGGAAAGGGCCAGAGTGGACCTCACTGTAATGGGAGGCCCCTGGCTGACCCACCCTGTTTCCGCCCTCAGGGGGACCCAGGTGGCCCTCCAGGCCCCAAGGGAGACAAGGTAAGCATGGACAAGAGTGGGGGCCCATGTGGGAACCCCCGGCGGGAACCCCCTGCTTGGTGAAAGGAGAGAGGAAAATGGGGCTGGGGGCAGCAGGAGGGAGGCAGCGGGTAGGTTGGGGAAGGGGCTAGGGGGCTGGGCCCCTCAGTGGGCGGTGTCCCCATGCCAGTGCTTGCTGATGTGAGGGCCTTGGCCTGGGTTCACAGGCCTAAGTCTGGTTAATGACCACAGTGGTCCAACTGGAGGGCCCAAACTCATGTGAGGGCCTTGTGCCTTGAAGAGCAGGAGGCCTGGAAATGTCTGTCTGCTGTGGTTCCTCTGGGCTCACCCAGGTCACCACCCATCCTGATGCCCTGGGGCAGGGACACACAGAGGCCTCGTGATCCCCCTTCCTGTGCAAGCAGAAGGACTCGGGTTAGACACGGAGAAGGACAGGCAACAGGAAGGGAGTGTTGACAAAACTGACCGAGAGGAGACAAGAGATTTGGCAAGATTGTCCTGCTATCCAGAGGGGACTGGAGGGTGAAGGGGTGGATGGGCTGAGGCCACGGCCAGCACCCTTCTCCTTAACCCTTCTTCTGACCGCAGGGCAACTCCGGGGTGCCTGGAAAGGAAGGTCCTGGCGGGAAACCTGTGAGTGGCCCAGTGGGAGCACAGCTGCCCACCATGCCCAGACCTCCTCTACCAAGGCCTCCAGAGGGAGGGGGGTTCTGTCCTCCGGCCCTCTCTGCCACGGCTAACGCCTGCTGCTTCTCCAACAGGGCAAACCAGGGGTGCCCGGGCTGAAGGGAGAGAAGGTGAGTCCCAGGCCTGGTTACGCCGGGGTGGGGTGGGAGGGCAAGCCTATTTCTGAAGGGACGGTAAGCATCAAGGGTGCTGAACCTGAGACCTTCCTTGGGGGACCCCCACCCCTCCTTTGTTCCAATGGCGTGCCTTTGACTACTAAATAAAGGGCCTGGCTTTGGAGTTACATAGCCAGGTTCAAATCCCACCTCCGCCACATACATGAATATGACAAGTCAGTTAGCTTCTCTTTTTTGCCCAAGTTTCCACACCCCTAAATGGGACACAATGATTTCTTATGGCTTGTTGTGAGGAGGTAGTTTTTGATGTCCAGGGATTGTATTCTGAGTGAATGATTCAGGTGAACAGAAAGCACCCTCTACCCCCCTAGTGTTCCTGCTGCCCACTTTGCCCTGGCTCACCCCTTGTCTTCCCCAGGGTTTCAGCCCCACCCTGTCCGCTCATGGTCTTTCCCTTCTGCTAGGGTGACCCCTGTGAAGTGTGTCCAACACTACCTGAAGGGTTCCAGAACTTTGTGGGGCTCCCTGGAAAGCCAGGACCCAAGGGAGAACCAGGTGATCCTGCACCAGCCAGGGTGAGTGCCTAGGGTGGCCTGTGGGTCTCCATCAAAAAGCCTGGGGGCATAATCATGGAGAGGAGTTGGAGAGAGGGGCTGGAAACTTCTCATGGCCATAGAGACCTCGTGAGCAGAGAGTCTAGGATCTTAGTTCCATGGGGGTGGGGACTGAACCATAGAGTTTAGGGCTGGGCTAGAAGGCCGCCCCAGGTCTCCATAGCAACCAAAGAGGGTTCTTTAAGCCAAGGCTTAAGATGCCTTTTGGGCATGCTGGGGTGGAGCCAACCCTTATAGTGAGTGAGGCTGTGCCCTCCTCCTGGGATTGGATGCTGGTTGAGGGTGGAAGAAAGGAGTGGGCAGGGGTGGTTAGGGTCCTGGCTTGGACTGCGTGCTCCACTCCCTCACAGATGCTTTTTTTCAGGAGGGTCTGGGAGCTGTTGGACAAAAAGGTGATCGGGTATGTACAGGCAGTTTCCAGTGGGGTAGGTTAGCCTGGCCTTCTTTCCTGTCTGTCTGTCACATGGGTTGATGAGCCCCAAGTCTGGGATGCTGACCTTGAGCCCCTTGGGACTCCTGGCTGTTTGAAGGGTTTGTGGTATGTGACATTGCTGTCCTCATAGATGGCTGGGAAATTTGGGGTGCCCTACCGTACCCAGTCTCTCAGCCCATAAATCTCTTCTCCTTGCAGGGAGACCCTGGCATCCAAGGCCTCAAAGGAGAGAAGGTGAGGGACCCCGTCCTCTGGCTGCCCCCCTCTGATCACTGCCAGCCTTTCTGATCCCTTCTCTTCCTTCCCCAGGGGGAGTCCTGCTCGTCCTGCAGCTTTGCCGTAGCGGCCCAGCATCTCCAGCCTTCTGCAGGGGCCAAAGGCGACGTGGGCCCTCCTGGCCTGGGTTTGCCAGGTCTTCCGGTAAGTCACTGCTTTCCCCAGCCAGGCCAAGGCAGCCCATCTTTACCACACTGGTAGCCTCCCTGGCTCCTTAGGCCTAGTGTCTCAAGCAAGGCAGAGGCCAGGAGGGACGCCCTGAGGTAGGGGCCCCAGGCCTGTAGCCCAGTGTCTCCCTTCACCCCTGCATCTCCCCAGGACTCCCTCTTAGAACCTCTGAGTGCCAATCTGTGTAACAGCTGTAGTTGTCCAAACACTGTGGGGTTGTGGGATTTGTAGTTCTGAGTTGGCCTTTCTCTTTCTGGGTGGACACTGGGACTCATGGAATCTTGGAGGGATGGGAGTGGGGGGCATGCAGTGACTGTGACTTGATTATTTTTTCAGGGGAAAGCTGGGGCCCCAGGGCTAACAGGGCTGAAAGGAGAAAAGGTGAGATCTGGTTAGAAGTCAGGAAAACTGGGATCTTCTTGACAAGGAGGCAGGGGAGGGGGCCCCTGGGTGGGGCATAGGGACAACATAGACAAGAAACCAAACTGTAAATCCACAGAGAAATAAATTCATCAATGTTTTGCAGACTGGAGTCAAAGAATTTATTTCTGACAGCCCACATGTTCTCCAAGAGAGTTCCTTTAGTATTGTATTTTTAATTTATTGATGATCCAAAACAATTGAGTACCTTCATAAAATAATAATAACAGCCCTCCTTTACTACTTACTTTGTGCCAGGTAGCATTCCAAAGGCTTATAGATGTATTGACTTGTTTCCTCCTCCCAAAACCTCATGGGGTAGGTACTCCATTCTTCCCATTTTGTGGATGAGGAAGCAGAGGTCCAAAAAGACCAACTAAATTGCCCAAAGTCACATGGGGGTTTGGGGGCAGACCTGGGATTTGAGCACAGAGAAACTGGCTCCAGCGCCTGCAGTCTTGCTGCTCGGCTGGGTCGCTCAATTCCAGTGCCCTGTGAATGTATGCATTTGTGGTTGTGTTGGAGACAAATGACACCACTGAACTGATAAAGCAGCTACCCCTATGAGGGGTTCGCTGGGTGTACGAGGGTTCAAGTGTGAGAAACCCTGGAATATACGTTCAGACTCAGCTCTACCAGGCAGATCATTTGTCAGATTTCTCAAATGGAGCTTTACACCCTCCCCCTCACCTGTTTCTTCTTCCAGCCCTTCTGATCTCCATAAATGGCACATACCCAGTTCTTCAAGCCTCCTCAAACCCCAAACCCGTCTCCACCTCATCTCCTCCATCTGACAGGTCTCTCCCAATCCTCCTTCTCCCCCGGCTTGGCTCAGCTCCACGGCTGCACATCGTCTTGGTCCCACAGCCTCTGACTTGGATGGAGGTGGCAGCCCTCTAGCTCGCCTGCCTGCAGCCGCTGCAGCTCTTCAGCATTTTCACCCAGTAGCTACTGTGGTTTTGTTAAAACAAACACACGCTCTCAAGTTACACTGTTTCCCTGCTGAAAATCCTTCTGGGACTGGACACTGTCTCAAAGGCTGGCGGTGCCTAGCAAGACCCCGGATGCCCAGCCCTGCCCGCCTTTGCAGCTTCATCTGGTTCTTCTCTCTGCATTTCCTGTGCTTTAGCTGTGCCGCCCTCCTTCCTTTCTGGAATATGTCAAGAATGTTCCCACCTCTTAGATTTTGTCCTTGTGGCTCCCACTGTCTGGAGCGTTTTTCCTCTCTTGCTCCCCCTGCTCTTTCATTGACCGGGCCTTAGTCTCCTCTTTCTGACAATAATTGTCAGCATATAATAATAAACAGTTCTCTGACCATCCTGTCTAAAACGGCCTACCCTGCCTACTTTGTCTCACCACCCTGCTTACTCCCTTCATAGCACTCCTGGCCATCCAGTTACAATTATTTAAAAATTCTCGGTGTCCCCCACAAGGGTGTAAGTGCCACAGATGTGTTTGTCTGTGCTGTTCACTGCTACTGACCAGCACCTTGCTCAGTGCACAACACGTCCAGGCATCCAGCGAATGACTGTTGGACAAACGAATTCCTGATCTTTGTGTGCTGGGCCAGGGCTGAGGGTGGGTCTGGGATTCTGCGGCCTGCACCTGAGGACAGAAACAGGCTGGCCACAGTCTTCCCTGGGGACCTTGGCGGAAATCCCTTCGCTTTCTGGGTCTCAGTTTCCTAGCCAGGAAATGGGAGTGGGGGTGGTTAGGGGTCCCCAGGGGCTACTCTTGTGGCTTGGGGTTTTGGAGTGACCTAACACTTGTGTGCCTCCCCACTTTGACCCTGTGTTCTCTGCTTTGCTCTCAGGGTAATTTCGGGGAGGTAGGGCCAGCCGGCAATCCGGTAAGTGAGCTTTGGATGCCAATAGCTCGAGGGAGCAGGACGAGGTGGGAGTGGCCCAGGCAGATGCAGGGCATCACACGTGGCTTCTTATCACACAGGGGCCGCCAGGGCCTGCGGGACCCACAGGCATCAAAGGGGAGAAGGTGAGTCTGAAGACCTTCCCCATGCAGCCAGGGCCAGCATCCCAAACACACTCCTCCTGCTTGACTTCAAACCCTCCCAGGCTGCCCACTGCCTGAGGGTAACATCGGATCCCTTACCATGATGTTCAGAACTCCTGAGGCTTGGCCCCACCTCCTTTTTTTTTTTTTTTTTAATATGATCCATTTTTAAATTCTTTATTGAATTTATTGCAACATTGTTTGATGTTTTGGTTTTTCGGCTTTGAGGCATATGGGTTCTTAGCTCCCTAGCCAGGGATCAAACCTTCAAATCCCTGCATTGGAAAGTGAAGTCTTAACCACTGGACCACAAGGGAAGTCCCCCCACCTCCTTTTTTCACCTGGTTTTCTACTATGTCTCCTGAGAGACCCCCCCTGCCCAGTCCAGGTGCTAGGTCAGGCCCGGCTGCATTCCCAGCCCCAGATTCCAAGCCTGGGCTGAGGTCCCCCAACCCTGTGTCCTTGCTTGGCAGGGGGAGCCTTGTGAGCCATGCAGAGCCCTGACCGAGCATCAGGATGAAGACAGCCACGTGGTGGCCTTGCCGGGGCCCCGCGGAGAGAAGGGGGAGCCCGGGCCTCCAGGTTTCGGTCTGCCAGGAAAACAGGTGAGTTCTGGGGCCTGTGGAGGTGGGATACAGGCAGGGCTGCCTGGGTCTCTAGGTTCCTGGTGCAGTGGGGGTAGGTGGGAGTGTGGAGGGGCCAGTGCGTCTGTCCCCAGAGGGAGCTGGCCTGACGGACCTCTGCCCTTCGTCCTGGGACATAGCATGGCTGAGTGTGCAGAAAGACCGCCAACCTGGGACCAGACAGACCTGGGTTCAAAACCCACCTCTGCCTTTTACGAGCCCTTTGACTTGAGCCAGTTACCTCCCTCTCTGTGTCTCTGTTTCCTACAAATAGTGTTGCTGTAAAGTCTAGGAACGATGTGTGTGAAGCATTAGTGGCACACAACAGGCATTCAAGAATGATAATTACAAAAAAAAGAATGAAAGTTACCACTGGGGGAATTATTATTTTTACTGCTTTACTCATAGCAGTGAATGCTACCACAGTGCATATCATGGGCTGTTCACAGCTTCATGTGTATCGACTTGTCTAATCTCACAAGGACTCTGTGGGATAGAAGGCTGTGCTCTTTTTATCATCTCCATTTGATCGATAAAGAAACTGAGGCACTGAGAGGTGAAGTAGCTTGCCAGGGTCACCCAGGCAGGAAGCCTGACTCAAGGCTCTTTTCTTAATCTACACAAATTCACTAGAAGGAGAGCAGAGGTTTTGGTTTGTCTGTGTGTTGCCTTTTCCTTGGCTCTAACACACTGCTGGACACTTAAGGGTGTCTAGTATGAGGGAACTGATGCTGGAAATGCTTTCTCCTCAGGGCAAGGCCGGAGAGCGTGGACTGAAGGGGCAAAAGGTGAGAGAAAACTCGGTGGGCACGGGTGGGCACCACCTTCTCTCAGATGCCGTCCCCACCTCCTATTCCTGAATTGTGCTGTGCCCACTCTCCATTCCCTGCCCAGCCCCCAACCCCAGTGAAGGGCTCTGAGTGCCCGTAGGTCCCAAGAGGCCACCATGCCCTGAGCTGGGTCATCCCTGCCCTCCTGAATCTTGCTCCTTACAGGGTGATGCTGGGAATCCTGGAGACCCTGGAACACCAGGCATCATGGGGCGGCCAGGACTGTCGGGAGAGCCAGGGGTTCGGGGCCCTGTGGGGCCAAAAGGAGAAAAGGTCAGTCAGGAAGGGGGCAGGTTGCCCCACGAGCACGAAGAGATCAGGCCGAGAGCTAATGAGGGGAAGGACTTTGGGGTCAGGCCGTGACCCTCATGAGATGCTGGCGTCACCGGGTGGAGGCTCCTCGGCTCTTCTCCAAGGCAGGGGAGGAGACCCAGGAGTCTCAGGGGCCAATATTGATATCCCGGGCTGAAGAGGGGTTGGGGAGGGGCGGAGCTCTCCGAAGGGCACAAGGACCCCAGTTTCCAATGCCTCCTCTCTTGGCGGCTGGGCCTGGCTCACGGGTTCCTGGCTGTGCCCATCTCTGACCAGGGTGATGGCTGCACCGCCTGCCCGGGCATGCAGGGGGCGCTGACAGACAGAGCGGGGCCGCCTGGGAAGCCGGGCCCGAAAGGAGATCCTGGGCCAGAAGGCGTGGGCCGGCCTGGTAAACCGGTGAGTTCTGGCTACCTGCCTTCTCGTCCTTCCCTCCCTGGGCCTTCTTTCTCTCCCCCTGCCCCCTTGCCCCTGTGGGAGCCCTGGCTCACCTGTGTCTTTACTCACCTGTGTCTTTTAGGGCCAGCCTGGTCTACCAGGAGTTCAAGGACCCCCAGGACTGAAGGGCATACAGGTATGTGTGAGTGTGGGGGGCCTGGGCTGCAGCTCTGTGGGGGTGGGGAGATACTGGGGGCAAGTGGGCCTGGAGGGAGGAAGGGAGATCCGGCCGCTGTGCAGGGGGAGGGGGACGGGGGGAGGTTCAGGAGAAGGGGCTGGGGCAGGGGTGAAGGATGAAGAGGGAATCTCAAGCTCAAGCTTGTCCTTCTGCCTATTTAGGGAGAGCCCGGCCCTCTAGGAGTGGGAGTCCAGGGGCCACAGGTGAGCCTCCAGCCTTCCCTTTGCCTGCTTGCCTCCCAACACTTTCAGTTCAGTTCAGTCGCTCAGTCATGTCCAACTCTGCGACCCCATGGACTGCAGCACGCCAGGCTTCCCTATCCATCACCAACTCCCAGAGCCTACTCAGACTCATGTCCCATTGAGTCGGTGATGCCATCCAACCATCTTATCCTCTGTTGTCCCCCTCTCCTGCCTTCAATCTTTGCCAGCATCAAGGTCTTTTCAAATGAGTCAGTTCTTTGCATCAGGTGGCCAAATTATTGAAGTTTCAGCTTCAGCATCAGTCCTTCCAATGAACACCTACTTAGCCAAGTGCTTACTCCCATCTGCCCCACCAAACCTAAGCCCCCTCCCTGCCCCCAGAGGCTCCAGGGCACAGCCCTGGCCTTCTGTTTCTTCTGTCTGGGACTTTGGTTTGGACCCCCTGACCCTCTCTGACCCTCTGAGTCTCCTTGTGGAGCCCTCTTGAGTTTGGGCTGGCAGATACCCCACCCCAGACCAGTCTGCCAGTGGCGCAGGTTGGCTTGGGCAGCTGTGACCCAGGCTGCCTTTTTCTGACTTGCAGGGGGAGCCTGGAGCCCAGGGTTTGCCTGGCATTCAGGTACGTCTGCCTTGGGCCTTGGAGGAGCCTGGCAGGGGAAGGGGCCACCCGAGGATAGAGATAACTAATGTGCTTCCATCTGCAGGGGCTTCCGGGCCCTCGGGGACCACCTGGCCCTGCTGGAGAGAAGGGTGCCAAGGTGAGCCTTTGCATCCTTGGGCTCTAGACTAGTAATGCTTCAGAATGTCCTGGCCGTGGGCACAGGGGACATGGGAACCGAGGGATA
This sequence comes from Bos mutus, assembly GCF_027580195.1. Lineage (NCBI taxonomy): Eukaryota > Metazoa > Chordata > Mammalia > Artiodactyla > Bovidae > Bos > Bos mutus. Next base: position 14,062,912 of record NC_091618.1, on the reverse strand, counting down.
CTCATCAGACGGCTGCCCAAGGCCTGGTTTCACCTGCTGGATTGTCACGAGCTTCAAACTCAGGCCCTGCAACCTTGGTACCCTCTCTTCCACAGGGATCTCCAGGAGTGAAAGGAGCTGCTGGGCCTGTGGGACCTCCTGGTGCCAGTGTCTCTGGGCCTCCGGTAAGGGCCCCTTCTGTACTCCACACTGGGATGTTGCTGGGACTAAGGGCATTGCTGCCAGGAAGAGGGCACGGGGCTGACCTTGCCTGTGGGGGATGGGAGCTGAGAGGCCTCAGCTCAGCCCAGCGTGGGAGTAAGAAAACCACACTGTTTGGGGGGAGTCCCTGAAGAATGGCAGTATTGACCACCACCAGTTTTTGAGCAGTGACCACGCCGAGGCCCATGCTAAAACAGAGATTAACTTAATCTTCACAACAGCCCTGTAAGGGAGCAGCTATGATTATTCCCATTTCACAGATGAGGAAAATGAAGGCCTGAGAGTGGGGAGACAGAGCCAGGACTTGAACCCAGTTCTGTCTGACTCAAAGCCCATATGTTCAGCCCCCCCACCCCACTTCAAAACTTGGAATCATTCGGGATGATCTAAAACAGTGCTGCCCAATAGAACTCTCTGCCCCGCCTGAGATGTAGCCACCAGCCCCATGTGGCTCTTGAGCACTCAAAATATAGCTAGCATGACTGAAGAACGAAATTTTACATTTAATTTCATTTTAATTATTTTCAATTTAAGTAGCCACATGTGGCTGTTGGCTACCATGCTGGCCAGCACAGCTCTATCTAGACCAGCAACACTTTCAGTCTCATTATCCTCAAGGACCTCCCTTGATTACTGTCCCACCAATGATTCCCATATTCTGAAAGATGTGTCTATTGAACAAATTGCACAGATTAGGTTATAATAAGCACATTTCCTCATTTTTATTCATCAAAGACCTATATAATAGCTAGCTTCAGCTCCACATGAACCCACTAGAATTTTTCAAGACGATATAATTCTAGCCTGAATCAAAGAAAGGCTACCTTGCAGCCAGCCGGTGCTGTGCCAGGTCGTGGGCAAATGTATAATTTTTCTTGGGCTTTTGGTAATGTTGAAAATAGCTCAGTGAACCATATCTTTTCTATCTTTATCGATCCCTAGAGAAAGTCCAGACCCAGTTTGGGAATCACTGATGGATTCCTCAGGAGGGGGCTACGGCCTTGCCCAAGTCCCCACGGTCAGTCTGGGTCGTCATGGTCCCCGCCTGAGCCAAGGAGCACGCCCCCCGCCCCCAGTAAAGGCAGATGTGAAGGGGAAGGAGGCCCTGGTCCTCAGGGAGCTCCGAGTCCCATGTGGGAAGGTGGCCTGTCCGGCAGGAGAGCAGCTGTCAGCATGTGCCCTGGCTGGTCTCTCCAGACCAGCTTCCGTCAAGCTGAATCCCATCCGCGCGCCTCCACAGTCCCTAGCTGCGTGACCTTCAGCACATGACAGCCTCTCGGAGCCTTTAATTCCCTTTAATAAGAGCCGAAATTCCTATCTCCTCCTTAAGTCAACTGAGAGACCTTTATGATGGAGAGACTGTGTCTCAAGCACCGAAGAGAGAGAGGATAGAGCAGGGACCTTGGGATAGAGCACAGACCGGGTGAAGCCGTCCTGTTGGGCCTATTAGAAAATCTCGTTAAGCCTTAGTTTCCTCCCCTGTGGGCTTCCCCTGTGGCTCAGCTGGTAAAGAATTCACCTGCAATGTGGGAGACCTGGGTTTGACCTATGGGTTGGGAGGGATTGGGGGCAGGAGGAGAAGGGGACGACAGAGGATGAGATGGCTGGATGGCATCACTGACTCGATGGACGTGAGTCTCAGTGAACTCCGGGAGTTGGTGATGGACAGGGAGGCCTGGCGTGCTGCGATTCATGGGGTCGCAAAGAGTCGGACATGACTGAGCGACTGATCTGATCTGATCTGATCTGACCCACTCCAGTATTCTGGCCTGGAGAATTCCATGGACTGTATAGTCCATGGGGTCGCAAAGAGTCGGACACGACTGAGCGAATTTCACTTCCTCCCCTGGAAGTGGAACAATACCATCCTGCAGGACTGGGAGCGGGGGATTCCATCCACTGCCCTCTGACAGGCACTTGGCCCAGTGTCTGACACCCAGAAAGCGCTCGAGAAATGCCAGTCTTCCTCCTTCCTCCTCTCCTTGTCTCGTGGGCCTCAGTCTCCTCCTCTGGACATGGGCACTGAGATGTGGGTTCCAGGGAGCCCGGCACTGCTTCCGTTTGTCCCGTCACCCTCCCCTCCGAGCAGGCCAGCTGGCTGGCTGCTGTCCAGCCCTGCCCGCTGACCCTGGGCTCTCTCCCTGCAGGGCCCTGATGGGCAGCAAGGACAGGCTGGACTTCCAGGAGCCAGAGGGATGCCGGTGAGTGCTGTGTCTCAGGGCAGCAGGAAGCCACCGCTGGCCTTGATTCTGTACCCCTATCTCCTCACCCACCTGTGTTTCTTCCCTGCAGGGTGAGAAGGGATCACAGGGAGAGAAGGTAAGTCCCAGAAACCTGTGACCAGTACCTCCGGGGAAATTAGCAGCCCCTAGAACCCTGCACCTGGGGGATCCTCTGCAATTGGTTGTGACCCTGGATTGGAGGATGGGTGCTGAGGAGTCATCCTGGTCTTCTTGCCACCCACCAGCTCCCTGGTTCCAGGTTGCAGGGGGCCCCAAACACTTCCCACCTCACCTGGTTGCCAGCCCAGGGCTGGCTCTGGAGCCCAGAGAGCTCCAGGTCTCCCTACAGCAGGCAGCTGCATTTTCAGATGAGTGCTGAGTCACAGGACAGGGGAAGGAACTGGGTTCAGAAGAACCAGTGAGAGGACAGGGATGTGAGGGACCAGGAGAGAAGAGCATGGAAGGCGGGCTGGGCCAAGGGGAATGAGGCTGAGAACCTGTGCAGTCGCAGATGGTGATGAAGCTGAAAGGCAGTAATAGGAAGGGCTCTTGTTTTCTGAGTGCTTGGCATGTGGCAGGAACTCTGTATACATTCATCCAGTCCATCCTCATGACAGTCTATGCAGTAGGCATTATTACCCCCATTGTACAGATGAGGAGACTGAGGTTCAGAGAGGTTGAACAGATTACTCAAGGGCATAGTCATAAGAGGCAGATCCTGGATTTAAACCCTGCCCTCTCCATCTCTGGAGCCCACCCTGCCTTCCCACTGTCAGTTTCCAGAGGGTACTCCATCCTTGCCCCTCTGCCACTGACAAAGGCTCTTCTCTTTTCAGGGCGAGCCGGGGGAGTGTTCCTGCCCCTCCCGAGGGGACCTCATCTTCTCTGGCATGCCGGTAAGTGGTGCCAAGAGCCTTCCCCCCGAACCTGGGGGAGAGGCCTGGCTTTCTGCCCCGTGCCCATGATGCACGGGCCCCCGTGCCCTGGCCAGCTGCCTCCCCACGCAGCCCTGCGCTTGGTGTGGACGTTGCCTATAACCTCTCCCCTTCTTTTGCGACCCCTACTCCCACCCAGGGTGCTCCGGGACTTTGGATGGGCAGCTCCTGGCAGCCGGGCCCGCAGGTGTGTCGCTTGTCTCCTCTGCGCCTCCTCTCGTCCGCCAGCACCCCGAGGCTTGCCCATCCTCACACCGCTGCCCCCGCGATGGGGCAGAACTTTCTTCTGGGTCTGATGATTTCTTCTCTCCCTCAGGGTCCTCCGGGTGTTCCTGGACCACCAGGCCCTCCTGGAATGCCTGGGCTGCAGGTAAAGAGGGAGAGTGGAGGGAGGGCAGGGCGACAGGGCGCATGGTCTGTGCCTGATGCCAAGTGTGCCGCCCCCTGGCCCCAACACCTGTATGTGTCATTTCTCACTCCTTGTCTCCTGCTTCCCAGACTGGTATCCAGGGCCCACTGGTCCCTGAGGGCAGGCTGTGTGTACTCCTAGCTCCTTTCTGACGCATGTCCTGTTGAGTGTAGCCCAGGCATCTCACTGACACCCATGCCAAGCTCGGGCCTTGGTCAGCTGGCGGGAACCCAGAATCTAGGTCAGCTAACACTCCTTGACACTGGTACAGAGCTCACCATTTTGGAGCAGCATTGAACATTCATTCATGCAACAAATATTTTTGTGCATCTAGCACTTTCCATGGAGAAGGCGATGGCACCCCACTCCAGTACTCTTGCCTGAAAAATCCCATGGATGCAGGAGCCTGGTGGGCTGCAGTCCATGGGGTCGCTAGGAGTCGGACATGACTGAGCGACTTCACTTTCACTTTTCACTTTCATGCATTGGAGAAGGAAATGGCAACACACCCCAGTGTTCTTGCCTGGGGAATCCCAGGGACAGGGGAGCCTGGTGGGCTGCCGTCTATGGGGTCGCACAGAGTCGGACACGACTGAAGCGACTTAGCAGCAGCAGCAGCAGCAGCACTTTCCAGGCACTGCTTTAGGTGCCGGCGACACAGCAGTGGACAGAAAGAGACCTCTGCTCTCTGGGAGCTTGTGTTGTAGTGGGAGAGACAGATGATAAGCCACAGAAAGAAATAAAATATAGTATGTTAGAAAGGGATACATCCTGATGAGAAAGCTAAAACAGGGAGTGAAGATAGGAAATGGGAGGAGCCCAGGGCAGATATTTGAGAAAAGTGTTGAAAAGAAGGGAACGTTTGAATCAAGACCTAAAGGGAAAAAAGAGAAAAATAAAAAATAAAAAGACTCAAAGGAAATGAGGAGTGAGCCTGCAATAAAGAATATTCCTGACAGACAAAGCAGTAGGTACAAAGGCCCGGGGGTGGGGACATGCCTCCCATGTCTGGGGAGCAGGAAGGAGGCCACGGAGTCGGGGAGAGAAGCAGGCGGCATGGGGAGGTCCATGTGACATCGTGATTAGACTGTGTGTTCCAGAGCCAAGCAGCCTGACCTTGAATCCCAGGCCTGCTATGTGTTAGCTTTGTGACACTGGCTATGTTACTTACCCTCTCTGCGTCTCAGTTCCTTCATCTGTTAAGGGGAAATATTACCAAACCTACCTTATGGGGCTTTTGTGAGTATTGTTAAACAAGTTCAGTTCAGTTCGGTTGCTCAGTCGTGTCCAACTCTTTGTGACCCCATGAACCGCAGCACGCCAGGCCTCCCTGTCCATCACCAACTCCCAGAGTTCACTCAAACTCACGTCCATCAAGTCGGTGATGCCTTCAGCCATCTCATCCTCTGTCGTCCCCTTCTCCTCCTGCCCCCAATCCATCCCAGCATCAGAGTCTTTTCCAATGAGTCAACTCTTTGCATGAGGTGGCCAAAGTATTGGAGTTTCAGCTTTAGCATCAGTTCTTCCAATGAACACCCAAGACTGATTTCCTTTAGAATGGACTGGTTGGATCTCCTTGCAGTCCAAGGGACTCTCAAGAGTCTTTTCCAATTAAAAAAAAAAAAGAGTCTTTTCCAACACCACAGTTCAAAAGCATCAATTCTTCAGCGCTCAGCTTTCTTCAACATCCATACATGACCACTGGGCAAACCACAGCCTTGACTAGACGGACCTTTGTTGGCAAAGTAATGTCTCTGCTCTTGAATATGCTATCTAGGTTGGTCATAACTTTCCTTCCAAGGAGTAAGCGTCTTTTAATTTCATGGCTGCAGTCACCATCTGCAGTGATTTTGGAGCCCCCCCAAAATAAAGTCTGACACTGTTTCCACTGTTTCCCCATCTATTTCCCGTGAAGTGATGGGACCAGATGTCATGATCTTCATTTTCTGAATGTTGAGCTTTAAGCCAACTTTTTCACTCTCCTCTTTCACTTTTATCAAGAGGCTTTTTAGTTCCTCTTCACTTTCTGCCATAAGGGTGGTGTCATCTGCATATCTGAGGTAATTGATATTTCTCCTGGCAATCTTGATTCCAGCTTGTGCTTCTTCCAGCCCAGGGTTTCTCATGATGTACTCTGCATATAAGTTAAATAAGCAGGGTGACAATTTACAGCCTTGATGTACTCCTTTTCCTATTTGGAACCAGTCTGTTGTTCCATGTCCAGTTCTAACTGTTGCTTCCTGACCTGTATATAGGTTTCTCAAGAGGCAGGTCAGGTGGTCTGGTATTTCCATCTCTTTCAGAATTTCCCACAGTTTATTGTGATCCACACAGTCAAAGGCTTTGGCATAGTCAATAAAGCAGAAAAAGATGTTTTTCTGGAACTCTCTTGCTTTTTCGATGATCCAGTGGATGTTGGCAACTTGATCTCTGGTTCCTCTGCCTTTTCTAAAACCAGCTTGAACATCTGGAAGTTCACGGTTCACATATTGCTGAAGCCTGGCTTGGAGAATTTTGAGCATTACTTTACTAGTGTGTGAGATGAGTGCAATTGTGCAGTAGTTTGAGCATTCTTTGGCATTGCCTTTCTTTGGGACTGGAATGAAAACTGACCTTTTCCAGTCCAGTGGCCACTGCTGAGTTTTCCAAATTTGTTGGCATATTGAGTGCAACACTTTCACAGCATCATCTTTCAGGATTTGAAATAGCTCAACTCGGATTCCATCACCTCCACTAGCTTTGTTCGTAGTGATGCTTTCTAAGGCCCACTTGATTTCACATTCCAGGATGTCTGGCTCTAGGTGAGTGATCACACTACCATGATTATCTGGGTCATGAAGATCTTTTTTGTACAGTTTTTCTGTGTATTCTTGCCACCTCTTCTTAATATCTTCTGCTTCTGTTAGGTCCATACCATTTTTGTCCTTTATCGAGCTCATCTTTGCAGGAAATGTTCCCTTGGTATCTCTAATTTTCTTGAAGAGATCTCTAGTCTTTCCCATTCTGTTGTTTTCCTCTATTTCTTTGCATTGATCGCTGAGGAAGGCTTTCTTATCTCTTCTTGCTATTCTTTGGAACTCTGCATTCAGATGCTTATATCTTTCCTTTTCTCCTTTGCTTTTCGCTTCTCTTCTTTTCACAGCTATTTGTAAGGCCTCCCCAGACAGCCATTTTGCTTTTTTGCATTTCTTTTCCACAGGGATGGTCTTGATTCCTGTCTCCTATACAATGTCACGAACCTCATTCCATAGTTCATCAGGCACTCTGTCTATCAGATCTAGGCCTCTAAATCTATTTCTCACTTCCACTGTATAATCATACAGATTTAGGTCATACCTGAATGGTCTAGTGGTTTTCCCTACTTTCTTCAATTTCAGTCTGAATTTGGCAATAAGGAGTTCACGATCTGAGCCACAGTCAGCTCGGTCTTATTTTTGCTGACTGTATAGAGCTTCTCCATCTTTGGCTGCAAAGAATATAATCAATCTGATTTCGGTGTTGACCATCTGGTGATGTCCATGTGTAGAGTCTTCTCTTGTGTTGTTGGAAGAGGGTGTTTGCTATGACCAGTGCGTTCTCTTGGCAAAATTCTATTAGTCTTTGCCCTGCTTCATTCTGTACTCCAAGGCCAAATTTGCCTGTTACTCCAGGTGTTTCTTGACTTCCTACTTTTGCATTCTAGTCCCCTAGCATGAAAACGACATCTTTTTTGGGTGTTAGTTCTAAAAGGTCTTGTAGGTCTTCATAGAACCGTTCAACTTCAGCTTCTTCAGCATTACTAGTTGGGGCATAGGCTTGGATTACTGTGATATTGAATGGTTTGTCTTGGAAACGAACAGAGATCATTCTGTCGTTTTTGAGATTGCATCCAAGTACTGCATTTCGGACTCTTGTGTTGACCATGATGGCCACTCCATTTCTTCTGAGGGATTCCTGCCCACAGTAGTAGATATAATGGTCATCTGAGTTAAATTCGCCCATTCCAGTCCATTTCAGTTCGCTGATTCCTAGAATGTCGACATTCACTCTTGCCATCTCCTGTTTGACCACTTCCAATTTGCCTTGATTCATGGACCTAACATTCGAGGTTCCTATGCAATATTGCTCTTTACAGCATCGGACCTTGCTTCTATCACCAGTCACATCCACAACTGGGTATTGTTTTTGCTTTGGCTCCATCCCTTCATTCTTTCTGGAGTTATTTCTCCACTTATCTCCAGTAGCATATTGGGCACCTACTGACCTGGGGAATTCCTCTTTGAGTATCCTATCATTTTGCCTTTTCATACTGTTCATGGGGTTCTCAAGGCAAGAATACTGAAGTGGTTTGCCATTCCCTTCTCCAGTCGACCACATTCTGTCAGACCTCTCCACCATGACCTGTCTGTCTTGGGCAGCCCCACAGGCATGGCTTAGTTTCATTGAGTTAGACAAGGCTGTGGTCCGTGTGATCAGATTGGCTAGTTTCAGTGTGTCTGCCCTCTGATGCCCTCTCGCAACACCTATGGTCTTACTTGGGTTTCCTTACCTTGAACGTGGGGTATATCTTCACGGCTGCTCCAGCAAAGTGCAGCCGCTGCTCCTTACCTTGGATGAGGGGTATCTCCTCACGGCCGTATAGAACCTTGCCCGATATATAGTAAACACACAGAAGACATTAGCCATCATTATGTCAACTACTGTTACGATTTTACATCCATTCTCTCGCATTCATCTGGGCCTACATCAACCCCAATAGGAGGGCAGTGTTATCCCCAAGTCACAGCTGAACACACTGAGGCTCTGGAAGGTGAAATATCTTGTCTGAAGTCATCGGCTAGGAATTAGCAGGGCTGGACTGGGGCTTTCCCAAGCAGGGCACTTTCGACTGACCTCCACTGCCCTGCACAGCGGCTCCCCCAGGCTTGCATGCCAGGCCACACATCCCAGAGACCCTAGGAGGCACAGACAGTGGCTTCTGTACGTCTGGCTCCCAGCTCTTGAAAAAGTGAGTCTCACCTGAAAAAGCAAAGGAGAATCACATGGAAGATTTTTACAAACTATTCCCTCTGCCCTGATGATTTATTATACACCGGCCTCCACCCTGGCCTGAGAATTGGCTCTGGGGACCCCCTTTGCTGATGGGTGCCTCTGTCAAGATTCCAGTTCTCTGTCTCTTTGAAAGCGCAGAATCAGGGCCAACTTTGGGTCCCCCACAGGCCAGCCTCACCTTTACCAAGTGTCCAGGCTTCCTGCCGCATGGCCAGGAAACAGGAATCAGTCTGCAGGGGGCTTGCGGTTTGCCAGGAGAAGCATGAGAGTCATTTCAAAGTGATCCATTAACAAGCACACGCTGATGTCATGTGAACCTGGCCAAGACACGCTGGGGGAACGAGGCAGAAAGAATGACTGCCACCAAGTCTGGGCCCAGGCACCAGAGTCCCCGTCTGGCACCAGTGCTGGAGACCAAGCCGAGGCTGCTGCCAGCGGGCACCTGCCCCATGCTAGGCCGGGGCAGGTCCCTGTGCCTGTGGTCTCCCGCAGTCCTTCCAAGGAAGAGAGAACCCAGCAGTAACTCTCTTCAGGCACAGGAACAGACTCAGAGATACACAGCATCCGGACTCCAGTAATGACATCCATTCCTACAGACATTAAGAAATGTGTGGTTCTATAGCTAGTGAACGGTGTGTAGGTAGCTCTTCAGTCTACAGTAGAGCCAAGTGGGAGGTGTGGTGCTGGGAAGGCAGGGCAAGAAACTCACAGCCTCGGGTGTGAACGAACACACGGGCAACGAAGAAGGGAGCAGGGGTGAATGATACTTTAGGGGCATGATTAGAATGAACATGGTCAAGGTGTGTTCCCCACGTCAGGTACTATTCTAAACACTTTACCTTCTTAACTCACTGAAGGCTCGGAATGAGCAGGGCTGGGTGACGGCACGTGGGGTGCAGGAGGGGCCGGGGGAGACTGACTCTAAGTCCATCTCAGACCTGGTAGAGCCTGGCCTGAAATCAGGTGGGCTGCCAGGGAGGGTGCCAGCTTCTATTGCTGGGCGCTGCGCCTTGAAGGGAGGCCGGCTGTCAGAGTAGACCAAGAAAACCCCGTGGTGGGGAGCAGCGGTGCATTCATGCAGCACATAGTTGACGCATGCCTCCTCCAGGGCACTGGGGATTTAAAACCGAACACACGCCCAGCTTCTGTGGAGTATTTAACATGCAAATGTGCATCGTGTGTCTGTAAGGGGAACAGAGTCTGGGTGGCAAACACTGAACGTGAGCATTGCAGGTGCCAGGCTCTGCCTTGATCTCCTTTACGCCTCCCTGTAAACTATCCCCGTTTTACAGAAAAGGAAACGGAGGCAGAGATTTTTTTTTCCCCTCCCAAGCAGCCTGCCAAAAGTTGGGCAGGTGGTCAGTTAGGACCTGCACCTGGATGGGCCTGACTCCCGGCCTCCCCCCTGTGTGCGCATGAGCGTTCTGGGAGATGCTTTTTGAGGAATGATGCTGAAATAGTCGTTAAGAGGGCAGTTGAAGTCAATGGTCCTCAGTCTGCATCTCGCCTCTGTGCCTTGCTCGTCCTGTGACCTTTAGCAAGTTACTTGCCTCTCCGAGTTCTTTGTCTTGTTTTTAAGCTGGAGATAACACCCAACACACTGAAACAATTGTGGTGACTAAATGAGAAAATACAGTGAGAAAATACAGGAAAAGTACTTAGCACAGAAAGAAACCATAGTTATTTACTACACAGAAGACCCTCTGCCCCTAACGTGTAGGGGAAGAACTCTTTTGGACTGTCTTAATGGGAGGGTCCCCCCTCTGGGCCTACCTCAGCTACCCCTACAAACCATCTGGAGACTTTCGAGCTGAGAAGAGACATCAGCTTTGTGCCAGCCCAGGTTCTCAGCTCTGCAGGATGAAGGGAAGGGGCAGTGATGGTGAGAATGAATCAGAGGGACCTGCAGGCTAGAGAGAGGTGTCCACTCACCCGTGTCTCTTCTTGGCTGCAGGGGGTGCCCGGGCACAACGGTTTGCCAGGACAGCCCGGGCTAACTGCAGAACTGGTAGGTACTGGCCAGATCTCATTGCCCGCTGCCTCCCCTACTCTTCTCGGGGCTGAGTTTGCCACGCCAGCACCCTTAGCCTCAGTGGGGGTCCCTCTTCCCTCCCTCTTCCCAGGCTGGGAGAAGCCTGGATGCCATGTGGCTTCCCAAGGCTTCACCTGGTGCCCTAAGTCCCCATACCCCTTCTGAGCCCTCGTGTCTGTCTCTTTCAGGGATCCTTGCCCATTGAACAGCACCTCCTGAAGGTAAGAGCGTCAGAGGAAGGGCACGGGAACTGGCAGGGCTTCCCCTAAGGGGATCGTCATAGTCAGCGCTCAGCTGCATGGCGCTGCTCACAGAGAGCTGCAGATGGAGCTGTTTGTGGGGACCAGGCATGCCACACATCTGTATAAGGGGGCCTAACATAGTGCCGGCTCAGAACAGACCCCCCAGTCAGTGTTTGCTGAACGAGCGTTTGAAGGAATCCTGCAAAGGCACCCGTGTGGCCATGGGTGCTCTTGCCAACTGCACCTGTGAGACCTGCCCACAGCTGCTGCTGGTGAGGTCACACAGGTGGAGCGGGCAGGGGGAAGGTGCACTCTTCTGGCTGCCAGGCAGGGAGGGGCCTGTGAGGGTTATGCGCTATGGTTGACTGGGTGAGGGCCTGGAAGAAGCCTCCGCTGTCCCCTGGTCAATTCAGAAAGAATCCAGGAAGGAGCGGGGTTTGAGAGGCAATTCTAGTGGTGCAAGAACCAGGAGCTGGGGCCTGGTGGGAGAGCTGGCCTGGGCCAGGGCTGTCAGCAGCATTAAGTCCACACCCCAGGGCCATGGTCTGGTCTGACCTCCCACGCTGGGCACCACGGGTAACACAGCCTTTCATTGCTCAATCACCTCTAAAGACCAGATCAGGACTCTTCCTCCTCCAGCTCAGCATCCCTAGGGGTCCCTCCCAGGCCCTGGCCTCCAGAACCCTGCCCCATCCTGGTCACCCCCTTCTAGCCCTGGCTGGTAAGTGCTCTGGACCTCCCATGAGTCCAGCAGTTCTGCTCAGAACACAGCATGGGGTGCCCCACCCTGCTGTGGACAGCAGTCATTGTCAGAAGTAGCTTGAGGTTGGGTTAACCTCCTGGCGATAGTTATAGGTTGGATCATGGTGAGGCTGTGGCAATGAACCCCAGCTCTTCCGCCCTAGGCCTCTGGCAAGCCGAGGTTCCCCAAGGTCTGCCCCTGGGCAAGTGATGGTATGACTCCACAGGTAGCATTCAACAGTCTCTGTGTAACATGTCATCTGACAGCTTCGAGATCAAGTGCTCCATGGAGGGCCCCCGACAGGAACCGAGTGTGGTCTGGAGAAGGGGTCCGATGGCGCCCCAGGGGGTGCTGACTCCCACAGGCTCCCACAGCCCAGGGGAAGCCTGAGTCTGTGGACAGAGCGCTCGTTACACCCTCAGATCAAACTCCAATCCAGGGTCCCACTTAACTTTAGATAAGTCAGGCTGTTTCTTTCAGCCTTGGCTTTCTCATCTCCAGAGTGCTTGTAAGATGACCCGCCTCATTGCACTGTCTGGGTTGAATGCGATCATGTGCAGAGGCCTGTCACCACGGCTGGTGTCACGAGTGCTGAGTCAATGACAACCATTATCATTGAGCTTCACAGCGAACAGTGGCGATGGAGCGGCAGCTCCTCTAGAGGCCCACGGATGCCTCCCCACCCCACCAGGCTGTGGATAGATGCCCGGCTCCCGAGTACTCTGAAACTGTAGTCTAGTTTTCACTAGAAGGTTTCATTTTGAAGGGGAGCGAGGACTCATAGCCTCCATCAGACTCTCAGAGAGGTCTGTGACCCCGAGAGGTTAAAGCCTCCAGGAAAGAGGAGGACCTTTCTTGTCACAGGAAGACTTCAGGCCCGCACACTGGGGAGCCCGTGACAGCCGGGACCTGCTATCCCATCCCCAAGGCTGCGAAGGGCCGGCAGCTGTTTCCTTGGCTCCCATGGGCAGAGGAGCTGCTGTGTGGAGCTGGCCTTTTCAGGCTGAATCCTGGTGGCATGTCCTCACAGTGGGCGCAGGTTGCAAGAACAGCCAGGACAGATGGTCACCCCTCCCCACTGGCAGGCCCCTCCGCCTCCTCCCACACAGCTCTCTGCAAAGTGGCGTTGGCTTGGCCCCACCCGAGCTTCTTCCTGGAGGGAACTCAAAGCCAGTGTTGGGACTGGGTCCCCAGAGGAGGCAGCTGAGCGGCTGCAGGGATGTGGCTGGGGAGGAAGAGAACGGTGGCTGGGGAGGTCCTAAGAGTGTGGGTGGGGCCCAGTCTGCAGGGCACCCCGGACTGGGTTCGGAGCAGGCATGCCCCCCATCCAGCCCATCCTGGCCCTTCTCTGGCCCTGGCCCCACCACCCTCCCCTTCTCATCAGAGCATCTGCGGGGACTGTATCCAGGGCAAGATGGCTCACGAGGTGGCCCTCATGGAAAGCGGAGAGAAGGGAGACCAGGGCATCCCCGGCGTGCCAGGCCTCGACAGTTGCACCCAGGTAGGAGGCGGGGGCGGGGGGTGGGGGGCTCGGGGTGGCCCTGGTTGGGGGGCAAGCTCCCTGGCTGACCCCCTGATGCTGACCGGGCCTCCGGCTGTCATCCACAGTGCTTCATGGAGCGGGAGCGCCCGAGAGCCGAGGAGGCCCGGGTGAGTGGGCCTCCATCTTCTCCTCGCCTCCTGCCCCGTGTCCCACGGGGCTGCTCACACTCACCGTCCATCCTGCTCCAGGGGGACAACCACGAGGGAGACCCGGGCTGTGCAGGGAGCCCCGGGCTGCCGGGACCTCCGGGACTGCCTGGCCAGAGAGGAGAAGAGGTAAGAGCCTGGGCTGGGCCCCAAGGTGGCTGGAGTCTGCACCTCAGTGACCCTCGGTTCCTGAGGGCAGTCTCATTCCTGCCAGCAGTCTCCTTGGACCTTCTGGTGGCTCCTCGTCTCCCCCTGGGAGTCCTTCAGGGGCCGTAAGGCGTCAGGCCACCCCGCAGTCCTCACTGCGCTGGCTTCATCTGCCTGCCTGGCGCCCGGGGCCTCCTCGCAGTGCTGGGCCCTCGGCCACTCTTCTTTCCTCGGCCTGCAGCTCTTTCTTCTCCAGGGCTCACTCCCTCACCCCTTCAGCTCCACCCCCCCCTTTTTTTTCCCAAAGATCACCTTCTCAGTGAGATATTCCCTGTTGTTCAGTCACTAAGTCACGTCCGACTCTTTGCTGGACCACGGCACGCCAGGCTTCCCTGTCCCTCCCCATCTCCCAGAGACCTTCCTTGACCATCTTCTAGAAGGGAGCCCCCCACACACCCCGCATCCCTCGAGCCCCAGGCCCGCTCCCTGCCCCGCGCGCCTCGCCCTCTGGCGTCCTGTGTTCCCTTCCCTCGGGAACACACTGCAGGCATCGGCTGAGCACTCACCAGCCCCTGTTCGATTCTTTCCTGTCCACCTCTTCCCAGAACGTAAGGGCCACAAGGCAGGGATTTTAACGTCCCAATTACTGTTGTGTCTTCAGCACCTGGGTTGGTGCTCAGTACGTAACAGTTGCTCGATAAATGTTTGCTGGATGATTGAACAGACCGAATGAAAGCTTTACCAACCAGCGCTGACAGCAGCTGCCTCTTGACTCTGTGGCAGGCTGGCGGGGAGGGCTGTGGAGACCCGCCCTGGGGCGCTGCGAGCTCTGAGCCTGTTCATTTATTTCCCGTGGCTTCCTTCGCAGGGTCCACCTGGTATGAGGGGCTCCCCGGGTCCTCCAGGCCCTATTGTGAGTATCCGTGGTCTTCTGGGCTGCTTGAGAGGCTCTCAAAGGAGACGTAAAACCCAGACACCATTCTGCTGCCTTGTCCCAGGAAGCTGGGCAGGACAGAAAGGGGAACGTCTTCTGCCTTTCCCTCGTCACAGCGTCTGCGGGGACTGTGGTCTCCCACCTCCGAATCCCCCAGAGCTGGCCCGCTCCGCCCCGTTGTGCCTGTGGTCCTGCTTAGAGGAGGCCTCGGGGCATATCCGTGTTTCCCTCTCCGCCCACCCCCCATCCCTGCTGTGTTTTGCACGACGGCTCACGGTCTGGATTGTCAGGAAAGCGTGTGGCAACCTGCAGGCAGGGGCCAGAAGCTAAGATGGAGCCGTCCTCCATGGCTCTGTAGGGCCAGTCTCTAGGACAAGCCTGCAGAGGCCAGCCTAGGAGCATCTCCCCTGGCGTTGACATGGCAGGGTCGTAGAAGTGACTAGGAAAACCTGGAAGAACTGAAAACGCTTCCTTTGGAGGAGAAAAAAAAAAATTGGCCGGTGGGAGCCATCTTAGAACCAGGGAGCCCTGAGCCGGGGGCCTGTGGAGGTCAGGTAACAGGCACCATGGGCTTCCACTCTGGCACTGGGGTTCACCTGGACGCGGGAAGATGTGGGCCAGCGGTCTAACTGCGGGGGCTGTTGCGCGTCTCCACCATCAGCAGAGCCATTCATTCTTCCTGGAGCCGAGGCGAGGAGCAGGTGGCTTCTGGGCCAAGACCTGGGACGAGTCTCTTTTCTAGCTGCCTTGATAAGACCCCATGACTTCCTTTCCCCGTGAACCCTCAGCCCCAGACCGTGACCCAGGGTTACTGTGCTTGTGAGATGTGACCTGCCTGTTTCTCCCACCAGGGCCCCCCAGGTTTTCCTGGTGCTGTTGGCTCCCCCGGATTGCCTGTAAGAACCTAGCGCTGCTCGACCTCCCCTCCCCTGCCAGCCAGGTCTCTGTGGCTCTTGCTCGTCTCCCTTCCTGCCATGCCCTGGCCTCCCTCCTCCGTGTGTGTGCGTGCGTGTGTCATCGTCGTCATACCCCCGCAGGCTCGGTAGCTAACGACACAGGTTCCCTGAGGTCCCAGCAGCTTGGACAGCCTCCCAGTCTCTGACTCTCTTTCCATTTTTCCCTTCTCCCTCTTCTCCTGCTCTCTCTCTCTTTCTCTCATCGTCTGTCTTCTCCCCCCTTCCGTTTCCCTTTTTTCTCTCCCACAATCACACATCACTCCCCCCTAAATCCTCCGGAGCTATTTTACCTTCTTATTTTAAGCTGTTGCCTCTAGGGGCCTCTTTATTCCCTCCCTTCTCACTCTGCCTCCTGCTTCTCCCACCTTTGGTGTTGACTGAAGATTTGCTGAAAGTAGTTCTTGGGGCCCTGCCAGGCACCTGGCACAGAGCCCGGCAGAGATGCCAAAGCTTTAGGGCTTCACACTGCAGGCTGGCACGGGTTCACTGCCCTGCTGCTTGGCGGGGCTGGTCCAGAGGCGCCCCAGGGATTTCAAGGCGGCCACGCTTGCAACCTTTCCCATCATCCTAGGGGAAGCTTCCTCCTCTTCCCTTCTTCTCTGGCTCCGGGCCAAGTCTGCTCTGAGGCTGGGCATGTGGTGCCAGCAGTAGGGTTTCCGGGGGTCACAGGGCCCTGCCCCTCCTGCCCAGTGTCTTGGCCACCTCCTTCTGCCTGGTGTCGTTAATTGTTCTGCCTTCATCACATCACAAGTACGTTTAAGTCCTTCTCATCCTCACTGTTGCTCCCTCCTGGGTCATGGAAACTAACCTCCTGTTTTGTCGGACTTCATGTTCCCGGGGTTGGCTCCTCTCCTCCTAGGGCTGGTGATGGCAGCTCAGGGAGCAGGGCCCCTCCTTGTCACAGCTCCATCTGTCCCCACGTCCTCATCCTGGCCGGACCTTGTCTGTTTCTGCTTGCTTGGGTGGAGGGGCCATCTGTCCGTCTAGCCATCTGTCTTGTGTCGTGGAAAGGTTTGGGCACCGCGTCTCTGGAAGGCATGAGGGAGAAGGGGCAGACACAGCCCCTTAACGGTGTGCGTTGCATCTATGAAGTCCAGGTTGAGGATGAGGGATGGGGACTCTACTTTGCAACAGATATCCCCAAAGAGACAGGGACTGCTCTGGAGGGAGCCTTCCTGAGTCCTTCCCCAGCATCCCTAAAGGAAGTTGATTTTTGCCTGGGGTTGGGGGCGGGGGGCTTGGACAGGTAAGTGTCGGGCATCGGGTAATACATCTTGGTGGGGAGCACTCTAGGGACACCTCTGCTGACAGTTGCCCCTCGGAGGGAGCACATGTGTCACTCTCCTGAAGGTGCGCCCCAGACAGTGGTCACAGTAGGACCCACCAGTGACAGTCACCCGCCTGGGCGGTATCTCTCTCTGGTGGCCCATCGTGGGGGCCCTCGCTCCTGAGAGGCACCCGTATGTGGGAATTTATACCTCTGACAGTGTTGCCCTTCTGGGTCCACCCCCTATGGTCACTTTGCTGGGGACACTCTGGGGGCCACCAGCAGCCACCACCCCTCCACCTTTGCCTAGAATGGGAACACAGGGCTGCGGGGCTGTGGGGAGGAGGCAGGGGCTGGGTGGGGACTGCCCTCCCCTGCAGTTTCTCATGATTTTTCTCTCCAAGGGTCTTCAAGGAGAGCGAGGCCTCAGGGGCCTGACGGGAGAGAAGGGGGAGCCGGTAAGAGGGGGTGGCAGGGGGTGGTGATACGTGAAGAGCCCTGGGGAGACGAGTTGGGCCCCCTGGGGCGGTTGTCAAGTGGAAGACGGGGAGGTGAAACTCTTTGCCCCTCAGCCCTGATTCCCTCAGCACTGGGATCTTCACAAGCCCTCAGGATCCAAGGAAGCTGATCTCCAGGTGCCCTCACTCCTGTTAGGGGCAGACACCCCCATCCCCGGGGGCTTCCTAGCTCCCTCTTCCTGCAGCGTTTGGCCTGCTCCTTTCACTCCCCAACCCCAGTCCTCATCATCCCCCGCCTGGGAGGGTCTCCTCCTTTGGCTCGGCCCCCCAGGGTCCAGGCCTCTGGTGGTGGTCTCCACTGAGGGAAGCTGGCCTAGGGGACACGGCCTGAGGTGGTGGCTGTCCTGGGGGGCGGACTGGTGGCTGTCCCCGGGTGGACTGGCACCTGCTGAGGGGCAGCTGCAGGCTGGCTGGCCTTGGCCACCCTCTTACCCAGGGAGGGTGACAGAAACGTTGAAGGGCTGGCCCATCACGTCTCCCTTTCTTTGCAGGGTCCTCCAGGGCAACCTGGTTACCCAGGCGCCATGGGCCCCCCAGGACTGCCTGTGAGTAAGCAGGCCCAGGTCGGGGACAGGGTGGGGGGGCCGGGGAGGCGGGGTGGGGGTGGGGGGTCCCGGTGCCCAGGGATGGTGGTCAGTACAGGACCAGGCTTGAGCAGCCTCAGTGTGCTTCCTCCTTTATAAGCATTTCAGCGGGTGTTTTCTGCCAGGCTGTCCATTCAGAGACCAACCTCCCCCCCCCCTCCCCCGCCATATAAGCCCCCTTGGGAGTGGGAGTTGGCCCACCTCTCTGCTTTGGGGGGAGCCCACAGCAGTCGCTACACATCAGGGGCCAGAGGCTCAGAGCAGCCGGAGCCTCCCAGGGAGAGGACTGAAGGTTGTCTGGTGGGGAGGGGGAGGGAAAGTTGGGGAGACCCCGCGGAGGCCCGAGTTCGGTAGACATGACTACCCTCCTCCTTTCCACCGAATGGTGGTGGGAAACCCGGAGCCGAGCTCCCGCTCAGAGAGCACCCCACCCCACTGGTTCCCAGCCTCTTCCTGGGTGCCATCTGCGCCCAAGTGCCAGTCTGGGTGCCAGCTGCAGTCTCCACCCCTCTCATCGCGCCGCGCCAGGCAGGCCGTGGGGCTAATTCCCTCTCTCTTTGCTGCCTGTCAGGGCATCAAGGGGGAGCGAGGCTACGCGGGTTCCCCGGGAGAGAAGGGAGAATCGGTGAGTGCCTGAGTGCTGCTCCCGCGCGGGGGCGGGAGGAAGGGCTTCAGATGGCTGGTCCCTGCCCGCCCACCTCCTCCTCCACTGCCGCTGCCTGGAGAGCTTCCCAGCTGCCCCGTGAACGCGAGACGTGACCCCAGCTTCCCAACCCCCTGAATCCTCCAGCTGCGTCTCAAGCAGTCGGTGCTGCCGGCTGGTTGCTGCGGGGGCGGCAGCTGTGAGGAGGATCCGCCGGGTTTAGTGGAGATGGCTTGGAGGGGCTGCCTGGAAGAGGGGACCTCCTCCCACCCCACGCCCACAGGCTGGAGAGCCAGCCCAACACTCTGGACCCCGCTGCCTCCAAGCCTGTCTCAGGCCACCCAGACCCAATGGTGGTTCAGCCAGTGTGCCAGACCCACCCTGAGCTCAGGTCATCAGTGGGAGCCTCCGGTGACTGGGCTCACCCCAGGTCCTGCAGCTAGTTAGTGAATTAGGGTGGAGGCTGGACTTGAACCCATCCCTGTTTGTTTCTAGCCTCCCCAAACCTTTGTCTTCCCTTCCCCATCACTCATGCCGCCCACCCACAGCCGCTGGTGAGGCCAGGTAGGATGCTGTAAACCCTGGTTGTGCCTTTATTCAATAGCACATCTTTCTCCAGGGGCCTTCTAGGTGCCAGGCTCTGTTCTGAAGATTCCTTGACAGATAAAACAGGCAGTTGGGCCCCTGGCCCTCAGGGAGCTAAGTTCCAGTGGGACAAGCAGATAACAGATGAATAAACAGATACACATAAATTAGGAGAGATGGGACTGGTGGAAAAAATCAAGCTGGAGCCATGAACAGGATGCTGTAGACAGAGGGTTAGGGAGGCCTCTCTAAGGGGCTGGCATTGGAGCTGAGCCTTGAATGGAGCTTCAGGGTCAAGGGTGGGGAAGGACATTTGGTTGTCCATGCTGGGGAATCCCAGAGGGAGAGGCCACGGGTGGGGGCACCCCTGGAACAGATTGGTGCCATGGATGGTTTGATAAGGTTTCAAGAGACCTGGAAAGTATAAGGGATGGCAGACATTGTAGGTAGAGGGGACAGTCAGTGGTGTGAATGTATGGTATTCAGGGAACAGCAGTCGGACCAAACCAGGCAGAAGATAAGAAAAGGTGAGGGAAGTGAAGCAGGAATGGGTGGTTGGTATCAGATCACAGGATGCCTTGAAACTCAGCGTTCGGTTGGCGGAGGGGAGCCATGGAGGGTGTTGGAGCAAGAGGGTGTTATAATCAGAGCTGTGTTGAAGAAGAGGAGCTGGCACTTAGAGTGAACTCAGAAGTGGCAGAACTAGTTAAGAGGCTGGTTCGGTAGCTCAGGCAAGGGAAAGGGCGGCCAAACACCAGGGAGAGGAGTCCTGCAGCCTGGAAGTGCCTCCGCCACATCCCTGCCTCTGCTCTGCGCCCAGCCCCTGCCCTAAGCCCTGATCCCCCTCCCCCAGCCAGAGGGACTGATTCTGCTCCTTTGTGCCACCAGGGCCCACCAGGATCTGAAGGCCTCCCAGGGCCCCCAGGCCCAGCGGTGAGTGAGGAAGGGGACAGGGAGATGTGGACATGAGAATCCCTGATCCTGCCTTGGAGTCTGGGGGACAGGACAGTTGCATGGGGGGTTGCATCTGGGGGTTCCAGATGCATTGTTCTCTGTGGTGACAGGGTCCCCGAGGAGAGCGAGGGCCCCAAGGAAGCTCGGGTGAGAAAGGAGACCAGGTGAGTGGTGACAGGGACCTAGCTGGTTGTTCTGACCACTGTGAAGGGCTGGGGGGAGGCAGGGAAGGGGGCCTCTCCCCGGTGGTCAGTCTTATGTATGGGAGTGGGGACCAGCTGTAGCCTCCCAGCCTCCACCATCCTTGAGCTGTAACCTCACCTCCTGCCCAGAGCCTCAGCTGCCGGCCTTCAGGGGCAGAGTGGAGGACAAGGCCCCACGACTCGAAGCAGCCTCACTGTGTCACTCTTTCCACCTGGGCAGCCAGGCTGGAGAGAGGGTGGCACAGCACACTGCCCCTTGCTTTCTTCCCCTAGGGATTCCAAGGGCAACCCGGCTTTCCAGGCCCCCCGGTGAGTGCAGACACAAAGCCAGCTCTGTCGGATGCTCCCAGTCTGTCAGGGGCAGGCCTGCTGAGGCCAGGCCGCATGAGGGTGGGCCTGGGGAGGGGAGGGAGGAAGGCCCGGGAGGAGGAACGGCCTGGGTGGTCAGGCCTGATTCCAGGAACAGAGACCCGGAGAGCAAGGCCTCCTGGGTGGGCCCATGTTAACACAACGCGAAGGACACCCAAGAGGAAGAAGGAAGTGGAGCTCTTTTCCAGCCCCACTGTTCATCCCTGCCTGTTCCTTTGTTGGTTTAGGGTCCCCCTGGATTCCCAGGCAAAGCTGGAGCACCTGGCCCACCCGGCCCCCAAGCGGAGAAGGTGAGCAGGACCCCCAAGTTGGCCACACTCACAGATCTGAGCCACGCAGCTCCTAGCCCCTGTCTGCCCCCTCCCACCCTCACCCCCCACCCCCCCCACACACACACCTAGTATCAGGCCTTCAGAAATTCAAGGACTGACTCAGTTATAGCAAGGATGGGCAAAGAGACTCGAGAATGGGCCCAGCAATTTCTGTAGGGCAACAGGGCCGGGGCAGACCAGTGGGCCACCAGGGCTGGGTCCAGGATGCCTCCTGGCCTCTGTGCCACCAAGCTCTGCACCTCCCCTAGTAGGAGAGGCTGGCTGGGGAAAAGGCAGAGGGGTGTGGTGAGAGGTGGCCCACTAGAATGTGACAAGGTGGCCTGGGCCAGCTTGCAGCTCCTCTAGGGCAGGGCAAGGAGTTGAGAGAAGCACATCCAAGACTGGAAACCCCCTGTTTAGCAGCGAGAGGAGCTCTGGGCGTTTGCCTTCTGGGTCTGACAACAGCAGGAAAGGGGAATGGGCCTCCTGGGGAGCCAGGCTCAGAGTGTCCCCAAGGGCCAAAGAGGGTAGGCATGGCCTGTGACCTGGTGACAAGGGTGGGAAGGAGCAGCAGTCGGGGAGCGCCCACACTGGCCATCCCTGGGTTTGGCTTTGGGACTAGCTCTGCTTTTGGTTTTGGTCTTTAGGGCTTCGCTTGTAGCTAAGCGGGTAAAGAACCTGCCTGCAATGCAGGAGACCCGGGTTCGATCCCTAGGTTGGGAAGATCCTCTGGCGAAGGAAATGGCAACCCACTCCAGTATTCTTGCCATGGAGAATCCCATGGACAGAGGAGCCTGGCAGGCTGCAGTCCATGGGGCTGCAAGAATCGGACACAACTTAGCCTCTAAACCACCGCTGCTTTGGTCTGGAGGCTGACGTCCCTGACTCAGCCCGCCCTCTGGGCTTCTCCAGATGTGACAGGCGGGCAGTGTCAGGAGGTGTCAGGAGGCCCGTAGTCTGACCTGTGAGCTTGGAGTGGGAGGATCACGGCCCAGAGGGAGGGGCAGGAGGTCTGTAGCCTCGCCTCTTTCCTCTGAAAGCGGGAAAGGACTCCTAGAAGGGGCCACCTTGGTCTAAGTTCAGGTGAAGAAATGAGGCCCAGAGAATGCTGGAAGGCCCTGGAGTGCTGGTGGCATTCCAGGGCACAGCAAGATAGCAAAAGAGCTAAGATTTGTCCCCCCCATCCCCAACCCCACTCAGGAGAACCCCCACACCCTTGCTGCCTCCCCGATCAGCCATGATTGAAGCAGTGGCGGGTGCCATCTCCCTTTACCTGGGTGGCGGCCCCCGCCAGAGTCTTCCGTGCTGGCTCTGTATCCAGGGCTGCCTGCTCTCCTTAGGCCAGTCATTGCCTACTCCCAAACCTCTGGGCAGCGGTTCTCCAGCTTGACTCCCTGCGGGGCCGCCATTTCCTGGGGTTGTGCTGACCCCTCCTGGTAGCTGGTGGCATTGCAGTACCACCTGAAGCTCTCTCCCCCTGACCCCTCCCATGGGGTCTCTGTCTGGAGCCCTTCCCCTTGGCGAGCCCCACAGCCACTGACTGCTCCAGGGCAGCCAGCCTCTTGCCCCTGGGGAAATGCTGCCACCTGCCCTACTAAGCTGCCTGCCTCGCCCTCCCTTCTCTGATAAACATTCTAATTCACACATTCTCTCCCACCTTTTCCCCTGCTCTGAACTGTCAGTGGCGGCCCAGTGCCTGTAGCGGTGTTTTTTGGGCTTTATTTTGTAGTTCCCAAGGCTTTTCCCTCATAGCTCAGTTGATAAAGAATCTGCCTTCAATGCAGGAGGCCCGCATTCAATTCCTGGGTGGGAAAGATCCCCCGGAGAAGGAAACGGCAGCCTTCTCCAGTATTTTTGCCTGGAGAATCTCATGGACAGAGGAGCCTGGCAGGCTACAGTCCATGGGGGTCACAAGAGTTGGACACGACTTAGCGACTAAACCACCATCACAAGGCTTTTACACAGAATCTCATGTGAATGCTCAATCTATAAAGCAGACTTGCCTGGCAGTCCAATGGTTAAGACTTCGCCTTCTGATGCAAGAGGTGTGGGTTCGATTCCTGGTGGCAGAGCTAAGATCCCACATGCCTTGGGCCCAAAAAAAAAAACAAAAAAATAAAGCAGAAGCAATATGGTAACAAATTCAATAAAGACTTTAAAAATGGTCCATATTTTAAAAAATCTTAATAAACAAACAAATATGCAAGTGGAGCTTCTCTGGCTAAGCAAGGGGTAGACCCACCCCTGGGTCTCCACTTTGTGCCCCCAGCCCCTCCAGAGTCCTCCAGGAGCCCCCAGGCTCTGAGAAGTAGTTTGAAAGCCACTAGTCCATTTGACGGAGAAGGCAATGGCACCCTACTCCAGTACTCTTGCCTGGCAAATCCCATGGATGGAGGAGCCTGGTAGGCTGCAGTCCATGGGGTTGCTAAGAGTCAGACACGACTGAGCGACTTCATTTTCACTTTTCACTCTCAAGCATTGGAGAAGGAAATGGCAACCCACACCAGTGTTCTTGCCTGGGGAATCCCAGGGACGAGGGGAGCCTGGTGGGCTGCCATCTATGGGGTCGCACAGAGTCAGACACGACTGAAGTGACTTAGCAGCAGCAGCAGCAGCAGTCCATTTGATAAAGTCTAGTATAGAGTTCAGTGTCCTCCCCCAATCTAACTCTTCCAGCCTCCTCCCCACCCCTGCCATCATACAGGCTAGACCAGGCATGTCACCCCCTCCAAATCTTTATCCTTCTCTTAAGTCCCCAGTGGCACACCCTTTCCCCCTTCTCCAGCTGCCCAAATCCCAGCCACCCTTCAGAGCCCAGTGCCTGCGGACTCCTCTGTGACACTTTCCCTGACCGCCGACCACCCCCCAACCCTGTCCCTCCCCAGCAGAGTGAGCTGCGCCCTCTTCTGGACACCCAGTTCCCCTCGGAACGCCCAGGGCCCCTGACTCATAGAGCACAGGGACTGTTACACTGCCCTTCGTTGTCATGGGTCTGTGATCCTCACTGGACTGTGAGCTCCTCGGGGACAGGAGCCACCCTTGTTCCATCTGGGGGACCAGAGGCCCAGCCTGCATTACCAAGCACCTGGCAGGCCAGTCGGTCAGCCCTGGGGAAGGTGCTGGACTGAGCAGGCTCTGTCCCTTTCTTGTGGAGCAGTGCAGAAAGAGGATGCTCTGTAGATGAAGACAGATCTTCTTGGGCAAGTGATATGTGGGATACAGCCAGTTAGACCAGAACCGAACTGGGATTTGAAGCCAGCTGTCCTGACTTCCAATAGCCACCAGCCCCTGTGGCCCAGGGTCCCTTCTCCTGCTGGTGTGTCCAGGGGAGGGAGAGGGACAAGGTCCTGCTGACTTTGTTGGGGGGCTCGTTTCCAGGGCAGTGAAGGGATTCGAGGCCCATCAGGTCTGCCTGGTCCCCCTGGACCACCAGGATCTCCCGGGATTCAGGTGAGTGTGTCATAGCCTGACAGATGGGGTGTGGATGTGTATGTGTGTGTGTGTGTGTGTGTGTTTAGGGGCGGGAGTGGGATGAGGGGTGGATGGGATGGAGAGGGTGGCAGGGCTGGTCAGGCTTCCGCCTCCAAGGGCTCCAGCGCAACATGCAGAAGTGCCTTTTCCTCGTTTCCAGGGCCCCGCCGGTCTGGATGGTCTGGATGGGAAGGATGGCAAACCTGGCTTGAGGGTGAGACGTGGGCCCAGGAGGGCACCCCTTTCCTTCTCCTTCCTTCCCCAAGAGCCAAAGCCAAGGGAACCCTGATGAAAGGAGTTGAATCTCATCCCCCACACCGCTTTCAGGAGGTGCCCCCACCTTCCCTCAGTCTGCATCTCACTGCACCCCACTTTTCTGAAGGCCCCAGAGCCCCCTCGTTTCTCCATTCTTCCGGTTGGCCTTAACCAGGTTGGATGTCCTGGCAGGCCGTGAAGGCAGTAAATTTACACCCAGAAGCTCAATCAACTAAGAAACTAGGCTGGGCATCAGAAAGAACAGGCTGCACACACGGAGGGACCAGGGCAGCCCTGGCTCCTTGAGCCTGGTTTTACTGGGGTATCTGAAAAGGAGGGGGCCATGGCAAAGGGAAGAACATCAAGGTCAACTGCCTTCTGTACCCAAAAGAAGGAAAACAGGTTCAGAGAGGGGCCAGGATTCACTCAGGGTGCACAGCCAAGTCGGACCCTCCATCCTGGGAGAGCTGGGGGAGGGGCTGAAGAAAGGCGGAGACAGTGGTGAATGAGTGGGCACAAGCTGGACAAAGCTCCTGTCTCTGTGCCCCTGGTCTCTTTCCCTAGGGGGACCCTGGTCCTGCTGGCCCTCCCGGACTCATGGGACCCCCGGTAAGCTGAGCTGCGGGGAGGGGCTGGGAACTGAGAGGTTCCAAAGCTGGGTAGGTGCCTTGGTGGGCAGGGCAGCTCGCATCCATGTCCCCTGGGGACTGAGTTAATGACTTTGGGTGGGTTTAACTTGTTTGACCCGGGGAGGGAAGAGTGAGAAGTGGCCTCTGCTTGAGCCGAAGGACGTGGCAGCTCCTGCTTTGTCTTCCAGGGCTTCAAGGGAAAACCCGGCCATCCTGGCCTCCCAGGACAGAAGGTAAGGACCTGGTGACTTCCGCCCATCAGGTTTTCTCGGCTCTTCTCAAGGCTCGACCCCGAGCAGATGGGTCAGCCTAGCTGGAGTGGACAGGCCACCTGACCCTTGACTGAGATGCCATTCCAGCATCCAGGCCTTCTGAGGCCACTGGTGCCTGGCAGACCGGGTCAGGGCTTTGCCATCTGCCAGCCTAAGGGCATCAGGGGGCCACCGGCATGTGGCAGGACCCCTCTGATGTGGGATCAGTTGGGGGTGGCAGAGCCAAGTGGCAAACTGGTGAGCCCCAGATGCCCCTCTCTCCTCCAGGGCGACTGTGGAAAGCCAGGCCCCCAGGGCAGCAGTGGCCGGCCCGGAGCAGAGGTAAGGGCCCAGGGTCTACGCATGCTGCCTTTAGACAGCCCTGGGTTCTGCTGAGTCCTGAATGCTGCCCCTTCCTCCCTCCTCCCTGGCAAGGTGGCCGCCTCCTCTGCTTGGCCTTCTGGGGGAGGTTTTCCCCAACTCTGCACATCTTGACCTTCCCCTCTTAAGGCTTATAACTGGCTCCTGCCCCTATGGGCTGCTAACCTACAAAGGCCTGGTCTCTGCTTCCCCCTCCAACCATACTCACGGGTAGGGCTGGTCCCGTAGGGCTTAGACCTAGAGGCCAGGGCTCAGCGTGGTTCCTCTGGCCGTTGGTGTGTCCCATCTGCTTTGCTCCATCCTCTCCTGCCTAACAGCCCGTGTGTCTGAGTCTGTATCTGTGTCATTTCTTCCTCTTTCTGGCTCCTGCAGGGTGAGCCTGGTGCCATGGGACCCCAGGGAAGACCCGGCCCCCCTGGCCATGTTGTGAGTTGACCTGTTTTAGTCTCTGTCTCTCTAAGAGTTTGGATTGCATTGGGCTGGGTGGTGGTGGTGGTGGGCAAGCTGATGATGACTTGAAAGAACTGACTGCAGGAGCAGCACCAGCCATACAGAACCAGAAGGGGCTCTGGGCTCACCCCATCCAGCAGTTCCCCGGCTCTGTGCCATTTTCATATTTTCTGGGCACATTCGAGTTTGCTTATCAAACAAACATCATTCGGTTATTCAACAAATAATTATTGAGCACCTGCTCCATGCCAGGCACTGTTCCAAGCCCTGGGCTATGGCAGTGAGTAAGGTAGAATGGTCCCCCGATCCCAGAACTTCCACACGGGCACAGCATGTTGATGGGTGCGGAGGGACCAGGTGGTGATGTGATGTCCTGGGGAGGGCTGGGAGGCGACTTCCCTGGAGAAGTGGTCTTTGAGCAGGGGCCCAAATAACATGCAGCAGCCAGCTATCGAGCCGACTGGGGGAGGAGTGTCCAGGCAGGGGTGTAGCTGCTGCAGAGAGCCTGAGACAGGCAGGGCACAGGGGAGTGGAGTTTGAGAAGGGCGTGAGTGGGGATGGGAAGGCTGAGCTGGGAGAGGTTGTGGTGCAGATGGTGGAAGACCTCAGGGCAGGAGGGGGAGGACGTGCAAGTGGAAGCAGAGATGTCAGTGGACGGGGGGTGGCGCTGGAGCAGGGGGCAGTGGACCCATCCCGCAAGTGTTTGGAGGTAGAGGACTTGCTAATGACCCAGATGGCAAAGGGGCAGGAGGCGGCAGGAGAGGGATCGAGGATGACTCCTGTTTGGCTCGGGCAGCCGGGTGAGTGGGTGGTGTGTTTACTGACAAAGGGTGACTTGGAGAGGAGGTTTATGAAATAATGGCTTTCCCTTCTCCTTGATGCGTCTGTAACGCAGATGTCTGCCAATGGGTGCCTTTGATCAGTGTGACGGCTCTGAGCTGGTGGGGTTCCAGAGAGAAGGGAATACACTAGCCGTCCGCTTTCCAGAAGGCTTTTGGAATGTTAAAAATAGATCAGGACCCCACAACAAGAACTCTTGGGGCCTCATTACTGTTTTTATGGCTCTCAAGGGATCCAGATACCTTGCATTGGGGACCCCAGGTCTAGCCCTGTCTGCCCCGGTTCCACATCAGAGATGAAAGAAAGAGTCACACACTCTGAACTGTGGAGACTCACTAGGGGGCTGGGGTGTGCAGGGCTCCTCTTCCCACCTCCGTCCATCCAGCTCAGCCCTCTGGTGAGGGCTGGCCACTCCTGCCCTGGGAGGCTTCAGATGAGTAGAACAGAGCCCGTGCCTCCAGAACTTTCCATCTGTGAGTACAGAGGAAGGTGCTCCGAGAGAGACCCGCGTGTCCCCATTGGTTCAGAGGAAGTGTCGTTCTGACCAGGGAGGTGACGTGTGAGCTGGGCCTCCAGGGCGGGATGTGGAGAGATGGGGCAGGTGGGAGCCATCCTGTGCAGTTGAGGTTCGTCACCCCCCAGTGATGGGTGAGCGGCAGGAGACCAGGAAGCTAGGGGCTTATCTGCGAGGATGTTGGGGTTGGAGCTGAGCCCCTCTCCCTCACCTGCCTCCGCACAGAGACAAGCTCCTGGTTTCTGCTCTCCCCACAGAACAGAAGGAAGGCGGCAGGGTGGGGGCTGTTGGGGGTCCTCAGAAGACATCCAGGCCCAGGTGCCATGTGCTTCACTCCCTTGCGCTTGGCTCTGGCTCCCAGATCATTCCCTCTGTGCAGGCCCCAGTTGCACCACTCGGCAAGCAGCAGGTGTGAGCATCCTGTGTGCCCAGGGATCCCCAGGCACAGATTAAATGCAAGAGTAGATGGAAGAAAGGCCCAGGGAAGAGAATGGAGCTGCCGTAACCAAGTTCAGGGCTTGTTCCTGCGGTTGGTCCCTTGCCACCTCCTGGGGCCTCGTTACCTGAGCCTCTTTCCAACCCACTGACTTCGTCTCCCTTTAGGGGCCGCCGGGGCCTCCAGGCCAGCCAGGCCCAGCTGGGATATCTGCAGTGGTGAGTGCCGTGCTCCTCCTCGCGTCCCTCCCTCCCCGGTGTTTGTCCCTGCGTGTCCCTGTCCCCACTCCTTCCCTCTTGTAAGCCTCTCCTGCCTCCAGTCAATCTCCCTAACTGGCTTGGGGTGAAGACCTCCGGAGAAGCCCGGAGGCTACCCCGGGGTCCTTCCCCAAGTTCAGGCAGCGCCACCTCCCCTGCTGGGGCCTTGGAACTGGGGACAGGGTCCCTTGTGCTCAGTGTCTGCCTCTGGCTCTGTGGGGTTCACTCTTCCCTCCCGCCATCTCCATCGTTTTCTCTAGGGCCCAAAAGGAGACCGTGGAGCCACTGGAGAAAGGGGCCTTTTAGGTCTTCCAGGCCAACCTGGCCCCCCTGGACACCCTGGTCCCCCGGTAAGACCCCACCTCTTAGGGCTCAGCCCCGGGGGAAAGGGCCAGTGAACCTTGTCAGTTGCACACAGTCCTGCACTTCGGAGGTCTCTGGGGAAGGAGGGGTGTTCAGCACCACGATGGCAGCTTGGAGTTTGTGCCTGAGGATCGCATCCTATTTGGAATAAAGGACAAGCTGTACAAGCCAGCACTGGGCCAGCCACGCAGCAGACGGCTGCCTCTGACCTAGCACTCACGTGCACATCCCTCCTCGAGGTGTCGGATGGGGAAACTGCTCCCTGTTCCACCCCTGTCCCCTCCCCAGGGGAGCTGGTTGGTCGCATAGAAAACCTGTAAACGTCAGACACCCAAACGCAGTGTTATTGCTGGAGCTCTCCCAGCAACTCTGAAACCACTCCTTAGTGCCAGTTAGCGTGTATACCCAGAGCTGCAATACACTGGTCCCTGACACTGGCCTCAATGGTGACCTACATGCCTGACATGTTGTCATTCAGTCTGTACTGCAACCCTATTTAATAGGTCTGATTGTCCCTGTTTTACAGACGAAGGAACCAAGGCTCAGCAAGGTTGAGTAGGTTGCCCAGAGTCACACAGCTATTAAGTATTAAGAGGCTGCCTGACTCCAGAACTTGGGTCCGGAGCCACTCTGCGGTACTCCCTCTTTCAGAGGTTCCAAACAGGTGGACCACATCAGGTGGAACTGACTGCCAGGCTCAGGGATGAAAAATCTCCCAGGGGACTGAGGCAGGGACCCAGGTCTCCTAGCCCTCAGGCTGGGGTGCTTTCCACCCAAGCAGACTTCCTTCTGTGGGGACAAGAGCAATGCCCATGGGGCTGGTGCCCTGAAACGGAGGGGATGACTCCAACCAATCTGCCAAGAGGCTCGAGTCTTGCCGCCCACTCCTCTGATTCCTGCCATGGGCCCTGGGCAGGCAGGTCCCATCAGTCTTCCGTCCCTCCTACCTACAGGCTAAGAACCTCCAGAGTCCCCTGATGAATCTGCCTTGCAAGCATAGATTCCTCTTCCCCAGTGTTTCACTAGAAGTGAGCAGGTCCCAGGGGGCAGCCTCTCCTGTCTTGGGGAAGGAGTGAACACTGAGGCTCCCTTGGCCAAACTCTGGGACTTCATCAAGGTCAGAGGTTCACAGGTTCACAACCTTCATTCAGCAAACACTGAACATACACTCAGAGCCAGGAAACGTGCGAGATGCCAAGATCTCAAGCAAAGAGCAGGGCAAATGCAATCTGCTCTTCCCTCCCAGAGCTCAGTCGGGGGGTGGCTGGGGCCAGGCTGGAGCATGGCATGGGGTCTGAGTGTCCACAGCCTGTGCCTAGAGTGTCGGGGGGAGGTGGGGAGGATTGTGGCTCCTAGGTGGAATGGGGGCTGGCCACGCCTAGTGGGCGATGTGAGGCATGAAATGCCACGCTGGGTTGGGGCTCATCACAAGCTCCATTGCTCTCTGCTCCCCAGGGTGAACCTGGCATGGATGGCGCAGCTGGCAAAGAGGTACCGTTGTGCTGGGCTTCTCATTTTCTCTCGGGGATGCTGCTTTTAGCTCCTGGCTTTGCCCTGACCCCTCTTCATTCACTTGGTAAATGCTCCCTGTGTGTACAGACCGTCTCTGGATGGATATACAGGCAACTGGTGCCCTTGTTATTACAGGAGAGAAGCTGGGGACTAGGAAGAAGGATGAGAGTGAGCCTTGTTTTTCACTCTCCTTTTTTTTAAACCATATATCTGGTCCAAAAAAACCAATGATAATAATAAAGTCCAAATAAACATCTCCTGGGGGCCAGCTCTTGTCAGGCCTTCCCTTTCATTCTGACTTCTCTGTCTGTGACAAGGGACCCACCTAGCACAATCATATGAGGCCACGTCCTGGAAACATAATTCTCCCTTCCCGCTGTCCACGCTCTTGGCAGGGAGGTTCTCGTCCTTTCTCACACAGAACTCAGTAGGACAAGGTTTGGGGGCCTAACGCTTTGGAAGGTCCTTTCGTGACACCTGTTTCGCCTGGATGGTTTGGACATGCTGCCCAGACTTCACCCCTGACTTCTGCTTTCTTCTAGGGACCCCCTGGAAAACAGGGACTCTATGGACCCCCAGGTCCAAAGGTGAGTTGGGCTCTGGCTGGGTTTGAGAGGAGCAGCTCATGAGTTGATGAAGCCCAGCCCGAAGCTCTGACTTTAGCCATGGAGAGGAGACACGGCAAGGCCAGTGGGCAGGGAAGAGAAGTGGGCGGGACTTGGAGCAACCTTGTCTCTGAACACTTCTCACGTGGGGCTGTCCCAAGGTTCTTAGGTATGGTGGGAAGAATGGAACCCTCGTGTTCATTCACTCCTGATTGATTCATGCATTCATTCTGCGAGCATCCGCTTGGCTTTACTCACCTGCCAGGCCCTCTCTCCTAGCCTTGGGCCCGGTGCCCACTTAGTCCAGTCACACTAACACGGGAGCCTGTTGGGTTTTAGATGCAGTGCTGTGGAATCAGAGGGAGGGAGCGATCCACTCAGCCTGGGGCGTCGGGGAGGTTGCACAGAGAACAGGGACCTTACAGCCGAGTGGGAGGAGGACACTGGGGAGAGGGAAGGCATTCCAGGCCGGGAGGACGAAGACACATGGCTGAGTCAGAACTATAACCAGCAAGGCGTGGCTGGAAGCACCCGGGCAGGAAAACGAGGCTGGAGAAGACATAGTCGGGACCCCATCATGATGGCCTGGAATGCCCGGCCAAGGAATTAAACCTTTATGCTGAGGGCAACTGGGAGACATGGAAATTTCTCAGCAGGGAGTAAGAACATGAAAACCATCCTTTAAAAGGACTGCTTTGGGGGCAGAGACACGGGGCAGCCTGTCAAGATGCTGTGATCCAGAGGGAGATGCTGGGGGCTGCGTGTGGCACTGAAGCCGGGGCAGACCCTTGAGACACTGTGAGATAAACTTGATGGCTCTTGGCAATGTTGGACTGTGAGACTTCCTGTCCTCTAGGGTGACCCGGGGCCTTCAGGACAGAAGGGCCAGGCAGGAGAGAAGGGAAGAGCTGGCATGCCTGGCGGGCCTGGCAAGAGTGGCTCCATGGGACCTGCGGGGCCACCGGGTCCTGCAGGAGAGAGAGGCCACCCTGGATCTCCGGGGCCTGCGGGGAGCCCGGGATTGCCCGGGGTGCCTGGCTCCATGGTAAGGAGGAGGCTGGCCACCAGGGGCACTGGTCCCACAGAGCAGGTGTGCGAGGTAGAGCGCACACCATTTTAGAAGCTCCTATTGATGCTCTACAGAAGAGCATGACCCCCATATGGGTGGTTCTTAACTGTGTGGGAGAGTGGAGAGGGGGAGACCCTTTCCCTAGGAAGATGCACAAAATGTTTTCTTCCACTTTAGGGGGTTAGGACATTGGCTTCAGCGTCTGTGGGAGGCTTCTGGGACCTTTGTTCCCCAGCCGCCGCCCCCCCCATCCTTTATTCCCATGAAATCTATTCCCAGGAGAGATGAGCCCCAGACTTGAAAGTGTGATTGAGGCAGGTTTCTTCTCTTTCCTCAGGGAGACATGGTGAATTATGATGAAATCAAGAGGTTCATCAGACAAGAGATCATTAAAATGTTTGATGGTAAGTGGCAGCTGAACTGGCTGGCAGTGGGTGCTGTTTGCCCTTCCCAGCTGCTTCTCCACCCCACCCCAGCCTCCTTTCCCTTAAAGTATCCACCCCCCTACTTACCTCGCTCCCCCACTTACAGGCATCTGTTCAATTAGACTTCAGCCTTTCCTCTCACCTGCTCTGTTCAGAGACAAAATGATTCCCTTCTGCCCCCCACCCGAAGCCCCCACTGAAGCAGAGGAGACAGACAAGAAAATTGATATCAAATGAGTCTGCAGAGAGTCTAAATAGAGGGGTGCACAGCAGCCTTAAGATGGCTGGCGTGGTTTCATTTTCAGCTTTTTCTCCTGTTGATTTGTTCATCCAACATCAATAAGCTAGGGACTAGGGAAAACATGGACCCTTCCAGAAGAGGGCTAGGCATCTTGCTTGGGAAGCAGACCTTGAATGCCAAGCAAGGAGTCTGGACTTTATTCTGAAGCCGGTGTGGACTAATGAAGGCTGCTGGAGAAAAGAGATGCTGGAATCAGATCTGGGCTTCAGGAAGATCACTGTGGGGAGCGATGTGGGGGAGAGGGCACAGGCGACCATTTAAGAGATCCACCTGTGTGTTCCTCGCTCTGACGTCCCTCTGAAGAATGGCTGTCTTGGATTCTACGCTGGCAGCCTGTCGTTTTGAGTGCCCAGGGTGCCCTGTGACCTGTCCCTGTCCTTTCTTACAGAGAGGATGGCTTACTACACCTCCAGGATGCAGTTTCCCATGGAGATGGCAGCAGCTCCAGGGCGACCAGGGCCCCCAGGGAAGGATGGTCCCCCAGGCCGGCCAGGCTCCCCGGGATCACCGGGACTCCCTGGTCAGATTGGCAGAGAAGGACGGCAGGGCTTGCCCGGGATGAGAGGTAGGTCTGCCCTCTGGGTACATGCCTGGTTCTTGGGGGCACACAGAAGCATTGCACGAGGTCTGTTGTGAATCAAGTGTTTGCGTGTATATGTGTGTTTCAAATAATCTGACCAGGTAGATCATTTTTCTACTCCAGGATGGGACGTCTTATCTTATTTCTTTTGTTTCAGGGTTGCCTGGTACCAAAGGTGAAAAGGGAGACGTCGGTGTTGGCATCGCAGGAGAAATTGGTCTTCCTGGCCCCCCAGGTAGGAAAAGTCAGTCTTGGAGACTGCGAATCTGGAACGGCTGAGAGCTCCTTTCTTGATGTTCTTTCCATAGCATAGTTGTGTAGTGTCCCAAATAACCATAGGCCTATCAACCAGCATTTATAGTAATGACACTGAGTATAAGAGACTCTACTAGGGCATGGGTGTGTACGTGTGTGTGC
Organism: Bos mutus; assembly: GCF_027580195.1. Lineage (NCBI taxonomy): Eukaryota > Metazoa > Chordata > Mammalia > Artiodactyla > Bovidae > Bos > Bos mutus. The sequence continues at coordinate 14,029,182 of NC_091618.1, read as the reverse complement.
GTTGGTGGGGCAGGAGTGTTGAGGGTTAGGTGGGACATCCCGTGCCTGTTCTCAAGTCCTAACGTGGCCGAGCGTGACAGAGTGGAAGAGAGTTGGATGTGGTGGGGCCAGGGAATGCAAGCTTAGGTCCCGCTCATCATCTTACTGGCTATATTACCTGGACAAACCTAAGAGAGAAATGACTGAAGTTTGACAGCCTGGTTCTGAGATGTAGCTTCACCACATGGCAGGTGTGTGACCTCTCTGAGCCTGTGTCCTCATCTCCAAAATGAGATAATAGTTTCTTTCTCATGGAGTCGTTGTGACGATTCAATGAATAATGCAGAGAAAGCACTTGGCTTCTGCTTGGCAGGTGGAAACTCTGAATAAAATTAGCCAGTGGTATTATTGTCACTGTTCAGTCAATGTCAGGATCAGATCAAGTCTTCATGAAAATATGGTGTAGCTGGAGAAATAGTCATCAGATGTAAGGTATTGCTATTATTTACCATGACTGTTATTTCTTCTTTTCTTATGACCTGGGTTTCCTGATCCCCCTTCTCTGACTCCTTCCTGCCTTAGGTCCCCAGGGTCCTCCAGGGTATGGCAAGATGGGCGCGACTGGGCCGATGGGCCAGCAAGGCATTCCTGGCATCCCCGGTCCCCCAGGCCCCATAGGCCCGCCGGGCAAGACCGGCCACTGTAACCCCTCTGACTGCTTTGGGGCCATGCCGATGGAGCAACAGTACCCGCCCATGAAAAACATGAAGGGACCTTTCGGCTGAAATCGCCATTTCCATCAGATGAAGGGCTCCATTGGGAACAAATGGCTCCAACTTTATAGGACTCTGGATGGGTTGTGAATGTTTGAGATTTTTTTTAATTGCTATTAATATTTTTTTATCAATAAAGAAATAAAACTATCTGCAATCTCAGTGCCGCTGGGGTTTCTCTGGGGCTGCAGCTGCATCTCTGTCATCTTCTTCTTACCATTCGGTCCCAGGATCAAAAGGGGGCATCTCCTTCATTGCCTGTGGTCAACCAGTAAAGCTGTGGAATGCTGCTGTAGAGAGGGTCCCCAGCTCAGCTCTCCTCTCCGATACTTCTGAGTCATCCTTTGGTCCTCTGAACCACATGTTCTATCCTTCATGGCACACTTCTCCAAGTCAGAGAGAGGGCATTGCTCAACCTCTTCTCATGAATGAACCAAAAGCAGTTTGAAGACCTCTTTCCAGCTCATAGAGGCCACTCCCTATTTTCTTCCTTAAAAGAGATGGGTGTCTGGTACCCCCACCCACCCTCTGGGGTGTGACCCAAAGCTCCATCCAGGATGCACCTTGAGAATTGCCACTTGGTGCTAAGGTACATTCATCTATCTGCCTGACAGCTCTTCCAAGCAAGCACACTCTCTTCTTGCCGCTCCAGTAATTCCATGATTAGAAAAGTCTGTGCAAACAGGAGGAAAGATAAGGTGGCAGCCCTGGGCCCAGGGAAGCAGGGAGTGCTTCTCTGGGAAATGACATGAAAATTCCTTCCTGTACCGATGGAGGGCCCTCTCACCCGCCCTCCTGGACTCCACACGGCATCCTTCTGTTATTCTTTGTTAATCTAGCACGTGGAGTGATTTTTCTGTACATCTTTAGCCCTAGGCCTTCAGAAAGAGGTTACATCAGTGCAAAGGGATCACGGGACGCCACAATAAGATCTGAGTTCATGGGCCTCCAAGTCCACTGGGACTCTGGTGATCCATCTGCTGCCTCCTTCTCCATTTGTAAAAAGGCTCAGAAGAAGAAGAAAAAAAGAAAGATGAATATTATAGAAACATTCTATCTCAGACTTCTTCCTTTTCTGCTTTTCAGATCTCTTGATCCTGATGGGATGCCTACCTTGTGAGAAAGCGATAGGGCACATCCAGGGGGACTTCCAGAGAAAGCCTTTTTACTGGCTCCAGCTTTCTGGACGGTTTATTCAAGTTGGATAAACTTCAAAGGGATCACAGAGCAGGCTGAGAAATGTACCCGAAGTCCAGATGCTTATCCAAACTGCCTGAAGCTTTCAAACTGGCTGTCAAACCTCTCCAGAGCTGGCATTTCCAGCACGGTTTTGAAAATGCTCTTCCCCTGTCGAGCCCCAAATGCCAAGAGCTTTTCAGAACCTTTGACCTATTTTTTTTCCTGCCGGGAGCAGAAAGGTGTGCCAGTGACGAGAGAAATGAAATAAGGCAAACTCTTGAGGCTGCCAAGTGTCTCACATGATACTTTTAGATAAAGGAGGAGCCAGTTCTTATTTGATCTCTCACCAGCAATTCTCAGTTAACCCTAATTTCAACATAAAACATGAAAAAGCAAACTCATCCTCTTCGCATGGAAGTAGCAGCCAGTTTTTGACAGTGGACAAGGACAGATGTTAAAGTGCTCCCATCAGAAGGCCAGCTTCTTTTCAACCCAATCTGTGAAGCACTAACTGATGATGAGCTTCACAATAAAAAGCGTGTTGGCACGAGTAGAAAGAAAGAGAAGCAAGGACCAGCTGTTGAACTGAGCAGGTTGGTTTTGAAGGCCAGAGGGGGGAAACCGCTATGAGGAAACATCAAACCCATCCCCTCTGAGGACCACCAGGGAATCGACCCTTACAGAGTAAATGACGCTTTCTTCTCTTTTCTCCTCGAGTCAAATCATACTACTCTTCAGGGGATCCTACAACAGGCTAGGTTTAAGCCTTCATGATTTGAGTGCTTGTCTCCCTGGAGTTGGAAATTGCTGTATTTTCTTGGACCATGAAGAACCAGATGGGAAGCTGAATTTTATAGTCTCTTCTGTTACTGTGGTCAGCAAAAAAAAAAAATCATGGATTTTGCTCATAAGTAGGAGCTGGGTACGGTGAAGGCACTGGCAACCCACTCCAGTACTCTTGCCTGGAAAATCCCATGGACGGAGGAGCCTGGTAGGCTGCAGTCCATGGGGTTGCTACGAGTCAGACACCACTGAGCGACTTCACTTTGACTTTTCACTTTCATGCATTGGAGAAGGAAATGGCAACCCACTCCAGTGTTCTTGCTTGGAGGATCCCAGGGACGGGGGAGCCTGGTGGGCTGCTGTCTATGGGGTTGCATGGAGTTGGACACGACTGAAGTGACTTAGCAGCAGCAGCAGCAGCAACAGCAGCAGCAGCAAGAGCTGGGTAAGCTTTTAGGGAAAGGCAGGAGCGGTGTGCACCTTCCCCTTCTTTCAGGGAGCTCGCTCACATTCCTGCCTGTCTTCATTTCTTAGCGTATTTATTTCAGGTTTTGAAGGCAACACACAGATCATTCGGATTGGCAATTGATGAGTCCATTTCCGCTTTCTATTTTGTGCCGGGAGCAGTATCAGGCTCTGGGGATTCAGAGGCAACCTAGACAGATAGGGCCACGCCCACACAGTGTCTTGGGGGGCAGGGGGGGGCAGACAGCAGAGTTAAACAAACAGCTACAGTAACATGGGGCGATGGGGCAGTACCAGGCACCAGGGGAGCACAGAGCTGAGAGACCTAACCCTGTCTAGACAGAGATCGATGTAGGCAGAGGGAACGCGATGTGCCAAGGTCCAGAGATGACTGGGGGCAGCACACTGAGTGATGAGAGACAGGGAGTGTGGTTGGAATGTGGAGTGTGATGGAGGGAGGGAGACGATGGGAAGCCAGGGTTTCATATGAGGCTGTGTTGAGTCAGCTTTGCATAACAGGGAATCCTTAATTTGAGAACCCCTCTCAAATTTGAGTGAGAGGGAGAAAAGGCTGCTGCCTGTTTATTCTGCAGAGAAAAATCCCCAAATCTGATGTCTTCTGGAACTGAAATCTTTTCTGTCATAATATTTTCCATTGTCACCCGAATTTAACAGAATCTGTTTAGACTCTTCACATGTGGTCCATTAACCCCCTCTGAGACTAAGTCTTTTTGTCACTGTCCTGAATAGCTTATGGGACGAGAACGTATCAATGTAGCTTCCATATGATCTCATAATGAAAGGGGTGTGTGGCCAAACTGCCACGTCTGCTCTTCTCATTTTTCTGTTGGTTCTGTGGAAAGCTACAAATCACCCTCTGCTCCAAGGCATGCAACTGGAATTTAAATTTTGGAACTGAATCTAGTCAGAATCAAAGAGAATTAATTCCATAATAATTAAGTGGGTATCGGTATTCCTTCTCAGTAAGCAATGCTGGAGCTTGGTGTTGAACCAGGATGCCTAGAGGGAATGATGTGTCTCTAGGGGTGGTGATATTTTCATGGATGGTCCTTCCATTACTAAGCTCTGCCTCACCTCTCATGGGTCAATCATGGGGCTCCTATGAACTCAGGAAAGTACTCTGTGCTCCAAAAAAGGGCTGGAATCCAAGTTTCCCCCTTTGGCTAAAGCTGAAACAAAAACAGGAACTTCTCCACCCACCTCTGTCTGCCTCAGGTAGCTGAGGTTTTGGAAACGAGTTGATTGTTTTTCAGTCTTTGGAAGCTCCTGACCTCCATTTTACCCAGCCCTCTCCAAAATAAACACCCCTGGGCCTGCTGCAGGTCCGCAGAGGCGCAGCCCTGGACTTGGCTTTGGCTGGTCTCCGACTGCCTGAGAGATGATTTGGATACCCTTGCCCCCAGATAGCACAGACATCCAAAGAACGTCCTCCTATGAGCCCTTTGCTGGGCAGAGGGAGCTGGGGTGTGAAATTCTCATAGCTTAATCCTCAGCGCCTAGAACACAGCCTGACAAGTGGTGGGAGTGCAACAGGTTGTTGTGCTTGTGGAACAAAATTAGTGCGTCTCACACTGCCCCAGTTTGCAGGCCAGGTGTTACTATTCTCTCTTCCTTCACCTTCAGCCCAGACTGCAGGGCTTCCTTCTTTGGGAGATCTTGCAGTTCGACTCCACTAATTGTTTTGGACTGTGCATGTAGGGGGCGGTGGTGATTTACAAAGGCAAAGAAGACCAACTAACTACTAAGTACCGATGAGTTAAGTTTGCGGACCTGGCTTCAAATCTGCCTTCTCCATTTCCTTTTGATAGTTGGGAAGTAACTTAGCTGCTCTTAGCCTCAGCTCCTCATTATAGAAGGGTAACAGTATGTCAAAGGATTGTGATGAAAATTGAGGCAATATATTGTACTTAGCACAAAGCTTGACATGTAGCAAGCATTCCTTACAGAATACTACTACTACTGATAACTATTAATAGTCATTGAACTCAGCCAAGGCACTAGGGATAGAAGAGTGAATAAGGAAAAGGACAATCCTACAGTATACATGTAAACTTTAAAGAGGACAATTCAAGTAGTGACAAATGTTATGAAAAAATAAGACATTGCGGTATTATAGATGAGTAGAATGGGTGTGGGGGGGCAATGTTACTTTTTTAAAGACTTATCTATTGGCTGTGCTGGGTCTTCATTGCTGTACGCGGGCTTTCTCTAGTTGCAGTGAGTGGGGGCTACTCTCCAGCTGGGGTGCACAGGCTTCTCATTGCAGGGGCTTCTGTTGCGGAGCACAGCTTCTAGGCGCGTGGGCTTCGGTAGTTGTGGCTCCTCGGCTCTGGAGGGCTGGCTCAGCAGTTGTGGCGCACGGGCTTAGTTTCTCTGCAGCACGTGGTATCTTCCCAGACTTGGGAATCGAACCCATGTCCCCCGCATTGGCAGGCAGATTCTTAACCACTGGACCACCAGAGAAGCCCCAATGCTACTTTAGATCTGGTGTCAATGTCCCCACCCCCACCACCCAAAGAAGTGAGATTTGAACTGAGACCCAGATGGCAAGGAGAAGCTAGCCAGTGAAGAGCCAGTGGAAGAACATTCCAGGCAGAAGGAACTGCTAATCCAAAATCTAGAGGTGGGAATGAGCTTGGTACGTTCCAGGGGTGGAGACCAGGCCAGGACAATTGGGAGTGACATGAGGACCACAGTGGTGGGAAGAGGGGCTGAAGACACAGGCAGGGTCTTGGTTACAGAGGGCCAGAAATGCTATCAGGATGAGTACAGTTACAGATGTTCCTGTAAGAGTTATTGGAAGCCTCTGGAGAAGTTTAAGCCCAGGAATGACATGATCTTCTTTACATTTAAGACAATCATTCCCGCTGCCCTGTGAAAAACAGAATGTGGGGGAAGGAGTGAAAGCAGGGACACTGATCAGGAAGCTATGGTCATGGTCCAGGCCACAGATGATGGTGTCTCAGACGAGGGTGAATGTGCCAACTTGGTCTACTTTTGAGCTGCAGCACATGGAAGTGGGAAGGTGTGTGGAGAAACAGAGGTCGCACAAGGGTGATTCTCGGTTTCAGGCCTGAGAGACTGGGTGGATTTTCAGGGGGAGGAGTGAGTTTGGGGAAAATTATCGAAGAGAACTCTGAAGCAGGAAGGCTAGAATACAGCACAGTGACAGTACCAAGTGCAGAGGGAGGCAGGCAAGAGCATGGGTAACTCTGGAGCTGGTGGGGATGTGGGAGGGTTACGTGAAGGGTGGGATTGGAATTGAGTTGTTGTTTTTTTTTATTTACTTATTTAATTAACTGCGTCAGGTCTTAGTTGTGGCATGCAGGCTCCGTAGTCGCTGCATGCTGGCTTAGTTACCCCACGAGGTATGCAGGACCTTAGTTTCCCGACCAGGGATAGAACCTGTGTCTCCTGCATCGGAAGGTAGATTCTTAACCACTGGACAACCAGGGAAGTCTCTGAAACTGAGCTTAGAAGGACTGGACTTGGGAGGGCTACTGGTTGGGTGAAAGGAGTGGTCTGAACACAAGTCTTGTCTGAACACAAGTCTGGGCATGAATAGGTGCCATAAACTCATTATTTCAGATCTCTTTATATACTCGTTTCTGACAGCAGAGGAAACTGAGACTCAGAAATTAAATGACTTGCCTGAGATCATAGAGTTAGAAAGTGGTAAAATCAAGATTCCCCATTCCAAAGAAAGGGGGCTGAATGGTGGAACTGAACATAGGAGTACAGAACAGCAGACAAACGGGGGCTGTAAGACATAAGGTGTAAAGGTGAGGCTGGTCAAATTGTGAAGGGTCTAGTGTGCTGCAATGAACAGGCTGGACCTTATTTTGTAGATGTAGATGAAGACAAGCCATTGTACGTTCTCCAGTGGGCTAGGAGCATGATCAGCACTGTGATTTTGGAAAGTGCTGGCTGTCGACTGAAAAAAAAAAGCAAAACATGAGAAGCAAAACATGAGCGCTGTGAGTTGTTTTATTTGGGGCAAAATGAGGACAATAGTCTGGGAGAAAGCATTTCAGATATTTCTGAGAAACTGCTCGGAAGTGGTAGGAGGCAGGTCAGTATATATGTGATTTTGGTGAAAGAGGAATACATGTAATCAAGCCCATATATTTCGCAGAACGTGTCTGCCAGTGATGAGAGGCAGATGTCACCATGGAGGATTTCAGTTCTTTTATAGGTACGAGGCGATGCAAGAATGGGGCTCATAACATTGTCTCCTGAAAATACCTAACTAACTGAAGACCTATTCTGCCAGTTTTCCCCAGAGCACAGAATGCCTCATTACAAATTTCCATGTTTAAATCCTTTCAGGGGTGTTGAAGGTCAGCAGCAGCAATGGCTCATAATTTGATCCTTTGCAGAGATAGACGGCAAGTGCCAATTTGCAGGTGACAACGGCTCAATGGCCAAAAGTGACACCACCTCGTAACACTATTAATTATTTTTAAAAATACAGGTTCTGGAGATACAATGGCAAGCAAAATCAGACACAAGCTGTGCCATACAGGACTAACAAATTAATCAAATAAACATGCAAACAAGTGGAGAGCCTAAACCACAAAGAAGCAAATATATGACTGTGAGGTCTTTGTCAACTAAAAAAATGCTTAGACTTGTGAGTCAAGTTTTATTTGGGGGCAAAATTAGGACTGCAGCCTAGGAGAGAGCACCTCAGATAGCTCTGAAAGACTGCTCCAAAGAGGCAGTGGGGGAAGGTCAATACATAAGACTGTGGTAAAGGGGGAGTTCAGTGCACTTGTGAGCTTACTTCACTTAAGGTTTTCTGCTAATCACGAGGAAATGATGTCACCATCAAGGGATTTAGAGCCTTTCTAGATATGAGGAGATGCAAGGATTGGGATCATAAAATCAGTTCCTTAAAATATCTAACTGTCTAAAGACCCGTTTCATCAGTTTCCCTGGAGCACAGAGTGCCTCCCTCTCCACCCCGAATTCCCTTTGGGGAGTGTTGAAGGTCAGCAGCTGCAGCAGCACAGGCAGAAGGCAAGGGCCCTTGTTGGTGCAGTTCAGTCACTGGCAAAAGCTCTTGGCAAGAGCCAATTTGTAGTTGACATCTCTTAATAACCAGGATTTTACTTACATTGGGGATCAGTCCTCAACACTTCCCTGATGAAACCTGGGGCATCCACTGACCCCAGTTCTAGGCTACACTCTGCCCCTAAGCCATAGTGAACTAGGGCAGGTCAATGGACCTAGTTCTCCATTTATGAAACAAGTCAGCCTTTTGTAACTCAATGAAACTATAAGCCATACCATGCAGGGCCATCCAAAACAGACGGGTCACAGTGGAGTGTTCTGACAAAACATGGTCAACTGGAGAAGGGAATGGCAATCACTTCAGTATTTCTGCCTCAAGAACTCCATGAATGGTATGAAAAAGCAAAAAGATAGGATACCGAAAGATAAGCCCCCAGGCAGACAGATGTCCAGTATCCTACTGGGGAAGAGAGGAGAAATAACTCCAGAAGAAATTAAAGAAAGTGTTGCTCAGTCCTATTGAACTCTTTGCAACCCTAAGGACTGTAGCCCACCAGGCTCCTCTGTCCATGGGATTCTCCAGGCAAGAATACTGGAATGGGTAGACATTTCCTTACCCAGGGGTTGAACCCGTGTTTCCTGCATTGCAGGCAGATTCTCAACCCTTTAAGCCACCAGGAGAGCCTGAACGAATGGAAAGGCTGGGCCAAAGTAGAAACAAGGCTCAGCTGTGGATGTGTCTGGTGGTGAAAGTAAAGCCCCAAGAGACCCTGCTGCTGCTGCTGCTGCTAAGTCGCTTCAGTCGTGTCCGACTCTGTGCGACCCCATCGATGGCAGCCCACCAGGCTCCCCTGTCCCTGGGATTCTCAAGGGAAGAACACTGGAGCGGGCTGCCATTTCCTTCTCCAATGCATGAAAGTGAAAAGTCAAAGTGAAGTCGCTCAGTCGTGTCCGACTCCCAGCGACCCCATGGACTGCAGCCTACCAGGCTCCTCCGTCCATGGATTTTTCAGGCAAGAGTACTGGAGTGGGATGCCATTGCCTTCTCCGCGAAGAGACCCTAGACGATCCAATTTCCCTCCCATTCTGATGACTTGATATTTTCCTGTCCAAATACTGTAGATCCAACTCCAAAGTTACTGACATATGGTGTCCTGAAGTTAGAACGAAGTACTTCTAGCCCTAGCCTCTGTCCTTCCCAGGATGCCTCTGTACCCCGTTATCAGGGTAACCGCCTGGGCCTTCCCCTGGTGGAAACCTGGGCTGAGGACAGCAACTACGCCACTTTCACGCGCCCTTTTTGCCAGGTTAAAATATGGCCACCACTGCAACACCCTACCCAAGTTTCTCTCTAAATACCCAGGCCGACCAGCCCCGGGACCTACTCTAGAGCAAGAAAGGGAGGAAGAGCTGCGCCAGCACAGCAATTAAGTTTTCCGGAATCGGTCTCCTGACCCTTAGCTCCTTTGGCCTCTCTCTAGGAGGCACCAAACCTCCGCCCTAGAGCGTCAGTTCCGTCGACCCATGCGTCCAGGATGGACAGTCTCATACATCCAATCAGAATAGTGCCCGCCCCCAAGCCCAAGAGAAGGCAGGGTTGACTCCTGGAAGCTCCGCCCCTCGCGGACGTGTGACGTCAGAGTCGCCATGGCCAGCTATCCTTACGGGCAGGTGAGTGTGAGGGGCGGGTGAATTCAAGTAGGGCCCTCGCTAAGTCCTGCCCGAAACCCCCTGCTTCGCTTTCTCCCCGCCTCCTCCGCGCCTTTCCCAAGCTGAGGTTGTCTTCCGCGAGGTTGCTCAGGAGCGAAGGGAAAAGGGATGGTCGGTCGCGCCTGGCTCACGTCACGTAGGCATGCACGTCTGGGAGGTCGTGTCGCGCCCCCTTTGACGTGGGAAGATTTGGGGCTCTTGAACCCCAGAATCAGACTGCGCTTGGCCTGGGCCCCACAACTCTCCCAGGACTCCACTGGGGCCCGCAAACGGGGTCGTCAACGCCAGCAGAACGTTTAGAGCACTGGTTCTGTCGGTATCTTTTGGGGAGTCGATAAAAATACACCTCTGACGTACTGCATCTGAACAATCAGGAGAATCTGTGGTTTTAGCAGACTGCCCAAGTGAGCTTGTCTGGCCACTGATTTAGTCCAGTACCTTCGTTTCACACATAGAAAAAGTAAAACCCAAGAAGACATGGAATTTATTTGAAGTCGTTAGGCAGCAGAACCCGGAGCTGTCAGCAAATGCCTCTTCCCCAGCGCACCTTGATCCAGCCAAGAACGCCACAGCAAAGTGATTCTGTGGCCAGAATACGTTGTTGAATGACAGAATGGTTGAGTGATCAAGTGCAGTTTGGTGTGGAGGAAGGTTCACATCTTGGCTCCATCACTTAGTTTAGAGCCCTTAAACAAGGTACTTTTGCCTTTCTGAGTTGAAGTTTCCTCCTCGGTAAAATAGGGCCACATAATAGAGTCTATTTCATAGAGCTGTTATGAAGAATAATGAAGTGATGCTCGTAAAACCTTTGGTACAACTAAGAGTGTAACGGGTGTTACCTTTTAGTATTTTGATTTTTCCTAGATTCCTAGGTCAGTGCTGGAAGAGCCCTCAAAAGAGTTCCTTCGTTTTATTAATTTACTTTTAAATGTCATTTATTTGGCTGCCTCAGGTCTTAGTTCCCGCATGTGGGATCAAGTTCCCCGACCAAGGATGGAACCTGGACCCCCTGCGTTGGGAGTGCAGAGTCCTAACTGGTGGGCCACCTGAGAAGTACCAAGTTCCTTCATTTTAAAAGGAGGAAACTGAAGCTCAGAGAGGGTTCCTGAGTTGCCCAAGATCACACTAATTTAGGAGATAAAACCCATGCAGGAAAAATTGGCAAACGGTCACATGGGCTATTACTAAGCGCTGTGTGTAACCACATACCGACAGATGTGGCAAGAGCCCTCTTAGGCAGTGCAGCCATGTACACAGTATTTGGACATCCATATTCTCAATCGTGAAGGCACTGTAAGCAGGCTTGCAGGAATAATTGATTCAACTTATAACTCCGGAAAGAGCCCAAAGAGGTTAAGTGGCTTGCCCATGGTTGCACATAGCAAGTGAGGGAGCATCTGTGCTAGAACTTAGAACTTTTGTTGCATACTTAGCAGAGGTAGGAAAGAGAGGCCTGCTGGGGCTTAGGTTAGGAGGAAGTATAACCAAGCTCGGTTCCATTTGGTGAGGCTTGTGAGATGTTAATATGTATTGCTAATAAGGGGGTATGGATAAATAAGTTTGGGAAATACTCTGTTAAATATAGTACGTGTTTCATCACAAAGCGTCTCAGAATTCTTAATTTGTTAATAAACATTGTATATTTGCCAGAGAGGGACAGAGTATGCAGTGTTTCTTTTTTTTTTTAATTTTAATTAGAGGCTAATTTGGAGAAGGCAATGGCACCCCACTCCAGTACTCTTGCCTGGAAAATCCCATGGATGGAGGAGCCTGGTAGGCTGCAGTCCATGGAGTCGTGAAGAGTCGGACACAACTAAGTGACTTCACTTTCACTTTTCACTGTCATGTATAGGAGAAGGAAATGGCAACCCACTCCAGTGTTCTTGCCTGGAGAATCCCAGGGACGGGGGAGCCTGGTGGGCTTCCGTCTATGGGGTCGCACAGGGTCGGACACGACTGAAGCGACTTAGCAGCAGCAGCAGAGGCTAATTACAATATTGTATTGGTTTTGCCATACATCAACATGTTTCTTAAACTTACTTAAGCATGGGAAACTCCCCCTCCCCTGTTTTGAGTCTGGTCATTTTTTGGTGACACTAGTATTATTCCTGAGGAATATAGTTTGGGAAAACATGGCCGTGGTGCATTGTTTCTCGGTGGGTGGCCTGCATCAGAATCCCCTAGGAGCTTGTTAAAAAAGCACGGTTTAGATTTCCACCTCAGACCTGTTCTGTACCCAGAAAAGGCCCAAGCGTCTGCATTTTAATAAGCTTTTGGAGATCATTGGTATGCATCCTAGAAGCAGTGACATAGAAATTAGGGGCCTGAACTTCCAGGTTAGACCGAATTGGGCTAGAATCCTAATTCTGCTATTTAATATTTATACCCCTTTGGACAAATCATCTAAGGACTCTGGGTCTCAGTTTCCTTACTTGTAAAGAGGGAGGAATAACATTTCATAGGCCTGAAAAGAGGATGAAATATGGTGAAGCCTGTGGGCACTTGGTGCATTGCTAACATGCAGTGTGTGCTAGCGTGTGGCGGGAGCCCCCTTGCTGCTGTGATCGCGGTTACATGCCGTGCTGCCTGGCCTTATGCTCAGTGAGACAGTGAGGAGGAGCACAGAGAGAAGTGTGCCTCAAGTAGAAGAAGAAATGCTTTTCCCTCACCATACCTTTGTTCCTCCTATCCAACTCCTGGTCCACAGTGTTGCAAGAAAGGAAGTGAGTTGTTTGAAAGCATCCAAAAAATTAGTACTGCCTGTCCTCCACCCAGTATGTAGCCCTGGAGGATTCCAGCCTCCTGTTAGGAATCAGAATTCCTGTAACTTTCCACTGCCTCCTGCCTGGGGGGTCCTCAAGCATGGACTGCGTGTTGGAGAAGTAAAACTCAAGTACCCTTTGGTCGTGTCAGGGAGCCAGCCTAATGGATTTCAGCGCATAAGAGCTTGGTCTCTGAGACCAGAGAGATTTGGCTTGAAACCCCTCCACTGCCATTTCCTTGCAGAAATTTCCCACCAAAGTCTGAGGCTTGATATTCCCCTTTTTATAAATGGGATCACAGGCATACCTACCTCAAGAGTTACTGTAAAAATTAAACGAGATAATCCACGTTAAGTGCGTGATGCAGTGTTTTGGCATGTAGTAAATACTCAGGTGGAAGAGTGATTCAGACACGTAGATTGTAGAATCAGCGTGACGAGTATTAAAGGGGAGTAAGAATCAGGCCTGCACAGGAGAGGTCCCTAACTCAGTCTTGAGGGAAGGAAGGCTTCTTAAAGGAGATGACGTTTAAGCCAAAAACCGAATATCCGGTAGGAGTTGGCTGCATGAAGAAAGTATTCCTGTGGAGAGAATAGTGTTCACAAAGACCAGGAAGCAAGAGCCCAGTATTGTGGAAGAATGTAAGGAGATCAGTCTAGTTGTAGTGAAGAAGAGGGGGAAATGAAGAAGAGGGGGAAATGGTAAGAAATGAGACCAGAAAGCTAAGCAAGGACTAGATCTTAAAGGGCCTTATGTTCCTTTTTGAGGAGGGTGGACTTGTGAGGGATCTCCTAAAGAGTTTTATCCCATTTGTGTTTTGAAGCTGTTCCCGGAGGGCACTGTCAGGATGGGTTGAAGCAGGGAGACCAGTTTCAAAGCTATTGAAGTAATCTAGATGATTTGCAGCAGATTAAGCCAACTGTGCTCTTTCCACTGTGGGGGCCCAGTGTGCCGTGGCTGCAAACAGCAGCCTCCTCTGAGGTATATACAGCCTGTTGCCGTAAGGGACCTTGGAGACAGCCTTTTCCAGTGGACATTCTTGACTGGCATGCTGTCCCTAATCTAGACTCCAAGCAGGTTATGTGCAGTGCCTTTAGAAAGCGCCAGGGGAGAGTGGCCAGGTACACTGGCCAAGTCATACTGTCCATCCGCACCAAGCCGTAGAACAAGGAGCATGTGATTGAAGCCCTCTGCAGGGCCAAGTTCAAGTTCTCTGGCCACCAGAAGGTCCCCATCCCCAAGAAGTGGGCATTTACTTAAGTTTAATGAGGACAAATTTGAAAACATAGTGGCAGAAAAGTGGCTCACCCAGATGGCTGTGGGGTCAGATACATCCCTAATCGTGGTCCTCTGGACAGGTGATGTGCCCTGCATTCATGAGAGCCTTGGCGCTGACCCCTCCTTATTCACGCCCACCAATAAATCCTACTTTCCTGTCCAGAAAAAAAGTTATCTAGGTGAGAGAACAGTGGCCTGGTGAACATGGAGCTGGGAGGCAGAAGTGAGGAAACTTGGCACCTAATTGAGGGACAGAGAAGAAAGAGGAGGCCTCAGGGGGTGCACCAGCATGTCCCTTCACTGCCATGGGCACACAGGGAGGAGCAGATTTGGATGGAACGTCAGGAGGCTGTTGGATAGGAAGGTCTGCAGCTCACAAGAGATGAAGCTGGAGAGAAAGATTTTAGAGTGTCAGCACAGAGGTGGTAATTGAAGTCTTGGGACAATTCTTGGCTCGCTGTTTATTGGCTGCAGGCTTCTAGCCTTTAAATATTTTAGGACGTTCTGCTGGTGAATGCCCAAACCACTCCTTCTGTAATCTTGTGACTGTTTAACCCCTTAGAATGGGCTCTAGCCTCCTGCAGCAGGCTGGGGGTAGCTCCAGAGCACAGGCTTGTCTTTGCAACACAGCTGACTCTTCCTCGTCAGCTTCAGCATGGACAACCTTTGACACCTCTGAGCTTTACTAGCATCTTCAGGGTAGAAGAATGAGCTCTCAAAGCCAAAGCAAAGTGTAGGACTTTCTGAGTGGGTTATTTAAGAGGGGGTGAGCTCCCCATTGGGGCTTCTTTGATGACTCAATGGTAAAGAATCTGCCTGTGATGCAGGAGACGTGGGTTTGATCCCTGGATTGAGAAGATCCCCTGGAGGAGGGCATGGCAACCCACTCCAGTATCCTTGCCTGGAGAATCGCATGGACAGAGGAGCCTGGCATGTTACAGTCCATAGGGTCATGAAGAGTCGAACACAACTGAAGTGACTTTGCATGTACGAGCTCCCCACCACTTGCAGGAATGTAAGCAGAGATTCCAGATGGTGCTACAGAGATTCCATCATTGATTGAAAGGTTGGACCAGAAGGGCTCTGAGGTCTCTTAGAATACTGTGGCTCTTGAATTGGGTCTAAGTGCTGGAGTGAAAACAGGATAAAATTCTTCTGAGTCTCCCTGATTTCTGGGCTTGAAGCCTCTGAAAGATCACCTAATCCAACCTTTCCCCCTTCAACCCTGCCCACTGTAGAGACCTGTTATATTTGACACATATATTTTGGACAGTCCCTGCCACTGGCGTGTGGTAGACTCTCACCCATTTATCGTGAACACTTACTTAGAAGAGGGTCTAATTAGTTTGGCAAAACTAATACAATTATGTAAAGTTTAAAAATAAAATAAAATTAATTTAAAAAAAAAAAAAAAAAAAAAAAAAGAAGAGGGTCGAGTGGGTGGAGTCATGCAGATCCTGTTTTAAATTTCACTATTTCTAGCTGTGCCCTCCCAGGCACGTGATTAAACTTTCTGGTCCTTAATTTTCTCATCTGTGAAATAGGGATCATAGCCCTTACCTCATAGGACAGAGGATCAGTGAGAGCCTTAATAAAATGTTAATTGCTCCCTGCCCCCATACAAACTTATCAAATGTATTTTACTTACAGTCAGTAAAGAGATAGGATTAGTTTGGAAAAGACCTTGATGCTGGGAAAGATTGAGGGCAGGAGGAAAAGGGGGCAACAGAGGACTCAATGGACATGAGTTTGAGCAAGCTCCAGGGGACAGTGAAGGACAGGGAGGCCTGGTGCACTGCAGTCCCTGGGGTCACAAAGAGTTGGACATGACTTAGCAACTGAAAAATAATAATAACAACAAAGGGTTAGTTTTCTGTAATGTTTTGGAAGCCGTGGTTACTGAACTTTTCCTGTCTTTTTTTTCTTTTTTTTTTTAATCTCATGTTTATTATCAGCATGAAATGCTCTTGGAAAAACCTCTTAAAGGGGCTGGCAAGTAGCATGGAGTAGTATAAAAGAACGTGGAGTCAAGGACTCTCACTCCTGTTTCATTTCTGGTTCTGACCTTTACTAATAACTCAGTGACCCTGGGAACCGTCTTCGCCAGCCTGGATTCTGGTGGTTTTACTTTCTTCATCTTATGGTGCAGACCAGAAACCTGAGTCATCCTAAACACTTCCCCTTCTTCACTCCTCCTTCCATCGCTTCCCTAATCTAATTAGTTGCCAAGTCATGTCTAGTCTATCTCTGAAATAGCTGCAGAATCCATCCTGTTCTGAGCCTGCTGTCTGGTTCAGGTTCTGCTTGTCCGGCACCTTGGCTGCTTCCTCCCCCGCAAGCTCATCCTCCACACCCTCTGCTGCTTAGTTCTCTAAACAAGGCTCTGATCACGTTTCTTCCCTGTTGGAAACCCTCCTATGGCACTCCGTTTCCCCTGGCATAAAGCTCCACATCTTCTGAGTGATATTCTTTTGTTCACGTTTTTACGGAGGCTTGCCGGTGGGTGCCAGGCACTGTGCTGGACACTGGGGTGCTGTGATGAATGAGGCCCAGTGTGTGCCCCCAGGGAGCTCACTGTTGTGTGACAGAGAGAAATTCTTCTAAGATGCGGCCCCGCACCAGCTACCGAAATGCAGCAGGACAGGTGCTGGGACGAGGAGCACGGAAAGAGCCTGCCTTTCTGAGTTCACGCTGCCTTCTTGGCCCTGCCTCTGGCTGTTAGCCCGCTCCCTGGCCACTCCACGCTCGCCCTCAGGCCTGTGCCTTTGTCTTTCTTCTCGCTTCTGTCTGGGATGTCCAGTTTCCTTTTGGAGAGTTCCTGTGCGCCAGACTGCCTCCTCCAGGAAGCCTTCCTTGAGCCCCTGCCTGCATGTGTTCCTTTGATTGCTTATTTATCGTTTGACAAATGGAACCAATTCCTCTACTCATGCCTCTGAATAGCATTTAAGTCGATTTTTCTGATGTCATTGATTGGATTGTATCACAGTTACCCCGTGCTCCGCAAGGCCAGGCCCTGTTTTGTCTAGCACAAGCTAACACAACATTACTGCTCTGAGTGAATGAAGTCTTTTAACAGTTGTCCCCCTCAGTTTCTGAAAATAGGCCTTCTAACACCGTCCTTTTTTTCTGTTAAAGGATTGTTGGTGGGATTTTGCCAGTAGTGTTTATGTGTGTATGTGAAAGTGCTTTGTAAACTGTACACCTGAGGGCTTTAATGCAGGGCAGAAAGGAAAGAGTTTAGTTGCCATCAGCCCCCTGGATTGTGATAGCACCAGGTCAGAAGCCCTGCTGGGACAGCCCTCGCTTGATTGTAAGGACTATGCCTCAGGTGTCCTCAGCCAGGAACAGTTTATGGCTTTGCTCACAGGAGTTCTTGGGAGCAGCGACACCCTGGCTTCTTGTCCAGCCTGTTCTTTGGTTTGCACAGCCTCTGTAGAGTCCTTTCCCCTCTTCTAGCCTACCCTGGAATCCTGTGCCCTATTGCTTAAGGAAAGAGCACTGTCGCAGGAGGTAGTGGGAGTCATTGGGCTAGGGTGTCAACAAGGAGTGGTCTTGTCTTTCTTGGAGGAGGTTCGTGCTCCTCCACATCAGTGTTTCTTGAACCAGTCCCTTCCCCTCACCTGGCCTTAGTTTCTTGTCTGTGAACTGGAGGGAATGGATTGAAGAGGTTCCCTGCGCATCTCTCCAACTCCATTGGAAATCTTTTAAAAATTTATCTGTTTATTTTTGGTTGTGCTAGGTGTTTGTAGCTGCACGTGGGCTTTCTCTAGTTGTGGATAATGGGAGCTACTCTTCCTCGAGGTGCGCAGGTTCCCCACTGAGGCGGCTTCTTTTGCAGAACACAAGCTCAAGGACGCACGGGCTTCAGTAGTTGTGCTGCACAGGCTTAGTTGCCCTGAGGCACGTGGAATCTTCCAGGACCAGGGATCGAAGCTGGGTCCCTTGTATTGGCAGGCAGATTCTAAAGCTCTGGACCACTGGGAAATCCCCCTTCTTTTATTCTTTGTTGGTCCCATGGCACCTGGCTCATGTGTCCGTTTTAAACAGCTCTTTCCTTATGCTGCTTTGTTAAATGTTACAGAGAGTGTTTCCGTGCTCCTTCGAACATTTCCCTCTCCTTTATATACTGCACTGCGCCCCCTGCACCCCCTCGCCCCCCCCCCGCCTCCCACGCCAGAGTTTACCTGGTTCAGGGCTTTGCTGATAGTAATAATTAATATAACAATAGCAACTATGATTTATGCCAGACACTGTTGTAAGAACTGTTTGTCTTGTATTAGTGCTTTTCAAACTGCCTTTTGAATCACTGGGAGGGTTCTGCAGGGGCTCACTCACAAGCTTGCGAGGGAGGGCTTGCGAGCCTGCCTCATTGAGGCTCCAGAATCGCCACCTCCAACCACAGCAGCTTTCTCTTGTGAGTTTTTGGATTTGTATTTATCCAAAGGTTCTTTAGCTAAAATTTAACAAAAGCTGTATACATTTCTTGTAATCTGCGGAACAATTCAGTGAGGAAGGGATTATTATGTATTTTGCTTGTGAGAGAACAGGCTTAGAGAGATTAAGCCACTGGCACATGGTCATGGAGTCAGCTGATGGGAGCAGAGTATGGAACTGAGATTGGCCTGTGGCTTCATTATCTGTGAAGGAGGCTTGCCATGAGCTCTGGGCAGCTTCCAGGGCAGAAGAGCGTCCACGATGCTGAGTGGGGAAGGACCTGCCACCCACCCTCCCTCAAGAAGCTTGTCTTCCTTGAGCAGGCAGTCCCTCTTTAGATCAAGTGTGAATTTGGCCTTGGCCTTGAAGGTAAGTGTCCAGGAAGCCATCAAACACAATTAAAAGAGAAAGTCCAAGTTCACACTGGCGGTTGGTCTAGGACTTGTCTGGATGGCAGCATCCTCAATTTTTGGAGCTAGGCCCAGTTGCCCTCTGTGCCCTTGACCTCAGCCCACCTGCCGAGGCCTTGGCTGTCCTCCACTCAGCCTTTGGCTGTCCTCCACTCGGCCTTTGGCCGGCCTGTTAGGGAGATGGAGCCTAACGCTCTGAGTCTCAGGGATCCCTGGCTAGTGGCGTAGGGACACGAACAAGAGCGGGAGTGCTCCCATGCAGGCTCTACTGTGCCCATGGCCCGGGCTTAGCAGCCAGGAAACCTGCATTCTGGCCCCAGCCCTTCCAAGCGGTTTTGTGTGATTTTTCTGGACTTGAGTTTCCTTCTCCATAGGGGAGCGCTAATACTAATAGTTAATGTGTATTGAGTGCTTTGTACTAGGGTCTCTGTCAGAACTCTTCACGTGATAGGCCTCATTTCATTCTCATACCAATTGGTAGGCCGGCACTTTAAAAGCAAAGAATATTGAGGTTTAGAGAGGATAAGTCATTGGACCAGTTAGGAAATGGCAGAACCCCAACTTGAACTGGTCTTTTTCACTCCTAGCCGTTGTCCTGTATTGCTTTAGGAATAGGGTCTTGCCTGCCTGTCTCACAGAGCCGTGGGTGAGTCCGGGGAAATGTTTTTGCATCATGAGCTAGAGTCCAGTAAGGAAGACGTGCTCTGGGTGAATCCATGCACCGTGCACCATTGGTGACTGGGAGGGTCAGGGGCATTACTGGAGATCGCGTTTGGCTGGGAATTCTGCAAGTAGAGGTGGGGGTACCATGGAGTGTGGATTTTGAATTCAGTTTGATTCATTTGCCTGCTCACTGATACAGTCAATACTCACGGAGCATCCATTCTGCCCTGGGGGTGGGGATAAAGTGGCAAACCAGTCAGGATACCAGCCCTTGTGGAGCCCCTTAGTGGGCAGGGAAGGGCAGGTTTCCAGGGCAGCCAGGAGAGCAGGTTTCCAGCCCTGCCTCTGCAGGTCATGGGCAGTGTGACTGGGTAAGCTGAATGTCTTCTGGACGCCGCAGGTTCCCCATCTGAACCATGGGATCATGAGTCCAGCCCAGCCTGTAGGATCAGTTAAAAGAAAGGCCATGGCAGGGCTTTGTAACTGTAGCCTGCCGTGCCGTGGCTAGTTTCTGGCCCTGTCCTTCTGACCGATGTCTTCTCTTCTTGCAGGGCT
The DNA here is from genome assembly GCF_027580195.1 of Bos mutus. Lineage (NCBI taxonomy): Eukaryota > Metazoa > Chordata > Mammalia > Artiodactyla > Bovidae > Bos > Bos mutus. The sequence goes on along the minus strand of NC_091618.1, from coordinate 14,009,154 downwards.
GCCCAGGAGCTGGGGGACAAGCACCCGGAGCCCCTCCGGGTAGCTACTACCCCGGACCCCCCCACGGTGGAGGGCAGTATGGGAGCGGGGTACCCCCTGGTGGCGGATATGGAGGAGGTCCTGCGCCTGGAGGGCCTTACGGACCACCAGCTGGTGGAGGACCCTATGGACACCCCCACCCTGGGGGGCTCCCTTCTGGAACTCCAGGAGGACCCTATGGTGGCGCAGCCCCAGGGGGCCCCTATGGTACACCACCTCCAAATTCCTTCGGTGCCGGACCTTATGGACAGGGGCCACCTCCTCCAGGTAAGTAGGGGTCTTGGACTCCAGCTGCCTTGAGCCTTGTTCCGAGTTATCCAGGGCCCTGTATGCCCTTCTTGTGAATGCACAGGCAGCCTGCTCTCTGGCTTCTAAGCATCTTGTCTCTAGCTTTGCTTGCATTAGCAGAATGAGAAGTCTGTTAATTAGCTTTGCTGTGGTGACAACAATTCTGAAATCTCTGGCTTACAGCAACAAATGTTTATTTCTGTTCCTCGCTCACACTTATTTACTCTTGCTTACACGTCGACAGCTGCAGGCTTGGCTGCTGAGGTTCTGCTCCACGTGTCTTTTCTTTCCAGGATCTCGGCTGGAGGCGCAGCCCCCGTTTGGGGTATGCTGTTTCTGTGACAGGCGAAAAGAGCAGGAGAGCTAGGAGGAATGCACAGTGCCTCCTAAAGCTTCTGCTCTGAAGGACGTTATATCTCTTCCACTCAGGTTTATCACATCCCCTGGTTCAAGCCTGACATCAGTAGGATGGGAGTGGATCTTTCTCTCATTAGAGGGGGCTCTGCAGCCCCTGGGCAGTGGAGAGGATGTACCATGCTCTTGCCAGAAGTGGGGGAAGGAGTAGATTAGCCAGTCATTGGAGACAGCAGTACCATCTGCTGTGGGAAGGAACCCCTTTTCTGTGTAAGGGAGGCTGACTGCTTATACGCAGAAAGGCACGGTAGCCTAATTGCTGAAAGCTTGGGCTTTTGAGATAAGATCACTTACTGATCTGACCACATTACTTCATCTCTTTAAGCCTCAGTAGCCACATCTGTAAAATGGGTAAGTATCACTGCTTCACAGGATCGTTAATAAGGATTAAGTGAGAAGTTGCAGGTAAACACTGGGCACAGTGTCTGGCACATGGAGGGGCTTACTAAACAGTGTTCTGTTAGAGGGCTTGTTCTGGAACATTCTCAGCAAAGAGGTATTGAGCATTTACTGTGACAGCAGATGTGACAAGGGCTGTCCCACTGCAGGATGCCAAGACAGGCGGGGGGTGATGAGATGAGATGGGGAAGGATAAAGAGCAGAGGCAGTAAAGGTGAGCTGCTGGACAAATGGGGCCTGGGGAGGGGGCTTGGCAACTCAGTGGATGTGGAGAAGCTTAGGTGGGGGCTTCAGGCTCAGTGAAGACTCCTGAGTGGTCTCAGACCGGCTGTCAGGAAAGGTGAGTGCCCAGACCCCTGCGCCCTCCCAAACTCATCCAGTGAGCCTGTTCACAGCATCCTTGTTCCGAGGAGCCCGCTCTGGCAGTGAGGCAGCCTGGAGCCACTCTGCTGCACCTGAAGGGCCTCCGGGGAGCGGTGCTGCAGGGAAACTGCAGCGTCTTAGTATACAGAGCGGCAGGTGGCCGAGGGAGAGGCTCGGACCTTGGGGGCTCTAAACACTGGGAGCCAGTGGCATTTATCTTGTCAGAGCTGGAGCTGCTGGCTATTTGCTTTCAGCTCAGCAGCTTCCTGGTGGATTTCCTCCTGCTAAAATTTTGTTTCTGAGCCTGCATGAGGTCTCAGCAGGGGAATGGAACCCCTGGCTGTGAAGCTCACTCCTCCAGGGCCTGAGGCCAGAGATACTTTCTGGGGCTGCAGAGGAGAGGAGAAATGTGCTTCAGACTATTAACTGCTCACCCTCTGCAGCTGCCTGTCTCCCAACCACCATCCTGTCCCCCGCAGTGCCGCCTGTGAACCCCTGGAGCAGTGCTTCTTGAAGCATGATCCTTATATCACATGCACTGGAGGGCCTGCCTTAGCCCTGCTGAATCCAGAGTCTAAAAGTTGAGCACCGTGCTCTGCCAGAGAGGTTTGGCCCTTAACGTTGCCCGCACTGCCCACAGGGGAGATCCTAGGGGCACTCGACTCCCAAAGGGCCTCTCCAGCTCCTCACCTGCCATTACCCCTCCCTCCCACCAACCCAAGACCCCGTGGAGTGCTCTGAACACACTCTGTGCCTTTGCCACATGGCTTTTCTTTTCCCCATTGCAACTCTTTGGTCACCCTTTCAGACCCAATTTTAAAAGCCCTTCCTCTGTGAAAATTTGACTGCACACATTCCAGGCCCATTGCAAAAATTTTCTTTTGCCATTATGTCACTTAGTCATCAGAGAAACCCTGGGAAGTAGGTCCAATTTAGAAATGGAGGAATTAGTACTGAGAGAATGGAATGGTTTCTCTAAAGTCACACAAGCTAGTAAGGGTCAGAGCTCTTTGCTTCCAGAGGCTGAGCTCTTCTCTGCTGATTGCAGAGACCGTGTGTTCCAGAGACTCTTCGCCCCTGCCTATGGCCTCCTCCGCGTCTGGCACAGCAGCTGTTTTTTTAGGAAAGAGGGTGGGGCCTGTCGGGATTTCCCACCCGAGGAGGGCAGCCTAGTCCCTCAGTCAGGCCAATCTTTCCTTCCAGCCTCGCCTTGGGGCCTGGGCGGGGGTTTCTGCGCAGTCTCTGATACCGCCTTGTGCCAACGAGCCCTTTTTGGGGCCAGTCAACTCAGCAGGGTTACCAGTACTCTGGCTTTTTCCCAAGACAGTCTTCTGTGCTTCTCCGCTTTCATCTGCCACCCTCTCCCCTCACCCCTAGCCCACCCTGCAGTCTCCTTTCCAAATGAATGATCCTTTCTTGCATCTTCTGACATACGCACAAAGCTCGCAGACACCCAAAGCCGTTTGAACGCCGACAGCAACACTAATAATCAGCAGTTACACAGGACTTAGACGGTGCCAGGTGCTGATCCAAGGGCTTTCGTGGATTCATTATATCGTCACAGTAACCTTATGAAGTAGATGCTGTTGTGTCCTCATTTCACAGATAAGAAACCGAAACACAGAGAACGTTAAGAGCTTAGCCGAGGCCGCACCCGGGAGAGCTGAGGCTTGACCAGGAGCCGCCTCTGGCAGGGGCTGAGCACCTCCCTCTTCTGTGTCCTACCGAGCCCCTGGGGATTCAGAGATGAGTTAGGCTTGGATCCTGCCCACAAGCTGCTCCAAGTATAACCTGGAAGAAGTTGGGAAAAACATGTACACAGAAGAGTGATCAGGGCTATAGGGTGAAGGGGTACAAAGGAGAGAGGAAGAAGGTTCGTCCAGGAATGGAAGAAGAAGAAAGGCTTTATGGAAGGAGCAGCATCTTCTTTTGAGTTTTGAAGTGTGGATGGGAAACGGATGCAAAGAGATGAGGGAGAAGGGGACGCGAAGCAGAGAGAACCCAGCGTGTCAGGGCTCCGCGGAGGGGCTGGGCAGCTCTGGGGAGGAGCAAGGGCCTTACTGCAGCTAGGCTGGCACAACAGGGTGGGGAGACAGACTGACAGGTAGACGGGGTGGACCACGTGGTGGGGAGACTGGAATGCTGTTTTAGGGGCGCTGGGCTTCATTGTAGGCAGTGAGGCGCCTCGGAGGAGTTTTGAGTTGAGGAGGGGGAAACTGGTGAGAACAGAGTGGGATTTTACAAAGGTTGCTCAGCTACAAGTGCTGGGTGGTGGAGAGTTGCCATATGGGGGATTCGGTTTCACAGTCAGGTGAGAGGGGTCTGAATCAGGGCAGGTGCAGTAGGAACAGGGAAGAGTTGATAGCTGTGTGTGGAACTGCCAGCTTTGGGCTGCTCTTCGGATGTGTGGGATGAGGTGTCGGAGATGTCCGCGGGGAGGTTCACAGATGAGGACCTCTGGAGGCCATGGGGAGGGAGGAACAGCGGCCACCCACACTCTGGTAGGTCCGGATAGGATACACCTGCCCTCATGGTGCCAGGGCAGTCAGAGATGGACCAGACCTGGTTCCCACCACAGAGAACTCCCTGCTGCCTGATGCTCAAGATGCTTGTCTCTGGGCCATGCATGTTAGGTGCTCAGCAAACAGTTTTGGGTCCACCTTCCCAGAAGATTCTTAATCTGACAGATGAGTCCCTGTTTCTTAGAAACTTAAAATCAAATAGAAGAGTGGCTGGAGCACTATAGGAAAAGCCTGAAGGATTTGTGGAGTAGAATTCAATGCATTTACACAGAAGGTCCTCTTCGGTTAGAGGAAGGATGTTGTCTTGATGGAAGGCAGGGAGGGGGCAGACAGACCTGTAAGGCTTTCAGAGAAGGGAAAACCTGTAGCCAGGGAGGTGCCGAGGCTGGCCCTTCCCAGCATTTCTGCGGATTGGTCTTGAGTCCTGCGTCTGACTGTCCTGGTTGGCACCCCTTCCTGCAGGTGGCGTCCCTCCCAATGTGGATCCCGAGGCTTACTCCTGGTTCCAGTCAGTGGACTCTGATCACAGTGGCTACATCTCCATCAAGGAGCTGAAGCAGGCCCTGGTCAACTCCAACTGGTCCTCGTTCAATGACGAGACGTGCCTTATGATGATAAGTGAGTCCTAGCCCTTCCCCATGGGCTCAAGCTGGGGTCGAGCCACCTCCTGTCTGACGGGAGGCAAATGGAAGGCCATTCTGAGGAGAATTGTTTCAGCCAGGGAAGATTTCAAGCAGGAAACTGGGTTCACGATGAGATATCCCTTAAACTGAGAGCTCTTTTCCTTAGATCTTTTCTCAAGTTCTAGACATGGCTGAGTCATAGGCCATCTCGGTTTCTCGTTCTGCAGGATGGGACTACTTGTCCTGGTGGGTGATGGCAGGGAGGGGGTCAGCCCCCAAGCCTGTGGAGACGATGCAGTTCTGGCAGGGATGGGGCTGGTACAGCGCTTGATGAAGGTGCATCTTGGGTGCTGGCATCTGGGCCTCGGGCCTGTGGTCCTGTGGAGTCTCCTACCCCAGCCTGGGGGGACAGGCTGCCTGAGTGGTACCTGAGGACCCTGGGCCCTTAGTCTTGAAGCCTTCTTTCCATTTCCCCCCGAGACATGTTTGACAAGACCACGCCAGGCCGCATCGACGTCTGCGGCTTCTCCGCCCTGTGGAAGCTCACCCAGCAGTGGAAGAGCCTCTTCCAGCACTATGACCGGGACCGCTCGGGCTCCATTAGCCACACAGAGCTGCAGCAAGGTGAGAGCCCGGCGGGGCTGGTGCGCAGGCACCGTGGGCCTTTCTCTTTACTCCCTAGGGCAGAGCAGGGCGTGCTCTCTGCCTCCTGACCACCTCATGTCCAACTGCACTCCAAAACGCTGCCCTCAGCACAGGCCCCCTCCCCACCCCGTCTGTGACCTGGCTGGACAGTGAGCCAAATCCCGGGCAAGGACATGAGCAGGGCTGGATTCGGACAATGAAATTCCTGGGTCAGACAGATCCAGCCGGCAGGGAGCCTTGGGGGTGGAAACTCAGCAGCCCAGGGCACTGTAAGGCTGGTATGTGTGGCTTGTGTGGCTCTTTCCTCTTGAGTTTCTAGCATGCAGAATGAAAAGAGCCCTGTAGAGGGGCTCAGAAAGATGGCTTCTGTTGCTGGCTCTGCTGGAAGGCAGTTTCCTTCCCAGAGTACTCTAAACGTAGTTGGGTAAGATGATGAGGTCACAGCTCCAGGTCTGGTTCCAGGTCTGACTCTAGAGGACAGTTGGTTAGTGTGGTTGATGGGAACTGGACAGGGAGCTTTGCTGGCTGAGAGGGAGAAAGCGTTCCCCAGAGAACCCAGCCCATCGCCCTGGCCATGGATTTCACTCAGACCGAGGAGCTTGGAGGCCGGGGGGAGAGGGGAGTGCCCTGGTGGAAGAGAAAGGAGGAGATTTGTCTTGAGCACCTACCCTGTTGCCAGGTGATGATCTGGTGATGGATATTTGTAAGGGTGATATCATCACAGGAAAGCTAGTACTTATTGAGTCTTTGCTAAGGGCCAGGCACTGGAGTAAGTTTTTCTCCTGTGTTACATCATTCTGTCTCTGCATGTGATAGGTACTGTTTCTTATTCCCCACCCTTAGATGAAGGATCTCTTATTATTACCCTTTTACAGATGAGCAAACTGAGGCTTAGTCTAGGAAACTTGCCCAAGGGCCACATGGCAAAAGGGGAGCCGAGATAGTAGCCTGAGCGGGTAGATTATACGGAGAGGAGGAAGGGAGCACCCCAGCTGGGATGGGGGACGTGGGGAGCAGCGTGGAGGCTGCGGCCTGGGAACTGCCCTGCAGCCCCACCTGGGGGAGATGGGGTGATTCTATTACTTTTAGCAAATAACACTTATTCTGAGTGTTTATTATGTACCAGGCAGTATGCCAAGTCCTTTGCATGATCACCTCCTTTAATCCTTACTAGAACCTACAAGGTAAGTATTATCCCTATTTTTGAGATGGTAAGACAGAGGATTAGCAAGGTTAATAAACTACTTGCAGAGGGGCTGTCTTAACTCCAGAGCAGGCCCTCATAGCCTCAGCTGAGCTGCCTCTGATGTCTGTCGGCTTGAAGCAGGGGGGCTCAGGCTTCCGTCTGTAATACAGACAAGTCAGAGATGAGCATGTACAGACTGGTGTCACTCTGGGCCCCTGCAGGCCCTTAGCTAAACACAGTAGAGACATTGAGAGCAAGCGATGGGGGCCTTCCAGCTCAGGGGAGCACCCAGAGCTCCTGCTGTGCTCCTGCCATCTCGGGCGTCTGTCCCGTTTTCGCCTTGGTGCCGGTCCCCTCAAGGCCCCTGAACTGCTGTGCTCTGTGGGGCTGATGGATGGCAGTGCTCACGGCAGGTTTTTGTGTCTGCTCTGTGTGCCCCTCCTCTCCAGCTCTGTCCCAGATGGGCTACAACCTGAGCCCCCAGTTCACCCAGCTCCTGGTCTCCCGCTACTGCCCGCGCTCTGCCAATCCCGCCATGCAGCTGGATCGCTTCATCCAGGTCTGCACCCAGCTGCAGGTGCTGACCGAGGCCTTCCGGGAGAAGGACACAGCTGTGCAGGGCAGCGTTCGGCTCAGCTTCGAGGACTTCGTCACCATGACAGCCTCTCGGATGCTATGACCAGCCCATCTGCAGAGTGGGGAGCACGCCAGGCGACGACGTTTCCTGGCTCCTGGGGTGGGAGAAGCATGTGGGCCTCTCTTCCTTTCCTGCCCCTTCTAGAAAAAGAATTCTCCCTTGCATGATGCAGCAGTGTTCGCAAAGAGTGCTGGGAGTCTGTGTCATGGCCACCAAGTAGTGGGGGCCTTGGCTGAGGCCACACAGGTAGGGGCCTGACTGAGGAGAGGACTGGAAGTTGAATGTCCTTATATCCCTGAGCATTTAAATGGCACATCCTTGCGCCAGTTGCAAGACATGCAAGTCACAGCTGTGGAGTTAGTGCCCAGTTGGCTGGCTCCAGCCTCTAGCTTTTCCTTCTGTGCCCTGACGCCAGTGGTAAGTATTCATCAGCTTCTTCCCATTAGTGCCTGCATTCCCTTGCCTATGCTGTCTTGTCAAACCGACCCCATTTCTCCAAAGCAGAACCTGACTGGGGTAGGGGTGAGAGATCTGCCCATGGGACCAGTGGCTTGGATTCCACCCCCACGAGGCCATATGTGGTTGACTTCTAGCTGCCCAGGGGTTGTCCCTGCTCAGGGAGCTTGGGCCATCTGCTCTCTGGGCACCTTTGGCCAGGCGACCCCTCTGCAGCTCAGACCCCTCACTTGCCTGCGTCTTCTGCTTGGCTTCAGTCCCCAGAGAACAAGTTGCCACCTCCCACTGCCAATGCTTTTTTATTTGTAGTGGTTTTTTTTTTTTTTTCATTTGGGGCCAAAAAGTTCAGTGACACCGTAAGCTTCAATATAAGAATAAAATTCTGGAGTTCCATGTTTTTCACCACACCTTCCCAGTTAAAGGTCCATGCGTGTATCCATTTAGTCACTCACTCACTTCACTCAACGAATATTTAAGTACATGTGATATCCAGTGGTCCCCAGCCTTTTTGGCACCAGAGACTGGTCTCGTGGAAGACAGTTTTCTCATGGATGGGGGTGTGGGGAGGGAATGGTTTCAGAATGATTAAAGTGCATTGCATTTATTGTGCACTTTATTATTATTGGGTTTCTCTGGTGACTCAGAGGGTAAAGCGTCTGCCTGCAATGCAGGAGACCCAGGTTCCATCCCTCAGTTGGGAAGATTCCCTAGAGAAGGAAATGGCAACCCACTCCAGTATTCTTGCCTGGAGAATCCCATGGACAGAGGAGCCTAGTAGGCTACAGTCTACAGGGTCGCAAAGAGTCGGACACGACTGAGCAACTTCACTTTGACTTTCTTATTGTTATTCCATTAGCTTCCACCTCAGATCATCAGGCATTAGATCCTGGAGCTTGGGGACCCCTGCTGTGTACCATGCTATGCAGAAAGAAACAACTCAAAGGGCATGGCCTTCATGGGGCAGCTGTCACTTACCCGGGTGAAGTTAAGTGTTGGGGCCTGCCTGGTTCAGTCCAAGGGGCTGACTGTGTGTTTTATAACAGTTTTAGGGCCGGCATTCTGGGCTAGAAGCCGCCACCCCAGACTTCTCACAGCATGGCCTTTTATCATCTCAAGCTCTAGTTTTATCTTCCAGACAAATTGCATTTATGAAGTCATAACTTTCCTCCCATTTTTATTAAGCACAAACATCTGTACTTACCAGCTGGATCTTCAGCATGATAATCAGCCTACGCCAAATGTCTGTAGTGATCTGACAAAATCTCAATCAAAAGCCAAGACACCAGACATTCTGGCTTGCCAGGGAGACTTGATGGGTAGTGGCAAGTTAATCCTTTCACTCTGGGGGGTGAAGATAAGCAAGCCAGGCTCTCCTCCGTGCTTGGTTGGGGAAACGGCTCAGTGAGGCCGGCAGGTGTGTCAGGCTGAGCCAGTTCAGTCCCATTCTCTTCTGGCTGCTGTTGTGCTAGAATCCTCAAGTTAGGTGGAGTCCAGTTCCCAGAGGCCAGTCCCCACCTGGAGCTAGAACCCCCTCCATTTACTCCACTGTCAGTCTGGCCTCTGCTTGCCAACCTCCAGTGACAATTCAGTGCCTTTCCAGGCAGCCCATTTCCTGCTTGACTAATAGGGACTTCTTCCTGATGTGGATCCCAAATCCCACCACGTTGGAAACATCACCCATTGGCTATGGTTTTCTCTCTCAGGCCACCCAGAACCTGTTTCACCCTCTCAGCGTGCCAGCCCCCTAGGTAGCTGAAACCTGTCACTGTGTTTCCCCCCCAGGGCCTCCCTTCCCTAGGTCACATAGTCCTGGGCTCCTCAAAAGCTCTTCACTGAGCTTCATCCCTGGTGACCTCTGAATTATCCGAGTCCCCCAAAATGGAGGCCCGAGGCCCACCACGATGCTGGGCTCAACCAGCAGAGAGTCGGGTAGAAATGCAGACATTAGGGGAAGCTTCTGTTCCTTTGCTCCACTGAGCCACGTGTCTACTGAAACCCATGTGTAGAACAGTGCCAGTCATGTGCTGTCACCCTGACGCTCAGCTGGGACTGAGGAGCCCAGGACCTGGCTTCGTCCTTACGGTCATGGCTGGTTCTAGGCTTGGGGGCCAGCCGTCACACCTCATTCTACCACACTGCCCCCCACCCCAAGCCTGGCTACAGACTGGACAAGTTTGGATCCCAAGGCCAGAGGGAGGGGAGTGGAGAATGGGTGGGACACCCCATCCCGCCTGGCAATGACTCTCAGGAGCTGGGCTGGTGAGTCCTCTGGAGAGAGGGATGACAAGCACAGACCACTCCTTCCACCTGCTCTGCCCACGAGGAGGGGTGCTGACGTGTTCCTGGGCTGGGTCCCTGGCAGGAGCTGCATTTTGCCCCCATTTTCTGACGGGCGAGGTCATTAATCAGGTTAAGCAGAGCAGGCAGTGCACAGGGCCGAGCCAGCCTCTGCCAGCTGTCTGCCGCTCCTCCCAGCAGAGAGCCCTTCAGAAGGCTCCCACCTCCTGCTCCGGCCGTGAGGATCAGGGCCTCCAGCCGCCCTCTAATCATCTGGTAGCAGATGGAGCCTGTCGAGCCCAGTCCCTGGCTTTCTCTTTTTATTCAGTAAGTTCACGGAAAAGAAATGCAAGCCCTGATCTCCAAGAAAGTGAAGATAACAGTAAACCAGTTAACCCTGCTGTCTGCCCACCCTCTCACCTTCCACAGGCTCTTGGGCCCAGGAGCTGACAGATGTGGCCACGACAGGTCTGGCACCAGGATCAGCGCCTCATGAGGGGGCAGCAGCCTGTGAGCCCCGAGGCCTGGCCAGGAGCCACCTGGGATTCAGTGTGTCGGGGGCAAGAGGGGTCAGCAGAGAGCTGCCTTCCAGCGCTGCCTTGACCGCCCCCTCCTCCCCCAGCCTCCCCAGCTTCTCACTCCCTACCTTCTCCCTCCTAACCTAAGAAGCCCAGGTTTTGTGTAATGACAAGGAAAGAGAACAGTCAGTGCCAGGCTTTTAATGACAGTTGCTTCAGGCTGCTAGCCTCCCTGCCAAACGGCCACGTGGAGAGTGTTCTGTGACACCACCAGTCAGCGGGGTCCAGACTGTGGTGTGTGCACTTGGCACCTGGTGGGGGGTGGGGGGGCTGTTTTTCCACCAGAGAGGGACTCGGCTCAGATTAGTTCACACAGGCCTCAAGGAGCGGCTGCCAAGTGCAGTCTGGGTTTTAGGGAGCCCCTGGACCAGATGGAAATGCCTGCTGGGACCCTTAAAGCAGACTCCAGGGAAGACCTGTAATTGGGTAGGAGAAGGTCTTGGGAGGCAGGCCAAGCTCTGGAAGGATGATGGCGATGGATGGTACCATGGGGTATGGCCAAGTGAAAGGAGCGAGACGATAATCTTGTCTGTAATGCTTTGCAGTTTACGGAGAGCTTTCCATTTATCCTGAGCGTGCTTAATCCTCGCATCCTGAGTCCCTCTTAGGGCACACAGTTGAGAGAAGGGAAGTGACACTGCCCGGAGGCAAACAGGCAGAAAACTAGGAGTGGAGCCCCAGGCGGCCTCACACTGCAACCAGCAGTCTTTCCACGAGTCGTGGGGCGGGCCCCCAAGAGCCAGAGGAGCAGCCCAGGCAGAGGACAGATTGCATGCCCCCCTAGAGCCACCAGCCTGGCGCCCGCTCAGGGCAGCACCGTGGTGACGCTGGTGAGCAGCACATGCTCCGAGGCTTTGGAGACGGAGCACCGGCTCTGCAAGGACAAGGACTTGTGGCTGGCAGAGGAGCGAGGGCTAGGGACCTTCAGAGAGACGCAGGGACCCAGGCCAGGCAGGCAGCAGGAGAAGGCAGCCTTAAACTGCTCCCGGAATTTGCCTTGGTTGGGAGACAGAAGACACAGCCATAAGCAGACAGAGATGGGCTTCGGCCCAGGAACACCGACATAGCTCAAGCCAAGCTGCCTGTGAACGGGGCAAGGGGTGGGGGGAGGAAGGGTAGCCCCAGGCAGGAGACAGCCCCAAGGCAACCTCGCCCCTGCCAGGTAGAGAGAGGATAGGCCCTGGAGCAGATTCCCAAGGAGAAATGCAATTTTCATCTGATTCCTTGACAGTGCCCTGGCTCTGAGCCCGGCTCAAAACGTGGCGTCTGGCTCAGGGACCTCAGGTCACCTCCGCCCCGGCCGGCGTGTAGGTGAAGGGGCTCAGGGCTCACCATCTGTGGCTAGGCTTTGCCCACCTCTGCCCCACAGTGGTGAAGATGACCACAGCAGTGGCCCTCAAACGAGGCGCTGTGCCTGGTGCCTGGGCTCGTCATCCAGCTCACCCCAGCACCCTGAGGGGCCCGAGTCCTTCATCCTCCTCACTCCACTGATGAGACACCCAGGTCCGCTGGCCTGTCACCATGTAGAATTTGGACCCCGTTCTAATTCTAAAGCCCTTCACTTAAAGTTGAGAGTGGGGGAACAGTGGGGAAGGAGGGACCACCACGACCACCTGTGCAGCCAGAGGACCCCAGGCAATAGACTGCTGTAACTGAACAACCACGTTTCACCACTGGCAAGCCACGCTGGTGCCCAGCAGAGGGCTGAGCACACAGTGCTGTGCTTAGACACGCAGCTGTGTCTGACTCTTTGCGACCCCATAGATTGTAGCCTGCCAGACTCCTCTGTCCATGGGGATTCTCCAGGCAAGAATAATGGAGTGGGTTGCCATGCCCTCCTCCAGGGGACTGTCCCAACTCAGGGATCAAACCCAGGTCTCCTGCATCGCAGGCAGATTTTTTTTACCGTCTGAGCCACCAGGGAAGCCCCCAACACAGAGTAGGCTCTCAGTAAATGTAGAGTCAGTTAAGGAATGCTCTCCAGCACATGCTCATTTCTGTTCTCTGAGCCGGAAACCAGTGGCTAGCCTTTGTTAAGTAATTCTTTAGTCTCGGTGAAGGCTAAGATACTGACCCTGGCCCCTTCTTTAACTTTTCAACGTTTTCGCAAAAATCGTTTTGTGTCCAGGCTTGAAGAGTCATCTGGTTCTCAGGCCTGGTCCAAGTCAGAGGTCTGGTGAGTCACACTCTGCTGAGCCCAGGCGGGGGCCGGGGTGGGGCCTTTCCACCCTGAGGCTGGGAGGTAGTGGAGGCGGGTGGGGGCTGTGGGACAGCTGGGAGAGGAGACCTGCAGGGAGAGGGGACCACAGATGCCTGGAGAGTGACAGGGCTGGTGCTGGAGGCAGGTGGATTCAGGGGTAGCCCCTCCAGATCCTGGCCATACTGCCAGTATGTGTCTAGCTGGGCATGGGGAAGCCACTTCCTGGCTCTGGGCTGCCTCTGCTGGTGGCCCTCCCTTCCTCCCATGCCTTGATTATGCAGTCACCTTTTCAGACAGGGGCTCCATCTGGAGCCTGTGTCAACCAGACTGGCTGATCCGTGGTCCTGCTCTGCATGTGTCAGGCAGGGGTGGAGGTGAGCTGGCCCTCCCGCAGCGCTCCCGCCCACCCACTGGTCTGCATCATCTGCAAAACTGGATCCAGGTGCTGGACACCTTCTTCGGCCACTACTGGGAGTGTGGCCTGTCTCCCACTCAAACCAGGGCTCCTGGGTGGGGCCAGGTGTTCCCCCTGAGTGGGGGTGCCCAGAGCAGGGTCACAGTCCCCAGGAGGGAGCAGGTGTATCCTCCCAGGCTTTATTCAGCCTGGAGTGGAGATGCAGAGACTGCCGTCCTGGGGACTGTTGCCACCCTCTGTTACTCTGCGTCCCCAGTCCACTCACCACTGAGGAAGTTGTAGATGATGGGGTTGGCAGCGCTGTTGGCATACACCAGCCAGTGGGAGAAAGTGAAGCAGGCATAGACAGCTTCCCGGTCGCTGGCTTGGCGGAACATCCCAAACACCCTAGGACCGGGAGGGGCAGGACACTCAGAAACAGGGTGTGTGTGTGTGTTTTGTTGGGCAGGAGTCACCATCCTCATCTAGCATACAGGAAAACCAAGACTCAGAAAAGGAAAGTGAGTTGTCCAAGGTCACACAGCTCATGAATGGCTGTAAAGTACAGGAGTCCCACGGTCCCTTCTGTTCACCAGATGGCCTTTTCCTGGGCCTCTGGGTCTAGGGTCCTGACCACAGTTTGGGGTTCTTGAACACAGAGTGTATGGCCGAAGTGGGCCTAGGGGCAGGAGCCAGGGCACCTCTGCTCCGTCACCGACCGTCCGATCCCCTGGGGCTCCCCTTCCCCTTTATCATCTGTCTTCACAGCAGCATGGTGAGTCATAGACATCATCCGATTTTCAAATAGAGAAACAGATTCAGAGAAGCAAAGTGATGTGCCCAAGATCACACAGCCGGGAAGTGGCGGAGCACAAACTCTCGCTCAGATTGTCTCACATTGTGGAACGGCCCGGTATTTGGCCCTCCCCACCCCCACCCCACCACGGCCTCTGCTCTTCCAGACACCCATGGGTGTCGTCCCTTCCTTCAAGTCTCTGCCAAATGTCACTTTCTCAGGCCTTTTTTAAAAACCATTACATCTTAAAGATTTTTAAAAACCGCCACCAATCTCAGTCATTGTCACTTTTTATCCCCTTTCCCTATTTTTTTCTTCCTAGCAGTTATTGCTGGCTGACATTGTAATATATTAATATGTCCATTCTTGTCCACCAGATGTCATTTCCACCAAGGCAGGACATTGTACCCTGCACCTGTTCACTCTGTTCCCAGCCCCTACAACCTGATGACTGAGTGAACAGATGAGAGGATTTTCATGATAGCCTTAGGAGGCAGGCGGGTTATTCTTCCCATTTTACAGATGAGGAGATTGAGGCTCAAAAAAGAGAAACAACTGCCCCAAGGTCACACAGTGAGTGAGCGGTGGGCCCATTCTTTCTCTAAAGCCGAGAACTCTCCTTTCCCTTGACTCCACCACCTCTCCCCACCCCAGCCGCTCCCCATGTGCTCTCACCTCTTGAGGACGTTGAGGACACTAATGGGCAGGTAGCAGAGGGCAAAGACCAGCAGCACCACCATCAGCATCTTGGCTGTCTTCCTCCGAGCCCGCATCTGCTTCACCTCGGCCAGGAAGGCGCGGGCCCGAGGCTGGGGCTCTGCACCCAGGCCTTGCCCCTGGTCTTCCAGCTGGACTGAGGGCCGCTTCCAGTTCCTGACCAGGGCTGACGTGGTGCCAGGGATCTGTCCAGCACACAGACAGCAGTTGTGGGTACAGCACCTTGGGAGGGGTGTTCTGCTTAGCTGGGCTGGACTCTGGGGCAGGGCAGAAGTGAGCAAGGGACCAAACCCTTGCAGTAGGAAGGAACTAATAATGATGATAAAGACCAATATCCTGGACTTGAGTATACTTCCGTTTTTCCATTAGCTCATTGTGAGCCCTCCCACAATATACCTCTTGGGAACATGTTATTGGCCTTTAGTTATAGATGAGGTAGGGGACGCTCGACAAGTCCCCAAGTCACAGCCTGGGGCCTGAACATCCTCCTAGCTACCCATCCATCTTCCTCAGTGGTGAGTTGTGCCTTCCCCTGGCCCATGCCTGACTCTAGGAGGCCCGAGCAAGGGGTGAACAGGTGGGCAGCATGGAATGGCCTGGGCCTCAGAGCACAGGTCCCAGCCTAGGTCGGTGCCTGTAGGCCTCTGATGATTCTGGGCTCCTGGAGCAGCACAGAAACCTTCACAGCCTCTCCCACACTAGACACCTGAATCACCCTACAGCAGAAGGGCATGGGGCTAGAGTTCAGGAAACCTGGGGTCTAGGGCCGGCCCAGCCGTTCATGAGCTGTGTGACCTTGGTATGTGACTCACTTTTCTTTTCTGAGCCTTCGTGTTTCCTGTTGGTCAGACAGGACTGAGCAACTTTCACTTTGCACAATGTTTGAGAATCTATATCAGAACTGGAGAAGGGAAAGGCTACCCACTCAAGTATTCTGGCCTGGAGAATTCCAGGGACTGTACAGTCCATGGGGTCACAAAGAGTCGAACACAACTGAGTGACTTTCTCTCACTCTGCACTTGTTCCTGTTGACTGGGGGACTGTGAGGAGCAGATGGCAAGTGTTGGTGGACCACAAGCCTGCTCGTGTTCAGGCTGGCATCCTCTCCCTGTCCAGGCCCTGATGCAGGGCTCACCCCCACAAGTGCCACTGCCACGGAGCACCCCCTCCCTTGGCAAACGCCACCCCCACCCCCCACCCCATGGAACTTGCTGTCGGTCAGTTAGTAATAGAGGAGAGAAGGAAGGCTCTGGAACCAGGAAGGCTGTTACTCATTGGCTGTGGAACTGGTCGCCCTTACTCAGCGTTTGTATTGTGGGTAATATTGCTTCTTCGGTTAAATATTAATGTTGTGAAGACACTGCAAGCCAAGTGCGTAACTGGGAAGCAGCACAGAGGTACAATTCCTGTTGCTGAGGCCCTGCACCGAGCACTGGAACCCCCAGACCTGGGTTTTAGTCCTGCTCTTCCACTCACTGTGAAGGATTTGGGAGAAGTTGCTTTGCCTCTCTAGGTCTCAGTTCTCTCATATATGGAGTTGGGGATAATGTTTGGTGGTGGAGAGGATACAAGACTGGCTGGGAGTGCCCGGCGTGATAACTACTGACACTACGACAGTGTCAGTCACTTTGGTTCCAGGGCCGGCACTCGCACTTCTGGCCTGGAGTGTGTCCCTAGGCCTTGCCTCTCTGGGTGCAGCCAGAACGGCATGTTCTGAAGGCAGAGAACTGTGTACTCCCTCAGATGAGGACCCTTGTGCCCTCCCAGACCAGACAGTGACACCAGAGTGGGCCTCACCTGGCGGCCCCAGAGCTTGCGGAAGATCTGGAAATAGGCCATGGCCATGAGACCCAGCGGGGCCAGGTAGGTGACGATGAAGAAGCAACTGTGGTAGATCTTGGGGTAGAGATCATCTGCAGGAGCCAAGACATAGAAGGGTTGGGCCCCCAGCCTGCCCCGCTTGGCAATACCACCCTGCCCCGACTAGAGCCAAAGCCAGAAGCTCAGCCCCATGCAGAGCCCTGGCAGAGAGACCCTGGAGTTACCCAGCTCATGGGTGTCCATCCTGGAGGAACCCTGGCACAGATGTTGACCCTAGAGAAGGTACCCAACCTGGAGGTAACCCTGGTAGATGCCTGCTTTAGAGTGTCCTCCTGAGACAGCCACACCCGGGGGTGTCCACTGCAAAAGTGCCCTGAGAGATGTCTACCGCTGGGTATGTATCCCAGAGGTGCCCACCTCAGGTGCCCTCCCAAGGCTCCCGCTCTTACCAGCCCAGCGTTCATCACAGACGGAGAAGAGCCGGGTGCGGTTGGCTAGCTCGGGCAGCACACTGCTGCATTCCATGACCGCAGCCTGGGGCACCATGACGGCCAGCGACACAGCCCAGATACCCAGGATGGAGCCCCGGGCACGCCGGGCAGTGCTCTTGAACAGCAGAGGGTGGCAGATGGCATACCAGCGGTCCAAGGCGATGAAGCTGAGGGTCAGCACTGCCACGGACACAGACACGGCCTGCCCCATGGGGACACAATGTCAGTCATTTTGGGGGCCACCCGGAGACATGGGGTGAGTGATGGAGCTCAGAGCCCAGAAATACCAGGCATCCAGGTGCAATGCTGATCCTGACTCCACCACTTACGCCTGGGTGCTGTGCTATGCTTAGTTACTCAGTCATGTCCGAATCTTTGTGATCCCATGGACTGTGGCCCGCCAGGCTCCTCTGTCCATGGGATTTTCCATGGCAAGAATACTCCTGTGAATGCCATGCCCTCCTCCAGGGGATTTTCCCAGCCCAAGGATCGAACCCAGGTCTCAGGCAGATTCTTCGGCATCTGAACCACAAGGGAAGCCTTACTGCCAGGGTAGATTTGGTCAAATCACTTACCCTCTCTGAGCCTCATCTGCAGAATGAGAATATATCATCCTGGCAGGATTCTTTTTAGAATAAATGAAATTATGGGTGGAGAACACCCAGCCTGAGACCTGGCACATAGCAGGTGTACTAACTTACACTTCTGGAAATAACCACGTGCCAGACACTGTTCTCAGGACCCTCACAATGACCCACAAGGTGAGTACTCTTACCTCCAAGGTACAGATGAGGAAACTGAAGAACAGAAAGGTTAAATAACTTGCCTTAGGTGAATTTCCTCACCTGCCTGTCTTTATTTTCAGGGTGGCCGGAGTTAATCAGTTGACTGGAAAAACCTCAATATAATGGGAAAACCAAGAGGCATTCTCTCTGCCCTGGGATTTCATCCCTTTCCCCAGGCTGTAAGGGAAAAGAGTCCTCATTCTGGGAGGCAAAGATGCAGGTGGGCACTGGCTCCAGGAGTGCCCCCTGCCTTCTGGGGTATAGGGAGGCAAGGAATGAAACCCTGGCCTCTGGCCAATCCTCCTTCCATCCCGCCAACCCCACTGGGTATCCTGATTCTCACCACTGGGAAAGGGAAGGCCCTGGCCAGGGGTGGGAGGGGAGGGAAGGGGAGGAGACTCTTTCCAGCAGGCCCCCTCAAATCTGCCCTACCTCTGGATCAGGGAGCAGACCCAGTGCTCTGTCACAGCAAGCTTGTGTCTGTCGCCTCCACGGTGTGCCTGTGTGCCTGGAGGTGACTGTACATGTGTCCCCAAATGACTGTGTGTATGTCTGCGGGTGTGACCTGGAGGGGATCTCTGTATCCATACTTGGGGCTGTGTCTGTGTCCTTAAGTGTCAGGCCTGGTAGCCTGCCCTTGCTGACAGCAGAGCATAACCCTGTTGAGGTAGTGAGCCACCATCTGAAAGTAAAGACTAAGGGTCCCTGAGATCTAGCAAGGCCATGGTTGTTGTGCTTGGTGTGTCAGAGGGATCACGAGGGTCACCCAGGCGGAGCTCACCTGTAGATAGGGGATGACCTTGCAGAGGGCATGGCCGAAGAGCCAGGATTCAGTGATGTCTACTAACAAGCTAGCCGGCAGGCAGATGGCCGTCACCAGCACGTCGGCCAGGGACAGGTTGACGATGAAGTAGTTGGTGACCGTCCTCATGTGGTGGTTGCGCCACACGGCCAGGCACACTGCAGGGTGAGCAGGGGAAGAAGTGAGGCTGGAGGCAGAGCCACGCCCAGTCCAGCCGGGCCCCTGCAGCGAGACCCTTCCCCACACTACCCAGGAGGGACTGGGGAGAGAAGTGAGGCCCAGGACCCCTCCCAGTCCCCAGGGGGACCCCGCAGCACTCCCAGAGACCTGGAGACCTACCCAGTGTGTTGCCCACCAGGGCTACGAAGAACACAGCCACGTAGGCTGCGATGAGGACCCACTCGTACTGCTTCGGGTACAGATAATCACGCCACAGATAGCGGAGAAACTCGTCTTCATAGTCTGGAGGCTCCGGGGACCGTTCCCTGCCCTCCGTGGGGACCCCCATCTGGGGCCCTGGGGTGGCTGAGGGCTCCATGAGCTCAGGAGCCACTAAGGCTGAAGGGCATCCCAGGCTCTCCCCAGGGAGGGGTGCGCCTGGGCCAGGCTTCAGCCCACTTCCCTCGGTGGAGGGGGGCCAGTCTTGCACTCAGGTGTTTAGGGTCCCAGCCCCAAACCTTCTGAAAGAAGGAAGGAAGAAAGGGAATATTAGGGAATGTGCTGGGTTACGTGCAGATAAGCCCTCTCAATTCTCACAATCGTGGGTTAGGATGAGCCTGAAATGGTTGGAGAAAGCCTTGCATCCCCACTTCATACCAATTGGTCAACTCACCTCTCAGCCTTGGTTTCCCCATCTATCTCGTACAGTAATAACTGAACCTGCTTCACAGGGCCCGTGAGGAGAAATCAGCTTTAATGAACACCAAGGGTTTTACCCAGAAACTGGCTGGCTTCCTCGCCGTTGTGGGTTACCACTATTAAGAGCTCCGCTTTGCAGAAGAGACAGAAGCTCAGAGAGGTTGAGCCCCTTGCTCAAGGTCAAAAGGCCACTATGGTCTGTCTGAGTCCACCAAACACCACAGCTTAGGAAGGAGAAGCCATCCTGGTTGCAAACACCTCTCCTGAGTCAGTTCACGGGCCTGAATTTTGGGGTTGTAAAAAAAATGATCAAGGGAGGCTTTCAGAGACCCAGGCCCCGCCCACCAGACCTGCCAGACCCTCCCAGGTGGACACACACCCACGCACACACACGGTGTGGGTGGAGGTGCAGGGAGGAGCTGACAGCCTCCCTGAAAGCGAGGGGAGAGCCCCAGGCCCAGGGGCTGAGCGGGTCAGCACCCCCGGCCCCAGATAGTCCCCGCTTTGAATCCCTCGACCGCGATGAGCCCCGGCGGCCGCCAGGGGTCGCTGGACCGGCGCGCCGGCCGCCCTCTTCATTCATAAATCCGGCCTCGCACCCCGCTGCTCCTTCCTCGCTCAGACCCCTCCTCCCCTCAAGCTGAGCCGGGACGACCCCGGATGTGTGTAGGAGGGTTGCGGATCCCTGGAGACCCCCGGAAGAGCATGAGGGGTCTCCTTTAGATCCCCACCGGGCGCCGACGGACCTGCTTCCCCAGCGGGACCTCACTGCATCTCGGAGGCTGTGGGGCGGCGGTCCGGGGAGCGAGAGCGCGAAGGGTTCTTTAGGAACCTGACGGAAAGAGGTCAGAGCCTGCTGGGGACCAACCTCCCAGCACCTAGGTCATAGCTCCCGAGACCCCTGGCTTCCGCCGAGGGTCCTCTGGAGCCGCCCACCCCGGGCCCAGGGGTCCCCAAGCCCCGCACCTGTTGGCTCTGGGACCTGGGCGTCCTCGGCTGCTGATCCCCCGATCGTGCAACGGGACTTCGCCTCCCCTACCGGAAGACCGGTCTCCGGGGCCCGGGTCTGGGGGCAGGGCACCGGGCTGGGGCAGCCCCCTCCCTAGGCTGCGCTGTCTGGGCTCGCTCGGCTGGGCACGAGCGCCGGCTCAGGCGCGGGCTGTGGCTGGGCGCGGGCTCCGCGGAGCTGCGCGCCGCGGGGAGGGGGGGCCGGGGCGGGAGGGGCAGGGCGGGGAGGGGGGCCCCCAGCCTGTCTCGGCTGCGGGTCTCCCAACCCCCGAGTCTCAGAGGGCGGAGGGAGAGGCTCGTCCCTCCCAGCTCACGACTTCACGCGTCCATCCCACCTTCATTCATGTGTCCACCCGTTCATTCATTATGTTCGCATGCATTCAACATTCCTGCCTCCGCCTACGCTGCATTCAGAGCGCACCTACTGTGTGCCGATGGGCCCTCGGGCAGCTTCGGAGAGCCACAGTGCTGGAGGTGGGTCCCAGCTCCACCTCTGCCCGCTGCCTCACCTAGCTGACGAGGATGATGGCACAGGTGGGTGACCAGGGTGCGAGAGCGTCGCCTGCACGGTCTCCTGCCAGGCTTCAGCTGTTGCTGGAGCAGTGGGCTCCCAGAGATGCCTGGAGACCCTACTTGCCCATCTCCCAACCTCTGATTCTATCTGCCCTCCAGTCCTTTCTGTTCATGACTGCTTCACCCCTCCCAAGACAGGAAGGATAGATGGGGGCAGCACTCAGGGGAGCAGAGGGGCTGATGAATTCCACAAACGTTTTCTCAGCTGTGTGTCAGGCAATGAGCTAGAATATTACAGCTGCCATTTGCACAGTCCCCGCCATGCATGATCCCATCTAATCTTCACATCAACCCGGTGAGGCGGCTGTTCACCACCCCATTGCACAGATAAGGACCCTGGACTCACGTGGTTCAGTGACTTGTCCAGGGTCACACAGCAGAGGCCGAGCTGGGATTCAAACCTGCCCAGTTCTCCAGGTCTATCCTCCTCTGCCAGACAGAGGTGCCCAGGCTGGCTGGAGGCAGGTGGGCTCACAGCCAGGCAAGTCCTCTACAGTGTGACAGAGCTGCTGGGGCACAGAAGGACAGATTGATTCAACCAGGACGTCAGGACAGTCTCCAAGAGCAGGGATGTAGAGACTTAAAGAGAAGGAAGCCCTGTGGTGGGGGTGGGGGGCAGGGCTGGTGGACTCAAGGCAGAAGAAAAAACAGGGACAGAAGTATGGGGGTTGGGCCTTCCTGGAGTCACAAGCCAGTGAAGGGTGACCTCTTAGGCATCGAGCTGTCACCTTGACCTTCCTCTGTGTCCAGACAGGACCTTCCTAACCCGTCAGATTCACCCTCCTCTCTGACACTCAGAGACTCACACCCCTTCCCTCCTGGGAGGGGATTCCTGAGCTGGAACTTCCATCTTCCCTGTTGCAGCCAAAGGCTTTTTTCCAAAGGAACTAGAGATGCACATTAGGCATAGAGGGTGTGGAAGGGAAGCTGGGGGCAGGTCAGGGACCTGCTTCACCTGTCCAGGGCAGGAAAGAGGACCGAGGCTGGTGCTTACGTAGCACTCTGTCCCTGCGCAGCATCTGCACAGTAAGTGATCATTCAGCGCATCCATGAGGTTCCAAGGCTCTGAACCAGCCCCACCCATCTAGAGCTGCCCGAGGTGCCTGCCTGCCATAGAGAATGGATGAGGAGACATGTGTGTCTGTGTGTGTGTGTGTGTGTGTGGTGGGGCAGGGGGAAGAGAGAGAGAGTTTGAGTGTCTGTATTTAGAAGTAAGGGTTGTGACTACATGTTTGGGGAATCCAGTGTGTGACTCTGTGTGTGTGTGTGTGTGCGTGTCTGAACATGCATGTGGGTAGGGGACAGGCTCTGGGTTGATGACTGGAGTCACCCAGGGTGGGATGTGTCTGTATGATGTGTCTCTTGATTTGTCTCTATGCATACTGGTGTCCATGTCTATGAAGGGTGTGTGTGTGTGTGTGTCTTGGGGGTGTCTGTCTCTCAGTGTGTCTGGATGTGTGGTTGTAGCTTTGAGGAGCACGGCCTCCCAGTTCGTTCCCCTGTGAGTGTGGGAATGTGAGGTGGTGTGCCTTTGTGTCCATGGCTCTGCGAGTGTGCGTGCATGGAACTGGGTACGTCTGCCCCCACAGCGATGACTCATCTAATCTCCCAAGTGAATCCTCCCTGTCCCCCGCCCATCTAGAGCTGTGACTGTTTGCTAGGTAGGGGCTGGGGAGTGGGCTGCGGCACACGCGGGGCTGGGAGGCAGATCGCCCGTGGACGCTCAGATGACAGCCGCAGCAAACAAGGCACATGCGGTGATGGGAAAGGGACAGACCCCTCTGTGCCTGCGTGGGCGATGGGCACCGGCTGAGCACAGCACAGCTACAAACCCAACGCACAGCCCAGAATGCCATGATTCAGGGCCTCCCAGACACTCTGGGTTGGAGTGAACAAGGAGCTTCCCAGGTCTCCCAAATCATTGTACTGGGGATGCACGTGTCTATGTGGGGAAGAGTCAGGCTGAGAATCCACCCCACACCCACAATATCCAGTTTCACAGAACCTGTCCCATCTCCCCTTAAGAGGGATCCTTCTTCATTCCTGGGGACCCCAGAGACTGCTCCCCAGGACAAGGATCCTGGGTGATTCCTTCTAACCTGAAGCAGCAGATCTTTCTTCCTCCCCTACCAAACCCTGGCCAGGGAGGAGGCTCTGGGTCCCCAGGTCCATCTAGCCTGGAGTCTGGCTCCCTTAGCCACGGCTTGAGGGTGGGAGAGGCCAGTTATTTGGCCTCTGTGGGCATGGAGTAGAGACCCTGGGGTGTCTTGCTCAGAGAAAATCCTGGGGCCCCCAAGGGGGCCACTGATGCTCTAGGAGACCCACCAGGAGCTGCAGTGGTTTGGTCCTTGGGCTCAACAGCACTGTCCTCTGGGCGTGCATGCTAAGCCACTTGTGTCTGACTCTTTGCAGTCCTATGGACAGTAGCCTGTCAGGCTCCTCTGTCCATGGGATTCTCCAGGCAAGAATACTGGAGTGGGTTGCCATAACCTCCTCCAGGGCATCTTCCTGACCCAGGTATTGAACCCAAGTCTCCTGCATTGGCAGGCAGGTTCTTTACCACTAGTGCCCCCTGGGAAGTCCTCTGGGAGACCTTGGCTTCTGGCAAAGCACCTGTGTCCAGAGGAGGGCTCCAGGGACCTCATAACCTCCGTCTCCAGGCTGGGCGCTCAACCTGATGCCTCCTCCTCCCAGGGAGGGCCAGCCTGAAGCCTTTGCTTTGCCCAAGCTGTCAGTCAACCTTTGGCCACGCGACCTCTTTCCTGGAACCAGCCAGCTCCAGCCTTGTTGATCTAATCCTGAGCCTCTGAGCCACAGGGCCGGGTCATATCCGTCTTCCAGTGTCAGCCTGGGCACTGCCCCCAGGTGCTACCTCCCCCTCCCTCTAGCGTGACTTACAGTAACCTCTGTCTGGCTGGGACTAGAATAATCAAAATGTAATTGCATTTTCAACTCACTAATGCTGCCACAGGCCCAGGATGGGATGGGAACACTCTGGGTGGGGAGGGCAGAGGTGCTTGTCAGAAGAACAGAGATCAGAAAACAAGCAGACGTGTGGGGTGGGGCCAGGGGAAGGCCAGCAGTGAGTGGGCTGTGGGCCCAGGAAAGGGGAATTCTTTCAGAGGGCTGAGTCCAGACAGGCCATGGAGGTGGCCAGGGTGCTGTGGTCCTTGGGCCCCAAAGTACTGACCCCTGGAAGTTCCTGACAAAGCGTCATACCCACAGGAGGGACCGAGGGACCTCAGGTCCTCCATCTCCAGGCCAGGCGCTCAGGTTTTGTGCCCCTCTCTTTTTGGGGAAGGCCAGTCTTTTTCCAGGGTTTGAGTGATTGGAAAGGACCCACCATCCACCAGGAGAACCAGGGGCCCAGGGCCCAAAGTCAGGCATCCTCAGTGGCTTCACCAGGTAGGGAGCATCTTCACGCCAGGGCCGGAGCTAGAGAGAAGGAGCTGGAGACAGCAGTCTTCTGTCTGCTCACTCACTCATAGACCCACTCAACAAACAGACACTGGTGGGAGGTAGGCTGCAGAGCTGGGGGGTTCTCCTGCTTAGGCTGCGGAGGCCCCATGTAAACATGGGTGGAGTGGGTATCAAACGCATTAGGGTGGGAGCTGTGGAGTCAGGCCTGGGGGTGGGACGGGGCCCAGACCAACAATGGGCAGTGCATGTGGATCACAGGAACACAGACTAAACCCCTCAGCTTGTTAATTCTGCTGTTGAAAGGAGGTGAGGAGTACGGGCTCTGGGGCCAGAGAGGCCTGGGTTAGAGAAGTGGCTCTGTCGCTTACTACTGTGTGATCTTGGACCAGTCACTTCACCTCTCTGATGGACTGGGTCATGGCCGTCAAACATGTCTGTGTCCTAATCCCCAGAATCTGGAAATAAGTTACAAGGCCAAAGAGGCTTTGCAGATGGGACTAAGTGAAAGGTCTTGAGGTGGAGCAGCCTAAGTTAACAAGGTGGGCCCAATATGGTGTAATGAGGACAGGTCCTCATAAGGAGGCAGGCGGGTGAGAAAGAGGAGATGTGAGGACAGAAGCAGAGGTTAGAGCGATGCCGGCCCTGGAAGGGACAACGGACCAAGGCATGATAGCAGCCTCTAGAAGCTGGAAAAGATGAACAACATAGTCTTTCCTGAAGTCTCCAGAGGAAACGCAGCCCTGCCAGTTCCTTGATTTTTAGCCTCATATGACACATTTGGACTTCTAAACTCCAGAAACATAAGAAAGAAAATTTTGTGTGCTTTTAAGTCACTTAGTGGTAATATGTTACAACACAATAGGAAATAATACAACCTCTCTGTGTCACAGTTCACTGGTTAGGAGACCAACAGGAACCTTCAGCGTATTGTTGGGTATTCGCTGTGAACGGAGCAGGTGTGCAGAGCCGCAAGCGCTGGGCACCAGAAGGACAGACAACCGCATGTTCATTCTCATGGTATTTATAAAGATCAGAGTGATCTGCATGGGAAGGAGCCAGGCTTGGCCAGATAGCCTTAGGCTTACCTGTCGTTTGTTTTGTTTTGTTGTTTGTTTTTGACGTGGACCATTTTTAAAGTCTTCATTGACTTTGTTACAATATTGCTTCTGTTTTATGTTTTATTCTTTTTTTTTTTTTTTGGCCACGAGGCATATAGGATCTTAGCTCCCTGACCAGGGACTGAACCTCTGCATTAGAAGGGAAAGTCTTCACCACTAGATCACCAGTGAAATCCCTAGTAATGTTTTTGTTTCTCGTCATGTATTGGTGCTGGAGGCTTGTTAAAGATCCAGATCCTAAAAAAATAAGTAATATTAGTAGTAAACAATGATCATAGGAAACATGTACTGGTTTGGCTATTTCGACACAGGAAGATATGAGGGGAAGCAAAAGAAGGAGAGGCCTGATCTTCCTGGGACGGGTGTATGTGAGTCTGTGTGTGTGTGTGTGTGTGGACTAGAGGTGAAGAGTGAGTTCGCTATGACTTGGATCACCATTCATATGAGGAAAATCTTTTAACAAGCCAGAGAAAAAACCAAGATAAACAAAAAAGCTCCAGGGGCAACTGGGGCTAGGTCTTGAGGGATGAATAGAAGTTCTCAGACGGGCTTTGAGTGAAACATGCTGGGCAGAAGGGAGAGAGGAAAAGGGGGCAGGATTTCAAGCAGAGGGGACAGCATGAGGGGTGGGCATGGCCACGGGTCTGTTCTGGGGCCCCAGTAAATGCTAGTTTGGCCTGAGGGTGCTCCCACAGAGGGAAGCAATGAGAAATAGAAAGATGGATGAAGGGCTGGCCTTGAGTCTAGGCTGAGGAGCTTGGGCTCCATCCAAGAGGCAGTAGAGTTCCTGAAGGGTGTGAGTGAGGGTGTGATGTAGACTGATTGGCAGCCATACCCTCTGAAACACATTTGAAATGAATGAAGAGTACATTTTCCTTGTGAAAGATTCCAAACATTCAGAATAAAACAACGTAAAATCATTATTTTTAATTATGTAGAGTAGCTATTGATTTCTGTATAAGAAGCTACTCTAACAAAGATTCTCCTAGTCACAGTGACTTAAAAAGATGGATGTTGATTTTTCTTGCCAGGACATCCAGGGCTGGTGAGGTGGCTCAACGATCATCAGAAAGCCAGAACTCTGCTGGGACAGAAAAGTACCCGTTTTGAGCACCGGTTCTGGCCCCAGATTGTCCAGGTTTAAATCATGGATCTGCCACTTATGAGCTATGTGTCTGTGAGCATACTACTTAACTTCTCTGTGCTTGAATTTCATCATCTGTTAAATGGGCATGATATAGTTTCAGCCTAAGATAGGAAGAAGAATGTTCCCCCAAAGATGTTAGTCTGGTGGGCCATGGGGTCGCATAGAGTTGGACACAACTGAACGACTCTCACTTTCTAAAGATATCTATGTCCTAACCCCTAGAAACTGTGAATATAACCTTATATGGCAAAAAAAGGGGGACTTTGCAGAAATGGTTATGTTAAGAATCTTGAGATGTTATCCTGAATGGCCCAGGTTGGTCCAATGTAATCACCAGGGCCCTTATAAGAGGGAGGCAAGAAATCAAAATAATAATAGGAGATGTAATGATGGAAACAAGAAACTGTAGTGATATGATGACAGGATCATGAACTGAGGAATTATAGGTGGCCACTCGGAGCTCAAAAAGGCAAAGTGGTGGATTCTTCCCTGAGTCTCCAAAAGGGAGAAGCCCAGCTGGCACACTGTTTTTAGACTTCTGACCTCCAGAATGGTAAGAGAACTTTTTTTTTTTTTAAATCACTGCTGTAGGGACTTCCCTGGGGGTCCAGTGGTTGAGAATCCAACTTGCAACGCAGGGGAGGTGGGTTTGCTCCCTGCTCAAGGAACTAAGATCCCACATGCTGCAGAGAACTAAGCCCGAAAGCCACAGCTACCGAGGGCTCTCACTCTAGAGCCCGCACTCTGCAACGTAAAAGCCTTTGTGCCACCACAAAGAGCCAGCACATCCAAAATCGATAATAATAATTTTTTAAAAATCAGCGCTGTAATTTTTTATAGCAGCAATAGGAAATACACACCCTCGTTAGGTTAAAATGACTTGATACATTCAAAGCACTTAGAAAATTACCTGACACATAGCTTACATATAAGTCTTAGCTAAAACTCTTGTCCTGGGTCAGAGGTGGCCAGCTCCACCCATATTCCAGCTAGCGGGAGGCACGTCTCTTCTGTTACATCCATTTGGCCTGAATTTGGTCACCTGGTCACACGTAACTGCAAGGGAAGCTGAGGGATATAATGTTTTTCTGAGTAGCCCATGTGCCTACCTGAGATACATGGGTTCTAAAGGAAGGAGAGGAGGTGGCTGTTGAGGAGCTAACGGTGTCCTGCTATTAAAGACAAGAAGTTCAGCAAAGGTACTTTGCCCCCAGAGTTCGGTTAGAGACACACTTTCCAGCTTCTTTTTCTTGTGCCCCTAATCTTATGTAACATCTCTTGACTTTAAGATGAGACACCCTCCTTGATCACTCTTGGCCTCCCTCTTCCTGCTAAACCATTACTTTTGCATCTGGTTCTGTACCCACAATTAAAATGCTCTGGTTTTGTGTGTTGTGTATCTCTGAACTTCAAAATTGAAAAATCAATAAAATGTCTAAAAAACTTTATGACTATGCAAACATCATTCCCTATAGAACTAACTAGCATTCTGGGACCTCTAAAGAAGGAACTATGATCTTATAGTTGAAATGTTCTTGAAGAAGAAATGCTCCAGGCTCCAAGTTCAAATATATTTTTCTACATTCCTTTAGATACTCAAAGTCATGTTACATTTTAATTCGCTTCGTATTTGGGCCACGACTCTCTTATACAACTTTTTGTTCTCCAGTAGTTTTTCATTGCTTTTCTCTTCTCTTCTTGAGAAAAGAAACATATGCCTTTTAAATCAGGTCATTAGAATCTTCCAGCTTCTTAATTACATTATTTTTTGAATGAAGCCCATTTTTTTCTTAAGGACATTCTTCTCCAAACCCTCTGACTTCCTGTTCTAATTTTGACTGATGGTTTTATAGACCTCTGGCATTTCTATTCATTGTACTGTTGGGTTAATTCCACTCTTTCGTGAATCTCTTAACTTTATCTTTCTGGAGTTTTGCCTCTGTTTTGCTGACGTGCATCTTCAAATGACATTTTAAAAAGGAGTGCATGGGAGAAAAGCTTCATCGCATGTCTGAAAATGACTTTAATTTGTCGTACGCTTACTGAGTCAGGAGGTCAACCAGCAAGCTTCACTTTATGGGTTGGAAAGGGGGACCGATAGGCAATCAGACGAGTTCCCACCCTGGGCCAAATAAGAAGCGATCTACTCTAGACCCCAGCACTCTGAGTAGGAACCCTGGTCCTTTTGAAAAAAATTACTCAGTTTTTTTAGAAAGTACTTCTTTCTCATTTTTTTCTTTTTTAAAATATTTTTACTTTTGAAAAATTGAGATATAGTCGATATACAGGCTTCCCTGTTAGCTTAGCTGGTAAAGAATCCACCTGCACTGAGGGAGACCTGGTTTCCCTGGATTGGGAAGATCCCCTGGAGGAGGGCATGGCAACCCACTCCAGTATTCTTGCCTGGACAGTCCTCGTGGACAGAGGAGGCTGGCAGGCTACAGTCCATGGGGTCGCAAAGAGTCACACACGACTGAGTGACTGAGCACAGCTCACAGCCACTGAACAGTGTTACAAGTTACCAGGGTACAGTGTAGTGATGCACAATTTTTAAAGGTTCTATTCCACTTGTAGCTATGATAAAATATTGGCTATATTCTCTGTTATATAATGTATCCTTGTGGCTTACTTATTTTATACATAATAGTTTGTGCCTTTTAACCCCTGCTCCTGTCTCACCCCTCCCCCTCCCCACTGGTAACCACTAGTTAGTTCTCTGTATCTGTGAATCTGCTTCTTTTTTTGTTATGTTCACTAGTTTTGCTTGTTTTAGATTCCACATTTAAATGATACTGCACAGTATTTGTTTTTCTCTGTCTTATTTCACTGAACACAATACTCTCCAAATCCATTCATGTTGTTTTAAGTGGAAAATTTTCATTCTTTGTTAAATGGCTGAATAATAACAACATCTTATCCATTCTTCTGTTGATGGACACAGGTTGCTTCCATGTCTTAGCAATTGTAAACACTGCCATGAACATTGAGGAGCGTTATCTTTTTGAATTAGTATTTTCTTCTCTTTTTTTTTTTTTTTGGATATATACCCAGGAGTGGAATTGCTGGGTCTTATGGTAGTTCTATTTTTAGCTTTTTGAAAATCCACTATGTTGTTTTCCTCAGTGGCTGCACCAATTTACATTCCCATCAACAATGTACAAGGGTTCAGCTTCCTCCATGTCCTCGCCGACATTTGTTATTCATGGTCTTTCTTATGATAGCCTTCCTAATAGGTGTGAGGTAATATCTCACTGCAGTTTTAATTTGTATTTCTTTGATGATGAATGACGTTGAGGATCTTTCCATGTGCCTGTTGGCCATCTGTATGTCTTCTTTCTCTCTTACTTTTTAACCTGTCTGTTTCTATGTATGTTCCTGATGTGAGTGTATTTGTAAGGGAGAGTTGGTGGCCGATACTGGCCTGTTATTCACTAAACAGGTCTTTTCTTGAATATTTTCTAAACTTTGGTTATTCACATACCACTATTTAGTTTTTGCCATATCTTCTTACTACCTGCATTACTGTTTACTCATGGTATTATTTTTCTTTGAATTGACTGTCCTAGTCCTACAAGGCTGCTGCTGCTGCTGCTGCTAAGTCACTTCAGTCGTGTCCGACTCTGTGCGACCCCATAGATGGCAGCCCACCAGGCTCCCCGTCCCTGGGATTCTCCAGGCAAGAACACTGGAGTGGGTTGCCATTTCCTTCTCCAACGCACGAAAGTGAAAAGTGAAAGTGAAGTCGCTCAGTCGTGTCTGACTCTTTGCGACCCCATGGACTGCAGCCCACCAGGCTCCTCTGTCCATGGGATTTTCCAGGCAAGAGTACTGGAGTGGGGTGCCAGTGCCTTCTCCAGTCCTACATTATACATATAAAACTACAAGTGTGTTGTTAAAATTATATCTCTTATTATTTGTAATTATACGGTTATATCTTATAATCTATGTGAAAACAAACACAAAACTCTTAATACAGCAGAGGTTTACTTAATGTAAAATAATATGAACAAGAATAAATATATAAAAAACTGAATCACTTTTCTGTATACCAGAAACTAACACAACATTGTAAATCAACTATACTTGACTAAGTAAGAGTAGGGACTTCCCTGGCAGGGCAGTGCTCAAGGCTTTGCCTTCTAACACAGCGAGGGGATGGGTTCAATCCCTGGTTTGGGAGCTATGATCCCACATGCCTCAGGGCCAAAAAAACAAAAACGTGAAACAAGCAATATCGTAATAAACTCAATAAACAAAAAATGGTCCACATCAAAAATGAAAAATTAAAGCTAAATAAAAGATAACAAAGGTGTATTTATTTACCACTAAATATTATCCACAGCAGTGGTTCATGTACTATACTTTGGGAAATATTTTTTTTTTAGCTTCGTGGCAGGAAGGATCTTAGTTCCCCAATCAGGGATCAAATCTGCAGGGGTGTGTGGGGGGGGTGTCCTTTCTCTTCCTTGGTCTTTATTCTGGCATGCTGGGAAATAAAATACAAGAGTAAATATAAGAGACAAAATATCACTTTCATTGCTGATGATGTAAAATGTGGGACCTCAGCTTAGGATGAACTCACTGTTCAGTTCAGTTCAGTTCAGTTCAGTCGCTCAGTCGTGTCTGACTCTTTTCGACCCCATGAATCGCAGCATGCCAGGCCTCTCTGTCCATCACCAACTCCCAGAGTTCACTGACTCACGTCCATCGAGTCAGTGATGCCATCCAGCCATCTCATCCTCTGTCGTCCCCTTCTCCTCCTGCCCCCAATCCTCCCAGCATCAGAGTCTTTTCCAATGAGTCAACTCTTCACATGAGGTGGCCAAAGTACTGGAGTTTCAGCTTTAGCATCATTCCTTCCAAAGAACACTCAGGACTGATCTCCTTCAGAATGGACTGGTTGGATCTCCTTGCAGTCCAAAGGACTCTCAAGAGTCTTCTCCAACACCACAGTTCAAAAGCATCAATTCTTCAGTGCTCAGCCTTCTTCAGAGTCCAACTCTGACATCCATACATGACCACAGGAAAACCATAGCCTTGACTAGATGGACCTTTGTTGGCAAAGTAATGTCTCTACTTTTGAATATGCTATCTAGGTTGGACCTAACTTTCCTTCCAAGAAGTAAGCATCTTTTAATTTCATGGCTGCAGTCACCATCTGCAGTGATTTTGGAGCCCAGAAAATAAAGTCTGACACTGTTTCCACTGTTTCCCCATCTATTTCCCATGAAGTGGTGGGACCAGATGCCATGATCTTCGTTTTCTGAATGTTGAGCTTTAAGCCAACTTTTTCACTCTCCACTTTCACTTTCATCAAGAGGCTTTTTAGTTCCTCTTCACTTTCTGCCATAAGGGTGGTGTCATATGCATATCTGAGGTTATTGATATTTCTCCCAGCAATCTTGATTCCAGCTTGTGTTTCTTCCAGTCCAACATTTCTCATGATGTACTCTGCATATAAGTTAAATAAGCAGGGTGACAATATACAGCCTTGACGTACTCCTTTTTCTATTTGGAACCAGTCTGTTGTTTCATGTCCAGTTCTAACTGTTGCTTCCTGACCTGCATACAGATTTCTCAAGAGGCAGGTCAGGTGGTCTGGTATTCCTGTCTCTTTCAGAATTTCCCACAGTTTATTGTGATCCACACAGTCAAAGGCTTTGGCATAGTCAATAAAGCAGAAATAGATGTTTTTCTGGAACTCTTGCTTTTTCCATGATCCAGTGGATGTTGGCAATTTGATCTCTGGTTCCTCTGCCTTTTCTAAAACCAGCTTGAACACCAGGAAGTTCATGGTTCACATATTGCTGAAGCCTGGCTCGGAGAATTTTGAGCATTACTTTACTAGCATGTGAGATGAGTGCAATTGTGTGGTAGTTTGAGCATTCTTTGGCATTGCCTTTCTTTGGGATTGGAATGAAAACTGACCTTTTTCAGTCCTGTGGCCACTGTTGAGTTTTCCAAATTTGCTGGCATATTGAGTGCGGCACTTTCAAAGCATCATCTTTCAAGACTTGAAATAGCTCAACTGGAATTCCATCACCTCCACTAGCTTTGTTTGTAGTGATGCTTCCAAGTCCCACTTGACTTCACATTCCAGGATGTCTGGCTCCAGGTGAGTGATCATACCATCGTGATTATCTGGGTCATGAAGATCTTTTTTGTACAGTTCTTCTGTGTATTCTTGCCACCTCTTCTTGATATCTTCTGAACTCACTGAGATGAGGGCTAACCGAGCCCCACTCGCAGCATCTGCCTGGGGAAATGATTGGACCTCCGTTTCACGTGTCATGGGCTCAGAGTCTCAGTTCAGCTGCTCTCTTTCACTCTTAGTGACCATGACGGTCACTTGAGCTCAGGGAACGTACTCAGAGAACAAAGAGTCCATAACTTATACTAATGGCTTCAAAAAATAAAACAGAAACACAAACAACCCTTTATACTTTATGTGGCTAGTAGAACCTTGGTACTCAACCCAGGCAAGGACAGTTTGAGACAGGAAAGTCAATCTCAATAATGGATATGGATACAAATACACTAAACACAATATTATCAAACTAAATACAGCAATATATTTAAAAATACATAATGACCAAGTTGGGTTTATTCCAAGAATGCAAGGCTATTTTAACATTTGAAAATTTTCATGTTAAGTTGCAGCATTAATGGGTTAAAAGATACAAAAATCCTATGATCGTATAAAACAGATAAAGAAAAAGCAACTTATTCAAACTCTTGGCAAACTAGGGACAGGAGGGGCTTCCTTTTTTAATTTTTGAAATATGTTTTATCCTTATTGTAAAGTTTTTATCCAGGGGAATAGTGACAGTTGACCCAAATAACCCAGCCCTATTAGAAGCTGGAAATTCTTACACTGAGGTTTTTTTTATATTATATTTTTAATTTCTAAGGGCTATTTTTGTTTGTTTTCTCAATGTACTTTTATTTTTATTTCTTTATTTATTTTTGACTTAGGGAATCTCAGTTCTCTGACCAAGGATTGAACCCAGGATACAGCAATGAAAGCATCGAATCCTAACCAGGCCACCAGGTAACTTGCAGGAGGTAATTCCCTTAGTGTGAAAATTGTAAAGGATCTTTCTAAAACCTACAGTAAACATAACAATGATAAAAGCTTAAAAAGCATTCATTTCAAAGTCAGAAACCTAAACAATGGTTGTTCACTATCTGTCTTTCTGTTCAAAGCTGTACTAGATTTTGCAGCTTGTACAGTGAGAAAAAGGGGGAGAAATGATATAAACCATTGAAAAGGAAGAAACAAAATGGTCGTTATATATTTGTAGATTAAGTGATTGTCTACCCAGAAATTCTAAGAGATTCCACAGACAAATTCTTAAAACTATTAAGAGGATTCATAGTGAGAGGCAATTTCCCATAGGTTGCATTCCTGGATGACCTGCAATCAGAGGCATTAAATGACCTTTGGACTTTTCCTTGACACTCTCTTGAAGAATATCTGCATGTCAACCATCTTTGGAATATAGAATAAGCGTCTTCCTCCAGAGCAGAGGGCAGACTTGCTCACTGTCCAATATAATGAAGATAATGTCTCCGTCTGCAGCCAAGATCAGGCATTTGGGTCCCCTCAATGCAGGGTTCCTCAGCAATTAGGCCAACTCACTCGGTGCATGGGCAGCAGCCCTTGGGACTTGAAGGGCAAGTGGAACCACTGACTCAAACAGGAAGCTCATGCTACTTGCTGAGCCACCAGTAATGAAGTTCTTTGTCTCTGACCCAGGAGTCTCATCATCCAGGACACTCTGACAGCTAAGGGTCTGAGTAGGGCAAAATCCCAGGCTCTTCACATTCTTGGCAATTCTGCCATCTCATTTCTAAATATTTGCAATAAATAAAAAATGCTATTTATAAAGGATAACTTTCATAAAAGCACATAAAACTCTTAAGTGCCGAGGGATAAATCTAAGGGATGTGTAAGATTTTATGAAGAAAATTAGAAAACTTGATTGATGGTCATTCAAGAGACATAGGTACATAGAGAGTATACATTTCTTATAGAAGGAAAGACTCAACTGTAAACATGTCAGTTATCCAATTAATCTATAAATCTATTTCAGTTTCAAAGGGCTAAGTAAAGGTTTTTTTTAAAAATTATTGTTTTCAGGGGGAAAAAAAGTTTTCAGAAACATGTCAAGCTTTTCCTAAAGTCATATGAAAGAACAATCAAGAGTCGTCAAGACAACTTTGAAGATATTGAACAGGGTGCAAATGATCCTCCAGGTAAGACTTATTATACAAGTGAAGTAGGAA
Organism: Bos mutus; assembly: GCF_027580195.1. Lineage (NCBI taxonomy): Eukaryota > Metazoa > Chordata > Mammalia > Artiodactyla > Bovidae > Bos > Bos mutus. The sequence continues at coordinate 13,974,308 of NC_091618.1, read as the reverse complement.
AGACAAGGAGAGTTTGGCAGAAGGATATACAAATAAATAAACGGGGCAGAACTGAGAGCTCAGAGACAGAGACATGCAGATTGGAGGTTCAGCATATGTCAGAGGTGGTATTTAAATCCATTCCTTCAAATAACTGGTGGGAAATTTGTTTTCCGTGTGGGAAAAAAGAGAACTGCACCTCTCTATCACTCTGATCACCAAAGTCAATGCAGAGGGATGCTAAAGATGAAAAAAGAAAACTTTAAACTCTTAAATGAAAATCTTTTCTAGACATCATGATGTAAAGATTTCAAGCAACAAGAAGCATAAATAATATAGAAAATACAGATAGATTTAACTACATTCAAATTCCAAAGTATTGTGTAGTAATAATATAAACAAAATTTAAAGCCAAGCCACATGGCTGGGAGATGTATTGATATAAAATGCACACGACAGACAAAGCATCAGTATCCAGGCTACATAGAGAGCTACAGATCAAGGACTTCCCTGGGTGTCCAGTGGTTAAGAATCTGCCTTCTAATGCAAGGGACGTGGGTTTGTTTCCTGGTCCAGGAAGATGCCACATACCTCAGAGCAACTAAGCCTGTGTGCTACAACCACTGAGCCTGTGTACCACAACTAGAGAATCCCTGTCCTGCAATAAAAAGATCCTGCGTGCTGCAACTAAGACCCAACACAGCCAAAATAATAAATAAATACATATTTTTAAAAAGAACTACAGATAAATACAAAAATTATAAACAACTTGAGAGAAAAGGGGACTTCCCTGGTGGTCCAGTGGTTAAGACTCTGCACTCACAATGCAGGAAGGGCAAGTTCAATCCCTGGTTAGGGAACTAAGATCCCATATGCTATAGCACAGAGCCAAAAAGTAAGAAAAAAGAGAGAGTAAGAGAAAAGCAAGTAAAAGATATAAAGAGGCAAACCATACAAATACATAAAATGATGTTTAACTTTACTTGAAATTATTGGAATACAAATCAAAGCAAAATGCAGTATAATTTTATGCCTCAAATTGGAAAAGATTGGAAACATTTTCAGGCTGAGTATATTATTAACAAGTGTGGGTGAGTATGTGTGGAACCATGGGCATTCCTGTTAATGCTAAAGAGGGTTTAAACTATAACCACTTTGAAAAACAATATGGCAAAATCTAGTAAATTTCAACACATGCATACCCTCTAATCTAGCAATTAACTCAACTAGAGTTGAAATAAAGTTGAAATAAACTCTAACTCTTGATAAGTAAAAAAAATGCTCATTACAACACTGTGTGTAGTGAAAGATTGAAGACAATAGAATAATGCATAAATAAATCATGTTAGAGCTTAAAAACAGAGAAGGCAATGGCACCCCACTCCAGTGCTCTTGCCTGGAAAATCCCATGGACGGAGGAGCCTGGTGGGCTACAGTCCATGGGGATCGCTGAGAGTCGGACACGACTGAGCAACTTCACTTTCACTTTTCACTCTTATGCACTGGAGAAGGAAACAGCAACCCACTGCAGTGTTCTTGCCTTGAGAATCCCAGGGACAGGGGAGCCTGGTGGATTGCCGTCTATGGGGTTGCACAGAGTCGGACACGACTGAAGCGACTTAGCAGCAGCAGCAGAGCTTAAAAAAAGATGAAGATGAATACACTGAAGGTCTATACATGTATTTATTGACAGGCCTGCACCTAACATTTGTGAGACCCAGGGCAAGAGTAATCTGGAGGCTCAGAGCCCATGCTTCGTCTCTTCCTACTCTGGCTCCATCCCACATAGTGAAGGACTTCATACATCAGCCAGTTTGTCTTAATTCTGTCCACCAGAGCCATCCCCCCAAAACAGCCACCCTGGACACCACTTGGGCTTAGGGTGTGCATGGCCTCATGGTCAAACTCAGGAGAAAAAGTAGCAAAATGACTGCTCTGGCCTTGAAAACAGGTTTCGGGCCCTTGAGTCAAGTGAGTTCCAGGATCCTGTGTACCCAGACATGGTTTAGAAGAGCAAGCAAATGGTCCTGGGTGATCCTTGGCACTCTAACCCATAGAGAAGGGCATGAAGCTAAGGGAGGTGTTATGTGTTAACATCGACAAATCTTACCTATAATACTGAATATACAAGGTAGAACTATATGTACCAAATGAAAACTTTATATGAAGCTTAAAAATAAGTAAAACAGGGACCTCCCTGGTGGTCCAGTGGTTAAGAATCTGCCTTGCAATCCAGGAGGATGCAGGTTTGATCCCTTGTCTGAGAAGATCCCACATGCCACAGAGCAACTAAGCCCGCCGTGAGCCACAACTAGAGAGCCTGCCTCCTGCAATGATGCAACAAAGATACTGCGTGCTGCAACTAAGATCCGACACAGACAGACAAATAAATATTTTTTAGAATAAGCAAAACAATACTATCAACTGCTCAAGGATACAAGAAGAGGAGCAAAATAATAAAAATTTGAATGGGAAGGACATCTACTTCCGGCAGTTTGGTGAATTCCGTTCAGTTCAGTCGCTCTGCTGTGTCCCACCCTTTGTGACCCCATGGACCGCAGCACGCCAGGCCTCCCTGTCCATCACCAGCTCCTGGAGTTTACTCAAACTCACGTCCATTGAGTCGATGATGCCATCCAACCATCTTATCCTCTGTCATCCCCTTCTCCTCCCACCTTCAATCTTTCCAAGCATCAGGGTCTTTTCCAATGAGTCAGTTCTTCATATCAAGTGGCCAAAGTATTAGAGTTTCAGCTTCAGCATCAGTCCTTTAGGATGGACTGGTTCGATCTCCTTGCAGTCCAAGGGACTCTCAAGAGTCTTCTCCAACATCACAGTTCAAAAGCATCAATTCTTTAGCCCCCAGCTTTCTTTGTAGTCCAACTCTCACATCCATACATGACTACTGGAAAAACCATAGCTTTGACTAGATGAATCTTTGTTGGCAAAATAACGTCTCTGCTTTTTAATATGCTATCTAGATGGGTCACAACTTTCCTTCCAAGGAGTCAGCATCTTTTAATTTCATGGCTGCAATCACCATCTGCAGTGATTTTGGAGCCCAAAAACAGAAAGTCTGTCCCTGTTTCCATTGTTTCCCCATCTATTTCCCAAGAAGTGATGGGATCAGATGCCATGATCTTAGTTTTCTGAATGCTGAGTTTTAAGACAGCTTTTTCACTCTCGTCTTTCACTTTCATCAAGAGGCTCTTTAGTTCTTCTTTACTTCCGACCTTAAGGTTGGTATCATCTGCATATCTGAGGTTATTGATATTTCTCTTGGCAATCTTGATTCCAGCTTGTGCTTCACCCAGCCCAGCATTTCTCATGATGTACTCTGCATAGAAGTTAAATAAGCAAGGTGACAATATATAGCCTTGACGTACTCCTTTCCCTATTTGGAACTAGTCTGTTGTTCCATGTCCAGTTCTAACTGTTGCTTCCTGACCTGCATACAGATTTCTCAAGAGGCAGGTCAGGTGGTCTGGTATTCCCATCTCTTTAAGCATTTTCCACAGTTTGTTGTGATCCACACAGTCAAAGGCTTTGGCATAGTCAATAAAGCAGAAATAGATGTTTTTCTGGAACTCTCTTGCTTTTTTGATGATCTAGCGGATGTTGGCAATTTGATCTCTGATTCCTCTGCCTTTTTTAAATCCAGCTTGAACATCTGGAAGTTCATGGTTCACGTATTGTTGAGGCCTGGCTTGGATAATTTTGAGCATTACTTTACTAGTGTGTGAGATGAGTGCAATTGTGTGGTAGTTTGAGCATTCTTTGGCATTGCCTTTCTTTGGGATTGGAATGAAAACTGACCTTTTCCAGTCCTGTGACCACTGCTGAGTTTTCCAAATTTGCTGGCATATTGAGTGCAGCACTTTCACAACATCATCTTTTAGGATTTGAAATAGCTCAACTGGAATTCCATCACCTCCACTAGCTTTGTTTGTAGTGATGCTTCCTAAGGCCCACTTGACTTCACATTCCAGGATGTCTGGCTCTAGGTGAGTGATCATACCATCGTGATTATCTGGGTCATGAAGATCTTTTTTGTATAGTTCTTCTGTGTATTCTTGCCACCTCTTCTTAATATCTTGTTTCTGTTAGGTCTGTACCATTTCTGTCCTTTATTGTACCCATCTTTGCATGAAATGTTCCCTTGATATCTCTAATTTTCTTGAAGAGATCTCTAGTCTTTCCCACTCTATTGTTTTCCTCTATTTCTTTGCATTGATCACTGAGGAAGTTTGGTGAATTAGGTACTCTGAAAGGTCTTCCCACTCGAGAAGAAGCAGATGTTGGAAAAAAAAAAAAACAACAATAACTTTATATCTTATTACTGGTTTTCCAGGAAGTGAAATCTCCAAGGAGATGAAACAAAACACAATTGTGATCTATGAGGGGTACATATTTAGGGAGGAGTGATGCATAAGAGTAAATGCCTATTTAGCACCACAGTCAGGAGTGCAGATGAGGCCAGTAGCACCTGAGGGATCTGAATCTGAGATTCCAGCTTGAACAGGTACCCAGAAGTATATTAAAGTGATTACAGATCAGCAGCTCTCCCTAGTTCCCAGATACAATTATCTCACAATAAACAGCTTAAAAAAAATCATCACCAACAGACCTGCATTAAACATATGAATGTCCAAGTATGTACTTTTTTTTTTTGGCTATACTACATAGCTTGCAGGATCTTAGTTCCCCAACCAGGCATCAAACCTGGGTCCACAGCAGTGAAAGCACTGAGCCCTAACCACTTGGCAATCAGGGAATTCCCTACATATGTACTTTAGAAAAAAGAAAAATGATGGAAGAAGACAAACCTGAGATGCAAGGAGGATTGTAGAGGGAAAAAATGATAAATGTAGATACACGTAAACAAATGTTGTATAATATAAAGAGTATGATGGCAAATTCATGGGCTAAAAGAAAAAGAGGATAGAAATGAAACTTGATTGCTAGGAAGAAGGGTGAAGTCATTGGAATTAGAGTGTTCCAAGGTTCTTGCATTGTTTGGAAAGAGAGCTGGAATATTAAATTCAGGCTTTGTTAAATGTGCAAGGTAAAATTTTAAAAATAACTACTCTAAGAATAGAAATAGAGTCAATGACTTCAAAGAAATGAGTTAATTTTCAGGCCAGTAGATGGAAAATGTGGAGTAAGGAAACAGAAATTCAGGGTGTGGCCAAGATGGTGGAGGAGGAAGACCCTGAACTCACTTCCTTCCATGGGCACACCCAAATTGTAACTCTGTACAGAGCAACTATCTATGAGAACAACCTGAAAACTAGCAGAAAAGATTTTCCACACCTAAGGATGTTAAGAAGGAGCAATAGGAAGGGTGGGCACAACGTACCGTCAAGACCGTCCGCCCCACTTCTGGTTAGGCAACCCACAAACAGGAGGCCAATCACAACTGCAGAGGTTTTCCCAAGAAGCAAGTGGTTCAAGCCCCAGGTTGGGCTCCCTAGCCCAGTGTTCTCGCCAGGAAGATGAGCCCCTAGAACATCTGACTTTGAAGGCTAGTGGGTCTTATGTACAGGAGAGTTTATCGGAAATAGAAACTACACTCTAAAAGTGTTAGTCGCTCAGTCTGACTCTTTGCAACCCTATGGACAGAGGCCCGCCAGGCTCCTCTGTCCATGGGATTTCCCAGGCAAGAATACTGGAGTGGATTGCCATTTCTTTCTCCAGGGGATCTTCCCAATCCAGGGACTGAACCTGGGTCTCCCATTTGCCTCAGCCACCAGGGAAGCACTCCTAAAGGGTTCACACAAAATCTCACATGCCTGAGACCCAGGACAGAGGCAAGAATTTGAAAGGAACCTGGACTGGACCCACTTGCTGATCTTGGAGAGCCTTTTGGAGAGACAGGAGGCAGCTAGGGCCCCCCTTGAGTACATGGACACTGGCAGCAGTCATTTTGGGGAGCTTGTTGTACCACCAGGACACTGGTGCTGGCAAGCACCATTTTAGAATCCTCCCTCTAGTTTATTATCACCAGGAGGCAACTCCGCCCGCTGGTGGACCAGCAACCTTCACACTAGGGCCTGGAAGCCAGCTGGGCCAGGGTCAACTACCAGTGTGCCCACAGTAATCCATCCCACTACAACAGAAGTGCCCATGTAGAGCACATAGCTTGAATGACCAAGGGGAAGTTTGTTACTGGGCCCCATAGGATGCTTCCTACATAAGGCCATTTCTCCAAAATCAGGAAATGTAACTGAACTACTAAATACACAGAAATAAAAATAGAGAATCAGGCAAAAAATGAGGCAACAGAGGAGTATATTCCAAAGGAAAGAATAAGATAAAGCCCCAGAAGAAGAGCTAAGGATGATAAGCAATCTACCCAATAAAGAGTTCAAGATAATGATCATAAAGATGCTCAATAAATTCAGGGGAAGAAGGGATGAACACAGTGAGAATTTTAACAAAGAGTTTAAAGATATAGAAAAGAACTAAACAGAGCTGAAGAATACAATAACTGAAATGAAAACTACAATGGAAGGAATCAACTGTAGATTAGATGATGCAGAAGAATAGATCAATGAACTAAAAGACAGTAGTGAGAATCACTGAAGCCGAATGGAAAAAAAAAGAAATCTTTGATGAGGATAATTTAAAGGAACTCTGAGACAACACCAAATATGTGAATATTTGCATCGCAAGGGTCCCAGATGGAAAAGAGAAAGAGACAAGAACTTATCTGAAGAAATAATAGCTGAAAGTTTTCTAACCTGGAAAAGAGAAAAGACGTCCAGGTCCAGGGAGCACAAAGTCACAAACAAGTTGAACCCAAAGAAATTCACACCAAGACACATTGTCATTAAAATGGAAGAAATTAAAGACAAAGGGAGAATCTTAAAAGCAGCGAGGGAACTCCCATAGGCTATCAGTTGACTTTTCAGCAGAAACTTTGCAGGGCAGAGGGAATGGAATGGTGAAATATTTAAAATGGTGAAAGCAAGAATATTATACCCAGAAAATCTTTCATTCAGATATGAAAGAGAGTTAAAGAGTTTTATAGACAAAGAAAAAGCTAAGAGTTCAACACCATGTGTAGAACTGGCTTTATAAGAAATGTTATAGGGACTTCTCTAAGTAAAAAAGAAAAGACCACAACTAGAAATATGAAAGTTACAAAAGGAAAAATTTCATTGGTAAAGGCAATCATACAGTAAAGGTAGTAGCTCAACTATTTTTAAAGCTAGTAGGAAAGTTAAAAGACAAAAATAGTAAAACTGTCTATATTCACAACAAGCAGTTAAGGGATACACAAGACAAAAAGATGTAAAATATGATGTCCAAAACATTAAGGGGATAAGTAAAGATGCAGAAAACAGAAATTCAGTCTACTCTTAAAAAGATAAGAACAGAGAACAAGCAAGCAAACAAACAAAAACAGAGCAAAAGTGGGATAAATAAAAATCAAACGGTAAAATTGTAGAGACAAGTCAAATACGTTAGTAATAATAGTAAATTAACAGCACACAGTTCGAAGTGGGATAGTTGAAAACACTTTTCTCCATTATTGACTGACATTTCCAATCAGAAAAAAATTGGTAAAGTAATGGAAGATGTAAGCAACACAACTAACTAGCTTGATTTATTGACTCAAAGTGACTCCAACACCCACAACTTATTTTACCAAGCATGCATAAAATATTTGCAAACTCTGACCACATACCAGGCCATAAAGCAAGTCTTATCGTCAAAAATCAGTCATACGCACCATATTCTCTGACCAAAATGCAATTAAGTTAATGATTGATAATGATAAACAATTCCCACATGTTTGGAAATTTTAAAACACATTTCTGGAAACAATCCAGATGTTCATCAACAGTTGAATAGACAAATAAGTTGTATTATATTCATACAATGGGATGCTGTACTGTGCTTAGTCACTCAGTCATGTCTGACTGTTTACAACCCCATGGACTGTAGCCTGCCAGGCCCCTCTGTCCATGGGAATTCACCAGGCAAGAATCCTGGAGTGGGTTGCCATGCCCTCCTCCATGGGATCTTTCCAACCCAAGGATCGAACCCAGGTCTCCCACATTTCAGGTGGATTCTTTACGATCTGAGCCACCATGGAAGCCCATGAATACCCGAGTGGATAGCCTACCCCTTCTCCAGGGAATCTTCCCAACCCAGGAATCCAACTGGGGTCTCCTGCACTGCAGGCAGATTCTTTACCAGCTGAGCTACCAGGGAAGCCCACAGTGGGATGCTGCTGCTGCTGCTGCTGCTAAGTCGCTTCAGTCATGTCCAACTCTGTGCGACCCCACAGACGGCAGCCCACCAGGCTCCCCCGTCCCTGGGATTCTCCAGGCAAGAACACTGGAGTGGGTTGCCATTTCCTTCTCCAATGCATAAAAGTGAAAAGGGAAAGTGAAGTCGCTCTGTCGTGCCCAACTCTTTGCAACCCCATGGACTGCAGCCTACCAGGCTCCTCCGTCCATGGGATTTTCCAGGCAAGAGTACTGGAGTGGGGTGCCATTGCTTTCTCTGAGTGGGATGCTACACCCCCAAATAAATCACACACAAATCACTATTTAACAGGCAATGACATGAACAAACCTCACAGAATGTTGAATGAAAGAGGTCAGAAAGAGTAAATACTCTGTAGTTCCATTTGCATAAAGTCCAAAAGCAAAATCAATTCTGGTAGAAGTTAGAATAGTTTTACCTCTAGGATGTTGAGGGTGATTATTGACTGAGATGTTGAAAATTCTATCTTGTTTTAGCTTAAGGAAAAAAATAAAATAAAACAAACCCAGTGAAAGTAGGACAAAGGAAATAATGAACATAAGACCAAAACTTGCTAAAATAGAAAAAAAAAAGACACAATTGAGAGGATTAACGAAACCCAACGTTGGTTTTTCTGAAAATATCAATAAAATAGTCAAACCTCTTAGGCTGATTTATGTTTTAAAAGGAAAGGCAAAAATAAATAAATATTAAGAATGGAAAGGATATGATAAACACACATGCAGGAGTGATTTAAAAGATAAAAAAAAGCAATCTGAACAACCATTTCTTTAATGTTATCGTTTATTCCTCATTTCCATTTCTTAAATCAGTTTTGAAGTTATATTTTAAAGACACATCTATTACATCTACATTTTAAATTTTTTTGCAGAAAGTTGTGTATTATGGTTTAAAAAAATCTTTCTATAGTTAATTCCCCCTCTGTTCATTATTTATTTGGGCCTTCTTTAATCAGCCTTGTGAGAAATGTATCTATTTTATAAGACACTTTCAAAACTGATCCGTATTGTTTCTTTCCGTTCTTGATACTGATTTTTCTCTCATCTTCAGTGTTTTCTGCTATTTGAGAAGGGTGTTATCATGTTGTTTTCTTTCTGATTTCTTAAGTTGGATGCTCAACTCATTAATATGAAATCTTTATTAATGTGAACTCCTTAATTAATTTATTTAAGAATAAGCATGTCCCTTAGGATTGCTTTAGTTGTATTCAAATTTCAAAATGTAATGCTTTGGGGCTTCCCTGGTGGCTCATCGGTAAAGAATCTGCCTGCTAATCCTGGAGACACAGGTTCAATTCCTGGTCAGGGAGGACCCCACATGCCGCCAAGCAGCCAAGTTCGTGTCCCACAACTATTGAGCCTGTGCTCTAGAGCCCAGGAACCACAAGTACTGGGTCCACGTGCCCAAGATCCTGTGCTCTGCAACACGAGGAGCCACCCCAATGAGAAGCCTTCACACTGCAACTAGAGCCCCTACTCACCACAGCTAGAGGAAAGCCCGCACAGCAGTGAAGACCCAGAACAGTTCAAAATAAAGGCAAATTAATTAATTTAAATTATTAAATTAAAACAATGTAATGCTTTCATTGTCAGCCAGTTCCTAATTTTGTATTTTTTCTTTGTCCTGTTAAGTATTTGGAGGTAAGATCTTTCTTTTCAAACTTGGTGTTATCTTTTTGTAATGGTTTTCTCATTTCATTTTATTGTAATCATAGAAGATGACCTAAACAATATCAGTTCTTCACTCTGTGGGCAGACTTGCTTCATGACCTAGTGTGTAATCAATGGTTATAAAATTTCCCTTATTGTATGAGAAGAATGTCAGTTTTCTGATTGTTTGAACAAGCTTCTTAATTATGTTATTCAAATTTTCTGCATATCTATTAATCTTAGGGCTGCTCGATTTGGTCCTTGGGATGAATTGTGAATCCATTCATCTTCAAAACAGTCTCAACTTTTGCTTTATGTCAGGAGTCATCAAACTATGGTAAATGGACCACATTTGGCCCACTCCTTATTTTAGTAAATGAAGTTTAATTGGAACGTGGCCATGTTCTTTTTCTTACGTGTTATCTATAATTGCGTTATCATTACAACGGCAAAGATGAGCGGTTGAGATAGAGACTATATTACCTGCAAAGTCTAAAAGTTTTCACTATCCGTCCTTTTATGTTGCTGCTGTTGCTCAGTTGCCAAGTTGTGTCTGACACTTTGTGATCACATGTACTGCAGCATGCCAGGCCTCCCTGTCCCTCATCATCTCTCAGAGTTTGTGCAAGTTCATGTCCATTGAATTAGTGATGTCATCCAACCATCTCATCCTCTGTTGCCCTCTTCTCCTTCTCCTTTTATAGGAAAAATATAATATGAGGACTATGCTATTAGATTCAAACAAGTTCGGAATTATATCTCCCTGATAACAATTTCTTTGTTAACCATTATATAATGATTCTCTCATCCTTAAAAATCATGCCTTTTGACTTAAAGTGCATTTCATCTGATACTTCTAAAGCTACACCAGCTTCTTTTGGCTTAGTAGTCACCCAATGTGCCTGTTAGGAATGCATTTAGCTGCAAATAACAAATCCCAACTACAGTGGCTGAAACAATTTATCCAATAAAAATACAGTGTTAGCCATTCAGCCGCTCAGTTACATCCAACTCTTTGTGACCCCACAGACTGTAGCCCACCAGGCTCCTCCATCCATAGGATTTTCCAGGCAACAATACTGGAGCAGGTTGCCATTTCCTTCTCCAGGGGGTCTTCCCAAGCCAGGGATCAAACCGGTGTCTCCCACGTTGCAGGCAGACTCTTTACCACCTGAGCCGCCAGGGAAACCACCTATAAAAATACAAGGTACCCAGTTAAATGTAAATTGCAGATAATAATTTCAATATTGGCATGGGATGTACTTATACTAAAAATAATCATTCATGCTTATTCAAAATTCAGATTTGCCCGGATTCCTGAATTGTATGTGGCAACCCTATTTATAATCTGACCTTGGAAGCAAAACCGGCTACGTAATTTGTGGGGCCCCTTATTTTAAAAATTGTTAGGAATTTCAAGTCAGCGAGAGCAGATCATTAAACCAAGCATGGAGCTCTCCTGAGAAGGTTACCCTATGTGAGAGTACAGGCTGTATTCACAGAAAGCCAGCCCTGCTTGGAAGTGACATACCATCACTTTCACCACATTCTACTGAACAGAAACTAGTCATTAAGTCCAACCCACACGTTATGGGAGAGAATTACACAAGGGTCCCAAGAGGCAGAAATCACAAGGGTCATCTTGGAAACTGACAAACTTTGCTTCTCCTATTTGTCATTTCCTGCCTGGAGGTGGACTGACTGGACTGTCCGTATTCCCTTTGTTTCCTCTCTACTGGTTAGAATATGTGCTATTTCTGGTCTTTCATTAGTCATCCTCAAATTTTAAACATGCATACCTCAGTTAACAAAGTCTACAGTTAATCAATTCTTTTAGAACAATCAGGCCTTCCTTGGTCGCTCAGCTGGTAAAGAATCCACTTGCAGTGCAGGAGACCCTGGTTTGATTCCTGGATTGGGAAGATCCCCTGGAGAAGGGATAGGCTACCCACTCCAGTATTCATGGGTGGCTCAGATGGTAAAAAATCTGCCTGCAATGTGGGAGACCTGGGTTTGATCCCTGGGTTGGGAAGATCCTCTGAAGGAGGGCATGGCAACCCACTCCAGTATTCTCGCCTGGAGAATCCCGATGGACAGAGGAGCCTGGTGGGCTATAGTCCATCAGGTTGCAAAGAGTCAGACACGACTGGGCAACTAAGCCAAAGGACCTTAGAGTGCTTTAGAACTCTGATCTTAGCTCCCTGTCTATAATTTGATTGTTTTCCAGTTTTTAGCCTATCTTGTTTATTTTATCCCCCAAATCAGCTAAAATTATTTTTGATTAATCAAAAATAAAATCATTTTTATTAAGTCCCTGCTTGTTTGCATTTCCCACATTTAATCTTTTTTGGGCTTTTGCTCCCCATCTTTTGTAATCCACTTCATCCTTTTGAGTTTACTTCCTGGATTTTTCATATTATCTTGATCTGTTATCATGCCAGAACACTATGTCCTCATGGTGTTTTTAGTGATTTTTTTTTTTAAACCTTCATTGCATCTCTGGTCATAGCCTTCTTTTCATTCCCAATACTGTGAATTTTGTGCTAATAATTTATTTTATTAAGGCTTTTAAAGAAATAGTTCAACTTTTTGTTGTTTTCCATATTATTAATTCCTGCTTTATTACACCCTTTTTTCCTTTCTTTTTGAGTTTTCTGATGGTCTCTCCTAAAATCTTGAGTTGGATGTTTAATTCATTTGTTGCCAATCTTTTCTGTTTTTAATAAATGAATTTAAAGCTATAATTTTCCTCCCAAGTTTCACTTTACTTATTGTTGCTCAGTTTTAAATATCTTGTAATTTTCATTATAATGTTCTCATTGCATATAGAGATTATTATTTAAAATATGCTTTTAAGGTAACAAGTATATTGTATTTCCTTGGCCAACTTTTTATTGTTGGTTTCTAATTTTATCTATCTATTTTATCTATCTATTTTATCTAATTTTATACTGGGGCTACAGAACGTGACTGATATCGATTCTTGAAAAGAAATTTTCGACTTCCTTTATGGCCACAAATGTGGTATTTTTAAAAATGTTCCGTGTGCGCTTGAAAACAATGGGCATTCTTTGTGTAAGGAGGAGTAAAGTTTATGTTTATCCAGCAGATGAAGTTCTTAATTACATTGTCCTAATTTCTGTATCCTTCCTAACGTTTTGCTATTTGATCTTCTGGTTTTAAGAAAGTTTAGAATTTCCCACTTTGAAACAGAAAATTTCCCACTTTGTTTATAGGTTCCTGGCTTTCTCCTTGTGGTTCTGCCAGATTTGCTTTATATGTTTCACCAAAATAAATATAAGTTTATGATCCATGTAAGTTCATGATTATTAGATCTTCTTGGCAGATGTTTCCTTTTATGTGTGTGTTGGTTAGGGCTAGACTGCTGCTACAAACGACCCTAAAAACAGTGGTTTAAATAAGACAGAAGTGTATTGCTTGTCCACGTGAAAGTCCACAGCCACAGTTCCTGTGGGGTTTGGTGAACGAGAAGCCAGCAGGAGAGGAAGGAGCAGAAAGCGTGAGGCTGACGTTTGTTCCCCTGCCTCCTCACTGTGAGGTCACCTCTGCTCTACAAAACTCTCTATCAGAACTGGTCACTTCTTCCCTTTGACCCTGCTGACCTAGGGGAATGAAAACTATGCTATCGCTAGCCTCAGAGCCCTGCAATTTCTCTTATGACTCCCCTACACCCTACTTTGTCATGAGTCCTTTTGAAAATAAACTCTGCCCAAGTTCTCTTAATTAGAGCATGCCATCTGTTTCCTGTTGGGACCCTGAGCAATGCAGGCTGGCATCATGTGTTTAGAAGTCATTGATTCTGAATGCCTTTAGGCAAGCGTGAACTCTCTAATACATGCTGGCCACAGGCCCCATGACTCCCTGTTCTCACACTCCTAGCTCACTCGTGTAACTGCTTAGACCCAAAGGCATTTGAGGCGGAGACCCTGGGTTAGTGGCCCCTGTCTAAGACCACCCCTACATCCACATCTCCAAAGTACCACCATGTCTCTGGGGAAGGAACTACTCAAAACCCATCAATAACACCCTCCTTATCCATCTTAACACAGGCTCAGTGTGGCCACTGGTTTGATGGCCAGAGTGGCCTCTTCCTGGACAGTCTCAGCATCTCAGAATCACAGGGACTCCCTTTGTCTGAGGATGCTTTTCTACTTTAGAGGGGTCAATACTTCGCCCAGTGACTGTCAGATTTTGCAGGACCCAGAGCCAGCCTGCCCCTTTATGGTGACTTTGTACATCTCTGCTCTGATTCATTCAGTTCAGTTAAATTCAGTCGCTCAGTTGTATCCGACTCTTTGCGACCCCATGAACTGCAGCACGCCAGGCCTCCCTGTCTATCACCGACTCCTGGAATTCACCCAAACTCATGACCATTGAGTTGGTGATGCTATCTAGCCATCTCATCCCTTGTCATCCCCTTCTCCTCCTGCCTCCAATCCCTCCCAGCATCAGAGTCTTTTCCAATGAGTCAACTATTTGCATAAGGTGGCCAAAATATTGGAGTTTCAGCTTTAGCACCAGTCCTTCCAAAGAACACCCAGGACTGATCTCCTTCAGAATGGACTGGTTGGATCTCCTTGCAGTCCAAGGGACTCTCAAGAGTCTTCTCCAACACCAAAGCATCAATTCTTCAGTGCTCAGCTTTCTTCACAGTCCAACTCTCACATCCATACATGACCACAGGAAAAACCATAGCCTTGACTGGACGAACCTTTGTTGTCAAAGTAGTGTCTCTGCTTTTGAATATGCTATCTAGGTTGGTCATAACTTTCCTTCCAAGGAGTAAGTGTCTTTTAATTTCGTGGCTGCAATCACCATCTGCAGTGATTTTGGAGCCCCCAAAAATAAAGTCTGACACTGTTTCCCCATCTATTTCCCATGAAGTGATGGGACCAGATGCCATGATCTTCGTTTTCTGAATGTTGAGCTTTAAGCCAAGTTTTTCACTCTCCTCTTTCACTTGCATCAAGAGGCTTTTTAGTTCCTCTTCATTTTCTGCCATAAGGGTGGTGTCATCTGCCTGGAAAATCCCATGGGCGGAGGAGCCTGGTAGGCTGCGGTCCATGGGGTCGCTAAGAGTCGGACATGACTGAACGACTTCACTTTGACTTTTCACTTTCATGCATTGGAGAAAGAAATGGCAACCCACTCTTGTGTTCTTGCCTGGAGAATCCCAGGGACAGCGGAGCCTGGTGCAACCCCTCCGTCTACGGGGTTGCACAGAGTCGGACACTACTGAAGTGACTTAGCAGCAGCAGCAGCAGCATCTGCATATCTGAGGTTATTGATATTTCTCCCAGCAATCTTGATTCCAGCTTGTGCTTCTTCCAGCCCAGCATTTCTCATGATGTACTCTGCACATAAGTACCAATTTCTCCAGTCTGACTCTCAGTGGGCCCAATTTGTTTCCCTCATTTCCTCATTTTCAGGGAAACATTCAGTCTTGGCCAGCTCCCACACCAAGACAGTAGAGATCACTGTTCCCATTTTACAGACTAGGAAACCAAGGTTCAGAGTGGAAAGTGAGCTTTGAGGAGTACAATGGAGCTGGGCTTTGAGCCTGGTTCTGTTGGGCTCTGGATTAGAGGTTTTCCAAGGGAAGTTGTTTGTGTTGAGGTGAGGAAAGGGAACCTGAGTGGAGGACAGAGCCCCAGATGAACCTCAAAGCCTTATCCTGACCAGACTGGCTCATGACATCTGGGTGAGAGGCACCGACTGAGGGGGCCCTGGATTCCAGCAGACTGAGACGCATTCCCTCTTCTGCCCCCATCTGTTTGTCTCCTCAGGCTGGTTTCCAGGCTTCACAAAGTTATGAGGACTCACCCAGGGAATGTCTGTGAAACGTGTAGGTGGGCACCTGCTCGGTTCTGAGAGTCACCCAGACCCATGCTCTTCACTTCTCCAGGTTGTGGTGGGCGCGGATTCAGCCAGCAGGGGCCCTGCTGTAACTTGACCAAGCCCCTGGGCCCTGCCTGTGTGCATCCATTCATTCACTCATACCTCTGGTCTCCCAGCAAACAGCTCCCATTCAACCATCTCATCACATCCCATGATGGGGACCACGCTCTTCCCCTGGGATCAGAAAGCAGGATGCTCTCCTGGAAGCCCTGCTCAGACTCAGTCTTGCTTTACTTTGGGAAAACTACCCTGGGTGTTAGTGTCAGAGCCACAGAATTTTCATAAAATGGATGGAATTCTAGACAAGTTATCTCCAGGGCTCAGGAATGAGTCCTCAGGGAGAAGCTGGGAAGGAATCTCTCACTCTTTGACCTACAAAGTCATCTCTTTGGGTTGATCTATAAATCAAGTGGTAGGCAATGTGGGTTGTATCCAGTGGCACCACTTAACAGCTAAGTGACCTGACCAATCCCACGTTCCCCTGAGCCTCTATCTCCTTATCTGTCCAATGATGGTAACAGTAACCCCTGGCTGTTGTGGACTGTTTTGGTCATCTGGTCAGCATCTCTTCTTTCCCCTGGAACAGCAGTCTTCCCCTTCTTTGGGGTTTCCTCCTCCAAACACTGGTTCATCCAGGGTGGTCATGGCATCTATGATCCTGTCCTTTGGCTAGAGATTAGAGCTGGGCCAATCAGAAGCCTTCCCTGTTCCGTTCTGTTTTGAGTCAGAACTGAGAAGACAGCTGTGAAAATGTGAAAGGCTCAGGAGTTGTCATTGGTCAAATGTCCTTCCTAATAGCAGAGTTAGTCTAGAGAGGGAGAGAGAGAATGTGAGTCCTGGCGAGGTTAAGATTCCTAGTTCTGGCTGTGCTTGGGCCCACTAGCCCTGCTCACAATCTGGAAGTTCACTCCTCTCTTAGATTCCCAGAGTTGCATCACTGGTTGGCTTTGGTTTCTAAAGATATCTTTCTCACAGGGTTGTGTGTAGGATCAAATGAGCTGAAGTGTACGCAGCGCTCAGCCCGAGGTCTGGTGCACTGCAGGCTCAGGGGGCATGGATTCCTTTCCCTTAATGGGCACCAGGCAAGGATGGGGTTTGGCAAGATACCAGGAAGATGTGAGGCATCAGCACTAGTGAAGGGATGTAACTCAGCAGCTCACAGAAAATGAAAGTCAGGTGCCTGGGGACCCCACGGAGCTCCACAGGAGACCAGAATGAATTCCCAAGAGGAACATTTGGTGCTTAGGAAAGATAAGACTAAGGAAAAAAAACTCCTGCTGCAATGATTTGTGGGAGGAAAAATTGCCCCTCTGTACTAGGAATTTGGGCTTTCCAGGTGGCTCAGTGGTAAAGAATCCACCTGCCAATGCAGGAGACACAGGGGACATGGGCTCAATCCCTGGGTCAGGAAGATTCCCTGGAGGAGGAAATGGCAACACACTCTAGTATTCTTGCCCAGAAAATCCCACGGACAAAGGAGCGTGACGGGCTACAGTCCATGGGGTCGTGAAGAGTCAAACACGACTGAGCAACTGAGACACACACACGCACCAGGCGTGTATGCTAGAATCTCTGGAGGTCTAGAAGATGGGTACTATGAAAAGCTTTCAGAGGAGGAATGTTTGAGCTGGGTGTTGAAGGATGACTAAGAGTTTGTCATGCAGGGAAAGGACTTAGGGAAATTGGATTAACAGTACCAAACAACCACTATTAGTACAGAGCTGATTAGTATGAGAATTTAGACAGCCTGAGTTTAATCCTGCCTCAACTATCTGCAAAAAAAGGAAGTAGAAGTTTATTTTTAGTATTAAATGAGATGTTGTTGTCATTATTGTTCAGTCACTAAGTTGTATCCGACTCTTTGCAACCCCATGGACTGTAGCCTGCCAGGCTTTCCTGTCCTTTAAATGAGATAATGTATGCAAAACACTCAGAACAACATGCTGTCAGAGGCTATGGTTAAGCACTAAAAAATGTTTAGCTCATTACAAAAAGCTTTTACATTATCAAGTCCAACCCCCTTTAAAAGATTAGAGCTGTTACCATTTAATACTTTTCAAGTATGCTGCTAAATGTTTAGCATGTTTTGTCTCTTTTAATCCTCCCAACAACTCCAGGAGGTGAGTACTATTATCCCCATTAAAGATAGAAACCAAGACAGCACATTAAAAAGCAGAGACATCACTCTGCCAACAAAGTTCCATATAGTCAAAGCTATGGATTTTCCAATAGTCATGTATGGTTATGAGAGTTGGACCATAAAGAAGGCTGAGCACTGAAGAATTGATGCTTTCGAACTGTGGTGCTGGAGAAGACTCTTGAGAGTCCCTTGGACAGCAAGGAGATCAAACCAATCAATCCTAAAGGAAATCAACCCTGAATATTCCTTGGGAGGACTGATGCTAAAGCTCCAACCCTTTGGCCACCTGATGTGAAAAGTCAACTCATTGGAAAGACCCTGATATCAGGAAAGACTGAAGGCAGGAGGAGAAAGGGGCAACAGAGGATGAGTTGGTTGGATGGCATCATCGACTCAGTGGACATGAGTTTGAGCAAACACCAGGAGATAGTGAAGGACAGGGAAGCCTGGCGTCCTGCAGTCCATGGGGTCACAAAGAGTCGGACACGACTAAGTGACTGAACAACAACAAAAGATAGAAAAACAGAGCCTCTGAAAGGTCAAGATTACACAGCCAGTGCAGAACAAGCAGAGCAGGGGTTCAAACCCAGGTTTGTCTAAGGACTCATGCCCGTGGCCCAGAGAGGGTAAGGGACTAGCCTCAGAACACAGAGCAGGGTGCTGGGCTGCCAGGATTTCTTTATGGACAGACTCAAGGGCAGTAATCTGGTTGGAAGTCTTTGGTTTGTCTCTTTCTTTACAACCACATGTCCATGGACTTCCCGGGTGGTCCAGTGGTTAAGACTCCACACCTCCAATGAAGGCGCTGCAGGTGCTATCCCTGGTCAGGGAATTAAGATCCCACACGCATTGTGGTGCACCCAAATTAAAAAAGTAAATAAAAATATAAAATAAATACAAACCCAGTGTCTGAGTCCTGAGAGCTGCCAGTGGAGAAGACTTAAAACACAACACCTACAAGTCCATTGCCAATATCAGAGAACCAGAGGTGGCTGGTGGAGGTTACTAAGAGACTCGCTAAGCCCTGCCCAGCCCCATTTGCACTCTTGAGGGGGGTTGGGGGGGAGGGTCTCAGGCCTGGGCTCCTTGGTCCATGAAGCTAGGGAAGGGCTGGCTGACCCTACTTGGGCGCACAGGGTCAGGCCTCCCAGCCTGGCAGACAGAGCTAGAGCCTGGAGACTCAGCCGCGCCCCTGCTCCCCTCCCTTTCCCAGCCCCCACCGCTTCCGCCAAAGGTCCTTGTAGAAAAATTCCAGCCGCGCCCGGGACCGGGGTTTTTCCAGTGGGGTGGGAGTTGTGAGGCCTCTCTGGCGGCCGCAGAGGGGGTAGTAATCGGGCAGCCCTGCTCAGGACTCCCTTCCCATCGTTGTCCCCAGGGCTCTGGCTGTCCTTGGCTCCTTGGGGACAAGCAGGCTGGCCAGGGGAGCCGGGCTCGGGACG
The DNA here is from genome assembly GCF_027580195.1 of Bos mutus. Taxonomy (NCBI): domain Eukaryota; kingdom Metazoa; phylum Chordata; class Mammalia; order Artiodactyla; family Bovidae; genus Bos; species Bos mutus. Next base: position 13,954,902 of record NC_091618.1, on the reverse strand, counting down.
TCCTAGCAAACAGGAAATGAAACAAAGGCAGCTGCTTATCGGTCGCCCCACATTCCTTTCAGGTGATGCCCAGGCGGCCTGGGGGACGTGGCTGGCACTGAGGGGCTGCCCTCCAGGGGATACACCTCCCTACTGCCTCCTCCAGTGACTCTAGCTGAGGGGCAAGGAGGACTGCTGCCAGGGGAGGACCATCCCCAGGCACAGCCTCCCTGAGCTTCTGGAAAGGCAGGGTTCCATACTGACTTCTGTGCCTAGAGGCTTGGGAAGGGAATGGAAAGGAAAGAATGGGTCGTGTTATTCAACCATCCCACAAACTGCAACGCCACCTTATCCAGGGTACAGGTATGGGTACCAGGACTCATTAGTGAACCAGACCCAGTCTCTGTTTCTCAAGGAACTTTCAGCATAAGGAAGATAGTAAAATACCAGTGAAAGGGCAGGATGAAGTTGAGTCCAGGGAGGGGGTGTCTAAGCCATGCTAAGGGGGTTGGGGTGGTTAGGGGAACCATAGCTCCCTTGCACAGCACCTGGGACATCCATTACTCTCTCCTGGTACTGTCTGAGTGAAGAAACCTTGGAGCTGGGCTGGGAACAGCAGTGCGACAGGGGAAGGTGGGATGGAAGGGCATCTGCACTGAGAGAAAACAGCATGTGCAAATGCCCAGTGGTCTGCATGCGTGCTGGACATTAGGGAGCAGGGCGGACTCTGGAGCCGCCCGGGCACTGGGTGAAGAAGCTGGTGAGGAAGCTGGTGGGGTGGGTCCTGATGGCCTTGAATGCGAGTGAGGCCTGGACTTAATTCCGCTGGCACTGAGAGCCTGGGGACATGGGCTAGAGAGAGGGCTCACAGAGGCAGGCCCAACCTGGCCTAGGGGTAGGGTGCGGGGGGCTGTCCCTTCGCCTGGGTGGCTTGGAGAAGCTGATCTGCAGAGACAGAGGCTCCAGCTTCTATGGGGCTATGCCCCCCTTGCCTGCTGGGCACTGGCGCCAGCTCTGCTGATTGGTGGGTTGGACTGCCCCCCACCCCAGGCAGCGCTGACTCAGCGTCTGAGAGGTGGTTCCCACGGGCCCACATCTCTCTGGGGGCCAAAGGCCACGCCATCCATGTCCCACCCCCAGTGGATCAGTGTCCAAGGTCACTGACAATTCGGGCTGAATGGAGGCTAAGATTTCTGGTCCCCTGACCCCCACCCCTGCCAACCAGCAAAGCCTCAGGCAGTCCTTTCTGCTGTCCCCCCATATGCCACTCCAACTCTGGCCTGGATTTCCATGCCCAGAAGTTTCAAGATACCATAGTTATCAATACTTTGTATCTTTTATTTTAAAACAGTGAAAAGAAAAATAAATATCATTGAAGAATAAAAGTACAAGGGTGGGGTGAGGTCATGGGCCGGAGACTGGGGCGGGGGGGCAGTGTGTGGCTCTCCTGGCTTCATTGATCTTGCGTGGGGGTCTCCCTCCTCCCCGGCCAGCCTCTGCCCGGCCCCGCTGGGAGGTCTGGGGGCTCCGGCCAGCCCGCGGCTCCCAGGCCCGGCGCTGCGTCAGCGGAACTGCGCAGGGATTAGACCTCTGGCGCCTGGAGTCCCGTCGGGCGGACGGGCGGGCGGGGTGGGGGCTGCCGCCCCACGAGGGGGGCTCTTCCCGGTGTGGTGCCCGCGGCCTCAGTGGTGTCCCATATCCTCCATTCCCACGCGGCCCCAGACGCCCAGCACGAAGCTCTCGATGTCGCACTCGTTGGCTCCGCGCACGATGCGAAAGTGGCCCCTCTCGCCCCAGGCCGGGCCCCACGAGTTGGCTGCCGTCTGGGAACGCAGAGGGGGCTGTGAGGAGGGGAATCGCGGTGGGGGAGAAGGGCAGGAGGGCCAGGGGAAGGTGACAGCAGCCGCAGGGCGCGCAGTGCCAGGACTCACCCAGTACTTGATGGTCCTCCCGTCAGGCAGCGTCTCCTCGCCCCACCTGCCGGGCAGAGCCAGAGCCACAAGGGTGCTGATTCACCTACTTTCAGGGGCTCCCGCCCCACTGCGTCCTTCCCTAGCCAGGTCCCTGTTGTCTTTGGTGACTTGGTGCCCCCTCAGGACTTGGGCAGTTCTCTGTCCCTCTTTGCCCAAGCCCCACCAGGCTTCCCAGGTGGCGCGAGTGGTAAAGAATCCCTGGGTGGGGAAGACCCCCAGGAGAAGGGGATGGCTACCCACTCCAGTAGTCTTGCCTGGGGAATCTCAGGGACAGAGGAACCTGGTGGGCGACCGTCCATAGCGTCACGAAGAGTCGGAAAAGACTGAAGCGACTTAGGACGGCACACTGCTGTCCCTCTCTGCACCTCCCCCAGTCCCCACATCTCCAAGTCCCCCATGGGACACAAAGGGACGTCTGCAAGGGGGAGCAGAAACGCCTACACCTTCCAGAGACCCACAGTGGGGAGAAGGGCACACATCTGCTGCTCTCCATCCTTACCTGGCTGGTTGGGGGTGGGTGGAAGTGGGTACAAAGTACATCTTATCGGTTGAACTATTGAAATCAATGATGCTAGCATCTCCTGTTACATCAGTGGGGGAACTGAGGGCTGGAGGTATGAGTCAGTGAGTCAGGCAAAGCTGGGACAGGCCCTGAGCTGTGGAGAGCTGGAGCAACCCTTGAATCCTTGTCTGTATTTGATTTGGAGTGATTTCTCCTGTTGTGTAAGGAACTGTTCTAGAACACTTTGAAAGGCCCCTAACTCTTGGTGTGCCCTGAGGCAAGTACCTCCTCTTTCTGAGTCTCAGCTTCCTCCTCTTTGAAATGGAGCTTTGCAGAGAGGTGGCAAGGATTCAAGGGAGGTTTAGAGCCCCCAGCTGCCCCCAGCCCCCCTCCCCACCAAGCCCCTTACCCTGTGATCTTAACCGAATGGGTTCCATGCCGGCGGTATCGCTCCGGCCTCCCGAGGCTCACTGGTGTGTGGCTGTAGATACCGCTCTGATATAGGAAGAAGTCCTCATGCACCTCCATGAGGGCTGTGGGCAGAGGTCAGAGGAGGTAGCTCAGCCCATCAGCACAGGCACTGACGCCCAAGCCTGGAGATACATGCCTAGGTCCCAGAGCCTCTGGTACCAAGGCTCTAAGTGCCCCCTCCAGGTGCCACCCCTGAGGAGGGGACATAGTCCCCCACTCCTGGCCCCAGTGGACTCGCTGCTCAGGGCTGTAGGGACCACCTATGCCGCAGTGCCCAGTCTCAAGCAGGCACAAGCTTCTGGCATCACAGGGCAGGATGAGGGGCATTTACCTTGGACAGGGCCATTCTCCATCAGCTCCTTCATGATCTCCTTCTCCTGGAGGGTGAGAGGGTGGGGAGGAGACGATGCATCAGGCGTGAGGCCCCAGCCTTTGGTTAGGCTTCCAGCTCTCTCCTGCCTTTGCCCCTCACTCAAGTGCAGACTTACGTTGGAGCCGAGGCGGTAGGCAGGAGTGACCTGGTAGATGTCATTGGCATGGACATAGCTATTGGGGCAGCGCGCGGTGGCCTGGCGTTTGCCCCGACCCATGGCCCGACTGTGCATCATGCAGGGGGGTGCGGGGACAGCCTCGTCCCGCCCATGGCCGGAGAACGGGTAGCAGTGGTCAGACACAACCCTGCAGGGGCAGCAGGAGGGAGCGGGGACAGAGTGAGCATGGGGCAGCCTGGCCCAGGCCCTTCCTGCAGGCTTTCGCTTCCTGAGACCCCTGCTTATGCCCTCTTCCCTGTCCGTGCCCCCTGCTGCTCACCCTCGACGGCGCAGGAACCACCAGGCACCATCCAGTCGCCCGCCACGGCAACCCTGCTGGTTGTGCGTATCACAGGACAGCAGGTTCTGGGGTGACAGGACAGGTGACATGTGCCCCAGAGAATGGATTGAGACTCGATCGGATGCCACAGCTGGGAAGGGAGGTAGAGGGGCTGTCAGGGGGTCAGGCCTGGGTCCCCCTTTCCCACCTGGCCAGCCCCTGCCCTTGAACCTACCTGCCGTGGAGAAGGCCCAGGAGCCTGCACAGTTGCCCTGGTCTAGAGGGTCGTGGATCAGGTTGGGCCACTTCTCAGAGGCCTCAAACGTTCTGGGCAGCACCTCCCCTGGACCCAGCACTGTCTGCAAGGCAAAGGCCACTCTTGTCTGTCTCCTGCCTCTGCCCCAGCCTGACCCTCTGGGGGCCTAGGCATGGGAGGTCTCCCAAGAGTCCAGAACCTTCGGCAATTTGATCTTGAGCCCTCCAAGATTTGAGAGATTTGATCTGAGAGATTCCAGCAACCTCCACCTTGACCCAGAGGGAGAGGCAGGCACCATTTAGTGCCTCCCTAGCGTCAGCTGGGGATTGACTAGTCCTGTTTACAGGTGAGGCAGTTGAAGCCAGGAACAGGTAAGTGACTGGGCCACTTTCCATTCCAGCTTCTTTCCTGCTCTGCACCTTCTGATCCACTTACATCCTTCTTTCCACCAGAACCTTGGGATTCGGGCCCCAAAGGGCAGGGGAGGGAAGAAGCAGTAAGGTCCCGTGACTGGGCAGGCTGCCAAAGCAAACAGCAGGAGGCAGAAAATAGCCAGAGGCCCCAGGGAGTAAGGGCAGGGGCAGGGTCTGGTCACCCCAGCCTTGAGCTGAACTCCCTCTGCAGGGCTGGCCACTCCAGCCAGACACCAGCCCCTCCTTGCCCGCCAATGACAGACAGAGCCTTCGGCATGTGGCCCAGCCCTGTCCTGCTGAAGCGCCCTTTCCTCACCCTTGGAACTGTCCTGGGTCTGGTTCCTATTTCTCCCTCTAGAGGGTCCCACTGGTGGGAAGGGAGAAATCCCCAACTCCCTTGAGGTTCTGCTGAGATGGCATTTGTTTCCGAGAATTGCTGCTCTCTGGCCAAAACTGGGGGAGTGCCTGTCCCTTCCTTCCCAAAATACCAAGGTGACCTCCTGGCCCTTTGGGGCCCTGACCCCGCCATACTGGGACCAATGACATTTTTTCCCAAGCTGGGGAGACTCAAGAAGCCAGGGAGGGTGAGATGCCGGGACCACAAAACTCTGAATCTGAGCACCAGTTCTTACAGTGCAGTTTATCAAGTTATAGGCAGAAACTTAAGGCCCAGAGAAGGGGAGTCACTTGGCCACAACACACAGCCTATCAGTGGGCCTGGGTCCTTGGAGAAACAGGGCACAAGGTGCCAGGGTCCCTGGGGTCATAGGCCAAAGGGAGATGGCAGGATTGTAGTCAGGGGTGGACTTACGTGAATCTCATTCATATTGGCGACGAAGGAAGATGGGCGGACAGTGCCTAGGCGGTAGCGAATGCCCTCATCCAGGGTCATGCCCCAGAAGGCACTGTGGTTCCCAGCCCGCCAGCTGAAAGAAAGGGGGTGGAGGTCACAGGCCTGCCAAGGCTGGGGGCCCTGGAGGAATGCGCACGTGAGTGGGAGAGACGCCTACTGGCTGAGTGTACCCATGAATAAGATCTGAGTGTGGGTGCCCCTGGCAGGATGCGCCTCTCGGGCAGAAAGTGCATCTGTGTGTGCGTGCACGTGTGCCCACTGGGGTCACGCCGCGGGCCTCTCACCCGTAGTCGCCGTGGTTGATGGCCTCGATCATGTCTTCGTCCACCAGGCATGGCTCCTGGTCACACTCCCACCGCTCTTTCTCATGGCAGGTACTGGAAAAACGGGAGGGAAGGAAGAAGTGAGGTAAGGCTGGGCGTCCTTGGAAGGGAGGAGGCCTTGGAGGTCAACATGTGGGCCTGAAATTCCACATCAGCACCTCCGAGAGGACCCCCCCCCCAGGTGATCCCATGCAGCCTGGTGGCTTTAAACGTCAGTTTCAAGTTCATGATTCTCAAGTTTACATCTGCTTCTCAGATCTCTCCCTGAACTCCAGATTCCAGGATCTTGACTGCTACACAGCCTCACCTCCGGGATGTCTAACAGGTTACACTCCTCACATCTCAAACTGAACTCCTGCTCTCCCCTACTCCCAGGACTGTGCCTGCCACAGTCCTCGAAAACAGCCACTCCATCCTTCCTGGAGCGCAGGCCAAAAGCCTGGGAGGCACCCTTGACTCTTTCTCTCACGTGCTGACCTGATTCACTGGCAGATCTGTTGACTTTACCTTAAAAACACATCCAGAATCCAAACCGTGTCTCATTCTTTCCTGCAGCCACAATGGTCCAATCACCTTTCACCTGGATTAGGCTGCAGCCTCCTCACTGTTCTCCGCCCTGGGCCCCACCCCTTCAGTATATTTTTAACACAGTGATCCTGTTAAACCCAAATCATATCATGCTATTCCCCTGCCCAAAACTCGCCATTGGCTTCACATGACAGGATAAGAGCCAAAGTCCTTCCATGCCAACAAGGCCCCGCACGATCTGTCTTCTCTCTGGCCCCTCCTCCAAGACCTGGCTCCTAAGGCCCCAGCCAGGCTGGTCCCCTGATGGTTGACACAAGTCATGCTCCTGCCGCTGGGCCTTTGAGCTCTTCTTCCTGGGAGGAAGCGTCCTCATGGCCCCCTCACTTCTCCCAAGTCCTTATTCAAATGTCACCTTGTCAGGGCGGCTTGCCCTGAACACCCTGTCTCAGCATCCGCCACCCTTCCCACCCTGCTTTCCTGCTTTATTTTCTCCTCAGCCTGTCATCACTGTCTGACGTATTATAGCTTTAATTATTTATATTGTTTATACCTATTTCCTCATAGGATCGAATATCTTCAAGGGCAGGTATTGTTTGATATCATCAGTGCCCCCAAACAAAATCTAACACGTAGTAGGGACCTAATAAATATTTGTTGAATGAATGAATGGGGGCAATATAGTGAAATGATAAAGACCACGGATTCCAAATCGAATCGAGGGTTCTGATTTTAGCTAACTAGTGAACCTTCTGTTAGCTGTTTAGTTGCTGCATCGTATCTGACTCTTTTGTGATCCCATACACTAGCTCGGAGCTTCCCTGGTGGCTCAGTGGTAAAAAAAAATATCCCCCTGCAATGTAGGAGACCTGGGTTCAATCCCTGGGTTGGGAAGATCCCCTGGGGGAGAACATGGCAACCTGCTCCAAGACCCTTGCCTGGAGAACCCCATGGATAGAGGAGCCTGGTGGGCTACAGTCTATAGGGTCGCACAGAGTCAGAGATGACTGAAGCAGCTACGCAGCAGCAGACTGTAGTCCATCAGGCTCCTCTGTCCATGGGATTTCCAGGTAAGAATGCTGGAGTGGGTTGCCATTTCCTTCTGTAGGGGATCTTCCCGACCCAGGGATCGAATCTGCATCTCCTGCATTGGCAGGCAGATTCTTTACCACTGAGTCACCAGGGAAGCCCGTGTGACCTTAGGTAAGTTATTTAAAACTCTCTTCAATGTCATCTGTAAAATGAGGATAATAATAGTGCCAACTTCCAGGGATTAAAAGGCAAGCTTGCAAAGCCCAAGGCCTGGCCCAAGTTATGTGCTCAGAAATTGTCATCTCCTATTATTGTTCTCAGTAAAGGAACCCCGACTCCCCGCCCCCTTGAGTTTCAGACTCAGATCCAACTGGCCTCCTGACATCTCCTCTGGGTATGTGAATGGCGTCTCAAAACGGCTAAACTATCTCCCCCAAACCTGTTCCTCCCCCTAACAACATACTCAACTCAGACAACACTTTATCTACTGGGCTGTTCAAGCCAGAACTCCGTGTGGTCCATGACGTCTCCACCGTTACTCATCCCTGTCCCCAGCACCCACATCATGTTGAAGATTACTTTCTGCCACATGCCTCCCCTATTAGCAGACCCAGCATCATGAAAGACTCGGAATCCACTTGCCTCTTACCCCTCCACCACCATCACCCTACTCTGGTCCCTGGACCACGGCAGTGGCTTCCTTACCAGGCTCTCTAACACTTTATAATTCCCTTCCCCCAGTACACACATCTCGCTCTTAAAGCCAATGAGATCTTTGAGCAACACACATCAGTGTGTGCTCCCTAAGTGGCTTCCCACGACACTTAGAACAAAATGCAACATCCTAGGCACAGTTTATGAGACCCAGGGGACATGGCCTGCACCTCCCCAGGCGTCTCTCCCCATTTCACAGCTCCAGCTGCAATGAGCTTGGTCCCACCTCCTGGCCTTTCCACCAGCCATCACCCGCCTTGTTCCCTCCTCCTGGGCCTGGGCCACTCATGCTCTCATCTCCCTGGTATCTGCATAAACGTCCCTTCCTGAGTGGCCTTCCCTCACCCCCACCCCACTCAGAACTAGGATCCCCTGTTGGCCTCTGTCCCCCCATCACACCTGGAACAGGTTGTAATGACAGGTTTATGATTTGTGTCACCGAGGCTCCCGTGCAGGGACAAGGACTGTCTGCTGCATACTGGCTGCATCTCCTTGACCCAGCACCACGCTGGGCACATAGTAGGTCTCTAATAGGTGTCAACTGAACAGCTGAATCCTGTGAATTCTACAATGCTTTTCCAAGCTCATAACTCTGCTATGACAAGATGCTGAACTTTGTCCTTCTGAGCCTGCCCGAGGCTCCCGCCTCCAATGTTGCCTTTTAAGGAGCCTCAAGGGGACAAGACCCAGTATGGCTGGGCTCTCCAGCCCCAGGAGCTGTGGGCAGGTTCAGGAAGGCTCTTGTCCTCCCCCTCCCCCTCTGGCTCTCAAAACATCCCTGGAGGGCTCCCAGAGTCTGGGAGGCCCCCAGACACTGCCGCACACCCTCCCTCAGGTGTCAAGTGCAGGGAACACAGCCAGAGCTGGACTGGGAGGAAAGTGGCTTGGTCAGTCCTCTCCTGCTGCCTCCCTCTTTGCCCCCAGGGCTATCCAAGCAAGTCTAGGCAGGGCTGGTGGCAGCAGGTACCGGCATTCCAGAGGGGGCCTGGGTGGCCAGGCCGAGAAGGGACAGAGTGTGTTAACCCCTTCATGTCCATCCTATCAGTACCAGCAGAATCATGCAGGCGTGCTCCATCTTTTGAACACACACACAGGTCACATACACTCAAAACGTGCACACGTGAGTGCACGTACACTCTCACCCTGACACATGCTGAAATACACAAATCCTCACTCTCACTGTGACCCAGGCACCCCTCACACCAGTGAGGCAATGGAAATCACTTATGCATCACGCATTCCTAAAAGTTTCCTCCTCCCAGAGGCCCTCTCAGTCCCAGAGCAGGGGGTGGAGTGGGTGCAGGGCCTCCTGCTCTAAGTCTTAGGGTCCCCCTTATTTTCATTAAAGCACTCAAGGCTTCCCCCCTCGCATCTCAGACCTTCGATTAGGGTAGTGGCATACCCCAACCCCTTCATCCTCTTGCTGGGAAGTGAGGGGAGGGGTGGGGGAGGGAGGAGGGGCCACATTCCAGGGAAGGCCCCGCTACACTCTGGCTGGCTGCCAGTTTAGCCATCCCTGACCCTCATCCGGTCCAGGTCAGCGGATGCTGCAGTCAGAGGTTTCCTTCCTGGCGCCCCCTTCTTGGACTCTCCAGTGACAGCGAGAAAGGCTGGGAGGGGAAGTAGCCCGGCCCCCGGCAGGAGGAGCTGCACCTGAAGCCGGGCATCCAGAGTTGACTACTCCTGGGGACTGCTGTTGGAATGCCGGTGTAGAAGATGATGTGGTCCAGGTAAAATTTCCCATGTTACAGATGAGGAAACTGAGGCCTTGCCACCAGCAAATGAGTGACAGGGATAGGATGCGAAACAAGTCTGTTGCCACAAAGCCCACCAGGCAAGCGGCCTCCAAGTCCCAAATACTCACCAACGGTTACAGTTGTCCCAGTAGGTTCCCAAGACTGGATAGATGCGCCCCTTGTGCATACATCCTAGTGGGAGGGAAGACAGGAAGAGAAGTGGAACCAAGACGAGGGACAATGGGCTGAGATGGCCAGATCCTCAGAGGTCTAGTGTCCTGAATCCTCCCAGACACACACACACCAGCCCTCACTGAAAGCAAAGCCAAGCTATAACGTAAGACATCTCCTGAGAGTCACATATCAACTTCCCACTACTTGGAAGTTCTTTACTGACTCTAACCCAAATCCCTCTTGCTTCACTTGGATGCCAGCCACAACATTCCTTAGATCCTATGCCAGTTAAATGAGCTGGGGTTTGGAGATGGGGAGTGGGATGAATATGAGAAAGCCAAAGCCCAAAGAAGACACATGACTGCCTTGAGATAACACAGCACTTTGGGATGACAACCCAGGCACACCTGCGGCCCTGTGGAATTGTAGGAAGGAAGTCAAGTGATTCTCCTCTTGGATTGGGATGGGTGGATGGTGGTAAGGGCTGAAGGTAGGAACAGACTTGACCCACCTCCCAGGTGTGACCAGCCATCTCAGGGATAAGGAATCCTGAGCAAAAGCAGAGGAACTGCTAAAATGACGCTGACCAATGCTTGTGTGCTTTATCAGTCTGAGAGTGAGTCAGCAGGTGGGGCCAGCACCTTCTCAGTCTGGAATACAGAGACAGGAAGGACTGGGAGAAATGGGTGGCTGCCCTTCTCCTGGGGCAAATGAAAATCCCACTGACCCAGGCGCTTTTTCAATCTTACAGGAGAGATTCAAGTTAGACCAGAGTGAGTGCTTCGCAGAAGTAAAGAGAGAGGGGCCGGGTCTCTTTCCAGATGCTACCCCAAAGCCGCCCCTGGAAACGCCAATGCATCAGCCTTGCTCCTGAGCCTTGCTGAGTTTTGGGCTTGACAACGTGACCCACCCCTGGCCGTCTGGTGCCCACCTTGGATTGGGGGGAAGGGGGGTGGCACGCCAAGGCAGAAGTCCCAGAAGTCAGGGCAGCAGTCGGAGACGGTGCGGTTGCAGAAGAGGTCACAGTAACAGGTCACACCCAGGTAGGGCAGGGCGCAGTCATCCGCGCGGCCGCGGCAGCAGAGGTCCTGCTCCTGGCAGTACCGGCCCCCCGCGTCCCGGATGCCACGCCGGTGCAGAGCGGGTGCTAGCTCCCGGCGCCTACGACCCCGCCTGGCGCCCACGCCCAACTCGCCGGCCAGCAGCAGCAACAGCAGCAGCAGCAGCCCCAGTGGACGGCGCCACATGGTGCCTCCTGGGCCCAGGGAGGGCAGAGGTCAGGGGTCAGAAGTGGCGGGCAGCAGAGATTCCCTGGCACCCCCGGGAACCGCTCGCCCCTGCTTCCTGGGGCTGCAAGTCTGCGGGGATCCAACAGGGACCCTGACTTCTGCGTCCCCTGGCAGGACAGGGGCGAGGAGCCACAGTCTATGTGCCCTGGTTTACAGGAAGGGGAGGGAGCTTGGGCAAGAAGTGGAGTCCCTCTCTGACCTGCCAGGGGACCTCACAGAATGGGAGGTGGGGACGGTGGCATTCTTGGTGCCCCCCCCCAAGGCCACACCCAGGCCTCGAACCCCAGGTCTCCTTCAATCCTGGATCCCTGCCCAGCTTCGGTCCTTGATGGGGGCCCCTGACTTTGTGCCCTCACGTGTCCCTCGCGCTGTGCCCCTCTGCCCCCCTCTACTTTCCCTCTCTGCCACCTGTCTCGGCCCCTCCGCCTGCCCCTCCTCCTCTCTGCTCCTTATGTCTACAACTCTCTCTCTCCCTCCGAGCAGGGGAGAGGCCCTACCTGGTGAGGGGTGTGGGCTGAGCCCCGCTGCCTCTCTCGCCTCCGCCTCCCCGCTCCCCGCGACCGCCGCGGGACACTCAAAGTCAAGTGAGGAAAGCTGGGCTGGGCGGGATCGCTTTTTGTACCGCCCCGCGGGGCGCGCCGCCCCGGCCGGCGGAGGAAGGGAGGGGCCCCAGCGGGTTCGCACCTGGAATCGCCCCGCCGTAACCCCCGAAGCCGGGACTTGGGGAAAGGGATCGTGAGCACGCGACTCACCTTGCCGGGTCTCGGGTGGAAGCCGTTCCCTTAGGGGACCAGCTCCAACCGAGGTAGAAACGTTTAGTGGTCTGCTGACTGGGAAGGACTGCCCGGTGGGCTTCGCGGTGGGGCCGAGGGGCTTGCGCCGACAAAGGGAGATTAGGAGGCGGCGGAGTTCCGAGTTTGGGACCTAAGTTAGAGAAATGATGCGGAGAGTGTGGGCGGCAAAAATGACTAAGTCCCCCTGAGACCCCTCAGTAATAAATAAAGTCTTGCGCGCCCCTCTTCACTGGGCACCGCCCCCCTCCTCCCAAGCCTTGGAGCTTCCCCAAGCCGTCTTGGTTTCCAGGAATGACTGGAATCTGGAGGAGGATAGTTTAGGACCCTGCAGATGCCTTGGGAGACTCATCCTCCCCGGGGGGATTGCGGGGAGGATGGAGTGGGTGTGGTGGGCGGGGGGAGAGGTGGGGAGCTGCCTCCCTGCCCTAAGACCCCTCTTTGGGTCTGCCCTCCCCATCAGCCCAGACATCTCACTCAACACAGCCCCTTCTATCAAATCCACCCCCTGGTGGGGTGGGGGTGATCCTGCTCAGCACCTGCGCCCCTCCAGGGTCCCAAAGCAAGAGCCCTGCCAGCTGGCACCCCCTGCAGAGCCCCCCTCCTTCCTGCCCCAGGCTTAAACCCTTCCTTTGCCCAGGCTGGCCTGGGCCCCAAACAATGGGGCTTCTGTCCCGCCAGGCCCGCCATCACCTTTTACCTCCCCATTGCGCAATCCCCTGTCTTCCAAAGGTTGGGCCCAGGGCCAGAGGACTCTTAACAGTGGGAGAATGAAAGAGACGCCACCTGGACAGACCACCCCCCATCCTGGGCCTGAGCCTCACAGATGCCCCTGGATGGAAAATGCAAGCACTGGGAAATCCCTTTGCCCTTGCTCTGACCTCCCTGCCACCCTCCTCCAGACTTGGGGCATCTCAGCTGGCTGGCCCCTGGGGGAGGGGAGGGGCCCGGACAACAGGCATCTGTGATTGAGTTGACTGAGTTACTCCCTGCCAGGGGGTACTGGGCAGGGAGTCAAGAAGGGAATCCTGCCCTGAGTAGGGGTGTGGGGGTTAGAGGAGTAAGGTCCTGGAGCTCCAGCATTGGCGTGAACACTTACAGGAGCTGGCCATCTGCTCCTTGCAGGGATCTGGGAGGACAGAACCAGATGAGCCCCTTGAGGCTCAGAACAGACTTGCCCAAGGTCACACAGCCAAAAGGCAGGCTTGCTACCTGCCAACACTCCACTCCTTTCCTCCAGCCATCCTTAGTCACCCACTTAGCAGGTTTCAACACCCTCCCTGTAGGGAAGTCCCTTTCTATGTCCAACCTCCATTTGTCTTACTGCAAAGCGGGCCCCTCGTACTGGGAAGGAGGTAGAGGCTGCCTTCAGCAGCCCCCAAAGAGCTCAGGCCCAGAGAATCCACTTTCATGAATCCATTTCGGTGTGGTTCTGGGGCTGAGGGCTGGCCCAGGGGCATCTGGCCTGTCCTTTGCCCCAGATCCCCCCCTGCAGGCCCTCCATGTGAGTCTGTGTCATGCGCGTATCTGGGTTGTGAGGTGTTTCTGTTTGAGTGTGTCTGAGTCTGCCTGTATCTCTGTTACGCATCTGTCATGTGCCCGCATGTCTGGCTGTTGCCTCTGTGTGGTCATGGGTCTGTCCGTATGTCAGTGCACTGTTTGCTTGTATTTGTGTGCTTGTTGGCTTGTGTGTCAGTGTGTATAGTGTCTGCCTGTCTACGAGGTGTCTGTGTATCTGGGTAGGTGTCTGTTTGTGTCTGTTCAGGGGTTTTAGCTGTCTGCCTGTTCTTGCCTGCCTGTCTGCCCATGCACAGGAGACAGGAACGCAGAGCAAGGAAAGAGACCAGAGCCAAAAGCATGGCTCCAAGGTCCCTCGTCATCACCGAGCTTGGCACCGAGCCGCCCAGTGGAATCTTGTGACTCATTTGGTTCCTTGGCCAGGGAGGAGAGGAAAAGGGCGGGGCTCTGGGGGAGGGGCTGGAACCCCACTTTCCTTTTCCGCAGCTCCTTTCCTTCCTGGTGACTCGCTCTCTGCCTTTATTCTTGTCCAAGGGCCTAGGGCAGAGCAACAGGTGAGGAGATGGCAGCAGCTTTGCCCTCTGAGCCCTGTGGCCTCCCGGGAGGCAGGTGGCCTGGGGCTCCGCAGTGATTCTGTCCTTCCTCACTTCCCTGGCAGATCCTGCCCCTCTCGGGGCCTTGGTTTCCCATCTGTACCTTGATACTCCCTAGAGGCTCTTAGATGCTCTTTTCTTTCTACAAAGGGTGTGTGTGTGTATGCATGCTCACTCATGTTCCACTCTTTTGTGACCCCATGAAACTTAAAGCCCACTAGGCTCCTCTGTCCATGGGATTTTGCAGGCAAGAATACTGGGGTGGGTTGCCATTTCCTACTCCAACCTAGGGATCAAACCTACATCTCTTGTGCCTCCTGCATTGGCAGGCAGATTCTTTACCACTATGCCACCTGGGAAGCCCTTCTGCAAAGGGAGGTGAGGCTAAAAAGAGGCAGTGACCCACCTAAAGTCGCACAGCAGAGCAGAGGCCCGGGCCTCCTTTCCTCTCCCCAGAATCCAGCACTACCCCCTCCCCTTTCCGGTTCCCCAGCTGCTCAGGGTGCTCAGCAGGGGCCATTCTCCTCTGGAGGTTGAGCGGGGCCTCCTGGGAAGACAACGACCCATCGTGCTCTGCTCAACCCAGGTCTGTGGCTGAGGACCCACTACTTGAGGCCTGGGAGCTCAGCTGTATGGATCCCAAATGGCACTGCATCTAGGGCTGGGAGGTCCCTTGGGAACCCCTATGGTCAGCTGGGCAGGCCCAGAGCCTGGAGCAGTGTCTGAGATGCAGGGCAGGCCTAATATGGTCCCCGCTGGGTCTTGTCCTGAATGTGCTGGGCTTCTTGAGGCCTGCTGGACTGTGGTATTGGAGCACTGTTCACGAGCCTGTGTGGCAGAAGGTTGTGCTGTCACAGCATGCTGAAGCTTGTGGGAGATAAGATTCGGGGCCACAAGGAAGTGTGTGGCGCCAAGCAGAGGAAGGCGTTCCTGTTTGATGTTCTCATTCATTCCACAAATGTTTGTTGAGTATCTACTATGTGCCAGGCTCTGTGCTAGACGCTGAGTGTTCAGGATTGAACCAAATGTTCTACTGTTGCAATGTCTTCAAGTTAATGGGAAAAGAGACAAACAAGCAAACACGCAGACACACAGACACACACACACACACACACACACACATATTCATTCTACCATGTAAAGGTCTATGAAACCGTGCCCATGACATGGGACCTTGAGTGTTGTGATTGTTGAGAGTGTCAGAAAGGAGATGGCATTTGATCTGAGACTGAAGGATGAGAAGGAGGCAGCTAGTCCTGGAACCCAGGGGAGGGTGTTCCAGGAAGCCATATCAGCATGAGCAGCAGTCCTGAAGCTGGCACAAGTGAGTCTGTTTGGGACACAGAAGGAAGCCCAGGGTGGCCATGCTATAGTGAAGACCGGGGCAGAGGAACAAGATGAGGCTGGGAGGTGGTGTGCACGGCCGATCACCTAGGACCCTCAGGCTGCAGTAGGGAGCTTGAATTGTCTTCTGAGCACTAAAGAGATCTCAACGGGGCAGTGAAATAATCTGATTCACGCATGCAAAACCCCACTCCGCCTGCTCTTTAGAGAAGAGGTGAGTACAAGGTAAGAGTGGAATCAGGGGGGCCAAGGAGGAGGCGACGGTGTGGCCCAGGCTAGAGATGCTAAGGCTTGAATGAGGCTGGTGGCTGTGGAGATCCTGAGAAGAGGGCGTGTTGGAGACCTCTTCTGGAGGTGGGAGTGGCAGAACTTGCTGGAGGGTCAGATGAAATGGGTGAGAGAGGAGGAACTGAGAAGAACTTCTGGGTTCCTAGCCTGGTGGGCAGTTTCTCTACTGTTCCCGTCCTGGGAGTCTGGGCAGGCTGGGGGACGGCTTGGACCCACAGAGACTGCGTGACCTAGGCTGGTTTCCAGCTCAGACTGGAAAAGTGGGAGGAAGACAGAGTCCAAGGATACTCCTAGGCAGAAGCTGGGCAGAGGAGAGGAGAGAGTGCAGTGGACTGAGCAGAAGCTGTCGGGGAGGAAGAGGAGGGCCAAGGTGAGGAAGCCGAGGGGGAGCTCCCCGGGAAGGTTGAGTAAGCTGAGGACAGAGACGTGTCCACAGCAAGGACGCCAGGGCGACCTTGATGGAGCAATCTCAGTGAAAGCCGACTGGCAGGAGTGGAACAGCAAATAGGAGTAAATGAACCGAAGAGAACCACCACTGGCAACTTTTTAGAATGTTTTACTGCAAAGGGAAGTCAAGAAATGGGGCTTTGGCTGGAAGAAGATAGGGAGGGTGAAGGGAGAGTTCTGTCCAAATATGGAGATTATAATACCGTGTCTCTGTGCTGATGGCAAGGAATTGGGGAGGAACTGGTGTTCCAGAGAGAGGGGATTACCCAGGATCAGAGTCCTTGCTAAAGTAAGAGAGAGGACACCCGGAGCCCAAGAGGACAGAACTTAGGAGCAGGGACAGTCATCTGAGAGGCAGAAGAAGAGGAGGTGGATTTGTACAGTCAGCCATGCGAAGCCGAGGGACCCTCCTCTGATGGTTTGCCAAAGGGGTGCAAGCAAGTTGCAGCCAAAGCGAGACTGGAAAAGAGGCTGGGACGGTTAAGGATTAGATGTGAAATAGTTCTCACAATCAAGCCCACAAGACACATAGAGTAGGATTTCCGGCAGTGCGGAGTGACCACTCGAAGTTGCTGACCATGAATTTGTAATGACTCCGGCCAGCCAGCCTGTTTGCTAGTGTGTGTTCTGCCACACACGGCATGTGCCAAACGTGGGCCTTTTCCCAGGTAATCCTATTAAATCAACAGGCAGATGGGAAAATCAAGACTCAGAAAGCCTTTCTGGCTTGCCCAAGGTCACTCAGCTGGTAGGGGCAGAGCAGAACCTTGAGCCCAATCCCTGAAGCTTCTGCAGAGGCCAAAATGGTCTAAGGACTAAGCTGACTCTCACATCCGGTGGTGTTCATAGTCATCACTTGTGGGTGCAAGTGGGGAAATGCAGAAAAGAGAAACAGCTTTCCCTTTTCTGTAATATTTCTGTGAATTGGCTCTTGGGGTCAGTTGAGTACAAAGGGCCCTGAGTGCTGCTTCCTGCTGAGTAAGGACACCATTTCGTCACCTCTCTCTCTATCTAAATGACAAGCTTCTTTCAACTCTGGGCCAGGAGTGCAGAGATATTTGGGGCTAACTGCTCCCCCTCGTCCGCTAATCATCTGCCCTCCTTCAATTCAGCATTACTTTCACTAAAGAGAGCTCCCTGGGGAACAGTAAACTTGGTGTTATCACCAGCAAACATCTTAGAAAGCAGGTTGTGTCTTCCGGTGCCTATTTACGGAAACATTCCCACACCTTGCTTGGTGTTTCCAGGAATTCCTGATCTTCCCAGCCAGGAAGAGCAACAAAAGAGTCTTGAAAAGTACAAGAGGTTCTTCTGTGGCTGCAGGCACATTGAATACTTTTACCTTTTATTTCTTCAGCAGAAAGTAATAAAATCCTAAAGGCTGAGTTAAAAACCAATCTGTTAGAGTCCCTCTTAAGAGGTAGGTTCTCAGGGGGAAATACTGTGATGTGACCCTAGTGGTTGTAATGGGTTGAATGGAGCCCCCCACCCACAAAGATATGCCCAAATCCTAAACCCTGAAATCTGTGGCTGGAAACTTACTTGAAAAAAGTCTTTTCAGATAAATTAAAGATCTTGAGATAGATAATCCTGAATGTTTAGAGGGGTTGGGGTGTGCTAAATCCACTGACAATTTCCTTATAAGAAACACACAGAAGAAGAGGAGGAAGTAATGTGACCATGGATGCAGAGGTTGGAGTGATGGGGCCACAAGTCAAGAGACACCTGGAGCCCCCAGAAGCTCAGTTCAGTTCAGTCTCTCAGTCGTGTCCGACTCTTTGTGACCCCATGGACTGCAGCACGCCAAGCTTCCCTGTCCATCACTAACTCCCAGAGCTTGCTCACACTCATGCCCATTGAGTTGATGACGCCATCCAACCATCTCATCCTCTGTCGTCTCTTTCTCCTCCTGCCTTCAATCTTTCCCAGCATCAGGGTCTTATCCAATGAGTCAGTTCTTCACATCAGGTGGCCAAAGTATTGGAGTTTCAGCTTCAGCATCAGTCCTTCCAATGAATACTCCTTTAGGATGTCCTGGTTTGATCTTCTCGCAGTCCAAGGGACTCTCAAGAGTCTTCTCCAACACCACAGTTCAAAAGTATCCAGAAGCTGGAAGAGGCAAGAAGCATATTCTCCCCTTGAGCCTTCAGAGAGAGACTAGCTCAGCCAAAACCTTGATTTTGAACTTCTGGCCTCCAGACTGTGAGAAATTGCATTTCTGTGTTAAGCAGTCAAATCTGCGGCAGTTTGTGCCAGCAGCCATAGGAAACTAATACAGTGGTCTAGGCTCTGTGAGGCCTGAGATGGTGTGTCAACCTGAACGTGCCAAATTCAGGGCTGTTTGCAGATGGAGCCAGCACCAAGCAGCTTGTGTTGGCAAAAGCAGAACAAACTGGCTCAGACGGCATCGACGTTTATCAAGAAATGGCTCAAACGCTCATCGGCAGTGATAGAGCGTAACGTCAAGGTTCAGAGCACAGACTCGGCGGCCAGATGGAGTAGGTTCAAATCCTGGATCTGCCTCTCAGTGAGCTGGAAACCTGGGGCAGGTTTCTGAAGTTCTCTGTGCCTCAGTTTCTCCACGCGTGACATGAGGACGCTGGGGACTTTCCTGGTGAACCAGAGGTTAAGAATTCCCCTTCAATGCAGGGGGCGTGAGTTTGATCCCTGGTTTGGGAACATGCCTCGGGGCAACTAAGCCCACACACCGCAACTAGAGAGCCTGGGTGCTACAACTAGAGAAAAAGCCTGCAGGCAGCAACGAAGACCCAGTGCAGCAAAAATAAAAATAAAGAAGCAAATGTGTTCCAGAAAAAGAAAGAAGAACTCTAATGACAGTCCCTACCTGCGCAGTAGTTGTGAGAATTACGACTTCAGGTAAAGCCCTTTTAATCGACCGTGCTGACGTATCACAAGTGTGAGAAGAGTGTCTGCTATTATTATGATAACCCAAATCGAAACAGCCACAGATGAGCTCAGAACAGACAAACAGATGCAAACACGCTTATGCCGATGTAAAGTGAGTCAAACCAGCTAAAACTAGCTGAAACTACTGTAAACCTGCTCCAGCCTCATGGGTCAAGCCATAGGAAAACTAGATGAAAGGAGTCAAACCGGATTAGAGTGGTCTGAAATCTGCACACGTGTTTGCCTACGTGAGGGGGTCTCTGTTCTCTGCGTCAGCTTAGACGGTGACAAACAGCCCCACGCATGAGAGTGATTGATGCTCAGGCAGAGACTGTCTGAGAGACACCAAGACACAGTTCCCTGTCGGAAGCGTGACCAACGTGTGCTGAAAGAAACACTCACGTGACTTCTCAGAGGCCACGCCTCAGATGTTAGGAACCAACCTCATGCTATTTAGACAAAAGACCGGATAGCTTGCCCCCGGATCCCTAGGGAAACTCCAGGACAAGAAGTATAGTCAGAGTCCACGGGGATCTAGAAGGTTGTCAGAACCCAAGGCTGCTCTCTCCCTGGCTCAGGAAGGGGAGGTAACTCCCTCAAGGCCTAGTGAGCCGCAGGATGAGGGCGGGAGACCCTGGGGAAGAAGAGAGTTCCAGGTGAGAGATCAAAGATTCAAGGCCTTTGTGGTTCCTCACTCTGTGGTCACAGGGGCCTTCGCTGGCTCCGCGCCACCCCAGGGGTGCTCTGTCTTGCTTGTCACTGTCTCCTGCTGGAGGGGGCAGATGTTGGGGAGACTCCTGGATAGGGGATCTGGGGAGCTGGAGCCTCGAAACTCAAGGCTGGGTGAGCAGCAGCCCTTCTGTAGTAACAAGCAGAGGAGATAAGGAGAGACCCCAAGAAGGCTCCATGGGATGACATGGCTGCTCGGACACAGATGGGCTGGGGCAGAGAGAGCTCAAGGGTGCGGGTGGGAGTCAGGGGCCTTCGGTCCCAGTCCTGGTTCTGCCTCTGACATATGCTCTGTGACCTTGAACAAGTCACCACTCTGTCTGGGACTTACCAACCCGTATCTGAAGTGAGAGAGAACCCTCCATAGTGACTGAGGTC
Organism: Bos mutus; assembly: GCF_027580195.1. Classification (NCBI taxonomy): domain Eukaryota; kingdom Metazoa; phylum Chordata; class Mammalia; order Artiodactyla; family Bovidae; genus Bos; species Bos mutus. Next base: position 13,934,857 of record NC_091618.1, on the reverse strand, counting down.
CCTAAACTCATGCAAAAGAGAGAGAGGATGCATTCAGTCCAAACTTCCCACTTGTAACTGAAGATATGGAGACTAGACGGAGGAATTGAGCCACAGCTTCACGGTGAGTGATCAGGTCTACTCACTATGTGCTCGATAAACTCCTTCTGCAAGGAATGCCCTTTCCAGCCAGCACGACTGCCAAGAGCACCTTCTAAGGGTCAGGAGTGCGGGGTGGGGGGTGGGGGTCACTTGACGTGGTTTATTTTATGTAATCCTCCAACAGCCCTCTGAGGTATGATCATCCCCATTTTACAGATGGGAAAACTGAATCCCAGAACATGACTTGCTCAGACACAGCTATTTGAATCCCTGTCTCTAGTTCCCCTAGGGCAGAAGGGAGAAGGAGGACCCTATGTCAGAGGTCAAGGGTGTTGTGGAGGACATGCCCCAGAATCAACTTTTGGGGGCAAAGCAAGGGAGCAGGCTCAGGCCCACAAAGAAGCTGGGGGGAGGGTAGCACCCTACTGACTCATTTTATTTATTTATTTGGCCACACTGTGCAGCTTGTGGGATCTTAATTCCCTGATCAGGGACTGAGGCTGGGCCCTCGGCAGTGAGAGTGTAGAGTTCTAACCACTGGACAGCCAGGTAATTCCCTCTCTGGCTCATTTTAAAGCAATTAGTTTTATTTGATTTTTCATTAATACATCCTCATGGTTCCAAAAATGTGTATAAAAAGCATACAGTAAAAAGTCTCGCCTGGGGACTTCCCTGGTGGTCCAGTGGTTAGTACTTCACACTTCCGATGTGAGGTGGGCAGCAATTTGATCCCTGGTTGGGGACCTCAGATCCCACGTGCTGCTCAGTGCGGCCAAATAGAAATAAATAAATAAATTTAAAATAAACAAATGTTCTATCACTAACAAAAGTCTCCCTTGGACACATGTGCCTCATTTGCCCTGTTCTGATTCCTCGTCCCCACCCCTACAAGTCACTACTTTTTATTAGTATCTGAGGTTTTCTTGCAGAGTTACTTTGTTGTGCTGTGTTAAGTCACTTCAGTCGTGTCCAACTCTGCGACCCCATGGAACGTAGCTGGCCAGGCTCCTCTGTCCATGGGATTCTCCAGGCAAGAATACTGGAGTGGGGTTGCCATTTCCTACTCCAGCACAGTTACTTTATGCACCTACAAAAATGAATATATGTTCATAACACCCTTTCTGCATAAAACATAACAAACTACATATGTTGGGAGATTTTAATTTTAATTTTAATCAGCCAGTAGAGCTCCACTTTTCTTTTTATCACTGTCTGATACTCAACTGTAGATTGAAATAATCCATTTAATCAATTTGAGTCCTTTCTAATTTCTCTCTTTTTTGGTATTACAGTAATGCTGCAATAAATAATCATGTACATACTTTGTTCAATATATGTACAAGTATATTTGCAGAATTAATTCCCAGCAGTGGATGGCTAGGTTGAAGGTACTGTATTCATTTTCTGTGGCTGCATACCAAAGTATCACAAACTCAGCAGCTTAAAATAACACCCTGAGTATCTGTAGGGCAGTCCTGCATGATGTAGCTGGGTCTCCTGCTCAGGATGGAGTCAAGGTGTTGGCAAGGCTTAGTTCTTATTTGGAGCCTCAGGGGGCAGACCCGCTTCCACGCTCACCCCAGTCATTGGCAGAACTTGCTTCCTTGTGGTCTCTGGTTTCTCACCGGCAAACAGCTGAGGGCGCTCCTCAGCTCCTAGAGGACACCTACATACTCTGCCACGTGACTTTCTCTGAATGGTACAGTGCATCCTTCTCCTGCTTCAAATCTCGGACTTCTGCTTCTGAGACCAGCTGGAGAAAACTTTCTGCACTTAACAGGTTCAGCTGATCAGGTCCAGCCCCCTAGGAAGAAAGTTCTGCCAATGACAGGAGTGAGCGAGAAAGTTGATTTGCCCCCTGAGGCTCCAAATGAGAGCTAAGCCTTACCAATACCTTGATTCCATCCTGAGCCCCCTCCACTGACTTGGGACCTTACATCTGCAAAATCTCTGTTTTAAAAAAATCTATATTTATTTTTTTAAAGAATTTTTAAAATGTGGACCATATTTTTAAAAGTCTTTATTGAATTTGCTACAATATTGCTTCTGTTTTATGTTTTGGTTTTTGGGTAATCAGGCATGTGGGAGCTTGGCTCCCTGAACCCACCCCTCTGCACTGGAAGGCAAAGTCTTAACCACTGGATGCCAGGAAAGTCCCTGAAAAATCTCTTTTGCCATATAAAGGAACGTAATCATTGAGTCCATATTTTCATCATATTTACAGATTCTGCTCACATGCAAAGGATCACACAAAGTTGAAAGCCAAGAAGGATCACCTTAGAATCCAGTCTAACACCAGGGTATTGGCAAAATTGGATAGATAATGCCATCTTGTCCCCCAAGGGATGTCCCCTCCCCCAGCAATGATGAGTGTGCCTGCTTTTCCACGGTGTCACCTAAACAATGATATCAAACTTGGGGATTTCTGCCAATCTGATGGGTGAAAATGGAATCTCGGTGTATTTTTAATCTCTGGTAGACTTCGCATGAATAAGGTTGAGGATTTCTTCAAAAGCTTAAAAGTCATTTACGTTTCTTATTTGCTAATGGCTTCTGGTTTTGCGTCATATAAAGGTCTTTCAAACTCTAAAGTTAATCAGAAACTCTTCTATGTTTTCTTTTGCCGTTTTTATGGTTTCATAATGTATCCACTGGTTCATGGAACTGGAAGCTTTTCTTGTCATTTTCTCAGCGGTGAGCACCTAGCTGGATCCTGAAAGGCTTGGGGTCTGGGTAGAGACTTGAGCTGCCAGTGGAGCCCTCTAGGTGCTGGGCTCCGATCCCCTTCAGCTCTGCCAGAAGTCTCAGCCAGCAGACCCTCCACCTTCCTCCCTCCAGCGCGCCTGTGTCCTGGGCTGGCACAGGGGGCCCAGAGTTGAGGCGGTCCCTGCCCTGTCTGAGAAGTGAGATGAGCACACGGCCAGACCAGGATTCAAGATACAGAACCAAGGCTATGGGCTTAGGGGAGGGAGAGGGGGATTCTGGTGGGAGTGTTTAGGAGAATCCAGGGAAGAGCTGGCATCTGAGTTGAGCATTAAAAATGAGGAGAAATGGTAGTATTGGGGGAAGGAGAACAGCAGGAGCCAAACAGGGAGGTGGAAAAATCAGCCTGAAATCTAGCCTGGAGAGGATGATTTAGTGAACCATGAAGTCCTCCAGGGTAGAGGCAGGGGATGACTTATCTCTGTGCACCAGCCACAGTTTGTCAAATGAAACGAAGCAGAAGGGACACAGGGCTTTGGCTCCCAGGCAAAATCATTTTCCCTTTTGATAGTGAGAAGCAAAGACCTCCAAAAAGAAACCCTTGGCCATGATGTCATCTCAGAACCTGAGCGCTCTCTGCACACAACTGCCCCCTTGTGGCTGATCTGGGAACTCTCCGTGCCTAGCCTCAGGTGTCAGCTCTACGCTGAGCCAATTCACTAACTGAGGGTGCAGAGCTGGCTGAGTGGGTCTCAGAGGATTGAAAAACTATGGGATTCTGTCCTGAGTCCAGTAGGTTCTCAGAGACCATCTGGTCTGACTTTTTCATTACATACAGAGAAACCAAATATCCAAGAGAGTACTGCTAGGTCGTGGGTGGAGAGATTACCAGACTTGGTATAAGTCTGCAGGCTGGCTCCACTTCTAACTGGTTGTAAGGTCCCAGGAAAGTGGCCCTACCCCACTGACCCGCAGTTTCCATCTCTGTCAAATGGAGTCTGGGGCCTGGCAGAATTCCCTTTTATGGTCATATCAGGCTAAGTCACTCAGATCAACTCACCCCTTGGAAACAATGAAAAATGCTGGTAAATTAGTGTAACCAGAGGGTTACAGAGTTACCAGAAAAAACACTGAAGGGAAAACAAAAATTTTGACAGAGAAACCAAACAGGAAAGTCTTTTTTCCCGATTCTGGCCACTCTGGGCTGTTGTTTTGCTGACTGTCTTGGACCAGGGGCACAAATAAAGTTAGAGTACATAGTGAAAGATCATATAGAAAACCTTCCCCACAACAAGCTGGGAATCCCCAAAGCCACGCTCCTAGAAGGAAGTCAGCCCTAGTGTGGACTTGCAGCCCCAGCTTATATGTGTTGGATGATCAAGTCTTGAACATAGATTGAGGTATCCCCAGACTGTGATTCCAGCCCCCCGAAAAAGCAAGTGAAGATCTTCTTTGGAGGGAGGGTTGATTAAATCTAGACTTGAAGGAGTTAAGTGTGTAGATTATAACCTCTAGCTGCTGCTAAGTCACTTCAGTCGTGTCCGACTCTGTGCAACCCCATAGGTGGCAGCCCACCAGGCTCCCCCATCCCTGGGATTTTCAAGGCAAGAACACTGGAGTGGGTTGCCATTTCCTTCTCCAATGCAAGAAAGTGAAAAGTGAAAGTGAAGTCACTCAGTCATGTCTGACTCTTAGCGACCCCATGGACTGCAGCCTACCAGGCTCCTCCGTCCATGGGATTTTCCAGGAGTTTCCAAGAGTACCATTGGAGTGGGTTGCTATTGCCTTCTCCAAGGATAAACAGTAAAACAATAAAGACAGTACAATTTCCAGGTCAGTTTAGGGAAGTGGAAGTCCCCTCTGGGTGCAGGTCTACTAACCAAATACCTATGCAGATTAACACCAGACAGTGTGTGGGCTTTAAGGCAAGAAGTACTATTAGGATACTACTCAATATCAAAACAAACAAACAAACAAACAACCCAATCAAAAAAAAAAAGAGGGCAGAATATATAAACAGACATTTCTCCAAAGAAGACATACAGGTGGCTAACAGGAACATGAAAGATGCCCAACATCGCTAATTATTAGAGAAACGCAAATCAAAACTACAATGAGGTATCACTTCACATCAGTCAGAATGGCTTTCATTAGAAAGTCTACAAATAATGGGCTTCCTTGGTAGCTAAATTGTGAAGAGTATGCTTTCCAGTGCAGGAGACACAGGTTCAATTCCTGGTCCAGAAGGATCCCACATGTCACAGAGCAACTAAGCCTGTGTTCCACAACTACTGAGCCTGTGCTCTAGAGCCCGGGAGCCACAGCTATGGAAGCCCACAAGACCTAGATCCCAGGCTCCACAACAAGAGAAGCCATCACAATGAGCTGCCCATGGACCGCAACTAGAGTAGCCCTCGCTCACCACAACTAGAGAAAAGCCCGTGCAGCAACGAAGATGCAGCACAGCCAAAAATTTTTTAAAAAGTAAATAAAATTATTTTTAAAATCTATAAATAATAAATGCTGGGGAAGGTGTGGAGAGAAAGGAACTCGCCTACACTATTGGTGGGAATGTAAATTGGTACAGTCATTATGGAAAACAGTATGGAAGTTCCTTAAAAAACTAAAAATAGAGTTGCCGTGAAAGTTGCTCAGTCATGTTCAACTCTTTGTGACCCCATGGTCTATACAGTCCATGGAATTCTCCAGGCCAGAATACTGGAATGGGTAGCTTTTCCATTCTCCAGGGGATCTTCCCAACCTAGGGATCAAACCCAGGTCTCCCACATTGCAGGCAGAGTCTTTACCAGCTGAGCCACAAGGGAAGTTCAAGAATACTGGTGTGAGTAACTATCCCTTCTCCAGTGGATCTTCCTGACCCAGGAATCGAACTGGGGTCTCCTGCATTGCAGGAGGATCCTTTACCAGCTGAGCCACAAGGGAAGCCTAAGAGTTGCCATATGATCCTCCATTTCCACTCCTGGGCATATACCCACAGAAAACTATAATTTGAAAAGATACATGCATCCTGTTGTTCATTGCAGCACTACTTAAAATAGCCAAGACATGGAGGCAACCAAAATGCCCATCGACAGATGAATGGATGAAGAAGATGTGGTACATATATACAATGGAATATTACTCAGCCACAAAAAAGAGTGAAGTAATGCCATGTGCAGCAACACAGATGGACCCGGAGATTACCATATTAAGTGGGGCAGAGAAAGACAAATACATACGATATCATGAAATCTAAAAAATGCAAATGAACTCATTTATAAAATAGAAACAGACCTACTGACATACAGATGCAATAGACATGAGCTTGATCCTCGGGCTGGGAAGATCTCCTGGAGTAGGAAATGGCAACCTACTCCAGTGTTCTTGCCTGGACAACTCCATGGACAGAGGAGCTATAGTCCGTGGGGTTGCAAAGAGTCAGACACAGCTGAGCAACCGAGCATGCGTGCACTATTGTATATAAAATAGATAACCAAGAAGGATCTACTGTACAGCACAGGGAACTATACTCAATGTTTTAAATAACCTATAAGGCATAAGAATCTGAAAAAAAGAATATATCTGAATATAAAAGAACACATCTGAATCATTGTGCTATACACCTGAAACGAACACATTGTAAATCAACTGTACTTCAATTAAAAAAAAAAAAAAAAAGACGTGCTATTAGGAATAGAGGGGACCACTGTACAAACAATAAATAATAAATTGAACAGGCATTCCACAAAAGAGGAAAACCAAATCATTGATAATATGAAAAAGTGCTCATCCTTACACATAATTTTAAAATGCAAATTAAGACCACAATAAGATGCTACTACACACTTATCATAATGGGATAATATCATATTGGGATAAGTTACAATTTGAACAATATCATCTATTGGAGATTACTAGATATACAGAGGCAGGAAAATATGATTGGTAGTCAAGAGAAAAAATAGAAAATAGTGTCAGAACCACAATGATCCATATACCAGAGTTAATAAACAAAAACTTTAAAATAACTTTGATAATATGCTAGATAACATGAAGAAAAAAAGATTGAAAAAGTGGATACACAATAAAGATTGTCAATAGAGAAGTAGAATGTATTTTTAAAAACTAAATATTCTAAAACAGATATACAACACATGAAGTTAAGAATTTATTTGATATATTTAACAACAACAAAAAAGAGTACAGCATAAGGATAAAAGACAAGATTAGAAAACTTGAAAACAATTCAATAGAAAACATCCAAGCTGAAACAGAAAAAAAAAACAAAAAAACAGGAACACAGCATAACAAATTCTAACATTTATATAATTAGAATCCCAGAACAGAAGAAAAGAGATTTGGGACAGAAGCAATATTTGAAGATACTTCAATACTTCAAATGACTTATTATTTTTCCAAAACTGTTGAAAGATATCAACCCACAAATCCAAGAAGCTTAGTAAAACCCTTTCTTTCACTAAAGAAAGCCACACTTAGGCGTGTTCAACAGCTGAAAACTGAGACAAAGAAATATCGCAAAAGCAGCTAAATATAAGACACTATCTTTAAAGCCCAACAATAAGACTGGTGCCTACATTTCAACAGAAACTATAAATCTAAAAGAAAATGGAATGACATTTTAAAAGGTCAGAAATGGAATAATAATAATAAAACCAACACTGCTAATCTAGAATTCTATACCAAGGAGGGATAATTTTTTTTTTTTTAAGAATTAACAGGAACCAAAGACATTTGTACAAAAAAAAGTTGACAAAATGTGCTGCTGACCAAATTGTACCACAAGAAATATTAAAAGAAAAATTTCAGGCTGAAGTAAAATGACTCCAGATGAAAGAGCAGACCTTCAGAAAGTAATGCAGAGCACTGGCAAGGAGAAATGTGTGGGTAAACATTCAGAAATTGACGAAACAGTGATAGAAATGTCTTGGAGGGCTTGTAGTGTTTACAGAAGCAAAATATACAACATAGCACAAAGCTGGAAGGGAGTTAAAGGAGCTGAGCTGTTGTAAGTTTCTTGTATTGTTAAAACAGCGGTAAATATATTAATTTAATACTCCAATGAGCCTGCAATATTGTGATATGGGCTGAATGTTTGTGTCTCTCCCTCCCCACCTCCTCCCATTCATACAATGAAACTTTAATCTCCAAAGTGATGGTATTTGGAGATGTGGCCTTTAGGAAGTAGTTGGGTTATGAGGATAGAGTCCTCGTGGGATTAGTGCCCTTTTGAGAAGAGGGTAAGAGAGCTTGCTTCCTCTCTCTGCCATGTTAAGACAAAGCAGGAAGATTGCCATGTGCAAACCAGGAAAAGGACTCTCACCAGACCCTAATCATCTGGGGTCCTGACCCTGGACTTTCCAGCCACCCGAACTGTGATAATACATTTCTATTGTTTATGTCCATCGCTTTATGGTATTTTGTTACAGTAGCTTGAACTAAGACATATAATAATATGTCAAAGACGCATATTTAAATCTCTAAAGTAACCGCTGCAAGGATTTTGTAAAACTGTGTAGCTAGAACCTAATAAAGGAAAAGCATGAAATAATAAAAGCTAGATGATTATCCAAAAGAAGAAAATAGTGGGTGAGTACATGAACAAGGAACAGATGAGATAGAAAATGAACAGCAAATGGTTGCTTAAATTATAAATCCAACTATATCCAAATATAATCCAACTATATCCAAATGGTTGCTTAAATTATAAATCCAACTATATCAGTAATTACATTAAATATACAGGGTTAAAACAAACTGACTAAAAGACACGTAACACTAGAGTGGGTTTTTTAAAAGCCCAATTGTGTTTCATTTATAAGAGACACTTTTAAAATATAAAAACACAGAAACAAGAGGGTCAAAAAAGATATACCACTCAAACACTACTTTTTTAAAAAGTAGTGTCACTATATTAATACCAGGTAAAATAAGCTTAAGACAAAAGGTATTACTAGAGATAAAGACAGATGTTTTATAACAATAAAAGTCCAATTAGAGGCTTCCCTGGTGGTTCAGTGGTAAAGAATTCGCCTGCCAATACACCACAGCTATTCAGCCTGTGCTCTGGAGCTGCAGCTACTGAGTCCATGTGCTGCAGCTGCTGAAGCCCACACTTCCTAGAGCCTGTGCTCCGCAACAAAAGCCACTGCAATGAGAAGCCTGTGCACTGCAGCTAAGGAGTAGCCCCCACTAGCTGCAGCTAGAAGAAAGCCTGCATGAGCAGCAGCAAAGACCCAGCACAGCCATAAGTAAATAGATAAATAAAGAAAATTATTTTTAAAAGTCCAACTCAATAGGAAGATATAACAATTCTAAATTTGTATGTACCAAATAACACAGGTTAAAAATATATAAAGCAGAGACTTCCCTGGTAGTCCAGCGGCTAAGACTCTGAGCTCCGAATGCAGGGGGCCTGGATTCTATCCCTGGTCAGGGAACTAGATCCCCCAGGCTGCAACTAGAAGATTCTGCATGCCGCAACGAAGATCAGAGATCCCAAATGCTGTATCTAAGACCTGGTGCAGCCAAATTAATTAGTTAGAAAAGCACATAAAAATTGTTGAGACTAAAAGAGAACTAGACAAACATACAACCACAGCTGGAGATTTCAAAATACTTTTTTCAGAAGCTCAATCAAAAAAAAAAAAAATCAGCAATGGTACAGATGATTCAACGTTGTTCACCAGTTTGATTCAGTTGAGACATAGGATATATATGCAGAACACATTTCATGAAAGAAGATATACCAATGGCCAAAGAGCACATGAAAATGTGTTCAACATCACTGATTGTTAGGAAACTCCAAATTGAAACCACAATGAAACAACATTTTATACCACTTGAAGAGCTAAAATAAGATCAACATACTAAATCCTGCTGAGGATTCAGAGCAACTAGGACTTTCATACATTGCTGAGGAGAGTATAAGTAAGTTCACCACTTCAGAAGACTGCTTAATAGCTTCTTAGAAAATCCCAACTATTAATAGTTACCCAAGATATCGGGGCTGATTTCAGATCTAGGGTGGGAAATGTACAAGATGAGAGAAACATAGTCATGAGCCCCTGATGATGAACACACATCACCTGTAAAAGCAGGCTTGTCAGAAATAGAAATGCAAATCTGATTAGTTTCTGGATCCAATGACCAATTAACAGGAAATTCCAAGAAAAGAGGAATGTGCTACCTCCACCATGGAGATGTAATTAGCAATGATAGCGGGAAACTCTATAAGACAAATAATCTGGTTTCATTAGTAAATGAATCGCAAGAAGAAAAAAGATGGAAAGAGAACCAAGGATTAAAAAAATTAATGACACATTAAAATAAAAACCAGGCAAAGTGAAAGGCTGCTGGGGGTGGAGATGGGAAGTGATAAGGAGGAGATGTGTGGAGAGTTCTGGGGTGGGGGGGCAAAATTTTGCCTTCAGACAGGTGTGGTAGTCATACAGGAGTTTGCCTAATTATGGTTCATTAATCTGTACATTTGTTTTATGTGGTTTTTTTGTATTCGTGTTGTATTTTGCCATTAAAAAAAAGGTTTAAGAAAATCATTCAGAGATGTGGGTGCAGGTTTTTAGGCTTCAGCTCCCAGAGATTCTGAATCTCTGAATGAAGCTTCCTAAACCACCACCTATTAGAAAGCTTCAGATGTTTTTACGTAACCATCATTCCAAGATGCATTTTAAGGAACATTGGTGAAGGAACTGGGGAGCCAGGGACAGATTTCACAGCAGAACAGGCTGAGTTTTGGCTTTAGAAAGATCCCTCCGCCACATGGAGTATGGGCTGGAGGAGTCTGGAGTCTGACTCCCAAGGTCAGAAGTGATGGCAAAGTTCTGGCAATCAGAGCAATGGCCTTTGGAGATGGGACTGGATGTAGAGTTGAGAAATGTTACAGAGGCAGAACTTCAAAAAGCATTTCCAAATTCTTCAGTTCAGTCACTCAGTCGTGTCCCACTCTTTGAGACCCCATGAACTGCAGCACACCAGGCCTCCCTGTCCATCACCAACTCCCAGAGCTTGCTCAAATTCATGTCCACCCAGTTGGTGATGCCATCCAACCATCTCATCCTCTGTTCTCCCCTTCTCCTCCATCTTCAATCTTTCCCAGCATCAGGATCTTTTCCAATGAACCACCTCTTCACATCAGGTGGCCAAAGCATTGGAGTTTCAGCTTCAACATCTTCCAATGGATATTCAGGACTGATCTTCTTTAGGATTGACTGGTTGGATCTCCTTGCTGCCCAAGAGTCTCTCAAGAGTCTTCTCCAGCACCACAGTTCAAAAGCATCAATTCTTTGGCACTCAGCTTTCTTTATGGTCCAACTCTCACATACATGACTACTGGAAAAACCATAGCTTTGACTATATGGACCTTTGTTGGCAAAGTGATGTCTCTGCTTTTTAATCTCTGCTGTCTAGCTTTGTCATAGCTTTTCTTCCAAGGAGCAAACGTCTTCTAACTTCATGGCTGCAGTCACCATCTGCAGTGATTTGGGAGCCCAAGAAAATTAAATCTGCCACTGTTTCCATTTTTTCCCCATCTATTTGCCATGAAGTGATAGGATCAGATGCTATTATCTTAGTTTTTTGAATGTTGAGTTTTAAGCCAGCTTTTTCATTCTCCTCTATCACTTTCATCAAGAGGCTCATCAAGAGGTTCCTCTTTGCTTTCTGCTATGAGGATGGTATCATCTGCATATCTGAGGCTGTTGATAGTTCTCCTGGCAGTCTTGATTCCAGCTTGTAATTCATCCAGCCTGGCATTTCACATGATGTACTCTGCATATAAGTTAAATAAGCAGGGCGACAATATACAGCCTTGATGTATATGGTTCCCAATTTTGAACTATTTTGTTGTTCCATGTCTGGTTCTGTTTCTTCTTGACCTGCATACAGATCTCTCAGAAGGTGTGGTATCTAAGGTGATCTGGTATTCCCATCTCTTTAAGAATTTTCCACAGCTTGTTGTGATCCACAGTCAAAGGCTTTAGAGTAGTCAGTGAAGCAGAAGTAGACATTTTTTCTGGAATTCTCTTGCTATTTCTATGATTTAACAGATGTTGACAATTTGGTTCCTGGTTCCTTTGCCTTTTCTGAATCCAGCTTGAACATCTGGAAGTTCTCGGTTCATGTACTGCTGAAACCTGGCTTGGAGAATTTTGAGTATTACTTTGCTAGCATGGAATGATTGCAGTTGTGTGGTAGTTTGACTATTCTTTGACACTGTCCTTCTTTGGGATTGGAATGAAACTGACTTTTTCTAGAACCCCAGGTAATTCTCAGGAATTCCAGGAGTCATACATTGTTCTGTATTTTCCTCAACACTTCATGTGTTTTGGAAGAATAATGATTGACCATAATAAAAAATAGTGAAAATTTTCTTGAGAGATTGTTATACTAAACATTTCAGGAAAATCCCTGGCAGTGCAGTGGTTAGGACATTGTGCCTTCACTGCTGAGGGCTGAGGGTTTGGGTTCAACCCCTGGCCAAAGAACTAAGATTCCCACAAGCCCGGCATAGCAGCCAAAAGTAAAAATTCAGAGGTTTTCTGTTTAAAAAATCATGATTGCAGATGCATGGTTTATTATTATTATGAGCCAGTGTATGACAGGATGGTATATAGTAATCCCCCTCCTCCCTTATCTACAGTTTTGCTTTCCACAGTCTCAGTTACCCGTAGTCAACCATGGTCCAAAAATATTAAATGGGAAATATCAGAAACAGTTCATAAGTTTCTAAACTATTACATGCATTTATGTATTTCATTAATTTTTGGCTTCACCACATGGCATGTAAGACCTTAGTTCCCTGGCCAGGATCAAACCCATGTCCCCTGTATTGGCAGCATAGACTCTTAAGCACTGGGCCACCAGGGAAGTCCAATGTTTTATGTTTTAAATTGAGTGCCAGTCTGAGAAGTGTGATGAAATCTCTAGCCATCCAACTCCATCCCAACAGAGACATGAATCATCCCTCTGTCAGCATAATCTGCCTGTGAGTCATTCAGTAGCCATCAGTTACCAGACTGACGGTCTTGGTATCTGGGTGTTTGTGTTCAGATAACCTTTATTTTATTTAATAAGGGCCACAAAGCCCAAGAGTAGTGATGCTGGCAATTCAGATATACCAAACAGAAGCCATCAAGTGCTTCCTTTAAGTTCTAAACTTATAGAAAAAATGTGGAGGCTGCTAAGATCTATAGTAAGAACAAATTTTCTCTTCATGAAATGGTGAGGAAGGAAAAAGAAATTCATGCTAGTATTGCTGTCTTGCCTCCGAGTGCAAAAGTTACGGCCATGGTGCAAGGAAAGTTAAGATGGAAAAGGCATTAAATTTGAGCAATAAGATGTTTTGAGAAAGAGAGAGACCACATTCACATAACTTTCATTACAGTATGTAATTATAATTGTTTTATTTAGTTGGTGTTAATCTATTGCGCTTATTTTATAAAATAAACTTTAGCGTAGGTATGTATGTATACGGAAAACCACAGTACGCTCTGTAGTTTCAGGCATCCACTGGGGGTCTTCTAACCTATCACCGCCTTGGATAAGGGAGACTACTATATTCAAAAACATGTAACAATGACCTCTACCACATATAGACACTTGATCATTTAAAAAAACATTAAAAAGGGGGAAACATTAACCCAACATAAATGCCAAATAAAGGTCATTTTAAAAATTGAGTGATATCACAAATGTTTATGTTGATTTATGGCAAAAACCATCACAGTATTATAATTAGCCCCCAATAAAGTAAGTAAATTAATTTTAAAAAATTATAAATAGATAAACAATAAGGTCCTACTGCATAGCACAGGGAACTGTATTCAATATAATATAATGAAAAATAATATATATATGTACAACTGAATCATTTTGCTGTACACCAGAACATTGTAAATACTCTATACTTAAATAAATAAGTAAAAATAAATAAAAGACAAAAAAATAGAAGAGTCTTGAAAATTTAAAATGCAATATTAATTGCCCTTGATCTTTGTTTTTATGATAAATATTTCTGGTATGGAAGAACTGATTTCATTTGCACTGATGTTGGTTGAACTGAGTGTCTTGCCTCATGTTGGGTATTAGGTACATGTTGCTTCCTATAACTTTCCTCTTTTTAAGGATGCACTATTTTGCTTTACAAAGAACTATAGCCTAGAGCAAATATTCAAACACTGGAAAATACCAGCTGACATAATTGGGTTCAGTTCAGTTCAGTCAGTCACTCATGTCCGACTCTTTGTAACCCCATAACTGGGTAGTATTAGAGTAACATGTAATGGCACCCCACTCCAGTACTCTTGCCTGGAAAATCCCATGGATGGAGGAGCCTGGTGGGCTACAGTCCATGGGGTCGCTAAGAGTCGGACATGACTGAGCAACTTCACTTTCACTTTTCACTCTCATGCATTGGAGAAGGAAATGGCAACCCATTCCAGTGTTCTTGCCTTGAGAATCCCGGGGACGGGGGAGCCTGGTGGGCTTCCATCTATGGGGTCGCACAGAGTCGGACACGACTGAAGCGACTTAGCAGCAGAGTAACATGGCGAAATTATCAAATTAGGGACTTGTTCCCAGATAGCTCAGTAGGTAAAGAATCAGCTTGCAATTCAGGAGACCCCAGTTTGATTCCTGGGTTGGGAAGATCTGCTGGAGAAGAGATAGGCTACCCACTCCAGTACTCTGGCCTGGAGAATTCCATGGACTTTATAGTCCATGGGGTCGCAAAGAGTCGGACATGACTGAATGACTTTCACTTCACTTTGCTTCCAAAACTTATTATTTCTTGGAACACTAATCATAGGATTTGAATAAAGCTTACTCATATAATATATATAAAAACATAAATATTCATTTTATTTGCAAAAATGGCTCACAGATTAGCAGCAGACAGGTCCACAAACACATATTTATAACATGGCAAAAGCTACTCGAGAAACTGATGACATCTCCAATTCTCTCCCACGTGCTCCTGTTCCAGATCCCAGAAATGTTGATCTTGACCTTTGACTCTGAGTGTCAATATTCCCTGCTCTAACTTTTAACATGTCAGTGAACGTGAAGTCGTTCAGTCATGTCCGACTCTTTGCAACCCCATGGACTGTAGCCTACCAGGCTCCTCCATCCATGGGATTTTCCAGGCAAGAATATTGGAGTGGGTGGCCATTTCCTTCTCCAGGAGATCTTCCCAACTCAGAGATTGAACCCAGGTTTCCCGCATTGGAGGCAGATGCTTTACCCTTTGAGCCACCAGGGAAGTCAGGGAAGTCTGACATGTCAGTGGGTTCCTTCAAACCAGAAACTTCTGTATGTTTGCTAAGCTTTGATTTCCACAGGAGAATATTCATAGCTTTTCCTACCACCAGCGATTAGTATCATACAACCCAAGAGAGGAGAGAGTTTCCAGGAGGGAGGGGACAGCTGTGTGAGTTGGATGGGTGTTGATCAAGGCTGTGAACTGGCTGAGAGAAGGTCAATGGCATGCACCTCCCTGCTAGAAAGTCCTGCTATGACCTCTAGACTTTCTACACAGATAGCTGTGGGCTGGGGCGTTGGTGGGCTCCGCCTGTTCTGGACCGCCCACACCTTTCACAGCCTCCGAGCCCTTGTAGAGCTGGTCCTTCTTCCTGCAGCATCTTTCCCGAACCACCCCAGTCATCAGGTCTCTCTTCAAACGTCACCTCCCACCACCCTCTCCAGTCACTGTCCTTTAATTCCTTCTCACCGTCCTCCAGAGTCTAGCATTGGTTTATTTATTTGGTTGCTTCCTGTCCTCCCCCTTCCTCACCTCCACCCTCCATGGATGTCAGGTCTACAAGAGCAATGATGTCTGCTCAATTCCCAGAATCTAAAACAGTGCCTGGCACAGAGGAGGTGTTCAGTGAATACTTATTGACTCCATGGAGTAGGCAGGTTCAGACAGCTTTTTAAAGCCACCTCTTCGGACTTCTCTCTCCTCGTTTGTCAAAGAGGGAAGGGAACTCCTCTAAAAGGCATTGTTATTCCCATAAACCAAATCCTTAGCTGAGCAAACGCCTTGTAGGTTTCTGGTCAGATGCAACACTGACTGTGGCCAGTGGGTGGAAGCAAATCACTATGGCTGAACCACAACAAAGCCTGGGCCACTCGGCGCTCAGAACACCTGAAATTTAATCTCCCAACAGCCAAGCTTGTTATATATATAATACATATATATAATACGTATATATACGTATGTGTGTATCTTTGAGAAGCATATGTATATATGTATATATATATTTGAGAAGCAAGACTTTCTTAAACATAGTGTGCTCATCCCTGTGGCCCTAAAGGAAAAACACTGAACCGCTTTTGAGGTCAAATCCCAGTTCTGTCATTTACCAGCTAGGTGGCCCCAGGGTTCACTTCTCTAAAGAGGGGGTATTATTTGCTCACTGGGTCATTATGAGTCTCCAGCAGGTAAAGGCTGTGGAAGGCAGCATGTGGGCTCAGAAAAAGGCTTTGAAGACTGCAGGTGGAGCCTGGACCTGCAGAGACCCCCCTGCCCCCACCAGGAGCACCTCATTCTCTAAGCTGTCTCCACCTGCCTAGCTCTCTTCCTTCCCAATGACCCCCACTCATTCTGCACCCACAGAGCAGGTGCCCATGTGCTGAAGACAAAACACACTGCACGGCGGGCCTCTACATGGACCCCCACAAACCTCGAGTGGACACCTGCACTGGCACTGCCACCCATTTCACAGATCCATTCATCCTTCCACACTTTTGTTCCTTTTCCACTCCGCCCCTCTCCTGAGAACACCAGGACCCTCTCCTGCCTCCTTGCTCCCACCATGTTCTTGCTTCTTATTCCGCTAAGAAAGAAACCACCAGTAGAGTTCCATGTTCTCTCAGTGACCTGCCTGTCCCTGTGGAGGCACTGAAGGAGTTCCCATCTAGGCGCACCCCGCCTCAGTTCCCCCACCCTGCCCCAGAGCACAGGACACTAATCCCTCCCATCCACCCAAGGATGTTGCTTTGCCACTGTCGCCTTTCTGCGTCTTAATTATCTTGCCTTCTGTCAGTCATCCCTGTGAGCCTACAAAGAAGCTGTAATATCTCTCATCTTAAACCTTCCTTGACCTACAGGCACCTCTTCCAGCAACCCTCCCATTTCCTGCTCCTCTTACAGCACAACTAACTTCCTGGAAGAGGTGCCCACACCCCATCCTCTCTGGACCCCACTTCCACCAACCTTCCTAGGCGTTAAAATCCGCTGGTGAAGATCAGCGATGACCTCCGTCTCTCCGATGTTGTTCTCAGCCCTCACCTCACCCACTCTGGGGAGTCCTGGGCACAGAGCTGAGGGCTGCCATCTGGGAACGTTTCTCCTCTCAGTTCCCAGGACTTGTGTCATCTCTCTGCATATTTACTTCCTGGCTGAGCTGGCAAGCCCTAGGGGTGGAAAGTCCAACCAGTGTGGACCACACCCCATGGACAGTCATATCTGCCCTCCCGACCTCTGCCCTGAAACCTGATGCTTATATCTGGAAGTTGAATCGGCTTCTCATACGTTACTTTTCCAAAAGGGAACTCTCCATTTTAATCCCTCCTAACCCGCTTCTCAAAGAAAGGCAATGCCAAAGAATGCTCAAACTACCGCACAATTGCACTCATCTCACACGCTAGTAAAGTAATGCTCAAAATTCTCCAAGCCAGGCTTCAGCAATACGTGAACCGTGAACTTCCAAATGTTCAAGCTGGTTTTAGAAAAGGCAGAGGAACCAGAGATCAAATTGCCAACATCCGCTGGATCATCAAAAAAGCAAGAGAGTTCCAGAAAAACTTGTATTTCTGCCTTATTGACTATGCCAAAGCCTTTGACTGTGTGGATCACAATAAACTGTGGAAAATTCTGAAAGAGATGGGAATACCAGACCACCTGACCTGCCTCTTGAGAAATCTGTATGCAGGTCAGGAAGCAACAGTTAGAACTGGACATGGAACAACAGACTGGGTCCAAATAGAAAAAGGAGTTCGTCAAGGCTGTATAATGTCACCCTGCTTATTTAACTTATATGCAGAGTACATCATGAGAAATGCTGGACTGGAAGAAACACAAGCTGGAATCAAGATTGCTGGGAGAAATATCAATAACCTCAGATATGCAGATGACACCACCCTTATGGCAGAAAGTGAAGAGGAACCAAAAACCCTCTTGATGAAAGAGGAGAGTGAAAAAGTTGGCTTAAAGCTCAACATTCAGAAAACGAAGATCATGGCATCTGATCCCATCACTTCATGGGAAATAGATGAGGAAACAGTGGAAACAGTGTCAGAGTTTATTTTTTGGGGCTCCAAAATCACTACAGATGGTGACTGCAGCTGTGAAATTAAAAGACGCTTACTCCTTGGAAGGAAAGTTATGACCAACCTAGATAGCATATTCAAAAGCAGAGACATTACTTTGCCAACAAAGGTCCGTCTAGTCAAGGCTATGGTTTTTCCAGTGGTCATGTATGGATGTGAGAGTTGGACTGTGAAGAAGGCTGAGCACTGAAGAATTGATGCTTTTGAACTGTGGTGTTGGAGAAGACTCTTGAGAGTCCCTTTTACTGCAAGGAGCTCTAACCAGTCCATTCTGAAGGAGATCAGCCCTGGGATTACTTTGGAAGGAATGATGCTAAAGCTGAAACTCCGGTACTTTGGCCACCTCATGCGAAGGGTTGACTCATTGGAAAGGACTCTGATGCTGGGAGGGATTGGGGGCAGGAGGAGAAGGGGATGACAGAGAATGAGATGGCTGGATGGCATCACTGACTCAATGGACGTGAGTCTGAGTGAACTCCGGGAGTTGGTGATGGACAGGGAGGCCTGGCGTGCTGCGATTCATGGGGTCGCAAAGAATCGGACACGACTGAATGACTGAACCTGCTTCTCCTCCCTCCCTGCATCCCCATCTGTGTACCGCAGCCACAGCCCAAAGCCCTGGAGTTGTCCTGGATGCCTCTCTTTGCCTCTTACCCCACCTCTGACCCCTTCAGAAAGTTCTCCCCTCTTGACCTTTGCAGTCCACGCTGAACCTGGTGCAGCTTACCACCTGTACTGTGACCACTGTCACTTCCCAGGACTGGCAGGCGCCCCTCAACTTCTCTCTGCATCCTGTCACACTATTCACCTGCCCAAACCTGCCAGGGCCTCCCCAGCCCCTTCCCCACCTTCTCCGCCTCAGAGCAAAGTCAGATCCCTGACTCACCTGAAGCTTGAGATCATCCCCCAGTCCTCCTCCTGCCTCAACTGCCAACACCTCCCCTCACTCACTGTGCTCACCCACACGGGCTTCTTGCCTGTGAGGGAACACTGTCCGTCCCTGGCCTTGGACTTGCTGTTTCCAGTGCCTGGAACTCTCTGACTCAGGTAAGCACAAGCTCCCTTCAGATCTCTGCTCACCTGCTATGTCCTCAGAGAGGCCTCCCGAGACCCCACTATCTAAAACAGCACTGTCTTCAATCGCTCATTGGCCCCTTGCTTGCTTTATTTTTCTTCACAGCCCTTATTGCTTCCACTTCATTTTATTAGATTTAGGGCTTTGTTTATGCTCTTTTTCCAACTAGAAAGTTAGTTCCATGAGCTTAGACTCTTGTCCATCTTGTTCATCATGTGTCACTTGTACCTAGAACAGTGCCAGGAACAGTCTAGGCTCTTGCATTTTATCTTATGGATGGATGAATGAGTAGATAGATCAATGGGTGAATGGATGGATGGATAGATGGATTGGTGGAAGGGTGGATAGATAGATGGATGGATGGATGGATGGATGGGTAGATGGATGGATAGATAGGTAGATGGATAGATGGGTGGATAGGTGGATGGATAGATGGGTGGATGGATGGGTGGAAGGATGAATAGATAGGTGGATGGATGGGTGGATAGATGGGTGAATGGATGGATGGATAGATGAATGGATAGATGGGTGGATGGAAGGATGGGTGGATGGATGGAGAGATGGGTGGATGGATGGATGGATAGATGGGTAAATAGATAGATGAATGGATGGATGGGTGGATGGATGGATGGATAGATGAATGGATAGATAGGTAGATGGATAAATGAATGGATGGAAGGGTGGATGGATGAATAGATAGGTGGATGGATGGATGGATGGATAGATGGGTGGGTGGATGGATAGATGGATAGATGGGTAAATAGATAGATGAATGGATGGATGGGTGGATGGATGGATGGATAGATGAATGGATAGATAGGTAGATGGATAAATGAATGGATGGAAGGGTGGATGGATGAATAGATAGGTGGATGGATGGATGGATGGATAGATGGGTGGGTGGATGGATAGATGAATGAATGGATGGGTGGATGGATAGATGGATGGATGGGTGGATGGATGGATAGATGGGTAGATGGGTGGCTAGATGGGTGGATGGATGGATAGATGGATGGATGGATAGATGGATGGATATCCACAATCACACAGTAAAATGCCTGAAGGGCAAAACACAGAACACATCAAAATCTCTTGCATCTGAGTAAAACTTTATTTTTACCCTAAAGCCCACTCACATTTGTACTTCCAGACACCACTGGGGAGGTAAGGATAGATGTTTCCACTCAGAATTTCAGTCTCTGGGAGGAGACACACTATCCAAAGGCTGTCTGAACCTGCTACCTTCCTTGGGTGACATCCGCAGATTCATTCCCTCCACCTGAGATGTTTGCAGGAGAAATCTCTGTAGCCCAAGGGTTCTGGGGATTCCTCTGGTCTTGGATGAGCTGGGGAGGCTGCAGCAAGATTGATAAGGCTGATTCTGGCGGGTGGGGAGGACCCTCTGCAGAAGCTGGAGCTCAGAGACTGTCTTGTTTTATCAGGCGAAGCTTTAAAAGGGCACAGAACATGAGTGACTTTGGCTTCTGGGGTCTTCTCTCCCTTCCCTTCCTGCAGGAATGTGACCCATCATTCTGAAGTGACTCTCTCTATCATCTTCCTTCCCTGCAGGATGCATTCTTTTTTTGAGCTCAAAACTCCTCAAATGTTGTTTTTCAAGTGTTAGCCTGCCCAGGGAACATGCAGTGGCATTTGCTCTGTTTCTGAGTTGGCTGTATTCACACCTGGTCCATTCAAGCTCCAAACCTGGGTGTTTCTTAAGGCCAAAGCCAGGTCTGAGGCACCCACACGGTCCATTAACTATGTGGCTAGATGCTGTACATATTCGCTGAGGATACCCAGACCGGGGGGCAAGGGTGATCAGACTCAGGATCAGGCCCAGCCAGAAGCAGGTGGGCGTGAACTGACCTTGAACGAGAATTTGCATTATCTCACTTAATCCTCTCAACAATCCTGCAAGGGGAATACTAAGAGCACCCTCACTTCACAGATGAGAAAACTGAAGCTCTGACCACACTGCCAGGATGTGGTGGAGCCTGGATCCCCTCCAGGCGTGTCTGACTACAATGCCAGCGCTCTCTCCATCAGGCGCCTGTGGTTCACATATATGTTTCTGGAACAACGGGCAGGGATCACTAACAGATTGAAAGGAAGGACAAAAGCATCTCAAGGTTCTGGTCAATGCACGTTGCTGCATATTCCAGGGTATGACCTCCAGGGGGCGCTCTTGTAATGGTGCAGGTTCCTTATGCTGCCTCACTCCAGGGTCAAGAGGGGGCAGGGTAGGCTGCCAGGAAGAGCTAACTGAGGCTTCAAGCCCACGGTAGACAGAGGACAGTTTTGTTTGCTTTGTTTTTTTAATTACTCAGAAAGAATGTTTGTTTATAGATTTTAGAAAACCAGGAGCAGGGCGCTTTAGAGTTCTGGGCAGTCATGTTTTATCTTCATTTGTTCAGTCATTGGCAGAGTAGCAGAGAAAACGGTGTTAAACCTAGCTCGTGATTGCTGTTGTTTAGTCGCTAAGTCGTATCGGGCTCTTTTGAGACCCCATGAACGGAAGCCCACCAGGCTTCTCTGTCCATGTGATTTTACAGGCAACAGTACGGGAGTGGGTTGCCATTTTCTTCTCCACAGAGGACAGTTTTGAACCTTAGATGTTGCCTCATTTCGGAGGCACCCTACCCCGGCAGTCCCCCAACATTTTTGGCACTAAGGACTGGTTTCCTGGAAGACAATTCTTCCTCGGACCGGGAGTGGGGGGGAATGGTTTCAGATGATTCAAGCACATTACATTGATCGCATCACCACCTCGGTCAGCTCCATCTCGGAACAGCAGGCGTTAGACTCGTAAAAGGAGAGCGCATGCGCGGTTCATGGTCCGCGCACAGGGTTCGCCCTATGAGAATCTAATCCCACCGCTGATCTGACAGGAGGCGGGGCTGAGGCAGTAATGTAAGCGATGGGAATTGGCTGTAAATACAGTTAAAGTTTCTCTCACTCGCCCCCCTCTCACCTCCTGTTCTGCAGCCAGAATCCTAACAGGCCACGGACTGGTACTGGTCCATGGCCCGGGGTTGGGGGCCCCTGGGGTTGGGGGCCCCTGCCCTAACCTCTGTTTCCTCCACGCTACTCCTCCCCACCAATCCCTGCCCCCAGACATCCCTCACGAGCGCACCAAGGTGACACAGCCCCTCCATTCTGACCATGTCTGGCCCACGGTGTGGTCTCCAGCAGGCTCCTGTGGAAGAAATGCGCCGGTAAAGGGGTGTTCCGGAGCCCCCTCCACTACCTCAGGAGGCAAACCCCAGGTTGGACCCAGAGGAGATCCTGGGTCAGGAGCTGTGAGGGAACCTGAAGTTGATGGGGAAGGGATATCTGAGGAAGGAACTGGGAGGCAGCTGCAAATGGTCAGAGAAGAGTGGGGCCTGATAGCGGGGGGGACCTTGGCCATGGAGCTGAGGGTCAGCTGGGGCCACAGGGCTGCCTGATTCCGCCCACAATGGCACATGTCCAGGCTCTCAGAGCTGCCCAGGTGGGCTACCTTGGACTTCCCTGAGGAGAGGTTGTAACAGGGTCAACCCCATAGGCAGAGGCCAGTGTCAAAGGTCAGCCAGACATCTTGGGCTTTGCTGGGGCCAGTCAGGGGACTAGGGTATTTCCAGGGCCTGGGATCCCAGGGCTCAGCCACCAACTCCCCTTAACAAGTTCAGATCTTGGTGAGACCCGCTCATTGCCCACCCCCTTTCCTCCTCCCCCAGACACCTGAGCTCAGGCCCCAAGGCATAGCAGATGGAGGTGGGAGAGGAGCCATTGAAGGTGGAGCTCAGGACAGACGTGTAGGCGCCCATGAACGGGAAGACCAGCCAGTCGCCCACATCCAGCTCTGGCAGCTGCACCTCCTTCAAGAAGAGCTTGTCAAAGGCATCACACGTGGGGCCAAAGAGGGTGCAGGGGAAGAGGGACAGCTTGGGGCTGAGCTCCTGCAGGGACATGGGGATAGGGAATCAGAGAAGACCCCACACACACACCCCTACCCACTTCTCATCAAGCAGGGCATGCCCCAGGGCACCAGCAGAAAGGACTCTCTTATCCACCCACACTGACCAATTCCTGAATGATCCCTGTGTGCCAGGCATTGCTCTTAACCCAGCCTCATGGAGCTTATGTTCTAGAGACTGACTCCAGCCTTGCCAATTCACAAGTGCAGACACAGATGGGACCTCAGCTTTCCCATCTATAAAGTGGGAAGATTTTATTAAATAATCGCTCAAAATACTGGGCCTCAAACCTAGCTTCATTGAAAGTGCTTGAGGAGTTTTCACAAAGGATCATGCCAGGGTCCCAACCCATGAGAAATTCCGATATCAGTGGTCTGGGGCCTGGTCCGGGCAGAGAAGTATTAAAACTTCCCAGGTGATTCTAATGTGAAGCAAAGTTTGAGAATCTCTACTTCCTAAGTCTCCTGCATCTCCAAGATTCAAGGACTCTAGAACAACAGACAGAAAGACAGACAGCCAAAGGGAAGCATATACCCCTCCACAGACCCATGGACCTAGACACCCATCTTCCCGCATAGGTGTGAATCGCCAGGCCCACACAGAAGTGCACATGCCAATATGCGCAGATACACTTGCACATCCTGGCACATGCAGAAGGTGTGACAATCCACTAAGGCACCAATAATCTGAGATCCTTCGCCTCTCCCACTGGTAGCAGGGAATCCTGCCCGAGGGGGGCTGGCCCAGGTGGTCTTAAGGTCTAGGAGGTGCCAGAGCCATGAAACCTTCTCCTTACCTTCACCATAATGGGCATCCTGGGTTCAGACTCCCTGGGAAAGATGCGGAATGTGCCATAGTGGCCATCATTGAGATAGTACAGCAGCTTCCGGCGGCCTCCTGAGGGCGGGCAGAGGGCAGCACTGAGCTGTGCCCAACCAGGGCTGACCCTCAACACCCGAGCCCAGCACCTGTGGGGGAGCCCTGACCCTCTGCCCAGCACTGGATAACCCCTGTTCCCTGCTCCAGGAGTCTTCTCTGAGCCCATGGACAGTTGGGGCCTGCCCTCTGCACTCCCATTGCCCCTCCGCCTACACCCCCCACCTTTCAGTGTTCCTCCCTTCTCCTCTTCATCTTCCTCTTCCAAATAAGAATAATCTAACTAGACTTCCTTAGTGGTCCAATGGTTAAGAATCCACCTGCCGATTCAGGGAATACAGGTTCGATCCCTGGTCTGGGAAGAACCCACGTGCCATGGAGCAACTAGGCCTGTGCGCCATGACTACTGAGCCCGCGCTAGGGCCTGCGAGCTGCAGCAGCAGAAGCCCTTGCCTACAGCCCGTGCTCCGGAGCTAGAGAGGTCCCCGCAATGAGAAGCCAGTGCACCACAACTAGAGAACAGCCCCCACGTGCCAAAACTAGAGGAAGCCTGCACACAGCAACGAAGACCCAGCACAGCCAGTAAATAAAAGAATAATCTAACTAACACACCATATGACTCAGGCGTTGTTCTAAGTTCCCTACATGTATTCAACTATTTAATCCTCCTAACTACACTCTGAGTGGGTTCAGTGAGCCCTACTTTACGGTTGAGAAAACAGTCTTGTCAGCAGTCATGTAGGAGACTGTGGCAGGGCTGGGATTCGCCCCCAGCTCGCAGGTCTCATGTTCTCCGCCCTCCCCTTAGACCAGGTGCCCTGAGCACCTGCTGCATGAGTCAAACTGGGAGCAAACGGTCTTTTCGTGACTTGATTCCATCATGGTTGGTCCTTAGTGATGTGCTAATTTATCAGTTTCCTTCCTCAAAGGGGTGCCTGTCTAAACTACATTTTCTTATTTTCTATATTCTTTTTTTCCCCCTGTATTCTTGAGGCTCCGGCATCTGGGGCCTTGCTGACCCTAGCGAGACTGCTCCTCCCCAGGCTGGTTAATTTCTAGAGACAGCAAATGACTGCCTTGCAAGTATGCCTTGCCCGTGCCAGCCAACCAATCCAGTGTTCATACTGCAAACCACCTCTGGATGGAACTCACAGAACCTGAAGCACTACCTCTGGCCTAATCCTCCTAGGGCAGTCCTTACCCCCCACAACCCACTGAAATTACTCAAACTAGCCAATGCCAAACCTGCCAGTCCAACTCACCCTGCTTCACCCATTCTGTTCCTCGAAAACCACAACAGAGGCTCTGACCAGTCTTTTCCCGTGTCCTTCTGCTTCCTGACCCATCCTATCCTTCCCCTTGTGGCCCTGAGTGGCCTGCCTCACCTCTGGGTTCTCCAGAGGAAGCTTTATGGCAGTTATTTCCAGGTCTTACACAAACTGATTAAAACACATTCCAGGTATTATCACCCTGCTCATTTAACTTATATGCAGAGTACATCATGTGAAATGCTGGGCTAAATGAAGGTCAAGCTGGAATCAACATTACTAGGAGAAATATCAACAACCTCAGATATATAGATGATACCACTCTAATGGCAGAAAGTGAAGAGGAACTAAAGAGCCTCTTGATGAGGGTGAGAGAGGAAAGTGAAAAAGCTGTCTTGGAACTCAACATTCTAGGGAGGGAGGTGATAGGCAGGTTCAAGAGGGAGGGGACATATACTTCACTACTGGCTTCCTTGGTAGCTCAATCAGTAAAGAATCTGCCTATAGTGCAAGAGACCAGGGTTCAATCCCTGGGTTGAAAAGATCCCCTGGAGAAGGAAATGGCAACCCACTCTAGTATCCTTGCTTGAAAAATCCCATGGACAGAGAAGCCTGGTGGGCTACAGTCCATGGGGTTGTAAAGAGTCAGTCGGGCACAACTGAGCAACTAACACAATGTGGCTGATCCGTGTTGATGTTTGGCAGAAACAAATACAATTCTATAAAGCAGTTATCCTTCAATTTAAAAAATAAAGCTCAACATTCAAAAAATAAAGATGGTCCCATCTCTTCATGGCAAATAGATGGGGGGAAAGCGGAAACAGTGACAGATTTTCTTTTCTCCGGGCTACAAAATCACTGCGGATGGTGACTGCAGCCATGAAATTAAAAGACGCTTGCTCCTTGGAAGAAAAGCTATGACAAACCTAGGCAGTGTATTAAAAAGAAGAGACATCACTTTGCCAACCAAGATCCATATAGTCAAAGCTGTGGTTTTTCCAGTAGTCATGTGCAGATGTGAGAGTGGGACCATAAAGAAGGCTGACCACCAACGAATTGATGCTTTCCAAGTGTGGTGCTGGAGAAGACTCTTGAGAGTCTTTTGGACAGCAAGGAGATCAAACCAGTCAATCCTAAAGGCAATCAACCCTGAATATTCATTGGAAGGACTGAAGCTGAAGCTGCAATACTTTGGCCACCTGATGGGAAGAGCCAACTCCTTGGAAAAGACCCTGATGCTGGGAAAAACTGAGGGCAGGACAAGAAAAGGCAGCGACAGAGAATCAGATAGTTGAATAGCATCATCGACTCAGTGAACATAAGTTTGAGCAAGCTCTGGGACATAGTGAAGGACAGGAAAGCCTGGTGTGCTGCGATCCATGGGATCGCAAAGTCAGACACACCTTAGCAACTAAGCAACAACAAAGTACATTTAAAAACATTGCCCTACTCTGACAAGCATGGGGTACAGCATGTAAACACTCTGCCTCTGTTGATGTTGCCAGTGGAAGCATGTGATGCTTTCTCTCCAGCACCGTCATACTTCTGATGCATATTGAACTAGTGCTCATCTATGACCCCCAGATCCTTCGGACAGGACCTACTACCAAGGCAGTGTCTTCACAACCACTCTTCATCTGTTCTTAGAATATTGCTTTCTGGAATCTAAACTCAAGATTTTGTGCTGATTTCTGTTAGCATTTGAAGCATTTCGTAATATTTGGGCATTTAGATGCCCAGATCCTTCTGAATACTGATTTTCTGCCCTCCCCGCTGACCCCGATATACTTCCTACCATCCTCCCCCCTCTTTCTTAGTTGCCATCACTGAAGCCATAGCCCCAGTTGTCCCTAAACTACTTAGTCGTGAGAGGTAGTCAAGACACCCCTAAGGTCAAGAGCTCAAGTCTGCTTGGCATGTGGTATTTGAGACAGGCAGACCAGGTCCAGTGTATCACTGACCAGCTGTGATGCCTCGGACAAGTCCCTTCCTCTCTCTAAGCCTCACTATCTCTGCCTGTAAAATGGGAATGACCCCAAAGTACTTCACAGGGTTGTTGAGCAGAAATGAGAGAAAATACATATTTCACACATGATAGATATTTAATAATTGGCAACTCTTGTTTTTATGGAAATAAAAATGAGTCCCTAGGGACTTCCCTGGTGGTCCAAAGATTAATACTGTGCTGCTTCCACTGAAGGGGGCATGGGTTCAACCCCTGGTCAGAGAACTGAAATACCACATGTCCCGTGGGGTGGCCAAAAAAAAAATACACATACAAAAATTACCCCTTACCATAATAAAGATACAAATTTTAAAAATAAGCCCTTAATACTTAGAGTTTTGTTAAATGATGACTTGAAATCATAGGCTTCCTATCACAATATCCTTTAATCAGACGTTTTGTGAATAAACGCAATCAGCTGACACAAGTGCCTTGGGATTACAAACCTGTGGGCCAATCATTTGTCCAAAGGAGAAGGGAGGAGATTAAAGCAGCTTATAAATATTTATATGTCAGTTATCATAAAGCAGCAAAGAATAAGAGCACTAAGCCAGTGGGGAAAATCTATTCATGTTCTCCATCTTATCATGCAATGGAGTTTCTGGTTAGCTCACTTTGTGTGAAAACCAAATGCTGCAAAAATAACACTGTAAAAGAGCTCCTGCGGTGGTTAGGTTTACCATTACCCTGCAGATGTCACCCTTTAACCTTCAGGCCATGACGACAAGGGTGCCTTCTTATATGTATTGTAAGAATTTGCATTTACTCACTGTATTTTTGGCACCGGAATCTGCCCCTGTTAGATAATGCTTGCTGAATGAATTTAAAGTGCACAGCAGCACGATTTTGTCCATGAACCTCATGGGCTATAAACGCCATATAAATCCACTGGCTACTTAGGAAAAATGAAGACTCTTCATCTTGCTTCTCACCTCCCAGTCTGAGAACAATAAAATAGTGATACTAACAGGTTCATTCTCATACCGAATTCAAAGCTTGTTTCCTGCTAATTAGGCATTTGGGGGTGGAGCCCAGACCCCCTATCCATCCTCTGCTCCTGGACAGTGGCCTGCCCACCCACTGGGCTCCAGCACAGCCTTCTTGGCAATGATGTTGACAGCGGTCATGCAGACAAATGTTGCACAGAAGCATCCCGGCTCTGCGATGACCTCGACGCCACTCCCCTCGGGGAAGTCCTGGGCCAGGGCAGCGTTGATCACTCCTGCCACCTGCAGGGACAGACCCAGACTTTAACATGGCCAGTCCATCTGAGGGGGCTTTACCTGCACACTCTCCCTTCATTCCCTTGACAGCTGTGTGGGGAGTCGTTATCTCCATTTTACTAGGGAGGAAACAGGTAGATGCTGTGGCCCATGGTGGGGAAGTAACTTGTCCAAGGGCACAGAGCACCCTGAGATATCTGAATTTGGGACCACTTAAATTAATACACAGTCAGCAAAGACAAAATATTCCCCAGGTCACAAGGATAACAAACTTCTACCTGACTGTAGCTTAAGGGGGGATAGCAACTAACACCTCTAAAGAAAGACACGGAGCCAGATACACACATGCTCATATATGCACACAGGCCATGCAAGTGTAGTCAGACAAAGACCTCTCAACAAAGACAAATCTCATGTGACTCACAGTTCATATGACCTCCTCGTACACAATCTCATATGACCTCCTCATACACAAACACACACACTTGGTCCCCTGAACCCAAGCTGGAGCACCCGGCTCCCTCTCATCCTCCCCATCACCTCCTCAAACTCAGGGTCGGAGCCTTCCTCTCCGGAGAAGCCCCCTCTGATGTCCAGGAGGCTCATGTCATGCCCAATCCTGCTGCCCATCTCAAACACGCGCCAGCAGTCGACGATGGCCTTCATGAAGTTACGGGGTGTCTGGCATCTTGAGCCCACATGGAAGCTGAACACACATCAAGTGACATGTAGAGAAACACCCGTGAAAAAGCAAAGGCCGGTAGGAGGACAGACATGGCCAGAAACACCGAAGTATGGTCATACTTGAGTTGGAGCACTCAAGACTGTGTGGTGGTCACCTCTCTTAGCAGCCCCTTCCAAGTGCCTCATTGCAGGGGCTTCCCTTTCTCTCCCCCTTGGAAGGTGTGTGTTCAGAACCCGAATCCCCATGCCTGTGAGGAGGGCCAGGTCGGGTGAGGCCAGTGCAAAAGTTCAAGGGGGTGCCACAGTACTAAATGATCAAGATAAAGAACATTTAATGCAATCGTTGTAAAGAGCAAAACTGATTTAGAAACATCTACAATGACGAAAATACTAAAATGTAAATAAAGACAAGATTAGTAACAGTAGGGACTTTCCTGGTGGTCCGGTGGTTAAGAATCCACCTTGCAATACAAGGGACACGGGTTCGATCCCTGATGGGGAACTAAGATTCCACATGCCATGGAGCAACTAAGCCCGTGTGCTGCAACCACTGAGTCCACACGCCACAGCTAGAGAGTCCACGCTCTGAAACCAAAGACCCCACGTGACACGACTAAGGCCCAACAAAGCCAAATTACATGAACACTTAAAAATAACACAGGCGCTTTATACACACAAAAGTGGTAACAGTAGCTGAACCCGGAAGCAAAAGGAAAGATGAGAAATGCCAATCCTGTCTTTAGTTAAAGTTTTAATATTTTTCTCATCGTGATTTTTTTGCATTATTTTTCATTTTTTCAAATATTGTATTCAGTTCAGTTCAGTCGCTAAAATATTATTTAGCTAGAGTACTAACTTTTTTCACATCCCCTTAAATTTTGCACCCAAGGCCTTTGCCTCCTTTGCCCCACCCTAATCCCAGATAACATCCAGCTTCTTCGCTGAGAACAGAGAAGCACCTTGAGGCCCAGAGGGGCTTCAGCTGACCAGAGCATACCCAGGAAGCCAAAGGCTGGAGGTAGACAGTGGAACTTTTGTCAAGAGAACATACTGGTCATAGCAAACACTCTCTTCCAACAACATGAGATGATGCTACACATGGATATCACCAGATAGTCAATACTGAAATCAGATTGATTACATTCTCTGCAGCTGAAAATGGAGAAGCTCTATATGTTCAGCAAAAGCAAGACCTGGACCTGGCTGTGGCTCAGATCATGAGCTTATAGAAAAATTCAGGCTTAAACTGAAGAAAGTAGGGAAAACCACTAGGCCATTCAGGTATGACCTAAATCAAATCCCTGATGATTATACAGTAGAAGTGACAAATAGATTCAAGGGATTAGATCTGATAGACAGAGTGCCTGAAGAACTATGGACGGAGGTTTGTGACATCCTACAGGAGGCAGTAAGAAGACTGCCTCTTCTTAGAAAACAAGAAAAAGATATACAAAAAGGCAAAGTGATTGTCTGAGGAGGCCTTGCAAATAGTTGAGGTCAAAAGAGAAGCGAAAAGCAAGGCAGAAAAGGAAAGATGTACCCAACTGAATGCAGAGTTCCAGAGCGTAGCAAGGAAAGAAAAGAAAGCCTTTCTAAGTGAACAATGCAAAGAAACAGAGGAAAACAATAGAATGGGAAAGACTAGAAATCTCTTCAAGAAAATTGGAGACATCAAGGGAACATTTCATACAAGGATGGGCATGATAAAGGACAGAAATAGTTAGGACCTAACAGAAGCAGAAGAGACTAAGAGGTGGCAAGAACACACAGAACTATACCAAAAATGTCTTAGTGCCCCAGATAGCCACGATGGTGTGGTCACTTATCCAGAGCCAGACATCCTGGAGGGTGAAGTTAAGTGGGCCTTAAGAAGCATTACTATGAACAAAGCTAGTGGAGTTGATGGAATTCCAGCTGAGCTATTTCAAATCATAAAAGATGATGCTATTAAAGTTCTGCACTCAATATGCCAGTAAATTTGGAAAATTCAGCAGTGGCCACAGGACTGCAAAAGGTCTGTTTTCATTTCAGTCCCAGAGAAGGGCAGTGCCAAAGAATGTTCGAACTACCGCACAATCACACTCATTTCACATGCTAGCAAGGCCGTGCTCAAAATCCTTCAAGGTAGGCTTCAGCAGTATGTGAGCTAAGAACTTCCAGATGTACAAGCTGGGTTTAGAAAAGGCAGAGGAACCAGAGATCAAATTGTCGACATCTGCTGGATCATAAAGAAAGCAAGGGAATTCAAGGAAAGCATCTACATCTGCTTCACTGACTATGTTAAAGCCTTTGACTGTGTGGATCACAATAAACTGTGGAAAATTCTGAAAGAGATGGGAATACCAGACCACCTTACCTGCCTCCTGAGAAACCTGTATGCAGGTTAAGAAGCAACAGTTAGAACAAGACATGGAAAAATTGACTGGTTCAAAATTGGGAAAGGAGTATGACAAGGTTGTATATTGTCACCCTGCTTATTTAACTTATATGCAGAATACATCATTTGAAATGTTGGACTGGATGTATCACAAGCTGAAATCAAGATTGCCAGAAGAAATATCAACAACCTCAGATATGTAGATTATACCATTTAATGGCAGTAAGTGAAGAGGAACTAAAGAGCCTCTTGATGAGGGTGAAAAGGGAGAGTGAAAAAGCTGGCTTAAAACTCAACATTCAAAAAGCTAAGATCATGGTATCCAGTCCCATCACTTCATGGCAAATAGAAGGGGAAAAAGTGGAAGCAGTGACAGACTTTATTTTCTTGGGCTCCAAAATCACTTTGAATGGTGACTGCAGCCTTGAAACTAAAAGGCGCTTGCTCCTTGGAAGAAAAGCTATGACAAACCTAGACAGTGTATTAAAAAGCAGAGATATCACTTTGCTGACAAAGGTCTGTATAGTCAAAGCTATGGTTTTCCCAGTAGTCATGTGTGGATGTGAGAGTTGGACCATAAAGAAAGCTAAAGAATTGATGCTTTTGAAGTGTGGTGCTCGAGAAGACTCTAAGAGTCCCTTGGACTGCAAGGATATCAAACCAGTCAATCCTAAAGAAAATAAACCCTGAATTTTCATTGGAAGGACTGATGCTGAAGCTGAAGCTCCAATACTATGGCCACCAGACGTGAAGAGCTGACTCCTTAGAAAAGACACTGATACTGGGAAAGATTGAAGGCAGGAAAAGGGGGCGACCTGATGAAATGGTTGGATGACAACTGGCTCAATGGACATGAATTTGAGCAAACTCCAGGAGATAGTGATGGGCAGGGAAGCCTGGTGTGCTGCAGTCCACGGGGTCACAAAAGAGTCAGACACGACTTGGCGACTGAATAACAGCAACGACGGACAGTGGAAACCAAGACTCCTGGCTCCTCCTTTCCAAGCAGGGAAAGCCAGTCCACTCACCTGGTTCCAACCACAGCCAACCCCAGGTCCCTGGCAGACTTGAGCAGATGTTCACACACCTCCAGCCTGGCCCCGAACTTAGAGCTCAGGGGAAAGATGCTGTCACTGTCCTGGGTCCACCAGAGGACCAGCCTGGGAGAGGGGTGCAAAGGGTATCAGAATTTCTTAGGCACATGAGCCCCGAGGCCCCCCATCCTACCTCCCTCCAGCTTCCCACCCACTTCTGCCTAGCTCCTTTGGACTGTTCAGCTATGGAGACCCAAAGAGTGAACACACTCACTACCTACAGGCTTCTGTCCAGGCAAGAAAAAGCAGGAAAAGGATAAATGCCGGGAGCCGGCATACTGCATATTGAGGGCATATTGCATATTGAGTGCATATTGCATATTGAGTGCAGCACTTTCCACAGCATCATCTTTCAGGATCTGGAATAGCTCAACTGGAATTCTATCACTGCCGGGAGCCTGCGTGAGGAGCTCCACCCATGACAAAGGTCATGAGGAAGGAGGCTCGGCATACGCAAAGGCGGGATCGAGCCTCAGGAGTCCCCCTTGAAATTCTCGAGCATCTACCCCCAAAACCAGAGTCTGCCTACTTTCTGCTTTGTGCTCTCACCTACACCTCTGACTTTACGGGGGGCTGTCCCCCACTACCTCTCTCTGAAAAAAGAGTTAGATTACAGTTCCAGTTAATAATTCCTGGGTGTGACAGTGTTTAACCTACAAACTCCTTTGGAAATCCTCTAGCCTGCCTGAATAGGTTTTTCCGGCCACGTGTGATTGTTCAGAGCCTCCCAACTGTGAGAGGCAGGAGATGTTCTAAACTGTCTAAACACAGATTCCTTTGAGTAGTTAAAAGATTGATTAGAAATTGTATTGGTGAAGGGTTTTTCACTTACTGGGCCAATGTTTGCTGCTAAGTCTCCATACCCCTTACCTACTGTGTCCTTGGCAGTGTATTGATTGATATAATGGGTGTATAGAAATGTAAGTAGTAGCCTCAATGTTTGTAACCTTGGACCCTTGAGTTAATTCTTTTCTTGATTGAGCCCACCTCACCTTTGCCCTATAGGAATGCAGCTTTGTCCAATGCTTTTTTGGAGGCTGGTGCCTGACTTTGGAATAATCACCTTTAGAGAAAGATAAGTTTCTTAAAGTGTTAACAGGCCTCCTGGCCAGAAGATGATGTAATTCACCTGAACTTTTGCATATGCTAAGTTTGAAAGCCTGGCTTCGATTAGGACCAGGAACTGCTGTCCTTGCATGACTCCACCCCTTCCCCCATTATCCTCTATGCACAACTTAAGGTATAAAAACTACTTTGGAAAATAAAGTGCGGGCCTTGTTCACCGAAACTTGGTCTCCCCATGTCGCCCTCTCTCCCAAATTCTGGGTGAGTCTCCATCTGGAGCGCGGAACCCGCCATGCTTGCTAATTATGCCTGGGCTTCTAAGATCCGACCGGGGAGGCCTCAGTGTCTCCTCTCCTTCAGGAGAACGGAAGGACGCCTGCGGCCTACGTAAGTGGTGCAAACTTCTTGTCTTGAAGTTTTATTGGTCTCCCGCGTAAACCAAGCTACTCAGCCTCTTTTCTCCACTGAATTTTCCTACTGAGCTATCCTCATCCTATTACTCTTTATATCTTTGATAAAATATTTAAATAAATAGGTCGCCGACGCCGTCCCCGCTTCGAATACCCTGGATCAGCCGGGGCTGGTCCCTGGCAGATAAAATTATAAATACACCTTCCATAGGCCTCCACATTACAGGATCAGAGATGTTAAATAACTTTCCTAAGATCAGGCAGCATGTGACAAATGAATCTGAAATGTGATCCCTGGCCTCCCTGACTCCAATACGAGTGTCTTTTCCATAAGGTCAGCTAACGCTAGACCACCTTCTAGGCTCTTCCCAGCGTCTATGTGGACACAGGCATTGTTCATTTGGCATCAATGGGCACCAACGAAGGCATCAGGCCACCGACCCAAATTCTTGTACTTTGCTGCTTTGGCCTGTGCCAGTGACCACATGAGTCTTCCTTCATCTGATTCCTGCAGCCAGTTCCAACAGCCGGGGTCCCAGGTTTAACGTCCCTTTTTCCACCTGTCTCTAGTTTGCACCCACTTCCTGCTGGTCTCACCTGGCTCCAGGATGATGCTGGGCCACCTTGATTAGCTCCTCCTCGCTGTTGAACACCAGGAGCTTCACCCCGTGGAGGGAAGCAAAGCGGATGTGGGAGACAGGCTTGCAGGGGTTGGCATAGACGATGCGTGAGGGAGCCACGCCCAGGTCCAGCACCTGCTCCAGCTCGCCCTGGCATGGGTGAGAGCCAGAGTGGGGAGCTGCCCTGATGCCCCTCTATTCTTTGGGGATGGGAACCCTGGGCATGAGCAAAAGGGACTGCCCTTGACTGAACCCCTATTGTGCAGTGTGCTGAACATGACTGTGCCCTTTTGGCTTCTAGAATCTTCCAAGTGATAAGGCTGTGTTAGGACAAGAACAGCAGCTGTGTCTTCAAGCTTGTGCTTCCCCTCATTCACTTAAGCTGTCTGCCTTAGTCACAGGGACCAGTGCGAGACTGATCCCCCGTAGGGCATTCATTTATTCTTTCCCAAACAATTGAGGACTAGGAGTGTCCGCCCCTGTTGAGGAGCTGCAGTCTCCACTCCAGGACCCCTGGCAACTGGCCTTTTTTCCCCAGGAAGTGTTGGGCTTGTGAATGAGTCAGCTGGCCCAGGCTCACCTGGCTGGAACAGTCGAAGCTGGTGCCCAGGGCGGCCAGGACACGCAGCATCCAGGGGCTGCTGTTGCACTTCACCACGTAGAAGGGTGAGACCCGCGGCAGGGCCTGGCGGAAGACCTGGTG
Organism: Bos mutus; assembly: GCF_027580195.1. NCBI lineage: Eukaryota > Metazoa > Chordata > Mammalia > Artiodactyla > Bovidae > Bos > Bos mutus. Next base: position 13,899,351 of record NC_091618.1, on the reverse strand, counting down.
GCGGCTGGCCAGCACGTCCAGGTCGGCCACCATGAAAGCATCTCGGCAGTCCTGCCAGGACAGTGAAAGAGAAAGAGAAGGCTGGGTAGTGGGTTATCTCACCTGACCCTCAAAACAACACTATGCAGTAAGTGCTATTGCTGTTGTCATTTCAGATATGGGGAAAAAAAGGTTCAGAAAGAAGTCACTGGCTCAAGGTCACAGAGAAAGTACTGGCTAGGATAGAGTTTGATACCAGATCTTCTAACTCTTTTTTCCAGTAGTCGTGTATGGGTGTAAGAGTTGGACCATAAAGAAGGCTGAGAGCCAAAGAACTGATACTTTTGTGGTGCTGGAGAATATTCTTGAGAGTCCCTTGTACTGCAAGGAGATTAAAGCAGTTAATCCTAAAGGAAATCAACCCTGAATATTCATTGGAAGGACTGATGCTGAAGCCCTAATACTTTGGCTACTTGACGCGAAGAGCCAACTCACTGGAAAGGACCCTGATGCTGGGAAAGATTGAAAGCCAAAGGAGAAGGGGGTGGCAGAGAACGTGATGGTTGGACAGCATCACCAGCTCAATGGACACGAATCTGAGCGAACTCTGGGAGCCAGTGAAGGACAAGGAAGCCCGGTGTGCTACTGTCCATGGGTCACAAAGAATTGGACATGACTTAGCAACTGAACAACCACAACTTCTAACTCTTAAAATAGAGGGACAAGAGGGAAACAATCTTTGTAGATCAAGAAAGGGGAAAGACAGCTCCAATCCTCAACCAGGCAGCTTGGCACTGGGTAAAACCCCCAAGCGGTGGCATGGGGAGGGAGCTAGAAGGGAACAGAACGACTCTATCACCCCCAGCAGAGCAGAGCTTTGAAATAAGACCTAGGAAACTGACATAAAACCAGAAAACAGAAAGTCTTATTTCTTGCCCCCCAAAGCAGGGACTGAGACACCCTCATCCTTCCTTACTGCCCCCCTCCTCTCTCCCTCCTTCTTTACCGAATCCGAGAGCTCCTTGATCTTCTTCAGGACCACATCCCCGGCAGTTTCTCCAGGCTCCAGGGCAATGATGTCCTTTGGCCATGTGCTTCCAGGGCTTTCTTTACTCTCCTTTGAGTTCCCGATGGGAATGCTGACCCCCGACACTCCAACCAAACCCTCGGCCAGGTGCAGTTTCAACATCCTAAAAAGGGCTGGCACTGAGATGGGACCTCTTCCCTCCTCCCAGCTCCCCACTGGCCCCAGAGCCAGAGTTCTCAGGCTGTAACTTCTCAGCCCTCCCATTCAGCTACCACAGCTCTATGGAGCCCTCGTGAATTTTCCCATCTGTAAAATGGGCCACTGGTCAGGCCCAGTCTGCTTCAGAGACCTAGTAAGGGACCAAGCAAGACCCACAGGCTGTACACAAGGAATAGAGGCTTGGCATCCTCCTCCAGGCTCCTCCACACAGATATTCCCATTCACAGATGGGAAAACTGAGGCTGAGGCTGGGAAGGATAAGTGCAGAGTTTCAGGATCTTCAGATTGTAGGGTTCAGAGCCAGGGCCCAGGAGATGATCCAGGTTCAGGGTCCCCATTCTACACACAGGAATGAGAGACCCAGAGAGAGGAAGGGACTTGATCGAGGTCACCAAATGGTCAGTGGCAGAGCTGGGACTGGCACCTGGGGTCTCTAGACCAGAAATGGACCTGCTGCCAGCCAGGAATCCCTGAGACCAAAGCGAGGGTGGCCTGCAGCCAGGGGCCTTCTGTTCTGGCAGCTGGGACTTGACCTTTCCCCCCCACGCCACACGCAGACTCACCTGCTGCCTATGGTGACCTGCTTTCTCAGGCTCAAACTAGGGAGCTGGGATCTGTGGTGTCTGGCTTGGGGTAAATGCCATGGGAAGAGCAGAACTCAGCCCAGATCTCAGGGACCAGGGCAAATACCACCCCAGGCTGTCCCTCCAGACCTCAGCCGGCCAGCCCTGCCTACTCAGCCCAGACCTCCCAGGCTCCGAGAACTAACCCTCTTTTGTCACCCACACAACAGGATCACGTGGACTGTTTGCAACCCCATGGATTATACAGTCCATGGGATTCTCTAGGCCAGAATACTCGCGTGGGTAGTATCTCCCTTCTCCAGCAGATCTTCCCAACCCAGGAATCGAACCGGGGTCTCCTGCATTGCAGGCGGATTCTTTACCAACTGAGCTATCAGGGAAGCCCACGGTGAAGTTAGACTCCAGTTATAAGGGAATGTCAGTGACAATCAGAGTCAAGGGACCCTGGGAACCCTGCATCCACCCTTCCCACTTCACAGATGGAAACACCGAGGGGCCCAGAGGTCTCCAGAGGACTCAGCAAACCTGGAGGAGGTCTGGGAGCAGAATCAGGACCTGACTCTAACCACAGGCAGGTTCCACTGCCTTGGAGCGAGAGCTGGTCTCTCCTGGTGCAGTGTCTCTGCCCTCCACGGCAGATTTAAATACCTTGCTAGAAGTTTCTCCAAACGGAAAAGTGAGGCTGTTCGTCACTCAGGTCCAGTCACCCTCTCCCTCCCTGGCCCCACCCCGCCTCCATGTGGGCTGCTGAGATCTCTGTGACCTGCGGGCCCTCCCACGCTAAAGCCGTCACCCTGGAGCTGCCTTGCTGTCACTTGCTGCTGCACTTAATTAATCTCACCTCTGTGTTCTGACCAGAGCCTCCTGTGCCTGTTCCAGGAAGGAAGTACAGCCAACAGCCTGCTTCTGACCTGATTCTTCTCTTCTGCCGGCCTTGCTTGACCTTCTGCTCACTTGAGGCCTCCAACCTTATTCCCTCCCACCAGGGGTCAGTGCCCCCCGAACCCCTACCATCTTCAGGCTCTGGGGGCTTAAACATTTAGGAAGGGGCAAAAGGTAGAGCCTGGAATGGAGGGAGGGACTCTCTGTAGCAAATCTCGTTAATTCCATCTGTGATTCCAAACAAGATAATAAAGTCCAGGACTTCCCTCGTGGTCCAGTGGTTAAGAATGCACCGGCCAGTTTAGGGGACACAGGTTTCATCTCTGGTCCAGGAAGATTCCACATGCCTCAGAGCAACCAAACCCATGTGCCGCAACTAGCGAAGGTTGCAGACCTCGAGACTAGCGAGTAGCCCCTGCTCACTGCAGCTAGAGAAAGCCCAGGTGCAGCAACAAAGACCCAGCACAGACAAAAGTCAATCAATTAATTTTAAAAATTAAAAAGAAAAAGATAATACAGTTCAAGCTTTTATAGAGATCCCACCTACCCTCACCCCAGACTAATTCAGGTAGCATTGACTTCCAACTCTCCTTCATGGACCCTGTAAATATCTCACGTCTGGGGGCCTCAAGATGAGGATAACATCCACATGGGCCAAGAGGGTGCTCGTGAGGATTAAATGCGATGAAATGGAGTAACACCTACAAAGAGTTTAGCCAAGTGCCAGCGTATAGCAGTGATCATGATTATAACTCCAAGAACAGCCAATGTTACTCAGCCCTAGGTAAGTGTCAGGCATTATGCTAAGTACTTTATGTGGTAAGTCATGGAGTTCATGAGGCAAGTTCCACCCAGAGCCAAATATACAGTCTATGTCGGATGGGCAGGCCCCAGCGGGTGTCAGCCTCAGCACCAGGACAGGCTCAGTACCTGGATTAATGGTGGATAAGAAGCTCCTGATGAGTGGCCTGCCCAATGCAGAGGGCGTTGCCAGTCTGGGGTGGGGACAGCTGCCCCCTTGCCCTGCGCTGAGACCTGTGGGACCACATGCTTGACCCCTGGCTCCAGGCAAATCCCTATGGGCCCAGCTCAGATCCCCATGAAGCAGGGAAGCTCAATTGAAAACCCTTGTCCTCGCCAAGCCAAGGTAACTCTCCAACCCTGGTCTGCCCACAATGACAGGTACATAGGTGAAGCTCAGACTCCTGCTAATGTGTGACCATCAGAGACGTGCCAGAACAAGGAGGCTCCGCAACCTCTTCTTCCATCCTATAGGTGGGAAAGCTAAGAGACCTGAAGGTCTTTTCAGGCCACCAGCCCATGCTGCTGGTCTTCAGGCCACCAGCCCACGCTGTAGATCCTGGGGGGGTCCTCCTACTCACCCCCTCCTCTGCCCCCTGCCACCTGGTTCCCTCCTCTCCTTGTCTCTCTACCTCGTGCAGGCAGCCAGGGCTCCCTCCATCACTCCATCCTCCCACCTGCCTCTACCAACTCGGGCAGCCCCTCCTCCTTCAGCCTGGACCCACCTCCTCCTTCAGCCTGGACTCACCCTGTGTGGTCACTGGGCCTCTCTTGATGGCTGCTTAGTGCATGCCTGGGTAGGGGAGGCACTAAAGACCTCAGGGATACAGAATCTGGGCCTTCCTGGGGTCCTACCCCTGGGGCAGCTTGAGGAGGGAGGTGCTGTGTCCCTTGAATTGAAGGGGACACAATTTCGCTTGGGAGGGAGATCAGTTAGGGTCTCACCAGGAAAATCAAACCACTTCAGCTCTTCACAACAGAGACAGTTTAATGTAGAGGATTGTATCCACAAGTTATGGAGCAGCCGAGGGCCAAACAGGAAACAGTGAAGCACCCTGGATCCCGGCAGGAAGTCGTTCCCATGCCCCGACTGGAGGGGCAAAGGGAAAAGTGATGTTTCCCAAACTGCAGTCTGAGGTCCCTCGGTGGAAGCTGGAGCTGTGGAGCCACAGCCCCTGCCTAGGAAACTAGCTGGGACAGAGAGGTGGGGGACACACGGCCTGGTTTCTCTGGCGACCTCCTAGCCTCCTGCCAGCGGCCCCAGTGGCTGACCCCTGCCAGAAGCCAGCCCGCTCTGGAAGATGGGACAGAGTCAGGGAGGGACAGGTGGGGAGTGGGGTAGGCAGAGCCTGGATGAACACAGGTGGTCAGAGTCTTCTAGAGGTAGAGACATTTAAAGCAATCTAAAAGTCAATCAACCATAGAACTGATAAATAAATTCATATATATTCCATGAAACACTGCACAGTATGGAAAAGAACAAACATGTTAATTGTAAAAATATGAGTGACCCTCACAGACATAATGCAGAGAAAAGAAAAGGCAAGCCCAAAATAACAATATATACATACTTTATGGTTTTATTTATATGAAGTTCAAAAACATGCAAAATTAATCTATGCTGACAGCAGTCAGGTAAGTCATTACCCCTGGGTAGGGAGCTATGGGCAGGGAGAGGGTATGAGAGAGCCTCTGTCCCCCTAGAAATGTCTTATATCTTATAGCAGTGGTAATACAGAATATACATATAGATCTTCCTTAACTAACAATGGGGTTATGTCCCAATAAACCCATCACAAGTTGAAAATGCGTCTAATACACTAACCTACTGAACAACAGAGTTTAGCCCAGCCTACCTTAAAATCAGCTCCCCTGATAGCTCAGTTGGTAAAGAATTTGCCTGCAATGCAGGAGACCCTGGTTGGATTCCTGGGTCGGGAAGATTCCTGGAGAAGGGATAGGCTACCCACTCTAGTATTCTTGAGCTTCCCCTGTGGTTCAGCTGGTAAAGAATCTGCCTGCAGTGCAGGAAACCTGGGATCAATCCCTGGGTTGGGAAGATCCCCTGGAGAAGGGAAAGACTACACACTCCAGCAGGGACTGTATAGTCCTTGGGGTCACAAATAGTCGGACACGACTGAGCGACTTTCATTTTCACTTTTTCACCTTAAAATACGCTCAGAACACTAACATTAGCCCACAGTTGGGCAAAATCATATAGCGCAGCCTACTTTATAATGAAGTGTTGAATACCTCATGGAACGTATTGAGTATTGTACTGCAGGTGAAAAGCAGAATGGTTGTGTGGGTACAGAATGGCTGTAAATATATCAGTTGTTTATCCTTGTGACTGATGGCTGAGCAGCAGCTGCAGTGGCCTCCATGCTCAGCATCACAAGACAGTGTGGTACTGAATATACTAGTCCAGGCAAAGATCAAAACTCAAAATCCAAAGTATGGTTTCTATTGAATGTGTATCACTTCCATACACCATAAAGTCAGAAGCTTTTAAGTCAAACCATCTCAAGCTGCGGATCATCTGCACATATATTCATCTTTATATATATATGCATACATGTGTACATATATATTCATGTACATATTCGGTGTATTTCTGTATACGTATATATATTCATTCAGTTGTTGTTTAGTCGCTAAGTCACGTCTGACTCTTTTGTGACCCCATGGACTATAGCCCCACTGGGCTCCACTGTATGGCATTTCCCAGGCAAGAATACTGGAGTGGGTTGCCATTTCCTTCTTCAGGGAATCTTCTGGACCCAGGGATCGAACTCGCTTCTCCTGCATTGGCAGGCAGATTCTTTACCACTGAGCCACTCGGGAAGACTTCATTCAGTTGTACACTTAAGATTAAAATTTTCATAGCTGTATCAGGCCCCTGGTGTCTTATATAAAAGCTGAAGAATTGACTTGGAAAGCATGCACCCTAAGAATTGTAATCAGGATATATCAGAGAGTTAGATGTCTCAAAGTGCCCCAACCCCACAGAGTATATCAAGCCTCCCTTGTCAGTGCAGTTAACCCATTTCCCTGGCACTGATCAGGCTGTTTCTGACTCTCTAAAGATCCCTGTTATAACCTCGCAGGAGGCTTGTGAGTGACAGCAATCTCTTCATGCACCCTCGCCATTGCTTCAGATTCTTTAACAGCACATCCCAAGGGCACCCCAGTAATATCAAACCCTTAAGCGGTACAGTGCCAGGCCAAAATAATCTAAAGTTTTCACCCAATTTACAGTCACAAAAACCAGTAGAATCTGTGAGGGAATTAGACCAAGAAGGGAGAAACATAATTTTAGATCAGACCAGTTTATCTATGGGCTTCCCTGATGGCTCAGATGGTAAAGAATCTGCCTGCAATGCAGGAGACCTGGGTTCAATCCCTGGGTTGGGAAGATCCCCTGGAGAAGGGAATGGCAACCCGCTCCAGTATCCTTGCATGGAGAATTCCATGGACAGAGGAGCCTGGCAGGCTACAGTCCATGGGGTCACAAGGAGTCAGACACGACTGAGCAACTAACACACATACACACACACACTTTATCTATATGGGTTTACTTTACCCACAATAACCATCAAGATGCTTGCTCTACCTCTGGGAGTGGTTCTAAATGTTTGCTCTGTTGATTAGATGAACCTGAACTCTGTGGTGGCCTGGGGTAAATGAGGCTGAATGCCACAAATTCATACAGAGGAAGGAATCCAGAGATTTAGGGAGAGCACACAAGCTGCTGAGCCAAAACTTAACTATGTTTCTTATAGAGGTTCAGAAGACCACACCTTCTCCAAGGACTGAGAAATGCATTGAGAATCACATCAGCAAAGGGAATACTAGCATCTTTGAAGGAGAAGGCAATGGCAACACGGTTACCGTCATGGACAGCAGGGCTCTAGTGGGGTCAGAATTGTTAGGTCTGCAGGAATCCTTGCTACAGCCAGCTGATCATGGGTTCTGCAGGACAAAAATAGGTGTTCAGACTACTGAGATCCCCTTTGATATGTTTAATTCAAAAAGAAACTCTAGGTATTCCCAATAATTTCAAAGATAATAGATGAAAGAGTCATGATAAAGGAAGGAATGATTGATTTAAGTAAAATCATGATAAAATATCTTGGGAATATATTCACTTCATGGCAAATAAATGGAGAAAGTGGAAACAGTGGCTGACTTTATTTTTTGGGGCTCCAAAATCACTGCAGATGGTGATTGCGACAATGAAATTAAAAGATGCTTACTCGTTGGCAGAAAAGTTATGACCAACCTAGACAGCATATTAAAAAGCAGAGACATTACTTTGCCAACAAAGGTCAGTCTAGTCAAGGCTATGGTTTTTCCAGTAACCATGTATGGATATAAATAAAGCTGAGTGCCGAAGAATTGATGCTTTTGAACTGTGGTGTTGGAGAAGACTCTTGAGAGTCCCTTGGACTGCAAGGAGATCAAACCAGTCCATCCTAAAGGAGATCAGTCCTGGATGTTCATTGGAAGGACTGATGTTGAAGCTGAAACTCCAATACTTTGGCCACCTGATGCACAGAGCTGACTCATTTGAAAAGACCCTGATGCTGGGAAAGATTGAAGGCGGGAGGAGAAGGGGTTGACAGAGGATGAGATGGTTGGATGGCATCACCGACTCAATGGACATGAGTTTGAGTAAACTCCGGGAGTTGGTGATGGACAGAGAGGCCTGGAGTGCTGTAGTCCATGGGGTCGCAAAGAGCTGGACACAACTGAGCGACTGGACTGAACTGAACTGATCTTGGGAAGAGTGATGAGAAGTGAGGAGATATAGAACCTCATTTAAAAGCTAAGTATGTGATGCTTAATGCATTAAATCATAATATAGCATCACAAGTTTGTTCTGGAAATGCTGAAGTCAATACCAGAAAAAATGCCCTACAGTGTTCAAAGCAAAGCCTCTGGGGGCAAAACCAGAAAGAGGGGAGGTGTGCTCAGGAGTCTCGGCCAGGTGTCAGATTTGAAATCTTCGAAAAGTTAAAGTGTTGAAAAAATATGTCTTGCAGTGCTACATAATCTTCATAAACCACCTTCCCCATGCAGACCTTCAGCCATCAGCAGACAGGGCTCCTGTCACCCCAGGTAGCTCTTCCCTGGCCAAATGCCCCCATTTCCCACTGGCCTGCCCTCCTCCGTCCCCTCTGGGAAGTTATGTAACCTGCCTAAGGCCACAAAGAGAGTAGGTGTCACAGTCCAGGGTGACACGTGGGGTTCCTTTGACAGACAGCTGAATAGAAGCCTCTCAGGGCAGGGCCCATGTGTTCCCCAGTGCTGTGACTCAGGTCCCTGGGTGACCCTGTAGGGAGGCTGGACAGAGTCATCCCTGAGATCATGCCACACTCACTCCTGCCTGAGAACACCCCTTGGGAGCTGATCCCGCCACCCAGTCCCATCCCAGGCAGCACTTCTGTTCTGGACTTCTGTTCAGCACTTCTCTGGGGCATGTTCCTACATATGTCAGTAAGCAGCAAATAGTACTTCCATGAACACATTCAGTGTGGCAGAGGGGAGATTACTGTTCCCATTTCGTAGATGAAGAAATTGAGGTTAAGGGGATAAATGACTTGTTCAAGGCACACTGCTGATACAGTGGAGATCTGCAGCCAAGCCTGACACTAGTACCTATGTGTCCTTGTCTTTCTGGGGTGTGTGATTGCATACTGCAATAGGAAGAAAGACAAGATAGTCCAACTCTGAGCCAGGTCCAGGGGTGCAGCATCAGGTGGAGAGGAAGGAAGAGGGCTGGGTCAAGGAGACTCAAGTCTGTGTGCTGCTATTTGCAATAGCCAGGACATGGAAGCAACCTAAATGTCCTTTATTGACTGATGAATGGATAAAGAAGATGTGCTACGTAGATCCAGTGGAATATTACTACTATTAAGTCACTTCAGTCGTGTCCGACTCTGTGTGACCCCATAGATGGCAGCCCACGTCTGCCAGGCTTCCCCGTCAATGGGATTCTCCAAGCAAGAACACGAGTGGGTTGCCATTTCCTTCTCCAATGCATGAAAGTGAAAGTGAAGTCACTCAGTTGTGTCCAGCTCTTAGCGACCCCATGGACTGCAGCCTACCAGGCTCCTCCATCCATGGGATTCTCCAGGCAAAAGTACTGGAGCAGGGTGCCATTGCCTTCTCCAATGGAATATTACTCAGCCATAAAAATTATTTAGCCATAAAAAGGAATGAGACTGGGTTGTTGGTAGGGATGTGGATGGACCTAGAATCTGTCATACAGAGGGAAGTAAGTCAGAAAGAGAAAGACAAATATCATATATGAAAACATATTATGGAATCTAGAAAGATAGTACAGATGAGCCTGTTTGCAGGCCAGGAATAGAGATTCAGATGAAGAGAATTGATAAGCTGGCATAGGGTGGGAAGAGGAGGGTGAGACAAATTGGGAGAGCAGGATTGACATATATACACTACTGTGTATAAAGCAGAGAGCTGGCCGGAAGCTGCTGCCTAACACAGGGAGCTCCGCTTGGTGCTGTGATGACCTCGTGGGGCGGGGATGGAGGTGGGGTGGTAGGGAGGCTCAAAAGAGAGGGGGTGAGTGTGTACACATAGCTGATGCACTTCATTGTACAGCAGAAACTAGCACAACATTATAAAGCAATTACAGACCCATAAGAGATGTCTATGGGCTCAGTCAAGGACACACATACTCACTGGGGGACGGAGGGCAGGATATTCAGCTCTACTTCATGGATGAGGAAACTGAAGGCCAACAGTTCAGATGAGCTGCCCAAGGTCCCATAGCTCAAGGCCAACAGTTCAGATGAGCTGCCCAAGGTCCCACAGCTACTACGGAGAGTGGCAGAAGTGAAGATCACGGACCCCACAGCTAGACTCCCAAGGTTTGTGCTGACTCTGCTGCTGTCCTGGGCAAGTACTTGACCTTTCTATGCCTCTGTTCCTTCTCTGTCAAATGTGGATACTAACAGATGCCACTTCTCTGAGTTGTCATGAAGACTGAATGAGCCAGTACACATAAAGGACCAAGGGGCAGTCCTTGCCGTGCTGCCTTCTCCCTGTCACTCACTTCTGGCTCAGGAAGATCAACAGATGCCTTTGAGATGGGTGTTCCCATAAATTGTTATGGAAAAACCTGAAGGAAATTCTTGGCCAACCCAATATTTCTCCCATCACTGGGACTTTAATTGTGTGCACTCTGTACCATGAACATCTTTTTAAAATCAGCCTTTTTGTTCCTCTCTCCCTTTCATCTCTCCTCATTTTTTCTTTCTTCTCCCACCATGCCGAGTAATTTACGTTAACCAAGTGGTGTGTATGTTTCCATAATTTTTTTCATGTTCATTTAATCATGCATCAGTTCAGTTCAGTTCAGTTCAGTTGCTCAGTCATGTCTGACTCCTTGCGACTCCATGGACCACAGCACACCAGGCCTCCCTGTCCATCACCAACTCCTGGAGTTTAACCAAACTCATGTCCATTGAGTCAGTGATGCCATCCAACAATCTCATCCTCTGTTGTCCCCTTCGCCTCCGGCCTTCAATCTTTCCCAGCATCAGGGTCTTTTCAACTGAGTCAGCTCTGTGCATCAGGTGGCCAAAGTATTGGAGTTTCAGCTTCAACATCAGTCCTTCCAATGAACACTCAGCACTGATCTTTAGGATGGACTGGCTGGATCTCCTTGCAGTCCAAGGGACTCTCAAGAGTCTTCTCCAACACCACAGTTCAAAAGCATCAATTCTTCGGTGCTCAGCTTTCTTTATAGTTCAGCTCTCGCACCCGTACATGACTTCTGGAAAAACCATAGCCTTGACTAGATGGACCTTTGTTGGCAAAGTAATGTCTCTGCTTTTGAATATTCTGTCTAGGTTGGTCATAACTTTCCTGCCAAGGAGTAAGCGTCTTTTAATTTCATGGCTGCAGTCACTATCTGCAGTGATTTTGGGGCCCCCAAAAATAAAGTCTGTCACTATTTCCACTGTTTCTCCATCTATTTGCCATGAAATGATGGAGCCGGATGCCATGATCTTTGTTTTCTGAATGTTGGGCTTTAAGCCAACTTTTTCACTCTCCTCTTTCACTTTCATCAAGAGGCTCTTTAGTTCTTCTTCACTTTCTGCCATAAGGGTGGTGTCATCTACATATCTGTGGTTATTGATATTTCTCCCGGCAATCCTGATTCCAGCTTTTGCTTCATCCAGCCCAGCGTTTCTCATGATGTACTCTGCATAGAAGTTAAATAAGCAGGGTGACAAAATACAGCCTTGACGTACTCCTTTTCCTATTTAGAACCAGTCTGTTGTTCCATGTCATGCATACATACATATATAGCTTGGCTCTTTTGTTTAATAAAAAAATTTATAAGTATACATTTCTCCATGTCTTACTATTCTCACAAAAGAGCATGAAAATCCCTCCTGTCAATAGATCAAGTTCTAACTCATTGTTTTTAATGGCTGCATAATATTCCATGGTAAAGAGATACTACAATTTATTTAACTATTAACTCTTCCTCCCTAGATGAGCATGCATTTTGTTTCCAGGTTTATTATCACAAAAAAATGCTGCCAACAAAAATATTTTGTGCATAAGCCCTTCTATGCTTACATTCTCATTTCTGTGATACAGATTCCAGGAGGGGGGTTGCTAGGCAGAAAGTCCGCAGTTTTAATTTTATAACTATTGCCAAATTGGTTTGGCACATAGAGGTTGCCAAATTGTATCCCTCCCCAAAGGTTCTTACTTGAAACGTTTTTTGCCAATGTGATGGATGAACAGCTGGCTCAAACCAGCCTACGTCAGCTCAAATGGCAACAATTGGTCTAAACCTGCCAAGGCTCACCTCTGCCTGATGAATCTGTATGGAATGGGGTCCAATCAAATTAAACCAGCTCAAAACGGCTCAAACCAATTCAAAGTGGAAAGAGTCAGTCCAAACTTGCAAATCCTTTCCAGCTTTCTTCAGCCTGTAAGCAAAATATTGCCGGCCATATCAGGAATCAAAGGATGTTGCCACCATCAAGCCATCGTGTTTCGGCCTCCTAGATGGTAAGCTCCCAGGGAATTCAGGATAGAAAAAGGATGCCTACCATCTAGCAGTCAGTTACTGCAGCCACCCGTAAAGAAAGCTGAGAGCCGAAGAATTGATGATTTTGAACTGTGGTGTTGGAGAAGACTCTTGAGAGTCCCTTGGACTGCAAGGAGATCAAACCAGCCAATCCTAAAGGAAATCAGTCCTGAATACTCATTGGAAGGATGGATGCTGAAGCTGAAACTCCAATACTTTGGCCCCATGATGCAAAGAGCTGACTCATTTGAAAAAACCCTGATGCTGGGAAAGATTGAAAGCGGGAGGAGAAGGGGTCGACAGAGGATGAGATTGTTAGATGGCATCACTGACTCAATGGACATGAGTTTAAGCAAACTCTTGGAGTTGGTGATGGACAGGGAAGCCTGGTGTGCTGCAGTCCATGGGGTCACAAAGAGTTGAACACACCTGAGCGACTGAACTGAATGGATACCCAACGGTGCACCCTGAGGAGACTCAGGGTGAGAAAGCACAGGATGCTGGCCCCAGATCGGTGAAGTGAAGTGAAGTCACTCAGTCGTGTCCGACTCTTTGCGACCCCATAGACTGTAGCCCACCAGGCTCCTCCATCCATGGAATTTTCTAGGCAAGAGTACTGGAGTGGGTTGCCATTTCCTTCTCCAGGAGATCTTCCCAACCCGGGGATTGAACCTGGATCTCCCGCATTGCGGGCAGACGCTTTACCATCTGAGCCACTAGGGATGGACTTCCCTGATAGCTCAGTTGGTAAAGAATCAGATAGCTGAGGTGCCTTTTAAAGGAAGGGTATCAGTGAGCCCAAACTCTTGCCTTTTCCCATACACAGAAAAATGGCTAAATTTTTTGACTTGAGACTTCTGTTTTTCTTTTCTTAGCAGTAGTCTTTTGACGTTCCAACTACCTGACCTTTTGTTGCAAAAACTCCTGTATTCCCTGGTACACCGCCCTGCCACATCCCCCACCCCCACCCCCAGCCCTTGCTTTTTCGAAACAGTTTCTCAGCGCTATCTGAGATGCTGTGTCCAGGGCTTGAAGTCCCTAGCATGTCCACCGAAGAAAACCTAACTCTCAACTTTTAGGTTGTGCAATTTTTTTTGTTGTTGACAAGCCTCCTCGTGGTTTCTGAAGAGCACTCACTGAGCAATCAGCACCTTCCCAGTGTCTGAGCGCTGGGCAGCCTAACGCATGCGCACTCTGTTCAGTGCAGTCTGTGGCCGCAAAAACCTGCTAAGAGATACAGCAGATCTCGTGTTCCTTCTTAGTTGTTTGGGTTACAGGAAAACCATCTTCGCACTCACTGACTCTATTTCTTTCTTTTTAAAAGATTGCTTAAAAAAAAAACTTTTAATTTTGTATTGGAGTATATGGCACCCCACTCCAGTACTCTTGCCTGGAAAATCCCATGGATGGAGGAGCCTGGTAGGCTGCAGTCCATGGGGTCGCTAAGAGTGGGACACGACTGAGTGACTTCACTTTCACTTTTCACTTTCAAGCATTGGAGAAGGAAATGGCAGCCCACTCCAGTGTTCTTGCCTGGAGAATCCAGGGATGGGGAGTCTGGTAGGCTGCTGTCTATGGGGTCACACAGAGTCGGACACGACTGAAGCGACTTAGCAGCTGCAGCATAGCTGATTAACAGTGAGGTGATACTTTCAGGTGGACAGCAAGGGGACTCAGCCATACATATACATGTACCCATTCTCTCCTCAAAGGGGATTTCTTGGCAGGAAAGGGAGACCCCAGGAAAGACAGAAGCAGGAAGTGGGAAACCGCCAGGAGCTGAGGTGGCCACTTCTCTCACTGGTGTCCTCACTCCGGCTTCACTTTGAGGTGGAAACCGAGACCCGGACAGGAAAGGGCCTTCTGAGGACCAAGAGCCCAGTGGGAGCAGAGCCACGCTGGGAATGAGAAGGGCCCTCAGCGTGGGGGCCTAGAGAGCAGAGGCTGATGCTGGCTGGTTGGCACTACCTGTGGCCAGTGTCTTCACCCACCAGGAAGCCCTCGGGCCTCCACTGGCTCAACTGCAGGCCCATAGGGACCTCCCTTCCCTCAGAATCCCCTGGAGCCCTGGGAGATTTGGTGGGATCTGAAGCTAGACAGATTGGGATCCCCTTTAAGATTTAAGGAAGAAAATGTAAAATTATTAGTACAGAATTGCCGTGAGTCCCATTCTCAGGCCTTGCAAGTGGCTTAACAGAGTGAAGGACCTTGAGGTTTAACTTTCATTCACTCTATGATAAATCTGCTTCTGGTCTGGAAGCTGCAGGAAGCAGAGTCCTTGAGGAAGGCCTTGGCTGGGCAGGCAGCCGCAATGCTGGGCATTCTCTGTACACTGCTGCCCCCTTGAGGCCTATCCAAGGATTGAGGCGGGAGCCTCCAGCTCCGGGAGACAGCAGTGGGGTGATTCCTGAAGGAGGGAGTCAGGAGGCAGATAGTCTTGATCTAAGAAGTGAACTCCAGCCTCACAGACCTCCTTCCTATTTCTAGGCATATCTAGACTCCAGAATGAGAGCTAGCAAGAACAGAGTAGGCCTAAGGGAAAGCAGACCCTTAACGATAACATTCCTTACGTTTCCATGCTCCCAACAAGCCCACTGGGGAAGTTAGCTCTACCTCACAAAAGAGAAACTAGGGTTCAAACAAATTAGTCAGCCTGTCCAAGTTCAGAGCTAGCAAGCAGTGGTGTCTGGAGGTGAAGCCAGGCCTGCCTCGCCCCAACACCTGGCTTCTTAACCATTATGGTATGTCGTACGTCTCATACACACTTTTTCTTGAACAAAGCAGGGCCTGAGTAAATGAAGAGGAGAGAAAAAGGAGGAGAGGATAGATGAATTTAGAAATATATATCAATGCCAAATGCTAATCATTTAGGGGAGAAATCAAACAGGCACGTAGATGCATCACTTAATATAAAAGACCCGTGGCCGTTTATTTGTTGTTAGAAGTAGCTACTATTGTGTCCCCTTCAACCACCCCTCCTGTGGGTGGGAAAGGCAAGGTGGGATGGAAGGGGCAGGGGGATGGACAGGACAGAACAGTGCAGAGAAAAGTTAGTGTAAGAATTGAGTTCCAATGTGAGCACAGATATTTGTGGAAGTTCCACATACAATTGGAGTTTTACTCAAACCTCCCCTTCCTCCAGGCTTCCCTCTTAGCTCAGTTGGTAAAGAATCTGCCTGCAATGCAGGAGGCCCCAGTTCGATACCTGGGTCAGGAAAATCCCCTGGAGAAGAGAAAGGCTACCCACTCCAGTATTCTTGGGCTTCCCTTGTGGCTCAGCTGGTAAAGAATCTGACTGCAACGTGAGAGACCTGGTTTCGATCCCTGGGTTGGGAAGATCCCTTGGAGAAGGGAAAGGCTACTCAATCCAGTATTCTGGCCTGGGTCACAAAGAGTCAGATAGGACTAAGCAACTTTCACTTTCCCCTTCCTCCCTGTCTTCCTGTCTCAAAACAGTCCCCCTGAGGACTACATATCACAGGCCCTCCAAGCCCTGTCAGGCTCTGGGTTTAGCACCACCGTCTCCTATAGAAGATGGTTCTCCAGAAGGCTCCTATTGGAAGGATGACCAGGGGGCCTGAATGCCCCTTCCTCCACAGCCTGATGCTGCATGCAGAGCAGGGAGCCTGGCCCTGGAGGCAGAGCACAGCAGGGTGGGGTGTCCTGGGGGGCCCAAAGCAGGAGCTGGAGCAGCCAGGTGGCTAGAGGGCCTGGGACCCTCTGCTCCCCTCCTTTGCTGCCATAGAGCTTCAGCCTTAAGTCTCCTCCCCGGGCCCGGGCCCAGAGGCAGGTCAGAGTCAAGGCCAGATGCACACTGACTTTGGCAAGTCACCAGGGCGAGGGGACTCCCTCAGTTCCTCACCCCAAGCTCCAACCAGTGTGGTCTAAGCTTCAGTCACCCGAGCTCAGGTCCCACGGCCTCAGATGGATGGCCTCCCACCTCGATGGAGGCTGGAGGCAAGCAGCTGAAGGTGGAGCTCATGGAGGCCAGGCAGGCGCCTGTGAAGGGGAAAACCAGCTGGCCGCCCACGTCCAGCAGGACCTCCTCCAAGAAGAGCTTGTCAAAGGCATCACAAGTGTGGCCTTTGAGGTTGCAGGGGAAGAAGGGTGACTTGGGGAAGGGGGGTGGCTTGGGACAGAGCTCCTGCAGGGACACAGGGGAGGGGAAGCAAGGGGTGGAAGACAGAAAGTCTCATTCCCCTTCACCCGCTCACCCAGAAAGAGCACTAGCGGGGCATAGGTGTGTGCGTGGCTGGAACTCACTCCTCTTGCACGGCCTGGCGGAGTCGGGCTGGCCCGCACACGAGGCCTCAGGGCCTCATCTGTATAATATGAAGCTGTCGGCTCCAGCTATTGCTGTAAGGCAGAGGTTGAAAACTCAGTTACCTAAGGGGCCAAGCAGGTAACATAAATGAGAAAATGGGCCAGCTTAGTCTTACAACAAACTGGAAAAGTCAATGCCTCTGCAGGGAGGGCAGCTTCTCTTTTGGTCCCGTGGGTCTGTCGGATGCTGGACATGTGCTATAAATTTGATTTACTTGTTGCCATGATGGATCGCAGTTCTACATCGTCAGATCCCTCAAATTTTTGAGAGGGCCTGAGAAGTCCAGGCATTTGTGAAATATGTCTATTTAAAATATATATATTGGCAATTATATATTTATAACTATTGTGGGACCCAAACAAATCCAGAGATCTCCTGTTTGTAACCTCTGCTCGTAAGGCACCTCTATTTTCAGGATGTGAGCTCAATGGGAAGAGAGGCAAATACACACACAAAGACACATGTCCAGAGACACCCAGAAACACACACACACACACATATACACAAGCAAATTTGTGCACACACTAACGCATTCATTGGCCAGGAGTGAAAGTCAAAATATTTACAAACACTGTGGCCTGAGTGTCATCCCATCAGAAGGGACAACTACCTTCAGCTGAAGGAGGGTCTCAGAGGCCCCACTGGGTCAGATATTGGGGTTCTGGCTTCTGGATCATGGGACCCAGACCGAGAAAAGCTATTTAACAATGGAGAAGAATCTTAATATTCCAGAAAACAGGTCCACTGGTGCATCCTGGTGACCAGCCACCTTGCCTCACTAGGCCCATATCACCAGCTGCTGCAAATGCTCCAAGCCGTGTGCATGTGTGTGTGCCCACAGGTTCACTAATTAGCAAGGACGTCCCAGTCTCTGGGGTCCAGCACACTCACTTCTTCCCAGTTAGGGATGCATAGGGTGTCTAGGGGTGGGGGACCATCTCTTAGCCAAGAGGCCCAGCACCTACTCCAGCTCCCTCTGGCATGGACAAGAGCCTGAACTGTGAGCCACTCCCCTGCTCCCAGTTTCAGGCAAGAACCCTGGATGGGGCCATGAGGTGCCCGTGAGTCCCTGCAGCGTGCCAGGCATTGTTCCAGGTGCTGATAGCTCTAGCTCAGAGTCCCCTCTAATAAACTCCGTTGGGAGAAGAAATCAGGGTAGCTGCCTGGAAGCGGCTGGTGCCTTGAATCCTGCTTAGCCAATGGCTTCTCAGAAATGGGGGAAGGGAGGCTTGGTAAAATATTCCCATTTCCAGAGATATCATTCCCACCAATTGGGTTTCTGCACCAACCACTCTCAACATCCTGAATCCCCTTTTGCTAAGAAAACTCCAGTGTTCTACTCCCCGGTGTAAGGAAGGAGCACAGCCTTTGGGTCAGGCTCAGTCACACACCTAAGCTCATTTCCCCCTCCATGAAGTGGGGATGCCCCTGGCACCGTGTGGAGCTATTGGGAGGATCGAGGAGAGCGATCCATGAAGGCCCTGTACACAGCGTGCGGTACATAAAGTGCTCGATGGGGCAAGGGGAAGTTTGTGCTCAGTGGGATTTAGTCTCCGCCTGGCTGCTCAAATCTGACCTTCAGCAGGCCCAGGCTCACCTGGCTGGTACAGTTGAAACTGGTGCCCAGGATGGCCAGGTCACGTGGCACCCAGAGGCTGCTGCTGCACTTCACTGCGTTGAAGGGTGAGACCCGCGGCAGTACTTGGAAAAAAAGTACTGGGCGTGGCAGTACCAGCACACCCAGGTCGGCCACCATGAAGGCGTCTCAGCGGTCCCGCCAGGACAGGGAAAGAGGGAGAGAAGCTTGTTAGTAGGTTGTCTCACCTAATCCTCACGTACCTCTGTGAGGTACAACCTACCTTAAAGTTGGAGAAACAAAGGCCAGAAAGAGGCAGTCACTGCTCCAAGTCACATAGCAAGTACATGGCAAGGACAGAATTTGAGTCCAGGTTTCCAAGTCCAGGGACTTGCTTTTAACCACTTTTCTCTACTGCCTTTTGACTTATGCCCCTCTCCTTGGTAGGAAGGGGAGATCTGTCAAGCCAGGGAAAGGCTCTAGGCTACTTATTCTACAATCGTTCAACAAAGATTTCCCAGCACCTACTCTGTGCCAGGCTCTACCTTGGCTGCTGGGGAAAGAGCAGTGAAGAGTACAAAATAAAATCCCTGCCCTGTGAAGCTTCTACTAGCTGAACCCGAGACAGGCAGGTATGAACTCATGCAACGTGTGCTCAGGCACGGCGCCAGGGGGCAGAAGTACTGTAGAAATTATTCCCATTTTGCAGATGTGGCCACTGAGGCTCTGAGGGCTGGTGTACTTCCCCCAAGTTCCCACTGCCAGGGAGCAGCACAGTGGAGACTCAATCCCAAGAATAAACGTCTTCAGCTGAGACCTGTACATCAATCTATTTTGAGATGTTGTCTATTTTTTTCCCCCGCTTCTCTCCTCCTCATTGATGCCAGTGGCTATTTCTGTAATTTATGCCCTCAGAGAGGTATGTGGCCAAGGTAAAAAGAGGGTGCAAGCCTTTCTGGCTTCCCTGGGGCTTAGCCCTTGATGAAAAAAAGTTGCTGAGCTGCAAAAAGAGTGTCTTTAGTAACCCTGATAGATGGAAAGAATGAGCCTATCTTCGTCACTCAGTGTTCAGGTCACATCCCCCCTCCCTGGCGCCACCCCCCCTCTCCGTGTGGACTGCTGAGGTCTCTGTGACCTGCTGGCCTTCCCAGGCTAAAGCCACCACCTTGGGACTGCATTGCCCCTGGGATGTCAGCCCTCCTGCAGGCTTACACCCCACATCTGTGCTCTGACCAGAGCCTCTCCTGCGTGTTCCAGGAAGGCAATTCAGCCAGGAGCCTGCTCCTTTTCTGATGCTTCTGCTAGCCCTGCCTGGGCAGGGGGTGGCAAGGACCCAAGGATAGCAGAGATGGCAAGTCTCCTACATCTTGGTGGCAAAGAAATTGATCTCCACCCAGAAGTGAACTCGCTGTGTGACCTGGACAGTATTCTCCCTTTCCTCTTGCTGCCAAGTGGCCTGGTATAGCAGAGGAGTTAATCTCATGGGCTTGAAATCAGCCTGGTTTATTGCTCACTACCTGTGGCGCTGTGGGCAAATTACCTGACAGCTCTGAGTCTCAGTTTGCTCATCTGAAAAATGAGGGGCAGTGACCTCAAGGGGCAACGATGAGGATCAAGTGAGATAATGTACATAAGTGCTTCACGATTGCTGTTGGTGTTTGTGTTTGCCTTTCTGTCCCTATGAACTGTCTTCACCAGATTATGATGGCTTGAAGACAGGGACCACATATTCTGCATTTCTGGGTCTCTGGTAATGCCCTCTAGGGTAAGACTTGGCACAGAATTTGCTTCAGGGAGTATTTGTAGAATAAGTAAGTAAAGGATGCCATAGCTAAGATATGTGAGATCTAGGATACAGATCAAGGTCTGTCTGCTCTACAACCTGTTTGGGATCCAGAAGAGAAAAATCAATAGGACAGAACTGACAGCCCAGAAACAAAACTCAGAAAAAAACATTTCACATACCACCAAGCCCTGAAAATCAAGTTTTTGTAGAACAGCTGGTATCGAGACAACAGATAGCAATATGGAAAATAAAATGTATTTATAACCTCACTTCTAACCAATACAAATGTGACATGATTTAAAGAGTCAAATATATGCTTTTAAACAATCCATAAAATATATTAAAAATATAGAGTCAATTAAGTGTCATATATTTGGGGGAAGGTGATGCTTTAAGCTTGGATGTGACAAAAGAGATCATAGTGTGAACATTCAGATTTGATGGCATCTGATTTATAAATTATGCACACTCATACACTCAGAACTCGTTCTTTCTAGGAATCAGGAGACCTGTGAAGGGGTGCTGATGTGCAGATTAGCTAATGTGGGAATGTGACTTGAATAAGCCTGCCCTCTCAGGTTTAGAGTCAACTGTGAAACCCAAGAAGCAGTATAATGCAAAGATTAAGATGGATTGAACTCCATCTCTGGTCAAATTACTTTACCTCTCGGATCCTCTATTTTCTCATCTGTAAAATGGAAATAATATTAGGATAGGACCCTAGGGCTGTTTTGAGGATTAAATGAGACAATCCAAACCAGGCTCTTAACTTAAACCTGTTGGTTTAAATTACTGGGATTTGAGGACCATTTCTGGGGCATAACCTGGCCTCTAAAGGCACACCTTACCTTAGTATAAGCAGGTCCTCTGCAGATGGCTCTGACCGCCCTGCCTTCCTCTGCGGGCTGGGACCTGCAGGTGCAGAGGTCAGGTGAATACATGACCCTCCACACAGCCTGCCTGACCATCTGCATATTTTTTCTGGAACATCACTGTGGACAAGGGAACAAGTCTGGTACTCCGAACTCAGAATGGAATTGGAATATAAGGGGAATTACTGGGGTTAGGTCCTGTTAGATCCTGGAGTGGCCATGTGGAGATATGCCAAGGTACTTCAGATAGTCTTTGTTAAAGGTCATGAAGCTTCATGAAGCTTCTTGCCTTAAATATACCAAAGCCATCTGGTTTGTAGCAAGTCTAGAATCAAAGAAAGATAAGTCAGACCCAATGTTTCCATGATTCCCACAGAGGGGTTTATGAATATTTATGGAAACAAGAATGATTATCCTACCAATGCTAGTATGACTCAGACATCACTGAGAAAGAAAGCTAAATGACTTATTTTTTTTTAATTGAAGTACAGTTGATTTACAATGTTGTGCCAATCCGTGCTGTACAGCAAAGTGACTTAGTTATACACATTTACACATTCTTTTCCCATTATGGTTTACCCTGGGAGGTTGGAGGCAGTTCCCAGTGCTGTACAGTAGGACCTTGTTGTTGACCCATTCTAAACGTGATGGTTTGCATCTCCCAAGCCCAAACTCCCAGTGCAGCCCTCCCCACACCCTGCCTTGGCAACCACGAGTTTGATCTCTGTGTCTGTGAGTCTGCTTCTGTTTTGTCACTCGGTTCATTTGCGCCCTCTTTTAGATTTTAGATCCCACATATAAGTGATATTGTGTGGTACTTGTCTTTGTCTTTCTGACTTACTCTTTTTTTAGTATGATCATCTCTAGTTGCATCCTTGTTGCTGCAAATGGCATTATTTCATTCTTTTTATGGCTGAGTACTATTCCATATCGGAGAAGGCAATGGCACCCCACTCCAGTACTCTTGCCTGGAAAATCCCATGGACGGAGGAGCCTGGTAGGCTGCAGTCCGTGGGGTCTCTAGGAGTCGGACATGACTGAGCGACTTGACTTTCACTTTTCACTTTCATGCACTGGAGAAGGAAATGGCAACCCACTCCAGTGTTCTTGCCTGGAGAATCCCAGGGACGGGGGAGCCTGGTTGGCTGCTGTCTGTGGGGTCACACAGAGTCGGACACAACTGAAGCGACTTAGCAGCAGCAGCAGCAGTATTCCATATATATATACTGACTCTTCTGTATCCATTCGTCTGCTGACGGACATTTAGATTTCTTCCATGTCTTGGCTGTTGTGAAGAGTGCTGCTGTGAACATAGGGCTGCATGTATCTTTCTCAACATAGTTTCACTATTTCTTATAGTCCTTGTAACAACCCTATGAAGCTCTGATTACCATCTGTATTGTACAGATGAAGAATCAGAGGCTCTCAAATATATGTATATATATATGTGTGTGTGTATTTTTTTTTTCAGTTCCCAAGCTTCTCAGAAGTGGCATGGTTCAAACATGGGTCTGTCTGCTTCCAGAGCCCAGGCATTTCCCACTACTAGTTAACTCACTGAATATTCACAACATTGCAGAGTGAAAATTATGATGTTGGCTTTACAGATGGAAGCCTGAAGGTCAGAGAGGAGCAGGCCCTCACCCACCTGGCTTCCAGAACTCGCCGAAGTCATCTCAAGGACAACCTCAGATCTGGGTCTGATGAAGATCAGGGCAAACAGTCAATCTTGGGGGACTAAAATGGCATTCTGTCTTGCCAGTCTCTCCTTCCCAACACCCACCCGACCGCAGAAGACTCTCCGGTCCCACTTAGCCCGCTTATCACATCCTTCTCTGTTCCAAACCTTTGCAGAAGTTTCCTGCTGCCTGAAACCCTTCCCCTCCAGCCTCCTAAGCTAATGTTCATCTCCAGTGTCCAACTCACATGGCTCTGGGTGGTAGTCATTAGAGTGAGCCATCAGCCATTCCCAATTCTCCTCTTATAATTGGTGAAATTATACTTCCCCACAGAATCAATCCATTTAAGCTAAGTTGCGCCACAATAAAAAATCATCCCCAAATCATACAAGTTCATAAACATAAAGATTTGTTTCTTGTTCATCTTATGTTCCCATCATGGGTCAGCTCTGGGTCGGTCCCATCAATCCAGGATTCATGCTGAAGGAGCAGGCACGTTTCTACTCAAAGATCAGTAGCCAAAACAAATCTCATGGTTAAGCTGGATGTCAGTGGGGAGAAGATCCCGATCCTTCCACAGAGCAAGACAGCAAATATTTTGGCAATAATGCAGTCCATCACAGCCTCCATTGCTTTGAAATTAGGCCATGTGCTTTGCTTTGGCTATTGACCTATATGCAGGTCAGGAAGCAACAGTTAGAACTAGACATGGAACAACAGACTGGTTCCAAATAGGAAAAGGAGTACGTCAAGGCTGTATATTGTCACCCTGCTTATTTAACTTATATGCAGAGTACATCATGAGAAACGCTGGGCTGGAGAAAGCACAAGCTGGAATCAAGATTGCTGGGAGAAATATCAATAACCTCAGATATGCAGATGACACCACCCTTATGGCAGAAAGTGAAGAGGAACTAAAAAGCCTCTTGATGAAGGTGAAAGAGGAGAGTGAAAAAGTTGGCTTAAAACTCAACATTCAGAAAACAAAGATCATGGCATCTGGTCCCATCACTTCATGGGAAATAGATGGGGAAACAGTGGAAACAGTGTCAGACTTTATTTTTGGGGGCTCCAAAATCACTGCAGATAGTGACTGCAGCCATGAAGTTAAAAGACGCTTACTCCTTGGAAGGAAAGTTATGACCAACCTAGATAGCATATTCAAAAGCAGAGACATTACTTTGCCAACAAAGGTCCATCTAGTCAAGGCTATGGTTTTTCCAGTGGTCATGTATGGATGTGAGAGTTGGACTGTGAAGAAAGCTGAGCACCGAAGAATTGATGCTTTTGAACTGTGGTGTTGGAGAAGACTCTTGAGAGTCCCTTGGATTGCAAGGCGATTCAACCAGTCCATTCTGAAGGAGATCAGCCTAGGGATTTCTTTGGAAGGAATAATACTAAAGCTGAAACTCCAGTACTTTGGCCACCTGATCTGAAGAGTTGACTCATTGGAAAAGACTGATGCTGGGAGGGATTGAGAGCAGGAGGAGAAGGGGACGACAGAGAATGAGATGGCTGGATGGCATCACTGACTCGATGGACGTGAGTCTGAGTGAACTCCGGGAGTTGGTGATGGACAGGGAGGCCTGGCGTGCTGTGATTCATGGGGTCGCAAAGAGTCGGACACGACTGAGTGACTGAACTGAACTGAACTGAACTGAATGACATGTGAGCTAAAGCGATATGTTACTGGCTTTAAGAGCCAGTACAAATCACCATCTTTTCTTCTGTATGAGCAATCAGCAGACGGTGACTACTCTACAACCTAGGTGCCAAAGTGAGAACTGTGCAGAATGGAGACCCCAGCCAACTCTTCCTGGACATACAGTTTGAGGAGAAAGCAACCTTATCCTTTAAGTACTGAGGTTTGAGGATTGTTACTGCAGCCTAAGCTAGACTGTTCATCTCCATACACACCTCCTTTGATTTCACTGTGCTGACAGAGGATGGTGGGGGATGCTCAGAACTGGACCCAGGGATTGACCAGTCAGAAAGCTGCTGATTTTTAAAGGGGACTAAAACACCACAGAACATGTGACAGTTAAGCGCATGGTATTTGCAGAATTACTATGCAGGAGTGTACAACATGTAATTCATTCGTTCATTCATATATTAATCAATTGACCATATGAAGCTGCTCAGTCGTGTATGACTTTTTGCGAGCCCATGGACTGTAACCTACCAGGCTCCTCTGTCCATGGGATTTTACAGGCAAGAGTACTGGAATGGGTTGCCACTTCTTTCTCCAGGGGATCTTCCCAACCCAGGGATCAAACCCGGGTCTCCTGCATTGCAGGCAGATGCTTTACCGTCTGAGCCATCAGGGAAGCATATCTTAATCAGTTAATTCAACAAATATTTATCAAGCACTTACTATGGGCCTGAAACAGTGTAGGCACTGAGGATACAGCAGTGAACAAACCAAAGTCTCCTCCTTCACGGGACTCTCATTGGAACGGTTGGAAAAGATGCATTGTTAAGTTACTTAGGAGAGGGGCATACTTGATGGCTCAGACTGTAAAGAATCCACCTGCAGTGCAGGAGACCTGGGTTTGATCCCTGGGTTGGGAAGATCTCCTGGAGGAGGGAATGGCAACCCACCTGGAGAATTCCACGGACAGAGGAGCCTGGTGGGCTACCGTCTAAGGGGTAGCAAAGAGTCGGACACAGCTGAGCGACTAACACAAACACAAGCGTCCTCAACATGGGTAAAGACAAGGCTTTTCCTCTGCAGAAGCAAGTGTAGGGAGGACCTGAAGAGAGAGAAAGCTGTGGGGAACCCCAGAGAGGGTGGAGAACCAGGTGATCTGGTGTCACAGATTCTCTTTACACTACATACCCAGGGAGTAGCAACGAAGGGGCAATATGGACCAGATCTTCAGCATTTTTCAAAATCCTCTTGACAAACCAAAACTTTAAAGAAAAAAAAACAAAACCAATTGTCTAGTAAGCAAATGAAACAGTGCCCAACATCACTGGTCATCAAGAAACTGTAAAATAAGGTCACGTGATACCACTACATTCCTGCTTCATTTCATATTTCAAATATGAAATATCAGCTCAAGGAGCAAGCACTTCCTCAGAGAAGCTGTCCATCCCCTTCCGGGCAGCTTGGATCTTCTTGTCATGAAAAGTCATAGCTTTGGCTACTTTCCACCATAGGCCTTGACACATTTACAACTCCACATGTGTTTATGTGGCTGTTGGGTTTATGTCCTTCTCCTCCACTGGATTACCAGGCATGATAATTATCAGACATCACTGTAGGCATGATGTCTGCTGCTGACCAGTGTGTCCTAGGCGCCGGAACAAGGCCGGCAGGCACAGGATAGGCGCACAATACATAGTTGGTGAATGAATGGATGGATGAAAGGAGTGAGTGAGTGAATGAATGAGGAAGGCACTATCATTGCCATTTTACAGGTGAGAAACTGTGTCTCCAGTTCTTCAAGAAATGTGTCTAAAATCACCTTACTCACCTGTACGCATTACACACCTCAGGGTTCACGTCCTCCCAGAGAGTGGATCAGTTGTCCTGCCTCATTATTGAATGTCCTGAAGACTCTTAGCTGAGTGGAGGCATCTTACTCAGACTGTGATCGGTGATCTTAAGCATTCTTAGAAAAGTCTGAACAGTACAGTAAGATGAGGTCAGGGCTCAGGCAGGCCTGTCTCCAGGCATTAGTTAAGATCTTAGGATTCAACTCAGAGAGGAGACTTACCCCGCATACATTCTGGCTTACTGCCTGAGGAGAGGTGGTACATGAGGCCGTGGAGTCCTTCCCTCTTTCTCTGGACAGCCAGTGGCATGGTGTAGCCTCGTATCAGAGGGGGACATTCACACATTCACAAACACAATTTTAGTACCTGCTCCCACATGTGTATATACCCAAGAAATATGAAAACAAGTATTTAAACAATACTGTACATGAATGCTCATAGCAACATTACTCATAATAGTTTAAAAGTGGAAACAATCCAAATATTCATAAATAAAATGTGGTATATCCATACGCTGGAATATCTATCATTCAGCTGTAAAGAGAAGTGAGGTACTGATATATGCCACATCATGGATGAACCTCAACAACATTATGCTAAAGTGAAAGAAGCTACACACAAAAGGTTGCATATTTTATTTCTACAAAATGTCCAGAATAGATAAATTCATAGAGACAAAGAGCAGATTAGTGGTTACCAAGGGCTGAGGGGAGGAGGGAATAGGGAGTGACTGCTTAATGGAGACAAGATTTCCTTTGGGGAAAATGAAAGTATTTTGGAACTAAATAAAGGCGATGATTGCACAACCTTGTGGATGTATGAAATGTCACTGAAACAAATACCTTAAAATTGTTTATTTCCTGTTATATTAATTTTACCTCAATTTAAAAATTTTAAGTATCTAAAATCCGACCATGGCTGTTATTAAGGAACATGCAATGAATTAATATATTCAAAGCATTTAGAAAAGTCCTCGTTTTATATTATATACTCAATAAGTGATTATTATTATTAACTACTTAATTTTCTATCCATTTTAGAGATGGAGAGACTGAGGCAAAGAATGATGAGGTGACTTCCCCAAACTTGACACAGCTAAAAAATGGACAAGCCTGGATGAAAATCCAGTCTTGCCTGGCTCCAGAGTCCCAGCTCTTTCTGTAACACAAACCTGTGACTCCCTGAAGGTTGCTATAGCAACCAAAGTTCCATCCAGAAAACAAAAGCCACTCTAGGAATTTCAAGCAGAAAGGAATTTAACACAGAGAATTAGGTGTTTGCAAAGAGGGAATCAGGAGTAAAGACAGGAGATGCCACCAGCTTCTAGGGTCAAGAGTCACTGCATAGCTAGATATGAAGAGTTAGAATGTTAGTGCTGGTACCTGGAGTCAAGAACTACAGGCCATCCTGGCCCACGATGCAGTCAGCGCTGCCCCTGCTGACCCGAGGCGGGAGACTGACAGGGGCATGGAGTCATCCAGTGGCTGTAAAAACTCACCTGCAGAAACTCAGACGTCTATCCTGGCTACCAATGGAAGAAGGATGGATTCCACCCTTTTCCACCTTCCAAATACCATGTGAGCATATTTCTTCAAACACTCTGAATTGTACTCATAATCTTGCCGGTAGAAGAGTCTGGAACGTCTAGCTCCTGAGCTTAGAGACCAGGAACCCAGCAAGAGCACAGAATGGGGTGGTGTGGCTGCCAGGTGCCAACAGTCAAGTTCACGCACAGATTCCAAGGCCAGGCTCACTCTGTGACCACCCCTGAGATAGGCACATTAGTAAGTATCCTTTTACTCTTTCAACTACTGCTGGGATTCACTGAGGGCCTACTGTGTGCCAGGCCCTGTGCTGAGCCCTGGGAGTATAGCGGTGAAAGGGCCCAAGTGCCTGAAAAGGTTCCATGTTCCGTGGCCAAGGGAAGGGGGGACTCCCTCTGGGAGACTGACATGGTCAGGCATTGTCAGTCTAGCCAGCAGAGGAGTCTTCTGTCGAAGGAAATTCATCCACTCAACAGATATTCATGGAACATCTACTATATACAGACTGTGTGAGGTACTGGGGACACAGTGGTGAA
This sequence comes from Bos mutus, assembly GCF_027580195.1. Lineage (NCBI taxonomy): Eukaryota > Metazoa > Chordata > Mammalia > Artiodactyla > Bovidae > Bos > Bos mutus. The sequence goes on along the minus strand of NC_091618.1, from coordinate 13,870,959 downwards.
TACAACAGCATGCATGTCCATGTGCTTTTCTCTATTCACCCCCAGGAAGAATCATCCAGTCTAGCAACCGCACATGTATCTTTCATAAGTCATTGGCTTCAGCCCTGGCCTCTCTCCTAAGCTTAAGACTCACATCTATTAATAACTGCTGGCTTGGCCTCATCATCATAACAATAACACATATAATACATACTTGTCCCAAGCACTGCACATAAATTCACTCATTTCAATCCTCATTAATCCTATGAAATGAGTACCGTAATTACTCTCATTTTACAGATGATAAAAGTAAGGGATTGTTTTAAAGTAGACTAAAGTAACTTGGCCTTACAGTTATTAAATGGTCAGAGACCCAACCCAGCCAGGCTGGCTCCGGAGCCCTTGCTCCCAACACCTGAACTACTGTCTCTCAACAGCTCCCCTTGGATGTTCTAACATCCCACACGGAAACGTGATGTCCTCTCCTCTCTGAATCCAACTCCAGTCGTCCACACTGCGATAGATGACGTTCACCCGGCTGGTCAGGTCAAAAGGCGGGACTCATCTTTGATTCTTCTCTTTTATTCACACCCTCTTGTCTAACCTATCAGCAATTTCTATTGACTTTTCCTCCAAAACATTGCCCAGCTCAGCTCACATTACACCATCTCCTTTGCTGTCACCCTAGTTAGCCACCTCCTTCCCTGACTTGGAGAAGGAAATGGCAACCCGCTCCAGTATTCTTGCCTAGAGAATCCTGTGGACAGAGGAGCCTGGTGGGCTGCTGTCCATAGGGTCGCACAGAGTTGGACATGACTGAAGCGACTTAGCATGCATGCATGCGTGTATTCCCTGACTACTCTGGTCATCTCCCGGATGGCCACCCTGCTCCGACTCTGACCTTCTTCCACCCCTTAAATCCTGCTGTCTTTTAAAACATAAACCAGGAACTTCCCTGGTGGTCCAGTGCCTAAGACTCTGTACTCCCAGTGCAGGGGGCCTGGGTTCAATCCCTAGTCAAGGAACTAGATCCCACATGCCGCAACTAGGAGTTCGCATGCCACAACTAAAGATCCCATGTGCCTCAACTGAGACCTGGTACGGCCAAATAAATAAACAAAAATAAATATTTTAAAAAATAAAACAAACTAGTCACATAATACCCTGCTTAAGGGCTTCTGATTTTAGGTACAGAAATGTGATTAAATATATGAATTAAATCATTTAAATGTGATTTTATTTTCATACTTTAGCATGATCTCCAAGGCCCCACAGATGCAACCAAGCCTATGTCATCCCCTCCCCTCTCGCCCACTCCTCTCCAGCCCACCCTGTCCTGACAGCTGTTCCTCAAACACTCCAAGCTCCTTCCAGCCTCAGGGCCCATACACTTGCTTGGAATTCTCTCCCCCAGGCCCTCCCTCCTCTACCTGCCTTCTTCTCCTTCAGGTTTCAACTCAAATGTCACTCCCTCAAAGAGGTTTCCTCCAACTCCTTCCTAACCCTGGCTCAGGAAGACAGTTTTCCAACTCTCCATCCGTTCCTTTCCTCCGTTTATTTTCAGAACGCTTTTCATTATCTGAAGTTGCCTGTGTGTGTGCTAAGTTGCTTCAGTCATGTCCAACTCTTTGCGACCCTATGGACTCTATTCCACCAGGCTGCTCTGCCCATGAGATTTTCCAGGCGAGAATACTGGAGTGGATTGCCATACCCTCCTCAGGGGATCTTCCCCACCCAGGGATTGTACCCACATCTTTTAAGTCTCCTGCATTGACAGGCGGCTTTTTTACCACCAGCCCCACCTGGGAATCTGTTGACCTGCTCGTGTGTTTCCTTAATGTTTACTGAGCCCCTACTTTGTGTCATCACATTATTGAACTTAAAAGTCAAACAGTCAGCTATTTTATCAGCAATGGTGGGTTTATGTGGGAAGAACAGAGAACTGCAATTCCGGATAAGCAAGCCACAGCAAAAATCACAGGCAAATCCAACAAAGGAAAGGAGCTTTACCTTACAGAGATAAAAGAGGAAACTAGGAGGGGTTGTTTTGAACCAAAGTCCACTGGAAAAAAAGTGAGAGTAACTGTGATGATGGTTTCTCATTGGCTGAGTTGCTGGAGTAGTTGATTTCTTTTCTTTTTTTTTGGCCACAGAGCATGGGGGATCTTATTTCCCTAACTAGAGGTCGAACCTGTGCCCCCTGCACTGGAAGCATGGAGTCATGACTACTGAACTGCCAGGGGAAGTCCCCGTAGTTGATTTCTTCTAGGACAAGGGTCAGTTCCCAGGCCCCAGGCTACAGACGTTTCCCTCCAAGGCCTGTTAGAAACCCCACACACAGCAAGCGAGGGGACCTTCCACTGCTGCTCCCCATTATTCGCATTAATGCCCGAACCACCCCACCCCACCCTCACCTCGTCCATGGGAAAATTGTCCTCTGAAACCAGTGCCTGGTGCCAACAAGTTTGGGGACCACTATTCTAGGAGATGCAATGTACATCTTTTCCTGTTGGGGCCTGTAATTGAAGATTCTTCCCCATTGAAGAGAGTTCTGTAATTGACCTGGAGTGGTACTGCAAGAGCTCCCTCTTCTGGCCTCCCAGCTCCAAGCTGTGCTGTGCTGTGCTGAGTCACTTCAGTCCTGTCCAACTCTGTGCGACCCTATGGACTGCAGCCTTCCAGGCTCCTTTGTCCATGGGATTCTCCAGGCAAGAATACTGGAGTGGGTTGCCATGCCCTCCTCCAGGGGATCTTTCTGACCCAGGGACTGAACACGCAGCTCCTGTGCCTCCTGCATCGCAGGTGGATTCTTGACTGCTGAGCCACCAGGGAAGCCCTCCAAGCCGTGAGGTTACCTTTATTCATTTCCACAGTGTGAAGGGCTGTTATCTCCAGCAGCAAGAACAGAGCCATTAAATCTGTTGAGAGGAAGTGGATTTGTCCAGGCTCTGAGAGAACAGACATTGGTCAGATGTCAAGTGTCACTGGAGAATGAGAAGCACTTAACAGAGGACTCAGTCTAACTTGGGGGTCTGGACATTTGAGCCAAGACCTGAAAGATTTAGGTACAGAGATCAGAAAGTAAATATTCTAGCTAGTTTAAACTGAAAAGAATCTATTACAGAGTGTTCAGTTCAGTTCAGTTCAGTCGCTCAGTCGTGTCCGACTCTTTGCGACCCCATGAACCAACCGCAGCATGCCAGGCCTCCCTGTCCATCACCAACTGCCGGAGTCTACCCAAACCTGTGTCCACTGAGTCGGTGATGCCATCCAACCATTTCATCCTCTGTCGTCTCCTTCTCCTCCTGCCCTCAATGGGTTGCCAAGAGTCAGACATGACTGAGCAAGTTGCTCAGTCATGTCTGACTCTTGGCGACCCGTGAACTGTAGCCTGCCAGGCTCCTCTGTCCATGGAATTCTCCAAGCAAGAATGCTGGAGTAGGTTGCCATTCCCTTCTCCAGGGGATCTTCCCCATCCAGTGATTAAACCCAAGTCTCCTTCATTGCCAGCAGATTCTTCACCGTCTGAGCCCCAAGAGAAGCCCTAAATAAAAGACCTGAAATAAACAAATTTCAGACTGAGCTTTCAGGACTGACTCCCAAAATCACACCATGGAACCAAGTTACCAAGATAGCTGCCCTCGCTGTGTACCCCTGCTGAAGCCACCAGGATCAGGGAGCCCCTGCATCACCACTGCAGAGTCACGCCATGCCTGTCACCATGGATTGGCACCACCAGTTGACCCACCGCCAACAGCACTGCCCAGCCCTGTCTCGAAACCTGGTGCCCACAAGCTGGAAACAGCCACAGAAAAAAACAAACATCTGTAGACAATGCTTGCCTGCAGAAACTCACTTCCACCTTCCAAAGGTCACGTAAGCGCTTCCAATTGGCTGAAGCTAAGTAACACCCAGAACTCTAGTTTTAAGTGGGAGGGAGTCTGGGAAACGTGTTCTCAGCTTTCTAGCTCCCGCACTAGAGCAGGTCCAGAGAGGAAGGGTGAATGGATACGAGTGACAGTCCATTGCATGCATCACTGTGTGCATGCACGTGTCGGTGCATGTATGTGTGCTGTGTATGTTTGCATACGTGTGCATTTGTGCCTGTCGGTTACATGTGTACGTGTGTGTACATGCTTGTGTGCATGTGTGCATGTGTGCACATGCGATGGGCCACACACAGCTGGAGAAGTAACAGGCCCTCAAGACCAGAAGGAGGAGGCATTAGCAAAGAAGCCATCACAAGCATTTCTTCTGTGAGGACCTGGACCAGAGCTTCTGAGGGCCATTCCTCCAAAGTAGGAGAACAGGCTTTAACCGTCCAGTGGTTTAGTCTTACTTCCTTATATTACTGATGGGAAAAACAAAGCCAGAGGAGTTGCGTCCTCCCCTAAGTTTTGTCCTCCACACTGCAAGTTGAGGCATTGGTCTAAACCAAGCTTGGGTCTAATTAGCCAGAATATTTTCAGGCACGCGTGTGCATGCTCAGTCGCTTCAGTCATGTCTTACTTTGAGACCTCATGGACTGTAGCCCACCAGGCTCTTCTGTCCATGGGATTCTTCAGGCAAGAATACTGGAGTGGGTTGCTATGTCTTCCTTGAGATCTTCCCGATCCAGGGATCAAACCCGTGTCTCCTACATGCCCTGCATTGGTAGGCAGGTTCTTTACCACCAGCACCACCTGGCAAGCCCACTATTTTCAGGTACCCACTCCTAACTCTCAGGGAAGCTGCAAAGTGACAGTTGACTTTCCTCATCTTTGTGAGGAGACAGGAAAGGAAGAGGGTTTTGGGAATGTCTGTTGGTTAACCACAGTGTTTGGCTCATGAAAGCACCATGTTTTGTGGTTTACAAACCAGCTACTACCGCCGTTTTACGGAAGCTGCAATGGAGGACCAAAGAGAACAACTGCGTTGCCTAAGTTCAGGCGGTGAGACAGTGATGAGATAGCTGTGGAGACAGAACTGGAGTCAGAGCCCTTCCAGCCTACCACCCTGCCTGTTTCCCCATGTGATCTGTGAGCTCTGCCCTCGCTCTGCCCAGATATTTGTTCCAAAACTGGGTCCAAGGTTGCTCCAGGGCAGGCTGGCTGAGGCTGCGCCTGGTATCTCTGCAGGGACCGCAGCCCAGGTGTTGGGCAACAAGTGTCCAGGGACAGAGCATAGGCCCTGGGGGTTGGGAGCAGCCACTTCCTCATGAGCAGTCCAGCAGCGAAGCCCAGCCCAGCCCCGCAGACTGAGAAAGTGACAAAGGAGAGTGAGAGGGGAGAGAGGGGAGAGAGGATATGAAGAAAAGTAGGAAGGACCTGAGGAACGAGGTGATGGAGAAGTAGGAAAGATGGGGGAGGATGGGAGAAAGTCACGGTGCTGCAGCAGGGGATGAAGGGGATACGGAAAACGGGCCAAAAGGCCGAGTGGACTTCCAAGCCCTGGGCAGGCACTGGCTCGGACCTGACACCACACTGACCACCAGCTGGTGAAGCGTGACCACTGTCTCCTCAGAGAGAACAGGGGCAGAGAGAACATGGAGGGAAAGCCCTCCCCCCCTGGGGGGATCAGAAGTGGCTTCTCAGAGCCAAACTGGGGCCTGGAGCTCCTTTACCAACATTCAGGCTCTTCACTCCTGCCTCCTTCCCTGCCAGGTCCAGCCCAGCCCAGACCCCGGGACAACTCATGCTCAGTATGTGTTTGTTGAATGAATAACTGAGCAACAGAGATAAAAAGAATAAAAGTGCCCACTTAGACAAACGCTTGAAAAAGGTTATCAGGAGCACAATATGGGCTTTTTCTCCGAAGGCTGAAATAAGGAAAGAAATGAAATCTTTTGTGTTGTGGGGAGGAAGGCCAGGCTGCTCCATGGAGAGGGGTCTCCTTCAGCTGAAAGCTACCAGGGACAAAACCATCCGTAAGGCGTGTCTCAGGGGTGAGAGGAGGCTTCCTCGGGCCCCCGCCCCACTCCAGGCTCCCACCGCCTCCGCCCCGGGCCTAGGTACCTGCCGCCAGCGGCTGCACTCTCCGTTTCATCCCAGAAAATCTTCCCAGAATAACCATCTAACCATGTCACTGCTCTGCTCTGCACCTTGCAGCACCACCCCTTGAACAGCTCACACCTTCACCACCTCTCCCCTGCTCAGAAACCCTCCATGGCTCCCCTCTACCCTGAGAATTATCTGGTCTCCTGTGAGACTCAGGCCCAGCCCATCTCTCCAAAGCCCACACCCGTTCCTGGCCCTCACATACTCTCAGCACACCAGCCTCCCTACTTTCTCACTGGTCTTCAAACACCTTGCTCTCCTTCTCTGGCTCACACGCCATGTCCTCTCTCGTGGGCATTTTCACTCTTGATCCAGCCGACTCCCGCTGACAGGTGCCGTGGCTTCACCCGCTTGGGGCCCCCATGCGCTGATGCTGATGCCCCCGACTTCGAGCTCCTTAGAATTGGCCCGCGTCCCTGGCCCACCACTTCCCAGCCCCCAGTGAACTACCCCAGCACATCAATATCTATCTGTCATCCCCACAAATGGAAGGGGCCAGTGACCTGGCGATGGACATCACGAGGGCAAGAACCAGACTCAGGGGCCCCCAACCAGGAGCTTCTTCGTCCCCCTGCACTTGGCCGTGTGCCTTCAGAGATGAGCAGGCTGTTTCATCTGAGCCCGACAGCTGCCTTTTCCATCTGCTGAATGAGGAGCCAGGGCCTATAGGGGAATGACTTGCCCAGGCCCACAGGAGCCCCATGGCTTCTGCAGTTCAGCGGATCCGGGCCAGCTTGGCCAACGTTAGAGGACATACTCTTCCCCACTGCACCCTGGGGCCCAGAGCAGGTGCCAAGTCTGTAGCAATTAGTGGAGTGTGGTGACAAGTGCTTCAGCAGACCCTGGAAGACCTCAGGGTGGGCGCTGGTAAGACGAGAGGCAGCCTCTCAGCCACCCACACGACCCCCTCCCCCACAACTTGACTCTGGCCTCATCACTTAACACCGCTCCAGGGCCCCTTTTCTGACCCCCCAAGGCTCCCTTTCCCCAAAGCCCCACCTTCCTCTATAACCCCACCCTCAGGCTCTCCATGACCGAGTCGCAGAGCCAGGACCCTTCTGTCTGATCTTTGAGGTCCCCCATGGTCTGGCTCCTCAGCCCCCTCTGCCCTGACGTTGTTCCCAGCCACCAGAGTGGTCCCCAATCAGGAAGGGGCCCACCTAGAGGGGGAAAGGGCAAAGACATGGGAGGCACACGCACTGGCTTCTTTATTGGCAGAGTCTGCGAGACTCAGTAAGGCACGGAGTCCAGGAAGGGGATGGGCCGTCCCGGGGTGTGTGGTCAGGAAGACCGGGGCCTCAGTGCCGGGCACCCCATCACAGTGAGCACTTCCGCTCTGAGCAGCTCTCAGTGTTTCTCTCCTTCAAGACCCTCTCCTGGGGAGCTTTAGAACAAGGGGCCCTTTTTTCTCAAGAGGGTGAATGTGGGCAAGTAGGGGCAAGGGGAAGGAGGCGGCAGCTTGAGTGGAGAGCTGGGGCAGTGGCAGGGAGGGATCTGATGCTTGTCCTCCCTGAAGGCACTAAGAACAGAGGGGCCCAGCTCAGGGGCAAGCCCTGGAGGCGGGTGGGGGCTCAGCCTGCTATCACCAGCCCCAAGGCACCAGGTTGGACCAGCTGCATGGGGCTGCCTCAGCTGAAGTCGCGGTTGGGCAGGAGGAGGGGGGCTACCAGGGTCCACAGATAGAGGAGTAGCCCCGTCCAGCTGGCGCAGATCTTCACCCACACGGCAGTCCATGTGCTGATCATCTTCCGGGTCTCACCAGGTCTGGAACACACCATCATCCCAGTGAGCCTGGCCTCGACCTTAGGATCCAGTTGTGACCCCTGACTTCACCTCTGGCTCTCACCCTGTAGCTCTAGTCCTATCTCTGATATATTTGACACTTGGCCTTGTTGTGGTTGCCGTTCAGTTGCTAAGTCTGACTCTGCAAACCCAGGGACTGCAGCACACCAGGCCTCCTCTGTCCTCCACTATCTCCCAGAGTTTGCTCAAATTCACGTCCGTTGAGTTGGACCATCTCATCCTCTGCAGCCCCCTTTTCCTTTTGCCTTCAGTCTTTCCCAGCATCAGGGTCTTTTCCAGTGAGTAGGCTCTTCGCATCAGGTGGCCAAAGAATTGGAGCTTCAGCTTCAGGCCTTAAGACCCCAAATACAGTTCTTGACCTTGTACTGTAGACCTGACCCTGACTTCAGTTACAACCCTGACCCTAGTCCTGGTGTAATATTGTGACCTGACTCTGGTCACTAACCTTGTGATCCTGATTCTGTGACCTCATTCCTGGTCCCTGACTTTGGGACCCTGAAGCACCCGACTTTAGTCTTGACTCTGAACCTCAATCCCATAATCCCAAGCCTGAGTTTATGACTACAGTTCTGGTATCTCTGACCTCAATTCTGACCCTTGGCCCTGTTCCCGGAGTCCTGGCCTCTAATCTTGTTACTCTGATCTTCGCTCTCTGACTTGGCTGCTTCAGTCCTGGCTTTCTGGCCTTGAAACTCCAATTTTAACCAAATGACCAAATCTGTCATTTGAGACAGAGTTGAGAGTCCCAACTTTCAACTTCATGACCCTGTTCTTGACCCTGTGACTTTGATTCTGACCCCACACCCTGCTCCTAACCCTCCAACCATGAATCCCAAATGTGATCCCACAACCCCAAACACTACGCCTGATCTGCAAACTTGGTCTGCCCTGCCCAGGCCCAGCCTCACCTCCCGTGAGCCCCACTTCTCAGGCATTCAGCGAAGGTACCAGCTACTGACCAGACCAGGCACTGGCAGGGAAACTGAGGCAGAGATGGGGCAGGCTCCCTGGAGGGTCCTAGAGAGACACCTCCCTGCCCAAGTCTTGAGCAGGGGCCAGGAAAGCCCCAGCATGGGCCGGAGGGAAGGCATGTGGCACACGCGCTGTGGGCAGGAAGGCTCCGTCCACGTACCTGTACCAGTTGGTGAGCGTCATCATGATATGGACAGAAGCGAGCACCAGACACAGGTGGAAGAAGGAGTAGCTGTAGGTGACACCGTCCTGCTCGTTGTCGAAGGCCCGGCCCTCGGAGACCACCACCTGCTGCTGCGTGGCGCCCAGCACAGGCGGGCACTCCTCCGTCTGCATCAGGCTGTTCACCTGCCGGTGGTCTGAGGAGCGCAGACTATGGGAGGTGGGGGGAGAACGTGGGTACAGCTGTCGGACCATCACCACCAAGGTGAGCAACTGGGCAGCGCCAGGGGGCCTCACACACCATGGCACTGGTCACAGTGACCATGGGCACCAGGGTCCCTGAGCCTCGGGAGCCAGTGACCTGGTGGTTAGGCCCACAGCCCTGGAGTTAACAAATTGCCTTGACTCTCAACTCTACCCCTACTTCCTGTGTGACCTTGGGCAAGACACTTAACCTCTCTGAGCCTCTGATTCCTTGTCTATAAAATCAGAGGCAACAGTACCTCCCTTACAGGGCTGGTGAGGATTAAATGGAGTATCACTGTGAACTCCTGGCACTGTGCCTGGCACAGAGTAGACACCAAATAAACGACCTCTGTTATTCTGATTGTTTATCTGCCATTTCAGTAAGCACGCGTGGAGAATCTAGTATTGCAAAGGCTCATCCCACGTATTATATAATGTTCGCAGTAATGCTCACCTGCTGTTACATTTGGTTTCCTTTTATTCATTTTAAGTAAGTAGGGTTACCTATTGCCTGCTTTTCATAATAAAAATAACAGTGATGATTTTTTATCATTGCTTTTCTATAGTGAGGTCTTGACATTTTTAACTATATTGAATAGTTCGAGACACATATACATTTTGAAGACCCAACACATATCTTGAAAAAAAGTGAATGAAGACCTGGATTCCAGCCCATTCCATCACATTGAGAAAGCACCGCCTGCTGAGCTTGGTGTCCTGGCTCCCACACCCTCCCGTCACTTGTGGCTCAGGGCTCCCAATCATGATTCCTTCCCAGAGACCAGCCCCTACCCCCACCCTCTGCTTACCTGATGAAGACAGTGCACAGGATGAAGACGACGAGACCCACGATGCTTGGCGCGTCCCACCAGTGGGTCTCATAGCCCTCGGGGCCTGCCAGGACCGTCCCGTTGCCAAAGTGGGTCAGCAGGTGAGGGTTGCATTTCTGATCTGGGGATGGGAGCATGGTCACCCTCAGCCCACGCAGGCCAGGTCTGAGCAGCCAGGGAGCCCAGAAGATGGGCTCAGATGGACAGACAGGCACACAACCTACCGTCCAAGTCCTGGCGACAGCACTTAGACAAAACAACAGAGACAGCTCCAGGAATGATGGGGTCCTCCCCACTCCCAGAAGGACTGAGTCTTGGAATGGGCGGGGGCTGGGGTCCCTGACATCTTTGAAGGTCCCCAGCCTAGGAAGAAGACCAGGCCTCCCGGAACCCAGGCGTCTACTCACCGGGGACATTGGACAAGGCCAACCAGGTGACAAACATGGTGTAGAGTGTGATGACTGAGGCCTGCAGCAGACCTGAGTTGGGCTGGGCATCCTGGCGAAAGCGGCCCATCAGTGTGACTCTTGCCAAACCCGGTACACCCCACCCGACCCCCACCTAGCCCACTCACACCCAAGCGGGGGACCTCAGAAACCCCCACCACCCTGGCGCCATCCCACCCCACACCTTTTGGGAGAACATACCATCTGGGCCACCCACTGCCCAACCTTGCCCACCCAAAGGTGAAGCCCTAATTTTTTCTCTTAACCGATTACCCGACTTGTTCCCCCGCTGAGAAAACCCTTCAAGGGCGGCATCTCTTCACACTTCGAGTTAAAGCTCTCTTCCCTTTACCCCACCTCCATCCTCACCTGGCCACTACACCCCCCACGGCCCACCCTGTCCCCGCCACCCCCTCCCTGCTGACTGCTCCTCAGCCACAGCGGCCACCTCTCTGTCTCAGCCTCCGCCTAGTCCTCGCCAACCTCAGGGCCTTTGCACTCACCATGCCCTCCTCCCAACATGCTGCTCCCTCACATCTCTGCACTGGCAGCCCCTCTAGAATTCAGGCTTCCGCTTACACAAGACCCCCCAGAAGGCCCTGAAAACCCTGACTGCAGAAGCCCCTGGCCCTGCCAGCCCACCTCCCTTTCAGCCCACACTCCATTTATTTCTCTACATAGCACTTTCTACCCAAAGTTATCTCACCTGGCCTCATTTCCTCACCTGGCTTGTTCCTTCCCAGTCCCCACCATACACACACACACACTTGAAAATATGAATCTGAACTCTACGATTAATAGCATAGGCTCTGGAGCCAGTCTGCCTGGGTTCAAATCCCAGTTCCACCCCTTACTAGCCATGTGACCTTAGGCAAAGTCTCTTTCCTCCGTTAAGCCTCTATTTCCTCATCTGGAAAGTGGGGATGACGATGGTGCGAGGACTGAATGACATAATAGATGCTGTTAACTGTCAGCTATTATTATTCCTCCTCTTGCTCACAGCTGTATCCCCAACATCTAGAAGAGTGCCTGGTACATAGTGAGTGCCCAAGAGGTATTTGCTGAACGAGTACTGATTGCTGTGTGACCTGGAACAGAGGCATCACCCTCTCTGGGCTTCCAATTTCTCACTGGCAAAAGGAAGCTCTGGCCCAAAGGAAGGTTCCCAACCTTTCTGCTGAGGACCCTCAAAGACTATCTAAGCTACCTTTGAAACCACCGATGGGCTGATATCCCAAAATGAAATACCACTGGACTCAGAAGGCCTCCTTTCTGAAGAACAAAAGATGGCCTTGGCAGCCCCCACCCATTATCCTAGACAGTCTGAGACTGGAAACTGGAACTGCACCTTCTACCACCACTTCTTGAGGTCACTTAGTGACCTTTCCTAATATTCTCCTGATTTGCATAAAAACTGATAGCACTGAAATAATGATAACAACAGCCAATGTCTGATGGATATCAGTAAGCCAGGCACTGTTTTGTGTTCACAAACATGGTCTCCATCTTGAGAATAAATCCAAAAACTGTTATTGTCCCCATTTAACATCTGAGATGAGAGAGGCACAGGGAGGTTAAGGCACTTTCCCAAAGACAGCCAGCATGTAAATGCAAGAGTCGAGACTCTCACCCAGGGAGGCTGACCTGGGAGCCCACGCTCTTGGCCCCAGCCTCTGTGATGGAGAGACCCGGCTCCCAGCCCCCAAGGTTCCTACAAGAAATCCCACACACCGAGGGGCCTGGTTTCAGGTTGGGCAGAGACAGGCCGGGCTCTCACCTGGATCTTGGGCAGAACGGCAACGATGGAGACACAGACACAGAGAGTGAGGTTGAGGCCAATGAAAACCTTGCCCTCGTAGCAGGCACCGGGCTGGGTGTAGTAGACGAACAGCAGCGCCACGGCCGTGATCGACAGCGCGTAGAAGAGGAGGGTGAAGAAGAAGAGGCCTGGGAGGGAGGGGCAGCAGCAGGTGGGTCTGGAGGCACAAGGACCCCCGTCCCTCATCGGGCAGTCATCTGGTCTAGGGTCCCAGCTTCCTCCTCCAAGGAGTGCCTGCTAAACTTCTGTCCTCATCCAGTCTTTCTAAGCACCCACCCCACCCTGAACTAAAATGATTCACGTGCCACAAATAAGGTCACCATAAGTATAAAGACAATGAATAGAGAACAGTCTTTCAAAGAGTGAACTAGATGCGTGGTGATCAGGGAGGTGGGACAACCAAACCAACCCCAAGTGAGCCTTTCTTCTCGACCGATTTTATCAATCTGAAGAAGGACCCATTCTGCTGCTGGGGATTCAATAACCAGGGGTGATTTGAAGTCTGGTCTGGCTGGGTGTGGTCAATTCTGCAGGGCTTGTACCACCGGCCCCCTCCAGGGCCCTCCAGCGCAGCTCTCATCTGACCCACCTCAGCCGCCCGGATCAGCTGCCCTGCCCATACATACCCTTCTCTCCATCTGCCACGGACGGCTCCATTCCTGTCCTAAGGCAGGAGGCAGCCTGAGATGCCCTCCAGGTCGCCGTCCTTCAGGGACCCCCTCCTCAGTTAGCTCAGCCCCTGCACGAGGCCACAGGGTAGCACTGACCTGCATACCAGGCTCGGGAGTCACGCTCCTCGGCCTTGCACAGCCACCGCTGGTTCCAGGAGTGCGCAAAGTCAATGAGCAGCAGTAGCTGGATGAGGAGGAAGATGAAGGAGCCCACGACACCGAAGTAGAACCAGACTGGGTGGGGAGAGGGGAGGGAAGCAAGGCGGTCCGGCCGTAGGGCAGCAGCCTAGGGCAGGCACCCTCCAGGGTCTCTTCTCACGCTCACTTTCACACATTCAACAGTCATTCATGCCACACCCTGTATTGATGTCCCCTCCCTCAGGGAGCCCCAGGCCACACACAGAGATGCTTTGTAGCAGGGTCAAGGCAGGTCCCCTTAACCCCCAGAACTGCCCAAAGGCCACGTGGCCAAGCACCAGAGTCCTGTCTCCTGGGTGCAAACAGCAGTACCCACCAGTGCTTGTTCCTCTTGGTAGCCCCCATCCCTCCCCACCAAGGCCACCTACTGTTGGAAAAGGAGCCATCAGGGATGTAGAAGGCACCCACAGTGATGCCCACGAAAATCAGGAACTTAAAGAACCAAAACCTATGGTGCAAAAATGGGTAGGTCAGACTAGAGAGCTGAATAGGGAGAGAGGAAAAGCTGGCCCCCCAGAATCCCACCCTCACAGGACAAGTACTGGGAGAGATGGCAGGGACTTTCTGATGATCTGATGGGCACAGAGAGTCTGTCCTGGCCTTAAAAAAAGTCCCGAGGGGCAGAGGGAAGGACCAATTAGGGGTGAGGATGGCTACCCGGGTTCTAGCCCCAACTATGCCACTGAATTGTTGTGAAACCGAAGGCATGTATCATCTTTCCTGGGCTTTATTTCCTCATCTGAGAAATGGGTATTGCTCAATGAACTGATCTCTGTGCTGCGTCCTCCTGGCTTCGGCAGCTCCTCAGTCTGAAGGTAGGGTCTAGAGACAGGCAGAGGATGGGGAAATCCACTGTGGGAGGGCCTCAGGGTGCAGGTGGGGCCCCCTCCTCACCCGTTCTGGATGGCAGCCCTGGGGTCTCGACTGCTGCGCACGCAGACCATAAGCAAAGAGAAAAGGAAGAAGAAGGCCGCCATAGCAAAGCACACGCGGTAGACGGCGCGGTGGCCGAGCAGGGAGCCACAGTCGATGTGGCCCTGCAGGACGACGTGGGATCCGGTCCCCTCGTTACACACCCAGGGCAGCTGTGGAGATAGACAGAGCAGCTGGAATACCCCACCCCACCCAGTACCCAAGGTGACTCTGCCCAGGCCTCCCCCCACCAAGGCAAGAGGTTCTCCAGGCCTGGGCTAGACGGCAGTCTGTCCCTCCCACCTCCATCCACCACCCATCTCCATTCCCACCCACCTTTGCCGCTCAAGTCCCGTGAGTGAACCCCCCAGGGACAGACGTCCAGTTAGATCTTGTTAATTTCCCTACTATCATCTCACAACCTCAGGACTACACCGCACTGTCCAAGGCAGGATTTTCCAAAGCGCTCTCCCGTTACCAGTTACATCAGAATCCACTGAGGTCCCCTGTCCTATGGAACTAGAGTCTCTAGGGTGGAGTTTGAGATTCTGCATTTCTAGCACACTCCCCAGGGGATTCATGCCTCTGTGCACACTAGCATGTCAGAACCTCTGGCCTCATTGTGTCACTGGCTATGAAATATTGAGACGGAGGGAAGACAAGACCCTCAAAACTGGGCTTATGCATCAAAGTGGGGAGAGCCTGCCCTGGGCCACTGTCTGGCGTGGGGGCAGTAACGATTCATGAGACTCCCCAAGGGGACCATGGCTTATGAGAAACGAGGAGGATCAAACCCTCCTCCCAGTGTGAAGAAACACCCCCCTAATGTCAAGCTTGGATCAGTTGGTGCGCTGGGCACTCCTGCCCATCTTTTTTTTTTTTTTTTTAACTTTTTGGCTTTTTTATAAGCAGTTGCACCGCGGGCTCAAGGTTAACATGTTCCACCAAACATCAAACTGGTGTTTCTTGAAAACTGGGCGTCTGGCTAAAATGAATCTCCAGGTTCCCTGGTAATTGACAATCGTGTTCCTTTATGGATGGGGGGGGCTAACAGCCAAGGATGGTGCCAGGATGGGGGTGGGGTGTGCAAATGGAGCTAAGGGAGAGGTGGGCTTTGGGGAACACGGAGGGGGTTTCATCCTCAGCGGTCCACTGGTTTTCATTTGTGATTCACTCCAAACCCTCCCTGTCCTGCCCACCTCTTGATCAGCTGGGCCCCCTGGTAGCTGAGCCTTCGCCAGGTCCCGCGGGCTGCTCACCTTGTAGAGCTGGCTCTCCACGCCAGGACTCAGCATGATGACGCACACCAGCACCCCGAGGAAGAGGAAGACCGTGAAGAAGAGGCGGCTCAGCGTGGAGTTGTGGCTACAGGGGCAGCAGCTGCACAGGATGCAGGGGGCAGAGCCGCAGAGGCAGGACGCCTGCAGGGAGGGCGGGGATGGCACCTTACTCTCTGCCTCCTCTCCCTTTTCCCGCCCGAGCACGCGGCATCCTCCTGGGGCCCACTGCCTGCTGCCTGGTCAATATCTCCAAACCTACGCAGAGCCCTCCCATGCCACGTTATGGAAGGATTCCTATTCCCCAGATGTCATCCCATTTAACTTTCAAGCCCAAGGGAAGAGGCAAAGCAGACAAAGGCTGGAAGAGGCTGGGTCGCCCAAGGACACACAGCCAGCAAGCAACAGAACGCAGATTCAAACCGGGCTCTATCCTCAGGGGTTACTGTGGCTTCGGAGAGAGACAGCTGAGGTCACACTGTTTCTTATTTCAGATGAAGCAGAGTGGAAAAAAAAGTCCAGAAGGCCAAGCCTGTCGCTAGTTAGCCATGTAACCTTATACAGTTCATTTACTCTCTCTTAACCTCAGGTTCCTCTTTCATAAAATGGAAATCAGAGGGTACCTGGTTCTCACATGGTAGTTTTAAGAATAAAATCAGGATTTTAAATTCTAACTCCCTCAGGCTCCCTGTCCTCCTTCCCTGCTTTTCTCCAAAGGACTTAGACAACCACCTGATTGGCTTCACATTGACTCACGGTACCTGCCTCTCACTGTTAACCTGTGAGCTCCACCAGGGCAGGGGGGTTTGTCTGTTTTGTTCATCGTGGAGGTGCCAGAAATGGGAACCAGGCCTGACATATCATGGGGAGTTCAGGGACTATCTGTTGAATGAGAGTTAAGTGTCTGGCATGGTACCAGACATATGTTAAGACCTCAAGAAACAGCAGGTGCTGATCACTCAACATCTGCTGAATGAACGGAATGAAGGATATGAGAGGTTGGGATTCCCGCCCTGGGGCTGCACCAGTTTGGACAGCAGAGACGTCCAACCCCTTCTGTCTCAGGCACCTCTGCCCTCTGTCAGGCCCTCCCTTCCAGGGGTTGGCTGAAATCGCTTAGGGGCTGGTGATGCCACTCCATTCGTAGCTGTAGCCTCACCCCACAGAAGCCAGTTCCACAGCCCAGCCTTGGAGGAAACGGGGCCACATCCAAATATCTGTGGGTCACAGTTTCTCTTCCTCCAAACAGCTCTGACTCCTCATTCAGGTATGTGAGAGTTGGGAGGGCAAGAGACACCGGTCCCACCCTCCTGGAGTTTTCAAGGGTAGGAAAGCGACTCACCACTTCCTTACACCTGTCATGGTAAGTGCTGCCATGAGAGTGACCAGCGGGGGCCTAGTTTAGATGGGAGGTGGCGAGTCACTGCCCTGAAGGGATGCCATTTAAACTGAGAGCTGAACAGTGAGGACTCACTCTGCTGGCCAAGACGAAGAAAGAGTGTTCCAGACAAAAGGAAGAGAGCCTGCAGTGGCTCTGGGGGCGGGCAGGAGCTGAGTGTTGGAGGAAGGAAAAGAAGGCCTTGTGGCCAAAGCTTTAACAGCAAGTGCGTAGTGAGGTCAGCCAGGCTGGTGGGGCCTGGCAGCCACGTACAGGACCCTGGTGTTCTTCCTATGAGCAACGGGCCTCCATTGCCATTGGGCACCACGTCCCAAGGAGGAGAGGGACAGGAACAGCCTTCTACTAAGTGACCAGCTTTGCAGAGAGAGGCTGAAAGGGTCCCTTGCTCCTCTGAGGCCCTGTCCCCCGCTTTCTGGACTGGTCTCAGGGGCACCGCACACTCTGCTCGTGGTGCAGCTGCCTTCCCGTCTCCTCCCTCCTCTCCCCTCAGACTGGAAAGGCCCCTGGGAATGCCCCTTGTAACCTATCTCTCTCACCCACAAAGCCAAGCACAGCATGGATGCTAAATGAAATGCCTGCAGAAGGAAATTCTCCCTTGGGGTCCAAATCATAACAATCCACCCATCCATCAATTTCTGGTTGTATCTTGCAAACCCCGCCCATAGCCTTGACTCCTATCCATGGCTACCTGGGCGGTGGGGTGGTGAGAAGATAAGCAAATGACAGAAATAGTGTTTTATAAGCCATAAAGAGCATTCTGAGATCAGAGAGATTAATAGACTTGCCAGAAATCACACAGCAAGTGGATGGCAGTAATAATAGTGATGGCTTCCGTTTATGATGAGTTACTCTGTCCCAGACACTGGTGAGCACTTTGTCTAGACTAAGCCTCACTGACACTATGAAGTATGCTGTAACCTCCCATTTATAAACGGGGAAACTGAAACTCAGGGAGATAGCACGACCAAGGTCATGTTGCAAGTAAGCTGAGGAGCTGGGATTTGAGATCAAGTCTGTCTGCACCAGGGTCTGCTAAGTCATGGATGGCAGTCTCATTTAATTTCAAATGAAAACAATGAAAGTTTTTTTTTCACCCAGCAATGAAAACAATCCCTCCAGTGCCCAAGAAAACCAAGGGAGGCCAACAGGCACTGTTCATGGGGTTAAAAAGCAGAGACATTATTTTGCCAACAAAGGTCGTATAGTCAAAGCTATGGTTTTTCTAGTAATAATGTATGGATGTGAAAGTTGGACCATAAAGAAGGCAGAGTGCTGAAGAATTGATGTTTTTGAACTGTGGTGTTGGAAAAGACCCTTGAGAGTCCCTTAGACTGCAAGAAGATCAAACTAGTCAATCCTAAAGGAAATCGATCCTGAATATTCACTGAAAGGACTGATGCTGAAGCTAAAGCTCCAAAACTTTGGCCACCAGATGCAAAAAGCTGACTCATTAGGAAAGACCCTGATGCTGGGAAAGATTGAAGGCAGGAGGAGAAGGTCACGACAGAGGATGTTATGGCTGGATGGCATCACCAACTCGATGGACATGAATTTGAGCAAGCTCTGGGAGACGGTGAAGGACAGGGAAGCCTGGCGTGCTGCAGTCCATGGGGTCACCAAGAGTCGGACTTGACTGAGCAACTGAACAACAACAGGCACTGACCTCAGGAACCAAGTACCCAAGTACCCAGGTCAAGCTGGGCTCTGGCTTGTTACCATTTCCATCTGAGACGTTTGAGACACAAGAAAAACTGCCACACTGCAGTCAGGGAGGCTGCCTTTCAACTTACTCTGGTTCTTAGAGATCAAAATCCAGGTATTGCTGATACCTGAAATCTCAGGTTTCCAAGGACCTGGCTGGTAGCCAGAGAGACCAGGTTTGGGAGACAGAAATACACACAGCCCCTTCCTCCCACCCTGGCTGCTTCTGGAGCATCCTTGCAGTTGTTCATACATTCTGATCTCCACTCCGCACCTCTGGGGATCACTCCGACACAACTTCTTCCTATACAAATACCAGCCCACGGAGTAAAAGCAGACACCCGCACACACATATACACACGGATGTTCACAGTGACACTGTTCACATGAGGAAAACAATAGGGGGAAGCTGAAAATAACTAAATGCCCATCACTGCACCATGGTACTCCCCTCTTAGAGGGATCTCTCTACTGGATGGAGCAGATGTGTTGGTAACACTTAAATAGGCACATGAAACTAAATATAGTTAAATGTAAAGTATATCCAATAAAGTTGATTTTATTATTAAAAAAAACAAAAATTTTAAATTAAGAAAAAAAAAATAAAATAGGCACGAAGCTTTACGTTGCATGAACTTATCAGAATATCAAGAAACTGCAAATGACCTCTTTGCCCCACACCAGCAGACAGTGGTGGATGACTGACCCCATGGAATGGTACAGAAGCAGGAAAGATGACAATCTCTAGATTGACAGCAACACAGGCTATGCTTGGGATGCAATGTGAAAGGCCAAGGCAGACTATTACACCATTCCTACACTCAGATTACAACACAGCCCTCCCCAAATGCACTCAGGGGCAAGGCAGCGATGGAAAAGCACCAGAACTTAGACTGGTGGAATCATAGCACCAGCCAGACTCTCAGAAAGGAGAACTCAGAACTCAGGAAACCCTGGGCCGGAGCGTCTATAAGCTGCAAGGTTCTGAGGCACCCCTGAACTAGCTGAGCCACCCTGCTACTGCTGCTAAGTCGCTTCAGTTGTGTCCGACTCTGTGTGACCCCACAGACGGCAGCCCACCAGGCTCCCCCGTCCCTGGGATTCTCCAGGCAAGAACACTGAAGTGGGTTGCCATTTCCTTCTCCAATGCATGAAAGTGAAAAGTGAAAGTGAAGTCGCTCAGTCGTGTCCGACTCTTGGCGACCCCATAGACTGCAGCCTACCAGGCTCCTCCGTCCATGGGATTTTCCAGGCAAGAGTACTGGAGTGGGGTGCCATCGCCTTCTCCGTGAGCCACCCTAGCCCGACATAAAACACAGGAGAGAAGAGGGCAGCCCAAAACTACTTCAAGCACACTTCCTTCCCCGACGCAATGTGAAGAGGAGAGGGCCCTGTCATGCCCCTGCCACCAGCTGGCAGGATGACCTTAGACAAGTCTCTTTTCTCCCCTGTGGGACTCAGTTTCCTCAGCCATAAAATGGGCTTCCAGGCAGGGCAGTGAAGCAACTTGGAGCCCATCAGACAGCCATGGGTTTCAGCAGCTTCCCCACTTCCTCAAATGTGGTGTCTGGTGCTTTACCACTGGCAGGCACTTACAGAGCTGCCACTGCACACCAGCTTCAGGCTAAGTCCCACAGAACCCTCCCGACATGCTGAGAGCTGGTACCACTGTGCACCCCACTTTACAGACAAGGAGAGAGGTTCTCAGTCACGCAGCTGAGAACAGACCAAGCCAGGATCCAGACCAACCAGTCTGATGTGAAGGTCTTTCATACTCCCTCACCTGTGGAAGGCCATCCCTAAGGATCTGCTGACCGTCCAACTCACCCTGTGCTGACCTGCTTGGTGACTCCCATCCCCAGTGGGTCTACCTTATCCCCTCCTGGCCAGGACTCACCTTCAGTCCAGCACAAACACTGACCAAGAGGGCCACTTGTGGACTTCCCTGGTTGTGCAGTGGATAAGAACCCACCCGCCAATGAAGGGGACACGGGTTCGATTCCTGGTCTGGGAAGATTCCACGTGCCCCGGAGCAACGAAGCCCATGTGCCAAAACTACTGAGCCGGCGTTCGAGAGCCTGTGAGCTGCAACCACTGAAGACTGCTTGCCTAGAACCCGTCCGCAACAAGAGAAGCCACCACAATGAGAAGCCCTTACTTGGTGACTAGAGAGTAGCCTTACTTTCTGCAACTAGAGAAATGAAGTTGCAGTTCAGCAATGAAGACCCAGCAGAGCCAAAAATAGATACATAAATAAAACTCTTTTTTTTTCTTTTTTTATAAAAGAGAGAGCCACTTGCATTCCCTACTTGCTGTGACAGATTTGCATCTGACCAAGGGGACCCATGTATGCCAAAATGTTCCCCCTAAAGATGCCTGACAACCCCTCATTAGAACTTCAGTCCTCTCAGGCAAGTGTCCATTGAAACACTGTTATTGGTTATCCAGCAGTGCCCAACAGCACCACTTAGTACTACGTGGCTGTGGGAAAATCGTCTTCTCTCTCTGATCCAGCTTCCTCAGCTGTGAATAATGTTAACTTCCTCACTGGGGTCGCTGTGAGGACTAAATGAAAAGATATATACAAAATGTTCACTACACCGCTGGGCTCTGAATTCTGGGCCTACAGTAAGGACCTAGTCAATGGCGGCTATCATCAGTATCACAATCTGCAAAATAAGTTAACTCTGTCATGGTGGGGGGGGAGTGGGATGGGTGGGTAATATGGCACGGGTGAAGGGCTCAGCACAGCACTTGGCATGCAGTAAGCACCCGGTAAACATCAGAATGCCAACAGGAGGCTCCTAACAGGAGGGGCAGGTCCCTTGCAGACATTAGATACCTGCAACCTGCCGAACCTCCTGATTCTACTCTGGGCCAACCCTGCCCCTCAGCACCCAGAATATGAAGGGAGGGGAGACGTGGGCAGAAGCCTAGACTAGGGATCAGATATTAATCCTGACTATGCAGATCTTCCTCCTTTTGCTGTGCAACCTTAAGCAAGTCGGCTAAACTCTCTGGGCTGCAACCTCCTCATCTATAACCCATCGGTTGGCGCTCACCTGTCTGGTGCCTTCTGATTCAGCATTGCAGGAGCCTGACTCACAGACCAGCAACTGGTTCCAGAGGGAATTCTCCACCCACCTTTTTAAAATGATAATAACAATAGCTCCTGTTTGGAGAGCTTACTGTATGCCAAGAACAAGGTGGGGCACTTTTAAATCTTGAGGGAGGCAGATGGAGAGACAGAGGCACCCGGAAATGGCAGGTTTCCTTTCAACAACCTCCCCCGCCCCCAGGCTAGCCCAGATAGAAGGAATTCTAGTCAACTCCAAGGAAACTCCCTCCCCAACCAGGAAGCAAACCCTTTCGGGCCAGAGCTCCAACCCAAACCTTGGTGTCACTGGGCAGGAAAAGACCTCAGGAATCAGCTCCTGCACAAGCACACGTGCGTGCACACACACACATACACCCTTCACAGATGGGAACATGGAGGCCCAGAGGGGACAAGGGTCCAGGGACCCACTCTATAGCCTCTCTGTGCAGACACCCTTCTCGGAAAATAGCTGTAAAGTACATCTCTCTAGATCCCCAGCTGTGGGCCCCAACACCCCCATCCTATCATTCACACACATCGGGGACAAAGGAAAGTTAAGTCTGGGATTCAGCAGCCACCAGAACCCCCTCCCCCTTCCTCTCCGCTCCTCTTTGTGTAGGGCAGAGGGGGAGGGGGCTGCCTGAATGAACCTCAGATTTAATGAAGGGAAGAGGGAAAGGAAAGGGGGCTGGGAAAAGGAGAAGGGGCCTCCCTGCCGGGGTCTGGCTGACACTCCTCCCCTCTGCTGGCAGCAGCGCCAACTGAGCCTGGCTGCTCCCCAGGTCCCCGAGCAGACGACCAGGTAGTCCCTCCCCGCCCCCACACACCCCACCCTCCCTCAGGTCCTGGGTTTCCCCACCCAGAGTTGGGCCGGTGTTGGCGTAACCCGTAAGACGGACTCAAGCTCGCTCAAGATCGGCTTAGAAAGGCAGAGAGGGTCTTCCTCCCCACCCCCGACTTCGGCCCTGGGGCCTAGGAGGGAAAGGTCTGGGGTTCACTGGAAAAGTGCCCAGGAAAAGCAGGGACAAGGCACAGAGAAACTGACAGCCCGGACAGACACGGAACCATAAAGACAAACAATGACAGATGTTAAGAGGCTTCGGACGGACAAAGACAGTCGGACGAACGAACGGACAGATATGAGACACATACAAAGGGACAAACTGAGGCAGACGGGCAGGGACAGACAGTCTGACTTGACACACACAGAAACAGAGGACACCCGGCAGAGAGGGGCAGGGACCGGCAGGCACACAAAGAGAGCGTCCGGGAGGCAGACGAGAGGCTCACTGCCAGGACGACTCCAAGTTGGGCCAACTGGGGCTGCAGCGCCCATGCCCTCCCCGAGCTCTGGGCCTCAGTCTCCCCGGTTCCCTGGAGGGGCGCCCGCCCAGGACACTCCCTTCCCCCCGCCCCGGGGCGCCCCACCCGTTCCCCCGCGGTAACCCGATCGCCGGACACCAGCCGTCTCCGGCGCCCGCGGGCCCGGGATGGGGGTGGGGGGACTCGATGAGCCGGGGTACCCGAGGAGCGAGGAGGCGGGGTGCGGGCCCAGAAAGACAAGTTTGGAGGAAGAAAAAAGAAGAAACTATTTGGAGGAAGAAGAAAAGACAAAAGTGCGAGCCCGAAGAAGGGGCAGGCGGCGCGGGCGGGCGACGGGGTCAGGACTCACGCAGCTGAGCAGGGAGCAGGCGCCCAGACAGGCCCCCATGTTTGCGGCGGCGCGGGTCGCGGGGTGCGGGCCGAGGGGCGCCGGCTCCCGTCCGGCTCCAGGCGGCCGGGGCTGGCCCCGCCCACCGGCCCCGCCCTGGCCCGGCTCCGCCCCACCTGCCGAAACCGCTCGCCGCTTTCCGGCGGTGTTCGGGGCCTCCCGGGACTCACCTGGGGCAGGTGCGCTGGGCTGGACCATAAGGAAAGTCGGGGTACCGGGGATTCCAGCTGCCGCGCAAGCCGCGCAACTGGACTCACGTCCGGATACAAAGTGATGGTTTGGAAATAGGGAGACCTGGGTTCGATTCCCGGAGAAGGCAATGGCACCCTACTCCAGTACTCTTGCCTGGAAGTACTCATCCCATGGATGGAGGAGCCTGGTAGGCTACAGTTCATGGGGTCGCTAAGAGTCGGACACGACTGAGCGACTTCCCTTTCACTTTTCACTTTCATGCATTGGAGAAGGAAATGGCAACCCACTCCAGTGTTCTTGCCTGGAGAATCCCAGGGACCGGGGAGCCTGGTGGGCTGCCGTCTATGGGGTCACACGGAGTCGGACACAACTGAAGCGACTTAGCAGCAGCAGCAGCAAGGTTCAATTCCCGGCGAGGCCACAACACGACCTCAACAACACTTCTCCCTACCCCAAGAGATGGTCACACGGGACTCCTCGGCGTTTGGCATAGCCTCTGCCCAATATCGAAGTGTTGCATGATTGGACAAAGAAATGGGCAAGTCACTTCTCCTCCCTGAGCCTCAGTTTCCCCGTCTGTGAAATGAGGATACCGTCTTCAAAGAGCCAAGTGTGTGCTCCCTGCCCCCGCTTCTAGGACACAGCCTTGCACCTGTCCTCCCCTCCATCCACCTGTTCTTCAAGCTCGACTCACTCCTGGCTTGGACCACATGCTCCCCAGAGCCCCCTGCACCTGGTGATTCATCACTCCCCAGAAACACCCAAACCTGGCCCCCAGCTAAGGAGCTCAGAGGGATGGGTGGGTCACATTCCTGCCAGACCATCCCGCAGAGAGGTGGGAGAAACCCAGATGCAGGGCTCTGTAATTACACTCACTTCACCCTCCAGCCCTCTCTCCTCACCCAACCACAGGTAAGATAATGTTAGGGAAGAAATCTGTGTGCCTCGAAGCTGGCCCCAGGGTCAGAGATCTGGGCCTGCCTACATCTTTGATGACTCAGCAAGCGCTAGCCTGAGCCATTCATTGTGTTGCAAACAAACCCTACACTTTCCCTCCTCCACACTTTTGTTCACAGGTTACCCTCCTCCTGAAAATTCCTTTTTATCCTCCTCTCAGCCCTTCAAACTCTTGGTCCTATCCCGTGTCTTCTCAGTGAAGAGGGCAGCCACTGCCCTGAAACCATTACCTGGCCCCAGTAGGGATAACTAGCCTCCTGCATCTCTGTGTTTCTAAAACATGGGACTCCTTTGTGGCCTCACAGATAACTAAAGTTACCACACAGCTAAGCTCATACCAAACTCTTCCACCTGCGTGCTGCGTGCTCAGTCATGTCTAACTCTTTGTGACCCTATGGACTGTAGCCCACCAGCTGCTCTGTCCATGGGATTATCCCGGCAAGAATACTGGAGTGGGTTACCATTTCCTCCTCCAGGGGATGTTCCAGACCCAGGGATCAAACCTGTGTCTCCTGCGGCTCCTGCATCAGCAGGCGGAATCTTTACCACTGAGCCACCTGGAAGCCCCAAACTCTCCCACCTATGTGGTCCCATTCAAGCCCTACAGTAACCCTGAGAAGTAGATTAACTCCCACTTCATCCCATTTTACAGATGAGGAAACAGGTTCAAAGAAGTAAAGTGATGTGCTAGATGTAAACTGAGCACTTAATACAAATCAGCTATGACTATTGTGGTTGCTACTATTGCTGCTTAAAGCCACACAGCTCAGAAGGGCAGCACTAGAAGACCACCCAATCTGGCCCCAGTCTCAGAACCCAAGGCCTGTCTCCAACATCCTATTGCCTCTGGGTGAAAGCAGACAATACCCACTGTGCCTATTTTTCTGTCCAATCATGTCTTCAGCCCTAGTCTGAGACCCTTAAGCGACGTTGAGCCACCCAAGGACTATTTGATTCACCTCTGGTGGGTCCCTCCCCTGACCTGGGCACAGCACAGGGCTTGGCACAGTAAGGCAGTGAAAGTGCCCCAAATGAATGAACTCCTGAATGTTTCCCAAAAGCCCAGTGTCCTCATTCTGCCACTCAGCAGTCTGAAGTGAATCCTTCTCATGGCCACCCTCCCCAGGGTCATCTCCTTTTGACATTTCTGCCCCAAGCATCAAATTTTCCATCCCTCAACCTCTCCCTTTCCAAGACCTGGTCTAGTAGAAAATGGCTAGTGGTCCAGTGGCTAAGATTCCACGCTCCCAATGCAGGGGGCACCGGTTTGATCCTTGGTTGGGGAACTAGATCCTGCAAGCTGCAGCTAAAAATCCTGCATGCCACAATGAAAAGATCCCACGTGCCGCAACTAAGACTGCTGCTGCTGCTGCTGCTAAGTCGCTTCAGTCGTATCTGACTCTGTTCGACCCCATAGATGGCAGCCCACCAAGCTCCCCGTCCCTGGGATTCTCTAGGCAAGAACACTGGAGTGGGTTGCCATTTCCTTCTCCAATGCATGAAAGTGAAAAGTGAAAGTGAAGTCCCTAAGTCGTATCCGACTCCTAGCGACCCCATGGACTGCAGCCTACCAGGCCCCTCCATCGATGGGATTTTCCAGGCAAGAGTACTGGAGTGGGTTGCCATTGCCTTCTCCGGCAACTAAGACTCAGCACAGCCAAATAAATAAATAAAAATATTCTCTAAAAAAAGAAAAAGAAGGGCTTCCCTGGTGGCTCAGTGCTAGAGTCCGCCTGCCAATGCAGGAGACACTGGTTCAATCCCTGATCCAAGAAGATCCCACAGACCTCAGAGCAACAAAGCCCAGGGGCCATAACTATTGAGTCTGTGCTCTAGAGCCTGGGAACTGCAACAAGAGAAGCCGCCTTGCAGAGAATCCTGCTCACTGCCACAAAGAGTAGCCCCGGCTGGCTGCAACTAGAGAACAGCTAGTGCAGCACCAAAGACCCAGCACAGCCAAAAATAAATAAATATAAAAGAAATCGCCCAAGACCTCAACAAGCAACACCTGACACCCTGGTTCTGTCACCGCCTCTCATACCCTCTGCCGTCATGGAGGTCACTTCTCCTCTGAATTGGGCGTGATTATCCTGCTTAACCTCACAGAACAGTTGTGAGTGTCTGGAAAGCATTTTAAGAAATAGGCAGTCATCTGAAAAGAGGGAGGGATTAATATGCTTGCAAGTGTAGAGAGACAGCCCCTTCTGACTTTTTTAGATTGAAGCTTTCCAGAACAGGAAAAACAGAGGTCGTGCCCTCACCCTGCCCAAACTGGGCTCTCACATCCCTGTGTTGCCCCGGACAGAGGGGCAGACCCCTCCCCACCCCATGCAATAAACTCACTGTGTTGCCTGGTCCTGGTGCCTCCTCCTCTTTCAGCCTCATCCTTCTCATCTGTAAAATGGAGATAATTGTTTCTGCTACAGTTATCTCAGGGGACCAGTGAGGAGGTGGATAAAGAGGCTTCATTCCTCGGTATCCTGACCAACCCACCCACCTTTCTCCCAGTCTTAAATCTCTTACAAGGGACCAGAATCACTCTGTCCTTCACACCTCCAAGGGCAAGATTGGAGTCAGCAGCTGTGTGATTCTGGCAAATCACTCATTCTCTTGGAGCCTCACTGGAGGGTTGGGATTCTGGATCACCACAGCTCTTCCAACCATATAATGCCATGTAAACTATGTCCATTGAGAGAAAACTGCAGTGATCATTTGGTCCATCCCCCTGTGCCCATCACCCAGCTGAGACAGATGCTAAACTCTCCAGATCCCAAGGAAGCAGGCTCTGGCTTCTTGGGCCACTCACCCCAAGAGTTCTCTTATCCCATCTCATTGGGGCTCAGTTTTCAAATGTGCAATATGGGAATAATCCCCTGATCAAGCCCCTGGTGCCCCCTAGTATCTCCCAACCATCCTTGCCCGTCTCTCTCACCATCCTCCCGTCCATGGGGACTCAGATGCACT
Source organism: Bos mutus (assembly GCF_027580195.1). NCBI lineage: Eukaryota > Metazoa > Chordata > Mammalia > Artiodactyla > Bovidae > Bos > Bos mutus. The sequence goes on along the minus strand of NC_091618.1, from coordinate 13,843,588 downwards.
CTGGCTTTGAGCCTCCTGTCCCCTTGCCTTCGCTCTCTGCACTGGCCTCCACTTCCTGCTTCTGACCCATTTACAGAGCAGGACTGAAGCTATTCCTTATGAATATTCACGTAGGTAATGAGGGCTTGGGATTGGGAGAGCATCTGGGGAGAGGCATTAATGAGACACCATCCACCTACTGTCCCCACACACAGCCCCCTGTCAAAGCTGCCCTCCCTCCCAAAGGGTGCTCGGGAGTTTGAGGCAAAGGTTGAAGTAACCGCAATAATAATATCCACAGCAACCATTTTCAAGTGCTTACAACATACCAGGCACCCTACTAAGAGCATCTCCTGTAAGACGCTTTTCAGATGGGAACTATTTTCCCATTTAACAGATAAGGAAATCGATGCTCCAAGAAGTAACACTCACATAAGTCATATGTGAAACCTGCACAGTGATTACGTGCAGAGCAAGGATGGAACCCAGGTTTTGTCAGACTCTAGAACTGGTACTGTTAACTCGTGCCCCCCGTATGCACGGGGCCACACCTGGACCTCCCATCCCAGCAAATGTGCTCACGGTGGTCTTCAGTGACCAAGGCTTTAGGAAAGGGCTCAGGTGCTGGAAGTGACTCCATCTGGATAATGGGAAGACACGCAGACAGGCGTGAGACTGTGTGATTCACACACACACACACACAGTGCACTGTGAGTCTAGAGTGCGTTGATACAGGTAGAGTGTATTGTATGTGCCTGGCAGTGAGTGTGTGTGACACAGATGCCCCTGAGGTTGCCCAGAGACGCACTGTTCTGCCACTGTTCCTTTTCCAGTTGACCAGGGGGCCTGCTGGGTGCCAGGTCAGGGCATGTGGTGTGAAAAGGTCAACACCATCCGTGCCCTCCTGGAGAGACAGTGTGGTGGCTTTGTACCCAAATGTGGCAATACCGCAGAAGGAGCCTTTGTGGGAGGTCTTCTTCGTTTGGGAGGTCTTTTTTGTGGGATGTGGCTGGAAGGTAAGGGACAAGACTGTGGGGAGAGCAGAAAAGTGGGACATGCAGGAGTTACTGGGAACCCCCTGACACTTGCCAGAGGCAAGGGACTCTCCGAGGGTTGCAGGTCTGGAAGGTCTCTGGATGCTTCCCTCACAGATGTCAAAAGTCCGCCACAAATGCACATGGAGGCAGTGTGTGTGTGTGCGTGTGTGCGCGTGTGCACGTGCGTGCACAGGTGATTATGTGTGATATTTGTATATGCGAGTTCATGTCAATAAGGAGAGGACATGCTTGAATTAGAGAACATGGGAGAATCGTGTGTGGTGTGTGTATATGGGTTTTGCATGTAGGGGTGTGTGTGTGAGTATGTGTGAGTATGTGGACAGCAAGAGTGTGGTACTGTCAGGGAAAAGGAGGAGGGAAAAGAGCATCATTCGACCCAGGCCTCATATTCATGAGCCTCAAAAATACATCAAAAGACAGATGGATGGGTGGAGGGGTAGAGAGATGATGGATAGATGGATGGGTGGATTCAGATGGACTGACGGGTGAATGGAAAGAGAGATAGATATGTGATAAAGCAAAGACTGCAAAATGTTCATTGTAGATTTCAGAAGGTGAGGATGTTAGTGTTCACTGTACGATTGTTTCAATCTTTCTAGATGCTTGAAATTTTTCATAATAGAATGTTAGAAAACAATGTACACACCAAGAAGACTGGATGTCGAGCTCCAGGGTCTCCTGGATAAGATGGAAAGAAGAGGACTCTCATCGTACGATTTAAAACTGTATCCCATCACCAGACCACACAGCACTGTGAACTCATCTTTTATAATTCTGCAATTATCTTATGAATCTCTCAGTTGCATTGGATTTGTGTGTGTGCATGTTAAAGATATTAATTTATTAAGTAAAAATGTGTGTAGCACACCACAACTGTGGCCAACCTGTTTCAGCATATCTTCATTTTTAACTAACAAAGAGCCCCAAAAGTCAGGACTGGTTCGGGCCTCTCTTAGCCTGTGAGAGTCCCTGCTGTGCGGCGTGTGCATGTGGGCTTATGTGTGCATGTGCATACAAGCACATGTAAGGGTGTGAGTGCACGTGGGCAGGTGAGGCTAACGCCCACAGGAGCACCCACCCAGGAGCTCAGCCTCCTCGAAACCCCCATGAAGCCAACACTGTTCCAGGAGAAGGGAAGGGGAACCACCAGCCCCAGGGCAGCCTTGGGGACCGAGAACTCTGTCATCTAAGGCTTGGAAACGCTCAGGCCAAGCGGCGTCCCCTGGCCAGTAGTGGAAGTGTGGGCGGCAGAAGCTGAGGCATTTCCCCAGGAGAGAGGGGCAAGGCTGGGTGTCCTTCAGCCCCAGGGCACCTCCCTTCCTCCCCACACTCTTGTTGCCTCCTGTCTAACCGCTCTTCCTCCTTTGCCCAGTGCCTGTAGGCTCAAATGGTCAGCAACTCCCATTGTACAGAAGGGGAAACTGAGGCCTGGAGGGAGCAGAGTTGCCCAGGCCACATAGCAAGATAGCAGCAGAGTCAGAACTGAGCTCCAGCCTGTGTTCTGTTCTCTGCGCCACTGCCGGTCACCTTCGAGTGTCCCACCTTCCGTAGGGGGAGAGGGGAGGGGCAGTCACTGTAGGTGAGGGTCCAGGCCCAGCAGACTGAGCATGGAAGGCCCTAGAATGCCCCTCTGCCTGTGTGGATCACATACAAGATCCAGGAGGCCACGTGGGTACCAGAGACAGCCTGGCTGGGAGGCTGGACCTGCGTTCTAATCCCAGGTCTGCCATAGACCCCTGTCGAAATGGCCTTGGACAGCTCCCTGCCCCTCCCAGGGCCTCAGTTTCTCCATCTGTAAATGGATCTAGGTGAACTACAGCAGTGGCTTTCACTTGTTTGGAAGCAGAACCTCAAGCAGCAATGAGAGTTGTTGCCCCAATCAATATGCAGGGATGGCAAATAGGTACCCAGCCAATGGACCCCTTCATTTCCCTTCCACCAAGGAGCTAAAGGAAGTCCCACCCAATCGCAGAATCAGGGGTTAAGAGATCAGGCTCCAGCATAGAACAAGGCTGGACCACTTACCAGCTGTGCTTGGCTCTCCAAGCTTCAGCTTGCTCCTCTGTAAAAGGGGGTTAACAGTATCAACCTCCTAGGGCTGTGTGAGGTTAAATGAAATAAGTCATGGCCAGTGCTTGACATGTGATGAACAGATTAAAACTTCAGGCAGGGACTTCAGATGCATGGGTGGAGGGGTAGAGAGATGATGGTCCAGTGGTTAAGAATCTGCCTCCCAAGGCAGGGGATGTGGGTTCAATCCCTGGTTGGGGAACCAAGATCCCACATGCCATGGGGCAACTAAGCCCACACGTTCTAAATCCTGCACGCCACAACTAAAGAAGCCCCTGCATGTCACAACGAAGAGCCTGTGCGCTGCAGTGAAGACCTACTGCAGCCAAAATCACACACACACACACAACTTCAGGCAATAGCAGCTCTTACTACTAGTCACACCAGATGAGAACCATTCATAAGCCAGCTGGCTTCACCGTGACTTGTATCTGTTGTTCTGGCCCCAAAGCCAGCGCATTCTGGCAGCTGCTACCCTAGATTCCTCAGCCTGCCTGTCTCTGCAGCTGCTCCGGAACAGCTGGGCATGCAGAAGCTGCTTTGAGGCCAGGCCTGGCCCTGGGGAGGGGAAGCAGAGGGTGCCCTGTAATCAGGACAGGCCATGGCGCAGGGTCTGGTTCATCCGGACGACCAAGCCTCTGGTAGGCCATCATTAGCTCCCCTGCCTTGCCCCAGGCCCTGACCCGGCTCCTGAAACCCCAGAGAGAAGGCAACAGGTATTTAGTCAAAGCCTTTCATTCTCAGGGCCACCCCCCAGCTGCCTAGTGACACAGGCAAGAGGGAAAGTCTGCCTGAAGCCAGGGGCCTCACCCACAGGCAGCCATCAGCTCCGGCAAGGACAGGCGCTTGGAACTGGGAATCCTGCGATGTTGGAGCTGAAGGAAACTCAGAATCACCTAACGTGTAGAAATACATACAGTGGAATATTATTCAGTCTCTGAAAGGAAGGAAATTCTGACACATGCTGCAACATGGATGAACCTCGAGGACATCGTGCTAAATGAAATAGACGCAGAGAACAAATGGTATACGGTTCCACTTACATGAGGTCCCTAGAGTAGTCGAAGTCAGAAAGACATAGAATGAGAGCTTCCAGGGGCTGGGGAGAGAGTGCAGCAAAGAGTTATTTAAAACAAACAAAAAAACACTTCTGGGGTCTGCCCTTATTTAACAAGTGGGGGAACCAAGGCTGAGATGTGGAAGGAGCTTACACACGTGCACTCAATGGGCGAGTGTTGAGAGACGCCCCCTGACTTTCTGCTCCTTCCCAGGCAAGCCCCACTCTCACCCCCACCCCACCCCCAGCTGCCCGTTCCACCTCCTAAACCTGACTCCAGCTTCCAGCTGGCTCTTTGGCACCCCTTCCAGTGCAATTTCTTCCATTTAAAAAAAAAAAAAAACTTTCCTCCTTCACTCCAGGCTTTTTCCTCCCAGTTATAAAATATCCCTGTCCCATAGCAAAGAGGGACCTCATCTGTTTGTTTCACCCCAGGATCCCATCTCCCAGATTTGTGTCAGGCAGGGCATGACCCAGGCTGAATACATGAATTTCAGAAAATTTGGAAAATACAGGAATACTTGAAAAAAAATAAATCACCTGTGGTCTCCCACCTTCAACATGCTTTAATGTATCTTATTCTTTCTTTAAATTTATCTTATTGAAGTATAGTTGATTTACAGTTAATTTCTGCTGCACAGCAAAGTGATCCAGTTATATATATATATATATATATATATATACACATTCTTTTTCACGTTCTTTTCCATTATGGTTTATCACAGGATACTGAATATAGTTCCCAATACTATACAGGCTTCCCAGGTGGAGCTAGTGGTAGAGAACCTGCCTGTCAATTCATGAGACTTAAGAGATATGAGTTCGCTCCCTGGCTGGGGAAGATCTCCTGGAGGAGGGTATGGCAACCCACTCCAGTACTCTTGGCTGGAGAATCCCATGGACAGAGGAGCTGTTCTATACAGTAGGATCTTGTTTCTTACCCACTCTGTATATACTAGGCTGCATCTGCTAATCCCGAGCTCCCGATGCCTTCCTCTCCCATCCCCTTCCTCCTTGGGAACGAGTCCACTCTGCGCGTCTGCGAGTCTATTTCTGTTTCACAGGTAAGTTCGGTTCTGTCATATTTTAGAGTCCACAGATGAGTGATATCATATGATATTTGTCTTTCTCTTTCTGACTGACTTTGCTTAGTATGATACCCTCTAGCTGAATCCATGTTGCTGCAGATGGCATCATTTCATCCTTTTCATGGCTGAGTAGTATTCTATTGTATATGTGCACCACCTCTTCTTTATCCATTCATCTGTGGATGGGCATTGAGGTTGTTTCCCTGTCTTGGCTATTGTGAATAGTGCCGCATTGAACACAAGGGTGCAAGTGTCTGTTTGAAGGTAATATATCTTATTCTAAGCGCTAATAACACTTAAACACAATTTTAAAAAAAGGTCAGCACTCACGACATGAATAGTTTTGTGTCCTGACTTTTTCATGTACCATTTCACCATGAGCATTTTCCTGGTCATTAAGATGTTTTCTTGGGGAGGGACCACGTGGGGTCTGGCGGAGCTGAATTTCTGGCAGTCCTCCAGTTGGGGGCTAGGTTGGAAATATGGAGTTGCTGAAGGAAACTTTACCCAGCCTTGTGCCCCTGGCGGCCTGGGACTGGAATCTTCCCCTTAATGTGTCCACCTGTATGGAGCATCCATTGGAGGCTGTGAGGTACTGGTCAGATCAGGTGTTCCTGCTCCAGTTTGCAGCTTTAGTTTCCAGCTTGAGCAGCCAGCTGCTGGGCTGGCTCCCTCTGGCCATTTATGGACCTTTGTGCTGCCCCCAAGGAAGGTTTCTACTCCACTGGAATCCAGACAGAGGCCAGAGAGGCTGACCTCACTTGATACCATCAGAGCCAGAGGTATCCTAGTGGCTTCCAGCACAGGTGCTGTTGACCTGTGGGCACTGGCTGAAAATGAGACACTCGTTGGCACCAAGTTCTACAAGTATGAGCAGATCACGTTGTGTCTACAGGGTCCCGGGCTGTGGCACAAAAGCTGTCAGAGGAAACAAAGACTTCTGCATCAAGATCCGGGACCTTGCTCAGCAGATGGTTCTGAATCCAGACCGAGCTCACTCTGGACGGGTCACCTGTATTGCTGCCTCTCCCCACAAGGACTCCATGTTTCTTTTCTTTTAACTATTTTTCATTTATTGGTAACTCACATCATTCTGAATAGCATTTGAAGCCTTGCTTCAAGCAGTGTTAGAAGCCAACACAGTAATAGTTGAGATTTATGATGTGCTCACTGTGGTTTAATTTTGGCCAAAGGTCAGTTTTGAGCTATTACAAAAAGAAAGCTCAAAGTAGTCATGATACTTGGTAACTTTTGTATTTCCCGTTAATCTAGCGAGGGAGTCCGTGTTCACGCAGTGAGGACAGCAGACTTTCACTGTGGGATCCCCCCGTCCCAAGCCAGCGTCACAGATCGGCTGCGGTGCCTCTGCCCACCTTCCTACCTCCCTGGCTTGGCATCCTCAGCAGACAGAAGTCTTTGTCTCTGGTGATGAGAAGCGATTGTTTCCCTTGTGGACACCAAGAGTGCAAGCCGTGTCCCCAACACAGCTGCACACTCCCAGGGCGTCACTGGGCTAGTGTTCTCCCCACACAGGGCCCCCTTCCTGGCCTCAGTCAGTGAAGCCTGCTCACCCAGGCCTTTCCAAGGTGTTTAGAAGCTGAGCCCACAGAGACTTTGTGAGCGATGCTGCTTGGTCCCTGCTCAGTCACTCCCTTCTTACTGCAGGGGGCTGGGACCACCAGGTCACCCACCATATCCTGCCCACAGAGCCTCTCCTAAGAGTGTTGCCAGGTAGACTGGATTTTAGACAGAAAGCAAATCCCCTATGAGTATCCACTCCCTTTGCCCCTATCCTCTCAGCTTGTGAGACAACACAAGAGCCTCATATAGTATGTGGGTTTCGTTTTTGTTTTATGATTTATTTGTTCATGGCTGTGCTGGGCCTTCATTGCTGTGTGCAGGCCTTCTCCAGGTGCTGTGAGCTGCACACCAGTTTCAGTGCACAGGCTTCTCATTGCAATGATTTCTTCTGCTTCAGAGCACAGGCTCTTGGCACACAGGCTCCAGCAGTTGTGGCACATGGGCTCGTTGTTGAGGCTCCCAGGCTCTAGAGCACAGGCTCAGTAGTTGTGGTTCATGGGTTTAGTTACCCTGCCACATGTGGGATCTTCCTGGACCAGGGATTGAACCTGTGTCCCCTGCACTGGCAGGCGGATTCTTTACCACTGAGCCACCAGGGAAGTCCTATACAGTACGTTCACATGCCAGATCTGTGCAGTTAATAGGCATCATCTCTCAGACTGGGGGAGGGCTGGATTCTGGGGTCCTGTAGTCCTGGAAGAAAAACATCCTTGAACATGGATATGTATGTGTACGGGTATACACATAGGTTTTTTTTTTTTTTCCAGGGGGAATAAAAAGTCCATTCCGCATCTCTCCCAGGCCCAATTCCCACCCCCCAAAGTCAGCAAAAGGTGTTTTGTTTTGTTTTTTTAAATAAAAAAGATTTATTTTTTAAGCCAGACTTTTTTTGCTTGTTTGTTCTGGCCACACTGCACAGCATGTGGGATCTCAGCCCCCTGCCCAGGAATTGAACCCATGCACCTCGTGTTGGAAGCACAGAATCTCAACCACCAGAGCACCAGGGAAGTCTCAACAGACGGTTTCTTTGCTTCACATGTAGCTATGCATGAGGAACTGGCCATGTCTGGATGGGGTATGAGATGTGGGCACCCCTGGGTTCTTGGAAGCAGCTCATAGACTACTCATAGAGATAGGAGCAACTTCATAAATATTTTTTTTTTTATAGAGTCAAATTCAGCTCTATCATGGGCAGCGCTCACATTCAGCCCAGCTCACCTTGTAGAAGAGCCAGGACGCTCACCACAGTTGTGCTCATCTCCCTGCTATGAAAGTGAGCCAGAAGCCTAGTTTCTGGCTGAATAAGAAGTTTGGCTGGCACCTGTGTAATGGCCACCCCTTACTCCCATGGAGCTGTGTATACCCTCAAAAGAGATGAGTGTATTTCTGCCACAGATGCCACTGAGAAAAGTTTCAGGATGGAGAGCTTAAGGGCATTTCAGTTAAAAATGACACAGACGTGCTCAGGAATGTTGGCCGCTGCCTGGGCCCTGACACGCTTTCCCCTGGGCCCCTGCCTCTGGATACAGGAAGCCTGGATGCTATTTGGGGGGACTCTCAAGATTTTAAATGCAGCATCAGAGAGAATCCGAAGTTCTGGTCAGTGAAATAAAAAGTTGATTCATTGTTGTTATTTTTTCAAAGAAAGGATGTTTTCTTAACAACACTGAGAGTGGCTCTGTCAGTGGGTGTCCTTCACTCAGAAGCCGCCTCCTCAGCAAGGCTCCTAGGACCACTCAGCTTAAAGTGGCCCTTTACTCAATCACCTTATTTTCTTCATGACGTGTCTTACTATCTGAAATTATCTTATTCCCTTATCTGCTCACTAGTGTCCTTTAAAATGCATTTAATGTATCTATCTATCTATTTGGTTGCACCTGGTCGTAGTTGCAGCATATGGGACCTAGTTCCCTGACCAGGGATCAAACCCAGGCCCCCTGCATTGGGAGCTTGGAGTCTTAGCCACTGGGCCACCAGGGAAGTCCCCTTCACTTGTGTCTTATTTGTCTGCTTATAAAACTAGCCATGAGGCAGTTGAAGCCCTAGGACAAGAGGAACGAATGGACCACTGGCACCTAGCATACAGCTCCCCTTACCAAACATTCATGGGCTGTGTGCCAGGCAGAGTCCTGGTTCCTCAGACCACAGCAGTGAATGAAAAGACAAAAACCTTTACACGTCACTGGGGAATGAATGAATGAAAGGATGAACGAACTGGATGAATGGATGGATTTACCTCCTGTAGTTAGACGTTTAGGTCAGTGCACCTTAAACTTTCCCCTGATTTACCTCTCAGGAAATGTCTTTAAATTCTCGCATTTGATCATTCAAATAAATGTAAAGTTTGTATTCTACGCAGAGTGACCAACTTGTCCTGTTTTGCTTGGGACTTTTCTGGTTTTCCCACTGAAAGTCTCTTGTCCCAGGAAAATATTTAGTTCTGAGCAAACTGGGACAGCTGGTCACCCTAATTCTTCACCCTATTATATTCATGATTAAAAAACAAAACAACCAGCTTTATTGAGATATATTCCACGTACCGTAAAATCCACTTGTTTTAAAGTGACAAATCAGCGGGTTTTAGTACAATCACCACCACTATCTAACCCCAGAACATTTTCAGCACCCCAAAAAGAAATCTTGTACCCAAGAGTCCTTCCATTTCTCTGCTGCTTTTGGCCATTTGTGGACAACACCTCCTCCTGGATAACGCCCAGGCTCACCTGCCCACTGCATGGAATCACTGATGGATTCAGGGATGGAATCTGTGAATTCCGTCACAGTCTGATGGAATCACTAGTTCTTGGGGTCACCTTCCTGGGCACACAACCTCTGAAGAAGAACCCCCTGGTTTGGAAGGGCCCCTCAATTGGTTTAATGCTCTGCTGTCACCACTTTGAAATTCTGAATGATTTTTTTAACAAAGGGTCTCACATGTTTATTTTGCACGGGGACCTGTCCATTATGTAGTCTGTCTTTCTTGTTTACCTTCCGCCTCTCACACAGGTTAATACACTCTTTGACCTCAGACTCTGTCCTACCCTCTCCGTGCCCTAGTGCCTGGTGGAAGCTGAATGAATGACTACTCAAAATGCATGAATAAAATGAATGAATCACAGGAAGAAAGGAAGGAAGGGGGAAAGAAAAGGAGGAGAGAGAAAGAATGAAAAGAAGGAACGAACGAATGAAGAAAGAAAGAAATTCACCTATTATACCTTGAGGAATAAGGTAGGAGGAATTTTCAGTGTAAACAGAAGTCGAAAGAACATTCCAAGCAAGGGGACAGCGTGGGCAAAGGCAGCCATGGGTGAAAATTTCCAGAGGGCAGGAAGGACCAGGAGGCCCTGGGAAACGTGGTTGCACTGGTCTCAGCTGAACCCCAGGATTCTGGGGGGAAGAGAGGGAGGCAATGGCTGCTCTCTGAAAGAAGCTCTTTCCCTGACTGGGGGCAGGGAGAAAGCCCTGGAATCCAGAAGAGGGGTGCTAAATAGTGCCTCCAGAGGGGCCTCTCCTGTCATGGGTGGTTGGAGAGGTCAGGCCAGGAAGTCGAGGGGAGCCGGTGGGGACAGCGTGGCTCAAATCTAGGCCATCAAGGCTCAGTGATCTTAGTGACTCCAATTGAAACGCCTTTGCCACCACTGGGACAGACGTCAGGGCTTTGACTCAGGGCTCTGCACCTCCTGCCTGGTGCCCTAGCAGCAACAAGGCTTCTCAGGGCCCCAGGCCCCCCACTCCAGCCCACCCTTGGCAGCTAGATAGTTCTCAGGGTCCCAGGACTAGTGAGAGGTCAGAAGAAGCCTTGGCAGGGGAGTCCCAGCTGCCTGCAGGGACAGGAGATAATGACCTCTTGGAGTTTATGGGCATAGGACTTGGTCCTGCCAAGTTCAAGAGAAGAGGCCCAGATAGCTGCAACCCGCCTCCGCCCCACAGAGTTTAATATTGCTAATCTGGGTCCGTCTACTCCTCCCCTCCCCTCCTGACCTCCCAGCCACAGTGACTTTCTTTCCGGCCCTTGATGAGTCAAGTTCATTCTCGCCTCAGAGCCTTTGGACTTGCTGTTCTCTCTGCCTGGAGCATTCATCCCCTAGATCCAGGCTTGCCTGCTTCTTATCATTAGTGGGGTCTTGTCTCAAACTCCACCTCCTCACTCTGGAACGTTGGAAGGGTCCACTCCAGCTGGACCCATGACCAGCCCTTCTCCACTCCATGACCTTGTTTAATTTTCAGACTGCCAGGCTCAGAATCCTCCCCACTATTATCTACTAGCTGGGGCAAGTTTCTGAACCTCTCTGCTTCTATTTCCTCACCTATAAAATGGGGATAATAGTAACACTTATGTCATTATGTTGTTGGGAGGAGTGAGATGGCACAGGCACACAGCAGGATTCCATAAATGGTAGCCCTTGTGACCATCACCGTTTGCCTGCCCCAACTCCCCCTGAGAGGAGAGCCTGTGTCTGGCTTGCTCATAGCTGCAACCCCAGGGCCCAGAACCGTGCTTTGTACAGAAAAGCCATTTCAGCAATAGGTTTTGATGTAACTGATCTCTTTGTTTCTCTCTTAATATTTTCCCTTTTCCTATTCTCCCCACTCCCCATGCAAGAGAGGCTGTTAAGCAGACTAAAGGCCTCCCAAGGCTAGAATGAGAGGAAGGATGGACAGAGTGATGAGAGCAGAGACATCGTGGGTGCTGAGAGGTCCCTGCAGGTGGCAGCCGGAGCCCAAAGGAGGACCTACCAGGACTCCCAGACCACAGTGTGACCCCAACTCGGCAGAATGATTCTGTGCCCTCCACAGAAGAAGTGGAGAGGGGTGTTGGCCCCCAAAAGCACCAAGGCGACCCATGCAGACTCATGGCTGGAAGACCCACGGGCCTACCCAAGCCTTAGCTCTATGTACATTCCTCTCCCTGACACCAACTCAGACACACCCCTGGGCTAACGAGAGAGAAAGTTCTACTTCTCACACCCTTGAGTCCTGGCCTGGCAACCATACCTGGCCCTCAGCTAGGAAGTTGCATCATTGTGGCTCACTGACCTCTCTGGGTCTGTCATCTGTAAGGGGAGGCAGTTCCTCCCAGATGCTATTCAGTTTTCAGGCTTGATAAAAAGCCTGGAAAAACTTTATGTGCTATCTCATCTAAGCCTCTCAAAACCCCTGAGAGATCAGAACTACTATATTCTCTGCCTGACAGATAAGGAAACTAAGACCCCAAAAGACTTGCAACAAAACAAACCTGGTCTGGGGTTGAGTGGCTGATCTGACCGGAATCCACTTCACCTAACCCCAGGCCCACCCTGGGTAAGCAGAGAGTGACAATGTTTTCTAAACCACACAGACCTGTGCTAGTGACAGGAGGCAGTGGGGCGGGGCGGAGGGGGGGGAGGGGCGCGGGCCGTACAGAACAGGAAAGAAGCAGAGTGTGACTCAGCCCTGGCCAGTGTGTTGCAGGGAGTATGTGCAATGTCATGCCACTTGGGGGGTGTGGCGCAGCACAGCCTGGTCTGAGTGGTCAGCAAAAGGGCAGAGAAGACTTGCCCCCTCCAGGCCCCAGTCAGCTGCCCAGGGAAGGCACCTGACTGGTCTCAGGAAGCCTGGATCAAGTGCCAGCTCTGCCTCTGGCGCTCAGAGTGACCTCTGCAAGTCTCTCTCCGCCCAGGGCCTCAGTTTTCCCACTGGGCCCAAGTACACAAGAACCTTGGCTGGAGGCTCAGAGAGCTGACAGCAATTCTAGTTGGGCTCTCTATTGCCCCCTAGTGGACAAACTGATGCATGCTTCCATCAGTTCCTAGGTGAGAACCTGCAGAATCGCCCCTCCCCAGTCTTGATCCCTGACCTTGAGTAGGTAGAGGCGGCACCCACAAGTCTCACTGTCAAGCCTCAGAGGAAGGGAAAGGTCCAAAGGAGATCTGGATGGGGCAGGAGAATTCCCACGCCCTGGTTCTGCTCCTCAATCGCTGTGTGAGCTTGTACTCACCTTCCTTTCTCTAAGCCTGCTTCTCTAAGGACGAGAGTTACAGGAAGAAGCCTGATCTGGGAAGCATAAGGCTTGGTTTCCATCCTTCTAAGGAGCTGTGTGTGTGTGTGTGTGCTAAGTCGCTTCAGTCGTGTCTGACTCTTTGCGATCCTATGGACCATAGCCCACCAGGCTCCTCTGTCCCTGGGATTCTCCAAGCTAGAATACTGCTGTGGGTTGCCATGCCCTCTTCCAGGGGGTTTTCCTCACCCAGGGATTGAACTCTACTGAACCCGTTTCTCTTATGTCTCCTGCATTGGCAGGCGGGTTCTTTAGCACCAGCACCACCTGGGAAACTCTTAATGAGCCATGTGAGCTCAGGCAATTGCCTGCACTTCCCTGGGTTTCAGTTTCCCCATCTGCACAACAAGCTGATGGGACCACATGGTCTCAGGACCTCTCTGGCTCTGACATTTAGGGATCTAAGTGGGAAATATGTGTTTAGGGAGATTAAGAGGAGGTGCAAGGGGCCACAAGGAGAGCTTCCTTGAAGGAAGGACTAGGTCAAAATTATCCCCCAGGGCTTATAGAGGGTCACATGGCATTGAATATATATTCAGGTTTTATATTTACTGAAAAAACCCACACCTAGGACCAGACCCTGTACTGGTCACTGGTCATATGATAGCATACAAAACAGACACAATCCTTGTGCTTGAGGAAAAATTCACAGCCAAGTCAGGGGCACTGATTAGTAAACAAACATTCGCACTCTTGTCTGAACAGGGATGATAAGATTATGGACAAGTCATAGCCATAGCAGTGTTGGAAAATGAAACATCAGAAGGGAGGTAACATGTGAGTAGGGTTTTGAAAGGTGAGGATGAGTAAAACAGGTGCTGAATTCTTCTAAAATTAAACAATTTTTCCTCTCACATTGGCTTGTGCAAAGATAGTGATCTTAGTGAAAATTCTGCTTTTACCTGGGAAAGAGGGACAAGCAAGTTGTTGATGGAGACAGAAAAATCTAACAAAAAGGGCTTCTTCTCTGGGTGCCTAAGTTGAAAATAGATATCAACAGACTGTGACAAATGAAGTGAGTCTCAGACACAGAGTGGGATGCAGAGAGGGGCTGAGGTCAAGGGTCAGAGATGTCTGGTGAGCCTTAATAATAAAAGAGAAACCTCATATTTTGATATGAAGGACTCAAAATGGCCAAGCCAAACTGGCTGTGTCTATGTGGCCTTGAATTTGACAGAGTCATTGCTTCAAGTTTCTTCCTCTGCTCCAAGGCACAAGCCAGCTCAGATTTTCCAGGGTAAACAGCTTCACCACAGTCTCTCTAGTCATGGGGCCTCTTTTATTGGCAATGTCCCATGGGATGTGTTTGGATGCGACAAGAAAAGCAGCACACCCAGCTGGCTCACACCAGCTCACAGGAGTCAGCTGCTAGAGTTTTGGGAATTCTGCAATTTCAGGTTGTTGAAGAGTCATTGTCTTAAAAAATTAAATGATATGAATTTACAATTAAGAGATATTAAAATACAGATAAACAACAAGGTCCTTTTGTATAGCAAAGGGAGCTATATTCAATATCCTGGGATATACCAGAATGAACAAGAATATATATAATTGAATCACTTTGCAGCATGGAAGAAATTAACACATGGTAAATCAACTACAATTCAGTTAAAAAGAAGAAATGTTAAAATAAAGGTAATACTCAAAACTCATGACTTCCTAATGATTTTACTACACTTTACTATGCTTTTAAGGTTATCTGCATCCACTGTAGCTAAATAGCAGAACTCTGGCATAAAGATGTACTTCCGCACACCTCTTTCCAAGTCAGCTTGGTGATTCATTACATTGGTAACTTGAAATTGGCCACAGTGGGAATTGGCAAATGTTATAAATTGGGACTTGATTTGCTGTTTTGTTGACTTTCTGGATTAAAGAAAGTGATGGGCAAAATATTAACAAAAGTGCTGAAGCTGAAAGAGGTCTCAGTTTAATGAATGTATTTAGAGGGGACTGAGAGAGAGTAGTGTAACAGTAGATCACATATCAGATTTAATGACAATAAATTTATTGGGAGGACAGTTAGCCCCGCAGACTAAAATGCAACTCCATTTCAAACTGTGGTTGAATTGCAACCACAGATTAACTAGACATACAAGAGTTCAGCTCTCTCTCTCTCTCTCTGTGTCTCACTCTCACTCTCTCTCTCCCTCCCCGCGCGCTCCTCCACTCTCTTCTCTTCAAGTCTTTGGGTTGGCATGCCCTCACACTTCGAGAATGGATTCTCCTGCTATCTTCTAAATAAAATAGAGCTGTAACACTGATTTGCCTAAGAGCTATAACACGGTTTGTCCAAGACCCGAGAGCTGTGACGTGCCGAGGACTTTAATGTCTGTCGCTCCAATTCTTTGTTGTGATGAGAGAAAGAACCGAGGAACATACACTCGCATGACATCTATGGTGCCGTGACTCGGATTTAACCTGGCTGAAACAACCTCTGCACGGAAGAGGCCAAGCACAGCAGGAGCCCAACTCAGCAAAGCTCCCGCGCTAGAAGCAGAAGGTGAAGAAACCCAGCACAGGGGAAGGCCCATCGTGCTGGAAACCAGGACGGCGAAAAACGAACTCAGCAGAAAGCTCACATGGCCCAGTCTCAGATTCCAGAAGACCTCCCGTTAAGATGGGAAATAACCAATCCACTTCCCAGCAGACGCCCTTGAGATGCATCCTTGATAACTGGAAGCTGTTCGACTCTCTAGCTCTAAGGAGAAGTCGTTTGAAATTCTTTTGTGCCACTGTGTGGCCACAGTATCCACTGGGGGACAAGGAACACTGGCCTGAGGATGGAACTTTAAATTACAATACCATCCTGCAATTAGAATTATTCTGCAAAAGACAAGGGAAATGGACAGAGATCCCCTATGTCCAAATTTTCTTCCGACTAAGAGATATGAAGGAACTCTGTCTTAAGTATGGGATTGTTGTATGCCCTAAAAGTGAACCCACTAGGCAAATGGTGTTAGGCACAGGCAACCAAGAAAAGGAACCCCCTCGTGAAGGCTCACCTCCCACAGGTCCCGAGTTGCCTAGTGCTCCTTCCTCATACCCAAATGTGCCCCCATATCCAGGAGCACCCCCCTCCACAAAAGCCAGCTCGAGTATGTCCCTTAGTTGAAACTGGAGGAGAATTAGGACCAACCCAGATGGAAGCAATCTAGATGTCCATCAACAGATGAATGGGTAAGAAAGAATTGGTTTCTTTCCACAATTGTGGTACATATACACAATGGAGTATTACTCAGCCATTAAAAAGAATACATTTGAATCAGTTCTAATGAGGTGGATGAAACTGGAGCCTATTATACAGAGTGAAGTAAGCCAGAAAGAAAAACACCAATACAGTATACTAACGCATATATATAGAATTTAGAAAGATGGTAACAATAACCCTGTATACGAGACAGCAAAAGAGACATTGATGTATAGAACAGTCTTTCAGACTCTGTGGAGAGGGAGAGGGTGGGATGATTTGGGAGAATGGCATTGAAACTTGTATAATATCATATATGAAATGAGTTGCTAGTCCAGGTTCGATGCACGATACTGGATGCTTGGGGCTGGTGCACTGGGACAACCCAGAGGGATGGTATGGGGAGGGATGAAGGAGGAGGGTTCAGAATGGGGAACACGTGTATACCTGTGGTGGATTCATGTGGATATATGGCAAAACCAATACAATATTGTAAAGTTAAAAAAAAAAAGTTCAGCAAAAATGAAAACCTGGAGAATCAATTGACTACATGGAATTTACAATCAAGAGTTCCTACATTGTGCTATTTGTACATTATGTTCTGCACATCCATTTTATCAGTAAAATTTATAACAAACATATGTGTATATGTATATAATGTATACACTTGGATTTCTGAAGAATCAGTTGTCAAATATGTGCTGGCACACCCTTGGACAGCCCAAGTTTAATAAAATCCTTTGCAAAGCACATTTCTGAAACTGAGCAAAGGGCTGGTGTGCTAGCAATGCAGAAAGACAAACTCTGACAGAGGAAGTTTGCAGCAAAGTAAGGGTTTATTTCAGGGCATCAAGAAGGAGGGAGAGACAAGACTCAGATCCACCCCAACATGGTCTTTGAGTTAGGGATTCTTTTTAAAGCGGAAGAACAAAGAGGCTGGGATTAATCATTGCCCAGTGAAGGTTCTTTGTGCCTCAGCTGGTAAAGAATCCACCTCCAATGTGGGAGACCTGGATTGGATTTCTGGGTTGGGACGATCCTCTGTAAAGGGAAAGGCTACCCACTCTACTGTTCTAGCCTGGAGAATTCCATAGACTGTATAGTCCATGAGATCGCAGAGTCAGACATGACTGAGCGACTTTCACTTTCAGTGACGGTTCTGTAGCATTTCTTAATTGTAGTTTCGGAAGTCAAGATGTCTCTAGTTTATGATTATTCGACCAGGTGGTCCACAGCTGGGGTGGAGGTAGGGGTCAGTTGACTCATCTTACCCTGGAAAAACAACCTAAATTTGTACATTAATGAGCATATCTTGTAATGACAACTGTAGTACATTAACAAAATGTTATTGACTACAGCAGTTTTAGTCATCTGACTCTGGTTGATGAGTGTTCAATTAGCACAGGATTGACGTCAGAGGGAACAAGAAAGGGAATAAAGTTTTGGACAGAGATTAATCATAAACTCGATAAAGGAACTCGGCTTCATTTCCACTTGGGGAAGCCCTCTCCACAATGGGAAGCATTTTCAAGACAAAAGACAGATGACTTCATGCTTCCACTGGGGACACTCCCAGGACATAGGGTAGCTCTGTGGCTTTGGGATCTGTCCTCTTCAACAACGACTATAAGACCAACACGTTCAGGGGCTTTGTGGTACTTTGCCGTTTTCCAGTTTAAACTTAAATAAGGCTATGTGGCTGCAGGTAACAGCCATTTCTCAAGCTAACTCACACGACAGCAAGAGTTATCCTAAGGATGAACGTAGGGGAGGAAGCGGTCATTAGCAGAAGGGGCAGCTCCCCTTTCCCTCCACTCATCCCTTGGAGGCTACTTCATCCCTCTCTGCCCCTGTACACAGCTTCCTGCATCTTTTCTTTTGTGCAAACAGCAGTGAAGGTGAAAGCAGCTGGTGTAGTCTACAAGTTTACCTGTTCTTAAGTCAGAGATCATCCTGAGTGGATTGACAGGCGGGTCCACAATTCTCAAAGGATCTGATTGGGTGGCTTGGAGCGTGTAGGCATTCCTGGACCAATCAGTCAAGGTCAGGGGTACGGATGGGCGGGGCCAAGGCTTCAGACCGGGCCTCAAGGGCCACACTGAGTGGGGAGCGTGAGCAGGGGCTGTGCAGACTCCTAAGTGATATTTAAGGAGGCCAGTTGGATGCCCAGGACTCACTGGCAGGGCGGGTTTCCCTTCATTCCAGTTCGTGAGAAAGTCTTCTAGATTAATTGGCCGCCACGTGGGGTCTACGATCCAAGCATGTAACTGACACCTCTGTCGGTGAAAATGCCTTCATTACATGTATGATGTTTTTCTTTGCAACAAGATTTTGAAAAGGAGTAAGTCTCTAGCTCAGGCATCTTCTATATAGTGAGCTTGGAATAAGGACAGTCATCTCTATGTGTCTGCAACCTGGTGACCATCACGGGGCTTCCGGGGTTGTCCATGGATCCCAGTCAAGGTGATGCTACATCATAATCTTTTTTCTTCATTTCACAGGAGGCCCCAAGAGCCCTGGGTCCACAGTGCCTGGTACATTCCTGGTCCAGCACCATGGCAACCACTGACAGAGAAGGCTCTCTGGAGCAGACAGCCTGGGCTAAAATCTCAGCACCCTTACTAGCTGAGTGATCTCAGATAGGTGACTCAACTTTTCTGTGCCTGAATTGCCTTATATGTAAAATGGTGATACATGACCGTACCTCTCATCAAATTGTGAGGACTAAATGAGTGAATATAAAGTGTTAGAAGTGCCTAGCACATGGTAAATGTTTAACAAGTGTTAGGTATTATTGTTACTGGCATTTCAACATCAGCTGTGCCCTTGCAGGCCGGCACACAGCATGGGTAGAGGAGCTGGCTTTGCCCTCCTATCATTCACCCCCAAGCCCGCAGGCAGAGTGGTAAGTGCAGGGGGGAGTTGTGTGGAGTAGGAAGGGTAGGAGAACTATGCAGCCCAGATGAAGGGCGGCTGGACCTACCCAGCTGGGAGGGGCGCTGGCTCAGTGTGAAGCTCAACAACCCAGGCACCGGTGCTCTTCTGTGTTTCTGGAGGGAGAGGTGTGTGTGCCTCGGCGGTGGTGGGTCTAGGCATGCAGCCAGCTTCCCAGGTGTGAGACCTATGCAGCGCAACAGGGCCCTGCACTCAGAAGGGCCTCCCTTGTGGTTTAATGCTTGGAATTCTTACTAATTTTATTTTTCTTTTTAAATTTTCTTAGTAACTTTTTAAACAAGGGGGCCACTTTGCATTGCTCCTGCTGCTGCTAAGTCGCTTCAGTCATGTCTGACTCTGTGCGACCCCATGGACGGCAGCCCACCAGGCTCCGCTGTCCCTGGGATTCTCCAGGCAAGAACATTGGAGTGGGTTGCCATTTCCTTCTCCAATGCATGAAAGTGAAAAGTGGAAGTGAAGTTGCTCAGTCGTGTCCGACTCTTCGCGACCCCATGGACTGCAGCCCACCAGGCTCCACTTTGCATTGGGCCCCACCAATTATGTCACCAGTCAAGGGTTGGGGATATGTGAGCAGGCGTCTGGGTAGGTATGTGAGGTCACATGCAGCTGAGTTACTGACGGGTTCCTGGACTGTGTCATCTATAGCAACTGATAAAGAGGCCAGATGAGAAATTCAGGCAAAGTTTTACTGGGACTTGTGCTGCAACAAGAGGGAGCAAAAACAAGAAACAGGTTCCCTTGCTCACTCCCTGAAGGAGGGCAAGCTGGTCCCTTAAATGGGGTGAGGGTAGGGGTAGGTTCATGGGTCAGGTCAGAGGGGTGGCTTGGGTGGTCTGCTCACCCACCTTGGTGGTGCTGTGTGCAGGGACTATGCACAATACCCTGATTTTTGCTCTTGACACCTCAGATGTAGCAGCTGGGTTTCTGGCATTTTTGTATCTTGTTTTTCATAATTTGCCCCAACTGTGCATGTACACAGTTATTTTTAGTCTCTTATAGTTTGTATTTTGTCGTTTGAGGAGACATTTGTCCAGGTATAAGCACTGCAACAAAGGGTCTCAGGTCCCTGGTCCCAGGAGTGTGTGTCTGAGGTGTCTCTTCCTCTGGACTTGGGGACTAGAATGGTGGTCTTTGTGAGAATTTCAGAAATACACAGAAGAACTATAAAAAAGATCTTCATGACCCAGACAATCACGATGGTGTGATCACTCACCTAGAGCCAGGCATCCTGAAATGTGAAGTCAAGTGGGCCTTAGGAAGCATCACTATGAACAAAGCTAGTGGAGGTGATGGAATTCCAGTTGAGCTATTCCAAATCCTAAAAGATGATGCTGTGAAAGTGCTGCACTCAATATGTCAGCAAATTTGGAAAACTCAGCAGTGGACACAGAACTGGAAAAGGTCAGTTTTCATTTCAATCGCTAAGAAAGGCAATGCCAAAGAATGCCCAAAGTACCTCACAATTGCACTCATCTCACACACTAGTAAAGTAATGCTCAAAATTCTCCAGCCAGGCCTCAACAATACGTGAACTGTGAGCTTCCAGATGCTCATGCATAGAAAAGGCAGAGGACCAGAGATCAAATTGCCAACACCTGCTGGATCATTGAAAAAGCAAGACAGTTCCAGAAAAACATCTGCTTTATTGACTATGCCAAAGCCTTTGACTGTGTGGATCACAACAAACTGTGGAAAATTCTTAAAGAGATGGGAATACCAGACCACCTGATCTGCCTCTTGAGAATTCTGTATGCAGGTCAGGAAGCAACAGTTAGAACTGGATGTGGAACAACAGACTGGTTCCAAATAGGGAAAGGAGTACGTCAAGGCTGTATATTGTCACTCTGCTTATTTAACTTATATGCAAAGTACATCATGAGAAACACTGGGCTGGATGAAGCACAAGCTGGAATCAAGATTGCTGGGAGAAATATCAATAACCTCAGATACGCAGATGACACCACCCTTATGGCAGAAAGTGAAGAAGAACTAAAGAGCCTCTTGATGAAAGTGAAAGAGGAGAGTGAAATAGTTGGCTCAAATCTCAACAGTCAGAAAACTAAGATCATGGCATCTGGTCCCATCGCTTCACGGGAAATAGATGGGGAAACAGTGGAAACAGTGACAGACTTTATTTTTTTGGGCTCCAAAATCACTGCAGATGGTGACTGCAGCCATGAAATTAAAAGACACTTACTCCTTGGAAGGAAAGTTATGACCAACCTAGACAGCTATTAAAAAGCAAAGACATTACTTTGCCAACAAGGGTCCTTCTAGTCAAAGCTATGGTTTTCCCAATAGTCATGTATGGATGTGAGAGTTGGACTATAAAGAAAGCTGAGAGCCGAAGAATTGATGCTTTTGAACTGTGGTGTTGGAGAAGACTCTTGAGAGTCCCTTGGACTGCAAGGAGATCCAACCAGTCCACCCTAAAGGAAATCGGTCCTGAATAATCATTGGAAGGACTGATGCTGAAGCTGAAACTCCAATACTTTGGCCACCTGATGTGAAGAACTGACTCATTGGAAAAGACCCTGATGCTGGGAAAGATTGAAGGCAGGAGGAGGAGCAGACGACAGAGGATGAGATGGTTGGATGGCATCACTGACTCAATGGACATGAGTTTGAGTAAACTCCAGGAGTTAGTAATGGACAGGTGTCAGGAAGCATTTAACAGGAGGCTTCCTGTGTGCTGTTTTGGATCTGTCAGGAATTCTCTGCTCCTTATTAATTCCTGAAGCCTCTCCCAGGACTGAGGAATCCAGGCATTTCCTTCATTAGCGTTTCTATATGGTGATAAGTACCCTCCTCCTTCTTGTGAACCATACAGTAAAAGTGATTGTTCACAAATCTCTAATATGGATTGCCTATGTTTTGTAAGTCTGGAATTTTAATCTTTATCTTTGATGGCATATATGCCCACACCATGTTGATTAAAAGACCTTTGCTCCATCAGAGCACTGGTCCCCATGTGTGTGTGTCTTTCTCTCTCTCTTTCAGGTTGATCCCTGAGTTCACTTTCCTGCCCGGGCTTCTAAGACCCTCTCGAGAAGGTGCTCTACGCCTTCACCCCATCGAGAGGGCGCCTGAGGCCTTCATGAACAGAGCAAGCCCCGTGCCAGGGGCTTTATTGGCTTTCTGGAATATCAGAAACCAAGGAATATCAGCCTCTTTCTCTCCTTTACTTTCCTATCGTCGACTCCAGACCACCAGGTTCCAGTCCATTAAAGGACCTCAACAGATAGGGAGCCTGGCATGTTGCAATCCATGGGGTCACAAAAAGTCAGACACAACTGAGCAACGAAACTGAACTGAACAAGGAGGTAACCACCCCAGCCCAGACACAGGGAATAGCCTGTCTCCAGTTCCTCCCTACACCCCGCAGCCCAGACTCACCCCCCACCTCTGTCTCTGCAAAACTTCAGTGTCCCACAGCACCCCTCCTCCCACCCCTGCGGGAAGATAGGAAGGGCAATGGAACTTAGATCACCAGTCCCAGGGAGAGAGAAGCAGAAGCCATGCTGGCTGGGCTAACATTATGTGCCATCATCTCCAGATGTGTCACCTCTGTCCTTCCCATCTCCCCCACCCCAGAGATCAGGGAAGAGCCTGTCTCCCCACTTCCCAGGTTGCTCTGTACCTCTTGATCAGGGCTTCTTATGGAGAGAAGCTGAAACAGGTGATCAGGAGTCCCTGTTTGGGGCCTGGCTTCGTCCCCAACTCATTCTGGGACCCTGGTTGCCCTTCTGGAAACCCAAAAAAGTTGATATTATAACCCCGAAATTCTCTTCAATAGTTGCATCTTACCTGACTCTTGGGTTCCCATGGCCTGTGACAGCCACTCTCGGCTCTGGACAGTGGGACCCTGACCCCAGGCCAGCTCCAAATCCCTGCCCAGTCTGACCTAGACGGTCACTGACTCCTGGATCTGACAGCACCCGGTCCCCTTAGACCGGGAAAGTGTGGTCCTGAGAGGGAATGTGGTGGCAGTGGCTTAGTTGCTAACTTGTGTCAGACTCTTGTGACCCTATGGACTGTAGCCCATTAGGCTTCTCTGTCCATGGGATTTCCCAGGCAAGAATACTGGAGTAGATTACCATTTCCTTCTCCAGGACATCTTTCTGACCCAGGGATCGAACCCACGTCTCTTGCATGGCAGGTAGATTCTTTACCACTGGGCCATGAGGGAAGCCCCTGAGAAGAAATAAAACACCAGTTTAGTTGCAGAGCCCAGGCTCAGGGTAAATCTTCCTGCCAGACCACCTCACCCCACCCCACCCTCTCCAAGCCTCTGATGCCACACCCACCATCCCTGCCTCTGAATTCCAAGCAGGATCCCATCTCTCTTGGGAAACCCAGCGCCAACAGCACCATCTCCAGCCCCACCCCCATCTTTCCTCCAGTCACGGAGGGTTTAAGGACATCACTGCATTCATCCATTGGACAGATGGGAAAAATGAGACCCAGAGAGGGGCAATGGTTGCTCCAGATCACCACTGGGGTACCAGGAGGCTCCTGATACCAAATCTTGTGGCTCCCCTTCATTTCTCCTCTCATCCTCTTACGTGGGACTCTAAATCCAGTTAAGCATCCAGAGACCCTGGAATCCAAATCCCTCCCTCCAGCACAGGAACTCGGGGTCGGGGGAGGGGGGGCAGGGAACACTCTATCTTTGGGAGTGGGGCTGGGACAGAAAGGTAACCCGGGATGGGCTCTGCCTCTTCTTTGCCAAAACACCTTAGACACCCACCTCCCCACCACCATCCCCGCCCCCACCTCCAGGCTGCAGGAAGAACAGGCAGGGGTGGGGCAGCCAGCCCTGCCAGGCCCAGAGATCCAAGTGTCCACCCTGGCACTCTTTACATCAGCCTCGCTAGCCCCCTGGACAACACAAGTATGTACCAGGCCCCTTCCCGGCTTCCACCGGTTCAGGTCCCTTTTACTTGTTTCATCTCCTGGACTTCTACCTAAAAATGTGTTTGCCGTGTTCTCTGTTGTAAAATGGCTCTTAAACCACATTGCCTCCTCATGCTATTCAGATGGGGAGACCACTCCAAAAGGCAAGTGGTTTGTCCCAGGTCACAGAGCAGAGGGTGCCTTGTCTGGGACCCCATCTCCTGCCTTCCAGGGCATGCTTTCCTCCCAGGGCTGCCTTTCAGATTTTCCCCTAAGCAGAGTCTGGAAGCGTGTGTGTGTTTGGGGCAGCAGGGGTTGGGGGGGCGCATAGAGGGCTTCATGACGGCCAAGGATGCTGCTGAGTCAACCAATGAACTCTGACAGCAGATCTGTTTTCTCTGGGGGACTATCGGTGCCCTGGAAGAGGACAGAGGGATCAGGGAGGCACAGCGCCTGCCCTCAGCAAGCTCTGCACCTGGGCCTGAATATGGGGAACAGGAGTCTCTCCAAAGCTAACTCTAGACACCTCCCCACTCATACTAAGCTTCTCATCCCTGCCCAAGAGCCCTCAATCTTACCACTCTGCCTTTTTCCTGAAGTTGCTGTATCTTCCTCCCTCCCACTCCAATCTTTCTAGGCTCTTCTCCTCTCCCTCCCACATCAGCGTTTATCCCACCCTGTTTCACAGACAGTAGCCTGGGAAAAGGAGCACAGGCCAAACAAGGGAAGAGGTAGGACAGGCAAGTGGCCCAGCAGGACCGGACTGCAACGCCCCCACTTCCCAGGAGGGGGCGCACTGTCATCCACAGCCACCCATCCCTCCAGGAGCTCAGCCCTGCAGGTGCAACCCAGATTCCAGAGCCAGGACCGACATCTTCACAGTCAAGCGGCAGGAAGGCAGGGATAAGCTTCCAAATGGAAAGACCCAGGTCCAGAGAAGGGTAAAGATGGCTGGAAACCTGGAGTGACAGAGCAAGTATGAGGCAGAGTCCATGAGCCCTGCTTCAAGTGCCCTGGACTCAAAACTACCTACCTTCTCCCGGTCCTGGCAGATCTACTCCTGCGAGTGGGACTCCATGCTGGGCTGCCTCTGGAGCTCCTGGGTCCAGGGGTACTTTTTCTTGAATTTCTTGAAGGGTACGTATTCTTGAATTCCTTCCAAGACTGACCTTTCTTTTCCTAGGACCCAGAGGGATCTCAGCTCTGCCAGGGGACTCAGGCAGCACCTATTCCCCAAACACTCGCTTCTCTCAGAAGCCAAAGACAGCCCTGGGACCTCACTATGTACCAGGCTCTGCTCCAAGACATGTGTTAGCTCACTGAACCCTCAGGTGAGGCGCAGAGAAGGCAAGTGACCTGCCCACATGGCCAGTGAGTGGCAAAGCAGGACTAAAAACTCAGGAAGTCTGATTTCAGACAAAGACTGTTAACCACTGTGTCAGAGACCTCTGGCCCCCGGATACCCATTATCTCCTGTTTCTAGACTAACAGGCAGTCCAGAATAACGACCACGTTTCTCAGTCTCGCTTGCACATGGATGCGTGGCTAACATCTAACCCAGAGAGAGGAGATGGTGTAGCTGTCAGGTCGCACCGTTAATTAGGAGAGGCGTGTCCACTCTGCTTCTCCCCTTCTGGCTGTCTGCTGGCGTGGGTGAGCAGACTGACAGCTGCCACAGCCTCACACGAGTGCCAGAAAACTCCTCCCTTAATATGAGTCAGATCGTCGTGCTGTCCTACCCCCAAACCTTCAGTGGCTTCCCATTCCTTCAGAAGAAAAGCCACTTCCTTCATGATGGGCAAGGCCTTCTCCTGCCTAGCCGTAAGCTATCCTCCCTTCCCAGATCAATCAGCAGGAAAATCTCACCCTTGTTTAACTCTCCCCACGTCTCCTGCTTTCCCAATTCCTTTCCCCACCCAGAAGACACTGATGTATTCATCAAGGCCCAGCCCAAAGGGTATCGTGGGATATCATCTATGTGAAGCCTCCCCTGGCCCTACTGGCAGAATGAGCGACTCCCTCCTGTGGTCTCTCATGGTCTGTGTACAGCCCGAAAGAATAGTGACAGTCTTTCTGTATTGTCATAATCTGTAGATGCATCCACTTCTCCCATCTCTCAAGAATGAGAGTTAAGTCTGGGATATCTGTTGGTTGTCAGTGACCTGTACAGGCCTAGCCATCATGCCAGTGGCAGTCAAGTTCAATGAGTGCGAGAGAGAAGGATACGGGGTGTAAGTGTGTGTGTGTGTGGTGTGTGTGGGTGCCCTGAGCTGGCTGAAGGCCCAGGCCAAGGAGACAAAGAGGACGCTTAGAAATAGCCCTATCCTAAGCCCCAGGCCAGGCCTGGTGCCCAGATAGGCTGACCCTGAGTAAGGAGGTGGGGGCCCAGGATGGGTGGGTAGAGAGGTGTGGCTCCAGTGGGCTGTGGCCCTGCTGTCCTCTAGAGTCTGCAAGCCGAGGCAGATGGGCTCTGCCTGCCTGTTGTCAGGTATCCTGGCACTTGGATTTCAGTGACCGCCCCCTTCAGTGACCAGCGAGTATTTCAGGCTGGGGCTAAACATCACCTGTTCCCTTGGCCCCACAACTTGTAGGGCAAAGGGGAATCCACCAGTCCATCCACTAAGGAGGGCCAGGGTTGGGGCAGAGATTCTGGAAAAGTTTGTCCCTTCATCCCTCTAGCCCCACCTCACCCTCTTCCCCACTTGGAAGTTCCCTTCCTGAACTACTGACTGCCAAAGGTTGAAGGATTAAAGAGATCACCTGGCCCAAGTCCTGCCATGGAGTTGGGGACACTGAAGGGAAAAGCCTGGCCCAAGGCTGCAGAGCGAGACAGGGCAAAGATGGCCACAGGGAAAGGTGATGTGGAATAGCAGTTAAGTCATACAAACTCTGATGCTGAAGCTCCAATACTTTGGCCACCTGATGCAAAGAGCTGACTCACTGGAAAAGACCCTGACGCTGAGAAAGACTGAAGGCAGGAGGAGAAGGAAGCAACAGAGGATGAGATGGTTGGGTTGAATGGTATCAGCAAATCAATGGACATGAGTTTGAGCAAACTCCGAGAGATGGTGAAGGACAGGGAAGCCTGGCGTGCTGCAGTTGATGGGGTCGCAGAGTCGGACACTACTGAGCGACCAAACAACAATATACAAACTCCAAAGAAAGTATGCCTGGGTCCAAATCCTCACTCTCACGTGTAAACGGGTGATGGAGACAATGCACCTACATCCCTGAATCGTCGTGAGAGTTGTAAGAGCTGAAAGATAGAAAGTTGTTAAGTCCAGTGCTCAGCACTTAGTAAGGCTGCACTGACTTTAGCGGTCATCTTCTGCACCACAGTTTACAGCACACAAAGCTTCTCAACACCCAGTCTTATTTGCTCCTTCCAGCAACCCTGAAAGGTAGGTATTATGAGCCCCATCACACAGAGAAGGAAACAGGCACAGACACTGACCGGCCAAGTTCACACAGCTGACATGTCTCAACTGCCCGGCAGTGGTCTTTCCATACCCAGCCCCCTGCCTCTGGCAGTTCATACACTGGTTCATCAAATAGAGACGGCGACATGGAGAGCTGGCCCTCGGCTCCTGACGCCTCCCTGGGCTCGTCTTACCCCTGCACTGGATGACCCAGTGCAGGGAAGACTAACGTGCTCATCTGACATCCCTTCTGCCTCTGATCCCAACCTTCTAATTCTTAGTCTTGCCACCACCCGCCCCAGAATGGGAAACCTCTCACTGCGGGCTCTGGTCCTGGTAGTCCCCCAGCCAACCCAGACCTTCCGACAAAAGGCTCTCTCCTTTTCCTCTCTAGTGTCTCTGTTCACTACAGAGCCCAGGGGTGCTGCCCTTCACTGACCCCCAGCCAATCCCAGGATCCCAGGCCCCTAAAAAAAGGCCCAGCCAGGCTGACAGCCTTGGCTCTGTATCTGCTTCCTGTAACACGCTTGGCCCCAGTCTCCCGAGGCCAACGGCAACTCCCTGCCAGGCCCCCTGCCATGGCCTGCCAGATCTCCTCACCTAAGGACGCAATACAGTGGTCACACGTCTGCACCAACCAGGTTCCCTGGGCCTCCTGGAGCTGCTGAAACTTCCCAGAATCTTGGGCAAGCTATTCCTAAATGAAGTGCACTCGAGGGAGTGACCATTGAACCACCTGTTTGGTGCCAGGTCACATGGCACTCGGACATGACCCAGAACTTAGGGTGGTGTGAGGTGCTGTTTGTAAGCACTAGGCTTACCTAATTGTACTTTACTTAATCCAATCTTAATCATCTGTAATTTTTCAGAGGCACATTTTTCATCTGATAGAGGAGTAATCTGGGGAAGGAGCCAGGAGCAGCCCCAAGTCTGGGATCCGGTTTATTTCCTGGGAGCCTCCCTGTCCCCAAAGAGACTCAGGCTACACCTATGTGTCCAAAAGGGCACTTCTCCCTTGAGAAGACTTGGGGCCCTACTCTCCACCGGAAATGACCCTCAGGAATGGAATGAGAAAAGAAAGAGGAGAGGAGATGGGATACTTTGGCAGGAAGAAAGCTGAGAGCAGTAGACGAGGTGGGGGTAGGAGGGGGGCTTTTCAAACAGAGAGAACACTGACGGGGACAAGTGGCTTTCTTTGCTGGAGAGAGATCGTCTGTCTACTCTATAAAGCCCTGCCCGTCCCTGCACCAGGCCCTGTGGGCACAGCGGGGAGCCTTCACAGGGTTTCTGGCTTAATAGGAAGACGGTGTGTGTGCGTGCTTCGTTGCTTCAGTCCTGTCCGACTCTTTGTGACTGTATGAACTGTATCCCGTCAGACCTCTCTGTCCATGGGATTCTCTAGGCAAGAATACTGGAGTGGGTTGCCGTGCCCTCCTCCAAGGGATCTTCCTGATCCAGGGATCGACCCCAAGTCTCTCATGTCTCTGGCATTGGCAGGTGGGTTCTTTACCACTAGCACCACCTGGAAAGCCCCAAGAGGAAGACAGATTCTGAAGCAAAAGGATCGCATGAAAGTAGGGTAAGTGCTACGACAGGGAGCTTTAGGGCTTCCTAGAGGCAAAGAAAATTAAGCTTAAAAGCGAACAGGAATTAACTAAAAGAGCAGAGCCTGGGACTCCCTTGGTGGCCCAGTGGCTGAGACTCCACACTCCCAATGCAGGGGCCTGGGTTCAATCCCTGGTCAGGGAACTAGATCCCACATGCCGCAACTAAAAAAAAAGATCCCACAGGCCACAATGAAGACTGAAGATTTTGTAATGCTGCAACTAAGACTGGGTGCAGCCAAATAAATAAAACTTAGGAAATAAAATAAAAAAGAGCAGGGCCTGGGATGGAAGAGTATTCTAGGCAGATAGCAAGCGAGAAACATGGCGCCCCTTCAAGGCACAAAAAGGGCAGACGGGCTGCTGTGTAGGGGCCACAGCATGGGCGCTGTGGGGCCTGCCTCTCCAAGCAGGCTGAGAAGAGAAATAATTAACCTTTGTAATTGCATTCCCAATCCTACCTTATCTTCCCAGAGTCCTTGGGAGGTCAGCTGGGTGGGGCCTGCTTTTTGCAGATGGGGAAAGAGACCCAGAGAGATGGTGATCTGAGGCCACGGTTAGTAGATAAATAACAAGGGCAGGAGAGGAATGCAAGCGAGTCTCACTCCTGAGACCCTAAAGCTGGGGAGGCAAACAGATTCACTCACTCACTCATGCGTTCATACGCTCACTCCCTCAGTGTTCAGTAGTCATTCATTCACGCCTACTATTTGCCAGGCATCCCCCCTAGAGCAACACTTAAGTAATAAATTAGACTTATGAGACAAATGAGATAAGGCTAAAAGAGTTTGGGCTGATTCTACCAGCAACAGGGAGGACGGCCAGTTTCTGAGAAGGAAGAGTGACTGTCCTCCACCAGGAGCTGCAGCCCATCCACCCCACCCCACCCAACCTCCCACAAGAAAACCCATTGTTCTCCTTCCAGGGAGCACTCTGCCACAGGCAGCAGTTTCTCAAAAGCAAAGCAGTGTTGAGTAAATCTCTGTCTTCTGCCATCATTTGTTCTCTCAGACCCACAGTATCTAGAACTCTAGGGGAACAAGGAAGCGATTTCCTAGTGACAGAACACTCCATTCCTCCCACTGTGGCAGCTGTCCCTCTCACACTGTAAGTTCAGGGAGTGCAGAGCTGTGGCTCTCCTGTTCCCCCTGGGTCCCCACTGAGCCCAGCACAGTGCTGGGCACAGGCAATGCTCAATTTATTTAGAGAAAGACAGAAAGGGAGAGATGAGGAAACTCCTCTGCAGCATCTGAAGGCACCCAGTGACATCAGAGAAGAGAAATAGATATATTTGGATCCTCTCCTATGGGTCTCAAAGAGCCTTGGTTTATTCTTGAGCACTGCTGGGTCAACTGCCCTGGGGAGGAGACCCAGAAAGGAGAAGGGGTGAGGGGTCACCATTCATGGTGTGTGAGGCTTACCATCTGTTATTTCTTTCTATCCTCATGACAATTCAGAAAAGTAGATGGCCTCCCTCCATTTGGGAGGAAAGGAGACTCAAAAGGGGGAAGGCACTAGTTCTGGGTCTCTAGCTAGTAAGTGGCAGGCTTGGGATTTAGAAGCCAGGCCTCTTCCCAAAGATACTGCTTCTGAACAGACCATGCACCAAGGGAGGGGTATGAGGGTGTGGAGGGAAAGGTTGTCTAAGACTTGATTTCATGGCAGGCAGAGGCAGAGAACCCCACCACCATAACTAGCCAAAGAGGAAAATTCCCAGTTATTGGGGGTGGGCTGAGGGTGGTCAGCATCCACAGACTTAGGCCCTGACGGGGTAAAGGGAGGGTCTCCATATCCTGGGTCACTGGAGCCTCCGAGCTCAGCTTCTTTGGCCTCTACCTCTCGCATCTCTCCTGTGCCAGCAGCACATCCCCTAGCGTAGCGGAGGCGTCCAGATGGCAGGGAGGGCCAGGGAACAGCTGAAGATGCTGAGTAGGCCTCCGTCGCCCGCCTTCCCATGGCCCCACGGATCATCCGGTGCTGCCAGCCCATCTCATTGGCTCTCTCCTGGTTACTCATCTCTCCTCTTCTCCATCTTTCCAGCCTGTGGTTGCTGTGGAAACACAGAACAGTGACATCACTATAGGGCGAGGGCTGGGGTGACGCTGCTCTTGGCAGGGACTGGTTCCTGCTGCCTGCTAGATGTTAAATCCACATCTGGATTTACCAAGGGCGACAAAACGGGGGGGGGGGGACAGGAAAAGGGACAGAGCTCACACACTCCCTCCCCTTGTGCCGCTTTCCCCCAGTGTAGTGAGCACAAGAGGGCGGGGAGGATGCAGGTGATCAGAGGGATGAGAAGCTGCACACACCTAGGAGGGAGAATAAAAGTTAAGGAGACAGGGTGTGGCTTGGGAGTCAATTCCAGTGAGCCAGGTCTGAGGGTGGGGCACGGGGCGGGTGAAGATGGGGGTAGAGCTTCGAGAATAAAGGGTCTGGGGTTTGTCTAGTTTCTCAAAGCACCGTGCTGTTCAGCTTAGACAGGGCCCACGAGAGGATGCAAAAGACTTCTGAAGATCTCTAGAGCCCCCTCCTCACAGCTACAGCAGTTTTTAATCTTGTCTCATAAATAAGAAAACTGAGGATCAGAGAAGCAAAACAATCTGCCTTGTGTGGCCCGGCAGGTCAGAGCAGAGCTGAGAGCAGGTCTCAGAAGTCCAGTCCAGCACTAACCATGGAGATAATCATTATCCTATAATGATAATAACAGTAGCAGCATTGAACACTGATTCAGTCTACCCTGCTTAGCATTTAAGAGCCTCCTACACCTCGGTGTGGTAAACACTGTCATTTCTCCCATTTTTGAGAGGAAGCTGAGACTCAGTGTGGCTTAAGTGAATTGCCCACACCCACACAGTTAGCACCCACTGAAATCAGAACTGGAACCCAGATCTATCTGCCAGGAGCTGCTCACCCACCCCAGCTCTCCAACACTGCTTCATAAGGACCATGTAGGGAGAGCGCTCTGGTCCCTGGCTCTCCAGCCACTCTGTTTCTGAGAGAGGAGGTGGCCCTGTGTCTAAAGGTTGTGACCTTTAGTTGGAAACCAGCTCAATCCCCTCCTCCTCCTACACCTGCTCCGGCAGTGAGGTCACTGGGGCTCTGTGCCCAGCCCTGAGGCGGGTCCCTGCAGCTTTGGCAGAAATAGGCCTGCTCAGTTCTGGCAAGTGGACCTGTCCAACAGAACCAAGAACTTGGGGGAGAAAGGGCTCTTCCTCCCTGGCCTGCTTCCCAGAACGTTAGGGGAAGGGAGGCAGATGTTCTCCACTTCCACATTCAGAAGCAGAGGTCCAGGGAGGTGGCCTGCCACAATGTATGTGTGTGGCAGAGCTGGAGGGATCCCAGGGCTCCTGGGCCCCACCCTGCGGATCTCTGCTGGCTCAAGTGCAGGTGGGCACCATTCCCTTCATGTTCCCAGTTGTCTCTCCAGAGCCTAGCCCAGGGCCTGGCACAAAGTAGGTGCTTTAATAACTGTTGGATTAAAAAAAGGAAGGGTTCCTCTAAACCTCAAGTCTGCTCCTCTGTAAAAGGGATGATAACAATAACACCTACTTCAGGAACTTGGTTTTAAAAGTTCAATCAGACAATGCACTTAAAGCCCCCAGCATGCAATAAACAACACAAGGTGGATCTTATCATTAAAAGTGCTTTGGAAACTGTAGTGTCGAACAAGGTAGATTAAGGCCAGTCTCTGAAAGTGCAGGCTGCCTGTGGAAGGCTGCCTGCCGGTGGAAGGTCAGAGAAAGGACGGCAGCTGGGAGCCAGTGGCAGTCAGGCAGAACAGAGCTGTCCTTGAGTCTTGAAGAGCCGGCTGAAAGGACGGAATTTCGGAAGGAGAGTGAGGAGGCAACGGCCGACAGGAGCAAAGGCTCGGAGCTGTGCGCAGAGGTCAGAAAAGCCTGGCGCACGGGCAGGGTAGAGGGGGAGCTGGACAGCTGGGAGGAAAGGCGCGCGGTAGACATTCCGCAGGGAGGGGCGAGCACGTGTGGGGCAGACGCGGCGCGTCGGACAGGGTCACGCTTTTGCCGGGGGCGAGCAGAGGGCACACGCTGACCCCGGTGCCTCTCCCCGCTATCGGGCAGAGTGGGGAGCGGTGGGAGAGCACGGGCTCTGGGACCAGCTAGACCAGGCTCGCCACCTGGACTCCCCACTCACCGTCTCCTTATTTCCTGCGAACTTGTCAGCCCTACGCTGAGTCTCGGCTCCCCTCACCTGTAAAATGAAGATCGAGATGATGCCTGCGCCGCCAAGAGTCGGCCAGCGCTTTCCCGGCGTGGGCATCATGCCCAAGGGGGAGTTTCCTTTCTCCTCTGGTTTCTCATCTCTGTTCTGACCCCAAGCTCCGGGAGGGACCAGGGTACGGATGTCGGTGGCCTGCGCCCCAGCTCTCGGGCACCGTGCCCCCCCAACTGCTTCCTTCTCAGATTCCGAAGAGCGCCTTGAGGCCAGGGAAGGGAGCAGGGCTTACCAGCCCGGGGCAGGGACACGGAGCCCGGGACCCGCGCTGACGTAGGCAAACTGGGTGCCACCGGGGCCCCATCGCCCCTGGGAGCATTGGGGGATGGGCGACCAGCCCCGGACGAGAAAGGGCCTGCTTGGGGCTTCCTATTTCGGGCGCGGGGGTGTGGGCCACGCCCCGTCACGTGACACAGGGGCCTTTTAAAGCGGCAGCGCGGGCTGGGAGCTGCTGGTCCCAGAGTCCTTGTACGCGTTCTCTGTCGTCTTTCCCAACCTAGCCCAGCTTCACCATGGTGGACGCCTTCGTGGGTACCTGGAAGTTAGTGGACAGCAAGAATTTCGATGACTACATGAAGTCACTCGGTGAGGACGGCTCGGGATGCTGGGCTTGGGATGGATGCTGTGCTGGGGAGGGCTGGCCGCGTGCCCGATCGGAGCAGTTCTCTAGCCCTGGCTAGATCCTGCATGCCTGCTGCATCCCTCCTGGTCAAGGTTGGGGAGCCAGGGGACGCGGAGAAGGTGGCAGCCTGGGCTAGGGCATGCGAGGCCTGTTGGGAGGGGTTTTTTTTTTTTGCCTCCCCGCGGCGCATGTGGGATCTTGGTTCCCCAACCCAGGATGAACGTTGCCCCACTGCAGTGGAAGCGCGGAGTCCCAACCACTGGACCGCCAGGGAATGCTGGGAGGGGACTTTAACGATCTGAACTTGGTCAGAGAAATTCGCAGGCAAGGAGGCGCCAGGGGGCAGCTGTGTCGGTTGATGGAGGGTGGTGGGGGCAGGGAGGCACTTTCGAGGAAGTAGGGCTTATGATCTGGAGGTAGGGGTGTGGGTAAAAGAGGAGCACTGATTGAAGGTGAGGAGGGAGGAAAAGAAGCATGGGCAGTTTAGGAACTGGAAACTGAACCGTGAAAGGGAATAGAATGGATGGGAAGCGTCCTAAGGTCTAAAGTAGGTAAGTCCCCAGGAGAAAGATGGAAGGGGGAACAGCTGTGAACAGGCTTTGAGGAGGAGGTAAGATGGGCCTGCAGAGTTAGCAAGAACCCCTGCTCCTCTTTGTTGGGTTAGTTAGGGCAAAGGATTGTTGCTGGAGGTTGCCCTTTCTCACCAACCAGCCTAGTGGTAGGGTAGGGCAAGAGGCCCCATCATCAGCTGCAGCCCAAGGATAACTGCTCATTGGAGAAGTATCTGGTTAGGGGGTACAGCAAAGAGGCCTGAAGCAAAGCCAAGACCTAGTAACAGCAGGGAGGGTCGTTGGCCTAGGAGGGTGTGGTGCCAGGATGGAGGAGAATGAAGATTCAAAGAATCTTGCAGAGAAGGACTCCAGAGATCCCCATGCCTTGGTTCAACAGAAGGAGAAGCCAAGATCCAGAAAGAGTAGAAACTTGTCAAATCAGTTCCACAGCAGAGCTGATATGAATATCTAGATTTCTAAATCCCAACAACTCAGAGCAGTTCCCACTATAGGCCCTGGGGGTGGGAGTAGTAAGAACTGCTTAATTCATCATTGATCTCAGCCCTTCCCCTTCTGATATGGATTAGAGGGAGAAGGTCATATCCCTTCTCTGGAATCTCCAACTATGAGATTATCCCAGTTCCCCAAGCTGGGATGGGGAAAACTGGATGGTTGAGCTAGGTTCCATGCCTTCCTCCCAGGGGACGGCTGGATTACAGTAGTTAACCAAGGTGGAACCCAGGCACTTCCCACCTGTTCCTGACCCCTGAAATAAGGACAAGTGTTGACTTTTGAGGCCAAAGTGCTCAACTGCCCCTCTATGCTAAGCACTATACCCAATGACTCCAGGAAGGCAATAATTCTTAAGAGAAGTAGGAGGCCCAGGGCAGTTCTTAGGGAAGATGGGATGCCCAGAGCTAGCTCCACACCCCCAATCCCCAAAGTCTCTCCTAGCAGACATTAGAACTGAAAACCTAGGTCCCTGAAGTGAGTTGCACCATCCTTACCACCCTTGCTCCCTTATTTTGCCCCAACTTGGATTAAGTCTAAGAATCCACCCATCCTGTTTGTACAGATGGAAAAAATGAGAGGCCGAAGGGGAGAAAAGACCCTCCTCAGCTCTCAGTAAATAGCTTCAGCTTCATTTCTAAGTGGAATCCATCTCTTCCCGGGTCTCCTAATTCTGTAACTTGTTCTTAGCTCAGTCCCTCACTGACTCCACAGTGCCTTCCTTCCTCAAACACTCCACACCTCTGGGTAGGTCCTAAGTAAACAGAGCTCCTTGCACAGTGACAAGGTCCTGCTGTGTGCTGGGGAGTGGGACTAGCCTAACTTACTCTGATAACAGGTGCGTGATCAGTCGTGTCTGACTCTGCGACCCCATGGACTGTAGCCGACCAGACTCCTCTGTCCTTGGGATTTTCCAGGCAAGAATACTGGAGTGGGTTGCCATTTCCTTTTCCAGGGGATCTTCCTGACCCAGGGATTGAACCTCCATCTCTTGCATCTTCTGCATTAGCAGGCAAATTGTTTACCATGTGCCACCTGGGAAGCCCCTGATAACAGGGGGCAAGGCCAAACCCTCAGTGGCCAGGCAGGGTGGGCCAGCAGCAGCACAGCTGCAAAGGGTGCCTGAGCCTCTTTTATGTTAAACCAAAAGTTCTCAGAGGACGAAGAGGCCCAGCCTAGTTAGTGTCAGTGATCTCAGGCACACTTGGCGGCCTCAGACCTAGATGAAGTGCATGCTGGGAGACAGGATGGCCCAGGAGGAACAGTGAACAGTTTTGGAGCCTAAATTCAAATTTAGATAAACCACTCATCCTTTCACTTTGGACAGTACTTCACTCTCAAAGCCTCGTTTGTAAATTGGGGATAATAAAGCCAACTGTTCAGAGCTTTTATAAACATTAAGTAAAACCACCCATGTAGCCAGGCATATCCAGGGACTTTCCACCCACCACCTCACCAAAGCCTCTGCTCTTGGAGAACAGCTCAGCAGAGACTGTTCGAAGGGGAAATTGGAGGCGAAAGGCATATCAGGGAAACCATGACCTGCAGGGCTGTTTGTTCCACGCTCTCTTGCAGCATTGGGGAAGACTTGCTGAGGCCCAGAGGGGAGTCCCCACAGGAGGGGGGGACTGGAGGTCTGACTGCCTACCACTTCAGGCCTCTCCTAAAACTGAACACTGAGACTAACACCCCCTCCTGCCTATCTCCTAGATTATGGATAAGAGGTTTTGAAAATGTCTTTGTTATCATTTATGGGGAATGAGCACCAGTGCATCTCAGAGCAAAAACTTTCAGAAGCAGAAAGTCCTTGTCCATAGGTTCCAGAAGGCAAAGTCCACATTTCTTTTCTTTCTCCCTCAGCCTGTGCTTGGAAAGCTGCTCAGGTGGCCTGGACGAGAGCCTTGGGCTCCAGCCTTTTTTAGCTGAGCAGTAAAGTGAGCTCTGCAGTCAAACATTCTGGATTTGAATCCCAGATTTGTGACCCTGGGCTTCACCTCACTCTCAGTTTTTGCATCTGTAGAGATACTAGCATCAATCCTGCAGGGAGACCGGAAGAACTGAGAGAGACTTAAACATGTGGTTTTTACCACACAGGAGGCACTTAATAGTAGCTTATTCTACTCAGCTCTGCCACTAACTTGCTGTGAGGCACGCTTGTCCATTAAGTTTCTCATGTCCCATGGAATCAGTAATGTCTCTTTACTGCACAGAGCTAACGGGAAAAACTGAATTACAAAAGCTATGTAACGTCTTTGAAGGTTCTCACCCGCCTCTTCTCCCTCCCCAACATTCTGGTCTGAGTTGGTCACTGAGCCCCTTGTACTTCGCCTCTCGCTCCAGCTCATGCTCATACCCTTCCCTCTGCCCTCAGGTGTCGGTTTTGCTACCAGGCAGGTGGGCAATATGACCAAGCCTACCACAATCATCGAAGTGAATGGGGACACAGTCATCATAAAAACACAAAGCACCTTCAAGAACACAGAGATCAGCTTCAAGCTGGGAGTCGAGTTCGATGAGACCACAGCAGATGACAGGAAAGTCAAGGTGAGTTGAGGAAGGGGCCGTGGGGGATGGAAGGCCCTGAAGGGGAATAGGGCGTCACCCTATTGTTGCACCTTGAGGGGTGGGCTGTTGTGGGGGATTGAAGCCGGCCTGTGGGGTGCTGGGATGTCCCAAGTGCTAAAGGCATGAGTCCTGTCCTCTTGTTCTCTTCCCTGTCTTCTTGGGAAGCATCTACCTGTTGCCTGTGGGACTGGACTGCACAGAGCCAGGATATTCTGACCTCAGCGTCTACACCAGCTCCAGCTGGGTGACCTTGCACATGGCATGCAACAGCTCTGGCGTTCCTTCCCCTTCCATAGATGGCGGGGAAGTTATGTGGACATGGCTGTGACCTCAAGTACTTTAGGAACAATGCCCAGAAGTCAGGGTCCTCAACTGAACAGGTGATCCTGGCTGCCAGGAGCCGAGGAGACAGCTGAAGGACAAGAGGTGGAGACCTACTCAGATGCTTCTTCAGCCTCCACCTCCCGGGTTTGGTCAGTGACCCTGAGAAGCCATTTCTAGTGCTGCCAGCCTACGGGGAAGAAAAGTTATCTTCTGGATGGAGCATTGTCTTTGGTGTGTTTGTAGTATCTTCTCGCCAAGCCTCCGCCCCTCTCCTTCCAGGGAGGAAGAGGACATCTGCGTCCAGTCTCAGGACTTCTTGGCAGCTTGTCTGCAGGTGGCTGTCTTGGCTGCTTGCCTCAGGCCTCCTAGGCCGAGCCAGGCATGGGAGAGAGAGAACAAAGGGGTTTTGCCTTCGACAAGGTGTTCCTCCAGCAGCACCTTTCCACTAGACCCTATCTCCTCTTCCTCACAGCTGCCCCTGAGGACAGGAGAGGGTCTAGTATCCTCCCTGTGGAGGAAGCTGGAGCCCAGCCCAGGATCACACAGGAAGCTGGCAGCATAGAGGGGGTGGTACCCCCAAATCACAGCCCACCTTGGAAAGAAGTGCTTACCCTACCATAAACCTTCACCTCCTTGAACTAGCCTATCTTCTTGAAGGGCAAGAACCCCAATTAAACACAATAGTAGCTCTCTGGGATGCCTCGGCTAAAAAACTTGCTGAATGGACCAAAAACTAGAGGAATGGGAATGAGGAGGAAGGGGGTGGTAAGGGTGCACACCTACCACCCCTCTAGCCCCAAACACATACACACAGCCTCTTTAGATCTGCTGGTCCATCAGGGTCCCCCAGCCTGGCTTAAAGCCCCCAAATTTCTAGAGAGACCTGGGAAGACTTGCCAGATGAGAGCCAGCTGACGTAGGCTGGCAGCACCCAGAAGACAAAGTGGACATTTGACCAGGGCTATGGAACACCCCAAGGACACCCAGTCCCAGTACCTGGCAGTTGATGCTCACTTATCAGCTGGAGGGGAGAGGCCATATGTGATATGGACCAGGGGGCACAGGAATACGGATGGGACAGTCTAATCTTCCAACACCTCGCATCCCCAAGGTTCTTTTAGACACTATGTGTGATCACCACCAGGAGTCTCAGGATTATTCCTCCTCACTGGTCTTTCCCAGGGATTAGGCTGTACCCCGCTCCTATATCTTAGAGGGACTGGGGCTGTGGGCATCACCCAGGGTATGGGATAAGTGCCCATCTTGAAGGCTGGTGGCACTTCTCAGAGCCAGGCTGTCTGACTTCACTGTACTGCCTGCTTCTCCCTTCTTGCCCAACAGCTGAAGGCCCCTCTTCCAGCCAAGCAGCAGTGGTGAAGTAGACGTCTCATGGGACTGGGCTGGAGGTGGGCTGGCTGAGCTCTGGCTCTCACACCATCAGTAGTTTGGGTTAGAAGCTAAGTCCTTTGTGGCCCCGGTGACCAGACCTCTTCTTGCCCCTCAATCCTAGCTCAGATCTCAGCTCAGCCTCTACCCTCTTTCCACAGTCCATCGTGACGCTGGATGGCGGCAAACTTGTCCACGTGCAGAAGTGGAATGGACAAGAGACATCACTTGTGCGGGAAATGGTTGACGGGAAACTCATTCTGGTAAGATGGATTAACTTTGACGCCTTACCCAATTGGTTGCTACTGTCCCTTCAGCTAAGCCTAATGTGCAAAGCCAAGGTCATGCCCTGTGACCAACGGAGGGTGGAGGCAGGCCTGGGTGGTATTAGGACTCGTAATACTGTGGCTCTGGGCTTTGTACATGCCTCGGCATAAATCTCAGCTTATAGGGTGCATGATTTTGGACAAGTCACCTTCTCCAACTGTAAAGTGGGTACTAATAACGACACCCTTGTAGGACTGCTGGGAAGTCTGAAGGAGAGAGTGCTTGCAGAGCACAAAGCCTCACTGGTGTGGGAGGACTACAGTAGGCACACTCTACAGCCTTCGTTTCGTCCTCCGCATGGGCCCACTGCCTTGCCCAGGGAGAGGTGGAAAGCACAGCCAAATGTGATTCGTGCCCTGTAGGAAAGGCTCCCATCTCCTAACCCTTTGGGCAGGGACAGGCTGGTGATGGGTTGGGCCCTGACAGCACAGTCCTTTCTACTTCATTCCAGGCTCACTCACCTCCTCTCATTGCTTTCCATGCCTGACCTATTGCAAGTACCTGATGAAGGCCGGGGTTGAAAGCAACAACCAGGCTGTCAGATCTGTCTAAGGACCACACTCAAAGAATGTAGCCTTGACTGAATACCCCCCAGGGGTAGAGATAGCAGTCACTTGTGGTCTCTGCCTCCTTATTCTGTAGGGTCTCAGGTTTTCACCTCAGCATCTTCATTGTAGACCTTCTTGGGTCAGTGTAACCTGCTCACTGCATTCTTGCACTCACACAGGGCAGGGGTCCCTGCAGTTTAGAATGAGGTACCTGGCTCTGGTGGGAACGTGATATACAGAACTAAATACTTGCTGGGCAGTCAAGCTATGGTGAAACCATGGGCCTGGCTGTATGATGCCTGGAAGGATGATGGGGGCTTTGGCCTCTGGCCCTGGCACCACCCTAAGTTAGGGAAAGAATGGAGAATTGGTGGCCTAAGATAGTCCTTTACCAAGAGTCTCTGGACATTTTTATTCACCTTTTTATCTACTATGTGCCAGGCACCTTCTTAGGCACTAAGGATGGAAAGGAATGGTACAAGGGAAAGAGAAACACTCTGGGATCTTGACCAAGTTGCTTCCTCCCTGAAAGTTCATTTTCCAAAATCTCTGCAAGAGGAATTACAATACCTAACTTAAAGACTTGGGTGGATTCCCTGGCAGTCCAGTGCTTAGGACTCAGCACTTTAACTGCCGTGGTCCAGGTTCAATCCCTGGTATGGAACTAAGATCCTGCATGTCATGTGGCACAGCCGAAAAAAAAAAAGAAGACTTGGTATAAGCATTAGGAAAAAAAAATCTGTCAAGAACCTGGCACATAGTAGGTAGGCAGTAAATGAAAATTATCATCATGAAGTAGTAGAGGGCTCTCCCCATCAGAATGGAGCATTCCCAATACCTTCCATGCCCATGCCCTTGCCCTAATCTGACTGTCTTTTTTCCAGACACTCACCCATGGCACTGCAGTTTGCACTCGTACTTACGAGAAACAGGCATGACCTGCCCTCTCCTTCCACTGACTGCTCTTCTGCCAGTGGGCTACTCCTGGACTCGGCACCAGATTGCCTCATTTTTCTCCTCTGGCATTTTGTATAAATCCACCTTGACTGGAGAAATTCTCCTGGGGTCAGGTGGCACCAGCCTGGATCCAGTTCCGTTCTCATTGTGTCTGTTTGTTTTTTTAACTGCATCCAAAGGGTGCTCTGAGGTCAATAAAGCAGAGCCAAGGCCACCCAGTTGCCTTTCTGCCTTTGGTGACATGATTCTGGGATTCTCAGTTTCTGTGTGTGTCAGAGAGTAGGCAGAAAAGACTGCTACTCAGGAAGCAGCACTGGATGAGACTGAAATGGACAGTCTCAGGGACAGTGACAGCTGATCACCTTACATGTACAAAAAATAAAACAGCTGTACCTACACCCTGCCTTCACAGTGCCCCCCCCTAAGTCCAAATGAGCTAGTCCAACCTGGAATAATCACTCAGTGACAGGACTTCTGAACCATCACCCCTGGCCCACCCTGCACTGAATGCCAGGGGGTCTAGACAGCTGCTCTTCTCTGTGGAATGCTGTGGACTCTCTTCAGGCTTGTGCCAGTGGTGGTGGGAGAAAATGCCCACTGGCCAAGATGACTGCTGAGCTTCTGCACATGTGCCAGGCCATTACTCATGGGTACAAATTCTTACTGGTTCTCTAGTCAGCCCTGGGGGAGAGGTCATCCGATCATTACAGAAGTGAGGGCTTATAAGTGATCTCCTAAGAAGGCTGTGACCTGCTAGTGCCTCTGGCTCTGTACCTTAGCTGGGCCGCTCTCCAAGGTCTAAAGTGACATATTAAATGTTTTCCTGTCACCTAATGCAGCCTCAATGACTTTTAAGTCTGTAAGTTTACAGGAAGAGGGATTATACTAATAAGGACTCTCAGTAAGTTTAAAACCAGACACACTTCCATTTAGTACCAGGAATTTAAGCAGAAACCTGAAATGGAACCAATTGACTCACACTGTAGTAAATACAAAGTAAAGCAATGATTTCAGCTCGAGCTATCTGGTTCAGTGGTCTGCGGGAATGTCACAAGCAAGCTAAGTCACTGCAAACAATGTTTTTCTGGCTGTGACCACTGGCTGTCACTTCTAACATAGCAGAATCATGTCGGGGGGATGGAGAAAGTGAGCACCACTTCTTACCGTGTTCTCCCTCATACTGCCAGTCTCCCTCTGCCCGTGTGCTGGATGTCACAGAGACCATCCACCAGTCAGGCCAGGGTAGGTAGGCCAATAGGCAGGGGCCAATCACTCTGTTCAACTACAGCCAGACTCACCCCCACAGCAGTTCCTGTGGCTCTATCCTGGACTCCTGTACGGGAATCTGGCTCTGGCAGTGGCAGCTGGAGAGGGTAATACGACCTCCCGCTGAATGAAGTTGGGTGAATGAATGGGAGAGCTGCAGGGGTCACTTGCAAAGGGCCCAAGAGTGATAAGGGAACAACTCATTCAGGCAGATGCTTTTGATACCTAACTTCCAGACTTGCCTGTGACACAAGGGGACGCCATCTCCCATGGGAGAGAAGAGGGTGGGAGGCCATATTCTTACTACTGAGTCTTTCTAGGAGCCAGGGCTTCAAAGCACAGGCTCCGGATTCCTTCTCTCAACCACCCTCTCTACGCTCCGTTCTCACTCCTTGTGCTTCTTCTTGTGCTTCTTCTTCTTTTTCTTCTTCTTTGCTGCCTTGCTGTCCTTTGACGTGTGTCTTGCCCTCTTGCCTGTATCACTCTCAGAGTCTGAGCTGTCGGAGTCAGATGACTTCCTGTCTCTATGTTTCTTTTTCTTCTTTTCCTGAAGAAAAAAAAAAAATTTAAGAACTCAACATTATATGTGTGTATTTACTTTAAAAAAACATGGCATGTAATCATTAGGGGATAACAATAAATTAGAAAACATTCATAATAAAATCTTTAAGTACTAACAAGAAAAAGTGCTCAAAACAAATAGAAAAGGATCAAGTCATAATGCAGTGTGTATTCTAAGTTCCAAGGTATATAACATATATACATACCATGTGTAATATACATTTACATATATAAATTATAATATTTTGCACAGTAAATTATAATACACATATTTAACATACTTGAATATACTTAAAATCACAGAAAACAGTGAAAACGACACAAACAGGCAACAAGGGTTAGCTCAGGAATGAACTGAATACAGGGAAGCTGGGGCCCTTCACTGTCCTTTTTCATTTTTTTAAAATAAGCATTTACTACTTTCATTTTTAAAAAGCACAAGATATTAATGCTGAAAGTCAAGTCCTTAGAGATCACCTGGTCTCTCAACAGACAGTACCTCACACGTCCGAGAATAAGAGAATAATAGATTGAGAACTCCTGACTCCCAGGCTGGTTTCTATCAGACCCAGCTGCCTGGGGAAATAACAGCCATCAATTAATAAGGCCCTACCTGCTGCCCTTGAATATTTATCATCTCTAACTTTCACAACCAACCTTACAAGAGTAAACTGATACAGAACTTTCTCAACACTCCAGACCCACCCCACCGTGCTGCCAAACTAACAGCACAAATGCACACAAAGAATGAGACAGACCTGTGGGCTTCTGTAGGGTACTCAGAACAATTTTTAAGCACTGCATGAACCTTTTCCTTGGACTGCAAATGTGCATGTTGCCTTGGTAAGGTTTCTAAGAGATTATGGGAGGAAAAAAGAGAGTAGACGAGGACAAGGCTGCTGCTCCTCCCATAGGCTTCCAGTCAGCATTCTGAGAGCTGTTAAGTCTGCCTGACAGACCAG
Organism: Bos mutus; assembly: GCF_027580195.1. Classification (NCBI taxonomy): domain Eukaryota; kingdom Metazoa; phylum Chordata; class Mammalia; order Artiodactyla; family Bovidae; genus Bos; species Bos mutus. The sequence continues at coordinate 13,799,842 of NC_091618.1, read as the reverse complement.
GTCTTGGGAGCGGGCTGTGAGAAAACAGTGGACCAAACACAGAACCAGCTGTTACACCCAGACTTGAATTCTGGCTTTGCCACTTATATTACTCTCATGTAACCTTGGGCAAGTCATTTTACCTCAGGGTGGCCTAGTCTCTTCAAACGTAAAACAGAGATAAGACCGGCACCTATGTCACACGCCATGATGAAGATTTAAAGAGACAGCGTCTGTGGCTGGAGAAGCTGATCACTTGCCCCTGATCACACAGGTAGGGTTGGGATATGCATTTAGATCATTTGACTGGAAATCTGAATTTTTCTCTGTAGCACATGGCCCCTGTTCCTGAACAGTGATGGGAGGCCTCATGGTAAATGGTGGTCAGAACAAGAATTTTGGAACAAGATGGAATTAGGCTCAGATTTCAACTCTGCCACTTACTATGTGACTTAGAACAAGACTTAACTTTTTTGAACTTAAGTTTTCTTTTCAGTAAACTACAAATAATAAATACCCACTTCAAAAGATGCTATGAGGATTAAACATAGTAAGAACTGTCATTAACTATAGTGCCTGATACACAGTAAGTACTCAGTGATAGCCAGAAGTATCATACTATTAGAGAATTCCCAGGATGTTCGGACAGTCTGGCCAAGTATCTACAGCAGATAAGTCAAAGTTCTAAGAGAAAATTAAACCAAAATTCTTTCTTGGAGTCTCCAGTGGAGCAGAAAGAGGGGAAGCTTGCCAGGCCCATGTTACCAAGCTGTAGGAACCATGGCTGGGAGAAGCTGAGAGTCGGCAGATCCATGATTTGGCTTATGGTGTTGCAATCTCCTGGATGGCAAGATCACGGACACCAATCACAGGCTATATGGGTTTGGCAGCCTTGTCCGTTTTTGCCCCTCAGGTAGGACAGAGTCCTGGAAAAGTAAATAAGCAAGTGCAGAATCTGGCACCAACTCCCCCAAGCCTGGCCCACCCTGGATAAATAAATGAGAAAGGAGAGTAACAATACTACTTTACAACCAAATAGCACTTTAGTTTATCTAGCTTTCCACATCTCATATCTAGTAATATTAATCTGGTAAGGTCAAAATTCAGGAATTATTATTGCCATTTTACAGAGGTGAAAACAACTGAAAGAAGTGAATTAAGCTACACCAAAGACAAGAACAGGGCTTCCCTGGTAACTCAGCTGGTAAAGAATCTGCCTGCAGTGCAGGAGACTCTGGTTCAATTCTGGGTCAGGAAGATTCCCTAGAGAAGGGATAGCCTACTCACTCCAGTATTCTTGGGCTTCCCTGGTGGCTCAGACAGTAAAGAATCTGCCTGCAATGCTGGAGACCTGGGTTTGATCTCTGGGTTGGAAAGATCCCCTGGAGGAGGGCATCACAACTCACTCCAGTATTCTTGCCTGGAGAATCCCCATGGATGGAGGAGTCTGGCAAGCTGCAGTCTATGGGGTCGCAAAGAGTCGGACATGACTGAGCGACTAAGCACAGCACACACAGCAAAGACAAGAACATTAAACTTTCTAATCCAGAGTTTGGCATTATTTGTACTTTGCTTTCTCTCAATGATGAATGCTCAAAAGGAGGACAGAGAAGAACAAATCACTAGAGAATCCTGACATGATAGAATGTGGCCTCTAGCTAGCAAGCAGGACTCAAGAAAATGGTCTTCTAGACCTCAGTCTTGACATAGAGGCTCTTTTGCACCCTGAACAAAGAAAATCTTGTCCTCCAGCAGGTTGGCACCATTTTCATTGTGTGTCTATAATCTTGAGCTGGAGAACAAAAATTACTTCATATGTTGTAGTTCAAGAGGAAAGTTGGGAGTTGGGGTAGAGGCGAAGATGGAAAGTCAGAGGTAAAACTAGCTTCTGGTTCCTCAACTGCATTCAATGGTAAAGAGAAGCATAAGGTAAAGGGTAGTGAACCAGGGGTGTGAGCTCATGGCAGACAGGCCAGAAGGACAGAGGAAAGAAGCCACTCCTCAAAACCACTCTCTCGGAAAAGCACATACCCTGTGCTAAACAGTTAGTCCAGCCACATTCTCTATAGTTCTGAAGAAGGATAGCAGTAAACTAGTGTGAGATAAAAACAAAAACTGAGAAAGGGGAAATAACAGCAGTTAACACTTCCTGAGTACCTAGTTTTCTAGATATTGAGCTGGGCACTTAGCACACATACCTCATGACCTTCACAACAAACCTATTAAGTGGGTATAATCATCTCTATATTTTCAGGAAAGAAAATTATAACTTCAGAAAGGTTTATTGAGATACAGTGCCTTGCCCAGTGGTAGAACCTGGATTCAACTCAGACTGGGCCCCAAATCAGATGTTCTTCACATGGGCTTCCCAGATGACTCAGTGGTAAAAAATCTGCCTACCAACGCAGGAGATGTTGGAGACATCTCGATCCCTGGATTGGGAGGATCCCCTGGAGGAGGAAATGGCAACCCACTCCAGTATTCTTAGCTGGAGAATCCCATGGACAGAAGAGCCTAGGATGCTACAGACCATGGGGTTGCAAAGAGTCAGACACAACTGAGCAAATCAGATGTTTTTTATATCTCCGTGTATATTAAAGGTGGAGAAGGCAATGGCACCCCACTCCAGTACTCTTGCCTGGAAAATCCCATGCATGGAGGACTCTGGTGGGCTGCAGTCCATGGGGTTGCTAAGAGTCGGATACGACTGAGTGACTTCACTTTCACTTTTCACTTTGATGCACTGGAGAAGGAAGTGGCAACCCACTCCAGTGTTCTTGCCTGGAGAATCCCAGGGACGGGGGAGCCTGGTGAGCTGCTTTTCACTTTCTTGCACTGGAGAAGGAAATGGCAACCCACTCCAGTGTTCTTGCCTGGAAGTCGGACATGACGCAGAGTCGGACACGACTGAAGTGACTTAGCAGTAGCAGTATATTAAAGGCAGCACCTAAATTAGCATTTTTAACCCAAAGGCACTGATTGGCCAGAAATCAAGCAAGCAAGCATATATTCTTTTTTATTCTTTTCTCTTTTTGGTTGCACTGGGTCTTTGTTTCTGCACCCAGGCTTTCTCGAGTTGCAATAAACAGGATCTGCTCTTTGTTGCGGTGCGCAGGCTTCTCATTGTGGTGGCTTCTCCTGCTGCCAAGCACAGGCTTGAGTAGTTGCAGCACAGAGCCTCGTTAGTTGTGGTCTGTGGGCCCCAGAGTGTGTGGGCTCCAGCAGCTGCAGCTTGCAGGCTCTAGAGCGCAGGCTCGGTAGTTGTGGCACCTTGGCTTAGCTGCCCACAGCATGTGGAAACTTCTCGGACCAGGGATCAAACCTATGTCCCCTGCACTGGCAGGCAGATTCCTATTCACTGTGCCACCAGGGAAGTCTTTTTCTATTTATTCTTAAGAACCACTCTTGAGAAAGCACTGGTTATTTATTCTCTTATTCTTGAGAAATGATTGATTCTCAAGAGAAAATCTGATTCTCAAACTGATTCTCCAGGGTGAATTTCTGTACAGTAGGATGGAAGGTGATTCCTGGTTAGAATTTGCCTATAAGACCCAATTTATCAAAGCTTGTAAAGGGTAAGACTGGAAGGAAAAGGTTTATTAATCAACTCACAAATATTTACTGAACTTTACTACCTACAAAGCATTTTAGAAAGCCATAGTTACATGAAATGTTGCTTAGGAGATAAGAACACACAGATTTTTAATATAATTCAGACAAACAGAGTACCTGCTAAAGCCATAGTAGCAGATGCAAAGTAAACACATTTAGTAGCTCAGTAGTAGTGACTGGCGCCATTCCTCCAAACCTAAGCTAACCTCGTCAAACAAGGGAAAGAATAACTAACTCCCTATAACCATACAGTACACTCATTCAACAAATATTTGTTGAGTACCTTCTATAAGCCAGGAATATCTACTAATTTGTCTCTTGTAATACTTGAATGACATTAGAAATCAGGGATCAGAAGCCTTCAAGGTACACACTAATCAAGGAGAAACACTAATTAAGATACTAGGCAGTCCATGGAAGTGATGTAAGAAAAGTACAAGCAACATACCACAGACACATAAGGGAAAGAAATCAATTATATCTGAGGAATCTGGAATGGTCTCATGAAGGATAGGTAATGCGTTGTACTTCTAAAAGATGAATATGGCTTTGGCAGGTGGAGTATGGTGGTAATGCTGATGGAAGAAGGGAAGTGAGGGTCTTCCAGACAGAGGGAAGACAGATAAGGTAAATGCTTGAAAGCTCCCATGTGGCTTATTTACCATGTACTGGGTCCCACCACTTCTTTCTTACTCAAAGGCATCAGTCCAAGAATTGTCCCCTCTTTTCTGCATCAAATTTTCCTTCTTTAGTGGCTCATTCCCAGCAGTAAACAAATGTGCTCTTATAGTTCCCATTAAAGAACAAAACAAAACCCTCCTAAGCAATTTTAACCAGGTTAAAATTGTTAAGCTGGTTAACACCACTCTACTGAAACCGGTCTTGTCAAAGTTACCAATGATCTCCACACGGCCAAATTCATGGTTAATCCTTAGGCCTCATTTACTTGATCGATCAGCTGCATTTGACACAGTCTATCATGTATGGATGTGAGAGTTGGACTGTGAAGAAGGCTGAGCACCGAAGAATTGATGCTTTTGAACTGTGGTGTTGGAGAAGACTCTTGAGAGTCCCTTGGACTGCAAGGAGATCCAACCAGTCCATTCTGAAGATCAGCCCTGGGATTTCTTTGGAAGGAATGATGCTGAAACTGAAACTCCAATACTTTGGCCACCTCATGCGAAGAGTTGACTCATTGGAAAAGACTCTGATGCTGGGAGGGATTGGGGGCAGGAGGAGAAGGGGACGACAGAGGATGAGATGGCTGGATGGCATCACTGACTCGATGGACGTGGGTCTGAGTGAACTCCGGGAAGTTGGTGATGGACTGGGAGGCCTGGTGTGCTGCGATTCATGGGGTTGCAAAGAGTCGGACACGACTGAGCAACTGATCTGATCTGATCTGATTTTCCATAAAATACACTCCTCACTTAACTTCCGCCACATTCTCTCACTCTCCACCAACTTCCCTAGCTGTTCTTTTTCAGACTCCCTTGCTCCATAACCTCTAAAAATTGAAACACTCTGGGGCTCAAGTCCTCAAACCTGTTCTCTTCCCTATATTTACTCTCCAGGCAATCTCATATATGAACTCAAATACCATCTATCTATAGATGGCTCCCAAATTTATATCTCACCTGAGCCTTTCCTTTGACCTCCAAAACTACACATCTAACTGCTCACTCTACACATCCATGTGTGTACCTGATAGGCTTCTATGCCTTACCCCCTCCCAAACCTACTCTCCTGCCCCTCCAGTTTTCTCTCCCATTTTCATTGATGACAACTCAAACTAAACCCAACTGCTCTCCATTCCCAAACCTACTTCTGCATTCCTTCTCTTAGCTCAGTTAACCCAAAACCTTGCAGTCATCTTCAATTGTTCTCTTCCTTATCTTACATCTGATCACTCAACAAATTCTGTCAGCTCTGCCTTCAAAATATATCCACACTTCAACTCCCTTCTCACCATCTCCACTACTTCTACTTCTAGTAGAAGCCTCCATCATCTCTCATGTTTCCATCATCATTTCCATACAGTAGCCAGAATAATTCACTTAAAAGAGAAGTCAGATCATGTCATGCTGCTGCTGCTAAGTCACTTCAGTCGTGTCCGACTCTTAGCGACCCCATAGACAGCAGCCCACCAGACTCCCCCGTCCCTGGGATTCTCCAGGCAAGAACACTGGAGTGGGTTGCCGTGTCCTTCTCTAATGCATGAAAGTGAAAGTGAAGTCACTCAGTCGTGTCCAACTCTTAGCGACCCCATGGACTGCAGTGCACCAGGCTCCTCCTTCCATGGGATTTTCCAGGCAAGAGTACTGGAGTGGGGTGCCATTGCCTTCTCCAAGATCATGTCATCCCTCTACTCAAAACCCCTAATGACAACCATCTCATTCTAAGTGAAAGTTGAGGTCCTCATATTCTCATATAAGGCCCTGGTTTCCTTTAATTCATTCACTTCCTATACTGGCCTCCTTGCTGTTCCTTAAAAAGGCCAAGTTCATTCCCAATACCTAGCTATCATACCTGTTGAAGGGCTCACTCACCACTTCTCTGAGTAGCTTGCTTTCTCACTTCCTTCAAAGATCAACTCAAATGATGCTTTCTGAGAAAAGCCTCATGGGAAGAATGGGAAGTCTAGAATGGGAAGTCTAGAATGGGAAGTCTAGAATGGGAAGTCCTGTCTAGAATGGGAAGTCACCTATTTCCTTACCCCATTCTACCATTCCCTATCTCTCATAACCAAATTAATTTTATCCATAGCACCTATCGGGCTTCCCTGGTGGCTCAGACAGCAAAGAACCTGCCTGCAGTGCAAGAGACTCAAGTTTGATCCCTGGGTTGGGAAGATCTCCTGGATAAAGGACTAGCTACCCACTCCAGTATTCTGCCTGGAGAATCCCATGGTCAGAGGAGCCTGGCGGGATACAGTCTATGAGGTCGCAAAGAGTCAAACACAACTGAGCAGATTAACACACAACACACAGGACTTATCAGTACTTGAAATGTTAGTATTTACTTACTAAGTTCATTGTCTGTAACCCTCATTAGAAAGAAAGTGCCATGAATTTTACCTGTTTGGTCACTACTGTACCTGCAATGACTAGAACAGAGCTTGGCATATAATAGAAATTCTTTTAATGAATGAGGTTGGAGTAGAGTATGTGACAGAAGGGACTGGTAAAGAGATGATATTGTGATGTTGGACAAATCATGAAAAGTCTTAAAGGAACTCAGACTTTTCCATAGAAAAAGGGGAATCATAGAAGGCTTTTGAGTGGACTACACTGGATGACCCTCTGTGCTCCAGCAGATCGGGCCCAGGACTGGCAACCTCTCTCGAAGGTAGGCACCAGAAATTCTCTGGATAATAGAACAGAGCCAGCACTGCAGCCAAGGGATGGCTTTCTATTTCTGTTTTCTATATATAGTACAGCAGAGAGTAATTATAGTAGCCGAATCAAAAGATGAAAATTATATTCTGGATCAAATATAGCTAAACTTCACTATAATAAGCGGGCAGCCAACCCCAAGGTAGATGCTTCCTCATAATAGAGCCTGATTTAGAAAGACCCATGATGGTATATGATAAGTGAAAGAGGCTAGCAAAGCGCAGACCACAGGTTCATGGAAAGAGTATCCAGGGCTTCACTATAAAAGCCTCTATACCTATTTTACTAGCCTCTTCATGGCCCATTTCCATTTGCAACACAGAGATTCCTCTTGTTCTAATTACGGCCAAAAAAATAACTTGCAATCTTCAGACACTGGGATGAAAACTGTCATGAATAGGTATAGCACTGAATTAAACCAATGCATACTAGATTTTTGTACAAGGCTTCCCCGGTGGTCTAGTGGTTAAGACTCAGCACTTTCACTACAGAGGGCACCGGTTTGATTCCCGGTCGGTTAACTAAGATCCCACATGGCATGCAGAGTGCCCCCAAAAAGGAAAAGGAAAAAAAATTAAGATATTTTATAAATTTTAAATACTAAACAAATGTATGGCATAAAAGATAATGAAGGGATTAACGACAAGGTGCGAAGACAATGGTGCTAGCTGCTTTCTTGGTAGAAACAATGGGCACCAAGGGGGGAGATTTTACCGTGTCAATTCCCTTAGAGCACTTTTTAATCAAAGAGGACTCATGAGTCAGAAGTTCATATACACAAAGGCACTTTAAAAAGTAGTAGGTATGATGACTGTTACTGCCACCGTTCATCAGACTATTTCTCTACTAAGTGAAGAGCAACGGAAGGTTGGATAATGGGTTGACTAAGCAGGTCATAAAGAGCCTCATACCTAGCAGATCCTTAATAATTATTTTGGAGAACTAAAATACACATCTCAAAGCAGCTTTAGAAACAAAGCAATAACTAATTGTACCAGCTGTATTAAGCAACACAAAAACACCCAAAGACCCACAGCAGTGAGAAAACCACAGAACCATTTTAGGAATCTGACAAACACCATTTAAACTCTAAAAGGTTAAAAGAGAATGAAAAAAATCCCTGCAACATATAAATAGAATTCAGTTTAAAATCAAGCTCTACTAAAGAAGTAAAATTATCTGTCTATAGATATAATCTTTATGTAAAAAATCTTTAAAGAGTCCACAAAAAACTATTAGAACTAATCGATGAATTCAGAAAAGTTGCAGGACACAAAATCAACATACAAGAATCAGTTTCATTTCTATACACTAACAACTAGCAATCTGAAAAGGAATTAAGAAAACAATTCCATTTATAATAGGATCAAAAAGAATAAAATACTTAGGAATAAACTTAGCCAGGGAGGCAAAAATAGTAATAATTCTACATTAGTAATAATTCTACAATAATGAAAACTACAAAGCAATGCAGAAAGAAATTATTCCCTGGCAAACAGAAGGCGAAAAAGTAGCAGTGATAGATTTGATTTTCTTGGGCTCCAAAATCACTATGGACAGTGACTGCAGCCATGAAATTAAAAGATACTTGCTCCTTGGAAAGAAAGCTATGACAAACCTAGACAGCAGAAATTAAAAAGCAGAGACATCACTTTGGCAACAAAGGTCTGTAGGTCTGCAGAGTCAAAGCTATGGTTTTTCCAGTTGTCATGTATGGATGTGAGAGTTGGACCATAAAGGCTGAGTACTGAAGAATTGATGTTTTCAAACTGTGGTGCTGGAGAAAACTCCTGAGAGTCCCTTGGTCAGCAATGAGATCAAACCATTCAATTCTAAAGGAAATCAACCCTGAATATTCGTTTTAAGGACTGACGCTGAAGCTGAAGCTCCAATACTTTGGCTACCTAATGCAAAGAGCCGACTCACTGGAAAAGATCAGGATGCTGGGGAAGACTGAAGGCAAAAGGAGAAGCGGATGACAGAGGATGAGATGACAGATAAGATATAACATCACCAACTCAATGGACATGAATTTGAGCAAAGTCCAAGAGATAATGAAAGACAAGAAAGTCTGGCGTGCTGCAGTCCATGGAGTTGCAAAGAGCTGGACAAGATTTAGCCACTGAACAACAACAGTTACAGAAGAGAAGGGAGAAATACAACAGCCACAGCCTCAGAGCAGTCCACATTCAGAGTTAAAGCAGAGGGCAAAAGAGAGTCAAGCAGTGAGATAAGGGTTTTTTGTTTTTTTTTTCCCCCAAAAAATCAGATGTCCAGACCCAGGCCCTGTGAACTTGGTACTCAAGAGGTAGAAGGGAAACATGTATTTTAAAAATCTCCATGGGCTGGGACTTCCCTGGTGGTACAGTGGACAAGAATCTGCCTGCCATGCAGGGGACTCGGGTTCGATTCCTGGTCTGGGAAGATTCCACATGCCACAGGCAACTAAGGCCCATGCGCCACAAATATTGAGCCTGTGTTCTAGGGCCCACGAGCCACAACTAATGAGCCCCTGTGCCACAACTACTGAAGCCCACACACCTAGAGCCTATGCTCAGCAACAGGAGAAGCCTGCACACTGCAAATCAAGAGTAGCCCCACTCACTGCAACTAGAGAAAACCTGCATGCAGCAAGGAAGACCCAGGGAAACCAAATATTTAAAAAAAAAATTTTTTTTTAAATCTCCTTGGGCTAGTTCACAGTCTGAATATAAGTGAGAGAGGTAAGGAGCAAAAAATACACAGTAGTAGTGGGAGGGGGAAGAAGGAAGAGAACTGAGATATTATAAGGCACCACAGACAGGACTTGGTGACTGACTATGTACAGGATAGAAAGGAGAAAAAAATTAATTGCACATTGTTTCTTTCTTGGAGACTGGAAGGTTATTGCTGTCATTAAAACTAGAAATACAAGCAACAAGGGTTTTAGTGGTTGTATTTTTATGGGGCTTGGGGTAGGAGTGTGTGTATAGGGAGGAGGGCCAAAGAAGAGCTCATGATAGTCGTGACAGTTAACATTAATTAAAAACTTATCAGTGCTTTATATCTAATTTGAGAAGCTGGGCATCACTCTGCAAGGAGCACATTTATCAAAGATCCACAACAATCCTACTTTGTCAGTTACTGATGTTAGCAAATAGCACAGAAAGGTCTTATACTATGTCTGACTGGCTCCAAGCCAGAGTTTGAGGTACCACTGGGATATTACTTAGTGATGTCAAAGTTGTCAGGGCAGCTGAAGTCTTAGAAGGGATGTGATCACCCAGGGAAAGAATATACAGATTGATAAATTATCACCCATATATTGGGCTAATTCTTAATAATGGTACAATGGGCCTTTTTCCTTGTCCAAAAAATGAAGAAAATACTTAAATTTTTAAATAATGCCCACTGAGGGCAAGGACTTTATCAGAGTTTTTATGTTCCTAGGTTTGCAATGCCTGGAACAAAATGACCACTTAATAAAAGTTTGCTAAAGCTTTAAAACAAAACAAAACCAAAGAAAACTCCAAAACTTAATAACTGGCCACAACTAAAAAAACACTACACTATATGAGAACAACTATTTCTGACCTAATTATAGCATAGTTGTGTTTTTTTTTCTTCCCATTTCCTCTCTGTGCTGTATGCTACAAATGCACTGGGTTTTTTTCTGCACTACAGTAATGTCTGTTTTATGAATTGTATAGACGGAAGATACAACGCAGTGAGACAGGCACTCTTATGCACTGCTGGGTGCAAAATAAGTACTTTTTAGAAAGACAATTTGATAAGATGTATAGAGAGTCTTAAAGCCCTTATTCAGCAATCTTACTTAGGAATTTATCTAAAGAAAGGAATAACAGACTTGGCCAAAGACTAGGTTGAAGTATTCAAAAATATCCCACAAAAAATACAATTAAATGAACCATCATTTAGCCATAGGGTAGAGTATCGTATGGTGCTCTTTAATCAAGTTTTTAAGAATACTTAGGGCTTCCCTGGTGGCTCAGATGGTAAAGAACCTGCCTGCAATGCAGGAGACCTGGGTTCGATCCCTAGGTTGGGATGATCCCCTGAAGGGAATGACTACCACTCCAGTATTCTTGCCTGGAGAATCCCATGGACAGAGGAGCCAGGCAGGCTACAGTCCATGGGGTTACAAAAAGTCGGACACAGCTGAGCAACTAACACGCACAAGAACACTTTAGGTTACTAGAAAATGCTTTTGATAAATATGAAAAAAGTAGGATACAAACTATACCTAGCAAGATGATGATTGTGCGTTTATGTGTAAACACATATATATATATGTGAAAATCATATATATATACGTGATATGATATACAAATCATATCATATATATATACAATTACATAGAGCATTATATATTTATCTATGTATATATTTACCTAGAAAAATATAGGAATATTAAGAGTCTCACTGGGTGGAAAGATTATAAGAGATCCTAACATTCTTTACATTTCTCAGTATTTCTAAAATTTCCGCAAAAAGTATATTTTTATTTTAAAACTCAAAAAAATATGATAAATAAAAGCAAGATAGCACTCACCTTCTTTCTTTTTCTAGAAGAATTTCTCGTGGTGTCAGGCTTTTCAAACTCTGCTAACTTTGCCTCTTCTTTCTCCTCTTCCTCATCAGGTATCAGAGAATACTTGGTCCCACCTGGTTGCATGAAACAATCCTTTGCAAAGTGGCCTGCAGAACAAAAGTAGAAAAAGTAGGGAGGGAAGAAGCGATCTCTCCCCTTAGCAGGTGGATCTTCCCCAGAAGCTCCTGAAGGGCTGGCTGGTTCAGGAGGTACTACTAAGTTCATTCACAGCAGCTATTGCATTCAGAGCAGCTTGACGGCATTGCTCACTCAACCAGAGCTAGACAGGCAGCTGGTCCTAGAGCTGTGGGAAACGCTGGCACTGCTTTGGAAATGGCAAAGAATGTGAGGGTATAGGCTTGTGCTGCCCTCATTTGCAACTGGGTTGAGTAATTTTTAAAGGTCTTATTGTTGTTGTTTAGCTGCTAAGTCATGTCTGATTCTTTTGCAACCATAGCTATGGACTGTAGCCCGCCAGGCTCCTCTGTGTGGGATTTCCTATATAAGAATACTAGAATCGGTTGCCTTTTCCTTCTCCAGGGGATCTTCCCAACCCAGGGATTGAACCCACATACTCTGCATTGGTTTTAAAAGTCTATCTGGAACTTATTTCTGACAATGAAAGGCTGCTCCAGAGAGCAGAATATTTACCAGAGGGAGCCAAGTGGCAGGCAAAGAAGCCCTAAAGGAAGATAGCTCTTAGGCAGCAGGCAAGAACACAGCACTCAAATTCAAGCTAACACATAGAGAGACAGCAAAGTCACCTAGGGGCAGTCAACATTCACAGTCTGTCAGGTCCGGCAAGGCCTGAGAGATCATCAAATCCAACACTGCATTTGCAGAAGATATGAAGGCCCAGAGTAAAGGAGTACCTCAAGGTCACACAGACAGCAGAACTAAAACTTACCCTGGGTCTCATGTCTCCCTGCCCTGTGCTCTTTCTGTTGCACCCAAACCAACCACCTTTGGCCTGCCTCGGCCAAACTCCATCTTTCATTATTCTTTTCTGCCTCATGTAACACCTGGTGGAAACAAGTTGAAGGTAAGAGAACCTCACTCTCCCTGCGCCTACATTACTATTAAGGGGCCCTTTAACAGATGCTACACAGCTGGTTTTATGTGAGCTTTTTGTAGGCCCTGCCTTAGGGGCACAAAGAATTTGATGAGATCATCAAAAAGCTATGTGTAAACTATAAGACTTTGCAACTCAAGAGTCCAGAAGCTGAATAGTGCCTGGAAGGAGAATACAGCATAAAGTTTTCCAAATATCTGGAACAATCCCACAATATCTGCAAGGAAATATTTGTTCTCTCAATTTCATTTTTCCCTTCCTCCCTCTACATTAATGATAAATCAGGACTTAAACCCCACAACCTCAACCAGGACACAAATCTGCTACCACTCATAGAAAAGTCAAGAGAGCAAGGTAGATGAAAGGCTAGGGAGACCTGGTGACAAATTGAGGTCACTCTGAAAATGAGAAGATGGCAATCCCTCTCATTATAGCTCCAACAAGGGAAGTCAGGCTGAAAGAGCTCTTTAATATTTGAGTAGGACTGGAGGAAACTTGAGGAAACAAAGCTAAAAGGAAGTGACTAGACTATTCTTTACTATGAAAAAAATATTGTATTCATAACTCAGAAGTTAGAGAGAGAAAGGTAAAATAAGCAAGAAAGGACTGACTTGGATCCTTAAGGAATATATTTCCAAGTCACTTAATTTTTGCAACCAAACAATAATGGTCCTTAGAGATGAAATTTAGATTGTTAATAATCCAACACTCTTACCCCTCCTGTCATAGTACATGGGGGCCCTGCCCAGGGAGGCATCGCCTGCGAGGGAGGGGAGTAGTGGTGGTAGTGTAGTACCCGGCAGGGCCAGCATTCAGAAAAGGAAACAGAAAAAGCAACAAGTCATGAACTCTGATGTGAGTCTAGTAGGAACAGCAGATAAGCAGGTGAGGCCAACACTTGGCTAAAACCCAGGGTGATCTAAAGGCACACTAGGTGGCCTCCCTAATCCTGTAAAGGGTTCATCCACAAGGAGAATAAAATTGAAAGGGCAGAGGCTTCACCTTACCTTTACAGCCACACTTCTTGCAGGTGGTGTTCAGGACAGCCTCGAGGGTGATCTTCTGCCCAGTGTAATCCTGGAAGGACCGCCTCCGCCTCTCTTCTTGCCTGTAATGAAATGATACTGACTGTTGGCCCTCTTAAGAGATGTGGCCACAGATATTACTAGCTAATACTCTATGTTGGTTTTTTGTTTTGTTTTTGGCGGGTAGAAGGGAGAAAGGAAAAGCACTGGGCCTAAGGAGATAGGCAGTGAAAGCAACAACATGAACTAGACAGTTTTTTCATTCAGGACAAGGCTCTGAATTAATTACTATGAATAAGACTAGATTTCATCTTACTCGTGCACAGGGGATAAAGATACAATTACTCACCTTGCTAGGTCCCCTACAACCCTTACAAGGTCACTCCCGGTGACCATCAAAGATTTCTTAAAAAATCAAGTCCAAATTTCTTATGCTGGTATTCAAGGCCTCTCATAGGCTGTCTCTAACCTACTTTTCTGGCCTCACCTTTACTTGCACAATATGCTCGAGCCAAACCACACTATTTTACCTTCCCCAGATGGTTCACTGCTTTTGCTTAGGCCCCTCCCTCTTCCTGAAATGCTTTGCTTCCCCTCTTTACTCCCACCTCACCGCCTAACTACACCCAAACATTTCAAGGCTCGGCTCAGTTATTGCTCCTCCTATCAAACTCTCCTCCCTAAGTCCCTCAGCCAGAATTAATCTCTTTGTTCATAGTCCCATAACACTTTTAAAAAATTCTAAATATATGATCAAATAATAAAATACACACAGAAAAGTACTCACAAGTATACAGCCTGACTGATTTTTCACAATTTGAAATACCCACATAATCATTCCTCAGAGAAACAGAACATCACCAACACCACAGAAGCCGCTCTAGCCACTGTGCCTCCTCCAAGAACGACCACTATTCTAGTTCCTAACAGAACAGACTAGTTTTACATATTTTTCTAAGTTATATCAAGAGAATCAGAGCAAGGACCCTTCTGTATCTGGCTCCTTTCACTGCTTTGTGAGATCCATCTAAGTGTTGTGTGTGGCTGTGGATCATTCATTCTCATTGCTGTAAAGCATTTTCCCGTTGACGAATATTTGAGTGATTTCTACTATAAGAGTGCTTCTGCGAACTTTCTAGCACATGTCTTTTGGTGAACTTGTATATGTACGTGCATTTCTTTTGGGACTGTAGGACTGTAACTACTGAGTTACAGGGCATCTGTCTCAGTAGACACTGCCATACAGTGTGTTTACCAATTGCACTGCTACCAGCAGAGCCGAAGTGCCCCAGCTGTCTCAGCTTTTACTACCTTTACTATAATACACAGGACCTACACAGAGTTTTCTTAGACAATGTTTAACTGAAGAGTATCATCCCTGATCACTCTTCCTTTCAGACTCAAACTGCATCCTATATACACTTCAATCCTAGCACATATCACACCACATAGTTATTTCTTTCTAGATCCAGGCCTGTTTAAAAATATCTTACTTGTCTTTGTTTCCCTGGCACCTCAGCCCAGGGCTTGGCAAGCAACACATCAATGGATGCTTGCTGAAATTTCTTTGTTCTTTATCCAAAATATTTTTCTTTACCTGAATGTCTTTAACTTTGAACTCTGACTTCACCTAGGCTTTTCCAACTGTTCACTAGCGGGTCTCTCCAGAGTCCAGCAAAAGTAGAGAAATATTGTGCAAAAAGAGCCACATTACCCAAAGCAATGCAGGTTAATCAAAGCAGAACAAAGCTACTCACTTCACAGATTCTAGTCAAGTTTTATGGGCTATGTGGGCTCAAGACAGGAAACAAAGAGGATCAAGATACTCCATATTCTATCCCATTCATTCTTCAAAGTTCAGCTCAAATATCGCATCTTCTATAAAATGCTCCCTGTTACCACAGGCAAAGTTAATACTCACTTTATTTTACTAATTTGTTTATATTTTGCCTCACCCTTTATTCCACAACCTGATGCAAAAAGCCAACTCATGGGAAAAGACCCTGATGCTGGGAAAGATGGAAGGCAAAAGAAGGGAGCTGCAGAGGATGAGATGGTTAGATAGCATCACCAACTCAATGGACATGAATTTGAGCAAACTCTGGGAGATAGCGAAGGACAGGGAAGCCTAGAGTGCTGTAGTCCATGGGGTCACAAAGAGTTGGACACAACTTAGCAACTAAACAACAACCTTATCACAACCAGGACTTGAAAAGTAAAGTCTATGTTAAATTCTTTTCCATATCTGAGCAGACAGCACACCATCTAGCATACTGTTGTCAAAAAAAAAAGCAAAGATGTAAAGTTATAAATATGTCTGTACTGCTGACTACGTCTGACTTTGTGTCTATGGCTAATGAGCACTTCAAATGTGGTTTGTGATTGAGGAATTAGATGGTAAACTTTATTTACTTTCAGATAATTCACATTTAAATCGCCTATGTGACTAGTGGCTTCCCAGCTGGGACAGACCACACAAGCATATGGTTTAAGTTCTAAAGTCTGTTCATATCCCTAGCTTGTGCCCTAGAAGAATCTTACTCAAATGATAGAAGGTCAGCTGTCTGGTATGGGTCACAGGAGAGGGTCCATTCAAAGAGTGAAGCTTGAGGAACAAACTCCAAGGTGAGGAGCGTGAAGAAGTAAATAGTGAGTTACTTACCTAGGATATAAAGTTTCAATTAAGGAAGATGAGTAAGTTCTAGCGATCTAATGCACAGCACTGTACCTATAGTCAACAATACTGTATTATACACTTAAATATTTGTTAAGAGGGTAGATCTCATGTTAAATGTTCTTGCTGCAATAAAATTAAATTTAAGAAAACAAAGCAGGTTCTTGGGGACATAACTTGAACAGTCACAAAAACTCCATTGCTTTCAGATGTCATTTGTAGAGCTCAGTTTCAAGTGGCTATGAGTTGCAGCCTAAGCAAACCCTCATTATAATCAATTCCAATCCTCTGTGGATTCAAACACACCATAAGCCAAATCATACCTCCCACCTAACACTCAATTCAACAAATATGACACTCACTCTCTTTCTGTCCTTATTGCCATCAAGCTAGTTTAGGCTTCAGTACATTTCACTTAAACAGTAATAATTCATTTACTGGTCTCCAGCACACATAGTTGGATTAATCTTTCATTTTTAAGTTTTAACTAATAAGAAGCAAACACTAGTACTAATGATGTGAGGAGTATAGTAAAGTGATAGGACATGGTAGATATATATATATATATATATATATATATATATATATATATATATGTAAACGGATAATTACAGTGTGGTCATACATAAACGCTCTTTCTAAAGACTATACTATGCTGGTTAAACCCAACTGGAAACTGTATTTAGCCCTTTTCCGTTTGCAGATTCACTTATTAGATGACCTTGTTAATATTCAATACTTTGGGGCCTGAGGGAATGAAATATAAGACCACTAGATTTTGATGGAGAATGAAAGGTAGTTGTCAAGCTGTGGGCAGCTGGAGACAACATGAAGATATTGAGCCTAAAGGGTAAAGCCAGAGAATGGGGTACCCGGAGAGTCTCTCCCACTCAAAGGCTTTAAAAACATTCATATTCTTTGACTGATATGCAAAGCTGCCCACAATCTGACTCCAAACTATCTTTCAAGCCCTACATTCTTGTACCTAAGCATACCCTCTTCTTTCCTTAAACAAGACTCTTGAATGTGCCACATGCTTTCCTGCCTCATGCCTTTCCTCAAACTGTTCCTTCTGCCTGGAATACTATTCTTTCCCCTGCTGCCTGACAAAATCTTACCTAGTCTTCAAGACTTAGCTCAACTGTCCCCTCTTCTTTGACCATCAAGGCCTGATATCAACTCTTCCTCTTCAGGATATTTCCTAGAATCCTTCCTTTAAACCACTCTTTTAATATTTATTACATGTTGCCTTGTATCAGGAGAAGGCAATGGCACCCCACTCCAGTACTCTTGTCTGGAAAATCCCATGGACGGAGGAGCCTGGAAGGCTGCGGTCCATGGGGTCGCTGAGGGTCGGACACGACTGAGCGACTTCACTTTCACTTTTCACTTTCATGCATTGGAGAAGGAAATGGCAACCCACTCCAGTGTTCTTGCCTGGAGAATCCCAGGGACGGGGGAGCCTGGTGGGCTGCCGTCTATGGGGTCGCACAGAGTCGGACACGACTGAAGCGACTTAGCAGTAGCAGCAGCAGCCTTGTATCAAAGTTATTTGCATAATTACTTCATTACACTAGGCAGTAAGGTCCTTAGACAGAAACCTTGGTATTGCCATTGTACTTCAAATAGAATAGGAGCCCAATAAATATTTGTCAAATAATAAGTAAATGGATACACTAACTAAACAACTACTAAACATCAGGCATTATGTGAGACAAGAAAGATAAGATGTGGCCTCTGCCTCATGGCTTTTATATATTTTTCAAAAGAAAGAGTGTGGGGGACTTCCCAGGTAGTCCAGCGGTTAAGACCCCATGCTTTCACGGCAGGAGGCATGAGTTCGATTCCTGGTCAGGGAACTAAGATCCCTGCATGGCATGCAGAATGGCCAAAAAATAAAAAACAAAAGAAAAGGTATGATAATCTCAGATACTAGAGGAAAAATGAAGAAATATTTTAAAACAACAACTACATGTAGTTGTTATATGTTAAATTTCTACTATAGATTAGATAATAAGCTGAAAGTGAAAGTCTCTCACTCATATCTGACTCTTTGTGACCCTATGGACTATACAGTCCATGGAATTCTCCAGGCCAAAATACTAGAGTGGGCAGCCTTTCCGTTCCCTTCTAAGTTAAGGTTCTTTCTAAACAAGATTTAATTTAAACCATACCATCATTTCTATTACACCAAGATGTAGGTGCCAGTCACTTGGTACAGTGAAGATATACCTTCACTGAGGTTCAGAGAGGCTAGGTAACCTCTTCAGGGTCATGCAGAACTAGGGCTCTTCCTGATTCAAGTCTAACTCTAAAACCCGTCATCATTCCACTACACCATGCTTCTTTCCTAGATGCAGTCTATAAATAGTTTACAACAAAAGTTACTGTTCAGCCACTTGGTCATTACTAGAAATAGCCCATACATAGAAACATGTACAACATAAAACCAAGGGGTCCCTTCCTTCCAATTTTATTCCCTCGTTGTAAGAAACAGATGCAGCTCTTTTATCTTGTTTTGTATTTTTACCCTTATAAGAGTGGCTTTAGGAAATTTCACTGCTTTTTAATGTGTCTGTATAGACAGGATTCTTTGGAGCAGAAGTAATTTATTACAATGCAATCACACTTAACATTTCTGGGCTCAGAATTATAAAAAATTTCAAATGTAAAGTATTTGTCAATAATTAGCCCTACCAAAAAACAAAAAAATCAGCCCTACAAACCTGTCAACATTTACAGACTAAACTACAATAATATGAAAAACTCCGTAAGTCACATGCAACACCTGGAAGCATCATGTGGGGAAAACAATATTAGTTTTAACACCAGAGAGACCTGGATTCAACCCACCATAACTTGTTACACAATCCCGGCAAGTTATTACCAAGTATCAAGCTAGAAACTAAGAAAATAAAGTAAAATGGAAATAACATCCACTTTGCAGGTTGTTATAAGAATTAGACACATTAATGTGCATGAATCACCTTGCGTAAGTCTGACATATAATATGTATTCAATAAATATTACTTCCCGTCCTTCATATTCAAAATTATTTTTTTTCAGAAGGGCTTCCAAACACTGCATTGCCAAACCCCACTCAAACAACACTTTTTTTTTCTTATTTAAAAAAATTAAATAACATGATGGCCACTAAGAGCACCAAATTAGCATGAAATAAACAATGTGATATTTTATGTAAGAAGCAACAAAATAATGTCATGGTTAACCTGAGGATAAACATATGATTTTAGTTGGCTTTCTGAAACACTGAAAACAGTTCATAAACCCCTCAGCCTCCTTCAAGGGATATTAAGGATCTAGGAACCCCTAATTAGAAACCACTTGGGAAGTGAAAGTCCCTCAGTCGTGTCCAACTCTTTGTGACCCCATAGGCTATATAGTCCATGGAATTCTCCAGGCCAGAATACTGGAGTGGGTAGCCTTTCCCTTCTCCAAGGGATCTTCCCAATCCAGGGATCAAACCCAGGTCTCCCGCACTGCAGGCAGACTCTTTTATTAGCTGAGCCACAAGGGAAGCCCAAAAATAGTGGAGTGGGTAGCCTATCCCTTTTCCAGCGGATCTTCCCAACCCAGGAATCAAACTGGGGTCTCCTGCATTGCAGGCGGACTCTTTACCAATTGAGCTATCAGGGAAGCCCTAGAAATCACTGCTGCTGCTGCTGCTGCTAAATCGCTTCAGTCGTGTCCGACTCTGTGCGACCCCATAGACGGCAGCCCACCAGGCTTCCCTGTCCCTGGGATTCTCCAGGCAAGAACACTGGAGTGGGTTGCCATTTCCTTCTCCAATGCGTGAAGTAAAAAGTGAAAGTGAAGTCGCTCAGTCATGTCTGACTCTTAGCAACCCCATGGACTGCAGTGCACCAGGCTCCTCTGTCCATGGGATTTTCCAGGCAAGAGTACTGGAGTGGGCTGCCATTGCCTTCTCTGGCACACCCTAATTTTACTGAGCTTCACAGATCCTGTGTTTTCTACAATTTGAAGGCAACCCTGAATTGAGCAAGTCTACTGGCATTATTTTTCCAACTGTATTTGCTCACTTTATGTCTTAGTATCAAATAAGGTAATTTGGCAGTATTTCAAACTTTTTCATCACCATTATTATTTCATTTGTTATAGTGATCTCTGATGCTACTATTATCATCATTTCAGCACTTTTTAGTAATAAAATATTTAATTAAGGTATATATATTGCTTTTTAGACACTGATATTGCACACTTAATAGACTACAGTATACTTTTGTATGCACTGGGAAATCAAAAAATTCATGTGACTCACTTTACTAAGGCATTTGCTTTATGTGGCGGTCTGGAACTGAAACCACAGGATCTCAGAGCTATGCTTGTATTCAAGAAAGATTCTGAGACAGCAAATTCTGTGTATCACCAGACAGTATCCTACACAGAAAATCTTCTATTCATAAATGAAAAGTCAGAAGAGCTAGTGAAAGTAAGGTGTTGTGTTCAGGACACAGCACATCCCAAGATGCAGGAGTCTAAAACCCCACTGGAGTTGTCCCTTGTACGTGGTCTCTGCCTTTTTTCAGTCCCAGAGCTAGGGGAAAGGCAATTAACAAGTACCTCATGATGAATGCTTTTTGGCTAACTGGTTAAAGGGCAGAAGCAGAAAAAGAATAAGGGGAAGGAAACTTCTATGCTAGGAGCTGCAGAAAAAGAATAAGGGAAGGAAACTTCTATGCTAGGAGCTGCATGCTTGCATTTCATCTTAGTGTTTGCTACAACACTTTCTGGGCTTCCTTGGTGGCTCAGATGGTAAAGAAGTTGCCATCAATGCAGGAGACCTGGGTTCGATCCCTGGGTCAGGAAGATACGCTGGAGAAGGGAATGGCTACCTAACCCCAGTATTCTTGCCTGGAAAATCCCATGGACAGAGAAGCCTGGTGGGCTATAGTCCATGGGATCACAAAGAGTCAGACATGACTAAATAACTAAGCACACACACACACACATAACACTTTCTACCTCTAAAAACCAAAGAGCACATAATTTATTAATATCACAGTCTACAAACAGTGGAGTTTAAAGGTGGGCCTGATTCACTATATCATTCTGTGGTTTGAAAAGTTATTTTAACCTTTCTAAACCTTTTACCTACTCAATGATAACGTTGTTGGGATCAAGGTCCTTTCCAGTCCCTTGGTTGACAACCTTCATGGAGAGGGATACTTTTATCCTATCATTTTTCATCTGAAAAACACAAAAGGAAAATTGGCAAAAGCTCAAAGTACATCATTTGGACTGCTGGTCTAAAATTATCTAAGAATTGGACGTTTTTATCATGTATTTAACACTGAATTCCTCTAACGGTCAACATTTTGGGTACTAACAAGCATAACAGGCAAATTCTATGGCAAGGCATTTCAGGAAATGGTTTTCTTATCATTCTTGACCCTCCTTAGGGGAAAGACAAAAATAATTGCTCAGAAATCCGGGGCCTGTGGAAGTAACCAGGCAAAAAATTAAAGCTATTTTTTTTAATATAGTTCAGTGTAATAATCGGTTCAGAGATCCATGAGCATAGAATGGATTTCAGAACATTCCAGTGGACTAGATCTCCTTTTGGACTTTGTCTAAAAGCTTCTTAAACATGAAGTCAACTAACAGTGTCTTTAAATGTGAAGACAGTTGTTAGCCACATTGGTCTTCTTTTGCTTCCATCAGCACTTGAAGGCCTCTACAATTTGCGGTCTTTATCAGCTACTCTCTTTGCCTGCAATATGCTTTTCTCAACTTTTCACATGACTGGCTCCTTTTCCTTTGGGTCTCAGATCATATACAACCACCACCCCCTCAAAAGTCTGTTTTGTTTTATCTAAATCAACCTCCACATCGTTTGACCCTACTATATAGCACTTACTGTAACCTGTAGTTATTTTTAATTATTTTAGTTTGCTTACTTCTTATTTATCTCCTCTTGTATAGAATATATATTCTACACAAGTTCCATCACCACTGAAGTCAGTTATATCTGATTTACTAACTCTTGCATCCCTCAGACCTAGTATATATTAGGCACTCAAACATTGTTGAATGTCTCTTTCAGGACTGTCTCCTCTGCCATCCTCTGGGAGAAGAGCAGGTCTCAGTGTGCATGCACATCACTCCGGTGGTCTGAAGAGACCCCCAGACCCTCAAGTGAGCTGCTGTTAACAGGGTCCTCCAGCATTTTCTCACTCTTCCTCACATAGCCTGGTGTCAGGTATTATGAAAAATGTAAACTCTATGTATGTTTAAAAATGTATGTAAACTCTATGTTCTTTTTTGTTTTGGTCCAAATTGAAGTGTATTTTGAAGTTTTCTACTAAAGACAGGCTCATAGATTTAAGTTTTCTTCTCTCTTTTTGGTTTTTTTTTTTTTTTTCCTCCACATCCATCATTTGGATGAACTACAGGGAGGGAAGTCTTATAAACAAGTAATTATTAGACCACACTAATTACAGCTCACACTGTCCTTCTGAGTTTGCATGACAGACAGATGGCCAAAAGGTTTAAATTCAGGTCAGATTATCAGCCACAGTTAACAACATATACACACTTGGGAAATATCACCATGAAAAACTTAGAAAATCCCGGCTTTACTTAATAGTTTCTAACCAGCTAAAGTTGCACAGAACTTTACCTCTCGGCCAATAAGCTTCACCCACACTTTGTCTCCAACATCTACTATCTCAGAGGGCTTATCCACGCGACAGGATGACATGTGAGTTCGATGGACCAGACCTGGGCACAAGAAGAAAAGCGCACTGGGCATACTCATACACATACTCTAAATAACACAGTAAAGAGGCAGTGGGAGTTGGGGGTTCACTGAAAAAGTTTTCATTGGTTTAAAACTGCAAATTAAAACAATTTGAGATGACTTTTTATACGTAATCAACTAACAAATATTCTTTAAAATAATGCTTAATTATAGAGTAGAGACGTGATACAACAACTATATTTATATAATACTGGTAAAAATACAAGTTGGTACAATTCTTTGAAAATAAAAGGCATTAAGATGTTTATACCTTTGATGCAAAAAAACACCACTTGAATTTTTCCAAAAGAAAAATTCAACAGAGGCAAAAATTTATGGCATATAAAAATGCCTGCAGTATTATTATCTACAAAGGTTAAAAATAAAAATTATTACAAAATGTAAATGACCAATACTTGGAAAACAGCTTGATAAATTATGATAAATCTTTCATAAAAGAGTAAGCAGCCATTTAAATTAGTTATAAAAAATAATTATGATGTTAAGTGAAAAAAGTAAAAATAAACAAGGTTGCCATTTTTAATCTATTAAATTAGCAAAATATTTAGAAGAGAATAATATCCGGTGTTGATATAAATATAGTAAAATAAGAAATACTGCTGAAGCTAACGTAAAGTTTTAGAAATCACTTAGCAATGGCTATCAAGAGTGATAGAAATATTTAATAAAATTAATAGACATCCTTTTCCTTGTCTATCCAAGGTCATTTTCTGGGAGAACCACCTTCCTTACATTCTAAAAAAATCTGGTCAGTCCTTGTAGTTTGGTTGGAGCTGATCTAACCCCCAACTGTGGGGATATGACACAGGCATAGTCAATCAAGGTACTTCATTCCCCAGGCCACAGCAACTGACTGGTTCAGGGACAGACACAAGATACTAGCTAAACCAAATCTTTCTCAAGACTTTTGTCAGGATTATAAACTACAAGAAGTTACCAATGCCCATCTTTACCACCAGGTGGCAAGAATCAGCCAGACAGAAGCAAAGAAGAGCCTGCATAAACAAGAGACAAAGCCCTGAAGGCATAAACTAAGCACTGGATCCAGCCCTGGTGGAAGCTAGATTTATTAATATCTTACACTGCCCAGGGAAATTAGCCAGAAATTTACAAAATGTTTCTCCTGCATTTCTGTCCCTAGGAACCAAGAGTTCTAATAATTAACTTGACCCGTAATCACTTCTGAGACTAAGAAAAAAACTTATACTTAGAAAAATCTATATGTACCTAGAAAAGTGATTTACATCAAAAATATTCAATGTATTTTTAAGACAGTGAAAAAAATAGAAACAACCAAATATCCAGCAATAGGGTAATGGCTAAGTCAACTACGGTACAGCTACTTGACAGCCCATTAAAAACAATGTTCAAAAGATTATGTAAAAATATATCAATAATTCATTCTTTTGCAAATATTTGAGTGCCTACTATGTGCCACGCACTGTAGGAAACAGCATTTCTCATTTAAATAATGAAAATGCTTAAAACAGATTCCAAAAACTAGAAAGGAATAATCCAAAATGCTATAGCAATGGTTAGACTAGGGTATAGGATTGCAGGTTAATTTTTTTTATTTTCAAATGTTCTAATAATAGAGAAAACTCTATTCTGAGGGAAATTAATATAATAAACACTTATTCTGAATGAAAATAAACCTGGAATCTAAAGAAAAAGTAGTAAGTCAAAGATTTCTGTCCAAAAAACTTGCACTCCCTGAAGTTTCCTGAGAGAATCACTAACCTTTATTCTCAATCTCTCTTACACACAGGCATACACAAGGTTGTCAGCACATGCCTGTAACAAAGTATCTGCCATCTGTGTCTGGAGCTCCTGTGGGAAGCCACTCCTTTCACTGGTCGTGGTTACTGGGTCTCTCAGACCTACTTCAGCTGATTCTGGAGGCTGACAGTCTATCCTCCAATACCGCCAGAGCTAAAATGCTTTATATATATAATATAACCCATGTTTTAAATTTTAGACCATCGTATAATCTTTAAATTGGATAAAATTCATGGATCTGGGTTCTCTTCTTTTTCGTGATCAAGTAATGAGCAGAGTAACCTAATTAGAAAACCCAGAGGAAATTCAGATGCCCTAAAGGAAAGGGAAACATTTCATTTTGACATCTTTTTGGCTCCAACTGTCCTCTAATTCTAAACTTCACTTTTTTCCTGAACTGCAAATGGAAGTTGTGAAGGAAATTAATGTTGAACCTAATATACTTGAGAGAATATTTTTTTCCTGAAACAGGTCTATTTATTGGAGTACCACAAAGAAAGAATGAGTTAACCATCTGTTCTCCTATGTGATTCCAAAGTAGGATATTTTTTGGCCCAAGCATCTCTTAAATATGGCATTTTGCAGAGCATTAATAATGAAAAATTATAAACAATTTAAAATGATTATGTGATACATGTGAATGATAAACTAATGCCATTTAAATGTTTACAAAAAGTATTTTAAAAGACAAAAAAATGTTTAACATTCATTAAGTGTAAAAGCTACAAAATGTATACACAGGGTATAATCTTAATTTCAGTATGTTCATTTCTATGTACATATGTGACTATAAAGAAATGCACTGAAATGTTCACAGCACCTATCTCTGTGTGGTAATAATGATCATTTGCTTTGGTAGGTTCTCTCTTATTATTCCATAAGCATGAATATTTTTAACCATAAAAAATGTTAACTATAAAAACCAAATATATATATATTTATAAACAAAATCTAAACATGATACGTACACTATGATTGAAATTATGTAAAACTATGTCTCATGGACACAGATGAAAAGGGAATACAAAAATTGTTATATTGGTGTGTGGGATTTTTAGAGTTGAAACTTAATGGCTTATCTCCTTCACTTATTGGGTGAATTAAACAAGAGAAATGGTCGAGCCCATAGTCTTGAATGTAAATGTCAGGTAGGCAGTTGGATATCTAAGTCCATAGATCAGAGGAGGGGTATGAATTGAAAATAAAGTGTAGGAGTCTTCAGCGTACAGATGCTTATATACCAAAATACATTAATCAGACTGTCAATTTAGTGATTGGTTCAGAGATACACACAATTCACCAAGTTATTAACTTACAGTGGAAGATATACTTTTCTTATACCTGGAAGGTTCCAAGTCCTTATTTGGGAAAACTACTCACTGACCCCAGTATCATATACCTAAAAATCAGATTAATGATTGGAAATTGCTTCAACACAGAATAAGAACAAAAGGGAAACAAATGTTTTGAGAGGTGTTTCCTGTCCATGAAGGTTTGATGGACTTCCTCATAAGAGAATCCATCTCTCTAGTTCCTATCATCAGATTCATTTCTTCCTTAATAAGGTAAGATAAACACTGCCAACTTCAGGCTCTCAGGCTTTCTTTTACTATGTTCCAGAGATTGATATCTACTCATATAATCTCTTCCTAGTAGAAAGATACAATCAGATTCCAGTCTACTAAACTGCAATTTCATTCCAACTCTTTTTCCCTGGAATTAAACTCAGATTACCTTGTTGAAGTCTTAAATGTTCCCATCTCTTCAGTCACAGATTTACAGGCAATTACCTGGTATATTTCTATCTGTGGCTAATCCTATACTCTGTATAGGGGATTCATCATTAGTTTAATTCTCAGCCTGAATTCTTGGGAAGTATTTCACTGTTAACCACACACACCACCAATAGTTGGATTAAGTATATATGGCAGAAAACCAAAATAAAACATGAGGCTCCCTGAGTTCATACTGGATACCTCACTAGATCCATTTAATCCTTCCTTACATTAGCCCTTTGACATAGACTCACATGAGGAAATAGTCTAGAAGTAAATTGTCCAAAGTGACAGAGCTGATAAAGAAATGCACTTCAAATGTCTTTGACATCATATTGATACTTCTCCATTATTTTCTATATTATCAATCTGTTATCTTTTCAATTAAAAAGAGAAAGATGACCTGCAACAGTAGAAACACATCTAATTCTTTTCTAGCAAAGGCTCTAAAACAGAAATCAACACAAATGCTTTGCTCATTGTGTTACATGGAGGAAGCAGTCTGTATCTGGATCTCTGACATTAAGTCATAAATGCCCAAAGGGCATATCAAGTCCATCACAATATTCAATAAACCCAATATGATACTTAAACAGAATGACTCCCAACTGAGTGTCTGCTGGTAAAAGAAAAAAAATTCTGACAATTTAGAAAGAGCTAGAATCTTAACTGCCATATGAAAAAAACAGAATTAGCCTATTACAGTTCCCTTAAAAATATTCCCCCAACTGTTTTAGGTTCACCATTAATTTTACAAACTTCACTGACAATAAAGGAAAAACGTAAAAATTACAAACCATTAGAGGTCAGCTGCAGCCAAAAAACATCAAAATAAGGTCTCCTTTACCTCTGGGACATATGAATTTCCTCTCTAGACTTTTCAAGTTAAATTACTGATCTGGTCAAAAAGTTCGTTTGGGTTTTGTTACGGAAAAACCCAGAATGAACTTTTTTGGCTAACTGAGTATCTTCAATCAGCGATTTATAACAATAATGTAGGCACATAAATTAAAGTGCTTGCACATCCTTTATCTTGTGGTATTAGGGATTCATTCAGACATTTACTAAACATCCACTATACTATAAGCAAAAATGGATCCAAGGATGAGTAAGACATGATCTTGTAAGTCAAGAAACTCTAAAAATAACACACATGGCCCCATTTCACAGATAAGGAAACGAAGGCTCAAGGACTCAAGGTTCAAGGCTCAAGCAACCTGCTATAGTCAAGAAGCTAGTAAGTGGCAGAGCTAGGACTAGGATTTATTTTTTTCATTTAATAAAATTCACTGAACATCCATTATATCTCAGGCACTATAGCAGGCCCTGACTCATCCCAGTAGCCTAACTATTACACAGCTCAGTGGATTAACTGAAACTTCACTCATTTTATTATACTACATTGTAATTTGTTTACACCTCTAGACTGTGAACAATCTGAGAGCAGCAGGGACTATGTTTTCTTATCTCTGTTCCCACATGACACAGTGACCAAAACATAGAACTCAGTAATCATTTGTTAAACCTGAATTCACTGCTAAAAATATTTGCACTTCTACCACAAGCAAGGCACTTTAAAAGTGCAACAGTGAATAATCTCTACTCTCAAAATTTTGTAGTTCAGTGCTGGTGGGAAGAGGATAGTAGAGAAAGAAAGAACTTCATAAACATATAGGGCTGCAATGTCCAATACAACAGTCACTAGCTACAGATGTTTAAAGTTTGAATTTAATCAAAACAAACAAAATTTAAAAGTCAGTAGGCTACTGTATTAAACAACAGATGTGGTACAATATAAAAATACATTTGGTTTTTGTCCCTGCTCCCTACACAGAACACTTAAAACTCTTGGAATTTCCCTAGTGATAGTGGTGTCTTTGTAATTCATAAGCCTCTTTTGATCATACTAGAGTTTATGCTAAAGAGGGGACTTTGTTTTGGGGACCCTTGATAATTCCTGGATGGAGCTGTCACCAGAAAGACCAAGTGATGAAAGGATTGGAACTTTCAGCTCCAATGACCTCCAGGAAAGAGAGAGAGGGGCTGGAGACTGAGCCCTATAAACACCCTTAAAGCATGACAGCCAGAGAGTTTACGGGTTGTTGAACACATCAAATTGTTGGAGGGCAGTATGCCAGAGGACATGGAAGCTCTGTGTACTCCCCACTCCTGTATCTTGCCCTGTGCATCTCTTCCGTTTGGCTGTTCCTGCTTGCATCCTTTATAATACACTGGCAAACAAAAGGAAAGTGTTTTCCTGAGATCTGTGAGCCATTTTAGCAAATTATCAAACTCACAGAGGGGAGGTCGAGAGAACTCCTGATTCATAGCAAAGTATTGACTGGAGACATATTTAATATGTTTTTTGTTACCCAAACATTATTGACCAGAAACGTTTCAATTCTCCAACCAGTTGGTGCCTGGAGAACTGGTGAACTGGCTGGTGTTACACAGCACATCAGATAAAGAACATTTCCATCACTGTGGAAAGTTCTATCAGACAATACTATAAGAGGGGAAAGAAAATCTAGTTTAGATCTGAATACTAGGAACCAGTCTTTAACTCAGTAGTGATTTAAAAATTCTGAAAACAGAAATCTGAGAAAAATAACTCAAATTAGAGTCTACCTTCCTGACAGATGTTAAGATCTAGAGATCATTTATTTCATAACTCAGCCCTCTCAGGACTGGACTTAATAATCTTCTTCCATTTAAGGGCAGAGAAGCTAAAGTACACTGTGGAAAAGTCAACTGCTCAAGTTACCAAATAAACCTACAGAAGTGCCCAGGATTAGAACTCATGGAGTTTCCATCTAACGATTTGGCTCCCTGAGCTCTCCCTTCAAGCTTATCTCAGCACAGTTGTTAGACTGACAGATTCACTTGTAAACTGGCAGCTACGATCAGAGGCATCATCTGACAGGGTATGGATATAAGTGAGTTGAGGACTAACTGCTGGAAGCTGGCAGGCTTTTAATCCTCACACAGTCACCAAAGTGTCACATAAATGCTCAAGTAAGGATGGGACTTTCAGGTACTGGTGGCTATGGCAAGTACACTGACAAGAAAATCTGTCTTCAGATCTAAAGAGGTGCATACCATACAGGGATGAGGATTAGTTTCATGTCATTAAATCTTAGCCAACATGAAAGGAGAAATTTTATTACAGATTGCTGATTGCTAGCTTGGAAACTGGAGAAGGCAATGGCAACCCACTCCAGTACTCTGGCCTGGAAAATCCCATGGATGGAGGAGCCTGGTAGGCTGCAGTCCATGGGGTTGTGAAGAGTTGGACACGACTGAGCAACTTCACTTTTCCTTTTCATTTTCATGCATTGGAGAAGGAAATGGCGACCCACTCCAGTGTTCTTGCCTGGAGAATCCCAGGGAGGGGGGATCCTGGTGGGCTGCCATCTATGGGGTCACACAGAGTCAGACACGACTGAAGCGACTTAGCAGCAGCAGCTTGGAAACTACCAGTAAGCTATTTCTAATTAGCTAAGATGCAATTTGCAGCAGAGTAGTCTCCAAAGCTAAAGGCAAGGTCAGCTTTTGTAAAACAACAAAAAAAATTTTTTTAACTACAAATAGCAAAAGTTCCTTTAAAAAAAATAATTTTATAGTATAGTTGATTTAGAAAGTTGTGTTTAATTTCTGCTGTACACAAACTGTGAAAGCTCTCTTTCCATCTCTCCTTTAGCAAACCAAGCTCCCCAGTGGTGACCATGGCTAATTTGTTGACTATTCTTTCAGACTTTCTTCTAAGTATACACAATGACATTTAAAATACATAAGTATATGTTGTTGTTCGTAAGTCACTAAGTTGTGTCCGACTCTTTTGTGATCCCATGGACCTTAGCCCAGCAGGCTCCTCTGTGCATGGGATTCTCCAGGCAAGAATACTGGAGTGGGTTGACATTTCCTCCTCCAGGGGATCTTCCTGACCCAGGGACGGAACACAGCACTTGCATTAGCAGGTGGATTCTTTACCACTGAGTTACCTCAGAAGCCATAGGCATATGTGAACATGCCTTAAAAGGGGGAGAGGGAGATAAGCAATTTGGAGCGATTGATAATAGGTTATTGTCACATAAGCATGCTGATGCTCAGTCGTGTCCAACTCTTTGCAACCCCATGAACTGTAGCCCACCAGGCTCCTCTGTCTATGAGATTTCCCAGGCAAGACTACTGGAGTGGGTTGACATTTTCTCCTCCAAGGGATCTTCCCAACCCAGGGATTGAACCTGGCAGATTCTTTACCACTGTACCACCTGGGAAGCCCAATAATAGGTACAGAGTTTCTTTTGTATGACAAATATGATATTAAACTAGATTGTGGTGATGGCTGCAAAATTCTGTGCCTATACTAAAAACTACTGAACTGTGCACTCTGAATGAAATGTAGATCTGTGAATTATATCTTAATAAAACTGTTAAAAATGTTATATAAATGGAACCATAAAACAGGTCATCTTTCAGGATTAGTTTTTTTCACACAGTATAATTCTCTGGAAATGAATCTAGATCATTGCGTATTTTGATACTTGATTCTCATTCCTTTGTATTGCAGAGCAGTATCCCATTGTATGGATATATCACAGTTATATTTTTAATCACTATCGAGAATGAGCATCTTCTAAGATATTTATTGTTCAACTGCTGTTTTTTCTCCTATGAATTATCCTTTCATATCCTTGGCCCCATTCCTACTTTCCTCTTTTCTATTAGTCCTGTGTCATATGGACTGCAAATTCTTTTTTCTCATTTAACTTTGCTTATGATGATGTTTGCAATTATGTTTTTTACTTTTATGTAGTCAAATATACTTCTAGATTGACTTTTATGTAGTCAAATACTCTTCTATATTTTCTCTTAATAATATATCTATGTACATCTTTTACATTAAGATCTTTAATACATCTGCATCAGGAGGCCTGGGTTCTAGTCCTGACCATGCTATAACCTAGCTCAAACATTCTGAGCAGGTCACCAGTCTATGGAATCTACTTAACACGATTATTTGGAGAAACAAATAAGATATAGATACAAAAATGATTCTCTAAAAATGTTCAATAGATCTATCAATTATGAAGAAAATTTAAAGCATTTGATGTATATAAATTTGTACTGGTTACAATACTATTTCCTTTCCCTGTGCCACATACTAGAAAACTCACAATGCTGGTCTCAGAGAATAAGTAGCTTGCTCTCCCCCAAATCCTAAGTCCAAAGAGGTCAAGTGACTCAACCAGGATCACAGGAGAAATCTAGGGAAGAGTTACTTCTAGAAGTGAACACAAATGGTTATGCCCCCTGCCCTCCCCAGAAGTCAGAAAAACACCATTCTTCAGAGTTAAGGCTTCCTAAAAGTGAACTTTAATCAACTGTCTGTATTTGTATCTTTACACTAGAAACAAAAACAAACTACTATCTGAAAAAATTAGAGCTTATAATTAGAGGTGAAAGTAGACAGAGCCAAATGAGAGTGCTGAATTTCAAGTTATTGGTTCCCACCTTGCTTCCGACAGCCTGGGATTTTGATAAAGGCTCCATAGTCCGTGACCATAGCAACCTATAAAAACACAAAAAAAGAATCTTTATCACACAAATGAGCTCTCTCCTGTAGAATTTAACCTCATGTCTTTGAATTTCCACTTGGTACTGACTGCCTGTGTCTGTTGCAAAACTGCCTAAAAGTGATATTCTGTCAAACATTCTTTCTGTTCTTTTTGAGATTTAAACTGACAGGTATGTATGATTCTAATAAAAACACTGGTGAGACTGGAGTTATGTCAGATGATATGATGGTACTTGTTGTTCAGTCACTAAGTCATGTCCAGCTCTTTGCGAGGCTTCTCTGTCCTTCACTATCTCCCTGAGTTTGCTCAAATTCATGTCCACTGAGTTTGTAATACCATCCAACCATCCCATCGTCTATCGTCCCCTTTTCCTCCTGCCCTCAATCTTCCCCAGCATCAGGGTCTTTTCCAGTGGGTCGGTTCATTGCAAGTACTGAAGCTTCAACTTCAAAATCAGTCCTTCCAGTGAAGGTTCATGGTTGATTTCCTTTAGGATTGACCGGTTTGATCTCCTTGCTCTCCGAGGGACTCTCAGGAGTCTTCTCCAACACCACAATTTGAAAGCATCAATTCTTTGGCTCTCAGCCTTCTTTATGGTCCAAGTCTCACATCCGTATAAAGTTATAGTTTATATTTCCTGGAACAGAGGTCCCCGATCCAAATAGAGAAGTTTAATAATTTGGGATGAATCATGTGAGGCATCTCTTTTTCCTAAACTTTGAACCAGTAAGACCATATAGCTTGCTCTGCTGCTGCTGCTGCTGCTGCTAAGTCGCTTCAGTCATGTCCGACTCTGTGCTCTATTTCACTCCAACCCGGAGTCTTGGGTTTTATCAAGACAATTTTAAAAAAAGTCATTACACAGACAACAACTGACAGAACTTGAAAAGATATAATCAGACAAAGAGTTGTCTTTTGCAGAGTCGACCTAAAATGGAGAAGTAAGAGGCTTGATGTTAGTTACTCAGTCATGTTCCATTCTTTGTGACTCCATGGTCTATCACCAAAATTGATGCTTTCAAACTGTGGTGCTGAAGAAGACTCTTGAGAGTCCCTTAGACAGCAGGGAGATCAAACGAGTCAATCCTAAAGGAAATCAACCCTGATTATTCATTTGAAGGACTGATGCTGAAGTTAAACAGCCAACTCATTAGCAAAGACCCTGATGCTAGGAAACACTGGGGGCAAGAGGAGAAGGGGGCGACAGAGAATGAGATGATTGGATGGCATCACTGACCCAATGGACATGAGTTTGAGCAAACTCAGGGAGATAGTGAAGGACATGGAAGTCTGGTGCGTGGTGCAGTTCATGGGGTAGCAAAGAGTTAGACACAACTTAGCGACTGAATAACAACAACAAAAGAGGCTTGATGGATTTATGTAATATGCAGGCCATAGGTAACAGAAACATAAGGCCCAAAAGCCTTGTCAAAGAAATCATCATCTCAGACTCTACCTCCACTGCTTTCCTCCCCTCTATCCTCTAACCCCCTGCTTCCAATTGTGGATTGGGATTAAAGTTGCCACTATATACTGTATTTATCACTAAATTCATTATTATTTATAAAATATTCAATACAATGTTACACACATAAACTTTGTTCTTTCCAGTGACTTTAAACTTGGTTGTTTCATCTTGGGCAATCACTGTTTATGCTTAAACATAACTAAAACAAGGGGAAGGAAGAAGGGAAAGGGGAAGATAATTTTTGCTGCACCTCTATTCACTAACATATACTAAATACTCACTACATGCAAAACACTATTCAAAGTGCTTTACATAATCCTCATGACACCATATAATGTTGGATGGACTATTATTACTCTCATTTGATGGATGACAAAACTGATGCATGGAGAGACCAAGTGTTTGAATATACAATGTTCAAAGCTAATAAGTAGCAGAGCTGTAGTTTGAATCCAGGGAGTTCTTAATGACACTACAGCTGCTCATGGGTTCCCTTTAACTATAAAACTGTTAACAGCCAAAAGCAATGTGACATTTGTTATCTTATCTGCTCCTGGAACAATCTTAGGAGTATATATAGTGGGCCCCCATGTTCCAGATGAGGCAAAACAGTTTAGATATAGGAAGAGCCCAGGCTTTGAAATGAAAGATGTAGCTTCTAATCCCAGCTCTGCCACTTCTTACTTGTGGAATCTTGAACACAACTTGCTTTCCCATTTGTACTCACTTTGCTGCTGCAAATAACAAATCAGGTACTAGTACCCGGCATCCAAAGTACATTCAATAAATTGTAGCTTTCTATTAATTTAAAGTCCAAAACACTGAAGCACAAAAATGTGAGTGACTACTGGAACCGCAAAACAATTACCTTAGATACAGTAGGCACAGAACCTAGATCCTTTGACTCGTCGTAATCCAGTGCCTCATAGTTCACCAAATATTATCACTACTCACTTCAATGTTAGGATAGAAATAGATAAAAACTTCCACTCTCCTCATTCTTAAATGGGCACTTAAACTAACTGTCCAAGATATAGCATTAAGAATGGGTTAAGAACCAATATTTCTAAACTCCTGTTTTAAAATGACAAATATACTATGTTGGCGTAGAAACCAGGTATTCTCAAAGAAACAGGTCAATGAGGCAGATACTGTACTTAAAATCAAGGCAAGGTGGACTTTAGAGATTAGCTGATCCAATCCTGCCATTTTTCAAATGAAGAAAGTGAAGACCAGAGACATGAAGTACTTATCCAAGTTCACAAAGCACGTTGTTCTTTGTAAAAAGGGCTGCATGGATAAAGAAGATAAAACTTAATATTTTTAGCTACAATAAAAGAAAATCCCTTCTTCTTTCTGGACCAACTAAAGGCACCCCGGCTTTTGCCCCAGGGTTCTAGATAGAGGGCTGAAATGATTCATATTGTGTAACATCATTATTTAAGGGCATAATTATCTAAACAACTTAAAAGCAGTATCTGGAAACTGAAGCCCAAATCACCTTACTGCTGTAAAAACAGTATCACCTTTCAGTCCTGAAACTTCACTGTCAAATTATGATCTTTTGTGGAAATATCATAACAGATCTTAATTTGGCCTATCCCAAAAGAGAAGGTTAATGTGCTCCAGAATGGATGCACTCAACTGTTTAGTTAGGAAAACACATTCCTGCCCATTTCTAACACCAGGTGTTTCCATCACTGTGTCTCTTAGGGTGCACTCAGACTTGAAATTAACAGAATGGCACCTGCCTTAGATGATTACACAGTCTGCCTGGTGTCCCAAGAGCAATTAATCAAACAGCTCAGGGGAGAAAATTCAGTAATTATCTCAACTGAACTCAGGGCTTGGGTAAAATGAATTTACTATCTTCAGATTAGACATTGCATCAGCCTTAAAAGTAGTTATCCCCATAATGTGAACAAGGACTCTGAGGCTCAGAGACATAAGTTATCTGTCTAAAGTCACAAAGTTAGAAAGTATCAGGACCAAGTACAGAAGTTCTCTGACTTCTAGTCCAATGTTATTTTCAATTTACCAACACCAATCTTGCTTCAGCATTTCTTTGGCTATGGCTGGGTTAAGCCAAATTCCAAATCTCTTTGCTATGCTTGTATCCGCTACTATGCTTAATGGACTCTGACACCAAGATGCCTCTCAGAGGACAAGAGAAGGATGAATATTAGCTTGTCAGCAATCTTGTCAATGGGCCCCCCAACTATGCTGAGCCTGCTAAAAGAATCGCTAGAATATGGGGCACACCACCAGTTTCTTCAAAGGGAACTGATCCTAAAATGCTTAGATTCAAATTTAACGCAAACATTTATTTACCAAGCACTTGTATGCAAGATACAACATCACGCACTATGAAATAAAAACAACATAAAAAAAAGAGATGCTCAGCCTATTTTTTAAAAAATTTGAATTAGTTACCAAGATACATGAGATAAACATAGCCTCTGCTCTCCAGTAATACACATTCTTGTGGAGAAGACAGACATATACACAAGAAACCATAGTACAAGATAGACTATAAATGTCATGATAGAGGTACAAACAGAGGATGGAAGAACAACTAAGTTTGCCATCTACCTTCCTCCTATACCACCCAATTCAACAAGAGTTCTCTTATGGACCTTTAGGTTCCACCACACATTGATGAACAACTGAACAAACCCAGCTGCAGATTTGGAGAACTTGATTTAGAACTTGCCATTTATTAACCATCAGGGCAATTATTTAATTTCTAAGAAGTTTCATTATCCATAAAATGGGATTAACAATTTCTTCAAAGAAAGTCAATGACACATAATGTGTGAAAGTGCTGACATACATCGGGTTTACAAATTTTTTTTGAATTTTAATGTAAAGTCTGCTGCTGCTAAGTCGCTTCAGTCGTGTCCGACTCTGTGCAACCCCACAGACGGCAGCCCACCAGGTTCCACCATCCCTGGGATTCTCAAGGCAAGAACACTGGAGTGGGTTGCCATTTCCTTCTCCAGGGCATGAAAGTGAAAAGTGAAATCGCTCAGTTGTGTCTGACTCTTCGTGACCCCATGGACTGCAGCCCACCAGGCTCCTCCATCCATGAGATTTTCCAGGCAAGAGTACTGGAGTGGGGTGCCATCGCCTTCTCCGTTATTTACATTAATGGAAATACTTCTTTATAAATATTAGGCACTCAATAAATGTTTGCTGGATGAATATTCTGAAGTTTCTTCTTTTTAATTTATCATGAAATTGCTCTTTCTCTAATACCAGTCACTTCTAGGCATTTTTCAAAATGTGTTCCTGAAATATTAGAACTATAGTTCTAGTATTACAACTATAAAGTTCTTTCTGAACACTACTCTAGCCCATTCATCCTTGACCAATAAAATATAAAACCTACACTAATTCAAGCCTCATCTCATATAAAAAGATAAAGGTTAAAAGACACTTTATTACAAATCTGAGTCAGTTTGTAGAAAGAGCTCTTCTCCCTTTTGTGCAATACCTCACAAGTGAGGCCTTCATGATCAGAAAAATCAGTTTTATCTCCTGAGCTACAATTTCTTCTTTTTGAGCTCTAGTATCTCACTGACATCTGGGGATACCATATGCCCTAAAGAAAAAGGACAGAGGTTCTGAAGAGCAGTTGCTTGCTATTTATCAGAATGTTATCATCCTTTCTACCTTGACTTGTACATTACAAGTTGGAATCCACTTAATAGAAGTCTAGAACCACATTTATCTATAATCAACCAATAGTCACAAAGTCTGTCTTCAAAGGCCTCACATTATTAGGTGGTAAAACTTTTGTCAACTATCATAAAGAAAGTATGAATGCCATAAGAATGACATAGTTAAAATAGGTACTCATAAGACACTGAAAACAATCTCGTTTGCTTTATAAAAAGGGAGATAACATTAATGAATTGCTGTATCTCAGGCATTGTGTTTTCATACATGATAGTTTATTTAACTATCATCACAATCCTATGAAAGTTGTTTTTATCTCCATCTAACAAATGAGAAAACTGAGGCTCAAAGAAATTAAGTGACAACCTTAAAGATTACATAGTAAGTAAAAGAGGTAGGACTAGAATCCAGGTTTTGTATGGTTCCAAAGCCTCTGCTCTCTAAACAAATACAATGCCTTCTCCCTCAAAGGTTGATCATTCATTCAGTCATCAAGGTGTATTGAGCACCTTCCATTTTCTACTCACCTACCTGAGACTACACAACAGTGAACAGAACAAGCAGGGCCCTGACTTCATGGAGCTTAGCATCCTCTAAGGAATGTGAAGTCAAGTGGGCCTTAGAAAGCATCACTATGAACAAAGCCAGTGGAGGTGATGGAATTCCAGTTGAGCTATTTCAAATCCTTAAAGATGATGCTGTGAAAGTGCTGCACTCAATATGCCAGCAAATTTGGAAAACTCAGCAGTGGCCACAGGACTGGAAAAGGTCAGTTTTTATTCCAATCCCAAAGAAAGGCAATGCCAAAGAATGCTCAAACTACCACACAATTGCACTCATCTCACACGCTAGGAAAGTAATGCTAAAAATTCTCCAAGCCAGGTTTTAGCAATACGTGAACCGTGAACTTCCAGATGTTCAAGCTGGTTTTAGAAAAGGCAGAGGAACCAGAGACCAAATTGCCAACATCCGCTGGATCATGGAAAAAGCAAGAGAGTTCCAGAAAAACATCTATTTCTGCTTTATTGACTATGCCAAAGCCTTTGACTGTGTAGATCACAATAAACTGTGGAAAATTCTGAAAGACATGGAAATACCAGACCACCTGACTTGACCTGCCTCTTGAGAAATCTGTATGCAGGTCAGGAAGCAACAGTTAGAACTGGACATGGAACAACAGACTGGTTCCAAATAGGAAAAGGAGTACGTCACGGCTGTATATTGTCACCCTGCTTATTTAACTTCTATGCAGAGTACATCACGAGAAACGCTGGGCTGGAAGAAGCATAAGCTGGCATCAAGATTGCTGGGAGAAATATCAATAACCTCAGATATGCAGATGACACCACCCTTATGGCAGAAAATGAAGAGGAACTCAAAAGCCTCTTGATGAAAGTAAAAGAGGACAGTGAAAAAGTTGGCTTAAAGCTCAACATTCAGAAAACTAAGATCATGGCATCTGGTCCCATCACTTCATGGGAAATAGATGGGGAAACAGTGGAAACTGTGTCAGACTTTATTTTTGGGGGGAGCTCCAAAATCACTGCAGATGGTGACTGCAGCCATGAAATTAAAAGACGCTTACTCCTTGGAAGGAAAGTTATGACCAACCTAGACAGCATGTTAAAATGCAGAGACATTACTTTGCCAACAAAGGTCCGTCTAGTCAAGGCTATGGTTTTTCCAGTGGTCCTATATGGATGTGAGAGTTGGACTGTGAAGAAAGCTAAGCACTGAAGAATTGATGCTTTTGAACTGTGGTGTTGGCAAAGACTCTTGAGAGTCCCTTGGACTACAAGGAGGTCCAACCAGTCCATCCTAAAGGAGATCAGTCCTGGGTGTTCATTGGAAGGACTGATGCTAAAGCTGAAACTCCAATAATTTGGCCACCTCATGCAAAGAGTTGACTCATTGGAAAAGACCCTGATGCTGGGAGGGATTGGGGGCAGGAGGAGAAGGGGACGACAGAAGATGAGATGGCTGGATGGCATCATGGACTCAAGGGACACGAGTTTGAATAGACTCCGGGAGTTGTGATGGACAGGGAGACCTGGCGTGCTGCGATTCATGGGGTCGCAAAGAGTCGGACACGACTGAGCAACTGAACTGAACTGGATGAAGACAGACTTTACACAAGTACAAAATAAATATAAGGCAAGCCATTTATTTATGGTGGGAAAAAGATCTCTGAAGAGATGACATTTGGGCTGAGACCTAAAAAATGAGGAGTTGGTGAGAAAGCAGGATGGTTAGAGACAACTGCATGTACAAAAGTCCTGAGAAGGAAGCAGGCTTTAAGAATATTTGAAGCTATAAGGAGACCAGAGTGACTAGACAAACAGTTGTTGTTGTTTTAGTCACGAATTCATGTCTTGACTCTTTTGCAACCCATGGACTGTAGCCAGCCAGCCTCCTCTGTCCATGGGATTTCCCAGGCAAGAATACTGGAGTGGGCTGCCATTTCCTTCTCCAGGGTATTCCCAACCCAGGGATTGAATCCGAGTTTCAAATCCCATGGACAGAAGAGCCTAGGGGACTACAGTCCATGGGGTCACAAAAAAGTTGGATACAACTTAGTGATTAAACAACAACAACAACAAGACAATGAATAGAGTAGAACAAAACGACACCGCCAGAGTAAGCAGAAGCCAAGTCGGCTAAGGGTCATAAAAACAAATTTGGATATATTCAACTGTAATGAGAAACCGAGAAGAGCTTCAAGAAAGCAGCTTGGTCCAATCTGTTTTTAAAATGACATTCTGGGCAATTTCCTGGTGGTCCAGTGGTTAGGACTCTAGGCTTTCACTCCCAAGGGCTCAGGTTCAATCCCTTGTCAGGGAATTATGATCCTGTAAGCTGTGCATTGTGGCCAACTAAATAAATAAAACGTTATTCTGGTTACAATGTGGAAAA
The DNA here is from genome assembly GCF_027580195.1 of Bos mutus. NCBI lineage: Eukaryota > Metazoa > Chordata > Mammalia > Artiodactyla > Bovidae > Bos > Bos mutus. The sequence goes on along the minus strand of NC_091618.1, from coordinate 13,759,497 downwards.
ACAGATTGGAAGGGAAGTACAAAAGAAGTAGAGAACCCAGGAAGGGCTAGGAAGAGATGGAAAACTTAAACTAATGGGGTGCCATAAGATGTCCGTAGAGACACCAGAGACATATTTGGGAGGTAGAAAGATAGGACTTGCTAAAGACTGGGGAGAGAGGGAAAAAAAGATCAAATCAAGTAAAGAAATCAAGGATGTTGCCTGGATTTCTAGCGTGGGTACCTGAATGAATAACGGGTGCTTTTGCTGAGATGGGAAAAATGAAAGAACAGATTTCTTGAGAAAATAAAAAATTCAGTTTAAAACATAAATTAGAGGGAGTTCCCGGTAGTCTAGTGGTTAGCATTCCAGGCTTTCACTGCAGTGGCCCAGGCTCAATCCCTAGTTGAGGAACGGAGATTCCACAAGCCATGAAGCATGACCAAAAAAAAAAAAAAAAAATTCCCTTAAATCAGAGATGCTATGAGGTATCCAAATGAAGATGTGTCAAGTCTGCAGTTAGAAGTCTGGAGCTTAGAGGAGGTACATGTGGGAGTCAGATGTTCTACTAGTACTCCCCATTTAAACTGTAACATTCAAGGCATTCTCAAGTATTCAGGAGCTCCAAACCCTGCAGCTTTTCACCCTTAATTTATGCTTAATGTAAATGGTAGGATTTCAAAGACAAAAGAATATACCTCTCCTTGGAAAATAGTATAGAGAGCAGGCAAGTTCTCCATGGTCTCGGGTCTTCCTGAATTCATCCTTAATGCTCTATGGTTCCTCCATTTCTCTTCTGCTAAAGCTAATTGAAGTGTTCTGTCACAAAGAAATAAAACAAGCAACAATTAGAGACATATCCGTATAAACAAAAAAGTGTTGCTGATCTACACGTTCTCCCTACAGAATAATATCATTAGAGTTAACACCATGTACTTTTATTCAAACCTCTTTTGTCCACTGTAATTATGAGGAGTTTTGGAAACCTTGATCTTACTCCTTTTCAATTTGATACTTACCCAAGGCAATTAGCCTATTGTTTTTTGTTTTTTAATTGTTATTACTGCTATTCTTTTGCCAAGCGAAGGCTTTTGGTGGGGGAGGGAAGCAATGAATGGACCTGTAAAAAAAAAGGAATAATAATAGTAATAAGAGCTAATGTTTATCAAGCACTTACTATGTTCAGGCTCTGTGCACATCCAATATCTCATTTAATCCTCAAAATTTTCAAGATGTAGGTTCAATTAATTATCATATACATGAATGAGATAACCAAGGCTTCCAGAGGTCAACTTAATAGGTCTATGTCAAAAACCCAGAAAATGGTGGAGTTAAATTTTGCCTGACATCACAGTCCATGCTTTTAACAATGATGCTGTGCTGTGCTCAGTCATTCAGTTGTGTCTGACTCTTTGTGACCTCATGGGCTGTAGCCCACCAGGCTCCTTGCCCATGGAATTTTCCAGGCAAGAATACTGGAGCAGGTTGCCATTTCTTACTCCAAGGGATCTTCTCGACCCAGGGATCAAACCTGTGTCTCTTGCATTGACAGGCAGATTCCTTACCACGGTACCACCTGGAGAGCCCTTTTAAAAATGACACTAGGCACTGAAATGACTTCAAAAAGAGAGTATAGCTTACTTTTTTTCCCTAATGAAATTAAAAACATGCATGCTCATTTTAAAAGTTCATATAACACATTAATAATGAAGAAAAGAAAATCATCTTTAATTCAGCCTGATTTATATCCTTTCAGACTTTTTATATCTACAAGTGGGTTTTTTAATGGAATCATGAAACCATTAATTAATCTTAATTAGTAGCCATTTTCTTCTATATTTTAATAATTCATACACAAATACACACATCTTTTTAAAATGCCTATATAATAATCCCATTGCTGGATGCACTGAACTTATTTAATTATTTATGAATCATGTTAAAGCGCAGATTGCAATTCAGTAGGTCTAGGGTGGTGCCCAAGAAAAGGCATTTCTAACAAGCTCCCCGGGTGATACTGATGCTGCCAGAGTATCAAGTCTCAGAACTCTGAAGTTGGAAGAGACCTTAGAGGTACTCTTGCTCAGCTTTCTGGTTTCAAACAGAGAAGAAACCAGCAACCTAGTGGCTCTTAACCATGGCTCTTTCAGGATAATTCGCTGCTGTGCCGTGTGCTGTGCTAAGTTGCTTCAATGGTAAGTCGGACTCTCTGAGACCCCATGGACTATAGCCCACCAGGCTCCTCTGTCCATGGGATTCTCCAGGCAAGAATACTAGAATGGACTGCCATGTCCTCCTCCTGGGGATATTCCCAACCCAGGGATCGAACTCGCGTCTCTTAGGTCTCCTGCATTGGCGAGGAGGTTCTTCACCACTCGCACCATCTAAGAAGCCCACAATACAGTATGATCAGTGCTTTAAAAAAAAACAAAGTGATTAGGTTCAAAGTATTAAGAAAACAAAGAGGCCACAAAGACTTGGACACGACTGAGTAATTTCACTCACTTACTCATTAAGAAAACAAAGAGAAGACAGCCTGGGGGAAACAAGGACATTTGAAAGTTTAAAAGGTGACAAGTGAGTAGAACTTTAAGAATAAATGGAAGTCCTCTAGCAGAGAATACTGTTTGTTGGCCTCATAAGAGTGTCTGATTCTTTGTAACTCCCTATACATTAAGATTGCCGGGAGAAATATCAATAACCTCAGTTATGCAGATGACATCACCCTTATGGCAGAAAGCAAAGAAGAACTAAAGAGCCTCTTGATGAAAGTGAAAGAGGAAAGTGAAAAAGTTGGCTTAAAGCTCAACACTGAGAGAACTAAGATCGTGGCATCCGGTCCCATCACTTCATGGGAAATAGATGGGGAAACAGTGGAAACAGTGCCAGACTTTTTCTGGGCTCCAAAATCACTACAGATGGTGATTGCAGCCATGAAATTAAAAGACGCTTACTCCTTGCAAGGAAAGTTATGATCAACCTAGACAGCATATTAAAAAGCAGAGACATTACTTTGTCAACAAAGGTCCGTCTAGTCAAGGCTATGGTTTTTCCAGTGATCATGTATGGATGTGAGAGTTGGACTGTGAAGAAAGCTGAGCGCCAAAGAATTGATGCTTTAGAACTGCGGTGTTGGAGAAGACTCCTGAGAGTCCCTTGGACTGCAAGGAGATCCAACCAGTCCATACTAAAGGACATCAGTCCTGGGTGTTCATTGGTAGGACTGATGTTGAAGCTGAAACTCCAATACTTTGGCCACCTGATGCGAAGAGCTGACTCATCTGAAAAGACCCTGATGCTGGGAAAGATTGAGGGCAGGAGGAGAAGGGGACGACGGAGGATGGGATGGTTGAATGGCATCACTGACTCAATGGACATGGGTTTGGGTGGACTCCAGGAGTTGGTGATGGACAGGGAGGCCTGGCATGCTGCGGTGCACGGGGTTGCAAAGAGTTGGACACGACTGAGCGACTGAACCGGAGAAGGCAATGGCAAGCCACTCCAGTACTCTTGCCTAGAAAATCCCATAGATGGAGGAGCCTGGTAGGCTGCATTCCATGGGGTCGCTATGAGTCGGTCTCGACTGAGCAACTTCACTTTCACTTTCACGCAATGGAGAAGGAAATGGCAACCCACTCCAGTGTTCTTGCCTGGAGAATCCCAGGGACGGCAGAGCCTGGTGGGCTGCCGTCTATGGGGTCGCACAGAGTCCGACACGACTGAAGCGACTTAGCAGTAGCAGCAGCAGAGCAACTGAACTGATACATTAAGACCTGAAACTATTTTCCTTGAGTTTTCATAAGCAAGTTACTTCGTCTTCTCCTGAACCCTGAGCACACCCCCATACTTTCAGATGATTACTTCAGGTCCTTCTTTTGGAAACTCTTCCTGATTTACAATGACCATCCATTAACTGAACGGTCTCACTTAAAAATGAAAGAATATTCTGTCAGCCTTCCAAACCCTAGTTCTAAAACATTCCAATACCCAGGAACACGCCTGTCCTTGAATTCCATAAGACAACTCATGTCCTTTATAATAAACTTGCCCTTTTTTGTTTAGGTCAGCCAGAGGTGAGTTTTATTACTGATTTGTCAGTTCTTGAGAAATGGCTGATAAACAGCTTACATTTAAGCATCACAGCCTGATTGGATCCTGCCTCTTCCAATTTCCAAGCTATGCAGTCTCATCTCTAGTCCTTCCCTTCCCTCTGCCCAGCTTCCTCACCTCATATCCTAAAACAAAAGTTATTAACCTGAGGCCAATGACTCTATGAAGACACCTCAATTATCCCTTCAACTCTTGGGGCAGTACTGAGGTACAGACTCCATACAGGCATCAGCAGCTAGGACATCTAAATTAAATTCAAACAACCTATTCTATCAACTGTTCTTCTCTAAACAAAAGTCACAGAAAGAGCTATACAATCTTAAGTTATTTTTGACAGATTTTTGCCGTGATAAGAGTATGAACAGCTAAGTTTAAAGCTCTCCTATTTGCTCCTTTTTTAGAACAGTAGCTTGAGAAACCCTATGAAATTCTTCAAGCAGGAAACTGGGATGCATTTTTGAGAGAAATCTTATTATACAACAGTAACAGGCTTACAATTTCAAGACTGTAAAGGGTTGCCATTTTTTAAAATGGCATTTAGATTTTTTTCAAATTATATTCTGCAGAAACCTAGGGTTTTATAATGGTTATTCAAAAGGAATCCAAATTGGAAAAGAAGTAGACCTGTCGCTGTTTGCAGATGACATGATACTGTACATAGAAAATCCCGAAAACACTACCAGAAAACTTACTAGAGCTCATCAATGAATCTGGTAAAGTTGAAGGATACAAAATTAATATACAGAAATCTGTTGTATGTCTATACACTAACAATGAAGGATCAGAAAGAGAAATTAAGGAAACAATTCCCTTTACAATCGCATCAAAAATAATAAAATACCTAGGGAAAAATCTACCTAAGGAGGCATGGTAGTTACCGAGAAGCTTCTCAATAACTCAAGTTCATCTTTAAAAAGTCTGTTCTGAGATATCTAGGGGCCTCAAAAAAGTAGGGCCTAGGCCAACCAACCAAAAGAGAGTCTCCATACTAAAGATGAGGGAGCACAAGCAAAAAAAAAATCAGAGTTAGGAGAGGTCCCACCCCAGCAGTTGGGAAGCAAGGAGCCTAGCCCCAGTAACTAAGTAGATGTTGATCATCTTTTTTTAAAAAACAAAAAAATGTTTTATTTATTTAATTTATGACCGGGTCATCCCTGCTGGGTCCGGGCTTTCTTTAGCTGTGGCAGAGGCTTCTCGCTGTGGTGGCTTTTCTATTGTGGAAGACCAGCTCTAGGGTGCTAGGCTTAGCTGCCCCACAGCATTCAGGAATTTAAGTTCCCAGACCAGGGATAGAACCCATGTTCCCTGCATCAACAGGCAAATTCTTAATCAGTGGACTACCAGGGAAGTCCTAAACACTCGATTATTGCTGATTCCTATTGCCCTCCCAGCTTTGGGATGTGTTATGGGAGTGGGGGGCGGTTTATAGGATGGGGCCTACTTTTAACAGTATATTCTGCTTTGATCTGGTTTACCTATCAAGCTTTTATATAACATTTAATTTGGAAAAAAACATTTCTGTTGCTTTTAAAAAGTTTATAAAACATTGAGATAGATAATAAGACCAAATCTGTGGACTTAAAAGAGCTATTAAATTGACAAGGATTGAGGTACACCATTTGGAGTTGCCTTGCAATAGTTCTAAAGACAGAAAATCTCCCTTAATTGTTTCATTGACTGCTTTAAACAACTATAATAAATAAGGAAGCAATAGGGACCCAGTTATTCGCCACCTCCTTCCCAAAACAAAGGGCAGCAAGAAAAATACAGTGTGGGAATGGAAATGGGAATGGGAGGTGTAGCAGGGGAACGGTAGCCCAGAGTGAAGTTAGAGCCTATGCTGGGTGAAGAGGAAATTTGCGAAGAAGAGCAACCCAGTGCAGGGAGAAGCAGGATGATGAGTATGTCTGCACATTGGGGTAATCCAACGGGAAGTCAGTGCCCAAGGATGGAAGAGCAGGGCATGAGGGTTAGAGGTAGTTACGTAAAGCGAATTTTCTGATTTTAGAAGTTATATTATAGTTATACAATAGAATGTCCTTGTCTGTAGGAAAACTAATTCATGGGTGATGGGGCAACAGTCAGCAACTTGCAAGTGATTCATTAAAAAGTGTTTTTTGTACTGTACCTCCATAATTTTGTTAACTTTTCAGGCTTTTTTTCCATGTGCCTGCAATTGGGGAAAAAAATAACCACATCCTCTTCTCCTATCTCTCAAGCAATAAGAAGTTCATAGAATATTAAATTGGAAAGATACTATATGGCCACTTTGGAACTTCATTTCATGTGTCGCCTTACTGATCTGGCTCAAGATTACAAAACCATGAATGATGGAGATGGGATTCAAATCCTATTTACTAATTTTTTTTTCTTTTTTTTTCTAGATTGTGAAATTCTTCTAAGCATGCCCTTGTCTTGCACATCATCATATCCTTCAAATCGTCAGTGCTTACCACAGTATGGAGCACATAGAAAGGCTTAACTGTCAACTGAATTACTGACATACTTAATTTTACTTGATTTTAAATTGTTAGTTAATTTATCAATTCAGCACCTTCATTGATGTTTATATGTCAGGCTCTGTGTTAGGCACTTCATAAACCTCCTTTCAATCCTTATAACAATTCGACAAAGTAGGTTCTCTGTTTTAAAGGAATGAAGTAACTTGTCCAAAATTCATAGCTAGCATAAGTCACTCAGTCCTATCTGACTCTTTGTGACCCCTGTAAACTGTAGCCTGCCAGGGTTCTCTGTCAATGGCATTCTCCGTGCAAGAATACTGGAGAGGGTTGCCATTTCCTTCTTTAGGGAATCTTCCCGACCCAGGGATCTAACCTAGGTCTCCTGCATTGCAGGTGGATTCTTTACCACCTGAACCACCAGGGAAGCCCCCAAATTCATAGCTTGAAAGACACAAACCTTAGGCCGTGCCAAGAGACACACATACTTGCTACTAAACCATCCTTTTCATCACCATCTCTGTCCTCAGAAACTTCCTAGTCATGTAAGGATAATGGTGACAATTACAATGCAGTATGATCAGTGCTTCAAAAAAGTGATTAGGTTCAAATTATTAAGAAAACAAGAAAGAGAAGAAGGGCCTGGGGGAAACAAGGAAGTTTAAAAGTTGAAATGGTGACAACTGAGTAGACCTTTAGTGATAAATAGAAGTCCTCTAGCAGAGAATACTGTTTGTTGACCTCATAAGCATGCATGCCTGCATACTCAGTTGTGTTCAACTCTCTGCAACCCCAAGGACTACAGCCCACCAGGTTTCTCTTTCCATGGGATTATCCCAGTAAGAATACTGAAAGTTAAGGTCACTCAGTTGTGTCTGACTCTTTGCAACTCCATGGACTATACAGTCCAAAGTGGGTTTTCATTTCCTCCTTCAAGGGGATCTTCCCAATCCAGGGATGGAACCTGCATCTCCTACATTGGCAGGCAGAATCTTTATTGCTAAGCCACTATTTTCTTCCAATCTATCAGCCTTCTCCTTTTTCTTCAGTCCTCCTTATCCAGCTTAGATTCCATAGTCCATCATTCAAACAACAGCCTAACTTCCCTTTAATTCTGTCTTTATAACTCACCTAACCAGCAGCACCTCTACCCTGATGGAGTGCAGCAGATATCAGAACCCATTCTAACTAGGTTAAGCAGAAAGGGATTTACTGCCAGGTATTATGTGACCTACAAAATCACTGGAACGGGTATAAGAAGTATTGGTAGAACTTCCCAGGAACAACTCCTAACCCACAAAACAACAGTTTTTACGATGATAATAAAGTTATGGCTCTCACTACAGAAACTCACAAAACCAAAAAGCCTCTGCTTTATTTACCAGCAAAATGGGACACCTTTCACCCTCCTCCTCTCACTTCTAAATTCAATTTTCATCTTAGGTGCAAAGGAGTCCAGGAAATCTCTGGCTCTCAGTTCCACCAATACCCCAGTCTTCACTGCCAGCAACTCTCAACAAAGTGCTCTTTCTGCATCTATTCATACTACTAAACCTGAGGCATCAAGCTGCCTTCCCCAAGCCACCACCCCCTCCACCCAGCAAACACACACACACACACACACAACCCTGTGATTGCCCATTAATCTTAAAGTAAAAGCTACAAAGTCTGGCCTCTACCCGCCTCCAGCTTCATCTTGTACCACACTCCCCTTCACTCTCTGTGCTGGCCACAACGGCCTCTTTGTGCCTTTTACTCATTTTCCTCGCATTTGCCACAGGACTTCTGCACATGCTGTTCTAGATGGAACATTCTGCCTTCCTCCCTTCACCCAACTAATTATAATTCTTCCCCAAGGCTATCAGTTCAGGCATATTTTCCTCAGAGAAGCGTTCCTGTTTATTCAGGCACCCATAACACCACGTACCTCTCCTAGGTAGCACACACTTCCGTACTTCCCATTTCCTAGTGAGATCACTGGTGAGCATTTATTTCCCCCCAATCCCAGACTTAAAGCTCTGAAGTCAGGGACCATGTTTGGTTCACAATGTCTCCCCAGTGCTCTGTATTATAAATATTAGTTGGACGACTGAGAAGAAGGCCTAGTTCATAGGTCTGAGTCCGAATTTCTCAACAAAATTGTACTCTGGAGGCCAAGAGTCGGACATTTCCTTCATCTCTATCTTTATGAGGGGCACTGAGGAGGCGCTAGTAAAGGCTGCGGAATCATGGCAGTGACAAGTCCGCCTCTTCAGTCAGAGAGGGCCCTGATGGAGGCCAGGAGATGGGCCTTTTCTCCCTGGGATCCGCCTGGGCCAGAGCTCTGCACGGAAGGCACTGTTGAAGAAGTCAGCCATTGAGGGCCCCAGGCTGGTGCAGAGGCTCCCAAAACTCTGCTCCAGGCTAGAAAGGGAACCCAGGCTACGTGCTAAGTCGCTTCAGTCGTGTCTGACTCTGCGACGCCGTGGACTGTAGCCCGCCAGACTCCTCTGTCCGTGAGACTCTCCAGGCAAAAACACTGGAGTGGGTTGCCATGCACTTCCCCAGAGGATCTTCCCCACCCAGGGATCGAACCCGCGTCTCTTAGGCTTGGAACCCAGGATACTACACACCAGAGCTGGGAACACGGGGCCCCCCTTTGCCTGCAGCTGAGAAGAGCCAGCCTCAGACCACACAACGGAGGCGCCGCCTCCAGATCCCACAGCCACCCGCCCCCCGACCTTCCTTACACTTACTCGTTGTCAGCTTCTGGTCTTCCCCTCGCAGCATTGCGCGAAACACCAAAACCCAGTCAGTGAGCGTCCACCCACAAGACACAGCGCGCCTAGGCGGGACTCCAGCTCCATCCACCAATCCTGAATTCGTACTCCAGTGATGTCAGAAAGAACTGGCCAATAACAGGAAACTTCTCAGGGGGCGGTGCTGAGAGGTATATTGGAAGTCGATTGGGTTCTATCGGCCGGAAGTTCTACGGGAAAGACTAAGTCCGAGCCAATCGTGAGGTACCTGAGGGGGTCGGCGCGGTCAGTGGCGGCCTGAGGAGAGTGGCTGCCGCCATGATAGAACAGCAGAAGCGTAAGGGCCCAGAGTTGCCACTGGTCCCAGTCAAGCGGCAGCGACATGAACTACTGTTGGGAGCGGCAGGGTCGGGCCCTGGAGCCGGGCAGCAGCAGGCGGCGCCGGGAGCTTTGCTGCAAGCGGTGAGTATAAGGAGCAGGCGGCCTTCGGCCCTCAGCTCATCTTCCTCTCCTCAGCGCTTGCACCTGGTGATCCTGCGCGGCCCTTAACCTGCACTCCCGGGCGGAGCGGGACTCTCCTTCCTAGGAGTTAAAGCAGAGAAACACAGTAAAAGCGGCGTACACCCGGCGATTCTCCCTGCGTTTCTCCATTTGACGCTCGTTTTCAGCGTCTTGACCGCCCTGTGAGGAGATGTTAGAATTAAGAATTAAGGATCTTGAGCTAAAAACCGGGACCAGGGTTTTGACTTCTTAAATGTTCCAGGGATCCAGTGTAGAATAAACGATAAACGTTCAGAAAACTTGGAAGATTGGATGGATGAATGAATGAATGAACGAAGGAAGGGGGGAAATGAATGCCATTGGCTCGTTTTGGGGACTTGGGAAACTTGCTTTTCGCTGTGTTTCTCTGCACTGGTATTAATAATAACCAAAGAATAGTTACCATCCATTGAGCCCTTGTGCTGTGTAAATGAAAACTCTATTAATCTCGGTAACTTCCTAAGAGTTAGGAAATATTATCCTATTTTGTAGACGACTCATAGCTCAGTTGGTAAAGAGTCTCCCTGCAATGCAGGAGACCTGGGTTTGATTCCTGGGTCAGGAAGATCCCTGGAGGAGGAAATGGCAATCCACACCAGTATTTTTGCCTGGAGAATCCCAGGGACAGGGGAGGCTGGTAGGCTACAATCAATGGGGTCGCAAGAGTCAGACATGACTTAGTGACTAAACCGCCAGGAACAGCTTTTAAACTCAGAATCCATGCTCTTTAACTACATTTCCTGTAAAATTGAGGTGGTGATCATACCTCTGCCTGTATCCTGTTAGGCTCAGCTAAGGAAATATATGTCTTCCTGCCCCCCACAACTCCTCAACCAGCTGGTCAGCAAATGTTGGCACCATCCTCAAAATATATCCAGACTTGCTACCACTTCTTCCACCTCCTGGCTTCCATGGTGGCTCAGACAGTAAAGAGTCTGTCTGCAACGGGGGAGACCCAGGTTCAGTTCCTGGGTTGGGAAGGTACTCTGGAGAAGGAAATGGCAACCCACTCCTTTTTTCTTGCCTGAGAAATCTCATAGACAGTGGAGCCTGGCGGGCAGCAGTTCATGGGGTCACAAAGAGCTGGACATGACTGAGTGAGTGACTAACACTTTCTACCACTTCCATCACTAGCTCCTGATTTAAGACATTAGGGCTTCCCTGGTGGCTCAGAGGTTAAAGTGTCTGCCTCCAATGTGGGAGACTCGGGTTCTATCCCTGGGTCGGGAAGATCCCCTGGAGAAGGAAATGGTAACCCACTCCAGTATTCTTGCTTGGAGAATCCCATGGACAGAGAAGCCTGGTAGGATACAGTCTACAGGGTTGCAAAGAGTCGGATACGACTGAGCAACTTCACTTTCACTTTCACTTCACTTATCTCATCTGGCATTATTGCTGTAGGATGCTAATGGTATTCCTGTTTCTGTTTATGGATGCTCAGTCTATTCTCAATCCAGTAGCCAGAGAAATCCTTCTAAACATAAGATCATATTACCCCCTACTGAAAACTTTCCATGGTTTTTCACGTCAGTCAGAGTAAAACTGAAATCTTGACAATCTTTTGCCCTCTTTCACTTGACCTCTCTAATCTACCAATTTTCCATTGCTCGCCTTTCTCCAGTCACAGTGGCTTCCACGCTCCTCCTACAAAGTCTTTGCGTTTGCTCTGCTCTCTCCACATGGTTTACACTCAGCTCTTCCCAATCTCTGCTCAGATAACACTTTTCCACTTTCCTGACCAGCCCATTTTAAATTGCCATACCCTGTGCTCACCTACATTGCTGCTTTGTTTTTCTCCATAACACATGCCACCGTCTATATGTTTTACTTATTTCTGCTCACCCTCCCTCTTTTCTGTCCTTCCCACTAGAACACAAGCTTCATTTTTTATCTCGTTCAATACTGTTTCCTAAGTGCCTGGGACAGTACCTGACACAGTATTTCTTGAGTAAATGAGTAAGCTGGAAACTGCTAAGGAGATTTGCAGATTATTAATAGTGTACTTCTGTCTGACGAGAATATCAGCCCGGGTTTCTTTGAATTGCCCACTACTGAGACTGGTCTTAATATCCAAGACCATAATCAAAACTACTTTCTTCAGTAACCTGTACCCTGCAGGGTTGTTGGAAACATTAGTTCAATCATTCACTCATTAAACGAACTAGAGACTGGGAAAACAGTGTAATGTTACACTGGTAAGGTTCCTGCACTACAGAGCCCTTCTCATGGCAGAGCAGGGGAGACAAACTAAACAAATACATAAGAAACATTATTTCAGATAGTGATAAGTTATTTGAGGGAAAACAGTAGTGTTGATCAAATACAAAAGAGAGGTAGGGTGCTGCTTAGGCTTGAGTGTTCCAGGAAAGATAAGAGAAAGCACTGGAAAGAAACCACACACAGAAAGATCTCAGGGAAGAGGCCTCCTGTCAGGGGCAACAAAAGATCCTGAGGCAGAAATAAGTTTAACATGTTTGAGCCATTAAAATTTGGCTATGGGAGAGCACGTGAAGGAAGAGAGTTAGTGTAACAGACACTGGAAACTTCAGCAACAGAGTATCAAATTGGAGGCATAAGTTATATGAGAAGAGTTGCTGTTCTCTAAATCAGGAGAAATACACTCCATCATTGTTTCCATTGTCCTTTCCCTGTACTCCCGGTTCCCCAACTTTTCAGTCTCCTTTGTATGTAATAACTACACTGTACTTCTCATTTTTTCAGGGTCCTCCAAGATGTTCCTCCCTTCAAGCCCCAATCATGCTTCTCTCAGGACATGAAGGGGAAGTGTATTGCTGCAAGTTTCACCCCAATGGATCCACCTTAGCATCTGCAGGATTTGACCGACTGATATGTAAGGCATAATTTTTGAATCTGGAGTAATTGCTGTCTGCCAGTACTGCCAATTATACTGATTATTTTTTAAAACTTTCAGTGCTATAAAAGGTATCAATCTAAATTGGTCACATAACAAACTGTGTGGCTAATAAGCTAAAATAGAGTCATGAAAATACTGAATGATTTTGAATGTAGAACTTAGGGTCCATGTGGTAAATACAGTAGGAGTTATATCACCTGCTGGAAAGTGAGTTGCTCTAGTTTGGGAATTTCCTCTTCATGGAGGCAAATCTCAAGCCGATTTAGCAAGCCTAAACTTTAAGATCTACACTTTAAGGCTAATGAGAGTAATGAGGAGAGAGAACTTTTTCCCCAAAGATATGAGGCTCTCTTGATCCATAGCCTCAGAATCTTAGCATTCAGGAAGGAGGAAATCCTAACATGGCAACTCACTTGGATAATGTACTTGTCTCTTATTTGGATCTGCTACCAGATTCTCAGCTTCCAGTCAGAAACACCCATTTGGGGAAAATAAGTAGAAATCATATTGAAGAAGTCATGAGAAAAAGCAAAAGAGAAGGTTACAGAAGCATCTGATGCTTCCTCTGGCATCATTTGCCACATTGTGAAATGAAATGGGTCCTTTGACTCCGTTCTATTAACTGTGCCTCAGGGTGAATGACGTAGAAGGCAATGGCAACTCACTCCAGTGCTCTTGCCTGGGAAGTCCCATGGACAGAGGAGCCTGGTAGGCTACAGTCCAGGGGTCTCGAAGAGTCGGATACGACTGAGTGAATTCACTTTGATTTTTCACTTTCATGCATTGGAGAAGGAAATGGCAACCAACTCCAGTATTCTTGCCTGGAGAATCCCAGGGACGGGAGCCTGGTGGGCTGCCGTCTATGGGGTCACACAGAGTCGGACACGACTGATGTGACTTAGCAGCAGCAGCAGCAGGGTGAATGATGTCTGTTTTGATTTCAGTTTCTAGTTTGGTGTTCCTTAAACTTACTGGTGGCCAAGTCTCTAGAAGGCTTAGGGATCTTAGCTGAACATACTTTAACTGCTGATATACTTAATTTCATCAAACAAACTAGAAGCAGTTTTATCTGCAGGAAAGTAACTCTTAAGTAGCTTATTATGTATATAGTGTTCCTTAATAATACTTATCAAACTTCACTCTGTGTTGGACCAAGCCCCCTAAGAATTGGAACTGTCTCTATTCATTTACCTTATTTTACTCCAGCACTTGGAATAGGTATTTAGTACATGTACACTAAGTAAATATAGTATAAAGTCATTACCATGTGACTTTCAAGTCAGTTGCAGCTTCCAAAGTTTCCCGTAAGTACCATCATTTTGCAGTCTGCTTCTACTCATAGGAGACAACTAGCTGTGAGTGCCAACTTTTTAAAAGTATGGAAGAAAACTTAAGATTTAAAAAATTATATCCATTATCTAAAATGTTTTTATTTTATGAAATGTGAAAACGCTGCATTATTTTTGTTCTAATGTAAAGAAGATATTGTTGATAGAATTAATGGTGTTTCAAAGCAGTGTAATTTCAGAACTGTGGTTCTAGTGAATTCTTAAGTACCCTTTCCATGGCCAGTAATAGTTTTCTTTTGCCTAGTAATGTTCACAGAGCCCCTGTCTCCCTAACAGTGTTGTGGAATGTCTATGGAGACTGTGATAACTACGCTACATTGAAGGGACACAGTGGAGCAGTGATGGAGCTTCATTATAACACAGACGGCAGGTGAGTATTCTGCATTGTGGATGACGGCTGCTGCTTATATTAATTCTTCTTGGCATCCTTTCATATTTCATCCCTGAGTTTTCTCTTAAAAGATCGTGCTATCAAAAATTACTGCATTTTGAACAACCACCTTATCATCCTATCACTGTCACCCCAAGTAAGGTATTTATTGCTCCATAAGAAAGTCACTCAGTCACATCCACAACCACATGGTCTGTACAGTCCATGGAATTCTCCAAGCCAGAATACTGGAGTGGGTAGCTATTCTCTTCTCTAGGGGATTTTCCCACGCCAGGGATCAAACCCAGGTCTCCCGCATTGCAGATGGATTCTTTACTGTCTGAGCCACCAGGGAAGCCCATTGTTCCATGTATGTATTTATAATATCTAACATTTCAACAGCCAGAAAATTTTTTCATTTTTAAGACATAAAATGTAATTTCCTTCTGTAGAAATTAATTATTTTTTATTATAAAAGTAGTGAAACAATTTGTTGCAAGAAAACTAAAAAAAAAAAGGCAGGAAAATGACAAAATACACTACAGCCACCAGGGAAGCCCATTGTTCCATGTATGTATTTATAATATCTATCTAACATTTCAACAGCCAGAAAATTTTTTCTTTCTTAAGACATAATATGTAATTTCCTTCTGTAGAAATTAATTTTTTTTATTATAAAAGTAATGAAACAATCTGTTTCAAGAAAACTAAAAAAAAAAGCAGGAAAATGACAAAATACACTACATTTTTATCATTCTAAAGATAATCACTGTTAATATTATGGTATATTTTTCTCAAGAGTTTTTCCTATTCAAAACAGTTTGATTTTTATGTATGTATTAGAACTACTTGTGTAAATTCCCTGGCAGTCCAGTGTTTAGGACTCAGCGCTTTCACTGCCATAGCCCAGGTTCAGTCCTGGTTGGGGAACTAAGGTCCTGTAAGCCACACAGTCAAAAAAAAAAAAAAAAAAAAAGCTCTTATACAACACAATCTTGTCTGCTGTTTTTACCCTTAACATTATTCAACTTTCATTATCTGTTCATTATGACATTTATTATAAATATTTTAACAATTGAATAACTTTATAATAACCATGGATTATATAAAAATGTAATTCTACAAAATTAATTAATCCCATTCAGTATTTCAGTAAACGTTTATTGTCTTACCGCTCTTACCTCTAAAATTTTAGAGTTCCTTGAATAACTAGGTACATAGCCTTGTGTGGTTTTCCTGTTTGAGTAAAGAAATCATTATAAAATCAATCATAACTTAGAAGTCATTCTCAGAGGCAAAATAAAAGCTTTGATTTTTAGAGAAAGAGTTAGATTTACTGAGCCAGGAATTGCTACTATCTGTCTTACTTCTGCAGCAGGGAGTGATTATACATTTTCAAGTGGAAGGATGTGTGAAATGTAGTATATCACAGAGGAGGGAAAGATTGAGAAGACTGCCGTATTAGATGTACAACATGTCATGGGGACTGACAAAGGGAAAATTTTTTTTACATTTATTAGAGTAGACCTTATAACTGGGTCTAGACTACTATTAGGATTTTGGTACATTGGGTGAGACATTCCCGAAGCAGGTGCCAAACTGTCAGAGCACAGCATGTTAGTGATCTTGAAGACTCGGGTGCATTTTGACGAGTAAGGAAGACAGATTGCTGTTCCTTGTCTTCACTTTTTTTTTTCTTCCTCTTGCTTTCTAGTATGCTCTTCTCAGCATCCACAGATAAAACTGTGGCGGTGTGGGATAGTGAAACAGGCGAGAGGGTTAAAAGACTGAAGGGGCATACTTCCTTTGTGAACTCCTGTTACCCAGCCAGGAGGGGCCCCCAGCTTGTTTGCACTGGCAGTGACGATGGTACAGTCAAGGTGGGTGTTGTCTGTCTCTGTGTTGAGGGTTTCTGAGGCGACAAAATGTGAAACTTACCTTGTCTTCCCACCTATGCTATACCCTTCTCTCCACAACTTTGTTTTATCACACATTTCCCAAAACAGACTCTTTTTAAAATACATTTCAGATAATAAGCAGTTGAGGTTTTTTTCTTTTTTTATGAATCCTACAGACTGTTACAACCATGTAGAACAGTTGTCACTTGGAATAAAGTAGACCACCATCCAAGAATAATTAGATTCTTGACTTAGTGTTTACTTAATTATGTGACTTTAGGTCACTTTTCTGATCTTCAGTTTCCCAGTCTTTAGTGACAGTAATATACATGTCTTACAAGGATGTTTTGAAATTTCAGTCAGTGTATAAAAAGGCCAGTACATGTTGTTTTCAAAGCTGTTGCTGAGTGAGGATGGAGCCAGGGTAAGTTAAAGTGCTAGAAAGCCCTCTCACTAGGACCCAGCTGGTTTTCATCCTCAGTGAGTATTTACCTGGTTGCTGTAAACTGTAGTTTCTAGAGTTCTGATGCAGTTGATTCTGACAGAGTTTTGCCAGTTTTCTGCTTTTGTAGAGGGACAATCTTTGGGCACTCAGTACTCTGCCATTTTCACTGATGTAACCTCCTCTCCATATGTATCTCTATATATTTTTTTTAATGTAAGTTGTAGCCGAATAATGAATTAAGATCTACAATTTCAAAACACTGGTCTAATATCCTTTGTGTAGAACAAATGAACTAATAAACATGGTGAAGATGTCCAGTCTAAAGGCATTTAATTAACCACATGTGTTCAGACTTTTAACAAAGAAGTCTGAAAATATAACCAAAGTGATTTATTCTACCAGCATTCAGATATATTGGCAAAATTATAGTCAGTTCTCACCATGTTGATGGGATAATCAGACAAATTTCTGAACAGGGTCCCTTTACTGATGTTTTCACTTCCACAGTCCTTAGATTTATGGGTGTACTGTGCAGTTGTTTCTTAGAGTGATGTTACTGTAGACTGTCTTGTCCTCTTTTTCAGCTTTGGGATATCCGCAAGAAAGCGGCCATCCAGACATTTCAGAACACCTACCAAGTTTTAGCTGTGACTTTCAATGATACAAGTGATCAGATTATTTCTGGTGGAATAGACAATGATATCAAGGTATTTTAGATGTTTATGTTATATTTACTTTTCACCTGTCTCCATTTACAGAGGTAAGTCTTTCCAACTTCTTAACTTTGCACTTTATACCACCTAAGTGAAAGATAAACTAGAACTTGTTTTCTTTCTGTCTTGTCTTTATTGACTTCTGTGTCAGGGTTGCATTACAACTTATATGGTCCCTGTCCATCAGGGACCAGGCAGTTTATATGAAGTGAGAAGTCCCTGTGTGGGAACTCTGAAAAATGAAGGGTGTATTCCCTGAGTAACAGCATTTGAAACTTTTTTTTTTTAACCTGCATTGCCTTCATTGAGATAGCAATAAATCAGTTTGTGATTCTTTACCCTAATCTTTCAGTGTGTTTTTGTTTTTGAAACTATAGAAAGGAAGTTTTGGGGGATCCGTAGCTAAGAATGTGAGAAGGTAGTGATGTTGACGAAAAGAGGCAATAGACTTCTTGATAGTATAATATAGCTCAAGCTTTCAAGTAATTGACTTGGGGTCTAATCTCAGTTCTACTGTTCTCTAATTTTTTGTGACTTCACGCTAGTTCTTTAACTTCTTTCAACTTCTGTTTTATGTGTGTAGTAGGGGTTAACAATATCTATCGCGTAGAGTTGTCTTGGGCATTAATGAGCCGAATGCAGTAGAGCAGTAGAGTAGAGTTTCTGGACATAGCAGGTGCCAGTAAGTATGAAATGTGTGGGGGGAGGGGGCAGCGACTCCGTTTGTCTCTGCTTTTACTTATTGGCTTCCTTAGGTATTTCAAAGACTTTGACTTACCTTATGCTTTATCATGAGAGTAGTAATTATTGGGTAAATACTCAACTTATTATGTTGTTTCTACCTAGAAATTGTACTGTACTCCCATCTCTCCTTGCCTCCTTTGCTGTTACTATGGATGGAATGTCATTTTATCTACAGGTAGTCCCTTAAATGGAAAGATTTCAACCTTTCTTTCCTGTCTCTGGGACCTTATGCTGTCAGTTTTCCCAAATCCTATCCTTTTAACCAACTGTATTGCTTCTTATTAGCATTTCATCATGCTCAGGTCTTCTCTTGTTGGGGAAAGAGTCTGCCTTCAGTTCCACATTGTCTTGTTATTGCCCTTTCAGTCTTCCCCTTTACAGCCAAACTTCTTTAAAGATGGTGATAGTGGTTACAATCATAATACTGTTATCATCATCCTCTAACACTTAAGTGTGTTAGGCACTGTTCTCAATGTATGCTGTGCGTGTTTGTCCATAAGTCGGGTCCAACTCTTTTGCGGACCCTGCCAGGCTCCTCGTCCTTGGAATTTTCCAGGCAAGAATGCTGGAGTGGGTTGCCATTTCCTACTCCAGGGGATCTTCCTGAGATCAAACCCGCATCTCATGCATCTCCTACATCAGCAGGTGAATTGCTTACCACTGTGCCACCTGTTGTTCTTAGAGCTTTACGTTATAATTCTTTTAAGCTTCACAACGGACCTATGAAATAAGTGCTGTTAATGGGCTTCCCAGGGTCGGAAAGAGTCGGATAGGACTGAGCAACTGAGCACACACACAATACCATTTTACCAATGATTCAAAACCCAGGGTTTGGGCCCAGAGTCTTGCTCTTATTACCTGTGAGAAATCCCCTGAATATTTTCTACACTCACTGTCTTTAATGCCTTATCTCCCTTTCATTTCTCGATTCCATGTCTCCTGACCACTGCTCATCAGTCTGGCTCTGCCTCCGTTGTTTTATTAACACTGTTCTCTTCAAGGTCACCAGTGATCTCCCTGGTACTAAATCTAGTAGATCCTTTTAGTCTTTGTTTTTTTTAAACTTGCTCTGACAGTATACTTCCCTACCCTTTTCATCAGGCATAGCCATCAGATACATCTGCAAGCTATTCTGTCTATGCATTTTTTAAATGTTGTTATTCCCCAAGGTTCTTTCCTCAGTGCTCTTATTATATTCCTTTCCCTGGGCAATTCCCATCTAATTCTGTGACTCTAATTGTCATTTCTATGCAGATAACTCGATGTTCTCAACCCACATCTTCAGATCCAGACCCATATATACAGCCAGCTACTCAGCATCCCCATTTGGAGTACCTAAAAATTCACCATTTCCAAAATTCAACTTCACGTCCCTTTTCCACCCTATGACTCTTTGGAGACTACGGTCAGAATGTGGGTGCTTAATTAGATCACCTCCACAGCAAATGCATTATTTCCCTGAGTGAAGTTTGGGAACCCACTATCATTAGAATCGCTAGACAGCTTCTAATACATTGGAGGTGGACTGGTGTCATCTAGCCATGGTAATTTTCATACTTTTAAGTTATTATTATAAAAATGTACCTACTGTGAAATTAGATGCTCCCCGGTAGTCTAGTGGTTAGGATTTGGTGCACTCCCTGTTGTAGCCAGAGTTCAGTTCCCAGTCAGGGCAGCCTTTCCCCTGGGTTTCCCAGGTGGCACAGTGGTAAAGAATCCTCCTGCGAGTGCAGCATACTCAAGAGACACAGGTTCAATCCCTGGGTTGGAAAGATCTCCTCGAGTAGGAAATGATAACCCGCTCCAGTATTCTTGCCTGGGAAATTCCATGGACAGAGGAGCCTGGCAGGCTACAGTCCATGGAGTTGCAAAGGGTTGGACACAACTGAGTGACTGGGGACACATATGAAACTAACCTCTTTTTAGTATACAGTTCTGTGGATTTTAATGCTTATGCAGATTCATGTAACTACCACAGACAGGACAGAACAATTTCCATCACCCAGAAAAATTTTATAGTACTGTTCTGCATCAAACCCTCTACTCATTCCTAATCCCTACAAACCGTTGATCTCTTTCTTGTCCTATAGTTTCTATTCCAGAATATCATATGAATAGAATCATACCATGTATGACCATCTGAGACTGACTTTTTAAACTATGAGAATTTGATCTTTTCATAACTGTGGGGATAGACGAGCCTAAGAATAATAATCTCATGCTAGTAAGTCCTTTTTAAAACAAATAGTGTGGCTTATTCTGGGCTCTTTGTCTAAACTGTTTTGGGACCTTCTATAAACAAGTAGGCTTCCCTGGTGGCTCAAACAGTAAAGAATCTGCCTGCAATGGAGGAGATCTGGTTTCAGTCCCTGGGTCAAGAAGGTCCCCTGGAGAAGGGAATGGCTACCCACTCCAGTATTCTTGCCTGGACAAGAATTCCATGGACAGAGGAGCCTGGCGGGCTACAGTCCATTGGGTCACAAAGAATTGAACACAACTGAGTGACTAGCACTTTTAACTTTCATAAACAAATATATTCAGTTGTACTTTAGTTCTGAAGGCAATGAGTTTGTTTTTAGGTTTTGAAGGTTTTCCATGTCTTCTCAGATACATATATGTACCTTCTCTTGGATCAGTTTTTTCCTCACATAGCTAATCTCAGTCTTTGTTGATATATACCAATTTTGTTCTGAAATCCAAATTTATCTCAAATATGAGAAATATATAAATAGAGTCCTATGAGTACAGCACTTAATGACTCTTCATCATAGCCTTGTAGGCGCTTTTTTTTTTTTTTGGCTAAAGTATAATTGATTTACAATGTTGTACTAGTTTCTGGTATAAAATAGAGTGTTCAGTTATACATATGTATTCTTTCTCATATTCTTTCCCATTATGTTATATTACAAGATACTGAATATAGTTCTCTGTGGTATACAGTAAGACCTCATTGTTTATCTGTTTTCTATATAATGTGTGTGTTAGTCACTCTGTCATATCCAACTTATTGCAATCCCATGGACTGTAGCCCACCAGGCTCCTCTGTCCATGGAGTTCTCTAGGCAGGAATATTGAAGTGGGTTTCCATTTCCTTCTCCAGGGGATCTTTCTGACCCAGAATTGAACCCAAGTCTCCCACATTGCAGATTCTTTACCATCTGAACCACTAGGGAAGCCTGTGGGTTGCCATGCCCTCCTCCAGGGGATCTTCCCAACCCAGGGTTCAAACCCAGGTCTCCCGCATTGCAGGTGGATTCTTTACCAACTGAGCCACCAGGAAAGCCCAAAAGTACTGGAGTGGATAGCCTAGTGGGTTGCCATGCCCTTCTTCCCGGAATCTTCCTGATCCAGGAATCGAATCAGGGTCTCCTGCATTAAAGGTGGATTCTTTACCAGCTGAGCTACCAGGGAAGCATATAGTAGCTTATATCTGCTAATCCCAAACCCCTAATTTATACCTTCCCCATTCCCTTTCTTCTGTGGTAACCATGAGTTTGTTTTCTATCTCTGTGAGTCTGTTTTGTAAATAAGGTTACTTGTGGCATAGTTTAGATTTCACACATACGGGATATATATACACACACATATATGTGGCTAGTCCTTTGCCTAGAATCCCCAACATTGGATATTGCCATGACTGGCTTAGTGTTTTCTCTAAGTATGAGCTCAGACATATCTTTTTAATTTTTTTCCAGCTGCCCTGGGTCTTCGTTGCTATGCTCGGGTTTTCTCTAATTGTGGTGAACAGAGCTGCTCTTTGTTGTGCCCAGGTTTCTCGTTGCAGTGGCTTCTCTGGTTGTGGAGCACAGGCTCTAGAGCGCATGGGCTTCAGGTGTTGTGGCCCACGGGCATAGTTTCTCCATGGTATATGGAATCTTCCTGGACCAGGGATCCATCCTGTGTCCCCTGCATGGGCAGGCGATGTATTTAGTATTTTTGGCTGTCCTGGATCTTCGTTGCTGCACAGGCTTTTCATATGTATCACTATCACAAATTATGCTGCTGTATGCAATGTATCCAATATATCTGCGTGTGAAGCTTTCCATATTTAATTACTTCTTAGAATAGATTTCTAGATGAAAATCAGTGTGTTAGCAAATATAAGGATAGTTCATGTTTTGGATACAGTTGTCAGATTGTTTTTTGATGATAGCAGTTAATAAAGATGGTATTTGAAATTAGGTTGCTTTAGTTATTTTATTTTGCTCCTATATAACTAAGGGGTATGCTAGAGGAATGTGAAACCATCCATAGAATTTCAGTCTTCTCCCTATTTAACAGCATCCTGTTCTGACATGCTTAGGGATGAGTAACTGTTCTTGGACCCAGAAAGACTCTGAATAGTACGCAGGCCCTCATAAGTTTCTTTTTAAAATGCAAAAGGGAGGCTCCTTTTCCATCAGAAATAGACTCAGAAAATGTCAAACCTGAAAGGGACTTTAGACATCTCGTCATCTCTCTTATTGTACAGGTGACTAAAGCAAAGCTCTAAAAGGTTAAGTGATTTGGCCAAGATCAAATAGTCTGTGGTAGAGCCAGGACTCTCCAGAGGGCCAGTAGTCTTACAACTCTATCATATTGCTTCTACTCAATTAACAAGTATCCTTTAAGCAGACAGGGGCTTACCACTCTTGAGCTTGCTTGACAAATCCCTGCACTGCCTTACTACGTTAGGAAGTACTCCTGAAGAGCCTGGTTTTTGTTTGCTTCTCAGTCTCTCAGAGAGCACTGCCTATTCTGGGACAGGAGGAACAAATAGGGAATGGAAGGCCCTCTTAAAATCTGGAGTGAGCAAATTCTGATTATATTTGTGAACAAACACACAGTTCCTGTTAGGCTCTTGAGATTTTCTTCCTGGGTATAGGATTGTGGAGTCAGAGGAAAATGAATAAAAGAAGAAAATGTGCTTCTGTTTGGTGGCTTGAAGATCTGGTTGGCATTTCTTGTAATCTTGAGCTCTAGTCAGAATGGGAGGTCAGTTGGTGAATTTTTTTAATTTATTTTTTTAACATAGTCCCATCTGTGTTCTCATCCTTTCCAATTATTTGGACCAGAAGGCTCTTTCTAGAATCTGATCAACTCATTCCACTACTCTACCCTTCTGTGGCTCCCCAGTGAGGGAGGTAAAGTCCAAGCCAGTCATTCAAAACCTTTCATGAGCTGGCCTTTGCCTGCCTATCACTCAGGCATTGTCTGCTTCCTCTCTGCCCATTTCCCTACAACCCAGCAATTTTTTCCTGTCCCTCTGCTTTCATGCATCATCTTTGCCTGGGAATAACCTTCTACTTTGTCTAAATAAAGAAGTACTTCTTGGGAATTCCCTGGCAGCCCACTGGTTAGGATTCCCTGCTCTCACTGCCAAGGACCTGGGTTCAGTCCTTGATCAGGGAACTAAGATTCCACAAACTGCGTGTCATGGGAATAAATCAGTAAATTCTTTTTCCATGCCCTGCTCAAGTGCTTTATTCTTTGTGAAACCTTCCCTTTCTCACTCCCATCCGTGTACCATGGCAACATTAATCCCTCTGCCCTCTTGGCTGTTGCCCCTTGTGCAGGCCTCTCGTCACTTGTTTAGCTCCTTGAGAACAGAACAACATTTCTTTTATCTCCAACAGTGCCTGCCACAATCACTGAACAGCTGATTAGGACATCTGCAAAATATTTTGCTTAAATTACTGCCCTACTCACTCTTCCTCTGGCAAATCCCGGATACATTTTGGGTATACAAAACAACGTGTGCAGGCCCCAAAGTGGAAGGTCTGGAAATAGCTCCCAAGTGCTGTGAAGGATGATGAATTTCATTCTCCTAAAGAGCTAAAGGTTTCAACAATGCCTTCTCTGAAGAGAAGGAACAATGGCTTGAACAAAAAATGTCAGCCACTTCAAGCTTTCCTGATTATTGAGGCAGCAAACATCCTGACACAAAAATCATTGTGTATAAAGTGTGCTGGGTTCCACACATGAATGAGTTATTGATGGGGAAAGTGGAGTTGTCTGCCGTATGTATTGCTTTGACAAACTCATTTCTAGATGAGGAAAGTGCCTTAAAGGGACAGCGGAAAATTTAAGTTAGAAAAACTGTGGCAATATTAAATCAAATTTGGATGAAATTTTGTATAACAACAGTGACCTTAACAGAACTGCTGTTCTTTTTCCACATGACATTCCAGACCATTTCTGTTGCCTTTAATGTATTTCTTTTATGTAATTATAAATAACTTTTATATTTTTCTTATTTGCTTAATAATAGTTTGTTTATAAACATTTTTACATTTGATCTTCAGAATGTTTTTAGGATTTGCTTAATAATAGCAACCAATTAGAGGGCCTGCTGTGTACCAGGCATTCTATCTGTAATCCTCACAAAAGCCCTAAAAAGTCAATGTTATCCCCATCTTACAGGCCAGAAACAGGCTCAGAAGGGTTAGTGGCCCAATAATACAATACATAACTCATTAAGTTGCAGTGACTGATTCAGCCTGGCCCTAAACCCTCATGCATTCCACTTTGGTCTTCAAAGTCTAGCATAAGCGCCTGTAGTGTTACAGTGTGTTTATGAGCCATAACTTAATAAACCATTTATTTTTTTCTGTTTGACATTAGGTTATTTTCAGCTGAAGTGTTTCTCTTAGCTTTCCTAACCAGAAAACCGTGAACTTAAACTTTATTTTTCTTTTAATGTGGTTTTCCATCGTATGTGTATATATGTATTATGACATTAAATGAACATTTTTAAACCTCTGTTTTTGTATATTACTGTGTTATGTACATTTTACATGCAATCAAAATGCCTTTTTCAAATGAAGTCATTTAACTGTGTTTATATAGTTGTTTGCAATAGTTTGTTTCTAGTTACAAAGAATCATAGATTGTATTTTAAAAGCTACTTTATTTTTTTAATTCCTAATACATTTTGTTATGAATTGAAAATAACCTCTTTAAATCCTCTTATGTTTTGTTAATATTTTGACATTCATTAGTTTATATTTTTCTAGCCAAACTTAGTAACTTTAACTCTGTTTTTAGAAAGACAGGAGTTTTTCCTTCTTTGACAGAAATTCTATATTTTGTGGTAAAGTAGTGCTTGGCCCAGAGGCAGATTAAGAAGGGATGCCAGTTTTCCCAGGTCGACTCTTTAATAACTGTTTCTTTGCTGTTCACAGTTTGATTTCTGGGAGTGTCACCTTGTTTTGTTCTGTAGGTCTGGGACCTGCGCCAAAATAAGCTGACCTACACGATGAGAGGTCATGCAGATTCAGTGACTGGCCTGAGTTTAAGTTCTGAAGGCTCTTACCTCTTGTCCAATGCAATGGACAATACAGGTAACTTTGGAAAGGAAACCTCTCCATGTCAGTTGCTGTAGACCCTAAATAAAATGGGCGTTAGGTGCTCGAAATATGTGCTGGGGTAAAAGAGAGTCCAAGGAAAGAGCCCAGGATGGCTTGCAGGTGTCCACCAGGGCAATTAGGAAAACAGGTTGTAATAGAAAAAACTTTGGAAGAGATGGTCAAGAAGCCATGATGATAGTCCCAAATCTTCCATCTAATCCCTGAACATCTTTACACATAGCATTTGTTCTTTCTGGGCATCAGTTTCTATACTGATAATGTAGAGAGTTCCAAGCTCAGATGATCAACAGACCTATTGATATCTCACTTGTACTCTTTCTGCCAGTCTATCTTCCCTCCCTACTCCAAAAGCATCGATGTGACGAGAGGTCCTCATTAAAACACCTCGATTTCTGGATTTACACTAACACACTTGTCCTTTCTTCACTTGTTTTTAAGTTGTTGGGTGGGAGGATGTGTTTTCCATAGCAGAAAAGGAAGATGACATCTTGGATTATATGCTTAATACTGAAGGAGTTTGGAAATGCCCCTCTGGTATACTAAAATGTTTTCACTAACATTTTGTAATGAAAACTGTGCCTAACCCTCAAAGTGAAGTGAAAGTCTCTCAGTTGTGTCTTAACTCTGCAACCCCATGGACTGGACAGGCCATGGTCCATGGAATTCTCTGGGCCAGAATGCTTGAGTGGGTAGCCTTTCCCTTCTCCAAGGAATCTTCCCAACCCAGGGATTGAACCAAGGTGTCCCACACTGCAGGCAGATTCTTTACCAGCTGAGCCACAAGGAAAGCCCAATAATACTAGAGTGGGTAGCCTATCCCTTCTGCACGTGATCTTCCCAACCCAGGAATCAAACCAGGATCTCCTGCTTTGCAGGCAGATTCTTTCCCAACTGAGCTATCAGGGAAGCCTAGCACTCAAGGGGTGCTCAATAAATACTTGCTGAATGAATGAACATCCTTGCCTTCTGGCTGTATTCTCAGCTGAATAGCAAACTTTCATGTGTAGTTTCACCTTTTTATGCCTGTTTAACTTCAAGGATTGTTGGCTTTTTTCCCATACTCAAGTAAAATTACAGCACTCAAATTTCACTGTACATTTAGCTTTAGTTAACAATGGCTGTGGCCACTGCTTATTGTGGGTATTTATATCCTATTTCAGTAGATTTTTGATTGTCTAATTCTAGCATTGTTTGTTAAAAGGAAAGGTAAAAAAAGAAAAAAAGTGAAGTCGCTCAGTCGTGTCTGACTCTTTGTAACCCTATGGACTGTAGCCTACCAGGCTCCTCCGTCCTTGGGATTTTCCAGGCAAGAATACTGGAGTGGGTTCCCATTTCCTTCTCCAGGGGATCTTCCCAACCCAGGGATCGAACCTGGGTCTCCCTCATTGTAGGCAGACACTTTACCATCTGAGCCATCAGGGAAGTCATTATAAGGAAGGGTGAGATTTCCTAAATGGTTTTTAAAATAAAAATAAGAATTTCTCATTATAGGTATATAATAAAAATTACAAATTCATTTTATTGTTTATTGCTGCCAATCTTAAAGCCCTTTTATGTATCATCTTATTTGACCTTTAAAATATTTTTTAAAAAAAGATCAAATGGCATTCTCATTTTACAAAGGCACCCAAAGCACAGAGAATCTCACTATTTTCCTGATATTTTCCCCATATATATAGCAGAGCTAGAACTGGATTCAAAGTTCACTTTTTCTATATTGGCCTTGATTACAATTAAATTGTCAGATTTTCCTGTGAGCATAACTGGAAAAGCTTAGTCCCGAGTTTGATTTTTATAGATTGATTGTCACAGTAGTCAGTGGTGTTTAGATTGTCATGTTGAAACTTTGCTAGATGGGACTCAGGTTTACAGAGGAATCATTGGCAATATGTTTTGTTGAAATCAGTATCGCACTCAACTACTTTCTGTTGCAAATACCAGCAGTGTGTTTGACATTTTCCCTTCCTACCTTCTCAGTGTCTTTAGTCCCTGTTAAGGAACTTGAATGCATTTCATTCCCGTTAGTAAAAGAAAAAAGGCTTATTAAATAGCATTGTACCACGTTGGTCTTTCTCCACCCACTAAATAGCATCTGTCATTGACATGATACTGGTTTCAGCTGGGTTCTCAGGAAACCGCTGTCTGATAACTGTTTTGTTTTCTTTGTTTGAATTTGCAGTGCGGGTCTGGGATGTCCGGCCATTTGCTCCCAAAGAGCGGTGTGTGAAGATATTTCAAGGAAATGTGCACAACTTTGAAAAGGTGAGTTCTGCATGGCAGAGGAATTTTACTGTCCATTTGATTCAAAGACATTTAAGATGATGCTAAGGATATAGAGATTAATAGCTCTCCTTAGAAGGAGCAGCATTCCAGTAACACTTTTGTCCAGCAAAACTGCTCTTGCCAGAAATAAAACTGACAGCAGCATAGGCAAGGAGGCACTCATAGGCAGATGGTGATGGAGTCCTCAAATTTAGGACTTCCCACTTCAACAAGATGCTTCTGTTTTCTTAATTCTTTGGGAACTTTGACTCTCACAGGTCAGTGTTCCATATGGGACTCAGACTCCCGTGGCTGCTACCCAGATGACCTCCCTCACCCTCCCAGTGACCAGCTCTTAGAGTCCTCAGATACATCCCTTCCCTCAGTAAGAACCACAGGCCAAGCTCTGAGAGACTGAAATTTTGCCAAAACTCTCAGATGAGCTCTTCAAAGCAGCTTTTGCTCCAGACAGTTTGTTAATATAGACTAATGTTTTCCTTTTGAGAACCCATTAAGGTTCACTGAATCTTTTATTTGATTTCAAAATAAAAGAATTTTATTTAAAGATAAATCAAATTTTATCTTTTGTTAGAATTGATTTTATTTTTATTTTCTTCAAGATAAAAATTTTAATGAGGATCCAGATAAATGAGCAGAAGAAGCCCCCATTAGTAGGCAGAACAAAATTTTACAGCCAGGTCCACTGTTAATTTACTATAAATTAAGCAGTTTTGGTTTGAAATATATCAAAATAGGCTGTCTTGGGCCACAGAATATAAGACAATTGTTGATTATATGTTGCAGAGAATACTTAAAACTCTGCTCAAGAGGGCGATTTCTCTAGCAGTCCAGTGGTTAAGACTCCACACTTCCACTGAGGGGAGCACAGGTTCATGCCCTGGTCAAGGAACTAAGATCCTGCAGGCCATGCAGCACAGCCCAAAAAAACCCCAGAAAACAAAAAACTGTACTTAAGCATTTAAAATCTCTTAATTAGTGATGCTATAGTCTAATCAAGAGGGGTGCATACATTTGGTACAGTACTGTATTCATTGGATTCCTGCCTGTTCATCATTATAGAATCTTCTGAGATGTTCTTGGTCACCTGATGGAAGCAAGATAGCAGCTGGCTCAGCTGACAGGTAAGGATTACTGGACATGAGGTAAAGAATGATGTAGCTATGCAGGTATCTTCTCTTGTTTGATACATGAAGTGCCAGTACTGAGCCAGAGCAAACATTGAGTTATAGCTGTACTCAGAGATGAAGCTGTATGTAGTGCAGTCTGAAGGGTTTAAAGATCTTGTGGACAAATACATCGTTTCTACCCTCTTTGGATACATTTTAAACCTGGAAGGTAAACCGTTTTTTTGGTTGTTAGATTGCCTTTGCCAGTGAAATAAAATTCAGACTCCTAATCTGGCTCCAGTTCTCTTCATGAGATTCTTCTGCCATGCTTCAGTTCATTCACATACATGTTGTGTTATTACATACTCCTCCCCCACCGTCAATCACCACAGTGCTTCACTCACGTGGAACTTCTCCTGTTCTTACATTCCTTCCTAGCCTCCATTATCCAAACTCCTGTATCTCCCTAGTAATCTACCTATATTGTATCTATATACTTACCTGGCCCTCTCTCTCCCTTACCTGTTGGGCATTACTAATTGCTCTTTTTTCTGGGTTGTAATCACATTATATACACCTAACCTTTATTAGCAGTCATTGCATCTTCAGTTCAGTCTCTCAGTCGTGTCCGACTCTTTGCGACCCATGAATCGCAGCACACTGGGCCTCCCTGTCCATCACCAGCTCCTGGAGTTCACTGAGACTCACGTCCATCGAGTCAGTGATGCCATCCAGCCATCTCATCCTCTGTCATCCCCTTCTCCTCCTGCCCCCAATCCCTCCCAGCATCAGAGTCTTTTCCAATGAGTCAACTCTTCGCATGAGATGGCCAAAGTACTGGAGTTTCAGTTTTGGCATCATTCCTTCCAAAGAACACACAGGGCTGATCTCCTTTAGAATGGACTGGTTGGATCTCCTTGCAGTCCAAGGGATTCTCAAGAATCTTCTCCAACACCACAGTTCAAAAGCATCAATTCTTCGGTGCTCAGCTTTCTTCACAGTCCAACTCTTGCATCCATACATGACCACTGGAAAAACCATAGCCTTGACTAAACGGACCTTTGTTGGCAAAGTAATGTCTCTGCTTTTGAATATGCTGTCTAGGTTGGTCATAACTTTCCTTCCAAGGAGTAAGCGTCTTTTAATTTCATGGCTGCAGTCACCATCTGCAGTGATTTGGGAACCCAAAAAGATAAAGTCTGACACTATATCCACTGTTTCCCCATCTATTTCCCATGAAGTGATGGGACCGGATGCCATGATCTTCGTTTTCTGAATGTTGAGCTTTAAGCCAACTTTTTCACTCTCCACTTTCACTTTCATCAAGAGGCTTTTGAGTTCCTCTTCACTTTCTGCCATAAGGGTGGTGTCATCTGCATACCTGAGGTTATTGATATTTCTTCTGGCAGTCTTGATTCCAGCTTGTGCTTCTTCCATCCCAGCGTTTCTCATGATTGCATCTTATAGTAAGACAAATATAGTGGGGCAACCCCTACTAAATTATTTGCTCCTAGAGATCAGGGAATGAATCTTACTCATCTCTGAATCCAGGGCAGTGCTTGACCAATTCTAAGCAATATTGCATGAATGAATTCCTAGCTCAAGGATGGTCAGATTTTGTCCTGCATATCAGCTCAGCTATTAATAATACCCAACTGTGTTGGGAATGATTCAGAGCTGGATCTGAGTTCATTGAGAAAAGTGTCAAGATTGCTTGGTGAGGATGTGGCAGAATGCGGGCTAGATATTTTCCAACCCTGAGCTGAATCAGTTTAAACTGCCTGAGGAATTAAATGATGAATGAGAAACAGAGAAGGTAGAGAATTCTTTAGTGAGATGCTATTTTATTTGGTATGCCTACGGTGACGTTATTTGGGAGGGAGTCAGATGTTGAATAGGGATGTTCAAGTGCCCAGGCTTTTGGGCCACAGTATGGGATGGTAAATAATGACGAGGCCCTGGGGACTTACCTGGAGGCTCAGTGGCTAAGACTCTGCTCCCAATGCAGGAGGCCGGGATTCGATCCCTGGTCGGGGAACTGGACCCCACATGCCACAGCTAAAGATCCCTCATGTCACAACTGAGACCTGGCCCAGCCAAACAAATAAGAATAACTATTTTATTTAAAAAAAAAAAGAATGACGAGGCACTCGGATGGTAGACTCTGGGTTTAGCTCCCATTGGGAAATGTTGTTAGCCCTCTTCTGCTTAACCCCATCTTTCTCCCAACTTAGAGATTTTCCTGCTACTCAATGAAAACAGGCATCATCTTATAAGCAGTAAGCCTTTCCCAGGCTAGCTTGGGCTTTCAGCGTATTCTGGAGTTTTCTCCTACTTGGGGCTCTAGCACAACCATAAAGAAGCCTCACTTTGATCTGTCCCACACCTTTCTGACCTGTGAACAATTCTGAATAGAAGATTCCAGAATCCATTTTTTTTCCCTTGGCACGTTTAACGCCAGGGGAAAATGGGTGAATATTTGAGTATTTTATGGCAGGGGAAAGGACCCAGGTAAAACTGTGCCACATTGCTGGTTTGAGTCCTGGTGGTTTAGCAGGTTACCTTGGAGAGGGAATCTAAAGGATTTTCAATTGCCAGGTTTCTAAAGAAGACCGTGAAAAACAGGTCCACGGTTCAGATGTCTTACATTCTGACAGAGTAAGAACCTTTCTAGGTATTTGTACATGATTTTCAGTAGAGCTGTATCTTTCCTGTGTGATTAAGCTTTTAAATGATGTCTACCTAGCTATTCTGAGCAGTTTGTTTCTGACACTGGCTCTTTTCTAGCTTTCGGTGTCCTCTCTTCCCTCTTTCCCTCCCCACTGTTCCTTTAAACCTTGCATGTGGAAGCATGGCTCTGGTCTAGGGAAAAGCCTGTCTGTCTACCTGCTGAGGGTTGGCCACATTTCACAGGCCACCTCACCAATTAGCCTCAAGTCAACAGCGCTCTGTTACATAAGGAGCCTGATTCCTGCCGAATGTTGCCATCCCAGAATAAGGAGAGGATAAGGCCCCTCTAAATTTAGCATCTAATTGGCAGCCGTGGAAAGTGAGGCCTTAAAGTAAACCCTTGGAGATCTGGACTTCTGCTGGCTTTTATATGCCTGGATAATGTATTCTTCTCAGAAAACTGCTTTTCAGCTTGGCCTGAATTTGGCAAATTTCTCTTCCCTACTTGTAGTTCACCTAGCTACTCCTGTTCAGATTTGAAACCTTTCAAGAGTTCCTATCAAGGACTATGAAATGACTGGTCAGTCTCTGCTGTGAGTGATTTATTCAGTGTATTGATTTCATGTGATTCTATTTTGATAACAATTTATTTATTCATCATAACAATAGTGAAAGTGAAGTCGCTCATTCGTGTCTGACTCTTTGCGACCCCATGGACTGTAGCCTCCCAGGCTCATCTGTCCATGGGATTTTCCATGCAAGAGTACTAGAGTGGATTGCCATTTCCTTCTCTAGGGGATCGTCCCAACCCAGGGATCCAACCCGGGTCTCCCGCATTGTAGACAGGCGCTTTATCATCATAACAATAGCTATCATAAATTCTGTGTGCTGGGCACTTGGCATACATTATTTCATTATTTCATTTCTCTCAACCAAGCTGTGAGATCAGCATTGTCTCCATCATTACTCCATCATAAGGCCCTCAGAGAAGTTAGGTAAATGTCTAAAGGCTACTTAGCTATTAAATAGTTGAATTGAGACTTGAACCCAGAACTTAACACACTTTTTCACTATGCCACATAGCCTTAGCTGGATTAATGAGGACAGTTACTGTGTGTGACAAGACACTGGGGAAAACCTGAGCATTAGAGCCAAGGAGTCTAGAGACAGACGGGGTTCCCTCTCCTCCGCCTTGCATGGAGTTTTTATTTATTTCCTATGGGCTTCCCTGGTGGCTCAGAGGTAAGTGTCTGCCTCCAATTCGGGATACCTGGGTTCAATCCCTGGGTCGGGAAGATCCCCTGGAGAAGGAAATGGTAACCCACTCCAGTATTCTTGCCTGGAGAATCCCATGGACAGAGGAGCCTGGTAGGCTACAGTCCACGGGGTCGCAAAGAGTTGGACATGACTGAGCAACTTCACTTTCACTTTGACTTTATGGAGCCTAAACCTTGTGAGCTACACTGTAATTAAGAAGTTCTTTTTTTTTTTATCTTCATTTTAAACTAAAAATGTAATGTTCAGAACTAGGCATTTTATAATCATGTACTGATGAGTATACCCTTTAGGTGTTGATTGAACAAAACAAATATGTGAATAATTGGTATAACCTATTTGAAAATCATCAGCCTTTTAAATGTACCAGCATATTTTCTTTGCATGGTCATGTGAAGATAATATCTATTTATTTTACTTTCAGCTTAAAATGACCCAAACAAGGCTGAAGGTCAAAGAAACTTCTTTTGGCAGGGGTAGAGGGAGTGAGAGGTGGCAAGGGACGCAAGGCATTTGAAGGTAGTAAGAGAAAGGAGAATACTGGAATATATATTAAGAATTTTAATTTTAATTCTGCCACTGATGAACTGTGTAACCTTGGAGAAGTCACTATACCTTAGTTTTCTTTTCTGTAGAATAAGTTTAGCTAATATCTGTTGGCCCCTTCCCATGCTAGCATTAAGTATTTTTCTGCCCATGAATTCAGTGCAAGATCTGGATCGAGTGTGTATTTGGGTTTAAGACATTCCTAGGTATATAAGAAGTTAACTACACCCTAATTATATTGGGTGCTCTTTTTTATTAAAAATATTTATTTATGTCTGCATCAGGTCTTAGTTGCGGCCCTCGGGATCTTTCACTGTGGCATGTGGGCTCCTTTCTAGTGGTGGCACGCAGGCTCAGTAGCAGCAACATATGGGATCTTAGTTGCCTGACCAGGAATTGAACCCATGGTCCTGGCATTGGATGGTGGATTCTTAACCACTGGACCACCAGGGAAGTCTCTGGGTGTTCTTTAAAGATTTCTGTGTGGGAGCTATAGGAAGAACCATTTGTCTGTCTTCTCTGTGATCTTTCCTATTTAAGAAGCTTGTATTAGAAAATACCAATAATTTAGCTATTCCTGTTTCTCCACTCAGTTGCTCATGGGCAGGATCCATGCCTTATTTGTAATCTATATTCCTAGTTTCTAAACATCAGAGCACAGTTCAGTAAGTATGGAGTCACTAAATAAAAGGTTGCTTCCACTTCCCTTAAAAAGCCATACTTCTTCCTTACCCTTAGTTCCAGGATGCCTTAGCCTTACTCTTCATGATATTTGCAGGTTCGTCTACGTCTGGGATACCACAAGCAGGAGGATTTTGTATAAGCTACCGGGCCATGCTGGCTCCATCAATGAAGTGGCTTTCCACCCCGATGAACCCATCAGTAAGTCTGTCCTGACTGGGAGTTTACTTGCTTCAGGTCTGTGATTCAGTGATATAGTTGGATAAAAGAATGATGTTTCTTAATGTTCAGATATAAACCAGAACTTAACTTACCTTTTATTGGCTAGCTAAGCTAAATAATGGGACTTGAATTTCTGAGAAAATATAACTTTTTCCAGGGCTAAGAATAATAAGCAGAAGCACATTTACAAAATGACTAGCATAGACATTGATTCTTCTCTTCTAGAATGACTGAGATCTTTTTCTTAAGGCTTGACTGACAAGGAAAATCAAGATTTAGACCCTGATAATGTATTTCCCATAGCACGGTCCACCCTCATGGTTTTGAAAGAATTCGGATTGAAAAGCCAAGCTATAGTTTCCTGTGAATGGTTATTAGGAGAAGGGGAATGTAAGCTAAATCCAGTTGCTCTTTTATACCAAAATTGCCTCTTGACATAAGAGCCCTTAAACACCAAGTCTCCTTGAGCCTTCATTACTTCCAGTTATCTTCTCTGTTCTCTTCACCTCAGTTCTCTCAGCATCCAGTGACAAGAGACTATACATGGGGGAGATTCAGTGAAGATACGGAATGGAAGACTCCACAAGACTGCTTGACCCTGAGACCTCAGACAGCGTAAGTGGCATCTAATGATGTCCAAGCCAGCATCCTCCCTTCAGATGAAGATTGTTAGTAGCAAGAAATGAGGAGGAGGTAGCTGTGTTCCAAACCACCAGTGTCCCAGTTCACCACGATGACTAAGGCAAGCTTCCAGTGGCCTCTTAAAACCACATGCCAGATTTTAGGGATTGTTTTATTTTTTCCTCTTTTTTTTTTTTTTAAATAAGGTTTCTTCAAAAGGACAGACATTGGTTGGTTCATCATTTCCTGTTTCCTAATCTAGGCTGAAGACAGGGAATGTGACTGAAATGTATTTATCGGGTTTTTGTTTTTGTTTAGTTCAATAGCTTGTATGTTTTCTTTCTTTGTTTCTCTGACTCATTTTGTATTAAAAGCCAACTAGATGCCTTTTTACAGAAGCCATGTGGATTGAATTTATTGCTGTCTTTTCTCTGAAGCTTGATCACTATAAATCTGAGAGCATGGTGTGACCAGGGGATACATACAATCCACTTAAACTTCAGAGAATCTGAACATGGTCTGTGTCTACACTGCCAAAAGCACTTTTCTGAGCAGCAATCCCTACCCTCAGGTTTCCTAAAGTGGGCAGGTTTGCAGCATTCTCAGCCGGTAGCAATAGCATTGGCTGGAATGGCTCAATTCAGAAGGAATATGAGAGGACCTCCCTGGTGATTCAGTGGTTAAGAATTTGTCTTGCAATGCAGGGGATACTGATTCCATCCCTGGTCTGGGAGGATCCCACTTGCCATAGAGTAGCTAAGCCCGTACACCACAGCTACTGAAGCCCACATGCTTAGAGCCCGTTCTCCACAACAAGAGAAGCCACCACAGTGAGAAGCCAGTGCACAACCAGAGAGCAGCGTCCGCTCTCTGCAGCTAGAGAAAGCCTGCATGGAGCAACCAGACCCAGTGCAGCCAAAAAGAAGGAAATCTTTTTTAAAAATTGGTGCTACTGAGCCATGACATTGTCTAAGACTTAGTTACTTTCTACCCCCACGGCAGGTTACTGCTGTCTCTGGATTGCAGGGTGACTATGCCCAGCATACAAAAACCAGCACTAATGAAGCCCATCTGGCACTGGGGACTGGAGTCTTCTTTTCTGAATCTCCTGTCTCAATATAGAGGTCTTCACACCTCCAGCCTGTTCTGAACATGTTTGGTATTATACTTTTAGCTCACAAACGGAATCATCTATTATAAAGTTAGAAAGAGGATGGGGGTTTTTTGGGATCTTAGTTCCCCAACCAGGGGTTGAACTCATGCCCCCCAACAGTGGAAGTACAGTGTCTTAACCACTGAACCACCAGGCAAGTCCAAGAAAGAGGATAGTTTTAATTGAGCATATGTTCAAGATTTAACTCGTTAATGAAGTGACCAGCAGGGTGATAAACCTGTCAAACCAATTACTTCTAATACAGAGAATAAAGTACACTGGAAACAGAAACCACTTTATTGTTTCTGACAATTAAGGGGATTTCACAGATTATATGATTATGCTTAGGTTGGGACTTAGAGACTGAGTAGTAGGACTTTGCCAGGTGGGCATAAAACATGTGCATTCTAAGAAACAGCAGGCGTAAGTTTGAAAGATTGGTGTATTTTATGAACCAAAAGAACTTCAGTATGGTTAGTGGTGGGGAGTTGCAAAATTAAGTATGAGCCACATCCTGGAGAGCTTGTACTTCATGTAATTGATCTTACAGGTTGAGGTTTCCTCAAGTGTATTCCACAGAACACTGTTTCCCAGGTATGTTGGAAACATTGGGGCATAAAGATGCCATGCTCAAATGACTTCACAAACACTTGGTTAAATAAACTGAAACAGGTTTCTTTACTTCAGGAATGCTTAGAACGTTTATTAAGTATAGAGGGATTGTCAAAAGGAACAGTGACTTAGATTTCAGATGTAAGCAATAATCATATGTGTGGTTATTACATATGATAATAATATCATATCTCTTCTGCATTTTGCCAGAAGAGACTTGGCCAAAGATGGTTTGCAAGCTACTTCTCACACCTCTATCACAATCACAGGTTACTCCCTAATCCCTTATAGATACATAGTCTACATACCTCAGAATTAGTTCCCTCAACCCACCTTCATCTTTCTTGGCTTGGGATGAAACTTGAACCTTGACAGTGCTCTTTTAAAAACCTACCAATCCCTTGAGAAGTTGGCAGTGATTGGGAAGAACCAAGGCCGTGGAGACTTCAAGGGCTTTCCTCTAACCTTAGCCTCTTCACTCCTCCCAAGAGCCTTCTTCAAAGGCTGGATAGAAGCCATTAGCAGGAAACAGCAGCACCAGTTATAATTTGTGGGGAATAGGCCCTAGCCTGGGGAATAAAGTTTTGAGTGTAAAACATCCCTAGAGGGTGCAAATTGTATTCTCACTTTGGGAGAGATAGATTGCTCCCAAATGAGTAATGGCATCTCTGGTTTTCAGTTAATTTCCCTTTATGACTTCCACAGTCTCTGGCACTTAATACCATTGGCACTTAAGGAGCCAACTGTATTTTTCACTGGGTGGTTAAATTTTGTGAGCTGAATTGTCGGGGAGGTGAATTTGGACAGGTTAGGACTCTTAACAGAGTTACTTCTTCACAACAAAACTAGAGAGTTATTTGTTTCTCCTGATAGGCCTAAAATCTGCTGCTTGTTAATAATCTCAAGGTGTGTGGATAGGAAAGTGAGATAAGAGAGAGCCCTGAGCACTTTAGGGCTGCAGGCAGTTGAATCCTAGGGACAGGCCATTTGAATTAGGACAGTATTTGGCCTTAGAAGAGATTTTAGCTGCATCCCAGGACAGAAGGCGCCAGACTTAAAAGATAGCCCCTATTCCTGTGGGACCAGATGAGCCTACCCTCTGCCCTCTGGTCAATTGTCTCTAAATTGCAGACCCATAATGATCCTTCTTCAATAAAATAGCCCTGGATGGGCATCCAGCCTCTCCACACCAACCCTGAGCTATCTCAAACTCCTCCTTTCTTCTAGGCTTCAACTTCTTTTCTTCACTTGCCTCCGTGACTCACCTACACTCTTAGATTCTTCTCTAATTTATATCCTCTAGAACAGTAGTTCTCAACTCTGCACAATTTTGCTACCCAAGGGACATTTTCAGTGTCTTGGGACATTTTCAACCATCACACCTTGCCGGGGTCCAGCCCCGGTGGATCTAGGGAATTTGAAGTGGGGACAGCGTCGGCAAGGATCAGGAAACAATTGTTTAATTAAATGTTAATTAAGGATATAAAGAGTAATAGAATAAGGATAGCTCAGTGAGGAAATTTAGTGGAGAAAAGAGGCTGAATAATTCCGCCAGAAAGTGAGAAAGAATGACATGGGGAGATCAAGTTTCGGTGAACAAGGCCCACACTTTATTTTCTAAAGTAGTTTTTATACCTTAAGTTATGCATAGAGGATAATGGGGGAAGGGGTAGAGTCATGCAGTAAGCCAGGCTTTCTTCCTGTAAACTTACCATACGCAAAAGTTTAGGTGATTTGCATCATCTTCTGGCCCGGAGGCCTGTTAACATTTTAAGACCCTTTCTTCAGAAAACTTATTTTTCTCTAAAGGTGATTAGTCAGGCGCCACCCTCCAAAAAGCATTGGATAAAGTTGCATTCCTGTAGGGCAAAGGTGTGGTGGGCTATAACAAGAAAAAGAATTAACTCAAGGGTCCAAGGTTACAAACATTAAAGCTACTACTTACATTCCTGAATGTAATCAATACACTGCCAGGGACACAGTAGGTAAGGGATATGGAGACTTAGCAGCAAACATTGGCCCAACAAGTGAAAAACCCTTCACCAATACAATTTCTAATCAATCTTTTAACTGCTCAAAGGAATCTGTATTTAGACAGTTTAGAACATCTCATGCCTCTCACAGTTGGGAGGCTCTGAACAATCACATGTGGCCGGAAAAACCTATTCAGACAGGCTAGAGGACTTCCAAAGGAGTTTGTAGGTTGAAACACTGTCACACCCAGGAATTACTAACTGGAGCTGTAAGCTAACTCTTTTTTCAGAGAGAGGTAGTGGGGGACAGCCCCCCGTAAAGTCAGAGGTGTAGGTGAGAGCACAAAGCAGAAAGTAGGCAGACTCTGGTTTGGGGGGTAGATGTTTGAGAATTTCCAGGGGGACTCCTGAGGCTCGATCCCACCTTTGTGTATGCCGAGCCGCCTTCCTCATGACCTTTGCCACAGGTGGAGCTCCTCACGCTGGCTCCTGGCAACACCTGGAGGGACACTGTGCACATCTAGTGAGTAGAGGCCAGAGATGCTCAAAGAAGTAGGTGCTTGGGCCTTCCCTGGTGGTCCACTGGTTAAGAGCCCGTCTGCCAAAGCAGGGAACACGGGTTTGATACTGGGTCAGGGAAGATTCTACAGGCCGCAGAGTAACACACCTGTGCACCACAACTACTGAGCCCTTGCGCCTAGAGCCCAAGTTCCACAAGAAGAGAAGCCACTGCAATGAGAAGCCTGGGCAAAGAAGAGTAGCCCTGGCTTGCTGACACTAGAGAAAGTCCAAGGAAGACCCAGCACAGCCATAAATAAATATGTAAGTGTATAAATAAATAAACGTTTTTTATTTTTGTAAAAAAAGAAGTGAAGGTGAAGTCACTTAGTCATGTCCGACTCTTTGTGACCCCGTGGACTGTAGCCCACCAGGCTTCTCCATCCATGGGATTCTCCAGGCAAAAATACTAGAGTGGGTTACCATTTCCTTCTCCAGGGGATCTTCCTGACCCAGGGATCGAAACCACGTCTCCCACATTGGAGGCAGACACTTTAACCTCTGAGCCACCAGAGAAGCCCAAAAAAAGAAGTAGGTGCTCCAAAATGTTATAAGTGATGCTGTTGAAACCCTGCTCCAGAGCCGTGATTCTCAAATTATGGTCTCAAACATTAACATCAGCATCTCCTGAGAATGTACTAGAAATGCAAACTCAAGAGCTCTGCCTCAGACCTACAGAATCAGAAACTTC
Source organism: Bos mutus (assembly GCF_027580195.1). Classification (NCBI taxonomy): domain Eukaryota; kingdom Metazoa; phylum Chordata; class Mammalia; order Artiodactyla; family Bovidae; genus Bos; species Bos mutus. The sequence goes on along the minus strand of NC_091618.1, from coordinate 13,719,537 downwards.
AGGGTAAGAAGGTGTTCAGCAATCTGATTTAACAAGTCCTCCAGGTGACTTCCCTGGTGGCTCAGATGGTAAAGCGTCTGCCTACAATGTGGGAGACCCAGGTTCAATCCCTGGGTTGGGAAGATCCTCTGGAGAAGGAAATGGCAACCCATTCCAGTACTCTTGCCTAGAAAATCCCATGGATGGAGGAGCCTGGTAGGCTACAGTCCATGGGGTCACAAAGAGTCGGACACGACTGAGTGACTTCACTTTCACTTTCCAGGTGATTCTCTAGTGGTAAAGAACCTTCCTGCCAGTGTAGAAGACATAAAAGACAAGAGTTCTGTCCCTGGGTCAGGAAGATCCCCTGAAGGAGGGCATGGCAACCCACTCCAGTATTCTTGCCTGAAGAATCCCCATGGACAGAGGAGCTTGGTGGGCTACACTCCATAAGATTGCAAAGAGTAGGACACGACGGAAGTGACTTAGCGTGCACACACTCGTTGACTCTGATGCAAGTTTGAGAACCACTGCTGTAGTCTCAGAAAGTTTTCATCTTTCCTGGGAGAGCCATCCAGACTTCTGTTTACTTAGTGATAGTTGTCTTTGACTGTGTAACTGTTCTTTTTGGCTTACGTGATTTATCTCACTTGTTACATCTGGGACAAAACTTTGAAAGAGGAGGAGTAACAACTAAGACCAACCAGCTGATAAGTGGCAAAGCCAAGACATAAATCCAACTGGAAATCTTACCTTATCACCACAGTGTAGGGCTTGGTGACTTTTAACCTTGAATGCACATTAGAAGCAACTGTTGTTCAGTTGCTCAGTCATGTCTGACTCTTTGCAACCCCATGGGCTGCAGCACACCAGGCTTCCCTGTCCTTCACCATCTCCTGGAGTTTGCTCAAACTCATATCCGTTGAGTCGGTGATGCCATCCAACCATCTCATCCTCTGTCGTCCCCTTCTGCCTTCAATCTTTCCCAGCATCAGGGTCTTTTCCAGTGAGTCAGCTCTTCACATCAGGTAGCCAAAGTAGTGGAGAGTCAGCTTCAGCATCAATCCTTCCAATGAATATTCAGAGTTGATTTCCTTTAGGGTTGACTGGTTTGATCTTGCTGTCCAAGGGACTCTCAAGAGACTTCTCAGCACCACAGTTCAAAGGCATCAATTCTTCGACGCTCAGCCTTTCTTATTGGCCAGCTCTCACATCTATACACAACTACTGGAAAAAGCATAGCTGTAATTGCACAGACCTTTGTTGGCAAAGTAATGTCTCTGCTTTTTAATACACTGTCTAGGTTTGTCATTGCTTTTCTTCCAAGGAGCAAGCGTCTTTTAGTTTCATGGCTGCAGTCACCATCTGCAGTGATTTTGGAGCCCAGAAAAAGTAAGTCTGTCACTGTTTCCATTGTTTCCCCATCTACTTGCCATGAAGTGATGGGACTGGATGCCATGATCTTGGTTTTTTGAATGTTGAATTTTAAGCCAGCTTGTTCACTCTCCACCTTCATCAAGAGGCTCTTTAATTCCTCTTCACTTTCTGTCATAAGGGGTGGGGAATGAGTGAATTTAGTTCAGATGACCATTATATCTAACTGGACAAGAATCTCTTAGAAGAAAAAGAGTAGCCCTCTTAGTCAACAAAAGAGTCCAAAATGTACTTGGGTGCAATCTCAAAAACAACAGAATGATCTTCATTCATTTCCAAGGCAAAACATTCGATACCACAGTAATCCAAATCTATGCCCCAACCACTAAGGCCAGAGAAGCTGAAGCTGAACTGTTCTATGAGGACCTAAAAGACCTTCTAGAACTAACACCAAAAAGAGATGTCCCTTTCATCAGAGGGGCCTGGAATGTGAAAGTAAGAACTCAAGAGATACCTGGAGTAACAGGCAAATTTGGCCTTGGAGTACAAAATGAAGCAGTGGTGGTGTTGGTTTAGTCACTAAGTTGTCTAACTCTTGCGACCCCATGGACTGTAGCCTGCCAGGCTCCTCTGTCCATGGGATTCTCCAGGCACGAATACTGAGTGGGTTGCCATTTCCTTCTCCAGGGATCTTCCTGACCCAGGAATCAAACCCAGGTCTCCTGCATTGCAGGCAGACTATCAACTGAGCTATGAGGTAAGCCAAAAATGAAGCAGGGTGAAGGCTAACAGAGTTTTCCCAAGAGAATGCACTGGTCATAGCAAACACCCTCTTCCAAAAGTACAAGAGACAACCCTACACATGGACATCACCAGATCAGATCAGATCAGATCAGTCACTCAGTCGTGTCCGACTCTGCGACCCCATGAATTGCAGCACGCCAGGCCTCCCTGTCCATCACCAACTCCCGGAGTTCACCCAGACTCACATCCATCGAGTCAGTGATGCCATCCAGCCATCTCATCCTCTATCGTCCCCTTCTCCTCTTGCCCCCAATCCCTCCCAGCATCAGAGTCTTTTCTAATGAGTCAACTCTTCGCATGAGGTGGCCAAAGTACTGGAGTTTCAGCTTTAGCATCATTCCTTCCGAAGAAATCCCAGGGCTGATCTCCTTCAGAATGGACTGGTTGGATCTCCTTGTAGTCCAAGGGACTCTCAAGAGTCTTCTCCAACACCACAGTTCAAAAGCATCAATTCTTCGGTGCTCAGCCTTCTTCACAGTCCAACTCTCACATCCATACATGACCACAGGAAAAACCATAGCCTTGACTAGACGGACCTTTGTTGGCAAAGTAATGTCTCTGCTTTTGAATATGCTATCTAGGTTGGTCATAACTTTCCTTCCAAGGAGTAAGCGTCTTTTAATTTCATGGTTGCAGTCACCATCTGCAGTGATTTTGGAGCCCAGAAAAACAAAAGTCTGACACTGTTCCCACTGTTTCCCCATCTATTTCCCATGAAGTGGTGGGACTGGATGCCATGATCTTTGTTTTCTGAATGTTGAGCTTTAAGCCAACTTTTTCACTCTCCACTTTTACTTTCATCAAGAGGCTTTTGAGTTCCTTTTCACTTTCTGCCATAAGGGTAGTGTCATCTGCATATCTGAGGTTATTGATATTTCTCCTGGCAATCTTGATTCCAGCTTGTGTTTCTTCCAGTCCAGCGTTTCTCATGATGTACTCTGCATATGAGTTAAATAAACAGGGTGACAATATATAGCCTTGACGAACTCCTTTTCCTATTTGGAACCCAGATGGTCAATACCAAAATCAGATTGATTATATTCTTTGTAGCCAAAGATGGAGAAGCTCTCTACAGTCAGCAAAAATAAGACTGGGATAATGAACTCATTATTGCAAAATTCAGACTTAAATTGAAGACAGTAGGGAAAACCAGTAGGCCATTCAGGTATGACCTAAATCACATCCCTTATGATTATACAATGAAAGTGACAGATTCAAGGGATTAGATAGAGTGCCTGAAGAACTATGGATGGAGGCAATTTGTATGGCAATGATCAGTGATCAAATTGTAACACTGTACAGGATGTGGTGATCAAAATCATCCACAAAAAAGAAATGCAAAAAGGCAAAATGGTTGTCTGAGGAGGCCTTACAAATAGCTGAGAAAAGAAGAGAAGCTAAAGACAAAGGACAAAAGGAAATATATACCCATCTGAACGCAGAGTTCCATAGAATAGCAAGGAGAGATAAGAAAGTCTTCCTCAGTGATCAGTGCAAAGAAATAAAGGAAAACAATAGAATGGGAGACTAGAGATCTCTTCAAGGAAAATGGAGATACTAAGGGAACATTTCATGCAAAGATGGGCTCGATAAAGGACAGAAACAATACGGACCTAATAGAGGCAGACAATATTAAGAAGAGGTGGCAAGAATACAAAAAAAGGTCTTAATGTCCCGGATAATCACTGTGTGATCACTCACCTAGAGCCAAACATCCTGGAGTGTGAAGTCAAGTGGGCCTTAGGAAATATCACTAGGATAAAACCTAGTGGAGGTGATGGAATTTCAATACTGAGCTTTTTCAAATCCTAAAAGATGATGCTGTGAAAGGGTTGCACTCAATATGCCAGCAAATTTGGAAAACTCAGCAGTGGCCATAGGACTGGAAAAGGTCAGTTTTCATTCCAGTCCCAAAAAAGGGCAATGCCAAAGAAAGCTCAAACTACTGCACAATTGCACTCATTTCACGTGCTAGCAAAGTAATGCCCCAAATCTTCAAGCTAGACTTGAATAGTATATGAACCTAGAACTTCCAGATATTCAAGCTGGGTTTAGAAAAGGCAGAGGAACCAGAGACCAAGTAAGCTGAAACTTACAAGTTTGGCCAGGAAGCAGAAGTTGACCCACTGTGGTCATCTGTGTCTAATTGACTATTGGGCAGAAACAGTCCATTAGAAATTGGCTTTGTGCAGAAAAATTACCTGTGACTTTCCTTCAAAGTATAGCATCCAAAAGCACTAGAGCCAGAAAGGACCTTATGGGTACTTAGGTCATCTAATCCAACCTCATTTGCAGAAGGAGAAACTGAAAATATATCCTTTACACAAGGTCACATGCGAATTAAGTTAGAGGTTTTGCTCATTCAGGAAACATTAATTCAACAGGCCTCTGTGGTGGGCCCTGTGCTGTGCCCAGAGAATACAGAAATGACCGAGTCATAACCTCATCTTTGAAGACTCACAGGGCAGAACAGTGGGGAGAGAAACAAAAATCATGCTTCTCAAACTTATCCACATAAATGCCTTAATGGCAGAGGAGAATGAACTGGAGCAGGAATGAAGAACTCCTAAAATTAATAACTTCGAAATTTCACCTTGAAACTACAAAAATGTATGATTTTCCCCCTCAACTTTTAAAAATGTTCTGAACATAAAAATTGAAATATTAACATAGTATATATATATATATATATATATGTTCCACCTAGATTCAATCATCTCTTCTGGTAGCTATGAAATATATATACTGCCATGTGTAAAATAGATGGCTAGTGGGAAGTTGCTGAATAACAGAGGGAGCTCAGCTTGGTGCTCTTTGACAACCTGGAGAGGTAGAATAGGGAAGGCGTGGCTCAAGAGGGGATATATGTATACTTATGACTGCTTCATACTGTTGTACCACAGAAACCAAAACATTGTAAAGCAATTATCCTCCAATTAAACAAATTTAAAAAAAAACTTTCAATGACTATTGAAAATAAGATGCAGTCATCATAATTCTTTACTCCCAAATATCCCTAAATACTCCAGTAGGTATCTCCTGAAAACATTCTCTTTCACAGCCACAATACAATTACCACATCTAAGAAAGTTAACAGCAATTCCATAATATCATCTAATGATCATATTAAAATTTCCTCATTAAAGTATCTTTTATAGCTAATTTTTCAATCTAGAATCAATCAAGTTTTATGCTTTGGGGTATTCTCTCTCTCCAGTGTCTCTTAATCTAGAACAGTCCCCCATATTTTTCCCCCAGTGAAACTGACTACTTAAATGTATATGATTTTGTATGCTGCTTCGTAATATAGCTGTGCTGGTTTTACAATAATGAATGTTAAATGAGAAAGCAGGTAAAGCCGGCGCCCCAGGAAGATGTGCCACGTTTATATCTGCTTTGTCTTCTCATGTTCTGGTTTTAGAGACAAATATAAATAAGAAATTCAAATTCAGTCTGATACATACTGTCAGAGGTACGCCTGCAAACTAGGAGGCAGTGGCTATGGAGAATTTAGGCAAGGTTTTACTGAGGAAATGATGCTTTAAGTGAATCTTAAAGGAAGATGGGAGATTGAGGGGGAGAGATCTGAGAGGGGGATTAAGTACTGTCCGGGCAGCAGACAACAAACTGATGTGATCAAAAATGACACACAGCGCGTGGTGATGGTAACAGCTTATTTGGGGAGTGACAGATGAGGAGAAACCTTGGGAAGTGTTGGAGTCTAAAAACCAGGTGGTCAGCTTTGGGCTTCATTTTATGGGAAGGAAACCAGCAAAGGTCTCTTGGTACTCTCTGCATAGGAGGTCAGCCACTCCTGAGGTTGCCTCAAAATGCAGAGCCAAGACAAGTGGATTATAAGAATGCAGATTTACACTCAACAAAGAAAGCAGCTGATTCAGACCTGTCCACATACAGAACGGTGGAGAGGTCCTCCGCTCTGGAGTATACAAGTAGAAGCTGGGTGACCATTTGACAGGAATGTCTGTGTTGTACTGATTGAGATAGTTAGAGCTGCTCATCAGAATCCCTGGGGAATATATTCTGTAACCAGGTCCCACCTGCAGAGATTTGGTTGGAGTTGAGCTGGTGTGGGGCCCTGATCGAGGTGCAGGTGGTCTGCACACTAACATTTGGGAGCCGCTCGATCAGAGGACCACTGTGGTCCTTTCCAACTCCACTGTTCTATGATTTTACATGCTGTTTACCTAAGATGGTAATTTTAGAATTCAGTGAATTGTTTGCTGTGAAAGGTTGTCTAGTTGAAGGCTTATGGAAAATGATGAGGAATTGAGAATCCCATCAGAGCATTTGGGACCTGCAGGAGGGGCCAGGCCTGAGCTGACCCCGTCTGTTTTCCTATCCCCAGTTGGCCCTTGGGCAAACCCAGCACAGCGTAATAAAGGCCCAGGGAATTATGGGGCCGACTGGAGAGAGCCTCCTGCCATCTCTCAATGTCCCCAGCTCAGCTGGCCTGAGGGCAGATTTTAACTGAAAGCCCATGTGGCCTCTAAGGGCTAGTAAAAAGGGAGATTAGTCTTGGCTGTTGGCAGATTCTGTGCTAGAATTCTGGGCCCAGACAAGGAAAGTCAACTTTCTATGAGCTTTACTGCCGTCAGAGCTGTTTAGGGTTTCCTGACCTAGACCCTGCCTGTTCATATACACCCTGTTCTTCCTCTTCCTTTCTTTTCAACCATTCTTTCTTATCAGAGATTTTTCTTTTTTCCTCCAACCAATTTCCTGAAAGGAGTGGTGATAGGAAGGAGGCAACAGGCAGTAAAAAGTATGTGTAGAAATCAAAGAGAAGGGATCATATCTCCTAAACACAACTTGCTGTTGAACACTTCTGTGCTGGGACTTATTTTTTGTCTAGCAGCCCACATTTCAGGCATCAGCTTTTCTTGAAGTTTTCCATCACTGCCTGTACCCAAGCAGAGTTTGTCATTTTTTCCACTATTAATTTTCTGTACTTCATTGGCACTTTGCTATTCTGTGTATTGCTCGTAACAATCTTTATTTGTCTGCCTCACCCACAGGCCCAAGAGTCACAAACTCAGATGCCATCAGGGCCCAGAGAGGAAAGGCAAATGGGTGAACCTGCTGGGTTTAGGGAAATAAGTATTGTACGATGTCATGCTGTAGGCCAGTGTGCTAACCCTCCAGACTTTAGCCAAGGATTATCAGGGCTACCTGATTCATCTTTGATTCCACAGTTCCTAGCTCAGTGCCTGACACTATAATGGAAATGACCTGGAGTTCTTGAGATCCAACTCTACCCTAATGTGCTATGTGACATAAAAAAACTCACTCAACCTCTCTGCCCTTCTGTCTTTCAGGTTCTCTGTTTCTTTCTTTTTTTTTTTTTGCCAGCCATATGGCTATGCAGGATCTTAGTTTCCTGACCAGGGCTTAAACCTGGGCCTAGGCAGTGAAAGCACAGGGTCCTAACCTCTGGACTGTGAGGGAATTCCAGGGATCTCCGTTTCTTTATGTATTACCTCTTCAAAAAAGGCATTTTGCAGATCATCTCAGCCGGTGGATTTTTCACTTGGTTCCTGACAGACTTTGGCTCGAGGTGCTGATCTGGGGCCTTCACAAGATGAGAGAGCAAACTGAGACAGCAAGCTGCCAGTCCTCTTTCTCCATACAACCAGAGGGCTCCCACATTCTTTTTTTTCTTTTTTTTTAGTTTTAGAAATGTATGATTTCTTTTGAAGAGAAGAGTCTGCTGCTAAAAAATTTGAAAACCATAAGGAATGCAGTAGGTTCTGCCTGGATTCAAATCCTGATTCTTCCACTTTCTTGTTATATCATGCAAGTGATCTAACCTCTCTGAGCCTCAGTTCCCTCTCCTAGAAACTGCAGATGGTGATAACAGTACCCATTTCAAAGGGCTCCTGTGAGGTTTAATGAGTTAATTCATGGAAGTGGCTCTGAACAGTGCCTGCGCAGAATGCTTAAGAGGTGTTAGTTACTGTGTCATATTAAGGTCTTCATCCCTAGTCCTGGCACAAAACTTCTAAAACTCTTGCAGTGCCCTCAGTGATAGGGAGTGTCTCTTCTTATTCACAAGTCCCTTTTGATCACACCTGAGTTTATTCTAATGAGGTGGCTTAGGATGAGACCCATAGACAGACCAGAAAGACCAAGTGACCAAAGACTGAAATTTTAGCCCCTCCTACTGAGCTCCAGGGCTTCCCTGGTGGCTCGGATGGTAAAGTGTCTGCCGAAGTGCAGGAGACCTGGGTTCGATCCCTAGGTCGGGAAGATCCCCTGGAGCAGGAAATGGCAATCCACTCCAGTACTCTTGCCTGGAAAATTCCATGGACGGAGGAGCCTGGTAGGCTACAGTCCATGGGGTTGCAAAGAGTCGGAGACAACTGAGCGACTTCATTTTCTTTTCTCACTGAGCTCCAGGAAGGAGAGGCAGTAGTCAGTGACCAAGCTCAATAACAACTCTTGAACACTGAGATCCTGAGAAGTTTCCAAGTTGGTGAATCATCTGAGAAGGTTGTGCACTCCAGCTCCACAAAGACAGAAGTGCCCAGGACCCTTCCGGACTTCACACTATACACCTCTTCATCTGGCCATTCATTAGTATCCTTTATAATAAACCAGTAAAAGTAAGCAAAGTGCCTTCCTGAACTCTATGCACTGTTCATAGACAAATTATCCAACCTGAGAAGGAAGTCCTGGGGAGACCACCCTATAGCTGGTTGGTCAAAAGTAAGTGAGGCTAGAGATTTGCAACTAGCGTCTGAAGGAGAGGCAGTCTTGTGGGACCGAACCTTGATGCTGTGGGTCTGTGCCAACCTGGGTAGTTAGTGTCAGGATTACATTGTTGGACCATCAGCTGGTGTTGGAGAATTGGTTGGTGTCAGAAAACACCCCAGAAACTGTAATTGGTGAGCATGTTCAGTCCTCTAACTTGGAGGGAAAAATTAATAACATTTCCTCTATCACGTGAATGAACTTTCTCAGAAACCTTCAGTGTTTCAACCCACAGAGGGACTAATGGTGGAAGATTCAGACACAGCATCTAGGCTTGTTTTAGGTCAAGGGAAGAATGTAACACCTCAGAAATTTCCTCACTTTAGCTGCTCCTGATTCATCTCTCTCTGAGGCTGACCATGATCCTGCCTTCTCACTCTGGAAGCGTGGGTATATTCTGAATCATCTCTGTCCTTTATTTCTAAATCCTGCTTCATTTCCTCCACATTCTTTCTCTAGTCCAAGGGTTAGTCATCTTTTGTGTCAACTGCTCCAAACCCCTCCTGACATCATCCTCAGCTCCTAACACCTGCAACTTCTTGCCAAAGATGTTTCTGTCTCTACAATTAGATTGCCTTCCCCCTTAACATCCTGGACTTCCAGGTGGTAAAGAGCATGGATATGCTACAGCCTGAGGCAGAAATATTCTTTCACCACGTATTTGCTGACTCCTGACACAATCCAAGCTCTGTGGGATATAGAGATAATTTATGACATAGTGATGGTTCCAAATAATAGCAAAGAGAGATAAGAAAGCCTTCCTTGGTGATCAGTGCAAAGAAATAGAGGAAAATAATAGAATGGGAAAGACCTGAGATCTCTTCAAGGAAATTAGAGATACCAATGGAACATTTCATGCAAAGATGGGCTCAAGAAAGGACAGAAGTGGTATGGACCTAACAGAAGCAGTAGATATTAAGAAGAGGTGGCAAGAATACCCAGAAGAACTGTACAAAAAAGATCATGAGCCAGATAATCACAATGGTGTGATCATTCACCTAGAGCCAGACATCCTGGAATGTGAAGTCAAGTGGGCCTTAGGAAGCATCACTACGAACAAAGCTTGGAGGTGATGGAATTCCAGTTGAGCTATTTCAAATCCTTAAAGATGATACTGTGAAAATGCTGCACTCAATATGCCAGAAAATTTGGAAAACTCTCAGCAGTGGCCGCAGGACAGGAAAAGGTCAGTTTTCATTCCAATCCCAAAGAAAGGCAATGCCAAAGAATGCTCAAACTACTGCACAATTGCACTCATCGCACATGCTAGTAAAGTAATGCTCAAAATTCTCCAAGCCAGGCTTCAGTAATACGTGAACTGTGAACTTCCAGATGTTCCAGCAGGTTTTAGAAAAGGCAGAGGAACCAGAAATCAAATTGCCAACATCCGCTGGATCATGGAAAAAGCAAGAGAATTCCAGAAAAACATCTATTTCTGCTTTATTGACTATACCAAAGCCTTTGACTGTGTGGATCACAATAAACTGTGGAAAATTCTGAAAGAGATGGAAATACCAGACCACCTGACCTGCCTCTTGAGAAACCTGTATGCAGGTCAGGAAGCAACAGTTAGAACTGGACATGGAACAACGGATGGGTTCCAAATAGGAAAAGGAGTTCGTCAAGGCTATATATTGTCACCCTGCTTATTTAACTTCTATGCAGAGTACATCATGAGAAACGCTGGGCTGGAGGAAGCACAAGCTGGAATCAAGATTGCCGGGAGAAATATCAATAACCTCAGATATGCAGATGACACCACCCTTATGGGAGAAAGTGAAGAAGAACTAAAGAGCTTCTTGATGAAAGTGAAAGAGGAGAGTGAAAAAGTTGGCTTAAAGCTCAACATTCAGAAAACTAAGATCATGGCATCTGGTCCCATCACTTCATGGGAAATAGATGGGGAAACAGTGGAAACCGTGTCAGACTTTATTTTTGGGGGGAGCTCCAAAATCACTGCAGATGGTGACTGCAGCCATGAAATTAAAAGATGCTTACTCCTTGGAAGGAAAGTTATGACCAACCTAGATAGCATATTCAAAAGCAGAGACATTACTTTGTCAACAAAGGTCCATCTAATCAAGGTTATGGTTTTTCCAGTAGTCAAGTGAGAGTTGGACTATAAATAAAGCTGGGCGCCGAAGAATTGATGCTTTTGAACTGTGGTGTTGGAGAAGACTCTTGAGAGTCCCTTGGACTGCAAGGAGGTCCAACCAGTCCATCCTAAAGGAGATCAGTCCTGGGTGTTCATTGGAAAGACTGATGTTGAAGCTGAAATTCCACCTGATGCGAAGAGCTAACTCATTGGAAAAGACCCTGATGCTGGGAAAGATTAAAGGAGGAGGAGAAGGGTATGACAGAGGATGAGATTGTTGGATGGTATCACCGACTCAATGGACATGAGTTTGGGTAAACTCCGGGAGTTGATGATGGACAGGGAGGCCTGGCATGCTGCGGTACAGGGTTCGCAAAGAGTTGGACACGACTGAGCGACTGAACTGAACTGAACTGAACATGGTCCTCATAGAGCTCACAGTCTATGGGGGGAAACAAAATCAAACAAGGACAGTAAATCCCAGTAAAAACTGTCATGGAGATAACACTGGTCATCCCAAAGGAGGGTGCCTCCTTGAGGCCGTAGTGTTAAGGAAGGTCTGGGTTGGGTGGGGGGAGTAACAAGTGAGCTGAAATTTGAATAGGACGCCTCCAGCCTGAGCATTCAGATGGGAGATGCATTCTAGACAGAACAACACACGCAAAACATGGAAGTAAGTGATGGTGTGGTATGTGTGCGGTGTGGGCAAGACTTTGTCTAAATGGAATGACCCAGGGCAGAGGCTAGTTCTGCTGATGTCAGGCCATCAGTCCTGGTCCCATAGGACAGATTTAAAAGTCAGTCAGTCTGTCCTTGAGCAGGGTGTCACAGGCATAATGTGATACAGCCAAGAGCCTGGCAAGCACAGGTCACAGCCCCAGTGGAATCCGCTGTTATTAGGAGTAAATGAGATAGTGTATGTCAAGTACCTGGCTCAAAGCAAGCACTCAATAAATGGAAGCTATTATTGTTATTATTATTGAATTGCATTGTTGAGTGGCACGAGGGAACTGGCAGATGCTGTATGTGGAAGGGGCTCCAGAGAGGATCTGCTAGAGAACCGTTACATTTGGGCTAAGACTTTGCCAGGCTGGTTCTTTTTCTTTTGTAGGAAATGGACTCTGGAGAATCTGATGAAACCTGTGGACCTTCTCCCAAGAAAAAGACACATCTGTTCAGATGATGATTTGTGTATTATTTCAGGGACTTCCCAGACTCCTGGAGGCCTGTTTAGTCATGGAAACTGGTTGGACACAGCTGTTATTTGCCAAGCATGGCTGAGAAAAGAACCCACTCTTATCTTATTATTCTAAGTGAAAACCTCACCTCACATAATTTCTTTCTTTTTTTTTTAATTTTTTACAATTAATTTTTGTTGGAGTATAGTTACTTGACTAGAGAAGGGAATGGCAACCCACTCCAGGATTCTTGCCTGGAGCCCCCCAGGGACAGAGGAGTCTGGGGTCCATAGAGTTGCAAAGAGTCAGACACGACTGCCATGACTGAACACACACGTAGTTGCTTTACAGTGTTGTATTAATTTCTACTGTGCAGCAAAGTGAATCAATTATATGTATACATTTATTCCTCCTTCCCTGGTGGCTCAGATGGTAAAGGAACTGCCTGCAATGCAGGAGACCCCGGTTCCATCCTTGGGTCAGGAAGATTCCTGGACAAGGAAATGGCTACCCACTCCAGTATTCTTGTCTGGAGAATACTGTGGACAGAGGAACCTGGCAAGCCACAGTCCATGGGTTTGAAAAGAGTCAGACACGACTGAGCAACTCACATTTTAACTTTATACATATATTCACTCTTTTTAAGATTTCCTTCCCATTTAGGTTACCACAGAGCATTAAGTAAGTTCCCTGTGCTATTCAGCAGGTGCTCATTAGTTATTTTATACATGAAGTGAAAGTGAAGTCATTCAGTCATGTCCGACTCTTCGTGACCCTATGGGCTGTAGCCTTCTAGGCTCCTTCGCCCATGGGATTTTCCAGGCAAGGATACTGGAGTGGATTGCCATTTCCTTCTCCAGGGGATCTTCCCAACCCAGGGATTGAATCTGGATCTCCCACATTGCAGGCAGACTCTTTTACCGTCTGAGCCACCAGGAATGTGTGTATGTCAATCTAAATCTCCCAATTCATTCACCCATCTACATAATTTCAAATCTACCAATAATCTGTGTGGTTTTTAAAAAAATAATTAAATTTATTTATTTTTAAAATGAAGGATAATTGCTTTACAGTATTGTGTTGGTTTCTGCCAAACATCAACATGACTCAGCCATAGGATGTATACCTACATCCCCTCCCTCTTAAATGCTGTGTGCTTAGGACTTCCCAAGTGGGGCTTCCCTGGTGGCTCAGAGGTTAAAGTGTCTTCCTGCAATGCAGGAGACCAGGGTTTGATCCCTGGGTCAGGAAGATCCCCTGGAGAAGGAAATTGCAATCCACTCCAGTATTCTTGCCTGGAGAATCCCATGGATGGAGGAGCCTTGTACTCTACAGCCCACGGGGTCGCAAAGAGTCGGACACAATGGAGCGACTTCACACTCTAACTTTGGGACTTCCCTGGTGATCCAGTGCAAATGCAAGGAGTACATATTTGATCCCTGGTTGGGTAACTAGGGTCCCACATGCTGTATAGTGCAGTTTAAAAAACCACAACTATGTGGCAAAAAAATACAATAAATTAAAGTACCTAGTGGCATGCTGACAAGTGGGTAGAGGAGGGAGACCAGTGAGGGGACCGTTCTGATAATCCAGGAAGAAGACAGGGCTGGCTTCGGGGGCATGTGTCCTCTGCATCACGTGGGACACACCCTGTGCTTGTTTTCATGCTCTGCTGTGTTTTCATTCCTAATGAGCCATAGGAGCCTTGCATTTTCATTTTGCACTGGACTCCACAGATTATCTCACCAGTCATATGAGAACTTATGCCTTTGAGTGCTCACTCTGTGTTGTTGTTCAGTCGCTCAGTCGTGTCCAGCTCTTGGCAGCCCCGTGGACTGCAGCATGCCAGGCTTCCCTGTCCTTCACTCTGTAAGCTGCACAAAAGTGGCAGAGCTGCAACTGGAACCCAGGCTGCTTGGGTCCAGAAGCATAGGTCTTCTAAGGTCTATGTCATTGTGTCTTCTGTGTCCAGAGTGCTAGTGAGACTGGAGAAAGGGTGAAAGAATAAGAAACATTCATTCTTGGGGACTTTCCTGGTGGTCTCATAGTTAAGAATCTGCCTTGCAAGGAAGGGGATTGCTCCCACATGCCACTCAGGCAACTAAGCCTGCAGTGCCCCAACTAATACCTGATGCAGCCAAAAATACATAAATTAAAAAAAAAAAAAAAACATTGTTTCTTTTTCCAGAACACTATTCTTCACCTTGGCCTTTCCTTCTAAATCTGGGTATCAATGCCATGTCCTAAAGGAGGCTTTCCTGGTCTCCAAACGTGAATTACAGCCTCCTTATTCTTTTACTCTTCCTTATCTTTTAAGGCACTTACCAGAATTTTTCATTATGTATTTGTATGTTTTCTGGTTTTGATGACAATCTGTCTCTAGACTATTCTCTCAGTGAATGCAGAGGTCGGTTCATCCCCTTATCCCCCAGTGGAGATCCTGGTACCTAGTAGGTATTCCATAGATATGAGCTGGAAGGTAAGTTCATAGAATATAATGACAGGTCAGATGGGATAGAGAAGCCCCCGAGGATAATGCAGAGATACCCACTTGAGTGATGCTAGTCCTCAAGACGACTGTAAGAAGTTAGGAGTGGTGCTGGAATGAGTAAATGGATTGGGGATGTGTTTGAGAGTTTGAGTGCTTTTCAAGGGGGGCTGTCTTGGAGAAGGCAGTTTCCACTGACAAGTCCTTCACTCCCTCCCCACTGCTGCCTGGGATACGTGGACTACAGCCCCCTGGGCAGACCTCTGCCATCAGGCAACTCTGTGCTCATGCCCCTGGGAGCCTGCCTGTTCCCTAGCCTGGGAAGCTCAGTGGGTCCCGAAACAGCGCTGCAGGGCTCATTTCTGGATCATAGGGGCCCCAGGGGTGTGTATGCAGTCAGGTCGGGCTCAGTAAATGTCAGTAGAGGAAATGAGAGAAGGAAGAACTCTGGAGGAAGGCTGGGATGGGTAGCAGATATGGGAAGTGGAGTAGAAGGAAATAGAGGCCGAGATTGGAGCCCCAGGCCCTGGAGACAAGGTGGACAGAGGCATGCTCCACACTCTCGGGAGACCAGGCACAGAACTAAGCTCTTGATTCACATAACTGCATTTCATCTTTGTGGCAACACGACAGCAATCATTATTGCTCCTATTTTGTTAAGAAAACGGAGGCCCAGAGAGGTGACGTGATTTGCCCAAGGTCACACAGCGAGCGAGCTGCGAAGTCTGGGTTTGACCCAAGCTTGCCCTCTGCTCACTTCATTCCCTGCCTCTTCGGCTCTGCTCTCGGTTTCCCTACCCCTTCTCCCACCCCTCCGCTTCCTTGGCCGCCCCGCCCCACCTCTCTCCTCCCCTCCTCTCCCCTCCCCTCCTCTTCTCTCCCTTCTCTCTCTCTGTCCTGCCCTCCCTCTCGGCAGCCGCGGCAGCCGAGCCACGTGGTGGGGCCGGGAAACCGCGGCCGCCGAGCACCCGGGCGGCTGCCCCAGCTGGGCAGTGCTGCTCTGCGCTGCGCCGCGCTCGGTGCCTGCGCTCCCCTCTCCGCACTCCCCGCCAACCGCCCCGGGGCGGGAGGCGCGCCCGGCAGCGGGGCGTCCAGACAAAGGAGGCGCGGCAGAGCCGGCGCGCGGGCGGACGGACCATGGACTCCGAGCGCGAGCGGCCGGCCCCAGCCCTGAGGACCCGGCGCTCCCGGGCCCGGCCCTAAGGCGCCCGGCCCCGCCGCCCGGGGCGCCCAGCGCGGAGGACGCGGAGCCCGCGCCGCACGGAGGAGGCGGCGGCCGCCGAACTAGAGGGGCGCCGCGGCGGTCGGCGCGCGCGACCCCCGGAGCCATGGGCAAGTGCAGCGGGCGCTGCACGCTGGTCGCCTTCTGCTGCCTGCAGCTGGTGAGCGCCGCGCGCCCGGGCGGCCGGGCCGGGTAGGGTAGGGCGCGGCGGGGCGGGGTCCCGGGGCGAGCGGGTGGGGTGTGGGTCTGGGTGTGGGTCTGGGGCGAGCGCCGGGGTTGGGGGTGGTCTGGAGTCACGGAGAGGACGGGCGGAGCCTGCTCCTGCTGGCCCGGCTGTCTCTTTGTGTGCGCCTCTCGCCCGGCGCTCCCCGGTCCCCGAGTGCGTCCTGTGCGCGAGTCCCCGGCCCGCCCGGCGCCTGGGGCTCCACGCGACTGGCCCGCACTGGACGAGTGGCCTCCTGTTGGGGAGATGCGCTGTGGGAGTGTGGTTCTCCGGGGCTTGGGGGTGTGTCCGAGGCGGGTGTGTGGATCCCTTGAGGTTCCTGCCGTGTGTTTTCCTCTAGATCACTCGTTTGCGTGGGTCTCTGCCTCTGGTCTCCGCCCCACTGAGCGTTTCTCACAAACTCTCTGCTCCTGTGTGTGTCTCTCTCCGCGTTTCTCCTTGGTATGTGTCTAGATCTCTGACCATTTCTGGTCCATGTTCATCTGTGTGTGGGGGCTCTTAGACTCCAAGAACCGTTCACTCTTTTGTGCTCTTCCTGCCTGCCTCCACCCTCCTGACTGGACAGGCCTAAGAGCCCCTCCCTGGAGAGGGTCACAAGGAGCTACTAGGTCCTGGGCCAGCTGATCAACCAGCTGCGGGACTGCCCTCCCTGCTTTGGCTGTGACCACCCTAGCGATAGGCATTGTCAGTCTTTCCACCAGAGGGGCGGGGTGTGGGGGGGTGGAGTGGGTGAGATAGGGCTGGCAAGGATGGGAGTGGAGATACTTGGGTGCCCAGGGAGGGTGGGAGTACCTGGGGACACTGTACATAATCTCAGCTCAGGGAAATCAGGTTCTTGTCTCAGGGAAGCGAGGGGAGTGAATTTGGGGGCTGAAGGGGACCAGCTCTGCCCCTCAATACAGACTCTGGCAAGTGAGTTTGGGAAAGTGATTAAGGAGAGGCCAGGATCTCCTGCCTATGCTAGAGCTGAGATCTAACCAGTAAAGAGGTCTGGTCTGGGTTCCACTTTTGCCTGCATCCATTGCCCTTCCTCCACCACTGGTGTGTACATACAGTAAAGCAGAAGGAAGCTTTGAGTGTGGATACACACACCCCATTCATCTTTCTTCTTTCCTCTTGGGGACCCCAGCCCCGAACACTCCATCCACAGACCTGCCCTCTTGGACAGTGGCCCAAACAGCTGGGCCCTGAAGATTGGAGCCCTGCTCCCAGCTGTGGGCTGCAGGGCAAGTGACATCTTGGTCAGCCTCTCTGTGAATTGCTCATCCTTGAGGTTGGCAGGGGGGATTAATTAAGATCAGGTAGAATGGAAACTCCAGAAGAGCAGAGATTATCTGTTTTGTTCGTGCTAAATCCCCAGCAGCTGGAACAGTGCCTGGCACTCCATTAATATTTGTAAAGTAAATGAGTGAATCAGTTACTTGGCAACTCCTGGCTCCCGGTAGAAACACCCTTCTTTATCTCCTTTCAAGAACATAAAATTCCAAAAAGTGCTGAAACTTTCCAAGGAATTTTCTTTCTGAGTTTATTTTAAAATTTTAAACTAGGACTTTTTCTTATTAGAGAAGTAATATACAGGGACATCTTGGTGGTCCGCTGGCTAAGACTTCTCGCTCCCAATGTCGGGGGCCCAGGTTCAAGCCCCGATTAGGGATCTAGATCCCACATGCAGCATCTAAGAGTCTGCTTACTGCAACTTAAGATCCACTTGCTGCAAATAAAAAAGAAAAAGAAAGAAAAGTAACATACACATTTTATAAAATGATTAAATCAATAAATAACCAAATAGAGCAGAAGATAAAGACGTTTCCTTCTATGCCCAGTCCCATACTCCAGAGATAAGCAGTATTAACAGTTTGACCGACCGTATTCTCTGTTGATGATAATAACAGTCCTTAGCTTTAGGGAACAGTTACTAGGTGCTAGGTGCCCTTGTAAGCACTCTTCCATGTATTAACTCATTTAATTATCATAACAATCCTATGAATTTACTGGTCCTGAGTTCTCTAGTTAGGGGCTATGAAGCCAGGCAGCTGACCAGCATCCTCCCTTGCCTTCTTTACTGGAAAATAAGTAGTTCTGGCTGTGATGAGGGGTGCTTACTTCTCTGTAGATAAATGAAGGTGGCGAGGCAGTCTCCCTGCTTCTCTCTTACCTGCCTCCGTAGCTCTCCCTAGCTCAGCTAAACCCACCTTTCCACTTGGAGGGCTCCCCAGCATAAGCGGCTCTGGAATCCGACAAGACCTGGGTGGGATTCTGATTCTTCTGAGTCTTAGCTGGATGCCTTTGGGTAGCTTGTGAGCATTCCATGAGATAATCTGGGGAGGTGCTCCAAGGAGGGACTTGGAAATTGGTCTCTTGGGTCTGTTGCTCTGTCTGGGCGATTGCAGAGTGGGTCCCTTCAGCTGTCGCTAATCCCCAGGAGCCTCTGCTGCCTCGCAGTCTCGTTAATGTGCTCCTGGATGGTAGAATTCACCAACCTGACCATCCCAGGGAGAAGGGAGCCTGTTTTCTCATCCAGTGGAAAGGGGCAGAGAAGGAAGAGGCCGCTAAATGTTTCTCAGCTAAAAACTTTTGCAGAAGAACTGTATCATTTTTCTTTCTCATGTGGGGTTTGATGATTACAATAAAACAGCCCAGTTCTAAACACTTCTGGAGTTGGGTTAGACTTGCTTTGGGTGAGGGAGTAGGATGTGAGGGTGCACTAGAGGTGGAAGAAGCGGGTGAGGGCTGAACTGTTCAGGTAGACAAGTACAGGGGACAAGCCTCTGGAGTTTGACAGGACAGACATGGGATTGAGTCCTGGCTCTGTCACTTCCTAGCTGTGTGATCATAAGCAAGTTGTTTGGCCTCTCTGAGTCACGTTTTGTCATCTGTTAAATGGAGATGATAGAAACAGTTCCCGGGGGACTTCCCTGGGTGTCCAGTGATTAAAAATCTGCCTTGCAGTGCAGAACACCTGTTTGATCCTTGGTCCGGGAAGGTCCCCCGTGCTGCAAGGCAAGTAAGCCTGTGCTCTGGAGCCTGTGCCTACTGAGCCTACGTGCTGCAACTCCTGAGGCTCCTGCACCCTGGGACCTGCGGAAACTGAGAAGCCACCGCAATGAGAAGCCTGTGCACCTCAACTAGAGAGTAGCCGCCGCCCTCTGCAACTAGAGAAAGCTTGAGCAGCAACAAAGACCCTGTGCAGCCCAAAATAAAAAAATATTTTTTAAAAAAGAAAAGAGTGCCCAATCCTTAGAGGTGTTGTGAGGGTTAAATGCATATAGCTTGCACTGTGCCAGGCACAGAGTAAGCATTCAGTAAACTGTAACTTTTTTTTTTTTAAACTGTAACTTTTTGTTGTTGTTATCTTTTTAGAAAAATTTTTTTAATTTATTTTTTTCACTGCACTGGGCCTGTTGCTGCACTCGGACTTTCTCTAGTTGCGGAGAACGGGGCGTGCTCTCTAGTTGCGGTGCATGGGTTTCTTACTGCAGCGGCGTCTCTTGCTGCAGAGCACAGGCTCTAAAGCACGCAGGCTTCAGTAGTTGTGGCCCATAGGCTTAGCTGCTCCACAGCATGTGGGGTCTTCCTGGACCAGGGATCGGACCCGTGTCCCCTGCGTCAGCAGGCAGATTCTTAACCACTGGACACCAGGGAAGTCTGTATTGTTATTATCTTAATGATGTGTATCCTGAGATGCTTCCCCGGAATTGTGACCCAGACATATCCAAGGGCCATCCTGCACTCTTCCTTTGTGGGAAGCAGCACGAAATTGGACATGAAGCTAAGAGTCTGGAGGCCTGGATTCAAGCCTTCCTCACTGACATCCGGTGAACCTGGGCAAGTCTTTTCCCTACTGCAAGCCTTGGCTTTTCCTCATCTTAAAATGGGAAGAACCACTGGTCTGTGTCTCTAGGGTCCTGCTAGTTCTGCCCATCTGGCACACTGGGAGGATGTCTGGACTGGCCTGGAGGTTTCCGTGTGTCTCAGTCTGGTTCCACTATGTGGAATATCTTGGGTCCCTTGCTTTCTCCTTTCCTGGTGTATCATCTTGACATTATTAATGTTATTCCTAATTTTTGTGTGTTTCCCATTTACCTCCCCTGCCCTTCTTTCCTGGTTCACCTCCTTCCTGAAACCTTGCAGGCTATGCTATTCTTCCAGTAAGAGGATGAACCAAGGAGATTTACACAAGGGAATCATCATCAATTTCTTCACCATCGTCATTTTCTGGACTCCTGTGCTAAGCACTTCATATGCATTACCTCATTTAACCCAATGAGCTTACATATGTCACGTACTTGGCAGAGTGCCTAGTGTGTGTTCAACGATCGATAAACGTAAGCTATTTTACAGCTTTTATCCTTCTTATTGTTACCCTACAAAATGTGATAGAGGTTTTTATTAGCCCCTTTTTCTGATGAGGAAACCGAGGCTCAGAGAGGTCTAAGCTAGTCAGTGACGGAACCAAGATTCATGCGCTCTTTGGCCTGAGCAGAGAGCCACCCTCTCTGCCCTGTGTCACTCTGCTGCTCATGCTTCAACAGCCTGTGGCCTCGGATCTCTTCACTGCGTCAAGCCTCAGTTCCCTTATCTGAAAACTGAAATGGTACTATTTCAGTAGGATCACGCACCTGCCGGGCTCCGTGAGCCGTGAGTGGTCAGTAATACATCATTGCCATGGTTGTTCTTGTCCCTGCTCCGGGTGACCTTGGGCACATGCATTCGTTCCTCTGGGCTGCGGTGTCTTTCTCTGTCCAAGAGAAAGAGTTATCCTTACCCTTCAGAGTTGGAAAAAGGGCTTGGGCAGCTGCCGTGTACATACTAGGTACTCAAAAAAAAAAAAAAAAAACCCACCGATTTTATTCTTTTCCCTTCTGGAAAGCTCTTTGCTTTCTGGAAGGTAGTGGATGAGGGGGGGGAAATATGTTGCTTCCTGCTGAGCTGCGAGTAATGGTGTGAAACGTGGTCAACCTGATTGATGTCGTTATTAGCAGCAGTGATGGTGAAGACCAGAGGGAGCTGGGTTCTGCAGGGGCCTGTGCTCAGAAGCAGCTGCATCTGCATGCTCAGGGCTTCCTGGGGAGGGGCCGGCTTCAGAGTCAGAGCACTGGCCCTCTTTGTTCCCTATACCCCTTTGGACAACATAGGGGCTCAGGTAGTCAAGTCCCTTTTGCAGATGGACAGACTAAGGCCAAACAACCCTCAAGACCCTGGATTGGGGCAGGGGGCAAAATACGACCCTGGTTCTGCTCCTTTGCAGGGGTGGGTGCCTGGGCGAATTTGACATAAGTACCCCATAAATGGCAGCCACTCTGAGATCTGGCCTCCAGTACTCTTGCCTGGAAAATCCCATGGATGGAGGAGCATGGTAGGCTGCAGTCCATGGGGTCACTAAGAGTCAGACACGACTGAGCGACTTCACTTTCACTTTTCACTTTCATGCACTGGAGGAGGAAATGGCAACCCACTCCAGCGTTCTTGCCTGGAGAATCCCAGGGACGGCAGGGCCTGGTGGGCTGCCGTCTATGGGGTCGCACAGAGTTGGACACGACTGAAGCGACTTAGCAGCAGCAGCAGCAGCAGCTGAGATCTGGCATAGAGGGGTGAAAGACCAGTACCTCCGGGATCAGGCAGACATTGCTGCCTTGCTTTGTGACTTCCAGAAAGTCTCTTACCTTCTCTGAGCCTCTGCTATAAAGTAATCAGAATAACCATGGTACCCCATGGCAGTTTGAGGGTGTTCCCTGAGCTGATGATCCGACAGCACTGGCCCAGGCAAGTGCTCCCTGTGGCCTTGAGGTTCAGATAAGTCACTTCAGCTCCCATCTCTGCCTGGATTAGAGATTTTAGTGATCAGATTCATACCCATTAACTTTCCAAGTCTTAGTTTCTTTATATGGAAAATGTGTGGTTCTGCCAGAAAAAATAATAAGAACAATTTCCTTTTTATTTGGTGTGTGCTGTGAGCCAGGCACTACACTAAGCATTTTACATACCTTGTCCCTTGTTACTATCTGGCTTATCCACGGCCACCTGTATACTGGGGACAGAAGAGGATTCACACATCAGATCTAGAACTCCACACCTTCTACCTTGCATGCCCTGTTGTGCCCTCTGTAGGATTTGGGAGATGCAGGATGTAGAAGCTGATGGAATAATCTAAATCTTCCTTCATCCGTAAAGAATTGTTACTAGATGACTAGATGCCAGACCTTCTGAGCTGCTTATTCAACTGCAACCCCATCCAGCATCCCCACTTCTACTCACTGCAAGGCCTGTGTTAGGTTTAAGAGAATTTGTGACACAGGTTAAGAACAAATTACCCAAGAAATTAACCTGTATTGAAGACTTATCAGCCCTCATACCAACTCAATGAGATAGGGACGGTCTTTATACCCATTTACTGATGGGCATACTGAAGTCAGAAGAATGAAATGACTGGTTGCCAAGGAAACAGAAGATACAGTCTCGGCATCACATAAATGATCAAGGGGAAAGGATCTGAGAATAGTTGCAAAATCTGGACCAAGTAGAGATGGTCAGCTCTGATGGTTGAAGTCTCTTTTCTCCTCTAGTTTCAGGGAGTAGTGAGTGATGGGAAGCAGGCTGAGACCAGAGATGTGGGGTTTTTTAAATTATTTTTGGTTGCACTAGGTCTTCGTGGCTTTGCACAGGCTTTCTCTAGTTGGGGGGAGCAGGGGGCTGCTCTTTGTTGCAGCACATGGGCTTCTAATTGAGGTGGATTCTCTTGTGGAACACAGGCAGTAGGCACGCGGACTTGGTCGTGGTGGCGCATGGGCTTAGCTGCTCCACAACATGTGGAATCTTCCCAGACCAGGGATCAAACCCGTATCCCCGGATTGGCAGGTGGACTCTTATTCACTGTACCGCCGGGGAAGTGCAGAGGTGTGTTTTTAAAGGCCGGCTCCTGGCCACAGCGGGTGGAGATGGCTTTGGTCTGGGGGACCCCAGTCCTATGCTCTTGGTCTCCCTGCTGGTCCTGGAGAGGGAGAAGGATGGTGATTCAGAGACCGAGGGAGAGCCTCAGGCAGCAAAGCACGCCTCCCTGGGACTTGTGCCAGCCAAGTACTGGGGTTTTGGAAGAGCAGTTGCTGAGGCTGTGCGTTCTGATGGCTTACCCTGGTCTCCTGGCCCCTGCCTTTCAAAGCAGCTAGTACATCCAGAGGCAGGAAGTTCAACTGGGAAGAGCTTTAGCTATGTCGTCTGACTGGGGGTTGAGTTCCATCTCTTGTCTCTTTATAGCTGGGTGACCTTGGGTAAGACACCTAACCTCTGTGAGGTTCCACCTGCACTTCTCTAAATCAGGGTACTAGTAATGTGCCTCAAAGAATTGTCCTTCCTGGAGATAAAATAGGCTGCCTAGGAGCCCACAGAGTGTTCACACTCTTTTTTAAAAGTACGTTTATTTAAGTAAATTTATTTATAATTTTCTTATTTTTTTATTTATAAATTTTTATATATTTATTTGTTTTTAGCTGTGTCAGGTCTTGGTTGCAGCATGCGAGGTCTTCGTTGTGGTGCATGGGCTTCTCTCTAGTTGTGGTACTCGAGTTCCAGAGCGCGTGGGCTCTGCAGTTTGCAGTCATTTGGGCTCAGTGGCCCCATGGCATGCGGGATCTTCATTTCCCTACCAGGGATCGAACTTGCGTCCCCTGAATTGGAAGGTGGATTCTTAACCACGGGACTACCAGGGAAGTCCCAGGGTTCACTCTGGAATGCCTTGGAAATGAAACAGCAGATTCTATGAACCTGAATATCGTGGGATAGGAAATGGACATGTCCTTTTATTAAACTAGTTGAAGCAGAGGTTCTGCTAAATCTGTGTGGCCTTCCGCCTTACTGTCCCTCGATCTTCTCTTGCCTAAAATGGGAATGATAATAGCACATTCTCTTGGGACTACAGTGAGGGTGACCTGAGATAAGGCAGAGAGAGCTCTGGGCACAGAGGCCAGCACTCACTCAGAGGAGATCAGAGAGGAAGCGTGGCTCTCTGCGTCCCCCGCTGTAAAGGGAGAAGGTTGGACTCCTCATCTCAAAGGACCTCTGCAGCTCTGACTCATCCGTGAGTTCCGTCCTTTCCTGGGTGGAGATCAGAGCTGCTGCCACATCAGCCCACTTTGCTGCAGGCTGTGGTGACTGATGGGAGGATCAGGCTCTGGGCGGAGGAGGGGACTCCTGCCGCCGAAGACCTGCCTGAGCTTGACACCTGGGTTGTCCAGGACTCAGGGAACCTCTTCCTTCTGCTGTCTGTTTGAATGAGATTCCCTCTCCCAAATGCCCACATGGCATATTTGGTTGTAAAATCAAGTCTCAGGCTACAGAGGCTCAGAGCAGGAGGTTCTAACCCATCACTAACTCCTGGCCCACCTCAGGGGAACTTCCTCACCCCAGGAAGATAAAATACTGTCGGGTAAGAGGGCAAACATTGCCTCAACTAACCCTACCCTGAGTGGCATTCAGCAAATATTTATGAAGCATCTACAAAGTTCTGGGCATGATTCTTGCTGCTGCCCAGAACCATGATTCTTGGTCACTTTAGGGTACAAAGTATGCCCTCAGCTGCAAGTCAGAATCCCAGGATTCTGGTACTCACTTGCTGTGCAACTTTGAGCTGGCCCTGTCCCTCTCTGGGCCTCTTTCTCTCCAGTCTATGAAACCAGGGGATGGAGGAGAGGGTGTTGAACTCTATCAGCGGTTTTCAAACTACAGAGGCTCTGCCTTGGTGGGCTGACCATTGAGTGGTGAGTTCCCTGTCTCTCATAGTGATTAAGGATTAACATGTAGGTTGGATGACTTGGATGTGTACCGATCTAATGATGATCTGAGTCCTTTGGAGGCACGAGATGCTGATTCTAGGTCCTGAGAGGACAGTGGCTATCGTACAAAATGGTATATATTATGAATAATGAAAATTGTGAGCACTTTTGTGCTTTCGCCATGTCCCTTTACCTTGAGCCTGCTCCCCCACCACCCCAAATCACAGAGCCTGGCTGAGCTCCTGGCACTGAAGTGGGGAAGAGTAGAAGTCTGCAGGTACTTTACTCCATGCTCACTCCGGCTACCCGTAGCCCTCGATGGAGAGGCAGCCCTGGGATTATTAGGGTGGGGTGGCTTCTACGCCTCTTTCTTTGGGGGTGGGGGTGTTAGGTTCTGCAGCCCCAGCCTGAACCAGAGACGTGGGTTTTCAATTACACAATTAAATGCACAATTAGGCATAATTACCAGTGCTCAGAGCCCGAGACTGCTCATAATAGGCGTGTAATCTACTGCAGCCTCTGTTTATACTACTCAGCGAGCTCCCCAGTGCTGCCAGGATGCCTTCACACTGCACTGTTGCCATGGAGACAAGCCCGCTACCACCATGCAGGGCTGACAAATGGTGTTCTGGTCCTGGACCCCTGGATTGTTTCCGAGGTCTCGGCGGCCAGCCCGGGAGTGGAGGGGCCAGCCAGGTGCTCCCTGCCCTCTGACATACCCCGCTGGTTTGAGCTAGCCTCAGAGCCACCTGGGAGGGCAGGAGGCAGGAGCGTCAGCTTCCCCTCCCCCCGCCCCAGAGTCCTCGAGGCTGGAGCAGGATGGCCCAGGTGCTGTGAAAGGTCTGAGGTTATCGAGCCCCAGTCTGGACACAGGCTGGACAAGGAGCTGTGCACACAGCCAGCTCCCGCACGGGCCTGGCTTTGCTGTGCACTGGCTCCATGACTTCAGAGAGGTCTTCGCCCCGCTCCAGGGCTCAGTTTCGCCATGTGTAAAATGTCCAATAGAGAAGATTTACGGAGCGTTTCAAAGCACTGCCTAATGTCACGACTGCTTTACCTGGAGTAGCCTATTCACACTTGCTGCACCCCGTGTGGTAGACAGTTGCGAGCCCCGTTTTCCAGGAGCAGACTCCAGGGCCACAGGCAGTTATGTCAGGCCGGGATACAAACCTGGCAGGCTGACTCCAGATCCCGCTCTTGGCCTCTAGCATGTGGCCTCACCTGTGTCATCCCACATCCCCAGAGCTGGACCGCTCTTCTCCTCACCTCCTAGAGGAGGCCTCTGAGATTCAGAGAGGAGCAGTTACTTGCCCTGTGTCACACGGCAAGGCAGTGACACAGCCGGGTCTGGCTGATGCCAGAGTCAGGATGGCTAACTTTGGCCTCTTAGTGGAAGTCATAAAGGGTGAAAAGATTTCCTTCTAAAAGTACACACCGAGAACCCCTTGATCACCACCCGGCCTGGCCCCAGCCACGGGTGAGTCCTGGGGTCTCTCAGATCCAGCCCTTCTATTTGACCTTGAAGGAAATCTTGGTCTAGTTCTTTAATAATCTGCCCCAACCTTGGTCACTGTAAACAGAGCATATTGTTATACTCTCTCTTTTTTTTTTAACCTCCTTTCTCTGTCATTCAGCATATTATGGATACTGTATGCCATAATATCCATATGTCCCTAAGAGCTGGTACTGACTATGTGCCAACTGTTGGGGCCCAGAATGATCAAACACAGCAGAGAAGCGACACTGGACCCCAGAGCTTCAGGGTCAGGTGGGCTTGGGTTCAAATCCTGTCATATAATGCGTGGTCTGGGGCAAGGTGTTTAACCTCTCTGTGCCTTAGTTTCTTCATGTGTTATGAAGGCATCGATCTGTACCTTGTATGGTGTTGACAGTATTCTCAATAATAACTGCCACTTACCAGATGCTTTCTGTATGCTAAGCATTTGGCTAAGACCACTCACTATATGTTCTGGGTGAACCTTCATCACACAGAATCTCTCATTCCCGTTTAGCAGACAAAGCAACTGAGACTCAAGAAGTTCAAGTGCCTTGCCCAGGGCCCCAAAAGCTCAAGTCCAGAGCCCCTACTTATCTTTACTAGGCATCCTGCCAGCATGGACATGCGTGAGTTCCTCCTGCCACCTCCCTGGAGGCCCTGGCTGCTTGGCCAGTTCTTCTTAGGGAAGGAGGCATCCAGATGAGAGGGCAGTCTGAGGGCGACAGTGCCCTCACCCACGGTTCTGTCTAGCTGGATGGTACTCACTGAAGCCCTAAAGGCTGGGTCTTCTGAGAGGAGGGTATCAAGACACATCACTTCCCCTCCATACTCTCCAGCTGGGAAAACTAGGATTTGCATAAGTTAGTGGTAAAGAACCCGCCTGCCAATGCAGGAGATGTAAGACACCCAGGTTCAGTCCCTGGGTCAGGAAGATTCCCTGGAGGAGAGCATGGCAACTCACTCCAGTATTCTTGCCTGGAGAATCCCATGGACAGAGAGGAGCTTGGCGGGCTACAGTCCACAGGGCTGCACAGAGTCAGACACGACTAAAGCGACTTAACACAAGGACAG
The DNA here is from genome assembly GCF_027580195.1 of Bos mutus. Lineage (NCBI taxonomy): Eukaryota > Metazoa > Chordata > Mammalia > Artiodactyla > Bovidae > Bos > Bos mutus. The sequence goes on along the minus strand of NC_091618.1, from coordinate 13,692,072 downwards.
TGCAAGTCAATGGCAGAATTGGGACTAGAACCCAAAGTCAGTTTCGCACACTTCTTGTTACCTTCCTTTTACCACTCCCCACCCCCCACCAGTCCTTTGGAGAGAGGTATCTGGGGCCTGTGGTCTGTATATTTCTGTGTTTGTATGTATGTATACAGGGGCTTCACAGGTGATGCTAGGGTAAAGAACCCACCTGCCAATGCAGGAGATATAAGGAGATAGGGTTCAATCCCTGGGTCAGGAAGATCCCTTGGAGGAGGGCATGGCAACCCACTCCAGTATTCTTGCCTGGAGAATCTCATGGACAGAGAAACCTGGCAGGCTACAGTCCATAGGGTTGCAAAGAGTCGGACACAACCGAAGTGAGTTAGCACGCACGTATGCATGTATACATGCAGCTGTACACAGCTGCATGCCCAAGCGTTTGTGGGGCAGACACTGGCACACGGAGATTTGTGGATCGATAAACATCCCTTCTGCTTCCTCCCTCTTCATTTATTCATGAACTCTGAACTCTTTGGCTCCAGAGAAAACTGCCTGGAAGAAAGCAATTAGAGCATAATTAGAACCACTCCTATTATCAGCTCTCAGTGGGAGAGGAAGGGGGGCTGCTAGGGCGTAGGGGTGGCCCCGGGAGTTCCCATCACCCCAACTCCTGCAGTTGCCCATTCAGCTCCTGCTCACCCCACGGAACTCAGCCACCATGGAGTCCCAGGCCCTAGTCCATCTTCAGCAGGGAATAAGGACCTCATCCCTGGAGGCGTCCAAGCGCTTGATAAAGCCAGGGAAGAGAGCGTTCTGCCTTGCACGCTGAGTTAGAGTAGGTGATTTCCAAGACCTTTCCATGCTGAGCTGCTTAGGTGCCCCTGCCAGGACCGGAGCCAGGCACTGCAGGAAAACTAAGAAGCACAATATGGCTCCTGCTTTCTAGAAAACATCCCTGTATCAGATTGCATTGAATGAAGATTACAGTGACAATAGGAAATGTAAATTACCTGGAGGAAGCAATTTACCATTCATTGACGGCTGATTAATAGTAATACTAACAGCACGAGCAGTCGATGTTTATGGAGTGCTTCTGAGCCCAGAGCCACGGCTCTTGACCAGCGGGGGTCCCACCAGCAAAGAGGGAGCCAGCGTTCCTCCTCCTGAACCTGAGGACAGGAAGATAAGACGCAGTGGGGTGCCAGGCACTATGCTTCTCAGTCAGACGCATTTTCTTACTGAATCTTGCAGGGACTCTAGAGGGTAGATACTAATATCTCCAGTGTACAGGTGAGGAAACTGAGGCTCAAAAAGTGACACAGGCTGCCCAAGATAACTGCACCAAGACTCAAACCCAGGCCTTTCGGACTCTAGAACCCTCCTGTGCTTTGTACTTCACTGGGTTTGAGGGTGCAGTTTGCTTTCTCCTGATCTTCAAGTTGGCCCTTGGAAGCTATTTAATGCACCCTCTGTGTCCATCTCCTAGCAGAAGGTAATGTGTTGAATCATCTTATACCTCTTTGTCTCACCATGTGCCAACTGAAGAAAGAATGGAAGGGCCCTACTCCTGATCTGGGTCACTGCTCCCAGAACCAGCCTTGGCAAAGGACATCGCTGGCCTAGCAGATGAGGATCTGGGGCCTCTTGAGAGAGGGTCACCATGGATACAAGGGCCTGGGCTGTAACCAAGGAGACAGCCCCCCAGCCCTTAGACTGTGGCAGGACAGTGTGGCCTCATGATGGGGAGGGGAGGAGATTGCCACTTGGGGCCCAGGTGGACAGAGAAGGAGATGCTGGGCTACATGCGGTCTGAGGAGGAACCCAGGACTGTGATGCTCCCACCTGGGGATGGGGTGGATACCTAGGGACCACAGACTTCCTCTTCCTTTGTCCTGTCCCACCTGAGGGGAAGTTGCCATGATAACCAATTCCCCTTCATTGACCCTCTGCAGGGTGCTGCCCTCTTTCTCCAAGTGACAGGTGGTCACCCTGGCAGCAGGCTCTGTGTCCCCCAGGGGTCTCTGACTTTCCAGGAGCCCCTCCCTTACATGTGAAGATAGATGGTTCTGCTACACGCTGCAGCTCTGTCCTGCTAGAGCTGAGGGTTCACATTGGACCAGCTTTTGTTTGTTTTTGACAGCCTTGTGTGGCATGTGGGATCTTAGTTCCCCAACCAGGGCGTGGACCCATGCTCCCTGCTTTGGGAGTGTGGAATCTTAACCACTGGACTGCCAGGAAATTCCTTTTTTTTTTTCCTCCAGCGTGGGGCCAGCTTTCAGATGTGGGCCTTTTACCAGCCCAGTGATCGTCATGAAGTACAGTCAGATCCTGCCTCCTTCTGTTCCTCCCCTCTCCATGGCTCATTGTTGCCTACAGGGGGACGTCTGATGGGTCTCAGACTTTAGCGTGCATCAGACTCATCTAGAGGGCTTGTTCAAATACAGATTTCTGCACCTTGCCTCAAGTTTCTGACTTAGTAGGTCCAAGGTGGAGACCGAGAATTTGCGTTTCTAACTAGTTCCAAGGTGCTTCTGTTGCTGCTGATCTCACATTGAGGACCAGTGGGCTAGCCAGTGGGACAGTGGGCCGCCCCACGACACCACTTCCATGCCCCTGAGCTCAGGCCACGTGGAGGGAAGCTCACAGCTGCACCTCACACCTCTGTGCCTTGCATTTGCTGTTTCTGTCTCTGGAGGGCCCATCCCCTCTTCATCTCCTAAGGCCCGCTCACTCATCATCTCCTCTTTGGAGCCTGTCTTCCTGCACCTGTCTTCCTATGGACTCTGGCAACACCTTGCCCCTATTACGGCAGGTATCAGTCTGTTGTCATCTGTTCCTATTTCCACATGAAATCGTTCTCTGTAGACTCTGAGCTCCGTGGAGTCTGGAGAGGAGCCTGAGCCATCTGGTCCTCGGAGCCTGGCGCTGAGTCTGGCCCTCAGAAGGCCCTCAGTGGTGGTGATGCTTGAGTGAGCCCTGTAAGCAGATGGAAAACCCGGGTGAATAATCACAAAGCTTACTTTGCCTACTCTAGTTCTGGCCCTGTGCGAGATCCTGGGAATTCAGTGGTGTGGGAGGCAAAGTCTTGGCCCATGTGGGTTCAGGTGCTGTCAGTGATCATATTGCCGTGTGGGCAGAGCTTTGCAAAAAAGAAGACAGTGACGGAGCCAGGTGTTAAGGGGAGGGCTTCTCAGAGATAGCCTTCAGGGGAGTTGAACAGTCTGCAAGCAAGGCACAAAGCTTTTCACAGACTTACTGCATTTACTCCTGACTACAGCCCCACCAGGCAGGAACTGTCGTCGTCCTTGTTTTACAGATGAGCAAAGGGGGACCCAGAAGGGGAATTCACCAGCCACAAATCACAGCACGCAAGCAGCAGAGCTGAGGTCTGCCTGGATTTCTTGATGCTAAATCCTAAGCTCTCCATCTCCTGGGGCTACCCAGAGTCCAGGCACCTATGTGGCCTGAGACTTTGTCGGGAATGTGGCTCCAGTGAGGGCTTACCGGCTTGCTCGCAGCAGACCCCAGGGTCCCCTGTTAGGTCAGCCCCAAGGCCACTTTCAGGACCTGCCAAGGCACGTCCAGAGGGAGCCTGTACAGCTGGTGTGTGCGCTCCAGAACCCCTGGGACAAAGGACCGCTGTTGGGGGGCGGGGAAGGTGTGGGTGTTGGCCTGCACGTGTGTCCCAGGCCCCCAGACCTGTGTATAAAGCTCCTGCACAGAAGGGACCAGGAAGACCCTACTGTCTAACAGCGCAGAGCCCTGAGGAATCTGAGAAATCTCAGCACACAGCCTGGCCTTCCAGACTGCTGGGTCTGGAGGGGAAGACAGACCATATTTTATTCAAAAGTTTGTCAGCTTGATTCGGAACTTAAATATTTGGACGCGCGGTGCTCTGTTGGTACTTTCGCCTCAGTGTCCGGAGGCCCCCAGATGTTAGCAAAGCTTCTGGACTCAGGGGTGGGTGCAGGCAGAGGCTCCCGGGTGCCTTGTCTGCCTCCGGCGATGCCAGCTGCTCCAGCCTGTCACTGCCTGTCTGCTGGTCAGCAGCCCCGGAAGCCACCTGAGTGGGCTGCTGTCCCTAAGCTGCCACTCGCTGTCATCCCGAGATAGGCCACCAGGGACACAGGGATCCTCCCGTGAAGGGAGAGGCTGGCTGGGGTCCAACCTGGGAATCACACCGTGCTTGTCAGCTGTTGACAGGTGGGGCTGGTTGGCTCCTGGGCCTGATGGGGGCGGGATGGAGGGTGTGGGGATGCGGCCAAAGGCCTGTGGCCAAATCCTTGACATATGCTAATGGACTCTTGCCCTCCCAGCTTCGGGAGGAAACAGTGAGACAACCGGCTTCTGCCTCTCCTGGGGAACTTGAGCGGAGGCAAGGTGCTCAGCCTCTCCGGGGCCAAGTTTCTTCATCTGTAAAGTGGAGATCATCGGATCCTGCCTCTTAGGGCTGCCCAGCAAATTCAGCAAGAGAATCCGTGAAAGGCGCTCAGCGCAGCACCTGGCCCTTAATGCTTACAATGTGGTTCACTTCAGTTCAGTTCAGTCGCTCAGTTGTGTCTGACTCTTTGTGACCCCATGGACTGCAGCACGCCAGACCTCCCTGTCCAGCACCAATTCCCGGAGTTTACTCAAACTCATGTCTATTGAGTCGGTGATGCCATCCAACCATCTCTGAGGTCCCCTTCTCCTCCCACCTTTGATCTTTCCCAGCATCAGGGTCTTTTCAAATGAGTCAGTTCTTTGCATCAGGTGGCCAAAGTATTGGAGTTTCAGCTTCAACATCAGTCCTTCCAATGAACATTCAGGACCGATTTCCTTTAGGATGGCCTGGTTGGATCTCCTTGCAGTCCAAGGGACTCTCAAGAGTCCTCTCCAACACCACAGTTCAAAAGCATCAATTGTTCGGCCCTCAGCTTTAGCTGCCGTAATTACAGCCAAGGCGAATCACGCTGAGGCTCCAGAAGGTAGTATGGCTGTAAAACTCCCAGTTAGGACTGTTTGCTGAAAGGGAAGCTCGTGACAGAGAATCTGGGACTGCGGGAGCCGGAAAGTTCCCAAAGAACATCCCTCCAACCCGTTGTACAGATGAGTCCACAGAGGCCCAGGAGACAGTGGGCCCGAGGGGATGTTAATCCCTGTCTCCTTCCCAATGAAATTCAGGGAGCCTGTCACTGAGGCTCACCGTGGACTGTTCCAGAAAGCGAGCTGGGAAGGATCGTGATTACGAGTGTGATTCCAGACCAAAAACCCTGAATAGAAATAAGCTCTCCAGGTGGGTGGAAGCGGATTGCTCTCTGCTCAGTTCTGGGCAGCCATGGGCACAAGGCTGTAGGTAGACCTGTTCTCGTGGGCTCGATGTTTCTGGGCAGGAGTTGGTGGGGAACAGGGGCAAAGTCAAAATGCTATAGACATTCCCAGGAGATGAGCGCAAACCCCATTCTGACACCTGGTGACCTCAAGAAAGGGCCTCCCTCTCCCTCTCTGGACCATGGGGACACAGTTTCCCTAGCAGGATACAAAGTCTGTTACTCAGGTCACCTAGGGCCAGAGGACCTGAATTAAAGCTTCACGAGCTGTGGGCCCTCGGGCAAGTTACTTTTCTCCTTCATGCTCCAGTCTTCCCATGTGCAGAGCGTTGAACTGGCGTGTTTCTGTGGAGGATTAAGTGAATCAAAGCATGCTGAGCATTTGAGATACTTGGCAATCATAAGTGTTAGCTATTGGCCTCTGTGTCATTCTGGGGATAGAATGAAATACCACCTGTGAAGGACGCTGCTCACATGTGCGCATAGTAGGCACCTAAGAACCGTGACTTCTTGGGACTTCCTTGGTGAGCCAGTACTTGAGAATCCACCTCCCAATGCAGGGGGTGTGGATTTGATCCCTGGTCGGGGAACTAAGATCCCACATACCAAGGGGTAACTAGTGAAAGTCGCTCAGTCGTGTCCGACATTTTGAGACCCCATGGACTATACAGTTCATGGAAGTCTCCAGGCCAGAATACTGGAGTGGGTAGCCGTTCCCTTCTCCAGGGGATCTTCCCAACCCAGGGATCAAACCAGGGTCTCCTGTATTGCATGCAGATTCTTTATCATATGAACCACCAGGGAAGCCCAAGAGGTTAACTAAGCCGTCTCAGCTAGAGAGCCCACACTGCAACAAAGACCCAGCGAAGCCAAACAAAAAAGAACCATGCCTTCCCTTTCTTTCCTCCTGTGAACCAGGCCTGGGGATGAGGCAGGGCCCATCCTTGGGAGGGCCCCTCCCTCTCCCTCCACTCTTGGCTGCCTTGCAGACCACGCACCCCTTCCTCCAACAGGTCCGCCAGCAGCCTTCTGGCCTGCAGCCAGGAAGTGATTGCAGGCGGCAGCTCCACTCCTCAGCTCCCCTGCCCTCCCTTTTCATCTTCCCAGCCAGTCCCTCAGGAAGGGGGATAGAGACAAGGATGAGAAGGTCTCCTGGGGGTGGCAGGTATCTGGTTAAGAGCCAGGCTCTGGCTCCAGAACCACCTGGTTTGCCACTGCTCGTGCCCTCTCCAGCTCTGAGATCTCAGGCCACGCTCCCCTCCATAGAACAAGGATGATAGCCCGTCCCTCATTTAAATGAGAGAGTGCGTACAAAGCACTTGCCTCAAAACCCCGTCCCTCATTTAAACGAGAGAGTGCGCACAAAGCACTTGCCGCAAAACCTGGAGCAGAGCTGCTGTTTAGTCTCAGTCGTGTCTGACTCTGCAACCCCATGGACTATAGCCCGCCAGGCTTCTCTGTCCATGGGATTTCCCAAGCAAGAATGCTGGGGTGGGGTGCTATTTCCTTCTCCAGGGAATCTTCCCACCCAGGGATCGAACTCATGTCTCCTGCTTGGCAGGTGGACTCTTGACCACTGAGCCTCCAGGGAAGCCCCTGGCACAGGGTTAAGTGCACACAAAGTACCAGTCATCGATGTTAGTATAGTATTGAAGTTCAAAGCCAGGCATTTCAAAGGGAAATACTTCAGCTGTGTCACCCAGAGGGGCAGGAGGGGTACTGCCCTCCTGTGCAGGGTCTCTCACAATCCTTTTTTACCACCCTGGCTCTCACAGGCCTCACATGATCCCTTCCTCTAGCCTTCTGTTGGGCCAGAATAGAACACTGGGGGCAGGTCCCCTGGAACCGATAGATCACCAAGAAAGGAAGAGGGTGACAGGAAGGGGGAGTGACACTCCATTCTTTCCTAGGTGCCACAGATGAATCAGAGCAGGAGACTTGCACAGATGAGCAGACCTTTACCATATGGGAGAGTGAAGGCAGCACAGAAGGAAGGATGCCAGAGCCCCCCTTTACCTCTCCGAGCCTCAGTGTCTTCATCTGTCCAGGGGGGCTAACAATCCCATTCCAGGGTGGTGGCATCCATTGCACCATCTTCTGAGCTGTGAAGAGCTGCCCAGATGTTGGCAGCTGGCTGTGATTCCCCACTGGAAGGAGAAGCTGGGACCTGAGCCAAGGTCTGGACAGTGCTGGAAGGGGGATTCTGAAGCCCCGGAGAGGGACTTCTAACACCCACCACAGTTGCTAGGCAGACTTCCCACCTGGCCTCTCATCAGGATGGCAAGTCAGAAGTGGTTGCTGTTACCATAGCAGTGAGACTGGTTTTCATCAGTGTTTCCTCCTTGGGAGCATCAGTACAGGAGGGGCCACTAAATAAGGCAGGGAATTGGGGTTTTTTCCATCAGGTCACATGAAGAGTGACTCAGCCAGGAGAAATGACCTCCCAACTCATTCCAGATGTTGACTGGGAGCACTTGACCCCTGCAGTAGGTGCTTATCGCTCTCCACCCCCACACCGTGAACCTTTACCCAAAGAGCACTCAGAGGGCTCGGTGCCCCTGCCCCAGCCACAGTGGGCCTCCCAGCCCTTCTGTCTACCTTCTCCCTCTCATTCCCCCTGCTCTAGACATGGGGGTCTTCTCTGGACCCTTCTACTTGCCAAGCTCCTCTCATGCAGGATCCTCGGCCTGAGCGGTCTTTCCTCCTCTCCTGTCCTTGCTAACCCCTCTTCCTTCAGATCACTTCCTCCCTAAAGTCTTCCTCAACCACTTCTGTCATACCTCTCATTCTTGACACCTCTCCCATTATTAGCACAATAATAATTTCCGTTTGTGCACATGTGTCTTTGTGTGTGTGGTTCCCTCCCCCTACCCACCCTTGAATGTAATTTCCATCAGGATGAGAAGGGCAAAAATGTCTGGACTTTTTTTTCTCCTTTTTTTATTGAGATATAATTCATATACCATAAAATTCACCATTTAACAATTCAGTGGTTTTTAATATGTTCACAGAGTTGTGTAACCATGGCCATTATCTAATTCCAGAACATTTTTCACTGCCCTAAAAAGAAACCTCAAACTCATTCCCCCTGCCCTCTGGCCCCTGGCTACCAGTAATCTACTTTCTGTCTCTCTGGGTTTGCCTGTTCTGGACATTTGTTATAATAGAATCATACGATGTGTGGTCCTTTGGGACTGGCTTCTTTCACTTAGCATGATGTTAGGGTTCATTCATATTGTGGCATAGGTCATTCCTTCATTCCTTTCTGTAGCTTAATAATATTCCATTGAATGGATGTATCACATTTTGTTTATCCACGAATCAACTGATGAATGTTTGGTTTGTTTTCCCTTTTTGGCTGCTATGAATAAGGCTGCTGTGAAGATTCCTGTACAAGTTTTGTTTGAGCTCTGTTAAATTCTGAGGTATATACCTCGGCATGGAATTGCTGGGCCATGTGATGTGTGTGTGCTCAGTTGCTCAGTTGTGTCCGACTCTGCAAGCCCGTGGACGATAGCCTGCAGGCTCCTCCGTCCATGGGGATTCTCCAGGCAAGAATACTGAAGAACAGTGCCATGCCCTCCTCCAGGGGATCTTCCCAATCCAGGGATTGAACCCAAGTCTCCTGCATCCAGGCAGATTCTTTACATCTGAGCCACCAGGGAAGCCCCGTGATAACTATGTGTAATTTTTTGAGGAGCTCTCAAACTGTTTCCCGTAGTGGCTGTACCATTTTACATTCCCATCAGCAATGCATAAGGGTTCCAGTTTCTCCACATCCTCGCTATACCAGCTTATTTAGAGTAACTGTTCCTGTGGGTATAAGGTAGTACTTCATTGTGGGTTTGATTTCCCTGGTGACTAATGATGTTGAGCATCTTTTCATGTACTTACTGGCCAATTATGTATCTTCTTTGGAAAAATTTCTATTCAAATCCTTTGCCCATTTTTAGTTGGGTTGTTTATTGTTCTATTGTTGATTGGAAGAGTTCTTTGTCTTCCCTTGTGGCAGTTCCTGCCAGTGGAGACGTGGGTTTGATCCCTAGGTCAGGTAGATTCCCTGGAAAAGGAAATGGCAACACACTCCAGTATTCTTGCCTGAGAAATGCCATGGACAGAGGAGCCTGGCGGACTACAGTCCATGGGGTTGCAAAGAGTCAGACCTGACTTAGTGACTAAATAGCAACAAGAGTTCTTTATATATTCTGGATTCTAGACCCTTATCACATCTATGATTTGCAAATATTTTCTCCTATTCCATGAGCTGACTTTTCACTTTCTTGATAGTATGCTTTTATGTTCAAAAGGTTTGGATTCTGATGATGTCCAATTTATCTAGTTTTCCTTTGGCTGCTTGTGCTTTTGGTGTCATATTTAGGAACTGTTGCCTCTTTTAAGTTCACTCAGATTGACTCCTGTGGTTCCTTGTAAGAGCTGTATATTTTTAGCCCTTATGTTTAGGTCTGTGATTCATTTTGAATGAAGTTTTATATGTGGTGTGAGGTAGGAGTCCAACTTCATTCTTCTGCATATGGATGTCTAATTGTGCCAGCATCCTCTATTGAATAAATACTTTCTCCATTGAATCATCTTGGCACCCTGTTGAAAGTTTTTTGTAAATATATGAGTTTATTTTCAGATTCTAGATTCTATTCCATTGATCTATATTTCTGACCTTATCTCATTACCACTGTGTCTTGATTACTGTAGTGTGTTAAGTTTTGACGTCAAGAAGTCTTCCAACTTTGTTCTTTTTCAAGATTGTTTTGGCTGTTTTGGGCCCCTTGGGTTTCCATACAAATTTTGGGATTTTGATAGAGATTCATTGAATCTGTAGATCAATTTGGAAGTATTGTGATCTTAACAATATTAAGTCTTCCAGGTTATGAACACTGGATGTCTTCCCATTTATTTAGGTCTTTAATTTCTTTCAGTAATATTTTGTAGTTTTCACTGTATGAGTCTTGCACCTCCTTGGTTAAATTTATCCCAAGTACTTTATTATTTTCTATATTATTGTAAATAAGATTGTTTCCTTATTTCAAGTTTGAATTGTTCATTGCTAGTATATAGAAATAAACTGCTTTGTGTTTTTGTAGCTCTAACTGTGATTTTGGACTTTAGGGCTTTCTATGCACAACGTCATGTCATTTAGGGCTCAATTTAGTACAAACTAACTTTTGTGTGTGTGTCTGTGTGTGTGGGGAAATATAGGGGTGGGGAAAATATAGGGTGGGGGAAATATAGGGGTGGGGAATATATATGCACAAAATCATGTCATTTGAATATCACAAATAGGGGGGAATATATATAGTGAACAAACTAGTGGGGGAATATATAGGGGAGGGGGAAAGGAAGGGAGAATATATAGGGGTGGGGGAAATATATAGGGTGGAGGAAATATAGGGATGGGGGAAATATATAGGGGTGGGGGGAATATATAGGGGGGGGGGAAATATATAGGGGGGGGGGGATATAGGGGGAAAATAGGGTGGGGGAATATAGGGGTGGGGGAAATATATAGGGGGGGGGAATATATAGGGGGGGGGGGGATATAGGGCTGGGGAGAGGGGAGGGAGAGGAGGGGGAAAATATATGGGGAAACATATAGGGGTAGGGGGGAAAGGGCTATGGGATTATATGCAAATAGGTTGTGAAACCTTTTTTAAAATTGAAGTATATTTGATTTACAATGTTGTGTTAAGTTCTGGTGTAAGCAAAGTGATTCAGTTATACATGTATGTATGTATTCTTTTTCATATCCTTTTCCATTACAGTAAAACTATTATAAATTGTAAAGCACTATAGAATTTTAAGGCTTTTTCATTCAATTAAAAAAAATCATATTATCTGGAAACAGAGATAGTTTTACTTCTTTTTTTTCCAATCCAGGTGTCTTTGCTTTCTCTTTCTTGCCTAACTGCCCTGGCTACAATCTCAAATACAATGATGTGAGGGGTTCGGGTGTTTCTCTTTAGACATTTCTGTATTTGTTTGTTTTGAGCTGTACTGGGTCTTCATTGTGGTGCACGGGCTTCTCTCGTTGTGGAGCACGGGCTCTAGAGAGTGTGGGCTCAGGAGTTGCTGCGTGTGGACAGGGCTTCTCTACTTGAGGGGTGCAGGCTTAGGTGCCCCACGGCATCTGAGATCTTAGCTCCCTGACCAAGAATCAAACCTGCGTCCCCTGCATTGGAAGGTGGATTCTTAACCCCTGGAGACCACCAGGGAAGTCCTTCCAATACAATGTTGAATAGAAGTGAAGGAGAGTGGACACGTTGTCTTGTCCCTGATCTCAGGTGCTCACCATTAAATATGATACGAGCTGTGGGGTTTTTCATAGATGGCTTTTACCCGGTTGAGGAAGTTACCTTCTGTTCCTGTTCAGTTGAGTGTTTGGTTCAGTCCAGGGCTGTGTCTGTTTCTGCTTTTGCTCACCACTAGATCTCCAGTATCTAGTATTGGTACTGATACTCGGTGAAGGTGTACTGGTTGAACAAAGAGAAAATGAAAAAGTCTCGTAATGACCTAAAGAGCTCAATCTTCTCAAGACCCTTCCTACAGTGATTCCAGCTTCTATATCTCTGACCTCAGGTGTAGACACTTTCTCTTCACTCATTCCCTTTGCTTATCCTGGCCTGACCCATAGATGTGGGCTCTGATATCAATTATCTCCATTTCAGATGAGATGGGCTCTAATATCAGTTATCCCCATTTCAGCCATGGTAAGAGGCTTACTAGCTGTGTGGCCTGTGGGCAAATGGTGGAGGCAGGATTTGTACCTGGTCTGGCTGACTTCTCAGATTTCAGTTCCTGTACCTGCCTGGTTGGTGAGGGGTCAGGGTGAGAGGAGCTGAACCATAGGATAAAGACCTGTATCTCTACAGAAGATCCATTCTATCCTGATCTGAGGGGAAATGGTAGAAGGAGAACCATAGTCTACTCTACTATGTCAGAGTAGAGAGTGTGTGTGTGTGTGTATGTTTGTATTTTCTCAGTCATGTCTGACTCTTTGCAACCCCCTGGACTGTAGCCCACCAGGCTCCTCTGTCTGTGGAATTTCCCAGGCAAGAATACTGGAGTGGGTTGCCATTTCTTACTCCAGGGGGTCTTCCTGACCCAGGGATTGAACCCACATCTCTTGCGTCTCCTGCATTGGCAGGTGGGTTCTTTACCACTGCACCACCTGGGAAGCTTCAGAGCAGAATATTAGGTGCATATTCTTTTGAGATAAAACAGACTTCCAGGAGATTCTTCTCTTGCACCAGGCTCCTTGGAGGTCAGTTCTGCTGTTGGGGATGCTCAGGTGGGAAGGAGGAGGAGCCGGGGCTTTATTGTTCTGCTTCTCTTACCCAGTTGGAACAGAAAGTGTGAGCCCAGGAGTTCTGCCCAGTGAGGAGGGGAGCTTGATGGTTCCCAGGGGTCAGTTATCCCATTGAGCCCACTCCTTAACCTGGTAGGCAAGTAGGGTAGGGGCTTCAGGCCCCATTCTACAGATGAAAAAACTGAGGCCCCGAACAGTCAAATGATTTGCCCAAGGTCTCAGCATTCATAATTTTCTGAGTTAGACAGGATGTCATAGGTTCATAGCAGAGTCCAGGAAGGAAAAGTCAGGGTCAGGAGGAGGCCCTGAAACGTGTTGGTCTGAGTGCCTCTGCTTACAGACAAGGGCCACCCACTCTCAAGGCTGACTCAGCCAGGCTGGCTCAGAGGGAGCACTGGGTCAGCTTCAAGGGAGCGTTTTGAGGGACCCCTGGGATAGCGCATTTGACATGGAGATTTGCAGAGATGCTGTGAAGGCAGGCAGGCCACCCACTTGAGGTGATAGCACAAGGGCTGCAGGAAAGCATCCAGAAAGAATGAAAGAAACCTTCACTGAAGGGGTGAGAAAACTTCAGCAGATCAGAACACCATCTACAAAAGTGAGGGTGAGGTGGACAGAAGGACTGGACTCAGAGGAGACCAGAGAATGGCATCTTCTGGGTGCACCTTCTGCGCCAGGCATCTGCTTTATATCCTCTCATGTCAGCTCTGAAAGGTGGGTTTAATTCTTTTCCTATTTGTAGACAAGGGAACCGAGGCGTAGGAGGTTTAGACTCGCTGGACATCACACGGCTATTAAATGAGGAGTCTGAACAGAACATATCTCAGCATCCTCTGTGGTCCTGGTGGATCCTCTGGGAGGGCACCGGTTTCAGCAGTTCGGGGAGGCATCAGCAAGAGTCGTGCTGACGCTGTGTGGGAAAAAGAGGAGCTGATAGGGAGAGTGGGGTGGTGTGCAGGCTCTGGAGCCCACAGCGTGTGTTTGAATCCTGCCCTGTGACCCGGGGTCTGTGACTTTGCTCCCTGAACCACAGTGTCCACAAGCGTAAAATGACACTTCTCAGGAGTGAGAGAGTCGATGACACGGACGTCAGGCCGCATGTACAGGGCAAATCCCTGGAGCGGAGGCCTTGCTTTCTGCTCTGGTCTCTCATTACACAGACACTTGGAGTCAATCTTCTGAGCAGCCAGTGCAGGCCTGGTACAGAGTCAGTGTCCACGAATGCTTGGTGAGTGAGTGAGGAGATCAAGGGTGGAGCAAGGGGCCAGACCCAGCCAGGCAGTTGCTGGACTGAAGTGTGTGGTGGTGGTGGTGGTGGTGGCGAGGTGGGTGGGAGGGTCAGGGGAATCAGGGACAGTGCCTTAAAGGAACCTGCACAACTGGACCACTGTGGTCTCCTGTCCTTCAGAACAGGAGTCCTCTGAACTGTGGGGTTCTGGAATCTACACCATGAGTAATAATCACAGTGCCATTAACATGGCTTTACCTATAGCTGAGGGCCAGCAAGTGTTCTGAGTGTTTTACACATATTCCCTCATTTAGGCCTCAGGACAATCCCATGAAATAGGTACTGTTATTATTATCTTCATTTTACAGATGAAGACATTAAAGCACAGAGAGGTTAAGTGACTTGCTGATGATCACACAGCTAGGAAGTGTTGAAGGTCAGATTCAAACCCAGACAGTCTAGCTTCTAGACCACACTTTTAACCACTACACTGTTACAGCTTCTCTGGGGTCAAGCTGCAAGAGTCTGGCCTCGGGATGAAACCAAAGACTTCATAGTGAAAGTCACTCAGTCGTGTCCGACTCTTTGCGACCCCATGAACTCCAGCACGCCAGGCCTCCCTATCCATCACCAACTCCCGGAGTCCACCCAAACCCATGTCCATCGGGTTGATGATGCCATCCAACCATGTCGTCCTCTGTTGTCCCCTTCTCCTCCTGCCCTCAATCTTTCCCAGCATCAGAGTCTTTTCAAATGAGTCAGCTCTTTGCATCAGGTGGCCAAAGTATTGGAGTTTCAGCTTCATCATCAGTCCTTCCAATGAACACCCAGGACTGATCTCCTTTAGGATGGACTGGTTGGATCTCCTTGCAGTCTAAGGGACTCTCAAGAGTCTTCTCCAACACCGCAGTTCAAAAGCATCAATTCTTCGGCACTCAGCCTTCTTCACAGTCCAACTCTCACATCCATACATGACCACTGGAAAAACCATAGCCTTGACTAGACAGACCTTTGTTGACAAAGTAATGGCTCTGCTTTTTAATATGCTGTTTAGGTTGGTCATAACTTTCCTTCCAAGGAGTAAGAGTCTTTTAATTTCATGGCTGCAATCACCATCTGCAGTGATTTTGGAGCCCAGAAAAACAAAGTCTGACACTGTTTCCACTGTCTCCCCATCTATTTGCCATGAAGTGATGGGACCAGATGCCATGATCTTCGTTTTCTGAATGTTGAGCTTTAAGCCAACTTTTTCACTCTCCTCTTTCACTTTCATCAAGAGGCTTTTGAGTTCCTCTTCACTTTCTGCCATAAGGGTGGTGTCATCTGCATATCTGAGGTTATTGATATTTCTCCCAGCAATCTTGATTCCAGCTTGTGCTTAGTAACAGTAGTATTCCCATTTTACAGATGAGGAAACTGAGGCTCAAGGAAATGACTTTCCCAGATCCCACAGCTTGTTAAGTGACAGCTAGGACTCCATCCAGAGCCTGCGCTGATAACTCCTAGACTCTGTTCTCAGTCCCCTCCTGGGCAGATGTTGACTCCTGATTGTTTCATCAACTTTCCGATCTTTGCTACCCCACTTCCATTGTCATAGCCACTCCTGAGATCCTCTACACCTCCTTAACTAATTAATTCTCACTGCCTAAGTGCCAGCTTCATTAATGTTCTTTCTACCATGAGTTTTTGACTTAATAATATGGTATCGTTCATTGTACTTAATGGGGGGAATCTGATTAATCACCTTTATATATATCCAAATGTCCATTTGTCTATAGCAGCCATGTCCTGGGAGAGCCTGGTTTATGGTGGGTTTTCTCTGTCTGGGTTGTCTTCCCCCACTCCCCAGGTTCTCTCTGGAGGGCACCCTCCTCCCAGGCCTTCACTCCCCACTCCAGAGCCTGCTGAGGAATGGCACTGGGGATATGCTGACAGTTTGGACATGGGAATGGGGCAGAGGTAGAGGGGGCATCTCCAAGAAGGTGGGAGCCCTAGGAGGGAGTCTCCGAGCATGGAGAGGGATTCTGGCTCCTGCCTTCAGCCATCCGAAGAAGGCCTTGATGTCTCCATTAGATTGCCCATCTCCAGCCCCCTTCCCCAGTCAGGGAGCCCTGTGCTTGAGGCATCCATCCATGGATTCTACCTCTGTCCATGGAATCCTCCAGGCAAGGATACTGGAGTGGGTTGCCATTCCCTTTTCCAGGGGATCTTCCCGATCCAGGGATCAAACCCAAGTCTCCAGCATTGCAGGCAGATTCTTTACCATCTGAGCCACCAGGGAAGCCCTGGCTAACCCTACTCAAACCTTCCCTGGCTCCTGGGGCCAGTGGGATAAAGCTTAGGTCTGAGGCCCAGCTGTAGCCATCCATACCCTGCCACCCTCACTTCATCCGTGCAGAGCTGCTCCAGGGCCCCAAGTGGACCACACCCTTCCACATCTGGGGTGACTAACTCATCCCAGTTTGCCTGGGACTTTGGGGTTTATCCCCTCAAGTGCTGGACCTGGAGAAACTCCACAGCCCCAGGCCAATCGGGGTGGTTGATCACCCCACCCACACCTCGGGGGGTTTGCCCATGCTCATTCATCCCCTGGTAATTTCTTCTCTATTTTGTTTTTTTATAAAAGCATTGCTCATCAATGTAGCAACCTTACAGAAATCTCTCTAGTGGACTCTCAAAGACCCCCCTCCAGTTCCAGTCTCCAAAGTTAACAGTTTGATGATTCTTTTTCTTTCTTCTGCACGAAATTTGGATCCTGCTGGGAATTCCCTGGTGGTTCAGTGGTTAGGCCTCTGCGCTTCCACTGCAGGGGCACAGGTTTGATCCTTGGTCAGGAACTAAGATCTCTCATGCCTCTCGGCACAGCTGAAAGGAAGAGAAAAAGGGTCATGCTTCTCAGGTGGTCCTGCAGCCTTTCATACCACACAGCTTGACCCTCTTTCCACACCCTATTGTAATGTCTGTGTTGGTTTCATCTTAGGGAGATGTCATAATTTACTGCGTGTCCTTTTGAGGGACATCTGGAGGATTTGCAGTTGTTTTTTTTTTTAAGTCCAAGGCCATTTTTTTTTTTTTTAGTTTATTATGTATTTTATTTTTGGCTGTGCTGGGTCTTTGTTGCTGTGTGAAGGCTTTCTCTGGTTGTGGCGAGCTGCTACTGCTGGTAAGTCGCTTCAGTCGTGTCCAACTCTGTGCAACCCCATAGACGGAAGCCCACCAGGCTCCCCCGTCCCTGGCATTCTCCAAGCAAGAACACTGGAGTGGGTTGCCATTTCCTTCTCCAATGCATGAAAGTGAAAGTGAAAGTCAAGTCGCTCAGTCGTGTCCAACTCTTAGTGACCCCATGGACTGCAGCCCAGCAGGCTCCTCCATCCATGGGATTTTCCAGGCAAGAGTACTGGAGTGGGGTGCGAGCTAGGGCTACTCTAAGTTGTGGTGCATGGACTTGTGGGTTCTTCCTGGGCCAGGAATCAAACCAGCAACCACTGGACCACCAGGGAAGTGCAAGGTCTCCTCTGTAAACCCTTCTTTAACCCTCCAGGTGGTCTCAAGTTTCTTTCCTATTACTGTCATTATTTTAATAATAATAGTTAACATTTATGGAGTGCTGATTATCCAGCACTTGACATACATTATCTCATTTCATTTTCACAAGTCCAAGAAGTGCAGAGACTTGGTATCCCCATTTTACCGATGGGAAGACTCAGGCTCACATGGCAGATAAACCCAAGCAGTGTGACTCCAGAGCATTCCCTGAACTGCCTTGCATGGTTTTCCCAAGGGTACACTGGAGTGGTGGTGCCGGGGGTCCTGGCCAGGCCAGAGGCCCTCTGCTGCCCTCCTTCCCAGCTGTGCACCAACCAGGTCAAAGCCCAGAGGTGTTGTTCCTGAAAGGCCAAAGCTGGTAGCCTACAGTGTCTAATTCACTCTTGCCAAGATCCAGAAATTAGGGGTGGGGAGAGCAGGCTCTTGGGCTTTTCTGGGCCTGTAAGAAGGGTACGCCCACAAGCAGAAAGCAGAGTGCCAGGACTGGAGACTGGAGGTTGGAGGAGTGGGGCCAGGCCTGGACTTGGGAATGAATTTACAAATGTGTGCATGTTGAGTTGCTTCAGTCATGTCCGACTCTTTTCGACCCTTTGGACTATAGTCTGCCAGTCTCTACTGTCCTGGGATTCTGCAGGCAAGAATACTGGAGTCGGTTGCCATGCTCTCCTCCAGGGGATCTTCCCCATGCAGGGGTTGAACCCACATCTCTTACATATTTTGCATTGGCAGGTGGGTTCTTTACCACTGGGGATCTAGAATACCCCTTGATTTTCTCAATACTGCTGTCAAGTAGGCACCTTGTGCCCATTCTACAGAGGAGAAGACTGAGTCACTGGTCTGAAGGTCCTTCTCTGCGCTGTCCACACCACCTCCCATTCTGGTGCCTGCGAATTTGGACCAGATGGTCAATGAGGAGTTCGGTGTCCCATGAGATAGAGGGACCCTTTGATTTTAGACTGACCTTGGTATCGTCCTGGGCTGCTAGGCCCAAGGGTTATGCAAATTAATGTAGATGTATGCTAATCAGGCCTCTTCAAGGCCTGTTCTTCTTATGGAGCTGCCGGCTCAGAAGTATAGGGGGATAGGTCTGCCCAGAAAGGGCCTGAGGAGCCCCTCAACTGGGGATAGGTCAGCAGTCACTGGGATGAAGGGATGGGGTTGCCATGGAGACAGAGGCCAAGCCCCAGCCACTGCCTCAGGATAGTCCAGGACTGGCCAGATCAGCCCACTGAGACAGTCCAGGGCCTCTCTAACAGCTCTAAGTGTGGTCTCCGAGGGCTAATTATGTGGAAGG
Organism: Bos mutus; assembly: GCF_027580195.1. Classification (NCBI taxonomy): domain Eukaryota; kingdom Metazoa; phylum Chordata; class Mammalia; order Artiodactyla; family Bovidae; genus Bos; species Bos mutus. The sequence goes on along the minus strand of NC_091618.1, from coordinate 13,673,389 downwards.
TAGTGACCAGCTGCTCCCTGGCTCCTCCAGGCCCGGATGAGGGAGGGGGCTGGGCCACAGCGGGTGGGTATGAGAACAGACAGATGGCAGTCTGGGGGCTTGGAGGCTGGGGAGCTGTCCTGAGGAAGAGGGCACAGCACTGGGAGGAGGGGAGGAGGTTACCCCTCGAGAGCAGAAGGCACGGGGTTGTAGGGGTGAGTATCCCAGTCTCCAAGAACCACGTGGTGGGATTCTGTAAGGGCTCCGCCCCAGCAGACATTTGTGGAATCAGCTCTTCTGTGTGACCCTGGGTAAGCCCCTTGGCTTCCTTGAGCCTCAGTTTCCTCATCTATCAGTAGAGGTCAGATTAAGAGATGTGACCTGGGACTTCCCAATTGGTCCAGTGGTTAGGACTCTGCACTGGCCTGCAAGCCATTTGGCACAGCCAAAAAAAAATAGAGAGCAGTGTGACTCGAGTATAAGGGGCAGTATATAGTAGGTACTCAATAAGTGGCTGTACAGTTCTAAGACCCATTGGGAGAGGTTAGTTTAGTTTGGGTGGGGGCTTTCTTTGTATTTGTTTCGTTTTTTCGTCCTCGCTGCACAGCTTGTGGGATCTTAGTTCCCCAGTCAGGGATTGAACCTGGGCCCTCGGCTGTGAAAGCACAGAGTCCTAACCCCTGGCCCACCAGTGAAGTCCCTAGTTTTCTTGTTGGAAAGAGCTTCTTCTCTTCTTGCCTCCTCCGGCTTCCCTTGCTCTGGGAAGGGAAGCCTGGCCTGGGCCTGGTGTTCTGGTATCTGTCCTGAGGAGGGGAAGGTTTCTCATCCAGGGAGGAAAGGAACTGGGCCCTGTGGACTCAACACTGAGCTGTCAGCACTAAGCCCACAAAAGACACTCAAGAACTGTTGGCAGAATGAATGAATGAGCAGATGTGAAGTGCTCAGAACAGTGCCTGGCTCTAGTTGGAGGTTAATAAACATCAGCTATTACTTCTCTGCCCATGGGAGGCTGGGCTGGGGCTCACCAGAGCAGAGCAGATTCTGTCCCCACTTCTGCTCTGTCCCTTCATATCACCTTGGCTGTCTAGAGAGATGTCTGGCAGGTAGGAAGAGCAGTGGAGATAGAGATAAGAACTCAGATCTTAGCTCTGCCACATCCTGTCTGAGACACTTGCAGAGACTCAAGAAGACCGCTCTGAGCCTGCTGTGTAAGAGGGGAACATTCATATCAAGGTGGCCACACTAGGGCTCTGGGGAGAGGGCTGCTGGCACCTGGAGAAGGGGTGGTGATGGGTCTGAGTATAGTCAGGCAAGGGGAGGCAGGGCTGTGATGACCCAGGCAGAACCTAAAGAGACAGGTTGTACCAGGGACTGCAAAACCAGAGGTCCCAGGATCCCAAGGCCAGTCCCCCTGCAGGCAGGTGGGCTGCAGCAACTGCAGGCCTGGATAGTAATCTGGAGCTGGAGTGGCCCCCATAGTGCAGAAGAGAACACTGAGGCCCAAGGAGTTTTGCCCTTGGTCACAAAGCATGTTCCCGTCACAGGAGATCTCAGATCCTGAGCCACCCAGGTGCTCTCCACATAGTCTTGTGATGAATCAACAACACCTTACAACATTTTCTCTTAACTTTAAAAAAAAATGGAGCTTTGTTGTAAAACATCTCAGAAATCCAAAAGTGTTGTGTATTTAAAAGTAAAAGTCTCCCGTTTCCCGCTCCCTAGGGAGAACTTCTCATAACCATTTGTTGTATGTTTCCCTGGCTCTCGATTCGGCATTTACAGTCACACACATCTTGTATCTGTCTTCTTTTTTTTTTTTAAACATAAATGGAATCATATTGTTCTGCAGCTCTTTTTTTTTTTCTTTTCACTTAACAGTGATAGCCTTGGACATTTTCCAGGAGGATCCAGGCTGGGCCAGAGAGAGGCAGAAGGGCTGCAAGACCCCTGGCAAAGAAAGGGAGAGAGAGAGTGTGTGTGGCGGGTAGGAGGAATTCCCCACAAGTCACTACACACAGTGGGTGGGAAACCAGGCAGAGAAGCCTCCATCCTCGGGTCCCAGAGGACTGTGGCATCTGGTCTCTAGGCTTGAATTCCCTGTGGTCAAAGCCACGCTAGCTTGCTTATCACCATATACCCCGCATTGTGCCTGGCACATAGTAGGTGCTCAAGAAATGCTTGTTGGATGAATTGAGTTCCTTTTAGTCCCATCTTCCCTGACCCTGCCAGAGACTGCCTAGTCTCCGTTGACCGTAGTCTTTTTAATCTCTTGCTGGGTGTTTATTTTGACTCATGCTCAAATGGCTATGGATGCCAGAGGGACCCTAGAGAGGGGGTCCATCCCTGAGCTCTGAGACAGAGCTCAGAGAAAGAGAGAAGACCCTCCCCTTAGACAAGTCACTGCCCTTCTCTGCTGTCAGTTTGCTCCCCTCTCTAATGAGGGCTTGGACCAGCGGGTCTCCAGGGGTCCTTCCAGCTCTGCCATCTGTGGCTTCAGCCCCACTACCTCATTTCACGGATGAGGAGCTGAGTCGACTTTAATTTTGTCAGCTGCCTCAGAAATCCATTGGGAAAAGGGGGGCTTGAGTTTGGGGATGCATCTGAGGCTGCTGCCATGTCCTAAGCACCAACTGTGTGCCAGGTACCCGCTCTAGAGCTTCACATGCACTGTCCAGAATCCTCAGGGCATTTTCCCAGTAGGCAAACAGGCTGGCTCAGAAAGGGGGAGTAACTTGCCCAAGGCCACACAGTGAGTCAGGGACTGATCTGGGAGTGGAGCTCTGATCTGCCTAGAGCCCCCAGTGGTGAGCTCCTCCCGCCTCAGCATCTCTGTGAACTAAAGCCAGTAAAGGAAAAAAATTAATAATGTGAAGTCAGTAAAGGAGACCAGGTTGAACCAAACTATTCTCCAGAAACTTCAGGGTCCCCTTCCTCATTGTTTCCCCAGACAATCTGACTTCTGTATCTAAGTCCCCTGGTGACATGGCTAGAATTTGGGGCAAAAAGTGATTGACTTACAGAACTGGCTGGCAAGGGCTTGGGCACATGAGGCTTCTGATGGGGTTCTGTGGCCCCAGGCTTAGCCCTCTCCCCCAGCTAGTTTCCTGGGGCTGGGGTGGGCCCATCTGCATTATTCATTCTTCACCCCTCAACCCCCAGCCCCCCACCTGGTGTTGGGCTCCTGGGGTTGGCGTCTAGACAGACAAGAGCATCCTACTGAGAACAGAGGCAGCCCTGACTCGGGGCTGAAGGTTCCCATGGCAACTGCATCCCCCTCAGCTGGCAGCTACCCAATAAATAAATAATCAGGGATGGGGGTGGGGAGCTCAAGGCCGGGGGAGGGGCAGCAGGGGAGCCTGGTGGAGGCTTCACTCTGGAAAGAGGTGTGGGTTAGGCTTGAAGTGGCCTGGGGGCTGGTATTGCAATCAGCCAGTTGAGAGGGTAGAGGGAGGAATATGGCCAGATGTGAGAGATTCAGAAGATCAGAGAGCCGGGACTTGATGACAGGCTAGGCATGCAGGTGAGCAAGAGACTAGGACCTAAAGCTTAACTTCCTAGCTCATGCAGCTGGACACCTCATGGGGCCCACATCTCAGGCAATGGACCAGGTTTGGGCGTATTAAGTTCATGATGAACCATCCAGTGGGTACTTGGTTATAAAGGGGCTGGAGGCTTAAAAGACTGAAGCTGGCAGGAGGTCGGGGCACGCACTTGCTGGGACACATGGAGTATGAAGAGAGGATGGGCTGCACCGCAGTCAGGCCTGAGAAGTGGAGGATGTGTGTGCCAGGCATGGCTCTCGCCGCTGGAAATGCAGCAGTGAACATCCCCACTCTCCTGGAATTTGCTGTCTAATGCAGGAGACGGTTAATAATGAGTAAGTAGTATGTTAGTTAGTGAAAAGTACCACGGAAAAATAATTAAGTGGTGAAGGGTGGGAGGAGCCAGGAGTTCTGCAACAGAATATAATTTTACATGGTGCTGACTCTCCTCAAGATGAGATGAGGGAGGTACTGTGAAACATACCCATTTTGTTGGTGAGGAAACTGAGGTACAGGGAGATTCAGTGACTTGCCCAGAGTTGTAGAAAAACCAGTGGCACCAGGGTTCTAACCCAGCTCTGCTCCTAATTTCCTGGACCAAGTTGTTATAGCAGGTGGGTGGGGGAGTGAGTGGCAGGAAGGATGTGAAGACCTTTAATCAACTTTGGATGTGAGAACCTTGGGATACATAAGGCATTAACTGGAGAGGAAAAGGGGTTGTTGTTTTTTTTAATAGAAGAGTCTTGAGCATGTTTAGGAGCCAGAGGGAAGGATCCCAGGCAGGGGAAGAAGTTGAGTTTACAAGAGAAGAGACTGTGGATGACATGGGCTCCTGAGAAGGTAGAGAACACAGTTCGGAGTGCAGGAGGAGGCATTGGCCTTGGGTGGGAGGAGGGATGGAGCCTCAAGTGTAGGAGATGGGGGTGAAGGAGACCAGGTCTTCACCCAGAGCAGGGTGAAGGACACCCAGCAGGTGGAGGACGGCGAGAAGACCTGAATATCATCAGGGAGAGTGATTTCCTGGGGAGCCTCTTGGATTTGATCATTCCAGATCTCCAGGGGCCCCAGTCTGCCCCGGGGAGTGACTCTGCAGCAATGCTTGGCTGCTTTTCAAGAACTAAGAAAACTATTAATTGGGTTTATCCAGGAGTGGGCTTTCCCTGACATTCGTGATGAAAAGGCAGAGGAGTATGAGAGTCTGGGTTGCAGGCGAAGCTGATGGTGAAGTGAGGGGTCCCATGATCCCAGCAGGCTGACTTGGGATGTGAAGTGGGGAATGGAAGCGAGGAGAGGGCTGGGGAGCTGGCACCCTGGGCTGGGCTCGTCATCATGAAGGCTATTGGAAAGAAGCTGGGGTGGTCCGAGAGGGGCTCAGGAATCGCTGACTTTGGAAAGCGTGGCAGTTACAGGTGGTGACCCAGCCCAAGAGGTGGCCGTGGACAAGGAAGAATGGAAGCCTGGGTCGTGGGAGAGGACTTAAGAGGCTGAGAGATTGGGGTACTGCAGGGGGTGCCCCCACCCGATGTTAGAGTCAACCAGGGTGATGCAGGGATCGAGGAATCATCTTCAAGGAACGGACCTGACCTGGAGTGGATGATGAAGCCAGCCATGGATGAGGGTGGGACAGCCACAGGCCTCCCACCTTTGGGCCCGAGGAAGGAGATGAGAGAAGAGAAATAGAGTCACTGAAAAGACTCCAGAGAGGCAGGGTCCTTGGGTGAAGGTGTAGCAGGTGGGGGACCCCTTAGAAAAGGCACTGAGGCCAGAGAGACACTCGCTGGTGTGGAAGGGCTCGTGAAAGGGGGCTGGGGGGGTCTGGGTCAGGAAGCGGCACAGAGGGGCATTCAGATCAAGGGCAGAGAGGACTGACCGACCGGCAGGAAAGTGGGACTTACTCTGTGGGCGCTGACAGATCCAGAGAGGGCTGTGGGGCTGAGGGGTCTGGATTTCTTCTGTCCTGCTGGGACTAGTTACCACTCATCCTGCTTGTCTGGGGTCCTGAGTGACCTGAGAGTTGGCTGGCCCAGAGGCCATAGAGATTACCCCAGGCTCTCTGGGCTGCATGGACGACAGAGTGACTCAAGCAGATTTTGTGCTTTAGAAAAAGCACTCCACAGAGGTGGTCGGCAGCCTCCCTCTGCCAGGAAATCTGGCAGGAGGCTGCAGCACTTGCCCACAGAAGCCTCGTGCCAGCTCATGGAGGAGAGAGACCCAAGAAGCCAGCTTGCTCTGGCCTGTAGGCTGACCAGGTCAAAATTTCCCCAGAGTCATTTTTTCCCTCTCACTGCATGTGTACTTGAACTTTTTGCAAAGGGATAGGTTGCTGTTGTCTCCACACAAGTCCTCTCATCAAAGGAAAAAGGACACTCCAAGGCCAGTTATGATTTACACCCACTGCAGTCTTCAGACTAGTGTTTCTAAGCTGGTGGAACCAGATAGGGGAGATACTCCTCCTGTTTTTTGTTCTTATCTTTACTTGTTAATTAGCCGCATATCAGTGCTGGGGAAGCAGGAGTTCTGGAGTAACAACAGCTTTAGAATTGGGATTATATGGAATCTCAGTTAAAATATTTATTTATTTAAGTTGATCTCTGCACTCACCTTTGGCAGAAGAGGCAGCATCGTTCAGGCCTGGGTTATCACGCTTATCACAATGGTTTGTAACTGTCCAGTTTTCCATCCATCTCCCCACCTAGGCTCTGAGTTCCCAAAGGGCAGGGACTGCAACATATTCACTTCAGCATCCCAGCGTCAGCACGAGGCCTGACACAGACTAAACATTCTGTGAATAAATAAATGATGGACCCTGGATGGATGAGGGCATGTCAGATGTCGGAGGGATGAATAAAGGGATGTGGATGGGGTTTTGATGAATGAGTGGGTGAGTGTTGGATGGGAGGCTGCAAGGATGGCTCAGAGTGACAAGAACAGCTAGTGTTCCATATTCAGTGGAAAGAGAGGTCCCTCTGGGCCAGGCAGGAAGTCTTGCTAGGGAAGGAGAAAATTGTACTATATTTTGAAAAATGAGGAGGACTTGGGTATAGGAAAAGGGAAATGATAGTGAAACCTCAACTGTTATTTCAGCTGCTTAGGGACAGAAACTGACCCAGAATAAAGAATTGAGCCAAATCCTAGCAGCCTTCAAAGCCCAACTAAGAAGCTTTGGCTGTTAGGTCTTCTATTAATTAACTACCTTCTATTAAGTCTAATAGTTTATGTGATGTCTCCATATCCTCACAGCTTCCTGGGGGAATTCCTGTCTTCCCCATTTATAATTAAAGAAATAGTCTCAGAGAGGGGAATTAACTTGTCCTGAGTCACACAGCAATCTGCAGTCTGAACCTGAGTTGACTGCCGCTCACTCCATCAGTGAGGGCCCTGAGAACACAAGGGCTTTGAGCAAGGGCCAGGGTGGGGGTGCGGGTGATGCCAGGTTTAGGCAGTTGTGTCCAGGCAGGGTGTCTCCCCAGCTACACTGTGAGCCTGGGCAACTCTGTCACAACCTCATTTCCAGGATCCCATGCCAGCTGAGTCTAGAGCACCCACCCGGACCTCAAACCACCAGGGCTCCCCAGGGCCTCACAGAGTCAAGGTAGAAAGGAGAACAGACTTGGGGCAGGAGCTTTGGGTTCAGGCCATTGGATTAAAGACCAGAAGAGCCCTTAGATTATTTAGTCTGGCAGCCTCTGTGTATGAAAGAGGAGCCCAAGACCCACAGAGAAGGTGGCTTGCCCATGTAAGCCAGGAGTCAGTGTTAGAACCTCAACCAGAAACCACATGTCTAAACTCCCAAGCCAGTGCCAACCGGGAAAGGTGGCATGTTGGTGCCAAAATGGGACAGAAGGCAGAGAAAGGCAGGGTGTCTGCCTGGCTCTGCCACCAACCTGCTGTGTGACCTTGGGCAAGTCACTTCCTCTCTCTGGGCCTCATCGTTGCTTTCCTCTGAGCTAATGATCTCAGCGGTGCCTTTCTGCCAAGAAGTATCCAATGAGAGATGAACTTGGAAAGCTCTTTGCAACCTGCAGAGCCCTGGGAGGGGAGTCACCAGCAAGAGGCAGGCCGGTGCCAGGTCATTGGATGCCAGGGTTGGGCCTCTGCCCAAGCTTTACCATCTGTGTGGTACCATCACCTCCACCCCCTCCTGCCTCCTAGCCAGGAAAAAGCCTTCTGGGACCTTATTTTATTAGGATCATCTCTCCCTACCTAGACAGACTCTCTTCTCTCTCCTTCTATGTAGGCAGGACTCTTGGGTATAAGTGACAGAAATCAGTACAAGGAGGGAGAATTCGTTTAGTCATGGCTGGATCCTCAGACCCAAAACAAGGTCTCCCAGACGCTCCCCTTGCGTGTTCACTCTTCTTTCCTCACTCTCTGTCCCTTAGCTCTGGCTTCCTCCGCAAGCAGGCTGTCCCCTGCATGGTGGCAAAGACAGTCCCCAGGAGCTCTCAGCTGACACTATACCCATCCAGGTATCTTGGCGGACAGGCAGCATCTCTGTCCTGATCCCCCAGCAAATATCCAGGCAACTCTCAGGGGCAGAGCACAGAGAGAGTGCCCATCCATGAGCAGATCACTGTGTGCTGCTTATTTACTTAGACTTGGGTCCTGAGCCCACCGCAGAAATCAGTACGCATGGACTGAGGGTCTGGGAGGCAGTTTCCAAAATAAAGAGATAGGTTCTGTCAACAGAAGAAGGGATATGGGATGGTCAGTAAGCATTGGTATCCTTGGGACCTGTTTCTAAGTGTATCAGCTGAAAGGTTGAATCAGGGGCTATTGGAAAGGGACTGTTGATCGAGTCCTATATCAGTTACCTCCTGCTGCATAACAAATCCCTCCAAAATGTAGTGGTGCAAAAACAATCATTTTCGGGAGTTCCCTGGCGGTCCAGTGGTTAGGACTCAGGGCTTTGACTGCCATGGGCCCAGGTTCAACCCCTGATTCGGGGAACTAAGATCACACAAGCTGCACGATGTGGCTGAAAATTTAAAAACAGTAATAAAAACAAAAAATAGAACAACCGCTTGATTTAGCTCACGATTTTGTGGGTCAGCTGGAGGTTCTTTGGTCCAGGGACGTGTCTTTGGTCTGTTGGTGGGTTGGCTAGCGTCTGAGTGATCTAGGATGGCCTCACTCGTGTGTGTTGATGTGGCTGTTGGCTGGGGTGCCTTGGTTCTTTTCCCCGTGCCATTTTATCCTCCTGAAAGTGAGCTTGAGCTCTTTCAAAAGTTGTTTTCTGTGTTATCAGTGTAAAAAGTGGGCAAGCTCCAATGCACCAGCGTTTTTCAAGCTTTTTCACCTGCTTCCTCTTGGCTCACATCTCATTGAATGAAGCAAGTCATGTGACCGAACACAAGCATTAGTATGGGAAGGCACTGCCAAGGAGCACAAAGTTAGTGTGGAAGCAGGAGGAGAAAAAGGAAAGCAAATCCCTTTCTCTGCAGCCCATGGATCCCCTGGGCCAGGACAACCTCCAGAGAGGGGTCCTTAAAAGAGGAAACTCAGTCCTACCAGCTTCCCTGGGTCCTCCAGGGCCATGGCTCATCCCTAGACCAGTGCTAGGGGAGCCAGTCTGAATCCTGACTCCACTGAGACCCACCCCCCTGGGAAGCTGCAGGTGCCAGGCGGGGAGGCTTCTTGGCAGGGAGGAAGGTGTTCTGAACCCTGGCTCCTGTCTCCCATTAGCCCACCCCAAAGTGATCACCAGGGCTCCATCCCTCTCTCATCCTCACCAATTTGTCCTCACCTCCCAGTATCCCCTTGGGTACTCCAGGCTGGGGTGACCTTGAGACGTGTGTACAGTCAGGTCATGGTGCCTCATCACCCTGGTAACTGGTGTCCCCTGCTCCACAAGGTTGAGGAGGAGTCCCCGTCTTCCTCCTTTAGGGAGTGACGTGGCCTCAGCCTGCTCTTTCCCACAGGTGGCTGCGCTGGAGCGGCAGATCTTTGACTTCCTGGGCTACCAGTGGGCTCCGATCCTAGCCAACTTCCTGCACATCATGGCAGTTATCCTGGGCATCTTTGGCACCGTGCAGTACCGCTCCCGGTACCTCATTCTGGTATGGCTCACTCGGCCCCTCCCCAAACCAACTCCCTCTTTCTCATCCCCATCCATTCCCACCTCATTCTCCAGCCAGAGCTGCCCCCCAACCCTGGGCACCTAGACCCCTGCCTGAGTCTTGGCTCCAGCCTGGCTGGTGATATCCAAATCCCAGTGCTTCTTTGCTCAGTGGAGACAAGATTAGTACTTTCCTAAAGAATTTTCTATGGAAAAGTCCAACTATTAACCAGATGCATCATTGAGTGAGTGCTTCCCATGTGCCAGAGCTCCCTAGTAGCTCAGTTGGTAAAGAATCTGCCTGCAATGCAGGAGACCCCGGTTTGATTTCTGGGTTGGGAAGATCCCCTGGAGAAGGGATAGGCTACCCACTCCAGTATTCTGTCCTAGAGAATTCCGTGGACAGTCCATGGGGTCGCAAAGAATCAGCCACAACTGAGTGACTTTCACTTTCATACTTCACTTTCCCATGTGCCAGGCACATGCCAAGAGTTTCACTAGCTTTACTTAACTTTACGACAGCCCTGCGAGGTGTATCTTTCTGTCTCCATTTTCCGGATGAGGAAATGAGGCTCAGAAAGGTGACGAGGACTCCTTGAGTCACACAGCTAATAAGTGGCGGGGTTAGAGCATCGCTGCCAGAGCGAAGGCTCCTGCCGCATCCCCACGCTGCCCCAGTAGGTCCATGTGAGGGATGCACTTGGTCTGGCTTCTCAAGTTGCTTCAGGAAGGCTTGGCTCTTGTCCCTTGATGTTCATCAAGCATGTGGTCTAGAGAGACTCGTGGGATTCTGAGGCCAGTGCCTCCTGCGCCCAATCCTAGGAGTACATTGTGTCCCTGGCTCCCTCCACCTACGTCCTCTTTCTAAGCTCTGGTCCCTGAAGATCAAACTCCTGTTTTCAGCTGGTCTCATCCTCGTCTGCTGCTCTTCCGCAGTGACCCATTCACACACCTCTCTTGAGGGAAAAGGCTCTTTGGTAGGTTTGCTTCATAAATGCCTGACACCTCCAATACTGATGACATGTAATTTCATGCCCCTCCCACCCCCAAGCCCACTCACCCTCATTCTAGGCTGAGTTTCCCCACCTCCAACAGGCTCAGTTCCAGCAGTCAGGTGAACAGGGCCCTTCCGAAGCTCTCCCTCACCTAAGAGGACTCTCCTCTCCAGTCCTTAGGAATGCCCCAGGCGCCTCTGTAAACAGCACTGTCTTCCAGGAAGCTGCCATTAGAATCACAGGCATAGGATTTGGGTGGAAATCATCCAGCTCCTTGGGCTTCCCAGGTGGCTCAGTGGTCAAAAAACCCAACTGCTAATGCAGAATCTGTAAGAGATATGGGTTCGATCCCTGGGTTGGGAAAATCCCCTGGAGGAGGAAATGGCAGCCTACTCCAGTACTCTTGAAAAATCCCATGGACAGAGACGCCTGGCAGGCTACAGTCCATGGGGTCACAAAAGAGTCGGACACGACTTAGCAACTAAACAACAGCAACTGCGAGCTCCTCTCTAGTTCTTGGCCATGCGCAGGATGCCGTCTGGTGTCTCTGTTCTCTACAGATTGGATAGGACTACCTACCAGAGGACTTGGGTTTGCATGACAGCCCTACCTCTTCCTAGCTGTGTGATCTTGAAAACGTAAACCTCTTCTCTGAGCCTTAGCTTAGCTTTAAAGAGAAAGACGGTGCTTTCCCTGCAGGGCTCTCGTAAGGGAGCCTGATTGTAAGATGATTTATACACTGAGAAGTGCTCTCTGAGTGAGGCACTGTCATAGTTTCCCCTGCAGAGGTCTTTTTAGTCCATTGACCCACCCCCCTCCCCACTCCCCCAGGCCCCGCCCTGACCCCCCCTCTGCTTTCCCCAGTATGCAGCCTGGCTGGTGCTCTGGGTTGGCTGGAATGCTTTTATCATCTGCTTCTATTTGGAGGTTGGACAGCTGTCCCAGGTAAGCCTCGGGCCTGGCATTGTCAGAGGGCAAAGCCTGGCATCCCCTGCCCCGAGGGCTCCTGTGGTGTGGGTCTGGGGTGTCATCTCCTAAAGAGAACACTCTCTACACATTGGAGTAATCTGTGCTCCCCCTCCACCCCTACATTTTCATTTCTGGCCTCTGTACTTCTCAAAAACAAATGATGAAGCTGAAGGGCAGTCTGAGTGAAGATGGATTGGGGTTCCAGTTGATCACAGTCTCAGAAGAAACCATCAATATGTCATGACCCAGAAGACTTCTCTTAGGCTTCACACATGTTCAGTGCAAAAGAAGTGAAAATGCAACATGCTTTGTATGGCTTAGACCGTGAAGATTTGAGTCCAGTTCTGATAGATATTTTTCAGATGAGAAAGAGACTAGGTAGTAGAGTCTGTTCTGGGAAAACTGAACAGACCATGTCACATGGAGAACTGTTGAAGAAAGTGGGAGTATTTAACTTGGAGAAGAACAAATCCAGAGGGCACAACTCCTAGTTTTAGATAGAAAGGAGGCGAAATACATGAATGAGAGCACTTGGCTTCGTACTGTTGCTAGATTTAAATCCCAGCTCAAACATTTCCTAGCTGTGTGACCTTGGGCAGGTGGCTTACCCTCTCTGAGCATCAGTTTCCTCATCTAGTAAGTGCAGTTAATAGAAACTCCAATTTCATGTGGTTGCGGAGGGAGATCGCACATCTCAGTGCTTGGCACCCAGTCGGTATGCAGTGAATATTTGTTAATGGACCATATGAGTGAATGGATTGGGAAACACATGCATACGTGGGTGAGAACTGATTAGCCAGCCCCTTCTCCATTTCAAGAGGAAACCAAGGACTAAAGAGAGGAGAGGTTTGCCCAGGGTCACACACACGGAGCAGTGGAGAGGTTGAATGAGCTGTGAAGGTCTGTATTGGAGATTTCACTAACAGCTGGAAAGGGGAACCGGCCACCATTAATATCCTTTCCCGCCCTGAAATTCTGAGGCTCCTGTGGGGCTGTAGCAGCCCGGCATGATCATCTGGCGCCACCTACTGGCCAAACGTAGACTTGCAGATACAGACCATACCTTTCACAAATCAAGCCAGGAAGGGAAGCTGTTATTACCCGGTGTGAAGTAGACATTTATATAAGGTCTCCTGGAACCTGGGAAGGATCTTCACCCTCCCCCCAGCTCAGTATCCTAGGCCCCTCTGCCCCTAGGACCGGGACTTCATCATGACCTTCAACACATCCCTGCACCGCTCCTGGTGGATGGAGAACGGGCCAGGCTGCCTGGTGACACCTGTCCTGAACTCCCGCCTGGCCCTGGAGGACCACCATGTCATCTCAGTCACCGGCTGCCTGCTCGACTACCCCTACATTGAAGCACTTAGCAGTGCCCTGCAGATCTTCTTGGCTGTGAGTTTCTGTCCCCCTGCCCATCCCAGCCCTGCCCTTGGCAGTAACACACACACAGTTACATAACCCTCTTTCCTCTTCACAAGCCAGTAAGATATCGCCCAGGTCCAACTGGAGAAACAGAGGTAAAATAATCACTTGTTCAAAGTCACACCCAGAACGGAGAACAGAACCAAGTGTATTAAGTTTAAGGCACAGTCATTAAACTTGGGAAGTTGTTCTGGGTTTGCCTTCCTCTCAGCATATTTGGCCCCTCCAGCCAGGGTGGGCAGGGCCAGGCAGGGGGTGAAGAAAGAGCTTCCCACTCCTCCCTCTCTTTCTGATGCGCTGTGTCCTCCCTCAGCTGTTTGGCTTCGTGTTCGCCTGCTACGTGAGCAAAGTATTCCTGGAAGAGGAGGACAGCTGTGAGTCCGGAACCCCTAGGGAAGTGGGGACCCCATGTCGTCAGCACCCTGGACAGGGGCCCAAGCGGGAGGGAGCCCTGGGTCAGTTAAGGGGTCCCTGAGACTAGGCTGGGTGGGGATCTGCATAGCCGGCCCATTCTGGATGAGGATCAGATGTCCAGGTGCCCAAGCCAAGGCACTGCCCCTCTACCCGCCCGGTAGGCCCCGTCCTGTCCCCTCAGAGGGGTCCACAGCCTCACTCCAGTCAAGCACCACCCATTCCCAGTTCGTCCCACTCCAGCCCCTCGGAAGGGCTTGCCTCCCTGCTCGTTCCCCCACTCCCACCCTACAGCCTTCTCCCTTAAACGACAGCCCTCCGCATCTACCCTCCAGCTCTCTATCTCAGGCCTTGGCCCATCCCTCGGGATGTTACAGCAAAGCTCAACCCCTCAGGCCCTGTACCCGATCTGGTCCTCCCTTTCAAGACCCAGCCTCCCATCACCTCGCCTATCCACAGGACCATCTCTCTAACCACGTGCCATCTCCCCTTCCGCAGTCGATTTCATCGGCGGTTTTGACTCCTACGGATACCAGGCGCCCCAGAAGACGTCGCATTTACAACTGCAGCCTCTGTACACGTGGGTCATGGCGCGGAGCCGTGTCGGGTGGAGGGACCCCGGCATTAGTGTAGGAGAAAGAAGGGGAGGGGGGAGCGGAGAGGGCAGGCGGATCTCTCCGCCTCCCTATTCAGTGGTCCGCTTCCCTAATTGGTTTTTGTTTCTTGCAGGTCTGGGTAGCGTTTGCCCCACGCCCACCCCCGCGGCTAGACTGACCGGCGCTGCCGCGAGCTCTGGCCAAAATGGCAGGCGCGCCCCCTGGCGGCTCCCTGACTGACTGCAGCCTGAGCCGGCTGGATCTGGGTCTGAAGTGGACTTGGACTTGGCCCTTAGCAGCCTGGACTTGAGGGGCGGGGCGGGGAGCGGGGTGTGGCGGGGAGAATCGCGGGGTTTGTATTTTTGTTTTTTTAATCTCAGCCTTGACGTGTGCGGGAGACTCCCCCGCCCTTCTCCAGCCTCCCCTTTCTCCCTTCTTCCCCCAGCATCCTGTCCCCTGTCCAGAGGGAAAGGGCAGGAGAGACACACACACCCCATCTCGCCACATTTATTCACCAGCCCTGAGGAAAGTTCCCCCGAACCATGAAGAGGAGGAGTCCTGGGTTCTAATCTCAGCTCCATCACCAACTCTGTGTGACATCTGGCAAAGCCCTTGTCTTCTCTGGGCCTTAGCTTCTCACCTCAAATAATTAAAATAATCCCTTAGTAAATGGAGCTCTTCCTAGCCTTTTCATTTGACTCTCAATTCTCTGGACTATACTGGGGCTTTGCTATAATCCCCATTTTGCAGATATGGAAACTGAGTCCCAGAGATATAAAGCGATTTGCTTGAGGTCACACAGCTGGGCTTTTGGTGGAGGCAGGCCTTGAATACAGTATATCATCTGTAGTTTCGGACTCCAAAACCCAGTGTCCAGTTTCTGAATTCCGTTTCCAAGCCCCCTTCCAACTTGGACACTCTAGAACCCATATGGCATACACCACTCTCACATACCACCACCGCCACTTGCCAACGCCTCTCTTAAAGCAATATACCCGTTCTCTTGCTGGACACGGGATGGACAGATCCCAGAGCCCTGAATTCAGCCTGACCGACAGGGAAGCCTTCTTAGACTCGGCCTCTGCCCACCCTTGGCAAAGCTTTCGCGCTTTCTCTAGCAAAGGGGGGACACAACCCCATTGCCCCAGTCCCTCCCAGGTCCCTGAGGCTGCTGCACCCATGACCCCTCACCCCCTCAGCAACTTTGCCAACCTCTAAGGACACCATCCACTTCATCTGATGAAAGACCAGTGGTTCCAGCATGGAAAAGGGCTCATCTGTGCTGCCCAGCCACCAGTGTTGAAAGATCACCAGCATTCATGATCGTTTCGGTGTCCAGAAGCAACTTCTAACAACCCCAGAAGTTGTTCCAGAGAGGCAGAATGGGGGAGGGATGCCCTAGGGGAGATGGGTCTGGAGGGCCAGCACCCTTCCTTAAGAGCAAGTCGACGTAAGGGCTCAGTCTCCTCACCTCCCTCCTCAGACACCTCTGAGGACCCTGCATCCCGTGTGCTGGCTGGTGAATCCAAGGGCAGGAAGATTGGGCCTCAGCTTCCAGTTTGTGAAACAGGAGTGGCTCCGGCTTAGGAAGGCGGGTGGGAGGCCCAGGGGAACCAGGTGGAAGTACAGACGGTCGTACACCTGAGCCCCTCCATGACGACCATTCCTCACTCTCCACGCGCTGATCTGCCATCCCCTCCTGTCTAAGGCCAAAATATCCTGAACTCGGATCCCACCCCAACATCTAGTATGCAGGTCTGTGCTGAAGAGCCAACCCTGGGCATTTCTCTGGTCACTACGGGACCTGAGATCAGCCCTGGCCAGCTACAGGTGCAGCTCAAGAGTGTGATGGTTCCCTCCGGCCTGGCTGCTGCCCCTGGGCCAACTCCTGCCTCCAGCCCTCTCCTCCCACCCCCAGCCAGCTGTCATCTCACCCCGAACCCCTTTTCTACTCAGCAGGTTTAGCCACTGGTGCTTTGAAGCCTTTTGTTTTTATAAGATGGTTTTTTTTTTTCCAAGGAGACGAGATTTTCGTCTCACTGGCAACTTGCAAGGCAGGGAGTGTTGCCCTGGTTTCTGTGCAGGTGGGTTCATTAAAGACTGTGTTTTCTTCTCTCTTCCTGTCCTCCTGCCCATGAGTTAGCAGGGTCTTCTAAGGGAAAAGTCTTTGTATGAAGGGTGGGCAGAGGTTGGGAACCTATGTCATTGTCATGATCAAACATTCCTGGGACACTGGCCTGTGCCTCTGGCTGGCTGTGTGGCTTTGGGCAAATGATCCTCCCTGTCTTGCTTCACAATCCCTTGGAGAGCTTTCTATTTTTCTGATTAAGTGCATTTTAAGATTATGCTTTCAAATATCATTGGCATCTTGGCTCTGCCCTCTTCTGATGATTCAGTTCCTGACTTGGAATAAACTGGCAGACAGTGCTTTAGACACAGATTCCTGCCTCCCAACTAGGACATCCTGGCTCTTTTTCTGACCATACCATGAGAATCAGTCTTTTGAATCTTAAACATTTATTTTTGTGTGTAAATAAGTAATACGTATATATGACGCAGAATTCAGAAAGTTTCAGGGGGCTATGTACTCTTCACCTATTTTTCATATCTTTCCAAAGATAGTCAATTTTTTAAAATTATATAAAATCTTCCCCCCTTTTCACACAAATGGTAAAATATATTACTTACTCTTCAACTATACTTTTTTCAACCTAACTCTTGGAAATCTCCCAATAACACATGTGGAGCTGTCTCCCATTCTTCCACAGTGATTTGGTAGAACAGATTTTCAAGATCTCCAGGTGACCTTGCAGTTAGGGCCAAGAACCAGAGGTTCCACATAAGCATGCCAGGTCCACTATGCCAACCTCTGTGGACCACTCCTGGTTGTGGAGTCAGAGGGAAGTAAATCAAGGAGTTTATGGTCTAGTGGGGAGCCCGTGGAGTGGTCAGGTGGAAGGGTGGATGCTGAGAGCAGGTGGTCAATGCTAAGGACAGTTTAGCATGAAAGGCAGTTGTTAATAGGAGCTAACAACATGAGCAAAAGTAGGGAAGGAGGAAAGCCCGTGGTGTCTAGGGTAAGAATGGCCAGAGACGAGCTAGCTGGAGGAAGGTTCAGTGGGGAATGTATTAGATTTCTCTTGCCGTCATAAATTATCACAACTTTAGTCTCTTAAAGAAATACACATTTGTTATCTTAAAGTTCAGTAGAAGTCCATCATGGGTCTCACTGGGGTAAAATTAAGATGTCTAGAGGATTACACTTCTGGAGGCTCTAGGGGAGAAAACATCTCCTTGGTCTTTTCTAACTTCTAGAGGCTCCCTGCATTTCTTAGCTCTTGGCCTCCCTCTTCAAAGCCAGTGACATCACAGCTCTCTGATCCTTTTTCCCATCATCGCATCTCTCTAACCACAGCCAGGAAAGGTTCTCCACTTAGAAGGATCTGTGTCCAGGATAGTTTCCTCCTCTCAAAGTCTTTAATCCCATCTACAAAGTCCCTTTTGCCATCTATCACATTCACAGTTTCCAGAAATTAGAATGGGAACATCTTTCCCAGAGCGGGAGGTCATTATTCTACCTTCCACAGGGAAGGAGTCCTATCCTGTAGCCCTGAATGTCAAACCAGAGTGCATCAGAATGTCAAACCCGGGGGTGGGGGGTCGGGGGTAGGTGTCGGGGGGTAGCTATTGAAGGACTTTCAGCAGAAGCTACTCAGAATTGTCCTCTAGCTAGAACTGGCAGGGCTGGAACAGTGGGTTAGAGGAGGGAAGCAGGAAGCAGTGTTTTGTCTGGAAGAAGTTTAGGGTTTCCTTCTTCTCTGTGTAAACATGTGTTCTTGGAGGTGTGTGTGTGACCAGGAGCTCTATGTGTATAAACTTGGGATGGCCCCTGCAGTAGAGTCACGATCAGCATGAACTGCAGGACTCAGGCATCCCTTGGTCCCCGTTCATCACTCTAGAAACTAGTTAATTTGGCCTTCCCACAAAGCCCAGCACAGGGACTTCCCTGGTGGTCCAGTGGTTAAGAATCCGCCTGCCAATGCAGGAGACACAGGTTCGATCCCTGGTCAGGGAAGATGCCACGTGCTGCAGGGCAACTAAGCCTGTATGCCACGATTACTGAAGCCCATGCACCCTAGAGCCCGTGCTCTGCAACAAGAGCCAGGGTAAAGAGACGCCCACGGGCAGCAACGAAGACCAAGTGCAGCTTCTGCTGCCCTGGGGCCATTTCCCAGCAACCTCTGCACATTCGAATAATCCAGCTAGGATAGATCTTCCCATGACTATTGAGTCATAAAGGTGCCCAAGCCATTCTTTGGAGCACTAAAATACGAATTCCCCAAAGTGCATTTGACAAGCACAAGAGTCTCCTGGGATTTGTAGATAGACTAGTGTTTGCTTGAATAAGTTAGGATGGGGTCTTCCTGTTTCTAAACAGAGGGAGTGCCTGACACCAGACCTCGTTGCCTTGTAAGGTTCATTACTCCACAGGCTACTGGCGCTTGACAGGCCAAGCTTCTCACGTTTACAGAGCATAAGAATGCCTTAAAAATCCAAATTCCTAAGCCTGATCTGAGCCACACTGAACCCAACATCTGGGCAGTAGCAGGAACCTATGTTTTTCCCAAGTGCCCAGAGTGATCCAGGTTTGGGAAATTCTAGAACCAGGTAAAGAGGCCTCCAAACATTTTTGAAACTTTCCCTCCTCCAGGGTCATGGAAGTGAAGTGAAGTCGCTCAGTTGTGTCCGACTCTTTGCGACCCCATGGACTGTAGCCTACCAGGCTGCTCAGTCCATGGGATTTTCCAGGCAAGAGTCCTGGAGTGGGTTGCTTTCCTTCAGGGGATCTTCCCGGCCCAGGGATCGAACCTGGGTCTCCTGCATTGTAGGCAGACACTTTACCGTCTGAGCTACCAGGGTCATGGAAGGCCTACCCAAATTATGCCTGCCATCCCCCGCAGAACTCTACTCTAAGACCTCTAAAGTTTAAATTTCATTTGTTAATACTTGTTACAGTCTTAAATTTTTTTAAAAATGGGTTAATCATGTCAAAAGGTAGGATCAACTCTTGAACTTTAACACTGACAACTTCACCACTAGGTTAGTTTGAGCAAAGACAGGTCTGAGTTTGCCCACCACCACCTGAGCTGGGGACCACACCGTGCCCCAAGTCTCAGACTCAGCGATTCCCCTGATACCAGTCTGATGAGGTCCAGGCCGACGAGGTGCAGAGAGAGCCCTGTGTTGGCCTTCCAATACTGAAGTTTGAGATTCCCCTCTGCCCTCTCCTCACCCTGGGACCTGGGGCCCCTCCTCCCCACCTCTGGCCTTGGCGACTTCGTCATGACATGAGAGAACTGGACTTGGCAGAATACTCCTGGGTTTCTTTACTGCTGACGTTCTGGGATGGGACTTCTCCACCCTACCTGTACTTGGGGTGTGTTTTTAAAATACAGATTTCTGGGCTCCACTCATGTACCAGATTCCAATTCACTGAGACCCGAGCATCTGAATTCATTCTTCAAATATTGATTAAGAATTTACTGTGTACCAGGCACTGGGGATATGAAGTGAACAAAGCAGGACATAATCACTGCTCTCCTGAGGGGAATCTATGGGAGGATACACACAAAGGCAGAGCAGTAAATTATATGGTTTGTCAGATAATTGTCGTGGAGCAAAAGAGGGCAGGGCAGGGAAGGCAGGATAGGGATCAATTCTGGTTTTAAATTGGACATCAAGTCCATCAGAAAGGTTTCTTCCCCCTGGCCATGCACTGTATGGCATGTGGGATCTTGGTTCCCCAAGTGACCAGGGATCAAACCCACACTCCTTGCATTGGGAGTGCAGAGTCTTAACCACTGGACCGTCAGGGAAGTGCCTGAGAAATTGTTTTGATAAAATACCTGAAGAAGTTAGAAGACAAAGGGAATAGCAAGTACAAAGGCCCTGAGGTAGAAGCCCGAATACTAGAAGGAAGCAAGGAGGCTCAGATCAGATATGTCGCTCAGTTGCATCTGACTCTTTGTGACCCCATGAATCGCAGCACGCCAGGCCTCCCTGTCCATCACCAACTCCCGGAGTTCACTCAGACTCACGTCCATCAAGTCAGTGATGCTATCCAGCCATCTCATCCTCTGCCGTCCCCTTCTCCTCTTGCCCCCAAACCCTCCCAGCATCAGAGTCTTTTCCAATGAGTCAACTCTTCGCATGAGGTGGCCAAAGTACTGGAGTTTCAGCTTTAGCATCATTCCTTCCAAAGAAATCCCAGGGCTGATCTTCAGAATGGACTGGTTGGATCTCCTTGCAGTCCAAGGGACTCTCAAGAGTCTTCTCCAACACCACAGTTCAAAAGCATCAATTCTTAGGTGCTCAGCCTTCTTCACAGTCCAACTCTCACATCCATACATGACCACAGGAAAACCCATAGCCTTGACTAGATGAATCTTTGTTGGCAAAGTAATGTCTCTGCTTTTGAATATGTTATCTAGGTTGGTCATAACTTTCCTTCCAAGGAGTAAGCATCTTTTAATTTCATGGCTGCAGTCACCATCTGCAGTGATTTTGGAGCCCAGAAAAATAAAGTCTGACACTGTTTCCCCATCTATTTCCCATGAAGTGATGGGCCTGGATGCCATGATCTTTGTTTTCTGAATGTTGAGCTTTAAGCCAACTTTTTCACTCTCCACTTTCACTTTCATCAAAGGCTTTTGAGTTCCCCTTCACTTTCTGCCATAAGGGTGGTGTCATCTGCATATCTGAGGTTACTGATATTTCTCCCAGCAATCTTGATTCCAGCTTGGGTTTCTTCCAGTCCTGCATTTCTCATGATGTACTTTGCATATAAGTTAAATAAACAGGGTGACAATATACAGCCTTGACGAACTCCTTTTCCTATTTGGAACCAGTCTGTTGTTCCATGTCCAGTTCTAACTGTTGCTTCCTGACCTGCATACAGATTTCTCAAGAGGCAGGTCAGGTGGTCTGGTATTCCCATCTCTTTCAGAATTTTCCACAGTTTATTGTGATCCACACAGTCAAAGGCTTTGGCACAGTCAATAAAGCAGAAATAGATGTTTTTCTGAAACTCTCTTGCTTTTTCCATGATCCAGCAGATGTTGGCAATTTGATCTCTGGTTCCTCTGCCTTTTCTAAAACCAGCTTGAACATCAGGAAGTTCATGGTTCACATATTGCTGAAGCCTGGCTTGGAGAATTTTGAGCATTACTTTACTAGCGTGTGAGATGAGTGCAATTGTGCGGTAGTTTGAGCATTCTTTGGCATTGCCTTTCTTTGGGATTGAAATGAAAACTGACCTTTTCCAGTCCTGTGGCCACTGCTGAGTTTTCCAAATTTGCTGGCATATTGAGTGCAGCACTTTCACAGCATCATCTTTCAGGATTTGGAATAGCTCAACTGGAATTCCATCACCTCCACTAGCTTTGTTCGTAGTGATGCTTTCTAAGGCCCACTTGACTTCACATTCCAAGATGTCTGGCTCTAGGTCAGTGATCACACCATCGTGATTATCTGGGTCATGAAGATCTTTTTTGTACAGTTCTTCTGTGTATTCTTGCCACCTCTTCTTAATATCTACTGCTTCTGTTAGGTCCATACCATTTCTGTCCTTTATCGAGCCCATCTTTGCATGAAATGTTCCTTTGGTATCTTCTGTTGTTTTCCTCTATTTCTTTGCATTGATCGCTGAAGAAGGCTTTCTTTATCTCTCCTTGCTATTCTTTGGAACTCTGCATTCAGATGTTTATATCTTTCCTTTTCTCCTCTGCTTTTCACTTCTCTTCTTTTCACAGCTATTTGTAAGGCCTCCCCAGACAGCCATTTTGCTTTTTTGCATTTCTCTTCCATGGGGATGGTCTTGATCCCTGTCTCCTGTACAATGTCACGAACCTCATTCCATAGTTCATCAGGCACTCTATCCATCAGATCTAGGCCCTTAAATCTATTTTTCACTTCCTCTGTATAATCATAAGGGATTTGATTTAGGTCATACCTGAATGGTCTAGTGGTTTTCCCTACTTTCTTCAATTTCAGTCTGAAATTGGCAATAAGGAGTTCATGGTCTGAGCCACAGTCAGCTCCTGGTCTTGTTTTTGTTGACTGTATAGAGCTTCTCCATCTTTGGCTGCAAAGAATATAATCAATCTGATTTCAGTGTTGACCATCTGGTGATGTCCATGTATAGAGTCTTCTCTTGTGTTGTTGGAAGAGGGTGTTTGCTATGACCAGTGCATTTTCTTGGCAAAACTCTATTAATCTTTGCCCTGCTTCATTCCGTATTCCAAGGCCAAATTTGCCTGTTACTCCAGGTGTTTCTTGACTTCCTACTTTTGCATTCCAGTCACCTATAATGAAAAGGACATCTTTTTTGGGTGTTAGTTCTAAACGGTCTTGTAGGTCTTCATAGAACCATTCAACTTCAGCTTCTTCAGCGTTACTGGTTGGGGCATAGACTTGGATTACTGTGATATTGAATGGTTTGCCTTGGAAATGAACAGAGATCATTCTGTCACTTTTGAGATTGCATCCAAGTACTGCATTTCATACTCTTCTGTTGACCATGACGGCTACTCCATTTCTTCTGAGGGATTCCTGCCCACAATAGTAGATATAATGGTCATCTGAGTTAAATTCACCCATTCCAGTCCATTTCAGTTCACTGATTCCTAGAATGTCAACATTCACTCTTGCCATCTCTTGTTTGACCACTTCCAATTTGCCTTGATTCATGGACCTGACATTCCAGGTTCCTATGCAATATTGCTCTTTACAGCATCAGACCTTGCTTCTATCACCAGTCACATCCACAGCTGGGTATTGTTTTTGCTTTGGCAGCATCCCTTCATTCTTTCTGGAGTTATTTCTCCACTGATCTCCAGTAGCATATTGGGCACCTACTGACCCGGGGAGTTTCTCTTTCAGTATCCTATCATTTTGCCTTTTCATACTGTTCATGGGGTTCTCAAGGCAAGAATACTGAAGTGGTTTGCCATTCCCTTCTCCAGTGGACCACATTCTGTCAGATCTCTCCCCCATGACCCGCCCATCTTGGGTGGCCACATGGGCATGGCTTAGTTTCATTGAGTTAGACAAGGCTGTGGTCCTAGTGTGATTAGATTGACTAGTTTTCTGTGAGTATGGTTTCAGTGTATTTGCCCTCTGATGCCCTCTTGCAACACCTACCGTCTTACTTGGGTTTCTCTTACCTTGGGCATAGGGTATCTCTTCATGGCTGCTCCAGCAAAGCACAGCCATTGCTCCTTACCTTGGACGAGGAGTATCTCCTCACCGCTGCCCTTCCTGACCTTCAACGTGGGATAGCTCCTCTAGGCCCTCCTGCGCCCGCGCAGCCACGGCTCCTTGGACGTGGGGTTGGTCCTCCCGGCCACCGCCCCTGGCCTCGGGCATGGGGGTTGCTCCTCCGGGCCGAAGGAGGCTAGTGTGGCTCAAAGCAAGGAAAGGGGAGAGTGGGAGGAGACAAAGTCAGAGAGATAAGGGTGTGAATGTCTGACACTGTATTGGCTTGAACAACACCATAAGGGCTTTAGTTTCTGATCTGAGATGGGAAACTATAGAACTAGGAAGAATCCCTTGGGATACTGTATGAAGAATACACTGTAAGAGGTCAAGGACTGGAGCATGGAGACCAGGTCAGATGCTATCAAGACAATCCAGGTGAGGGATGGTAGTGCTCAGTTAGGATGGCCAGAACAAAGAGGCCTCGGGGTATTTCTTTCCAGTCCTAAAATGCTAGGAATTGCCAGTCTAATTAAAGCAAGGAGTTAATAGACAGGCAGTGCCTTGTCTTGTGTGTTAAGCCAACAAGCATTTATTGATTATCAATCCAGCACCATTTACTGAAAGCTCTGATTCGAGGCAGCATGATCAGCACCTATTAGGACAGACAGTGGCTGCAGGGGTGGTGAGGAGGGGCAACCTCTCCCAGCGGGGACTCAAGGAGGGCCTCCTGGAGTGACCCAGAGGGAAGCGCCTGGATTTCTCTAGATCAGAGTTTCTCCAGCTCCACATCATTTCAACCTAATAGTAGTAGTGTTAGTTGCTCTGTCGTGTCCGACTCTCTGCAACCCCATGGACTGTAGCCCGCCAGGCTCCTCTGTCCATGGGATTCTCCAGGCAAGAATACTGAAGTGGGTTGCCAAATGCCCTCCTCCAGAGGCTCTTCTCAACCGAGGGATCGAACCTGGGTCTCCTGCACTGCAGGCAGATTCTTTACCGTCTGAACTTGGGGCCAGGTGCTTCCTTGCCTTGGGAAGCTATCCCGTACACTGTAGGATGTTCAGCAGTGGCCTTGGGCTCCACTCGCGGGATGTAGCCCCACCCTCAGTAGTGACAATTGCCAGATATCCCTGCGGGGCGACATTGCCCTCAGCGGGGAACTGCCTCTCTAGACAGAAGAAATAAAGTGAGTTAAGTCATCAAGGAGGGATGAGTGAGACTTGGGTAAATCACTTAACTTGAGCCTCATTTTTTCTCATGTGTAAAATGGCGCAGTATCTGAAAGGTTTATTGTGATAATGAGAATACCTGTAACGCACTTGACATATAGAAGGTCCCAGATAAATGTTAGTTCCTTTCCATCATAACACGAAAATGACACCTCCTGACCCTTGTCTCATCAAATGATGGGCTGCTTCCGAGACTGGGATCTTCAGGCTCCAAACTAGGGCGTTAGTGTTTCTGCCCAGACAATGGCCCTGGGGAGAAGGGAGGAATGAAGCTACATCAGTGGCTCCAGACTTTTGAAATTACCATACTCATCCTCACCTGATTTTTTTTTAAAAGAGAGCATTGATTCATAATTTGTTTCCCAACTACTCAAGGCAGCTGTCCCAGCTCTGTGGGGCAGGACTCACCACATGACCTCCTGGAGCACTGGATCCTTTATCAGCTTGATGACCTCTTCCCATTTCAGTACGAGATGGTTCTCTGGCTTTCAGAAATACTGCGAGGTCACAAGGACCCCAATCTGCTACAGAGGCTCCCAAATATCAGATTAAGAATCACAAATGGTTGGTGATTATAAGAGACCGGGGATTCCCAAGCCTCTAGCACCAGCACCAAGTCCTGCAGCTACCGTGCCAGGCACTGGACTCGAGGTTTCACTTGTGTCAATGGCTCATTCGCTGCTAATGTCACCGTTTCATAGATAAGGACATGGATAAGGATTGCATTAAACCTGTATATTGCTTTGAGTACTATGGTCATTTTTATTTTTTTAGGAAGCAAACAATTTGATGTTTTAATGATCTTATCTTAATTACTTTTGTCTGTGCTAGGTCTTCATTGCTGTGTATGGCCTTTGTCTAGTTGCCAGAGAAAGCAGAGGCTACTCTTCATTGTGTTGCACAGGCTTCTGATTGCAGAGGCTTCTCTTGCTGCAGAGCACAGGGTCTAAGGCACGTGGGCTTCAGTGGTTGTGGCTCATGGACTCTAACGCTCCAGCTCAGTAGCTGTGGTGCACGGGCTTAGTTGCCCCCCGGCATGCGGAATCTTCCCAGATCAAGGATGGAATCTCTGTCTCCACCATTGGCAGACTGATCTTAACCACTGAACCACCAGGGAAGTTCACTATGGCCATTTTAGCAATATTAATTCTTCCAATCCAAGAGCATGGGATCTCTCTCCATTTCTATGAAAGCATTAGTTGCTCAGTCATGTCCGATTCTTTGTGACCCCATGGACTGTAGCCCATCAGGCTCCTTCGTCCATGGGATTTCCCAGGCAAGGATACTGGAGTGGGTTGCCATTTCCTTCTCTGGGATCTTCCCAACCCAGGGATCGAACCCAGGTTGCCCACATTTCAGGCAGTTTCTTTACTGTATGAGCTACCCGGGAGTCATCTTTAATTTCTTTTAACACTATCTTATAGTTCTCAGTATATAAACCTTTCACTTCCTTGGTCAGGTTTATTCCTGTTTGCTTTTTTTTTTTTAATGTGATTTTTAAAGGGATTTTGTTTTTATTATCCCTTTCTGATATTTCATTATTAGTGTAAAGAAATGCAATAGATTTCTGTATGTTAATCTTTTTTTTTTTTTTTTTTTGGTTGTGCTGGGTCTTTGTTGCTGTGTGTGGGTTTTCTCTGGTTGTGGCAAGTGGGGGCTACTCTTCGTTGCAATGTTCAGGTCTCACTGCACTGACCTCTTGTTGTGGAGAACAGGTTCTGGGTGCAAGGGCTCAGTGGTTGCAGTTCAAGGGCCCTAGAATTCAGGCTCAGTGGTTGTGGCTTACGGGCTTAGTTGCTCCACCCATGTGGAATCTTCTTGGACCAAGGATTGAACTTGTGTTGCCTGCACTGGCAGGCAGATTCCTATCCAGTATGCCACCAGGGAAGTCCATCTGTATGTTAATCTTGTATCCTTCTACCTTGCTGAATTCATGTTTCCGTTCTAGTAGTTTTGGTGTGGCATCTTTAGGGTTTTCTAGACATAGTATGTCACCTGCCAAGGATAAGGACTTCCAAAGTCCCTCACCCTCCGGGTGAGTACACCTTATATGCATTTCTGTCCACATTCTTGGCTTCCTGCTCTTGTGTGTATGGAGGGTCCTCAGTGTGACTGGTGGGGTTTGTGAGGGTCGTGGGAAATAAAGCTGTGAGGCCCAACAGGAGAGGATGCTACTGACAGGAGGAATATAGCCAACACTAAACCTCACTGAGCCCTTACGTGTGCCGGGGTTACATCAACTCCCTTAATCCTCACAGAGAGCCTGTGAGGCAGCTGCTGTAATTCCCATTTGGTGGATGGGGAAACTGAGCCACAGAGAAATTAAGATTGCACAGGTGGTAAAGGGGGACGACGCCTGCTTGTTGAACGCCTGGCTGGACTCCTCATGAGTGATGTTGTTCATCCTCCCCACCATCTCCAGTAGAGGTATAGCCCCTGTTTTACCCTTGCTGTCTCTTGCTTGTTTTCACAAAAATCCTAATCTTGCTTTTGCGTGCTTTCACTCTGCCTCCTTCCGGGGGGAACTCTGGGGAGCACGGCTGTCACAGCGACACCTACTGGCTGGTGCCATATCTACACTGCCTCCAGACCCCTGGACTCCCACTTCCCCCGCGAATGCCTGACCATCCTGCTGCCCAGACACCACCCTCCCTCTCTTGGCACCAGACTCAGAAAGGGCTCTGCAGAATAACCAGGGTTATGCAGAACCAGACCAGGGTTAGTGTCCTGGCTCTGGCACCTGCTAACTGGGAAATCTTAGTCATGTCTTATCATTTCTTGATAAAAATCCCTCACTTGTAAAATTCCTCACCAGGCAGGGTTCTCTGAGGATCACAGGTGCTCCTGAAAATGAGAGATGCAGCGTGAGTTCCGCCCCCTGGCCTCCAGGCACAGAAGGTGTCCTCTCTGCCTGCCTGGGGTGAGTGTGAGGAGGTAGGATTGCACTCCAGCCTGCACGCCTGCTCTTCCCTCGCATCTCCCCACTTCCTGAAAGATGGCAGCTCCTGAATCACCATGGATGGGGATGGCGGGGGTGCTCAGGGCCCCAAGGAGAAGGTAGATGGGGAGCTGGGGTCAATGGGACTGCACGGGGAGAAGGTCAATAGGGAGAGGAGAGGAGTCAGGGTGAGACAGAGCACTAGGGGACCAGGAAGGTGAGTTCTTGTCTCAGTTTAATGGATCACTTTAGACAAGCCAGCCGCTGGTCTGAGCCTCAATATTCCCATCTGGAAAATGACCCTCTTAATGTATATTTTCAGGCCATAAAGGGTAAGAGCTTTGGAAATTGTAAAAACTACACAGGGAAAGAACTCACTCTATTTTGGGGTGGCCTGAGGCCTCCTTGACAGACCACACTCTGGAGCAGTCTGGTAGGACCTGAATCTCAGTTCCGAACCCCAGAGGGGCTCCCAGAGGCCCCCTCAACCAGCCAGACCCAGTCTTCCTCCATCTGCCTCTGCAGCCCAGCCCGCCCTCCTGAGATGGCCACGGGCAGAGGACCCATTTCACTGTCGCAGGACTTGGCCTTGAGAATCAGCCACCATCCATTTCTGCCTCCTCTCCATCCCAAGTTCTGCTCACCTCCCTGTGGCCTGCACCCAGAGGCCCCAGGAAGTATCTCTGAGCCTCCACTGTGATAAGCACTGCCGTTGCCCGGAAGTGAAAAGAGAGCTCCCAGATGGAAAAGGAGCTGTTCCGGGTCTGAGGACCATCATCTGTCCCCATTCCATGACTGCAAGCACTGGCCAGGGGTCTGGATGTCACTGGCACACTGCTGCATCCAGCCTGGTCCTGTCGGTGCTCAGTAGGTGCTTGTTGAGTAAGTGAGAGAATGAACGAATGAATAAATGAATGAGTGAAAGAATAGCAGGGCGGATACTGTGGTTATTCCCTTCTACAAACGAGGAAATTGAGGTTCGGTGAGGCAGAGGGCCCTTTCCTTCGCCGGGCCACCCAGCCCGTGACTGGACTCCTGTTTTCCCACTCTAATGCCCTGTTCTCCTGCGGGCAGAGATCCTGCCTCTTTGCCTGGGTCCTGCAGCATGGTAAGAATTACTGGCCTAATTCCCTGGGTTTTAGGGAACCTGGGCTCCCCAACATCCCCCACCTTCTTTTCCATGGAAAAAACTTAAAAACCCTCATCCTGGCAGGGGGCAACACAGCCTCGTCTCCTGGGTGAATGCACATGTCACACCCCTGGGAGCTGTGGTCACCACTACCACAATGAGGTCCTCAAATCCCTCTGACCCCTCTAATGTGGCCAGGTCACAGTGCCATAGCTGGAGCTTTGGAATAGACAGCGTAGAATCCAACCCCAGCTCTGTCCCTGGGCAGCTCACTTACCCTCTCCAAGCCTTAGTTTTACTTATATAGACGCATCTCTCTCTCTGGGTTGTACTGGGTTTATAAGGACCCATGCATCACTGTGCCTGGCACTGAGTAGGACCTCTATATATGTAGCTTTTCTGACCCATGTCATCAGTACAAGGTACGTTGACACCTCCACTCTGAGGTCAATGCCAAGGACCATCAAGGACTCTCTAAGCTTGGGCCAGCCAGGGAGAGGTGAGGTGGCCACTGACTACCTGTTCCTCCAGCCACAGCCCCATTAGAGTGCAAATGAAGCTCTCTTTGCTTTCCTTTTCCCACCAGAGTGTCACCTGCCCACCCTTCTGAGTCCTGCTGGTGGCCCAGCCAGCATCCTTGGCCTGGCTCCCCAAGGGGCTTGCTCCCTCTGTTCCAGTGACCTATTGCTGCCTAACAAATCAACTCAAAATGTTGTAGCTTAAAACATTTTCATATATCTCACAACTTGGGGCGGGGATCAAGGATTTGGGTGGGTTATTCTGCTCCATGGCACCAACCATAGTTACTGGGCAACAGTAGTTAACGGGTGATGAGTTCGGTCTGAGAGTCCTAGGCACCCACAAGGCTGCCCTCACATGCTTGCTGTCTGGATGGCATCAGCAACAAGACTGAGCTCAACTGGGCCCATCTCCCTGTTGTCTCAGGGCCTCTCCACGTGGTCTCTCCAGCAGAATCACTGGAGTTTCACAGGGTGATTCAGAGCTTCAAAAACCCAAGGTGGCACTGCCAGTCTTCATAAAAGCTAGGTTTGGAACTGGTACAGCATGTCTTCCACTATAATCCATTGGTCAAAATAGCCACTGGCTGGTCGACATTCAAGAAGGGGAACCACTAACCCTATCTCTTAACAAGAGGACTGGCAAAGAAATTGTGGCCGTCTTTAGTCTGTCACACCATCTAAAGTCTCTCCATTCCCTTGAATTTAACACACATGTGTATAGCCTCAGCTTCTACTGTGCCAGGCCCTGTACAGGGTACTAGGGATGAAATGGTCATGCTAGAGGAAACTTAAAATCATGGCTGTGTCTTAAGAAGTGGAGATATCCTTATATAAAAGATGTCTTGTTTCTGAATGCCTTAGGGGGTTAGATTTGCGATGGGTTTAGGAGTAGGGGCTAGAAAGAATAGAACATTTTCCACATACAGGGTGAGAAGAATGTTGGGGGACAAACTGATACAAAAAAAAAAAATGAGAAACAGGAAAAGGCCTGGAAAAACTGGAGGGGGTGAGCTGGATGAAAATCTCCCCATGGTGGAAGAGCTTTTCAGACAGATGTCCAAATTCACATTCATTCATTCATTCAACTGAGGTCAGTCTACTGCCTACCAGGACTGAGCACTATAAACAGGATGATGAGCAAGATCAGTCCTTATTACAACATCATAGGGGAAGAAAACGAACACACAAAAAGTAAAAAGACAGATAAACAAAATAATGACAAATTGCTACAAATCTTACTAAGGAAATTCACAAGTTGCTGAAAAAGAATAAAATAAGAACCAACTTTAGATATTAAAACCCTCCTCCCACGCTCATCAAATCTTTAGTAAAATCTGCTACCCACACAAAGGCCTGTGTGAGGGGGGATTTGTGGAAGTCAGAGAACAAGGCTGAGTTCTAGATCTGGTCTAACAAAATGAGTACCAGAGACAGGAGAACAAGATGGAGATGCTTCCATGAGCTCAACTAATTAAGCAGGAACAGGGGCTCAAATTCCAAGTCCCATCCCTACACTGCATCTCCCAGGATTTTGCAAACAGCCTGCAAGTGTGTGGACCTCTACAGATATATGAATGGATGAGTCAAATCACAATCTGGGTTCATAATCTCAGCCCTTAAGGGGTCACAATCCAACAGGGTAGGCACCCTCTCCAAAACCGGAGCACATCAGAATCAGATGTGGCCTGTGATGGAGGCGTGGAGAAAGGGACTTAGAAACACAACCTTGTTCATTGATGTATGGCAGAAATCAAACCAATGTTATAAAGCGATTATCCTTCAATTAAAAAGAAATAAACAAAACAACAGCAAAAAAGAGAGAGAGAGAAACACAACCTTGAAACATGGAGCAGGGAGAACTGATCACTCTTCTGGATGAGTTCAGAGAAGACTTCCTGGAGGAGGGGACATTTGAGCTGAGTTTCAAAGGATGAGAAGGAGGTTGCTGGGTATCAGGAAGAATGAATCAGTTGGTGCCAAGCCAGACAGCTCTTATATAGAGACCCAACAACACAGTGGCTTAAGGAACACAATGTCTTTCTCACATTACAGTCCCCATGTGAATCGTCCAGGTAGGTGGCAGCTCTGCTCCCTGCAGTTACTCAAGGACCCAGGCCATTCTCTACAAAATTGTTATCATGAACGTCTCTGCAACTGTCTCAGCTCTCACATCTCCACTTCCTGCTCCTCTCCTACTGGGAACTCTTGTCTCCACCACGTGTGCCTGTGTCCATGCTGTGGGTCAAAAAAGACGCAGCATGGAGCTCACTTGTCTCCTCATTGAAGTCAGGGTGAACCCACATCCAGGCCCTTCCCAGACTGATTTCTCCCTCTTCATCTCTCAGTGACAAGGACTCTAGATTGGCTCAGCCTTCAGAAAGGCCCTCATTCTGGGGAGACGTTCCAGCCCCATCCGCACTAGATCACTGTAACTCCCAAAACCCATTCCGATTGGACAAATGTATGTCATGTGCCCATACATGAGCCAATCACCACAACGAAGAGAATGGATACAAAGATTGGTCAAGCCATTCCTGTACTCACTTCATCCCTGATGCTGTGAATGTAGCCCCATCCTCACCGCACTGAGTCAGTGGGAAGGGCACTTCCCTCGAAATGATAGATCTCCAAATGAAAATCAGAGGGGATGGATGCTGGGGAGCCAATTCACAAATGATCATTATGGTGCAACCCCCCTTCAGTTTTCCACCAGCCTTTCCAAAAATCAGTAATGTCTATTCCTGCTTCCTGGTCAAGGCCTATACTTTCCTCTTTTAGCTTGGTTCACAAACATTTGCTGAGTCCTCTTTCTCCATAGAGGGGCTGTAAACTGAGAAGAAATGGATACAACCCCTGACTTCTACAAATTCACAGTTCAGGGGAACAGTATTAGAAGCTACCATTCGTTGAGTGTCTGCTGTATGTCAGGCACTGTTATGCCTTTCACACATCACCACATTTGATTCAAACACACAAAAAATGGTAGCCTCTGTGCACAGCCCCTGTTTCTTCAAACTGTAAGCTCTGAGAAAATCCACCAGCCTCTAATGACCTCTTCCTCCTCATCTCATGCCAATCCTCCTTCTTGTTTGAGTGCCCCACAACGACCTTCTTTCAAGTCCTTGATATCACCATGCTGCCTTCTACCCCAGGACCTTTGCACATGCAGGTTTCTCGGTCTAAAATGCACTATCTCTTATTTTTCCTACTTAACCTATGAATCCTTCAGATGTCACATCAAACATTCCTCTGGGAGAGGAAGGTCTCCTCTGACCTTCCAGACGAGGCAAAGATCTCTGCTTAGAGGCTTTTGGACCACTCTGATCTTCTTCCTAGCACTACTCACAAGTATAATTATATGCTCATTTGTATTTAGTGTTTGTTATTAGTTTCCCCACCGGACAGTAAATTCCCATGGGGGCAAGAATAGGGTCACCAGATAGTTTTACCTAACACATAACAAAAGCTCAGCAAATATTTGTTGAGTGAATAAGTTGTACATCCATGTGCCTGTCCCCCAACATATGAGGGGGCAGGAGCTGAATCAATACTTGTTAATGTGCTCTTAATCCAGAATGTGACAAAGCAATGCTTACTTTGGTTTGTGGTAAGTTTTGTCACTTGTAACTGCTAGAATCCTGGTTAACACAACGTTCAAACAAGTTTGATAAAGACTTTTTTTTTTGGCTGCACCACTGCAGCCTGTGGGACCTTAGTTCCCCCACCAGGGATCGAACTTGTGCCCCCTGCACTGGAAGCACCTAGTCTTAACCACTGGACCACCAGGGAAGCCCCCTGAGCTAGATTTTAAGGGGGCAGGAGACCCAAGTCAAATCATAAATCGTTTAGCATGAACCTGGCTTCCCAGGTGGCTCAGTGGTAAAGAATCTTCCTGCTAATTGAGGAGACAGAAGACTGCTGCTTGATCCCTGGGCCAGGAACATCCCCTTGGAGAAGGAAATGGCAACCCACACCAGTATTCTTGCCTGGAAAATCCCACGGACAGAGAAGCCTGGCAGGCTACAGTCCACGGGGTCGGGAAGAGTTGGATACGACTTAGCGACTGAGCATCCATGACACATCACAGGCCCTCATCTTCCAGAAGACATCTCTCTTATAGTTCCCCATACTTTTCCACCAAAGTACATACCACAATTTTAACTGGGTAATTCGTTTTGCCATCAGTTGTTCACTGTTTTCTGATTAGACTGTAAGCCTTATTTGTGTACAAACTGTAAACTCGTCACTGCATACCTTATACTCAATATATGACCAACACAGAGCAGGTGATCAATAACTATTTTTTGAAAGAAATCAAAGTGAATAAATTAGTGAATAAAATAATTAGGCAGTAATTAAACGGTGGTTCAAAGCACCAGCTTCAGGGTAAGAAAGACTCTCAAAATACTAAGTCAGACCCCAGGTTGAAGTGCTTCTACCACCTACTAGCTGTGTTAATCCAGGCAAGTCATATCAACGCTTCTGAGCCTCAGTCTTCTCAGCTGTAAAATAGGATGATAATACTGAAGAAGGAATTCATAGGGCCTGGACTCCATCTTAGGCCTGATCATGCTCGGCCACCTTTCCAATGGACTCTGAACTCTGTGTTTAGTGCCTTTGAAAACAATAACAGAAGGATAAGACCCCCTCCAGACAGGGGAACCTTGAAGATCGTATCTAGGTTACTCATCGCCTAAGAGAAAACACACTAATCACCCCTTCCTCCAGACAGGCCATAAATTTTTCTGTATCTATCAGAGTTTAACCTCGGGTTTATCGATTATTGGCTAATTGTTTGACTGTTTGAGCACATGAGCACATAGCACGTGAATGATGGGGTTATTGGGATTGTATTTTCCTTGGTTTATGTAAGTCTCAAGGAATTTGGAGTGGTGGGTTCAGACATGTACACATGGGGTATAAAAGATTTTCACAAATGCTGGTCAGGGTCCTTGGCCAAGAGGAGATTCTGCCTTGGGCCCACCGGTGTAATAAAGTGCACTCCACTATCTGCATTGTCCTTCTGAGTGAGTTTGTTTCCCAGAACGCATGGCTACCAACACCACCACCTATTCTATGGATTGGTGTGTGGAAAAGTGGAAATTGCGTGTGAAGTTATTAGTACAGCTATTAATACAATTCTTCCTAGCAAGTATTCAAAATGTGTGTTGGTGAAGAGTCTGACAACAGCCTTCCTTTTCACTTCCATCCTCCCAATCCACTCTCCAAAGACCCTGAGAAACAAGATAGGCCGTGGTCATGCTACAGAAGAAAATGCAGACAAAGGATTTCCTCCAGGCCTCGGTGGATCAGACCTGCAGATCCACAGGACCGGCAGAGTCTGGCGGAGACCAGCAGGTGGGGCTGCAGAGCGAGCGGCTTCCTGGAAACTTCTGGGGCCGCGGGCGCTCTAACACGGCGTCGGTCCTCGTCCGCCCATTGCGCCCCCTCCAGCCTGACACCTCCCACCCCTTGGTCCCTCCTGGACTGACACTCCCTGAGCTCGGGCCCCGCCTGCAGCCTCACCCTTCGTGGAGCACCTCTTCCTGACTCTGGGCCCCTCTGAGCACCGCCCCTTTCCCCGGAGTTGAGCCCCGCCCCCCGCCTCCACCCTGCTCCTCCCAAGGCTTGCGCCCCGCCTCTCAGCCCCACTGATTCCCTTTGTTCATGAGCCAGCTCGCCCGGGTCTTGGTAGGCGCTGACTCAGCGGAATGGAACCAGACCCTTGGCGCCCCCACCCCCACCCCAGTCTCCCAGCAGAGTTGGAGGTTGGCGCCTGGGGAGATGAGAGGTGCGATTGCGCCCGCCCAGCCGCTCTTCTTTTGTTCAGAGAACATTCCTTTGCTCCTGCCCTCCCAACCTGGACTTCACGGTTCCTCTTTCAGGACCGTGATACTCAATATGCAGCCCTAGAACCTGGCTCCCACCACGTCCTGGTTGTTGGTGTGAACCTCAGGTTTGTTGTTGTGTAGTCGCTAAGTTGTGTCCCACTCTTTGCGACCCCATGGACTGTAGCCCACCAGGCTCCTCTGTCCATGGGGTTTCCCAGGAAAGAATACTGTGTTGCCTTTCCTTCTCCAGGGGATCTTCCCCAGCCAGGGATCATACAGGCATCTCCTGCATTGGCAGGCGGATTCTTGACCACTGAGCCACCAGGGAAGCCCTCAGTTTGCTCATTTGTACAATGGGAACCAGAAGGCTGATGTTGAAGGAACACTTGGGAGATTAACTGCGAAAACACGATTATGAAAGCTGCAGACACAAAATGAATGTTAGATGCTTGGCTTTGGAAGGGCTCCACTGATAAAAGCTGACATATGTGTGTTAAGTTCACCTCCTTCATTTCTTCTCACCTTCCTCAGGTCTTTGAAACCACACTTTCTCAGTAAGGGCCTTCCCTGATCTCTCTTAAACACCTACAAGCTCCTGGAGTTACCCTGTCACACATTTCCATAGAAGGCAGTAGCTTCCTCAACTCAGATACTTGCACCTACTTTCTTTTTAAATTGAGGTATAATTTACGGCGAATGAAACGCACAGACAGAACTTAAACACGCAGTTCCATGAGTTTTGACAAAATGGAAACATCTCTGTAACTTACACCTCTATCAAGACAGAGAACACTGTGGAGACAGAGAACTCCACAGGAAATTCCCTTCCCAATGAAGAGCATCTGTCACCGCCCACAACCACTGTTCCTATTACAATTAACCTGGAGAAGTTTTGCCAGTTCTAGAACTTCATATAAATTAAAGCATACAGTATGACTTTTCTGAGTCTGACTTCTTTCATTCAGCGTATTCTTCTTGAGATTCAGATATATTGTATGATTAGTAATTTGTTTCTTTTCCTTGATGAGTAGTATTTCATTATATAGCCATAGCATGCTTTGTTTATTCGTTTCTCTGTTGATGGTCTTTGGGGTTGTTTTCAGTTGGTGGCAATTATTAAACTATGAACATCACAATTTTTTGTGGACCTGCTTTTTTTATTTCTTAGGAGAGGAATTTCTGGGTCATAAGGTTGTTGTAGGTTTAATTTTATAAGAAACTGCCAAATAGTTCTCTACAGTGGTTATAATATTTTACATTCTTACCAGCAACATGAGAGACTTCTGGTTCTTCCACACGCTCCTGAGCATTTGGCACCGCCAGTCGTTTCACTTTCGTGAAAGTGGGTGCAATGTATCTCCTTATGGCATTGCTTTAAAAAAATTAATTAATTAACTTATTAATTTTGGGGGGGGGGCTGCCCTGGATCTTACTGCTGCAATTAGGCTTTCTCTAGTTGCAGTGAGCTAGCTCCTCATTGCTTTTCATTGCAGTGGCTTCTCTTGTTACGGAGCTGGCTCGAGGTGAGTGGACTCCGTAGTTGTGACACACAGGCTTATTTCCCTGTGGCAGGTGGAATCTTCCCAGACCAGGGATTGAACCCATGTCCGCTGCATGAACAAGCAGATTCTTAACCACTTGACCACCAGGGAAATCCATGGCATTCATTTTTGAAAATAATGGATCAATATTTTTAAACGATTAAGACAAGTACACAGTTCCAAAAATTTGAAAGGGTCATCAGCAAAGAAAAGGCTCAGGCCACTCCTTTTTTCTCCCTAGAAAGTGTCAGCCTTAAGAATGGCTTGTCCTACATGAAAAGATCCTCAACATCACTCATTAACAGAGAAATGCAAATCAAAACCACAATGAGGTACCATCTCACCACAATGAGGTACCAGTCAGAATGGCTGCTATCAAAAAGTCTACAAACAATAAATGCTGGAGAGGGTACAGAGAAAAGGGAGCCCTCTTACACTGTTGGTGGGAATGCAAACTAGTACAGCTACTATGGAGAGCAGTGTGAAGATTCCTCTAAAAACTGGAAATAGAACTGCCATACGACCCAGCAATCCCACTGCTGGGCATACACACTGAGGAAATCAGAATTAAAAGAGACACATGTACCCCAATGTTCATTGCAGCGCTGTTTACAATAGCTAGGACATGGAAGCAACCTAGATGTCCATTGGCAGAAAAATGGATAAGAAAGCTGTGGTACATATATGCAATGGAATATTACTCAGCTATTAAAAAGAATGCATTTGAATCAATTCTAATGAGGTGGATGAAACTGGAGCCTATTATACAGAGTGAAGTAAGTCAGGAAAAAAAACACCAAAACAGTATATTAATGCTGTAAATTCCATATACAGCGTTTTAGAATTTAGAAAGGTGGAAACGATGGCCCTATATTTGAGACAGCAAAAGAGGCAGAGATGTAAAGAATAGACTTTTGGACTCTGTGAGAGAAGGCGAGGGCGGGATGATTTGAGAGAATAGCATTGAAACATGTATATTACCACATATGAAATAGATCACCAGTCCAGGTTTGATGCATGAGACAGGGCACTCAGGGCCAGTGCACTGGGATGACCCTAAGAGGTGGGATGGGGAGAGAGGTGGGAGGGGGGTTCAAGATGGGGAACAAATGTACACCCATGGCAGATTCATGTCAATGTATGGCAAAAACCATACATTGTAAAAATGGCAAAAACCATACAATATTACCATACAACATTGTAAACTAATTAGCCTCCAATTAAAATAAATATATTAATTTAATAATAATAAAAACAGAATGGCTTGTGCTAAAAAAAAAAAAAAAAAAGAATGGCATGCACTTCCACTGAGATTAAATGTTCTCTTTGGCTATATGTCTTTTTTTTTTCATTAGAATATAAACCCCAGGAGGAGAGGGACCACCTATGGTGTTCACAGCTGTGATTTGAGCTCCTCTCCAAAGTTAATAAAAGCCCAATAAATATTGTTGAATGAATGCCTGGGACTGTTCTAGACAAGCCATATAATCTATTATATTATCACATTTTGATTTAAGAGAGTAGCAGAGTCCCTTAGGACAGAGCTTGGAATTGAGTGATTCAATAAAAATTTGTTAAATGAATGAATATTGATGAAGAAGATCCCAGAGGAGTTTTGTCTGCAATGCAAGCTGGCTTTTTTCTTTTTTCCCCCAAACACTTATTTGTCAGGCACTTATGAACACACAGAAAAGAGACATCTGTTGTTTTGGCTGCCTAGCATCACTTCTCCCTGAGTTTGCCCAAGTCCACATCCATTGAGATGGACGGGAGACAGTGAGGGACAGGGAGGCCTGGCGTGCTGCAGTCCATGGGGTTGTGAAGAGTTGGACATGACTTGGCTACTGAACAACAACAACAGAGCATCACTTCACCCTTCTGGTAACATGACCTCAATTTTTCTCTGGGAATTGCCTTCCTT
Source organism: Bos mutus (assembly GCF_027580195.1). Classification (NCBI taxonomy): domain Eukaryota; kingdom Metazoa; phylum Chordata; class Mammalia; order Artiodactyla; family Bovidae; genus Bos; species Bos mutus. The sequence goes on along the minus strand of NC_091618.1, from coordinate 13,635,049 downwards.
CATGGGCAGCCCACACTTGCATTAGCTCCAGGTGGCCATGCGACTCAAGCCTAACCAATCAGGTCGTCTCAGCCCTTTGGCAACAGTGACTGGTTTAGGGATGTGCCCAGAGAGCAACTTGGGCCAATGAAAACCAGCCTTGGACTTGTGTACAAACTGTTGTGCAAGAGAGCTCTGTGTTTTTCTTACTTGACTTGGAATTGTAAGGACAGAAGCCTGGACAGTTGAGATCAAGGGAATTGAGTTTTGAATTAATTTAGGGAGCAAGGCACAGGGGTAAGTTCTTGGCAGAGGGAACACCCCCAGCATGAGAAATAATGGGAAGAAGCAACTTGTGTGCTTATAGTGCAGTCAAGTGAGAGAGAAAGGAAGCAGGAGATGAGGTCAGGGGTTCAGGCAGAGGCCAGCCTTGAAGAGTCTGATGGGATTTAGAGAAGGGTTTGGATTTTAGTCCAAGAATTTTTTGGAAGGTTTTGGGAGGGATGTCATGAAATCTGATTCATGCTCTTTACAGACCATCCAGTAGAGTTGAGACCAGGAGTGAGGGATAGGAATGTTGGAAGAAAGGAGACCAGTTGGGAGGCTGTTTTAGTCACCAGGGTAGAAACAATGGTGCTTTGGACTAGAGTAGCAGTTGTGAAAAATAAAGTGATTTGGCATGGCTTATTTGGGAACGGAGCCAGAGCAAAAGAAAGCAGAGACTAGAGAGTTGTTTTTGGTGACATCAGTTGAGACCTTGGATTCACCTATGCCTGAAGCTGTTTCTCCTGTATTTTTCAGTTATATGAGCCAATAAATTCTCTTTTATGATTAAAGATAATTTGATTTGGGTTCTAACACTTGGAAATGAAGTGAGTCTTAGCTTATGTGCATTACTTCATTAATCCTGAAAACAAATCTATGGAATTGGCACTATTATTAGCTCAATTTTCCAGCTGAGAAAACTGAGGTTTAGAGAGGAAAAGTGAACTACCCAGGGCTACACAGAGATTAAGAGGTAGAGATGGGATTTATACAGAGTCACTAACTCTGAAGCTTGTGCAATTAACCCTACAGGACACTGATTGTAAACTCTGCCCTTCCCCTCCCCTCTGCCTAATATCACCTTCCTGACTGGCACTCCTGACTTGCTCTGCCTTAAAGGAGGATTCAAGGCCTTTTAGTTCCATGATTCAGGGGGAGGCCTCCTACTCCAAAGGCATCCTCAAGGGGTCAGAATCTCATCCACCTATTTATATGACTCCCCAAAGTTACCTATGCAAAATAAGTGACATACCAGTGTTCTCAAGCAAGTTCTTAGTACTGACCCTGTTCAGTTCAGTTCAGTCACTCAGTCATGTCCAACTCTTTGTGATCCCATGCACTGCAGCATGCCAGGCTTCCCTGTCCATCACCAACTCCCAGAGCTTGCTCAAACTCATGTCCATCCAGTCAGTGATGCCATCCAACCATCTCGTCCTCTGTCGACCCTTTCTCCTCCTGTTTTCAATCTTTCCCAGCATCAGGAACTTTTCTAATGAGTCAGTTCTTCACATCAGGTGGCCAAAGTATTGGAGTTTCAGCTTCAGCATCAGCCCTTCCAACGAATATTCAGGACTGATTTCCTTTAGGATGAACTGATTTGATCTTCTTGCAGTCCAAGGGGCTCTCAAGAGTCTTCTCCAACAGCACAGTTCAAAAGCATCAATTCTTCGGCACTCAGCTTTATTTATAGTCCAACTCTCACATCCATACATAACTACTGGAAAAACCATAGCTTTGACTAGATGGACCTTTGTCGGCAAAGTAATGTCTCTGCTTTTGAATATGCTGTCTAGGTTTGTTAAAGCTTTGTCACTGACCCTGAGTTACACGTGAAAGTATCTTCATATATGTGAGACTCAAGGAGCACGTGTGTCAGTATTGGAGGCTGTGAAATAGGATAAGACTCTTGAAAGGGGCAGAAACTTAGATCAAATAAACTGAAGAAAAGTGAGATTAGATTCAAAATATAACATTATTAGTTTCGGGTATGGCTGGATCCAGGAGCTCAAATGATACCTTCAATTCCTCTTATGTTATAGAATCTCTAGGTGGGAAGTACGAAGACCTCCAGCAGTCCAAGATTTAGTTTAGCAACTTCAAGAAAAAGAGATAAATGACCTGTGAGAATTTTCATAATGTATGAGAGTGTAATTGAGTATCAAGCCTATGGAAGGCAATTTGCTAATATATATTTTAGAAATTTAACTGCATATAACTCTGGATCAAACAATTCTATATCTACAAATCTCACTTACAGATCTATGTGTACATGGAGACATATATAAAGAATATGCCTTGCAGTTTTGTTGTAGTAAAGACCCAGGTATAATCTAAATGTCCTTCAAATGTTTAAAGTCTGCACACATGTAATGCTGTATGTCATTGATATGAATGTGTTCAGTCACTCAGTTGCATCTGACTCTTCTCGACCCCATGGACTATAACCCACCAGGCTCCTCTGTCCATGGGATTCTCCAGGCAAGAATACTGGAGAGTGGCCTGCCATTTCCTTCTCCAAGGTATTTTCCCAACCCAGGGATTGAACTCATGTTTCCTGAATCTCCCGCAGTGGCAGGAAGCCCAAAATGAATGAGGTGTGTCTAAAATGTGCTGGCATCATGCCATCTCCAAGATGTGAAATAAGGAAAGTAAACAATACACAGAGTATGCGACTGTTTGTTTTGCTTTTTTAAGGAGGATAGGAAATATATACTTACATACGAGCTTGTACATGTGCCGAATAGTTCTGTGAAAATACTTCATGCACATATTGCCTATTAAAAAGCAATTTTAAGGGGGACTTCCCTGGTGGCCCAGTAGCTAAGACTGTGCTCTCAGTGTAGGGGGCCTCGGTTTGATCCCTGATCAGGGAACTAGAGCCCACATGCCACAACTAAGAGCCGGTGAAGCCAAATGAATAAATTAATATTTTAAAACACACACAAAAACACAATATTTTAAAATGTTGTAGTGGGCAATGTTGATGTTTAATCCAGATTCCCACAGATCCTCTCCTGTGTCCGTCTCCCCTGGTCTGGGTCCTGGTGATAAGAGTTTTCAATGGCCTGTGCCGGAGGGCCTTCTTTGGGAAACCGGACATAGCTTCCAGAGCTGCTTTGCCCTCCAGAGAGCTAGAAGTATCTGGGAGTTTAAATTCCAGCCCTGACTCCATACCCCACAGCTTTACCCCGTGGGCATGGCTGACCAGAATGGGAGTGGCAGCCTGGCTCCCTTGCCTCTGGCCCAGACAACTCAGAGGCTGTACTTCCAGCTCACAGTTCCCACTGGGCTCAGGCAGACGCTGCACCCCCTTCAAAATGCTGTCTGAAATCACATCCTTGTTTGTCCTCTTCCTCTTCCCTGACCAGTTCCTTTGCTCCCTTAACCAGTTTCTCCTGGTAATGAATCACTTGTCGAAAAATCTTTATCTTGGAATCTGCTTCTAGAAAAGCTCACCCATTTCTTTGCTTTTATTAAAACAAGACTTAATCATTCATTCATTTATTGAATTAAAGAAGGAATATAGACACTAACTTTACCATCACTGTAAAATTCAAACAAAACTGGGCACAGAGCAAGGATTAATTTCATTAAGTCCCAGGTCCACTGCTCCCTGAGGGGGCAAATGGTGCTGTTGAGGATACGGGAATCTTTTCAGACCTTGGACTATGTGTTTTCACTCATTTTGTTTGCTCGTTTTTTCATAAATGGGATCACTCTGTGTGTTGCATTTGGCAACCTGCCTTTTTCCTTTAGAGGTCTGTCTTGAATGTTTATCCATGTCAGCACATCTAGACTCCAGGGTGACCTTCCTGAACTGCCCACGACATGAGCCCTGCTTAGAGCCCTTGAAGTAACGCTTCCCACTGCACGTGGAGGAATAAAATCCAAACTCTGTCCTTGGCTACAGGGGTGACCTGATATGGCCTTGCCTACCACTTCCATCTCATCTCATACTCTCCTCCCCTCATGCACGACACTCCAGTCACAACAGACTCCCCTCTGTTGCTAGGATGTGCCATGCTCTTTACTGCCTCAGGGCCTTTGCACAGCGTATCTCTTCTTTCTAGACTATTCTTCCCCTTCCCTCTTTGCCTAGCTAACTCCTACTTATCTGTGAGGTCCCAACAGAAAAGCCCTCTGCAGGGCCCCAGGCTGAGTGACATCCCATAACACTCTGTGTTTTTCCTTTGGGGCACTCATAAGTAGTTTGTCTTGCCAATAATTCACATCCGTGATTACGCTTCTGATTAATGAATTGACTAGCCACATGAGTCTCTGTTTCATGTTTTTCTGCCCCACAAAAGTGCAAGCTCCATAGGGCAGGCCGCTTCTGTCTTGTTCAGTCACAGCCCCAGTGACTAGCACAGACCTGGCCAGGAAGAGACGCTCCGTGAGTGACTGCCGAGTGAGGGAGACGAGGAACTGGATGCCAGCAGACAGCTTCTCTCCATCTCCCTCTCTCTGAGGCAAGGCTGTCTCATGTCTCTGCTTTGTTCTTAACCCCGACTCCGGGGCCAGTCCTCTCCACAGGCCAGTGACAACCACTCACAGGGAGTTGCTGCCCTCCCATTCCTTCAGGCTGCGCCCTTCGTCCAGGTGCCCCTGGACCCACCAAGGACGTGACTCCACATCAGGGCCTTTCCTCCTGGAGCCCACCACCAGCTGATCACGGCTTGTGGGTTTCTTTGCTCAAGTTCCTAGGAAAGCGTCTCCCTTGGTTCAACACAGCAGAAGAATTGTTTTCTCTTGGACCGAGGATCCATCCCGCCATTCCTCTCTGGCCGAGACAGCAGCAGAGACTGTGGGAACCAGGGCAGCTGAAGTCAGCAGGGAAGTTCAGCGTGGCAGAAAACCTGACTGGCATTTTTGGCACCAGTGGAAAAGGAATCCAAAAACACAAAGTTGATTTTTGGCGTTATTTTAGTTTTTAGTTTTCTGCTTTAAAAAAAAAAAAATGGGTATGGCAGCTTCTGCTTTCTAGATAAATTTTCTGTTGCTTCTTCCCATTCACAGAGACATTTTGGGCCATGTGTCCAGCCCTGATTTTCTGGTAACTGACCCCTACCACAGAGAAGGAAGTGAATATGATCCTACCTCCTTAACCATAGCTAATTGGTCCATGGCTCAACAGCTGACCCAAACTGGGTCAGGCTGAGTCCTGGGGCTGAAATTTATCACAGAGCTCCAGAAAGAACCCAGCAGTTTACCTCCAGAAGCAAGATGGAAGAAGAGGAGGAGGAGGAGGAAGAGGTGACAGGGGAGAAGACCAGCTACTGAGAGTAAAGAGGGACCAGACTTTTTGATCTGATAAGTATTTATTGAGCAACACAATGTGTCAGGCATGATTCCCTGTGCTAGAGGTATACCAGTGAACCATGAAAGTAAACAGCCATGCTCTCTTGGAGGGTACATTTTAGTGGGGGAGAGATAGTAAGCAAAATGAATAAGAAAAGGAAAAATTAGATGATGCTCAGAGGTAAGAAGGAAAAATTAATAAAAAAGGGAAGTGGGAACTATCAAGGGCAAGAACTGAAATGCTGGTTAAGGCATCCAGGAAAGTCTTCACCAAGAAGGTGATGTTGGGGACATCCTCGTTGTTCAGTGGCTAGACTCTGAGCCACTAGTTCAGTGGCTAGGCTCTGAGCAGGGGGCCCGGTTTAATCCCTGATTGGGGACCTAGATCCCACATGCCACAACTAAGAACCGTCTCAGCCAAATAAAATTAAAAATAAACTCTTTTTTAAAAGAGAGAGAGGAAGTGATGTTGGAGCAAAGCTCTGAAAGAGGAGAGTGGTTCCTGGGAGAAGAACAATCCAGGCAGAGGCTCCAGGGTGGGAGCAAGCCCGAGAAGCCATTGGGGCCATGTCGGTAGGACCTTGTGAATGAGAAAAGCCACTGGGAAGTTGAGAGCAGAGGAATGTCATGACAGGACTTACTCTTTCACTGTTTCACTGTTGGGGACTGCGTTCAGTCCCTGCTAAGATCCCGCAAGCGGCACAGTGCGCCAAAAAAAAAAAAGACAACTGCAAGGGTGAAAAGGCCCACGTGAGTGCTGCATCTGTATCCCCAGGAATAAGCACAGGGCCTGGCTCAGAAAAATCACATTATTTCCACTGATTAATTGAATCCAGTGAAACCTTGGTCTGGGGAGTAAGGAACTCAGAAATACAAAAAAAATCCCATGTGGAAACAGCTTTGTTCCTACTCCAAGCAAAGGAGCTCCACTTTTTCTCCTTCATAAGTTGGACTCTGATGTGATTTCTTTCTGGAAAAAAAAAAATTTCTCTGGTTTAAAAAAGATTTTGAGGGACTTCACTGGTGGTCTGGTGGTTAACAATCCACCTTCCAATGCAGGGGACATGGGTTTAACCCCTGGTCAGGGAACTAAGATCCCACATGCCCTGAGGCACCTAAGCCCAGGTGCCACAGCTGGAGAGAAGCAACGAAGACCCGCTGCAGCTAAATCAATCATCAATCAATCAATTTTTTAAGTTTGAAAATCACTATTTCCAGTTAAATATGGCAGACTGTACACACACTTTAATATGTGCTTCCTCTAACTAAAGTGAGAAGAAAGGCGATTGAGCTGACTCTAAACCAGCCAGGGTACAACTAAGAAGTCACCTAATTTCATTGCGGCATCCTCTTGAAACTCAGGAGATGTGGAACCAGATGGCTCTGGCTCAGGTGTGATCGCAGGGCTGGGAACTAGAGCCTTGTTGAAATTCTGTTTGAGAAGAGTTAGACTCTCAGATCCTTCTCCTATTTCACATACCACCTATATATCGCTTTCAATCTCAGTTTCCCAAGGGTGAATTTTGCCTTGATTTTATGAACATTTTCACCAATGCTGATTAACTAGCTTGAAGCCATCTTTGCAATTTTTAATTAAAATCAACCAGATTATCAAAAAAGTGAAATGAATAAAAACTTTCTACAAAGATTATAATAACCTTTGACAAATCTGAAAATTGAGAAATCATTCATTAAAAAAAAAGTCTTAAAAAAAAAAAAAAATAAAAAAATTTTAAAAAAGTCTTTATTTGAGCTATAAACTTGTCCCTGGAAATCATGTATTTTGACATGAAATCTCAAAAGTGGTATTCTGCTCCTAAACAGATGTGTTTATAGCAGTTTATATTACTTATATTCATCATTTCCACTAACCTCATTTAACATGGAATTCAGATCTATAGGCAAATTTCTACAAGCTCATACAGGAAAGATTTTTTTACAAATAAGACAAGTATTACCTGACTTGCAGGTTTCCCAGAAGGAATTCCTAATGTAGAGCTGCAGGTTTCCTGCCTGACCATCAGCACTCAGATTCACCCAGTGTTTCCAAAATAACTCATGTCTTTCAAAGTATTTATTACCACTTTGAATATTTCATCTCCAGCAAATTGCCTTGAAACCTCAGAGGTTCTATCAGACTTTTCTCTTTGTGGATTCTAACTGGTACCACATAAATACAACAATTACTACAGTCTGTATGATCGTCAATCTACAATGAAAGCTTTAGTGTATTTAACATTTTTCTGGATAAATGCTAAATCATCTGACATATTGTCAGTGTGCCAATTAATGGCGTAGTATTAGTCTAAATTGACACCTTTCCCATTTCCTTTTGCTTCCAAATGTGGTGTTTCCTTTGATCCAAAATGCAGTTTTCACTAATTCCATGCCAGTAAAATTAGCACTTGGGCCATTGCATAAAGGCATCTTCTTGTTGTTTAGTCACTCAACTGTGTTTGACTCTTTGTGACTCCATGGACTGTAGCCCATCAGGTTCCTCCATCCATGGGATTTCCCAGGCAAGAATACTGGAGGGGGCTGCCATTTCCTTCTCCAGGGGATCTTCCTGATCCAGGGTTGGATCCCATGTCTCCTGCATTGCAGGCGGATTCTTCCCCGCTGAGCCACTGGGGAAGATAAGGCATCTTGGTTTCAGCCATTAATTGTGTGAAGTTGAAACTGCCTTTTAAGCTAGACCTGATACTATGAAAACTAATCTCACAAAAAGAATTTTGTTCTTTACTTTGCACGCAGAGATGCTCTTAAAAATTCAAACCTGTGTATGTGTGTGTGTGTGTGTGTCAAATGATATTGTTCACACATGTAAAACAGCTCTTGGAATGAAAATAATGACAATACCAGTGAAAGTTAGAACAGAAGAGGTGGAAAGAATATTATGGAATGTCACAAAAAGTAGAGCTAAATGATGGAGAGATGGAAAATAGAACAGAAGAAATTATCAGAAAGTTAGAGGGCTAGTCTAAGAGTTCCAGAAAGAAAAGAGGAAATCAGAGGAGAGGAAATCCTCAAAGAAACAATTCAGGAACTCCGAAGAACTAGTTACCATAGCGAGGTCCATTGAGTTCCCAGAAAAATAGATGAAAATCAGTCCATGCCATGTTACATTGGCAGGAAATTTCAGAACAATAGGGGGAAAAATGATGTTACAAGATTTCAGAGAGAAAAACAAGTATTCCATGTGCATGCACAGACACAGAGTCTGATTGTGGTGTTAAATCTTGTTAAGCAAAGGATACTGACTTTGTTACCATGTAAAAAGCATGACACACAAGTGAAACCCCACAACTCAGATTGGGGCTTGAACTTATGGGACTCATACCTGGACAGAACCCAAACTGAGATTTGAACCCACTTTCTTTTGGGGGAAGGGCTTTTGGGATCTTGGGCTTTCCTGGTGGCTCAGTGGTAAAGAATCGACCTGCTAAAGAAGGAGACTTGCAAGAGACACGGGTTTGATGCCTGAGTTGGGAAGATCCCCTGAAGAAGGAAGTGGCAACCCACTCCAGAATTCTTGCCTGAGAAATCCCATGGACAGAGGAGTCTGGTGGGCTACAGTCCACGGGGTCGCAAAGAGTCGAGCTTGACTTAGCGACTAAACAGCAGCAACAGTGCAGGATCTTAGTCCCTTCTCCAACCAGGGACTGAAGCCAGGCTCCCCCCACCCTCAACTTCAGTGAAAGTGCCAAGTCCCAACCACTGGACTGCCAGGGAATTCCTGAACCTGCTGTCTTTTAATTGAAATCATGCACCTCAGAGGGCTTCCCTGGTGACTCAGATGGTAAAGCATCTGCCTGCAGTGCGAGAGACCCGGGTTCAATCCCTGGGTCAGGAAGATCCCCTGGAGAAGGAAATGGCAACCCACTCCAGTATTCTTGCCTGGAAAATTTCATGGATGGAGGAGCCTGGTAGGATACAGTCCATGGGGTCGCAAAGAGTCGGACATGACTGAGAGACTTCACTCACTCATGCACCTCAGAACTTAAAGCTGTTTCTTTGCCTCATTGCAGAAAGAATTTAGTGAGATTCAAAGTGATAGGTAAAAAGTGGATGTATTTAGAGAGATACACATTCCACAGACAGAACCCAGTCTGCCTCGAAAGGGGAGAGTGGTGACAGGGCATGGGGTCCATCTCAAGAAATGAGAGCAGCCTTGGAAGAAACTCCACAGATAGAGTGTGAGCCGTCTCAGAAGGTGAGAGGCCCCAAATACAGGGTGGTTAGTGTTTATGAGCTGGGTAACTTCATAGGCTAATGAATAGGAGGATTATTCCAACTATTTCGCGGTGGGGATTTCCAGGAATTGGGCCACTGCCCACTTTTTGGCCTTTTATGGTCAGCCCTGGAACTGTCATGGTACCAGTGGGGTGTCATTTAGCTTGCTGATGTGTTACAATGAGCATATACTGAGGCTCAAGGTCTAGGGGACGTTGACTGGTCCACTATCTTGGACCTAGTTGGTACTAACCAGTTTATGGTGTGTCTTCAACAGCTGTGTGATTCTTCTAAAGGTTGTACCCTGTCCCCTTCCCTCTCGTTTCACAAGGATATACTTTTTTTTTTTTTTTCTGCTGTGCCATGTGGCTTGCAGGCAAAATCCTATTATATTTACCCTTCAAGACCCACTCAAAAGTGTCCTTCCTTGCTCCATCCTGAACCCCTCATCCTTAAAGTGAAAGTGAAAGTCACTCAGTCATGTCCGACTCTTTTCGACCCCATGGACTATACAGTTCATGGAATTCTACAGGCTAGAATACTGAAGTGGGTAGCTGTTCACTTCTCCAGGGGATCTTCCCAACCTAGGGATTGAAAAGTTCAGATTATTTCCTAGCCTTCTCTGTGTCCTTAGCACCTATGTAAAATATGAAATTAACAGCATAGGCTTTGTACAGATGAAGTTCAAATCTCAGTTCTACCACCTACTTGCTTCGTTAAGGGTCTTAACACATCTGGGCTTCATTTTTTTTCATCTGTTAAGTGGAATAGGCTAGCACTGCCTTACTGAGTTGTTGTTAGGATTAAATGAATTAATACATGCATATAACAAGTTCTTAGTGCATGCTTTGTAGTGAACGTTCAGTAAGTGTTGGCTCTGGTGATTGCTAACGTATAATCTTATTCTCAAGCAAGCACCTTAATCTTTCGAAGCCTTAGGTTCCTTATCTCTAACATGGAAATCATGATAGCCCAGTCTTGCTGGAGTGGAGTGAGATTTGGATCAGTTACTGCTTGTTAACCACCTGGCATCACCATCCGCATACCGTGAACAGGAGCTGCTGCTGCCAGCGTTGATGTTTCCATCTATTTTGAGAGTTTCCACAGAGTACTTTTCCGTGACTCTATCTCCTCCCCTAGGCATTGGCATCTCCAGGGCAGACACCCCAGGTGGGGCGCCTCACTCAAGACTCCTCTCCCTAACTTCCCACTGATTGGCCTCCCAGTAAGAAACTCACCGTTTCAGTCTGGCTAGGTTTTTAAAAAATAGTTCCCGGCTGCATATGAAATACACAGATGCCGTCTCCTTATGAAAAATGCATGCTTTATAGCTAAGGCTAAAATCTGCTTCAAGCCTCGTGCCAATCCCAACCCTTTCAGAGGTAACCACTATCAGTTGGCTGGCTTATTTTTATTGAAGCTGCTCAGTATTTGAGCATTTCCAACCTGAAGACTCATGTCTTTTTTCTTTTCTGGAAAAATTCCTCAGCCCTATTTCTTCCAGTATTGCCTCTTTGCCATCCACCTTTTTCTCAACCCCTGGATTGCCTGTTAGATGCTTTCAATCTGGCCTCCATCTCTCAATTTCTCTTTGTTTTCCTTCATCTCTTGTTTCTGGGTCAACTTCTTAGTATTATCTTGAATTGTTTCCCTGAAATTTGATTGTGTTGTAACAGAGCAATGAAGATGGCTTCAGAATCCAGTAACAGTTCATATAGTCTACAAAAATTTGAAAAGAATGTGATATTATTAATATTAGAATGTGGCAATATAGAGAGCTTCATAAAGAAACAAGTGCTAAAAGAAAAATGTAGTTGCAATCCTTTTAAAAGTCTTGTCCATTTTGAAAAACTCACAGTGAATTAAAATTTTTAAAGTATGGACAGAAAACGCTTCTCACCAAAAAATTACAAAAACTCTTGGTAGGACTTCCCCGGTGGTCCAGTGGCTAAGACTCCATGCTCCCAATGCAGAGGGCTAGGGTTCGATCCCTGTTCAGGGACCTAGATCCCACGTGCTGCAACTAAGAGTCACATGCCACAATTAAAGATCTGCCGCATGCCACAAGGCGGATAGCATATCCCACGTGCCGCACCTAAGATCTGGCACAGCCAAAATAAATATAAAATATAAACAATTTTTTCTAGCATTTGTATTTTAACCGTTGATAATATTTGTAATATATTAGGAAGTAGAACACTTTTTCCAAGGCAAAGGACTAACAATCAGCTTGTGAATGTTCTTTTGATTTAGCCCAAGCGAAGTAAGGGTGAGATGGGCCATTTTGTACATAGGGAAGTTAACCCCTCAGCCTCTGAGGCTCCCCACTCGCCCCACCCCATGCCTGGTCGCCCTGCATAAACAGGCAGCCTCTTTGCCTCACTTAGGAATCCAAGTACCATAATGATGACAAGATGGCTCAGATTACACTCAATAGCTCTGAGGTCAGAGGGCCCTGAGAGCTAGCCAGTACCAACTGCTTTCACCAGGAACAAAGATCCTCCTTCATCAAAGTAAATTACTTTCCAAGACATCCTTAACCTGTGACCCTATCCATGTAAAGGCTTTTTATTGCTATTCCTGTTTACTAATTATGACTGCCATTTGTGTCCAGAGATTTTTTTTTTCCAGGTACGCTTGATGTATTTCTGTTTCCTAGTGACAGAGAATGCTCTACACAGTGTCATGGGCTGTGTTCCGTTCCTTTCATTGTACTTTGGTTTGTTACTCATTAAGGCATATTTGGACAGAAAGAAACACTGAGAAGTGGATTGCAACACACACATTTCTTTAGCTGAGCAACCTCTGATAACACAAGATGTATTTGAATTTTGCCCCTGCAGAAAAGTCAAGCAACTTTGTTGTTTATTCAAGCATTCGTATTATGGGGTCAGTTTCTAACATAAATCATAACTCTCACACACATATTCTTTCAAAAGAAAAATAAAAGCAAGCTACTTACAAATATTTTCCTCAATGTTACCTGATAGTTTCTATCAAGATTGACTATTGAAAATTCTGGGATTCCTGGGTAGCTCAAATGGTAAAGAATCTGCCTGCAATGCAGGAGACCTGGGTTGCGATCCCTGGGTTGGAAAGATCCCCCGGAGAAGGACACGGCAACCCACTCCAGTATTCTTGCCTGGAGAATCCCATGGACAGAGGAGCCTGGCAGGCTACAGTCCATGGAGTCACAAAGAGTAGGACGTGACTGAGCGGGTAACACTTTCACTTTCACTGAAAATTCTATCTGGGTTATTTTTTAAACAGATAAACTGAAATATATTCACCAACAAAATAAGTTCAGTATATGTTGCCAACTAGTTTACAAGTGTCTTATTTTAAAGGCAGTTGTGTATTTATGTTCTGTGATACCTAATTTGTTAGTCAAGTTGTTTTTATTCAGAGTTTCATTTTACAGCTAAAGAGCATCACAAACTGCATCCTAGAGTGGAAAACGTAGGCATTTGGGGGGGACATCAGTTCACACAAAAACCCATGTTGAGATACTTCCCCCAAAATTAATGTTATGTAATTTAATTAATATTATATCATTTTAACAATTATTTTCCCAGAAAAACAGGGAAACAGTATAAACACGTTACTCTTATGGATAAAAAGAGGTAGCAACCAATTGCTCCTTTATTCCTTTCTCTTTTTTTGGAGATTTCTCTACTTATTTGGCTGCACCTGATCTTCGCTGTGACACTTGGGATCTTTGCTCTTAGTTGTGGCATGTGAGATCTAATTCCCTGACGAGGGATCAAACCCAGGCCCCTGGCATTGGAAGTGCAGAGTCTTAGCCCCTGGGCCACCAGGGAAGTCCCCTCCTTTATTCTTTATTGTAAAAAAGATTTTGCATTCAGTATATTGAGATGTTTAGATACTTCTATATTAATTGGCCACTCAGAGGAGAAAACTAAGTAAACCACATTACTCTTTTTTTTCCCATTAATGTTTTAAAAGCTGAATCTTTTTTTCCTTCTTTCTTAAAAACTGCAAATATAGTTGATGTACAATATTATATAAGTTACAGGGTACAGTAAAGTGACTTACAATTTTAAAATGTTATACCCCACTTATAGTTATTATAAAATATTGGGTATATTCCCTGTGTTGTACAATGTATCCTTGTAGCGTGTTTTACACATAATAGTTTGTACTTCTGAATGTCCTACCCCTTATATTGTCCCTTCTGCTTCCCTTTCCCACTGGTAACCTCTGGTTTGTCCTTCTACACCTGTGAGTCTAATTCTTTTTTGTTATACTCACTAGTTTGCTGTGTTTTTTAGATTCCGCATATAACTGATATCATCCAGTATTTGTCTTTCTCTGGGTGACTTATTTCACTTAGCGTAATACCCTCTGGGTCCATCCATGTTGCTGCAAGTGGCAAAATTTCCTTCTTTTTTATGACTGAGTAGTATTCCATTCGGAGAAGGCGATGGCACCCCACTCCAGTACTCTTGCCTGGAAAATCCCATGGATGGAGGAGCCTGGTAGGCTGCAGTCCATGGGGTCGCAGAGTCAGACACAACTGAGCGACTTCACTTTCACTTTTCACTTTCATGCATTGGAGGAGGAAATGGCAACCCACTCCAGTGCTCTTGCCTGGAGAATCCCAGGGACGGGGGAGCCTGGTGGGCTGCCGTCTATGTGGTCGCACAGAGTCAGACACGACTTAGCAGCAGCAGCAGTATTCCATTGTGTGTGTGTGTATATATATACCACCACATCTTCTTTATCTGTGATGGACACTTAGACTGTAAAAGCTGAATTTTGTTTTAAATTGAAGTATAATTGATTTACAATGTTAGTTTCTGGTATATAGCAAAGTGATTCAGTTATATAAATATATGTTTGTTTGTTTTCAGATTCTTTCCCATTATAGGCTATAACAAGATATTGGATGTTATTCCCTATGCTATACAGTTAATCGTTGTTATTTTTTATTTTATATATAGCACTATGTATGTTAATCCCAAGCTCCTAATTTAGCCCTCCCCCTTCCTTTCTCCTTTGGTAACTGTAAGCTTGTTTTCTATGTCTGTGAATCTGTTTTTGTTTTGTAAATAAGTTTATTGCATCATTTTTTTTAGAGGCCACGTAAAAGTGATGGCATATAAAATTTGTTTTTCTCTGTCTGTCTTACTTCACTTAGTATGATAACTTCTAAGTCCGTCCATGTTACTGCAAATAGCAATATTTCAGGGTTTTTTTTATGGCTGAGTAGTATTGTATTGTATTATATACCACATCTTCTTTATGCATTTGTCTGTTGATGAACACTTAGGTTGCTTCCATGTCTTGGCTATTGTAAATAGTGCTGTATAAGCTGAATCTGAATATTGAACTCTTTTGCACATCTTTTGATATCCAGATTAAAATCAGTGGAAATGAAATGGGAGCACAGCATGAAGGATTTGTATCTACTAGCGTCTCAGGCCAAGCATCTATCTTCTGAATGATAGAACAGGGAAGTTCTGTTGGTCTTACTACCTACGCGGTTTTCATTTTGAAGTAACTGCTGTTGTCTGGCTTATTTGTGGTACTTTTTCTTTTCTCTCTCTCTCTTTATTTTTTAGGAAAGAATTCAAATAGATCAGATCTTACTGGCTTCTGTTTGAGAGAATGTTCCCCATATCGTTCTTCTTCCTTTTTTTTTGTTAATATTGAGAGACAGGTTTTCTTTGGGCTTGCTAAGCCTTTGGTTTTTTGGCAATGGTCTCCAGTCAGATCACAGATTCCAATGGGTTAGGGAGGATTGAACTCAGCACAATATATGAGGCAATGGCTGTAGGAATCTAGGAAGCAGGAGGGTGTTGCTTCATAGTTGTCAAAGGCACGCTCGGGTCAATTACTGTGTTGGTACGATAAACTTGGTCCAACAGCCAGCTCTGGCCGGGTAAGATTTTTCAGCTGAGTCATGTTGCCTGGGTTGACCAGTGCCTTGCTGGAAATATGTTAGCTGGTGTGTGACGATTCCTGACACATAGTACCCTTCCCTTAGTCCAAAACCCCTATTGTCTCTGTGATTAGTAGCTGCTCCATGCTGGAGAGAGAGTTCAGGCCATCTCTGGGCTGAGCCAGGTGGGGGGTTTTGGCCTGTCCTAATAGATAAGCCTTTTTGCCCAATTTTTTCTCATCCATTTGCTGATTTATATGCTTTTTGAAGTCATCTGGGGACTTCTCTGGTGGTTCAGTGGTTAAGAATCCATCTGCCAGTGCAGGGGACATGGGTTCAATCCCTGGTCTGGGAAGATCCCCCATGCTGTGGAGCAACCAAGCTCATGCACTGCTACTAAGCCATGCATCCTAGAGTCTGTGCTGCTAAACAAGAGAAGTCGTTGAAATGAGAAGCCTGCACGCCTCAACTAGAGGCTAGCCCCCACTCGCCACAGTTAGAGAAGGCCCTCGCACAGCAATGAAGACCCAACGCAGCCAAAAATCAAATAAACAATATTTGCAAAATAAAGTCACTTGGAATCTATAATCATGTCCCGTTACCTATTTTTTTTCATTTTTTAATAGAGGTATGATTTCCATAGAATGATATCCTCAGATTGTATGTGTACAGTTGGATGAGGTTTGACAAAGGAATATACCGCTGTAGCACACAGGCTTCTCATGGTAAAGAATATTTTCACCACCTATAAAGGTCCCTCATGCGTTTCTCTGTTAATCTCCTCACCCTCATCCCATGCAACCAGCTCATCCATGATAATAAAGCCTACGAGGAGTGTGCTGTTCTGATTTCTACATGTAGCAGAAATTGTCATGAGCAGTTGTTCGTGGTAATGTACAGAAAAAAGTCATATTGACTGTCAAGTAGTTTGTGAGTATTATCTCATTCATTTTTCACAACAAATTTGTCAAGTATCGTTATCTTGGTTTTACAGGTGAGGCAGCTGGAGGTCAAGTGAGGTGAGGCTGCTTAATTGATAAGAAACTAAAGCTATTGGACTCCCAAGTTTCTGTCCTCTTCTGCCCACGTTGCCTCAACATTAACCCTTATAAATGACTTAAAAAAAAGAAAACAACAGGGCCACACTAAGGTGAGATAGAACAGGACTTGACCTAGAAGGTATCAGAACCCTAGGTCTCAAGGTCCCCTGGGGAGAGGCCTGAGTCTATTGTGATATGGTGAAATCCAAGAGCTCTTCAGTTTTCAGGCGGATGGCAAAATCAGCCATAGTGAGAGGATTTATGCCAAGGAAATTGGCAAATGTTACAAATCAGAGCTGTCTTTTCTCCCCAGAGAGCTCACTGTTGTGCACTGACCAGCACACCACTGGGAACATCCATCACGCTGGCCACCTTTTTATGTGCAGAATTATCCAAGGTCACATAAGTCTTTTTTTCTTTTCTTTCTTTCTTTCTATTTTTGGAGGCTCCTTGTGGCTTGTGGGATCTTAGTTCCTTGACCAGGGATTGAACCCAAGCCCCTTGCAGTGGAAGGGCAGAGTCCTAACCACTGAATCACCAGGGAATTCTCATAGAAGCTTTTTAAAATACTAGTGGAGTGGAAAAGGCACAGGAGACCAGGTCTGATCTGAGTTTTGGAGCCCCTGAGATGAGCTACCTTGAACTTGCCATGCAGACTGGAGATTTAGGTTGATCCTCTGTAAATAAGGGGAGCAGCAAGCCCTGGCACATGAAATTAGGGTTCTGGTAGCATATCCAGCTCAGGCTTTCTGATTCTTCTAGGCCTGGGAAGGAGTCAGGGAAGGACAGGACCAGGCAGGCTTTAATAGTCTGTTAGTTGTTAATAATGTAGAAGCCTGCGTGGTGAGATAGACCTTAATTTTTGGTTTAGCAAGAGAAGCTGCTGTTTTAAAGCTGCTGCGTGCTTCTCAGCCTGGAAGAACATAGAGTCACCTAGGGACTGAGCTGTCCAGGGGAGAAGTCCAGGAGTGACTTTTATTAGTTATGTATTTGTGTGCTTGTGTGTGTGTGTGTGTGTGTGTGTGAAGGTAGTACCCTTTGTGGCCTAACAGGGGCTGCCTGTCCAATTTGGTGGCTGGATGGAGACAGGAGGAGGGAAGGAAATTTGCAATCCAGGAATGATCACATTGAAACACTGATCTCTCTCTTCCAGAGTCAGTGTTACTAGGCCACGTCTGAAGAACTAACATATCTTCTCTCTTCTCTTTCTGGAATCCCTCGTAGTGAGATACTGTTCATCCTTCTGAACTCACCTGTCTTTTTCCTCTTAGATTTGAAGTTTAATTTAGAAAAATTAGAAAATACAAGTAAATGAAATTCAGGCAGACATGGGGAGAGCTTGCCCTGATTCACTCAGGCTGCTTTTCATTTACTCACAAATACATGAATGGAAGAGATCTGACTGTGTGCGTGCTGTCTTAGACCGAAATTTTCACTTAACACATTCGGCATGTAAATATACATGTGCAGCATTGTTCCTAATATTAACAGCTATCATTTATTTTTCTGGAGGGCTTTCCATTCCATTATTAATTTAACCAAACCCCTGATGCCAACAATTAGATTGTTCCTTCATTTTTGTTATGAATGTATTTCTCATACTTGTTCAAGAACAATAACATTATTGTCCTCGTTTGACCAGTTAAAATGTTTTTCCTGCCTCTTCTCTCCCCCTCTCCTGTCAAAGATAATCAATTGTAACATTCTGAACATTGTGTGAGCATGAGGAAATATATAGATGGATCTATTCATGTATATCCTCACACAATTATTTTGCATATTTATGTTTTTTGTAACTTTCATATCAACAGTAGGATCATATTATGTACTGCTGCTGCTGCTAAGTCGCTTCAGTCGTGTCTGACTCTGTGTGACCCCATGGACGGCAGCCCACCAGACTTCCCCGTCCCTGGGATTCTCCAGGTAAGAACACTGGAGTGGGTTGCCATTTCCTTCTCCAATGCATGAAAGTGAAAAGTGAAAGTGAAGTCACTCAGTCGTCTCCAACTCTTAGCGACCCCATGGACTGCAGCCTACCAGGCTCCTCCGTTCATGGGATTTTCTAGGCAAAAGTACTGGAGTGGGGTGCCATTGCCTTCTCTGCATATTATGTACATTTCCATTCAATTTCTTTTTTTTGCAACCTGACAATTCAACATGGAGATCTTGCTTGTCAATGAACAGAATTAACTCACTTTTTTCTTTTAATAGCTGCAAAATATTCCAGGCTGGTAATATGCCACAACTTATTCAAGCATTCTCCTGTCAATGGAATGCAGGTGGTTTTCAGGTTTTATTGTGTTTGTTTTGTTTTTGACTTTACGAACAATATTGTAATTCACATTCTTGTGTGTCTGTCCTTTAATTGTGCCTGTATTTCTGTTGGATGCATTGACAGGTGGACAAAAGAGTTTGTGTAAATGGCAATTTTAAATTTAAAATTCACATTATCGGGCTTCCCGCTTGGAATGGTCCACCTGCTGATGCAGGAAACACAGGTTCGGTCCCTGGTCCAGGAAGATCCCACATGCTGAGGAGCAACTGAACCTGTACACCACAACTACTGAGCCCAAGTGCCTAGAACGCCACAAAAGAAGCCCAAGGAAGAATAGTCCCAGATAGCCACAGCTAGAGAAAGCTCACAAAGCCATGAAGACCCAGCACAGCCAAAAATGAACACTTTGAATAGATGAAGGGATACAAGGACCATATCTTGGGGAATGCCAACATGTAGAGGTTGGAAAAAGGAAGAATATTCAGCAAAAAATACAGAGAAGGAGAAGGCAGAGCTGTAGGAGGACCAGGAGTATGGTGCTCCAATAACCAAATGAAGAAAGGGTTCCTGGGAGGACAAAGTGATTGACTGAGTCAGAAGCTATTTATCTGGCAGGTAAAGGGGACTGAGATCTGATGTTAGGTTTGGCAACGTGAAGATCAAAAGTGACCTTGTTTCAGTGGAGGAATGGGGACAAAAGCCTGATTAGTATATTTAAGAGAAAATGGGAGAAAAAGTGGAGGCAGTAAGATTAGATAATTATTTTGAGATATTTTGCATGAAAGGAACCAAAGGGGTGGGGTGGAGGCTTTGAGGAATCTGGAAATAACAATTTCATACTTTCTTTTCCAATATTTATGCTGGATACTTCATTTTCTTGTCTAATTTGATAAAACCTCTGAAAACATTGTTGAGTAATAACATGTAAGCAGATATCTCAATCTTTTCCCAATTTTGATGAAAATGGTTTT
Organism: Bos mutus; assembly: GCF_027580195.1. Taxonomy (NCBI): domain Eukaryota; kingdom Metazoa; phylum Chordata; class Mammalia; order Artiodactyla; family Bovidae; genus Bos; species Bos mutus. Next base: position 13,615,303 of record NC_091618.1, on the reverse strand, counting down.
AGAGTTCAACCATTTAGAATGATGTTTGCTATTGATGTTTGGTAAGTGAATTGTTGAGCTTTTAAAAGATTAATTTATCTTTTGGCTGTGGTGAGTCTTTGTTGCTGCCCAGGCTTCTCTAGTTGCAGCAAAGAAGGGTCACACTTCCTTGCTGTGCGCAGGCTTCTTATTGCGGTGGCTTCTTCTGTTGCTAGAGCACTGACCCTAGGTGTGCGGGTTTCCGTAGTTACAGCGAGTGGGCTTAGCGGTTGTGGCACACAGGCTTAGCTGCTCCGCGGCAGGTGGGGTCTTTCTGGACTAAGAATGGAACTGTTGTCTCTTGCATTGCAAGGTGGGTTCTTAAACACTGGACCACCAGAGGAGCCCAAAGTAGTTTTAATTATCTATATTTAAAGGAATTAATGAGGTATAACATAGATACAATACACTGCACAAATCTTAAATGTGTATCTCCTTAAATTTTAGAAACGAACATAACCATGTAACCATCTCTTCGACCAAACTTAGAGAACATTTCCAGCACCCTAGAAGCTTCTCTCTTGCCCCTCCTGGCAATATCCCTCCTCTTTCTATCATGGTAGAGCAATTTTGTCAATTTTTTAAAACCTTTTATTCATTTATTTATTCTTCTGTCTGGCTGTGCTGCAGCACTCAGGATCTTTGATCTCCGTGGCAGCATACAAACTCTTAATTACATCATGTAGGATCTAGTTCCCTGACCAGGAACTGAACCTTGGTCGCATGCATTGGGAGTGTGGAGTCTTCATCACAGAACCGCCAGGGAAGTCCCATTGCCTATTTTAAATTTCATATAAATGTAACCAAGAGTATGTACTCTGACATCTGGCTTCTTTCCCTCAATATTGTATTCATGAAGTTCACCTATGTTATTGTGTACAATGAGAGGTGATTCTTTTTCATTGAGCTTCTCTCATAGCTCAGTTAATAAAGAATCTGCCTGCAATGCAGGAGACCCTGGTTTGATTGGGAAGATCCCCTGGAGAAGGGATAGGCTACCCACTCCAGTATTCTTGGGCTTTCTTTATGGCTCAGCTGGTAAAGAATCCACCTGCAATGTGGGAGACCTGGGTTTGATCCCTGGGTTGGGAAGATCCCCTGGAGAAGAGAAAGGCTACCCACTCCAGTATTCTGGCCTGGAGAATTCCATGGACCCTATAGTCCATAGGGTCGCAAATAGTCAGACACGACTGAGCGACTTTCATTTCCTTTTCATTGCTCCATGTTGTGATTTCCCAGGCAAGAATACTGAGGTGGGTTACCATTTCCTTCTCCAGGAATTGAAGAGGAATCTCTTGCGTCTCCTGCATTGGCAGGTGGGTTCTTTACCACTGAGCCACCAGGGAAGCCCAAAATACTTATTTTTCAGATCTCCCATTGATGAATATTTGGCTATTATAAGTAAAACTGAAAGTGAAGTGAAAGTCGCTCAGTCGTGTCTGACTCTTTGCAACCCTGGAAGTAGCTAGCTTTTCCCTTCTCCAGGGAATCTTCCCAACCCATTGGAGGCAGATTCTTTACCAGCTGAGCCACAAGGGAAGCCCTTGTGGCTTCACAAGGGAAGTAAAACTGCTACTCTCATTTCGTTTCCTCATATTTTACTTAAGAGTTTTTATTAGGAGTGAGTGCTAATGCCTTTTCAGCATCAATTCTTATAATTGTATGGGTTTTCTTCTTTAATTTATATCAGTATAGTTCCCCATAGCTAATGCATTCATATACTCAGAATTAAGTCTACTTGGCCATAGTGCATTATTTTCTTAGTATGTTGCTGAACTTGAATTTCCAAAGTTTTATCAAGAAATTTTACATCTGTATAATGTGATTTGGTATGAAGTTTTGTATGCTTCTTATCAAGTTGACATAGTAAAGTTATTCTATTTTCATGTAAATAAATTGTAAAGCATTCAATTTTGTGATCTAAGATAACCTCAGATACACTTGATTTTTAATGATTAGAGAGAACTCAGCTGTGAAATAATCTGACATCTTTTTATGTGATTTTAAATTTATTTTGATATAATCTTATACTTAACAAAAATCAAAAAATAAGGAATTTCATATTCAATAATTGTTTACATTTTACCCTACATAATACTCTCATCCTTTCTCTCTCTGTCTTTCTTATATTCCCACATGTAAAACAATGACATTCTCTTATATAACCACAATACAATTATAAAAATCAGGAAATTTAATATTAGTGCATATCTATGACCTAATATATAATCCATATTCAAATTTTATCAATTGTTGCAGTAATGCACTTGGTTGTTTTTGTTCAGTCGCTCAGTCATGTCCAGCTCTTTGCAACCCCATGGACTACAGCACCCCAGGCTTCCCTGTCCTTCACTATCTCCTGGAGTTTGCTCAAACTCATGTCCATTGAGTCGATGATGCCATCCAACCATCTCATCCTCGGTTGCCCCTTTCTCCTCCTGCCCTCAATCTTTCCCAGCATCAGAGTCTTTACCAATGAGTTGGCTCTTCACATCAGGTGGCCAAAGTAGTTGAGCTTCTGCTTCAACATCAGTCCCTTCCATTGAATATTTAGGACTGATTTCCTCTAGGATTGACTGGTTTGATTTCCTTGCTGGCCAAGGGACTCTCAAGAGTTCTCCAGCATCACACTTCAAAAGCATCAATTCTTCAGCATTCAGCCTTCTTTATAGTTCAACTCTCATATCTGTAGCTCAGTTGGTAAAGAATCTGCCTGCAATGCAGGAAACCTGGGTTTGATTCCTGAGTCAGGAAGATACCCTGGACAAAGAAAGAGCAACTCACTCCAGTATTCTTGCCTGGAGAATCCCACGGACAGAGGAGACTGGCAGGCTACAGTCCATGGGGTCACAAGAGCCGGACACGACTTAGCAACTAAACCACCACCTCATATCCATACATTACAACTGGAAAAACCATAGCTTTGACTATACGGACCTTTGTCAGCAAAGTGATGTCTCTGCTTTTTAATATGCTGTCTAGGTTTGTCATAACGTTTCTTCCAAGGAGCAAGCGTCTTTTAATTTCATGGCTGCAGTCACTGTCCACAGTGATTTTGGAGCCCAAGAAAATAAAGTCTGTCACTGTTTCCATTTTTGCCCTAAGAGCTATTTATTCCTCAGGACCAAGATCTAATCCAAGAGTATGAGTTGCTTTTAATTGCCCCATCTTTAATCTCTTTTAATCTGAAATATTATGTTTTCAGATTAAAACTTCCTTTATAATGTTGACCTTGGCATTTTGGAAAAGTCCAGGCCAGTTATCTTGTAGAATATCCTTCAGATGGTTTTGTCTGACGTTTCCTCATGACTAGCTTCAAGTTATGCTTTTTTAGCAGAAATACTACAGAAGTGAACTGTGCCCTGTTTTAATATTTATTTATTATCTTCTTATTTGGCTGCATCGGGCCTTACTTGCAGTAAGCGGGATCTTCATTGCGTCCTGCAGGATCTTTCCTTGCGACCCGTGGGCTCTCTAGTTTCAGCTCGTGGGCTCCAGAGTGCCCAGGCTCAGTAGTTGTGGCACACGGACTTAGCTGCTCTGCAGCGTGTGAGATCTTAGTTCCCCGACAAGGGATAGAACCTGAGTCCCCTGTGTTGCAAGGCAGATTCTTAACCACTGGACCACCAGGGAAGCCCCAGCTGTGTCTTTCTCAGGGCATAGCACCCTGATAAACTCAGCTGTCCCAATCACGGTGATGTTAACTTTGAGGATTTGATTAAGTTGGTGTCCTCCAAGTTTATTCACTGCAAAGTTATTATTTTTTCTCTTCAAAATTAGTAAATATTTACAGAACATTACTTTGAGATCACTTAAATAACCTGTTCCTCATCAAACATCTGACCTCATACCTTTAAAAAATAATAGAGCTTTAGTCACTTTTTGATCTCTCCTTGACGATTAGTGATTCAAGTTTTCTATTTATTATTGGGTCCGTTCTCAAATGTTCGCCTGTCTTCTCAGTTCTACATTCTGAGACATTTTATTTAAAATTCTTCAGCTGCCTTGTGTTTTTGAAGCTTAGCCGTATTATTAATTCCAAGAAGTCTTATTCTGTTTATTTTTTAAAAGCATGCTGTTGCTGTTTAACGGTTCACAATAACATCAAAGTTTTCCAAGGATACTAACTGTAGTCCCTAAATTATCTTTGCTACCTCTGTGATCTTTTTTTTCCGCCTGTGTTTTTATCTTGGCCTTCCTTTTTTTCACGTTTGCATTCAGCAGGCTTTTGTCAAATGCCTGGCAGCTCTGGCTTGTTTGCACTTCTAAGAAAAAGGCAATGGAAAGGAAAGGATTTGCTTGAACTTGCCTGAGGCTCTCTGACTGAAGCCTCCTTTCTGAGGAGTGGGAGGGGCCATCATGGCACTGGAGGACCCCTGGAGGAGAGATTTATTGGGGCCGTTGCTACCTCTCCAGCTGTCTTTATGGTCTCCAGAGACAATTCAGTTGCTTTAGAGAGGAGCCCTCCGTTATAGCCTTTCATTCTGGGTGGTGGAAGAGTCTTTGGGTGGGACATTCAACTAGTACCTACATTTACAGCCCATTTCTGAACGCTAACCTTTTATCCCAATTCTCATTTCCCAGTCAGGAACCCTTCTAGAATTCTGCCAGGAATGTGGATTTCTCTCCTCTCCTGCAACCCTCTCTCTGCATTTTCTGATTTTCTGCTTTCTGGGATATACTTCCTCCATCAACTCTTTGGCATCCATAGGCCATCATCCTGAAATTTGTTGAAACTTCCAGTTCACTATTGAATGAATCTCCTTCATTATTTTTTAAGATGCTGATATATAATTTCTAAATATTTTTCTATTATTTTAATTGGGTTTCCAGACAGAACATAATGCAAGGGTCATGCTGCCATCTTGAACCATAGCCTCTCTGGGCACCTTTTCATAGAATTCCCTTTACTGCTTCAGCTAACTGAAATTTGACTCCATTACCAGTAACCAAAACATTTCTAAAATAGAAGGACATAGTCAATTTGTATCTCTCTGCTAGGCGCCCCCACCATTCCTTAAGCCTTTTTGCAAATAGACTATAATGCAACTGATGAACGTGACGCTTGAGATCACCCCCAGTTACCTGGCATCAGAGTTTTGGTTGCTTTAAGAATTCTCAGTCACACTGTTAATTTATACCCTGATTCTCAGATTCAAATGCCTGGAGGATTTAGGCAGATATCATCAATGGATGAAGTGGGCCAGGTGGGGACTGGGGAAATTTGAGAGTTTGTGCCTCTTAGCCAGACAGCTGCCATCAGACAGCTCTTCAGATCTCTGCTGTCTGGATATGTGACCAAAGTTGCCAGGTCTTCTGATATTCAAGAGAAACTGGAACTCTAAAATGTATGTAAAAAAATCCAGATTTTTAAATGTTAACAACTGGACTTCCCTGGTGGTCCATTGGTTAAGAACCTGCCTGTCAATTCAGGGAGCACAGGCTCAATCTTTCATCTGGGAATATTCCACATGCCAATGGGTAGCTAAGCCCAGTTGCCAAAACTACTGAGCCCTCACACCACAACCACCGAGGCCCACACGCCCTGCAGCTTGTGCTCCACAATCACAACGAGAAGCCTGCCCCCTGCAACTAGAGAGTAGCCCTTGAGTAGCAGTGAAGACCCACTGTGGCCAAAAATAAATAAAAATTTAAAAAATGTTAGCGACTAAATGTTGAACGTTTAAAATACCATTCTGGCAAAAGAAAGCATGCTCTAAGGCCACGTTTGTTACTTCTGTTTGCTCCTAAAGTATCTAATCACATCTGATTTATGTGTCGCTTTTATTATTCCTGCTACTGATGACAATTTTACTGTGTATTTCCTATTAGGCATTGTGCTAAGCAGTTTATGAGCATAATTGCATTTCATTGCCACAGCAACACTAGGAAGTAGGTATTAACTTTTCCATTTTATAGGTGAAAGTGTACAGCAAGACTTTTTGAAATACAGCTCTTAAATCTTTTAATGGCTTCCTGTTACCCTCAAACTCAAGTTTCCTTAGCTTATTTATTTTTTCTTAAGTTTCCTTAGCTTGGTTTATAAGGACTTTAACACCCAGCCCCCTATGTCTCTCTCATCTTGCCTTGCACACTGGGTTCAAGCAACTCTGAAATTTTCTCTTTTCCTTCAACTTATTAATCTTGCTACTGGGTTTAGTTCTTGCTACTGGGTTTTCTCTACCTGATTAGTCTTCTACTTTCCCTGGTGGCTCAGCTGGTAAAGAATCTGCCTGCAGTGTGGAAGACCTGGGTTTGATTCCTGGGTTGGGAAGATCCTCTGGAGAAGGGAGTGGTTACCCATTCCAGTATTCTGGCCTGGAGAATTCCATGGACTGTATAGTCCATGGGGTCGCAAAGAGTCAGACTAAGTGACTTTCACTTTCACTTTCCTCTTCTTGTAACCACCTGTCATTCACTCTTCAGGCTTCAGCCTCCAGATCACTTCACCCATCCCCATAATTTCATCCTCATCCTGAATTAGGTTAGGCACTTATATGATGAGTTTTCATAGCATTTATGTCATTTCATTGTTATTACTGGTGTAGCAAATATGATAATTCATTATTTCTTCCATCTTTACCCCCAACTGAGTAATAACGTCCTTAACAATATGACATATAGGTCAGAGTCCACAAATTCTCAGTCACTTTCAGATATTAAATATGTGTCCAGTTTGACACACTACAATAATTTTCAGCAGGGATCAATAAACTATAGCCTCTGGGCCAAATCCCTGTTTTTGTAAATAAAGTTTTTTTTTTTTAAATAGTCACATCATTCATTCTGTATTGTTTATGGCTGCTTTTATACTGCATCATCAGATCTGAGTAACTGCCTGACCTCTATAGAAAAGATTAGCCAACACCACTAGGATAGTGATAATCATAAGAATAAACAACAATGACAAGTGTTGGCTGCTGCTGCTGCTAAGTCGCTTCAGTTGTGTCCGACTCTGTGTGACCCCAGAGACGGCAGCCCACCAGGCTCCCCCGTCCTTGGGATTCTCCAGGCAAGAACACTGGAGTGGCTTGCCATTTTCTTCTCCAATGCATGAAAGTGAAAAGTGAAAGTGAAGTCGCTTAGGTTGTCTACTTGAAAGTTATACAGTCGTGTCCAACTCCTAGTGACCCCATGGACTGCAGTCTACCAGGCTCCTCCGTCCATGGGATTTTCCAGGCAAGAGTACTGGAGTGGGGTGCCATTGCCTTCTCTGAAGTGTTGGCTAGGATGTGCAAAAATTAGGGTTCTCATACATTGCTGATAGGAATGTGGAATGGTGCAACTGCTTTGGAAGAGAGCTTGGCAGTTCCTCAAACTGTTAGAGTTACCATATGACCCAGAAATGCCACTCTTAGGTATATATTCAAAAAAATTGATAATATTTGTCCATCCAAAAAGTTGTGCACGAATGTTTAAACATACATATACATACGAATGTTTATTCATAACTTCCCCAAAGTGGAAAAAAAACAAAACTCCATCAACTGATAAGTGCATAAATAAAATGTTGCATATCCACACAATGGAATTTTATTCTGCAATAAAAAGGAACTGAGAGAGTTACTTCTTAGATAGGTTGATAAGAAGTCTGGGGTCCCCGAGGAGGAGAAAGGGGTTTGGGGCTCTTGAGAAGGAGAAAATGGCAAACTTCTTTTCTCCATTCCTTCATCTTAATCACATAAAAAGTTTTTTTCTTTAAGATCAGAGCTGATTATTGCACAACAAAACAACTCTGTACTAAGGATTATATAACAACTATGTATCCTGCTTTGGGGCTTCCATGGTGGCTCAGATGGTAAAGTGTCTTTCCGCAATGTGGTAGACCCAGGTTTGATCCCTGGGTCGGGAAGATCCCCTGGAGAAGGAAATGGCAACCCACTCCAGTACTCCTGCCTAAAACATTCCATGGACAGAGGGGCCTGGTGGGCTACAGTCCATGGGGTTGCTGAGAGTCGGACACGACTGAATGCCTTCACTTTTACGTATGTATCCTGCTTGACATGTTTCTCCTTCTTAAGAATCTTCTGGCTAATCCTGTTATCTTAAAATGTATACTGCGGGAGTGGGTCTGGCAAGATCTTTCTATTGTTAGTTCTAATCCTGCTATCTTAAAATGTATACTGTAGGAGTGGGTCTGGTAAGACCCTTACAACCCTGAAACATTCTTTTGATTTACTGTAATAACCAATGGAAAAAGGATATAGCTCCCTTGCTAAGACTCCCTTGCTAAGGGGGGACCCTCTGTCCCCCTTCTGATGTCTATGTCAGAAGCTTTCTCTGCCTCTTTCTATAAAACTCTGCTACACAAAAGCTCTTGAGTGATCAAGCCTGGTCCCTGGTCTTGAAGCTAAATCTTTGGAGCTCATGAATCTGACATCATTCACATGGTAAGCTATCAGAACGAAGCACTGATAAGAGGATACAGCATAAATAAACCTTGAAATCATAATGCTAATAATGTGTGTCTTTCTCTTGACTCATCAAGGTGTTTTTCATTTGCTATTTAGCATCATTAAGTAAAAAATTAAAATAAGTTGTTAGCATGAATTTTCATTCTTTTTATTTTATATGCTTATATATCTTATATTTTTACATTTTCTGTTAAATTCTGCTTTTAAATGCAAATATAAGAGCAATTTAACTCATGCAAATTCATCAAACTTACACAATTTGCATTTTATAGTTTGTAGATACATATGTAATTTGATTTTACCAGAATAATGGAAACACTATATTGAACTAACTAACTTGCTTTTATTTCACTTCTGGATGTGTAGGTATTCTATCAACACTGTCTACCTTTGGTTTACTGATGAATAATGGAGGAAATGAAATAGAAAAATAATATATATAATAATAGTATTAGTCTGAATAAGAAGTAGTACTACTAAAAGTTAATCATATGAAATACTGATGAATAAGGAATGAAAATAAACTATGAGTTGCCTGTCTTTTCCCTCTCCTCTTGTCATTTTCAGGGTAACTAGTTAATGAAGGGAAGTAACATGGATAAGAAAGGATATGGTAGGGTGTCCTGATCATCTGTGTTTCTTAGAAAGCCATCAGCTCATTTCTGTAGTCCAAGCAAGTTCTGGTTGGAACAGGAGCCTTGGCTTGTCAGGAGTAGGAGAGTTCCAGCTTACTCAGCCATAGAAGTAACCCGATTACCTTGCACTGGCTCAGTCCCACTGAATTCCCATATATCACAGGTCCATTGGCCACCCGTACTCATGGGGCCTTGTCAACACAATTTGTAAATGGGGGTGGTGAGGAATGCCAGACACATGTGCTTATCTCTTCCTCTCCTGTGCATGCCCCGTCTTCCCCTCAGGTTTCTCGTACAAAACACACGTTCAAAGATGGAATGATTAAGAATGTCAGGATGATGACAGCAGAGTATTAACCAAGCCTGGGGGCCCTTGGAAGGACAAGGCCCTCTGAGACTGCAGAGTTCATACACCGGAAATTGGCCCTATCTGGAGGTTCCCCAATTACTGTGGTTCTTTTTAGAATTTGAGGCACTTAGCATCTTTCTCCCACTTTGGGGGCAAATCTCCAAATCTAATCTACTTGAATCTAGAAAATTTTCCGCATGATTTCCTGTACACTTGCATGGCAGAGCCTGTATTCTCTCCGTCTTCTGTGATAATTGAATTCTGAGCATTCAACTGGGCACAAAAACCACAGAATAAAGACTGCATTTCCAAAAAGTATTTGCGTCTATCTAGTATGGCCATATAACAGAGCTCTGGCCGATGGGATGGAGGTGGAAGTACTCTATTCTTAAGAGCCCTAAGTATAACTCTTATTAAGGAACTCTGTGTGATGCTCAGGCTCCTTTCATTCATTTTTAATTCCTTCCTGGAGTGTAGATCTGGCTTTTTTTTTAATATTTATTTTTATTTATTTACTTGGCTGCACTGGATCTTAGTTGTGGCTTGTGAATTCTTAGTTCACAGGAACTAAGTTCTTGTGTGGTATCTAGTTCCCTCACCAGGGATCAAATCCCGGGCGGGCCCCCTGCATACTGGACCACGAGGGAGGTCCCTAGATCTGGCTTCCTTGCACCTTGAGATTGTAGACCCAGCATGGTGGAGCCACAAAAATAGGAAAAAAAACCTATGTCTTGACAATAGAATGACAAACGAATCCTGAACCACCACCTAGACACAGTTTGGGCTTAGTTGCCTTTACAGCTAAACCTAATCCTAATAAACGTTGGTTGTAAAAAAAAAACAAAAAAACATTGATTGTTTTTAGGTGACAAACAAGGATCTACTATACAGCACAAGGAGGTATACTGCATATATTGTAATAACCTATAAGGAAAAAGAATAGGTATAATTGAATCACTGTGCTGGACACCTGAAACTAATATGACATTGTGAATCAACTATACTTCAGTTAAAAAAAATGTAACCTCAAAGGGGAAAAAAACACATACAGACACTATCTGTTTTATACTCTCTTTCCCAGTTGGTTTTAAGCTCCATTAATGCAAGAATCCATCAGCTGGATTGCCCTGTTTGCTGTTGTAATATGAGCATCTGCACACCCTGCTCAGCACAGAGCAGGTGTGTCACAGTCAGATACATGAATAAATGAGTAAACTGAGATCCAGGTAGTTAATGAACCTGCCCAAGATCACACTGGATGCCTGGTAGGAGGCAATGTGACTCCAGGCCTACTCCATTGACTCAGGGGCAGCATTACTTCCCATCTTTCTACTTTGCTGGAGCACTGAAGCTACTGAATGACTTACAATTCCCAAACTCATCTTGTTGTTTCATGCCTTTGGCTTTCTGCCCAAGCTGTTCCTTCTGCCTAGAATGCCTTACCCACGACTCCTGCCTTGCCTTGTCAGCCGGGTGAACACCAACCCACCTTTCAATACCCAGAGCATGTGTACCTCCCAGGGAGGATTAACATTTCCTTCTCCGCTCCCACTGTACTCTACACTGGTTTCTATCAACCTGCTGATAATCTTTTTCTACACTATAAATTGCAACAAATCTGCACTCCTGTGCCCCCATTGTGATTTCTCCAAGGGCAGGAACAGGGTTTTATTTACTTCTGAGTTCCCAGAGCCTGGAACACAGAGGAGACCAAAATATTTGTTGAATTGGTAGGATCCTGATCTCAATTTGTAAATCAGGAAATTGATTTTAAAATAGGATTAAGTGTTGCTACACAGCTAACTCTACAGGTCTACAGAACACGGGTCTCCTGGCTTCAGTTTGTGTAGTAGTTCACTAGGGCTGCTATGACAAAGCACCACAGACCAGTTGATTCATTTATTTTATTTATATATCATTATTATTATTCTTTTTTGGCCACATCAAATGGCATGTAGGATCTTAGTTCTCCAAACAGGGATTAAACCTGCACCCCTTGCACTGGAAGCATGGAGTATTAACCCCTGAACCACCAGGGAAGTCCCAGACCAATTGATTTAAACAGCAGGTATTTATTTTCTCACAGTTTTGGAGGCTAGAAGTCTAAGATCAAAATGTCCACAGGATCGGTTCCTTCTTGGGACTCTGAGGAAGAATCTGTTTCATGCTTCTCCCCCAGCTTCTGGGCTTCCCTGTGGCTCAACTGGTAAAGAATCCGCCTGCAATGTGGGAGACCTGGGTTCAATCCCTGGGTTGAGAAGATCCCCTGGAGAAGGGAAAGGCTACCCACTCCAGTATTCTGGCCTGGAGAATTCCGTGGGCTGTATAGTCCACGGGGTTGCAAAGAGGCGGACACGACCAAGAGACTTTCACTTCACTTCCCCCAGCTTCTAGTGGTTTGCAGGCAGTCTTTGGTGGTATTTGGCGTGTAGAATCATCACCCAATTTCTTCTTTCATTTTCATATAGTGTTTTCTAGTGTGTGTGTCTGCTTGCAAACTTCCTCCTCTCATCGTATTGGATTGGAGCCCACACAAATGACCTCATTTAACTTGATTATCTCTGTAAAGGCCCGATGTCTAAATAAGGCCACATTTTGAGGTACTCTGGGTTGACTTCAACATATGAATTTTAGGCGGACATAGTTTCTCAACAGCAAACTGAAGGATTCAATGTGAATGATTGTTAAGGTCACTTTTGCCTCCAAGCCCAGGCAGAGGAAGTGGTTGGCTAAAGACCACATAGATAACAGCTGAAGCTGGGATTCAAATCTGAGTCAGCCTGACTCCAAACCCTGAACTTTCAAACCAGTGCAGATTTGCGACGCCCAGTTCACCGGGAAACAGCCTTCACCTTCATGGGCACACAAACCTCTTTTCGGGGTCAGCATGCATCCAGATCTTCTGTTTCTGTAGCTGTTCTTAGCATTCACCCTCAGTTATCCTCAGCACAGCTTTGTGTCCGATTCTCAGCTGCAGTCTGAAGCCGTGGACAGGAGCCCACCAGCGCCTACCTGTTCCATCTGCAGCCCCAGCAGGGAAAGAGAAGCCCAGAGTTTCTCATAAATACTTCTTTTATGAATGTATGGTGGGCAGATGGTGCTGGGTTGCTAGAATCCCCAGACAGGTTGACAGGAAATCTACAAGCGAAGGGAATTTGTGCCTCACCTCCTGTTCTGAGGCCAGGAAATCTCCATGTCTTTTCCAACATGATTCCCAATGACTAAGGAGGTACCTATATGGGTAGTCCCCAAGGCACTTTCACAGTGTCCCACACATCCCAGAGCAATGTTGCAAGAATCATCGAAGTGGCCAGGGTCACTTCCATCTCTAAACTTCAATTTCACCTTCTGTGAAGAGGGATACAAAAGTATTTATCTCTTCCCATTGTATTAAATACTTATCATTCACTGAACTCTTGCTAGGGATCAGGAGTTAGACTGAACCAGGCATTGGCAAACTTTTTCTGTTAAGTTCCAGATACTAAACACTTTAAGATTTTCAGGTAAAGAGCCAAAATTAACACTATTACATAGGGATGTATATAACAAGACAGAAAACAAATTTCCACTAATTTTTTGTGAAATCAAAAATTTAGGAAAAACCTCTGTAATGGCGTGTATGGAAAAAGAATCTAAAAGAGCGTGGATACAGGTATATGTATAAGTGATTCACTTTGTTATACAGCGGAAACTAATATAACCTTGTAAATCACCTATATTCCAATAAAATTTTTTAAATGTAAAAACCACTTTAAGCTAGTGAGTTTTGTAAAAATAGGTAACTTGTGAGTTGTAGTTGGTTGACCTCTTCTCAACACATTTCACACAATGGCTCAATTAATCTTCACACCAACAGGATGAGTTGTTTAAGGATGAGTTATGTGCTATCTTTATCCTTTTTTTTTTTTGCATATGAGGGCACCAAGAGAGCTCTAGAGAGGTAAAGTAATTTGCCCTATTCACACGATTATTAAGTAGTGGAGCTGGAATGTGAATCAAGGCAATCCATTTCCAGAGTTTGCAAGCTCACATTGTTGTAGAGCAAACCAAACGTACATGTAGGACTTGACATTTAGATATTTTTATTTATATGTAATTGATCCCCTTTTTCCTCTCAGAGATGCCAGACTGGCAAAGAGACGTTTCCAATACAGAATGATAAGTACAAAGAGAGAAGGAAGCATACGGGGCTTTAAGGGTAGGGGGTCCTCCGAAACTCCCAGTTTCATGCCCCTTGTAGAGTGCGTGCTCAGTTGCTCAGTCATGTCTTTGGAACCCCATGGACTCTATCACATCAGGCTCCTCTGTCCATGGAATTTTCCAGGCAAGAATACTGGAGTGGGTTGCCATTTCCTCTTCAAGGAGACCTTCCTGAACCAGGGATCGAACCCGTGTCTCTTGCGTCTCCTGCATTGGCAGGTGGATTCTTTACCTCTGAGTCCCCTATGCCCATCACCTCCCAATACCCCTGTGACTTAGTGATGGTAAATTTAATTATCTCCAATTTGAAAACACAAACTCAGAAACTCAGAGAGATGAAGTAACTTATCTAAGGTCACACAGCAAGTGTGTGGCAGAGCCAGGATTAGGACTTCAGTCTCCTGAACCTTATCTAGGATGCTTTCCATTCTCACACAGTGGTCCATGGCTATTAACTCTTCTCCTGGTGAATAGGTATCCAGGACCTGGTTCTTCCAGAGAACACCATGTGTGATCCTGGGTTATGTATACACCAAGTACCAGAACATTAGAATTCCTAGGAGATCAAAAGTGGCAAGTCCAGGTTAATGCTACATGCTCCCAATGCAGGGGTTCTGGATTCGATCCATAGTCAAGAACCAGATCCCCCAGGAAGCAACTAAGAGTTTACATGCCACAACTAAGACCCAGAGCAGTCATATACATAAATAAATTAATAAAAAAGATTTTTAAGTGGCAAGTCCATGAGAAACTATCAGGAGCCCCTGCTACTTCTAGTAGTCCTGTGGTTCCCAGGAATTGCTGGCTGCTTGGCATCAATTATTCCATTTAATTTCATAAAAGGCTCCAAGATCTTTCATTTGCTAATCTGTGGGTACAAGAATAGGTCTCAGTGAAAGGAGCAAATGCTCTGGGGCCAGACTGCTGCTTTTGTCAATCCTGACTCAACCTACCAATTTACCAGCTCTGTGACCCTGGTTAACTTGCTTCACCTCTCTGGGCTTCCCTTTTTTCAGCTGGAAAATGGGGACCATAAAACCTATTTTGCACAGCTGTTCTAAGAATTCAAAATAATACTTGTATTAGTTATCACTAAGGGACAGGATTATGTTTTGTAGGCCATGCGTATTTTGTAGACTTCTATAATTGCAAATATTTTATAACAATCCTGTGTTGTTTTATAAGTAGAAAAGTATGTAGGAATGAATAAGGCATATATATTTAAGCTAAGTGCATGTTGTAAGGACTCAACATGCACTTGTTTGTGTATATAATTATTCAACAAATATTTAGAGAGCATGTTAGGGCTTGTGGGATTGGAGTTCTACCGAAGTTCCCAGTGGGAGTCACTGAACGAGGGTGGGAGGCATTGGCTGTAGTGGGAACAGAGTGCTGTAAGCAGGTGACAGGCCAGGCAGGGAGTGTGAACTTCTAATTGCCAGTTAAGGGTCATGGAGACACTGGGAGAAGCCAGTGCCCAGAACAAAGGGTAGGTTTTATGGATTAGTAGAGCTTGCTGGAGTGCAGACTGGGACGGCACTTTCCCACAGTTCACAGTGATTTTTTTGCAGGACTATACGGAAAAGAGTTTTTTGTTTAAGGATGGCTCACTATTTGTGAACTTCTGTAGCAGAGAACTCAGAGCCATCAGATTTAAAGACCCACCAGGTCATTCATGGTTGAGAAGGACAGTTCTCAGATAGCTGCTGGATTCTCAGATGGAGTTCAGTGCCCTTGAAGATTTAAATATTAAATCTAAAACTGTTAAAGCTCAGGGCAAAAAAAAAAAGATAGGTGAGTAGGGTTGTAACATAGTGGACAGAAGAGCCTGGTGTGCACCATCCATGGGGTCAAAGTGTGAGACCTGACTTAGTGACTGAACAGCAGTGAGTTTCTAACATAAGGTTGAGAAAGGTGTTCCAAATGGTCAAAACCCCCCAGAAATCATGATATAAAAAAGTGATGAATTTGATTAGAAAAAAAATCTAAAATTATGTACTGCAAAATAATCCAAAAATAAGTTAAAATACAAATGGCAGATTGGGAGAAAATATTTATAACATATATAACTGATAAACATACTGTAAGCATAGAACACCTATGCTATGCTAAGTCACTTCAGTCGTGTCCGACTCTGTGTGACCCCATAGACGGCAGCCCACCAGGCTCCCCCGTCCCTGAGATTCTCCAGGCAAGAACACTGGAGTGGGTTGCCGTTTCCTTCTCCAATGCATGAAAGTGAAAAGTGAAAGTGAAGTTGCTCAGTCGTGTCCGACTCTTAGCGACCCCATGGACTACAGCCTACCAGGTTCCTCCATCCATGGGATTTTCCAGGCAAGAGTACTGGAGTGGGGTGCCATTGCCTTCTCCGAAAACACCTATAAATAGACAATTTAATAGAAAAATAAAGAATAAACATAGGCAATTCACAAGAGAAAGGGCTGAAACATTAAAAGAGCTTTGGAATCCATCCTGTGCAAAGTTATAAAAATCCAACAAAAGAATACAATCTTTTCACCTA